>NC_092743.1:31455991-36255991 GCF_047496795.1 Chiloscyllium punctatum
GAGGGTTTGGTTAAGAAAAAGAAGGAAGCATATGTAAGGTATAGACAGGATAGATCGAGTGAATCCTTAGCAGAGTATAAAGGAAGTAGGAGTATACTTAACAGGGAAGTCAGGAGGGCAAAAAGGAGACATGAGATAGCTTTGACAAATAGAATTAAGGAGAATACAAAGAGTTTTTACAAATACATTAAGGACAAAAGGATAACTAGGGAGAGAATAGGGCCCCTCAAAGATCAGCAAGGCGGCCTTTGTGTGGAGCAGCAGAAAATGAGGGAGATACTGAATGAGTATTTTGCATCAGTATTTACTGTAGAAAAGGTTTTGGAAGATATAGCCTGTAGGGAAATAAATGGTGACATCTTGCAAAATGTCCATATTACAGAGCAGGAAGTGCTGGATGTCTTGAAAAGGGTAAAGGTGGATAAATCCCCAGGACCTGATCAGGTGCACCCTATAACTCTGTGGGAAGCTAGAGAAGTGATTGCTGGGCCTCTTACTGAGACATTTGTATCATCGATAGTCACAGGTGAGGTACCGGAAGACTGGAGATTGGCTAACATGGTGCCACTATTTAAGAAGGGTGGTAAGGACAAGCCAGGGAACTATAGACCAGTGAGCCTGACGTCGGTGGTGGGCAAGTTGTTGGAGGGAATCCTGAGGGACAGGGTGTACATACATTTGGAAAGGCAAGGACTGATTAGGGATAGTCAGCATGGCTTTTTGCATGGGAAATCATGTCTCACAAACTTGATTGAGTTTTTGGAAAAAGTAACAGGAATTTTGATGAGGGCAGAACGATAGATATGATCTGTATGGGACTTCAGTAAGGCGTTCGACAAGGTTCCCCATGGGAGACTGATTAGCAAGGTTAGATCTCAAGGAATACAGGTAGGACTAGCCATTTGGATACAGAACTGGCTCAAAGGTAGAAGACAGAGGGTGATGGTGGAGGGTTGTTTTTCAGACTGGAGGCCTGTGACCAGTGGAGTGCTGGGTCCTCTACTTTCTGTCATTTACATAAATGATTTGGATGCGAGCCTAAGAGGTACAGTTAGTAAGTTTGCAGATGACACCAAAATTGGAGGTGTAGTGGACAGCAAAGAGGGTTACCTCAGATTACAGCAGGATCTTGACCAGATGGGCCAATGGGCTGAGAAGTGGCTGATGGAGTTTAATTCAGATAAATGCGAGGTGCTGCATTTTGGGAAAGCAAATCTTAGCAGGACTTATACACTTAATGGTAAGGTCCTAGGGAGTGTTGCTGAACAAAGAGATCCTGGAGTGTAGGTTCATAGTTCCTTGAAAGTGGAGTCACAGGTAGATAGGATAGTGAAGAAGGCGTTTGGTATGCTTTCCTTTATTGGTCAGCGCATTGAGTACAGGAGTTGGGAGGTCATGTGGCTGTCCAGGACATTGGTTAGGCCACTGTTGGAATATTGCGTGCAATTCTGGTCTCCTTCCTATTGGAAAGATGTTGTGAAACTTGAAAGGGTTCAGAAAAGATTTACAAGGATGTTGCCAGGGTTGGAGGATTTGAGCTATAGGGAGAGGCCCAACAGGTTGGGGCTGTTTTCCCTGGAGCTCGGAGACTGAGGGGTGTCCTTATAGAGGTTTACAAAATTATGAGGGGCATGGATAGGATAAATAGGCAAAGTATTTTCCCTGGGTTGGGATAGACCAGAACTAGAGGGTATAGATTCAAGATGAGAGGAAAAAGATGTAAAAGAGACCTAAGGGGCAACTTTTTCACACAGAGGGTGGTACATGGTACATGCATGGAATGAGCTGCCAGAGGAAGTGGTGGAGGTTGGTACAATTGCAACATTTAAGAGGCATTTGGATGGGTATATGAAAAGGAAGGGTTTGGAGGGATATGGGCCTGGTGCTGGCAGATGGGACTAGATTGGGTTGGGATATCTGGGTCAGCATGGACGGGTTGGACCGAAAGGTCTGTTTCCGTGCGGTACACCTCTATGACTGTATGACTCATAAGTGAATAAAACAAGATTAAAATACTCGTTCTGAAATTTTTAATCTGCTTTATTCTCGTGCAACAGTTATTTTTAGATTTAACTAAAATATCCTGTATGATTGGATGATTTACCATCTCCCACTGCTTCAGGCCAGGAAAAAGAGATAAGGTAGTACAGAGCTAATAATCCAGTGAACTTAAGTCTAAATCCCAACTTGACAGCTTCATTCATTGAATATAATTATCAAGAAAATGCGAAAATAGAAGCTATTATAAGCATGTCAGCTCATTGTAAAATTCTAACTAGCTTGTCATTGAGGGAAAGAGATGATGCAGGTAACTGATCCGGCCAAAATGTGACTCAATTTCTAAACCTATTTGTTTGAAACCATTTAATGATGGCAACTATTGTTCCGAGTACTTTTTTGTAAAAAAATGTACCCAATCAGTTCCAAGCCAGACCTCTGTAAGATGCTTTTGTTTCAGGAGTGACGGGAGTGGAAAATGATAATAGAGAAAATAAATCTGTTTCAAATCAGCATCCTTGCTTGGCACTAAACAGAAAAGACTCACATTCACTTTGTTGACAGAAATGTTCTTATTAAAGTTTACAAAACCAGACAGGGTCTGTTACTGTCAATGTCCTTGTCTATGAGGTATTGTCTTATATTCAGTATATTCATGGTTTTGATAGATGAAATTTTGGACTGTGGGCAATGCTCCCTCTAAGCTGCATGTGCACCTCGCTACTTGAGTCTGCACACTGTGATTGGTGCTCTATTGTCTTTCACGACATTGGCTTCTGATTCTGCAAGTGCTACTGTGTGCAGACCTCCAAGAAAAACAAATTAGCAGGAATGCTGAGTGTAGTTGAAACAAGGGAATAGTGATGTTGTAAAAAGTAGAGCCTAAATATTGACCAGGACTTTATGATGTAACATATGTGATTTAAATATTGTTATGAGGTAGAGATTGACACCCCTCTGAAAACTAAACTTGAAACACCCAAAGAGCTCTATTTCTGATGAAGGGATTTTCCCGCTCCTCGGATGCTGCCTGAACTGCTGTGCTTTTCCAGGACCACTGTAACCTAGAATCCCATCCTCTTTGAGAGAAGCAAATACCTCTCTTATCCTTAAGAAAGGAAAAGCCCCAGAAGATTGTACTTCATACAGGCCCATATCGTTACTGAATGTGGATTTTGAAATTCTGTTGAAAATGGTGGCATTAAGGTTGGAGAAGGTTTTGCCTTTCATTGTAAAGGAGGGCCATACAGGTTTTATCAAGGGTTGTAGATCTACTAAAATTATTAGAAGAGTACTAGACATGGTTCAGGTACGCCAGTAAGGGTCGATTCCGGGCTTGGTAGTCTCCCTGGATGCAGGGAAAGCGTTTGACTAGGTGGAGTGGCCATACCGCTTTTATGTATTGGAGCGGTTTGGTCTTTGAAGGGTTTTTGCCAAGTGGGTGGCAGCGTTATATAGTGACCAGAAAGCAGCAGTTCTCACTAATGGTACAAGGTAGGATAATTTTAGTATCGGCAGAGGCAGCCGACAAGAGTGTGCTCTCTCACCATTACTATTTCCACTGGTGACTGAGCCACTGGCAGAGGCCATCTGGACCCCAATATAATTACCCCGAAGGTAGGATCAGGCAGGCATGAGATCACCCTCTATGCAGATGATGTTCTTCTCTTTTTAACTGATCCACTGACATCTGTGCCCTATTTAATGCAAGTGATTAATCTATTTGGTTCTTTCTCAGGATACAAAACCAATTTTATGAGGTTGGATGCCATACCTGTGGGAGGGGGCCTTATTTGAATATCCAATTTTGGGAGTGGAATCTGATTCCCTTTCAGGTGGTCACGGAGATTTCCTGTATTTAGGCAATTTTACCATCCCGGTCTTCAATCAATTATACAAAGGTAACTTTGTGTGGTTGCTCGAGAAAATAAGGCAGGATCTTCGGTGCTGGGAGGATCTTCCAATATCCTGGTTGGGTAGAATAGCTCTGGTCAAAATGAATGTTCTTCCTCGTTTATTATATCCCATGCGAACGCTCCCTTTGATACTGCTAGGCAAGCATTACGGAGGCTTTACAGTTGGCTTGGATCTTTCATCTGGCATCACTCAATAGAGCTGTATTCCTGATGAAGGGCTTTTGCCTGAAACATTGATTTTTCTGCTCCATGGATGCTACCTGAACTGCTGTGCTTTTCTAGCACCACTTTAATCCAGCATCTGTAGTCCTTGTTTTTACTAAAGAGGATGGGAGGCAGCCCTGGCTGTATGAGTAGTTGTACATATCCAGTAGTGGCCCAATCAGCATGTCTATAAACTCCTTATAAAACTCACTTTGAAATCAGTCTGGGCCGGGCGCTTTAACACTCTGGAGCTGCCTCACCACCTCCTGTATTTTTTTGAATTGTCAGGGGGGCATTCAGAAAGGACGCCTGCTTTGAAATTACACCCAGAAGGTCCAGGGTCTTAAAAAAGGATTCCATCTTCATCAGTGTCTACCCACAGCCCTCTGATCAGTACAACTCAGAGTAAAACTTCCTAAGTGCTGCATTAATCCTTTTGGCATTGCATTGCAATACCAGCACTCTCTCTAACGGATGTGATTGATTGGGAGGCACTCTTCTTTCTGGCTAGGTACACTATATATCTACCTAGTTTGTCACCGTACTCGAATAACCTCTGTTTCACAAAAAAGATTTCCCCCTATGCAGTCTGGGTGAGTGCAGTATTCAAAGTAGCCCTAAGGGCTGTAACCTGCTGCAATTTAGTTACAGATGGTCTGTCAAAGTATGCTAACTCAGCTGCCTTCAGGCGAGCCTTGAGCTAATGCTGCTGCTCTCTCCTCTGCTGCTTCCAGGTCGCCGAGTAAGAAATAATAAAACCCCCGTGCATAGGCCTTGGCAGTCTCCCAGTGGCCGTACCCAAATTAATGTCACAAAAGATTTTAAGTTACTGCGAAAAATACTCTACAAGCTTGCTATCTTTCAAGAGGAAAGGGTCCATGCGCCAGTGCTGGGAGCCTATCCTGTTACCACCAGCCTTGACCTCCATATACGCTGCCGCATGATCGGAAATGGCTATGGTCTGCAAGAAGGTTGATGGGACAAAAACATGTCAATTCTGGTATAGCATTTATGTGGATTAGAGAAAAAGGTGAAATCCCTACCTTTGGGGTGAACCCATTGTCAAACGTCCACCAAATCCAGGCCCCTGTTCAGGTCCACCAACTGCCTGGATTGTGGGGACATACCTGCAAGGCCCCTAGGCATCCTGTTCACTTCGGAGTCAATCTGATGATTAAACTGTCCGCAACTAATTGTAGGATGCGCCCCAAGGGCCATCAACCTGGAAAGCACATCCGTTAAAAATTTAAGGAAGTGTGCCAGGGGAATATCTCATATTCCTCTTCATATATTAAAGCTTTAATTATAAATTGCCCATATTCATCCTTAATTTGATCTAACATTTGAAATGGGAGATTCTTCCAGATGAGAATAGCAACTCATCTACTTTTCAAATTAAAGGATGAGAAAATTACCATCTGAACCCTCCCTGCTGCAACTTCAAATGCTCCTTACCGGTTAAATGTGTTTCTTGCAACAAGGCTACATCGACCCTGTCTTTTCTAAGGCTTGACAATATCTTTTTTTCTCTTAATTAGTGAATACTCCCCTTAACATTCTAGCTGCACCATGAATGAATGGCTAGCCATAACCATCCAAAACAGTCCATGACCCCCAGGAGGAAAAAAACCCTGAAAACAGTAAACTTATTGATTTCATGTAAATTTAAAAATACAACTTCCAAAGCTACCAAATCAAAACTTCTAACAGCTACTTCTACAACATACCAACGTATAACACAAATGAAAGGAGACTTTCCCCCTTGCCCATTGGGGGTAGTCATGCTACCCACTAACCTCACCATGGCTCTTTCTAGCTGAAGCTGTGCCCCAGCCCCAGACAACACAACGTGAGAAAAAAATTCTCACATCTTATAACAAGAAAGTTAAAAGTTGGCACTCAAGCTGTCCCCTCCATACTATAACCCTAGGGACTGCTAGTAGAACAGAATTCTATAACCTCTCCCTCCTTTCCCCAAGTGCATCCCCCATCCCATACCAGAAAGGAAGAACAAAGGGAACAAAGGATGACGGGAGGGGACAGAGAAGGGAGAAGAGAGAGAAAAAGAGGTTGGGTTGGTGGGGGGTTTGGACCTGATGAGGGATATTCTCAATTCCTTTGTCTCTGTCGCATCTGCTCCCAGGAGGACCAGTTCCAATACCGTATAACCCAGATGGCCTCCTTTTTCAAAGACCGCAATTTCCCCTCAGACGTGATTGACGATGCTCTCCACCGCATCTCCTCCACTTCCTCCTCCTCCACCCTTGAGCCCCGCCCCTCCAATCGCCACCAGAACAGAACCCAACTGGTCCTGACCTACCACCCCACCAACCTCCATATACATTGTATCATCCGTCGTCATTTCTGCCACCTCCAAACGGACCCCACCACCAGGGATATATTTCCCTCCCTTCCCCTATCAGTGTTCTGAAAAGACCACTCCCTCCATGATTCCCTCGTCAGGTCCATACCCCCTACCAACCCAACCTCCACTCCCAGCACCTTCCCCTGCAACCGCAAGAAATGCAAAACTTGCGCCCACACCTCCCCCCTCACTTCCCTCCAAGGCCCCAAGGGATCCTTCCATATCTGCCACAAATTCACCTGCACTTCCATACACACATCATTTACTGCATCCGCTGCACCTGATGTGGCCTCCTTTATATTGGGGAGACAGGCAGCCTACTTGTGAAACGTTTCAGAGAACACCTCTGGGACACCCGGACCAACCAACCCAACCACCCCGTGGCTCAACACTTCAACTCCCCCTCCCATTCCACCAAGGACATGCAGGTCCTTGGACTCCTCCATCGCCAGACCATGGCAACACGATGGCTGGAGGAAGAGCGCCTCATCTTCCACCTAGGAACCCTCCAACCACAAGGGATGAACTCAGATTTCTCCAGTTTCCTCATTCCCCCCCCCCCCCCCCCCCAACCTTGTCTCAGTCCCAACCCTCGAACTCAGCACCACCTTCCTAACCTGCAATCTTCTTCTAGACCTCTCCGCCCCCACCCCACTCCGGCCTATCACCCTCGCCTTTACCTGCTTCCACCTATTGCATTTCCAAAGCCCCTCCCCCAAGTCCCTCCTCTCTACCTTTTATCTTAGCCTGCTTGTCACACCTTCCTCTTTCCTGAGGAAGGGCTCATGACCGAAATGTTGATTCTCCTTGGATGCTGCCTGACCTGCTGCGCTTTTCCAGCAACACATTTTCAGTCGTATTGAGTTGCCAGGATTCAGATGCAAACACCACTCCCACCAATTATCATCCCAGATGCCAGAGAATGGCACCGTGCTCTAAAATACACCCTCACTTCTGCCAGTAGCATTCTGAACCTCAGTGAAACATAAATGCTTCAGAAAGTAGCCCGTTATTCTGTCTTGTGGAGTAGTTTAAGTCTGGTTTGTGACCTTTTCGTATTTTATTTTATTTAGGAGGAAGTTAATTTTCGGCAAAAACTGAAAGAATGCCAACCAACATTGCATAAAGATCAATTCTAAAAATGAAATTAAACATACAACTGGATTCCAAGAAATCAATATGACAGAAATTACAACATCTGTTTTGAAGCTAGTTCCAAAATGCCTGCTGCCTACGCTTAAGATTCTAAACATTGACTTCACTCCAATCAATTTTACCCATATTAATGTTCAGGAAAACTTGGTGTCATTCATTTTCTTTCAGAAAACTGTGGATATTCTGACCAGACTTCTTTTGTCAAAATAAGACTCACGCTGCTGCTCAACAACCAGCCACTCAAAAAAAAATTGAGTTCTAAAAATAAATCGCTTTGAAGGAGACACAAGTTGCAGAATTTGTCAACACTGGTTGCTTCAGAAGATCTGCTTTCTCGCCCTCCCACGGTTTTGTCAGATAAGTGGAGAAGTATCATTCAAGAAGATTTTGCAATGTTTGCTCACAGGCTTCAGAAGCATCGCTGGTTTTTCTCTTTGGTGATTTTTGCTGTGCTCCTGTTATCTGTCTTTTTTACTTATATGGACTACACAAAATTTTCACTTAGAAACTTACTCCCCGTAAGAAAGTGCAAATGCAACCCTTGCGTGTCAGAATTAAATAAGTCGGAATGGTTTGACAAGCGATACATTCCCACTATGTATCCCATCCTGACCAAAAATAACTACACACTTCCTGAAGTGACCTACAAATGGTGGCAAGTAAGTACACTGCACAAGGGATTTTCAACCACATTGAAGATTTTGATTGATAAAGTGTATATTGAGTAGATGCTTGGCATTGAAAGATGTTGATGACTAAAAGTTGTCCTGGTCCATATTGAATATATTATAGTGTTTAAAACAAACTATGGGATACATTTGTGTAGCACTTGACAAAAGCATTCAGTGACGATTGGCAAGGCTCTGCAGGACAGGAACAGGAAGGCATCACTGTATCACCCGATACCAAACTGGAAAAGCAAGTTGCACCCACTTCCACCCATCAGTGCATGCATGGCTCTTTCCAATGCTGATAGCATTGTGCATTCATTGAACGTTTACCACCCACTTGCTCATTGTCTCACACCAAACCACTTGCTGCCTCCCACTTATTATCATCATTCCATGGCTGACCTCTCACTGGCTCCCCTTTGCTGATTTTGCTATTTCTCAGCACCTCACTTACTGCTTAACTTACCATCTCATGTCCATTCAACAATACACGAGAATTCAGAGCAAAGGTAAGTCACTTGACCCCTTAATCTATCCTATCATTTGGTAAGATGATGCCAAATCTGATTATGGCATCAATTTCACTTTACTGCCTTCCACCCCAGGAGAAAGTGAGGACTGTAGATGCTGGAGATCAGAGATTAAAAATGTGTTGCTGGAAAAGCGCAGCAGGTCGATTCTTGAAGAAGGGCTTATGCCCGATACGTCGATTCTCCTGCTCCTTTGATGCTGCCTGACCTGCTGCGCTTTTCCAGCAGCACAGTTTTAAAATCTGCCTTCCACCCCACCCCCATATCACTTGACTCTCTAATTGATTTAAAGAAAACTATGTAACACAGCTTTGGATGTATGAAATGACCCAGACTCCTTTGCTATCAGTGAAAAGAATTCGATAAACTTACAACACTTTTGAAAAAAAAAATTCTTTTTATCTCATTCTCAGGAAGGATAATTTTTAGAATGTGTCTCCTAATTCTAGCTCTTCACAAGGGAAAATACACTCTCAAAATGCACCTTGTCAAGAATCTCTTAAATTTCAGCAAAGTAAACTGTTATATAAACTCTAATGAGTTCAATCCCAACTTGCTCAATTTTTCTTCACACATGGGGCAACCTCTTCATCCCAAGAATCAGATGAACCTTCTCTGAACTGCTTCAGATACAATTATATCCTTTCTTAAATTAAGAAACTGTAAATGTACATAATCTCCAGATGGAGTCCAAGTATGGTTGTGTCCCAACAGTTATTTTACCTGATGCCCACCACTCATTTGAACCTTTCTAACCGTAGAATGCAGGACAGTTACCCCAAGATGTCTATGTAGTCACCTCGCTCTTTGTCCGTCAGTCAATTTGAGATCACATTTTAGCTTGTGTCATGCTGAAGGCCATTTGCAAGCCTTACCAGACACTTTTGTATAGATAAAAGGATACACAAAGCACCATACTATAGACTTAGGAATGCCAACATAAAAGCCTGAAGTGATAAACCTGACCATTTCTAGGGACTCTTTTTGGGTTTTTCCGGGAAGAGATAGAAGATAGTTTCTCAGCTGAGGTTGTCCTATTTTCTATACCCTGTTAATTCTCTGTTAATTCTTATGAAATGTTCCTGTACTCGTATCAAAAGGTATCATTTGTTAAAAGTACAATTTTTATAATGCAATCTGGGAAGATGATTGTTCAATGGTATTATTGCTGCTCTGTTAATCCAGAGACCCAGATAAATATTCTGGGGACCTGGGTTTGCATCCTGCCATGGTGGATGGTGAAATTTGAGTTCAGTTAAAAACAAAAACAACTGTCAATTGTTGAAAAACCAATCTGGTTCACTAATTTCCTTCAGAGAGACTGCTGTCCTTACTGACTCCAGACCCACAACAATATGTTTAACTCTTAACTCTTAATCTCTGGGCAATTAGGATGGGCAATAAATGCTGGCCTAGCCAGTGATGCCTCCATCCTGTGAATTAAAGAAATTCATGTACCAGGGCATTCTGATTCCTCTGTATCAAAATGTTTTGCAATCTCTGTCCAAATAATATAGTGCTTATCTTTCTTCCTGCCAAAGTGTAAACAGTTCACATTTTTCCCCATAATACTCCCTCTGCAAAGATTTTGCATACTCACGATCTATCTTTTGTTTTTCATTCATGGGATTTTGGATAACACTGCTAACTAATTGCCCAGAGGACAGTTAAGAGTCATCCACCTTGTTGTGAGTGGTAATCTTATGTAGGACAGACCAGAACACAGCAGTTCCCCTCTCTAAAGGACATTAGCGTGTCAGATATGTTTTTTTTCCCTGACAATCAATCATAGTTTTATGATCATCATTAGATTTTGATGATTGCAAGTTCTATCATCTACTGTAGTGGGATTTAAACCTGGGTCTCTAGATTAATAGTTTAGTGATCATACCACTTAGCCATTATTTCCCTTCTTACTAGTGACTTTGACCTTTTGATATCTTACTTTATCACCTACCTTTGTGTCATCAGGTAATTTAGTTATCTTATATTTCTTTCCTTCATTGACATAGATTCTAAATAGTTGACACCCTCCCTGATTAAACTCCTCTAGTACCATTTCGCCAACCTGCAAATGAACCTTTATTCACTGCACTCTGCTTTCTTTTCAATTTTCTACCCATGCTACTGTATCACTTTTTGTATCATGAGCTTTTATTTTGAATATTAGTTTACAGTATGGCATGTTGTGAAATGCCTTTTGGAAATCCAAATAAACCACATCTACATGTTCCTGTTTATTCCCTTGATTGTTAATTCCTCAAAGAAACATTAATCAATTAGATTTACAATTCATAAAACTATGTTTGCTTTCCTTGGTTGTACAGATGGAAATCATTTATCTGAAGTACTAGGGACCAGAAGCTTTTTGGTTGAAGGATATTTTTGGATACACTTAGTATCTTTTACTAATGATCTCACAATCGAAAGTAAACTATTCATACAACTCAAAATTTCTTTGTATTCTGGCCTGTTGTGAAATGGGTTCATACAGGTACATGATGGTATCTGTAAACTTCTTTATGTTATCCTTTATATTTGTAATTCTTTGTCTCCATTTATCACAATGCTTGCAATCAGGGTCCTTGGATTTAAAAAATTCTTTCATTTATCGCCTGAACAAAACTAAAAGCCAAGTTTTTTTCCCCTAAAGGCCCAGACTCAGCGTATATACAGGCCCTTTCATTTATCTTTCCACTCTGCAGGCACCCTGCCTCTATTCCTGATGAAGGGCTTTTGCCCAAAACGTCGATTTTCATGCTCCTGGGATGCTGCCTGACCTGCTGTGCTTTTCCAGCACCACTCTGATCTATATCTACAGGGCCGTTGAGCTCACTTTCAAAAAGACCTTGTTTTTAGGTCTTTTTAGTTTTCAGACAGGTATATAAAGGGTACCCAATCTATGTATGATTTTCTAAATGTCCTCTAAATTTGTCCTTTGGAATGGATTCCAGTATTTCCTTGAAGGTAGATACTCGACTAACTGGTCTGTAGTTTCTTGCTTTTAA
This sequence comes from Chiloscyllium punctatum, assembly GCF_047496795.1. Taxonomy (NCBI): domain Eukaryota; kingdom Metazoa; phylum Chordata; class Chondrichthyes; order Orectolobiformes; family Hemiscylliidae; genus Chiloscyllium; species Chiloscyllium punctatum. The sequence continues at coordinate 31,467,839 of NC_092743.1, forward strand.
TCTCCCTCATTTCCTCAATAGAGGTGTTACATTAATGATTTTCAAATCTGTAGCAATCCCTCCAGAATCTAGAGAATTTTTGAAGATCACCAACAATGCATCGACTGTATCAGCTGTTATCTCTTTAAGAGCCGAGGATGAAGAGCATCAGCTCCAAGGGAAATGCCTACCTTTAATTTGAATAGTTTTCCCAGGCCTTTTCCCAATAATTGCAATCCTTTAAATCCTCATTTCCTTTTATCTCTTCATTTTCAAGTGTTCTCATTGTAGGAGTCACAAAAAAACCTTTTGAATTTTTCTACCATTTCCTTTTTTCCCACTATTATAGTCACAGCATTGAAACAGACCCTTCAATCTAACTCATCGATGCTGACCAAATACCCTAAACAAATCTAGTCCCATTTTCCTGTATTTGGCCCATATCCCTCGAAACACTTCCTATTCATATACCCATCCTAATGCCTTTTAAATGTTGTAATTCCATCAGCCTCCATCACTTCTTCTGAAAGCTTATTCCATACACACACAACCCTCTGTGTGAGAAAATTGCCCCTTAGGTCTCTTTTATCTTTCTCATCTTGAACCTATGCCTAATGGTTCTGGATTCCCCCACTCCAGGGAAAAGATCTTGTCTATTTACCCTATCGATGCCATCCCTAATTATATAAACCTCTGTAAGGTCACCCCTCAGCCTCTGATGTTGCAGGGAAAATAGCCCCAACCTATTCAGTCTCTCCCTATAGCTCAAATCCTCCAAATTCTGGCAACATCCTTGTAAATCTTTTCTGAACTCTTTCACATTTCACAACATCCTTCCTGTAGCAGGGAGACCAGAACTACAGGCAGTATTCCAAACGTTTATTAATTTACTATTCATACCCTCCAAGATATTGACACCTACCTTAGTCACTCTTTTTTTCTTATCTCATACTATCTACTTTTGTGTTTCTACCTAGCTTTCCATCAGATTTTCATTTCTCCTTCATTGTTTTTTAATAATTCTTAATTTTTAAAGTCTCTCCAATTTTCTGACTTTTCACTAATCTTTACAGTATAGAACATAGAACGGTACAGCTCAAAAAAGGTCCTCAATGTTGCGCCAATCTTTTATCCTTCTCTAATATCAAATTAACCTGCATACTTTTCATTTTACTATCATCCATATGCCTATCCACGAGTCGCTTAAATGTCCCTTATGTATCTGACTCTAATATTAGTGCTATCAGTGCATTCCATGCACCACTACTCTCTGTGTGAAGAACCAACCTCTGATATCTCCCCAAACCTTCTCCAATTACCTCAAAATTATGCTCCCTTGTGATATCATGCCATCTCTGTCCTGAGAAAAAGTCTCTGACTGTTCACTTCATCTATGCTTCTCATCATCTTGTACACTTCTATCAAGTTGCCTCTCATCCTTCTTCATTCCATTGAGAAAAGACCTAGCTCCCTTTAAGTTTCTTCATAAGTCATGCCTTTCAGTCCAGGCAGCATCCTGGTAAATCTTGTCTGCACCCTCTCTAAAGTTTCTACCACCTTCCCCCTTCAGTCCAGGCAGCATCCTGGTAAATCTCTGCACTCTCTTTCCACATCCTTCCTATAATGAGGCGATCAGAACTAAACACAATATTCTAAGTGTGGTCTAACCAGGGCTTTTATGAGTTGCAGTGTAACCTCACGACACTTAAACTCATGCCCCTGTTAATGAAAACCAACACACCATATGCCTTCTTAACAACCCTATCAACTTGGGTGGCAACTTTAAGGGGTCTATGGACATGGACCCCAAGATCCCTCTGTTCCTCCACACTGCCAAGAATCCTGCCCTAATCCCTGTAATCTGCATTCAAATTTAACCTTCCAAAAGAACCTTTTCCAGGGTGAACTCCATCTGCTACTTCTCAGCCCAGCTCTGCATCCTGTCAATGTCCTATTACAACCTACAACAGCCCACCATGCTATCCACAACTCCACCAACCTTCACATCATCGGCAAACTCACTAATCCACCCTTCCACTTCCTTATCCAAATCATTTGTAAAACTCACAAAGAGCAGAGGTCCCAGAACAGATCCATTGGTCACTGAGCTCCTGGCTGATTTTTTTTTCCATCTACTGCTAACCTCTGTCTTCTATGCACCAGCCAATTCTGTATCCAGACAGCCAAATTTCCCTGTATCCCATGCCTCCTTACTTTCTGAATGAGCCTACCATGGGAACCTTATCAAATGCCTTGCGAAAATCCATGTACACCACATCCACTGATCTACTTTCATCAATATGTTTTGTCACCTCCTTAAAGAATTCAGTAAGGTTTGTGAGGTATGACCAGCCCCTCACAAAGCCATGCTAAACATCTCTGATCAAGCTATGGTTTTCCAAGTAATCATAAGTCCTGTCTCTCAGAATCCTCTCCAATAATTTGCCCACCACAGATGTAAGACTGACTGGTCTGTAATTTCCAGGATTATCCCTATTCCCTTTCTTGAACAAGGGAATAACGGTTGTCACTCTCTAATCATCTGGTATTCCTCCAGTGTACAGAAAGGATGCAAAGATCATTGCCCAAGATGCAGCACTCTCTTCCCTCACTTCCTGTAGTGACCTTGGGTATATTCCATCTGGCTTAAGGGGTTTATCTATCCTTAAGTTTTCAAAATTTTCAGCACATCTTCTGCCTTAACATGAACCAGTTCAAGCATAGTAGCCTTTTTTACATTGTCCTCACAAAGCTCATGGTCCTTCTCAGTCATGAATACTGAAGCAAAGTATTCATTAAGGACCTCCCTACCTCCTCCAACTTTAGGCACAAGTTCCTCCCACTATCCCTGATCAGCCATACCCTCACTCTGGCCATCCTCCCATTCCTCACACAAGTGTAGACTGCCTTAGAGTTTTACTTAATCCTACCCACAAAATCTTTTCCATGGTGCCTTTGAGCTCTCCTAACTCCATTCTTCAGTAAGCTTCCTTCTTCCTCCTAACTAGATGTTCCACATCTCTTGTCGTCCAAGGTTACTTCACCCTTCCTTGCCTCAGTGGGACAAACCTGACCAGCCCAATCAGCAAGTGGTCCTTAAACAACCTCCACATTTCTGTCATGCAGTTCCCTGAGAACATTTGTTACCAATTTAGATGCCCCAGTTCCTGCCTAATAACATTATAATTCCCCCTCCCTCAATTAAATGCTTTCCCAGACTGTCTGCTCCTATCTCTCTCCATAAGTATAAGTAACGGTTAGGGAGTTGTGATCACTATCATCAAAGTGCTCTCTCACCAAGAGATCTAACACCTGGCCTACTTCATTGCCAAGCACCAAATCCTAGTTGGCCTATTTATATATTGAGTCAGGAATCCTTCCTGGACACACCTGACAAAAACTGCTCTGTCCAAATTATTTGAACTAAGGAGTTTTCAATCAATGTTAGGGAAGTTAAAGTCACCCATGACAACAGCCCTGGTACTTCTGTACCTTTCCAAAAGTGTTTAGCACTGCTGCCTCACAGCGCTGGAGACCCGGGTTCAGTTCCCGCCTCAGGCGACTGACTGTGTGGAGTTTGCACGTTCTCCCCGTGTCTGCGTGGGTTTCCTCCGGGTGCTCCGGTTTCCTCCCACAGTCACAAAGATGTGCAGGTTAGGTGAATTGGCCATGCTAAATTGCCCATAGTGTTAGGTAAGGGGTAGATGTAGGGGTATGGGTGGGTTGCGGGTCGGTGTGGACTTGTTGGGCCGAAGGGCCTGTTTCCACACTGTAATGTAATGTAATCTAATCTAAAATTTGCCTCCGAATCTGCTCCTGTGTTTCTTTTGGTATTGGTGGGTCTGTAGAAAGCTCTCAATAAAGTGACTGCTCCTTTCCTGTTTCTGACTTCCACTCATACTTATTTTGTAGACAAATCCTTCTTGATGGGTATAGTGGACAGCAGAGAAGGTTACCTCAGATTACAACGGGATCTTGGTCAGATGAGCCATTGGGCTGAGCGGTGGCAGATGGAGTTTTATTTAGACAAATGTGAGGTGCTGCATTTTGGGAAAGCAAATCTTAGCAGGATTTATATACTTAATGGTAAAGTCCTAGGGAATGTTGCTGAACAAAGAGACCTTGGAGTGCCGGTTCATAGCTTCTTGAAAGTGGAGTCGCACGATAATAAGATAGTGAAGAAGATGTTTGGTATGCTTTCCTTTATTGGTCAGAGTCTTGAGTACAGGTGTTGGGAGGTCATGTTGCAGCTGTACAGGACATTGGTTAGGCCACCTTTCGAATACTGCATACAATTTGGTCTCCTTCCTATTGGAAAGATGTTGTGAAACTTGAAAGGGTTCCGAAAAGACTTACAAGGATGTTGCCAAGGTTGGAGGATTTGATTTATCAGTAAACAATGAACAGGCTAGTGCTGTTTTCCCTGGAGCATCAGAGGCTGAGGGGTGACCTCATAGAGGTTTATAAAATCAGAGGGGCATGGTTAGGGTAAAAGACATGGTCATTTCTTTGGGGTGGGGAGTCCAGAACTAGAGGGCATATTTTAGGGCGAGAGAGGAAAGATATAAAAGAGACCTAAGGGCAACATTTTCACTCAGAGGCCAGTGCATGTGTGGAATGGGCTGCCAGAGGAAGTGGTGGAGGGTAGTACAATTGCAATATTTAAAAGGCATCTGGATGGGTATATGAATGGGAAGGGTTTAGAGGGATATGGGCTGGGTGCTGGCAGGTGGGACTAGATTGGGTTGGGATATCTAATCGGCATGGACGAGTTGCACTGAAAGATCTGTTTCCATGCTGTACATCTCTATGACTCTCTACCTCTATGACCTCCCTTTCTGCAGCTTTGATATTGTCCCTGATTAGCAATGCCACTCTCCCACCTCTTTTATCTAGCTCCTCCCGATTTTTGAAACATCAAAACGCTGGAACATCCAACAACCATTCCTGCCCCAGGATATCCAAGTCTCCATAATGGCCACAACATCATTGTTCCAAGTACTGATCCATTCTCTCAGTTCATCACCCTTATTCCTGATATGTTTTTGCTTTCAGTTAGTGCAACCTTAACTGCTGTTAATACATCCTTCTAATAGAATCTATCTTTGTCAATGAAATATATCTTATCTGAGGGTAGAATATCTGAAATGGGTAACACTGATTATCTACTGTCCTATATTTAAACTTTGACCCTTTAACTGCCATTATTTAAGTTCAGGATACTATTCTTGGACCCACACTTCTCACTGCTGAACTGAAAGTACTATTCTGTCATGATGTGATCACTGTTGAGTCAAGACTCCTCACCATGAGAATATTAATCCTGTCTCGCTGCAGATTACTAAAATAGCATAGTCACTGGTTGGCATCGAAATATACTGCTCAAAATATATACATGGTGAAATTATCTTCCTTTGTCAATTTGCGATATGCATTCAGTGTAAAGATTAAATTGTCCGTGTTGGTGGGAGTTCCCTTCTTCTCAGCTTGCATTATTTCTAGCTTCTATTATACTCTTCCTTCAGTATAGCCACTATTTGGGAACCAGCAAACTACTCCCACAAGTGATTTCTTACTATATCTTATCTCTACCCAGTGAAGTAAAATCACAGATGCAGTCCCATGACTTCTTAACTCTTATTTGGGGGATTAGTACTCTTTGAAAACTGTGCTCCTTTTAGTTAGTTATGGTTTTAGGCTGTCAGAGTGAAAACACATGATCCAAGTAGTTGCACATCAGAGAAAGATTTGAAAAGAATCCTCATTTATTTCTTTCTGCGCTTAAAAAAAATCTTTGCTTGATATGATGGATAGGGCATATGCTTTGCTGGCAGCTATACATCGTGTTCTTGGCAATAACATCTCACAGTAGCAAAACTGGAATCAGTGGGTATCGGGGCAAAACTCGTTTGGTTGGAGTCATACCTGGCACATAGGGAGATGATTGTTGTTGTTGGAGATCGGTCATTTCAGCTCCAGGACATCTCTGCAGGAGTTCCTCAGGGTAGTGTCCTAGGCCCAATGATTTTCAACTGTTTCAGCAATGGCTATCCCTCCATCAGAAGGTCAGAAGGGGGATGTTTGCCAATGGTTGCAAAATGTTCAACAGCATTCTTGACTCCTCAGATACTGAAGCAGTCTGAGCATGGTGGCTCAGTGGTTAGCACTGCTACCTCACAGTGCCAGGGACCTGAGTTCAATTCCATTCTTGGGCAGTTGTCTGTGTGCAGTTTGCACATTCTCCTTAGGTTTCCTCAGGGTGCTCTGATTTCCTCTCACAGTCCAAAGATATGCTGGCTAGGTGGCTTAGCCATAGGAAATTAGGGTTAGAGGGAAGGGTTTTGGGGGGATTGCTAGTGTAGACTAGGTGGGCTAAATGGCCTGCTTCCACAATATAAGGATTCAGTTAGATCTGGTCAATATCCAGGCTTGAGCTGACAAGTGGCAAGTAACATTCATGCCACACAAATGCCAGGCAATGATCTTCTCCAATAAGAGAAGATCCAACCACCATCCCTTGACATTCAACAGCATTATTGAATTCCCATTATTAACATCCTGAGAATTACCATTGTACAAAGCTCAACTGAACTTGCTGTATAAATGCAGTGGCTACAAGAGTAGATCAGAGGCTAGGAATACTGCAGTGAGTAGCCCACTTCTGACTCCCCAAGTCCTGTCCACCATCCACAAGACACAAGTCAGGAGTGTGATGGAAAACCCCCCAACTTGCTCAGATAGTGCAGCTCCAAAAACGCAAAGTAATACACTTGATTGGCACCACATCTACAAGCATACTCTCTGCCCACCACTAATGCACAGTAGCAGCAATGTGTACTATCTACAAAATGCACTGCAGAAATCCACTAAAGATCCTCAGGCAGCACCTTCTAAACCCACAACCATTTCCGTCTAGAAGGACAAGAGCATCAGATATAATGGAACATCACCACCTGTAAGTTTCCTTCAAGCCACTCACCATCCTTACTTCAAAATATATCACCATTCCTTCACTGTCACTCGGTCAAGATCCTGGAATTCCCTCCCTCGGGCATTATGGGTCAACCTATAGCACATGGACTGCAGCCATTCAAGGAGGCAGTGAAACATCAAGGGTAACTAGGGCTGGGTAGTTAATGATAGCCAACCAGTGACACCCATGTCCCACGATAGAATATTTAAAAATGCCATCTGGAGGTTCCCATTATCATAGATCAGAGTGGTGCTGGAAAAGCACAGCAGGTTAGGCAGCATCCGAGAGCAGGAAAATCAATGTTTTGCCTGAAACGTTGATTTTCCTGCTCCTCGGATGCTGCCTGACCTGCTGTGCTTTTCCAGCACAACTTGGATCTAAACTCTGGTTTCCAGCATTTGCAGTCCTCACTTTTGCCCATTATCATCGATGTTTATCTTCGGTCAATTCTATTCACTCCATGTGATATTTTTAAAAATTTGGCTGAAGGCACTGGTTACTGCAAAGGCTATGGGCTCTGACAACATTCTGTTAATAGTACTGAAGACTTGCTTTTCAGAACTTGCCATACCTCCTAGCCAAGCTGTTCCACTTCTACAACACTGGCATCTAACCAGCAATATGGAAAATTGGCCAGTTATATCCTGTAAAGACTAAGCCAGACAAATTCAATCTTGGCAATTAAAGCCCATCAGTTTACTCTCATTCAACAGTTAAATGGGCCATTAATGGTGCTATCAAGCAGTATTTACTTCGCATTAATCAGCTCACTGACACTGTTTGTATACCTCAAGGCCACTCAGCTTTTGACAAAATTTGGCCCGTGGTTCAAACATGGATAAAAGAGCTGAATGCAAGGGTCGGGATGGAGTGGTAAGAATAGCTATCCTTAACATCAAAGCCACATTTGAACTAGCAAAACTAAGTCAATGGGAACTGGGGGAGAAAAATCTCCATTGGCTGGAGTCATACCTGGTACGAAGGGAAATGGGTGTGATTGTTGAAGGTCTGTCATCTCAGGTCCAGAACATCTCTGCAGGACTTCATCAGGGTAGTAATCCAGACCCTACCATTTCAAAGACTTTCCCTGCATCGTAAGGTCAGAAGTTGGGATGCTTGCTGATGATTGCACCGTGTTCAGCATTATTTGGTCTCCTCTGAATGAAGTAATTCCATGACCAAATGCAGTAAACCTTGGAAAACATTTAGCCTAGGCTGACAAGTGGCAAGTAACATTCATGCTACATAAATGCCCAGGCAATGACCATCACTAACAGGAGAGAATCTTACCGTCACCCTTTGGCATTAAATTGTATCATCATTGCTGAATACTCCACTATCATTAGCTTGGAAGTTATGATTGACCAGAAACTGAACTGGACCAGTGAAATTAATACAGTGGCTACAAGAACAGGTCAAATGCTGGGAATAAAGCAGTGAAATCATCACATGGTTTCCCCAAAACTGGCACACCATCTACAAGGCATAAGTCAGGAGTGTGATGAAATACTCCCCACTTGGCAGGATGGGTGCAGTTCCAACAAAATTCAAGAAGCTCAACAACATCTAGAACAAAGCAGCCCATCTGATTGGCACCACCTTCACTAACATTCACACTCTCCAGCATCAATGCTCAGTAGCAGTCCTGTATATCATTTCCAAGATGCTTTGCAGAAATTCACCAATTTCCTTAGACAGTACTTTCTAAGCCCACAATCACTACCATGTAGAAGGACAAGGGCAGCAGATACATAGGAACACCATTGCCTGAAAGTTCCCCTCCAACCTACTCACCATTCTGGCTTGAGAACATATCACCATTCCTTCTGTATTGCGGGGTCAAATTCATGGAATTCCCTCCCTAATGACATTTGTTTTTGTCCCTCAACATAATGGAAAGCAAAAGTTCAAGAAGGTAACTCAATACTACCTTGTGAAGGGCATCTTGTTATGGGTCATAAAAACTGTTTGCTTACATTCCCTGAGTGAATAATAAAGAAAACAATCACAGGCACCAAGATTGCATCTGGGTGATTTCACCCTCACCTGTTATGGTGCCAAACACAGTGCCAATTATTAGCGGTAGAAATGTTCATGAAGGTTGAAATCAGAATATCAAATCCTGGAAAATTTCAGCAAGTCTGTGCAGAATACGTCTGAATCACTTACACCAAAACTCTGATTTTGACTCCGCTACTTGGTCAGAATACAGCACTTGAGAGTGGTGTTGAAGTTGCAGCAATGGCCTTATTTCTGTATTCACATTGCTTTCTCACCCTGCAGCTGTTTTTTTGCTCCCAGGGTGACATCAGAAAAATCACAAGCAGATGAGGAATTAATATTCAATTTCTATGATGCAGTTAGGACACAAAGCCAGTTGTAACTCAAAGTTGAAACTTCAGTGAAATTCACCACAACACAGCCATTATTTTTCATTCAAAAGAAGTCCAATAAATTTTAAATAGAATGATCAATATGAAATGACGTTGCTGCTCCTTCTTGTACTGGAGTGTGGCTACAATCATCTCATGACAGCATGAGAGCAGTACAACAAAACAAACAAGCTCCAGGATTTGATTTCTGAACAAGTGCGTCCTGCTAAAAATTGGTTCCATTTCATTGTCACTGAAGTTCTAAGATACACTTAAAACAATGTTATGTAATGTGATAGAATTATGTGTGACAACTCAGATTTGAGATTTACCATACAAGGTACAACATAGTTGCACTACAAAAGTAGCCACCCATCTGGAACCCTATTTAAAGTCATAATTACCATAGCACCAGCCTATGCGGTTTCCAAATGATCCAAAGCAGTTTATGGGTCACATCATCTCTGGTTACATCAGCTGGAAAGAATTCCAGTTAACTCTTTCCTGTTCTTTTACGGATCACTAAATGTGATAGTTTTTAGTGAATGAAGTCTTGCATAAACTTGCTGATTTGATGTTTGTTTATGGATAACTGCTCATGAAGGTCATTGACGAAGACTTGAAAACATAAAGCTGAATACTAAACAGAGGTTGGGCCGTAACAGCAAGATTCTTTTTGAACAAATCATACCTGGCACAGATGTTAAACTTAAAAAAAATTAACTGTCTTCCTGTTGAGAGGACTAATTGAGCTAGATCAAATAGAAAGGATTTGTCATCTATCCTCAGCCAGAAGTGCCAAGTAGATGATCCATCTCAGCAGTCTCCTGAGGTCCCTCACATCACAGATACTAGTCTTTAGCCAAATTGGTTCACACTCTGTGATGTCTGAAAATAGCTGATGACAAAGGATACAGCAAAGTCTATAGGCTGTGACAACATTTTGGACACAGTAGTGAAGACTTGTTTGTCAGAACAGCTGTGGCCCTCGCCAAGCTGTTTCACTACAGTATCATCTACCTAAAGATGTGGATAAATACTCAGCTATCTCCTGTGCACCAGAAGCAGGACAAATCCAACTCAGATAATTATTGCCCCATCAGTTTATTATTGATCATCAGCAAAGTGATGAAAGGAGTATTGGCAATACTATTCATCAGCACCTGTAAGGGAATAACATACTCACTATGCTCAGTTTGGGCTACACCATAGCGATACTGACTTCATTACAGCCACGGTCACAGGTGGACAACAGGGCTGGACACCAGAGGTGACAGTGACTGTCCTTGATGTCAAAACCACATTTGACCAAGTATGGCATCAAGGAACCCAAGCAAAACTCGAGGCAATGACAATTAGGTGAAAAGGTTCACTAGTAGGAGTCATATCTGGCATAAAGGAAGATGGTTGTGGTTGTTGGAAGTTAATTATCTCAGCTCCGGGACTTCTCTGCATGAGTTTCTCAGGGTAATGTCCAAGGTCAAGGCATCTTCAGCTCCTTCATCAAAGACATTCCCTTCATCATAACCTCAGTTGTGGGGTATTACAGAGATCAGTGCTTGGACCCCAGTTTTCAAAATATATATTTAGATGAGGGAACTAAATGTAATACCTCCCAAGTTTGCGGAAGACAAAGTTGAGTGGAAAGGTGAGAAGTATACAAAAATGTTTCAGTGTGATTTGGCCAAGTTGAATGAGTGGGCAAATCAATGGCAATAACAGATAATGTGGATAAATGTGAGGTAGTAAAAATGTTTGGTAGCAAAAACAGGAGGGCAGATTATTACCAGCATGGCAATGAGATTGGGAAAGGGAGAGGTGCAGTGAGACCTGAGTGTTCTTGTACACCTGTTGCTGACAGGAAGCATACAGGTGCATCAGGAGGTGAAGATGGCAAATGGTATGTTAGCTTTCATAGCAAGAGTACACGATCAGGGATATCTTGCTGCAATTATGTAGGGGATTGGTGAGACCACTCCTGGAATATTGTGTGCAGTTTTAGTCTCATTATCTGAAGATGGATGTTCTGGTTTGAGAGACAGTGCAATGAAGTTTTACCAGGCTGACTCCTGGGATGGCAGAACTGGTGTTTTAAGAGAGACTGGATTGGTTAGTACTACACTCCCTGGAATTTAGAAGAATGAAGGGGCCACCTCATAGAAACCTGTAAAATTCTCATTGAACTAGACATGGTTAATGCAGGAAGGATGTTCCTAATAACCAGAGAGCTCAAAACCAGGAGTCACAGTCTAAGGAGACAGGGTCAGCCATTTCGGATTGAGATTAGATTAGATTACTTACAGTGTGGAAACAGGCCCTTCGGCCCAACAAGTCCACACCGCCCCGCCGAAGCACAACCCACCCATACCCCTACATCTACATCTACCCCTTACCTAACACTACGGGCAATTTAGCATGGCCAATTCACTTGACCTGCACATCTTTGGACTGTGGGAGGAAACCGGAGCACCCGGAGGAAACCCACGCAGACACGGGGAGAACGTGCAAACTCCACACAGTCAGTCGCCCGAGGTGGGAATTGAACCCGGGTCTCTGGCGCTGTGAGGCAGCAGTGCTAACCACTGTGCCAGTGATGAGGAATATGTTTTTCACCAGAGAGTGGTGATCCTGTGGAATCCTCTGCCACTGAAAGCAGTTTAAACCAAAACATTGAATGTTTTCAAGAAGGAGTTAGATATAATGGTTTGGGGCAAAAGCAGGATCAGGGTACTGGGTTGGATGATAAGCCCTGATCATATTGAATGGCAGAGCAGGCTTGAAGGCTTAACAGCTCCGATTTTTTACGTTTCTGTTACCTGGACATTGTACAATACCATTTGTGATACCTCAGATTCTGAAGAAGTCCAAATCCATATTCAGAATGCTTGGACAACATTGAGGCTTGGACTGATTAGTGGCAAATAACATGCTTTCCATAGAAGTGTCAAGATGTGACCATCTCCAACAAAAGAGAATCTAAATATTGCCCCTTGACATTCAATGGCATTACCATTGCTGAATCCTACCCCCTATCAGTAACCTGGGTGTTACCATTGACTAGAAACTGAACTGGACCAACCATATAAATACTGTGGCTGCAAGAGCAGGTGAGAGAGTAAGAGTTCTGTGGCATGTAACTTACCTCCCTACTCTGCAAAGACTGTCCACCATCTACAAGTTAGTAATGTGACAGAATATAATCCACTTGCCTGGCTGAGCGCAGCTCTAGTAACAATTGAAAAAGAAAGCTTAACACCATCTAGGCCAAAGCAGTCTACTTGATTGGCACTACATTCACAAACATCACTCCCTCCACCACTGACATTCAGTAGCAGCAGTATTTACCATCTACACAATGTACTACAGAAATTCACCCATGTAATAGCAGACCGTGTGATAACAAGGCTTGGTGTGTAGGGACTGGGTAAGGACATGGGAGAAGGTGCCTCAAGTCCTAAATTAGTGAAAGTGATACTGAGTCCAGAAGGCTGTGGAGTTCCCATGCAGAAAATGAAGTGCTGTTCTTCCAGCTTGCACTGCAACAAGCCTGAGACAGAGATGTTAGCCAGTGGACAATGCGATGTGTTGCAGTGGTAGGCAATTGGAATTTCAGGGTCCTTTTTTGCAGACTGAACACCCCCTCTAAAGAATTAGCTCTACCTCTTCATTTGGTATCATCTGCAATTAGTAATACAAATCCATTTAGTTGTATCATAGAATGCTTCCAGAACAGAGATTTTTAAACCTGAGTACCAACTGTTTAGATGTTGTCTTTTTTTAATATTTAGAAGTGGCAAAGTTTACAAATAATGGATTCTCAGAATGGTTGCTGTTCCAAGTTGTCTTTTCACTGGGCACAGGTTCTTGAGGTTGAGAGAGAGACTGACAGCGGTTCTGTTCGCCGAGCTGGGAATTTGTGTTGCAGACGTTTTGTCCCCTGTCTTGGCACCCCTTTGGATGCCAAGCACTGAGGATGTCACCTAGACAGGGGATGAAACGTCTGCAACACAAATTCCCAGCTCGGCGAACAGAACCACAACAACGAGCACCCGAGCTACAAATCTTCTCACAAACTTTGAAGACTGACAGCTTTGCAACAGTCCACGTTGCTTTCCCTCACTTTGCTGCTCAAGAACAAATGTGCTCAACCACATTCTGCTCAAGCTGAAATGTGGTTAATTTCTATAAGTTTAATTGTCTTCTTTAAATTGAACAGCCACAGATGACTATTCATATTCCAATTTGTGAATTTTATCATGCAATTGTGAGTAAAACCAAAGATCTGAATTTCTTGACACCTCAGCCTCTTGATTAAAATGTAGAAAATTGACCAGGTACATCCTTACACAAAAAGAAGGACAAATCCAACCTGGCCAATTCTACCACATCAGTCTACTCTCGATCATCAGTAAAATGATTAAAGGTGTCATCAGCAGTGCAAGCAAGCAGCACCTGCTCAGCAATAACCTGCTTAGTGACATCCAATTTGGGTTGGACTGGGACACTCAGCTCCTGACTTCATAGTAGCTTCAATTCAAACATGGACAAACGAGCTGAATTCCAGAGATGAAGTGAGAAAATGACGGCCTTTAACATAAAGGCCACAGTCCAAGTGTGGCATCAAGAACCTCCAGCAAAACTGGAGTCAATGGGAATTGAGGAAAACGTTCTCCTCTAGTTGGGTTAATGCCTGGCACAAAAGAAGATGGTTATGGTTATTGGAGATCAGTTATCTCAGCTCCAGAATATCTCTGCAGGATGGTATCCTAGGCCCAACCATCTTCAACTGCTTTATCAACAACCTTATGTTTAGGTAACTTATTCAATTGGCCATGCATGAACACTAAAGATGCATCTTGGGTTTGCCTGTGTAGGAGCCATTCAAATTGATGAACAACATACTGCTTAGGAAGTATAGTCCTTCACGCACAAGACCTAGAACCATTCTTGTAAATCTTTAATATACCCTTACATCCTTCCTAAAATGCCATTTAGTATTCTGGTGAACCATTATTTTCTAAAGGTTTAACACATTGTCTTTACTCTTTATTTCTCAAGCCCCTGAGTCTGCATACTCGATTAACTGCTTTCCCAACCCACCCTACCTCCTTCAATACATCTACCCCTGGTATCTCTGCAGCTGTGCTCGTATTAGAATGAAAGCATTTAGTTTATGCCCTTTGTTCTCATTGACATGCTAAAATATATCATTTTAGATTTTTCTGAATGAATTTTCACCTTCTGCCACCATTCCAACAATCTTTCTGTATCCTTTTGAAGTCTTTCCATATGCTCCTCACAGAGTCATAGAGATGTACAACACGGAAACAGACCTTTCAGTCCAACTCATCCACGCCAAGTAGCTGTCCCAACCCAATCTAGTCCCACCTGCCAGCATCCGGCCCATATCATTCCAAACCCTTCCTATTAATATACCAATCCAGATGCCTTTTAAATGTTGCAATTGTACTAGGCTCCAACACTTCCTCTGGCAGCTCATTCCATACACATACCACCCTCTGTATGAAAAGGTTGCCCCTTAGGTCTCTTTTATATCTCTCCCCTCTCATCCTAAACCTATGCCCTCTAGTTCTGGACTCCCTGACTCCAGGGAAAAGACTTTGTCTATTTATCCTATCCATGCCACTCATGATTTTATTAATCTCTATAAGGTCACCCCTCAGCCTCCGACGCTACAGGGAAAGCAGCCCTAGCCTATTCAACCTCTCCCTATAGCTCAAATCCTCCAACCCTGGCAACATCCTTGTACATCTTTTCTGAACCCGTTCAAGTTTCACAACATCTTTCAAATAGGAAGGTGACAAGAATTGCACGCAATATTCCAACAGTGGCCTAAACAATTGTCTGTACAGCCGCAACATGACCTCCTAACTCCTGTACTCAATACTCTGACCAATAAAAAAATGCATAATAAACACCTTCTTCACTATCCTATCTACCTATGACTCCACTTTCAAGGAACTATGAACCTGCACTCCAAGGTCTCTTTGTTCAGTAACACTCCCTAGGACCTTACTATTAAGTGTATAAGTCCTGCTGAGATTTGCTTTCCCAAAATGCAGCACCTCACATTTATCTGAATTAAACTCCATCTGCCACTTCTCAGCCCATTGCCCCATCTGGTCAAGATCCTATTGTAATCTGAGGTTATCTTCTTCGCTGTCTACTATGTCTCCAATTTTGGTGTCATCAGCAAATTTACTCACTATACCTTTTATGCTCGCATCCAAATCATTTATACAAATGATGAAAAGTAGCGGACCCAGCACCGATCCTTGTGGCTCTCCACTGGTCACAGGCCTCCTGTCTGAAAAACAACCTTCCACCATCCACCCTCTGTCTTCTACCTTTTAGCCAGTTCTGTGTCCAAATGGCTAATTCTCCCTGTATTCCATGAGATCTAACCTTGCTAACCAGTCTTCCATGGGGAACCTTGTCAAATGCCTTACTGAAGTCCATATTGGTCACATCTACAGCTCTGCCCTCATCAATCCTCTTTGTTACTTCTTCAAAAAACTCAATCAAGTTTGTGACACATGATTTCCCACACACAAAGCCATGTTGACTATCTCTAATCAGTTCTTGCCTTTCCAAATACATGTACATCTTGTCCCTCAGGATTCCCTCCAACAACTTGCCCACCACCGAGATCAGGCTCAGTGGTCTATAGTTCCCTGGCTGGTCCTTACCACCTTTCTTAAACAGTGGCACCACGTTAGCCAACCTCCAATCTTCTGGCACCTCACCTGTGACAATTGATTATACAAATATCTCAGCAGGAGGCCCAGCAATCACTTCCCTACCTTCCCACAGAGTTCTCGGGCACACCCGACCAGGTCCTGGGGACTTTCCACTTTTATGTGTTTCAAGACATCAAGCACTTCCTCCTCTGTAATATGGACATTTTTCAAGATGTCACTATCTATTTCCCCACTTTCTATATCTCCCATGTCCTTTTCCACAGTAAATACTGATGCAAAATACTCATTTAGTATCTGCCCCATCTCCTGCAGCTCCACACAAAGGCCGCCATGCTGATCTTTGAGGGGCCCTATTCTCTCCCGAGTTATCCTTTTGTCCATAATTTATTTGTAAAAACCCTTTGGATTCTCCTTAATTATATTTGCCAAAGCTATCTCATGTCCCCTTATTGCCCTCCTGATTTCCCCCTTAAGTATACTCCTACTGCCTTTATACTCTTCTAAGGACTCACTTGATCTTTCCTGTCTATACCTTACGTATGCTTCCTTCTTTTTCTTAACCAAACCCTCAATTTCTTTACTCATCCAGCATTCCCTATACCTACCAGCCTTTCCTTTCACCCTGACAGGAATATACTTTCTCTGGATTCTCATTATCTCATTTCTGAAGGCTTCCCATTTTCCAGCCATCCCTTTACCTGCAAACATTTGCACCTAATCAGCTTTTGAAATTTCTTGCCTTCCTCCAATTTAGAACTTTGACTTCTGGATCCTTTTCCATCACTATTTTAAAATTAATAGAATTATGGCCAAAGTGCTTCCCCACTGACACCTCAGTCACCTTCCCTGCCTTATTTCCCAAGAGTAGGTCAAGTTTTGCACCTTCTCTGGTAGGTACATCCACATACTGAATCAGAAACTGTTCTTGTACACACTTAACGAATTCATCTCCAACTAAACCCTTAACGTTACGGCAGTCCCAGTCTATGTTTGGAAAGTTAAAATCCCCTGCCATAACCACCTTATTATTCTTACAGATAACTGAGACCTTACAAATTTGTTTCTCAATTTCCCTCTGCATATTATGGGGTCTATAATACAATCCCAATAAGGTGATCATCCCTTTCTTATTTCTCAATTCCACCCAAATAACTTCCCTGCATATATTTCCAGGAATATCCTCCCTCAGTTCAGCTGTAATGCTGTCCCTTATCAAAAACGCAACACCCCCTCCTCTCTTGACTCCCTTTCTGTCCTTCCTGTAGCATTTGTATCCTGAAACATTAAGCTGTCAGTCCTGTCCATCCCTGAGCCACGTTTCTGTAATTACTATGATGTCCCAGTCTCATGCTCCTAACCATGCCCTGAGTTCATCTGCCTTCCCTGTTAGGCTTCTTGCATCGAAATAAATACAGTTTAATTTATCTGTCCTATCTTGTTCTCTGCTTTGTCCCTGCCTGCCCTGACTGTTTGACTCGCCTTTGTTCTCAACTGTACCAGTCTCAGATTGAAACCTTTCCTCACTATCTCCCTGGGTCCCACCCTCCCACCCTACTAGTTTAAATCCTCCCGAGCAGCTTTCACAAATCTTCCTGCCAGTATATTAGTCCCCTTCCAAGTTAGGTGCAATCCATCCTTCTTGTACAGGTCACTTCCACCCAAAACAACTTCCAATGATTCAAAAATGTGAATCCTTCACCTGTACGCCAGCTCCTCAGCCATGCATTCATCTGCTCTATCCTCCTATTCCTGCCCTTACTAGCTTGTAGCGCCGGGTGTTATCCAGATATTACTATTCTCAAAGACCTTTTTAAATTCCTGCCTAACTCTCTGTAATCTCCCTTCAGAATCTCAACCCTTCCTATGTCGTTGGTTCCAAATGTGTAGAATGGCCTCCTGCTGGCCCCTCTCCATTTGAGAACATTCTGTACCCTCTCTGAGACATCCTTGATCCTGGCACCAGGGAAGCAACAGACCATTCTGCTTTTTCACTGCTGGCCACAGAAATGTCTATCTGCACCTCGGACTAGAGAGTCCCTGAACACAATCGATCGCTTGGAACCCGACATACCTCTCATTACACTTGAGCCAGTCTCAATACCAGAAACTTGGCTGTTCGTGCTACGTTTCCCTGACAATCCATCACCCCCTACATTTTCCAAAACAGCATATTTGTTTGAAATCGGGATAGCCACAGAAGACCCCTGCACTACATGCCTACCTCTTAACTTTCCTGGAGTTAACCCATCTATGTGACTGTATCTGAGACTTTCTCCCCTTCCCATAACTGCCATCCATCACATCACCTTGCTCTTGTAAATTCTTCATTGCCTCTAACTGCCTCTCCAACCGATCCATTTGATCTGATAGGACTCGCAACCAACGGCAATTATTGCAGATATAATCCTCAGTAACTTGTAAACGCTCCCTAAATTCCCACATCCGACAAGAAGAGCATATCAGTCTACTAAAGGCCATTTTTGCTTCTTTCAAAATACGGACCCAGAAAATAGCACTGTCTTATTCCTCTATAAAACACTACTCCAGGTTAAATGAATATTTATATTTTATATTTTAAGTTTAATCAAGAGACTTATATTTTAAGTTTAATCAAGAGACATAGCTCAATAAAACATATAATCAAGAAAGAACCCACTCTGCTCACTACTTCAGACTTATTTCAAGGCCACGCTTAAAATCCACTTATCTGCTTCTGTGCTGTGACTGCTCCCAGACAGGTTCCTCTAAGACCAATTTTGAAATTCACTGTTTTATTAATTTTCCCAGATGCACTCCGATGTCCAGCGATTCATGAATTCAACAGCAAAGGCAATAACTGCTAACTCTGTCAGTTAGCAGTGTGGATTTCTTTTTCTCTTTCTCTCCTGCACTGACCTCACTATGTGCTTCCTTTGTATGTTCTTCTCCCTTTTAAAAGTGCTGTTGTTTTGACTTTTTTTCTCCAAAGTTCCAAAGCAATGCAACACCATATAAAACAGTAATTGATGCTCCTGGAATTCGAGGAAATCACCTCCAGCACCTAAAATACCTCAAAAAAGGAGCAGCTGTTACAGCCAGAAATTTTTCCTGTCCTCCATCTTGGATAACCCAGAATCCTTCTGGAGTTTCTCTAACGTTTAAAGGCTAATTCATCAATGTACATCAGGAAATGAAGTGGTTCTAATTTTGAAACCTAGGAAAGTCTACTGTATACTTTTGTCTGGTTCCAGGACATGGGAGTTCTTCAGGGTTGTTCCAAAATTCTTCAGCAGCTTCAACAGTGACCATCCCTCCAACATTCCCTCTAATAGCATGGCTGTGTGTACATGCAGCCACTTGAAGGGTCTGTGTGTGGTTATCAGCCTTCTGAGTGTATTCACATGTTCTGTCCAGAAGGCATTGCCATACACAGACCTAGAAGGCCCACACAGAAGAAAAGGTAAGGTCAGAAATGAAGATGTTCACTGAGGATTGTCCATCAAAATGTTCCACTCATGTCTACTCCGATATTTGTTTCCTTAGAGTTTTCATCTGCCACCTGCTTCATTCTATGCTGTGCCATCCTCAGATACTATTTAGCTAACTCATCAACCCGATTTAATCTCTCCCAGACCTCAGATACATAATCCAAGTGTGAGATCTTTGACTCAATGTTGAGTTCTCCAATTTCAAATAATGTCCCTTCCCTCCCCATGACTCCCTTCCACTCCTCCCAGCTACCTATCGGATTAATTCCTCCCATCAACCAACCAGGTTGTACCCTCTACCTGTCTTCACCCATCCCCACTTCACTACCCAACCCCCGCCACCCTCTTTATCTGCAGCTCTCTTGACACCCATCCCGAGTCCTGAAGAAGGGTTACACCTGAAACGTCAATTTCTCCACCTCCTGATGCTGCCTGGCTTGCTGTGTCCTTCCAGCCTCCTGCTTGTCCACCTTAGATTCCAGCATCTGCAGTATTTTTTGTCTCTAACCAGATACTTGTTTCGGCCATTAAGTGGCAAGGGCATAACTATTTTCAGCAAGAGAGAATCTGATCATTGTCCCGAACATTCAACAAAACTACAATCATTGACCGCACCTCCCCCCCAGTCATTAACACCCTCTTATTTGCCACTGACTAAAAATAAATGTGTAACAACCTTATAATTATGATTTTTTTAGTACAACATTTCTGAAGGTGATGCAACAGATTTAAAGTAATGTTGAAATAAAAGCATATGAATCTCAGACTTCATAGAGGAATACAGAACAAAAGTCAAAAGGTTGGATAATTTGCACCCAACTGGAGTATTGCCAAAACATGTGGTGCTGAAAAAGCACAGCAGGTCAGAGAGCGTCCAAGGAGCACGAGAATTAATGTTTCAGGTATAAGCCCTTCATTAGGAATGTCTGAGGAAAGATGACCTCAAACGCTAACTCTGATTGCTGTTCACAGATGCTGCCAGATCTGCTGAGCGTGTTCAGCAACTTATGTTTTTTTAGTGAAGATCTTATATGATTAGTAAAAGAATCTGTAGGAAAATACTTTTACATGATAAGGATGGTGAGAATGATTCAGTTGTTGCCTTTAAAAGGAATTTGTTTGAATACTTGTAGGAAATAAACATATAGCATATAGAGAGCATTGTGATATGATTGTGATTAATTGTTTACTGATGTAAAGAGCTGGTGGACTCAATGTACTAAACTGCTTTAGTTCTGTGCAGTTTTATGATTCAGTGTAATAGTGTTGGACATAAACTTATGAATCACTTAGTTTTCATATATTACCTTTGCATAGAGGCTTCAACATGAAAGGAAAGAATCCAATTATAGCAGCATCATGGAAGAACTGTTCAAGCTATTTCCAGGTGATGACAAGCTCGTGGAACAGGGACCAAACAGATGTCGGACATGTGCAGTCATAGGAAATTCTGGCAATTTAAAAGGATCTAACTACGGGCCATCGATTGATTCTAATAATTTAGTGATGAGGTAAGTTGCTTGATATTAAATACATACGTTGCCCAATTATTAGTTGTGTAAAATATAAGTTCAGAACTCAACAAGTACAGCTTGTAATGGCTTATCTATGGTTCCAATTTCTCAAACCGCTAGTTAACACTTTTTAAAATTACTTTAACATAAGCAGCTAAAAGAGAGGAGGAACCAAATTGGAAGGAAGTAAGAAAGTATGCCAGCTCTTTGTTAATTGAGTATAAAGCTCAAATTCTATGCAGAAGGAACATGTTTAATACAATGTTTCTGCTTTGTGCTTTTCTGATGTTGTTCACTTACCATAGATTGGGCTTGTCCACTGCTGGACATTTGAATCTGGGACAAACTTGGCTTGGCAACCTAATCTCTAGATCAGTAATGATTTGGCGCACATTCCAAGATATGGATCTCATCATGACAAGATACCAAAACACTGAGAGAATGTTGCAATAGTAGAGAATGTGTTCTCTGATAAGACTTTAAATAGTAAACTTCAATATCTACTTCCCCCTCTCACCCCGATTAAGTGTTCAATTACAAACATATTATGTTGGTGAGCTGCGAATTATATTTGTGTCCTGGTCAACAATCTTTTTTCAAGTAAAAGAACCAATGTATTTAGCTGTTTAGTCATCCCAGTATTCTTTGTGAGATCTTGCTCCATGAAAAATATTCTCCTGTATGTCTTCACTGCAACTGAAAACAATTACATGTATTTGCATATGTAGTCGTTTGAGACATCCTGGATATTGCTGCAGTTGGATTAAGAAAAGCACAGTGTTATGACAATGTTTCATTGGGTAATGCATTATGCAGGGAGATTGTACATCAAAAGTTCCCAGATTTTATTTGCACTATTCTCGAAGAGTATTTGGTGCAGTCTTACAATATAGATTGATCTGTAAATTTCTGTCTTACTTGCATGGGAACTAAAGTAATTTTCTTGGTACCCACCCAGATTTAGCACAGATGAAGAATCAAAATTGGAACCTTGCTTACCTGCATGGTATAGCCACTCAAGGTGCATTTATTACTCAGTGTGGCACTGACAAAGTATATTTTTTACTCCTAGTTCCTGCCTTTCCTCAGTAATTCTCACTGAGATAAAGTTCCACAGATGCTAGTTATCTTCACGTACCTCAACCAAGTGACTATTTGTTAATAATGAACCATTGCAGGCTAATCCACTGCCAAAAATGTAAAACAACAAACTTCCATAAATTATAATATAAATTCTAGAACTGCACATATTTCTACGGCTGTGGCCTAACCCAACATTTTATACAATTCCAGCATAATCTCCCTGCTCTATGGATTGCCAAATAAAGTCAAGTGTCTCATGTCCCCTCTTATGCAATACTTGCTTTCAAGCCAAAGCACTGAGTTTAAGATCAGGGAGGATATGCTGGAACTTCATTAAAAGTTCATTGGGCAAATGCTGGAGTATTGTGTACAGTTCTGGAATCCACGTTGTAAGAGGGATGTGATAACACTAGAGACAGTGCAGAGGAGATTTACTAGGATGTTGTCTGGGATGGAAGGTTTTAGTTATGAAGAAAGATTGATTACATTAGGGCTGTTTTCTTCGGAGCAGAGGAGACTGAAGGGGGACATGATCGAGATGTATAAAGTTATGAGGGCCATTGACAGTGTAGAGAGGAAGGAACCTTTCCCCTTGCTGAGGGATCAATGACTGGATACAGATATTTAAAGTAAGGGAAAGGATGTTTCGAGGACACATGTGGAAACATTTTTACACCCAGAGGCTGGTGGCAATCTTGGACTCACTACCCATAACAGTGGTAGAGGCGTAACATTTAAGAAGTGTTTAGATGTGAACTTGCACTGCCAAGACATTTCAAGTTTTGGCCAAGTGGTGGAAAATGGGATTAAAGTAGTTAGGTAGTTTTTATGAATGTCATAGACTCAATGGGCCAAATAATCTTTTTCTATTCTGTTGACAGCTATGACTCCAAATTTTATCATACGTATTTTATATTTATATGTAAACTTACATGTTTTGATTTTATAAAACTTGCCAAAGCCTTTCACATGAGCTTTGAAAAGCAATGCATTCTCAATGACTTGCAGAAAAGGGTGAAAGCATCGAAACTCCTAATAGTGGTGATTCATGGCAGCTGCCAAGCTGTCTTGAATTCTCCTTTTCCCTGAGATCATGTGAAAACAGCTAAGAAAGTGAGACAGGCATCATTATTCCACTATGATAATCAAATTCCTTAGCGTGGGTTCAGCTGTGAAGAATGTAATCCTTGAAATCATTTACATTTTGACTATGCTCAAACAATATAATATTTCACTGACACCACAAAACAAAGTATGACACCGAGCCATAAGGAGCTATGAGGCCAAATGATCAAAATCTTTATTAAAGAAACAATGCCAGGTGCAGAGACGTAGGGACTGGGTATTCTAAAGCTTGAAGCCCTAGTAATTGACTGCCAAAAGTGGACTGATTCAAATTGGGAAACACAGAAGGCTAGAATTGCAGAAGCACTGATAATAATTGTGGTACTAAACAGTGATAAGGAGAGGTGAGGCCACGAGGTTTTGAGAATAAGGATGAATATTTTGAAGTCACAATGTTGCTCACCTTACAACCAGTATTGATCAGTTAGTACAGGGGGATGGGGAACAGGATTTAGTTTGACTTAAGACATGAGCAGCAACATTTTGGATGACTGGGTAACTTCAAGTCACAAAGGGTAGAAAGTGGGAGGAATATATTTGAATAGTTGAGCCTGGAAATAACAAAGGCATGATTCAGTTTTGCAAGGGTATGTGCTGATTTGAGTCATGTTACAGAAGTGAAAATAGAACTTCTTCTTGAGACATAAGTAAGAAGTCAGAAGCTCATCTTGTGACACCACAAAACCACAAAGCTGAAGCAAAGCTGAACTAAGCACAGCTTAGACATAAACTCTCAGAGCTCCTAAATCGGTCTGATGGTAAACACTGAAAGCTAATAATGCTGAGACCAACTACAATAGAATCCCCATATCCGCAGATTCAGTTTCCGCGATTTCAGTTATCTGAGTTTACCGTATCCCAAAAATATTATTTGGAACATTCCAGAAATAAATGCAGGGGAGCTGCCAGGGAGGTAGGTTTCCCATTTAAATGGTAGGGTTCGCTACTATGCACGATTTTGGGCATCCATTAGGTCTTGGAACGTATCACCCACAGATACGGGGGACACCTGTATAAACAGAGAGAAAGCCTTGCAGTTATGTGGTTTCCATCCTCTGCTTTTAAAGGCATTGGATGAGAACATTACAGATGTCAAGGCAGTAGTTTTCTAAAGTTGTTGGAAATGGCCTACTCCTGTTCCTTATTTGAATGTCCCTACCTGGTATGTTATCTTGATTTGGGAAGGTTGGCTGAAAAGTTGCACAAATTAAGAAAAATGAGAGTGTGACCAGTCAGGTTGTAGTAAAAACCGAAATGTTGGAAATACTCAGCAGGTCTGGCAGCAAATATTTCAAGCCAGTTACACTTCATTAGAATGGGGAATATGCAAATTAGTTAGCCGAACAGCTGTTGCTGGGGTTTTGTTTGGGCCTGGATTTTCATAGAACCAGAAGTCTCGGTACCTTATCAAAAATGTACCCAAGTCATTAATTACGTGGATTTTGATAATGTGTTTAATAAAGTTCCCAATGAAAAACTGTTTGCAAAAAAGTGAAACTCATGGAACTGAAGGCAAATTTAGTGAGCTGGTTAGGAAATAGGCTGAATGAAAGCAGGCAGTGAGTTCAGAAAATGGGAGGATATGGCTAGTGGAACCCCAAGATATGTATTGAAACTTCATCGATTCTCTAGATTCCCCAGTTCTGAGGGAGGGTCACTGAACCAGAAATGTTAACTCTGATTCCTCCCCACAGACACTGCTAGTTCTGATGAGCCTTTCCAGCAATTTCTGTTTTTATTCGCTATATTAATTAATAGCTTAGGAGAAAGTGAAGACTGCAGATGCTGGAGTGTCAGAGTTAAAAAGTGTTGTATTGGAAAAGCACAGCAAGTCTAGCAGCATCCAAAGAGCCAGATAGTCCTGATGAAGGGCTTATGCCCAAAATGTCAACTCTCCTGCTCTTTGGATACTGCCTGACCTGTGCCAGTTTCCAGTGCCACACCTTTTGATCAATTAATGGCTTGGATGATTAGACAGAAAGCTACTTGGCTGATGAAACAAAGATGGCCAGTGCTGTAAACTGTATAATGAAGTGGAAAATTAGAAGAAGATATCTATCTATCATGTAGATAAGCAAAACTGTGACATATTGATCTCAGTGTAGCCAAGTAAGGTCATCCAATAAAAAAGAACAATGTGCTTTCTAAATATGGAGGCCCAGGAATGCATCATTAAAAAATGAAACAGGTGTAGAAAATAATCAAAAATGTCTAATGGAATAGAGGTCTCTCTCGAAATGAATAAAATGTAAAGGGGTTAGAAGTTATGCTTCAGGTGTAAAGCATTAGTTACATTGTACCAGAAGTAGTGTTAGCAGTTCTTGGTATCACATCTTTATTGGCCTTTGTGGGTGTAGAATGTAGATTTACTACAGTGATATATGAACTCCAAGCTTTAAGTGAAAGTAGAAATTTTTGAAAAGATTTGTATTCATAGAAACTGAGAAGTTGAGGGGTGACTTGATCTAAGTTTTCAGGAATGCTAAGACAAACTATATCCACCCGTTGTGCAAGGAAACACAGCCAAATAATTGGAACTAAAATAAAATTAAGAACAAATTCTTCACATTAAAGAAATGGTACAAGTATGGAACTCTCTCTCGTAAATAGTACCTGGTGCTAGGGCAATTGTTAAATTTAAGCCTGAGACTGTTTTTTTTTGTTAGTTCAATGATACTAAGGACTATGAAGCAATGAAAAACATAGAGGGTAAAAGTCACAAGTCAGCCATGACCTCACTGAACAGCAGAACCGGCTTGAGGAGTCAGCAGGCCGACACTTAAATAAATATTTTATGATTACGAAACACTTTTTATAACTTCAAGATGTTCCAAAGTGTCTTGCAACTAATGGATGTTTAGTTAACAATGTGGTAAAAGCGTGACGTCGAACACGTCTCCCGCCGTCTCCGCCTCTGAGCTTACTTTCATAATCAGGGCTCCCGCCCACCTCCAAAACACTGCATCCACCTGGACACCCTGCGCTGGCCTATTACCCACCCTCGACCTCTACATTTCCAACTGCCGCCGGGACATTAACCGCCTCAACCTGTCTACCCCCCTCCCCCACTCCAACCTCTCACCCTCACAACGCGCAGCCCTCCAATCCCTCTGCTCCAATCCCGACCTCAACATCAAGCCAGTAGATAAAGGGGGTGAAGTGGTAGTCTAGCACACTGACCTCTACATCACTAAAGCCAAACACCAACTCGAGGACACCTCTTCCTATTGTCCCCTCAACCATGACCCCACCCCCCCATCACCAAACCATCCTCTCCCAGACCATACAGAACCTCATCACCTCAGGAGATCTCCCACCCACAGCTTCCAACCTCATAGTCCAGGAACCCTGCACTGCCCGGTTCTACCTCCTTCCCAAGATCCACAAGCCTGACCACCCTGGCCAGCCCATTGTCTCAGCATGCTCCTGCCCCACTGAACTCATCTCTACCTACCTCAACACTGTCCTATCCCCCCAGTCCAGGAACTCCCCACATATGTTTTGAGACACTACCCACGCCCTCCACCTCCTCCAAGACTTCCGTTTCCCCGGCCCCCAATGCCTCATCTTCACTATGGATATCCAATCCCTCTACACCTCCATCCGCCATGACCAGGGCCTCCAAGCCCTCCAGTTCTTCCTCTCCCGACGTCCCCAACAGTACCCTTCTACCGACACTCTCAATCGTTCGGCCGAACTGGTCCTCACCCTTAACAATTTCTTCTTCGAATCCTCCCACTTCCTCCAGACCAAAGGGGTAGCCATGGGCACACGTATGGGCCCCAGCTACGCCTGTCTTTGTTGGCTATGTAGAACAGTCGATCTTCCGTAATTGCACCGGCACCACTCCCCACCTCTTCCTCCGCTACATTGATGACTGCATTGACACCACCTCGTGTTCTCATGAGGAGGTTGAGCAATTCATCAACTTCACCAAAACATTCCACCTTGACCTTAAATTTACTTGGACCATCTCTGACACCTCCCTCCCCTTCCTGGACCTCTCCACCTCCATTAATGACAACCGACTTGATACCGACATTTTTTACAAACCCACCGACTCCCACAGCTACCTAGATTACATCTCTTCCCACCCTACCTCCTGCAAAAATGCCATCCCGCATTCCCAATTCCTCCGCCTCCGCCATATCTGCTCCCAGGAGGAACAGTTCCACCACAGAACACACCAGATGGCCTCCTTCTTTAGAGACCACAATTTCCCTTCCCACGTGGTTAAAGATGCCCTCCAACACATCTCATTCACATCCTGCGCCTCCACCTCAGATCCCACCCCTCCAACCGTAACAAGGACAGAACGCCCCTGGTGCTCACCTTCCACCCTACCAACCTTCGCAAAAACCAAATCATCCGTCGACATTTCCGCCACTTCCAAACAGATCCCACCACCGGGAATATATTTACCTCCCCACCCCTTTCCGCCTTCCACAAAGACCGTTCCCTCCGTGACTACCCAATCAGGTCCATGCCCCCCTTCAACCCACCCTCCCAACCTGGATCCTTCCCCGGCCACTGCAGGAATTGCAAAACCTGCGCCCACGCCACCTCCCTCACCTCCATCCAAGGCCCTAAAGGAGCCTTCCACATCCTTCAAAGTTTTACCTGCACATCCACCAATATCATTTATTGTATCCGTTGCTCCCAATGTGGTCTCCTCTATATTGGGGAGATTGGACGCCTCCTAGCAGAGCGCTTTAGGGATCATCTCCGGGACACCCGCACCAATCAACCACATCGCCCTGTGGCCCAACATTTCAACTCTCCCTCGCACTCTGCCGAGGACATGGAGGTCCTGGGCCTCCTTCACCGCCGCTCCCTCACCACCAATCGCCTGGAGGAAGAGTGCCTCATCTTCCGCCTCGGAACACTTCAACCCCAGGGCATCAATGTGGACTTCAACAGTTTCCTCATTTCCCCTTCCCCCACCTCACCCCAGTTCCAAACTTCCAGCTCAGCACTGATCCCATGACTTGTCCTACCTGCCTATCTTCTTTTCCACCTATCCACTCCTCCCTCCCCCCCCAACCTATCACCTTCATCCCCTCCCCCACTCACCTATTGTACTCTATTCTACTTTCTCCCCACCCCCACCCTCCTCCTACTTACATCTCCACCCTCCAGGCTCTCGGCCTGTATTCCTGATGAAGGGGTTTTGCCTGAAACATTGATTTTACTGCTCCTCGGATGCTGCCTGAACTGCTGTGCTCTTCCAGTACCCCAATCCAGTGTGTAGTTAACAATGTCACATCGTAAACACAGCTTATTCACAACAAGCTCTGACAAAGACCATTATGATAATAGCTAATTTTGATGATTCAGCATTAAGGAATAAGTATTGACCAGGACACCATGGATAATTCCCATACTTGTTTTTAAAATTGTACTGTCTCAACCTCCATAAAGTATCTCAAATAGATCTGGAATCATTTTAACATTTACTTAATATTTTATTGTCTTCTGAGATAACCAGGTTTTCTCTCTTTGCCTCCTGTTCATGTAGAATGAATCGGGCACGGACTGTTGGCTATGAGGCGGATGTAGGCAGTAAAACTACACATCACTTCATGTACCCTGAAAGTGCTCGAGATCTTGCAGAAAATGTTTCTTTAGTTCTCATCCCTTTTAAAATATTGGACATCCAATGGCTAATTAGTGCTTTTACAACAGGAAATATTACTCGGTGAGTGAATAACTAAATCTTTGCAAAAGAATAATAGTAGGCAAGCATTTAACTTATGGTGGTTAGTTTCTCTCCATATTATTTTTATGTTTCTATCCCTTGCCTGCCTTCCAAAATTGAGAAGACATTGACACATTTTGAGTTAGTGCTTGCGACTCTCCTACATCTGCCCAAGTATTCACTACCCATGTGTAAGACTAAACAAGTGGCGTATAGACTTCTGGGCTGTAAGGAGATGTTGATTGATCAGAATGCTCATTTAGAACATACTTGGAGGAGTGGAATAAGATTGGGTCATTCATTTACTGTCTCTCTGTAAGTGTCTGTTAGACATCATAATTCTCAATTAAAATGGCATGTAAACTGAGATGCTTATCAAAGATAAAATGTTCATCGATGATCATTAATTATGAATTTTACATACAAACATAAATATTAGCCACAGACATAAGCTATTTGGCCTTTTGAGCTTGCTACTCCACTCAGTAAGAACACGACCAATCTGATTGCAACCTCAACTTTGCATTTCTACCTACCCCTAATAACCTTTGACCTACTTGCTTATCAAGAATTTAACCACTTCTGACCAAAGAAAATTCAAAAACTCTAATTTTGAAGAAATAAAAAAAAGAACTGCAAATGCTGGAATTCAGAAACAAAAACAGAAATTGCTGGAAAAGTTCAGTAGGTCTGGCAGTATCTGTGGAGAGAAATCAGACTTAACATTTCCGTTCCAGTATCCCTTCTTCAGAACTGATGGCGGCTAGGAAAAAGTTGTTTTTTATGCAGAAGATAGGGTGAGGATAGAGGATAAGGAGTAAACGATATGTGGACATAGAGCCTAAAGAGAGAGAAGAACAATTGGATAGTCAAAGGAGTGAATAACGGTCAGCCGAGGAGAATGCTAAGAGATTCATAAACTCATCCATGCTGACCAGATATCCTAACCTAATCTCGTCCCATTTGCCAGGACTTAGCCCATATCCCTATAAAGCCTTCCTGCTCTGCTTCCATTATCTATTCTAGAAGAGAACTACAAAGACTCATAGCCTGTTGAAAGAGGTCTCATCTCAGTTTTAAAAAGGTGACTTCGATTTCACCGCTACTTCATGATTCTCCCATAAAATGAAACATCCTCTCCATAGTCACTCCTAGTTATCTTGTATAGTGCAACCAAATCACCTCTTACTGTTCTAAACTCCAATGGAAACAAGGCGAGCCTATTTAACTTTTCATCAAAGTAGAACCTTTTCCATCTAGGTGTTAGTCTTGTAAATTTTCAATGAACTGCCTCAATGATTTTATTATTCTTCTTAACTAAGGTGGTCAATATTATACTCTAGATGCTGTCTCATCTTATAAGATGCCTTCTGGAAAATCTAAGTGCAGTATATCCACCAATTCCCCTTTATTCACAGCACATGTTACTTGCTCACCATAAATCAGTTAAATGTGAGCTTGCATTCACAAAACCATGTTGAGTCTGCCTATTAATAGATTCTACCAATTTTCATATGATATTAATCTAAATACCTTGTATTTGCCTGCTTTGCGTCCCCAACACATTTGAATGAAAGTTACATTTACTATTTTCCAATCTAATGGAATTTTCCCTGAATCTGGAAAATTTTGGGAAATTAAAAGCAACACATGATTTATCTCACTGGCCATTTCTTTAAGACCCTAGGATGAAGCCTATCAGGAAGCAGCCACTTGCCAACATGTAATTCCAAAACTTTGTTCAGCACCACTTCCCTGGTGATTGTAATTTTCTTGAGATCCTTCTTATCTTCCATTTCCTGATTCACAGCTGTTCAAAGGATGTCAAATTGATAAATAGGAAACGATGACTGTCGCATATTTTGGAGGTTTGTTAGTAAAAATAAAGCTTGTCAAATATGAGGTAATGTACTGGCATGGATTAAGGATTAGCTAACAGCCAGAGAAGAGAATAGGAATAAATGAATCATTCTCATAGTGATAGACCGTAACTAATGTGATCATTAGGTGTCCACAGTACTACTATGTTCACAATATATCAATGATTTAGATATGGGGGCTAAATGTAATATTTCCATGTTTGAAGATGATACAAAGCTAAGCAGAATTATATTCTGTAAGGAAGATGTAAGACATTTTCAGGAAGATTTAATGACTACATGATTAAGCAAGTATGTGGCAAATGGAATATAATGTGGAAAAATGTGTTTTTATTGACTTTAGTGGGAAGAACAGATTTAAGGCTAGTTACTAAATTGTGAGAAATTGGAAAGAGTGGATGTGTGAAGGGATTTGTCAAGCTATTAGAAAGCTACTGGAAATGTGAGCCTTTATAACAAAAGGATTTGAGTATAGCAATATGAAGTCTTGCTTCAGTTGTATAGAAGCTTGTTTAGAACGTAGCCTGGAGCCTTTAGATTTGTCCTTTTCTTTGCAATTTCTAGCCTAGGTTATGATTTAAAGTTGAGATTTGTAGTCTCTGTCCCTTCTTGTCACAGTCTATTTGTCATTTCCCATATTAATATCTTTCTTTGTTGCCTTTTCTCTGCTCTTTGATTTGCCACCTTTTCCCAAATAGATCCCTTGGCCTGGCTATTTAATTCAGAACCCTCTCTACTCCTGAGTTATGTGGCTTGCATATCCTTTCTTAAGTCTGGATCACATTTAGGATTGAAACAGTACATTTTGGTTAAATGTTAAATGCAAACAAAATTTGATTTTTAGAAACAGTTTAAGGTTTCCCTTACTGACCCACTCTGTTCTAAATCATACTCAGATGTGGTGTAGACCAATAGGTAAAATAAATGTATTTATTCAAGTTGGTCAGTAAGACATTACTCAAAATCATTTTGTTTAGTTAAAATTGTGTTAGATGAATTAATGACACTTCTTGCATTTATTCTTTCATGTTCAGCACTTACATCCCAGTGATGCGTCACATCAAGGCAAATAAAGACAAGGTGAATTGAAATTTATTTCTTTATATAATTGCGAAGGCTGTTTGGTTGCTGGCTGAGGCTGTGCTTCTAAGACTGTGCTGAAGTAATAATGCTTGACTTGATCCCAGAGCATAGCTAAATGAGACATCTTGAGGTTTGTCAAATTAAACATTGGTATTGAATATATTATTGTTGCAAAGAACAAGAAGTGTTTTGCTGACCAACAAGTTAGTACGTGGTAAAACAGGTTGGTACATGATCCCGTTACTAGTCTACGCATCTAGAGGTCCAGACTAACAACCTGGAGACAGAGGTTCTGTTTCCACCACATTAGGTAAAGAATAAAAATTCAATTAGTTAACTAAATGTGGAATTAAAGCTAGTATCAGTGATGATGACCATGAAATTATTGAGTTTTTGTAATATCCCATCTAATTCACTGACCCCTCTTAGGAAAGGAAATCTCCTTTCTTCACCCAGTCCAACTTAGATATGACTCCTGACACACAGTAATGTACTTCATTCCGAAACATCCTCTCACGTGGCCTAACTATTCAGTTATATGGATAGACCAAAACAAAAAGCTGGCATTGCAACAGCAGCCAGGCCTATGAATGAATGTTGTTTCAATCCCCTTTTTATTAAAATGTATTTTTGAATTTTTTTTTTAAATTACAAAGTATAGCATTAGGATGAGAAGTCCTGTATTATTTCCAACTCTCAAACAGTGTCACTTCTCCCAGCTGCACCAGGTCACAGTGTCAACTGTTCTTTGTGAAGACTCCAGACCAGACTACCAAATCTATGTTAGGATCCAGTTAAGGACTATTAACGTCTATTGAAAATAGATACTGTGTGACATACAATAGGTTTACTGCAAGATTAAGCTTCAAGATTCCACAAAGTAAGATGCATTATGCAACATAATACAATGTACAATCTACAACTTATTTCTAACAACTATATGAAGAGATGTATAATGGATGATAAATTTAATCTCATTTGTTATGCACTATTACCTAAAAATCAAAATCACTGCAATCAGCTGTTCAGAGTGGGACTGGATGTTACTTCTTGTTTTTTCAGTCCAGTTCAGCCAATTGCAGTAGTGGGATGAATTGAATCTAGCACATGTTTTAAAGATTTTCTACTCTGAGACTGTGCACAACATTTATTTTGTTTGGGGTTTAGAAATAATAATTATAACAAATAATATCATGTTGGCAAAAGTGACTATTGATATTTGAAGTATATTTTCAGTGCTTTGACAATGATAATGGCTCTGCTACTCCTACAGGTCTTTTCTCATTCTGAATGAAACACTCAATAACATTCTGGATTGTTCTCTCTCTGTCTCCCTGTGTCACAGAGAGTTGCTAGGCTGCAGCTGAGTTTGTTGCTGGGTTATGGCCCATTTTCGTTTCCTTTCTTCAGCCTGTTTTCGAATGTACTAAACTGTGCACCTTAAGGTTTTAACAATTCTCCAAGTTAATGTCCTAAACCTCAAACCCATCTTTATCCCCAAGATTGCTCTTAGTTCCCCATTTCATGTGCATTCCCATTTGTAGACTGAAGATATGAAGGACATATCATGTAATGATGATGCAGGGGAACCTGGCTGGGCAGTGCTGCAAATACCTGCCAGATCAATACAGGCATCAAAACCTCACCTTTAGAGTGCTTGTGGTGCATGCCAGCTATCACCCTGGTGAAAATGTGAACATTGTTCTGCATCAATCTGTAAAAATGTCATCCCTTATTCCTGCCGCATCAGTTCCCAGGATGACCAATTTCACCTTAGAAAATCCCAGATGGCCTCCTTCTTCCACGATCGCAACTTTCTTTGCCACATGGTTGACAATGCCCTCCAGCGTATCTCCTTCACTTCCCACACCACTGCCCTTGAACCCCACCCCTCCCAACTAACAAAAATCGAACTCCCCAGTCCTCAGCTTTCACTTCACCAACCTCTGCATACATCACATCATCCTTCACCACTTCTGCCACCTCCAAACAGACCCCACCACCAGAGATATATTTTCCTCCCCACTACTATCAGCATTCCAAAGAGACCATTCCCTGTGCGACTCCCGCATGCCCCCCCCCCCCCCCCCCCCCCCCGCCCCCAGCCCACACCCCATTCCTGGCACCTTCCCCTGCCACCACAGGAATAGCAAAACCTATACACACACCGCTCCCCTCACCTCCATCCAAGGTCCCAAAGGATTCTTCCACATCCATTAGAAAGTTACCTGCACCTCTACCAACGTCACTAATGTATCTGTTGCACCAGGTGTGGTCTCCTCTACATCAGGGTAACAAGACGCCTTCCTTCGGATTGTTTCGGAGAACATCTCTGGTTCACCTGCACCCACCAACTCAACCACCTCCTGGCTGAACACTTCAACTCCACCTCCCACTCTGTCAAAGAAATGCAGGTCCTGGGTCTCCTCAACCGCCAAACCGTTACCACCCAATGCCTGGAGGAAGAACACCTCATATTCCGCTTTGGGACCCTGCGACTACTGGGGATGAATGTGGAGATCAACAGTTTTCTCGTTTCTCCTCCTTCCCCATTATCCCAGTCCCAAGCCTCCAACTCAGCAGCACCCTCTTGACTTTTCATCACCTTTCCCAAATATCTGCTGCACCCGCCCGATCTATCACCTTCTCCCTCACGTTCATCTACCTATCGCTTTCTCAGCCACCTTTCCTCCAACCTCACCCCCTCCCATTTATCCCTCCGCCACCCCCCACCCCCTCCCCCACCGGCCCACAAGTTTCATTTCTGATGAAGGGCTTATGCCTGAAACGTCAACTCTCCTGCTTCTCGGATGCTGCCTAACCTACTGTCCTTTTCCAGCATCACACTCTCGCCCTTGATCTCCAGCATCTGCAGTCCTCACTTTCTCAAGGGCACAGATCTCTCGGATGAAGTACATGACTGCCTATGGCCAACCCTCTTGGTTGGCAGAGGATGAACCCCATGACTGACTGTGGTATCCTCTGATAGATTGTACTCTGTTCTCAGCCCATTAAGCAGTCATTTCCTTTGACTCTCACACAACACTATTTATTTCTAGCACATGCAGTGCACTTGCTTGTAAGGTGTTGGCATGTGCTGCAGCCCTGATATTGATGTAACACAGCGCTACACAATTCCATGATCACTCCCACAGAGACTGAAACATTTGCCCTTCAGCTCTTCCCAGTGTCACAAGCTTCCTGATCCTAAAAAGCAGGCTGTCAACCACAGAAGCTCCTTATCTTATCTTTAAAGAAAAGACCTTGTGCAATGTAAAGCAAGCAAGGACCCACAAGATAAGTGGCCCCATGTTAGCACTAAAAAGATAAATGCCTGTCCCTGAGCAGAAAGCAGCCTGGTAGAAGCATGCAAATACTAGCTGACCCTCTGCTCCAAAGTAGGTGGTTGATGCTCTGTTGATCAAGAGCGCATAAGATGATGTGAGGCTGGTGCCTTGCCAGTGTTGGGTTGCATGGATGAAATGTCCAGGAACAGAGTAGCCACTGACCATGGAGGTAAAAGAAGTAATTCCACATAACGAGAAGCACAGCCAAAAGCTGCAACAGATGCTGACGAGATAAATTGCCAGATACCAGCTCTGTTTTACCTGTCAAGGTTATGCATCATCTAGTTTCTCAGTTGAAGAAAGGAAGATTGGAAATGTAATGATAATATATAAGGTTGAGGTACCAATGGGATGCAAATTAATGGAAATAAGCTTGCCACCACTTGAGAGTGACGTTCAGGATTTGCCAGTTAAGCCTCAGGATTAAATCAGGTGAGCTTTTCAATCGGTGATTTTAATGTGCGATCACCTCAAATTCACTTCATTAACTACATACCATGGGCCAGTGGCATCATGGATTAACATTTATTGCCCATCCCTAATTAGTTTGTTCACAGTGTCTTGCTAGAGTCATTTCAGAGGACAGTTGATTATTCAACCCCTCAAGTCTGATGATGGCTTAATTCACCCATTTGCAATAGCTGAAAGCTGTTGCTAAGATACCCTGGGATCTCTGGCACCAGTGCCATTTATGCACCCAATCCAGCTCCTCAGTCCAGAACTCCCCTGCACAGTTTATGACATTTGCCCCGATATGGCAAGTAAAGAACATTAGCAGTCCACTCTGTGGACAGGGACGCAGAGGTCCTGAGAGATGTGGTCATGCACAGTTGGGATGTCCTCTTCGCCTAGGATTGGCAGAGGAGGCCATGACACCAGATTTTGCAAGCCTTGTCTGAATTTAATTTCTGGGTCAATGCAGTCTCAGCCTTCTAGAGGAATACCCAGCACTGTAGTAAGAAAATCAATGGTCTTCTCCACTCCATCAGTGTAAGCACCACCATCATGTCTCTAATGGCTCACATTTACTCTACCTCTGCACTGCATGATCAGTCATGATTATATTGTATGGCAGAGCATGCTCAAAGAGACAAATGGCCTACTTGTATTTTTATTCTCTAAGTTTCTACCCACTTCCTACCAAAACTCATGCTCTACCACATCCTCCCTCACTCCCTCTTACCCACCCAGTTCCCCCACATTACCAAGTCAACTACTCACACACTGGAGCTCAGTTTCAGATTTCTTTTTAAAAGCTGTTTATTTCTATAAGCAGATCACAGAGATGTTTATCCATGCCTAATGGTAGACTGGCAAACTTGTCTTGTTCTAATTGTAATTTCCTGGTCTCCATAACTTCAGGTATTGGTCTACAACCCACATTTTTTTAAGTATGTTTATGACAACTGGAATGAGCATCATGGAAGATACTCCTCAACTGGCATGTTGGTTATCATTTTTGCGCTTCATGTCTGTGATGAGGTAAATGTGACTTTTGATACATTTTAACTGGCAAAAAGAAAAATATAAGCCCTTTAGAGCTCTATTTATTATTTGATAAATAAACCATTAAAAATAACTCAAGATCCATATAGATTTGATTTGGAGTTGTTGGTGTTGGACTGGGGTGTACAAAGTTAAAAATCACACAACACCAGGTTATAGTCCAACAGGTTTAATTGGAAGCACTAGCTTTTGGAGCATCGCTCCTTCATCAGGTGGTTGTGGAGGGCACAATTGTAAGGCACAGAATTTATAGCAAAAGTTTACAGTGTGATGTAACTGAAATTATACATTGAAAAATACCTTGATTGTCTGTTGAGTTCTTTCATTTGTTTGAATACCATGATAGTTTCACTTCTTTCATGTGTAAATCACAAAACCTTTTTTTTAAAAGTTGCATTCTCAGGTTAGCTGTAACAATTGATGTTAGCTAGACAATATGTTGAAGGTGTTAGCCCCCTGTGTTCTCTGTCTATGCCATGATGTTTAGATTGATTCTAATCTAAAAAGTGAGATAACAGAGTTTTACATGAATTTATGCAGTTTTTGAGCAAAGTACAATGTAACTCTGCAAGTACAAATTCACCCCACAAAATATATCTGTGCATGTGGGTAATTGTGTCTGTCTGTGTGTGTGTCTGTCTGGGTTGGGGGTTGTGAGTGTGAGAGAGAGTGTATATGTGTGTGTAGTGAGTGTAGAGTGTCTTAAGTCTGTGAGGGGGTGCATATGTGAGTGTGGGAGAGTGTGTGCGTGTCTGGGGTGGGGGGTTGTGAGTGTGAGAGTGTATATGTATGTGCATGAGTGCAGAGCAGTCTAAGTCTCTGAGAGGATGCCTGTGTGCATGTGGGAGTGTGTGTGTTTGTAAGGGTGTATGTGAGTGTCTTTGTGCGTGTCTGTCTATATGTGTGTCCGTATGTATGTGTGTGTATAGGGGTGCCTGTGTGTGTGCGTGGTGTGTCTGTGTGTGTGTATAGTGCAATGGTGGTCACCTGTAGTGTGACATGAACCCAAGGTCCTGGTTGACGCCCTCCCTATTGGTATGGAACTTAGCTACCAGCCTCTGCTCGGCCACCTTTTGCTGCTGCCTGTGCCGAAGTCTGCCTTGGAGGATGGTCACCCAAAGGTCCGAGGTCGAATGTCCTGTGCCACTGAAGTGTTCCCCACTGGGAGGGAACCCTCCTGTCTGTTGATTGTTGTGCGGTGCCCATTCATCCGTCATCGTAGCCTTTGCTCGGTTTCCCCAATGTACCATGCCTCTGGGCATCCTTGCCTGCAACGTATAAGATAGACAACGTTGGCTGAGTCACATGAGTACCTGCCATGTACAAGGTGGGAGGTGTCCCCACACGTAATGGTGTCCTATGTCCACACTCTGGCACATCTTGCAGCATCTACCGTGACAGGGTTGTATGGAGTTGACCTGAGAGCTGGGCAGCTTGCTACAAACAATGATTTGTTTGAGGTTTGGCGGTTGTTTAAAGGCAAGAAGTGGAGGTGTGGGGAAGGTATTGGCGAGGTGCTCATCCTCAATGATAATGTGTTGCAGGTCACGAAGAACATGGCGTAGTTTTTCAGCTCCTGGGAAATACTGAACAACGAAGGGTACCCTGTCGGTTGCAGCACTCACTACACACACATATACACTCTCCCTCACATTCACAACCCCAACCCAGACAGACAGACACACAGAAAGACCCAAATGCACATCCATATTTTGTGGGGTGAATTTGTACTTGCAGAGTTACATTGTACTTTGTTCAAACACTGCATAAATTCATGTAAAACTCTGAGCTCAAAAACTGCATGAATTCATGTAAAACTCCGTTATCTCTCTTTTTAGATTAGAATCAATCTAAACATCGTGGCATAGACAGAGAACACAGGGGGCTAACACCTTCAACATATTGTCTAGCTAACATCAATTGTTACAGCTAACCTGAGAATGCAACTTTTAAAAAAAGATTTTGTGATTTACACATGAAAGAGGTGAAAATATCATGGTATTCGAACAGATGAAAGAACTCAACAGACAATCAAGGTATTTTTCAATGTATAATTTCCGTTACATCACACTGTAAATTCTTTCTATAAATTCTGTGCCATACAATTGTGTCCTCCACTATCACCTGATGAAGGAGCGGTGCTCTGAAAGCTGGTGTACTTCCATATAGATTTGAGCACAGAAGCTTGAGGGGGTGATCTAATTGAGATGTTTAAAATGTTAAAGGTAATTGGCCTGGTAGATTCTCTGATAGGAAAATCAAGAACAAAGTTTGTAAACTTAAAATTGAAATCAGTCCATTTAGAGTGAAATCTGGAAGCTCTTATTCACACTGTCCAACTTGAGAATTCTCTTTCACCAAAAGGTTGTGGTTGCTGTGGCAAACAGTGCTTCCAAGGAATTAAGGTTTGTTTTTAATTCATTCATGGGATCTGGCCATCCCTGGCTGGATTAGCATTTACTGCCCATCCCTAATTGCTTTGTTCTAAGTGTCTTGCTAGACCCATTCAGAGGGCAGTTCAGAGTCAACCACATTTCTGTGGGCCTAGTGTTACGTGTTAGCCAGACCAAGTAAGAATGGCAGATTTCCTTCCCTAAAGAGCATTAATGAACTGGGTGGTTTTTTATGACAATAATTACATGATTACTATTAGACTGGGTTTTAATTTGGGAATGGAATGTAGATAAAGAGTTGCCAATGATCTAATTCAGTGATTAACTTAGCTCAAGGGGCTGATTGGCCTACTCCTGGTTCTTTAATATTCTGCGAAGAAGTTGTGAATTTTATCCCAGTTCTATACACTTGAGACTGCTAATCTCACTGGACTAATTAGCTTCAGCACCCCTGTGGAAGCAAGTTGAAATATGAGCAGGACTTATTTTCCAGTGATCTTTGCTGGAAAGATAGAGGACATTACTCTATGTGTGAGCCATCTAATGACTCCACAATTTGTGAGGGTAGTCCTACCCATGTAAGAGTGATAAAAATGGGAATAAACTGGGACCTCCTTCTCATGTGAAGCATTACTTTAACATCAGTTCTGCCTCTGTTGTACAGGTGAACGTTTATGGATTTGGAGCCAACAGCATAGGACATTGGCATCATTACTGGGAGAAGAATGCAGGTGCAGGAGCCTTCAGAGCAACAGGAGTTCACGATGGAGATTTTGAAGCCAACGTCACAAAGACGCTTGCTGATGTTGGTAAAATAAATTTATTCAAAGGCACTTGACACTGAAGCACTGTGAGTGAGCTCCAGGCAAGCATTATGAATCTGTAAATATCTTTGTGATTACTGTGATGATGGATTGTTGAACTAAGAAAATGACAGTACCTTGGAAACTCAGAAATTTAGTTCCTGTTTATAATTTGCCAAATGAAAAGTCAAAGTGCTTCTACTCTCTAACCCTTACCAATGACAGACTATTGAAATTATTCACTATGTCTGACCATAGTTTTAATCTGGGAGAATGTGAGGACTGCAGATGCTGGAGATCAGAGTTGAAAAGTGTGGTACTGGAAAGGCACAGCCAGTCAGGCAACATCCGAGGAGCAGGAGAGTTGAAGTTTGCTCTTCATGAGGAAGAGCTTGATGAAGAGCTCATGTTCGAAACATCGACTCTCCTGCTCCTTGGATGCTGCCTGACACAGCTGGGCTTTTCCTGCACCACACTTTTCGACATAGTTTTATTCTGAAAACCAGTTCTCCAGTTAGGGAGTGAGAAATAGACAGAACCTGACTGTTGTGTGCTATATTAAAACCTAGGAAGTGTCAAAATAAATCTGAGTTCAGTAGGTGTGATCAGATCATGTAGACAGCTTTCCACTAGGGCCAAATTACAACAGGATTATCAACATGAGAGAGACTGGGACAGCCAACAACCCATGGTAAAGACATTAGTGGCAAGAATATTCTTGAAATGTAAATAAATGAAGTTATAGAGAGGAAAAGCTGGACACTTTACATGACTGATGAAGGCTACAAATGAGTTGTGAAGATTTAAGAATGCTAATTGATGTTTTGAAATAATTTGCGTTGTATTCAAATATGAGACCTTGTTTATCTTATAGACTGACATTTAACGAAATGTGATATGGGGTCAGCACAACACTCAGTCCAACTTAGCCAAACAAAAATCTGTAAAGTCCAGAATGACAAAGTGGATGAACATGGCATCAGGTGCATCTTTTTTCAGAAAATGTTGAAGTTCCATCACTGGCCCGTGCTCAGTTAAATAATCATAAGCAACATTCCATGCAATTGAAGAGAAACCCCAGTCTGGGTATGTCTTTCAATCACAGCTGAGTTGCCTCAAATTCAGTGTGTCCATCGGGGCAGATATTGAGTAAGGGCAGAATCAAAACTAGGTCATGATTCCTGTACAATTGAGTATCCTGCTATACCTATTGCCCAGATCTGAAGTTGGGTGAACTTAATCAGATTACTCAGCATCGTAGAACCATTTCCCAGAAAGTAACCATGGTATTCAGGAAATGAGTCAAGTGAAAGAAATCCCACCAATCCTCATGCAGCTTCTCATTGTCAAAAAATGTTAGTGGTTCATGAAAAATTGAGGATAAAACATTTTCTCATTTTATTACAAATTGTGTTGAAAGTCATTATCGCATCTTGGACTTTATATAACGAGCCACTCCCATCATCAAAACAAAATGTCAGATGCTGTTTTTAACTAAAGTCTGTGACCTTTAATCTCATTATATTAGCATCTTGAAAGGACACTGATCTTATTATGATATTACCCAGTGAAGTACTTAATTGGATTAGGTTTCGTACAGAACTATATCTGTTTGAGCTGATAGGGATATATAATTGATTCTGCTTCCCTGCCCTGATCTTTAGCAAATCTGCAATGAATTGGTCTTGCCATTGATTTTCATTATGTTTGATCGTTCTATCTGGCTCTATAGCTAGAAAAATCAGGAATTCAATCCCCGTACGGACCTCACTTTAAACAACACTATGGCTGCGACTGTTGGACTTGCTGCCTCCGAGTAAGGGAATGAAACAGCCAGAATTTTTGCTCCTGATCACTATACTGTTGGAAAGCATACTCTTGTGGCTGTTGGCTGAAGATGGGATCGGATTCAGCTGTGGTGCTCTCTCAGTAAAGTAAG
Organism: Chiloscyllium punctatum; assembly: GCF_047496795.1. NCBI lineage: Eukaryota > Metazoa > Chordata > Chondrichthyes > Orectolobiformes > Hemiscylliidae > Chiloscyllium > Chiloscyllium punctatum. The sequence goes on from NC_092743.1 coordinate 31,509,723, forward strand.
CTTGCTGGCACTTTCCATTGAGGCTTATTCATGAAACATGGCTGCATGAATTTGAGTCAAACTATACTCCAGCAAAGCCACCATCTCTTCTGAAAAGTTCTCAAGTCTCTTCACCGTTCAACCAATGCACTGACCAGTTGATGGGACAGAGGTGTATGGGCATCTCCATGTCATTTTAAGCATTTAAGTAGAAATGAAACTGAAAAGGTGAATCTCCAACACCGACAGAATGAAAGTTGAAAAACACTACCTCTTACACTGAAAACTGGACTTTTGAAAAGATCATAACCAAATAATTATCTGACAAGACCAAATTGCCTTAAACTTAGCTGTAAAATGCTTTCCATGACAGCAAAACAGAGAAGTGAAGGCACTTCTTGCATTATTGCATCATGGTTTAATCAGCCATCAAGCAATTACATAGGCAGACTAAAAATTAATGGGTGTGTGTGTGTGTGTGTGTGTGTGTCAATTAAAATGGCTTGCTCTCATGTTATCGTGTGAAGCCAGCAGAGTTATGCAGAAGATTAATACATACATGCTTGGCTGATTATTTTCACCTGAAAAGACTGTCAAAGCATAGATAATACCTCTATAATTCTACATCATACAATGGAAGGTGAACTTTGAAGTGAGGTTAGAAGGGTTAATTCCTACTATCTCACTCCTCCTTACTCCTATACTCTTAACAAGGTCAAGTTGAACTTAGATCTATAACACTATTAGCCTTACTTTGCTAACCTCATACGTCCCCAGTGGGTGTCACAAGGAATTTGGAGTTAACTCTTCAAAACTAGAAACCGGGAAGTTATTAACTGTATCTATCAAATTTGTTGGTGAAATGGAAGGACGCAGCCACTAATAATAACTCCTGAGAGAGTAATGAAGGGTTCTATTGTTGCACAGAATTTTTCAGTTAAGTGTGTGTAAATGGCAACCAGCTAGTAATCTGACTTTCGAAGTTTCAATGAACTGCAGGCTTTCAAAGGAATATTTTTCTATCCTAAACTAACACTACTTTATTGAAGTGGCCCAGTGATTCGAGAATCAAAATTTTTGAAGACTTGAAAATAGTTAATGGGAAAGGAATTCTGAATTTTGTTCACATAGTTCACTACTCTGTATCTCAAAATATATGTTTGAAATTAGAATTGTAGCCTGGGATCCTGGTGTCACCTTGGACTCCTACTTGGTCTTAGCATCTTTCGATTAAAAAGTATAACCAAGTGAATGTGGTACGTAATTTAAGAAGCAGTTAAGTCTCCAAATTAGGTCACTTATTACTTGGCTGTAAGACCATGACAGTGTGGGCTTTGTTTGGTGCTGAATAAAGATGATCTCAGCATTACAGTGTCAAAGACAAGGGAAATGGTCTTACTGACCCATAAGGTAGATTGAGAAAAAAATCTACAGAGTTTTGATCATTATCAATGTTCATTTAGACCCTGCTGCAATATGAAATACAATGCACTACTGGCGATGCAGTAAAAAGCCTGCTCGCGCACACATGAAGAATATAAGGGAGTGACCAAACAGCAAGTCACTGCCACCTGAAGAAGTGTACCTAATAATGAGAAGTGGGCACATTTTCGATATCAGACTTTAGATATCAGTTCAGTCACCAGTCACACATCTGTCCCGATTTTTATTTCTACTGAAGTTGATGAGGAGAAGTTTGAGACATTTTTGTAGCAAGAGACTGAAACTCTAATGCCTATAACTTTATATTTAAGATTTTTCCAATATCCTTTCTGGAAGGAAAATGGGAAGCTTAGCTTTTATTTTGATTGTTTTTTTTTAATTCTGGAATTGAAAATGTGAATGGGATGATAATTTTAATGAAGTACTTCTGAAATTATATAATGTATTATGCCTTTTTACTTTGTTCAGTGCCTTTCTATGTCAATACCAGTTCTACATAATGTTGTGAATGAAAGTGTTTAACTTAGGAGGATGGAGAGAAAAAGTAGGAGAGACGAACAATTAAGGATTACAATTTTTTTTAAACCCTTACTTATCTCTTGCCTTGGGCTACCTTGTGCCATTCACCACCACAGAGCTTGACTAATGCTCCTATGAAATTATTCATGAAGCCAGGTGGCAGGGAAATAGTCAATTTCCTTTATAAGTGTCCATAAGTCCCACCCTATTTTCAGAAACGACCTCATGGTATCATCAATGAGAGTTTTCCCCTTCCCTGTCCTCACTGTAGCACAGGATTTCATTGCAAGTTTGAAACTGTGCCAAACTAACCAGACAGATTCAATGTCCATTTTCCACAGCACCACTGTTTAATCGCATTCGGATAACAACATTAGAACTAAGAGCAGGAGTAGGCAATTCAGCTCCTTTTGAGCCTGTTCCATCATTAGATACGATCATGACTAATAATTTCTCAGCCTGCTCTCCATAACCTTTCAAACTGTTACTAATTAAATATCTGTCTATGTCCTCCTTCAAATTTACTCAATGTCTCATCGCCCACTACATTCTGAGTAGTGAATTCCACAGATTCATGACCCTTTGCGAGAAGTAATTTCTCTTTATCTCCTCTTCGCCTTATGAACAAGTTACCTTTTGATTTGTAACTTGATAATGTGATAGCCACTTGCATTTCCAACAATTTATGATTAGAATTTTTTTATGTCTATATTTTCATTTGAAATCAAATTCCTGTGTAATGATTGGAATAACGGGATTTTCAACAATGTTCTGGGAGCCAAATTTCATTCACTACTTAGTGACAATTATAAATCAATGCCTTAGAACTGTAGAATAGTCAGGTCCCCATCTGCAAGAGCGATTCAGCCAGCCCCATTCAATTTCAACCTCTATCCTTGCCCTCTAGCCTTGCAAAAATTTTATTTGGAGATACTTATGCAATTGCCTTTTAAAAGCCCAACTGAAATTCCATCCATCACACGTTCAGATAAATAAGAAAAATCACTGTTTAATAATGATTCACCATAACTTCCATATTTCTGTATCCTGTACTTCTACACATAAAGCTAAGAATTACGTATGCTTTTTGGCATGATTTTTTTAACCCTATCAACACCTCCACTGATATTTTCTGCATATATCCCCAAGTCTCTCAGTTGCTGTTTTCGTTGAAGGTTGCCTCCTTTGGTCTATATTACATCACCAAGACCTTTTAACCAAAATAAATATGTTTCAGATTTATTTGTGTAAAATTTATGGGACATTAAATTTCATCTGCTTATTGTGAAAAAAATCAGTAGTCTTTGTATTTGGTATCACTATAAACAACATTGTATTAAATAGTCTGAAAACAACTATTCATCACTACATTCACCATTCATTGTCACTCATCCAACTTTGAATGTATGCTATCATTGTCCCATTTATTCCATTCACTGACAAGCCTTTCATTTAAACAAACTTATTAACCTTTTGGATATCCATAAATCAATAACTTTTCAATATGACTTGGCAGTAAAGGAAGATGTCAAGTACTTATTTAATACTTATGACCTCCATTTGTAGATCCCCTTTTTGGTCTCTAATTCTTCTCATCCCACTTTTTGGTACCTTTTTCTTACCTATATGCCTTCACCGGACTTCGTTGCCATTTTGTGCTGAATTCAGTCAGCCAGATGCAATTTCATAGTGTGAGAAAAACAATCTATGGATATCTTTGCTGTCACTTCCAGGCTCCTTCATCTTTCCCCACACACACACTTGGTTGGCTCATTGTTAAGGCTGAACAATGACCACTTGGGTATGAGGGACAACCATCATCTGTATTCCTGTCAATGAGAAAGTTGAGATAATTGGAGTGAGGCAAAAATGGAATTAATGTTATCTTGACCACTATAGTAATTATAATAGCACGTAGTAACAAATATTAATAATTCAGAGCTCATATCCTGGTGTATGAATCACCAAGAAATTGTTATGCAGATGCAAGTGATTAGGAAGGCCACAAGAATGCTGGCATTTACAACAAAATAAATTAAATTAAGAAGTAGGAATGTTTTACTGTATCTTGTGTAAGAATACATTTGCATTACTGTCCACAGTTTTAATCTCCTTACTTGAAAAAGGATACCATTTGGAGAAGGCTCTCTAGACTCACTCTTGGGCTGATCGTACGAAGACTGTCTGAACACATTGGGCTGTACTGACTGGAATGTCAAAGAATGAGAGATGATCTTACTAAAAATATAAGATCCTGAGAGAGCTAGTTAAGAGGAATACAGAAAGGATAAGATTAGAATAAATTAATACATTTAAAAATAAGGGGTCTCCCTTTTAAGGCAGATTATAAGAAATATTTTCTCTCAGTGAGTCATCGGTCTTTACAATTTTCTTTTCAAAGCAATGAAGGCAGGGTCATTGAACTTTCTCAAGATAACATGGATAGATTTTTGATACACAAGTCAGTGGTTAAGGAGGAGCAGTGAGAACAGTGACATTGAAACCACAGTAAAATCAGGCATGATCTCATCAAATAATGAAACAGGATTGAAGAATCAAATAGCATTCCTGCTCCTGCTTTCAATGAAAAAATATTCTGGAAATGCCACTGAGTTAACAGGTAGCTGCAAAAGGGGTGATGCGGTGGCTCAGTGGTTAGCACTGCTGCCTCATAGCACCAGCGACCTGGGGGACTGTGTGTGTGGAGTTTGTACGTTCTCCCCGTGTCTGCATGGATTTCCTATGGATCCTCTGCTTACCTGCCACACTCCAAAATGGTGCAGATTAGGTGGATTGGCCATGCTAAATTGCCCATAGTATCCAGGGATGTGCAGACTTGGTGATTTAGCCATGGCTAATGCAGAGTTACAGGGATAAGGTAGGAAGATGGGTCTGGGCAGCATGCTTCTCGGAGGGTCGGTGTGGACTTGATAGGCTGAAAGGCCTGCTTCCACAGTGTAAGGCTTTTATGATTTTATGAAAAGGCTGAAGCTGTTCGCCCAAGTCCTTTGGGGAAAGAAATTTTCTTTTGTTATTAGCCAGGCCCTTATGTGGCTCCCATGTGGTTGTTAGGAACTATCCTCTGAAATGCCTTAGCAAGCTACTCAGCTCAAGCAGAAGGTCTAGCAGTGCTTATTCAGAGTAACTGACAATCAATGCCAGCCTTAGCAGCATAGCCCACATCCTGAGAATGAACAAGAAAAAGAGAAATTCGCCTATTCTTTCTTCCATCCTCTGAGTGAATCATTTTCAATATTCATATTTGTTGTTGTCTCTTAAGAAAATCTGTGTCCATATTTGACATGGATATTTTACAGGATAATTTTTTTTAATGTTAATTGATGGGTAAGTGAATATTTTGAAATTCCTGGCAGTTTAGGTTTACAAGATCAATTTTATTTCTATCAATGATACAAATTACTGAAATTGTATCATATTTAATAAAGTGTTATTCGTCATAATGCTGGTTAGGGGAATACTTATTAGGCTACAGTCTGTGTATTTATTTTCAGCATTCACTGTTTGACTCTTTGAAGGATATATTGATTAAATCAGGTTATTTTAATTTGACAAAGAGCTGTGCGTCTTCCTGTGACATCATAAGCTGTTGGCAATGATCAGGGAAGACCTGAAACACAAACAGGTACGCCTTTCACACAGGGTGCCAGCTTTTGGTTGTTTGTAATGGGTAATAACCTCCAAACAGAGGTGGAGACCAGCATTCTGAGTATTGTACTGAGCTAGGGAGAGAAAAGGAATGAAAATTATTAACAGCTGAAATTACTGATTCTGTTTGTTGTGCAGTGAAACTTCCCTGAAAGAAGATGAATACAAGGTACCCAAGTAGTGTCCAAATACTGGCTGCTTAATGTGTTGCCACCAGTATGTACCTCTGTTAGGAGTTAGTGCCTTTGGTGAAGGAGGGCAGGAGGGGAAAATGTTTGTGAGTAACCATTCTGACATGGGGTACGTTTAAACACTGGAGGTAATTTTCTAAGAACATACCAATGATGGAATCTATCAAGCAGGAAATCATGGAAATAGTGCCTGTGACTTTCAATTCATAGGTATTGATTAAATACCTAGTCCTAACCCAAATAGTGGGTATAAGCGGTGGTTGTGAGCAGCATACAAGTGATCTTCTAATTTATACTTCGATTGTGTAAAGGCATGCCTGGAAATTATCCCCTACCTACACAACATTCATTTTCAAAACACTAGCTGTGCCAATGATTCTCCAGTCTGTCTTTGGCAGATCATTTGATTGTTGCCAAATTTCGAATTCAAAGTCAGCCAGGTTTCTTCCTTATGTATTACAAGATGTTGTATACTCATGTTGTCAATGAAAATAAATCATGTCTTATATTTCTAAAATGTGTTTCTGATTATGGGGTATGATTAATTCCAATAAAATCTTATTGAAAGTTATTGTGAACTTTTTTTGGCCTCTTGAACTCTTGCTTCCCTTCCCTTGTATCCAGGAGTATATTTGTAAAATCAACTTAGTCATAGTGATAAGTGTAATTAATAACCAGCCTACAGTTCCAATAGTGCATATTCCTGTTGTGACAGAAGACCATAAGATGAAAATGCAGAACAAAACCATTCAAGTCTACTTCACTTACAATAAGATCGTAACTGATCTGATAGTGCTTAACTCCACTTTCCTGTTTTTTTCCCAGTAACCCTTGGTTCTCTCACTGCTGAAAGACCTATATATCTCAACCTTGACTATACCTACTGACCCAGCCTCCATAACTCTCCATGGAGGTAAAGAAGTCAACAAATTCACAATCCTCTCAGACAAGAAATTCCTCCTCATCTCTGTCTTAACCCTTTGTTCTGAAATTGTGCTATCAGATCCCTCGACTTACCCACAAGAGGAACAACATATCTGCATTTAGGCTGTCAAGTCCTTTAAGAACCTTGTTTAAATAAGATTGTCTTATTGTTTTAAACTGCAGTGAGTACAGGCTTAACCTCTTCTCATAAGACAGATGGGCTGGTCATATGGGCTTCTGAATTAGTGGTGCTGGAAGAGCATAGCAGTTCAGGCAGTATCCGAGGAGCAGTAAAATCGATGTTTCGGGCAAAAGTCCTTTATCAGGAATACAGGCAGAGAGCCTGAAGGGTGGAGAGATAAGTGAGAGGAGGGTGGGGGTGGGGAGAAGGTAGCATAAAGTAAAATAGGTGAGTGGGGGTAGGGATGAAGGTGATAGGTCGGGGGGAGGGTGGAGTGGATAGGTGGAAAAGAGGATAGGCAGGTAGGACAAGTCATGGGATCAGTGCTGAGCTGGAAGTTTGGAACTAGGGTGAGGTGGGGCAAGGGGAAATGAAGAAATTGTTGAAGTCCACATTGATGTCCTGAGGTTGAAGTGTTCCGAGGCGGAAGATGAGGCGTTCTTCCTCCAAGTGTCTGGTGGTGAGGGAGCGGCGGTAAAGGAGGCCCAGGACCTCCATGTCCTCAGCAGAGTGGGAGGAGGAGTTGAAATGTTGGGCCACAGGGCGGTGTAGTTGATAGGTGCAGGTGTCCCGGAGATGTTCCCTAAAACGCTCTGCTAGGAGGCGTCCAGTCTCCCCAATGTAGAGGACACCGCATCGGGAACAACGGATACAATAAATGATATTGGTGGATGTGCAGGTAAAACTTTGATGGATGTGGAAGGCTCCTTTGGGGCCTTGGATGGAGGTGAGGGAGGAGGTGTGGGTGCAGGTTTTGCAATTCCTGCGGTGGCAGGGGAAGGAGCCAGGATGGGAGGCTGGGTTGTAGGCGGGCGTGGACCTGACCAGGTAGTCACGGAGGGAACAGTCTTTGCGGAAGGCAGAAAGGGGTGGGGAGGGAAATATATCCCTGGTGGTGGGGTCTGTTTGGAGGTGGCAGAAATGTCGACGGATGATTTGGTTTATGCGAAGGTTGGTAGGGTGGAAGGTGAGCACCAGGGGCGTTCTGTCCTTGTTACGGTTGGAGGGGTGGGGTCTGAGGGAGGAGGTGCGGGATGTGGACGTGATGCGTTGGAGGGCATGTTTAACCATATGGGAAGGGAAATTGCGGTCTCTAAAGAAGGAGGCCATCTGGTGTGTTCTGTGGTGGAACTGTTCCTCCTGGGAGCAGATATGGCAGAGGAATTGGGAATCCGGGCTGGCATTTTTGCAGGAGGTAGGGTGGGAAGAGGTGTAATCCAGGTAGCTGTGGGATTCAGGTTTGTATAAAATGTCGGTATCAAGTCAGTCGTCATTAATGGAGATGGAGAGGTCCAGGAATGGGAGGGAGATGTCAGAGATGGTCCAAGTAAATTTAAGATAAGGGTGGAATGTGTTGGTGAAGTTGATGAATTGCTCAACCTCCTCGCGAGAGCATGAGGTGGTGCCAATGCAGTCATCAATGTAGCGGAAGAAGAGGTGGGGAGTGGTGCCAGTGTAATTACGGAAGATCGACTGTTCTACAGAGCCAATAAAGAGACAGGCATAGTGGGGGCCCATACGTGTCCCCATGGCTACTCCTTTGGTCTTGAGGAAGTGGGAGGACTCGAAGGGGAAATGGTTAAGGGTGAGGACCAGTTCGGCTAAATGAATGAGAGTATCGGTGGAAGGGTACTGTTAGGGACATCGGGAGAGGAAGAACCAGAGGGCTTGGAGGCCCTGGTCATGGCGGATGGAGGTGTAGAGGGTTTAGATATCAATGGTGAAGATGAGGCATTGTGGGCCGGGGAAACGGAAGTCTTGGAGGAGGTGGAGGGCGTGGGTGGTGTCTCAAACGTATGTGGGGAGTTCCTGGACCAGGGCGGATAGGACAGTGTCAAGGTAGGTAGAAATGAGTTCAGTGGGGCAGGAGCATGCTGAGACAATGGGCTGGCCAGGGTGGTCAGGCTTGTGGATCTTGGGAAGGAGGTAGAACCAGGCAGTGCGGGTTCCCGGACTATGAGGTCGGAAGCTGTGGATGGGAGATCCCCTGAGGTGATGATGTTCTATATGGTCTGGGAGGTGATGGTTTGGTGATGGTGGGTGGGGTCATGGTTGAGGTGGCAGTAGGAAGAGGTGTCCTCGAGTTGGCGTTTTGCTTCAGAGGTGTAGAGGTCAGTGCTCTAGACTATCACTGCCCCCCCTTTATCTGCTGGCTTGATGATGAGATTGGGATTGGAGCAGAGGAATTGGAGGGCTGCGCGTTGTGAGGGTGAGAGGTTGGAGTGGGGGAGGGGGGTAGACAGCTTGAGGCGGTTAATGTCCCGGCGGCAGCTGGAAATGAAGAGGTCGAGGGTGGGTAATAGGCCAGCGTGGGGTGTCCAGGTGGATGCAGTGTGTTGGAGGTGGACGAAGGGGTCCTCGGAAGATGGGCGGGAGTCCTGATTGTGAAAGTAAGCTCAGCGGCGGAGGCAACGGAAGAATTGTTCGACGTCACGGGTGTGTATTAAATTCATTGATGTGTGGACAGAGGGGGATGAAGGTGAGTCCTCTGCTGAGGACTGATCGTTCGTCCTCAGTGAGGGGGAGGTCTGGGGGGATGGTGAAAACTCGGCAGGGCTGGGAGCTGTGATCTGGTGTGGGTGTGGACCTGGGAGTGGGGGCGGGACCTGTAGCTGAAGTGGGTGTGGTGGTGGGGGGAATGGGGGTGGAGTCATGAGCTGGGATGGTCTTCCCCTCAGGATTCTGGGGGCTGGGGATGGTGACAGTGGGATATTTGGGGGGGGGGGTGTCAGCAGAACACAGGTGAGTGGCTTGGTGGGGGCAGAATGGCAAACACGGCATTGGAGGGGCGGAAGTCACTGAGCATGTGACATCAGCGATGATGTCGGGGCGGAAGTGATGTCACGTGTGGTGCATGAGGAATTGGGAGGGGCAAAAGTGGCTGTGGGAGTGGCCATGATGGGTATGGAAGTGACATCATCAATCAGCATGGGGGTGGCAGCTGCACCAGCCGCATGGCTGATGACATCCGAGCAGTTCCAGAGTCCGGGAGAATATACTGGAATGTTTGAGGAGTACTGGTTATGGAGGTGGGTAGATAAAAGTTTGTTGTACTTACAGTTTTTGATGTTTGAGATGGAGTTGAAATACTGTTTGTTGAGAGTATGAATTCTCCTGAGGATGTTGTACAGAAGGGGTCCGGGTCATATGGGCTGATCAGTGGCAAATGGAATTCAATCTGGATAAGTGTGAGACAATGCACTTGTGAGGGACGAAGAAGGCAAGGGAATACTTGATAACCCTGGAAACAGCAAGAATCAGAGTACCTTGGTATCCATATCCACTGGCCCCTTAAGATAGCAAGACAGGTAAGTAAAATCCTTAAGAAGGTAGAGGAATACTATCCTTTATTGGCCAAAGCATAGTGATTAAGGGCAGGTAGGTTATGCTGAAACTATAAAAGGTTGGTTCGGCCACAGCTGGAGCATTGTCTACAGTTCTGGGATCCACATGATAGGAGGGATGTGATTGCACAAGAGGGCGCAAAGGAGATTTACCAGGATGTTTCCCAGGTTGGAGAGTTTTAGTTATGAAAACAGATTGGATAGACTGAGGTCATTTCTCTTAGAGCAGAGGAACCTGAATGGGGCAATGATTGAGGTGTTTAAATTATGAGGAGCATAAATAGGGTAGATAACATAGAAAGCAGGCTAAGATAAACGGTAGGGAGGAGGGACTTGGGGGAGGGCCGTTGGAAAAGCGATAGGTGGAAGGAGGTTATGGTGAGGGTGATAGGCCGTAGTGGGAGTGGGGGCAGAGAGGTCAGGAAGAAGATTGCAGGGCAATCTTCTTCCTGACCTCTCCGCTCCCACCCCCATCTGGCCTATTACCCTCACCTTATCACCCTCACTTTAATGTCCTTCCACCTATCGCATTTCCAACGCCCCTCCACTAAGTCCCTCCTCCCTACCTTTTATCTTAGCCTGCTTGGCACACTTTCCTCATTCCTGAAGAAGGGCTCATGCCCGAAACATCGATTCTCCTGCTCCTTGGATGCTGCCTGACCTGCTGCGCTTTTCCAGCAACACATTTTTCAGCTCTGATCTCCAGCATCTGCAGTCCTCACTTTCTCCTAGATATCATAGAAAACCTACAATGTGGAAACAGGCCCTTCAGCCCAACAAGTCCACACCGACCCTCCGAAGAATATCTCACCCAAACCCATTCCCATTTCTCTACATTTACCCCTGACTATAGGGAAGAAATTGATGGAAGGATCAACGTGGAGGCGCATGGATTTAAAGTAAGGGACAAGAGATTTAAAGAAGATTGAGACAGAAAAGACTTTTTCACCCAGAGGGTGGTGGGAATCTAGAACTCGCTGCCTGTAAGAGAGGTTGTGGCAGAAATCTTTGAACATTTAAGAAGTATTTAGATGTACATTTGTGATGCCAAGACATAGAATGGGATTAGAATAATTAGTTGGTTGTTTTTGACCAGCACATACTGAGCTGGAGGGTGTTTTTCGATACTGTAGACCTTTATGCCTATACAGTACATGAATAGGCCCTTCGGCCCACCATATTCATGCCGGTCATTATACTATTCTAAATTAATCCTATCTAGTGGCACATGGACCATATTCTTCTATTCCTGCCTATTCATGGGTCTATCTAAATGCCTCTTAAGTGTGGTTGGAGCATCTACTTCTACCACCTCCCCTGGCAGTGCATTTATGGGACCTAACACCTTCTGTGCAAAAAGCTTTGCTCAAACATCTCCCTTAAACTTCCACCCTCTCACCTTAAACATATCTCCCCCCAGTATTTGACTTCTCCATCCTGGGAAAAAGTCTCCAACTATCTAACCTATACGTGCCTCTCAGTTTTAAAAAATTCTATCAGGTTGCCCCTCTAAGCTCTAGGAAAATGTCAAAGTCCAATCTCTCCTTATAGCTAATACATTCCAATCCATACAGTATTCTGATAAGCCTCTTTCCATACCCTCTCCAAAGCCTTCTCAGTCCGGGGACCAGGACTGCACACGAATAGTCCAAATGTGGCCTAATTAAAGTGCTATACATCTGCAACATGACTTGATTTATGCATCAGAAGTAGGTACTGCAGACGCTGGAGATTAGAGTCAAGATTAGAGTGGTGCTGGAAAAGCACAGCAGGTCAGGCAACATCCGAGGAGCAGGAAAATCAACGTCTCGCGCTAAAGCCCTTCATCAGGAATTTTCCAGCACCACTCTAGTCTTGACAACATTTATACTCAATGCCCTGACTGATAAAAGCAAATATACTGCACACCTTCTTTACTACCTTATTCACTTGTGTTGCCACTTTTAGGGAGCTTTGGCCTTACACCCCAAGATTCCTCTACATATAAATTCTCCTAAGAATTTTGCTGTAAATTGTATAATTTCCTCTTGCATTTGATCTCCCAAATGCATTATTTCACACTTATATTGGTTAATCTCTATCTGCAATTTCTGCAGCCAACTTTACAACTGAGCTCTATTCTGACATTTCCCTTGATAAACGTCCTCTCTATCGACAACTGTGCCAATGTTCATATTGCTTGCAAACTTAATGACCAGAACACTTACATTTTCATTTAAATCATTATATATATTACAAACAATAGAGGTCCCAGCACTGATCCTTGAAGAACACCATGATTACAGACCTCCAGTCAGAAAAACACCCCTCCACAACTCCCTCTGTCTTCTATGACAAAGCAAATTTTGTATCCAAATTGCCAACTTACCATAGATCCCATTTGACTTAATCTTCTGGGCCAATTTACCATGACAGACATTGTCAAATAGTTTAGTGAAGCCCATGTAGCCAACATCCACTGCCCTACCATCATCAATCATCTTCATCACTTCCTGAAAAAAACTCAATCAGGTTTGTGAGACAAGATCCCCCCCACCCTATGAAGCCATGTATGTAAATACTATATCTAAGAATCTTCTCCAATAATGTTTCTTATCAATGTTTTAAGATTCCTATAAGGTGCCTATACTTTCCTGGATTATCCCTGATGCTCCTCTATAACAAAGGAACAACATTGGCTAGTCTTCAGTCTTCTGTGACCTCACCTGTAGCTAAAGAGCAAGAACAGTTCCGAAGAAGGGTCAGTGATCTCACATCATTAGCTCTTCTTTCTCTCCACGGATAGTGCTGGACCTGCTAAGTTTGTCTTGCAATTTCTGTTTTTGTAGCAGTTTTTCAGTTTCTGAAACTCTTCTGGAAGGCAGTGAGGTATAGAATGCAGTGAGCCAATTTCTCTACTATTTCTGCATCCTTTCTTTAAAACCCTTTGATGGAGGCCATCTGGTCCTGGTGACGTGTCTGTCAACGAATGCAAAATATTGGTTTAAATTATCTGTCATTCCCTGTTTCCCATTATCAATTCCCAGGTTGCAATGTCCAAGAGTCCCACAATCACTTATGTTCCTCTCTCTTTTTTATACCTGTAGATGCTCCTGCATCTATTACTTTCATAACCAGTTTTCTGCATGTTTTCTTAGCTTTCTCATCATTTGCTGCTGGTTCCTAAAATAATTTCTAAACTTCCGGCCGACCACTAGTTTTAGCCACATTGTGTCGCTCAGATTTTAATTGGGTATTCTCATTATGAAGCTCATTTCCTGCTCATCCAGTGACTTTCCCCAAATTCGTTTTCCCAATCTACTTTAGACAGCTCTTTCACCAGGGATCTGTCACTGCTTTTATTTAAGCTGAGCATGCTGCTTTGAGACCTGAGTTGCTCTTCCTTGAACTGAAGTTGAAATTCACATCTTGTTGTGGGAAAATATAGACATATGCAAAATATTTTTAATGTCACCACACTTCCTTCTTCCAAGTTATAATTTTGACGCACACTGATTTTTTCTCATTCAAGTATAAATGGAAATGTTTACAATCTATTTGATTGCTGCTAGTCAATTCAACTCCCGTGTTCAATGCAAAGGTGGCTTGCAAGAAATAAGGACTAACACAAATGGAGACATTAACTTAAAAGTTACATTTTGGTGAAACCCACAGCAATCTGCTTTCTTCTTAAGACGGGAATGACCAGCTCTCTTCACATCCATGTGGAATTGTTAATAAAGAGTAAACACCAAAAGTCACAATGCTGGGGTGCACTTGTAGAAGCTACATATATGAATACTTAGGGCTCTGTTCTTTGTATACAGAAAGAATATGTGACAGTCATTCACTGGATCATTTCCCAGGATGATTCTTATAATTACTGATGAGCGATTATAACTGTCTATGATTTATTGCTGCATTCTCCATGACAACACCCAATCAATTAGAGTTACACATGCCAACCAATCAGCACTGTCATCAGTTTTGTTATCTTTATTTTTAGTCTTGGCTGGGCACCTTGTTTGCACTGCAAAGTGATTCCAGCAGCTTGGGTTGATTTCCTGCACTGGTGCGATCAGCATGAAGGTTCTCCTTCTCAATTTTTCCCCTTGCCTAAGGGGTGATGACTTTCAGATTAATCCACAACAATTTGTCTGACTCTAATGAGAGAGCAGCCTTATAGTCCAGAAGTGCTATGGAGACTTTACTTTTATCAAATGTCCTGACAAAGCAAGACAAAAATCAGGTTATAGTCCAACTGGTTTATTTGGAAGCACTAGCTTTCAGAGACAACTACCTGATGAAAGGACAGTGCTCCGAAAGCTGGTGCTTCCAAATAAACCTGTTGGACTATACCTGGTGTTGTGATTTTTTTTAACTTTCTTCCCTTGGACGGGATTCTGCAGGTACAAATTATTTATCCTAAAGTTTAGCTCCTTCTAGCCTAATGAAGGAGCAGTGCTCCGAAAACTAGTGCTTCCAATTAAACCTGTTGAACTATAACGTGGTGTTGCGTGATTTTTAACTTTGAGGGAAATTAGTTGAGAATTACGCCTGATCCTAACAGCTCTGGATGGGGAGATTGTAAAAATAATGCAGGCTCTTAGTGATATGGTCTTCTTTTGTATGAAACCCCTTAGGACCAACAATGACATGCTTCCACTCCAGGTTGATGATTTCTGAGCTGGATCAGCATCCAATGCGTACACTATTCACTTTTACCCGTGGAGCAAATGATGCTAAGGTAGATGAGTTAACTGGTCCTGACTGTGGAAAAACTCAAGTCACCTGAAATCACTGAGAAGTTTTGGATATGATGCCATTCTTGACTATATTCTCCTCATCTCACATCCCATCCTTTTCCTGCTATCTGGTAACATGACTATGGACCTCTTTCTTGCTTCCACCCCATCCTCACAGCAACCATTCCTTCCTGATTTTCTGCTTTCAGACATTGCCACCTGTACAGCTGCAGAAAACCAAGAGTAAAGAAGGACACTGATCCAGTCACTTGATCTGATGCTCACAATCATCCTCGACACTGAGACTATACATTTTATTGAGTTTGGACTGACATATAGTCGGTCACCAGTTGCAAGTAGGCTGCATGGATAAGGGATGATTTGTGTACCAGCTCACCAGGCAGCAAATGATGTGGATCTGGTAGGTTTAATAAATAATTGCAGAGTGAAGGATTTCATAATTTTCATAAGATTTCAAACAGAGTAACCTGGGTCAGAACCAACTATGTTTAACTTAAATAAGGATCATTCAAAAGGAATGAAGGCAGCGTTACGAAAGTAGATAGAACCAGTAAGGGGTTTAGTAGGAAAGACAGTTCAGGAACAATTGTAGGCAATTAAGAATAATAGTTCATGACTCACAACAAAGAAATATCTCAGTGAAGACAAAGATTCTAAGAGGGGTTAAGCCTACTATGGTTAACCATGATCCTCTTATTTAAGGAAATATATAGTGAATTGGAGACAGTTCAGTGAAGGTTAGCCAGGCTGATACTGAGTAAGGAGAGATTCTCTTATGAGGAATTGAGCAGATCTGGCCTGTACTCATTGGAGTACAGAGTGAGAGGCAACCTTATTGAAACAGGGAAAATGTAAAAGGTTGTTTCCCCTTGTGAAGAGTGTTAAACCACAGAGCATGATCACAACTTAAGGAATTGTACATTTATAACAGAAATAAGAAGAAACTTATTCTGTCAGAGAGCTGTGAATCTGTGGAATTCTTTACTACAGAGGGCTGTGGAGCCTACATTGTTAAGTCTATTCAAAGCTGAGAATGACAGATTTTTTTACTCACTGAAGGAATCAATGGTTATGGGGAATAGGCAGGAAAGTGGATTTGAGAATTATCAGATCGGCCATGACTGCATTGAGTGGTGGAGCAGATTTGATGGACTGCATGGCCTACTACTTCTGCTAGACCTTATGGTACAGCATTATTTGGACACATTCCTCAATTGATCACATATATCTAGCATACGAGTTCAATAGTAATAGGCAATTGGAATGCTTTCATTCGAAGGGAATGAAATATAACAATAGGGAAATTTACCAAATCTATACGAGGATCTAAAACAAATCACCTCTGGAATACTGTGAATAGCTTTTGTCTCCTTATTGAGGAAAGGATATATTGGCATTGGATGTAGTCTAGAGAAGGTTCATTAGGTTGACACCGGGAATTGCGGGATTGTCTTGGAAGGGGAGGATGTGTAACTCGGCCCTTTACCCCCGCCCTCCCCACCCACAGTTTTGAAGAATGAGACGTGACTTCATTGCACGATAAAAGAGGCTTAAGGCACTTGACAAGATTAATGTAGAAAGGTATCTTCTCCTTGTGAGAGATCTGAGGGCATAATCTCAAAAGTAAAAGCTTTCATTTATAAAGCAGATATGAGAAGGAATTTCTTCTCTAAGAAGATCCAAAATCTGTGGAATTCTTTCCCAGAAAAATTGTAGAGCTTGGGTTATTACATTTATTCAAAGCTGATAGAGAATTTATTCAGCAAGGAAATCAAGGGTTATGTGGATAAATCAAGAAAATGGAATTGAGGATGATCACATCAGCCATGATCTCATGGAAGGTTAGAACAGACTAATTGTTGTTGTGGGAAATTAGTTTACCAAATAATCTCAGCAGCCTTGACATACAGGTCATCAAGCCAACATTGGGAGAGTCTAATTCAGCAAAGATTCTGAGGTAGCACCCGAACTCAACAAGAACTCATCAGATATTTATTCATCGTAAATCACATAGACAGTACATTACCCAAATTCTGAAATGGTCTGTTTTCGACAAACATCTTGTATTTTATTTGTATGAGTTCCAAAGGCACCTGTTACTCCAGGTTTCATCGCTTCCTACCTTGCCAGGTATCATCCTCTCATTCCCAAACCTCCCTATTGCTTTGTCTTTCTCAGAATGGCATGGGTCCATCCTGATATCCAATTTCCAAACCAAGCCTCAGGATTAATGTTTGATCAGCCCTGTGGCTGTTCCACAGAAACGCTGTCTGCTGCATCACCTTCTGAGTGTGTTTATGTGGTTTAATTCATTTTCTTTTAAACTGACTATTTTTGTGAATACGAATAAGTGAAAAATAAGTCTTAAATGATTTATGAAGCTAACTGAAAATCTCTACCTTATTCCAATCCCAGCTGAAACTTCATGTTGTACTTTAAGAAATAAAGTTGTTAATTTTTACTTTAAGTAATTCTTGGCCTCTCATTCTTACAGATTACTGCATGGGATAAATCTCTTCTGTGTTGCTGGTTTAAATTAAGCAGGAGAGTTTACCTGTGTTGTAACTTGCCTTTCGGAGACAGGTTAACTCATGTCATTTCCAAATTTCCACCTAACAGCCCTCCTTACACTCCCTTGGCCAAAAGGCCAAAAGTAGGTAAAAACAAGGACTGCAGATGCTGGAAACCAGAGTTTAGATCAGAGTGGTACTGGAAAAGCACAGCAGGTCAGGCAGCATCCAAGGTGCAGGAAAATCGACATTTCGGGCAAAAGCCCTTCATCAGGAATAGAGAAAGTGCGCCTGCAGATTGGAGAGATAAATGAAAGGGGGGTGGGGAGAAAGTAGCATAGAGTACAATAGTTGAATTGGGGTGGGGATGGAGCTGATAGGTCAGAGAGGAGGGTAGGGGAAGGTAGCAAAGAATACAATGGGTGAATGGGGGTGGGGATGAAGGTGGTAAGTCAGAGAGGAGGGTGGAGTGGATAGGTGGAAAGGAAGATAGGCAGGTAGGTCAGGTCATGATGGCGGTGCTGAACTGGAAGGTTGGAGTTGGGGTGAGTTGGGGGAAGGGGAAATGAGGAAACTGGTGAAATCCACATGATGCCACGGGGTTGAAGTGTTCCGAGGCGGAAGATGAGGCGCTCTTCCTCCAGGCATCGGGTGGTGAGGGAGTGGCGATGGAGGAGGCCCAGTACCTGCAGATCAATCATTTACTCTATTCTCTGCCACTATTAATATTGGCCAGATGTCCAATTTACAGTCATAAAGGTGGGTAGTTAGATCTTCTGCATCAATTGATCCTTTATTCCAGTCATGTGGTTGATTATTTTGTTACCCAAATTGCTAAATCAAACTTTCCAATGACACTTCTTCCTGCTTTGTAGGTGTAGAAGTGTACTGTACCTTTAAGAGAGTAAAGGACTTGACAAGCACACCGAGTGCTGGAGAATTTACAATGAAACATTTGGCTCAGAACAGGTAGCACTGGTTGTGTTGTTATAAGACAAAAACAAATTTGAATTCGGCCAATCAGTTTAAATTATACCCTGAAAAATACCAAATTCCAATCAAGTTTGAATTGAGTATATTGACAATCTTAAAAGCCAATGACACAATCCAATGATTTGGGGGTATAAGACCGGGGAGGATTGGACAGGTGAGAGGAGAACTGCCAAGCCAGCATCTGCAAACTGCCTAGAGAATAGCTGTCTTAAAGGTACCTTTATCGATCAGTCACCTATGAAGCAGAATCCCCAAGATGAAGAAAAGACTGGAATACAGAGAAGAACCGAAAGCTTCCTAGTTTTGAAATAAGAAGTTTTGTTTTGCAAATCTTAATCAGGGGTTTTATCAGAGTATAATTGTAGAAGGAAAAGGTAAAAGATAGGTTAGAGGAAGGAGTTGTAAATAGTTGTTATTTATTCTCTATAATACTTTAAGAAAGAAAGTTGTTAATTTTTACTTTAAATAATTCTTGGCCTCTTGAATTTTCACAGATTACTGCATGAGATAAACCTTTTCTGTGTTGCTGGTTTAAATTAAGCAGGAGAGTTTACCCATGTTGTAACATTTCTTTCTGAGACAGGTCAAGTATATGATAAGTACCACTTGAATTAAGAATAGGGCATGGAAGATAATCCAGATCCTTAGATGTATTCATATGTTTGAGCCCCAGGTCCACAAATCCTTTCATCAGGTAGATGCATCAATCTGATCAATATGTTCCTTTGAGGCTCAAGTTTGTTGCTGTAGAGTGAAATATGTTTTATGTATCCTTTGAGCCTGTTCCTGAATCACCATCAAGTGTTTCAGTAGAAAGCGAATTACAGAAGACTGCTGGTTCAAACACTGGATTACATTTCCTTTGAAGTCTCCTTGATGCACAGGTCAATATTTCGCTCTTGCATGTTTCCACTAATTCTACTTTTCTCACTCTTCTGGTACTTGATTGGTTGTAGGGTATAACGGATTACTCCCATACTGAAAATTCTGTTGCCATGTGGTAATCTAATGCCCCCCCCCCCCTTGCTTGGGTCTGCAATATAGATCACATCTTTCGAAGCCCACATTGCTTCAATTGTACAATTTATTGTAGCATTAAACCCACACATGCTACATTACAGTAGTTTCTACTCTCCACCCATCTAGCCCTGTACTGATAATATTTACCTCTACCTCTACGGTGTGTGCACATTATGATGTCTAATCTAATGATTCCTTTTAATTCCCCCAATATCTTCTACTCCATATGACATGTTGCCAGATGTTGATGAAGGGATGACAGAAATTATCAATACAATACTATGCTTCCTGCCCAGTGAGCAGATGGCACAGCATGGCATTATCATGTAACTGTGGCGGTCTTAGTGGCGGTTTCTTTCCAACAGTATCTTTTGGGATTAGAGTGGTGCTGGAAAAGCACAGCAGTTCAGGCAGCATCCAAGGAGCAGGAAAATCG
This sequence comes from Chiloscyllium punctatum, assembly GCF_047496795.1. Classification (NCBI taxonomy): domain Eukaryota; kingdom Metazoa; phylum Chordata; class Chondrichthyes; order Orectolobiformes; family Hemiscylliidae; genus Chiloscyllium; species Chiloscyllium punctatum. Next base: position 31,529,674 of record NC_092743.1, read on the forward strand.
ATGTTTCGGGCAAAAGCCCTTCATCAGAAATACAGGCAGAGTGCCTGAAGGGTGGAGAGATAAGTGAGAGGAGGGTGGGGGTGGGGAGAAAGTAGCGTAGAGTACAATAGGTGAGTGGGGGTAGGGATGAAGGTGATAGGTCAGGGAGAAGGGTGGGGCAAGGTAGCAAAGAGTATAATGGGTAGGCCTAGTTTTTCCGGTGTCTCGGCATTTCACTTTCATCACGGCATAACATTCTTGTCATGGATTAATGGTCTTAGTCTGTCTGTGTGTATTGTCTCTTGATTGGTTTCCTCCTCCGCTAATCTTCTGGCTACAGCGGTCACAGTGCAGCTTTTGGTCGGGAATGCCTCTACCTACCGGGTGAATTGGTCTATAATGACCAGGCAGTATGTTTTCCCACGGGAAGGTGGTAGTGGCCCTGTAAAATCTATCTGAAGGTGTTCTCAGGGTCACCTTGGTCCGGGCTGGCGTCCCATCCTAACTTTTATGGGTCTCCCTGGGTCTTGTTGTGCACAAACCATGCATCTGTGGCAGTACTTGGCCATGTCTCTTCCCATTCCCTTACACTACCACTCTCTCCCTAGGCTTGCTATCATGGCCTCCCTCTGTATGGGAGAGACTGTGGTACAGTTCAAGCAATGTGTTCTGCATGCACGCTAATGCTACCACCTTGTCTGCTCACCTCCAGACCCCATCCTCCCCTTTGGATGACCCCTGCAGTTTCCATTGCTCTCGCTTTTCCTGCTGGTGTCCTTCTGTAGCTGCTGAATTTGGTTAGGCTTTTGCTAATTCAATAGTGGCTATTTCAGCCTTGTCAATAGCTTCTTGGTCTAGGACTTTCTGAGCTGCTCGGTCTGCTGCCTGATTTCCTTTCCTTTCGCCAACCTGGACTCTCTTTTGCTGGCTCCTTTTTATTCTATTACTGCGGCCTCTTTTGGCTGTTCACTGGCACGCAATAGTGCCTGGATTCTTAACTGGTGTCTGATGGGGGCTCCCCCTGCGGTGGTGAACCCTCTTCTACCCCAGTTAAGTGAATCATTTTATTTGTGTGAGGTAAGGGTAAGTTTGTGATGGATACAGCCATTCCTGTATCTGCTAGCATTTCACATTTCCTCCCTCCTATTACTGCAGGTACGTAAATTCTCCCCTCTCCCTTACCCTCATGAATGGGGGCAGCTGGTTGTCAGCTTTGCTGACCTCGGGACTCCCCGGTGTTCTGGGTGGTGTTTGGGGGTGTCCCATGCTTTTCCCAGCACACTGCCTCTATGTGTCCTATTCTGTTGCAGTGGCTGCAGTATTTTACATTGTTCCCTGCTCTATTCCTCGCTCGTGGGGCCCTACATTTTCTATCAAAGTGTCCCTGTCGACCACAGTTGTGGCAGGATAGTTTTATTCCACTCTCGCCTCCACTCCAGTCGGCTGCTTTGTCAGGTCTTGGCCTTTATCGAAGGAGCTTCTGCCTACTGCACCCTGCTAGCCCACTCAACTAGATCATCATAGTCCTGGGACATTATTATTCCCATTTTCAGGATTGCTTGGTGGGCGCTAGAGAGCCCATCTCTAAAAGCTTGGATGAATGCCCGGACCCCCCCCCCTCCGATCTGGGTTCACTTGCCCTGAGCATTCCTGATAGACCCTAAATAATCGTTCCCCATACTCAGAGGCTCCTTCCCCTTTAAGTTGCTTAGTGGTCGTGATCTTGCTCAAGTTCATGGGAGCATTTCCTAGCACTCTCTGGATTTTCTCTTTAAAATTGGTGAAGGAGGCCTGCTGGACATCTATCTGAGCTGTAAGGGCGACGGCATGTGTCCACCATCCTCCCATAAAGTCTTGGGCTGCTGTGGCATCGGGTCCACCAGCTACCTGTCTCCTTTTGTCCACTGGGACCAGCTGGTTGGTGCCCTATCCATACACTCTCCAGCTCTTCCCAGAACCTGGATTTGCTTTCCGGGGCTATAATTTTCAGGGCTGAAGGGTTTATAATTTGCTTTGGGCTGTTAAATCTGTTCCTTCTCTGGTAACTGGCACTAAGTTTTACTCTTCCACGGTTCGTCCAACAGGGGGAGCAGTTGGTCCCTGCTGGTTGGTGTTGTAAGGAGGAAGCGAATCCACATCTGAATGTGTGTACACCCACCTTAACTCCTGTCCTCCAGCTCGTTAACTTGTTCCTGGTCCTTTCCACCTACTCATGCAGGCACTCACTTGTTCAATTAGGCCTGCTAATTGGTACACTAATATTAGACCTATCCTTTTAGTTTTATTCCATTTCTGTCTATCTATCCAATCTCTCCGTCATGCTTGTGTCTGGGACAGATCCCAACTACTTTTCTTCATTTGCTCTGTCAGCCCTTGTCTGTCTGCCTTGTATTTCTCAATAAGGGAACCTGCAGTATCCCTCTTAAAATTTTGATCTGCCATTTAGCAGATTGTGTAACCCCAGATACCACCAACAGTAAAGTGTTCCTAACCAGTGGGGACTTCTCCATCCCCGGCCAATAATACTGTCCCAGCACCATCCATACCTGCCATAGCAGCCTCCTAGCAAGGTGTGCTCTGTACCAATGGGACTTCTCTACCCATGATTACTCAGTGTCCATGCTCTCCAACTTGGTAACATGCGCTCCACTGAGGTTTGGCTCAGCTCCTCTTCCTCACCACATTGGAACAAATACAAACAGCACCCAACATTTAACTTAAACTCTAACTGGACTCTGTTGTTTGCCCCTACAGAGTCCAATGTTACCCAACTCTGCCACTTGTACTTCACAAATCCTAGTGCCCTCGGCACCTCAATTCCCACTTCAAATCCCAACCTTTGCACCGGGGGTGGGAAGGGCTATCTCTCTTAACAACCAGTTTAGGGCAGGGTTTTTGAGACAGGCACTATCTTGTACTCTGGCTGTTTCAGCACAAGCAGGAGGTTCTTACAACAGTTAATACAGTTAGCACTTATTCTCCACAGACATGCACTTAAATCTTTTAACTCAGTACGGTAGCAAGTTAGACATTACAACCATATACCTTTTAAACTGTGTCTTTGACCCGGTCTGACTCTTCCCCTTTGCAGGTACAAATTGGTTCTAACCCCAGCCCCCTGATTGTGGCCTTCAACCAGGGCACCAGTAATAAGAACCCTGCTCACAGCACCAATTGTTGCAGGTGAAATCACCAGCCTCGGAGTCAGAGTCGGGGTTCATCGACAAAGTTTATTGTACAAGGAAATACGGGAGCTCCAGGGAGAGAAAGACACCAACAGCACACTGGTGAGCTGCGATGTTTCTCTCAACCTGGAGCACATGTCAAGATACTTTTATACACTTTGTGATACAATAGGTCAGTGATTAGGTTAAAGTCTTTGTAACATCGTTTATTTATTGTAAACATGACAGAATCATTTATAGTTTCAGTGCAATGTCAATTTCAACATATGCGCTGAAGTCCATTACTGTTGTAATGGGCACTAATCGCTCTTCCTGAGAAGGATGATTATTGTAACCCTGGCTATTAGCACTTTGTATTGAGTCCATATCAAACAGTTAGCATTTCTATCAAAGGTGTTGGCTGGATCCAGACACTTCGGTGGGCTGTATACACCACTCACATGTATTGTCACCCCCACCCGCCTTAAACTAATCAACTAGGTTGTGAGTGCATTGTTCTGGCATCCTGGTGGCCCCAGTATCTGTGTTTGTACTGCTGTCTCTCTCCATATTGTGGTCTAGCAGCCATCTTGTGTGTCAAATGGCCAACTTATGGCTCAGCAGCCATCTTGTGTGTCCGTGTGTCTAATGTCACCCTGCCCCATGCCATCTCCCCCTTCAACAATAAATTCTATATGTATCTCTGAGGGACAACACTTAATGCGTAGATAAAGATACAGCAGAGACAGAAGACATTTATAAAACCACAATTCATTTATTAAGTACTTAAACAAATAACGCACACTTTTAACTACGAGAGGTATCTCAATCGCTGTCTTTCACCACCCTGATTTCCGCAACTAAACCCAAACATTATTACCCGGGAGAGTGCATAGCTGACCAGGGTGAAAGATTTGCTTTGCATCTTCACAATGTCATAGAGTCATAGAGATGTACAGCATGGAGACAGATCCTTCAGTCCAACCCGTCCATGCCGATCAGATATCCCAACCCAATCTAGTCCCACCTGCCAGCATCCGGCCCATAACCCTCCAAACCCTTCATTATATCCATCCAGGTGCCTATTAAGTGTTGCAATTGTACCAGCCTCCACTACTTCCTCTGGCAGCTTATTCCATACACGTGCCACCCTCTGCATGAAAAAGTTGCCCCTAAGGTCTCTTTTATATCTTTCCCCTCTCACCCTAAACCTATACCCTCTAGTTCTTAACTCCCTAACCCCAGGGAAAAGACTTTGTCTATTTATCCTATCCAAGCCCCTTATAATTTTGTAAACCTCTATAAGGTCACCCCTCCACCTCCAACGCTCCAGGGAAAACAGGCCCAGCCTGTTCAGCCTCTCCCTATAGCTCAAATCCTTCAACACTGGCAACATCCTTGTAAATCTTTTCTGAACCCTTTCAAGTTTCACAACTACTTTCTAATAGGAAGGAGACCAGAATTGCAACAGTGGCCTAACCATTGTCCCGTACAGCCGCAACATAACCTCCCAATCCCTGTACTCAGTACTCTGACCAATAAAGGAAAGCATACCAAACACTGCCTTCACTATCCTATCTACCTGCAACTCTACTTTCAAGGAGCTATGAACCTGTACTCCAAGATCTCTTTGTTCAGCAACACTCCCTAGGACCTTACCATTAAGTGTATAAGTCCTGCTAAGATTTGCTTTCCCAAAATGCAACACCTTGAATTTATCTGAATTAAACTCCATCTGCCACTTCTCAGCCCATTGGCCCATATGATCAAGATCCTGGTGTAATCTGAGTTAACCTTCTTCACTGTCCACTACACCTCCAATTTTGGTGTCATCTGCAAACTTACTAACTATACCTCCTATGCTCACATCCAAATCATTTATATAAATGAAGAAAAGTAGTGGAACCAGCACCGATCATTGTGGCAATCCACTGGTCACAGGCCTCCAGTCTGAAAAATAATCCTCCACCACCACCCTCTGTCTTCTACCTTTGAGCCAGTTCTGTATCCAGCACCTTACCTGTGACTATCAGCGATACAAATATCTCAGCAAGAGGCCCAGCAATCACTTCCCCAGCTTCCCACACAGTTCTAGGGTACACCTGATCAGGTCCTGGGGATTTATCCATCTTTATCCATTTCAAGACATCCAGCACTTCCTCCTCTGTAATATGGATATTTTTCAAGATATCACTATCTATTTCCCTACATTCTGTATCTTCCATGTCCTTTTCCACAGTAAAGTCTCCTGATGTAGGGTACTTTCTGACAACATTGTCTTTAAAGTGTTGTTGAACATAGGGATTTCTTCAGGCTTTTTATGCTCAGGAGTCTGTGCCAAGTGTGTGCCTTACTCGGACTGATCCATGCACATGTGCAATCTGAAATGTATTGTTCAAATGTACAGAGGAACCTCGATTATCTGAATATCAATTATCTGAATTTCAGATTATCTGAAGAAGATCTCAAAGTCCCAATAGTAATATTACATTAAGGAGGCTTTCCAACACTGATCGTGTTGTTTGTTTACATTGATTAAAAGTGAAATGCTGCCGAGAACAGTCCTGGGCATCGATGGGAGCCCAGGCACCATCTCCAAATGACTGACTGTCCACCCTCTCCCCCCACACTTTCCCTGGAGTCCTGCACAGGGGTGTACCCTAAACCCTGCCTTCCGCATTTAATCTCTCCAACATTGTCTTGTACAGTGTAAAGGTGAAACTTGTCAAAAAATTGCAGTAAAAATTTGTGTGTGTGTGTGGGTGTGTGTGCTATTTTGAGACTCACCCCCCCTCCCCAAAGGCAACAGCAATCTTGCTGTTGGTGTCCAGTCCGGCTGCCCCGGGAGGTGGGGGGTATGGACCGGAGGGAAGGGGGGACAGAGGGTGGAGGGATGGGGAGCAGATGGGGGTAGGGGAGGTGTGGGCTCACTCATGGTGTACTGCTGCCGAGTCACCTGAACGGGGAGCAGATTTAGCAAGTGCTCGCTGTGTCAATCCCATTGAACTGATAAGGGTTGGAGGTGACAGGAGGCTTCAGAAATGCTGTTTCTGCTCAGATGCAAACCATGAGACAGAGAGAGGGAGCAAGGCAGGCAGAGCAGAGAAAAAGGGAACTCCAGAAAACTCCGAGCCCCAGAGGGGAGGCATTGAATCAATTAATGGAGTAATCAATTATCCAAACAAAATACTGCCCACCCATCTCATTCAGATAATCGAGGTTCGTCTCTATACCTTATCTGGTAGAGCCAGCAGTTCTTGGTTTCCTGCAGTTTTAACGCCTAGCAGATCTCACTGACCAGCATAGTTCCATTGAAATAGCAGTCCATAGGCCTCTTATCGGTTTCAAAATGTGTGGTGCTGGAAAAGCACAGCCGGTAGGCAACATCTGAGGAGCAGGAGAGCTCAGATAATAGACAATAGACAATAGACAATAGACAATAGATGCAGGAGTAGGCCATTCAGCCTTTCGAGCCTGCACCGCCATTCAATATGATCATGGCTGATCATTCCTAATCAGTATCCTCTTCCTGCCTTATCTCCATAACCCTTGATTCCACTATCTTTAAGAGCTCTATCCAACTCTTTCTTAAATGAATCCAGAGACTGGGCCTCCACTGCCCTCTGGGGCAGAGCATTCCACACAGCCACCACTCTCTGGGTGAAGAAGTTTCTCCTCATCTCTGTTCTAAATGGTCTACCCCGTATTTTTAAGCTGTGTCCTCTGGTTCGGCCCTCACCCATCAGTGGAAACATGTTTCCAGCTGCCAGAGTGTACAATCCTTTCATAATCCTATATGTCTCAATCAGATCCCCTCTCAGCCTTCTAAACTCAAGGGTATACAAGCCCAGTCACTTTAGTCTTTCAGTGTAAGGTAATCCCGCCATTCCAGGAATTGACCTCGTGAACCTACGCTGCACTCCCTCAATAACCAGAATGTCTTTCCTCAAATTTGGAGACCAGAACTGCACACAGTACTCCAGGTGTGGTCTCACCAGGGCCCTGTACAGCTGCAGAAGAACCTCTTTGCTTCTATACTCAATTCCTCTTGTTATGAAGGCCAGCATGCTATTAGCCTTCTTCACTACCTGCTGTACCTGAATGCTTGCCTTCATTGACTGGTGTACAAGAACACCCAGATCTCTCTGTACTGCCCCTTTACCTGAATTGATTCCATTGTGGTAGTAATCTGCCTTCCTGTTCTTGCCACCAAAGTGGATAACCATACATTTATCTACATTAAACTGCATCTGCCATGCATCTGCCCACTCACCTAACTTGTCCAGGTTACCCTGTAATCTCCTAACATCCTCATCACATTTCACCCTGCCACCCAGCTTTGTATCATCAGCAAATTTGCTAATGTTATTGCTGATACCATCTTCTATATCATTAACATATATTGTAAAAAGCTGCAGTCCCAGCACGGATCCCTGCGGTACCCCATTGGTCACTGCCTGCCATTCCAAAATGGAGCCGTTTATCACTACCCTTTGTTTCCTATCAGCCAACCAATTTTCAATCCAATCTAGTACTTTGCCCCCAATACCATGCGCCCTAATTTTACTCACTAACCTCCTGTGTGGGACTTTATCAAAAGCTTTCTGAAAGTCCAGATGCTGCCTGACCGGCTGTGCTTTTCCAGCACCACACTTTTTGACTCTGATCTCCAGCATCTGATGTACTCACCTTTGCCTTTTATCAGTGCCGATCAGTTCCTGTTATCTTACTGTTATGTTCACCCTTATCCAACAATATATAGTGCTTTTCATAATATATTCAACATTAATGCTACATAGGTATGTTTAAGCCCTAAGCTGGTACCAAGTTCATTCATGGTCTCTATGTTGTGCAAAATTGAACAAATACTTGTTTGCTACCCACAAGGGAACCATTCCTTCATTAATCCATCTTAAGTTTTCCCGCATCCGTTCAAGGTGATGCAGGCATCATTCCTCTTAGCATCATCTCAGATGTTTTTCCCGAATTCATTAAACTGTCAAAGATTTCTACAAGGCTCGCCAATACGTTGGGCAGATTTTAGGTCAATTTTATAAGGCACTGGTTTGGATTTAGTTGCATGCCTTGAATTCTTTGCTTTTCTGTTAGAATTGTCTTAAATTTAGGAGCTCAACATCCAGACCTTCTGGTCCACAGATGCAAGATCTACAGTGTTAAGTATTGATGTACCTGAATTGAAGGCTGTGGGAGGGTCATTCATCAAACTACTTTCCCTGGGGAAGCTGGGAGTGCAGCCAATGGGTGAGGCCCCCCTACCCCCAACTGAACTGAGCTGATTCACTCATCAATTGACCTGTCAAGGTTATGGATAGATCTCTGGTATGAGATGAACCACTGGGACTGGGTAACATTGGAAATGTTTAGGCATACAAGTATCAGTATTGGTATGCAGTATTATATAATATTTTACCAATGGTTAACACCAAACCATTTGTCAGTCAGATATGACAATCTTGTTGGCACTGGAGTTAAAACTTGTCATGAAGAGGGTTGTCATAGAGTTATACAGCACTGAAATAAAATCTTCAGTCCAACTCATCCATGCCGAATAGATATCCTAAATTAATCTAGTTCCATTCATCTGCATTTGGCCTATATCCCTCTAAATCCTTTCCACTCATGTACCCAACCAGATGCTTTTACTAATGTTGTAGTTGTACCAACCCCCACCACTTCCTCTGGCAGCTCATTCCATACAGGCACATCTTCTGCGTGAAAATGTTGCCCCTGAGGTCCCTTTTAAATCTTTCCTCTCTGACTCTAAATCCATGCCTTCTAGTTTTTGACTTTCCAACCCTGGGAAAAAAAGACCTTGCCTATTCACCCTATCCATACCTCTCATGATTTTATAAACCTCTGTAAGGTCACCCCCAAACCTTAGATTCTCCAGGCAAAATAGATCCAACCTATTCAGCCTTTCCCACTTGCTCAAACCTTCCAACCACAGGAAACATCCTTGTAAGTCTTTTCTGAACTGTTTCAAGCTGAGCAACATTCCACATGAAGGGCTAATGCCTGAAACATCAATTTTCCTGCAGATGCTGCCTAACCTGCTATGCTTTTCCAGTGCCACACTTTTTGACCCCCCCACAGAAATCCTTTCTATAGCCAGTAGACTAGAATTAAACATAGTATTCCAAAAGCGGCCTAACCAATGTCCTGTACAGCCACAACATGACCTCCCAATTCCTATACTCAATGCACTGACCAATAAAGGCAATTGTACTGAACACTGTCTTCACTACCCTGTCTAACTGTGACTCCACCTTCAAGGAACAATGAACCTGCACTCCAAGCTCTTTGTTCCGCAATACTCCCCCATGTCTTACCACTAAGTGTAAGTCCTGCCCTGATTTGCCTTACCAAAATGCAACACATTCATCTAAATTAAACACCATCTACCATTGCTCAGTCCATTCGCCCATTTGATCAAGGTCACATTATGGCCTTAGGTAACCTTCTTCACTGCCCACTACTCCACCAATTTTGGTGCCATCTGCAAACTTACTAATTCTTCTATATTCACAACCAAACCATTTATGTAAAAAAATGACAAAAAGCAGTGGACCTGGCAGCAATTCTTACGGCACACTGCTGGTCACTGGCCTCCAGTCTATAAAACAACCCTCCACCACAACCCCCTTCAAGCCAATTTTGAATCCCAATGGCCAGCTCTCCCTGGATTCCATGTGATCCCACCTTGCTAACCAGTCTACCATGCAGAACCTTGTTTAATACCTTGTTGAAGTCCATACAGACAATGTCCACCGCTCTACTTCATTTCCCATGCACAAACCCATGCTGACTATTCCTAATCAGTTCTTACCTTTCCAAATACATGTAAATCCGGTCCCTCAGAAATCCCTCCAACAACTCAACCCTACTGACATCAGGCTCACTGGTTTATAGTTCCCTGGCTTTTTCTTATGACCTTTCTTAAATAATGGCACCATATTAGTCACTATCCAGTCTTGCGGCACCTCACCCATGGCTATCGATGATACAACATCTCAGCAAGGGACCCAGCAACCACTTCCCTAGCTTCCCACAAGTTCTAGAATACACAATCAGGTCCCAGGGATTGATTAACCTTTATGCAACTTAAGACACCTAGCACCCGCTCCTCTGTAATATGGACATTTTAAGATATCTATTTATTTCTCCAAGTTCTGGAGTTTCCATATACTTCTCCACAATAAATGCTGATGCAAATGACTCATTTAGTACATTCTGGATTAGTGGTGCTGGAAGAGCACAGCAGTTCAGGCAGCATCCGAGGAGCAGTAAAATCGATGTTTCGGGCAAAAGCCCTTCATCAGGAATACAGGCAGAGAGCCTGAAGCGTGGAGAGATAAGTGAGAGGAGGGTGGGGGTGGGGAGAAAGTACCATAGAGTACAATAGGTGAGTGGGGGAGGGGATGAAGGTGATAGGTCGGGGCTGGGGGGAGGGTGGAATGGATAGGTGGAAAAGGAGATAGGCAGGTAGGACAGGTCATGGGGACAGTGCTGAGCTGGAAGTTTGGAACTGGGGTGAGGTAGGGGAAGGGGAAATGAAGAAACTGTTGAAGTCCACATTGATGCCCTGGGGTTGAAGTGTTCCGAGGCGGAAGATGAGGCATTCTTCCTCCAGGCATCTGGTGAGGGAGCGGAGGCCCAGGACCTCCATGTCCTCGGCAGAGTGGGAGGGGGAGTTGAAATGTTGGGCCACAGGGCGGTGTGGTTGATTGGTGTGGGTGTCCCAGAGATGTTCCCTAAAGCGCTCTGCTAGGAGGCGCCCAGTCTCCCCAATGTAGAGGAGACTGCATCAGGAGCAACGGATACAATAAATGATATTAGTGGATATGCAGGTAAAACTTTGATGGATGTGGAAGGCTCCTTTAGGGCCTTGGATGGAGGGGAGGGAGGAGGTGTGGGCACAGGTTTTGCAATTCCTGGGGTGGCAGGGGAAGGTGCCAGGATGGGAGGGTCGGTTGAAGGGGGGTGTGGACCTGACCAGGTAGTCACGGAGGGAACAGTCTTTGCGGAAGGTGGAAAAGGGAAATATATCCCTGGTGGTGGGGTCTGTTTGGAGGTGGCGGAAATGTCGGCGGATGATGTGGTTTATGCGAAGGTTGGTAGAGTGGAAGGTGAGCACCAGGGGCGTTCTGTCCTTGTTACGGTTGGAGGGGTGGGGTCTGAGGGCGGAGGTGCGGGATATGGATGAGATGCATTGGAGGGCATCTTTAACCACGTGGGAAGTGAAATTGCGGTCTCAAAAGAAGGAGGCCATCTGGTGTGTTCTGTGGTGGAACTGTTCCTCCTGGGAGCAGATATGGCGGAGGCGGAGGAATTGGGAATACGGGATGGCAGTTTTGCAGGAGGTAGGGTGGGAAGAGGTGTAACCCAGGTAGCTGTGGGAGTCGGTGGGTTTGTAAAAAATGTCGGTATCAAGTCAGTCGTCATTAATGGAGATGGAGAGGTCTAGGAAGCATCCATTTCCTGCAGTCCCTCACATAGATGGCCTTGTTTAAGGGGTCCTGTCTGCAGTATTGTGGAAAGAATTGAAGTAGTAGTGATAATATTTTCCTGATGTAGATTTCCCAAATCCATTCATATCAACGTTCCCCTATTGACAGACAGGCATTTGTACACTCAAATGAGGGAGTTCATAATATCTAGTCTATTGTCTATCAAACACTCCACATGAATATGCCTGTCCTTAAGGTTTCTGTGAAGATCTGTAGCTCATTTTATGGTTGATACTGTGAGTTGGTTCACCAAGCTGGTTGATTTTTCTGGGAGTAAGTGAGGACTGCAGATGCTGGAGATCAGAGCTGAAAATGTGTTGCTGGAAAAGTGCAGCAGGTCAGGCAGCATCCAAGGAGCAGGAGAATCGACGTTTCGGGCCATCAGCCCTTCTTCAGGAATGAGGAAAGTGTGTCCAGCAGGCTAAGATAAAAGGTAGGGATGAGGGACTTGGGGGAGGGGCGTTCGGAATGTGATAGGTGGAGGGAGGTCAAGGTGAGGGTGATAGGCCGGAGTGGGGTGGGGGTGGAGAGGTCAGGAAGAAGATTGCAGGTTAGGAAGGCGGTGCTGAGTTCGAGGGATTTGACTGAGACAAGGTTGATTTTTCTGCAAACATTTCATTTCCTCACTAGGTGACATCGTCAATGTTGTGTCGCCTCTGGAAGAAGCACTGTATTCATCCATTGGTTCCATAAACAAACATGTTGAAATAGACACCATCTACAGACCATTACAGCACAAAACTGGAAATGGAACCACCACCGTGACAGACAGAACCTTATAAATTCTGGGCAAATCACAACAAGAGTGCTTCATCCGAAGTCTACACAGCTCTGATGATGTCACCCAGTCAGGAGATGAAACATTTTCGGAAATATCAACCAGCTTTAAGAACCAATGAACAAAGTCAAGGTCCCACGCTGCTTATCCGAACCAAAAATTATTTAAATTTAAAAACTTATCAAAAACTTCATAGAATCATAGAGTAGAGAACAGAAACAGACCCTGCCAACATCACCATGCCAAACAGAAACCCAAATTAATTTAGTCCTATTGCCAGCAGGTGACCTTTATACCTCTAAACCCTTCCTATTCCTATACCCAGAAGCCTTATAAACATTGTAATTGTACCAGCCTCCACTGCTTCCTGGCAGCTCCTTCCATACACCCCCTACCGTTTGTGCAAAGACATTGCTCCTTAGGTCCCTTTTATATCTTTCCACTCTCACCTTAAACCTACGCCCTAAAGTTTTGGACCCCCCCCCCGCCCCACTCTAGGGAAAAGACCTTGGCTATTCACCCTCTTCATGCCCCTCATGATTTTATAATCTTCTATCAGGTCACCCCTCAGCCTCTGACACTCCAGGGAAAATAGCCCCAGCCTATTCAGCCTCTCCCTATAGCTCAAACGCTCCAACCCCAGAAACATCCTCATAAATGTTAAAGACAATAAGGTTGAGTGGTGACTAAATTGAGATATATAAGATAATCAGAGGGTTAGATAGGGTGGACAGTGAGAGCCTTTTTCCTCAGATGTGATGGCTAGCACTAGGGACATAGCTATAAATTGAGGGGTGATATATATATATATATATATATATATATATAAGGCAGATGTCAGAGTTAGTTTCTTCACTCAGAGAGTAGTAGGGGCATAAAATGCACTGCCTGCAACAGTAGTAGACTCGCCAAGTTTAAGGGCATTTAAATGGTCATTGGATAAACATATGCATGAAAATGGAATAGTGTATGATAGATGGACTTCAGATTGGTTCCACATTGGGCAGTGCAACATTGAGGGCCAAAGGGCTGTACTGTACTGTAATGTTCTATATTCTATGTAAATCTTTTCTGCACTCTTTCAAATTCAATAACATTGTTCCTATAGCAGGGAGACCAGAACTAAATACAATATTCCAAAAATGACCTAACCAATGTCCTGTACAGCCACAACATGACCTCCCAACTCCTATACTCAATGTACTCACAAATACGGGCCAATGTACCAAATGCCTTCTTTACCACACTGTCTACCTGTGATTCCACCTTCAAGGAACAAAGCACCAATACCCCAAGGTCTCTTTGTTCGGCAACAGTCCCCAGGGCCCTACCATTAACTGCATAAGTCATGCCTGTATTTGCCTAACCATATTGCAACACCTCACATTTATTGCAATTTAACTCCATCTGCATCTCTACTGCAATGTTCTCCCACTACCATATTTAAAGTTGCATGCAATGTACTGTATTACGCCTTGTTTGAGGTGAATAAAAGTCTCTCCTGTGTTGCTTCCATGGTGAAGATTAATAATCGCTCAAAGCTAAACATGGTGCCCAAAATCCTGTAAATTAAATAAAATACCCAATCAGTTGTCACTAGTTGGTTAGGATTCATCTGCAGCTCAGAGTCAATTGCACAGTGCTTCTAACATCTTCTACATTTCATATCTACACAGGAGCACTGTCACTAGTCACATTGACTTCGTATGGTCCTAGCTCTTTAGACACGAATCCTGGTTTGTAGGATGCTATCTTAACCATCACCTTTATCCAAACTCCTAGCACCTTGGTTCGGTCAATCATAGCATCTCCCTCTATATCACATAACATCTGTTGGTCTCTGACCTCTTGGCTTAACCCATGTAATTGTTTGCACAATTCTATGGCAAACTGTTTTGCTCTCTCACTAGTTCTATCTCCTTGCTTCCTACAATGATGTCCCCTGGCAGTTTCATAACCTTTCTAGTCATTAGCTCATACATGGTCAGCCCTGGCATTCTATTGAGTGTTGCCCTTAGTCCAATCAAAATATTGAGTAACAGATCCACTCAGCTTTTCCCAGTATCCCAAATGGCTTTCGCTAAAGTTTTATCATGGTTCGATTCATTCATTCGACCATGCCTGAACTCTGCAGATGATATGAAATGTGAATTTTTTTACTTTACACTCAGCTATTTCCAAACTTCCCTGCTCACTTTCTCTGTGAAATGTGCTCCCTGATCTGACTTTATCTGCAATGGAACTGCTCATAAAAGAATCATCTCCTTTAATGTTATTTGAGCTGTGGGTGCAGCTGAACAATCTCAGGTAGAAACACTTCTACCCATTTTGTAAATCGGTTGATGATGACTGGGCAATACTGTTTCCCCTTGCTCAGTGTAGGAGGTCCTATGAAGCTTATCTGTTCTCATTCCCACAGGTTACCCAATGTTTCTCTGCAATGTTACGACGTTTACCTCCTCAAGCCCAACTTCTGCTGTGGCTATCTTGTAGGTTGAACTACTTGCCATAGCCTCCTTAACTACTGTATTTCTTAAATTGTTCATTGATTACCCAAATTATTATTCAAAGATCTGCCACCTTCTGGTGGGCTTTGACTTTTATTACTGCTGTCTCTAATGGTGGGTTTGCAGCTTCCACTAAATGCTTGATTATAATCATCAGCTTTTTTCACATCCTTGTTAATTATTTCATTCAGTTAAAGCTCTCTTAAATACTTAAGCGTAGTAAAACATTGCATGTGATAATCAGTGCCCAACATTTCACTTTATTTCAAGGTTCCCTTGTGGTTAGTGATTAAACACAAATGAAGTTATAAGATCCTAATGTTCTCCCTTTACCTGCATCACTTCTTTTGATGGTTTTAAAGCCTTTTGCCATATGGAGTGTGTGTCAGTGCCTCATCATTTAAAGTATGGCTTACTCAGATCAAAAGTTCAAGATACTGGGGGAGCGGGTGCATGACTATCCGCCCCACTGGATCCCAATGTTTTGGATGGCAGCCAAATAATCCATCCAGTTCTCTTCAAATGCCTTGTTCAAGAGCACACTAATCTCCAAGAGAAAGTTGTCAATTAATTTGCCTATCTATCCATACTTTCCTCTCTTTTGAAATACCTCATTTAGCCAATCCCAAGGTTATTCACATTCAGTATTCATTTTTCCTGTCACTATCCAGTTAAACTATTCTCACAATATTCCTAAAACAAAAAGCATACATTCCTATTTAATCATAACTACTAACAACTCTCATCAACTAATTGTTTTATGATAGGGTATCTCAGGTTGCCAAAAGTAAAAAGGTAACTTGCTAACTTTCCTTAGGTATTTGACTTCTCTAATATTTCAAATTCATAGTAACATGCTCCCATCAGAACTTATCACTTTCCTTCTTGCTGTTGACTGAATATTTCATTTTTAATGAACTACAACTAACACAATCCTTTTAACTGAACCACCACCCCTCCCCCCACCCCCCCAACCCGTTTTATCAATTCTTGTTCAGGTGCAGTGATTTAGGGAAGTTCTTCACAAAGGGTTCTAGAAAAATTGAATAATCCTATTGATTTATCTTGTATATCCACAGACATTGACAGTCTACTGTGCCCTTACCAATGCAGGAACGTTCTCTTTGATTGAGGCTGACCTTAAACCCACTGCTCCCAGCTGCTGAAGAATGTACAGTAAAGCTCTATGTATTCATTAAAGGTTCCCAGGACGATTAAAACATTCTCCATATATTAGATCACTGCTGCTTCTTAACGTCCATGTCATTTTCGAATTGAATGCTTGAAATAGCAATTTTTAAAAAATGATTTCTCAATCCGAGGTACAGTTAGTAAGTTTGCAGATGACACCAAAATTGGAGGTGTAGTGGACAGTGAAGAGAGTTAGCTCAGATTACACCAGGATCTTGACCAGATGGGTCAATGGGCTGAGAAATGGCAGATGGAGTTTAATTCAGATAAATGCGAGGTGCTGCATTTTGGGAAAGCAAATCATAGCAGGACTTATACACTTAATGGTAAGGTCCTAGGGAGTGTTGCTGAACAAACAGACCTTGGAGTGCAGATTCATAGTTCCTTGAAAGTGGAGTTGCAGGAAGATAGGATAGTGAGGAAGGCATTTGGTATGCTTTCCTTTATTGGTCAGAGTTGCAGCTGTGCAGGACATTAGTTAGGCCACTGTTGGAGTATTGCATGCAATTCTGGTCTCCTTCCTATTGGAAAGATGTAGTGAAACTTGAAAGGGTTCAGAAAAGATTTACAAGGATGTTGCCAGGGTTGGAGGATTTGAGCTTTGGGGAGAGGCTGAACAGGCTGGGGCTGTTTTCCCTGGAGCGTCGGAGATTGAGGGGTGACCTTATAGAGGTTTACAAAATTATAAGGGGCATGGATAGGGTAAATAGGCAAAGTCTTTTCCCTGGGGTCGGGGAGTACAGAACTAGAGCGCGTAGGTTTAGGATAAGAGGGGAAAGATATAAAAGGGACCTAAGGGTCAACTTTTTCACACAGAGAATGGTACGGGTATGGAATGAGCTGCCAGAGGAGGTGGTGGAGGCTGGTACAATTGCAACATTTAAGAGACATTTGGATGGGTATCTGAATAGGAAGGGTTTGGAGGGATATGGGCCGGGTGCTGGCAGGTGGGACTAGATTGGGTTGGGATATCTGATTAGCATGGACAGGTTGGACCGAAGGGTCTGTTTCCATGCTGTACATCTCTATGACTCTATGACTCTATAATTCAGAAGCAATTATCCGGCTTCACAGTTTTAAACCGTTCATTTAGATCAGAGATCCAAGAGATCAGAGTCAATTTTCGCCATTCTCCAACACTTTGTCTCAGAAAAAAACACACAATCTGACTCTGGATTAGTGGTGCTGGAAGAGCACAGCAGTTCAGGCAGCATCCAAGGAGCAACGAAATTGACGTTTCGGGCAAAAGCCCTTCATCAGGAATAAAGGCAGAGAGCCTGAAGCGTGGAGAGATAAGCTAGAGGAGGGTGGGGGTGGGGAGAAAGTAGCATAGAGTACAATAGGTGAGAAGGGGAGGGGATGAAGGTGATAGGTCAGGGAGGAGAGGATGGAGTGGATAGGTGGAAAAGGAGATAGGCAGATAGGACAAGTCCGGACAAGTCATGGGGACAGTGCTGAGCTGGAAGTTTGGAACTAGGGTGAGGTGGGGGAAGGGGAAATGAGGAAACTGTTGAAGTCCACATTGATGCCCTGGGGTTGAAGTGTTCCGAGGCGGAAGATGAGGCATTCTTCCTCCAGGTGTCTGGTGGTGAGGGAGCGGCAGTGAAGGAGGCCCAGGACCTCCATGTCCTCGGCAGAGTGGGAGGGGAGTTGAAATGCTGGGCCACAGGGTGGTGTGGTTGATTGGTGCGGGTGTCCCGGAGATGTTCCCTAAAGCGCTCTGCTAGGAGGCGCCCAGTCTCCCCAATGTAGAGGAGAACGCATTGGGAGCAATGGATACAATAAATGATATTAGTGGATATGCAGGTAAAACTTTACCTACACAATCTGACTGGTCAAGGCCAGGCTCTAATCCCCATTGGATATCTGCAACTTTCCAAAACCACATACCTAGCAATATGGAACATGTATGGTGGAATTAAATGGCAGAGTTAACTCTGCTGCTCTGAGAAGTGAGACAGGAGAAAAGTCACCAAGTGATATTATGTTGTAATTTTACTTTGTTTAGAAAAGTTCTGATTGGTTCAATTTTTACAGAATTCAAATGTCGCTGTCTACAGTTGGATTCAGAAACCATGTCTCCAGAGTTATTAGCTCGGGGTTCTGGATTACTACTCCATTGATATTACCACAACGTCACTGTGATGCTTGAATCATTAGTGCTCTTAAAATCAGTAAGTAAATAGAGTCATAAATATGTACAACACGGAAACAAGCCATTCGGTCCAACTCATCCATGCTGAATAGATATCCTAAATTAGTCTAGTCCCATTTGCCAGCACTTGGCCGATATCCCTCTAAACCCTTCATATTCATATACCCATCCAGCTGCCTTTTAAATGCTGAAATTGTACCAGCCTCCATCACTTCCTCTGGCAGATCATTCCACATATGCACCATTCTCTGCGTGAAAATATTGCCCCTGGGGTCCCTTTTATATTTTACCCCTCTCTCCCTAAATCTATGCCCTCTAGATCTGGAATCTCCCACACCAGGGAAAATACTTTCTCTATTTACCCTATCTATGCCCCTCATAATTTTATAAACCTCGATAAGGTCACCCCTCAGCCTCCAATGCTTCAGGGAAAACAGCCCCAGCCTATTCAACCTCCCCCTAAAGCTCAAATTCTCCAACCCTGGCAACATCCTTGTAAATCTTTTCTGAACCATTTCAAGTTTCACAACCTCCTTCTGATAGGAAGGAGACCAGAATTGCTGGCAATATTCCAAAAGTGGCACAACCAATATCCTGTACAGCCACAACATGACCTCCCAACTTCTATACTCAATGTTCTGACGAATAAAGGAAAGCATAACAAACGCTGCCTTCACTATCCTATCTACCTACGAACTATGAACCTACACTCCAAGGTCTCTTTGTTCAGCAACACCCCCTAGGACCTTACCATTAAGAGTATAAGGCCTGCTCTGATTTGCTTTTCCAAATGCAGAACCTCACATTTATTTAAATCAAACTTCATCTGCCACACCTCAACCCATTGGCCCATCTGATCAAGATCCCATCGTACTCTGAGGTAATCTTCTTTGCTGTCCACTGTACTTCCAATTTTGGTGTCATCTGCAAACTTACTAAAACTCCTATGTTCATATCCAAATTATTTACATAAATGACAAAAAGTAGTGGATCCAACACTGATCCTTGTGGCACTCCACTGGTTACAGGCCTCCAGTCTGAAAAACAAACCTCTACGACCACCCTCTGACTTCTACCTTTCAGCCAGTTCTATATACAAATGGTTAGTTCTCCCTGTGTTCCATGAGATCTAACCTTGCTAACTAGTATCCCCTGATTTGGAGATGCCGGTGTTGGACTGGGGTGTACAAAGTTAAAAATCACACAACGCCAGGTTATAGTCCAACAGGTTTAATTGGAAGCACTAGCTTTCGGAGCATCGCTCCTTCATCAGGTGGTTGTGGAGGGCACAATTGTAAGGCACAGAATTTATAACAAAAGTTTACAGTGTCATGTAACTGAAATTATACATTGAAAAATACCTTGATTGTTTGTTGAGTCTTTCATCTGTTCGAATACCATGATAGTTTCACTTCTTTCATGTATAAGTCATAAACCTTTTTTTTAAAAACGTTGCAATGTCTGGTTAACTGTAACAATTGGTATTAGCTAGACAATATGTTGAAGGCTCTGGATTAGTGGTGCTGGAAATGCACAGCAGTTCAGGCAGCATCCAAGGAGCTTCGAAATCGACGTTTCGGGCAAAAGCCCTTCATCAGCTTTATTCCTGATGAAGGCCTTTTGCCCGACTGCTCTTCCAGCACCACTAATCCAGAATCTGGTTTCCAGCATCTGCAGTCATTGTTTTTACCCCATATGTTGAAGGTGTTAGCCCCCTGTGTTCTCTTTCTGTGCCATAATGTTTAGACTGATTCTAATCTCCCCTGAGGAACTTTGTCAAATGCCTTACTGGAGTCCGTATAGATCTCGTCCACTGCTCTGCCCTCATCAATCCTCTTTGTTACTTCTTCAAAAAATTCAACCAATTTCGTGAGACATGAGTTCCCACACATAAAGCCATGTTGACTATCCCTAATCAGTCCTTGCCTTTCTAAATAGTGTTAATCCTATCCCACAGGATTCCCTCCAACAACTCCAACACCGATGTCAGGCTCACAGGTCTGTTGTTCCCTGGCTTTTCCTTACCACCGTTCTTTAATAGTGACACCACGTTAGCCAACCTCCTGTCTTCTAGCACCTCACCTGTGACTATCGATGATATAAATATCTCAGCAAGAGGCCCAGCAATCACTTCTCTAGCTTTCCACAGAGTTCCAGGGTACACTTGATCTGGTCCTGGGGATTTATCTACTTTTGTGCATTTCAAGACATCTAGTCCCTCTTCCTCTGTAACATGGACATTTTTCAAGATGTCACCATCTGTTTTCCAACTTTCTGTATCTTCCATGTCCTTCTCCATAGTAAATATTGATGCAAAATACTCGTTTAGTATATCCCCCATTTCCTGAGGCTCCACACATAGGCTGCCTTGCTGACATTTGCGAGGCCCTATTCACTCCCTAGTTACTCTTTTGTCCTTAAAGCATTTATAAAACCCCTTTGAATTCTCCTTAACCCTATTTGCCAAAACTATCTCATGTCTCCTTTCTGCCCTCACGATTTTCCCCTTAAGTATACTCCTACTGCCTTTATACTCTTCTAAGGATTCACTCGATCGCTCCTGTCTGTTCCTGTCACATAAATACATTTTCATGTTCTATGTCAATGCAAAAGCATTTTCAATTTCACAGCATTGTAATAATTTCTCCCTCCCTGAACAGAAAGATGTTGCTTCAGCCCCAGTCTGAGTGTATAGTCTATGCCAAAACCTCACTGCAATGCTAACAATAGGATTTATCCAAACAAAACTTCAAATGTCCACTCAGGCATTTTAATCCATTCTAATCCCATTTTCCAGCATTTGACCTACAGCTGTGGCCTCTCAAGTGCTCATCTAAATGCTTCTTAAAAGTTGTAACGATTCCTGGCTCCAACATTAACTTAAGCAGTGAGTTCCAGATACCGATCTCAATCTTGGTAAAAACATTTTTCCTCAAATCCCGTTTAAAACTCCTGCTCATTGCCTTAGAACAGTGTCTCTGGTTATCAAGCCCTTTAATAAAAGGTAAATAGTTGTTGCTATCTACTCTCTCGATACCATTCACAATTTTGTACATCTCAATCAGATTCCCACTTAGCCATGTGTCCTGCTTTTTCAAAGAAAGCAACACCAGCCCATCTCGATTCTTTTCAAAGGTGAATCACTGCAGCCCAAAAAACATTCTAGTGAATTTGTTCTGCACCCACTCTATGCCATCACATCCTTCTTACAGTGTGGTGACCCAAACTGAATGCAATACTCCAGCTGTAGTCTAACTGACGTTATATACAACTCCATCATAACCTCCTTGCTGTTGTAATCAATGCCTGTATTAATAAAGGCAAGTATCTCATATGCCTTCTTAAGCACTTTATCTACCTGTTCTGCTACCTTCAAGGTTCTTGGATTTGCATACCAATGTCCCTTTAATCCTCTGTACTGCCTAAGGTCTGACTATTCAATGTGTAGGTTAGATTAGATACTTACAGTGTGGAAACAGGCCCTTCGGCCCAACAAGTCCACACTGACCTGCCGAAGCGCAACCCACCCATTCCCCTACATTTACCCCTTTACCTAACACTATGGGCAATTTAACATGGCCAATTCACCTGACCTGCACATCTTTGGAGTGTGAGAGGAAACCGGAGCACCCGGAGGAAACCCGCGCAGACACGGGGAGAATGTGCAAACTCCACACAGTCAGTCACCTGTGTTGGGAATTGAACCTGGGTCTCTGGCACTGTGAGGCAGCAGTGCTAACCACTGTGCCACCGTGCCGCCCACGGTGTACTTCCTTGCCTTGCTAGTTTTTCCAAAATGCATCACTTCACTCTTTTCAGGATTAAATTTCAGCTATTATATCATTTGCAAACAAATTATACCTCCTACATTCACATCTAGATCATTAACCTACATTACAAGCAGCAGGGGAGCCAGCACTGTGTCCTCTGGACACAGGCGTCCAATCACTGAAAGACCTTTCAACCATGACCCAATGTTTTCTGCCACAAAGCCAATTTTGGATTCAATTTACCAAATTGCCCTGGAGCCCATGGGCTCTTAAGTTCTTAACTGGACTACCATGCAAAATTTTGGCAACAGCCTTACTGAAATCAATGTAGATTAATTCAAATGCTTTGCATTTGCATTCATCAGATGAAAGAGCAACGCTCCAAAAGTTAGTGCTTCCAAATGAACTTGTTGGACTATAACCTGGTGTCATGTGATGTTTATCTATGACTCTACTAATCTTTGCCTCTCCAAGTAGAGATTAATTCTGTGCCTTGGAATGTTTTGCAATAGTTTCCCTTCCACAGAAGTTAGGTTTACTAGCTTACAGTGTTCTAGTTTATACCTACCTCTCTTCTTGAATACTTATACCACCTTAGCTGTCCTCCAGTCCTCAGGCACCACTCCTTAATACAGGCAATTCTTCTCCCTCAATGCTAATCTGTTCAAATATATCAAGCCCTACTCCCTGTTTTCGAGACTTAAATGTTCCTTCTCTTGAGTCAATACAAATGCAAAGACCTCATTTAAAATCTCAGCAATGCCTTCTGGATCCACATGCATATTGCCATGTTGGACACTACTCTTCTGTTCCTAATATTCTTATCAGCTGCCTTTGGGATTTCCTTAATATTACCTGCCAGTGATTTTTCATGTCTGCTCTTCACTCTCCTGAATCTTGAAAAGTTCTTAGAACCTTTAAAGTGGGTGAGGGTTCCCTACCATTGCCCAGAATCTAACTTGTATTCATGACCATCTCATGGTCAGCTGGAATTATACGCACGGACACAATCTCCTTAGTTCACCACAGAAAACACGTGTGTTACAAGCCCAATTATTTGCATGAAGCACGTACCTGGCAAGGTAAACTTCTGCCTCCAAGTGAGTGCAAACATCTTCAGTGACTTGACTCCTTAATATCTACTGCATCTCCCTGGTCAAACATTAACAGTAAAGTTTCTCCATGTTGATCAGCTCATGAATAGTCTCAATCAATTACAAACTGATCTGTTGTTGTTAAGTGCTAACAGTGTTTGGGGCAAAGCTTGAACAGGTCAACAATCTTGCCCATTAGAAGCAGCATCTCTGGCTTATGCCAACAAATCTAGATAGGTAAGCAGGGCTGAACTCAAAAGGGCATCTTTGTCTTTGTGTCCCATGGAAACCTTTGGTGAAAGGCTAACATGACTGTGTTCACAAAATTGCAACAAAAAGTCAGTGATTTCATTGGAATATAGAACAGCAAGAAGTAATTCAGAAGTGTAGAGTCATAAAGTCATAGACCATGGAAACAGACCCTCCGGTCCAACTCATCCCCACGAACTAGCATTTGGCCCATATTCCCCTCAACCCTTCCTATTCATATCCCCTTCCAAGAATTGATTGAAACATGTAATTCTTGAGGGTTCTTGAGAGGATAGAATTGGAAAGAATATGTTTTCTTATGGGAAAATCTGGAAGAAGAATTGCTATTTAAAAATAAGGGGTTTCGGATTTAAGATAGAAGTGAGGAGAATGTTTTTCTCTCAAGACAGTTGAGAGTCTTTGGAACTCCCTTCAATAATTGAAGAAGAGTCTTTGAAAATTTGAAGTCAAAGGTGGATAGATCCTTGAGAAGGTGGGGGGGGGGGTTGCAGTTGATGTTATCAAGGATTAGGAAGAGTGAGAAGGGAATCAAATGCTCTATTGGATAATGGAATAAACTCAACAAGCTGAGTGGCCTACTCCAGCAACTAAATTGCTTTGTTTACATGTCTGTTCATATGGGACCTGACAGTGTGTGAATTGCTGGGTGCAGTATGTCCTTTTATGTTTTGAGTGTGAACTATTGCAGATGTGTGATAGGTGGTACCAAGAGCGCGAGATTAGCAGCTAAAGTGTCACGTCAGACTTTGATCACACACTTATTCATTCACAGGATGTGAGGATCACTGGCAAGGCAGCATTTATTAGAAGAAAGTGAGGACTGCAGATGCTGGAGATCAGAGTCAAGAGAGTGGTGCTGGAAAAGCACAACAGGTCAGGTAGCATCCGAGGAGCAGGAGAATCGACACTTTGGGCAACTGACCTTCCAGCACCACACTCTCGACTCTAGACAGCATTTATTGCCCAGTACTAGTTAGTCGTAAAGCACATTGCTCTGGGTCTGGAATGACACATAGGCCAGATCAGGTAAGGACAACAGTTTCCTTCCCTAAAAGGCATTAGTGGATCAGGTGTTTTTTTCTGACAATCGTCAATGGTTTCATGGTCATCATTAGCCTCTAGATATATTTACTGAATTCAATTCGCACCGTCTACCATGTCAGGAATCAAACCCAGTTCCACCAGAATATTTCAATAATGAGAGGTCATGCTTTCAAGGTGAGAGGTGGAAAGTTTAAGGGGGATACACACGGCAAATACTTCACACAGAGGGTGGTGGGCATTTGGAACACGTTACCAGCAGAGGTGGTAGAGCTAAGCATGGTAGATTCATTTAAGATTCGTCTGGACAGATGCATGAGTAGGTGGGGAGCAGAGGTATGCAAATGCTTAACAATTGGGCCACAGGTTTAGACAGTACATTTGGATCGGCTCAGGCTTGGAGGGCTGGAGGGCTGAAGGGCCTGTTCCTGGGCTGTAAACTTTCTTTGTTCTATTACCTGGGTCTCCAGATTAATATTCTATCAATAATAGCACTCAAACATTGCCTCCCTAAACATGTGTGTTTGATGGAAAAGCCTAAAATTCAATATCCTGTTCGACAGTGATAGAATCCCTGCAGTGTGGAAGCAGGCCATTCAGGTAGGTAAAAACAATGACAGCAGATGCTGGAAACCAGATTCAGGATTAGTGGTGCTGGAAGAGCACAGCAGTTCAGCCAGCATCCGAGGAGCAGGAAAATCGTGTTTCGGGCAAAAGCCCTTCACTGATGAAGGGCTTTTGCCCGAAACGTCAATCTTACTGCTCCTCGGATGCTGCCTGAACTGCTGTGCTCTTCCAGCACCACTAATCCAGAAGCAGGCCATTCAGTCTACTGAGTCCACACCAACCCTCAA
The DNA here is from genome assembly GCF_047496795.1 of Chiloscyllium punctatum. NCBI lineage: Eukaryota > Metazoa > Chordata > Chondrichthyes > Orectolobiformes > Hemiscylliidae > Chiloscyllium > Chiloscyllium punctatum. The sequence continues at coordinate 31,555,005 of NC_092743.1, forward strand.
AGAGCTTCCCATCCAGACCCACCCTTCTGTCCCTGTAACCCTGCATTTCACATCTAGTCTGCACATTCTTGGACACTATTGCAACTTCCCATGGCCAATACACCTAATCTGTTCATCTTTGGACTGTGAGAGGAAACTGGAGCAAACCCACACAGACACAGGGAGAATGTGCAAATTCCACACAGACAGTTGCCCGAGGGTGGAATCAAACCGGGGTCCCTGGTGCTGTGAGGTAGCAGTGCTAACCACTGCGCCACCATGCTGCTCTTTGCATTGCTACCTCACACTTGTAGCAGTGCGAAGCGTTGAGTAGACACTTGTACATACCCTGATGGAGCATAGCAAATCATTCATCCTCTTGCATTCATTTGGAGCCAGACTTTCTTGAGCCGCTCATGAGTACTGACATCTGTAGCAACCTCTATCCAACTTGTCTTTTCTCAGTCAGGATGGCCTTTTCTCTCCTGGACAGTCTTCAGGAGAACATCCAAAGAGCTATTGCTAAAACCTTGCTTCGCGTTTGTTCTGGTCTTTGACCAGGGGTGGGTGGGGATGAAAAACAGAGTTTGAGTAGTGCACCTGGGTTGCAGATTGATGGCCGCCTGGATACCTTTAAAATATAGTGCATGCATGTTGGAATGCGGAAAGTTCTGGAGGGGACCATAACTTATTCCCCATGAAATTGCCCATGCATATTTAATAAGCTTGAGTTAACATTATCGTGTGGGAACGAACCCACTTTTATGCTTGCCTCAATACTTAGTTTGAAAAGGAAATTCCACCCAGATCACTATCGCCTAGAGAAATGTAGCAGCCAATGTGCACACAACAGTGTCTCACTATCAGTAATATAAGGTAGTTCACCAAAAAAATTAGTTTCAGTGATATATATTGGGCAGGACAACTTTCCAGCAGGTTAGTGCTATAGGGATCTTTTATAGTCACTCAAAGGAGTTTGACAGAGTCTCAGTTTAACACATTGTCCAAAAGTCACATCTCCAACAACCTACTGCATTTTCAGTGCCGCCTGCTGCTCCAGACAGCTCATACTGGAGTGGAGATTGATCCTACCACTACAAATAGAGGCAACATAGCCAAGGAAGCAAAACGGATTACCACATGCAGTTTACGTCATGTTTGTAAAGTCATGTCAGTACAATAAGTCTTTTTATAAGTGCATGTTCTTTTGACTATTCCTGATTTAACAACGGAACCGTGCCATACTCCTAGGAGGGAATAAGTCATAGAACATTTCAATCTGACAGCCTAACATTCGATAGAGTTAGCTGTGTTATTTTGTAGTCCCAGTGGGAAACTTACATTCACAGTTCAGAACTGCTTCATGTGTTTTGAGATACTCCCACCCATTCTGACAGCATATTTACAATTATAACAGCTGGACGAAGCACTTACTCCCAGCTGGGAGAATCTGAACCAGAGTCTGGCCAGACTCGGGTGACATGCAGTCAGGCACTCAACCAGCATATACAGTATCAGAATAAAATAAAAATTAACCCCTACCTGTCTGGAACCTGTGTTGTATCCACCAGTCTCTACTCAGCAGAGAATCGCAAACAAACACACTGTCAGCATAACTTTTTTGAGGGGAAATCTCATTTTTGATTCTTGGTTGAAATATACCACCTCAGGCTAACCAGCAGTGTAAAGTTATAAATTATAAAACACCAGGTTATAGTCCAACAGGTTTATCTGGAAGTACAAGTTTTCGGAGCGCTGTTTCTTGATCAGTTAGTTAGTGGAGTAGGATTATAGGACATCTCCACATCACAGCAGTGTAAAAGCAAGTCCCTTTTTACAAGCTTAACTATTGTGGCTTCTTTCATTAATCGTTCATGGGAGTAGGTGACATTGGCTAGACCCAAATGCCATGGAGAAGATGGTCCCACTAAACGATTGGTGGCTCAGTGGTTAGGACTACTACCTCACAGCACCAGAGACCCGGTTTTGATTCCTCCTTCAACTGACTGTGCAGAGTCTGCACATTTTCCTTGTGGGTTTCCTCGTGGTGCTCTGGTGTCCTCCCACACTCCAAAGATTAAGAGGATTGGCCATTTGTTAAATGTTAAATTGCCCATTGTGTTCAGGAATGCGCAGGCTAGGTGAATTAGCTGTGGAAAATGCAGTGTTACAGGGATAGTGTCAAGTGTGGGGTGGGGTGGGATGCTCTTCAGAGGGTTGGCATGGACTGAATGGCCTGATTCCACACTGTAAGGATTCTATGGTGATAAACTACCTTCTTGAAGTTTTGAAGTTCTTGGGATAAAGGCAATGCTGTTCGGAAGAGTGTCCCAGCATTTTGACCTAGAGAAAGTAGTGATAGTTTTACAAGTCAGAAAAGTGAGTGGCTTGATGGGGAATTTGTAGGCAGTGGTGTGCTCATGCATCTTTTACCAGAGTCCTTCGAGATAATAAAGGTTGCAAGTTTGGAAGGTACCACTGAAGAAGATTGGCACTGCACTGGATTGTACATACTGCTACATTTGTGCATCGGAGGTGAAGTGAGTGTTGCAGGGTTCAGCTGGACTGCCCATCAAGTGGGTTGCTTTATCCTGGATTGTGCCAAGCTTCTTGAGTGTTGCTGGAGCTGGACTCATCCAGGCAACCAGGGAATATTTCATCACACCCCTGACATGTGCTTTGTGGACAAGCTTTGGGAGATAGGAGGTGAGTTAGTCACCACAGGTTTCTAGCCTCTTGACCTGCTTTTGTAGCCATTGTATTTATATGCATAGTCCTATTCTGTTTTTAACCAATGATAAGCCCAGAATATTGATAGTGGGGGAAGCAGCAATGGTAATGCCTTTGAGCGTCAAGGGAGATGGTTAGATTCTCTTATTGGAGATGGTCATTGCATGGCTTGTACATGGCCAAAATGTTATTTGCCACTTTTCAGCCCAAGCCTGGATATTGTCCAGATCTTGCTGTATTGGAAAAGGACTGCTTCAATATCTGAGGAGTCATGAAAAAGGTCACAGAGTCATAGAGTCATAGAGATATACAGCATGCAAACAGACCCTTTGGTCCAAACTGTCCATGTCGACCAGATATCCCAACTCAATCTAGTCCCACTTGCCAGCACCCGACCCATATCCCTCCAAACCCTTCCTATTCATATACTCATCCAAATGCCTTTTAAATGTTGCAGTTGTACCAGCCTCCACCACTTCCTCTTGCAGCTCATTCCATGCCCATACCACCCTCTGTGTGTGAAAAAGTTGTCCCTTAGGTCTCTTTTATGTCTTTCCCCTCTCACCCTAAACCTATGCCCTCTAGTTCTGGACTTCCTGACCCCAGGGAAAAGACTTTGCCTATTTACCTTATCCATGCCCTTTATAATTCTGTAAACCTCTATAAGGTCACTCCTCAGCCTCTGATGCTCCAGGGAAAACAGCCCAGCCTGTTCAGCCTCTCCCTGTAGCTCAAATCCTCCAACCCTGGCAATGTCCTTGTAAATCTTTTCTGAACCCTTTCAAGTTTCACATCATCTTTCCGATAGGAAGGAGATCAGAATTGCACACAATATTCCAACAGTGGCCTAACCAATGTCCTGGACAGCTGCAACATGACCTCCCAACTCCTGTACTCAATACTTTGACCAACAAAGGAGAGCATACCAAACGCTTTCTTCACTATCCTATCTAACTGCGACTCCACTTACAAGGAGCTATGAACCTGCACTCCAAGGTCTGTTTGTTCAGCAACACTCCCTAGGACCTTACCATTAAGTGTATAAGTCCTGCTAAGATTTGCTTTCCCAAAATGCAGCACCTTGCATTTATTTGAATTAAACCCCATCTGCCACTTCTCAGCCCATTGGCCCATCTGGTCCAGATCCTGTTGTAATCTGAGGTAACCCTCTTCACTGTCCACTACACCTCCAATTTTGGTGCTGAACATTATGCAATTATCGGTGAACATTCCCGTTTCTGACCTTATGATGGGGGAAGGTCATTGACAATGCAGCTGAAGATGGTTGGGCCTAGGACATAAGCCTGGGAACTGTTTTAGAACTGAAATTAATAATGCCAACAATATTAACCATTTTCCTTTTTGCTAAATATAACTCCAACCAGCAGGACAATTTCCTCTGATTCCCATTGATTTCCATTTACTTCTCAACAATTCAAAAGCATTTACTTCATCTCTCTATATGGAAATTTATTTTATCCACTGATCTATCTGTATGCAAATAAAAGTCTTAAAATGCCCTTGTTTTATTCAGTTGAATCTGAACCTTAGAACCAATCTGGAGGTTTAGTAAATGTGATTTCTATATGGGCTTGAAAGAGAACTCACCTATGATGAGAAAGAATGGGACAAATTCCAGGTCAACATCTCAGTGGAGTTGAGGTAATTTGAGGAAAAAAAATGATCTCACTGTTCCACCAGAGGGCACTCCACTCAAAAGTTATAATAAACTAATTTGGCCTCTCCTTCCTCCATAAGTGAGGAAGGCCATTTGAACTATCATTACCACAGAGATGACCCAACACTTCTCTATTTTAATATCTATCTGCTCCTAAACAATTCCACAGCTTTTACTTCCATTTCTGTCTCTGGATATTCATTCCATTCAATGGCCACCTTTTCGCAAAATGAAAATCAATCTTAATACTACTTCTTTTTTCATTAGTTTGAAACTATAACACTAGTTTCTTCAGATCAACCTGAATAAGTATCTTTTATGGCTTAATGAAATCACATCTCAGCCGCAGATAAGAAGACCTAAGTTCTAAAGAATTGATTTCAATTATTTGAATTATTGTAGTCACATGTACCTAAGTACAGTGAAAAGCTTTGTTTTGCGAACAGTACAGGCAGATGATAGCAAACAAGGACATACAGATAATAGGGTGCTTAGACAGAGTGAGGTTATGGCTGATGGGAAGTGCACAAAGCAAGATCAACATTTTTTGAAGTTACAGAGGTCCAGTAAGATTCTAATAAACAGTAGGGCAGAAGCTGTTCTTGAACTGTTGGTGTGTGTGTGTTCAAATCTCTGCCTCTTCTGCCTGATGAATGAAGTTGTAAGAGAGCCTTACAAGAGCGGGACGGGTCTTTGATGTTGTTGGTAAGCTTTCTGTGGCAACGAACGTGTAAATACAGTCCACAAATGGGAGATTGGCGTCCATGATGGTTTGGGCTTTGCACACAACCTTCTGTATTGCTTATGGTCCTGGGCTGAGCAGTTATGTACCTGGATAGAATGCTTTCTCTGGCGCATCTGTAAAAGTTGGTGAGGGTCCTTATGGCCATGCTGAATTTCCTAGACCATCCGAGGAAGAAGAGGTGTTGATGTACCTTCTTGACCATCACATCCACACAGGGGGTCCAGGACAGATTGTGGATTATCGTCACTCCCAGGAATTTGGACCCTCTCGACCCTCTTCACTTCAGCTCCGTCGATGTAGATTGGGGGGGGGGGGGGGGAAGCGGAAGAGGGGGGGTGCGTGGCATGTCCTCCTTTTTTTTCTGAAGCCAGTGATCAGTTCTTTTGTTTTTCTGACATTGAGAAAGAGGTTGTTATCATTGCATGACGCCACCAAGCCCTCTAATTCCTTCCTGTATTCTGATTCATCATTGGTAGATATCTGTCCTATCAGAGTGGTGTCATCAGTGAATTTGTAGATGGTGTTCGCACAGGATTTGGCTACACAGGCATGGGTGGACAGAGAGTACAGCAGCGGGCTGAGAAGCCATCCTTGCAGAGTGCCAGTGTTGTGGGTTATCGTAGAGAAGGTACAGTTGTCTAGCTTCACTGATTGCAGTCAGTGGGTCAGGGAGCTGAGGATCCAGTTGCAGAAGGCAAAACCAAGATCTAGGTCTCAAGAGTTTTGAGATTAGCCTGGTAGTGATTATGGTGTTAAAGGCGGAGCTGTAGTCGATGAATAGGAGCCTGACGTAGCTGTCCTTGTTATCCAGATATTCCAGGGATGAGTTTAGGGCCAGTGAAATAGTATCTGCTGTGGACCTGTTTCACCAGGAGGCCAATTGTAGGGGATTGAGGCAGGCTGGGAGAGTTGATGTGAGCCATGACTAATCTCTTGAAGCACTTCATGATTATGGAGGTCAGAGCAACTGGGTGGTAATCATTAAGGTACGTTGCATGAGCTTTCTTAGGTACTGAGATGATGGTGGTCTTCTTAATCAGGTGCTGAAAATGTGTTGCTGGAAAAGCACAGCAGGTCAGGCAGCATCCTAGGAGCAGGAGAATCGACGTTTCGGGCATAAGCCCTCCTGCTTCATGGATGCTGCCTGACCTGCTGCACTTTTCCAGCAACACATTTTCAGCTCTGATCTCCAGCATCTGCAGTCCTCACTTTCTCCTTCTTAATCAGGTGGGACTTCAGCTTGTAGCAAGGAGAGTTGATGATGTTGGTGAATACCTCCACCAGCTGGTTCACACTGGATCAAATTGCATGGCTGGGGACTCTGTCTGGGTCAATCACTTTTCCTCAGGTTGACTCTCAGTAAGACCGATCTGTCATCCGACAGAGAAAACAGGTGTGCCTGGGGATGTTGGGGCATTTGATACATGCACCACTAGCATTCTGCTCAAACCAAGCATAGAAAGCATTGAGCACATCAGGAGGGGGGGTGTCTTTGTCACCTATCTTGCTCTGCTTCATTTCGTTTCCCGTTATGTTGTGTAAGCCTTGCCACAGGCAGCGGATGCCCGTCTGGTTAATCTGGGCCTTTAACTTGGTCTGGTACTGCCTCTTGGTATCTCTGATGGTTTTACGGAGGTCGTATCTGGATTTTCTGTATAGATCTGGGTGGTCCGACTTGAATGCTGCATGCCTGGTCTTCAGTAGACAATGGATTTCCCTGTTCATTCAAGGTTTCTGGATGGGGAACACATGGATTAGCTTCTTTGGTATGCAGTCCACGATATATTTGTGAATGAAGGCCGTGACAGTAATAGCATACTTTTAAAAAAATTCATCTGTGGGACGTGGCTTTCATTGATAGCCCATCCCTATTTACCCTTGAGCAGGTAGTGGTGAGCTGCCTTCTTGAATCGCTGCAGTCCACTTGCTGTGAGTTCAACCACGATGTCGGTAGGTTGGGAATTCTAGAATTTTGATCCAATGACTGTGAAGGAACGGTGATATATTTCCAAGTCAGGGTGGGAGTGGCTTGGAAGGGAGCTTGCAGAAGGTGGTGTTCCCAAGTACCTGCTGCCCTTCTCCTTCTAGATGGAAGTGGTTGTGGATTTGGAAGGTGCTATCTAAGGATCTTTGGTGAACTTCTGCCGTGCATCTTGTAGATAGTGTACACTACTGCTACTGAGTGCCAGCGGTGGAGGGATTGAATGTTTGTAGATGTGGTGTCAATCAAGTGGGTTGCTTTATCCTGGATGGTGTCAAGCTTCTTGCATGTTGTTGCAGCTGCCCCCATCCAGACAAAGGGGGAGTATTCCATCACACTCCTCACTTGTGCCTTATAGATGGTGTGTAGATAGTCCCTTGTAGACTTTGGGGTGTCAGGAAGTGAGTTACTCGTTGCAGTATCCCTAGTCTCTGGCCTGCTCTTGTAGCCACTGTATTTATGTGTTTATGTGGTGAGTCCAGTTGAGTTTCTGGTCAATGGTGACCCCAAGTGGGGGATTCAGTGATAGTAAAACCGTTGAAAGTCAAGTGTGTTGGTTGGAGTGTCTCTTATTGATGATGGTCATTGTCTGGTATTTGTGTGGCATGAATGTTACTTTCCACTTGTCAACCTCAGCCTGGATATTGTCAAGATCTTATTCCAAGCAGTCCTGGAGAAGCTCTTGCACTGCCTCAGATCAGCATTGTACTACTTTCTGTGAAGGATCTTCCTGTTTCAACTTTGCTGAAGGATTAGTGGACTCTAAATATTAACTCTATTTTCTCTCTGCAGAAGTTGCAAGACTCCTGAGTATTTCCAGCATCTTCTGTGTTTTCCATAACTTATTTCTCAGAACTGAAGGCTCTGAGTGAGGATCTGCTTGATGGCTATCCTTGACACTACCCAATTTTATCCAAATGTCACAACTGGATGCCGAATTCAACTTAGCAAATAAGAATCTTATGAGCTTTTGTCCAGCATACCTTCACTCCTTCTGCAGTCAATACCTCTATTGGCCCAAGATATCATTTACTAACAATCTCTCAGTATGTCCTGTCACTTCAAAGATCTATATGAACACTCAGATTTTGTTTTGTTGTACATGCTTCAGAACTGTGCCACTGCATCGATATTGGTTCCTCTTGCCCACTCTATTCAAATGTCTCATATCACACTTCTCTACATTAAATTTCATCTGCCACTTTTCTGCTCATACTGTCATAGAGTCATAGAGATATACAGCATGGAAACAGACTTTCGATCCAACCTGTCCATGCCGACCAGATATCCCAACCCAATCTAGTCCCACCTGCCAGCACCCAGCCCAGATCCCTCCAAACCCTTCCTATTCATATACCCATCCAACTGCCTCTTAAATGTTGCAATTGTACCAGCCTCCACCACATCCTCTGGCAGCTCATTCCATGCACGAATCACCCTCAGCATGAAAAGTTGCCCCTTAGGTCTCTTTTATATCTTTCACCTCTCACCCTAAACCTATACCCTCTAGTTCTGGACCCCAGGGAAAAGACTTTGTCTATTTATCCTATCCATGCCCCTCATAATTTTGTAAACCTCTATAAGGTCACCCCTCAGCGTCCAACGCTCCAACGAAAACAGCCCCAGCCTGTTCAGCCTCTCCCTGTAGCTCAGATCCTCCAACCCTGGCAACATCCTTGTAAATCTTTTCTGAACCCTTTCAAGTTTCACAACATCTTTCCGATAGGAAGGAGACCAGGATTGCACGCAATATTCCAACAGTGGCCTAACCAATGTCCTGGACAGCCGCAACATGACCTCCCAACTCCTGTATTCAATACTCTGACCAATAAAGGAAAGCATACCAAACGCCTTCTACACTATCCTATCTACCTGCGACTCCACTTTCAAGGAGCTATGAACTTGCACTCCAAGGTCTGTTTGTTCAGCAACACTCCCTAGGACCTTACCATTAAGTGTATAAGTTCTGCTAAGATTTGCTTTCCCAAAATCCAGCACCTTGAATTTATTTTAATTAAACTCCATCAGCCACTTCTCAGCCCATTGGCCCATCTGGTCCAGATCCTGTTGTAATCTGAGGTAACCCTCTTCGCTGTCCACTATACCTCCAATTTTGGTGTCATCTGCAAACTTACTAACTGTACCTCTTATGCTCACATCCAAATCATTTATGTAAATGTCAAAATGTAGAGGGCCCAGTACCAATCCTTGTGGCACTCCACTGGTCACAGGCCTTCAGTCTGAAAAACAACCCTCCACCACCACCCTCTGTCTTCTAACTTTGAGCCAGTTCTGCATCCAAATGGCTAGTTCTCCCTGTATTCCATGAGATCTAACCTTGCTAATCAGCCTCCCATGGGGAACCTTGTCGAACACCTTTCTGAAGTCCATATAGATCACATCTACTGCTCTGCCCTCATCAATCTTCTTTGTTACTTCTTCAAAAAACTCAATCAAGTTTGTGAGACATGATTTACCATGCACAAAGCCATGTTGACTATCCTGAATCAGTCTTTGCCTTTCCAAATACATGCACATCCTGTCCCTCAGGATTCCCTCCAACAACTTGCCCAACACCGAGGTCAGGCTCACTGGTCTATAGTTTCCTGGCTTGTCCTTACCACCCTTCTTAAACAGTGGCACCATGTTTGCCAACCTCCAGACTTCCAGCACCTCACCTGTGACTATCAATGATACAAATATCTCAGCAGGAGTCCCAGCAATCACTTCTCTAGCTTCCCACAGAGTTCTCGGGTACACCTGATCAGGTCCTGGGGATTTATCCACTTTTAACCATTTCAAGACATCCAGCACTTCCTCCTCTGTAATCTGGACATTTTGCAAGATGTCACCATCTATTTCCCTACAATCTATATCTTCCATATCTACAGTATTCCATATCCAAAGGTTTATTTCCACAGTAAATACTGATGCAAAATATTCATTTAGTATCTCCCCCATTTTCTGTGGCTCCACAGAAAGGCCACCTTGCTAATCTTTGAGGGGCCCTATTCTCACCCTAGTTACCCTTTTGTCCTTAATATATTTATAAAAACCCTTTGGATTCTCCTTAATTCTATTTGCCAAAGCTATCTCATGACCCCGTTTTGCCCTCCTGATTTCCCTCTTGAGTATACTCCTACTTTCTCTATACTCTTCTAAGGATTCACTCGATCTATCCTGTCTATACCTGACATATACTTCCTTCTTTTTCTTAACCAAACCCTCAATTCCTTTAATCATCCACCATTCTCTATACCTACCAGCCTTCCCTTTGACTATCTATATACCGTTGAAATTGATTGGCACTACCAAATTTGTATCACTGATAATATTTGAAATTTTACTCTCTAAAGCATTTATATGTAACAAGAAGCAGTAATTAGATTACCTACACTGTGGAAACAGGCCCTTTGGCCCAACACGTCTACACCGACCCTCCGTTGAGTAGCTCACCCAGACCCCTTTTCCTCCGACTAATGCACCTAACACCATAGGGCAATTTACCATGGCCAATTCACCTGACGTGCACATCTTTGGACTGTGGGAGGAAACTGGATCACCCAGGGAGAACCCACGCAGACACGAAGAGAATATGCAAACTCCACACAGACAGTCGCCCAAGGCTGGAATCAAACCTGGGTCCCTGGTGCTGTGAGGCAGCAGTGCTAACCACTGGGCCACCATGCTGCCCCATAACTTATTTCTCAGAACTGAAGGCTCTGAATGAGGATCAGTTTGATGGCTGTCCTTGACACTACCTAATTTTCCGAATTTTCTCCAAATGTCACAACTGGATGCCGAATTCAATTTAGCAAATAAGAATCTTATGAGCTTTGTCCAGCATACCTTCACTCCTTCTGCACTCAATACCTCTATTTACACAAGATATCATTTACAGGGTCATTTAGTAACGATCTCTCAGATTTGAGGACTATCTACAATTCTGTAGTGTGGAAAGTGAGTGAGGGTTAATTTTACACTGTTTGCATAGTATATTATCACTTGCCTGACTGTTGAAGTAAAATATGAATTGGAAGTGCAACATTAATGAATGGTTCTTATAGAGATGTGTTTAAAAACCCCAGTTGACTCTAATACACTTGTACATTAACAGAACCAGTAAGGGACAATGGGTTGAATGGACTCCGACTGCACTGTAATAATTCCATAACTCTGTGATCACAAGTTAATATCTTCTGTCCTTCAGCCAATTTACATAGTTGACATTGACTCTATTTTCCCATTCACATCAATTTAGTTTACGAATCTTTTATGTGGTACTTTGTCAATTTCTTTTTAAGATTCATGTGGACAACTTCCATTACAATGCTTTTGACAACCTGCTTTGTTAATTCATCAAAGATCCATGTGGAGTATGAAATCAAACAGGATCTGGACATGCTGGTTTTGGACTTGAGTGTACAAAGGTAACAATCACACAACACCAGGTTATTGTCCAATAGGTTTATTTGGAAGCACTAGCTTTCAGAACGCTGCTCCTTCGTCAGGTGGTTGTGGAGTATAAGATCGTAAAACGCAGAATTTGCATCACCATGTAAACTTTGCTGTAAATTCTGTGCTGTAAATCTATAAAATTTAACAAAATTAAACGTAATCTGCATTTTACAATCTGTGCTGATTCTTCTGAATAATAGAAAAAAATGTTCAAATGCCTGTTAATTCTGCCTCCCCCACCCCTCCTGATTAGTGCTTTCTAAAACCTTACCCACTGAGAAACTGACTGGACCATCATTCCCAGAAATGAAAAGATGATTTTTGAAACATTAATGTGAATAGAAATAAAATCTAAAATGTGAGCCTTTCTTCCCATGCATTTTAAAATGCTTATTCGGAAGTATGCAAGAAAATCGACTTATCTAGTTTGGACTCTGGAACAGCAGTTTAATAATTTAGCAACAGTGAAGAGAAATAAGGTTGGGTTGGGTGCCTTCACTGGACCGATGATACTGCATTTTTGAGCAAAAGCACTAATCACAGAATCGACTGCAGCAGTCACTAAATTACTTCAACAGCCCCACCTGCGTCCACAACCTTGGTTCATGAAGTATTGCTGTAATGTAGGAATCTCAACAATTAATTCACACATTGCAAGGCTGCCAGAAACAACATTAAGATCATGTAGCAGGCAATCTGTTTCACTGATTTTAGTCAGCACGGCCAGCAGGAGAGAGAAAAGTGCAGAAGTAAACTACCTGAGGAAAAAGGTAGAAGTTTTAATAAATGTATTGCTAGCTGAACTCGGGTTGACAATGTCAAGGTGTTAGCAAAATCTTTAAGATAAAACAAATACTAGATGCCATTCTTCAGGGAATTTGAGAGGCTTGACCCTGCCAAATTCTCAAGCAAAACATGGACAAAGAGAATACTGAAGCTCAATATTGAATGTTCACATGAGGCATGTAGGTTCAATAGAGGCATAGTATCTCCACTTTCCTGTTGCATGGGGCCTAATTTCACAGCAAATGCTGTGTCTCAAACTAATTTGTTGGAAAGGAGTTAAAAGTGACAAGGCAGTGAAAAATAGAATTTAATTAGAGAGTTGGTGTTAGTTTTTTTAACATTCACTTTTCCAAGTTAACCTCAAATATGAGGGAGAGCCTTAACTGGGGTAAACAAATGTTAAATTATAACATTAGAGATTTAACACCTCTCATTTTGACTTTAGCTATATACCTGAATATGTTTCGAAATTATAATACAATGACAACAGTCGCAAGTGCAAACATACAGTCTGCAAACAATTTGAATTTTCTTTTAAGTTCGGAAATTCTCAAGTTAAATATTTCCTCATGTATATTTACAAATTTAATGAACAAAGTTAATTTTTGGGAAAAATAAGTAGAAATGTTCAGTTGATTTTCTGCACTCCTTATACGCAGAAATTAATGCAGCTATTTTCAATGACACAGTTGACAGATCAACATTCCTACCACTTTTCTGGGCATCAGATAAACTTAAAACACGTCATTAAGAGCTGTCATCTGGCAGAGAGTGGTGAGATTTTTTAGATTAGATTAGATTCCCTACAGTGTGGAAACAGGCCCTTCGGCCCAACAAGTCCACACCGACCCTCCGAAGAGTAACCTGCCCAGACCCATTTCCCTCTGACTAATGTACCTAACACTATGGACAATTCAGCATGGACAATTCACCTGATCTGCACATCTTTGGACTGTGGGAGGAAACCGGAGCACCCAGAGGAAACCTACACAGACACAGGGAGAATGTGCAAACTCCACACAGATAGTCACCCGAGGCTGTAATCCCAAACCTGGGACCCTGGCACTGTGAGGCAACAGTGCTAACCACTGAGCCACTGTGTCACCCTTATTTGTGAATATTGACTACCTTTGCACTGAATTGTATAAAAATTGAATTCATTTAAAACCTGCTACCTGCTACATTTAAAACCTAAAACCTTGACTAGCCTCTGCAAAGAGAAAGAACAGACATAGACTGACTATCCTAATCATTTCTAGAGGATTAAAGAACGTTACAACATTCTGAAAGGAACATAGGAACACGAGTCGGCCATTCAGCCCCTTGAGCCTCCACCACTATTCCATTAGATTATGGCTGATCTGTGTCTTAACTCCATACGCCTACCATTGACTATAACCCTCGATACCTTGGCAGAACAAAAAATTATCTATCTCAGATTTAAAATTAACAACTGATTCTGTACTCAAAGCTGTTTGTGGAAACAACTTCCAAACCTCTACAACCCTCTCTGTGTAGAAGTGCATACTAACATCTCTCCTGATTGGTCAAGCTAAATTCTGTCTTTTCCTGTTCATATCTTGAAGACTTCAATCAGATTATCCCTTAACCTTCTAAATTCCCGAGAAAACAGGCCTAATTTGTATAACCTCTCCTCATAACTTAATCGAAGAAGTAAAGATAGATTTTGCAAGTCTAAATTGTAACCCCTCCAAGGTCAGTATATCCTTCCTAATGAGTTCCCTCCCAAAGATCATAGAATCCCTATAGTCTGCAAACAGGCCATTCAGCCCAACAAGTCCACACCAATCCTCTAAAGACTAACCCAACAAGACACATTCCCCTATCCTATTACTCTACATTTACTCTTGACTAATCCACCTAACCTACACATCACTGAACACTATGGGAAATTTAGCATGGCCAGTTCACCTAACCTGCACATCTTTGGAAACTGGAGCACCCAGAGGAAACCCATGCAGACATGGATACAATGTTAAAACTTCACACAGACAGTCGTTCAAGGCTGGAATTGAGCCTGAGTCCCTGATACTGTGAAACAGTAATGCTAACTACTGAGCCACCGTGTTGCCCATATGTGCAAGCAAGGTGATTCCTGAGGAAGGACTTATGCCCGAAACGTCGATTCTCCTGTTCCTTGGATGCTGCCTGACCTGCTGCACTTTTCCAGCAACACATTTTCAGCAAGCAAGGTAGATTAGCCATGGGAAATGCAGAGTTACAGGGATAGGGGAGAGGGATGGTGCTCTTTGGAGGGTCAGTGTGACATAGGGATTCTATGATTTCAAGGTGTGATGCCCAGATCTGCTCAAAATATGCCAAGTGATATCTAACCAGGGTTTTATGTAACTGAGTACTCCAGTCCTCTAGATGTAAATGCAAGCATTCCAATAGATTTCTTGATTATTTTCAATAAAAAGTGTGTAAGGATAAATCAAGAAACTACAGGCCAGTCAGTCTAATTAGAGTGGTAGGAAAACTCTTAGAGACAGTAATTTGGGATAACATTAAATGTCACTCGAATAAATTAATGAAATCCAGCCATCAGCACATCGTGTTTCTTAAATGACATATTTCCAAAAAAAATTTGACAAAGTGCCATATAACAGTCTCAGCAAAATGTGAGCCTCATGGAACAAAAAGGTCAGTAGCCACCTGGATAAAATATAAAGTTGATTAGGATAGATTAGTTGGACCCTGAAAAATACTTGCTATGGCCCAGATGGAGTATTATACCTAGACACCACATTTTAGGAAGAATGTGAAAGCATTAGAGAGGGTTCAGAAAAGATTCACCAGACTGATTCCAAAATGATAATGTGGAAAACCTGGGACTATACTCATTGGGAGAGTGAAGATAATTCAGTTTTCATAGAGGCTTAAAACCACAAGGGGTCAAGATAGCGTGTTTAGGGAGACACTATTCTCAGAGGCAGAGGGCCAAGAATCAAAAAGCTTTATGGTCTATGTAATGATAACAAGAGGTAGGCAATACTTAGGTAGTGAGTGGTTAATGTGTGTAAATGTACTGCCTGAAAGCATGGTGGACTCAGGAACAACAGCAGCTTTCAAACACGAATCGAACAATTGAAGAAATTGGAGAGGTTCTGGGGGTGGCACAGCACCGGGGTCCCAGGTTCAATTCCAGCCTTGGGCGACTGTCTGTGTGGAGTTTGCACATTCTCCCTGTGTCTGCGTGAGTTTTCTCCGGGTGCTCCAGTTTCCTCACACAGTCACAAAGATGTGCAGAGCAGGTGAATTGGCGATGCTAAAATTAGATTGGATTCCCTACAGTGTAGAAACAGGCCCTTCAGCCCAACAAGTCCACACTGACCCTCCAAAGAGTAACCCACCCAGTCCCATTCCCCTCTGGCTAATGCATGTAACACTATGGGCAATTTAGCATGGCCAATTTACCTGACCTGCACATCTTTGGACTTGTGGGAGGAAACCCACGCAGACACGGGGAGAATATGCAAACTCCACACAGATGTCACCCAAGGCTGGAATCAAACCTAGGACCATGGTGCTGTGAGGTAGTAGTGCTAACCACTGAGCCACCATGCTGCCCTAAAATTGCCCATAGTGTTAGTTGCATTAGTCAGAGGGAAGTGAGTTACTCTTCAGAGGGTCGGTGTGGACTTGTTGGGCCAAAGGGCCTGTTTCCATACTGTAGGGAACCTAACTTATCTTAACTGGGACTAGGTATGTTGTTCTTACAGAAAGATGACACGGACTTGATGGACCTATTGGCTTGCTTATATGCTGTAACCATTATTGTATATGGTTTTAATACATGTTTTGTCTGTTTCCGTTTTAACAGCATAAAAGTTCAATATCTCTGCAGCTACATGATTTTCTTCCAAATTGCAGGGCATCTATGCAAGAAACACTACTGGGTGTGGCCTTTTTGCAATACTGCTCTACTTTGCCATCCAGATGAGTAATGCAGTTGAAAACAAAGTCAGACTTGTTCTCAGGGTTGGTACAAGTGCTGTTTTACAACTTGTCACAAATAGACTTGTTAACGTCAACCCTTCTGAAACAGAGAGAACACCTCATTTGCAGGACAACAGAGCTGCAGCCCTTTTGTTAGTCTTCAACTTTTCTTCCAGGACTGAGGTTAGATTATCGTAGGTTGGTAACAGTTCCTCCTTGAATATACATCCTGTCTTGCTAATTGCCTGCATTCAGATGCAAACTGGCATCGGCTCCACAATCAAAGGCCCAAGATAACAACAGGGAAAAGAGAATTTTGGATTAAAAGAATACTTCAATGCAGAACATGGCTTTCAGTGTCATTCAGGAGATTCCTTTTTCATATGCCAGAGAATAATTATAGATGTGAGAAATGATTTGATCTATCATAATTTTCCCACCAAAGTGGGATGAAAACTACTCCATTGCAAGATCCAATTGTTTCTTAAATGATTCTCAAAGTTTTTGACACTACTATTTATCTGGTAGTTTATTTTGCACATTGATTACTCTGTGAAAAGAGTTTCCTAATTTCACTTTGTAAGTGCTAGTCTGACCCTGTGACTTCTAACTGTGCACCAACAGCTTCTTTTAAAATAACATCTGAATTACATTTTCTTCATGTCATTTAAAAAATCTTACACCTCTCTTCACTAGATCGCCACCCAGATGTTCCTTTACAAGTGTGATGAGACCAATGAATTGGGGCTTCATTGTAAGCCCTGGGAGTAACCAATAGCCTCATGGTTTTCATCTTAAAATCCCCACAGTGTGGAAACAGGCCATTCAGCCCAATGCATCCACACCAAGCCTCTGAAGAGCATCCCACCCAGACCCACCTCTCTACCTATAACCCTGCAATTTCCTATGGATAATGCGCTTAACACATCCCTGAACACTATGGGTAAATTAGCATGGCCAAATCTACTTAACCTGCACATCATTGGACTGTGGGGGGAAACTGAAACATGCAACAGAAACCCACGCATAAATGGGAAGAATGTACAAACTCCACACAGTCACCTGAGGGTGGAATGAAACCGGGTCCCTGGCACTGCGAGACAGCAGTGCTAACCACTGAGACACCATGTTGCCTTGCTCTCCTTCCTGTCACAGTTAAATATGGACGGCTTACCGGTCGAGGTTTATTCCGCTCTTTGGGACTTGATCGGCCAGGACCTGCTGGAGGTGTATGTCAGTATGCTCCGGGCAGGTACCATGAGTGAATCCATGAGGAAAGGCATCATCACCCTCGTCTACAAGCGGAAGGGGGAGAGGGAGGAAATTAGAAATTGGAGACCGATCTCACTGTTAAATGCAGACTACAAAATCCTGTCAAAGGTCATCGCCAACCGGGTCAGGTCTGCTCTGGGATCGGTGATCCACCCGGACCAAACCTGTGCTGTACCGGGCAGGAAGATCTCTGAGAGTCTCGCACTCCTCAGGGATACGATCGCCTACGTGCAGGACAGGGGGGTGGACACCTGCCTCATCAGCCTGGACCAGGAGAAAGCCTTTGACAGGATATCGCATACATATATGAGGGATGTCCTCTCCAAAATGGGCTTTGGGGAGGGAATCGGAAATTGGATCAGACTGCTCTACACCAACATTGTCAGTGCAGTCTCAATCAATGGGTGGGAATCAGATAGCTTCCCTGTAAGATCTGGAGTCAGGCAGGGATGCCCCCTCTCACCCGCCTTGTTTGTGTGTTGCATAGAGCCATTTGCCGAATCCATCAGGAAGGATGCGAGCCTGAGAGGGGTGACTATTCCTGGCAGCGGGGGCCTGCAGGTTAAGGCCTCCCTGTACATGGATGACGTCGCTGTTTTCTGCTCGGATCCGCTGTCCGTGCACAGACTCGTGTGCATCTGCGACCAGTTCGAACGGGCCTCGGGGGCCAAGGTAAACCGAGGCAAGAGCGAGGCCATGCTCTTCGGGAACTGGGCCGACCAATCCTCTATCCCCTTCACCGTCAGGACTGACCACCTGAAGGTGCTGGGTATTTGGTTCGGGGGGGCTGGGGCGTGCGCCAAGACCTGGGAGGAGCGGATCAGGAAGATGAGACAGAAACTAGGCAGATGGGGGCAACGGTCGCTCTCCATCGCAGGAAAAAACCTGGTCATCAGGTGTGAGGTACTCTCAGTATTGCTATATGTGGCACAGGTCTGGCCTATCCCCAGGACCTGTGCCGCCGCAGTCACCCGGGCCATCTTCCAATTCATTTGGAGATCAAAGATGGACCGGGTCCGAAGAGACTCTATGTACAAAGACCGGTGCAATGGGGGAAAAAACACGCCCAATGCCACCCTCACCCTGATGGCCACCTTTGTGTGTGGCTGCATCAAGCTGTGCGTGGATCCCCGGTACGCAAACACCAAGTGTCACTACGTACTGAGGTTCTACCTGTCCCCGGTGTTGCGAAGGATGGGCCTGGCCTCGCTGCCGCGGAACGCTCCGAGTAGTTGGACCGTTCCGTATCACCTGTCCTTCGTGGAGAAATTTATGAGGAAAAACACCTTTGACCACAAGTCCATCAGGAAGTGGTCAGCACGTAGCGTCCTTGAGACCCTTCGGGAAAAGGAGAGGGCGGATCCTGTCGAGCGGTTCCCTGAGCAGACTGTCAAAGCCATTTGGCAGAATGCCTCATCGCCAGAACTTTCCAACAAGCACCAAGACGTGGCTTGGCTGGTGGTGAGAAGGGCTCTGCCTGTGAGATCCTTTATGCACGCCCGGACTCTCTGCCGCACCGCACGCTGCCCTCGAAGTGGCTGCGGGGGGGACGAGACTGTCACACACCTCCTTCTGGAATGTGCCTATGCAGAGGAAGTCTGGAGAGGAATGCAGTGGTGCTTGTCGAGGTTCGTCCCGAGCAGCGCCGTGACGCGGGACTCCGTGCTCTACGGCCTGTTCCCCGGGACTCACACCGAGACGAACATTAACTGCGCCTGGAGGATCATCAACTCGGTGAAGGACGCTCTCTGGGCGGTCCGAAACCTGTTGATCTTCCAGCTGAAGGAGTTGACCCCGACTGAGTGTTGCAGACTGGCACATTCCAAGGTCCAAGACTACGTGCTGAGGGACACGCTGAAGCTTGGGGCAGCTGCCGCCAAGGCGCGGTGGGGAAAGACCACGGTGTAAGATCGGCCTGCCTAAAGAAGAACAGGGGGCCCATGCTATGTTTTTTTTTTGGGCTCTGCTGATGCCTCAGCCAAATATATGTATATATACAAGATTGAAAAAATGCACAGGATTGTAAAGGACAAGAATAAAGTCGAATCTGTGTTTGTAAATATGGACATATGTATGGCATGATCCAATGTACAGACCATCAAATCATTTATGAATAAAGTATATTTTGAAATAAAAAAAAAGTTAAATATTGAATCTGCAATCCTCCACCACAGAGACAATTCCCAAACCTCTCTATTCTTAATTTCTAAAAAGACAAAGTTAGACGTTAAAAAAAAGGCCTACAATTTCTTATGGTCTTACTACTACACTTTGAAGTAGGACTCCTGCTCAAATGCCAGAGATGTCCCAGACTTGGTTCCTTTTCTTACTGTTCAGATTAGACTCCCTACAGTGTGGAAACAGGCCCTTCGGCCCAACAAGACCACACTGACCCTCCGATGAGAAACCCACCCAGACCCATTTCCCTCTGACTAATGCACCTAACAAAATGGGCAATTTAGCATGGCCAATTCACCTGACCTGCTCATCTTTGGACTGGGAGAGGAAACCAGAGCGCCCAGAGGAAACCCACGCAGACGTGGGGAGAATGGGCAAACTCCACACAGTCACCCGAGGCAAGAATCGAATCTGGATGCCTGGAGCTGTGAGGCAGTAGTGCTAACAATCGAGGCCTTGATGGCTTCAGTGATGGCCCTAGCCCTAAACAGAGCACAGCGCCCTTGGTACAGGTTGCCAAAATCTGACTTGTTCGTGCTCTGAACACAATGGCCTCACCCTCTTCCAAGCACAGAGACTTATCCCAGCTCTGGGCTCAGTGACTTCACCTCCAACATGAGTTGAAGTGTGTGGTGCTGGAAAAGCATAGCCAGTCAGGCAGCATCTGAGGAGCAGGAGAATCAACATTTCAGGCATAAGCCCTGATAAGCCCTCGATTCTCCTGCTCCCCGGATGCTGCCTGACTGGCTGTGCTTTTCCAGCATCACATTCTTCGACTCTAAGCTCCATCATCTGCAGTCATCACTTTCTCCACCTCCAACACGACCCCAGTTAGCCCAAACTCTCTGCATCCCTCTCCTGCCATCACAGGAGCAAGTCTAGTGAAGGTGGCCTCCAAGATGGTGCGGGAGCATGGCAAGTTGTCCTAACCTAATCATTCCCTCACATCTATTTAATCATTCTAGTCTTTTAAATCTCAATTGTTAGTCTGTCGGAATTACTAACAATCTTCTTTTAAATCTGCTTACAGATCTGGCAAAATTTCGACCTCAAGAAATAACCGATTGCATCGGACCATGGAGAGCAGGACCTCCTGGATGGGCCGACTGATTATGGGGCCCATCAACTGAATTGCAACAACAGAGTGACTAGTCCCTTATCAGCTTCTTAAAGGCCTGACACAGAGGTTGATCAGTGATCTGACTTCGTGGAGTGGACCCTACCTCATGGAGACCCGATATTGAGGCCCGACTAGACCGAGAACAAGATTCTCCAGAGTATCTGAGGCTGTGACCAGTGCCCTGGAGCCCCTCAGCTGCATCCACTTACCTTCCAGAACAGCGGACCATCCACTCCGACTCCCGGTCCCGAACAGAAGCTCTCACTTACCTCAGAAACATGGGAGATCCGTTGGCCTGCATGTAAGACTGAAACAACATGGATTGAAGTCTGCCCTCCCCAGCATACTCCTGTTAAGCATCCAATTCATTGAAAAAAGCTGGACAAACTTAAAGCTGACTCACCTACCAAAGGGAGTTGAGAGTCTGTTGGGAGTTCTGTTTTAAAAAGACATGGCTCACTCCTGCTGCACCTGACTGTGCATTACATCCTGAGAGTTTCTCAATCCACTGGATGGACCACATGGTGTCCTTGGGCAAGGCAAAGGGTGGAGGGGGTCTGCCTCCTGACCAATAGTGGCACAGTGGTTAGCACTGTTGCCTTGCAGCACCAGGGTTCCAGGTTCAATTGCAGCCTCAGGCAACTGGCTGTGTGGAGTTTGTATATTCTCCCCATGTCTGCATGGGTTTCCTCTGGGTGTTCTGGTTTCCTCCCACAATCCAAAGATACCATCAACACATCTCCTGTCCTACCAAACACCCTGGATACAACCATCAAAGACGCCTACTGCTCACCATCCCCCCCCCCACACACACTTTGTTCCTTCTCCTGGTTTACCAGCAGGAACTGAAGTGTGAGGATCTGGTACAGAAAGTCATACAGTGCTGGTCTGAGGTAACGGACGAACTTCTACATGACTGCTTGGTGTCAGTGGACTGGTCCATATTGAAGAACTCAGTGGCCAACCTCAAGGAGTATTCCACTAACCTCAATATGTGAATAAAGGACTGGGTGTCAAAGAGGTTAATCCAAGTGCTTCCCAACCGGAAACCATGGATGAACCGAAAGATTCACTCCCTACAGGAGCCAGGTCTGAGGCATCCAAGTCAGGTGATCCTGCCCTATATATGAAATCTCCATATGATCTTCACAAAGCCATCAGGGATGTCAAGAGACAACACCAACCTAAGCTAAAGTCCCAGATGAACCACACAAGCACGCATTAACTTTGGCAATGCTTACATTATACAATAGTGGGGTCTGTTTGGAGGTGGCGGAAATATCGGCGGATGATTTGGTTTATGCGAAGGTTGGTAGGGTGGAAGGTGAGCACCAGGAGCGTTCTGTCCTTGTTACGGTTGGAGGGGTGGGGTCTGAGGGCGGAGGTGCGGGATGTGGACGAGATGCGTTGGAGGGCATCTTTAACTACGTGGGAAGTGAAATTGCGGTCTCTAAAGAAGGAGGCCATCTGGTGTGTTCTGTGGTGGAACTGGTCCTCCTGGGAGGCGGAGGTGGAGGAATTGGGAATACGGGCTGGCATTTTTGCAAGATGTAGGGTGGGAAGAGGTGTAATCCAGGTAGCTGTGGGAGTCGGTGGGTTTGTAAAAAATGTCAGTGTCAAGTCAGTCATCATTAATGGAGATGGAGAGGTCCAGGAAGGGGAGGGAGGTGTCAGAGATGGTCCAGGTAAATTTAAGGTCAGGGTGGAATGTGCTGGTGAAGTTGATGAATTGCTCAACCTCCTCGCCGGAGCACGAGGTGGCGCCAATGCAGTCATCAATGTAGCGGAGGAAGAGGTGGGGAGTGGTGCTGGTGTAATTATGGAAGATCAACTGCTCTATGTAGCCAACAAAGAGACAGGCATAGCTGGGGCCCATACGTGTGCCCATGGCTACCCCTTTGGTCTGGAGGAAGTGGGAAGATTCAAAGGAGAAATTGTTAAGGGTGAGGACCAGTTCGGCCAAACGAATGAGAGTGTCGGTGGAAGGGTACTGTTGGGGACATCTGGAGAGGAAAAAACGGAGGGCTTGGAGGCCCTGGTCATGGCGGATGGAGGTGTAGAGGGATTGGATATCCATGGTGAAGATGAGGCGTTGGGGGCCAGGGAAACGGAAGTCTTGGAGGAGGTGGAGGGTGTGGGTGGTGTCTCGAATGTATGTGGGGAGTTCCTGGACTAGGGAGGATAGGACAGTGTCGAGGTAGGTAGAGATGAGTTCAGTATGGCAGGAGCATGCTGAGACAATGGGTCGGCCAGGGTGGCCAGGCTTGTGGATCTTGGGGAGGAGGTAAAACCGGGCAGTGCTGGGTTCCCGGACTATGAGGTTGGAAGCTGTGGGTGGGAATGCATTCCTCCCTAATGAGATCAATGCATTCCATGCTGGCTTTGAACAGAAGATCAGTGAATTAATGTCAACTGCCCTGACAGTCTGAGGTGCACCTGTCTTCACAGACTTCAGATCACCCTCCCTGACAATGAACCCACGGAAAGCAACTGGTCCAGATGGAGTCCCCAGCTGTGCACTCGGATCCTGCACAGATCTGGTGGCAAGAGCATTTGCAGACATGGAGTTATAGAGTCATAGAGATGTACAGCATGGAAACAGACCCTTCGGTCCAACCCGTCCATGCTAACCAGATATCCCAACCCAATCTAGTCCCACCTGCCAGCACCCGGCCCATATCTCTCCAAACCCTTCCTATTCATATACCCATCCAGATGCCTTTTAAATGTTGCAATTACACCAGCTTCCACCACTTCCTCTGGCAGCTCATTCCATACACGTACCACCCTCTGCGTGAAAATGTTGCCCCTTAGGTCTCTTTTATATCTTTCCCCTCTCACCTAAAACCTATGCCCTCTAGTTCTGGACTTGCCAACCCCAGGGAAAAGGCTTTGTCTATTTATCCTATCCATGCCCCTTATAATTTTGTATATCTCTATTACATCACCCCTCAGCCTCCGATGCTCCAGGGAAAACAGTCCCAGCCTACTCAGCCTCTCCTTATAGCTCAAATCCTCATCTTTAATGTCTCCTTACTATGATGTGAGGTTCCCGCCTGCTTCAAGAAGAACACTATCATTCTGGTGCCAAAGAAAAATCAGGCAACATGCCTTAATGACTATAGACCGGTGGCTCTGACATCTATCATTATGAAGTGCTTCAAGAGGTTAGTAATAGTACATGTCAACTCCAGTCTCCCAGATTGCCTTGATCCACTACAATCCACCCATCGTCAAAATAGGTCCATGGCAGACACCATCTCCATGGCCCGACACCCAATCCCCAGACTCCTATATATTAACATTTCTCCACCTTCAACACCATAATTTCAACTAAACACATGTCCAGACTCCGAGATGTAGGATTCTGTTCCCCACTCTGCAACTCAATCCTCAACTTTCAGACCTGTAGGCCATGATCAGTGTGGATAGGTGACAACACCTTCTCCACAATAATCCTCAACAGTGGTGCCCTGTAGGGTGCATACTCAGCCCTTACTATACTCCCTATATACTTACAAGTGTGCCACCAAATTTAGCTCTAACTCTATTTTCAAGTTTGCTGATGACAGCAAAGCAGTGAGTCAGATTTCAACTAACAACAAGACAGAGCGGTATTGTGTGAAGAGATAGACAGCTTAGTGGCATAGTGTAACAACAATAATCTCTCCCTCGGTGTCAGTAAAACGAAGGAGCTGGTCACCACCTTCAGGAAGTGGAGTGGAGGACATGTCCCTCTCTGCATGCCCCTCAGCCCCCTTCACTGAGGTAGACGTGATTGAGAGCTTCAAGTTCCTAAGACTAAATATCAACAATCTGTCCTGGCCCATCCACTTTGACACTACAGTCCCAAAAGCACAGCAACAGGTCTACTTCCTCAGAAGGATAAGAAAATTTGGCATATCTGCAATGACTCTTACCAATTTTTATGGATGCACCATGGAAAACATGCCATCCAGATGCATCACTATGTGATAAAGCAACTGCTGTGCTCAAGACTGCAAGAAATTACAGAGCATACAGTGAATGTAGCCCAGTCCATCACACAAACCAGCCTTGCTTCCATTGACTCCACCTACACTTCCTGCTGTCTCGGGAAAGCAGCCAACATAATCAGAGATCCCTCCAACCCCAGTTCTACTCTCTTCCACCCTCTTCAATCAGGCAGAAGATATAAAAGTTTGAAAATATGTATCAACATATTCAAGGACAGCTTCTCTCCCACTGTATTCAGACTTATGAACAGACCTCTCATATATCAGAGTTGACCTATCTCTGAACTTTTTCTGTAACTGTAGCACTATGTTCTATCAGCCTGATGTACTTATCTAAGGTATGATTTGTCTGGTTAGCACACAAAACAACACTTTCCACTGTATCTCAGTATCTGTGACAATAATAAATCAAATCAAATCAAAATCAAGCTATTTATTCATTGTACTCCCTTTATGGAACTAATATCCTTCCTGAGATGAGGTAATGAAAACTGCACACAGTACTCCAGGTATTTCAGTCTAACCAAGCTTCTATACAGGTGAAGGTAAGAACTGCAGATTCTGGAGATTAGAGTGGAGAGTATTCTTTTACCCGAAACACCGATTCTCCTGCTCTTTAGATACTGCCTGACAATGCTGTGCTTTTCCAGCACCACACTCTCCACTCCAAGCTTCTCTACAATTGAAGCAAGGCTTCATGATTCAGAAATTGGATACAAAAGTAACAAAGTAATGCTATACAGAGCACATATTAAACCACAGATGGAGTACAGTGCACAGCATTGATCTTCTTATTTGAGGAAGGGTGTGCATTCAAAGTAGTGCTCTATGATTCTATGACTCTATAAGGTTTACGAGATTAATAACTAGTAATGACAGCCTGTCCTATGATGAAAAGTGAACAGGCGAGGCTTGTATCTGCTGGGGTTTAGAAGAGAAAGAGGTAACTTGATTGAAACATTTAGGATCAATAAGGAGTTAACCCTGACCAAATATTGCAGACTAAAGCTGATGGCAGCTGTCATCGAGGTACAGTGGAGAAATACCACAATCTAAGGTCCTTCTACTGAAGTTAAATTGGGGTCCATTCAGTTATCGGACTCTCCCAGTGTCTCAAATGCATATAAATGTAGTCTTTTTCAAGTAAGAGATACCCTTGGTTTGTTTGGATAGAGTCGAACTCCAATGTTTGTTTGTTTCTTTGATATGCTGGTGTACAGAACTGAACTGTGTTTAAAGGATATTTTCGAAATAAAATAAAGAATCCTGAAGGTCTTTTGCAGATGTGGAGAAGATGTTTCCATTTGTGGAAGAATCGAGAACTCGGTGTAAGACTCAAGGCTCACCCATTTCGGACAGAGATAAGGGGATATTGTTCTCACACATGAATACAGACTTTGGAATTCCCTTCCTTAAAAGGGAGTAGAGTCTGTTAAAATTTCTGAGGGAAATCTAAATAGATTATTGAAGCAAGCATGTGAAAGTATGTCAGAAGCTGTCCACTGTGTGCTGTAATCAGACTTGCCACATCTCATTTAAGGGCAGTGCAGACTGGAGGGACCAAGTGACCTCTCCCCATTTTAATTTGTATGTTTTTATGTTTGAAAATCCCTCACCAGAGGTTTCTCTCTATTTACCCTATAAATTCCTTTGAACATCTGAAACACTTACAGACAAATTGCTTGTTGCAGAAAGTTGTTCTGATATGAAAGTTGAGTTGAAAATGTGTTGCTGGAAAAGCGCAGCAGGTCAGGCAGCATCCAAGGAACAGGAGAATCGACGTTTCGGGCATCAGCCCGGAAGTTGAGTAACAGACAGGAATCTAAATAAGCGCGAGACAGAAAAGAATACAGAGATATATTGATGGGGTTAGATGAAGCAGGGTAGGAGGAGACTTATGCAGACTACAAACAGCAGCAGGGATCAGTTGAGAAAACAGCCTTTGTGTTAAAAGAGTAGGGAATCCTCGTAACAGTATAATGCAAATCTCCAGATCTGAAAGTTTAACACTGTTTTTCTCTCTCCCCAGACCTGCTGAGTATTCCAGCATTTATTTTTGCTTTAACACCAAGTAATGCCTTACTTTAATGTCTTGCATCAGTATTGGTCTTTGATATTTTCCTCTGTCAGATTTCACCCTGTGCCATTTCATCTTCCCATTATAGCTGGAGCAGCAATCGCTCAAATCAGCCATCGTTTAATGGTAGCAATACACTTCAAAATTAGCTAAATCTGATGAAGTGAGACTGGAACCAAAACATTAGCTCTGACTGCTGTCCACAGATTCTACCACATCTTCTGAATTGCTCCAGTAATGCACGGTGGGTCAGTGGTTAGCACTGCTGCCTCACAGCGCCAGGGGCCTGGGTTTGATTCCCACCTCGGGTGACTATCTGTGTGGAGTTTGCACATTCTCCCTGTGTCTGTGGGTTTCCTCTCACAATCCAAGGATGTGCAGGTTAGGTGAATTAGGCAAGAGTGAGGACTGCAGATGCTGGAAACCAGAGTTTAGATTAGAGTGGTGCTGGAAAAGCTCAGCAGGTCAGGCAGCATCCGAGGAGCAGGAAAAGCAACATTTTGGGCAAAAGTCCTTCATCAGGAATAGGTTAGGTAAATTGGCTATTCTAAATTGCCCAGTGTTAGGTGCATTAGTCAGGTCTAAACCTAGAGGAATGGGTCTGTGTGGGTAACTCTTCAGAGAGTTGGCGTGGACTTGTTGGGCTGAGGGGCTTGTTTCCATAGTGTAGGGAATGTAATCATTTCAGCATTTGCAATTCATTGTTTTCTCAAAGTTAGCTTGTTGGCTGTAAAGTACATTTGGATGTCCCCTCTATATGAAGCCTTTCTTATTCCGCAGAATATCCATCATATCGGATGGTTGCTCCTGTCTCTGTCTATGTTACCCTTGTATTCCCCAAGGAGGTACCCATTCACATTTCCTGTGGATCTCAGGGAGTGTTGGAGCAGTTGCAAGGGTTGAGCCACTAGTGTCCTAGCTAAGCACCTCTCCAGAGACCTCTGGCTTTTGAATATTGCATGAAATTCATTGGGATACTCAGCAGGATGGTTGTGGAAGAGTGATATCTAATCTGACCCAATCCCCCACCACATTGTATTGCATCTGACCAACATTCCTTTGCTCAGAAACAAAAACAGAAACTGCTGCAAAAGCTCAGCAGGTCCAGTGACCCTTCCTCAGAGTTCTGGAAGAAAAATGTTAACTCTAATTACTCTCCGCGGACTCTGCCACACTTGCTGAACTTCCCAAAAATTTTCATTCTTGTTTCTAATTTCCAGCATCCGCAGTTCTTTCAGTTTCCCATTGCTTCACCTCCACTGTGACATAATTTAATTCCTGAGAGGGGAAAGTTTTGACTTTTAAAACTCTAATCCTTATTTTCAAACCTCTCTATTCCTCCAGTCCACCTTTCTAATGCCCTCCAGCCATGAAACCCATTCCTCCAATTCTAGCCTCCTGTGCATCCCCAGTATTAATTCTCTGCCATTGGTGACTGCACTTTTCTCTGTCAAAACCCTCCCTGAATCTCCCTATTTCTCTTCCGCACTTTAAGAAGCCTCTATAAGAATAGTTTTTGACCTGGCTTTCAATCTGTCCTAAGCTGTGGCTCAGTGTGAAATTTTGCTTGATAACCTTCATGTGTTAACAGCTTGGGACAATTTATTATGTTAAAAGTGCTATATAAATGTAAATTGTTGTTGTCTGTGCAAACAATGAGTCTTCAATTTCAGAAATGCAGAATATGGGTATGGGATATTCCACGCTTTAAGACTTTCTTGACATTCAATTAGATTATGATTGCAGTGTATCTTAACCACCTATTCATCTTGGATTTGTAGCAGCCCAATAGCTTACAACAATTTCTGCATTCATATAGTATCTTTAACATAATAAAACAGCTCATGATGCTTCACAGGAGTATTATAAAACAAAATGTGGCACCAAGCCACAAAAGGAGATATGAGGGCAATAACTTGGTAGGTTTTAAGCTGTGTCTCAAAGGAGGAAAATGAGGTAAAGAGGTAGCGAATATAAGGAGAGAATTCCTGTGCTGAGAGCTTGGGTAGCCATCAGTGATAGAACAAATAAAGCTGGTAATGCTGTAGAGACTGAGAAAGGGATGGGCAGATGTTTTGGGGGGTTATGGAGATGGAGATTATAAAGTTAGCAAGGGAGCCAGGCGATGGAAGCAGTTGAAGGTAGGGAAGAAAATTAGAGGGAAAACTGCGAGGAAGGCATTTGGTTGTATCAATCACTAAACAATCTAAGAAAATATGAGTTAAATTAGACCTACCCTCTAGCATTGATCTCGACGTGCAAATAACTAAGACAAACTCAGTCCTATTAGCTCTGCTAAGTCCTCCTCACCAACATCTGGGGCTGGAGCCCAAATTGGGAGAACTGTCACGTAATTACATTCAAGGAATTAAAATGCCTCAGTCAATATATCACCATCTGATGAAGGGCTTTTGCCCGAAACGTCGATTTCGCTGCTCGTTGGATGCTGCCTGAACTGCTGTGCTCTTCCAGCACCACTAATCCAGAATATCACCATCTCTGCAGAAGTGGCAGAACAGGGGCGTTGTTATGAGGGAGTTGTAGCTGGAGTCCTTAACATTGACTTCACACACCCAGAAGTCTCATGGCATTAGGTTAGTCATTGAATAAAGTGTGACGCTGGAAAAAGCAAACAGGTCAAGCAGCCTCTGAGGTGGAAGAAAGGGTTACGCCCGAAACGTCGACTTGTTTGTTCCTTAGATGCTGCCTCACCTGCTGTGCTTTTTCCAGCTCCACGCTTTATCAACTCTGCCATCTCCAGCATCTGCAGTTTTCACTATCTCTTAGGCTAAACACTGACAAGGAAACTGCCTGGGGATTATTATGTACCACTCCCAAGCCAGGGGAACAACCCTGATTCAATGAAGATTGCAGCTGGTCTCAAATAATTTGGCTGTGAGCTTAAGAGATATAGTTAGTAAGTTTGCAGATGAGGTGTAGTGGACAGCGAAGAAGGTTACCTCAGATCACAACAGGATCTTGATTAGATGGGCCAATGGGCTGAAGAGTGGCAGATAATATTTAATTTAGATAAATGTGAGATGGTGCATTTTGGGAAAGCAAATCTTAGCAGGACTTATACACTTAATGGTAAGGTCCTAGGGAGTGTTGCTGAAGAGACCTTAGAGTGCAGGTTCATAGCTCCTTGAAAGTAGTGTCACGGGTAGATAGGATAGTGAAGAAGGAACTGATAATAATGCTGGTCAGCCAACAACCATGTCCCATGAATGAAAAACAACATAAATAGAAGAATGTTAAGACCACAGCATTTAGAACAAGAACAAAGAACAGTACAGCATGGGAGCAAGCCCTTTGCCCCACTAAGACTATGCTGTGACTGCACCAAGACTGCAGTCTAGACTGTGTGGGCTAACAAATGCAGAGTGATAAGTCGACAGAATTTGGCATCAATTAAGTCATGGACAATAGTTGCTGAATTTCATAACAATGGTTACCTCATATGTTGTTAGACATGGAAGAGAAGATGAAAGTGTGTATTGCAAAACAATTCTCAAATGTTCAGCTAATATCCCTAACCCAACTTTTGGTATTAGAAAACAAGAACAGTTATTCAGCAAACCCCACCCCCCACAGCCCTACATAGGCAGTGAGTAAAATCTAAGTTAACATTGATAAGGGAAAGTTTTGCAGTTGCTTCATCAGACTGGCTCCATCCTGTCCAAGGTCTCTCCTTCCCCAACAAAAACAACATTTGCAAATGCGCATGCTGGAACTCTGAAGTGATTACAGTGTGAAGTTCAAAGCACATGGAGACATGTGTGGGTTGAGTTTTACCCAGTACAAGCAGGCCAGTGTTGTGACTGCCTAGAGGCAAAATGCAATATGCTGATGACCCTTTTCACCTATGCATAAGGAGACCATTGAAAAGTTCCCTGCTGATGTCAAATTACTAAGACATTCTGGTCACAGTTGGATCAAACCACAATGAATCAACTCTCCTTGTGCTTTTTCCTATGGATGTAAACTGCCCCATCAAGCGATTAGCTACTTAAATATTGCAAAGCTCATTGTTAATGTCTGTCTCCCAATACAGAGCCATTTTATCTTCCCCTTGTGTAAAACAATAGGACCCACTTCTGACTACAACTATTTCACAGTAGGTGGGTTACTGTGTGGAGTGGGCTATTGTATTTCAAAATGTAAGACAGCAGAGGAATTTACGCTGATACACTGATGAATAAACATTAAAGGCGGTGGAAAAGATCCCATCAAACTGGCTCCGAGATGAGAACATTCACTAAAAGGATGATCCTCATCCTTCCCCCATTCCCTCGTTTTTTTATCAGTAAGACCAATAGCTAAGGTATACGGTTGAAAGAGATGCAATAGTTTCCTGTCAAGGTTCATTCTGATCAGCTCCATGGCTTAAGACTCTTCCCAGGAACACCCTGCCCCCGCTGCATTCCACCTCATAGCTCCCCAGAGTTGCACAGTTGATTTCTGCCTCCCTCCCAAAATCAACAAGCAGGATTGAGATACAACCATCCCTCCATTATCTGGCCAATTGACTCTCTCTCCACATCCATTCTCTGTCAGGATGGTCTGAACAATGGTCTCCAAGTCTTCCTTGCAAAGACGCCACAACAGACTCCATCCATAACCATCCTCCTTTGCCTGTCTTAGGTCATTCTCATTTTGAGCAACTTCTTCTTTAATAAGGAATTCTGAAGCAGAGTCATAATGGGCTTGAGATATTAACACTGTTCCTTGCTCCACAAATGCTGCCAGAGTTTCTGAGTTGTTCCAGCACTTATCTGTTTTTATCCAGGTTAAATATCGACTATAGATGGAGGACAATTTTGTAAAGGACACATTTGGTTTGCCTGAAATTCATTTGACTTTAACTGCAAAATATTATCAATGACTCGCTAGAATTTAGAAGAATGAGAGGGGATCTTATAAAAACATATCAAATTACAAAAGGGATAGATAAGATAGAGACAGGCAAGTTGTTTCTGCTTGTAGATGAGACTGGGATGAGGGGACATGGCCTCAAGATTAGGGTGAGTAGATTTAGTACAGAGACGAGGAGGAACTGTTTTTCACAGAGATTCGTGAATCTATGGAATTCTCTGCCCAAGGACATAGAAGCACAGCTTCATTAAATATATTCAAGACACAGTTGGATGGGTTTTTGAATGGTAGGGGAATTATTAAAGGTTACAGGGGTAATGCGGGTAGGAGGAGCTGAGATGATGGATACATCAGCCATGGCTCAATGGGCCAAATGGCCTACTCCTGCTTCTATTACTATGAAACTATGAAACAGATGTTCATTTCTATAAAGTTTTACTGAGCCAGTTTGGATATTACAGCGATCTGAAAGTTTCGCTGTCACTATTAGAGGGAAATTTCCCAGGTATCACAGTGGGATTTGAACACAGTTACTGATGATTACTACTCATGGAATCATAGAGATGTACAGCACCAAAGCAGACCCTTCAGTCAAACTCGTCCACATCAGTTTGGGGCGGCACAGTGGCTCAGTGGTTAGCACTGCTGCCTCACAGCGCCAGGGTCCCAGGCTCAATTCTAGCCTCAGGCAACTATCTGTGTGGAGTTTGCACATTCTCCCCGTATCTGTGTGAGTTTCCTCTGGGTGCTCTGTTTCCTCCCACAGACAAAGATGTGCAGGTCAGGTGAATTGGCCATGCTAAATTGCCCATAGTATTAGGTGCATTAGTCAGAGGGAACTGGGTCAGGGTGGGTTGCTCTTTGGAGGGTCGATGTGGACTGGTTGGGCCAAAGAGCCTGTTTCCACACTGTAGAGAATCTAATCTAATAATCCAAACCACATACCCTAAACTAATCTACTCCCACTTGACCTGCAATTCTCTAAACCCTTCTTATTCATATACCCATTTAGATACCTTTTAAATGCTGTAATTGTACCAGCAAGTCCTCTGGAAGCTCATTCTATGCATACACCAGGCTTTGCATGAAAAGGTTGCCCCTTAGGTCTCTTAAATCTTTCCCTCTCACCCTAAGCCTATGTCCTCTAGTTCTGGACTCCCCCACCCCAGGGAAAAAGACCTTGTCAATTTGCCCTGTCCTTAGCCAAGCCTAATAATTATTGAATTACCTGTCTAATAACATAATTATACCCCATCAGGAGCTATTTTGTCCCCTCATGCCCCCACCTCCATGAATCTTGGGCTTGGCATGACAATTAACTCTTCCATTGCCGTCAGCCTCATGCTCACTTCTTTACTCAAGACTCTTTGTCCCACTCCATGTCTCCTCTCATTTGCCTCCAGTATTCTCTCTCCACCTCAGCCCCTGTCTCTGGTCCTTTATCCTCTCTTAGCCTTTCTATTGAAAACATTGTAAAGGTAAAAACAATGACTGCAGATGCTGGAAACCCCATTCTGGATTAGTGGTGCTGGAAGAGCACAGCAGTTCAGACAGCATCCGAGGAGCAGTAAAATCGATATTTCGGGCAAAAGCCCTTCATAGATGGCGAGCTAACCAAACAGCATCAGGAGCTACAATATTCAATGACTGAGTAAAACCCAGGATGTTGATAGTGAGGAATTCAGTGATGCCATTAAATGTCAAGTGCAATGGTTCAACTCTCTGTTGTTGGATATATTCATTGCCTGGCCTGAACATCTATCAGAAATAGGTAGGTTCTTTAATATTAAGGGAACCAAGGGTTACTGGAAGGAATCAGGAGAATGGATTTGATAAACATACCAGCCATAGCAGGTGGAGCAGGCTTGGTGGGTTGAATGGCTTAATACTTCCATTATATCTTATAGTCTTGTGGAATGCTACTTTCCACTTATCAGTTCAATATTGACCAGGTCTTGTTGCATTTGGATATGGACTGCTTCTGTATCCAGTTATGTGTAGTCATTAGTGAACATGCCCACTTCTGCCATTATGATGGACAGGAGATCATTGATGAAGTAGCTGAAGATGGCTGGGCCTAACACAACTGTGAGGAATTCCGGAAGAGATGTTCTGAGGAAGGGTCAACGAACCCAAAACATTAACTCTGATTTCTCTTCACAGATGCAGCGAGACCTGCTGAGCTTTTCCAGAAATTTCTGTTTTTGTTCCTGCAGAGCTGGCCTGGAGCTGAGGTGATTGACCCCCAACAAGAACAACTATCTTCCGTTTTGTCACGTATGACTCCAATGAGTGGAAGCTTTCCCCCACGTTCACATTGACTCCAGTTTTTCTAGGGCTCCTTGATGCCACACTTGATCAAATATAACCTTGATGTCAAGAGCAGTAATCTTCACCTCACCTCTGGAATTCCGCTCTTTTATGCCTGTTGAACCAAGGCTGAAAGGTGGTCAGTAACTGAGTGACCCTGATGCAACCCAAACTGTGCATCAATCAGCAGGTTGTTGAGAGCAGTGTTGATGACCTTTTCTATCAGGTAAAAACAATGACTGCAGACGCTGGAAACCAGATTCTAGATTAGTGGTGCTGGAAGAGCACAGCAGTTCAGGCAGCATCCGAGGAGCAGTAAAATCGACGTTTCGGGTAAAAGTCCTTCATCAGGAACTGCAACTGGTAGGGCCAAAGTCCAGGGGATGGTGGGAAGCAATCTCAGAGAATTTTCCCTTGGCTTTTCGAAAGCAGAGGCTGGTTTTACAGATAATAATTACATTCCTTATTGGTAGCAGTTTTAATCAAAAAGTTGGAGATACACTTGAGGGAATGAGAATGCAGCTAGATCAGAGGGAGGCATTTTAGAGAGGGTAAAGGAAGCAATGAAATTAAGAAGACGGATGCCACAAAGTTTTCAATATCCTGGATTAGTGGTGCTGGAATAGCACAGTGATTCAGGCAGCATCCGAGGAGCAGTAAAATCAACGTAAAATCCAAGAGTAGGTCAGAAGTTGGGAATTGTGTGGTGAGTAACTCAGCTTCTAACTCCCAAATTCTAGAAAGGCACAAGACAGGAATGAACATTTCCACTTCTCTGGATGATTGCTGCTCCAATAACACTCAAGAATATCGATGCCAACTGGGACAAAGCATGCTGTTTGGTTAGCTCTCCATCCATCACCATAAACATTCTCTTCTTCCACCACTGAAACAATGTGTACCATACACAAGATGCATTGCAGCAACTTACCAAAGCTTCTTTGGCAGCATTTTCAACAATTGTACAATCTAGAAGGATAAATAAATGCATCAGAGTACCACCACTTGTAAGTTTCCATTCAAACAATATTTAGGGATGGTGGATAGGTTAGAGCGGACAAGTGGCCTAGTCTAGCTGATCATTTGTATGTTTGTATATCTCCCAGTGTTGGAAAATATCCAAAAAACACATAATCCCTGTAACTTTTCAACCCAAGGGCAATGTTCACACATCTCCCCAAATATAGACAATATCCATACATCTCCCCATTAACATTCAGGTATCAGATAATATCTCAATATTTTTCCACATCAGGCAAACATACATTTCCCCATGACAGATTGTGTTCACATACAATTAGGCAATTCTCAAGCGTCCCAAACTGATTGGCAGTAACCTCCTATTTGTCATCATCAGCAATGTCCATGTTTCCCCCCGTCTCATTATTTCACTGTCACTGAAAAGTAAGTTATGAAGAGAATATAAGGCTACAAAGGTGGGTCCAGAGCAGGCGTGGGCAAAGTGGGTAGAGGAGGGGTGGTAGCTCAGGTGTCATTGGTGAGCTGGCTGAGGGCTCTTTTAGAGTTTTATCTTTTATCCTTTTATTCTTAAACTATACAAAGTTGTGCCAGATTGTGGCAACCAGTGAAGTTTTTCTTTTTTTTTTACCATATTGTTCACTGTAAAATGCAAGTGATAATAAATAAATAAATAATTCATGGTTATGCTTCAATGCACAGAATGTTGATGAGACCACATTTGGAGCACTGTGTGATGGATCTCCTAATTTAAGGAAGGGTGTAAATCAGTAGGTCATAGAGAAGGTTTATTTGACTAATACCGTGAAATACCACGTTGTCTTATGAGGAAAGTTTGAACAGGCTAAGCTAGTATCTGCTGGGGTTTAGACCAGAAAGAGGTAATTCGATTTGAAACATAAGATCATGAGGTTTCTAACAGGGTCAATGTGGAAAGGATGCTTCCTCTTGTGGTAGAATCTAGAATTAGGTGTCACTGGTTACCCTGGTTAAGATAGAGATGAGGATATATTTCCCTTTCAGAAGATTTCAAATGTTTCTCCAACGGGTGGCTGAAGCAGAATCTCTGAATTTTTTTTTAAGGTGCAGGCAGATAGAATCTTGATAAGCAAAGTGGTGAAATGTTATTGTGGCTGAGCATGAATCAGACCAGCCCATAATTTTATTGAATGGTGGATAGGTTAGAGGGGTCAAGTGGCCCAGTCTAGCTGATCATTTGCATGTTTGTATGTCTCCCAGTGTTGGAAAATATCCAAGAAACACATAATCCCTGTAACTTTTCAACTCAAGGGCAATGTTCACACATCTCCCCAAATATAGACAATATCCATGCATCTCCCCATCAACATTCAGGTATCAGACAATATCTCAATATTTCTCCACATCAGGCAAACATACATTTCCCCATGACAGATTGTGTTCACATACCTTACATTTAGGCAATTCTCAAGCGTCCCACACCGTTTGGCAGTAACCTCCTATTTCTCATCATCAGCAATGTCCCTTGCAATTCTACAGGTTGCCACGCGACAGGCAACACTCAGATGTCACTCAGTGATTGAACCATCGATTTCTTGCTAATTAAGGGAGATTCATATTTCTTCCATCACTGTCCTGGTACACTACAGTCTTTAACAAGATTTCCCTGCAGCACTCCTGCTGTTAAGACTCACTGCAGTGTTTAAACCAAACAAAACTACGCCAGAGTTAATCTAAACTCTTATTAACTGCTTGTGATTGCTTTTTAAGAGATCTACTAATCACAACATTCACTCTCTAATTCCATCAAAACATTCTATAGCTCACATTGCTGAGCTGCCCGAATATGTTGGCCCAGTAAGTGTCCATCAAACAAAAACACTAAAACTGATACAGATCAACTACACGTTCACTTTATATGAGACTAATGTGGTCCAGATTGTTACTGCATTTAGCAAGTAACAATGTATGTTCATCCAGTGTGTTTACTAGAAAAGATCCAAACAACTTTGGAAGCCTATAAGGAGATTACTAAAATCATCATTACAATGAATTTCAAGGAATGAAGCAAATCACCAAAGTTAAAAAGCTTAGGGAGGAGGCTTCACAGAGAGGGGTCACTGAGGCTGACATGAATTGGGGATCTGAGAAGGGTGTGTGGGCAATGACCATCAAAAGTATTTGGACTGAATGGCCTCAAATTGCAGATTTACACAAAGACCTTCGGATTGCAAGTGTGTTACATTGTAGTTTAGGATTGTGTCCAACCATTGTCAGAAGATTGTGTCCGACTGTAGGGCAGGGGTATCAGATCTCCGAATGTGAGTGTGTCAGTGATTAGGGGAAATGTTGGATCAAGAGTTAGTTGCAGTATCAGTTTGCAGGTTGGTGTGGTGTCAGACCATGAGTTCAGAGTGGCTTTGTGTCACAATGGCCTTGGATTGTGGCTATTGGATTATCTACCTGGGTGTTTCAAGTTTGGACAGCGTAGTGGCTCAGTGGTTAGGGACCCAGGCTCAATTCCAGCCTTGGGCAATTGTCTGTGTTGAATTAGCATATTCTCCCTGTGCCTGTATGGGATCCTGCTGCGTGCTCTAGTTTCTTCCCATAGTGCAAAGATGTGCAAGTAGATGGATTGGTCATGCTAAATTGCATCATAGGATCCAGGAATATGCAGGCTAGGTAGATTAAACACAGCAATATTGGGGTAGGGCAGGGAGATGTGTTTGTATGGGATACTCTTCGGAAGATTGGTGCAGACTCAAAGGGTTAGATGGCCTCTTTCTGCGTTGTAGGAATTCTATGATCCTAAATCTTAGGGAAATGTGGCTTCAGGTTGTTGCCTGAAAGCTTGAGATCAAGGGGCAGGATGTTCGTGAAGGGATTAGAAGCTATTTAGCTTGAGTGAAAAAAGGCCTTAAACACATGGCATCTTGGCAATGTGCACAGATCGAGCCACAAGCAAGCAATCATAGCAGGTGTTGGGAAGGCACTAAACCAGCATAATCCAGTCATTCTGGTCACCCTTTCAGATAAAGGGTAACATCTGACAAAGGAATGTATACAATGTAGCATTTATTGGCCCCTTTCCATCAGTGGATCACAAGAGGAAAAGTCGCCAACTCATTGTTGACAAAAGAAGGCAGTATTAGATTCATTAGAGGAGTCATCTAAAGAAACAGAAAATGTAGACTATTTGAGGATTGGGAACACCTTAGAATTCTTCAAAGAAGGACTTAGAGGTTGATTAAAAATGGAAGTATGGAGAATGAGAATAAACTTGCAAGGCGTATGAAAGTGGACTGTGAGAGCTTACATAGAAACATAGAACAACACAGTGCAGAACTCGCCCTTCAGCCCTCAATGTTGCACCAAACTGAAATAATGTAAGCCCATTCCCCTACACTATCCCATCGTCATCCATGTGCTTATCCAGGGATTGTTTAAATCTCCGTAATGTGGCTGAGTTAACTACATTAGCAGACAGGTCATTCCATGCCCTTACCACTCTCTGAGTAAAGAACCTGCCTCTGACATCTGTCTTAAATCTATCACCCCTCAATTTGTGACGTCATCATCCTAGGAAAAAGACTTTCACTGCCTACCCTATCTAATCCCCTGATCACCTTATATGTCTCTATTAAATCCTCTCTTAGCCTTCTTCTTTCCAATGAGAACAGATCCAAGTCTCTCAGCCTCTCCTCATAAGACCTTCCCTCTAGTCCAGGCAACACCCTGGTAAATCTCCTCTGCACCTTTTCCAATGCTTCCACATCATTCCCGTAATAGGGTGACCAGAACTGTACACAATATTCTAAATGTGGCTGCACTAGCATTTTATACAGTTGCAGCATGACATTCCGACTTCGGAACTCAATCCCTCTACCAATAAAACCTAACACACCTAGTGCCTTCTTAACAGCACTATCAACTTGGGTTGAAAATGTGTTGCTGGAAAAGTGCAGCAGGTCAGGCAGCATCCAAGGAGCAGGAGGATCGATGTTTCGGGCATGAGCCCTTCTTCAGGAATGTTCTGTTCTCCAGCATCTGCAGTCCTCACTTTCTCCTATCAACTTGGGTGGCAATTTCAGGGATCTATGTACATTGACACCAAGATTCTTCTGCACATCTACACCATCAAGAATCGTTCCATTGACCCAATATTCTGCCTTCCTGTTATTCTTCCCAAAGTGAATCACCTCGCATTTATCTGCATTGAACTCCACTTGCCACCTTTCAGCCCAATTCTGCAGTTTATCCAAGTCCCCCTGCGACCTGCAGCAGCATTCTTCCATTGACTTTAGTGTCATCTGCAAACTTACTAACCCATTTACCTATGTCTGCATCTAAGTCATTTATAAAAATGACAAACAGCAGTGGTCCCAAAACAGATCCTTGTGGCACACCACTAGTAACCGGACTCCAGGCTGAATATTTTCCATCAACCACCACTTGCTGCCTCCTTACAGAAAGCCAGTTTCTAATCCAAATTGCTAAATCACCCTCAATCTCACGTCTCTACATTTTCTCCAACAGCCTACTTTGTGGAACCATATCAAAATCCATATTGAAGTCCATGTGCACTATGTCAACTGCCCTACCCTCA
This sequence comes from Chiloscyllium punctatum, assembly GCF_047496795.1. Taxonomy (NCBI): domain Eukaryota; kingdom Metazoa; phylum Chordata; class Chondrichthyes; order Orectolobiformes; family Hemiscylliidae; genus Chiloscyllium; species Chiloscyllium punctatum. The sequence goes on from NC_092743.1 coordinate 31,594,712, forward strand.
TCCACATGCTTGGTCACCTTCTTAAAAAACTCAATGAGGTTTGTGAGACATGACTTGCCCTTGACGAAACCAAGTTGCTGATGTGCAATCAAATTGTTGCTTGCTAGATGATTGTAAATCATATCTCTTAGAATCCTTTCCAAAACTTTTCCTACAACAGACATAAGGCTCACTGGTCTATACTAACCTGGGTCAACTGTACTGCCCCTCTTGAACAAGGGCACAACATTTGCAATCCTCCAGTCCTCTGTTACTAAACCTGTAGACAATGATGACTCAAAGATCAGAGCCAAAGGCTCCAACACCTCCTCCCTAGCTTCCCAGAGAATACTCGGAAAAGCCCATCTGGCCCAGGGGACTTGTCTACTTTCAGTCTTTCTAGAATTGGTAACACCTCTTCCTTACGAACCTCGATCCTTTCTAGTCAAATATCTCATATCTCATTTTTCTGCTCTACAATATTCTCCTTTTCCTGAGTGAAAACCAATGAGAACCCCACCCTTCCAACCGTAACAAGGACAGAACCCCCCGGTGCTCACCTTCCACCCTACCAACCTTCACATAAACCAAATCATCCGCCAACATTTCCGCCACCTCCAAACAGACCCCACCACCAGGGATATATTTCCCTCCCCACCCCTTTCCGCCTTCTGCAAAGACCGTTCCCTCCGTGACTACCTGGTCAGGTGCACGCCCCCCAACAACCCACCCTCCCATCCTGGTACCTTCCCCTGCCACCGCAGGAATTGCAAAACCTGTGCCCACACCTCCTCCCACACCTCCATCCAAGGCCCTATAGGAGCCTTCCACATCCATCAAAGTTTTACCTGCACATCCACCAATATCATTTATTGTATCCATTGCTCCCGATGTGGTCTCCTCTACATTGAGGAGACTGGACGCCTCCTAGCAGAGCGCTTTAGGGAACATCTCCGGGACACCTGCACCAATCAACCACACCACCCTGTGGCCCAACATTTCAACTCCCCCTCCCACTCTGCCGAGGACATGGAGGTCCTGGGCCTTCTTCACCACCGCTCCCTCACCACCCGACGCCTGGAGGAAGAACACCTCACCTTTCACCTCAGAACACTTCAACCCCAGGGCATCAATATGGATTTCACCAGTTTCCTCACTTTCCCTTCCCCCACCTCACCCCAGCTCCAAACTTTCAGCTTAGCGCTGTCCCCATGACCTGACCTACCGGCCTACCTTCCTTCCCACCTATCCACTCCACCCTCCTCTCTGACCTATCACCTTCATCCCACTCCCATCCACCCATTGTACTCTTTGCTACCTTCCCCCACCCTCCTCCCTGACCTATCACCTTCATCCCCACCCCCACTCACCTATTGTACTCTATGCTACTTTCTCCCCACCCCCACCCTCCTCTCATTTATCTCTCCACCCTTCAGGCACTCTGCCTGTATTTCTGATGAAGGGCTTTTGCCTGAAACGTCAATTTCCTTGGTCCTCGGATGCTACCTGAACTGCTGTACTTTTCCAGCACCTCCCTACTCCATTATTAGTTTAGCACCTGTCCAATTGCCACAGGGTCCGTACACAACAAACATAGAAAATAATAGACCATTCGGCCCTTCAAATCTGCTATTTCATTCAATAAGATCATGGCTGATCATTCAACTCAGTACCCTGCTCCCACTTTCACCCTACAACCATTTATCCCTAAAAACTATACCTAATGCCTTCTTTAAAATAATCAATATTTTAGGCTCAGCCACTTCTGTGGCAGAGAATTCCACAAGCTCACATGCACCAGGTAAAGACATTTCTCATCTCTGTCCTGAACTGCCTAAGCCATATCATTACATCATGACCCTGATTCTGGACTCGCTGGTCATTGGGAACATCTTTACTGTAGTCCTATTAGAATCTTATAAGTTTCTGTGAGATCCACCAGCTCCCTGTCCCCATTCTTCTGAACTCCAGTGAATATAATCCCAACTAATCCAGTCTCTTTTCATATGTCAGTCCTGTCATTTCAGGAATCAGTCTGATAAACCTTTGATACACTCCTTCCATAAGATCTTGCCTCAAATAAAGTGACCAAAACTGTGAGCAATACTCCAATAGTGTGGTCTCATCAAAGCCATGTACAATTGCAGAGAGACATGGCATTTCAACATACGACTGCATTTCTGTTTCAGGTTTATTTAGCGCTCTAACAATTGCAAAGTAAGCTGGAAGAACAGCCTGAAGAAGGGCTTATGCCCGAAACGTCGATTCTCCTGCTCCTTTGATGCTGCCTGACCTGCTGTGCCTTTCCAGCAACACATTTTTCAGCTCTGATCTCCAGCATCTGCAGTCCTCACTTTCTCCTGGAAGAACAGCATGTCAACTTTCACTAAGGGACCGTGCAGCCTTCAGGACTCAACATCAAGTGCAATAATTTGAGACCTTGAACATCTCCTTCCATGTCTTTTACCCACTTCCACATCATCCATGTCATGAAATGAATTGCTTTCAGCAAAGCCAGCTCATTTTTACCTACTCACAGTCCCTATTATCACTAGCTTGTCTCCTCCCTTGACTTACTATCTACAATCACTTTGCTTGCTTACCTACTTTCTTTCTTTCTTTCTTTCATTCTCTGGGCACCATCTCCACCTATCCACTCATTCCTTCTTGCCTACCAACTCCCATCATCAGCATAAATATCACATTTTCCTCCAAGCAATCAGTTCTGAAGAAGGTTCACTGGCCTCAAAACATTAACTCTGCTTTCTCTCCACTGACGCTACCAGACCAGTTGAATTTCTCCAGCAACATCTGTCCTGTTCCAGATCTCCAGCATTCATTATTCTTTGTTTTACATAAATATCCCTGCTCCTGAACTGTGATCCTAAAAGTATGTGAAAAAGAAAGAGATTGGTGAAGACAAATATAGATTCCTTTCAGTCTGAAATGTGAGAAATTATTCTGGAAAACAAAGAAATGAAAGAGCAAATAAACAACTACTTTAGTTTTGTCCTCAGAGAAGATGGTGCAAATCATTTCTCATAACTATTAGGGAAGCAAGGGTCTGTTGGGGAGGAGAAGAAAGTGAGGACTGCAGGTGCTGGATTCGGGGCATCACACATCAGGATGAAGTGAAGGAAATTAGTATTTGTAAAATAATAGTGCTGGAGAAATTAATGTGACTGAAAGGTGATAAATCTCTCGGGTGTGTAATCTACATCCCAGGGTACTAAAGGAGGTGGTTGGGGAAATAGTTGGTTGTCATATTCCAAAGTTCTGAAGATTCAAGGACAATCTCAGCAGATTGGAGGGTGGCAAATGCAACCTCGCTATTGTAAAAGGAGGAAGGGCGAAAACAAAGAATCAGTTAGCCAAACATGTGCAGTGGAGAAAATGTTGGCAGTCTATCATAAACGATGCAATAACGTGACGGTGAGAAGATACCAACAGGATTGTACAAAGTCAGTATGGATCTATAAAGGGGAAATCATGCTTCACAAAACCTGCTGGGAATGTACCTAGTAGAGGGATCAATGGATATGAAGTATTTAGATTTTCAGGAAACTTTTGATAAAAGCCCACATAAAAGGTCAGTTTGCAAAGCCATAGCATATGGGATTGGGGGTAATATACTGACATGGATTGAGAATTGGTTAGTAGACAGAAAGCAGAAATTAGAAAGAAAGTTGTTTTTTGTTTGGAGTAAAAACTGGTGACTAGTGGGATACCTCAGGAACCAATGCTTGGGCCAAACTATTCACGACATATTTCAAAGTTTTGATTACCATAATCAAAAGTAATACTACCAAATAAAAAACAAGGTAATGTGGATGTTGAAAATCTGAAATAAAAAAACAGAAAATGCTGCAGAAACTCAGTGGGTCTGGCAGCATTTATAAAGAGAGAATGAGAGTTAATGTTTCAAGTTCAACATGTGTATGAAAGATGATTCACACTGGACTTGAAAGAAATAAATCTATCTCTCTCCACAGTGGCTGCCAGATGTGTCAAGCTTCACTAGTACCTCCTGATAACGTTTTCAAGTTTACTGGTGACACATTGTCAGGTTGGATGGTTTGAGCTACAAGGAAAGATTGGATAATCAGGAGTTATTTCTCCTGGAACGTCAGAGGCTGAGTGGTGCCATTATAGAGGTTTATAAAACTATGATGGACATAGATAGGATGAACAGCTAAGACCCTTTTCCTAGTGTAGGGGAGTCCAAAGCTAGAGGGCATAGGTTTAAGGATTTAAGGGGCAGTTTTTCACTCAGAGGGTAGTGCCTGAATGAAATGAACGGCCAGAGGCTGGTACAATTACAACATGTCAAAGGCATTTGATTAGGTACATTAATTGGAAGAGTTTAGAGGGATATGGGCCAGATACTGGCAAATGGGACTAGATTAATTCAGGATATGTGGTCATCATGGATGAGTTGAACCAAAGGATCAGTTTCCAAGCGTTACACCTCTATGACTCCATGACACAAAGAAAGACGGGATTGTAAATGGTGAAGAGCCTTCAAGGTGATTGAGACAAGTTGGGTGAGTGGACAAATATATGGTGGAGTATAATATGAATAATTGAAATGTAATCCACTTCAGTAAGAAAACCAGAATAGCTGAGTATTATTTAAATGGTGATGGATTAGGAAATGTTGACTTACAAAGGGAACTTGGGTATCCTTGTACACCTAAATGCACACCAGCCTCTGGAATGGTGTTTGGACTCCACAATATGACAGTATGACTGAAATAAGGTTGATACCATTGGGACCGTGTCCAAAATATTGCACTAGTTTTTTTTCGTTGTGTAGTGCCTGCAGCACTGCCTTCCTGAGTGCTGCCCAGTGTAGAGAGAACATAGACTGCTATCGTGACTATGCTTCAAAAAGCACACTACTCTCTTCAGAGAAAAATAATTCTCTCATCTCTGTCCTGAAAACAATATCCCGAATGTTAAAGGGGGTTTCTTCTAGTTATGAACTGAGCCGCACAAGTGAACATCATTTCCACATCCACCTTGTCCAAGGCCATTCAGAATTTCATATACTTTCAGTCATATTACGTATCATTCTCCTGATTTCCGGTGGAAACAAGCCAAACACAATGCACAGAGAATTATAGAATCATTACACTTTGGAAGCAGGCTATTCTGCCCAGTCAGTCCATACCAACCCTCTGAAAAGCATCCTACCCAGACCCACCCCATCCATTTCCCATGAGTATTCCACCCAGCTTGCACATTCCTGAGCACTAAGGGCAATTTAGCATGGCCAATCCACTAAACCTACACATCTTTGGACTGTGGGAGGAAACCGGAGTACTGCAAACTCCACACAGACATTCCTCCAAAGGTGGGACTGAACCCAGGTCCCTGGTACTGTGAGGCAGGAATGCTAACCACTAAGCCACTGTGCTACTCATTTGAAGACTGGGCCAAATGGCCTTCTTCTGTGCTGTAACAGCACAGTCATTCCATTAGTTACAAAAACGCAAGTTTTCCTCAGTTTTACTAAAAGGATTTTACAATTCTATGGGGAGTTGGAGGGAGGGGTGATGAAAGGATATTAGTTAACTTCCAGTACAAATAAACCAGATCTAGAATAATAATTTAGAAAGTGAGGAGTTCAAATGGCAACTGGGGATTTAAATTCAGTTTATCAATCAAATCTCAAATAAAGTTAGTGTTAGTAATAGGAAACATATATGAAACTTCCTGATTGCTGTGTTTTTTAAAAATCTGCTTCTCAGTATCATATCTCTAAGACCTATTGGAAACCAGTTGTGGATATCATTCAGGGGTTGAACTGAGTTCAAATGTTAATGCTTGCCAATGCTGGCATCTACAATATTGCAACTTAGGTTGCTGCTCCGTGGCACTAAGCCACATCCTCAGAAGAAAATATTAATAGTTTCTACATTGTTGTATAGTACAATGAAATATGAATCCAGACTTCAGATCAGACCTTTCTAAACACCAAAAAATTGGTTCTGGCTACTCAAGTTCTGTCATATCAGCGGCAAAGTCTCTTATCTACCTAATCCTTTCTCGGTAAATTAAGCAAATCTTTTCATTCAGTTAAATTAGAATGGAACTGCTGCTGGGAGGATGGAGTCGGTGCCCAAGCCTTGATTAACATGTCTGAGGGAAGGGCATCCTGTCCAGTGTTTTGTTTTCCTGTAAACGATGGGACCAACCTACTGAGTGTAAATACAGAGCAGGTCACCTAGTGATATTCAGACATCCTTACATTGAAGGAATGATGTTGGAAAGACATCTGTGTATTGCTAAGAAACCACACATTTTCTGTGATAACATCTTAAAGCCTCTTGTGTATTCAACAGTTATAATTGTAAAATGAAGAGGAACATAATTTCATTAAAAGTGTTAGGGAAAGTGATGTTTTATAAACTGACCTCTATCTGTCTGATTACACTTTTTCTGAGATGTTATAAAAGGGCTTAGGAATATAGGAAAAGAGGTTGGGCTTTATCCATCAAACATGCTTCTAAGACCATAAGAACATAGAAGCAGAAATTAGGGCATTCAACCCATTGAGACTGCTTCGCTATTCAGTTATGGCTGATAACCTTCTCAACCCCATTCCCCTGCTTTCTCCCCATAACCCTTGATACTCAAGAACCTATCTATCTCAATCTTAAATATACCCAATGACCTGGCATACACAACCATCTTTGGCAATGAATTCCATAGATTATGGCTGAAGAAGTTTCTCCTTATCTCCATTCTAAAAGGTCTTCTCTTCACTCTAAGGCTAGGCCCATGGGTCCTAATCTCTTCCACCAATGGAAACATCTTCCCAACATCTACTCTGTCCAGGTCATTAAGTATTCTCTATGTTTCAATTAGATCCCCACTCATCCTTCTAAACTCCATCAAGTATAGAACCAGAGCCTCAAACGTTCCTCATATGTTAAGCTTTTCATTCATAGGACTATTTTCGTGAACTTCTTCTGAACACGCTCCAGGGCCAGTACAGGGCGGCATAGTGGCTCAGTGGTTACCACTGCCACTGGGGACCTGTGTTCAACTCCTGCTTCGGGCGACTGTCTGTGTGGAGTTTGCACATTCACCCGTGGTTTCCTCCAGGTTCTCCAGTTTCCTCCCACAATCCAAAGATGTGCAGGTTAAGTGAATTGGCCATGCTAAATTGCCCATAGTGTTACTTGCATTAGTCAGGGGTAAAATGTAGGGAAATTAGTCTGGGTGGGTTACTCTTCGGATGGTCAGTGTGGACTTGTTAGGCTGAAGGGCCTGTTTCCACACTGTAAGGAGTCTAATCTAATCCTTCCTGTGATATGAGCACTAAAACTTTGCCCAGTACTCCGAACGTGACATCAGACTATGACTGATCAATTGCCTCAAAACCACTTTTCCAAATAATTTCCATATTCCTTGGTCATTATTCTCCAGAACTCCACTGATTTCTTTCTTGAACATGATCAATAATTGAGCCTCCACAGACTTCTGGGTTAGAGCATTCCAAAAATTTGCTATCATCTGAGTGAAGAAACTCCTCCACATTTCAGTTTTAGAAGTTCCACTCATTATCCTAAGATTATGCCCCCATGGCTTTAGATTCACTATCACTAGAGTAACTATCTTATATATCCACTTTGTAATAATTTTGTAAATTTCAATGAGGTCAGCTCTAATTTTTTCAAAATTCTGTGGAATACAAATAGTTTCCTCAATCTGTCCTCATGAAGACAAACTTTTCACCCCAAGGTTTAACTTGGTAAAGCTCCATTTCACTCTTCTGAGATATAAAAACCTCCTTAGGTAAGCGGACCAAAATCAAACATAATGCTTTAAATGAGATTTAATAAGGCTCTATACAACTGCAGCAAAACATCTTTACTGACTTAAATTCCCTTGTGATGAAGCCAAACACATCATTTGACTTCCTAATTTCTTGCTGCACCTGCATACTAGACTTAAGTGACTCATTAGCAAGGATAATTTGGGAACTGCACTTCCCAACCTCACACTGTTTAAGAAATAAAATCCCTACAGTGCAGATAGAGGCTGTTTAGCCCATCGAATCTGCATTGGCCCTCCAAGAGAAGACCCCACCCAGGCACTCTTCGCCCACCTCCCCATCCCTATAACCCTGAATTTCCCATGGTTAATCCACCTACCTACATGTCCCTGGAATCAAGGGGCAATCTAGCATGGCCAATCCAGCTAACCTGCATATCATTTGGACTGTGGGAGGAAACCCACACAGACACAGGGAGAACATGCAAACTCCACACAGATGATTGCCGAAGGCTGAAATCGAACCCAGGTCCTGGCAACAGCGTTAACCACTGTGCCACCCAATTCTGCCTTATATTTATCAAAGTAAATAACCTCACACTACATTCCATGTTCCAGCAAATTCACTCATCTTGCCCAGGTCTATGAAGATAGAAGGGCCTGTTTCCACACTGTAGCTAATCTAATCATTACCTTCTTCTCACAGTTTAAGTTCCCTTTGTAGTATTGTGTCACCAGCAAATTTGGAAATATTATAATTGGTCCCTATATCCAAATCATTTATATAGGTTGTGAACACTTGAGGACTGAGCAATGATCCTTACAGTACCTGAGTCCTGCAAAGGTTCTATTTAATTCTAGTGTCTGCTTTTTGTCTGTTACTCTCTTTTTAATCCATACTACCGTATTACTACCAATCCCATGCACTCTAATTATGTTTACTAACCTCCTGTTTGGAACATTATCAAAAGCCTTCTGTAATTCCAAATACACAATATTCACTCATTCTTCTTTATCAGTAGTAGAAGCAAAGTCCTCAAAAACTCTCCAGTTTTGTCAAACATGGCGTCCCCTTCATAAACCAATGTTGGCTCTAGTTCTACCATTGTTTTCAAAATATCCAGTTATCACCTACTTTATTACAAAAAAACTTTTGTTTAATTTACAAAGACAGATTACAAACTTTGCAGTCAGTCCCTTGAGTTTAAAAATTGGATATTGAGTTGATCAAAGTTTTTAAAATGGTTAAAGGATTTCATAGGGGAAATATTTTTCCCAGTGGGACATAAACATAAAATGTGAAATTGGGAGTTGAGATAATTGGGAGATTTCAAACTTGAATTTAAGGTTAAGCAAGATATGGGATATGGTGCTATGACAGGTAAAATGGTATTGTACTACAAGGTGGGACAAACCTCAGGGTCTAAATAGCTTGTCCATGTGCTTAATGTTATAGTAGATATCTGGAGTTTACAAAGTGCTCAGATTAAACAACCCTTATACTGGAATTCTAAATGTGTAGCATTACTGGATTAAGCTCCCACAAAGTTATTTCCAATTACAATGTGTCTAACTTCTGAGTCAGGTGACCAATTTTGCATTTTTGTAACCATCTTGTATTCACATATACACTTCTGGCAGGACTTGCAACATTTAGAACAAAGTGCAGCACCTCATTCAAGAATTGGGATGTTATGTTGAAGTTGTATACGACATTGATGAGGCCACTTTTAGAATACTGCGTACAATTCTGGTCTCCTTGCTAAAGGAAAGATGTTGTTAAACCTGAAAGGGTTTAGTATAGATTTATAAGGAAGTCGCTGGGATTGGAGGGTTTGAGCTTTAGGGAGAGGCTGAATAGGCTGGAGCTTTTATCCCCTGGAGCATCGGAAGTGAAGGGGTGACTTCACAGAGGTGTATAAAATCTTCAGCGGTATGGATAGAGTGATTAGCCAAAGTGTTTTTTCCCCAGGATAGAGGAGTCTAAAAATAAAGGTTAGAGGTTTAAAGTGAGAGGCAGAAAGATTTAGATGTAGGCAGAGAGCAGATATTTCCCTTTGTAGGGCAATTTAGAATGAAAGGTCATAATTTTAAGTTAAAACGTGGGAGATTTAAAACAGAGATGAGCAGAAATGACTTCTTTCAAAGGATTATCAATCTGTGGAACTCACTGCCCAGAGTGTGCTGGACGTTAGGACACTGAATACATTTAAAGTGGGGATAGATTTTTAATTAGTAATGGGAATACAGGAAGAAGTCAGGAGAGTGGAATTGAGGCTGAGCTGAGGTCAACCATGGTGGTATTAAATGATGGAGAAGGCTTAAGGGGCTGAATTATCTACTTCTGCTCTGAGTACAATGAAATCAGATTCTATCAAATAAATTAGCTTGACATGGTGTCAGAAAAACAGTCTAAAAATCAGGGACAGAGAAGACAGGTTGGTCATAAAGTAATTATACTTCAGCCGTGACTTTGTTACCTCAATTTGATTTCAGCTTCACCTGCACCCTTTAATAGATATGCACTCATTTATAAAGAAGTGTACTCAATAATAAGAACTATTTGGATTAAATGTCCTAAAAAATAACCTACTAAATTTTCAATAGCGAGAACCTATAATGGCATTGCTGGATACCTTTTCATGTATTAAGGACATAGTGTAAATAATGTTATCGTTTTGTATACTAAATAAGGACTACCCACATGATTCATTCATTCCCAGGATTGATCTATCAATGGTCCACAGGTAACTCTCTGAAGATGCAAGTGCATTATTAAGTAAACAGCTATATAAGTAGCTAATTCATACAGACCAGAAAGTGCCTAGGTTTTCATCTCCAGCCCTTGTTGAGTTTGCATCTCCTGTGGATTACAAATTATTTGTCAGTGGCCTGCATGTACAAAGGTCAGAGGCAAAAATTGTGGCGCTGGAGAAGGACAACAGGTCAGGCAGCATTGAGGAACAGGAGAATCAATGTTTCAGGCATAAACTCTTCATCAGGAATGTGTGCGGGTGGTGCAGAAGGGGCCTGGGAGATAAATAGGTGGGGGTTGGGACTGGGAAAGCTAGCAAGGAAGGCGATAGGTGGATCCACGTGGGGGATGATGGTGATAGGTCGAAGCAGATCGGTGGGAAGGAAGATGGAGAGGTAGGACAGTTCAAGAGGGCAGTGCCGAGTTGGATCTGAGATAAGGTTGGGGGACGGGAGATGAGGAAACTGGTGAAATCGACATTGATGCTGTATGGTTGGAGGGTCCCGAAGTGGAAGATGATGTGTTCTTCCTCCAGGCGGTGGGTGGTTTAGAATTTGGCGGTGGAGGAGGACCAGGACTTGGTGGAGTGGGAGGAGAAGTTGAAGTGCTCTGACACAGGGTGGTGGGGTTGTTTAGTGCGTGTGTCCCAGAGGTGTTCCCTGAAATGTTCTGCAAGTTGGCATCCTGTCTCCCCAATGTAGAAGAGACCACATTGACAGCAGCAGACACAGTAGATAAGGTATTTGGATGGGCATGAAAATCTCTGCCAGATGTGAAACGATCCTTTAGAGCCTTGATAAGAGGTGAGGGAGGAGGTCTGGGCACAGGTTTACACCTCTTGCAGACTCCTCGCACTTCCTTTGCCACCGCAAGAAGTGTAAAACCTGTGCCCACACCGCCCCCCTCACCTCCATCCAAGGCCCCAAAGGATCCTTCCACATCTGGCAGAGACTTTCCTGTGCATTCAAATACCTCGTCTACTGTGTCCACTGTTCTCAATGTGGTCTCCTCTACACTGGGGAGACACCACACCAACTTGTGGAACGTTTCAGGGAATATCTCCGGGACACACACACTGAACAATCCCAACGTCCTGTGGCTGACCACTTCAACACCCTCTCCCATTCTGCCAAGGACATGCAAGTCCTGGTCCCCCTCCACTGCTAAATCATAGCCACCTGAAGGAAGAACGCCTCATCTTCTGCCTTGGGAGTCTCCAACCACACCGCATCAACATCGATTTCACCAGTCTCCTCCCCTCCCCTCCCCCTCCCCCACCTTTTCACAGATCCATCCCTCCAACTCAGCACCACCCTCTTGTACTTCTCTCACTGTTACATCTTCCTTCCCACCTATCTGCTCCACCCTCCTCTCCCATCTATCACCATCTCCACCAACATTCACCAATCATCGACGAGGTACTTTCCCCCACCCTTTCTTTATTTATCTTTCAGGCCTCTTGGGCCTCCCCCATATTCCTAATGAAGGTCTTATGCCCAAAACGTTGACTCTCCTGCTCCTCGGATGCTGCCTAACCTGCTGTACTTTTCCAGCGCCATACTGTTTGCCCCTGATCTCCAGTCCTCACTTTCTCCTCCATGTACAAAGGTGATGAGCACAGCAAACTATTAATTTCTGAAGGCAGATTCTCTCACAGGTATCCCACTATGAAGCAACTGATTTGGAGGTGCTGGTGTTGGCCTGGGGTGTACAAGTTAAAAATCACACAACACCAGGTTATAGCCCAACAGGTTCATTTGGAAGCATTGACTTTTGGAGCACTGCTCCTTCATCAGGTGATTGTGGAGTATAAGATCGTAAAACACAGAACTTATAGCAAACGTTTACAGTGTGATGTAACTGAAATTATGCATTGAAGAATACCTGGATTGTTTGTTAAGTCTCTCATCTTTTAGAATGAGCATGTTGGTTTCAATTCTTTCATATGTAAATCACAGAACTTTTTTAAAGATACATTCTCAAGTGAACTTTAACAATTGGTGTCACGTCGGCTCAAATTTAATGTGTGAGGTGCCCTGTGTGAGGCTGTCTGTGCCACAATGTTCAGACTGATTCCAATCTAAAAAATGGATTTACAGAATCTTACATGGATTCTTGCAGTTTTTGAGCAAACTAAAATGTAATTCTGCAAGTACAAATTCACCCCACAAATGTATATGTTGTGTGCATGTGGCTGTGTGTGTGGTGGTGGTGGGGGGGGGAGGGGAGGGCGGTGGGTTATAAGTGTCTGTGAGACAGACAGGCACACAGACATTCCTACTGACACAGACACACTCCGACAGACCCGTATACTCACGCAGACCCTCTTCTCATATGCTCACACATACACTCCCACACACATACATACACGCACCCTCTCACAGACTTATACCCCTTTACATTCACACTTACGCACATACACACAGCCTCTCACAGACACTCATAACCCCCACACACATACACATCACGCACACGAACACATATACGTTTGGGGGGTGAATTTGTACTTGCAGAATTACATTTTATTTTGCTCAAAAACTGCATAAATCCATGTAAGATTCTGTTAACTCATTTTTTAGATTAGAATCAGTCTAAACATTCTGGCACAGACGGGGAACACAGAGGGCTAACACCTTCAACATCTCAACACCTTATCTGCGCTGACACCAATTGTTACAGTTCACTTGAGAATGTAACTTTTTAAAAAGTTCTGTGATTTACATATGAAAGAACTGAAACCAACATGGTCATTCTAAAAGAGAGACCTAACAAACAATCCAGACCTTTTTCAATATATAATTTCAGTTACATCACACTATACACTTTTACAACAAATTCAGTGTTTTACGATCTTATACGTCTCAATCTCCTGATGAAGGAGCAGCGCTCCAAAACACAGTGCTTCCAAACAAACCTGTTGGGCTATGACCTGGTGTTGTGTGATTTTTAACTTTGAAGCTACCAGGTGTCATTATTGATTGTTTTGACACTGGCATGTTACCAAACCACTATAATCATTGTGGTGGTGCATGCCAATCCCAAGCACAGTCATAGCGCTGTACAGACCTTCAATCCAACTCATCCATCCTGACCAGAAATCCCACATTAATCTGGTCCATTTGCCAACATTTGGCCTATATCCCTCTAAATCCTTCCTATTCATATACCCACCCAGATAGCTTTTAAATGTTGTAATTGTACCAGCCTCCCAACAATTTCTCTGGCAGCTCCTTCCATACACACACCACCCTCTGTGTGATAAAGTTGCCCTTTAGGTCCCTTTTAAATCATTTCCCTCTCACCTTAAACCTACGCCCTCTAATTTTGGACTCCCCTACCCTGGGAAAATCTTGGTTATTCACCCTATCCATGCACCTAATGATCCTACAAACTTCTATAAGGTCACCCCTCAGTCTCCGACGCTCCAGGGAGAATAGCCCCAGACTGTTCAGCTTCTCTATATGGCAACATTCTTGTAAATCTTTTCTGAACCCTTTCAAGTTTCACAACATCCTTCCTAGAGCAGGGAGACCAGAACTCAACACAGTATTCCAAAAGCAGCCGAACCATAATCCTGCCCATCTGCAAATTGACCTCCCAACTCCTATCCTTAATGCACTGACCAATAAAGGCAAGCATACCAAATGCCTTCCTCACTACCCTGTCTATCTGTTACTCCACTTTCAAGGAACTATGAACCTGTACTCCAAGGTCACTTTGTTTGTCAACACTCCCCAGGCCCTTACCATTAAGTATATTAGGGACAACTGAAATTTGTCTATCTGTGGGTGAGGCAAGGATGAGAATAGAAATAGTTAATTATGTTTCTTACCATAGTTGAATGTCAGACTAGGCTTGCATAAAATAGTCACTTCTGAAAATTACTGGCGAACTATCAGGCAGTCAGAATCAGACATTATATAATCAGAAATCGATTTTTTACACTTCACGTTATGCAATCACGCAGGTCAAATCTAAAAGTCAAATTCTTCAGGAGGGAGGAAAGATAAGTCCCAGTCACAACAAAGATAACACATATGATAAAAGAACCACCAATTGTACAATAGGGTGTTCAATGGAATATTCTTGAAACAACATTGGATAACAAAAGGTTATTTCAAGACAGTAAAACAAATAAACAAGGGGATTATAGGCTTATCATAATTCTTGCGATTAAATTTAAGCAAGACATTCTCATAATGCTTGAACATTGCCATTACTCCTCATTAGAAAAAAACAACTTTTAATCTTCAGTTACAGGAGGTAGATATCAATTCTTTAGTGATGGGCTGTGCAGATAGAGAGCTTGCATTGAGTGTCAGTGTCAATGGTAAGACAATAGGTTTAATGAGGCATTCGATACACAGGCGATGGGAGATGCATCAGCTTGGATATTAATGTTGAACAAGGTTTGGTACAAACAGAACATTCAATGATATTTTAATATGAAAATAATTGTCAAGTATTCAATCTTTTTGTGCCACAATTATGGCAACTGCATTATTTGCGTTTCTGGGGCTCCCTGAATAGAATTGAACTGCTAGAAAAGTAACAATTTATCACCCTTGCTTTGGTGCAACTTCTTTAGATAGAATTATTTTCTTGTATGCTTCCTTTCTAATGCTCTTCAGTGAGGCTCTGTCACTCTTCAGGGATCTTGAGGTTCTTGTCCAGAGCCCTGAAGGCATCTGGACAGGTTAATAATAGCCCATATTTAAATGTAAAATACTAGTCTTGAAGCTCCAGCTCTCTCCCTCAAACTGAACATAAAGTTCAATCATGGTAGCACAGTGGTTAGCACTGCTGCCTCACAACGCCAGAGACCTGGGTTCAATTCCCACCTCAGGCACCTGTCTGTGTGGAGTTTGCACACTCTCCCCGTGTCTGTGTGGGTTTCCTCCGGGTGCTCCGGTTTCCTCCCACAGTCCAAAAAGGTGAGGTGAATTGGCCACGCTAAATTGCCCATAGTGTTAGGTAGAGGGGTAAATGTAGCGGGGTGGGTTGCTCACCGAGGGTTGGTGTGGACTTGTTGGGCCGAAGGGCCTGTTTCCACACTGTAGGTAATCTAATCTAAATGCAGTTAGGAACTCATACAGGATTCTTGCCTTTATTAGCTGAGATATAGATAACAAGAACAGGGAGTTTATGATGGAGTTGTACAAAATTTTGATGAAACCATAACTGGAGCACTGTGTGCAGTTCTGGTCACTACACTATAGGAAGGATGTGATTGCACTGGAGGGGGTGCAGAGGAAATTCATCAGGATATTGCTTGAGAGAAAGCGAATGAAGAGAGGCTGGATAAGCTCAGGTTGTTTCTTTTGGAGCAGAGAAGCTTGAAGGGACATAATTGAGATGTAGAACATTACAAGGGGTGTGGACAGGGTGAATAGAAAACAGCTGTTCCCCTTAGTTGAAGGGTCAGGAACATGGGGCATAATTTATAAGTGAAAGGCAAGGCATTCAGGAGGGATTTGAGGAAAACGTTTTTCACCCAGAGAGGTGGTGTAGGTCTGGAATTCACTGTCTGGGAGGTAGTTGAGGTGGGTAACCTCACAAGCATTAAAAAGTACTTGGATTAGCACTTATGTGTATTAACGTCAAGACTATGGTCCTAGTGCAGGAAAGTGGGACTAGTGTCAGTAGTAGTCTATTTCTAGTGGTATAGACTTGATGGCCAAAGGGCCACCTCTGTGCTGTATAACTTTTTGATTCACAATGATCAACGGTAGCAAGGCTCAATGCTGTACACAATTTCACCACTTTAATGACAGATTGATACACACGTATGATGTGCCAATTTCACTCAGTATAAATCAATGCATTCAGACTGTGATGTAGATTTAGCATCTACAGTCATATTTACACTTTCCTAGTGAGAGGTGAGGTTGGGCTAGGCTAAATGATGAAGGGATACTTCACAGGTTAACATTTGGGTTCTCAAATTGTAGACTCAATGCATTTTTCATTGATTTAATCTTTATTGACTCTCAAATGGAAGCCACTTTTTAAAATCACAAACAATGCCTGTTTTTAAATCACAGTGTTTAAGTTCCATGTGCACTCAAAGGTTATTAACATATAATATTTCAGTTATTGAGACCATGCAATTTCTCATTAGAAATATAACTCTCAAACAGTGTATACACTTGCCAGCAAAAGTGACGAGGCAGCCAGAACAGGATCCATTTCTCTCCCCATTCTTAGTCTAAAGCCAATGAGGCAAACTGTGAGGGGTTTTCACCATTATATTGGCACGGCTTTGGGTCAGAGGTTTGAGTTCAAATCCATAAACTAGTAGTTATGCAACTTTCTGAGCTAGATATGCTGAAGGATGCTACATTCTCCAATCAAGATTTTGTTCACTGTTTTAAGGCATTGTTTGAAGCATTCCCCTCACGTCCTAGATCACAGTCCAGATGCCAAAAGCAGATTAGTCAGTCATTCAGCTCACGGCTGGTGCAGAATACTTTGGCATTTGTCAACAGAAGAATAATTGCAGTTCCGAAGGAATTCACTTTAGAAAGTACTTTTCAGATGTTCCCAAGTAACAGTGACTCTGGTTGTTGTGCTGGTACAACCCACAACAGTATCCCAATGATAAAAACTTTAATTCCTGGAGATGTCAAAAGAATCCAGGAGGTGGCAATCCTAGCATTTCAATATTCTGTTCAGGGCACCATCGAGCAGAAACCACTGAATGATATCAGCCCTTAAAGGATTAAGTTACATTGATATTTGCATAACCTCACATATATTCCTTTCAGTTTAGACAGTTGAGTGGCAATGGATAGAGAGACTTTTATTTTCTCTGATAGAGGATCCTGGATAATGGGCAACAATCTTAATGTTGGAGCATGGCTACTGTGGAGCGAAATCAGGAGGCATTTTGTTTCTACTCCAAGTTAACAGAACTCTCGCTTCCAGAAGCATCTGGATTTCAGACCATTTGAAAATTTCAAACTAACCAATAACTTGCATTTATGTAGCACCTTTTACTAAAACAGGTGATGGCATTGTTCAAGACTGAGATGCCTTAACCTTTGGTTAAATTGTAGAAACAAAAGTCAGACAATTGGAGTTAACGTATAATTTGAACATGACTGTGTAAATGAATAGTCCCAAAGTACTCCTGTTTGTCAAGCATGGGTGAGCTATCAGAATCTATTTTTTAAAAAGTTGTATTTAGGCTTATAGCTGTCATACAGTTCAATTATGAACCGGAATTTAATAGATGGTGTGGAACAGGAACAGGAACATGACGTCAAAAACAACTTTTTTTTAACTTATGTTCAAGCTAGTGTTTCAAACAGAGAGATGAAACTATGGGTACAATAGGAGGCGATGAGGATGATGTAAAAAATAAGATTTGTCAATATCTAGTTGTACAGTCTGCTATGAAGTGTGTCATTAATGGATGGTTCCCAAATGAAAAAGTCAACTCTTTGATACAATTCAACTGCAGGAGCATCACATCTAGGCACAATCCCAAAATTGCTCAATATCCGCCATATCACAGCTGGGAATGTGGGAATTGTGGCCAATTTTCTCTTCACTCATTCACAAGCATACTGATGCCAATTATATAATACCTCTGACCCAAGGGAACAGCACCTAAGAGATCATCCGAACAGACTGTGCTTACTTCCTTCAATAAACTTGTAGAGTCCGTGCAAACAATACTCCCAAAACACATGATGGAAAGATGGAGGGAGCTTGGCACATTGGGAAAAGTAGTGTAGGAAGAAGAAAATCATTGCTTATCTAACATTTACAGTCACAAAACACAGGACAGGTGAGATGATTATTTCTACGATAGCTCCATGAATGTAAGCAATGCACATAAATCACTTAAAAGTCCAAACTAAAAATGTTAAAAGTTTCCATGTAACTGCACACAGTTTGGGCACTCAGTTATCAAATGGCATGTATCGAGCCCGTACCACATTGCTCACATGGGGTGACATTCCAGTGCCCACACTAGATGGGTAAAACTGATGAAATACAGTATCAAAAACACTCTTGTTTGGTGGGACAACTTGCAGCATTCTGTCCAGATCAAATATAAATGGTTGGCGTAAAGGTGGCAAAGAGTGTGGATCAGGTAGAAAGGGCCAGTTGGGTGGGCTTAAGAACTGCGTTGGTCTATACGGACAGAAGAGATTTGAAGGGCTGTTGTACTGAAAAAATGTAGAATAAGGTAGACTCATACTCGGAGGTGCAATTACATTTGGAGGGGGATATTTAGTGTAAGATGTTGGCAACTCCCAGGGCATGTAAGGCCTGAATGGAAGTTCTGAATAACTGGTGCAATGGTTGTTTAGCAGCGAGAGAGGAGTAGATGTGCCATAATCCATTGATAACCTCAGCCGTTTGGACTCATGCCGATGAGGGAATTCTCGTTGCGAAAAGTTGGTGTCATCTTCAATGGAGGAAGAACTTGAAGTTGAAGTGCTTAAGGGTGAGGGAAATTGGTTCTTGCGATGATCACTCTGAGAGAAAGAGAATGAAGAAGAAGCCCGTGGGCTCTCAGATACTGCCTCATGAGGATGCCAAGTGTCTAAGTCCAACCTTCCCAATTGTGTTGAGTTTTCATTTGATGGCTTACTTTGCAGATCGCACTGAGAGGTCTTTGAATAACTTCTCTCCCTTTCAGAATGAGATGCTTCCAGGCTATTCCACAAGGTATCAATGGAAAAGGTATCATCCGACCTGCTGCCACCCTGTTGTGGAGGGGTTATTTCAAATCCAGAAGGTGAGTCAGTCACTGGCTGTGCTTTGCTGCTTTCTTCAGAAGCCATGAGGCTGGCAATCCCACCTTGGATATAAGCTGTTGAACTGGCTGCAAACTTTCTTGCATCTTGTCGTGAGACGGATGTGTTTTGTCGCTTTAATGCTTCGGGTGGAATGCGAGTAACATCAACTGTCCAGTAGTTCCCCTTACCTTGTGGTCGTTGTGGGTCATTCAATACCTAAATAACAAAAAAGAAGCATCTTTAAATCACCCAAAGCCCATTACTATACTTTAGCCGTATACAATTTTTCAATGCTGAGATAGATTTCTATAGCACTGGCTCTGGGGGTTGTGCTTTCTCATTTATAAGTCACAGTCAGCTTTTTTGATAGGTAATTATATACTGGGAGGCTTCACAAACGAATTTTCATAGCCAAGTCTCTACCAACCTCATACATTATTAATGCATTTATGCTTTCCAGGATGTTTCAGTTAAAAATAAGTGGGAAGAAGTGGTTGGCCCTAGTGCGTCACAGCACCAGAGAGCCAGGTTCAATTCCAGCCTTGGGTGACAATCTGTGTGGAGTTTGAAGCTTGCACATTCTCCCCATGTTTGCATGGGGTTTCTTCCAAGCGCTCTGGTTTCCTCTCACAGTCCAAAGATGTGCAGGTTATGTGGCTCAGTCGTGCTAAATTGCCCTGTAGTGTCTAGGGATATGTAGGCTCGATGGATTAGTGGTGGTGCTGAGTCTGGGTGGTAGGCTTTTTGGAGGTTCAGTGCAGGAATTAACAGGCCAGATGGCCTCTTTTCACACTGTATGGATTCTAAGAAGGATCCTGGCTAATCTCTTCTGCCATCAGTGCATCCAATTATAGACAACTTATTAGATCAAAGAATCCCAAACAGTGTGGAAACAGGCCCTTAGCCCAACAAGTCCGCACTGACCCACTTAAGAGTATCCCACCCAAACTCATTCCCCTACATTTACCACTAACTTACTACTATCCAGTTAACTCAATACAATTTGGTGATAAAATCTGGGACATACCCAACTATGTTCCTTATTCAGTCACATACTTAGCAACTGAGCCAGACTGTGTACTTAATTGTATGATACTGTGATGCTGTGATGTAGTTACTGAGTTTAATTAAGTCTTAATTATTATAAAATCTGAACTCTTCCAATGGCTTAGAAATTTATTGAGTGAGGAAACTATATGATGTAGGACAATAAGGAAACAGATCTGACTGATAGTCTTAACAGGAAGTTGTCATTCAGCCATCGCTAATAATTTCTGCTATAGATCTCCTGACAAGAGAGGCTAGTTGCAGCTTTAGGAAAAGGGCTGGCACCAAGATTGTAATCGCGGTCTACTATTCCTGATTCTATTCAGCTATTTCCTCTGAATGACATTTTTGCTTTGTGACCACATCAAGGTTTACCCTTCCTTTCATGACCAAAGATTTCCACCCTTCCGTTATAATGGCACCATCACACTGTGGGAGAGTCCAGAATCACAAATTATAGATGAAAGAGGTCATTTATTCTATATCATTCAAAATTCTATAGAAACCTGTAGATTGCCAAAGTATAAATTCAGTTATTTGGCTTCCACAACCTTAACAGGTACTGATCACTTGTTCCTGATCCAAATCTGGAATTTGTCTGTTTTTCCTAAAACAGATATTTTGCAATCATAATTTAACTTAAATGTTTTAGAATTTATTTTTTCTAATCCACTGCCTTAATTGAGGAAACATCAGAAGTAAATACGACTTCCCCCATTCCAATCTCATTTATCTTGTTAAATTGAAATTGAGCCTAAAATGGAACAATATAATCCAGAAAAGGAGCTTCCTGATATTCCAGCACAGTATCGAAGGGACAGAAACAAAATTATCTTCAATTCCACTTCCTCATCACTGCATCCAGGAAGCAAATCCATAAGGTCAGCACCACAGGAGTTACAAATGAACTCAGTGGTCAATTTCTTTCAACCTCCTCCTCAAATGCTCAAATATTTAAATGCCTCATATTTGATCTTACACTTATCAGCATCCTACACTTTTTAGCATTTACATGTTGAATTCTGCCACGAGTCACAGATGTACAGCAAGGAAACTGACCCTTTGGTCTAACTCATCCATGCCAATCAGACATCCTAACCTAAACTAGTACTTGGCCCATATCCCTCTAAACCCTTCCTATTCATATACCCATCCAGATGCCTCTTAAATTGTGGAATTGTACCAGCCTCCACCACTTCCTCTGGCAGCTTATTCCATACACGTACCACCCTCTGTGTGAAAAGATTGCCCCTTAGGTCCCTTTTATATCTTTCCCCTCTCAACCTAAATCAATGCGCTCTAGTTCTGGACTCCCCGACCCTTGGGAAAAGACTTTGTCTATTTATTCTCCCCATGCCTTTCATGATCCAGCCTCTCGCTGCAGCTCAAATCCTCCAACCCTGGCAACATCCTTGTAAATCTTTTCTGAACCCTTTTAAGTTTCACAACATCCTTCCCATAGGAAGGAGACCAGAATTGCATGCAAAATTCCAAAAGTAGTCTAACCAACAACCTGTACAGCTGCAACATGACCTCCCAACTCCTATACTCAATGCTCTGTCCAATAAAGGCAAACATACCAAATGCCTTCTTCACTATCATATCTAACTGCGACTCTACCTTCAAGGAACAATGAACCTGCACTCCAAGGTCTTTTTGTTCAGCAACACTCCCTAGGAGCTTACCATAAACTCTATAAGTTCTGCTTTGATTTGCTTTTCCAAAATGCATCACCTTGCATTTATCTAAATTAAACTCCATCTGCCACTCCTCAGCCCAAATTTTGGCTTCATTTGTCAGTTGCTCACAGGCTTATCGTTGCATTTGATGCTCTCCCCAACTCTCCTTCCACTATCCGAGACCAATATTCAATTGCAAACTGCCCATTTCCCATGGAAGAGGAAAATGTTTGCAATGAAAGAATCTCTAGGATCTCCACCTGTAAGTTATTTGAGTCCCTGTCTGTCAGATATATTGAGGTAGAAACTTGCTGGGGAAAATTGTCGTTGGAAATGGGTTGGCTAAGCTGCTCAATAAGTTCAAAGAGCACTCCAATTTCAGTACAAAATCTCCTTTAAAGTGCAGTGTTGTAAAAGCTTATGAATTGGGAGCAGAAACTAGCCTTTGGCCTCTCTAACCTGCTCCACTATTCAATATGATCATGATAGCAACAGAAACAGAAATTGCTGGAAAAAGTCAAGAGGTCTGGCAGCATCTGTAGAGAGAAATCAGAGTTAATATTCAGGTCCAGTGACCCTTTTCAGAACTGGCAGATTTAACTGTAGCCTCAACACTATAATGCTACCTACCCCTGCTAACCTTTGACTCCCTTGTTAGTCAAAGGACTATCTCTGCCTTAAAAGTATTCAGTGATATCACTTGGACTATTCTCTCGGGAAGGGGGTTGCAAAGACTCTTAAACATCAAAACGTTCCTCCTCATCCTTCAGAGAGACACTCCCTATATTTAAACTTCACTCCCTCATCCTAGGTTCACACAAGGGGAATCATCCTTTCAGCATCCCCCCTCCCCCCGCCCCCCTCAAGTTCCCTCAGAATTGTGCATTACAAAAAAGAACCATCACCCTTATTCATTGGTGGTTAGAACACTAGTAAGGAACCACCCTAAAACAGGCCCAGATTTTCACATTTTCCTTCCCAGATTGTGGCTTTTAAAAACTGATTTTACCAGAGGAAATTCTGTATCAGAGAACTGCTTTAAGTGAGAAAAGCAAAGATCACAATGAAGATAAGGTTTAAGTGAAAAGCAAATGGAATCTGCCAACACGTGTCCTTAACATTTATCACCAAGTGTAAAACTGACAATAATGGATAGCAACTTATTTTACAGCTCAAGCTTATTTTCTTCTCTATTATTGATGGGGACAAAAGTAGGTTAGGGTGTAAAATGGGTCCAATTTGCTAATCATTCAATAAAACTAAATTATTCACAACTATTCTGAAGTACCGTTGAAGGAAACATACTCAGTGGCAGCATGTGCTAATGGTCAAAGTTAAAACATTCCCCTAGTACAATGATATTAATTAACACCTACATGCCAAGTCAGAGCTAAGTATAGGCCTGAGATTCTTGCAGTTAGCAGGTACTTTACACAAGCTCTTAAAACAGAAAGAAAGGATAGATGAGACCTCAACTCTCATATGCAATACTTAATTTAAATTTGCTTTGAATTAAAACATTTATAAAAATCTGCAAAGTAGGTTCTTTTATGATTCCCTATTACTTGAAGTCTTAAAAAGCTAGAGCAGTAATTTTCTAAGTGGCTAGAGGAATGATCAAATGGTAGAGAAATGATTTAATCTGGTCAGAGAATCCATTAAACTATAACACACAGAACAAAGTCAGAAGTCACATGACACCAGGTTACAGTCGACAGGTTTATTTGAAATCACAAGCTTTGCAAGCGCAGCCCCTTCATCAGGTGAAGGTGGATTATAAACCTGGTGTCATGGAACCCAACACCAGCACCCCCGTATTATAAAATGTAGAAGCAGAAGTAGGCTATTCAGCCCAAGAGGAGAAAGTGAGGACTGCAGATGCTGGAGATCAGTGTGTGCTGGAAAAGCACAGTAGGTCAGGCAGCATCCAAGGAGCAGAAGAATCAATCATCAGGAATGATGAAGGGCTCTTACCTGAAATGGTCAATTCTCCTGCTCCTCGGATGCTGTCTGACCTATTGTGCTTTTCCAGCACCGGGTTCCTTACATTCACCCCAAGAGATCTGCTCTGCCATGCAATGAGATCTAATCCACAACTCCCCTTTCCCATTCTCCCATACAGTTTTAATTCAGACTGTAATTGACTGTTGTAGAGCTTCGTTTACATGAGAAAACTGCACTCCTTGTTTCCATAACACTTACTGATTAGTCCCTTACTGATTAAAAACCTGTGTACTGAAGTCTTGGATATCCATAATGACTCAAGCCCTTAACAGTAACAAATTCCACAGATTTGTTTCCTGCAGAAAGAAAAAAAATCCCCTCCTCATCTCATGTTTTAATGTGTGACCCCTTATGTTGAGATTATACCCTCTGGTCCTAGACTCACAAGGGGAAAACAACTTCTCTGCATTTAACTTGTCAAGCTGCCTAAGAATCCTATGTTTCAATAAGGTCTTCTCTCATTCTCCTATATACCAATGAGTATAATACAAATTACTCAATTTCCCTTCAGATGAAAATTCCTCCATACCCAGGATCAACTTGCGAATCTTCCAAATCCAAAGCCATAGTCATAGAACTGTACAGCATGAAACAGACCCTTCAATCCAACTCATCCATGTCAATCCTACATTAATCTAGTCCCATTTTCCAACATTTAGCCCATATCCTTCTAAATCTTTCCTATTCATATACCTACCCAGATATCTTTTAATTGTACTAACGTCCACCGTTTCTTCTGGCAGCTCATTCCATACTTGCACCACACTCTACATGAAAAGTTTGCCCCTTAAGTCTTTCTTAAATCTTTCCCCTCTCACCTTAAACTTTGGATTCCACTAACCTGGGAAAAAGGCCATGTCTAATCACCCTATCTATGTCCCTGATGATTTTATAAACTTCTGTAAGGTCATCCCTCAGCCTCTTGACACTCCAGGGAAAACAGCCTATCCTTATAGCTCAAACCCTCCAACCCCAGCAATCCTTGTAAGTCTTTCCAAAACCTTTTCAAGTTTCACAACAATCTGCCCATAGCAGGGAGACGAGAATTGAATGTAATATTTCAAAAGAGGCCTAACCATTGTCCTGTGCAGCTACAACATGATTTGCCAACACCTATACCCAATGCACTGACCAATAAAGGCAAGCATACCAAACGCCTTCCTCACAATCCTATGTGTGCGTGATTCCACTTTCAAGGAACAATGAACCTGCACTCCAAAGATCTCTTTGTTCAGCAACACTGCCCAGGACCTTACCATTAGTGCATAAGTTTGCTCTGATTTGTTTTTCCAGAATGCAGCGGTTCATATTTATCTAAATTAAACTCCATCTGCCACTCCTCAGCCCAACAGCCCATCTGATCAAATTGCGCTCTGAGGTAACCTTCTTGGCTGTCCATTACACTATCAATTTTGGTGCCATTAGCAAATTTACTAACCATATCTCCTATGTTCACATCCAATCACTTCTATAAAATAACAAAAAGCAGTCAATGCGTCTTTTCTTAGGTATGCCAATCAAAGGTGTTCATATATTCCAGGTGTGGGCTGACGAGTGTCTTGTGGAGTTATGGTATGGCCTCCCTAGTTTTATACTGCCTTTGAAATTCTCTTTTAATCTAGCAGATCAAAGGGTCATAAGATTAAAATGAAATCCAGTCTTTTTCAAGATGATCGAGGATAAAGTGAGGACTGCAGATGCTGGAGATCAGAGCTGAAAATGTATTGCTGGAAAAGCGCAGCAGGTCAGGCAGCATCCAAGGAACAGGAGAATCGACATTTCGGGCATCAGCCCTTCTTCAGGAATGAGGAAAGTGTGTCCAGCAGGCTAAGATAAAAGGTAGGGAGGAGGGACTTGGGGAAGGGGCGCTGGGAATGTGATAGGTGGAGGGAGGTCAAGGTGAGGGTGATAGGCCGGAGTGGGGTGGGGGCGGAGAGGTCAGGAGGAAGATGATTGCAGGTTAGGAAGGCGGTGCTGAGTTCGAGGGATTTGATTAAGACAAGGTGGGGGAGAGGAAACTGGAGAAATCTGAGTTCATCTCTTGTGGTTGGAGGGTTCCCAGGCGGAAGATGAGGCGTTCTTCCTCCAACCGTCATGTTGCCATGGTCTGGCGATGGAGGAGTCCAAGGACCTGCATGTCCTTGGTGGAGTGGGAGGGGGAGTTGAAGTTTTGGGCTACGGGGTGGTTGGGTTGGTTGGTCCGGGTGTCCCAGAGGTGTTCTCTGAAACGTTCCGCAAGTAGGCGGCCTGTCTCCTCAATATAGAGAAGGCCACATCGGGTGCAGCGGATGCAATAGATGATGTGTGTGGAGGTGCAGGTGAATTTGTGGCGGATATGGAAGTATCCCTTGGGGCCTTGGAGGGATTTCTTGCGGTTGCAGGGGAAGGTTCTGGGAGGTGGAGGTTGGGTTGGTGGGGGGTGTGGACCTGACAAGGGAGTCATGGAGGGAGTGGTCTTTTCAGAACGCTGATAGGGGAGGGGAGGGAAATATGTCCCTGGTGGTGGGGTCCGTTTGGAGGTGGCGGAAATGACGGCGGATGATACGCTGGACATGGAGGTTGTTGGGGTGGTAGGTGAGGACCAGTGGGGTTCTGTCCTGGTGGCGGATGGAGGGGTGGGGCTCAAGGGCGGAGGAGCAGGAAGTGGAAGAGATGCGGAGGAGGGCATCGCCGACTACGTCTGGGGGGAAATTGTGGTCCTTGAAGAAGGAATTGTCAAAATAAAGTGTTAATCTAGAAATCCCCCTCCTCAGGGACTATTGAGGCTGGGTCAATCAAAAACATTAAAACAGTGATAGTGTTCTTAAGTAAGGATACTAAAGCTTTTGGAACCACAGCAACAGAATCACAATACACATCCGGCATGATCCCACTGAATGGTCAAATACTAATGGGCCTCAAGATCAATATGTGTTCTTAGGTGTGGTTTAACTCAGTTGGTTAGATGGCTGGTTTTAAAAGCAGAGTGATCCCAATAGGGTGAGTATTCCTGCTGAGGTTACCAATGAAGAGCTCTCCTTAACCTATCTCCGCAGGCTGAAGTGTCATCTCTCCATGATGAGACAATAACCCTCTGGCCTGACATTTCAGATTGGGTTAGTTCTGAGGTGTGTGTGTCTAGTTGTTTGGGGGTGGGTATTGGGGAGGTGGGGCGTGAGTGCTGAGTGTTGGGGGGAGGGGGGGTTCCTGGTTGAGAAGCCCCCAACTGGCCCATCAGTTGGGCTGCTGAAAGTTCTGTCAGCACTTTCCCAAAGGGCAGTAAGGGCGGTTTCTCTCCTTATTCCGACCAATTTTGATTCCTCGACTAACACCTTTGAAATCAGGAAAGCGAGATATTGCGAACTGCTGAGAATCTGGAATAAAAACAGAAAAGAGCTGCAACAAATGGCATTTGAGCAGCATCTCGGGAGACAATTGATCATATCGCCACAGACCACCATTGGTGTGGTGGTTTTTCCTGCAGACGGTCCCAGAACATTGTGGTGGAATCCCATGCTGACCAATAAAGACAGCGTTTGTTCATTTCACTGCTGCCGGTGAAGCAAGTTTTGCTGTGCAAAGGTTAACTGTCACGGTTTCTTATATTTGTAACGCTAACAGACTCGCTTAGTGAACTAGCCTGTTTCAGTCCTCTCCTATTTTAATTCAGACTGCCCAGGAGGAAATTGCACTCCTCTTTCTCATGCCTTAAAAAGCTAAGGAATGAACAATTAAGCAAAAAAAAACTTTTTTTGTCTTCAATTCATTTTTTGTGCTGGATCGATCGGGAAAGAAATGTAAGCGTGACTTTGCACGCAGGCCACTCATCAAGTTGCAGTTATGACTGAACTAATCCCCAGCAGTTCAGGATGGTATGGTTCAGGTAACCTGAGCGGGTCAAAGCAAGGATTGAAATTAACCTCTCCTCTCAATTTTATATGTTCGCATGGTAACGAAAGGGGGGGGGGAAGAGTACAAACATTTAAAATCTAGTCTGTTAGTGCCAAGTTATTCTAGCAATTTCTCTTTTATTGTTTCCGATTTTGCAATATTCACAGATTCGTTTCTTTTTGTCTCGTCTGAATCTAGTCTAGTTTGAAACTGATCTGACACGGATTGTTCGGGCCGAATGGTTTGCTCCTCGCGTTTTAATTTCAACTCAACCGTCCCGGTTTACTCTGAGTAAGGAAGGGTTTTTTGTTTGCATAGCCAGTGGTTTTCATTAGTCGGGCCTGGTGAAAATAGATAAAATAAACATTCAAACGGAAGTATATCATGGGGAAATCCACACCAACTTCTGTTTTCTCGATGAAGACAGCACATGTTCCACTCTCCTTCCTTCCTCCCACCATCTGCGGACACGCCATTGACTAAGAACTTTCAAAGGTGAGCGAGAGAACAGCACAGAGATTGTTTCCCCACCTCATCCCAATCGTTAAATAAATCACTGAAATACATAACACAGGTGACCAGGAATACCCTATTCACAGGAATTGCACTCCCTGCAATGTTGGAAAGAATGTGAGGGCTCTTTCCAGTTTGTTCACTGTAAACTGCGGAAATTCCGGGAAAAAAATCAGGTAGAAATCATTTCAGCGGGGTTTACCCGTCTCTTCCACAAGCAGGAGAGCTGCTCTTAAATGTCAGCCTCTACATTCATTACCTGCATTTAAAATCGCCAATGCTTGCGATCAAGGGATCTATTATAGAGTCATGACAAGCTTCAAAGTCAGAAAAGGTACAAATTTCTAATTGTACCCAGATGATTAGTCTCAATCCCCAGTCATAAACTGGGGATTCTACATCCCCACCATTAGGCCTTGCTCGATGAGAATGCAAAGGTTACAACCGAGCACTTCAATCTCTCTCTCCCCCTTTAAATTACTCCACTGGCCTCTGCTTTACAGTATAGTTGCCAAATACAATTAATAGTTAAAAGACTTACTTTTATAAAACAGTCATTCAGAGACAAGTTGTGTCTGACAGAATCTTTCCAGCCTTTGTAATGTCCTTTGAAAAATGGAAACATAACACTAATTTCATGGAGAATCTGTAAACACAAAACACACAGCCGTCTTGTTACATTTTGTTACACATCACATCCTCTCTGTAATTAAGAATAATATTGCCACACACACCAGTCACAAACAGAAAACCTGTACCTGAGAGAGCTTCAGTTTCTTCTCTGGTGAATTAAGGATAGCAATGGTTATTAGAGCAAGGTATGTGTAAGGTGGCTTGGGGTATCTTTGGTAATTTTTTTTCTTCAATGGTTGCTTGTCACTATCTCTTGCATTTTCTTCATCGCAGTCTTCAGCAAGCTTGGGGTCTCTTATATCCTGGACCTGAATTGTAGAGTCATGGGTATGACAAGCTGAATCATCAGAAATATGAACTGACCGCTTCATCCTGGGAGCCTGGGATGAACCCTCCAAATGCATACTCTGAGAAGAAGAGTTTCTTCGGTAGAGGGATTGTTTGAAGTCAAGAGGGGTGGTTTTTGCAAGAGGAAGAGAAGAAGCCAATGCATTGTCCCAGTCTTGCATTGCAAGTTGAGCATCACTGCTGCTAGCTACTGGAGACGATGTTGAAATCATCTTGAATCTGTCTACTTCCCAGCTCATTCTCATGCTGATAAATGGAGCCGCACAAATAGACTACAGCCAGAGTTGTTTTCTTAGAAGACAATCAACATTTGCATGATCATCCAAAGTGTAATCAGTCTTGACACAGGGGGATTAGCTGATGAATAAAGGGGTGGGATCAAATGGGAGGGGCATCTGAAAACTTGGGAAGCCAATGGAGTTCAGCAGCTCCTCAACTTTTTGCCCCTTTCAATGTTTTTGCTCTCAAATGCTAGAATCCCTCCATATATTGTGGCTTAAATTTATTGCTCTGGGTCCCTTTATTTTCACCTGAACCTAGTTTCCCTGATGTTAAAGGCCATTGCTATTAACAGAGTGACAACTCTTTTCTACTTGATTAGAATAACTCTTTGTGAGGTTATCAGTCCTCATTAGCACATGGTGCCCCGTGGACAAGAATAAGAGAACACCTCTTTCCCTTATCAAGTACAAAAATGTTTGCCCAGCTGTAACTTCTTCCCTCCCATGAAGAAAACTTACCTTTTTAAATCTTTTTCTCTCATTTCAATGTGCTCTGTCAGGAAGTTGCTTTATTTTGCTGAGATGTTTCTTTGATTTTGTTGCTAGTTCTTCCTTTTCCCTTTGTTAGAACTCTAATTTTTGTGTGAATGTTTAATGTCCCTTCTTCCCTTTTTTAAGTCATTTTCTCCATTCTCAGCCCTCCTTCCTGGCATTAAGCCCCTACATACCTGACATCCTGAATCATTTTTTAAAATCCTCTTTCTTTCCCCTTCTCTCTCTCCCTCTTTATTGTTTCTCCATTTACACTTCGACCATCTAAACCTCCTTTTTCAATTTTTTTTCTGCATAAACCCCTCCAAGGCCTTGCCTTTTACTTCCTCTGTCGGCTTTTTCCAGACTCCTGTTCCTCTGACTCTGGCTCTGTCCACCCAAGTCCTTAGCTCCGCTCCACCCCCTAACCTGCCCTGCCCAATCTCTGCTTCCCCATCCCAGTTCACCTCCCACACCATCCCACATCAACACCCCTCACCCCTCCACACCTTAACATATTGAAATCTTCCTGAAGTAATTCCCAAGTATCATTCACTACAAGGTCCAGTTATTCAAATGTAGGCCTGAACATTGAATACCTGCAGATTATTTGCAAAACTGAAGGTTCTCAGCATTTATTTAGCACCACGAACATTAAAATGATTCAAGGATCATCATTGGTGAAGCTTGACACTAAATTACATGAAGTAACAGAAGAGGAGATGGCTAAAGTTTAATGTAGGAGCTATTTTTAAGGAGTAGCCTAGAGGAGGAAGGTGGAATGTGGATAAATACATGGAGCGAATTCCAAAGTTTAAGGGCCAAGATTAGAGTGGTGCTGGAAAAGCACACCAGGTCAGGCAGCATTAGAAGACCAGGAGAACCGACATTTCTGGCAACAGCCCTTCGTCAGGAATGCTCCTCTGATGCTGCCTGATCTGCTGTGCTTTTCCAGCACCACTCTAATCTTGAATCTAATCTCCAGCATCTGCAGTACCCACTTCTGCCTTCTCCAAAGTTTAAAGCCTTGGCAGCTGAAAGCATGGATATCAGTGGCAGACAATTAAAATTCAGAAGGCTGATGAGGCAAGAATCAAATGAGTGCAGATATCTCTGAGGGTTGTGAGGCTGAGGGAGATTACAGAGAGAAAGAAGGCCCGTGCTGTGGACTGATTTGAAACAAAGGATGAACATTTTAAAATCAAGGCATCACTAACCTGAAAGTGAGCAGAGGGTGAATAGCTGAACAATGGTGTGAGCAATGATGTAGAGTTTTGGATAACCTCAGCTCTATAGAGGATAGAACACAAGAGTACAATGGATATATTAAGTCTGATGTAACAAAGGCATGGATGACACTAACAGCAGCAGAAAAGCTGATGTAACACTGGAGTTGGGCAGTGGAAATAAGTGATCATGATGATAGTGCCAGGAATGTCGAGAAGCTCGTTTTAGGAGCAACCATGACACCAAGATTGCAAATAGTATAATTCACCTTCAGGGAGAGTTTTGGGGTTGGTAATTAGGGAAGAGAGTTTGTAGTAGGCACTGACAATGATAGCTTTGTTCTGCCTCATATTTGGGGGACCCTATGGTCGTCCAGTCCTGGATGTTGGATAAGAAGCAGTAATAATGACTCTGCAGAGGTCAATTGAACTCACCTGAGGGGGCACCCCCCCAATTAATAATATAAAGTGCTGACAGAAAGTGTACCCTTAGCACTGACCACCCTCCTCTCTATCTTGGATTTGTAGGGATCATTCAAAAGTGTAGTCTTTTTTTGAATAAAATCCCTAACTTGAAAAAAAACGAAAGAGGTCCCTGTTAGGTAGCTCGTATTTCCGTGCTAACTGATCGAAGGAGATCATTGTGTCTCCCTCAAATAAATCGCCCGTGCAACGTTTGATTCGTTAATCTATTATCCCCAGTTGGAAACCCAGCATACCCACTAAAGATGTGAAGAAGATGTTTTGCCAATATTGCCTTCCCTCTGCCAAATTGCCCTCCATGCTTTAACAGTATTGATAACTATTGGGTTATGGCAATATTCTCTAACTGTCCTCATTTTGTCCAAAAACAACAAACTAGTAAGGTAGCACCCTGACTGGGAGGCTTCGATATCTAACCATGTTGAAAGAGGGTCCTTACAAGCCCAATCACTCACATAGGATAAAAGTGAGCTTAGTTGGTAGATTTTAATGTTCAGGAGGTCCACTGCCCCCAATCTGTGAAGTAGTTGCAGTTTAGCTAATTTACTGAGGGGCTGCTTACGATGCCAAATAAAGGTTATTTGCTTATTGAAGATCAGGGCGTGCATCCCTACAGGGTATAGCAAAAGTGGGAGAATATTCATCTTAATGAGCACTATCCAACCCAACCATGAGACCGGAAGTGCCTCCCATCTTTGAAGGTCTTGTTTGATTTTGTCAAATAATTGAACAAAATTGGCTTAGATTAGATTAGATTACTTACAGTGTGGAAACAGGCCCTCCGGCCCAACAAGTCCACACCGATCCGCCGAAGCTCAACCCACCCAGACCCATTCCCCTACATTTACCTTAATGGCTTTGAACAACCGATCCAGAACTGGTGTAATGAATGTGCCCAAATACACATAACCCCCCTGTGACCACTTAAATAGGAATTGATATTTGCCATCAAGACCTTTCATAAGACCACCCACAGACATAGTCTCGAAAAGGCGCCAAATGCACAGGTGCATTGTATCAGGCTTTGACAAAAAAATTTGAACATCATCCGCATACAACAAAATCTTATGTAATTTTGACCTCACTTCTGGAGCTGATATATTAGGATGCCTATGAATGGCCTCCACAGGAGGGTTCAATCACTCACATAAAAAGCAGTGACGAAAGGGAACAGCCCTGCTGGCTGCCCCGAAAAATGTTAAAATTGCTTGATCCTACTCCATTGGTAATGACCGTAGTGAGAGGGCCACTGTAGAGAACTTTTACCCATCTGATAAAGATTTCGCCCAAACCAAACTGGTCCAGAGTATAGAAAAGGTACAACCACTCAAATCGGTCAAATACCTTCTCTGTATCTAGAGAAATCACCAATCCCTGTATTGACTGTTAACTCGCTTCGTAGAATCCCTACTGTATGCAAACAGGCCAGTTGGACCAACAAGTATCCCACTCAGAACTTTCCCCCTACACTATCACTCGACATTTACCCCCAACTAATGCACCTATCCTACACATCTGCTTGAATTACATAAAGCAGCCTCCTAATATTTTTGGAGGATCTGCATCTCTGTCTGATCCTCTTTAACAACAGAAGGTATCACAGTCTCTAGCCTTAACGCGAGAGTCTCAGAGAGGATTTTAAAGTCCATATTTAAGAGTGAAATGGGCCTGTTCGAAGTACAGTCCTCCGGGACCTTTCCTTTTTTAAGAATAAGTGAAATTTTGGCCTCTCTCAGAGGCGGGAGACAATCATGGCTGTATGAGTCATTGAACGTGTTGAGCATCAGGCCTGACAATATGCTTATAAATTCCTTATCAAATTCATTGGGAAGTATGTCAGGACCGGGCACCTTTCCACTTTGAAGCTGCCTCACAGCTTCCTGCACCTCTTGCTCCAATAAGGGGGCATTGAGAAAGGACTCTTGTTCAGGGGTCATGCCCAGGAGCTCCAAGTCCTTAAAAAAAAATCCAGTTTGGTCCGCCCCTCCTCACAACTCTCAGATTGATATAACTTAGAGTAAAGTCTCTGGAATGCCACATTAATCTTTTTGGAATCACGTTAAGTTCCCAGACCCTTCCCTAATTGCCATAATGGCTCCTTTTCCTGGTGAGATATGCTAAGTATTTGCCTGGCCTGTCACCATGCTCATATAACCTTTGCCTTTCAAAGGTAAGCTCCTTCTTTGCTGTCTCCGTGAGCAATGCAGACCACAGCACAGTAATCCTCTGTCGTTTGACCAACAAGAGTCTGTCAAAGTAAACCTTCTCAGCTTCCTTCAACCATGCTTCAAGGAGATGCTGCTGCTCACTCTTCTGCCACTTCCTATTGATACAGAGTAGGAAATACCTTACCCCCTGGCATAGGCTTTGGCAGTTTCCCGAAGGACAGATGGACTACTAACCAAGCCTGAGTTAATGTCTAGGAACACCTAAAATTCCCTCGAGAAATACTCCACAAACTTATTATCCTTGAGGATAAAGGGATCCATTTGCCAGTGCCTCGGACCCACTGTAACATCCTAAATCTAAACCAACAGGTACACTGGAGCATGATCAGACATGAGTCCACAGAACTTTACCTGGGCGTCTGGATTAATAGTCTAACAATAATACCACAAGATCATCACCTGACCTATACCTAAATGCTATATCTATACCCTGAACTATATTCCGGGGACGGCAGAGACATGTTTAACAAGATAGTTTTCAGCCAAGAAAAGTATGTAGAGACATTATAGACCATTAGAGCCCATTAAATACACTTAAATACACCAAAATTCACAAAATAGCATACAACAAAAACTTGAATTCATATAGCATCTTTAACATGTTAATGATCAATAATTGCCAGCACGACAAAGAGGAGGACATTTGGTCATATATCCTATCATTTGGTCAGAGATAGCTTCACGGAGAATCTTTATAGAGGAGAGCTGGATACATTGGCAGAGAGAATTAGAGCTTAGACAAGTAAAGGCATGGTCACCCATGATGGGAAGCAGACAGTGGGGAATCCACAGAAGGCCATAGCTGAAGCAATGTAGAATTTGGGAAAATTTGGAGGGCAGAAGGAGATAAAGAGACAAGAAAATCTGAGGCTATGG
This sequence comes from Chiloscyllium punctatum, assembly GCF_047496795.1. NCBI lineage: Eukaryota > Metazoa > Chordata > Chondrichthyes > Orectolobiformes > Hemiscylliidae > Chiloscyllium > Chiloscyllium punctatum. The sequence continues at coordinate 31,629,646 of NC_092743.1, forward strand.
AAGGGTTGAAAGACAAGGTTGAGAATTTTGAAGACATCGTACTGAGATGTTGATAAATTAGGATGTTGCGTGATTTACTTTCCACATTTCTGGACTCGAACATATGAAACTTTGAGTTTGTGTTCACATGTTTAAATTCATCCCACAGTCTTGTTCCAAGATATTTTTGAACTCCTCCAGCTTTAAACCCAGCTGAAACCATGTCATTTCATTTTCTGGTAATTACCTCTCATTTCGCCTCCCATTTGGCCTTTTTATCAATGATAGTACCATGGCACAATGGTCAGCATTATTGCCTGACAGTGCCAGGTACTCAGGTTTGATTCCAGCCTTGGGTGACTATCTGTGTTTGTGTGTTCTTCCTGTGTCTGTGAGGGTTTCCAATGAGTGCTCCAGTTTCCTCCCACAGTCCAAATATGTGCAGGTTAGGTGGTCAATATGGAGGGAGGAGGGTCTGGCTGCATTGCTGTTCAGAGGGGCAGTGCTAACTGAATGGGTCAAATGACGTCTTTCTGCACTGTAAGGATTATATCATCATTTGCTGTCTTTCAGTAGACTGCAATCTATATAGCTTGGCCTTTAGGTGGTGGTATTCCCACACTAAATCAAAGACAAGACTACTTTAAAAATGAACCTATAGAAGTGATCACTTCCCTGGCATCCCTTCTCCAACACATCTGTCACCAATTATAATTAAATTGGCTCTAATATGAAAATTGGATTTGCTAAATGTTGCTTTTTATACAGATACAATTTCCAGACTACAGCTACAAAGACAAAACAGAATTACTGTATTGGAAGGACTGTTTCTGAACTTCTCATTGCTTTATTTTTCTGATTTATTCCTATGATCTATAATCCTGGACTTTTTGTTTCTTTATTTTTATTTTTTTCCCCCTAAGAATTTGTACTTAGGAATCTGTGCCTAGATACCTTGTACCTAAGATGGCACTGTAAGTGGTGACTTGTAAACTTTTCATTGGACTTATTTGAGTACATGTGACAATAAAGCTAATTCTATTTAATTCTATTTCTATTCTGTTTTCTGACTGTTTGTTAATTTATCACAATTATAGTAAGTGGCCAGAAGAGGCTGTGAGATCTATTTCATCTGGGCTCAAACTTTGCTATCACAGGATATCTAACAGTTTGTCATTAGTTATTTTTGCCTTTGCAAATGCTAATGACATAAAAATGTTTGATGACTAAATTGCTGAAAATGTGAGCTGATACCAATAGGTTGAGGGCAACAAGAGCATCTGAGAATGAGTCAACAGGTACTCAACAGGGTAGCTGATGAGTTTAGGATTGAGTAATAAAGAGGAAGAACTGAGAAATGGATGATTAAAACAGGTGAATTAAGTGTTCAATCAGATACAGTAAGAGGAAGGAAGAAAGGATTTGATTCTGAAACAACAAAAAAGACAGAAATGTAAAAGCAATTCTTGAAAGAAAAGTAACATTTTTAAAGCTTTCTCTTAATAGGGAGCACAAATCCATAACAGCTAAGCACTTAAGACTGTTGAAACTTTAACTTTATTTCTTTATTTTTCCACTTAATACTAAGAATGACTGTAATGTTTAACTTTTAATTATTTCTTGATTTTTCTACTTCGTACCTAAAATTTTATACTTAGGTACCTTTGTGCCTAAGGTTTTGTCTTGATGTAGTTGCTGGAACTCTTACAATCCATGGTCCCCTCATGCATTGCCTGGAATAGTGAAACAGATTTGTAATACATCATTAATCACTTTAACTAGCTTTTAACCACCTGCTGTTTCTTTTTTCAAAACTGTGGCCATCACACTGATTATGTGCCGTTCCTACACTCTGCTTGTGGTATGTAATGGAATGATTCCCTCTGCACCCAGCATCCATGCAAGCACCTAGTGTCACAAGCTCATGTTTCTATTGGGCCTTTTATGGGTTTTTCTTCTCCTTAAGTCATTGAAGTCAATAGTGACAGGCGAACAAGGAGAAAGTGAGGACTGCAGATGCTGGAGATCACAGTCCATGTAGGATCAGTCAGTTCTGTAGGCAGGCATGCTTACCTTCATCGGTCAGAGCATTGAGTACAGGAGTTGGGACATGGTGTTATGGCTGTACAAGACATTAGTAAGGCTATTTTTAGAGTACTGCATACAATTGTGGTTGCCCTGCTATAGGAAGGATGTTTTTAAACTGGAAAGGATGCAATAAAGATTTACAAGGATGTTACCAAAGCTAGAGGGTTTGAATGATAAAGAGAGGCTGGATAGACTGGCAACTAAACCCAGGCTCACAACTAAACGCAGCTGAAGTGAGCTAACCCAGCAGTGACCTGATACTAAACTGAAACCTTCATCAAATGTTGAGAAGATTTGTAGCTCAGATTGAGGTTCTGGATGTAGGTTTGCTCGCTGAGCTGGAAGGTTCATTTTCAGACGTTTCGTCACCACACCAAGTAACATCTTCAGTGAGCCTCCGGACGAAGCACTGCTGATGATTCCTGCTTTCTATTTATATGTTTGGGTTTCTTTGGGTTGACAATGTCTTTTCCTATGGTGATGTCATTTCATGTTCTTTTTCTCAGGGGGTGGTAAAAGGGGTCCAAGTAAATGCGTTTGTTGATCGAGTTCCAGTTGGAATGCCATGCTTCTAGGAATTCCCGTGTGTATCGCTGTTTGGCTCGTCCTAGGATGGATGTGTTGTCCCAATCAAAGTGGTGTCCTTTAGAATTGGCATGAGGAGGAATTTCTTCAGCCAGAGGATGGATAATCTGTTGAACCCATTGCTACAGAGGACTGTGGAAGCCAAGTCATTAAGTGTATTTAAGACAGAGATAGGTAGGTTCTTGATTAGTAAGGAGATCAAAGGTTACAGGGAGAAGGCAGGAGAATGAAAAATGTAAAACATACCAGTCATGATCAACACTACCTGTTCCTCCACCTATCTTTATGTCATCTGCATACTTAGCAACAATGACCTCAGTTCCTTCGCCCAGGTCGTTAGTGTCTAACATGAATAGTATGGGCCCAACACCGACCCCTGTGGAATACCACTAGTCATTGATCAACATCTAAAAAAGTCCCCTTTATCAAGCAATGTAAAGCTAACTGGCCTATAATTTCTGATTTTATGCCTCCCTCCCTTCTGAAATAGGAGTGTTCCATTAGCCACTCTCCAGTCCTCTGGGATCCTCCCTGACCACAGTGATTCCTAATCTGAAAGATCATCACAAATACTTCTACAATCACCTCAGCCTTCTCCTTTAGAATCCTGGGATGAAATACTTTCCATCTAGATGATTTATCCACCTTCAGTCCTTTCAGCTTCCTAGGCAATTTCTCTTGCAGTTCAAAAAGGAAACAAAACGTTTTTTGCTGTGAAGATCAACACAGCACCAAGAAATAACTTACACAGAATTGAAAAGAATGGTCAATTCTACAGGGCCAGAAGTGGAAGGGAGGGAAACTAGTTCTTAGTTTTTTCAGAGGAACAGGGGTTGAATGGCTTCCTGCTGCACTGTACTAATCCAAAGTATCAGTTTCTTCATCTCTGTGTTTGAAAGAGGCATGTTGACCACACACTTCAAGGTTGTGACCTCAGCTGAGAGTGGAACAAGATGTCAAAAGTGGGTTCAAATTGCACAAAGGGAATGTATGGAGATATATTTTCTGTCAAGAAGTCAGCTTTATTTTTTTGTCAATGTTTGAATGGATAAACATTTGGCTTTTGCATGAAAAGCAATGAACTGGATTCAGGGAGATGTAGGGACTGGTTAAACTCAGCACATATTTAGGAAGTTGACTGCTCACTCATAGCAGGTATTGTTGGCAGGCACAGGAGGAAGTTAACCATGGAAACTGAGGGCTTTCCAAGGATAGCCAAAGGTAAATGAGAATAGAAATTATTTGAAAGATTTGCTACTTAATTTGAGAGAAGGATGCAGCGGAACTGTGAAAGGAAGTGAGCCATTGAGAGATACAATAGAGGAGGAAAGTGGAGACCAACCATATGTCAAGGTCATAGTCACAGTTGATGAATTTAATCCCACTGTGGAGTTTTCCTGTGGTTTAAATGAAAACTGGATTGCAGAGTTTCCATGTGAGCTGATTGGAATTTAAGCAGCAGTTAGATCATGCAGAGGTAGGTTTTTAGACTTGGACACACTACAAAGTTTTGAATTTAATGATCTTTATGGTGAATCTTTTCAATGAATTGAACAATTGTATCATTGCAGTGAGCAATGAGAGACTCATTAACTCGTAATCTAAAACATAAACCATCTGCTGTAACTACACCTTATTAAATTCCACATCAATACAAATATTTGACACACACACAGAGCTCACATTACACTTATGACGCTGACAGCTAATTATGTTTAGCAAGTATTCAGGATCTGGTCTCTGTTTACTACTTGTATATAAATGGTGCCTCATTATTTCTCTCAGACACGTAAGCAGATACGCCAGATGTATTATTATGTACAGGAGTGCTGTTATGTCTCAGCGAAACGATAAGTCTGTTTATGCATTTGTAATAACCCTGAAATCCCACGTTTGGACTGTCTTGCTTCCTTTTTGAAATCCTTTTCTTTAATATGTTGGTTGAGCTGAAAATGTTGGCTGGGACACAAGGGGGCACTCAACTACTGAGTGAACTCACTTTCTCTGTAATATTGTTTTGAATTGAACTTGGTTTGATGCAGGACATTCAAAAACTGTTTTCAGTACTTCAGTCTTTCACATGAATATGAGCTATGAGCTCAAACTCTGGTCAAAGTTACAATCTTCAGACTAAGAATGTGAACAACTAAGCCCACTTGGAATATCATGTGAAAATAGGGTTAATGTGAGTTATGTATGGAGAGAGGTTTTACTGCTCCTCTTTGCTGAGTGAGCAGGTACTGAATGGGACAGTCATGGGATGTTATTTTCTCTCTGTTGTTAACAAGAGAATAAACTAGAAGCAATGATTATCAGCCTATCTGTTGAAACATAACCAAATACCATTAGTGCTGTGACAAAATAAAACAAATTTGGTTGAGTGCCAAAGATACTTGTAGAATATTGGATGACACAAACAAGTAATATAATGTTCTACAGTTCAACAGGTTTAAAGTTTGTTTTGCTTGACCTAATTTCACCCTTTACTTTTGTCATGTTGGGACATGATTTAAGGAGAGCTGATTGTCCTGAAATCCAAGCCTCCATTCCAGGCAATTGTTTAGGTATTGAGGGGCAGTGTGTCCATGGTAGGCATTGTTGTACATAGAGCTAGACTGAGTCTGCACCTCACCATGTTGTAGGTTTGCTCTCATTATCTTCTTTAAATGTAGGGATCCAGACCTAGTGAGTTGGAGGAAAACCACTTATTGGTCTAACACGATGAGGGTCTTCTATTGAAAAATACATTGTTTATTGCACATTAGAACTAGTTATAGGTTACATTAATAAGATAGACATCTTTAAGTAATCATGAGAATGACCTGGATGTTAGATAACATTATCGTAATGGATGGTGTAAATTGCATCCTTCATTATTAGTCATTTCTAAGTTCTTGGAAGTACAGGATTGGATTAGAACAAGTCAGCATGGATTTAGTAAGGGTAGGTCAAGCCTGACAAACCTGTTTGAGTTCTTTAAAGAGGTAACAAGTAGGTTAGACCAGGGAGACCCAGTGGATGTTATATATGTAGACTTCCAAAAGGCCTTTGATAAGAAGCCTCATGGGAGGCTGCTGAGTAAGGTGAGGGCCCTTGGTGTTCAAGGTGAGCTACTGGCATGGATTGAGGATTGGCTGTCTGACAGAAGGCAGAGAGTTTGGATAAAAGGTTTTTTCTCAGAATGGCAGCTGGTGACAAGTGGTGTCCTGTGGGGTTCAGTGTTGGGGCCATAGCTGTTCACATTATATATATTAATGATCTGGATGAAGGGACTGGGAGCATTCTGGCGAAGTTTGCTGATGATACAATGTTAGGCAGACAGGCAGAAGTGGGGAGGCTGCAGAAAGATTGAGACAGTTTAGGAGAGTGGTCCAGGAAATGGCTGATGAAATTCAACGTGAGCAAATGAGAGGTCTTGCACTTTGGAAAAAAACAATATAGGCATGGACTATTTTCTAAATGGTGAGAAAATTCATAAAGCCAAAATACAAAGGGATTTGGGAGTGCTAGTCCAGGATTCTCTAAAGGTTGACTTGCCGGTTGAGTCTGTGGTTAAGAAAGCAAATGTAATGTTGTCATTTATCTCAAGAAGGTTGGAATACAAATACAGTGATGTGCCCCTGAGACTTTATAAAGCTCTAGTTAGACCCCATTTAGAATACTGTGTCCAGTTTTGGGCCCCACACCTCAGGAAGGAAATACTGGCACTGAGTGTGTCCAAAAGAGATTCACTCAGATGATCCCTGGAATGGTAGGCCCTAACAAATGATGAAAGGATGAGGATCCTGGGAATGTATTCACTAGAGTTTAGAAGGTTGAGGGGAGATCTAATCGAAACTTAGAAGATAATGCATGGCTTAGGAAGGGTGGATGCTGGAAATTTGTTTCCATTAGGCGGGGATTCTAGAACCCCTGCGCACAGCCTTAGAATTAGAGGGGGTCAATTTAGAATAGAAATGAGGAGTCATTTCTTCAGCCAGAGAGTGGTGGGTCTGTGGAATTCATTGCTACGGAGCGCAGCGGAGGCCGGGATGTTGGGTATCTTCAAGGCAGAGATTGATAAATTCTTGATCTCGCAAGAAATGAAGGGCTACAGGGTGAGTGCGGGTAAGTGGCATTGAAATGCCCATGATTAAATAGTGGAGTGGACTCGATTGGCCGAATGGCCTTACTTCCACTCCTATGTCTTATGTTCTTATGACCTTATTTTAGACTCTTTCAGAGCCATCTCCAATGTCTCTCTCTATACATGTTTCTCTATTATTACAATTATACATTTATATATATAATCACATTTGCTGCAATCCCTCTTCCCTGCCTCCCAGGATGCATTCTCTTCAAACTTGAAAGACTGGTATCTTTATGGTGGAAGACCATTAGATTGTCATTTGACTTCGATCTCTTCTTGACAATCTGATCCCTTTAAATTTGAAGTTAAAAATCACACAACACCAGGTTATAGTCCATCAGGTTTATTTGGAAGCATTTCATCAGGTGGTTAAATTTAGAGAACCTTTCTTCTCTTGAATATCCTTCATAGTAGTGACCTTCTTGTTGAAACAGGCAATTTCTTCTTTGCAGTATCTTGCATTGTTGGACATTGTTTGCCCTTTCCCAGTGGTGGTTTTCATGCAGTTGTGTATACCATGTCTTCAATCTGTGTCTTCGATTTTTATCCTAAGTCTGCCTGTAAATCTGTGTTAAATAATGTGGATTTACCTAATCCTTTCACAGGGGTGGAGGGGGAGACTGGATAACATTTTAATTGGTCTCTCTCTCTCTCTCTCTCTCTCTCTTTCAAGAGGCCAATGTGTAAAATGCAGAAAGATGAGATTAACCACCGAGTGAACATATTTTTCAGGTTAACAAAAATAATTACAAAACAATATATTGATCATTTAAAAACAACCACTCCAAAGTACAAAGCTAAAAATCACACAACACCAGGTTATAGTCAAACAGGTTTATTTGGAGGCACTAGCTTTCGAAGCGGCACTTCTTCATCAGCTGGACAACCACCTGATGAAGGAGCAGCACTTCGAAAGCTAGTGCTTCCAAATAAACCTGTTGGACTACAACCTGGTATTGTGTGATTTTTTAGCTTTGTCCACCCCAGTCCAACACTGGCTCCTCCACATCAAAGTATAAAGAAGCAGAGCTAACCAATGAGACTCTTATTTCCCATTTTTTATTAAGAGGCAGACCAGAGAAAGAAAATTACCAAGCTCCTAGCCCTGAGCACTAGCGATGTGGGTGGAGATGGAAGTCGAGCTAAGGAGTTGAGTTTCACTAACACTGTGCTTTGTTCGTTCCAAGGATCAATGCTAGGGCTCAACTTTTTACAATTTATAAAAATGACTCTATTAAAAGTACTGAAGATATGGTAGCTAAATTTGCTGGTGACACAAGCATAAGTAAGAAAGTATGTTATGAAGAGAGTGTAAGGAGGCTACACAGGAAATGTAGACAGGTTAATGGAGTAGACAGTGATCTGACAAATCACAGTAAAATCTGATAAAATGTGAAATTGTCCATTTTAGCAGATGAATTTTTTAAAAAAGCATATTATCTAAATGGTGAGAGATTGCAGAGCTCTGAGCTGCAATAGGATCTATGTGTCCTTCGGTCCAACCCATCCATGCCGACCAGATATCCCAACCCAATCTAGTCCCACCTGCCAGCACCCGGCCCGTATCCCTCCAAACTCTTCCTATTCATATACCCATCCAAAGGCCTCTTAAACGTTGGATTGTACCAGCCTCCACCGCATTCGCTGGCAGCTCATTCCACACACGTACCACCCTCTGCATGAAAAAGTTGCCCCTTAGGTTTCTTTTATATCTTTCCCCTCTCACCCTAAACCTATGCCAGACAAAGTCAGTTTTCAAACCTAGGAGTAAAGCAGCTCCCCCCTTCCAGGAATAACTTTTTCACCCTTCCACATCTTCTCCAGATCTTGGCATAAACATCTTAATAATGGCCAATTCATTACTGTCACCTAGTGTCACCAGCTCCCACTCATACATTTTGAATGACAACAGCCACTTTCAGATCTGCGAAAGCAGCAGCAGATTTTGGCCAAAAGAAAATTGCACCTACCCAGCTACCAGTCCATCTCTCCCCATTCAGTAAAACCTTCTCCAGATCCTGATCCTTAGCTCCTGATCTGGGCTCCCCGTCTGCTGGAGGCCAGGTGGGGTACAAGTCATTCTGGTATAATGCGTATTTTGTCAACGCGAATTGGCTATAATACAATTGACAAATTGTGGACCCTGTTTGGATAATGCAAACTTTCTACTGAACAGGTATAGTAACTTTCTATTAGTGATCTTCTACGCGTGATTTTCTATAGTGCGAGATTGCAGGGGAACACAACTGTCTCATTATGGTAGAACGACCTATACTGCTATCATTAAATTAATTGCTCTAAATTAATTGTCTTCACTTGTGGACAAACTGTCTACTGTTGCCTCTTCCTTTGCAACTTTCCCATCAAAGACTGGTCTGTAGACTAACTCTGCTCTAATTACTCTTAATATGCCCTTTCTAATTTCTCTCATAGTTTCATGGGATGTTATGTTACTCTATGTATCCACTTACCTTTCACAGCTGTGAGGGGCCTGAGATACTGTTCCTTTCAAGGAGTTCTTGAGAAACTTTCCTCTCTCCTCCTTCTCTACTTCAAATTTGGCTATGTCCCATTCACCATGATTTTATTCCTTATCTTTTCCAATTGGTTTTATTCTCCAGCCAAATTTCTATGATGCCTCCTTTTTGAGTTTTGTTTAATTTTAATACCTTTATCAAAAATATTACACAAACTTTTTCCAGAAGATAGCCCTTTATCCTGACTGAGCTATGTGACATTTTAACAAACATAAATCTCCACCCATCTCATCCTTTCATCACATCATTCTATTCCTTTCTTCCTCATTCACTTATCTTCTACTCACTTCAAGATTATATGTTTTCTATATTCCTACTGCTTTTTGGGGAAAGTAATTTTTCCTGAATTCCTTTTAGATTTATTGGTGACTATCTTAGATGTATGACCCCCTACTTTTATTTTCATCAGTATTGGAAAGATCTTCTCTACATCGATCTTGTAAAATCTTTTCATAATTTTAGAGACCTTAATAGGTCTGCCCAACATTTCACTTTTCTAGAGATAACAGCCCTGCCCTATTCAGCCTGTCTTGAAAAGTGTATCCTCTAAATTTTGTATATATTACATAGTGAAGTTGAATCAAATCTCTTATCTTATCGGACTTTGCCTTTGACAGTCTACCACCCTTATCTTTGTACGTTATCCTTTGTGGCTTTCACAGTAAAACCAACTGTGTAGTGATCATTTTTTTTTCTCAGATGTCAATTCTATTTTATATGTCTGTTATTTGTCTCACCTAACTTCCCAGAAGATTAAACAACAAATTAAACAATGAGCTTGACTGAATGGTCTTGATTTCCAAAGTGTTCGATTCCACACAGCTCCTGCCAAGACAATCCTTGCAACAACTGTTAGTCTCACTGTTAATAGAAGATTGGAAGTGTACAAACTGAGTCAGGAGATGTTGCAATTTCTTGTGCATTACTCTGAGTGTGTTGACTGACAGAGTTGGTTAGTGACCTGGTGCCATTGTATGTTGGACTTGTGTCCCAGTAAGTCATTGCAGTAGACAAAGTCCAGCCTTATCATCAACAGTCAACAGTAAACTGAAAATGTCAAACTTGAATGCTTCAATGATTAGAACACACTGAACCTAAGTGAGCAGACCCTGTTAGTTCTGGTAAGCAAGAAAAAGCTACTTCATATTGGTTTAGTGATGTCAGTGCCGACTGACACCTAGGTCTCTCACATGGCACTGACAGCAGAGTAAATGAGCTTGGTTTGATAAGGCTGCCTCCTTCCTTTCTGCTGTCTTTCCTTGACTGACACAAAGAGAAGCCAGATCATCTCTAGATATATCACCCACTGCTCCCTATCCATTGACACAACTGGATCTGGAAGGTAAGATGTAAGCTTACTTTAAGGGCCAAGAGGCTATGGGATTTCCTTTAAAATTCCTTTGATGTGAGGGAGTCATAACAGGTCTTGTCTTTTCACAGAATCACAGGATTGTCCCAGGACAGAAGGAAGCTATTCACTCTTTAGTGTTTATGCCAGCTCTACAAATAAACATTGTACTAAGTACCATAATCTCCATAGCCCTGACATTTTTCCTTTCCAGGTAATAGTATAATTTTGGCTTGAGTGCTTTATTGAATTTTCCTGTACCATAATTGTTGGTCGTGTATTCAAAATGTTACCGCTCACTGAGTGAAAAGAAATTTCCTTGATGTCTAGAATGTGGTGCTGGAAAAGCACAGCAGGTCAGGCAGCATCCGAGGAGCAGGAGAATTGACATTTTGAGAATAAGCCCTTCATCAGGAGGGTTAATGAAGGGTTTCCTGATGAATGGCTTATTCCTGAAACATCGACTCTGATCTCCAGCATGTGCAGTCTTTACTTTCTCCTAGTTCTCCGCAATATCTCCCTTGTTTTGTTATCCCATTCCTTTAAATCACTTTCCTCTCTTTCTGGGTCTTTCCGCCAGTGGGAACAGTTTATTCATGACTTTGAACATCTGCAGCAAAATTCAGCATCTCCAATTTATCCGCATAACTGAAGAGCCTTATTGCTGTAAGCATCCTTGTGAATGAGTTGAATGTTCTCTGTAAGATTTTTGTACCTTTCCTAACATATTACACTCCCTTCTCATGTATTCTACGCCCCTATTAATAAACACTAGAATAGTTAGTATAGAATCTTACAGGGGTCTGATTGAGGTGGGCTATAGTGACACATATGGCAAAATTGAGCCACATCGTGAGGAACCTATCTCACCATCAGGAGCAATTGGTGCATCTCTTATGATCTAGACAAGCTGCAAGATGAAATTGTCACAAGGCAATCCCAAGTTGCTAATTGACAGCTATTGTGGTTGTTAAATACCTTGTTAAAAACACAAGTTTATGACTATTCAAGCTTCCATCTTGCCAAAGCAAGCTCAATGTCAGGAAAATGTGCCAAGGCAACCTGAGTGAGCACCTGGCAGATTCAGCTCATTATTTCAAAGGACCTTCATGTTGGAAACCAGGCAACAGCATCTCAGACATGCCCATGTGCAACAGTCACATGCACCCCTTCTCCACAGATCTTGGCATCTAATCAAGTTTCAGTCTCAGAGAGACCTCATAGCACATCTCCAATCTACTTACAATACCCTTTTGCACTTCAACACAGCACCCTGGGCTGCACCAGCAGCTGTCATTGCAACGCTGCAGTAAGGATGTTATTCACTCACAGCAATATTTAGTAGCGGAAGGATGAACAACCCACTCGCCGTCTTGACCCTTTCTGCTCTATTAGGGGCTGTTTCTCTCATGGAATGAGAGGGAAGCAGATATTAAGGGGCATGAAAGTTGGTAGCACAGCTATCACTGTTGGTGTAGTGAGGAAGTATCCTGTCAGAGTTGGGGTGAATGAGGGTAAATGTTGCAAGTGATAGTGACAGTGAGAGAGTCTGAGCCTTGGCAGGAGGTGGGTACATTCACAAAGATAGGTTGAGTGTGAGGTATCAGAGAGAAAATGGTGGCTCTTTCATTGGTGGAGTGGAGAAGGATATCAACATTCTTTCCACAGAGTACGGCATTTCTCCAGACACCCTGAAAGTGCACTAATCTGGGTGACAATCTCAGACCAAGCTGGTACGTTGTGGCATTGTAGTCTCCATTGTTGGTCCTGGGGGAGAATGAAGTCATGTGTCAGCAATTGCCTCCTTCCAGCAGGACCTCTAGGACCCTGCCTGCACAATAGGGAGCTGCTGTCCCCCTGTCTGCCATGTCCAGGATAAATGTCAGGAGCCATGCAGGGCAGTATCAGACTGATGGTGCATGTCCAAGTGCATAATAGGCTTTTAAAGGTGGTGTGGGTGCAAGGGATGCCGGTGAATTCCACGATATCCACTGAATGGTGAGTTGTTCCAAGAATGGCACATGGCATTGGAACTCAGTCATGGGAGGCACCAAAAAGTTGCGGTAGGCCATGAACAAGGCAGGTTTAAGACATGGCAATAAGACATACTTGTGCTCACCAGAGTTCCCTTAATTTACAGCTTCTCAGGCTCCCAAGGTCCATGCATGGTAGAGTTTTCCTGAACCAGAAACCAATGCTAAAGGGAATGTCCATCAAGTGGGAGTGCTGATGCTGATCATGGTGCATGGAGCCTTGAAGAGGCAGTTTGTGTGCATATCTGCACAGATCGGAGGGAAGATTGGTCCTCACAACAACAATTCCTCTAAAAAAAAATCAACACAACATGCACCTAGCAAAAAAACCCTAAGATTCAACCATTTATGCTTCATTGACTGCTTTCCCAAACTCTCCTTCTACCTTCAATGACTTATTCTCATATATACCAAGGTCCATCTGTCCTACACTTTTTTTTAAACAATTCTAGTCTTTATTTCATCATGCTCTTCAATGTTTTTAGATTAGATTAGATTAGATTACTTAGTGTTGAAACAGGCCCTTCAGCCCAACAAGTCCACACCAACCTGCCGAAGCGCACCCACCCAGACCCATTCCCCTACATTTACCCCTGCACCTAACACTACGGGCAATTTAGCATGGCCAATTCACCTAACCTGCATGTTTTTGGACTATGGGAGGAAACCGGAGCATCCAGAGGAAACCCACGCAGACACGGGGAGAATGTGCAAACTCTACACAGTCCCGCCTGAGGCGGGAATTGAACCCGGGTCTCTGGCGCTGTGAGGCAGCAGTGCTAACCACTGTGCCACTGTGCCGCCCACATGTTCTTCTGCATTAAATTTCAACTGCCTCCAGTCAACGCATTTCACCAACTTGTCTATTTCCTATTGAAGTTCTACTCTATCCTCCTTGTATTTTCATATAATTTGTGCAGCAAAGTCTGCATGATTAATAAATGTCAATAAAAATGAAGGTCCCAACACCACTACAAACCTTCCTCCAGTGCAAAGAATATCTAGTAACCATTACTCTCCCTTTCCTGCCACTGAATTAATTTATGATTAATTTCCATTTTATTCTGTGAACTATAGCTTTGTCCGTAAGTTTGTTGTATGGCACCAAATTTCTCGCTGATGCTGTCATTGGACAATCTCAGTGCTCCAAACATGAAACTCGATACCCACAATGTGTAACATTCATTAAATGGAAAGAGATCTGCAATGGCCAATTACACGTCGATCTTCTGCTTTCCCCACTAAGTTAAGACAACTAATAGAAAAATAAGGAATCTGCACCATTCTATCAGCACTTTTTATTCATCCAAAGTATATGTGCATCAGTGATAAGGTATTTATGTTTAATTTAAGTAATTAATTCCAATCTCTAGTTGCCATTGAGAAGATGATAGTGGGCCTGACCTGGGTGCTTCTTACTGGGTGCTCTGATAGTGCAGTTAGGCCATGCAATCATAATCTGAACAATCCCATCCACCCTCTTCTGTCTTTCTAGTTCTGCAAATTTATTTTCCTTAAGTGTTTTTCATAATCTCTGATTGCAAAATCCTTGTGAGAATTTTGGTGTAATAAACAAGCAGTAATATCTTTCCAAGTCAGGATAGTATGTGACTGAGGTGGGCATGTGAATCTAGCAGTGATGTTTTGTGTCTAGGACCCTACTCTTTTTCGTGTTAGGTGTTGCAAATTTGGGAAATGCTGTGAAACAGGTCTTGTCAGGCAAGACCTTTTTCTGACCTTTCTCGGGTGACCAAGGGAAAACATCTTCCAAAGAAGCTCTGTCCTGTCTGAGCATAATGTATTATTTAGTAAAAATCAAAGAAGAGACAAGGTCACCAGATACTTGATTTTGCTGGACCAGTCCCAATTTTTATTAAAAACTATTGCTAACTAGGCCCACATTCATTGCCCATCCTTAATTGCCCTTATTATGGTGAGTTGCCTTTCTTTAACATGTAGTGTTAGATCACTCACAGTATTGCTAGGGAGGAAGATCAGAACTTTGACCCAGTAATGGAATGGTGATATGGTTCCAGGTCAGACTTGGAGGCCTATCTGTAGGTAATAGTATTCCCATGCATCTGTTGCTGTTGCTATTCAATGTCATGGCTGTGGTTTTGGAAGGTTCTGTTAAAAGAACCTTGGTGAGTTGTTGCAGTGCATCTTGGAGACGGTACACTCTACTGTCACTTTGCTTCAGTTGTGGAGGGAGAGAATATTAACTTGTTAAAAGGGATGTGATGAAGTGGGCTCCTTTGACGGAAAGATGGCGAGAGTATGGTGCTGGAAAAGCACAGCAGGTCAGGTAGCATCCAAGGAGCAGAAGAATCTATGTTTCGAGCAAGGGCCCTTCATCAGGAAGCCAGAAAGATGTTGAGTATTGTTGGACCTACATTTATGCAGGCAGGTGGAGTTTATCCCATCTCAATCCTAATCCATAACTAAAGAAGTGAGTTATTCATCACAGGACTCCCAACCTCTGATCTCCTTTTGTAGTCACAGTTTTTATGTGGCTAGTCCTACTCCATTTATGGTCAATGGTAACGCTAATAATGGAGGATTCAACAATGCTATTAAATATCAAGGGACAATGATTAGGTCATGAAATGATTGACATCCAGCAGCCAGAGCATCTTCCTTTGTGCCAGGTAGAACTCCAACAGATTTTCCCTCTAAAACTCATTGACTCGATGTTTTGCTAGGTTTCCCTGATGCTACGCTCAATCAAGTATTGCCTTGACATCAAGTGAAAAATCGCTCTCACATCAAATATTATGAAATTAGAGTTTATGGTGTAGGGGATAACAAATTGGCATGGATAAAGGATTGATTAGTTCACAGGAAAAGAGATTGGGATAAATGGTCATTTTCTGGTTGGCAAGATGGTCAGTGGGATGCCACAGATATCTGTGTTATGGCCTCAACTGTGTTTTTATAATCTCACTTGGTGACTTCAATGAATTGTGCAATCAGTTGCTTTCTTAAGAGAAAAGTGATCATTAAAGACTGGGCTTTCAGAAGCCTAGGTCCTAAACTTTGGAATTCTCTTCCTAAAAGTCTCTTCCTTTAAGATCCTGCTTAAAGCCCTTCCTCTTCTATAAAGCTGTTAAATACCTGTCCCGCCATCTATTCACTTAGATTAGTATCAAATTTTATTAGATTATGCTGTTATAAGGTATTTTGGAATATTTTACTATATTGAAGTTATTCTAAACACAAAGGATAACATTGTTAAAAGTGGTAGTAATGTTTTCTTCCATTCAGGCACCTCAGTTACCTGACCTTTGCATGATAAAGTATTCATCTTTCTAGCTGTGTTCTTTTCTAACAACATTAAAAGTAAATGATTAACAGACAGGACAGGTTGAGAGAGCAGTTAACTAAGTTTGCAGTGTGACTTTATTAATAAGGGCATACAGTACAAGAGCAAGAAAATTGACCTTTTACAAGACACTACTTTGTGCTCAGTTGGAGTATGCCCAGACATGGATATAAATGTGTAATCTTTGGAAAGAATGCAGAAAGGATTCACAAGAATGGTTCCCAGGATGAGGAAGTGCAGACAATGAAGCTAGGTTGGAGAAGTTAGTATAACTGTTCCTTGGACAAAAGAAGATTGATAGATGTATTCAACACTGTGGTAGTTTTGAATAGGGAGAATCTGTTCCCACTCGTGAAAGAATTGAGAATGAGAGGAAACAGATAAGGTAATTTGCAAAAGAAGTAAAAGCAATTTTCACACAGTAAGTGATTAAGATCTGGAATGCAGTGGGAGAACCAACCAGATCCAATCTTCCAACTCAGCACTGCTCTCTTAACTTGTCCTACCTGTTCAACTTCCCACCTATCTGCTCCATTCTCCTCTCTGACCTATCACCTTCACCCCCTACTTCGTCTACCTATCACATTCCCAGCTACCTTGCCCTAGCCCCACACCCCCCTCCCATTTATCTCTCAGCCCTCTTGGACCACCCCTTCATTCCTGATGAAGAGTTTATGCTAGAAACATCAATTCTCCTGTTCCTCGGATGCTGCCTCACTGGCTGTGCTTTTCCAGCAGCACACTCTTCAACTCTGGAATGCAGTGGCAAGTTTGACAGAGACAGATTAAATTGAAGTATCAAAAAGGACATCGGATTGTTTTTGAAAAGGAAGCATCTGTATGTTTTCAGGGAGAACCCAGAAGAATGTGTGAAGAAAATTACTAATTTGAAGAGCCAGTGGCTGAGTGGGCTCTTTCTGTGCTGCAATTATTCAGTGATTCTACCATCAAACAGTTAGAGAGCTTCAGTCAGATAAAATAATCTGATTTGCGAAACTAAATTCAAGGTCTTAGCTGGTTAAACTTTAAACCACTTGATTGTTTCTATTGCTGTTTCTCAATTATAGTGCTATTGGATACCAAAGATTTCCTGTGATAGTGATAAAGCGGTTCAATTGCTGAAGTACCAGCCAAAAGCTGTTCTTGTTTTGTTTGCTTTGATGATTTTCTCTAGCCGCAGGTAATACACAGGCATCAGACAACCATTGGCTTCCAAGTAAACATTCTTAACTTATATTGCTATGTGATTTAACGGAGGGAAAAGATGTCGTAGTCGTTCTGCCTTTTCATCTGCCTGAAACCCAGGTGCATCTGGGATAGTGATGGTAGGGGTGTGGGTCACTGAAAAGTGATATTCTTATTGGGTTTGCTGAAGTTGAGTGGAAGGAGGCTCATGTGTAAAATAGACCAGTGGAATGAATGACCTATTTTTGGGTGTAGCTTCACTGATAAGGACAAGCAACCTTACACTACCCATTAAGGGAATATTAAGGCCTGTATTCACAGCACAGTTGGATTAGAACCAAATCTACAATGTTTTCTGATCGACACGGCTCAGTAACTTCCTGGATAAACATCCTTCGTCGTCAAAGAATGTCAAGGTTATTTTTAAACTGCTGTAGGAGCTACAATAAACTTTGAAGTGACACCGTTCAGTAGCAATTGATCTTGGGCAGTGCAGCTTTGTGCAACCTGACATCAGATTGAAGCCTGACTAGAGGGGCATTCTTTCTGTTGGGGCTACGTGAGTTTGCCTACAATCCAGGTTCTGCTATTTTAAGATGAATACATTAAACAAAATTAACGTAAATGCCCCGTAAGGCCACTGAAATGAAATCAAAATACTAATGGAAATTTGTTTTTAAATCTGTACTACCTACCTATTGAAGAAGGCCTGAAGTTAATTCAGACCCAGTTTGCACAAAATTCTGTTTGTCATTGAACTGACAGTCTTATTCAGAAAGGCCAGAGGGCTATTCACATTGTGAAATGGAGCTGTCTCATTGCTGTTGCAATGGCCACTTTTGCTTTGAAAATGAACTCATTCTTAGGCCGAATTGGAAAGAAAGAGCACTCTATCAGACACACAGAAAGGAACATTGACTTTCAAGGTGGTAAAAACAATGACTGCAGATGCTGGAAACCAGATTCTGGATTAGTGGTGCTGGAAGAGCACAGCAGTTCAGGCAGCATCCAAGTAGCTTCGAAATCGACATTTCAGGCAAATGCCCTTCATCAGGACCTCTACTTTCAAGTCAGTCATGATAACCATGCCATATAAAATCAAGGTCTGCCTTATGAGGTTACACAGAGATGACTTACACTGCAAGTAACCTATTGCAACAATGAGGTTGAGGAAAGGTTCTGTAGAAGGTGCTTCACACTGTAAGGTTAAAAAAAGATACAATGAAGAGGGTGGAAGGTACAAACCAATGTTCTGTATGCCTCAGACTTATGGTAATGATATGTACAATGTCAGGACACACAGTTCCATTTTTAAGAACACATGAAGAAATAATTAGAAGTTAATTATCCTGAAAACCAACTCGTCTAATCATGCAGAGAGTATGATCAGGGAGCAGCTTGGTCATTAGATATTTGCTAGGTCTGATTTCCAGTTTGAGAGTGTGGTGCTGTAAAAGCAGAGCAGATCAGGCAGCATCTGAGGAGCAGGGGAATTGACTTTTCAGGCATAAGCCCTTCATCAGGAATTTGCAGTTTGAAGCGATTTAACAAATTGAAGCCAAAAAAATATAAACCTTGGTCTCTGTTCTCCATAACAGTCTTCCATATGGTCTTTTCAGCCATGTCTAATGATTAAGAAATCTAGCTTCTAATTTCTTTTTTATTCCATCAATTGTCTCCTCTCCTGAACTGGTTCCCTTGTTACTTAGCCATAGCTCCGTGACTCAGGTTATCATATATTACTTCCTCTATTCTTCCACAGTGAGCTGAGGCATACTGCATTGGCGGGCAATATAACAATACCATTCAGGTACCAATACCTACCTAGTCACACGGTAGGGATTCAAGTCCGACTCAATGGCTTGAGCACAAATGTCTATACTGACATTTCAGTGCAGTTCTAAAGATTAGATGTCTTTAAGAGAAGACAATAAACTGATAACCCAGTTTATCTTTCATGGGATGTGGGTGTCACATGGGGTCAGCATTTATTGCCCTTCCTCAGTTGCCCTTAAGAAGGTGGTGGCGAGCTGCCTTCTTAAATTTGTGAAGTCCAGTTTGGTAAGTACACCCACAATGCCGTAAAAGGTGTGAGTTCCAAGATTTTGATACGGCATCACCAAGGCAACATGGCTCAATCTCATGGCACTATTTCAAAATGGAGCAAGGGTACTATCTGCTGTGCCCTGACCAATTCATCTGCCAGTAAATATCATGAAATAACAAACTGTTTGATCATAATGTACTGCTGTTTGTGGGTGTCCGCTGAAGACAAATTTGTCACTCACAATCCTACATTACAGGAGTTTTTCTATTTCAACAATTCTTCATTGGCTGTGAAGTGGTTTGACATGTCCAGTGGCCATGAAAAGCACCATTTAAAATGTAAATCTATCTTTTTTCAACAGCTTGAATATAATGCAACACCTTTACTATATAAAAATAAAGTCATAAACTTCACAAAGGCCCACCTCTATCCCACTACCTTCTCTTTCAATCTCGTCACTAGCTGTAAGTTGTTAAAATGTTGACCAGTATTATATGAGCAGAAATTTCCTCAGTCCAAATACTGGGAAGACCAAAGTTATTGGCTTAATTTCCTGCCACAAATTGTGTTTCCTGGTGACCAACCATCCCTCTTCTCAGTATGTAATTGAGTTTTAACCAGACTGAACCAGACTCTTCATCATCCTCTTATTAAAGGGAGATGGTGCCATAGACGTAATGTGACTTGAAACGTTAGCCAGTGGGTTCAGAATAATCCTCCAGGAACAAGGGTTCAAATCCTACCACCACAGCTGGTGGATTTGAATTTAATCAGTAAAAGCTACAATTGAAACCTCACCCAATAAATGGTGACTGTGAACCTACAATTGATTGTTCTAAAACCCACTTAGTTCACTAAGATCCTTCAAGGAAAAACAAAATCCAGTGTACTAACCTGGAAGGGCTAAGCAGACCACTCACACCACTGCAAAGTTTAAAGACAGGAATGAAAGCAGATGGACAACCAAGCATTGATCCAGGCAATGGAACTGACAATGGGAAATCCAGCTTTGTCCTCATGTACCAAAATTGGAAAAGATGTCACACAGTCCAGTAAAGCAACAGCCTGACATAATCAAACTCATATAATCATACCTTACTCATACATTCTTGCTACCTCCATCTCAGGCTGACCCACCAAAAGTTGTAGCATAGTGGTATACAATTAGGAAGTGGCTGGCCTCAGAGATCTCAACATTGACTCTAGATCCCAGGAAATTTCATGGTGTCAGTTCAAACTGGGGCAAGGAAACCTTCTGTTAAGTACCATGTATCCAGCAACCTACCATCTTTCCAGCAACCTACATCTACCCTACCAGCTCAGCTGATACATCCTCAATATTGAACATTTACCAGAAAATCCACTCCATAAGAACACTACAAGACAATAAGAAATAGGAACAGGAATAGACCATTCAGCCCCTCAAGCCTATGCTGCCATTCAATAGGGTCATGATTGATCCAACATTCCTGGTGTCCACTTTCTTGTCCATTCCCTGTAACCCTTGATTCCCCTGCTGATCAACAATCTACCTACCTTAACCTTAAATATACCCAACGACTCTGCCCCCACAGCTCTCTGTGGCAAGGATTTCCAAAGACTCAACTCTTTGAGAGAAGAAATTCCTCCTCGTTGCCATCTTAAATTGGTGCCTCATTATTTATAGACTCTTTAGTCTGTGCATTCTGGTCTTAGGATTTCCAATGAGAGGAAACATCCTCAGCATTTGCACTGTCAAGTCCCTTAAGATTCCTTTACGTTTCAGTAAGATAACCTGTCAATTGTCTAAACTCTAATGAGTAGAGTCCCAACCTGTTTAATCTTTGCTTATAAGACAATCCCTCCATCCCAGGGATCATCCACATGAATATTTTTTGAATTTTCTCCAGTGGAATAATACCTTTCCTTAAATGAGGTCACTCAGTGTTTCAGATGTGGTCTCACCAGCACCTTGTACAGTTCTGGTAAGACTTCTAAGCCTATACTCTAACCCCCTTAAAATAAAGGCCAACATTCTATGTGTCTTCCTGATTACCTGTTAGCTTTCTGTGTTTCATGAACAACTTCTCCCAAATCCCTTTGTGACACTGCTTTTTGAAGATTTTCTCCTATTAAATAATTCTATTTTTGTCCTCTATTTTAAAATGAATGGTTTCACATTTTCCCATATAACACTCCATTTGCCAACCTTTTTGCCCACTTAATTAATCTATCAGTATCTCTCTATAAAAGTTTGAATTCCTCACGTAACTCTGGATGGCATTCTGGATGCTGGTGAGGCAACCAACAAAAGGCAAAAAGAGGAAAATTATCCTCATCAAGGTACCTGCCCGAGATGCATCTCTCCTTGACAATATGCGAAGGAGTGACCGTTGCACCATCATTGTGAAGACAAAGTCCCATATTCATTTTGAGGATATCTTCTATCATGTAACACAAACACCATGTGAATTGCGATAGATTTTTGAAGTCTCCATACTGGGAATCCATTAGGTACTGTCGGTTATCAATAGTAGCAGAATTGTACTCAGTCACAATCATGGCCTGATATATCCTGTTCAATGAAGAATGCAACAGGTAATGGAAGGGGCAGCACCTAAAAAAGAAAAGAGTTGTCAACCTGGTGAAGCCACAACATGAGACTACCTACCTTCCAAAATATAGAAGCAACATATGATACAAAGAACCAGCAATCCCACAGACCAGAACCACCCTCTTCTATCTGGACATATCAGCCCCAAATGTTGGTGGGTAATTACACAATTAATGGAGGGACAAGGCTGCGTGCAATCTCCATTCTCAATGATGGGAGGGATGACCAGCCCATGAGTGCAAAAGGTAACAACATTTAGCTGGAAGCACCAAATGGATGATCCACTTTGGGTACTTTTGTAAAGCTCCCAGCATCACAAATGCCATTATTCAGCCAATTTGCTTAATTCCACGTGATATCAAGAAACAGCTGATGACACTGGATACTGTAAACCCTGTGGGTTCTTAATAGTGTTCTGACAACACCACTGAAGACTTCTGCTCTAGAATTAGCTGTATCACTCGGCAAGCTGTCCCACTTCAAAAATTACACAACACCAGGTTATAGTCCAACAGGTTTATTTGGAGACACTAACTTTCGAAGGCACTAGCTAGTGTCTCCTAATAAACCTGTTGGACTATAACCTGGTGTTGAGTGATTTTTAACTTTATCCACCCCAGTCTAACACTGGCACCTCCAAATCATACTTCAATCACAACAATGACATCTGTCAGTGTGTCCAGGTATGCTCTGTCTACTAAAAGCAGAGTAAATCTAAACTGACCAATTACCTCACATCAGCCTACTTTTGACTGTAAAGGAAGTGATGGAAAAGATCAACGACAATGCTGACAAGTGGAACTTGCTCAGCAATAACTAGCTCAGTGACACTCAGTTTGAATTTTATCAGGGCCAGTCAGTTCCTGACCTCATTGCAGCTTCAGTCAAAGCCTGGGCAAAAGAGCTGAATTCAAGAGGAGAGGCAAGTGTGATGGCTTTTGACACCAAGGTCACACTTGACTGAATATAGCATGGGAACCCAAGAGCTGTGAATGAACAAAGATGGATTTTTGTCCTACTTTTGTAGTGTATATGATTACTGTTATTGACATAAGCACCTGAGTATTGCGAATGCAAAGACTTTCCCTGCATTTTTTTGTAAAAATATAAGTGACAATAAAGTACTTTTCTATTCTAAATCAGGAGGAAGCCCCTTCATTGTTTGGAGTCATACTTGACACAAACAAAGATGGTTGTGATGATTGGAAATAATTCATCTCAGTCCCAGGCCATTAATGAAGGAGTTCCTCAGGTAGCAACTGAAGCCAAACCATCTTCAGCTGCTTCATCTGTTACCTTCCTTATACTAGAATGTCTGAAATGTGGATATTCACAATGCTTCAACAACATTCGCCACTCTGCAGCTATCCAAGTATCCCGTGATCATATGCAGCCAGACTTAGACAATATCCAGGTTTGGGCTGATTGATGGCAAGCAGCTTATGTGCCACATAACTATCAGGCAATTAATGACGCCCTCCAATAGAAGTTTCTAATTTTCTACTCTTGACACTCATATTACTGACTCCCTCACTTGGATCATTCTGGATGTTATCACGAACCTGAAACTGAACCAAACTGAAATGTTATATTAATGTTGAACAATACGTTAGATTCCAGCCAATAGATGATGTCATATGGACCTGCATGGAGAACTGAAGAATCCAGTGCAATGCTTTCTGACATGTCATCCCTGGTTCCTGAGAGTCTTACTATTTATCTCCAATGGACCAAAATAACCTTAACTCATTGATAAAGGCAATAAAGTGCATCTTGTGGTTAAGACTAGTCCCTTTTCATATTAAGACTCAAAAGGGTTGATTCTCTATCACTTCAAACCAAACAGGACACTGTTTCAAAGGGAGAATTGGTGTGGCACCACTCGACTCCAACCATCAGCAGGTCTCACAGCTATATGACATGGTGATCAGCAGTAGGATCCTGGCTTGAATACCTTAAATGTAACAATGGTGAAAAAAATCCAGGAGAAAGAATTTTCTGAAGATCTGTGAGTTTCCTGCTCTAGGAAAATCACCACTTTAAGGACATTTGGACTGTCAGTCAAAAGTAGCAAATATTTGAACATGCAAGCAGTCAACAATCAGGGGAAAAGCAGGATTCCATGCTAAAGCCTTCTCTTCGATAGATAAGCAGGAAGCTGGGAGAACACAGAAAGCCAGGCAGCGTCAGGAGGTGGAGAAGTCAATATTTCGGGTGTAACCCTTCTTCAGTACTGGGGGTGGTGTGGGGAGAACTGCAGATAAAAGGGGTGGCGGGGGCAGGGTAGTGAAGTGGGGATAGGTGAAGACAGGTAGAGGGTACAACCTGGTTGGTCAATGGGAGGGATGAGAGGAATGGAAGGGAGAGGGAGGGACTGGGAAGAGAGTCAAGGGATGGGCAAGGAGGTGGTGACTGAGAGGTCAGGTCGGCGCCTGTGGGCCTAGCTGAGATGCTCGGTGAAATGTTCCCTTAATTTAATTTTGGGATCCCCAATGTAGAGAAAACCACACCGGGAGCACCTGATGTAGTAAACTAGGTTGGAAGAGAGGCAGGTGAACTTCGGAAGGACTGTTTAGTGCCCTGGATGGAGGTGAAGGCGGTGGTGTACCTGCTGGTTTTACATCTTCTCCATTTGCAGGGAAGGTACCTGGGGGTTCAGGGGGCTTGGTGGGGACAGTGGCACAAACCAAGGGTTGATGAAGGGAACAGTCCTTGTAGAAGGCAGAGAGGGATGGGGAGGGGAAGGCGTTCTTCGTGATGGGGTCTAGTTGGACTTGGCACAAGTTTTTAAGGATGATACATTGGATGCACGGTGGTAGGTAAGGACAAATGAGCCAAACTAGTTGCACAGTCTTTAGAGAAGAACAATCTTTAGGTGCAGTCTCAATTTGAAGTTTGGCTGTAAAGGCACTATTTCAGAGCTTTCTGCATAAATTGTTTTAAATTAATGACTTAAGGAAAGGATAGAGGTAAAGAAAGCAATGCTTACCAGTTTCAGTGAGCATCACCCAGTAGAGAGTGCACACTGAGGCATGTATACATTGCAAAGTCAAGGGCCATTAAATTAATGATCACTGAGGCATAGAATTGAGAAGATCGTGGAGCAGATTTCAGACAACAAGAGAGGAATTTCAAAGTTTTGGAAAACACAGTCTGATGAAAGAAGATAGAACACTTTACAAGACTGTGACAATATTGGGAGACATGTAATTTAAACTGCAGGTTTGGCATGAAGATTGAAAAAAACAGAACCATTGAGTTTTATTTAGATTATTGCAGGTAGGGGTATGCACTGTGTGTTAGGCCATGATAGAAAAAATGATATTTTCCTGCCTATTTAGGAAGCAGGAAACTGTATAGAACCTCCTACCTGTAGGAGGTGGAAAACTAATCTTTAGATCAGGAAATTGCAGAAAAACTCTAGCAAGCGGTACAGAGATAGAGGCTGCTATGTAACAGAACTGAAATCTAAAAGCTTTATTAGGGACAAAAAAGCAACATTGCAATAATTCAACAGTTAAAAGCTTGGGTAGATTATAATACAAGGGAACTTAACAACATTGAAATACGACAAGATTAAAAGCTTAAAGGGCAGCGGATTACCACCTGCTTTGAGATGCTACAAATTTAAAACAGCTTTAAAGTATTAAGCACAAGTAACCACCTTAAGAAGGAAATGGCATGAAAAATAGTGTGACTACAAAGATTTAATGTCAGATTTGGGCTTGAGATCTCAACGGAGTCTAACATGTCATTCCTTTTTCCTGATAGTCTTCATAATTAAGTCTAAATAATCACCATACTTATTGGTATGATGACTCCGTTTTGTTGACATAAATGCCACTTCTTGTTAAGCCAAAGTAGTGGTTCATCTTCTACCGCTGCTAACCAACAGGGCTTTAGACTCACTATAGAAAGGAAGATCAGTAACAATACTTTAACCCAACCTTAAGCATCTGCAGTTGTTTCAGCAGATGTGTGACAGCAGCCATATAAATTAACACTGATGGTATTAAACCAGTCATCTAGAAAATTATCTGTGGCTACAAAAGCAGGTCAGAGGCTAGGAATACAGGTAATGTACCTCCTGACTCCTCTAAGCCTGTCCACCATCTATAAGGCATAAGTCAGAATGTGATGGAATAAGTCTCAACTGTCTGAATGAGTACAGTAGTGACAACACTCAAGAAGCTTGATACCATCCGGAACAAAGCAGCTTGCTCAATTGGCACTTCAACTGCCTTCAACATTCACTGTCTCTCCCACCGCTGCACTGGGGCAGTAGTGATGTACTGCAAAAACTCTCTACAACTCCTTGACCTCTACCATCTTGAGTCATAGAATCCCTACAGTGTGGAAACAAACCTTTTGACCCAAAAAGTCCACACCAACCATCTGAAGAATATCCCACCCAGACCCATTTCCCTATCCTATTACTTTACATTTCCCCTGACTAATGCACCTAATCTACACATCCTTGAACACTATGGGCAATTTAGCATGGCCAATTCACCTAACAATCTTTGAACTGTTGAAGGAAACTAGAGCACCTGGAGGAAACCCAACAGACACGGGGAGAATGAGCAAACTCCGCACAGTCGCCTGAGGCTGGAATTGAACTTGGGTCCCTGGCACTGTGAGGCAGCAGTGCTAACAACTGAGCCACCAGTATAAGTACAGCAAATACAAAGCGACAATAACTTGGGGTATCTCTACACCACAAAGACTGCAGCAGTTCAAGAAGGCAGCTTCTCCAGGGTGTTAACACTTTTGTTTACTCGGGAATCCTCAGTGCTGAACAGGACTTCCTTTCACTTTGGTTGTATGGTACCTAAACTGCCTGATTTTGGATCTGCAATGGCCTGCTACAAAGGAGGCATGTGGTGTTTGATGTGGTGGCTGGGATTCTCAGTTTTCAGGACCACTTGGTCTCTACCTAGCCTCTCCGGGATGCTTCAGCTGGGAGTATTTTCAGGATGTTGCAGTGATATTTTTCTTGGGATTTGTACATTGTTCAAGTTTCTGACACCTTTAGAATGACAGGTGACACTGCTGCTCTGTAGACCATGAGCTTGGGCTGAGTTTGAGGCCTTCATCATGAAACATCCTGAACCTGTTATCAATCCTGTATGCCAGGATCACAGCTTCAGCATCATTGTGCAGCAGGTGGAAAGTGGTGATGAATTTCTGTGGCAGCCAGCTTTAGGAAAGGTGCTCCCTAATCCCTCCTCACTGACAGTGTCAAAGATCTTTCTGAGGTCGAAAAATGTCAAGCACAAAGATTGCTACTGCTGTCTACATATTTCTCAGATTTGTCTTGTTGTGTAGGTCATGCTCACTATCTTTCTTCATGCATTGTGACGGTGACAGGAGCTCTTCAGCCACTAGGAGAAGGTGGATCAAGGATAGATTTTGCAATTACATTCCTTGTGATAGGCAACAGGGAGATACCTCTGTAGTACTGCAATCTCATCTACTTTCTGAAATATGGTCACAATTATGGCATCTCCGAGAACTGCTTTCATGTTACTCTCCTCCTGGATTTGTTTTTATTTGCTCATGTGATAAAAGAATCAGTGATTATGTCAGTCTTTATTGCCCATTGCTAATTGTCCTGGAGAATTCGAGTTGCCTTCTTGAATCATTGCAGTCCTTGCAGTAGGTAGATCCATAGGACGGATGTTCTAGGATATTGGCTGGAGAGCAACTGTGAAGGCATATTGATTTAGTTCAAAGTCAGGATGGTATGTGACGTGGATGGGAGCTTGCATACAGCGGCGTTCCCATGCATCTGCTGTCTTTCTCCTTCTAGGTGACAGGGGTCACAGATTTGGAAGCTGCATGACAAATGCTGCAGTGCATCTTGTAGGCAGTACACACTGCTGATCCTGTGCATTGGTGGTGCAGGGAGTGAATGCTGAAAGTGTTGGATAAAGTGCCCATCAACCAAGCTGCTTTATTCTGGATGGTGTCAAGCCTCAGAGTATGTTGAAGCTACACTCATCCAGGAGTGTGAAGAGTATTCCAACACTTCTGACTTGTGCCTTGTGGATACTGGACTGTCCAGTGGAGTGGACAGAGTCCAGTAATATTATTATGACACCACGGCCACCATTTCCCACTGATCATTAACTTTTCTTTTGCCTGATATACTTTTCAAAATACTTAACACTGTACCAAATGGAGACATGAGGGGAGTTACTTGCCCCAGAATTCATAGACTCTGACCTGCTCTTGTCACCATAGTATTTAAAAAGGCTTTTTCACTTCAGTTTCTGCTGAACGATTAGCCCCAGGATGTTGAGGACAGTGAGGGAGATGAGATCATGCACTCATGCCAAGAATATTGCTCTGCCATAATTCAATATTCACTCTTTTGTTCTGGTGATCTTTTCAGTTCTCAGCTGTCAGATGTCCTTTCCAAACTCATGTCAGGCTAGGGCTATGTTCGTTAGTGGCAGTAAGCATGGTCAAGGGCTTTCAGTTTGAAAACAGAGTCTCAGTTGAGGACATCTGTGAAGTGTTCCTTCCAATGAATCTTGACTGTCTCTCTGTCCTTGATTAATATAATTACAATCTTAGCTGTCAAATGGGATATATTCTTGGGTACTAGGGCCACTGGATGTGTTGACGGTGTTGAAAAATCCATACATGGCTGTTGGCAAATTGTTGATTTCCTGTACTCTGTTCTTTTAATGCTCAATCAACAATGGCTTGACAGTCATCTTGAGTCCAACTTTTAATTCCAACTTATCAATTAAATTCAAATTTTACCATCAGCCAAGGTGAGATTGAACCTAAATTCCAAAGACCGTTAACTTGAGTCCAGTAACATTATCACTACACCACTACCACCACTTCCTATTGATCATTAGCTTTCCTTTTGCCTGATGTATTTTTCAAGATACTTAACATTGTATCAAGGATAGACATGTCCTTTGTGCACTGCTTGAGTATTCATTGGCCATCAGCCATGAGGCAAGAGAGGAGTATTACCTTCTTGAAGGTTTCTGCTACTTGTGGACTTCTTGTACCTGGTGGGTCTTAAACCCCAAAATCCATCAGTTCCTTGGCCTTGGTGGATCTCCTGGAAGTATGCTGGAGCTGGTAGGTTGGACATATATTCCAACTTTATCACTGATATTGAGCTTTAATGCTCAGATATTTGGTACAAACACAAAACAGAAGCAGAACTAGGCCATTCAGCGCCTTAAATCCACTCTATCATTTAGTAATATCATGGCTGATTGGTTTATGTTTCAAATTCCATATTTGTATCGATCTTAACAATCTTTACTTCTCCTGCCGAATGAAAATCTATCTACTTTTGTTGGAAAAATATTCAATGAGTCATCTCTTTCGAAGACAGAGTACCAAAGTTGTACAAGCTCACCCCTTGAGAGAAAACGTATCTCCTCATCTTTGACCTGAAAGTGCAATTTCTAATCTTAAAACAGTGGCGCCTCATTTTAGACTGACCCACAAGAGGAAACATCCTTTCAACATCAACTCATCAAGACCATTCAGGATTTTATAAATCTTTCAATCAAGTCACTCCTCACTCTGCTGAACACCAGTTGGAACAAGTCAAGTCTGTTCAAACTCTTCTCTAAAGATAATGCACTTGTTCCAGGTATTGATCTAGTAAACCTTCTTTGGACCGTCTCCAATGCCATTACAACCTTCCTTAAATAACGAGAACTAACCTGCATCCAGTATTCAAGATGTGGTCTCACCAATGGTCTGTAGGAGCGAAATATAATTTCCTTAATTTTGTGTTCAATTCCTGTTGTGGTAAAGGACAACATCCCAGTCATCTTTATGACTGCACTTTATCTGCATACTAACTCTTTGTGACTCATTCCCTACAACACCTAATCCTCTGATAAGATGTGCTTATAGAGGTTTATAAATAATGAGGGGTATCGATAAGGTGACTGGCAGGTGTCTTTTCCCTAGGCTGGGGATTTCAAGACTACAGGGCATATGTTTAAGGTGAGAGGAGAATGATTTTAAAAAAAAAAGACATGAGTGGCAATTCTTTTACACGGTGAATGGTTCACCTGTGGAATGGACTTTCAAAGGAAGTAGTAGATGCAGGTACAGTTAAAATGTTTAAAAGACATTTGGATAAGTGCATGAATAAGAAATATTTGGGAGCATATGGGCCAAGTGCAGGCAGATGGGACTAGTTTAGTGTGGGATTATGGTCGGCATGGACTGGTTGGACCCAACGGTCTGTTTCAATGTTGTATGACTCTAGATTAGATTAGATTAGATTACTTACAGTGTGGAAACAGGCCCTTCGGCCCAACAAGTCCACACCGCCCCGCCGAAGCGCAACCCACACCATACCCCTACATTTACCCCTTACCTAACACTACGGGCAATTTAGCATGGCCAATTCACCTGACCTGCACATCTTTGTGACTGTGGGAGGAAACCGGAGCACCCGGAGGAAACCCACGCAGACACAGGGAGAACGTGCAAACTCCACACAGTCAGTCACCGGAGGTGGGAATTGAACCCGGGTCTCTGGCGCTGTGAGGCAGCAGTGCTAACCACTGTGTCACCGTGCCGCCCTTAATCTAGAGTTCTGTAACTCTGCATTTCATTTCATGTGACCATACAATAAAAATAAAGCCTTATTTTTCAGCAGCCTGAATGCCCCCTCCTTCATTAGCCATTCCCTTAGCCTGTGCTCAGTCACACTTTTCAGTGCCACAATGGGGAAGTACTATACACAGCAGTTGGGCACTGAGAGGCACCTTGAGACATAGGAGCCTTGAGCAAATTTTGCTGCCATGTCACAGAGCCCATACACATCACTGTGTGTAAATAGCACGTTGTTGGTGGTACTAGAATACACAGATTAAACTAAGTTATACTAGGCAAGAAAGATTGAAAAGCAAATGGATATAAATACATCAAGAGGATAGATTAGTTCTTAACAATGTAACTATAAAATTTAGATCCTAGTATATGTGTATATCATGCCACTATGAAACTCACAAGAACTCATTTGTGACATAATGTTTGTATGTCTCTCAGATACATTACTGAACTGAACTGTTCCAATGAAAAGAGAATGTAACTCTAGAATGATCAGTCTAATAGCAGCGAATCCACATCAGAAAACTGTTCAACAAACATTATACAGCAAATGTTCCTTTTAAGGTGGATAAGATGAATAGCCAAGGTAGGGGTAGGGGAGTACTTTCCCTTTCCAAGGGTAGGGGAGTCCAAAACTAGAGAGCATAGGTTTAAGATGATAGGAGAAAGATTTAAAAGGGACATATGGGGCAACTTCTTCACACACAGGGTATATGGAACAACCTGCAGAGGAAGTGGTAAAGGTGGACACACTTACAACATTTAAAAGATATTTGGACAGGAAAAGTTTAGAGGGATATGGGCCAAATACAAGCAAGTGGCTCTAGTTCAGTTTAGAAAACCTGGCCAGTGTGGACGCATTGGGCCGAAGGGTCTGTTTCTGTGCTGTATGACTGTATGACTCTATAACTCACATGCAGAACATTTTACACAGTCTGTTGATTTCTTAAAGTACAATAAGCCATCTGACCAGAGGAGACATAATTCTCTTCTCAACAACATACGATATACTACAATGTCAATGTGAAATTCTGAGCATAGGGTGTGGTTCCGAAATGCCACATCATCAAAGACAAAGATGTACAGCCTTCAGACAACAATGTTTTGAAGTGTTACTATACCTGGTTGTAGACTTTCCTGGCCCACCTACCAAAACAGATGAATCAAGTCAAAAATTTGAGGGGGGGCTAGGAGGGATAAGCTGCAGGTGCTGTAAAGAGAAGTAATTTAGAACATGCATTTGAGAATTTATATAACTCCTAATCAGTGTTTATGATGAGGGGAATAAAGGTTGAGGAGGGGCATTGTATAAGGCTTCAGCATCCTGGAGCAAATTTGCTGTGGTGCTTTAGAGCTGCACATCACTGAGTATAAACAGCAAAATGTTGGAGCAGTTAAAGTTCTCGACACCAGACCATAGAAAATTGGAAAATTGAGAAAACACAAGGTCATGAGCATATGGTGAAGGCAGATTTGACCTTACCTGATGGGAGTAGAAGTCAGAACAAATGTCAAGTATATGATTACCAAAAAAGCAGTATTTAGTATTAACGTATAACATAGACTTAGAAGTCTAAGCCTGAAAACAGTCCTTCACTTTGCCTTCTCCTCAACCAGTCTGTCTTGAACCCAAACACATACTGGCATTAAGCACACAATAAAAGAGATGACTGTTGCCTCTCCTCCTTTGCAAAGCACCCTTTATCTTTCTGCTCATCTGAGGAGCCCAAGAACCTGAGGAAGACTCCAAGCACCTTCTTCACCTTGCAACATCTGATAAGATGGCACTGGAGTAGGGCTTCTGAACACAGGCTTTATACAGTCCGTCTGCTTCTGTTTATGTTTATTTTCTTTTTTCTCTCTTTTCATGTTTTGTTTTTTTCCTTTTATTTTACTTAACCATTGTTGAATACCTCAGTGGCAGCAACAGCATTGACGTGGCAAGTGAGCCCAGTGCAGACTCGAGTGAACCAGCGTGGACTCGAGTGAGCCCAGTGTGGACTTGAGTGAGCCCAGTGTGGACTTGAGTGAGCCCAGTGCGGACTCTAGTGGGCACAATGCGGACTTGAGTGAGCCCAATGCAGACTTGAGTGGGTCTAGTGTGGATTTGAGCGGACCCAGTACAGATTCAAGTGGGTCCAGTGTGGACAAAAGTGGGTCCAGTGTGGACTATAGTGGGCCAAGTGTGGACCCGGGTGGGTCCAGTATGGATTCAAGTTGGCCCAGTTTGGACTCGAGTGGGGCTAATGTGGACTTGGGTAAGGCCAAGGCGGACTCAGGTGGGTCCAGTGCGGACTCGAGTGGGCCCGGTGTGGATTGGAGTGGGGCCAGTGCGGACTCGAGTGGGCCCGGTGTGGATTGGAGTGGGGCCAGTGCGGACTCGAGTGGGCCCGGTGTGGATTGGAGTGGGGCCAGTGCGGACTCGAGTGGGCCCGGTGCGGATTGGAGTGGGGCCAGTGCGGACTCGAGTGGGCCCGGTGCGGATTGGAGTGGGGCCAGTGCGGACTCGAGTGGGCCCGGTGCGGATTGGAGTGGGGCCAGTGCGGACTCGAGTGGGCCCAGTGCGGACCTGGGTGGGCGTAGTGTGGTCTCAAGTGAGCTGAGTGTGGACTCAGCTGGGCCCAATGTGGATTTGAATGGGGCAAAAGTGGATACTGCAGATGCTGGAGATTAGAATCCAGAATAGAGTGGTGCTGGAAAACACAGCAGGTCAGGGCAGCATCCGGGGAGCAGGTAAATCGATATTTCGGGCAGAAGCCCTGAAAAAGGCCTTCTTCCTGATGAAGGGCTTTTGCCTGAAACACCAATTTTACTGCTCCTCGGATGCTGCCTAACCTGCTGTGCTTGTCCAGCACCACTCTAATCTGGATTCGAGTGAGCCCAGTGCAGACTTGAGTGGGCCGAGTGCGGACTCGAGTGGGCCCAATGTGAAATTATGGCAATGTCGTTGGAGGGGCGTTTGGATTCCTGGCCACATTTGCATCCAGCGCAGATTTATGGAGGTGAGTTCGGACCCAGTACCAGACCGACGGTACTGGCAAGGTGGGCCTGAATTAGACACATGGCAGTGGAGTTGAATTTGGGCCGGTGTGGTACCTGGCAGTATCAGTGGTGGCTGTGTTGGTGAAGTACAGTGAGGACTCACAGGGGCCGTGGAGATTGGTGGAGGTGAAATAGTGCCAAAAAATGGCAGCACTGCAGCAAAGGGTGCACATACCTAGCCACCAGGCTGATGGCCCATGGTAGAGGACCTAGCACGAAGGACTGGAAAGTTGAAACTTTTTTCTTTATTTTTGTACTTTTATATTCAATGCTTTGATTTATTTTTCTGTGTTTTATGCTGGTGGTGGAGAGTGGCAACATTATACAATACTTTTCACTGTATTTTGTTACAGTTTCTGGATCTTGCTCTCTATGAGAGTCATCTATCACTCAATGGAAGTGCCAAGTGTGCATCCATCAGAGACATGGCAACATTCATGACATGGATGGACCTCTCCTTCAAGGTATGAGGGACAAGTTGGTTTTGATAGATTGAGCATGATGATGGTGGACAATAGTCAATATTTAAGGAATGCATGTATGCATTGCAGTAGTTAGATTTCCTTTTGGGCGAAAGAACATAACAGTTGTCCAACCATAGCTGACAAAAAAAAAAACGTTAAGAATAGTATTAGACGAGTCATAAAATTGCTGGAGAAAGTTACAAGCCTGAGGCCTGGGAGCAGGTTAGAATTTAACAAAAGAGGACCAAGAGGTTGGTTAAAAGGGGAGAAATAGGAAATGTGTAAACTTACAAGGCACATAAACGTGAACTGTAAGCAATTTTGTAATTACGTAAAATAGAAGGTTGGTGAAGACAAATGTAGTTCTCTTGCAGTCTGAAATGGGAGAACTGACAATGGAGAACTAGGAAATAATACAGCAATCAACAACTACTTTAGTTCTGTCTCCACAAAAGGCATAAATAACTTCCCAGAAATGTTGGGGAGGCAAGATCTTGAGAAGGAAGAATTGAAGGAAGTTAGGAAAAAAAAAATGTGCTGGAGGAATTATAGGGAATGAAAGTTAATATATCCCCAGGACTTGATAATCTACACACCAGCGTACTAAAGGAAGTGGCCATGGAAATAATGGATGCAATGCTTGTCGTCTTCCACAGCTCTGCAGGTTCTGGAGAAGTCCCATAGGAACGAGCAATAAGTGGTAGCCAACCAGTGACGCCCATATACCAAAAGTGAATTTTAAAAAAAATTGCAGGTTGACAAATGTAATCACACTGTTCAAAAATGGAAGAGGGAGAAAATGCGCATTATAGGTTGGTTAGCCTGACATTATTGTTAGAGAAAACATTAGGATCTATTATAGAGGATGAAGACATTTACAAAATACCAGTGGTAATACACAAAGTCATAACGCATGGAAAGGAAATCATCTTTGACAAACCTACTGGAGATTTTTGAGGACGTAACTGGTAGGTTAGATAAAGAAGAATCAGTGAATATACTCAAACATTTTCAGAAAATATCCAATAACGATCCATCAGAGGTAATTGAGCAAAAGCAAAGCATATGAAATTGGTGACAATACACTGGCCTGGGTTTGGAATTGATTAGCACATAAGAAGTAGAGAACAGGGATAAATGGATTGTTTGCTGAATGGAAGGAGATAACAAGTGGGGTGCTGAGTGATCAGTGCTTGGTGCCCAGCTATTCATAACATATATCAACAGTTTGGATGAGGGAATCAAGTGTAATATTTACAAGGTTGCTGACAAAACATGACTAGATCCAAGTGTGAGTGATAAGGAAGATGTAAGGAGGATTCAGGATAACTTTGGCAAGTTGAGTGGGTTGACAGAGTATAACATGTATATAGGCAAAGTTGACCATTTTGATATAGAACATAGAATAGAACAGTACAGCACGGCCCAAGCCCTTCAGCTCTCGCGGTTGTACCGACCTTTTATTCTTATTCTAAGATCAAACTAACCTACATACCCTTCATTTTACTATCATCCATGTGCCTATCCAAGAGTTGCATAAATACCCCTAATGTATCTGACTCTACTACCACTGCTGGCAATACATTCCATGCATCCACCACTCTCTGGGTAAAGAACCTTCCTCTAACATCTCCCCTAAACCTTCCTCCAATCACCTTAAAATTATGCCCCCTTGTGACAGTCATTCTGCCCTGGGAAAAAGTCTGTGGCTATCCATTCTATCCATACCCCTCATCATCTAGGTCACCTCTATCAAATCACCTCTCATCCTTCTTTGCTTCAATGAGAAAAGCCCTAGTTTCTTCAATCCTTGTTCATAAGACATGCCCTCTAATCCAGGCATTATCCTGGTAAATCTCCTCTGCACTCTCTAAAGCTTCCACATCCTTGCTAAAATGAAACGATCAGAAGTGAACACAATATTCCAAGTGTGGTCCATAGAACTGCAGCATAACCTTGCGGCTTTTAATCCCTGCGTTAATGAAAGTCAACACATCGTATGCCTTCTTAACAACCCTATCAACTTGGGTGGCAAATTTGAGGGATCTATGGTTCATGGACCCCAAGATCTCTCTGTTCCTCCACACTGCCAAGAATCCTACCTTTAACCCTGTAATCTGCATTCAAATTCAACCTTCCAAAAATGAATTACTTCATACTTTTCCAGGTTGAATTCCATCTGCGACTTCCCAGCCCAGCTCTGCATCCTGTCAATATCCTGTTGCAACCTACAACAGCCCTCCATACTATCCATAACTCTACCAACCTTCGTGCCATCAGCAAACCTACTAACCCACTCTCCCATTTTCTCATCCAAGTTATTTATAAAAATCACAAAAAGTAAAGGCTGAACATTTTTCATCAACTACCACACGCTGTCTTCTGTGGACCAGCCAATTCTGTATCCAGACAACCAAATTTCCCTGTATCCATGCCTCCTTACTTTCTGAATGAGCCTACCATGGGGAATCTTATCAAATGCCTTGCTAAAATCCATGTACACCACATCCACTGCTCTACCTTTATCAATGTGTTTTGTCATATCCTCAAAGACTTCAGTAAGGCTTGTGAGGCATGACCAGCCCCGCACAAAGCCATGTTGACTATCTCTAATCATGCTATGCTTTTCCAAATAATCATAAATCTTAAGAAACAAAATGACAGAGTATTACTTAAATGGCGATAAATTTGGAAATATTGATGTGCAAAGGAGCCTGTGCATCCTTGTTCACCAGTCACTGAAAGAAAATATGCAGGTGCAGCAAGTAGTTAAACATTCAAATGGTATATTGGCTTCCATTACAAGGATGTTTGAGTACAGGAGCAAGGACATCTTACTGCAGCTGTAGAGATCCTTCACAAACCACAGCTAGAATATTGCATGTAGTTTTGAGTTTCCTTACCTAAACAAAAGTTCCAATTGCAATCAAAGGTGGCCAGAGATGTTCCTGGAATGGCAGATTTGTTCTATAAGGACAAATTAGGTAGACCAGTATTATATTCACTTGAATTTAGAAGAATGAGAGAGGGTCTTGTTGAAATGTATAAATCTTTCATAGACTGGATGCAAGGATGACATTTCCCCTAACTGTGAATTTCAAGAATGAGAGGCCATAATCTCAGTCAGCAGTCTAGGCCATTTTAGACTGAGATAAGGAGAAATATCTTCACTGACCTGTGGTGGTGAACCTGTCAGATTTTCAGCCTGGCTGTGGGAGCAAAGTCACTGAATAGATTTCTAGAAGTGAAAGTTGTTAAGGGGATGGGGGAGACAGTAGTAATATGGTGTGGAACTAAAGAAGCAGCCATGACTATGTCAAATGAAGGAGCAGGCTTGATGGGCTGAATATTTTATTTATCCTTCTATTTGGTATGTTTCTATGTTATCCATTTATGATTGCACAATTCCTCGGGAATCCTGGTCATGTGTTCTTTACCTCAGTGCAGTTGCAGTAGCATCCATGTTGCTGACAATTTCAAAGACACATCATTAACCTGGGGCAAGCGTTGTCCTGGCCTCCCACATTCCTCTGATAATTAGTCTTCTTGTGTCACAGCTGCAGATTGTCCCTAATTCAAACATGAATGGACACCTATTGGCATGAAAGTGCAGGGAGGTTACATGATAGTGAGATTTCTGAGACCCTTTGACATGTCATAGAGTCATAGAGATGTACAGCATGGAAACAGACCGTCCATGCCGACCAGATATCCCAACCCAATCGAGTAGCACCTGCCAGCACCAGGCCCATATCCCTCCATAACCTTCCTATTCATATACCCATCTAAATGCCTCTTAAAACGTTGGATTGTACCAGCCTCCACCACATCCTTTGGCAGCGCATTCCACACACGTACCACCCTCTGTGTGAAAAAGTTGCCCCTTAGGTCTCTTTTATATCTTTCCCCTCTCACCCTAAACCTATACCCTCTAGTTCTGGACTCACCGACCCCAGAGAAAAGACTTTGTCGATTTACCCTATCCATGCCCCTCACAATTTTGTAAACCTCTATAAGCTCACCCCTCAGCCTCCGATGCTCCAAGGAAAAGAGCCCCAGCCTGTTCAGCCTCTCCCTGTGGCTCAGATCCTTCAACTCTGGCAAAATCCTTGTAAATCTTTTCTGAACCCTTTCAAGTTTCACAACATCTTTCCGATAGGAAGACCAGAATTGCACACAATATTCCAACAGTGGCCTAACCAATGTCCTGGACAGCTGCAACATGACCTCCCAACTCCTGTACTCAATACTTTGACCCATAAAGGAAAGCATACCAAATGCCTTCTTCACTATCCTATCTACCTGCGACTCCACTTTCAATGAGCTATGAACCTGCACTCCAAGGTCTCTTTGTTCAGCAACACTCCCTAGAACCTTACCATTAAGTGTATAAGTCCTGCTAAGATTTGCTTTTCCAAAATCCAGTACCTCGCATTTATCTGAATTAAACTCCATCTGCCCCTTCTCAGCCCATTGGCCCATCTGGTCCAGATCCTGTTGTAATCTGAGATAACCCTCTTCGCTGTCCACTATACTTCCAATTTTGGTGTCATCTGCAAACTTATTAACTATACCTCTTATGCTCGCATCCAAATAATTTATGTAAATGACAAAAAGTACAGGACCCAGCACCGATCCTTGAGGCACTCCACTGGTCCCAGGCCTCCAGTATGAAAAACAACCCTCCACCACCACCCTCTGTCTTCTACCTTTGAGCCAGTTCAGTCTCCCATGGGGAACCTTGTCGAACGCCTTACTGAAGTCCATATAGATCTCATCTACTGCTCTGCCCTCATCAACCTTCTTTGTTACTTCTTCAAAAAATCCAGTCAAGTTTGTGAGACATGATTTCCCATGCACAAAGCCATGTTGACTATCCCAAATCAGTCCTTGCCTTTCCAAATACATGTACACCCTGTCCCTCAGGATTCCCTCCAACAACTTGCCCACCACTGAGGTCAGGCTCACCGGTCTATAGTTCCCTGGCTTGTCTTTACCACCCTTCTTAAACAGTGGCACCACGTTTGCCAACCTCCAGTCTTCCAGCACCTCACCTGTGACTATCGATGATACAAATATCTCAGCAAGAGGCCCAGCAATCACTTCTCTAGCTTCCCACATAGTTCTCGGGTACACCTGATCAGGTCCTGGGGATTTATCCACCTTTAACCATTTCAAGACATCCAGCACTTCCTCCTCTGTAATTTGGACATTTTGCAAGATGTCACCATCTATTTCCCTACAGTCTATATCTTCCATATCCTTTTCCACAGTAAATACTGATGCAAAATATTCATTTAGTATCTCCCCCATTTTCTGCGGCTCCACACAAAGGCCGTCTTGCTGATCTTTGAGGGGGCCCTATTATCTCCCTAGTTACCCTTTTGTCCATAATTTATTTGTAAAAACACTTTGGATTCTCCTTAATTCTATTTGCCAAAGCTATCTCATGTCCCCGTTTTGCCCTCCTGATTTCCCTCTTAAGTATACTCCTACTTCCTTTATACTCTTCTTAGGATTCACTCGATCTATCCTGTCTATACCTTACATATGCTTCCTTCTTTTTCTTAACCAAACCCTCTATTTCTTTAGTCATCCAGCATTCCCTATACCTACCAGCGTTCCCTTTCACCCTGACAGGAATATACTTTCTCTGGATTCTTGTTATCTCATTTCTGAAAGCTTCCCATTTTCCAGCGGTCCCTTTGCCTGCGAATCAGCTTTTGAAAGTTCTTGCCTAATACCATCAAAATGAGCCTTCCTCCAATTTAGAACTTCAACTTTTAGATCTGATCTATCCACTTCCATCACTATTTTAAAACGAATAGAATTATGGTCGCTGGCCCCAAAGTGCTCCCCCACTGACACCTCAGTCACCTGCCCTGCCTTATTTCCCAAGAGTAGGTCAAGTTTTGCACCTTTTCTGGTAGGTACATCCACATCCTGAATCAGAAAATTGTCTAGTACACACTTAAGAAATTCCTCTCCATCTAAACCTTTAACACTATGGCAGTCCCAGTTGATGTTTGGAAAGTTAAAATCCCCTACCATAACTACTCTATTATTCTTACAGATAGCTGAGATCTCCGGGTGCTCCGGTTTCCTCCCACACTCCAAAGATGTGCAGGTCAGGTGAATTGGCCATGCTAAATTGCCCGTAGTGTGAGGTAAGGGGTAGATGTAGATGTAGATGTAGGGGTATGGGTGGGTTACGCTTCGGCGGGGCGGTGTGGACTTGTTGGGCCGAAGGGCCTGTTTCCACACTGTAAGTAATCTAATCTAATCTAATCTAATCTCCTGAGAAGTTTGTTTCTCAATTTCTCTCTGACTATTGGGGGGTCTATAATACAATTCCAACAGGGTGATCGTCCCTTTCTTATTTCTCAGTTCCACCCAAATAACTTCCCTGGATGTATTTCTGGGAATATCCTCCCTCAGCACAGCTGTAATGCTATCCCTTATCAAAAATGCCACTCCCCCTCCTCTCTTGCCTCCCTTTATATCCTTCCTGTGCATTTGTATCCTGAAACATTAAGCTGCCAGTCCTGCCCATCCCTGAGCCATGTCAGCTGACCCATCCCTCCAACCTCTGCTCTTTGGCCTGCCATGTATATAATTAAAGGGTTATATACTTCACACTGATATTCCAACTGGCCGTACTATGAAGTTACATGTATTTAACGGTGGACACATGAGGACTAAGCTGGGGTATGACTCTGTATTTGGCCATACACTCATTATCGAACTGCAATCCTGGCTCACCATCAATGATAGAATGATTGCCACACTGACTTGTAGGTTCCAAGGTCTTGTTCTTTCTGTAGGGCAGGGTGGCAGGCAATTCACCCATTTATCGGTGATATTGCATGTCTTATGCAATCAGAAAGCTGAATAAGGACAAGCACAACACCTATACCCATGGATCATGAACTCCATGATCAGACACATGAATCTCTTCTGTATGTGGCCATTCTCAAGAGCCCTTATTGGGGGGGTTAACAATCAGAGATGATTGCCATCAGAGATGACCTACAGTCATTCCTCTGGCAAGATGTGTTGGTGCCTGACCACTATACCACTCTCCAAAAGGTGCACCTCTTGGGGCTACCATATGCAAACCTGAAAGGACGAGGAGGTATAGAAAACATACCTTGGCTGAATGTCTTGGGTCTTCCCAGCCTGGAAGCAGACCCTGAGGGAGGCAATGCTAAACCATGGAACAACCAGCCAGGGTCTTCCTGCTGCTGTCCTCACTGCCACCTTGCTCGTTTCCTAATATTTCCCGTTATTCAACAGTATCATCTCAGTGTGACCAGATACCAACTCTGCTAGGTCAATATGACATTTCACTTCCTTAGTGGTTGACCTATGTACTTCCCAATGTTAATTAATTGGCTGCCAGATGATCGAGTATGGTTGGTCAGTCCCTGCCCGATTAACAGTAACGAGAGCTGGAGCCTAGCTACAAAATTCAACCCCATGACTTACCTTAGCTGCTAAGCTTAGTGGCTCGTCAATTGGTTATTAATGGAGCTTGTTGTCAGGATAATTAATTGTTAATTAATGTTTTTGTATCTGGAGAAAGAACTCAGTGTCCTGCTTTTAAATTTATCTTCAGATTCTGTTTGCCATTTGGATAAAGTTAAACTCAATGCCAGCTGCTTTGCACTAAGTTCATAAAATACTTTAAAACAAACTAAGATCTTGGCCTCTGAAGGGCTGAATGTGCTTTATAACCAACTAAATGCTTTAAAAGTCATTGTTGAAATGTAGGAAATGCAGCAGTTATTTAGTGTGCAGTGATGTCCCACAAGCAGAACTGCAATAATAATCACTTTGCCTGTTTTGTGCATTATTTAGGGTTTTTTTTTCTAGGACATGAGGAGGCCTCTACAAACCATGACTGAATTGTTACATTAAATGTGCTTTGCTTTCCATGGAATACTGCCGGACCAGTTGAGCATTTTCCATGTCCTTTGTTTGAATTATCCCCCAAATCTCTTGTCTTTTTCAAACTCTCTCTTTTGCCTGATGCTTTTGTCTTGTTTGGATACAGATGCTGTCTTGTGAATATTGGCATTCTTAAAGTGAGATGGCAGGAGTTAGTGTGAAGAATTGTGGCAGAGTTATGTGAAAATTCGGCTGAGTTCTCTCTTGACGTCAACAGCAGCTCACTGTATCTTTAAGCATCTGACAAGGCGGATTTCTTGCTAGGCAGCAGTGACTTACCAAAAGATTATAACTTGTTAAATGCCTTGTTAATGTCATAACTTGTCTCATTAATCTTCAGCTTCCTATCTTACTTTGCTGAACAAGCCAGATGTTGCCCCACTCTATCTAACAGGAACTCGTGGTTGCTATTCACAAAGTGGGTGGAATTTCCCCTTTTCTTCCACATGTTTTATTTTTGGTGCAAAGTAAGATCTGTCCCAAGCAAGTGAGTTGGCAGCCACGTGGAAAATATCAGGAATCATGCAAGGCAGCTCCTGATTGATAGTGAATAACAGATTTTTAAAATTGCCTCTGGGAACACCAGAGATGCCAGTCAATCTTGGCATGTCCTGGCAATGGTGAGTTATTCAAGTGGTAGAATGAGCTAGAATTGGGGAGGCTTGCATCATAGAAGTGAGGTAAGTTAATGAGGCAGGTTTGGTAAGTTGTAGTGAGAGTTCTCACAAAACCTCATGGAGACAAATCCTCCGTGAAACTAGACACAACTGGCACTGAGCCAAAAAAATGTAAGACTCAGCAAGTTAACTCTGTTTCTCTCTCTGCAGATGCTGTCAGACTGGTTAAGTTTCTCCAGCGCTTTATGTTGATTTCAGATTTCCAGCATCTGCAGTACTGCATTTTGGTTTTATTTTTATTGCAGATTTAACTGAACACTAATTCCCTAGCTGCCATAGAGAGATTTGAACTGGATTAGGTGGGATTTGGTGCAGCCTTCTGGATTTTTAATAGAGCCACTCTGCAACTGTACTGTGTTAATATTTATAGATTCTTTGACACATGGCCTCCTATTGTGTATTTTGAGCTCTTTTCAGTGTAAGTGCATAAGATCATCGTCTTGTAAATTATTGTGACACCATGTGAGAATTTTTAAATTGAGCCACTTCTGTGACGATAGTTTAGATTCGAAATCTTCTGCCTATAGATGCCTGCATCCCTTTCCTCCCCTCATTGCCCTCTCTTTGCTCTGTTTCATATTTTCTATCGCTTATGCCTCTTAATCCCTGCCTCCCTGCCTGTCAATCTACTGTGTATCTATCAATCCATATTACACAAACTGGAAAATTTAAACATCCATCTGAACATGCAAATTTGGAACAAGCGTAGCCCTTTCTGTTCTGCTAATCTGGTTATTCCATATTCCTGCCTACTCCAAATGGTGAGTTTTGAGAAGATTTGTACAACAAATCCATCCTAGGACAAACCAAACAGAGACACGCACGAAAATTCCTAGAAGCATGGTATTCCAACAGAACTCT
This sequence comes from Chiloscyllium punctatum, assembly GCF_047496795.1. Classification (NCBI taxonomy): domain Eukaryota; kingdom Metazoa; phylum Chordata; class Chondrichthyes; order Orectolobiformes; family Hemiscylliidae; genus Chiloscyllium; species Chiloscyllium punctatum. The sequence continues at coordinate 31,673,099 of NC_092743.1, forward strand.
ATCAACAAACACATTGACTTGGATCCCATTTACCACCCCCAGAGAAAAAGAACAAGAAATGACATCACCACAAAATTGATGTCACCACAGGAAATGATATCACCAACCCTAGGAAACTCAAACATATAAATAGAAAGTGGGTTATATCACCAGTGTTTCATCCGGTGTCTCTCAGAAGATGTTACCTAGTTTGGTGATGAAATGTCTGAAAACGACTCTTCCAGCTCAGTCAGCAAATCTACATTCAGTACTCCAAATAATCTTTCAGCCTCATGTTTCTAAAGATATAGTCACTCCCAGACCTGTTTGATTGATTAAAGATCTATGAACTAAATTTCAGAGTCATATGCAGGGTGCACTCGTTTTCAGATCCTTAGAACTTTCAAGTCTGCAGAAAATGGATAGGGTAACTGGACAAGTTCTTTTTTCCCTGGGGTGGGGGAGTCCAGAACTAGAGGGCATAGGTTTAGGGGGACTGGGGAAAAATTGAAAAGAGACCTAAGGGGTAACTTTTTCACACAGAGGGTGGTGCATGTATGGAATAAGCTGCAGGAGGAAGTGACGGAGGCTGGTACAATTATGATATTTTAAAAGGCATCTGGATGGGTAAATGAATAGGAAGTGTTTAGAGGGATATGGGCCAGGTGCTGGCAAATGGGTTGGGATATCTGGCCAGCATGGACGAGTTGGACTGATGAGTCTGTTTCTGTGCTGTACATTTCTATGACTGTATGACTCTAGTGACCTTCCCCACCTTACCTTGACATGAAACTGAGCTCCAACTGTCTATTCAAGTGGATCTCCAAACATTCCAGGCACTGATGCATAGAACAGGCAAATTCTCCTCATGACTGGGCCAACATCAATCTCTCAGGAAAGCTACACATTCAGATGAAATGGCTATCCATCTATTTTGCTGTTTATGAGATTTTGCTATGCTCAAATTGACCTGCAAATGTGCTCACATAATCGCAGTGACTATAATTCAAAGACACTCGATTGATTACAAAGCGATTTAGTGCATCTTAAGGATGTGAAAAGCACTAAATAAATGTAAGCCTCAATGTACATCCACTCATGAATAGAGAGCTTCCCCTCATCCCTTTATATCTTCCTTAAGATTTTGGGGGCGAAATGTAACTTTGTTGGAGGCAGATGATGAAAGTCTGTAAATTGGTTGCTTGCTATACATCTCACCAATTTTTTATTCCATTGAACTTTGACTTTGTTGAAGTTGTTCTTCTTTTTATTGTAGTGAAATTGAGGACTGCAGATGCTGGAGTGCTAGAGTCAAGAGTGTGGTGCTGGAAAAGCACAGCAGGTCAGGCAGCATCCGAGGAGCAGGAGAATTGGCATTTTGGGCAAAAGCCCTTCATCAGGAATGAGGCTGGGAGCATCAGGGGTGGAGAGATAAATGGGAGGGGGCTGGGGCTGGAGGGAAGGTAGCTGAGAGTGCAATAGGTGGATGGAGGTGGGGGTAATGGTGATAGGTCGGAGAGGATGGTGGAGCGGATAGGTGGGAAGGAAGATGGACAGATGGGAAAGGTCATGAGGATGGTGCTGAGCTGGAAGGATGGAACTGGGGCAAGTGAGGGGAGGGCAAATGGGGAAACTGGTGAAATCCACATTGATGCCCTGGGGTTGGAGGTTTCTTCCTCCAGGCGTCAGGTGGTAAAGGAATGGCGATGGAGGAGGCCCAGGACCTGCATGTCCTTGGCAGAGTGGGAGGGGGAGTTAAAGTGTTCAGCCACGGGGGCAGTGGGGTTGATTGGTGCGGGTGTTTTGGAGATGTTCTCTGAAGTGCTCTGCAAGTAGGCATCCTATCTCCCCAGTGTAGAGGAGATCACATCGGGAGCAATGGATTTCTTTATACTGTCCTTTGTTTCTTCAGGGATTGCCTACTGAATGCAATCCTGATTTGCTTTTTATTAGTAAAGTTGTGATAAAGTTTCTGAGGTCTGATGATATGTCACTGACCTGAAATGTGAACTCAGTTTCTGTCTGCAGATGCTTCACTACCAGCTGAGCTTTTCGAGTTATTTTTTACCTTGATTTTGTTCCTATCAACTCGTGGAGATCTCAGAAGACACCACTATATGCTCCAACCCCCACTACAATAACTTTTTAAATTGCAGAATCTGCTTGTCAATTGCTACAATTGGAATTTATATTTCACATGGACCTTTCAGTGAGCTGTAATAAACAAGTTTATGATGAGTGGTGTAAATTGCTATTATTCGGTATACCCTGGGTAAAAGTCTTTACCTTATCAATCATAACTAAAATGGTAAACAAATTTGATCCAAGGTATAAACTATGGGAACAAAGTACACTGCCCTTCTCCTATTGTACTCAAATTCACACCCTATTTGGGAGTAAGGAAGAGTTTCTGTCTGTTCATTAGCTGTGCAAGTCCTACATAAGGTGAACTCAAGACAGCCTCCTTCCTATCAGTCGTTATTTTATGGTGCAGAATGGGAAATGATTAACCGGCTATAGATTAATTGGTCTTTTAGCCATCTATTGGTGGGATCTTGCTGTGCACAGATCGTCTGTCCACGATTGCCTACAGAGTAACTATCGCTGTATTTTGAAGTAACCTATTGCCTTTGGTACACTTTGCGATGTTTCCAAAAGTGATCTTAAGACATTGTGTTAAAGCGAATTCTTTCTCATTCCACAGTGACAATGTCTTGTTAAGGCATACTCTTGTTCTCTTGTCATAGTGGTAAGTGCAGATGAGATCCAATTCAACTTCCCATTGTAACCTGGAGTCTATTTGTCCAACTGCCCCCTCGTTCCCATAACATGGAATTGTATCCTGCTTGATTCCACAGCATCGTTTTCATTCTGCTACCTCAATGTTATTAACTAAGTAAATGGATCCAGTTACTAGGGGAAGAAATAGCAGAGAAAAACAAACATATACCAGAATTAATATCTACTAAAATGGATAAATTAACAGCTGTACATTATTTTCTATATGCCACATTCTTGCTCAATCACCAAACTGATCTCTATGTCTTTGCAGCCTCTTTCCATCCTCCCCACACCTTACTTTCTCACTGAGTTTGAGAAGGGCTTGATGCAGTGTAGGAAACAGGAAACAGAGTTTGGATGAACTGAAGTTGACACAGGGAGGCCAACCAGGAGAGATTTGAAATAGTCAAGTCTGGAGATGAAAAAGATAAAGAAATATAATTCAGCAAACAAGGAGTTCAATTAAATTCGAAGGTGAGCAATATTATGGAGATAAAAATATATGGAAAGGATATGGAGTTTGATGGGTTTGATCTTTCATCTAAATTCATCCAAGATTTCAGGTTTGTCAAACAGTCTGAGTGACACAGAGATTCTCTGGAGGTTTCAAGGAAAATAGTGGGGAAACAGAGCTCGATTTCATCAATGTAAATGTGGAAAGTGTTGACCTGTCTTCCAAGAGCCAACCTGTTGTTGAGGAAGTTCAGGGGATTTGATGTGATTTATTTATTGTCCCATGTATTTAAAAATAAATACAGGGAAAAGTGTTGTATAGTGCAGTCAATCTCCAGCGCCATTTAAAACACAGAAAATAAAGCAGACCGCAGAATATAAAGCTAGAGAAATAAAACATTAAAGTCCCTTTTATAGTCTTATCTCAATAAAGTTAGCTGGTCTGTGGAAGAGCTCCCGCTTCTAGCTCAGTCATGGGCCTGGATCCAACCTCCTCCATCCCAGTGCTGCGAGTCCCACCTGCTAAACCAATGACACTGCTGTAACAGCACTTCACAGCACTGACACAGACAGAAAAAAAGAGTTGTCTCCCTCTGGTGCCATCTCACCTCCACCACGCTGAGTCAACCATGTCGATACTGCAGCCAGTACCACAGGGTCCTGCGTTGCGATCAAACCCGTTGCTGTTGCACCCTCTGCTGTCAGCTGGCTGGGCCTAGCCACAGACCTGGAGCCTGGGCTTAGTCTGTGAACCTGGACTGGGGGATTAGGCCTGAGACCTGCTCCTAGCTCGCCAGAAGATCTCAGGTGGAGCCGCGTCAGCCTTAACTTGGTGTTGCTGCTGCCACTGACGGATGGCCCCTCCAACAACAATTACTTGGGATTGCTGCACACTGACCTTCGCCATCATTTTCGTCCACCGTTCCACGCAGGACCTGCTCTTGTCAATGCCGTCAACGATGTCACTCCAACTGAGGTGAAAAGATGTGGAAAACTGCTTTAAAGACAAAAACAGCAAAAGTAAGAACAGAAAAAGAAGTAAAGTAGATGGAAGTGGACGAGCCCTGGGAGCAGGAGCCCAAGCACTGCTCCTTCACCACCACCATCTTGGAGTAAAGGATCAAGGATAGCAGTAGAATGTTGTCAGTAACAAGCTGTGCCAAGAAGTGATGAGTTATGAAATCATCTGTCATCCAGGTCGAGTCGGTCATAGAGATATACAGGAGGAAACAAACCCTTCGGCCCAGAAATCCTAAATTAATCTAGTCTTATTTCCCAGCACTTGGCCTACATCCCTTTAAAGTTGTTTAACTCTCACCGAGGAATTTGGAATCTGGAACTGAAACGTGGTGTCAGTGATAATTACCATAAATGGGAAGAGGGACGAAAATATGTTCAATCTGCATTAATTTCTTTGTGTGATTTTTAGTAGCTGGGGGGGCTGACATTTGGTTAATAATAAGGCACAGAATGTACTAAGTGCAATAATCTCTGATGTATCTGGTACAAAGTGGGGGAAGGGGATAGTTTGATTAGGACAAACCTCTCCATTTCTCTGCTGTATCTCAGCAATCTTCTCTGTGACCACTTGTATGAATATTTTGGCCGCCATTTCAGACCAGGGCCTTTGATTGCAATTCTTTCCTTTATTGAACCCTCTAAGACTCTTCTCCCCATGTCGGTCAGAATCCAAGGAGCAGAAGAGTTAGTAAGGGTTTATGCCCGAAACATCGACTCTCCTGTTCCTCAGATGCTGCCTGATCTGCTGTGCTTTCCCAGTGCCACACTTTTCAACTTTGATCAGCAGTCTTCAATTTCTCCCAGATTCCTTTAACCCTTCCTAATCATATACCCAACTAGATCTTAGGAATCAGGAGCAATAGGTTTGCAGGAGCCTCTAAGCGTGTGGCAGAACTAGCTGTGCATCAGATGAGCTTGAGGATAGGCAATTTTGGCTTCTGCTCATAAGGAGTACATGATGGGTGCTCTTCTTTGAACTGTCAACAAACAGTTGTTCTTGGATTATTCAAGACTTAGAGACTGATCCATAAAATAAAGAGGAAATTAAAAAAGGACATGATGGGGAGATGGGAAGGAAGAAGGGGAGAAGGGCCTTAGAGGGTTCAATAAAGGGAAATATTCCAATCAAAGGCCCTGGTCTGAAATGGCAGCCAAAATACTCATACAAATGGTCAGAGAGAAGATTGCTGAGAGACAGGAGAGACATGGAGTGATTTGTTCTAAAAAAAACCATCCCCTTCCCCCAACTCTCTGCTTTTTTCAGGTGCTTTGTAACAGATACATCAGAGATTGTTTCACTTAGTACATTCTGTACCTTAATATTATAATAAAAGTTAATATATATATAACTAAGCAAATGTCAGTTCCCCAGCTACCAAACTGCATCACTTACCACACAAAGCTCAAAGCATCACACAAAGCAATGTATATTTTCTTCCCTCTTCTCTATTTACGGTAATTATCACTGACACCAGCTTTCAGTTCCAGATTCCAAATTCCACGGTGGGATTTAAACATGCCACAGTCCATTAGCTTGAGCCTTTGCATCACTAATCCAGTGGTATTACCAATACACTGCCATCTAATCTTTTAATTCATTCAGGGATGTGGGCGTCATTGGCTAGGCCAGCAATTATTGCCCTTAACCAAGTGCCCATGAGAAAGGAATAGTGAGCTGCCTTCTTGAACCACTGCAATCTATTTGGGCTAGTTACTTCTGCAATTCCACAGGGGAGGGAGTTCCAGGATTTTGACTCAGTGACAATGGAGGAATGATATCCTTCCAAGTCAGGATGGTGAGCAACCTCTCCCTTACCATCTGTATCTCTGAGCTCCCATCAAACATCTCCTTATATTGAATAGAATAGAATTACCTTTATTGTCACATATACTCTAATGAGTGCAATGAAATGGTTACAAGTCACCGCTTACGACGCCATCTTAAGTACAAGGCACCTAGGTACAGATTCCTCAGTGCAAGCTCATAGGAAATAAATTAGAAAAGTTAAGAAATAAAACATCCATCATTACAGATCATAGGAGTAAATTAGAAAAATAGAGCAATAAAAAGTTCAGAATAATAGTCCTTCCAACCCAGTCCACATCAGCCCCTTACCTCCAGTAGTGAATCACCTCCAGATCAGAAGTCCATGCAGAGGTCACAAGGGCTCAAAGACCGCCATTGACCACTGAGTGACCCCTAAGATGGGCTGGAAGTTCACCAGGCTGTGCCAGGAGACTTCCATGCCAGGCCAAGACGACGCCACTCTGGGCCGGAAATAGACCACCACGGGCTGCCGAAAGACCACCATGCTGGGCCGAGAGACCACCATAGGCCACCAGATGATGGCCGCGCCGGGCTAGGAGACCATCACACCAGGCTGCCAAGCAACTACCACATCGAGCTGTTAAGTGACTGCCACACCAGTCTGGGAGATCACCATGCCGGGCAGAGAGGAAGTCACGTCAGGCTGAGAGGACACCTCACCAAGGTCGTGCTGAAGTTGAGCGTTCAGGACATCACCAAGGGGAAAGAAGAGAAAGAAACACAAATGAGAAAAAAAAGAGAAATTGAAGAAAAAGAAATGGACAGAGCGGATGAACTCCAGCTGAAGCATCCTACTCTTCCACCATCTTGGAATTCTGTCTCCAATCATCATGTGTCTCCTTCCCCCTGTGTTTAATTATTACCCAACAAGTAATGAATTGTTTGTGAAAGGGCTTGAGAAACGCCAAGGAACTGAAAGGTGCTTCTATAAATGTAAGTTCTTTTTTCTCTTGACCTTCCCAACCTTTCTGTGAAGCTGACACAATTGATTATCCCCTTCTGCTCCATCTCCTCCTGTCAGTCATCCAGTTTTGGGGTCTCACTCTTGTCTATGTCACAAGAATTAGGAGCAGGACTAGGCCACTCAGCCCCTTGCTTCACTGTTCAAAAAATCATGGCTGATCTGTTAGTGGTCCCTACTCACTTTCCTGTTTGACCCCTATAATGATTGACTCTCTTGTCGATCAAAAATCTATGTCCCAGCCTCCAGTGCTCTCTGGGGAGAGAGAATTCCACAGAATGATAAACCTCTGAGAGAAAAAAACTCTCTCACTTCCTAATCCTAAATCAGAAACCCCAATTTTCATATTTATAGACTTTCCTACAGAAAGAATTGTGCTTTCTGCATCCACACTATCAAATTGGCTCAGAATCTTGCAGTCTCAATAAGGTCACCTCTTACTCTTTCAAACTTTAATACCGATAGGCCCAGCTTATTCAATTTTCATCATAAAATAACCCCTTCATTCCAGCAGTAAATCCAGTGGACCTTCTCTGAACTGTTTCTAATGCCAATATAACCTTTCTTCAGTAAGGAGAGCAAAATTGTACACTGCCTTCCTGATGTGGTCTCACCAATACCCTGTGCAACTCTAGCACGACTTCCCTATTTGTGTGCTCGATTCCCTCTCCAATAAATTGCAATATTCTGTTTGTACACCTAATAATTTGCAGAGTGATAGCTACATTTTTTGCACAACTGAGATACTTGGAGGGGTGATGGCAAAGAGATATATTTATTTTGAGGAAATGTGGGTCAGTCAGAGGAATATTTACCATATTATTTACTTCTGATCTCTTCCCATGATGATGGTAGGACCTTCTTGGTCAATCCCACACTGCATATTTCACTTAACAATAGAGCCTTTGAGAGAGCTCTAATTGCATTTTTTATAAATGCTGGATTTATTAGAAGAAGCAAATTCCAAATTGTATCCAGAAACGTCACAGCAGTTCTAGAAATTTAGAGATGAGGCATATGTTTCTGCCTCTGCTTGTGTTTACATTGGATTGCTAAATGGATGATTAAATAGGTCACAGTTTAAAGTTTGACAAACTGACAGCTTCTTTTAGTCTTAGGTTGAGAGAATTCCAGAACCAAATACAAACATTCTTTGTAAACTGATGTGTCTATCAGAATTTAACGAAAACCTCTTTCCCTTCTCTCTCTCTTTTCAAGATTAAAGCTCAGTTTCTCTTGAACAATTATCGAAGCTGGTCCAAAACCTTGCCAGTCCAGTGGGAAGGAGGAAATGTGATACCAGGGAAATGTTTCTGGCTTATGCCAATACAGTATTAAGCCATTGAAACACTGCCTTGGGTTCACGCCAGAGGAAAATAGGGTAGAAAAAAAAAGGCATGAATACACTATCATTCATAACCAAAATATGGCCCAAAATAGATCACAGTAAATTAAAGTTGAAGTATAGCCACTGTTGAAATGTAAGGAATGCACCAGTAATTTACCCACAGCATGCCTCAAACAGCAGTGTGATAATGACCAGATAATTTGTTTGTATTAGTGTTGAGGAATATGATCAGGACATCTGAAGCTTTCAAAAATGAAATTAGGCAACATTTTTTTCTCATAAAAATCAGTTCAGATCTCATTTCGGCAAATAACAACTGAGTTGTCAATTTATAACCAAAATTGATAGATTTTTGTTAGCCAAAAGAGATATGGGGCAAAAGCAGGTATGATGTTTGGGTCATACTTCAGCTTTTATCTCAGTAAATGTCAGAACTGCAAACTTGAGGGGCTAAATGGACCACTTGGATTTTCATCTCCTTTGCATATTTCCCAGAAGCATGTGATGGGGTTTTTAGCTCTGGAAGTGTCAACTGCTTTTCTTCATTCATGGATTTGGGGCTTCACTGGCTAGGCCAATATTTCATGGGCATTTCTAATGGAGTCTAATGCTAAGACTCAAACCAGTGGACAGTTTTCCCCCAGATTCACATTGACTCCAGTTTTGCCAGAGATCCTTGATGTCATAACTTGGTTGAATGCTGCTTTGGTATCAAAGGCAGTTATTGTCACCTCACTATGGAATTCAGCTATTTTGATCCCGAAGTGGGAGAATTTTCACTAAACGAAGGCTTGAATTATCAAACACGCTGAAGGGTGGCAAAAAAGAGGTGAGAAATACATCAGCCAGTCAAGAGAGATAGAGGATTGGTTTATTGAAAAGATTATCATGACACAGGTGCTAAAGTGTAATGGTGATACAAAAACATGATTCACACGTAGTTATAGATAACTAATAAATTTAATTAGATTTTTTTCTAATTAGATTCCCTACAATGTGGAAACAGGCCTTTGGGCCAACCATTCCACACCGACCCTCCGAAGAGTAACCCACCCAGACCCATTTCTCTCCTACTAATGCACCTGACACTATGAACAATTTTAGCACGGTCAATCCACCTAACCTGCATATCTTTGGACTGTGGGAGGAAACCGGAGCAAACCCACGCAGACACGGGGAGAATGTGCAAACAGTCGCCAGAGGCTGCAATTGAACCTGAGACCCTGGTGATGTGAGGCAGCAGTGCTAACCACTGACCCACCGTGCCACCCAATAAAATAAAAATAAAATTTAAAATTACAAAAGAATTACAGAATTATGAACATTTCAATATACAAGTAGTTAGCAAAGTAATCATAGTTCCAGAAGGCTGCTCCCTCATTAAAGATGACTGGTGGCCAGTTTTACCTGAGGGTCACCTCATCTCAGGAAGTGGTGAGGTTCACCTTCTTTAGCAAATTTGTTAAGGGTACAACAACAGTGCTGAAGCTTAGCATAAACTGGTGATGAAATCTACTCACGTCGTCATTACTTCCTCTCATATACGCAGACCAAAACCCACATTATGACTTTCGCTGGTATAGGTATTGAACCCACACTACTGCTGTCATTCTGGATTACAAACTAGCCACCCAGCAAACTGAGCCAACCAATGCCATTAGCCAGGCCACTATAGAATATTGTGTACAATTCTGGTCACCAGCTTCCTCCCGAGATGTGGTTACCCTCAGGTAAAACTCACCACCAGTCATTTCGGTTCAATGAGGGAGCAGCCTTCTGGAACTATGATTATCTTGCTCACTACTTGTAAATTGAAATGTTCATAATTCTGTAATCCTTTTATTCTTTTAAATTTAAATTTTATTTTGATTATCTATAGCTATATATGAATTTTTTTTGTATCATCATTACAATTTAGCACTTGATAATCTTTTCGATAAACCAATCCGCTATCTCTCTTGACTGGCTGATGCATTTCTTATGTCTTTTTTGCCATTTTTTAGTGTGTTGAAAACACTCCCACTTCGGAATCAAAATAGCTGAATTATAAGAAGAAGCTGGATTAGCTAGGACTTTTTTCTCTGGAGGGTCAGAAGCTGAAAGGTGACCGTATACAGGTTTACAAAATCTTGAAGGACACAGATAAGGTAAATAGCCAAAGTCTTTTTCCAAGGGTAGGATAGTCCAAACGAGAAGGCATAGATTTAAGGTGAGAATGGAAAGTTTTAATAGGTACTGGAGGGGCAACTTTTTCACACAGAGGATGGTGTGTGTATGGAATGAGCTTCCAGAGGAAGTGGTAGAGGTGGGTACAATTACAGCATTTAAAAGCATCTGAACAGGAATAGGAAACATTTAGAGGGATCTGGGCCAAAAGCAGGCCAATGGGACTAGTTCAGTCTAGAATAGAATAGAATGGTATTTGTTGTCATGTGTATTTTCACAAAAGAAAACAGTGAAAAGTTTTATCAGTCACCATACCACTGTGCCTAAATTAATGACAGAAATCATAAACATGGAGCAAGAAAAGTAAAAGTTCATCATAACTCCATTAACGGCTCCTGGGTTCAGGGTATACTGGCAAACCAGGCTGAAAACCATGCTGGGCTGAGACCTCAATACTAGGCCGAGATTATTTGCCATGCCGATGAGTCTTCCATGCCAGGACTAGACCTCCAACTGGGCCGTTGGAAGACCCAGAAGTCACCAAAGCAAGATGAGACCTCCATGTCAAGACGAGACCCCCACACTAGGACTTCCCCTCCACGTTAGGCTATTCCCCTCCACCTCACTGGGCCTTGGTTGCAAGAAGACACCTTCTTCAAAAGTTGCCATATGCAGGTTTCCATTATTGGCACAATAAGGCTGAACTGTCTATTGCACTCGGTATTTTGTGTTTTAAGTGTCTACAGTACTTGTTATCAGATTGAGTTAATTATGTTTTCAGTTGTTTAAATGTGTTTTATAAATGAGGGATTGGACTGATTTGTCGATTCACTCTACATCTTATTTGTGGAACAGTATCTTTTCACCTTAATTCCATTGCAGGTCTATGTTCATGCAGTTGTGGCAAGAGGTAGCAGTGGGAGATGGATTCAAGAGAATTTCAGTGAAGTCCAGACAGAGCTTTTTCTGCCTATCAACAAAGGAACTCATTTTCAGTTGTTTGATTGTGCTCAAGTAATTTTGGATTAGATTACCTAAGGTCAGTTACAATGCTTTTTCCTGAAAGCTTTCACTTTTATTAACGTGTTCTATAGTAAGTCCAGCATTCCAAATTGGTGCTATGTATTCAACAATGTAGTTATTAAACAGAGTGAAGGAGCATTATGATCTCAGTCGATATTATTAGACAAGTCAATTCCCAGTCTGAAATCTAGCTTAATAGATTGTTTTCTTTATTTAATAAAATACAGTACAGTATGGCACAGGAGCAGGTATTTTAGCCCATCAAGCGTGCGCTGAATCCTAGTCCTTATTTAGACCCGCTAATTATTACCCATGTGCAGTACCTATACCTCTGTTTGCCTCATGTTCATGTGTCTATCAAGATATGCCTTAAACTTCACTAACTGCTTCCATCATCCCTACTGGCAGGACGTTCCAGACACTTAGCACCCACATTTTCCCCACAATTCTCCACTAAACTTTACCCCTCTCAACTTGAACCTGTACCTCCTTGTAGTTAAGCTTTCCACCCTGGGAAAACATCTCTGATTATCCACTCTATCTATGCCTCTCAGAATTTGCAGACCTCTATCAGGTCATTCCTCAGCCTCTGTCTTTCGAATGAAAATAATCCAAGTTTATCCAACCTTTCTCATAACTAAAACCCTCCATATACCTGATACCTGCTCTGCACCCTCTCGAGAGCAGCCACATCCTTCTGGTAATGTGGCAACCAGAACTGTATGCAATATTCCAAATGCAGCCTAACTGAAGTTTAGTACAGCTGTAACATAACTTGCCTTCTTTCATATTCGATGCCCCACCTGATGAAGGCAAGCTTGCTGTATGCCTTCTTAACCACTTTATCCAATGAAATGCCACTTCCCAGAATCTGTGGATCTATATGCCCAGATCCCTCTGTATGTCAATGCTCCTAAGAGGTCTGACATTTTTTGGATAATTTGCACCTGAATTTGATCTTCCAAAGTGCATCACTTTACACTTATCTGGATTAAATTCCATCTGCCATTTTTCTGCCCAAATCTGCAATCTATCATACCCTGCTGTATCCTATGACAATTCTCCTCATTATCTGCAACTCCACCAATTTTGGTATCATCTGTAAACTTACTATTCAGACCATCTACATTTTCCTCCAGATCATTTATATATATTGCAAACAACAAAGGTCCCAGCACTGATACCTGTGGAACACCACTAGTTACTGATCTCCTTTCTGAAAACCATCCTTTTACCACCACTCCTATGAACAAGCTAGTTTTGAATCCACCTCGCCATAAGACTCTACTTTCTACACCAGCCTGCCATGCATCTTACTAAAGCCTATTTAGATGACATTCACAGCTCTTCCCTCATCAATCTTGCTTGTCATCTCCTCAAAAAAACTCAATCAAGTTGATGAGACATGACCTTCCCTGCACAAACCCATGCTGCCTATCACTGATAGGTCCATTTGCTTCCAAATTGAAAAAATCCTGTCTCTCAGTATCTTCTCCAACAGCTTCCCCACCACTTTCCCATCATCAGTCTGTAATTACCTAGATTATGTTTGCTTCCCTTGTTAAACAAAAGAATAACAATAGCCTTTCTCCAGTCATAGAGTCATAGAGATGTACAACATGGAAATAGACCCTTTGGTCCAACCCGTCCATGCCGACCAGATATCCCAACCCAATCTAGTCCTACCTGCCAGCATCCAGCCCATATCCCTCCAAGACCTTCCTATTCATATACCCATCCAAATGCCTTTTAAATATTGCAATTATACCAGCCTCCACCACTTTCTCTGGCAGCTCATTCCATACACGCACCATCCTCTGCATGAAAAAGTTGCTCCTTAGGTGTCTTTTTTCCCTCTCACCCTAAACCTATGCCCTCTAGTTCTGGACTCCCTGACCCTAGGGAAAAGACTTTGCCTGTTTATCCTATCCATGCCCCTCACAATTTTGTAAAGCTGTATAAGGTCACCCCTCAGCCTCTGGCCAAAGAGGATACAAAGATATTTGTTAAGGTCTCAGCTATTTCCTCTCTCGCCTCCTAGACTATCTTGGGTTCACTTCTGTCCAGTCCTGGGGACTTGCCTACCTTACATATTTTAAGACACCCAACACTTTATCCTTCATTATGTCAACCTGCCTGAAAGTATTCACACATCTTTCCCAAACCTCAACATCCCTCACTTCTCTCTTTGGTGAATATTGATATAAAGTACTCATTAAGGATCTTACCTATTTCCTCTGGCTCCAAACATAACCTTTATCATTGAGTGGGTCTATTTTTTCCCTAGTTACCCTCTATCTCCTAATATATGGATAAAATGCATATTCTCCTTAACCCTTATGGAGTGGTCTTTCACAGTAACATAAATACAAAATATTGTGGATTTAATTTTAACAATAAAGCAGAAGTTTATTAAGCCACAGAAAAGAAGATAAAATAGAATAAACCTAGTTATCTATATATAACACAATTCAAAAGACTTTGAAACATAGATAAAAGACAACCCCTCTATCCCAAAACCATCATTCAGATCCCAGAGAGAGTTCACTGTCTCGTCACAACCGTAGGTTTTAACTTAACTGTTTATTCTGGTAACTTCTTTCTTATTCAGGCACACAACTGTGTTTTGACCTTTTCAGCTTCCTATAATTCCCCTGGGTACTAACCAAACACTTTTGAGCTGGAATTTTCACACTGAAACAATTACACTGCAATAACCTATTTCCCAATAGTTCTGAAGTATCTTTTTAATCAGAAGAAACTGTTTTAGACATTCAATCTCCAATAGAAACTCTGTGAACTGAATAGAAAAGCTCCCCAAGCTTTACCCTAAGCAAAAAACAACCTGATCCTTCTAAAGTGAAAGCAATCTAATGCTCTCCAATATTTACTCTGTCTGCTCATAAAATTCTTCCAGTGTAAACAAATTCTCAATATCATCACAGAGGCTCACTCTCCACACTAGTTTAAAAAGAAATTATGACTGCAGAAATATTAGCAAATTAAGCATGAAACCCCTTCATACCCACAGATTGAAACTGTTATGTCACTAGTTCAAAATCCAAATGGTTAACTGATTGATTTTACAATATAATAAATCACACAACTTACGTGACATCTTCCTCCCAAAGAAGGAGGAAAAAGTACATTTAAAATGCATTTCCATTACCGTTCAAAAAGTACATTACAGCAGTACATATTTACAGTATAATTTAACAGCAGTACATATTGATATTAAACATACAATGAGTTACACAACAATCATACTTTACATAAGTCTCTGGGTGCCACAGAAATCAATGCCCTCTATATGTGCTCTAAATAAGGCATCCACTTTCATAATTTTTTTTCTAGGTCTCAACAATTTTCAATTTATAAGAGTGGAGAATTAAGCTCCATTAAAATAATTCATAAGTTCTTGGCTCCCCAAAGTTTTCCAAGGAAGTCAAAGTTTTATTTGTGGTAAATGGTAGTTTTTTCATGCAGTTGTTAATGTATATTTCAAAATGATGTACAGCTAACACAAGACCCAAAGTCTCCTTCTCAACCAATGAATATTTTTGCTGACATGTAATCAATTTCTTTGGAAAATAACTGACAGTCCTTTTCTTGTCATCTTGCAGCCCTCACCAATGTCACTGGCACTAACACCCAGTTTGAGTGGTTTCCCATAAACTTGGTGCAACTAAAACTGCTATGGTTGTCAGCACAGCTTTCAAATTTTCAAAGACACAGTGACACTCTAATATCCATTCAAATTTCTGCCTTGCTTCGTCAAACTTGTTAAAGGAACAGCAACAGTTTTGAAGCCTGGAACAGACTTGTGATAAAATCCACTCATGCCAACATTAACCTCCTGTCATAAACACAGACCAAAACCCACATGTAACTAGTTCAAAAGCCAAACTCTAAAATAAATGATATTAAAATTATATATAAAGTACACCTTAGATAACAAAAGGTCAGTTTGAGATGGGCTGCGATGCTTGAAAAGACATAGTTTTCTACTTAGACTTTATGTATTTCATGATCTTGGTAAATGCATTGGAGGTCACTATGAATCTAGATTCCAAATGCGTGCAATTTTAATGTTGTGTAAATTGTTGATGGGGTGTCGGGGAGTTGCACATGAAACACAATTCCGTTTTGAGCGTTCCAACTCATGTGTTTGTTTGACAGAGTGAATGCCACTTGCATGTGAGATGCACAGCCTTCATTATGACATTCTAAGAGTGTCAGATCCCCATATAATGAGTAGGCATGATGGTCTCAGTACAGGCATTGTTCATAATTACTGAATATAAAACGTGGTCTAATTTGATTGCTTATGAGACCCTTGCATGTGATTCAAATGGAAAGACTTGAGTGGTATTGAACAAATTGTCATCGATAGTTGAAGAAGTCCAAGATCCAGCATATACTTGACAAGCTCATTTCTAATTGACAGAGTCTGTGGATTGCAATGTTAGGATTGATGTGGTCAAATGCATTGCTAAATCCAGCTAGCACTACAGTTGACGATGCTTGCTGTTTGTCATCAGGCGGATTGAAGAGATTCCCGAGGCATTGTACTGTAGGTAATCCTTTTCTGTTATCAAACTGCTGATGGTCTACATGTTTTATCATATTACCTCATTATCCACTTCACAATGGAGCTTTCAGCTAATTTGGCAAAATGACCAGTGAGAGTGATGAGGTATAAATTCGGATTAGTAACTGGGTTGACTTTGGCGCAAGGTGTTTCCAGTGATGTATTCAGATGTTTCTTTATTTGTTCTATTATTATTTGTGGTAAATAAACAGTGGATAACTTTATTTAAATTGAAATAGGAAGGAGCTAAGGCCATAATCCAGAAGAGCACCGAGGGTGAAAAGGAATATGCAACAGAGAAATAGTAAATAATTTGGTTTTAGAATGTTGAAGATTGTAAGAGGAAAGGAAGAAGAAATTACATTAAATTATGTAGTGTCATTTATAACCTCAGTTCTATTAATATTAGATATAATGTTTCAATGGTATGGATTAAGGCATACAAATTGACCAAAAGATTGGCAACACTTTTTGGTTCTTTGAATGATTTAGTTTAAGACACAGGTTAATAAAATGCTGAGCTATAAAAGGCTCAGTATCATCAACAGTCTTGCCAGCGCTATTCAAATTCTGGAAACAAATTTCAACTCCAGCCAGAGAAGTGTGAGCATATCTTTAAACATTCAGCAGTTTAAAAACATTCAAAACCTATCCACATTTTTGCAAAGAGCTGGAAGTTAGAAACCTGCAGGAGCCATAAAATGCTCAGCTTTCCTGAAAAATGTCAGATGAATTGGAAGTAGTGAAAACTATTGAAAGTGTGATGAAGAACAAACAGAGTCTAAACAAGATAAAAAATCCAAATCATTATCCCAGGATACAGTTGTCAATATTGAGCACCCACTGTAAACTGTGTCTCTAAGGGAAAGAGAAAAAAAAATTGTACTCAAAAGGAAAATTCTATGCATAGAAGTTTGAAGAATGCTTAAAATGCTGCCTTAAGCAAACAAACATTTGCATAATTGTTACAAATCAGGGAAAGCTCCAACACAATCTGTGAAAGGAAGGACACTCAACTGATTAATGAACATGGGAAGATTTAAGGCAGAACAGTTTGTTAAAAACGTGATTAGAAGGAAAAAATATTTTTTATTGCTTCACTGAAATTATTGCTTCAAAATCTCATATGAGCACAGTATCACTTAAATAGTGTAACAGGTCCAGAGAAGAAAAAGAAAGGACATGACTCTGCTATAGTGCCAAATATGGTATGATAATCAGGGAGAAAAAAAATAGTGCAAAAAGACAAGCTTTCTGCCAGGTCACTCGCAAGGAAAGGGAAAGCACCTCTCTACAATTTGGACTTGTCTTTGCAGAAACCCACAGCTGTATTTCATGTTTAATTATATATGGAAGGAGTTAAATGCTTCTTTCTGGGGGTTAACAGTGGAATTTGAGGCTATGGGTGTGGCCTATAGTTCCAAGCACCTGGAGAATTCTAACTTTGATGAAGACTTACTTGCTAAACTTGTATTGAATATAATGCCTGGAAAAAAATGCATTAATAGTTTTGTTGTTCAAACAGTCATAATAATGCATCAAAATCTGATATAATTACTTGAAAATTTAATTGCAGAGTTTTTTTTAACAAAGGGCATACATTGAAGAGATAACTGCAAGTGTAAATTTAGTGGAAGGTATTGGTGTGACATTGGAGAAGCACATCAGGCCAGGTAGCATCTGAGAACCAGGAAAGTCAAAGTTTCAGAGCTAAAACCTTTTGTTAGGAGTGGGCAGGGGGAAGAAAGCTCAGAAGTATACAGAGGGGGCTGGGTGGGATTGTCTGAAGAGAGACCTTGGAATGTCACACCTGACAAGGGAGCTTCAAAAGAATGGAGTTAAAAATGAGAAATACTCTCTAAACTGAGCTGTATTTCCTGACAGTTATCTCAAGACTGGACATGATGGAAGGAACATCAGCAGTCTGGGTAAGAGACACATTTTATGTTTTCCCCTTTCAGGAATATAAAAGAACGGGGGTGAGAAAAGTCATTTCAGCCCTCATCTGTGTGTGAGTGGAACAGGTGAACTGGGCTGCCATTTATGCCAGTGGGCTAAGGTACTTGTGTTTACTAGCTAAGATCAGAGTGCTAGAGGAAGATGGCTCAGTTAATGCAAAGGCACAGGTTCGAGGAACGGGCCAGACCTGCATCTCATACATCAACACCGACTATACCTCATACCTGATAATTGACTGGAAAACTCGTTAATTCAATTGTGTCACCCATTGTATCTCACAATGAGCTGGTGGCCAAGATAACTAGTACAATAACATACTAATTTCTTGAGAAAATTTGCAGAGTGTTTTGTAGAATCGTGAAAAACTCTTCCAGGGCTTTCCCATTGTTGTACAGACTTGTTGTATATTTTGCACTTGAGTTTCCTTTGTGGGTGCAGTCAGTGATCATGATGCAAACAAAATTATGCTTGTTTTGAGAGGTTTTCATTGAAACCATTCACATGCTGGCAAGAACATTTGCCATCAACCAATGCAATCTGGTAGGGTTTTAGCACATAATTAAAAATAAACTTTTGGAACTATAAAATATTGCCTTTACATGCTTATGGTTTGGAGATGCCAGTGTTGGACTGGGGTGTACAAAGTTAAAGATCACACAACACCAGGTTATAGTCCAACAGGTTTAATTGGAGGCACTAGCTTTCAGAGCACTGCTCCTCTGATGAAGGAGCGACACTCCAAAAGCTAGTGCTTCTAATTAAACCTGTTGGACTATAACCTGGTGTTGTGTGATTTTTAACTTTACATACTTAAGAATGGTAATTTTGAGCAGTGCATTCATACAGGTGGAAATGGTTAATCAGAAAATAAAAGCATTTTGCACCAATGCCAATCCAAAGTCTATGAGTAACTTGTTTTTAAATAACTGAAAATGACTTTTAAAGTCTCTACAATCCTTTGTTATTATATCGGTGCACATAAAACATGCCCATCAGAACTTGTGGGAACTAGTTAAATTTCACTGAGTTCCCTCAAAGACCCACCAACAAATGTAATTACTGCAAACTGACAATAGCAATTAATTTAATCCATTTGGGATATGATCAGTTTTCTGGGTGTGTCAGCATCTAGCAGGATATGTTTTGAAAATAGTGCAAAGAATTGCAGAGGCTTAATTTACACTGAATATATTTTTTTAAATTCTTTTGTGGGATGTGTGTGTGAATGTTGCTGACAAAGCCAGCTTTTGATGCCAATTTCTCATTGAGTAGTTTCCTATTTCAGAAGGCAGTTAAGAATGAACCATATTATTATGGGCCTGGAGTCACATATAAGTCAGACCAGGTAAGAATAACAAATGTCTTTCCCTAAAGAGCATTGATAAAGTAGATGAATTTAAATTACAATTGACGATTTAATGGTCACCATTACTGGTACTAGTTTTCAATTCCAAACTTGCTGCTGTGATAGAATTTGAATCCATGACCCTATGGCATATGCCTCTCCGTTACTAGCCCTGTTACCATCATTTTGTACTGTCTCTCTTTGAAGTTGCACTTTCAGGCATATTGTATGGAAAGATAAAGCTCAACAATATGAAGACTCAAATCACTTTAGATAAATCTGGGGAGATATTCAAATAAAATCTTTTGGGTCCATTATGATTTGGATCGAGACTGTCAAATTAAAATATTGTTCCAAGTGAGACCATTACGTATGTTGCAATCTGGTTTTGGACCAGGATTTTTTTTTGCTTAAAGCTGCCAAATTTGAAATCCTAGGTACCTACACAAAGACTAAAGCCATAATGTTACCTTTTTGAACAAAAGGAAGAAGTGTCTATGTTAGACTACATTGCAGAGAGACATGAGCTCCTCAGCCAAGCTGCAATCAACAACTGATAATCTCTCAGTTATTCAATCTCTTTTCCTAAGATTGTATCCCACTGAGCTTCACAAGGCTGCACTCTGATCACGGGCGCAATTTTAGCTCCCTAGGTGCTCTGGGCAGAATGCCATCATTCACCAACCATCTCATGGCCCAACTGAATGGAATCAAGCAAGGACAGCTCTTTGAAAACATGAAGTCACTTTTCTGACTCCGTCTTTCTCACAGACAACCTGGCTGTTGAACTACTGTTCAGTGATCCTTCAACTATTCTGAGTGACCTCTGGAGACACTCTGATGGGGTTTTGCCTCTGTTCTTAGGTAAAGTAAGGTGTTACAACCATTGGAAGATTTTAAGCCCCAAATGTTACAATATTCACAACTGCCAGATTTCACAGTAGGCGGGAATACAGAAAAATCAACTTTATCACAATTCCCTACTAGCTGGTTATCTATGGGAGATTCAGAATCTCTTGTAAAAACATGAAAGAACTATGGATGCTGTAAATCAGAACCAAAAATAGAAATTGCTGGAGAAGCTCAGCAGGTCTGGCAGCATCTGTGCAGAGAAATCAGAGTTAATATTTCATGCTCAGTGACCATTCCTCAGAACTCATATTTGATTTGATTTATTTATTGTCACGTGTACCTAAGTACAGTGAAAAGCTTTGTTTACGAACAGTACAGGTAGATCGTAGTAAGCAAGGACACACAGATCATAGGGTGAAAATAAAAACTTAGACAAAGGCATGCAGGTTACATCACACACGACATATGCTAGGCAAGATCAACATTAGCAAGATTAGCATTAAATCCACAGATGATAGGATACAAATTATGGCTTTTAAAATTCATTCAAATATTGGCTGAGCCAATATTTATTGTTCATCCTTGATATGGTGATGGAGGTGCTGAGCTGCCTTCTTGAATCATTATAATCCATTTGGTGTAGGGTATTTCCATAATGTCACTCAGGAGTTCCAGGATTTTGACCCACCAGCACAATTCTGGATGTCACACTGTAGGAAGGTTGTGAATACATTGGAGGCAAAGCAGGAGAGATTTCCAAAGTTGTTTCAGGGATGAGAAAGTTCAGTAATGAGGATACTTTGCAGAGTTGGAACTGTTCTCCTTGGAGAGAAAGAGGTTAAGAGGAGATCTGATCAAAGTTAAATAAAATATTGAGAGCACTAAGGGAGAAACTGTTCCCACTTGTAAAAGCATCAAAAGTTTCCAAAAACAGAAGTTGCTGGAAAAGCTCAGCAGATCTGGCAGCATCTGTGAAGAAAAATCAGTTAACATTTTGTTTCCAATGACCCTTCCTCAGAACTGAGGACCACCAGACCTGAAACATTAACTCTAATTTTTCTTCACAGATGCTGTCAGACATGCTGAGCTTCTCCAGCAACTTCTGTTTTGGCTCCTGATTTACAGTGTCCTTTTGATTTTTATCAACAACTTTAAAGATCCTTCAAGAATCACTGGAATGAGGGAGGATCCCAAAGGACTGGTAAATGGCTAATGTAATGCACTGTTTAAAAAAGGAAGGAGTCAGAAGACAGGAAACTATAGTTTGGTTAGCCCTGACCTTAATCTTTATTAAGATTTTGGAGTCCATTATTAAGGTTGGGATTGCAGAGTACTTGGAAGTGCAGGGTGACATAGGGTTGAATCAGCATAGCTTCTTGATGGGGAGGCGATGTCTGACAAATCTGTTAGAATTCTTTGAGGAGGTACAGGGCAACCTCTATTGTCTGAAAGACATGGGCGGGGAGTATTTTGTTCTAATAATCACATGTTTGGATGACTGATTGGAAGGCCTGGGGAGCAATCATGAGACCAGGTTGCAGTTCCCCTGGTGGCCGGTGGTGTCAAGCATTCCCCTTGCTACAGGCACGCCATGGCCCTGGATCTGGCTTCTCTCGCTCAGCAACCTCTCTTATTTAAGTTCTTATGTAATATGTAGCTATTATGTTACAACAAAGGATCTATCATACTTCAAGTGATACCGTGTAAGATGGAGCAGGAGATGTTTACATCCTCAGGTCTCAAGCTTCATCGTTCTCACAGTTTACCCAAGCATTGAAATCTTGAGATCTTGTTCAGATAATCCGAATTTTGGATGATCAAGGACCAGACAACCAAGGTTGCTCTGTAATAAACAAGTTGGACAAAGGAGAGGCAGTGGATAAGATCTACTTGGATTTCCAGAAAGCCTTTGACAGAAGGCTGCTTAATAAGATAAGAGCCCATGTTGTTAGTTACAAGACACTGTCATGAATAGAGGACTGTCTGATTGGCAGAAGGCAGAGAGCAGGGATACAAGTGTCTTCTTCAGGATGGCAGCTGGTGACTAAAGGAGTTCCACAGGGGTCAGTGTTTCGACCACAACTTTTCATATTATATATTAACAATTTGGATAAAGGAACTAAGGGCATTGCTGCTAAATTTGGAGGCAACACAAAGCTAGGCTGGGGGACAGGTATTGTTGAGGAAGCAGGGAGCTGCAGAAGTACTTGGACAGACAAGGAGAGTGGGCAAAGAGTGGCAAATGGAGTACAAAGTGGGAAAGTGTGAGGTACTTTAATAGAAATAATAGAGGTGTTGGCTGTTTTCTAAATGGAGAAATACTTGGGACATCCAAAGCACAAAAGGACTTGGAGTCCTAGTTCAGGATTCTCTTAAGGTTAACGTATAGGTTCAGTTAGCAGTTAGAAAGCTAAATGCATTGTTCACATTCAACTTGAGAGGATTAGAATATGAGAGCAAGGATGTACTGCTGAGGCTTTATAAGGTTGTGTTCCAAATGTATTTGAATTATTGTGAGCAGTTTTGAGCCCTTTATCTAAGGAAAGATGTGCTGGGCTTGGAGGGTTCCAAAAGAGATTCACAAGAATGATCCTAGGGATGAAGGACTTGTCATATGAGGAGCAGTTGAGGACTCTGGGACTGTACTCAATGAAGTTTAGAAGGAATGAAAGGCGATCCGATTGAAACTTACAGAATACTGAGAGGCCTAGATTGGATGTACAGGAGATGCTTCCGTTAGTAGTGGAGACTAGGACCCCAGTACACAGCCTCAAAAAGAAAGGACAATCCTTTAGAACTGAAATGAGAAGGAATGCC
The DNA here is from genome assembly GCF_047496795.1 of Chiloscyllium punctatum. Classification (NCBI taxonomy): domain Eukaryota; kingdom Metazoa; phylum Chordata; class Chondrichthyes; order Orectolobiformes; family Hemiscylliidae; genus Chiloscyllium; species Chiloscyllium punctatum. The sequence continues at coordinate 31,696,222 of NC_092743.1, forward strand.
TTCAGCCAGAAGGTGATGAATTTGCCACAGATGGCTATGAGGCCCAAGTCACTGAGGCAGAGATAAATATGTTCTTGATGAATAAAAAGATTAAGGTTATAGGGAGAAGGCAGCAGAATAGGGTTGCAAAACATATCAGCCATGATTGAATGGCAGAACAGACTCGATGGGCCGAATGGCCTAATTCTGCTCCGACATCTTATGCTCTTACTGTCTTAATAATAGGCAACACAGAGTTAAGCAATTTGCAAACTAAGTAAATGAAAGGTGAGATTTTCACATAATGAGTGGTTTTGTCTGGAATGCACTCCCTGAAAGAATGTAGACATGTTCAATTGAAGCCTTCAGGATGGCATTGGATAGCTATTTAAATAAAAATAATGTTTGAGGGTATGGGAAGAAGGCAGGAGAATACCTCTACGTGATCACGCTCAGTGGATAGCTGATGCGGACAAATCGGCTGAATGATCTCCTTCTTCATCATAACACTTCCATAACTCTGTGGTCAGAGAGGGTCATCCACAGTAGAGAAGAAAACCCTTTTTTTATTCCTGGCTCTTAAACACTTTGAGATAGATGCCTGTTATGAGATAACACAGTCCATAAATGTATGCAGAGATGTTTAAGATCCAGAATGTCAGATCATTCTGTTGAGTTTGTTCCTGCAACTATGTCAATTAAATGTCACCCAGATTGCTTGGAAGTTGAATGTAATTGCAGATACTTTATTCACAAGTTAGAGAGATCCAGTTAGAACTGTAAAAATAAGATTGGCTAAGGTTAAGAATAATTATGTTTGTGTAAATGTGTTTGCTGTTTCTATCTTTAATTCTTTTTCACTCCATGTCATACAAAGTAGTAACATGAAGACAGATCGGAATATCATACAAGGTAGTAACATGAAGACAGATCGGAACATCAAAGTACTATAGATTTTTAAAAACACTTAATTCCAAAGTGTAAGAAAGAGCAAAATATTGACTACAACTCCGCTGTAGAGTTAGGGGGGATATTAGGTCGGAGGGGATGTAGTTTGTCAGATGCTACCAAAGTAACAGAGAGTGTTGTGTCAGACTGGGAATGATGTCAGGGTGGAGTTGACAGGAATTGGCAGTGGGATATAGTCGGGGCAGTCAGTTGTGAGCCTTGAGTTCAGTTTAATCGTTACCTAGGAGTTTAAGTAGATTTTTAATTATCTAATATTTATAGGTAACTTTGAAGCTGAAGTGAGTTGAAACCATCCTAAGTTTCTGACTTCACAGACACAGTCACAGGAGAGTTGCCAATCGGAAAATTCAAGTTCCATGGAGTCAGATATCAGGGAGACTGCACCACCCCAGTATGCAATTATAGTCTGCATAGCTTTACTGCCCAGGAATACCTCAGCCTTTTGGCGGAATCTTCCCAGACCCTGAATGAAATAGGCCACAGTGGAAAAATAGGAAAATTGTGTGAGATGGCCAACCAGAAACCTCACAGCGTTGAGAATAAAAGGTCTCATTTTCCAAAAACAAGGTGATTGTTTTCTTAAAGATTCTTGAGAAGCCTATTGACATGTATTGACATCTCATTGTGAGAATCTTGCTCATTAATATGCAGCTTCCGATTCTTCCAGATGGTGAAAGTCCCCAACTTAAAAGTCAGAGCATTCACCTGGCAATGCAATTATCCCTCCTCCAGACCTCCACCTTGGTCTCCTGGAACCAAGATCTTGTGACAGTGTCCATGGTCAGTGACTGCATCCACTCCACATTGACTGACATTTGCATCATATCAGTGTCACTGCAAAATCATTATGTCCCATCTCTGAATCACTTACAGTTCAGTTCTGTTAGAACACACCAACATCTCTCATTTGAAAGCTCATGCTAGGTCACTTTGCACTTCGGGACAGCTCTTGTATTTGATTAGATTGCATCATAGGGCTGCTCACTTGCTTTCTCAATACTCACTGGATGTTCGCAATAGTCCTGTCTTGCCTTTTGCATTGAATCCCCTCAGCTAAAGTTTTCAGGCTCACAGTACTATTGTCTTGCTGTTCAGTGCAGACAGAAAAACAGGCAGCTTATCAAGTTAGGCAGCAGTCATCAGTAAAGGAGATGAATATGTTGCTGTATGGCATCAATCTCACACCTACACCACATGTCACCAACAATGGCACGCAAACATACTACATGTGCTGCAAGCAAGCAGCCATGTCTCAAAGACTCGGTCAAGTCAAGGGAATCACCTGTCAACCATAGGGTCTCAGTACAGCTTCCATTATCTATCTAGGGACCTGGGCGCAGTCAGTCATCCATTTGGGTGATCTCACTACAAACCTCCATAGTCCGGAGATTGCAACCAGTCCAGGAAATCAGCTGGAGAGCTATATCCAAATCAGTCAGGGGTCTGCTCATTCATCATTCAGGATTGTCCATCTAAGTTGCTCAAAGTAGTGGGTCATGCTCAGTATTGTGTGTGAAAGCCTCAGGAATTCTGGGAGGTCTCAGCAATGCCAAATAAGTCTGTTTACGATGTGTGGGAGAATAGGATGAAAGGGACACCATAGGAGAGTGGTGCGTGCTTAATGAGGTGAGTGCTTAATTGTGTGAGAAAACTCATTCGGCCTTGCAGAGAGAAACCCTCTGTGAAACTTGCCAGAAATAGCTGATCACTGGTAAGCTTCAACTGGGCTCTTTCTTTTCATTATAGAATCATAGACGAGGCCCTTCAGCCCATTGCGTCTGAACCAACAAAAAAACTACTCTAAATCTGCAATAGTTGCACTTTGGCCTACAGTTTTGATTATGTTTCAGTCAAGTGCCTTGAGTTGCTTTATTGTGTTCAAGGTGATACATCAATGCAAGTTGTTTGATGTATGTAAATAAACTTCTTTTAGATACCTTCCATGAAGGGAGAAGTCAGATTAAAACAGATAATGGCAACATTTGTGGAGATAAGAAAGTTATTGTTTCAGAAAAATGATGCTTCAGGATAAGAAGGAAATGTCAGAAATGAGACAGATTTTAATCAAGTTAAAAAAAACAACAAAATGATAAGGTTAGGAAGGGAAGAAAGGGACAAAAGGAATAGAGATCTGAGATACCTTTTTTTGTATTTGCTATAATTTCTTTTTGACAAAAGAACTGGCTGGATTTTCCAAGGAGTGGCAATCTCCCTCAGAGACTTCCACTCTGTCCTTTTGCTTTCACAAGAGAGAGCACTGCATTTCTGAGTGGAGATTTCAATCGGATCTCCCTCAGAAATGCAGGCCTGTACTTCCCACATAGGTGCAGAGTTGTCAGAGATAGGCAAACCATGGTCCCCTCTTTCAAAGTAGTCAGCTGCCATATTGCTAAGTGTGAAGGTCTAGAGTAACACAGCCACTGTCAAACAGTAAACATATCTGTGAGGTAGGGTGCAGGAAGGGTAGGACGTAGGGTGCCAGGCTGGATAGGGTGCCAGTTTGCAGCGTTGCAAGGCAGCTAAGTGATTGATACAGTGTTTCGAACAGGCCAAGGTGATTGTGTGTAATCGTGGATGGTGGTTTGGAGGGGGGGGTGTGTATTGCTGAGGCAGACCAGAGTTGGAGCAGGTAAAGGAGGAGAGTCAGAGAAGAAAGAAGCAGGTCTGGAATGGTGGCGGGGTATCAGCACCTTGGTGGGTTTTGGGGAGGAGCAGGTGAAGGGGAGTTGATTCTAGAGAGAGTAAAGGAAGCCACTGGACACTGGTGGGGTGAAGGGATGCTAGGTCTGGAGTGATGCAGGCTGTTTAGGTACCAGGGTTTGAATACAGGGTTTTGTGGAGGTGGGTTAGGACTTGTGGTGGGTGAAGGAAGGGGTTATGGATGTTTAAGGGGTGGGTCAGGTCCAGAATAGAGGAGGGGCAAGGGGGTGGAAGGAGAGTTGGCTGAAGGGAGATTGGGTCAGGAGTGGGAGAAAGGGATTTGGTTCCAGAGCAGGGCAGGATAGTCGGATCCCGAGGGTGACCTATGAGTGATTGGGAAATACTTAGTTGGAGGAGGGGGATGTGAAGTAAGTATAGGCCTATTGAACAATTACTCAGAAGTTAGAGTGAGTATTTAATAGTTTAATATTTACTGCTTAATGATTTGCTGAGTGTCATTATAATCTTCCAGTTGAAATGGCGACTCTGGGGAGATAGGGGAATTGCCAAGTGTATGAGAATTGCCATTGGAAAATGCAATTGAGCATTTCTGTCAGAGTCTGCTATGATGGGGATTCCACAAGGTTCCCACGCTCACCTCCTATTTACACTGGAATAATGATGGTCTGGTCTTTGGAAAATTGGCCCATGTAATTGTAATGTAATCTAATTCCAGGCCATTGATTCCATTTGAAGGTTCATCTCAGATAGTACTGGTGCTGTTAACCTCCAACGTGATCTGAAATCAAACCCCAGGTCTTTCCAACACTGCAAATAGGAGCTCAGTCAATTATAAGTCTAAGAATACCCTTACAAGATGGCGGCGGCAGAGTAGGCAGCATCTGGGCTCCCGTACCCAGGCTTGTCCTCTTCATCCACTTTTTCTTTTCTTTTCCTTTATTCCCCCTTCTTTTTTCAGATTTTTTTCCATTTTTCGCTTAAACTTATCTTCCGAAGATATCTCTTCAGTAGAAAGGTGCCTTCAATGGGATCTGGAGGGCTGTATCTTTAGAGACAGCTTGGCTACAGTGTCAGCTGACCTGTGAAATCTAAAGCAACACTCTATGGCAGAGAAAGGAAAGTTGGACTTACTTTATGTTTTTCATTTTATTTTAAGTTAATGATAATGGTGCCAATTCTTGGTGAGTACTTTGCATTGAATACACGTGACAATAAATTCAATTCAATTTAATTCAAATAACCTTTCGTATTTGCAGCTGAGATTGGTAACCCAGGTATTGCAACCTCCTACACTTAAAGTGAGTGAAATTTTAACTGGTTAAGTTGATTGTTCAGCAACTTGTTAATTGTAAAATTTTTGAGCTAGTTAAAAGTTTTGACACTAGCTTAAATGATAAAAGAACTTAAAGGTTCAAGCAGACAGTACTGTGATTTGCATTGCAATTGGTCATTTACCTGAAGAATATGTTTGTTACATGTAACTGGAACCAATAAAGGAAAGCATGCATATTTATTATTCAGAATCAGTAACCATGGGACATAATCGTGCATCACTGTTGTAAATTCCAAATTTTACAATAAATATGCTCCATCATTCAGAATCGATCTGCTCCACATTTTGCATTAGATCTGTTCCATTTTGCAGACAAAAAACTTGCTCCATATTTTGTGACTGACAGCAAGCTCAGTTTAATCACAAGGGGGAAGCAGAGCAAGAAGTCATAGGCACCAGATGTTGTGAGCTGGAGTCAACAATTCAGTGTCAAACTCAGGATGTTGTCAGCCAACAAATCTGTCCTTTGAAGAACTGAAAAGGTTTGCTAGTGAGGTTACAATTCCAAATATAGTTTGAGCTGCAACGAATGACTGAATAACAACTCTCTTTGCTTCTCTAAATGGTAGTGCCTGACATCAAGGAGGAGTAAAACCACAATGAGTAAGAAATCATGACAAGAAAACTTATCCATAACTCTTTGCTCTCTTAAATCAAGACAAAGTTCACTTATATTTCAGTACAAAATGAATGCGGGGTTTCTTTTGCCTCTTTTAAACATATTGCCTTTTACTGAGATGCATTTGAAGTGATAGTTGAGATGATTCCAGATCCTTCTCCTCCTTTGTGGCCAATACAAAAGTTCATTTCTCTAGGCAAGACCTGACTTCCTCTGAACCACACCATGACCTTATGTAGTGAATATTCTGGCAGACCATACAGTGAACAATGAATCCTTTTTACTTTTCAGATAAGCACCGGAAATGATGCTGGATTCCAGCACAAACTCCAGGGCCTAGGTCTCCTGCTCTCTCGTAATGCTGACGGAAGTGACTTTGAATGGCCTTTCTGTACTTTGAAATTATGCACCCAGCATCTTAGCCAATTTTCTAGGCTTTCGGACATTTAACTTGCTTCAGAGGGCCACTGTCTGTGCCAGCCAGCCATCCTAGTAATGGCCAGAATGGTCGCAGCAGTCTGCGGAGGTTTGTAACAAAATAGTGTAACCAGCTGCCTTTAGGCAAGCAGAAGAGGAGCAAGTTTATTTCCTTAGTTTTCAAATTGCAGAATGATGTAATTCCATAGTCACTTCTGCTCTCACAATTATCATAATGATGAAGCCAAGTTCAGAGCAAAATTTGTATATAGTATTACTGACAGGATGGTAATGTAATCATGTACAGAAAGACTTGCATTGATAGACAGCTTTCATGACCTCATGACATTTCAAAACACTTTACAATCTATTGGGTTACCTTTGAACTGTTATCACTGTTGCTATGTGTAGCAGCCAATTTATACACATGAAGATCTCACAAACAGTAATGCAATAAAGAGGCTGGTGTATTGGTAGTTAGGGGTAGTGAGGGTAATGTGGGCGAGTAATCCAGAGGCCCAGACTAATGCACTGGGGACATGGCTTCAAATCCCATTATGCCAGTTGGTGAAATTGGCGTTCGTTCAACAAATATAGAATATAATGTTGGTCTCAGTAATGGTGCCATGAAATAATTGTAGATTGTTGGAAAAAACCTATTTGCTTCACCTTTTATGAAGAAGCATGCATTTTCCTGGCTAAGGAAATCGGTCAGCCTCACCTGAACCACACCAGAGTGAAAAAAAATATACTGTAACACTTTGAAGTTAATGTTCTGATCCTCTGTTTGAAGTATACAAGACCAGTCAGAACAGTTTACCTCCTTTACCAGTTTTACTGTTTCGTTTCCTTCTTGGAAAGCAATGTCACTAACTCTTCACTGCTTTCTGAAATGGCCTGGCAAGCCATTCAGTTTAGCAGACAAAAGCAGTATTGCCAGCAACACTCACAACCAAAGAAAGAATAAAGAAAAGATTAAGTGTGTTTTTGTTATACAGGTTGAAGAATAGACACTAGTTAGGACACCATGGAGAACTGTTTCTTTCTTCATAATAGAACAAAGGGATTATTTATACCCAATCGAGAGGATAAACCGGGCCTCAGTTTAAAATCTCAGCCAATACACAACACTAGTGTTAGAGCAGTCCCTCTTTGCTGACCAGACTTTGTACCCAAGTATAGAGAGCAAAGGTCTGAAATTTTGATGACTCAGTGATAGTCTTACCACTGGGCAATGTGAAACCCCTAGTAATTGCAGAGCAGCAGCTTTCTGGGATATTTTACTGTGTTAAAGGTATAATATAAAAGCACAATATTGTTGTTACGGCTGAAATAGTAACTATGGGGGGTATAGATAGGGTTAATGGTAGTTATCTTTTCCCTAAGATGGGGGATTTCAAAACTTGGAGGCATATTACATTTTTAAGGTGGGTGGCGAGAGATTTAAAAAAGACATGGGGGCAAAGTTTTAAACAGAGGGTGGTTCACGTTTGGAATGGACTTCCAGGTGGATGTGGGTACAATTACAACACTTAAAGAACATTTGGACAAGTACATAAATAGGAAACCTTTGGAGCAGGCAAGTGGGACAAGTTTTGTTTGGGATAATGTTCAACATAGACTTGTTGGACTGAAGTGCTTGTTTCTGTGTGTATGACTTTGACTAATAATCCAGAGGATGTTAGCTCAAGGCACAACAAGAAATCGACTCCAGTGTTTATAAAACATCTACCAGCAGCAAAACTGACTGTAAATCTCTCAGGTTATCATTATGATCCCAAAGCATTCATTAATATCCCTTATGGGAGCAAACTTGCATTCTTATCTTGTCTGGTTTATACGAGACTATAGTCTCACAACAACGTGGTTGACTCTTAATACACTGAAATGTAACTGATTAATGCATATTGGGCTCACCTCCAGGCCAATTGGGTAATTTGGATTTAAAAAGAACGTTGCTTGTGACGTGCAGTCAGGAGAGGTTTCAGAAGTAATCTAACCTTAATCCAAAACCTACAACCTAAAGCATGATATCTAGACATATTCTGGATCCTGTCCTGACAGCACTTTATAAAATCTGGCTCAATGGATCAATTACAGAAACCAGGCATTTCAAATCACTTACAGTCATTTATATAACACTGAAAACTGTTGCCTACAATGAGGCACCAGCAGTGTCAAGGTAGCATCTCAGAAACCAAGGAGTATTTACCTTACAGAAATAACCTAATTTTGCAAATCCTGCTTGAAAAATGTTCTTAAGCAGGAGGCTGGAAGAACAGAAAAAACCGGGATGTATAATCCTGAAGAAGAGTCATACCTGAAACGTTGACTTCTCCACCTCCTGCAGCTGCCTGGTTTGCTGTGTTCTTCCAGCCTCCTGGCTGTCTACTTTGGATTCCAGCATCTGCAGTTTTTTTTGTCTCTGAAAAATGTTCACATCAAAGAAGGATAAGTAATTGATAACCCTGTGATTAATATTGACTATGTCTCTTTACCTGGTTGGACTCTTGTCTCCATAAACCTGTTAATTAGTACATAGAACTTAGACTGCTGGTACAGCACATATACACCAAAGAAAGAATGAACGGCACTTTAATGACATTAATAAGAAAAACAAAAAGTGCTGGAGAAACTCAGCATCTGTGGAGACAGAAACAGAGTTAGTTTGTCCATTTCACTATGACTCCTTCTTCACTTTGATGTCATATTTTTAATAACATCAGGATGCACTTGCTTGTCTCTGATTCCCCAGAAACCCACTGATGGTCAAACAAACGTATGACCAAGGGACAAGGGTAGGCAATTCAGCCCTTTCAACCTGCACTGTCATGGTCTGATTTTAACCTCAAATCTGTATGTCCCTAATAATCTTTTATCCTTGTGGTAATCAAGAATCTATCCAACTCTGCTTTAAAAATATTAATTATTATATAATAATAATTATAATCATAAATAAATAATCATAAATCTCAAATATATCAATTGCCTTTGGAGGAAGGGAACTCGAATTTCAAACCTCTGTTATAGATTTGACCATAAGAAGAAATATCCTTTGAATAGCCAACTGGTCAAGCCCCCATATATGCTTCAATTAAGTCACCTCTGACTCTTTCTAAACTACAGAGAGACAGGCCTAGGCTGTGTAACCTTTCCTCAGAAAGCAGTCTGCTTATTCTAAGTATTAGTCCAGTAAACTTTTTCTGAACAGCTTCCAATGTATTAACATACTTCTATAAGTATGGTGACCAGTACTGTACACAGTACTCCACATGGAGTTTCATCAATGCCCTGTATAACTGAAGCATAACCTTGCTACTCTTGGATTCAGTTCCCCTCTTAATAATACATTGCATCCTATTAGTTCTCCTAATCACTTGTTGTACCTACATAGTAACTTTCTGTGATTCATGTACTAGGACACCTGGATCTCTCTTCATCAAGGGCTTTGGAAGCTCATACCATTTAGATCATATGCTTTTTAAAATTCTTTCTGCCAAAATGGTCAATTTTCGACTTTCACATATTATACTCCAACCAGATCTTTGTTCATTCACTTTGCCTAAATGCATTCCTTTGTTGGGCTTCTTGAGTCCTCTTCACAAGTCACTTGTCATTAGCAAATTTAGTTATCATAACTTTGATCCTTTAACCAAGTCATTTATGTAAATTGAGATCCCAGCACTGACTCCTGTGGCACACCACTTGTAACATTCTGCCATCCTTAAAAAGAACAAAGAACAATACATTTCAGGAACAGGCCCTTTGGCCCTCCAAATCTGTGCTGACACATTTTGCCCTTCCATTCTAAAACTGTCTTCACCTACAGGATCTGCATCCCTCTATACCATTCTTATTCATGTATTCGTCCCGGTGTTTCTTGAATGCTGCTATAGTGTCTGCTTCCACCACCTCCTCTGGCAGTGTGTTCCGGCACTCACCACCCTTTGTGTGAAAAACGGGTCTTGTACCTTTCTTTTAAACTTCCTCCCTCACACCTTGAACCTGTATCCTGGGTAATTGACCCCCTCCATCCTGAGAAAAAAAACCTCTTACTTTCCACTCTATCCATGCCATTCACAATCTTATAAACTTCCATCAGATCACCTCTCAATCTCCTGCGTTCCAGTGAAAACAAACCCAGCCAATCCAACCTTTCTTCATAGCTAAAATCCCTGATACCTGGCAACATCCTGGTAAGCCTATTCTGTACCCTCTCTAGAGCATCCACAATATTCTGGTAGTGTGTGGCCAGAACTGTATGCAATATTCCAAGTGTGACCTAACTAAAGTTCTATAAAGCTGTAACATAATTTGTACTCAATGCTCCTCCTAATGAAGGCAAGCATGCCATAGGCCCTTTTTACTAGCTTATCTACCTGCTCTGCCTCCTTCAGTGATCTGTGGACCTGCACACCCAGATCCCTCTGCATATCGATATTCCTAAGGGTTCTGTCATTCATTGTATAATTTCCACATGTACTTGACCTTCCAAAATACATCATCTTATATTTGTCCAGATTAAACTCCACCTGCCATTTTTCTGCATGTGCCTCCAACTGATCTAAAACTGCTGTATCCTCTGAAAATCCTCACTATCCACAACTCCACCAACCTTTGTATTGTCTGCAAACGTACTAATTAGACCAGCTATGTTTTCCTCCAAATCAGGTATGTAGACTCTGAATAGCAGAAGCCCCAGCACTGAACTCTGTGGAACACCGCAAGTCACAACCCTCCACTCTGAAAAACATCCTTCCACCACAACACTCCGTCTCCTATGACTAAGTCAGTTCTATATCTATCTTGATAGCTTACCCCGATATCATGTGACTTTACCTTGTGTACAGTCTGCCATGTGAAGCCCTATCATAAGCTTTGCTAAAGTCCATGTAGGATAAAGTGAGGACTGCAGATGCTGGAGATCAGAGTCAAGCGTGTGGTGCAGGAAAGATGATGAAGGGCTTATGCCCAAAACGTTGATTCATCTGCTCATCGAATGCTGCCTGATCTGCTGTGCTTTTCCAGCACCACGCTCTCAACTAAAGTCTATGTAGACAACATCAACCACTTTTCCCTCATCAATCATCTTTGTCACCTCCTCAAGAAACTTGATCAAATTAGTGAGGTAGGACCTCTCCCACATAAAACAATGCTATTTATTGCTAATAACTCCATTTGCTTCTAAATGTGTACAGATATTGTCCCTGAGAATCTTTTCCAATAATTTCCCTTCCACTGACGTGAGGCTCACAGGCCTGTAATTTGCTGGATTATTCCTGTTACCCTTCTTAAACAATGGCACAATATTGGCTTCTCTCCAATCCTCTGGGACCTCACCTGTAGCCAAAGAGGATACAAAGATGTCTAATAATGCTCCAGCAATTTCTTCTCTTGTATCCTCAGTATTCTGGGATCGATGCCATCAGGACTTAGGGACTTATCTATCTTAATAGATTTTAAGACTCACAACACCTCTTTCTTTTTTATAGCAACTTGGCTTTGAGATTCAACACTCCCTTCCCTGATATCATCCTCCACTAATTCCTTCACTTCGGTGAATACTGACACAAGGTATTCATTTAGGACCTCATCTATCTCTTAAGACTCCACACATTTCATCCCTCCTTTGTCCTTGAGTGGGCCAACCTTTTGCCTGGCTACCCACTTGCCTTTTATATTTGTATAAAAATCTTTGGGATTCTCCTTAATCCTGTTCTTTAACAGTAAAACTCACACACCAGGTTATAGTCCAACAGGTTTAGAACAGGTTCTTAAACCTGTTGGACTATAACCTGGTATTGTGTGATTTTTAACTCTGTCCACCCCAGTACAACATTGGCACTTCCAAATCATGGCCTGTTTTTTTAAACAACTTTTCATGACCCCTTTTAGCTCTTCTAATTTCTTGTTAAAGTTCTATCCTACTTTCCTTATATACTTGAAGGACTTCATCAGTTCCCATCCTCCTAGACCTTACATGTACTTCCTTTTTCTTTCTGACCAAGGCCATAACATCCCTGGTCATCCAAGGTTCACATAACTTGCCATACCTATCCTTCATTTTCACAGGAATGTGCCAGTCCTGAACTCTTATCAACTGCTGTTTGAAATACTCTCACCTGTCCAATGTGGATTTACCCTCAACAGGCCACTTCCAATCAACGTACTCTAGTTCTTGACTAATATTGTTGGAGTTTGTCTCCCTTCAATTTAACACCTTCACAAGAGGACTGCTGTTATCCCTATCTGTCAGTATCTTAAAACTCACGGTATTATGGTCACTACTTCCGAAATGCTCCCCCAGTGAAACTCTACTCACCTAGCCAGGCTTATTTCCCAAATCCAAGTCCAGTATAACCCATCCCCTGGTTGGACTGTCCATATACTGTGTCAAGAAACCCTCTTGAATGGTCCTTACAAATACTGCCCCATTCAAGCCCCTTGTATCAAGTGAGTCCCAGTCAATATAGTGGAAGTCTCTGATGTATCCTCCCTCCTTTGCCAGTTATGAAACTTCCTATCCCTTTTACATCACTTTCTATCACACCTGAAACATCTAAATCCTGGGACATTCAACTGCTAGTCCTATCCCTCGTTTAGCAAGTCACTGTAATCACAGTAATGTCATAGTTCCAAGTACTAACAAAAGCTCTAAGTTCATCTACCTTGCCTATTCTAGCCTCACATCGAATCACATACATTTCAGATTGCCTCCCCTCCTGTTTTCAGCAGGGTTTCCCTGTCTGTTCTTGTTCTTAGTCAGGTTTGCCTTGGTTTCTATCTCTCCATTAATTTCTGCGTCTACTATGCTGCTCCTCTGGTTCCCCTGCACCACTAGTTTAAACCCTCCTCAACCACTCTACCACGTATTCCCTCAAGGATGCCAGTCCTGCCCAGGTGTAACCCATCCAGTTTGTACTGGTCCCACCTCCCTCAGAACTGGTCCCAATGCCCCATGAATCTGAAACCCTCCCCCTCTACCCCATCTTTTCCAGCCATCTGTTCATCCTATACACCCTGCTGTTTCTACTCTGACTAGCTTGTGGCACTGGTAGTAATCCTGAGATAACTTTTTTCCTAGTTCTCTATATTCTGCTTTTAGGACTCCCTCCCTATTTTTTTAACCTGTGTCATTCGTACTATCGTGCATCACAACCACTGGCTGTTGTTAGAAGAAGATACCTGCAGTATGGAAACAGGCCCTTCGGCCCAACAAGACTACACTGACCCTCCAAAAAGTATCCCACCCAAACCCATACCCCATTATTCTATTTTTACCCTTAACTTAAACATCGCTGAACACTATAGGCAATTTAGCATGGCCAATTCACCTAACCTGCACATCCTTTTGATTGTGGGAGGAAACCAGAGCACCTAGAGGAAACCCACACAGACACAGGGAGAACATGCAAACTCCACACAGACAGTCACCCAAGACTGGAATCGAACCTGGGTCCCTGGCACTGTGAGGCAGCAGTGCTAACCATTGAGCCACCATGTTTGCCCCTCCCTCCCCCACCAGAGTGTCCCACAACCACTCCAAGACATCCAGGAGCTAGCACCAGGGAGGCAACACGCTATTCTGAACTCTATTTTGCAGCCACAAAAACGCCTATCTATTGCCCTTAACGATTGAATCCCCTGTAACTAAAGCATTTCAATGTCTGTTCCTCCCTCCCTCTGCAGCAGAGCCAACGATGGTGCCATAAATTTGACTACTTCTGTTATCCCCTGAGAGGCCAATCCTCTCAACAGTATCCGAAATGGTGTATCTATTTTGCAGGAAAATAGCCACAGGAGATTCCTGCACTCCCTGCTTAGCTGTCCTTCTCTGCCTAGTGGTCACCCATTCCCTTTCTGCCTGTGAGTTTGAGTCTGCAGTGTGACCAACTCTCTTTACGTGCTGTCCACGATATTCTCTGCCTCGTGAATGCTCAATAGTGTTATCAGACGCTGCTCCAACTCCAAAACTCGGGCTTTCAGGAGCTGCGGAGACTCACTTGTTCCTACTCGCTGCTTTCTGTTAGCAAGTCAATCTTCTATTCATGCCAATATGTCACCCCTTACATCATTAGTTTTCATTTTCCACAATAACTTTTGACCCTTATAAGAAATACAGCGAAAACATTTTTAAAATTTCAAACTGAAATTCTATCACTTGCTAAGATTTGCATTGTTTCTATGTGTGCTAATCAGTGTACTGTGAAGGACAGCAGAAACAAACCCAACTGTGCTCCTTAAAATAGAAATTGCTGGAGAAACTCAGCTGGTCTGGTAGCATCAGTGGAAAGAAAACAGTGTTCACATTTCAAGTCCAGTGACCTAGTGAGGCAGCATGGTGTGTAGCTCTGATGCCTCACAGTGCCAGGGACTCGGGTTTGATTCCAGCCTTAGGCGACTGTCTGTGTGGAGTTCACATGCTCTCTGTGTAGGATATTCTTTGCAGGATCAGTGCAGACTCAATTGGCTGAATGGCTTCTTTTTACAAGGTAGAGATTCTCAGACCCTTGTTCATTTCTGTATTTTTCAGATTTCCATCAACTGTTTTGTTTTATCCAACTATTGTCCTGTTCTCATGAAATAAGTGCACGTACATTGTTAGTAAAATCCCATCATGTAACTTGAATTTAAAATGAACCATGAGTAGATGAATTACAACAAATGTAAAATGAAATCATTTAAAATGGAATTAACCAAATTGGGTAATGTATGGGATGGCATCAAGACATAGGGGAATCTCATGACATGCATGCCCAGCAAGGTTACTTTTGGAAGCAGGTAAGCTGGCTGCAGAGATTATACCAATCCACCAACAACATGGGCCAAAGCAGTATCCAGGGAGAGCTGGTGTAATTACATTACTGGACTAGACATCCAGAGATTTTGGGTGAGAATGTTAAAGGCGGAGCAGTCTCGCAGGGCCTAACCCTGCTCCTATTTTCTATGTTTGTATCCCCTGATGAGACAGGTTCAAATTCCAGGATGGCAGCTGGCAAAAGTTTTAGTTTCAATAAATTCAGTTAATTAAGAACAAAATCCACAAACAAAAAACTAGTTTCAGTAATGGTACCATGAAACCATCATTGGCTGATGTATAAATCTATCTAGTTCACAAAAGTACTTTAGAGAAGGTAAAGTATCTGTCCAAGTTTCTGGTCTCATGTGACATGTCACTCAGAACTTGCAGCAATGCTTTTGAGTCTTAACTGCCTCTGAAATGGTGCACAAGCCACTCAATTCAAGGACAGTTAGGAATGGGCAACTGAGCTAACCTCATCACAATGCCTACACCCCATGAGATATTAATGGAAAAGCAATAATTTATCAGTTATAACAATCATCAACAAATGTTCATTTTTTGCTTGTATCTTGTTTCTAAAACCTTAAGGCTAAGCAGTAAGTTATTTAATCTTGCTCCACTAGTCATTACAATCATGGCAGATATAACGAGGTCTTAACTTTACTTCTCTATCTGCCCATTGCTCCCTTTCTATCAAAGATCTGTCTAATGTAGCCTTGAATAAATTCAATGACCCAACTCCTGCTGCTTTCTGTGGAAGAGAATTCCATACATCAATACATTTCTGAGTGAAAAATATTCTCTTTGACCCTGTCTTGAAAGAGAGATTGCTCTTCTTAGGCACTGTCTGTTAGTTGTAACTCACCCACAAAAGAAAATAATCTCCTTGTTTCTACTCTATCCAGTCCCCTCAGGATCTGTTACATTTCCATAAGGTCAGCTCTCATTCTTCTAAATCCAATGTGTACAAGTCCAGTCTGTTCAACCTTTCTTTATGAGGTCAGGCCTTCACCTAGGAATGAACAGAGAGCTGCTTCTAAAGCAATTATATATGTTTTCAAAGAAAATGAGCAAAACTGTAAGGAGCCATCCAGATGTTGTCTCAACATGACCTTGTACAGCTGCAATAAAACTTTTCTGTTTTTATATTCCATTTCCCTTCCAATAAACTCCAGTATTCTAATTGCCTTCTTGGGAGTGCTTGTTCTGTAGGTTTTATTGTTATCAAAAAGTACCTCACCAAATATAGGCATTTGCTTCCTTACTATAATATTAGCCGAGAAAATCAATTTAACTGAGCTATTTTACATACTAAACCTAAAACAGCATAAGCTTCACTAGCCAGTCTCTTGGTCTTTTATTGCCCAGCCATCAGTTATCCATAACTATTGTGCTTTTTCCTTAAATGATCTGGAGCAGATGCCATTAGCCTAAGAAACCAAATATAAACAAAAGAAGAGCTAACATTTTGAGTCCAGGAACCCCTCTTCAGAACTGAACATGAAACATTAACTCTGTTTTCTCTCCACAGATGCTGCCAGACCAACTCCAGCAATCTGTTTTTGTTCCATGTTTCCAACATCTGCAGTTTTCTGTTTTATTTCAGCTGTAAATCAGTATCAGTGTAAAGAACAGACAAGCTGACATGTCAGTTGCAGGCATGTTATCAGAAAGTAGAGATTAATTCAAAAAGCACAGGATGTGGCAAGTGGAAAAGTGAACACACGCACACACTCATGAGAGACGGCGATGCTGATGGAGCAGTGTGGGAGGCTAGTTATGAAAGAGTAAACTGAAAACATAAGGCACAGTTCCTTGAGTTTGGGTTGCGTTTCATTGATGCTGTATAGGAGGTCAAAAATGATCATGCCAGGAGGTCAGTGGAATTGAGATTCAAAGTAACATAACTGAGGTGTTTCAGGCAGTGATCATCTAATTTACACTTAGACCCCAACTGGAGTCAGGCCATAACCAGTGGGTGCAGTGTATTGAATTGGAAATGGTACGTGGAATTGGCTCTCTCACACTAAACGTGTTCTTGATGCTTTGGTTAGTGGTGTGGAGGGGCTGGTAGTTTTATTCACTCGTTGGATGTGGGGCATCGCTGGCTGGCTAGGCCAGTAGTTATTGCTCACCCATGGTTGCCTTTGCAAAGGTGGTGCTGAGCTGCCTTGTAGAACAGTTGCTTCCCATGTGCTGATGGTAGACACACAATGGCCTTAGAGAGAGAATCCCAGGGTTTTCACCCAAAGCTAGTGAAGGAGTCATGATTTATTTCCAAGTCAGGGTGGTGAGTGGCTTGAAGGGGAACTCGCAGTTGGTGGTATTCCTATGTACCTCCTGCCCTTGTACTTCTAGTTCAGAATGATAAGGATTAGGGTTAGAGATCTTTGGTGAATTTCTGCATGCATCTTGTAACTAGTAGTTCTGTTGCTACTGAGCATTGGTGGTGGAGGGAGTAGATACTTTTGAATGTGATGCCAATCAAGTGGACTGTTTTGTCCTGGATGGTTCCAAGCTTCTTGAGTGTTGTTGTCGTTTCACCCATCCAGCAAGTGGGGTTTACTCCATCTTACTCCTGACCTGTGCCTTGTAGATGCTGGACATGCTTTGGGGAGTCAGGAGGTGAGTTACTTGCTGCAGTATTCCTAGCCTCTGACCTGCTCTTATAGCCTGCCAATGGTAACCCCCAGAATGGTAGCCCCTAGAATGTTGACAGTGGTTCATTCAGTGATGGAAACACGATTGAATTACAAGAGGCAGTGGTTAGATTGACTCCTAATGGAGATAGTTGTTGCCTGGCATGTCAGCCCAAGCCTAGATATCGCCCAAGTCTTGCTGAATTTGAACATAGACTGCTTCATTACCTGAGGAGTCATGAATGGTGCTAAACTTTGGCAAACAGCACCACTTCTGACCTTAAAATAGAGAGAAGGTTATTGATGAAGCAGCTGAAGTTGGTTGGGGCTGGGTTACTACCCTGAGGAAAGCCTGTAGAAATGTCCTGGAGCTGAGATGACTGACCTCCAACAACCACAACCATCTTCTCATTTGCCAGACATGATTCCAACCAGTGGATAATTTGCCTTCTGATTACCACTGATTCCAGTTTTGTTCAGGCTCCTTGATGCCACACTCAGTGGAATGCAGCCTTGATAGAAAGGACTGTCACTCGCACCTCACCTCTAGAATTCAGCTGATGTATTCATGCTTGAATCAAGACTGTAGTGAAGTCAGGACCTGAGGGGCCCTGGCAGAACCCTAACTGGGCATCACGAGCAGGTTATTGCGATATAGGTGGAAGTGGTATATGGCAACCAACAGGAGGTGTCCTCATTTCTCATCGGTTACTGACACATATTTGCAATAATCATGTCGTGTCTCAAGGTATACACTGAAGCAAAGCTTTGGGTCTCCCTCTGGTTGCCTGGCTCCAGATATCTCACTAGTCAGCAAGTGTTTGAGTGTGCAATTGTCTTCAATCCTGTGGATACACCTGAGCTAACAAAATCAGCTCTGTTTGATAAGTACTAACAAACCCAGGAGCACTACCATTGAAAGGTTTGCCAGCTTCATGATTTGATCAGACCAGGGCACACCAATACATTCTTCATACAGCAAAGATGGAAATTGTTGAGCCTCTTTTCATGAGAACTTTAAGCTGACAATTCTTCATGGCCATACAACAAGGTTCTGTGATTACAGTCTTATAAATCAGCAGCTCAGTCTTAGTGTCAGCCTGATATTATTCCATACATGCTTCAGGAGTCAGCTAAATGTGCAGTGGCACAGTGGTTAGCACTGCAGCCTCGCAGCACCAGAGACCCAGGTTCAGTTCCTGCCTCAGGTGACTTTATGTGTGGAGTTTGCACATTCTCCCTGTGTCTGTGTGGGTTTCCTCCCACAATCCAAAAATGTGGAAGTTAAGTGAATTGGCCATGCTAAATTGCTCCTAGTGTTAGGGGAATGGGTCTGGGTGGGTTGTGCTTCAGTGGGTCAGTATGGACTTGTTGGGCTGAAGGGGAATCTACTCTAAAGTTGGTAGCCATCTTCCCTGTGTGTGTACCATGTTCTGCATCAGTGATTTTTCTATCACTGTGGACCCAAGTTAGCAGAATTTGCTGGCCACTACCCAACAGGATGTTATTTATTGAGGTCAGGGGCAAAGAAGCTATACTTTTCTCAAGCCTCTGGACCTTTATTCAAGGCTTTTATTCAGATGGTGATTGGAATGTTGAAGTCACTGCCACATGAATTGGTTGATGCAAACAGCTTAGATACTTTCAAACAGACAGTAGCTGAATGCATGGTGAAAAGAAATAGTAATTTTTGATGGAAGGCTCAGACAAGATTGATTAGGAGAACATTTACAGATTAGGTTGGGTGAACGGCCTATTTTAAGACCATAAGGCCATTAGACATAGGAGTGGAAGTAAGGCCATTCAGCCCATCAAGTCCACTCTGCCATTCAATCATGGCTGATGGGCATTTCAACTCCACTTACCCGCATTCTCCCCGTAGCCCTTAATTCCTTGTGACATCAAGAATTTATCAATCTCTGCCTTGAAGACATTTAGCATCCCAGCCTCCACTGCACTCTGCGGCAATGAATTCCACAGGCCCACAACTCTCTGGCTGAAGAAATGTCTCCACATTTCTGTTATGAATTTACCCCCTCTAATTCTAAGGCTGTGTCCACGGGTCCTAGTCTCCTCGCCTAATGGAAACAATTTCCTAGCGTCCACCCTTTCCAAGCCATGTATTATCTTGTAAATTTCTCCCCTTAATCTTCTAAACTCCAATGAATATAATCCCAGGATCCTCAGCCGTTCCTCGTATGTTAGACCTACCATTCCAGGGATCATCCGTGTGAATCTTCGCTGGACACGCTCCAGTGCCAGTATGTCCTTCCTGAGGTGTGGGAACCAAAACTGGACACAGTACTCCAAATGGGGTCTAACCAAAGCTTTATAAAGTCTCAGTAGCACAACGGTGCTTTTATATTCCAACCCTCTTGAGATAAATGACAACATTGCATTCGCTTTCTTAATCACGGACTCAACCTGCATGTTTACCTTTAGAGAATCCTCGACTAGCACTCCCAGATCCCTTTGTACTTTGGCTTTATAAATTTTCTCACCGTTTAGAAAGTAGTCCATGCTTGTATTCTTTTTTCCAAAGTGCAAGAACTCACATTTGCTCACATTGAATTCCATCAGCCATTTCCTGGACCACTCTCCCAAACTGTCTAGATCCTTCTGCAGCCTCCCCACTTCCTCAGTACTATCTGCCTGTCCACCTAATTTATATAATCGGCAAACTTTGCTAGAATGCCCCCAGTCCCTTCATCCAGATCATTAATATATAACGTGAACAGCTGCGGCCTCAACACTGAACCCTGCGGGACACCGCTTGTCACCGGCTGCCATTCCGAATATGAACCTTTTATCCCAACTCTCTGCCTTCTGTCAGACAGCCAATCCTCCATCCATCCCAGTAGCTCACCTCGAACACCATGGGCCCTCACCTTACTCAGCAGCCTCCCGTGTGGCACCTTATCAAAGGCCTTTTGGAAGTCTAGGTAGACCACATCCACTGGGTTTCCCTGGTCTAATCTACTTGTCACCTCTTCAAAGAATTCCAAAAGCTTTGTCAGGCACAACCTCCCCTTACTAAATCCATGTTGACTTATTCTAATCCGACCCTGCTCTACCAAGAATTTAGAAACCTCATCCTTAATGATGGATTCTAGAATTTTACCAACAACCAAGGTTAGGCTAATTGGCCTCTAATTTTCCATCTTTTGTCTCGATCCTTTCTTGAACAAGGGGGTTACAACAGCGATCTTCCAATCATCCATGACTTTCCCTGACTCCAGTGACTTTTGAAAGATCTCAACCAACGCTTCCGCTTTATCCTCATCCACCTCCCTCAGAAGTCTAGGATGTAGCCCATCGGGGCCAGGAGATTTATCAATTTTAAGACCTTTTAGCTTTTCTAGCACTTTCTCTTTTGTAATGGCAACCATACTCAACTCAGTCCCCTGACTCCCTTTAATTGTTGGGATATTACTCATGTCTTCCACTGTGAAGACTGACGCAAAGTACTTATTAAGTTCTCCAGCTATTTCCTTACCTCCCATCACTGGGCTTCCAGCATCAGTTTGTAGTGGCCCAATGTCTACTTTTGTCTGTCATTTGTTTCTTATGTATTGAAATAAACTTTTGCTATCATTTCTAATATTACTGGCTAGCCTACCTTCATATTTGATCCTCTCCTTCCTTATTTCTCTCTTTGTTATCCTCTGTTTGTTTTTGTAGTCTTCCCAATCTTCTGATTTCCCAGTGCTCTTGGCCACTTTATAGGATCTCTCTTTTTCTTTAATACATTTCCTGACTTCCTTTGTCAGCCATGGCTGTCTAATCCCTCCCCGGATAATCTTTCTTTTCTTGGGGATGAACCTCTCTACAGTGTCCTCAATTATACCCACAAACTCCTGCCATTGTTGCTCTACTGTCTTCCCCGCTAGGCTCTGCTTCCAGTCTATTTTTGTCAGTTCATCTCTCATGCCCTCATAATTACCTTTATTTAACTGTAACACCATTACATCTGATTTTGCCTTCTCTCTTTCAAACTGCAGACTGAACTCTACCATATTCTGATCACTGCTTCCTAAGTGTTCCCTTACTTTAAGATTTTTTTATAAAGTCTGGTTCATTACATAGCACTAGGTCCAGAATAGCCTGCTCCCTTGTGGGCTCCATGACAAGCTGTTCCAAAAAGCCATCCTGTAAGCATTCCATGAATTCCCTTTCTTTGGATCCACTGGCAACATTATTTACCCAGTCCACCTGCATATTGAAGTCTCAGTTTTTGTGTAGTTTGTTCTCTGTAATCTGCTATGTTGCAGAAACTAAACAAGCCAGTTTCAGGATTATCTCCCAAACAGATCAGCCAACTCATCAAAATGATCATCACCTCCAATTTCAGTTTCAAATTGCATACCATCCTGTCATGAACATATACTGCTGTATTTATAATGTGGCCAGGTCAAATTCTCAAAATTCCCCACTTAATATCACTATGGAAGCACCATCAGCACAAAACCTACTATGACTCAAGGTCTATATTACTTTCCCACATAAATAATTTTTAAACATTGGTGCAACATACATATTGTTATAACTTAATTTTTAATTAAATCTGCTGTCAAATATTCCAGGAAGAATTAATGAATGAATGACACACACACACTATTTTGATACACCTCAGGCACTGACACTTCATTGTTTTATCCCTTATTTGTGCCAAGGGCCACTATTGTTGTTCTCGTGAGTGGAGAGATTTTCAACTGACATGCCAAGAAAACATAAATTTCTACTTGTATGACTGAATATGTTGGCTTATGACACAATGCACCTATTTTTCATAATTATTTATCTTTGAGGACCAGACAATGCTGGAATTGTCAACAAAAGGTGTCGTGTTCCATCGTCACTTGTTGATTCTGTACCTGTTGTGTAAAATTAAAGTCTCAGCCTACTGCAGTTATAGAGCTAAATGTCTTCAATCACAATATCGTTGAAGATACTCTATTCTGTTTTTGATAAACAATAGAAATACTTGTAGATAGCCAAAAGCAAAAAGCAAGAACAAACAGTCAGCAGTGCACAGTTGTAACAGGAAGCCAGACTGTGATCTGAGCTTGTTCCCTTCTCAGGATGTGGTCAGATCCTATTATCCTCCACCAGGCTCCGGGATAGCATTGGAAAGGACAATGTGAAATAAAATCTTAGTAAAAGAGCAGAGTAGATTAGCAACCAACAAACCAACAGAAAGGCTGCACGCAGGACATGGCAGAGTAAGCTCTCAACTCTGTATAGAAGTAAAACATGCATTTTACAGTTGCTTTTGCATCTGTTAGTTATGAATTTTCATTAGGCATTTCCAGACATTACTCTTAATGTGTCCTTGGAGTTTAGAATGGCTTCAAGCCAGATCTGAAAGACCTGCACTTCCAGGAAATGGCGCCATCAACACAATCCTCATTCAAAGTTAAAGCAGCTGTGGGAAGGCATCAAGCAGTGTCCATGGACCTAACCCAATGGGGAGAAAACGGAAAAAGTAAAATGGATAGAAAGGTCATCTCTGTCCTTCTTCGGAGTTACTCTTGTTTGCCAGTATGCATGGAAATAACAATGTTGATCCTGGCAAATTGTTTTGTGTTAATAAGGATTTTAAATGCAGAAGGTCATCGGTAAAACATCAGGAAATCAGAGTTAGAGCAGAAAGAAGTTTAATTTTTTTCCATTCTAAGAATGATTGATTTATATTGACGAGGGGGATCATTCAAATTACAGACATTAGCAGCTTCAATGGACTTTGACATGAACCACTGACAGTGGAGGTGAGAATATGTTCCATGATTCTGTATTCCAATAACATGTGGAGTGAAAAATCAAGACCACAAGTTTGCAGTCCTTCGCTGGTCTGTATTGCCGTGTCTTTCTTAGCATGTCATTTGGACTGGAACATCTAATTGTCTAGATTAGAGTGATGCTGGAAAAGCACAGCAGGTCAGGTAGCATTGAGGAGCAGGAAAATCGACGTTTCTAGCAAAAGCCCTTCATCAGGAATGGAGGCAGGGAGCCTCCAGAGTGGATAGATAAATGTGGGAGGGGGAGCTGGAGAAGGTAGCAAAGAGTACGATAGACGAATGGGGGTGGGGATGGAGGTGATACATCAGAGAGGATGGTAGGGGAAGATAGCGAAGAGTACAATGGGTAGATGGAGGTGGGGATGAAGGTGATAGGTCAGAAGGGAGGGTGGAGTGGATAGGTGAGAAGGGAGTTTGGCAGGTAGGACAGGTCATGAGGACAGTGCTGAGCTGGAAGTTAGAAACTCGGGTAAGGTGGGGAGAGGGGAAATGAGGAAGCTGTTGAAGTCCACATTGATGCCCTGGGGTTAAAGTGTTCTGAGGCGGAAGATGAGGCATTCTTCCTCCAGGCATCAGGTGGTGAGGGAGCAGTGGTGGAGGAGGCCCAGGACCTGCATGTCCTTGGCAGAGTGGGAGGGGGAGTTGAAATGGTGGGCCAAGGAGCGGTGGGGTTGATTGGTGCGAGTGTCCTGGATATGTTCCCTAAAGCGCTCTGCGAGGAGGCGTCCAGTCTCCCCAATGTAGAGGAGACTGCATCGGGAGCAATGCATACAATAAATGACATTGGTGGATGTGCAGGTGAAACTTTGATGGATGTGAAAGGCTCCTTTGGGGCCTTGAATGGAGGTGAGTGAGGAGGTGTGGGCGCAGGTTTTGCAATTCCTGCAGTCCCAGGGGAAGGTGCCGGGATGGGTGGGTGGGCTGTTGGGGGGCGTGGACCTGACCAGGTAGTCACGGAGGGAATGGTCTTTGCGGAAAGCATAAAGGGGTGGGGAGGGAAATATATCTCTGATGGTAGGGTCCGTTTGGAGATGGCGGAAATATTGGCGGATGATGCAGTTTATGCGAAGGTTGGTAAGGTGGAAGGTGAGGACCAGGGGGGTTCTGTCCTTATTACGGTTGGAGGTGAAGGTTTGAGGGACCACTCCCCAGCTCCTCCTCCGCCCTTGTCTCTATGTTGGCTACGTAGAACAGTCCATCTTCCGTAGTTACACTGACACCACTCCCCACCTCTTCCTCCGCTACATTGATGACTGCATCGGCACCACCTCGAGCTCCCACGAGGAGGTTGAGCAGTTCATCAACTTCACCAAGACTTTCCACCCTGACCTTAAATTCACCTGGACCATCTCTGACACCTCCCTCCCCTTCCTGGACCTCTCCATCTCCATTAATGATGACCGACTTGACACTGACATTTTTTACAAACCCACCGACTCCCACAGCTACCTGGATTACACCTCTTCCCACCCTACCTCCTTCAAAAATGCCATCCCGTATTCCCAATTCCTCTGCCTCCGCTGTATCTGCTCCCAGGAGGACCAGTTCCACTTCAGAACACACCAGATGGCCTTCTTCTTTAGAGACCACAATTTCCCTTCCCATGTGGTTGAAGATGCCCTCCAACGCATCTTATCCACATCCCGCACCTCCGCCCTCAGACCCCACCATTCCAACCGTAACAAGAACAGAACGCCCCGGTCCTCACCTTCCACCCTACCAACCTTCGCATAAACTACGTCATCCACCGATATTTCTACCACCTATCGGCTCCACCCTCCCCTCTGACCTATCACCTCCAACCTCACCCCCATTCACCTATTGTACTCTTTGCTACCTTCTCCCCAGCAACCCACCCTCACTCCTCCTCCCCATTTATCTCTCCACCATGGAGGGTCCCTGCCTCCAATCCTGATGAAGGGCTTTTGCCCGAAACATCAATTTTCCTGCTCCTTGGATGCTGCCTGACCTGCTGTGCTTTTCCAGTACCACTCTCATCTAGACTCTGGTTTCCAGCATCTGCAGTCCTCACCTTTGCCTAGAACATCTAATTGGCTACACTGACATTTTCAGCACATTGCCCAAATTTGATGAAACCAATGCAAAATCTTCAGGAGATTTTAGAACAAATTATATTCAGTTCAAATGACCGCATTTAAAAAATAAAGAAGAAGGGCTTATGCCCGAAATGTCGATTCTCCTGCTCATGGGATGCTGCCTGACCTGCTGCGCTTTTCCAGCAACACGTTTTTCAGCCCATTTAAAAAGTAGTCTAGATAGAGGCCCTATCCACAAAGCAATGTTCGTGCGCCCAAATCAAATTAATTTAGTTTTTTTACTCATGCTTGAAGCTCTTTTGAGAGAACTTAAAATTGAGCTTTTTTCTAAACACAAGCATTTTTAAAGCTTTAAATGTTAAAACATGTCAATATATTGAATAAGATGCAATAGTTAAACTTTTAATAATTTGCATAATTGTAGAGTTGTTTTTTCTAATGTTTTAGGGTTATTCTGAGTGACTTAAAATCAAGTTACTATAAGTAGTTGACAATCTGTTCAAACTATGCATTTTGATCAACCCATATTTAGCTACATTTGTAAAACTATACCACGTATTATGACCATGTATATGAAAGGTTATTTTATTTTTTAAATATAAAAAGTATTCATTTCTGCAAAGCTGCCCAAGGTTCAAGGCTGGTTTTATGTTTGTAATTTTATAAATTAATTTGAGTGGACAGCTAAATCACAATATTAATTCAGAAAACCAACAGAACATTAAGTGAAACTTTTGCCTGGACTGTTGATATTGGCCAAAATGGGAATCTTTCTACGCTGTTAACTTCCTATTTTTCTTTTGATAAATTACAACTAATTAACTTAGTTAACTAGTGAACCATCTCTGGGACGGGAACAGCGACATTAAAAATTGAAACTGCAAAGTCAATTTAGCAAATGAAAATAATATTTCGCAGACCAATAATGCACTCCAGCCACAGTTCTTGACGTTTTGGGACCTGGAGTGAATTAAAACTCCATCCAAAATGGAATGAGTTCAGGTGGGCGTCTACCACTCACTTGAGTCACCTCAATACTATACGTGAACTCGGAGCTAAGCATACTTTTTTAAGACTCTGGATGACATTGGCTGTGATCTGAACATCCACCAATGCATGATGCGTATGTTCTTGTGGCATCATCCAGCCATTCTTCTGTCTGCATTAATAGAGCTGCAGAATCCCAAACAGTGGTCCCCTGGTGCCAACCAGTATTTCTGTTGATCGAGAGATCCAGCACGAGTCAACTAAGACCCAGATTATGACCAGGTTATGTTAAAAGACAGGAAGCTCCCACAAAGCTGGGTAGATTAGATTCTCTACAGTGTGGAAACAGGCCCTTCAGCCCAACCAGTCCACACTGACCCTCCGAAGAGTATCCCACCCAGACCCATTTCCCTCTGACTAATGCATCTAATACAATGGGCAATTTAGCATGGGCAATTCACCTGACATGCACATCTCTGGACTGTGAGAGGAAACTGGAGCACCCGGAGGAAACCCACTTAGACAAAGTGCAAACTCCACACAGACAGTCACCAGAGGCTGGAATCAAACTTGGGGCTTTGGTGCTGTGAGGCAGCAGTGCTAACCACTGAGCCATCATGCCACTCAAAAAAGAGAGCATGGAGGTCCCCTCAGGCCTTTAACCAGAAGCAGCAGATCATAATTACAGCTGTGCATGTGGTGTACAATTGGGGAGGGTCCTCATCATAAAAGTATGCTGCTGGGTCTGAAAATGGAAAGTCAGCACCTGGACATGAAGGTCAGCTCCTGACAGCCCTTTCTAAGTGGGAAACTTCCAAACAGAGCATTGATCCACTGCAGCCTTCTGCAACATCAGTCAGGCTTCTTCTGTATCTTAGTGACAAACCTCAGGGGAGGATTCAAAGTGACAAACCACTATTACTGGCACTGCACTAATCGGAGAGTTTATGACCAGCACACAACTCTTATGGGAGAGTATTGAAAGCAGTCCTGTCCAGTGCCCGAGGACAGTAACGATGTTGGTGTTCAGATCTTGCCAGTTTGTCGGCTTGGATCACTCAGCAGACTCTCAATTTGAGGGAAAAGGGTGGTGCTGCAGGCCTGAGCTGTCCTGACAGGGAACCTCTCTGCCAGTGGCCAAACAGGAGTGCATAAGATCTTCCCCAGTTGACCTTGGTCGTGGATGTTATGGAGTAGTACAATTGGCACTTGCTGCGCGCCAGCCAGATTACAAAGATCTTGGAAGTGATCAACAACTATTGTCAGAAGAACCAAAAGCTACTAGACGGTACCTCCTTTTGTTCTTGTCAAGCCAGCTGCAATTGGAAAAAATATGAAGTAAAATTGTCTTCCAAAACCAAAGGGAAATTCCTGTCAGGGACTATAATAATGTGTTTCATATGTTTAGAGTGTAATGACAGCTGTGGGGAAAAAACAGGTGCTGAAGGCGGAGTTGTCAGCATATTTTGCTAATTTCCACATAAAAATATTTTTTCATTTGATGATAAGCAGCAATATAACAGGAAATGTGGATATTTTGAGAACTGCCAGGGGAATTCAACAAGCAACATAGTCTTCGTGGAAAAAAAGTTTGCAAAGTATCTTTTCTGTTTGTTTTCACACACACAATACTAGAATATAAATCTCATCAAAACATTGTCTTTTGTTACATTTGCATGAAGTTGTTATAGGCAAAAATAAACAAATTTTCCCTTTTATACAACTTGTTTTCTTTCCTCTTAACTTGCCCTAAAATGATTGTGTCACTGTAACCTTCTGAGTAATCAGCAATTCGGTGTCAAGAAGGATTCTCCATTGTGGGTGGCTGGATTTAAGTGAGATGTCAATGCTGGTGGTGGATTCACAGATGTCCCTGTCTTAGCCTAGCAGTCTCTCCCTTAGCGAGGGCTTCAGTTGATGGCTGCTAGTAGTCATGCATTGAGCTGCTACCCTCTCTCTCGGTTCCTGTTGCCATTCCCTGTCAGTAGCTGCTAAGCTGCTATTGTGCATTAGAAGGTGACACCATTTTTGATAATGGTCACAGTTGGACATCCACTTCCCATATGTTACCATTAATCGACAAGAATTTCATCAAGTTGTTGGGAATTGCTTTTGGAACCTTTTCTTTGGCTTCCTGTGTGAATATTCTCCCTATACCTCTGTATAGAGGTCAGTTTTAAGTCAGGAATTCAAACAACATGTCCAGTTCATCCCACTTGTTATCAGACTAACATGGTCTCTACATGGTATAATTATGGCTTACACTCTATTTATTCTGTTCTCACACTTTATTTCCAAGATCCTTCTAAGGAAGCCTTCTGGTGCCAAGCACAAGTTACTTTATCCTCAAGTATCAGCAAGTTATTTGATGAAGAGGTTTTCAATTTTATTTTTCAATTTTTATTTTCAAATTTTCAATCGCCATAAGAGCAGGGATAACATGTGAGTGTCCCATGCCCTGAGGGTACACTGAAATTTCAATGTGAGCCCGGGGATGGGATATATTAAGAACACACTTGCCTTCAGGTTTTCACCTGCTCAGTTCCTTGAAGAGCTTGTTAATTGATGAGGAAGTGGAGATGACAATCTTCAATTTGTAAATAACCAAACTAAATCTGATGCGCTGAAGATTCAGATTCAGTTAGAAATTAAGGAATAATTTTATGATACTAAATTTGGGAACTAGGAGAGTAACTCTCACATCAGTCACAACACTGTTGGCAGATTAGGTTTCATTTTTATGTGCAGTGAGGCTGCTGCTCCCTTTAGCTGCTTCTTTAATCAATGCTCAACAGTAATAAGTGGTGAAAAGGGAAACAGGGCTGGGTTCAAGGCTCTGTCTTCACCATTCTTCTTTGTGTCAGTCTTCACAGTGGAAGACATGAGTAAAATCCCAACAATTAAGGAGAGTCAGGGGCAGAGTTGAGTATAGTCGTCATTACAAAAGAGACAATGCTAGAAAAGCTAAAAAGGTCTAAAAATTGATAAATCTCATGGCTCCAATGGGCTACATCCTAGAATTCTGAGGGACGTGGCTGAGGAAATAGCAGAGACGTTGGCTGTGATCTTTCAAAAATCACTGGAGTCAGGGAAAGTCCCAGATAATTGGAAAATCACTTTTGTAACCCCCTTGTTCAAGAAAGGATCAAGACAACAGATGGAAAATTATAGGTCGACTAGCCTAACCTCGGTTGTAGGTATAATTCTAGAATCCATTGTTAAAGATGAAATTGCTAAATTCTTGGAAGTACAGGGTCAGATTAGAACAAGTCAACATGGATTTAGTAAGGGGAGGTCGTGCCTGAAAAACCTGTTAGAATTCTTTGAAGAGGTAACAAGTAGGTTAGACCAGTGAATGTTAGCTATCTGGACTTCCAAAAGGCCTTTGATAAGGTGCCACACGGGAAGCTGCTGAAGAAGGTGAGGGCCCATGGTGTTCAAGGTGAGCTACTGGCATGGATTGAGGATTGGCTGTCTGACAGAAGGTAGAGAGTTGGGATAAAGGGTTCTTTTTCTGAATGGCAGCTGGTGACAAGTGGTGTCCCACAGGGTTCAGTGTTGGCGCAGCAGTTGTTCACTTTATATATTAATGATCTGGATGAAGGGAATGGGGGGGCATTCTGGCAAAATTCGCTGATGATGCGAAGTTAAGCAGACAGGCAGGTCGTATTAAGGATGTAGGGAGGCTGCAGAAAGATTTAGACCGTTTAGGAAAATGGTCCAGGAAATGGCTGATGAAATCCAGCGTGAGTAAATGCGAGGTCTTGCACTTTGGGAAAAATAATACAGGCATGGACTATTTTCCAAACGGTGAGAAAATTCATAAAATCAAAGTACAAAGGGATCTGGGAGTGCTAGTCCAGGATTCTCTAAAGGTTGACTTGCAGGTTGAGTCCGTGATTAAGAAAGCAAATGTAATGTTGTCATTTATCTCAAGAGGGTTGGAATGTAAAAGCAGCAATGTGCTTTTGAGACTTTATAAAGGTCTAGTTAGGCTCCTTTTAGAATATTGTGCCCAATTTTGGGCCGCACACTTCAGGAAAGACATACTGGCACTGGAGCGTGTCCAGCGCAGGTTCACACGGATGATCCCTGGAATGGTAGGCCTAACATATGATGAACAGCTGAGGATCCTGGGATTGTATTCATTAGAGTTTAGAAGGTTGAGGGGAGATCTAATAAAAACTTACAAGAGTCTGCGTGGGTTTCCTCCGGGTGCTCCAGTTTCCTCCCACATTCCAAAAATATGTGCAGGTTAGGTGATTTGGCCATGCTAAATTGCCCGTAGTGTTAGCTGAAGAGATAAATGTATGGGAATGGGTCTGGGTGGGTTGCGCTTCGGTGGATTGGTGTGGACTTGTTGGGCTGAAGGGCCTGTTTCCATGCTGTAAGTAATCTAATAATGCATGGCTTAGGAAAGGTGGACGGTGGGAATTTGTTTCTGTTAGGTGGGGAGACTAGGACCCGTGGGCACAGCCTTAGAATTAGAGGGGGTCAATTTAGAACGGAAATGGAGGAGACATTTCTTCAGCCAGAGAGTGGTGGGCCTGTGGAATTCATTGACACGGAGCGGAGTGGAGGCCGGGACATTAACTGTCTTCAAGGCAGAGATTGATAAATTCTTGATCTCGCAAGGAATGAAGGGCTACTGGGAGAGTGCTGGTCAGTGGAGTTGAAATGCTTATTAGCCATGATTGAATGGCAGAGTGGACTCAATGGGCTGGGTGGCCTTACTTCCACTCCTATGTCTTAAGAGCCAAAAACTGATTTGCACATGAAGGCAAGGGGCAAGACTGAGATTTTTTTAATGAATACATTATACTAGAATGTCAAGGCAATCTAGGCTATGACAAAACGAGAGAAAACTCTGTCATAAAAAGGGTTCAAAATTGACAAGGAGGAAGTGTTGGATGCTATTGATGCATAAAGTTGACAAGGTACCAGAACCAGCGGAGATGCACCCAAGGATATCCAAAGGAGTGAGACTGAAAATTCCAGATGCACTAGCAACAATCTTTCAGTGTTCCCTCGACACAGGGGAGATTCCACTAAACTAGAAAATTGTAGCTTATGGTCTTACTCAACAAAGACTATAATGATAAGCTTAGCAATTATAGATCAGTCAGTTCAATCTGAGTGGTAGAGAAGTTTGTAGAAACAATTTTTCAAGATAGAACTGGTGGTCACTTGGAGAAAAGTGAATTGATTAGGAAAAGCCAGCATAGATTTCTAAAGGGAAATTGTGTTTGTCTATTTGTTAGAGTTGTTTGAAGCGGTGTCAGACAGGGTCAGAGAGCATTGTATTGTTGATGTGGTGTACGTGGACTTTAAATAGGCATTTAATACAGTGCCAACAACAGACCTTTCAGGAAATTTATCGCCCATGGAATGAAAGGGTAATTTTAGCAAAATGGATACAAAATTGGCTGAGTGGTAGGAAACAGAAAGTATTAGTCCAAAGATATTTTTCAGGCTGGAGAAAGATAGAAAGGAATGTGAAATGGGTGGGGCATTTTCATTACTGATTAAGGATAATGGTCACAGCTACATAAAAAGAGGACATCTTGGGGGATACATCCAGCAAGGCTACATGAGTAGAACTCAGAAATAAGAAAGGTGCAATCACTATGATGGGGTTATACACCAGGCCTCCAAGTAGTTGGCAGGTGATAGAGGAACAGATATGTAGGCAGATCATGGAAAAATGTGAAAAGTTGTGGTAATGGGTGCTTTTAATTGCCCCAGTATTGACGGATAGTTTTTGGTCTTAGATGGGGTTGAAATTGTTAGGTGTATCGAGGATGATTTCTTGAAACAATATGTAGATAATCCAACAAGGGAAGGGGCCATTCACGATGTGGTATTGGGGAATGAGCCTGGCCAGCTAATCGAGGAAGATGAATTTTGGGAACATTGATCGTAATTGAGTACATTTGAAGATAGGTGAAAGTGAGGACTGCAGATGCTGGAGATCAGAGTCAAGATTAGAGTGGTGCTGGAACAGCTTGGATGCTGCCTGACCTGCTGTGCTTTTCTAGCATCACTCTAATCTTGACTATATTTGAAGATAGTTATAGATAAGACTGGTCCTTGGGTGAAAGTGCTAAGCTGGGGGAAAGCTAATTACAACAGTATTAGACAGGAAAAATAAGATAGGGGTGGCTGTTTCAGGGTAAATCCATACCCGAAGTGTCGGAATCTTTTGAAGGCCAGCTGATCAAGTTGACAACCAGTTTATGAGAATGAAAGGTGGCAAGATTTGAGAACCCTGGATGACTAGAGATATTGAAAGATTAGTCAAAAAGAAAACGGAAACGTACAGTTTAGGAATCTAAAAATTGACAAGGCCCTTAAGGAATATAAAGGAAGCAGAAAGAACAAGAAATTAGAAGGGCCATAAGGGGCCATGAAAAGTTCTTGGCAAGTAGGATTAAGAACAATCCCAAAGCATTTTAAATGTATGTTAAAAGTAAAAGTGAAAGTATAGTGGGCGGCATGGTAGCACAGTGGTTAGCACTACTGCCTCACAGTGCCAGAGATGTGGGATCAATTCCCACCTCAGGCGACTATGTGGAGTTTGCACATTCTCCCCGCATCTGCGTGGGTTTCCTCCCACAGTCATAAAGGTATGCAGGTCAGGTGAGTTGGCCATGCTAAATTGCCTGTAGTGTTAGGTGGGGGGGGGGAGGGGTTGCGTGTCGGTGTGGACTTGTTGGGCCGAAGGGCCTGTTTCTACACTGTAAGTAATATAATCTAAAAGGGTAGCTTTCAGAAAAGGTAAGTCCACTCACAGACAAAGGAGAGTGAAATATCTCCACAGTGGCCTGTATCCTAGCATCAAGTCACCTTTTATTTAAAAGTGACACTGATCCAGATTCCTCCGAATTAGCTCTCAGAGTAAACAGGACCTCTGGCACTCTGTTTATATCTATCAGCCAGGGCTCCCTGAATGAATCACATTAACAACTCCATTCAGGTAACTCATATTCTATGAGGTCTATTTGGCTGACCCCAATACAATCACTCCAAAGGGAATTTATGAACGGCGCCAGAGGAAGAAAAACTGTTTTGGCTTGTTCTAACCATTCTTAGTCCAGGTTCTTTAGTCAATGACAGATAGTCCACCCAGTTTCAGATCACTTTCCCTTTCAGTCTTTATTCAGCCATATCAGGGGCAATTAAGAATAAACCACGTTGCTGTGTGAATGGGTCATATGTAGGCCAGACCAGTTAAGGACAATAGTTTCCTTCCCAAAAAGACATCAGTGAACCAATTTAGTTTTTACAGTAATCAAGATTAATTTCAGGGTCCTCATTAGACTGTTAATTGTAGATTTTGATTGAATTCAAATTATAACATCAAACCCAAATCGCCAAAATGTTAGCTGAGTCTCTAGGTTACTTGAGTTTAGATTACAGTGGTGCTGGAAAAGCACAGCAGGTCAGACAGCATCCGAGGAGCAGGAAAATCGATGTTTTGGGCAAAAGCCCTTCATCAGGAATAGATTACTAGTCTAGTGACAATTCCAGGCCATCATCTCCCCATAGTAAGACCTGTACTGCTTAAAATTATGAAGTTAAAAATCACACAACACCAGGTTATAGTCCAACAGGTTTAATTGGAAGCACTCTAGCTTTCGGAGCATCGCTCCTTCATCAGGTGATAGTGGAGGGCTCCAAATCATTAAAATTATATAGAATTTGTGAGGCATAAGCCTACAGACCAATTGGTAGACCTATCTAGCACATAGTTGTTTTGGTATTTTAAGAAAGTGAGGATCAGTGGCAAGGTCCATCCACAGTTACCCTGAGATGGTGGCCTTGGATTTGCTTAATGCACCACAGATCCTTCTAGCCATGCAGCAACTCTTTGAATTTCACTGTATGGCTATTCAAGAACAGGAATATAATTTAGTTTTTCCTTTCCTTTCTCAGATAAAGACGCTAGTTGGAGCTACCCCCTCAATATCACCCTGGTTGACATCAACTGATTTAAAAACAAAAACAAAATTGTTAGAAAATCTTAGCAGGTCTGGCAGCATCTGTGGAGAGAAATAAGAGTTAACATTTCAGGTCCAGTCACCCTTCCTCAGAGCTTTTCCAGCAGTTGCTATTTTTGTTTGATTTCCAGCATGCGCACTTCTTTTAGTGTTTTTATGAACTAACTTAGCACAGACTGGATTTGAGTTTGTGACCTCCCAATCACCACACAGAGCAGTAAAAGAATGAAGCTAAGAAGTATACTTAAATGTGTAAGAATTAGGCTGTTTGGATTGAAATGTAATCAGGTACAAATATCTTTCTTGGTCTCCTGCAAACATTAAATTTCTACCATGAGGCAAATATACGGAAGCAGACATCTTAGGTTCACTTAAATAAAGACCTCATTTTGAATATACTGCTGCATTGCATATTTGAAGACATAGACTGCAGTGGATAGACTGTATTGCCAGACTGAGTTTTACCTAGCTGTTATAAAGCGTAGAAAGAAAAACAAAGACACAATGGGATACTTTTGGCCAGTGAACTGAAGAAGGCTTGAATCGTAACAAAGTATCTTATTGTACTGTCAAACTTGCAATGGATTCCATATTCGGAACAGATTACAGAGACTTTATCCACCTTAATTACTTTGTCACTAAACCATCAGACACTCAATACAAATCAAGGATTAGTGCCTTTAGCAACTAAATCCACAGCGTGAGACTTACTATAAAAAAGAACAGACACTTTGATTTGTGGAGTGGTTTTATGTTTGTTGAAGCTTTTGATCAATGAAGTTTTGCAACTGTGGATTAACAATTAGTTCATTACATGCTGTATTACTGTATTTTACACTTAACTGTACTGATGTAACAATTTTTCAATCCATACAGTTCAAAGTACTGAGAATAACGAGGACAGTCCCTGCTTATGACCTGTCACTGCTAATCTATGTGATGCCTGCGTGTCCTGTGCCCATGCACATGGGAACTTTGTGCTCTTGAGCTAAGCCTAAATCCAGTGCATCGTTCTCATTCTCTTAGCCACTGGGAACACCACCTACTTCCAAACTCGCCATGTTACCCCACACCACACCCCCTCCCAACTCAAACCACTCATCATCCTGACTTAAATTTGTATGGCTGTTCCTTTGCTGTTGCTGAGTCAATATCCTGCAACTCTCTCCCATAGACTATGCACTTCAAGTAGGCAGCTCACCTTCTCAAGTGCTGTTGAGAATGGTCCATAAAAGCTGACCCAGCTAAAGGCACCCACTTCCTGTGAACGCATAAAAGGAAACTCCAAAATCACTAGCCTCCTTTTCTTCTCAACATCCATTTAATTTGTGCATCCTTCCATCCTCAAAAGATGATGGACAAGCAGCATACAAAGCTAATGGAGATGGATTGTGTAGAACATTTGACCAATCCTTGTGAGGCAGGAACTGCCACATACTCGTCATGAGGCTATCAAGTGTTGTTGCAAGTTGTTCTTAGTGTTGGCAACTGTTGCTAAGACATTACAGCCACTTGTCACTATGGCACCAGCTCACAGGAAGTGTTGCTGTTTCCTTCTATCATCAGTTCATGACAACCATGATAAATGTCTAAGGCCTTCATGTCACTCTTGCAAACATCCTTGAAGCAGTTGATTTTTTTTTAACTGCAAGTAATCATGAACATTCCACAGTACTTCCTTAGTTAATCCCAAGGCCTTTTATGTGGTTTCTTGTGTCGAATATCACTGCCACTAAGATATAATCTGAGTGCTGCCCTCCATGATAGCTCATGTAATTCATACCTCAAAGTCTCGGTTCTTGCTGAGACAGATGTGTTAAAGTTTAACAACACTAACTAATAAGCACTGTTTATAACATCTCAGATTTATACATGGTCTGTTTCTATATTTACTGATGCTTCGGCTATATCATGTGACTGCAACACGACACATAGCTGACTGCACTTACTCTATTGCACTGAGAGACACAGTGCTGAAAGTGAGCCAAGAACCCGCATATTGGAAGTCACATGTTATACAGTCATAGAGTCATAGAGATGTACAGCATGGAAACCTTTCGGTCCAACCTTTCGGTCCAACCCGTCCATGCCGACCAGATATCCCAACCCAATCTAGTCCCACCTGCCAGCACCTGGCCCATATCCCTCCAAACCCTTCCTATTCATATACTCATCCAAAGCCTCTTAAATGTTGCAGCTGTACCAGCCTCCACCACATCCTCTGGCAGCTCATTCCATGCACGAATCACCCTCTGCATGAAAAGTTGCCCCTTAGGTCTCTTTTATATCTTTCCCCTCTCACCCTAAACCTATACCCTCTAGTTCTGGACCCCAGGGAAAAGACTTTGTCTATTTATCCTATCCATGCCCCTCATAATTTTGTAAACCTCTATAAGGTCACCCCTCAGCCTCCAACACTCCAGGGAAAACAGCCCCAGCCTGTTCAGCCTCTCCCTATAGCTCAAATCCTTCAACACTGGCAACATCCTTGTAAATCTTTTCTGAACCCTTTCAAGTTTCACAATATCTTTCCGATAGGAAGGAGACCAGAATTGCAACATTGCAACAGAAATATTCCAACAGTGGCCTAACCAATGTCCTCTACAGCTGCAACATGACCTCCCAACTCCGGTACTCAATACTCTGACCAATAAAGGAAAGCATACCCCAAATGCCTTCTTCACTATCCTATCTACCTGCGACTCCACTTTCAAGGAGCTATGAACCTGCACTCCAAGGTCTCTTCGTTCAGCAATACTCCCTAGGACCTTACCATTGAGTGTATACGTCCTGCTAAGATTTGCTTTTCCAAAATGCAGCACCTTGCATTTATCTGAATTAAACTCCATCTGCCACTTCTCAGCCCATTGGCCCATCTGGTCCAGACCCTGTTGTAATCTGAGGTAACCCTCTTTGCTGTCCATGACACCTCCAATTTTGGTGTCATCTGCAAACTTACTAACTGTACCTCTTATGCTCGCATCCAAATCATTTATGTAAATGACAAAAAGTAGAGGACCCAGCACTGATCCTTGTGCAACTCCGCTGGTCATAGGCCTCCAGTCTGAAAAACAACCCTCCACCACCACCCTCTGTCTTCTACCTTTGAGCCAGTTCTGTATCCAAATGGCTAGTTCTCCCTGTATTCCATGAGATCTAACTTTGCTAATCAGTCTCCCATGGGGAACCTTGTCGAATACCTTACTGAAGTCCATATAGATCACATTTACTGCTCAACTGTTTTAAAATGACACTACCTTGCTGGGGTTTATTCTATAATAGAACAGATTCAAGCAACAGCTTCATCTCGGTCTACATCCTTTTATCCCTCACAATTCCCAGTCTCCACCAGCAATAGTCCCTTCTGTGTTTGCGCTTGTAAAGTAGTATACTTTCGGACTTCAGCTGTTTGCCTTCAGCCTTTATTCCCAACAATATTTCTGCAGTTGTCAGTTTGCTCATTCCCTCCCTCATCCTTCATGCCCTTGTCTCGTGAAAACCTGAAACTTCCCAGCTGTTTTCCTGTCATAACTTCATCTTCATTTCCACAATCCAAAGAGCACAAGCAAATCAGATACATCCACTCTACCAACGGTCATGAATTAAGTCTTACATCACTGAACTGCTATGGTGCAGAAGGAGGCTATTTGGCTCATCAGGCTTGCACTGGCTTTTCAGATAAGCATCATTACCTTGTCGAAAGTGAGGACTGTAGATGCTGGAAATCAGAGTCAAGAAGTGTAGTGCCTGAAAACCACAGCTGTTCAGACAGGATCCGAAGAGCAAGAGGGTCAATGTTTTGAGCATAAGCTCTTTATCAGGAATGATGAAGAGCTTAAGCTCGAAACATCAATTATCCTGCTCCTTGGATGGTGCCTGACAGGCTGTGCTTTTCCAGCACCATCTTTTTGACACTCATCATTACCTGGTGCTAATCTCTTGTTTTACCCCTTTGTCCTTGTGCACTGTTTCTATCCAAGTAATCTTCCAATGCCTTCTCCGATGCCTCAATTGAATCTGCCTCCAGCTTTTATTTAGTGCAGTACTTTGGAAACGAGAGCAAACAAGATACAATATTTGGAAACATTAAATAATTTTGTTACTGTCTCATAATATTTTATCACTTCTACATTTCAGAATTTTTTTTTTCTACTGTGTTTTCTGGTTTACACACTACCAAACCAGAAACCAGAAAATTCCAAAATTCTGAAGTGATTAATCTTTCTGGATTGGAATGATTAGAGCATATTATGACATAATATTGAAATATACTGACAAACCCAGTTCTCCTTCATCCCCTCCCATCGACTCTGTGTTAGACACTTTGTCTTGGATAAGATACAATTTCCTCCAGCTAAGTACTGCCAAACCTTCAGTTCTTGACACAATCATATTGAGCTTGCCAACCCACTGAATAGCCACTGTCTCAGGCTGAACCTTACAGTTCATAACCTTGGAAGCCTGGTCACATGTAAGCTGAGCTGGTGACCTCATATGCCGACCAGCACAACCACCACTTACTTTAGATTATCTGAAATCTTATGCATCATTGTATCCTATCCAAACTCCAGCTCATTGTACTTTTCCTGAACTGCAGCGGTTTCTTCAACAGCGCAAATCTAAATTAGCATGTAAATGTGTCCATGTCCTTCTCCCTCCCCATTATCAGTAACCTCTTACTAATGCACCAAACACCGTTTTTTCTGGGGATTTTGACTTGTTTTGCTCACTACCAGGAGCTGTTGTCAGAAATTCCTTTCTAAAATCTTCCACTGCTCCAGTTCCCTACAATGCATCAATCAAGCTTAATGGCACAAACCAAATACTTCTTCCTTTTAAAAGCAATTTCTTTTCCAAAAATAAAAGCAAAATACTGTGAAAGCTGAATATCCGAAATAAAACAAAGTGCTGGAGAAATTCTGTGGAGACAGAAACAGAGTTAGCAGAGTTCAATTTGGCTCTCCTTCTAAATAGTGGTGGAACTATCAGTCACATTGGGGAAAATTCTCAGGGGAGGCAAAAAAAGGGGTTAATATATTTGAAATTCTGGCATGGAAAGTTGCAGCAGCTGAACATATGACAAGATAGAGACACTGGGAAAATGAAATAAGATCCCTAAAGGAAGGGATGACAACATGTCTATGATCATGTTTAGTCAAAGAAACTATGGGAGTCTGTTGGCTAGGAGTAAATATTAATATTCATAGAAACAGAAGTTGAGAAGCCAAGGAAAAGATAACAAACAAACAGATATGGGCCAGCTGAAGGTGAGAGAAGGGTGGCAATTTGAAGCAAAGACATTGAAAGTTTTGAAATCATGACAAAAGCAGGAAGTAGCACCAACAATCATCAATGTACTATGTGAGGGTAGTAAGAAATAGTTTTTCTGAATCACTTTATCAACTCATTTTGATACCTTAAATACTTCAATCAGATCACTCCTCAATCTCCTATACTGAAGCCCTATTTACGCTACACCCTGACTCTTCTTTGGGTAGTTCTGTGGAAATTTGCCATCAAATTGTGAAAGCAGAAGGTAACCTCAGATCGATATCCCATTCCACAGGCCCTCCACTCCCCCGACATCGTTGACCAGCAACCACTTAACAGTGTGTTGAAATATTAGCCTTGATTATGCGCACAGTGTGAAATTTGAACCTATGACCTCTGCCTCAGTAGCAAGAGCACTGCAACTGTGCCAAGGCTGAATGTACTTAACATGCCTTTACTTTGCAAAGTTTATTGAGGCACAAGTACATAATTTCGCATCAGAATGAAATTTTCAACTGATTTTTTAGATCTTTTCTCTCTTTTCACAATAAAAATCATTTAAAAGGCTTGTCCAGATACTTTTTCAAGATGATAGTGTTCATATTCGTTTAGTGTAGATTTCTGACTTGTTCCTACTTGTAAAATTACATGGGAGCAGAAGTGTAGGTCTGAATTATTGTGGAACTGATTCAAAATCCACATCACAAGCAATGTTATTTAAATAAGGATAAAAAAAACAGATAATGGGTCTGGATCAAAGTTCCATCGGCTTTTCATCTCTTAAGTAATTCACCTCAACCTGAAAGGATAAAATCTTCTCTCACTGAAGAAACATTTGCTTAAAATAGCAGCTTTCACTAAATTTCAAAGCAGTTAGCCATCAATTAAATCATTATTATGTGTTACTATTGGATGGATTATGAAATATGGGAGGCAATTTGCAGCCAAGATTCCTCAACTAACATTGAGATAATGGCCAAACAATAATGTTTGTTGAAAGATGAATATTGACCAAGATATTGGGAAGACCTTCCCTGCTCTTCATCAAAATAGTGATTTTGGCTCTATTCACTCATGTCATCTGGGCATCACTATATAGGCCAGCATTTATTGACCATCCTTAATTGCCCTTGAGAAAGTGGTTGAGAAAGTGATTCCTGATGAAGGGCTTTTGCCCGAAACGTCGATTTCGAAGCTACTTGGATGCTGCCTGAACTGCTGTGCTCTTCCAGCACCACTAATCCAGAATCTGGTTTCCAGCATCTGCAGTCATTGTTTTTACCTTGAGAAAGTGGTGCTGAGCTGCCATCTAGTACTGCTCTGCTGCAGTCATGAGGATGTAGAGACATCGAAAGTGCAGTTAGGAAGGGAGATCTAGAATTTTGACTCAGCAGCAGTGAATGAATGCTGATATACTTCCAGGTCAAGATGTGTGTGTGGTTTGGGGGGAGTTTTCTGATTGTGTGTTCCTTGTCCTTCTAGATGCTGCTGACATGCAAGGTGTAGTCTTAAGGGTTTTGATGAATTGCTGGATCTTGTAAATGGTGCACACATTGCTGCTATTGGGTCTGAAAGTTTCTGACAGCTTAATGCCTGAAGCTTTCCCATTAGAAAACTGACTTTTTGCCTTCTGGCAAATTGAGTTCCTCCACCAAATGTTCTGAAAGCTCTGCAAGGCCTGCAAAACTTTGCTTCAGGTCAATTGAACCCACATTTGACTCAGTGGTGTGTGTTCTACTGTTGAGCCAGAACTAATTCCCCTTGCCCTCTCTATGGTCAAGGAGGTGAACTGGCATAAACATTCGTTAGGTTATCAGTTTCCTAAAGTTTTCTTGGTGTTTTAAGGTTCAGGAGGTATTTTCTAATGGAATATCTCCTGCTGAAGCACTGACAGATGTGCATCTACATCCAGAAGCTTTGCCCATATCGACATTCCACAAACGCCCAGGACTCTTTCCACCTTCATTCTATTCCCATCTCCACCTGGCATCAAAGGCACTTGCTTTCCTGCTCAACCTGCCCCCAGATCCCCCCCAATCCCTACACTGTACCCACGTGCCCATTTGCTTGGCCTCACCCCTCTCCTCTTCAGTATGAAGCCTGCCGCCCTACGGCAACAGGGAAAGTGAACAGTAAGGTAACATGGCAGTAAGGAGATGTAGACAATGGAGGGTCAAGATTGGGTCAGACAAATATTTGAAGTGGGAACGTGAGAAAATCGTGATCCCAGGATTTGAATTCATTCAAAGCATTTGCAAAAAACAAATTTATTTCTCTTATTCTTTGATGCATGCCCCTCACTACAGGGTTGAAAATGTGTTGCTGGAAGAGCGCAGCAGGTCAGGCAGCATCCAAGGAACAGGAGAATTGATGTTTCGGGCATCAGCCCTTAATTCAGCTGAAGAAGGGCTGATGCACGAAACGTCGATTCTCCTGCTCCTTGGATGCTGCCTGACCTGCTGCGCTCTTCCAGCAACACATTTTCAGCTCTGATCTCCAGCATCTGCGGTCCTCACTTTCTCCTCACTACAGGGTCACTAGCAGTGAGTGAGCCTCCTGTGATTGTGGGTAGAGACAAAAAACTGCAGATGCTGGAATCCAAGGTGGATGAGCAGGAGGCTGGAAGAACACAGCAATCCAGGTAGCATCAGGAAGTAGAGATGTCAACCTTTCGGGTGTAGCTCTTCCTCAGGACTAGGGGTGGGTGTAAGGGGTGGTGCAGATAAAGGAAGGTGAGGGGGTGGGGGAGGGTTTTGAGTGGGGAGAGGGATGGATGGTTAGGTAGGGATAGGTGAACACAGGTGGAGGGTATGACCTGGTTGGTCAATGTCAGGAATGAATCCGGTTGGTGGCTGGAAGAAAGGGTTGGTCAGAGAAATGGAAGGGACAGGCAGGAGCTGGGAAGAGAGTTGGGTGGATGGGAAGGAAGGTTAATTTAAATTGGAGAACTCAATGTTGAGTCCTGTGGGCTGTAGGCTGGAAAATGAGATGTTGTTCCTCCACTTTGTGGTCTGATTCACTGTGACAATGGAGGAGGCTAAGGATCGTCTTGCAGGAAATAGAGTGGGAAGGGGAATTAAAATGGCTGGTGATTGGAAGGTGCTCTTCCTTCAATTTGCCATCTGATTTGCTGTTGCAATGACGGAGGCCAAGGATGGTCATGTCGAAAAGGGACTGGGAAGGGGATTTAAAATAAGTGGTGACTGGGAGGTCATGTCGGCCCCTGCGGGCTCAGCTGAAATGCTTGGTGAAACATTCAGCAATCATTGGTTTGTGCCACTCTCCCCACCAACCCCCACCAAACCCTATGGTACCTTCCCCGGCAACCGGGAAAGAATCAAAACTTGTCAGCACGCCAACCCCTCACCTCCATCCAGGGACCCAAACAGTCCTTCCAGATGAGACAGAGGTTCACCTGCCTCTCCTCCAACCGGGTTTCCTGCATCTGGTGCTCCCAATGTGCTCTCCTCTACATTGAGGAGACCCAGCATAAACTCAGAGCACATTTTGCTGACCATCTGTGCTGGGCCCGCAGGGGCTGAGCTGACTTCCCAGTCTCCGCTCATTTTAAATCCCTTCCCACTCCCTTTCCCACAGAACATCCTTGGCGTCCTCCATTGCCACAGTGAATCAATCTGCAAATTGGAGGAACGGCACCCCATCTTCCACTGGGCAGCCTACAGCCTAAGGATTTAACATTGCGTTCTCCAATTTCGCATAATCACCCTTCCCATCCCCTGACTCCCTATCCAGCCCCTCCCCCTCCTTTCCATTCCTCTGACCGACCCTTCCTTCCAGCTACCAACCGGATTCAACCAGGCTATACCCTCCAGCTGTGCTCACCTACCCCCACCTCACCACCACGCCCCACTCTCCACCCAAAACTCTCTCCCAACTCCCCCATCCCTTTATCTGTAGTTCCCCTTGCACCCACCCCAATCCTGAAGAAGGGCTACACCCGAAACATTGGTGTCTCTACCTCCTGATGCTGCCTGGCTTGCTGTGTTCTTCCAGCCTTCTGCTTGTCTACCTCCTGTGATTGTGGTGGCAATAAAGACAGACTTTTTCTGAATGAGGTTATTCCTAAATGGTAAAAACAATTACTGCAGATGCTGAAAACCAAATACTGGATTAGTGGTGCTGGAAGAGCACGGCAGTACAGGCAGCATCCAACGAGCAGCGAAATCGACGTTTCGGGCAAAAGCCCTTCATCAGGAATAAAGGCAGTGAGCCTGAAGCGTGGAGAGATAAGCTAGAGGAGGGTGGGGGTGGGGAGAGAGTAGCATAGAGTACAATGGGTGAATGGGGGAGGAGATGAAGGTGATAGGTCAAGGAGGAGAGGGTGGAGTGGATAGGTGGAAAAGAAGATAGGCAGGTAGGACAAGTCCGGACAAGTCAAGGAGACAGTGCTGAGCTGGAAGTTTGAAACTAGGATGAGGTGGTGGAAGGGGAAATGAGGAAGCTGTTGAAGTCCACATTGATGCCCTGGGGTTGAAGTGTTCCGAGGCGGAAGATGAGGTGTTCTTCCTCCAGGCGTCTGGTGGTGAGGGAGCGGCGTGAACGAGGCCCAGGACCTCCATGTCCTCGGCAGAGTGGGAGGGGGAGTTGAAATGTTGGGCCACGGGGCAGTTTGGTTGATTGGTGCGGGTGTCTCGGAGATGTTCCCTAAAGCGCTCTGCTGGAAGGCGCCCAGTCTCCCCAATGTAGAGGAGACCACATCGGGAGCAACGGATACAATAAATGATATTAGTGGATGTGCAGGTAAAACTTTGATGGATGTGGAAGGCTCCTTTAGGGCCTTGGATAGAGGTGAGGGAGGAGATGTGGGCACAGGTTTTACAGTTCCTGCGGTGGCAGGGGAAAGTGCCAGAATGGGAGGGTGGGTCGTAGGGGGGTGTGGACCTGACCAGGTAGTCACGGAGGGAACGGTCTTTGCGGAAGGCGGAAAGGGGTGGGGAGGGAAATATATCCCTGGTAGTGGGGTCTTTTTGGAGGTGGCGGAAATGTTGGCGGATGATTTGGTTTATGCGAAGGTTTGTAGGGTGGAAGGTGAGCACCAGAAACGTTCTGTCCTTGTTACGGTTGGAGGGGTGGGGTCTGAGGGCG
Organism: Chiloscyllium punctatum; assembly: GCF_047496795.1. Taxonomy (NCBI): domain Eukaryota; kingdom Metazoa; phylum Chordata; class Chondrichthyes; order Orectolobiformes; family Hemiscylliidae; genus Chiloscyllium; species Chiloscyllium punctatum. Next base: position 31,740,861 of record NC_092743.1, read on the forward strand.
GAGGTGCGGGATGTGGACGAGATGCATTGGAGGGCATCTTTAACCACGTGGGAAGGGAAATTGCGGTCTCTAAATGCTACCTGGATTACACCTCTTCCCACCCTACCTCTTGCAAAAATGCTATCCCGTATTCCCAATTTCTCCGCCTCCGCCGTATCTGCTCCCAGGAGGACCAGTTCCACCATAGAACACAGCAGATGGCCTCCTTTTTTAGAGACTGCAATTTCCCTTCCCACGTGGTTAAAGATGCCCTCCAACGCATCTCGTCCACATCCCGCACCTCCGCCCTCAGACCCCACCCCTCCAACCGTAACAAGGACAGAACGCCCCTGGCGCTCACCTTCCACCCTACAAACCTTCGCATAAACCAAATCATCTGCCGACATTTCCGCCACCTCCAAAAAGACTCCACCACCAGGGATATATTTCCCTCCCCACCCCTTTCCGCCTTCCGCAAAGACCGTTCCCTCCGTGACTACCTGGTCAGGTCCACACCCCCCTACGACCCACCCTCCCATTCTGGCACTTTCCCCTGCCACCGCAGGAACTGTAAAACCTGTGCCCACACCTCCTCCCTCACCTCTATCCAAGGCCCTAAAGGAGCCTTCCACATCCATCAAAGTTTTACCTGCACATCCACTAATATCATTTATTGTATCCATTGCTCCAGATGTGGTCTCCTCTACATTGGGGAGACTGGGCGCCTCCTAGCAGAGCGCTTTAGGGAACATCTCCGAGACACCCGCACCAATCAACCAAACTGCCCCGTGGCCCAACATTTCAACTCCCCCTCCCACTCTGCCGAGGACGTGGAGGTCCTGGGCCTCGTTCACGCCGCTCCCTCACCACCAGACGCCTGGAGGAAGAACACCTCATCTTCCGCCTCGGAACACTTCAACCCCAGGGCATCAATGTGGACTTCAACAGCTTCCTCATTTCCCCTTCCACCACCTCATCCTAGTTTCAAACTTCCAGCTCAGCACTGTCTCCTTGACTTGTCCGGACTTGTCCGACCTGCCTATCTTCTTTTCCACCTATCCACTCCACCCTCTCCTCCTTGACCTATCACCTTCATCTCCTCCCCCACTCACCCATTGTACTCTATGCTACTTTCTCCCCACCCCCACCCTCCTCTAGCTTATCTCTCCACGCTTCAGGCTCACTGCCTTTATTCCTGATGAAGGGCTTTTGCCCGAAACGTCGATTTCGCTGCTCGTTGGATGCTGCCTGAACTGCTGTGCTCTTCCAGCACCACTAATCCAGTTATTCCTGAATGGGTCTATCCAGGGCAATGGTGAGTCGGCATCTTGAATACTGTGAGCACTTTTTAGTATCCTTACTTAAGGAAGGATGTTAACACACTGGGGCAGTTCAAACAAGGTTCACTAGATTTATACATGGAATAGTTTAACCATTGGGAAGACAATGGCCTAATGATGTTATCCCTCGGCTATGAATCCAGAAATTCAGCTAATGTTCTGGTAGATGGTGGAAGTTCAATTCAATAATGAATCTGGATTTAAGAACCTAATGATGTCCATGAAAACGATGTCAATTGTCAGGAAAAATCCATCTGATTCATTAATGTTCTTTAAGGAAAGAAAGAAATCCGTCATCCTTACCTTGTCTGGCCTACATGTGACTCCAGACTCACATGATGAGGTTGACTCTTCACAGCCCTTTGGGCAATTAGAGATAGGTAATAAATGCTGGCCTAGCCAGTGACACACACATCCTGTGCGTGAATAAAGGGAAAATGAATGGGTTGCTTTATAAGAACAGGTTTGACAGGCAAGGCTTGTTTCTGCTGGAGTTGAGAACAGGTTTGGGTGACTTGATTGAAGTGTATATGTTCCTGAATGGACTTGACAAGGTGGACATGAAAAAGGTATACTTTCTTGTAGGTGTGTCCAGAACGAGGGGATATGGTTTTGAAATTAGGGGTCGTCCTTTCAGGACAAAGATGAGGTGTTTGTTTTCTGTGACTTTGGTAACTCTCTGCAACAAGTAGTGGAGGCCTGTCTGTTCAACATTTTGAAGTCAGAGGTGGATAGATTCTTGTTGAGCAGGGGAATCAAGTGTTATTGGGGGCAAATGAGAATGTGGAATTCGAAAAACAAACAGATCAGCCAGAATGCTCCTGAATGGTGGAGCAGGCTTGAGGAGCTGAATGGACTACTTCTACTCATTTTCCATACATTTGTATTTCTGCCGTCTCTAGCAAATTATGTGACTTCAGGGAATGAATTGAAGGTTGATAATGAGCATAGGCTACTCCATGCTTAGATGGAAAAGGCTGAATGGATCAATTTGTTTATTCAATTGTTCTTTGTCATTTGTTTATAATCTGTATGTACTATGATCACTCTGGTGAACAAGACATGTAGCCAAACATACAGTGGCTGATGAAATGTGACTCACAGACTCCAATTCAACTAATTTTCTTAAGTCAATACATAAATCGAAACAATGATGTCAATTCTTGGTAGTTAATCTGGGTTTGTTTTGTTCTGCTGCTCTGTGGCTTGGCTTCAAGCTACTTTGAATTTAAGATCTTGGCAGCTGAGCAAGTCATAGGATATATTGAATCATGAAACAAAATCCGCATGCTGCGATGCCTGAAAATAACATTTCTAATAAACGCAGAAGTGTTAGCTTTCAGACTTGGAGGATCTGATTCTGTTGTTCATTCCTCTTACAGTTGAAGGCAATGGGTCAAATTTCATAATGGGCATCATAACACAGTCTTAGAAGCTTGGATCAAAATTCCTCAATCATGCTTGGCCTCTGTAAGTGTGACAGTGTGACAATTCATATCCCTGTGCTCCTAACCAAACTACTGGGATTCTGATCATCTGTATAACACATAGAAGTCAGCTGCAACCAGGGTTGTAAATCTGGATAGGAAAGCATTCTGATTATGTGATATCTGATCACATGTTTTCTATGAATGCTGTTGCATTTAGATTTTAAGGATTGTGTGTCCCATGAGTTGAGTAGTTTTGCAAACCAGCAGCTGATTGTGAGAAGTTCTAAGAACCAGAACCTCTCTGAATATCCAGCGTATAAAATAAGGGAGGGGTAAATTCAGAAAGTGGGGAATGATTTGTGGAGTGAAAACAAGAGTGGGAAAGCCTTTTGATTCACTGAGAACTAGTCATAAGTCACTAGAATTACACAATGAACTAATGACAAAGTGTGGAGGTGCCAGTGTCAGACTAGGGTGGACAAGGTTAGAAGTCACATGATACCAGGTTATAGTCCAATAGGCTTATTGAAAATCACAAGCTTTCAGAGTGTCGCCCCTTTGTCACCTGATGAGGGGGCTATGCTCCAAAAGCCTGTGATTTCAAATGAATTTGTAGGACTATAACGTGGTGTTGTGTGACTTCCGGCTTAATAACAAAGTGGAAACAGTTATTATGCTCCAACTGACAGAAATAGAAGAATTTGCCATACATAAACATTGGTGAGAATGCAGTACCCCAACATCTAGTTGTAAAGAGGATTAATGCCACAGCCCATGGATATTCACCCTGAAACCAGAGTCAGAAACTCCTGATAGTGTAAGTTACATTTAAGCTCCCCATCTGATGTTACTTATAATTCACTAGATGTTGCTTCCAATATGTGGTAAGTGACAACATCAGATGTCTTGGGTGCTAAATATTGGTGGGAACTCTGCTGCTTTTCTTTCAAAAGTGACATGGAATCTTTTATATCCACCTGAGAGGGCAGATAGAGTTTATGTTTAGCAATGTGAGCACTTCCATCACTCCATTAGTAAGCAGTAGAAATATTGATCTAGATTATGTGTTCAAATTCTTGGAGTGAGGCTTGAACCCATGTCATTCTGACACAGAGGAGAGAATTCCAACACTTAGCTGCAAACTATGTTCCAAACATTCTCAGAATATCTAGGAATGGTCCAGGATAGGTATGAGTCTCTAAGCCTCTGCTCTAGCAGCCTAGAAGATGGATTTTTATATAGATTATTTACATGTCAATGATTATTTTAAATTTTCCACCAGTTCCTCCATCCTCCACTTCATGACACCGCCCAACAACTGATTCAGATTTAGAAAGCCCTGGAATAATGCAGTTGGGAGGGGATAGAGAGTTAGGAATCCGGCATTTAAAGATGAAAAGAGGGATGTTTCTAAACTAGAGGTGGCCTCTGAAATGGGGATTGCTGAAAATGGAAATTTTTAAAACAAGGTCAGCTCTCTTGTTCATAAAACTCATTCTCAATTTCTTTACCCTCTTCAAAAACTGCTTAATATATTCTTTAACTTTTATAGTTAATTACGGTGGTGGGTCATCGCCTTGAAATTTCTCTTTCTTGTTGGAAGGTGTCTACCCTGTGAGGCAGCAGTGTTAACCACTGAGCCACCATGCTGCCCACTGTCCTGTTCACAAATCTAGAATATGAGAAAGTGAATTGACCAATTAAATGTTTGTTTGTGTGACAGCGGCACAAAAAATGATGGAATGAAGGAGAGTCCAATAATACTATCAAAAACCTAGGATTCACATGATGGCATACACCACTGTCAAGCATGCAGCTAATTGTGAACTGATGGGATTTAAATTCATTTGATTTATTTAATGGTCATCATTGTTTTTATGGTTGTCGTTCTTTTGGTTAGTCAGGCAAGAAAGCATAGTCACCTAAAGTGAACTGGTGAAGTAGGATTGGGAATAGGTCAATGAGATGCAATGACAGACTTTAAAGGGAACTTTTTGGAATTCACAGATAGATACCTTCCAACAAGAAAGAGAAATTTCAAGGTGATGACCTGCCAGCGTAATTAACTACAAAACTTAAAGAATGTATTAAAATTTAAGGCAAAAAGCACATAAGGATGCAAAAATGAGCGGAAAGCAGAAGATTGGACAGAACACACTGGTTGTGTGGAGGTTGTTATCCATTTCTACCTGCAGAATAGGAAGTCAAATAGGACGATGCCTATTTGGATGTCTAAATTGCAAATTGTTAACTAAGGTCAGTTAAAGAGTCATAGAGGTCAACAGCACAGAAAAAGGCCATTCAGCACATTATGTCAACACCAGCCAGACAGAAGCACCTAACTCTTCTAATCCCACTTTCCAGCTCTTGGCCCTTAGCCTTGTATGCCTTGGCAGCTACATAATTCTTAAATATATGAGACATTCTGCCTCTACCACCCTTACATTTGACCACGTCAACCAGTTGGAACAGGGTTGACCCATTCGTCATTACAAAATCACAGGCAAACCATTATTCAACATTGAGATCTGTCTGTGAAACACTGCAATTATGGTCATACTTGTTTAATGTGCTGTCAGTTAGAGACAAAGTGATGTTGTTACAGCAAGTGGGAAACTGGGGCTGTGAAGGAAAAAGTGGACATTGCTTAGGAGGGGAGATTCCACTTCTCCAAATTGTCAACCATTCTGAAGCACAAAGCAAAACTTTGGAGCAGTTTAGCAAGCAGGCTATCTCTCCAGCAAGGAAGAGATGAGAACAGCTGCCCTTACTGATGTTAAAGATATTCTCTATTGTAGATTAAGGCAGCTCAAGCAAAGAACATTCCCAATCCTGCAGAAAAGAGGATTCACCCTGGCAAGAAACTGGGCCTCAGGGAGTAAGTCTACAGCCATGGATATCAGGACTGTTTAGAATGAGGCATGACATTGTCTCCTATTTGGTGAATGGTGATAATACGGCAGTTGTAACAGCATTGACAAGTGATTGGCTGCAAAATGGTTTCACCCACATGTATACCAAGGAGCATTTCTAGTGTAGGTGAGGCCAGACTGTTTTATTGTCTTGAAGTGATTTGGATGTGAGCATAAGAGGTATAGTTAGTAAGTTTACAGATGACTCCAAAATTGGAGGTGTAGTGAACAGCGAAGAAGGTTACCTCATTACAATGGGATCTTGATCAGATGAGCGAATAGGCTGAGAAGTGGCAGATGGATTTTAATTTAGATAAATGTAAGGTGCTGCATTTTGGGAAAGCAAATCTTAGCAGGACATATGACGCTTCATGGTAAAGTCCTTGGGAGTGTTGTTGAACAAAGAGAGCTTGAGTACAGGAGTTGGGAGGTCATGTTGTGGCTGTACAGGACATTGGTTAGACCACTGTTGGAATATTGTGTGCAATTCTGGTCTCCTTCCTATCAGAAAGATGTTAAGAACCTTGAAAGGGTTCAGAAAAGATTTACAAGGACATTGCCAGTGTTGGAGAATTTGAGCTAAAGGGAGAGGTTGAATAGGCTGGGGCTATTTCCCTGGATCATCGGAGGCTGAGGGATGACCTCTTAGAGATTTATAAAATCATGAGGGGCATGGATAAGGGGCATGAACATGAGGTGAACAGAGGGATCAATACTGCATACGGCCAATAAGTAGTGGGTCTAAATAAGGATTAGGAATCAGCGTAGGCTTGGTGGGCCGAAGGTCTATTCCTGTGCTGTGTTGCATTGTATTATAATAGACACAGTTTGTTCTTCATCCGGGAGGCTGAGGAGGTAAATGACCCTGAGGAATCTGATGAATGCCTGCCTGCTCACGAGAATTAAAATGAATTTGTCCCTTTCATAAAATCATGTCTGATCATGCTGCAATTTTTCAAGTGCATTGCAAAGACTTCCATTATAAAGGTTACCAGCATCTTCCTATTGATGTTAGGAGAAGTGGTGGCTCATGCTCTGTATTTTTTCTCTCCTTCTTTTCTTATATAGTGATATTAGATTGCTTACTGCCAATGTATTGGAACGCTTCCCAAATCTAGGGAGTGTAGCAACAGTACATTTACTATTTCTGCAGTTGCCTCTTTGAGAACCTTAGGATAGAGATGATCAGGTTCTGGAGAATGCAACCTTTCATCCTTTCCATTTCTCGAATATTGTTCTTTGCTGGTATTAACTATTTTAGGTTCCTTATTTTTGTTAACCCTTTGGTTAATGTCTAATTTTATTCCTCATGGGACAGAAGCATGCATGCCAAAGCCAGGACTTGTTCTTTATTCAGATTGCTATTGAGAAGGTGATAGTAAACTGACATCCATAATCTCTTGCACTGCACACTTAGAGCTGTTAGGAAGAAAGACCCAAATTTTTGATACATTGACAATGAAAGAACAATGATAAAGTCGAAGTGAGGATTGAATGTGGCTTTCAGGGTAACTTAGAGGTGGTGATGCTCCCATGTGTTTGCTCTCCTTGCTGTGGTAGAGATCAGAGGTCTGGAAAATCGTTTCAAAGGAGGTTTAGTGAGTATCTTGTAGTTGGTGCATACTAGTGGATGGAGCAACTGGTTACAGCATTGGAAGTGGACCCGATCAAGCAAGCAGCATGGTCCTGAATAGTATTGATTTCCTTCCATGTTCCTTTGTTTATCAACTATGGATCAGTTGGAGAGACAGTTAGAAGCAATGAGGAATTTGCAACAGCAATAGTATGTGATGGATGGCAGTTATAGGAAGGGGGGAAAGCCTCAGATACAGTCACATAGGTGGCTTAACTCCAGGAAAGGTAAGAGAGTAGGCAGCTAGTGCAGGAGTCTTTTGTGGATATACCCATTTTAAACAGGTATGCTGTTTTGGAAAATGTAGGGGGTGATGGATTCTCAGGGAAACGTAGCACAAACATCCAAAATTTCTGGTATTGAGACTGGCTCTAATGCAACGAGGGGCACGTCGGGTTCCAAGAGATCAATTGTGTTAGGGGATTCTCTAGTCGGAGGTACAGACAGACATTTCTGTGGCCAGCAGAGAGAAAGCAAAATGGTGTGTTGCTTCCCTGGTGCCAGGATCAGGGATGTCTCAGAGAGGGTACAGAATGTTCTCAAGGGGGAGAGGAGCCAGCAAGAGGTCATTGTCCACATTGGAACCAACGATATAGGAAGGGAAAAGGTTGAGATTCTGAAGGGAGATTACAGAGAGTTAAAAGAAATTTAAAAAGGTCCTCGAGAGTAGTAATATCTGGGTTACAATCAACAAGGTAAAAACAATGACTGCAGATGCTGGAAACCAGATTCTGGATTAGTGGTGCTGGAAGAGCACACCAGCACCACTAATCCAGATATCTGGGTTACTCCTGGTGCTACGAACTAGTAAGGGCAGGAATAGGACGATAGAGCAGATGAATGCATGGCTGAGGAGCTGGTGTATGGGAGAAGGATTCACGTTTTTGGATCATTGGAATCTCTTTTGGGGTAGAAATGACCTGTACAAGGAGGACAGATTGCACTTAAATTGGAAGAGGACTAATAAACTGGCAGGGAGATTTTCTAGAGCTGCTCGGGAGGATTTAAACTAGTAAGGTGGGGGGGAGGGGGATGAGGGGGATAGCGGTATAGGGGGGTGGGGGGGGGGTGGGGGCAGTGGGACCGAGGGAGATAGTGAGGAAAGAAATCAATCTGAGACTGGTACAGTTGAGAACAGAAGTGAGTCAGACAGTCAAAGCAGGCAGGGACAAGGTAGGACTAATAAATTAAACTGCATTTATTTCAATGCAAGGGACCTAACAGGGAAGACAGATGAACTCAGGGCATGGTTAGGAACATGGGACTGGGATATCATAGCAATTACAGAAACATGGCTCAGGGATGGACAGGGCTGGCAGTTTAATGTTCCAGGATACAAATGCTACAGGAAGGATAGAAAGGGAGGCAAGAGAGGAGGGGAATGGCTCATTTGATAAGGGATAGCATTACAGCTATGCTGAGGGAGAATATTCCCGGAAATACATCCAGGGAAGTTATTTGGGTGGAACTGAGAAATAAGAAAGGGATTCTAACCTTATTAGATTGCATTATAGAGACCATAATAATCAGAGGGAAATCGAGAAACAAGTTTGTAAGGAGATCTCAGCTATCTGTAAGAATAATAGGGTGGTTATGATAGGGGATTTTGCTATCCAAACATAGACTGGGACTGCCATAGTGTTAAGGGTTTAGATGGACAGGAATTTGTTAAGTGTGTACAAGACAATTTTCTGATTCTGTATGTGGTTGTACCTACAAGAGAAGGTGCAAAGATTGACCTACTCTTGGGAAATAAGGCAGGGCAGGTGACTGAGGTGTCAGTGGGGGAGCACTTTGGGAGCAGCGACCATAATTCTATTATATTTAAAATAGTGATGGAAAAGGATCTAAAAGTTGAAGTTCTAAATTGGAGAATGGCCAATGATGATGGTATTAGGCAAGAACCTTCAAAAGCTGATCGGGGGCAAATGTTCGCAGTTAAAGGGACGACTGGAAAATGGGAAGCTTTCAGAAATTAGATAACGAGCATCCAGAAAAAGTATATTCCTGTTAGGGTGAAAGGAAAGGCTGGTAGGTATAGGGAATGCTGGATGACTAAAAAAATTGAGGGTTTGGTTAAGAAAATGAAGGAAGTGTATGCAAGGTATAGACAGGATAGATCGAGTGAATCGTTAAAGGAGTATAAAGGCGGTAGGAATATACTCAAGAAGGAAATCAGGAGGGCGAAAAAGGGACATGAGATAGCTTTGGCAAATAGAATTAAGGAGAATCCAAAGGGTTTTTACAAATACATTAAGAACAAAAGGGTAACTGGGGAGAGAAGAGGGCCCCTCAAATATCAGAAAGGTGGCCTTTGTGTGGAGCCGCAGAAAATGGGGAAGATACTCAATGAGTATTTTGCATCAGTATTTACTGTGGAAAAGGATATGGAAGATATGGACTGTAGGGAAATAGGTGGTGACATTTTGCAAAATGTCCATATTACAGAAGAGGAAGTGCTGGATGTCTTGAAATGCATAAAGGTGGATAAATCCCCAGGACCTGATCAGATGTACCTGAGAACTCTGTGGGAAGCTAAAGAATTGAATACTGGGCCTCTTGCTGAGATACCTGTATCATCAATAGTCGCAGGTGAGGTGCCGGAAGACTGGAGGTTGGTTAACATGGTGCCACTGTTTAGGAAGGGTTTAGATTAGATTAGATTACTTACAGTGTGGAAACAGGCCCTTCGGCCCAACAAGTCCACACCGCCCCGCCGAAGCACAACCCACCCATACCCCTACATCTACCCCTTACCTAACACTATGGGCAATTTAGTATGGCCAATTCACCTGACCTGCACATCTTTGGAGTGTGGGAGGAAACCGGAGCACCCGGAGTAAACCCACGCAGACACGGGGAGAAAGTGCAAACTCCACACAGAGAGTCGCCTGAGGCGGGAATTGAACCCGGGTCTCTGGCGCTGTGAGGCAGCAGTGCTAACCACTGTGCCACCGTGCCGTGGTAAGGACAAGCCAGGGCACTATAGACCAGTGAGCCTGACGTCGGTGGTGGGCAAGTTGTTGGACGGAATCCTGAGGGACAGGATGTACATGTATTTGGAAAGGCAAGGACTGATTAGGGATAGTCAACATGGCTTTGTGTGTGGGAAATCATGTCTCACAAGCTTGATTGAGTTTTTTGAGGAAGTAACAAAGAGGATTGATGAGGGCAGAGTGGTAGATGTGATCTATATGGACTTCAGTAAGGAGTTGGACAAGGTTCCCCATGAGAGACTGATTAGCAAGGTTAGATCTCACGGAATACAGGGAGAACTAGACATTTGGATACAGAACTGGCTTAAAGGTAGAAGACAGAGGGTGGTGGTGGAGGGTTGTTTTTCAGACTGGAGACCTGGGACGAGTGGAGTGCCTCAAGGATCAGTGCTGGGTCCTCTAGTTTTTGTCATTTACATAAATGATTTGAATGCGAGCATAAGAGGTACAGTTAGTAAGTTTGCAGATGACACCAAAATTGTGTAGTGGACAGCAAAGAGGGTTACCTGAGATTACAACAGGATCTTTACTAGATGGCCAATGGGCTGAGAAGTGGCAGATGGAGTTTAAATCAGATAAACGTGAAGTGCTACATTTTGGGAAAGCAAATCTTAGCAGGACTTATAAACTTAATGGTAAGGTCCTAGGGAGTTTTGCTGAACAAAGAGACCTTGGAGTGCAGGTTCATAACTCCTTGAAAGTGGAGTCACATGTGGATAGAATAGTTAAGAAAACGTTTGGTATGCTTTCCTTTATGGGTCAGAGTATTGAGTACCGGAGTTGGGAGGTTGGTTGGGCCGCTTTTGGAAGATTGTGTGCAATTCTGGTCTTCTTCCTATTGGAAAGATGTTGTGAAACTTGAAAGGGTTCAGAAAAGATTTACAAGGATGTTGCCAGGGTTGGAGGATTTGAGCTTTGGGAGAGGCTGAACATGCTGGGGCTGTTTTCCCTGGAGCGTTGGAGGCTGAGGGGTGACCTTATAGAGGTTTACAAAATTATGAGGGGCGTGGATAGGGTAATTCGGCAAAGTCATTTCCCTGGGGTCGGGGAGTCCAGAACTAGAGGGCCTAGGTTTAGGGTGAGAGGAGAAAGATATAAAAGAGACCTATGGAGCAACTTTTCAGGCAGAGGGTGGTACGTGTATGTAATGAGCGGCCAGAGGATGTGGTGGAGGCTGGTACAATTGCAACATTTAAGAGGCATTTGAATGGGTATATGAATAGGAAGGATTTGGAGGGATATGAAACGGGTGCTGGCAGGTGGGCCTAGATTGGGTTGGGATATCTGGTCGGCATGGACAGGTTGGACTGAAGGGTCTGTTTCCATGGTGTACGTCTCTGTGACTCTATGACTCTATAACTATTTGGAGATAATTCTCTTGAATTCCTGACTTGTGCCTTGTAGAAGGTGGACTGGCCTTTGGAAGTCAGGAGGTGAGAATTTCAACTATCTGAACTTATCCTATGCTCACAATATTTACAAGCCTGTGCCAGTCAATATATGTTGAAAAACGTGATGCTGGAAAAACACAGCAGGCCAGGTAGCACCCGAGGAGCAGAAGAGTCGACATTTCGGGCATAAGCCCTTCTTCAGGAATGAGGCTGGTGTGCCAGGCGGGCTGAGATAAAAGGTAGGAGAGAGGGGATTTTGGGGGAGGGGCACTGGGAATACAATAGGTGGAAGGAGGTGAGGGTGAGGGTGATAGGCTGGAGAGGGGGTGGGGGCGGGGAGTTCGGGAAGAAGATTGCAGGTCAAGAGGGCAGTGTTGAACCCGGGGGTTGAACTGAGGTAAGGTGGGTGGAGGGGAAATGAGGAAGCTGGAGTAATCTACATTCATCCCTTGTGGTTGGAGGGTTCCTAGGCGGAAGATGAGGCACTCTTCCTCCAGGAGTCATGTGGTCAGGGTCTGGCGTTGGAGGAGGCCAAGGACCTGCATGTCCTTGGCTGAATGGGAGGGGGAGTTAAAGTGTTCAGCCATGGGGTGGTTGGGTTGGTTGGTGCGGGTGTCCCAGAGGTGTTCCCTGAAATGTTCCACAAGTAGGCGGCCTGTCTCCCCAATGTAGAGGAGACCACGTTGGGTGCAACGGATATAGTAAATGATGTGTGTGGAGGTGCAGGTGAATTTGCGATGGATATGGAAGGATCCATTGGGGCCTTGGAGGGAGGTGAGGGGGGAGGTGTGGGTGAAATTTTTGCATTTCTTGTGGTTGCAGGGGAAGGTGCCGGGAGTGGAGGTTGGGTTGATGGGGGGTGTGGACCTGACAAGGGAGTCGCAGAGAGAGTGGTCTCTCTGGAACGCTGATAGGGGTGGGGAGGAAAATATATCCCTGGTGGTGGGGTCTGTTTGGAGATGGCAGAAATGATAGACAATGATACGATGTATCTGGAGGTTGGTGGGGTAGATGTTGAGGACCAGTGGGGTTCTGTCCTGGTGGCGACTGGAGGGGCGGGGTTCAAGGACGGAGGTGCGGGAAGTGGAGGAGATGCGGTGGAGAGTATCGTTGACCACGTCAGAGGGGCAATTGCGGTCTTTGAAGAAGGAGGCCATCTGGGTTGTTCAGTAGTGGAATTGGTCCTCCTGGGAGCAGATGTGGCAGAGGCGAAGGAATTGGGAATATGGGATGACGTTTTTACAGGGGGCAGGGTGGGAGGAGGTGTAATCTAGGTAGCTGTGGGAGTCGGTCGATTTGTAATAAATGTCTGTGTTGAGTCGGTCGCCCGAGATATAAATGGAGAGGTCAAGGAAGGGGAGGGAGGAGTCTGAGATAGTCCAGGTAAATTTGAGGTCAGGGTGGAAAAGCGGATGAACTGTTCAACCTCCTCGTGGGAGCACGAGGTAGAGCTATGCCTGCCTCTTCATCAGATATGTGGAACAGTCCATCTTCCGCAGCTACGTTGGCACCACCCCCCCACCTTTTCCTCCGCTACAATCATTGATGTAGCGGAGGAAAAGGTGGGGGGTGGTGCCAACGTAGCTGCGGAAGATGGACTGTTCCACATATCCGAACGAAGAGGCACGCATAGCTGGGGCCCATGTGAGTGCCCATGGCTACTACTTTGGTTTGGAGGAAGTGAGAGGATTGGAAAGAGAAGTTGTTCAGAGTGAGGACCAGTTCAGTCAGTCGAAGGAGGGTGTCAGTGGAAGGGTAGTGGTTGGGTCGGTGGGAGAGGAAGAAGCAGAGGGCTTGGAGACCTTAGTGATGGGGATGGAAGTGTATAGGGACTGGATGTCCATAGTGAAGATAAGGCGTTGGAGGCCGGGAAGTGAAAATCATGGAGGAGGTGGAGGGCGTGGGTGATGTCCCGAACGTAGGTGGGAGTTCTTGGACTAAGGGGGACAGGACAGTTTCAAGGTATGCACAGATGAGTTCAGTGGGGCAGGAGCAGGCTGAGACAATGGGTCGGCCGGGGCAGTCAGGTTTGTGGATTTTGGGCAGGAGGTAGAAACAGGCGGTGCGAGGTTGTGGGACTATGAGGTTGGAGGCAGTGGATGGGAGATCTCCTGAGGTGCTGAGGTTATGGATGGTCTGGGAGATGATGGTTTGTTGGTGGGAGGTGGGGTTATGGTCAAGGGGGCAGTAGGAAGAGGTGTCCGTGAACTGGCGTTTAGCCTCAGTGGTGTAAAGATCGGTGCGCCAAACTACGACCGCGCCTCCCTTGTCTGTCGGTTTGATAGTGAGATTGGGGTTGGCGCGGAGGGAATGGAGGGCTGCGCATTGTGACGGTGAGAGGTTGGAATGGGTGAGAGGGATGGACAGGTTGAGGCGTTCAATGTTACAGCGGCAGTTGGATATGAAGAGATCGAGGGCTGGTAAGAGGCCAGCATGGGGTGTCCAGGTGGATGGGGTGTGTTGGAGGTGGGAGAAGGGGTCGTCAGAGGGTGGGCGAGTGTCCTGGTTGAAGAAGTAGGCACGGAGGCGAAGGCGGCAGAAAGAAATGCTCGATGTCTAGCCACGTGTCGAACTCATTGATCTGGGACATGATAATCAGTGGATAATAATGATTGGGGATTCAGCAATCAAAATGACTTTAGAGAGAAACACTACCATGCTGGAGACAGTCATTTCTTGTTTAGGTGGGTTTGGATAATAATTTCTAGTAATGCTTGCAGTTTTAAAATTAGTTTTATTTTATATTTGCTGAATTATGCTAATGAGGTGAAGGAGATATTTTAAGTCTAACACGTCTCTTCCTGCAGCCATTTCACATTTTGTACTTACTTGTTTTGATTTGCATTTCGATACTAGTCAGAAATGGGCAATTAAACAAGTAGTGAGCTTCAAGTTACCATAATTGGAGATGTAATAATTAATGTGTCATTATTAAAAGATTGGATTTTTTCTTTAAATTAATCCTAAATACACACAAACATTGCTAGATGATGCAGTTAGCAGAAAATGTTCAGACAAAGTAATTGTTCCAACTGTTGATAAGTCACAGAACATCATGGTCTGCCAAGATCCAAATCAAGAATAAAGCTTATTGTCTGTAATTTGTTCAAGATTAGTTATTAAGGAGTTAATGTCTTCCATAAACCATGGATGTGAACTGAGATGCTATTATTCAAAGATGCAATTTTACATCAATCAATAAGCTGACAGGAGCCTGACCAACAATAGCATGATGCAGAAGTGGGAACTGCAGATGCTGAAGATTAGAATCAAGATTAGAGTGGTGCTGGGAAAGCACAGTAGGTCAGGCAGCAACCGAGGAGCAGGAAAAATCAACATTTCGGGCAAAAGCCCTTCATCTGGAATGAATCCCAGACTCATTTTTCCTATTCCTTGGAAGCTGTCTTGATGTCCACCAAAAGACCTTAAATATAGAATCACAGGAAAGACACATTGCTTGTGTGATAAGGTTTTGAATCAGCACCCTTGTCAAAGAAGGGTACCAAGAATTAGGTTTATTTAGACTGATGAACTGTCAGAAATTGTAAAGTCTATCTTAAATTGATACAACCTTTTACTCTTGTACTGATTATAGCTTTTCTGGTTCCAAAGGTAATGAGGTATTTGTAATATCTGTGCATTCAGTGTATTTGATAACGAGGCCCTTTGCAAACTACACCAGCTGCCCCTCCCAACCCCTGCACCGCCCTCCACTTGCCTTATATAATTGGTACTTTGTGCTCAATATTACAAGGAGCCAGGCTGTTCATGCCCTGAAATAAAAAGTCAGTCAGTCAACCCAGAGAACAAAAGCAAAGAGGTGAGTGTTATTCTCAAGGTGATTATGTAGTGATAGTGTCAGTGCATTGGTAACCCAAAACCCCAGGCACGTGCTCTGGAGACTTGGATTCAAGGCTCACAATGGCAGACAGTAAAATTGAAATTCAATAAAATGTGGAATTAACAGTGACCAAGAAAGCATTGTTGTGAAATTCTGTCTGGCTCCCCATTTCCCTTTCAGGAAGAGAATCTGCTGTTTTATTTGGTCCACAAGTGACTTGGACAAACAGCAATGCAGTTGATTTTCAAGATCCTCCTGAATTGATGTAGCAAGCAGCACAGTTGTATCAAACCAATAAAAGTCTCAAAAAAAAGGAATGATACTGAGAAATTATCACTAAAAATGAAAAATATAGAGTTGTCAACACCACAGAATCCTCATTACCAAAATGAGGGCTTGTGCCAAAACTGACTACAGACTAGTCAAGCAATAGCCTAACAGTCATACTCACAGAAGCATACGTTCCAGACAGTGTCACTGACGCCACCAACTTCATTCCTGGGTATGTCCTATTCCATTGTTGGGACTGATCCAACAGGGATGGTAGAACAAAACTATACAGTCAGGAAGTTGTCTTGGGTGTCCTCAACATTGACTCTGAACCTAATTAAATCTCGTGGCATTAGATCATGCATGGTCAATTAAACCTCCTGCTGATTACAAAACCAAAAGATCTGCAGATGCTGGAAATCAGAAACATGAACAGAAATTGCTGGGAAAGTTCAGCAGGTCTGGCAGCACCTGTGGAGAGAAAGCAGTTAACGTTTTAGGTCCAGTGACCCTTCTTCAGAACTGATTAATAGCTAGGAGAAAGTTGCTTTTTGTGCAGATGATAGGATGGGGGGGAGGGGTTAAGGAATAAATGATATGTAGAGATAGAATCCAAACAGAGAGAAGAACAAAGAGACCTTAAAGTGCAGGTTCATAGTTCCTTGAAAGTGGAGTCGCAGGTAGATAGGATAGTGAAGAAGGTATTTGGTATGCTAGCCTTTATTGGTCAGTACGTTGAGTATAGCAGTTGGGAGGTCATGTTGTAGCTGACAGGATATTGGTTAGGCCACTTTTGGAGTATTGTGTGCCATTCTGGTCTCCCTCCAATTGGAAGGATGTTGTGAAACTTGAAAAGATTCAGAAAAGATTTACAAGGTTGTTACCAGGGTTGGAAGATTTGAACTATAGGGGAGAGGTTGAATAGGCTGGGGCTGTTTTCCCTGGAACATCGGAGGCTGAGGCCTGACCTTATAGAAGTTTATAAGATCATGAGGGGGAGTGGATAGGATAAATAGACAAGGTCCAGAACTAGAGGGCATAGCTTTAAGGCAAGAGGGGGAAGATTTAAAAGGGACATAAGGGGCAACTTTTTCATGTAGAGGTTGGTGCGTGTATAGAAAGAACTGCTGGAGGAAGTGGTACAATTACAGCATTTAAAATGCATCTGGATAGGCATATAAATAGGAAGGTTTTAGGGGGATATAGGCAAAGTGCTAGGAAATGGGACTAGAGTAGGTTGGAATATCTGGTCGGCATGGACAAGTTGGACAGAAGGGTCTGTTTCTGTACCGTACATCTCTCAGAACTGTTTGACAGAAAACAGTCAGCCACAATGATTGAATGGCTGCGAATGGATGTTATTAGTGGCTAACGATGGGCAATGTGAAATAGTAGGCCAGGTGATAAAAAGGCTTGGTGTGTGAGGCTTGGGGAAAAGACATGGGAGAAGGTGTCTCAAGTTCTAAAATTATTGAGCTCAGTATTGAGTCCAGAATGCTATATGATTATATAGATCATAGAACATCGATCAGTACAGCACAGGAATGGGCCCCACAGTGTTGTGCCAAACATGATGCCAAATGAAACTAATTCCTTCTGCCTGCCCTTGGTCTATATCCCTCCATTCCTTGCATATTTATGTGCTCATCTAAAAATCCCTTAAATGCCCTTATTCTATTTGCCTCCACCACCACCCCTGGCAGTGTGTTCCAGAGTCCTACCACTCCCTGTGTAAAATATTTGTCCCTCATATCTGCTTTGAAATTTCCTCCCCTCAATTTAAATGCATACTCCCTAGTATTAGACATTTCAACTCTGGGAAAAAGATTCTGACCATCAACTCTATCTATGCATCTCATACTTTTATTGACTTCTATTAAGTCTTTCCTCAGCGTCCACCACTCCAGAGAAAACAACCCGAGGTTTCCTAGCCTCTCCTTATAGCTCATACCCTCTAATCCAGGAGGAATCCTGGCAAACCTCTTCTGCACTCACTTCAAAACCTCCGGTAATGTGGCAACCAGAATTGAATGCAGTACATTACATGTGGTCTAACCAAAGTCTTATAAAGCTGCAACATGACATTCTAACTCTTGGACTCAATTCCCTGTCCAATAAAGGCAAACATGTCACATGCTTTCTTTATCACCTTATCTACTTGCATAGCCACTTTCAGGTCACTTCCCAAAAGAAAAGGAGGTGCTGTTCTTCCTGCTTCCAGCTTCACTGAAGCACTGCAGCAAATCTGAGACAGAGATGTTGGCCAGGGGACAAGATGGTATGTTGAAGTGGCAGGCAACTGGAAGCTCAGGGCCTTTTTCACAGACAGAACATAGGTAATCTGTGAAGCGGTCACCTAGTCTATCCTTCGTTTTCCAATGTAAAGGAGACCACATTGTGGGCAACAAATACAATTGTGTGAAGTACAGGTAAAGCACTGCTTCACCTGGAAATTGTGGGGGAGACGTTGGAAACTAAGGAGGGAGGAAGAAAATGGACAGATGCTAGACCTTTCGTGGGGCTGTTGGGGTGGGGGGGAGGGGCTTTTGGGAGTGAATGAGGAGTGGACCAAGGTGTCCTTGTGGAAGGCTGACAAGAGCAGAGAGGGGAATATGTGTCTAATGGTGACATCTTGCTGGAGGTGGCAGAAATGGCTGCTAATTATCCTCTGGATGTGGAAGCTAGTAGGATGGTAGGTGAAGACAAGAGGGACCTTATTGCTGTAGTGGGAGGGAAAAGGGAGGTGACGGCAGAAGTGTGGGAGATGGACCGGACCTGGCTGAGGTGCCTGTTAACCACATTACATAGTTGAGGAAGGAGGTGGACATGTCAGAGGCTACCTTGTCAAAGTTGGCATCATCAGACTAAATGCAACTGAGGAATTCGGAGAATGAAGTACAGGAAGTCGAGTGTGTGGATGTATAGTGCAGGTAACTATGGGAGTCGGTGGTTTGTAACGGATATTTGTGACCAGCTTATCCCCAGAAATAGAAACAGAGACATCAAGGAAGGTAAGGGAAGAGTCAAAGAAGAATCAAGTGAAGGTGAGAGCGGGGTGGAAATTGATCCACTCCAACTCAGATCCAACCCTGACTTCATAATTAAGCCTGCTGATCAGAATAGAGCTGGTGTTATCTGGTGGACTGACTTCTACATTGCAGAAACTAAGCATCAGCTCTAAGATACCTCCTCCTATCTCCCCCAGACCATGACACCATCACAGAACATCAGACCATTGTGTCCACTATGGTCACTAACTTCATTTTATCTGGTGATCTCACCCTGCTTGCCTCTAAGCTGACAGCCTCCCAAACCTGCACAATCTCTTTCCCAAAATCCACAAAGAGGACTGTCCAATCAGATCTATTGTTTCTGCCTGCTCCTGTCCCACACAACACAGCCCTTCCTACATCAACTCAGTTTTCTTTCCCCGCTCCCTCACCACCGGACGCCTGGAGGAAGAACGCCTCATCTTCCGCCTCAGAACACTTCAACCCCAGGGTATCAATGTGGACTTCAACAGTTTCCTCATTTCCCTTTCCCCCACCTCACCCTAGTTCCAAACTTCCAGCTCAGTAACTGTCCCCATGACTTGTCCGGACTTGTCCTACCTGCCTATCTCCTTTTCCACCTATCCACTCCACCTTCTCCTCCCTGACCTATCACCTTCATCCCCTCCCCCACTCACCCATTGTACTCTATGCTACTTTCTCCCCACCCCCACCCTCCTCTAGCTTATGTCTCCACGCTTCAGGCTCACTGCCTTTATTCCTGATGAAGAGCTTTTGCCCGAAACGTCGATTTCGCTGCTCGTTGGATGCTGCCTGAACTGCTGTGCTCTTCCAGCACCACTAATCCAGAATCTGGTTTCCAGCATCTGCAGTCATTGTTTTTACCTCCTTTTTTCTCTCCCCTTGTCCAGTCCCTTCCTGCTTACATCCATGATTCCTCTGACACTTTACATCAGTTTCAGAATTTTCAGTTTGTGGGGTCCAGCTGCCTTCTCTTTACCATGGATGTGCAATCCGTTTACACGTCCATCTACCATCAGGTTGGTCTCAGGCCTCTCAACTTCTTCTTGGAAAAAAAGCCTGAACCATCCCCAACCACCCTCACTCTCCATTGCCTTGTCAAACTCATCCTCATGCTAAACAACTTCTCTTTTAACTCCTCTCATTTTTTTCGAGTTCAGAGGGGTAGCCATGGGTACATACAAGGACGCCAATTATGCCTGTCTGTTTATGGAGTAAGTGGAAAATTCTTTGTTCCAGTCCTACTCCAGTCTCTATCCACAACTCTTTCTCTGGTATATCGATAATATAATTGGTGCTCCTTCCTTCTTTTGTTGGAATTGGGAAAGTTTATCAAGTTTCCTTCCAATTTCCAACCTGCGCCCACCTTCACCCGGTCCATCTCTGACTCTAGAGAATAGGTTCAGTGTTCCCATTCTTCAACTTTGACATCAAATGCATAATATAGGCTAGTTTTTGGCAGTTGCAGGGTGGCTCAGTGGTTAGCACTGCTGCCTCACAGCGCCAGGGACCCAGATTCAATTCTACCCTCTGATGACTGTCTGTGTGGAGTTTGCACATTCTTCCTGTGTCAGTGTGGGGGTTTCTGCTGGGTGTTCTGGTTTCGTCCCACAGTCTAAAGATGTGCAGGTAGGTTGATTAGTTGTGGAAAATGCTGGTTTACAGGGATTGAGTGGAATGCTGTTTGGAGTAGTTGCATGAGCCTGGATGGCCTATTTCCACACTAGGGGTTCTTGCTGACACCTGTTCCCTAGCCTATTGCATTCAGTCAGCAGTCCTGAAAGTAAACAGCAGTAAAAAGTCCCAAGCTTCACCAGCAACCACTACTTGCATTTATATAAAACTTTTAACATAGTGAAATAACCCAAAGCCACAAAGAAGGATTATCAGACAATATAATTGCATTAGGGCAGGTGACTAAAAGCATGGAGGAGAAAGAAAGAAAGTGGAATTTGGGAACTCCAGACCTTAGGAATTAGTGCCTAAACAGTTGAAAGCACAGCTTTTCCTGGTGAGGCAAAGCTTCATGGCTGGAGACAGACACTGATATAAGGAGGTAGAAGACCATGGAGAGATTTGTTCACTAATAACAGAGATTTAAATTTCAAAATGTAAATGCTTCAGGACAAAATATTAAGTGAGAAAATTAGAAAGTATAGCAGAATAAAATGGTGAACTGTGCCTTGATAAAGTGAATTCAGGCACGTATTTGTCTGCACTGATAGTGTAGTTTATTGACGTGTGCGTTTTGCTCATTGACCTGACCTTGAATTAAATACAACAACACCACTAAAGTAAACTGCTTGACTCTGGTCCCGAAAATTCTGTTTGTGAATCCAAGCTGAAAGCTGAATGTTACTTTTCCTGTTTTAGGCGTGTGCAGTTAGCAATGTGAATTATCCTTTGATGATCAGTTCACCATGTGAAGGCATTTT
This sequence comes from Chiloscyllium punctatum, assembly GCF_047496795.1. NCBI lineage: Eukaryota > Metazoa > Chordata > Chondrichthyes > Orectolobiformes > Hemiscylliidae > Chiloscyllium > Chiloscyllium punctatum. The sequence goes on from NC_092743.1 coordinate 31,762,120, forward strand.
AATGCTACTGAGCCACAGCATCATCTAAGCCACGTGATCTCCTACTTATTACTCAAGTGCTCATTCTTGATGTGAAATTCTGGATGGTGAGTACTGCAGACCATTCAGCTGTGAGAAGATCACTCCAATACTCATCTTCGAAGTCCACACAGGAACTCATCTCTTTCAAAAGCAGGAGCCTCTAGCACTTACTGATGCCTCTACTCTGCCAAGCTCAGTTCCAAATAGGTTCTCAGGGAGGTAAGTTCTGTATTTGGCCTCAAAATATTTTGCTTATTGTTAGGTCTTTCTGGTTTTGCTTTGGTTTTCCTAAATCCCAAATTAATGAGTTTTATAGGTACCTCTGGTTAATCAACAAGCAATTGGAAAAATAATGGGAAATGAATATGTGTTGGCACAAATCTGCTGAATGTTTCTCCTTTACTTTGACAGACATATGCCATACAGTGAAGGATGAGAAGCAGGAGGCTGGAAGAACACAGCAAGCTAGGTAGCATCAGGAGGTGGAAAAGTCAGTGTTTTAGCTGTAACCTTTCTTCAGACCCCTGAAGAAGGGTTACACCGAAAATGTTGACTTCTTAACCATTTGATGCTGCCTGGGAAGGCTTGCTGTGTTCTTCTAGCCTCCTGAATGTCTACCTTGGAGTCTAGCATCTGCAGTTTTTTTTGGTCTCGAGACAGTGAAGGATAGCACACAAATTCAAAATCTTATAATTGTTCAACATCACCCAACCTGATACAGGGCCATAAAAACAGACAAAATAAAAATAGTTTTTACGAATTAATTCCTTGAATGATTGTCTTAAAAGGGACGGTAATGTTTATTCCGGGAATGTATAGTTTAAGGCCTCGGCATCAGAAAGCATGGGAGACAATGAGTGGGATGAAATAAATCAGTCAAGAGTGTAGTGCTGGAAAAGCACAGCAGGTCAGGCAGCATCCGAGAAACAGGAGAATCGATGTTTCAGGCATAAGTCCTTCATCATACCCAAAACGTCAATTCTCCTACTCCTCAGATGCCGCCTGACCTGCTGTGTTTTTCCAGCACTACACTCTTGACTCTGAGCAGTCCTCACTTTCTCCCTCCATGAAGTAAATCAGGGTTCATTAAAATTAAATATTAAGAGTTAAGATGGCTCGTTGAATATTTATTTAGTTTGCCCCTTTTTAAAAATTCTTCAATGGGATGTGGGCATCACTGGCAAGGCCAGAACATGTTGCTGATCCTGAATTGACCTTGATCTGAGTGGCTTGCTCGGCTTTTTGGGGGACAGTCAGAGTTAACCATGTTGCTATGGACCTAGTGTCATTTATAGGCCAGACCGGATAAGGATGATAGATTTCCTTCCCTAAAGAATATACTGAACCAGTGGGTTCTTCTTACAAAAACCAACACTTTCCTGAAATAGGGATGTTCCCACAGGCCTGTAGCTGCTGGTCAATCAGAGGCCGGCAGTCACTAAGAGTGGCAGCACACGTTGAAGATTAAGGCTACAATGGAGCAGCAATATGGACTACCTGAGCATTGGGTAAAGTAAGTGACTTTCTGGTGGGGTGAAATCATAGGGAGGGAGTCATGGGGGGAGTTAGGGCAAGGATCAGAGGTAATGGATTTGGCTTTCAAAATGCCACACCCCAATCCCATCTATATCTGTTTTTTAAACTCATGAGGGTTGACACTTTCTCATCTATTGGCAGTAGTGATCATAGAAGTAATAATTGACCTCTTAACATGCTTGAATTCAAGTGAGTTGGAAAGATCAACTCTGGGTCTTCTCATCCAAATCTTAATTTCTGAGGTTTACGCTATCTTGCCAGTAACAAACTGCCCTATCAAACACCTTTCCCATTCTACTGTATAATACTGTCTTACTGAGATTTGAACCCATATCCTCAGAGAATAAATTTGGATGAGGTGTTCAGTGATATTACCACGATGCCACCAACTCCCTAACCTATAAGTGCTGAAGTTTCCCATGGACGTCAGTATCCTGACGTTGGTACTAAATGGAAGGACTGAGCCAGCACTTACTGGCTGCACTCCTGATGGATAATGCTCCCGGAAGCCATCACTTCATTGATTGTCTCTGCACTTGTCCTTTTAGAGACAGGCTCTCAATAATGTCGGTCCAAATAGCAAGCAATTCTGGAGGCTTGACAAACACCACCATCGGGAATCATGAGGGGATCATTCTTCAATATGGAGTCAACATAAACTTAAAATTAAATACAATTACAATTAAATTCTAAAACTTAAACTTATTGAAGATGAAGGTCTTTGGTCCCTTAAAAGGTTTTTTTTACATTGCTTGGGCCGCAGGTGAAGCCTTTAGTGTCAATGGCTCCCCTCTGGACAGATCCACGTCCTGTCACAGGGATACTGTTTACATGGTTACAGCCAGACCCCCTCAAATGGGTGAGGTTCCTCAAATTATTACAGTTCTGGATGGATACTCCAAATCATTAGGCTCCTGGGTAAGGAAGGAAGAACTGGCTCCCCTTCTTCACTCACTGTCCCCCCACTGTTGGGCACAGCACATTTAATTTGGAAAGGATTCTTCCCTTGTAAATGTCTTTTACCAAACTAATGAATTTATATTTCAAAAGGAGCTAATTTAACCAAGCTTTCCTCAGATAACAAAAGAGTGAGTTTAGTTGTTTCCAAATGTGGAAAGAATTAATTAAACAACAGGCACGAACATAGATTAGGAATGAAAATAGTTCAAAAAGATTAAAACACAACCAAACTGATAAACAGTTTATTTTGAGATTGTTGGCTTGGCAGGTTTTGGTGAAATCATTTGGTTCTGTTTCCTTTGGTGGTGGTTGACTGGTAGCCCTCCCTCAGAATGAGTGAATCCTTCTGTTGCACCATTTCCTTTTGTCTGGCTTGTTGGCTACTAGCACTCAGAGTTAAAGAATCCTTTTAGTGACAATGCAGGGGTGATTAGTGGGTGGTTATTAGCCTGCGACCATCATAACATTCGAACCCAGTAGTGCACACACATGCCTCAGTTCATCAGCACACCTTCCTTTCACTAGTACACCTTCACCCACTAGTGCACACAGACCAGGGTTGCAACAGTTTTAATCCCTTTTCCTGGAAGGGAAAAACACAAACATTGCCTGCAAGAGGTGGCTACTTATTGATATTTAGCCTCTATTATTTCTTCCTGTAGTGTCTGTCTCTGAGGTTTCCCTGACCCTCTACAAGTGCGACAGATCAGTCCCATTGTGAACTTTGATGGACAATACTGAATTCACATTCACAATCTGTTTTCATCTGTCGCAGTCCTCTTTGAAAGAACACATTTTAAAATCAAAGGTTAACAATATCCCTCGGACTTCAGAGTTCCAATCCATTGGCATAACAACAAAGAGATGGTAAGCTTCCCAGAAGGTGGGAGGTTCACTCTGGTATGCCCCACACCTACAAAAATCCAACCTAAATTAGCATCAATTGGCAGACAATCTGAGCCCATGTTTCTGCATGAGAATCTTTCTTGTTGACAGGAATCCATCCTTACCAAGCTCCTATCTATTCTCTTGGCCCCCCTACCATTTCCAAATCTGCAATAATGACCCAGGAAGATTCAGCTCTTCATGTCTGTGCAAGATACTCAATGGGAGTTCAATTCCATGCTTTCACTTGTATTTATTAAAGAGTTTCTACATTTCACCCTGTTTGTGCCAACTGTTCCGCTCGTCCCTGAAGACATTACATTAGAATACACCCAACACCCCACCATTCTTGACAACCCTTGATAGCTGAGGAAACTTAGTTTCCAAGTTAAAGAGATGTTGACAATTGGATTAAAGCAAACATACTGATTTTACAAACATAAATGACAGAAGCCTGTGCGACAGGTTCCCCCAATCACCTCAGTTCAATAGATCCATTCCTGTAAATTAGACCAATATAGAATGCTGATACTGATCAAGATGTTTTATATAGAACCATGGATACCTGCTGTGAGTTAGAGGAAGAGGGGGTTTTCAAGACTAGGGGGCACATTTTTAAGGTCAGAGGAGAGAGATTTAAAAAAGACATGAGTGGCAAAGATTTTACCATAGGCTGGTTTGAATGAAATACCTGAGGAATTGATAGATGCAGGTACAATTACAATGTTTAAAAGACATTGGATAGATATATGAATAGGAAAGGTTTGGAGGGACATGGGCCAGGAGCAGGCAAGTGAGACTTGTTTAGTTTGGCATAGTTCAACATAGACTAGTTGGACTGAAGGGTCTGTTTCCTTGCTGTATGACTCAATGGCTCTGTATAGAATCTAAATCAGGATTTTACCCAGAAATGGAAACTCAATGTGTTTATTATTATTGTGTGAGATTGGAGATTAGATGACAGCTTCATAACTTATTAATGCTTATGTTTTCATTGCTATAACCTGTTTGGATATTATATTTATCGGAGAAAGGATAACCATCACTTGATGCATTCCTGCTGCTAATCACTATCTGGTGACACCTGCTGGAAGTATGCATGTGTTGATATTGGTGGCACATGATCAATATTGATTGTGAAGCCTCCACGGTCAAATAGTCTTCCAACGACCACAACATAGAATGGACCATCTGGAGAAAAAGAAAAGATAAGATATGGGAGGCAATTTTACTTCATTCACAGTTTCTGGGTGTCACTGGGAAGGGTAGTATTTGTTGCTCATCCCTCACTGTCCTTGAGATAATGGTGGTCTGCTTCCCTCTTCAACTTCTGCAGTCAATAGAGGTTAAATACATCCACAGTGCTGCTATAAAGGAAATTCCTGAGAATTAGTGGTATTAGGTGAATTTCCCCTGCAGTGGACCAATTGGGATGACAGCTTGACTGGTCTCCTTCGGTGCTGTAACTATTTTATGGTGTGTGACAAGGTTTCAGATGGTAAGTCTGTGAAATTATCCTAAGAAAGATGGGAAAGGTTATAAGAAAGGAGGAGGAATAAAGTGAGTTTAAAAAGTATTTGGAATATATTAAAAATAATAGTCACAGCTCAGGAACAGCTATTGCTATGTAAAATATTTTTATTTATTTTCATTGCACACCAGCACAACATTGTGAAGTCAGAGGAGTTCAAGTGAAAAGCAAAATTAAGGCATGAATTGGGAGATAAAGTCACACACAATTTTTTTAAATTTCAAAAATATACTTTATTCATAGAAACTTTTTGGTACCTGTACAGTTAATGGAGCCGTTCAGATCTATTCTGTCTTAACTTACAGATATCAAATTAAGTCTTTGACGTTCACCATTCTCTATATTTGTAGTCAACCTCTTGGCATTTAGCTGAGGCATCAGAAGGGCCCAATTACTGAATGGACCCCCATTATTCTTCAGTAGAAGGATCTTACACAGTGGTGCTTGCCCAATGCGCCTTGGCGGCAGCTGCCCAAGCTTCAGCACGTCTCTCAGCACGTAATCCTGCACTTTGGAATGTGCCAGTTTTTAACATTCAGTCAGAGTCAACTGCTTCATCTAGAAGATCAACAAGTTTTGGGCAGACCAAATAGAGTCTTTGACCAAGTTGATGGTACTTCACACATAGTTGATGTTCTTCTCGATGTACATCCTGGGGAACAAACTGTAGAACACGGCATCCCACATCACAGAGCTGCTTGGGACGAACCTCGACAAACACCACTGCATTCCCCTCCAAAGGCACATTACAGAAGGAGTTACAGTCTTGTCCCCTCCACAGCTGCTTTGAGGGCAGTGTGCGGTGGTGCAGAGTGTCCAGGCATGCATAAAGGATCTCACAGGCAGTGCCCTTCTCACCACCAGCCAAGCAATGTCCTGATGCTTGTTTGAAAGTTCTAGTGATGAGGCATTCTGCCATAATCACTTTGACAGTCTGCTCAGAGAACCGCTCGACAGGATCCACTCTCTTATTTTCCTCTAGAGTCTCAAGGACGCTACATGCTGATCACTTCCTGATGGACTTATGGTGAAAGATGCTTTTCTTCACAAATTTCTCCCGAAGACCAGATAATACAGAACAGTCCAACTACTTGGAGCATTCTGCGTCACTGAGGCCAGACCCATCCTTTGCAACACAGGTAGAACCTCAGTATGTAGTGACACTTGGTGTTTGCATACCAGGGATCCACAAACAGCTTGGTGTAGCCACACACAAAGGTGACCATCAGGGTGAGGGAAACGTTGGGTGTGTTTTGTCCCCTCTTTGTCCAGATCTTTGTACATGGTATGCCTTTGGATGCGGTGCATATTTGATTTCCACATGAAGTGAAAGATGGCCCAGTTGACAGTGACAATGCAGACTTGGAGAATAGGCCAGACCTGTGCCACATACACCAACACCGAGAGTACCTCACACCTGATGACCAGATTTTTACCTGCCATGGAGAGCGGTCAGTGCTCCCATCTGCCCAGTTTCTGTCTCACTTTAGTAACATGCTCCTCCCAAGACTTGGCGCACACCCCAGCCCCTCTGAACCAAATACCCAGAACCTTCAGGTGGTGTGTCCTGACGGTGAAGGGATAAAGGATTGATCAGTCCAGAGAGTATGGCATTGTTCTTCCTTCGAATTACCTTGGTCCCGAAGCCCATTCAAACTGGTCATAGATGCACATGAGTCTGTGCACTGACTGAGCAGAAAATAGCGACATCATCCTGTAGGCCCCCGCTACCAGGAATAGTCACCTCTCTCAGGCTCGCATCCTCCCTGTTGGACCCTGCAAATCGCTCTATAAAACACACAAACAAAGCAGGAGACAGGGCAGCCTTGCCTGACTCCACATCAGATTGAAAAGCTTCCTGATTCCCACCTGTTGATTGAAACTACAGTAACGATGCTGGTATTGAGCAGCTGCATCCAATTGCAGATTCCCACCCCAAAGCCCATTTTGGACAGAACATCTCTCATGTACATTTGCGATATTCTGTCAAAGGCTTTCTCCTGGTCCAGGCTGATGAGGCAGGTATCCACCCCTCTGTCCTGCACGTAGGCGATCGTATCCCTGAGGAGTACGAGAATCTCTGTGATCTTCCTGCCAGGTACAGCACATGTTTGGCCAGGGTGAATCACCGATCTCAAAGCAGACCTGACCTGGTGGGAAATGACCTTTGACAAGATTTTGTAACCCACATTTAACAGTGAGATTGGTCACCAGTTTCTGAAGCTCTCCATCTCTCCCTTCCGCTTCTAGATGAAGGTGAGGAACCTTTCCTCATGGATTTGCTCACGGTATCTGCTGGGAGTATACTGTCATACACCTCCAGCAGGCCAATCAAATTCTGTGGAGTAGAATAGGACTCAAACAGTAAGCCATCGCTTCTGGGAGTTGTATTCTTTTCAAAGGACTTGAGGGCACGGTAAGCTTGACCAGAGAAAGCGGCTGGTCCAACCTCTCCCGCGTGCTGTCATCTAAAACCTCCATGATAGAGGACAGGATCGACTGGGAGGCCACACGGTCAGTGGGCTTCATGACACACAATTAATACACTTGAAAATCTACCAGTTGAATTGGTTCTCCTGCTGATTGTGGTACACTGCAAGCTGGATCTGAAACAGCACAGTAGTATTAAAAATGACTGCATTTTTTAAAGCTCTTTATTTATGATGAGATCATTGTGAGCTCAGCCTGCATTCATTCCTCATCTAATCTCTCTCTCTCACACACACCCTTCAATTTTAAAGGGGATAAGAACAATAAAAGCTGAAAAACTCAACAGATCAAGCAGCAACTGTGGAAAAAGAGTTAGCACTACAGGTTTCATTAGGCCATCGACTTGAACTGTTGACTCTATGGAGAAAACTTTCCGTTCTGTTATTTGATGATTGAGAGGAGACTGCTGGGACTGTAATTGGCCTGACTTTCTGCTTTTCAGGGACGCCACATGTTGAATGGCCCAAAGGAGCCTCATTTAAATGGTATGAGCTGTTGCAGTCTTCAGTTTGTACCCAAACTCACTCCAACTGGAGGACCACCTGTAAAGTCTTTCTGTCGTGGATATATTTGGAGAAGACTATTTAGATCCCATCTCATTTCATGATAAATTACAGAATCTGAAAAACTAACAGAAGTAGGCCATTAAGCCCTCCCACTGTACCACTATTCAATTAAATTGTGACTGATCTGCACCTCAACTTAGCAAATGTTTCTTTTCGATATTTGCCTTTGTCAACATTAGCACTCACGCATTAAATGATTCAGGTTTCAAATTTTTATGATTAACTTTATGGCAGGTTATATGTGGATACAAACAAAACAAAGTTAACTTTGTACCTTAATTGTCAATAGTTACAGTTGCTAAAGAAAATCGATTAATGGATATTTGATGCACTGAAATTCAAACAGCCTCCTAACCAAATTCTAAAAATTCTCTTAATCAAACAATCTGGTGTTTAATATGGAGAACACATGATTGGACACTTACCCAAACTCAGAAAGTGTGGTGTGTGTATTTTTGCAGAATTCAACATATTCAAAACAATAGAGTATGTTAATGAATAAAGATACATAGAAATATTTCATAATGGTTAAAATAAAAAAGGTAAAGATAGTAATTGTAATATATAAGCAAAACTTGTTTTGCAAACAACTGAAAATATTTTTTAAAAATTCAAAAAAAAACAGGCTATTGAAGATTAAATTTACCAGGAGACCATAATGCATAGTAGTACACCTTAAATTTCTTTGATGGCTAACAGGAACAATCTGGATTTCCTGTACATCTGAACCACCAAGATTAGCAAGAATAATGTTTGATTCTTGGATTTTGCTGTGTTCTTCAACATTAACTGGAGTCACTGTGACTATATTTATGGTGCTCTGGCAAGAAAATAAAGATATAAACTGGAGATTGCTTTTTTGATTGCGATAGATACTGGAATAGACCATTTAGCCCCTGGAGAATACTATGCCCTTCAATTTATCGTGACTGATAAGTACCTGAACTCCATTTATCTGTCTTTACTTTATATTTGTCCGGACTATTTCTCCCCAGTAGTTGCATAACGTGGAAGGCTGCTAACATTCAGTTTCCCTTGCTATTTAGTCTGACCTCAGCCAGTTTGCTACCCATAAAGATAATTTTCAGTTTACGTTCACTTGCCTTCATATTGTGATGGATCAGAACCCCAAATCTAACGGACATTTAAAACTTGTAATATTAAAATGTGCTTTTAAAAAGGCAAAAGTGACTGCGCTTGGAATTTATATGGCTGCCTGGGCAGATGGATAGAAAAAGAGAGAAACTGTTGGACCATTATAGCCAAAATATGCCCCTTGAAAGTGGAGCTGCAGGTAGATAGGATAGTGAAGAAGGCTTTCCTTTATTGGTCAGAGTATTGAGCACAGAAGTTGGGAGGTCATGTCGTGGCTGTACAGGACATTGGTTAGGCCACTGTTGGAATATTGCATGCAATTCTGCTCTCCTTCCTATCAGAAAGATGTTGTAAAACTTGAAAGGGTTCAGAAAAGATTTACAAGGATGTTGCCAGGATTGGAGGATCCGAGCTACAGGAAGAGGCTGAACAGGCTGGGGCTGTTTTCACTGGAGCTTTGGAGGCTGAGGGGTGACCTTATAGAGGTTTACAAAATTATGAGGGGCATGGAAAGGATAAATAGACAAATTCTTTTCCCTTGGGTCGGGGAGTCCAGAACTAGAGGGCATAGGTTTAGGGTGAAAGGGGAAAGATATAAAAGAGACCTAAGGAGCAACTTTTTCACGCAGAGGGTGGTACCTATATGGAATGAGCTGCCAGAGGATGTGGTGGAGGCTGGTACAATTGCAACATTTAAGAAGCATTTGGATGGGTATATGAATAGGAAGGGTTTGGAGGGATATGGGCCGGGTGCTGGCAGGTGGGACTAGATTGGGTTGGGATATCTGGTCGGCATGGACAGGTTGGACCGAAGGGTCTGTTTCCATGCTGTACATTTCTATGACTCTAAACTGAAAGCGGACTAGACTCTGATCTCTTGTGTCTCCAAAGATGATGAGGGGCTGATAAACTTCTGCACAACCGCAAGCCATCCATATGTTGATTATGTCCCAAACTGTGTTTTCTGTTTGGAAAATGCACATGGTCAGGGATTAAAAAGCCAGTTTCAACTCCACTGCAGTAAATGGTGGAGATGGTATCTGATTCAGGTGGACTGACTGGGGAATAGATTGGGTGGTGAATGTTAGGAACACTGAAGATGATGGGTATGAGCATTGATGGACACAGGAGACCCAGAGAGGAGGCAGTGCCTCCTTATCCTTTCACTGGCTGGACATGTAGGGCTAGTCTCCCCTGTACTGGATAAAATCCCAGTTCTGGCACCTTAACATGCCATTAATTTGCCACTTAAGATGACTTAAAAAGCCTACAGCAAGGGTCTGCCCCAATATCCATCATCACTATTGGTAACATTGCATCAGGATGGGGGAGGCAAGAGATAGCACCGCTGTAATACCATCCAATCTAAGCTGCCTCCCTCCCCCTACAGTTATAATATTTGCATTCATCAAACAATGTAGAAAATTATCTAGGTACTTTCAATCTTTAACAAATGTAAAGTTTACCCATGGTGCCAAGAGGTGGGACTTACACAACAATTAACTACGTCTGCACAGCCACATAACTTCTGACTTTATTATAGCCTTGTTTCAAACAAGGACAAACAAATTGAATTTCTGATGTGAGTTGACAGTCGCTGCCTAGACATTTAAGAATCATTTGACCAAATGTGACACCAAGGAGTCAGAGGGAAAAATGCAGATGATGGGAATCGGGGGTGGGGTTGGCAAAGCTCTTTGCTAACTGGAGTCATACCTATTATAAAATTGCAAAGTTGAGGTCCAATCATCTCAGGCCAAGGACAATATTGTGCAGGGGTTCCTCAGGGTAGTGCCCCATATGTGTTTTTCTTCAGCTGCTTCAATGTCCTTCCCTCCATCATAAGGTCATAAGTGGGGGTGTTCACTGATACAATTCAAAATGTTCTGTTCCATTTGAAATATTTTGAGTACTGAAGCAGGCCTTGCACATGCAGCAAGCCTTGGACAACATTCAGGTCTGGGCTAAGAGTGTATTATAAAAATGCCAGGCATCCTGGGTGTCATTATTGACTAGGAATTGGACTTATCACATTTGTACTTTGGCCATAGGTGCAGGTCAGAGACTCAGTATTCTGTTATGAATAACTCCCCTTCTGTCTCCACAAAACCTGGCAACCACAAGCAAGATGCAAGTCAGAAATGTCACAGAGCACTTTTCACTTGTTTGGATGATTGTAGCTCCAGCAACATTCACAAATCACACCACCATGCAAGAAAGGCTAGCCTCTGGATTTATACACATCCATCAAATTAAACAGTTCATCTCTTCACTCCCAGAATAAGATGGAAGGTTTGTTTCAGAAATAACTCCAAAACTATGACCTCTGCTCCCTATCGGGATAAAAACACAAGTTGCATGGGAACACCACCACCTCCCATTTCCTTTCCAAGTCACACACCTTGTTGACTCTTTCCAGCATGGACCAAATGGTCCAAATGGCCTCCAACAAGTTTAGAACTTGTAATAACATCATTGTTGCAGGGTGAAAGTTATTAACTTTGGAAGTACGTTTTCTTTTTTATATATTCACTCATGGCATGTAGTTATCAACTCTGGTCTCCAGCATCTGCAGTCCTCACTTTTTCCATGTAGGTATCACTGACTGGGTCAGCATTTATTGCCCTTGAGAAGGTGGTGGTGAACTGCCTTCTTGAACCGGTGCACTCCATGTGCTGTAGGTATACCCAGAATATCTATATCATGCAGGCAACCACAATTCAAGACTATGTAACTACCCCATCTTTCTCAAGGACAATGAGGATTAGGGCATCAGTTGCTGGCCTTACCAATGAAGCACAAGCCATAAATGAATGTCCTGAACCAGTTGTTCAAAGAGATAATAAATAAAACTTAAAAAGAGAAGAGAAATTAGGGAAGACCCAACATTTACTCAACAATAAAAATAAACTTTTAAATACCTGGGCTCCTTTATTTTGTTCATGATAAATTCAATGCTTTCAAATATTCACTTATGTTGTAAAATCCTCACTATTAATCTAAATTTATACAAATCAATTTTCACTAGTAATAAACCAAAATATTGTTATGAAAGCTTTGTTCGTTATCAGCAAGTTTTGAGTAAAAGAGTTGGGCAAATCTTGAATATGAGAAGGCGAATAATTATTTGACTTTTGACATTACTGGATACTGGTCAGCAAATTAAACAATGTCAATACATTGCTTTCTCCATCAATAATAGATCTGACATAGAAGTAAAATATAAGTAAAAATTCATTTGTCATTCACTAGTACGAAGAGTTATATTAGAACCAGAATATCTCGCCACTTTATTGGCCATTGAATCACTGCAATTTATGGAGACATTATCTAATCATTGACAGAGATCTTTGTTCTTTGGTTTCTGATACTGCGTTGTATAGAGTTGTAAAGTACCAAAAGTCAGAATTTGATCAACTTTGAATGATGTTGATTGCTTAACGGAATAATGATATCTTTCAAACATTATAAGGTACCGTTCTACATGAACTACAACCGCTGTTTGAATCTGTTGAGCTCTCTGCAGTGCTGACTCCAACAGCTTGCCCAATAGAAATCATTAGCTAATCACAGTTGTGACCACAGTGACAGTAATTTAGCCATGTGCATTATTTATAGTTCAAAACCATCTGTATACAATAAAGGTCAAGGTAACTCTTGCCTCCATTTATTCAACAAACATCTATAACCATACTACATAAACTCATATAGTGTTTCTCTATCAAGCAAGCTTAAAATTCTGACATAAAGTCATCTGGCTGTAGAAACAATTTCAAATGGTGCTAAATTCATTAGAATAATTGCTAATCATGTTTAAACTCATAGCAGACCTGACCTTCCTTTCCATCCAGAATACAGTGTCCACTTTAGGTCACTTCTTTGCTTTAATGATATTGAAGTTTTTGGATAAGTTCAGAGCAGGTGGGTGTGTGGGGAGGGATTGGAAGGGGCCAATTCCAATGGGAAAGAGACTAGGAAAGTTATTCTTGGATTTGGTGGCTGCAGGCAAGGGGCAAGGTGTAAAAACAACTGTGAAGGTGGGGAGGGGGCGTTGGGACGGTCAAGAGTATCTGAAAGTGGGGGAATACAATAAAACTTGGATGGGAAGAGGAAGATTCATCCAAGATCTGGAGCAGCTTGGCTTCAAGGTAGAGGATATGGGTACCTCATATGTCAGAGGCTGATGGGGAAAGATGGGAAGGTGCAAGCTAATGTAGACAGAGGGGTTGGGAGAATAGCAAAACCTATGGTGTTCAGAGAAATGGCTATCAGTGAGGGAATTTGGATGTTTGGGGCTCACCAATATGTAGTTGCAAGCCATTGGTGAGGAGCGCTCACTGTCACCATCCAACTCGCTGGAAATTGAAAGTCCACAACGGGGAGGTAAATAGTGTAACCAGCACTTGGAGTAGTTCGTGGGATCAAGTGTCTCGACCTGTGAGGCAGGGAGCTGCAAGCCCTGCCAATATGAAGGCATTTAACAAGAAATAACCTTCCATACACACCCATTCACTGTTTAGGTCATGGAAGTACATGATTCCTAATCCTTGGCCATTCTAATACATTGGTTTCTTATTTGCTGCACACCTCCCTGGCCCAGATATCACTAACCAACTCATTTATACCACTGCCTTTGGATATAGAGGCCAGGGCAAGAATAGGGATATTGTAGGACCAGAGTCAATGGTGTCAGGATGACTCATTGTCCTCTATATACTTCACTTCATTGGCCAGCTGCAGAGCTGTTGTAGTAAGATGTTCATCAGATTATGCTCCCAAACATTTTAACACAATCCTTTCCCTTGGTACGTTAGTATTTGGTTGATGGGGAGTGTAGGAGGCAGACTTGTCAATGTTTCTTCTGTGGCATTGGTATTCTCATTCTCAGAGTTTGAGAAGATGATTTTTGGTGGAGTATGCTGTTTTACCATGGGTGGTGGAGATGCTGGCTGTACCTACAAGACAAAAGAGAGATAAGGCATTGCAAGCCAATGGTTAGAAGTGGTGTGCACTGAATGAGACTTACATCAGGGTTAATATAAGATTTGTAGTGGAATGATGAATGGTGCTTACCCAGACAGACCTGGTATCAGTGTTTTTTTTCCCTGTAAGGGCCAAAGTTCTGTCCTCATAAGGAGTGAGGATCCTAAAATTTGCTCTGCCCTGTTAGAGGATGTTTTTTCTGACAGGGCAGAATTGAATGAGAAAAAAGTTTGTGGCACTGCTAATGTAAATCAACAAGAGGTTGTAAGGTGTCCTGAGTGAGTGAGTGAGTGACTGAGCTATGTAGAGGGCGTGCAGGTTGAGTGCTGTTGGGGATTGATGTGGGTGCCAACAGACAACTGACAGTGAAAAATGATAGAACATGAGTCTTGGTGGAAGATGGATGCATCTGCAGAGACAGAGTGAGTTTGAGGTTCCAGAGAGGAGTGTCACACCTACTGCTGTGGAAATGTTGTTGACCTTCTTGTGGCGCTGCTGGATCATGGAGATGGCACTAACCTGGATGGTGATCATGGATCAAGCTACCAGGGTGTGGGTGACATGGCCTCGTCTGCTGATCCTGTAGGGACAGAGCACCTGTCCTTTGCAGTAGTCTCTTGACCAGGCCCCGTAGGTCCTTGCTGGAGTAATGTGGTACCATCTTCCCCTTTTCATCACCTTCTGGGAAATTCCTTGACTGATCAGAATGCTGCTTGACAGTGTGCACAATGGTCCTTTTAAGTATACAAGTGGATACAAGTGAGACTGATCTTTTGGTAAATATGTGCTGAATGATGAGTTGTTCTGGGAACATTGCATGGTAAGATGGAGCTGAAATCAAATGTGAAGGACATCTTTGGGGTTGGGTAGGTCATTAATGAGGCATATTCAGTAAGCTACAGTGAGAAATCTCGCTAGGCCTCAAGGAAGAAATCCCCTTCAAAATAACTCAACACAACATAGCCAAAAATAAGTAAGATTCAGCTTATATCCTTCATTTTATAATGTTCCTCCATGGTTTCATGAAAATACATCAATTATTTCGAAGTGAAATTGAATATTAGCCTTTATTGAAAGGAAAATCGTGTATAGACGTAAAAAAGTCTTGCAAGAACTGTCCAGGGCCTTGGTGAGATCACAACTAGATCACTGTGTGCAGTTTTGGGGTCACAGTTTTTTAGGGAAAGATATGGTCACATTAGAGGCAGTTCAGAGAATATTCGCTAGACCAATATTTTAGATTATCTTATGATGAAAGATTCTAATGAGATTTAACATTGCTATGCAAACTCAACAGGGAAGTCAAAATAAATAGCTTTAAACAGAAGCATCAAAGATAGGAGCAGGAATAGGCCATTTGATCCCTCAAGCCTGCTCCGCCATTCACTATGACCATGGCTGATCATCAAGCTTATGACCCTAATCCTGCACTGCTCCCTCACCCTTCCCCTCCCTCCTCCACACCCCACCAAAGTCCTGTGTTCCTGAATGTTTAAAACATGGAACTTGATATCATAAGGAATAGTTGAGATAACTAACAATGAAAAGCTAAACAAACATGGGTTTATGTTGACCAAGTTAGGTGAAGAAGGATGGGAGGAGTCCAATGTGCTGAGTAAAGAGTGGTATGCACATGCTCACAGCTGTCCCTATGCTGAAAATTCATAATAATGTGATTCATTTACTTAAGATAAGCAGGATCAATTTGATTGATGTCTACAAATAATGAACAGACTAGATTGTAATCATTTGGCAAATTATTTCCAATAGATTGGTTGAAGATATTTACATAGTTTATTTGAGAGAATAAATATGTTAGAAGTTACTTTTTCCCCACAGAACAGAGGATCTATGAAATAACTTGTCATAGAGATGTACAGCATGGAAACAGACCCTTTGGTCCAACCCATCCATGCTGACCAGATATCCCAACCTAATCTAGTCCCACTTGCCAGCACCTAGCCCACATCCCTCCAAACCCTTCCTATTCATACATCCACCCAGATGCCTTTTAAATGTTGCAATTGTACTAGCCTCCACTACTTCCTCTGGCAGCTCATTCCACACACACACCACCCTCTGCCTGAAAACATTGCCCCTTAGGTCACTTTTATATCTTGCCCCTCTCACCCTAAACCCATGCTCGCTAGTTCCAGACTCCTCCACCCCAGGGAAACGATTTTGTCTATTTATCCTATCCATGCCCTTCATGATTTTATAAACCTCTATAAGGTCACCCCTCAGCATCTGACACTCCAGGAAAAACAGCATCAGACTATTCAACTTTTCCTGAGAGCTCAAATCCTCCAACCCTGGCAACATCCTTGTAAACCTTTTCTGAACCCTTTCAAGTTTCACAGCATCCTTCCAATAGGAAGGAGACCAGAATTGCATGCAATATTCCAATGTTGCCTAACCAATGTCCTGTACAGCAGCAAAATGACCTCCCAACTCCTGTACTCAATACTCTGACCAATAAAGGAAAGCATACCAAATGCCTTCTTGACTATCCTACCTACCTGTAACTCCACTTTCAAGAAGCTATGAACCTGCACTGCAAGGTCTCTTTGTTCAGCAACACTCCCGAGGACCTTACCATTAAGTGTCTACGTCCTGCTCTGATTTGCTTTCCCAAAATGCAGCACCTCTCATTTATCTAAATTAAACTCCATCTGCCACTTCTCAGCCCATTGGCCCATCTGATCAAAAACCGGTTGTATTCCAAGGTAATCTTCTTTGCTGTCCACTACACCTCTAATTTTGGTATCATCTGCAAACTTACTAACTATACCTCCTATGTTCACATCTAAATCATTTATATTTCGAGTCAGTTCTGTATACAAATAGCTAATTCTCCCTGTATTCCATGAGATCTAACCTTGCTAACCAGTCTCCCATGGGGAATTTTATTGAACACCTTATTGAAGTCCATTTCAATCACGTCCACTGCTCTGCCCTCATCAATCCTCTGTTACTTCTTCAAAAAAGTCAATCAAGTTTGTGAGACATGATTTCCCACGCACAAAGCCATGTTGACTATCCCTAATGAGTCCTTGCTTTTCCAAATAGATCCCTTAGGATTCCCTCCACCAACTTGCCCACAACTGACAACAGGCTCACTGGTCTATAGTTCCCTGGCTCGCCCTTACCACTTTTGTTAAACAGTGTTCCAATGTTAGTCAACCTCCAAACTCCCAGCACTCACCTGTGACTATCGATGATACAAATATCTCAGCAAGGGGAAGGGCTTTTGGCCGAAACATTGATTTCCCTGCTCCTCGGATGCTGCCTGACCTGCTGTGCTGCTACACTAATTTGTCTCAGTAAGGGGCCCAGCAATCACTTCTCTAGCTTCCCACAGAGTTCTCGGGTACCCCAGATCAGGTCCTGGGGATTTATTCACCTTAATGCGTCTCAAGACATCCAACACTTCCTCCTCTGTAATATGGTCATTTTGCAAGATGTCATCATCTATTTCTCCACATTTTATTTCTTCCATGTACTTCTTCACAGTAAATACTGATATAAAATACTCATTTAGTACCGCCCCCATCTCCTACGGCTCCACACAAAGGCTGCCTTGCTGAACTTTGAGGAGCCCTACTCTCTCCCTAGTTACCCTTTTGTCCTTAATGTATTTGTAAAAACCCTTTGGATTTGACAAAGCTAAAACCCCCAAGTAAGATTTACCAAAAACTTCAAATTTCAAAACCAGCCAGCTGTTGTATCTTCCACTGTAAATTTGCTCTCCAGGTCAGTGTCAATGTCATTTTTTCTGTGCAAACTCCTTCTCTAGACAAGTACTTCTCAGAGCATTCTTACTAGTAGTCTCCATCTTTTGGCAGTTCTCTCTCAACTGTTCAATTTTCCCCAATCTTATACCCACAAAGCATCGAATTGCATCATTGGCTTTTAATATTGTCAATATACTGAATTCAAATTGGATTGGAGGTTGTTTTTTTTGGGGGGGTGTATATTTTAAACTGATTGGCCTAATTCAAATTTGTTTTTGTCTCCAGGCAACCAGCTACCCTAGCTGCTGGACCAAAAGATTACATTATATCTTGTTCAGAACACTTGGTGCTGTTTGGTAGTTCTGCTAGCTTTTAACTGACTTAAATGTACAGTACCACTTACACTTTCATAATAGCGAGCCATCCTCATCCATGGAAAAAGGCTCTCATTGTTCACCCTATCTCATCCTCTGATCATCTTGTATGTCTCTATCAAGTCACCTCTTAACCTTCTCTCTAATGAAAACAGACACCAATCCCTCAGCTTTTCCTCCTAAGACCTTCCCTCCATACAAGGCAACATCCTGGTAAATCTCTTCTGCACCCTTTCCAATGCTACCACATCCTTCCTATAATGTGGTGACCAGAACTGTATGCAATACTCCAAGAGTGGCCACACCAGAGTTTTGTACAACTGCAACACGCCCTCATGGCTCCGAAACTCAATCCCTCTACCAATAAAATCTAACACACTGTATGTCGTCTTAACAATCTATCAACCTGGGTGGCAATTTTTGGGAATCTATGCACATGGGCACTGAGATCTCTCTGCTCATTCACACTATCAAGAATGTTACTATTAGCCTCATATTCTGTATTCCTGTTACCCCTTCCAAAGTGAATCACCTCACAGTTTTCCACATTAAACTCCATTTGCCAGCTCTCAGCCCAGTTCTGCAGCTTATCTATGTCCCTCAGTAAACTGCAACATCCCTCTACACTATCCACAATCCACTGACTTTAGTGTCATCTGCAAATTTACTAACCTATCCTCATCCAGGTCATTTATAAAAAATAGCAAACAGCAGTGGCCCCAAAACAGATCATTGTAGTACACTGAACTCTAGGATGAACATTTCCCATCAACCACCGCCCTCTGTCTTCTTACAGCTAGCTAATTTCTGATCCAAACCATTAAATCACCCTCAATCCCATGCCTCCATGTTTTCTGCAATAACCTATCATGGGGAACCTTTTCAAATGCTTTACTGAAATCCATATACACCACAGCAACTGTTTTATCCTCATCTACCTGTTTGGTCATATCTCAAAGAACTCAATAAGGTTTGTGAGGCACGATTTACCCTTCATAAAACCATTTTGAGTATCCCTAATCAAAGTATTCCTTTCTAGATGATTATAAATCCTATCTCTTTTAATCCTTTCCAACACTTTACTCACAACCGAAATAAGGCTCACTGGTCTACAATTACCAGAGCTGTCTCTACTCACCTTCTTGAACAAGGGGATTACATTTGCTATCCTCCAGTTTTGTGGCACTCTTCCTTCAGACAATGACAACATAAAGATCAAAGCCAAAGGCTCTGCTCTTTCCTCCCTAGCTTCCCAGAGAATCCTAGGATAAATCCCATCTGGCTCAGGAGACTTATCTATTTTCACACTTTCCAAAATTGTTAACACCTCATCCGTATGAATGTCAGTCCCATCTAGTCTAGTAGCTTGTATCTCAATATTGTCCTTGACAGCATTTTTCCAATGTGAATATTGACGAAAAATATTCATTTAGGGCCTCTCCTATTTCTTCAGACTTCACACACAACTTCCTGCTAGTGTCCTTGACTGGCCCTAATCTTACTCTAGTCATTTTTCTATTCCCAATTCCTCTGCCTCCACTGCATCTGCTACCAGGAGGACCAGTTCCACCATAGAACACACCAGATGGCCTACTTTTTAAAAGACAGTAATTTCCCCTCCCACGTGGTTGAAGATGCCCTCCAACACATCTCATCCATGTCCCGCACCTCCGTCCTCAATCCCCACCCCTCCAACCGCAACAAGGACAGAACCCTCCCTTGCCCTCACCTTCCACCCAACCAACCTTCATCATCTGCCGATATTTCCACCATCTACAAAAGGACCCCACCACCAGAGATATATTTTCCTCTCTACTCCTATCTGCTTTCCGCAAAGACCGTTACCTAGGTGACTATCTGGTCAGGTCCACAGCCCTCAACAAACCACCCTCCCATCCTGGCACCTTCCCCTGCCACCGCAGGAATTGCAAAACCTGCACACATACCTCCCCCCTCACCACCATCCAAGGCCCCAAAGAAGTCTTCCACATTCATCAAAGTTTCACTTGCACTTCCACCAATGTCATTTATTGTATCTGTTGCTCCTGATGTGGTCTCCTTTACAATGGGGAGACTGGACGCCTTCTCACAGAGTGCTTTAGGGAACATCTCTGGGACACTTGCACCTATCAACCACACCACCCTGTGGCCAAACATTTCAACTCCCCCTCCCACTCTGCCGAGGACATGCAAGTCCTGGGCCTCGTCCACTGCTGCTCCCTTACCAACCAACGCCTGGAGGAAGAACGCCTCATCTTCCGCCTCAGAGCACTTCAACCCCTGGGCATCAATGTGAACTTCATCAGTTTCCTCATTTCCCCTCCCCCCACATTACCTCAGTTCCAAGCTTCCAGCTCAGCACCACTCTCATGATCTGTCCCACTTGTCAATCTTCTTCCCTACCTATCTGCTTCACCCTCCTCTCCAACCCATCATCTTTACCCCTTCCTCCATCCACCTATTGCTCTCCCAGCTATCTTCTCCCTAGCCCCACCTCCTCCCACTTATCTCTCCAGCCCAGAGGCTTTTAGCCTCATTCCTGATGAAGGGCTCCTGCCCAAAACGTTGATTTTCCTGCTCCTCAGATGCTGCCTGACCTGCTGTGCATTTCCAGCACCACTCTAATCTTGACTCTAATCTCCAGCATCTGCAGTTCTCACTTTCACCTATTCCTTTATTCCTGATATACCTTTAGAAAGCTTTAGATTTTTTCTTGATCCTATGTGCCAAAGACTTCTCACGTCCCCTCCTTGTTCTTCTTAGCTCTTTCTTTAGGTCCTTCCTGGCTAACTTGTATCTCTCAAGTGCCCTAACTGTGCCTTCATGCCTCATCTTAAAATAAGCCTCCTTCTTCCTCTTGACAAGAGATTCAGCTTCTTTAGTAAACCACTTCCTACCTGCCTGACAGATGCATACTTATCAAGGAGGCACAGTAGCTGTTCCTTGAACAAGCTCCACACTTCAATTATGCCCACCCCCTTCATTTTCCTTCCCCATCCAATGCATCCTAAATATTGCCTAATCACCTCATAATTGCCTTTCACCCAGCTATAACTCTTGCCCTGCGGTGTATACCTATCCCAAAAGTATCGCTAAAGTAAACGCAATCGAATTGTGGTCTCACCAAAGTGCTCACCCACCTCCAAATCTAACGCTTGGCCAGGTTCATTACCCAGTTTGCCTCTTATTGAACCATCTACATACTTTGTCAGGAAACCCTCCTGCATACCTTGGACAAAAACTGACCCATCTAAAGTACTTGAGCTATGGCGTTTCCAGTCAATATTTGGAAAGTTAAAAACCCTGTAACAACTATAACATCTACCCTGCTACTTTCACTCCTATCCAGAATCATCTTTGCGATCCTTTTCTCTACATTACTGGAACTATTCGGAGGCCTATAGAAAACTCCCAACGGATGACTTCTCCTTTCCTGTTTCTAACCTCAGCCCATACTACCTCAGTAGACAAGTCATCATCAAATGTCCTTTCTGCCACTGTAATAAAAGATTTATTACCCTCAGAGAAACAACTCCTCCTCCTCAGTGTATGCTCTTGGTCCAAACTCTCCCCATCTAACCTATCAAATCTCCTAAGAATCTTTTATGCTTCAATAAGGTATCCTCTCAATCTTCTAAACTCCAATGAACATAAGCCCAACCTACTCAGCCTTTCCTCATCATAAAATCCTTCATACCCAGAAACAATCCAATGTACCCTGTCTGGAATAATTCCAATGCCAGTCTATCTTTGGATAAAGGACCAAAACTGTTCTCAGTATTCCAGCCGTGGTCTTACCAGTGCCTCGTATAGTTTTAGTAAGACTTCCTTATTTTTAGCAATCTATTCCCTTTGAAATAAAGGCTGACATTCCATTGGATTCCCTATTATCCATGAATATGAATAGTAGCTTTCTGCAATTTATGTACAAAACCCCTCAGATCATTGTTCTGCAGCTTTCTGCATTTTTTCTATGTTTAAATAATATTCATTTCTTCTCTTTTTACTTTTCCCACATTATATTCCATCTACCATGTTTTTTTTCCCACACACTTAACCTGAAGAGGTGTTGTGTTATCCTTATTACTTGCCTTCCACCTATTTTTGTGTCATCTGTAAACTTGACGACAGTACATGTATGTAGTAAACTATTGTGGCCCCCAATACTAATTCCGGTGATACTTCATAGTTACAGACTACCATTCTGAAAATGCACTCTTTACCCCAACTCTCTACTTTCTATGAGTTAATAATATTCTATCTCATGCTAACATACTTCCCCAAAAATAAAATATTAAAACTTCAGTGGCTGGCAATCGAGCCCTGGTCGGAAATCTGGAATAAAGCTCCACTCACCACCATACTATCACCACTAACTGCAGTAATGGAGTGAGTGTAGCTTTGTGAGAGGGTGAAAATATGTTGTATGTAAAATATTGAATGCGTGGGACTGCGAGTGGTATATGCTTCTTCAAGAAATAGGCTGCAATTTTGGCCATGATGGAAAGTGTCTCACTTACAGCAGGAATAAAAGTTGGAAATTCTAAATATTGCCCCAATCCAGCATTTCTAATTTGCTCATGTTCAGTTCGCAGAGACAGGTTTTAGTTTGAAATGATCTGTTGCCTACACTGAAATCAGATTTTTGTCATTCCCAGTGTTTGAAATTCAGAATGAGAAGATTAGACCACTTAAGAGCAAATCTGTCCTCAATGTATATGTTTTGGATAGGCTGAATAGAGAGAAAAGGTACCCTTGCAGATCTGTCCCAGGGCACCTTGGAAGTGGGAATCAGAGATCCTTTGGGAGTGGGGTCAGAGATTCCATGGGGGGAAGGTCAGGTATCTATAGGACTTTTAACTGTGGATGTGATTGCATGTAAATGGTGGCAAGTTGGAACTGTTCAACCTGTCAAGTTCCAAAAAGACCAGTCAACAAGTGTCAATTAACCAAGAAGTGATAACCTGTCAATGAGTATCCATGTGTTAAGAATCGGCAAACTGTTATGAAGTATCAATAAGCATAAAAAGTGTCAGGAAGTGCCAACCTTTCAAGAAATATCAAACTCTCAATAAATGCCAAGCTGTCAGCAAATATATCAACAATTGTCAACAAGCATTGACCTGTCAAGAAGCATCAGGTAATAGCAACCCAATCTGAACAATTATTAATCTATTAAGAAGTGTCACCTGTTGAAAAGGATCAAGAAATGTCAAGACGTGGCACCAAGCAGCAACTTCGCAAGAAACGGCAACCTGTCAACAAAAAGTCAATGTTTATAGAACTGTCAATAAGAACCTGTCAAGCAGCATCAGGAAATGTCAACCAAATGTCAAACTGTAAACAATAAGGTAAAAACAAGGACTGAAGATTCTGGAAACCAGAGTCTAGATTAGAGTGGTGCTGGAAAAGCACAGCAGGTCAGGCAGCATCCGAGGAGCAGGGAAATCGATGTTTCGGGCAAAAGTATTTCATCATTCCTGATGAAGGGCTTTTGCCCAAAACGTCGATTTCCCTGCACCTCGGATGCTGCCTGACCTGCTGTGTTTTTCCAGCACCACTCTAATCTAAACTTCAAAGAATTGTCAACCTGTCAACAAATATCAACTTGAAAAGAAGTGTCAATGTACTTGGAGGAAATGTGAACCAGTCAAGAAATATGAACCTGTCAACTGTCAACATTTGCCAAAAGCATTGAATTGTCAAGAAGTGTAAGGAAATATCAGTAAGTATCACCTGTTTAGAAGCATCTACAAGTATTGATATGTTAACGTGTCAACCTGTCAAGAAGGATCAATAAATGTACAAAAGTGTCAATGAGTATTGGCCTATCAAAGGTTATCAAACAGTGTCAACAAGTCGAGAAGTTTCAACAACTGTCAACAATTGTCAAGAATGATCAAGAAATGTGAAGAAGCGTCATGAAGCATCAACCTATCAAGAAACATCAAGTGTGTTAAAAGTGCGAATATGTTTATTTATGTATGTGAGTGCTTTTTTAATAGTGTAGGTTTCAATATAGAATTTTAAGTTATAGAATTACATTTTTTCTCCTACTTATGGGGTTACTTGTATAGGAATCATAAGTGAAGAGGTGGTGCATTGAAGTTGGTGCTAAGTTGGCTTATGGGTATGAGGGGCCATGGCAGATGGATAGAGGACATTAAGTTGCATGGGTTAGTCTGGGTGGAGCATGAGGAGTGTGTGCGAATGAGGACAGTGAACAGGGTGTGAATGGTAAAGGCTGGAGGAATATTTTAAATTCCTCCCTTTTTGGAGAGACTATAAGATGATAAGAAGTAGGAACAGGAGTAAAACTTTCAGTTCCACAATCCTACTTCACCAGTCGATAGAACCATGGCTGAAAAGACATTCCTCACATCCACTTTCCTGCCATTTCCCTTACTTCTTGGATTCTCTTACTGATCAAAAATCTATCTAAGTCTTAAATATACTCAAGGATAGAGGAAAGATGTCCCTTTGGATCTGGTCCCAGGATACTTTTGCTGGTGTATGTAAAGCACCCTTTGGGATTGTGAAAAGGCATATTTGTGTGTCACAAGTGCATAAACCTATTAGGGCTGGCAAATTTGTCAAAAAACTGTTCCAAAAATATGGTGCTTAAAAAAGGAGTAGGCAGTTCAGAATGCTTGCTCATGTAAAACTGCTGTGGGATTTTTATTGCAAAACTATTGTTTCCACAATAAAGTGTCTATTGATTGGCAGCCTCAACTATACATTGAATTAAACTGTTCATTGACATAGAGATTAAACTCGAGTTTTTTTTTAACTCGCTTGTGGGAGACAAATGTTGCCAGCAGCCAGGATTTAGTTGCCTTTGAGAAGGCAGTAGTGAACTGCCTTCTTGAACTGCTACATTTCACATACTGTAGGTTGATCCACAATGTCCTGAGGGAGTGAATTCCAGGACTTCAACCCAGCAACTGTGAAGGAACGGCAATATACCTCCAAGTCAGGACAGTGAGTGGCTTGGAGGGTAACATGCAAGTGATGGTGTTCCCATGGATTTGCTACCCTTGTCCTTCTAGACGCAAATGGTTATGGATTTGAAAGGTGCTGTCTAAGCATCTTTGGTGAATTTTGCAATGCATCTTGCAGATAGTATACATTGCTGTCACTGAGCAACAGTGATGGAGGGTGTGGATGTTTGTGGAGATTGTTGGAGGCCAATCAAGTAACTACTTTGTCCTGGATTGTGTCAAGCTTCTTAAGTGTTGTTGGAGCTGCACCATCCAGGCAAATGGGGAGTATCCCATCACATGCCTGACTTGTGCCTTGTTTATGGTGGACTGGCTTTGGGGAGTCAGGAGGTGTGTTTTTCACAGTGGTATTCCCAGCATCTGACCTGCTCGTGTAGCCACTGTGTTTATGTGGTAAGTTCCAGTTGAGTTTATAGTTAATGGTAACTCCTTTGGTGTTGATAGTGGGAGAATTCAGTAATGGGAACATTACTGAATATCAAGGGTTGTTGGTTAGATAGTCTCCTATTGTAGATGTTCATTGCCTGGCATTTGTGAGGTAAATATTACTTGCCACTTGTCTGTCCACGTCTGGGTATTGTCCAAATCTTATTGCTTCAGTTTTTGAGGAATCCTGAATGGTGCTGAACATGGTGCACATGCTCACCTCTGACCTTATAATGGAGGGAAGGTCATTGATGAAACAGATGAAGATGGTTGGTCCTAGGACACTACCTTGAGGAGCTCCTGCAGACATGTCCTGGAGTTCAGGTGACTGAACTCTAACAACCACAACAATCTTCCTATGTCCAGGTATGACTCCAAACAACGGAGAGTTTGGTCCCTAATACTCACTGATTCCAGTTCTGCTCGGGCACCTTGATGCCACATTGAATTGAATGCAGCCTTGATGTTAAGGGCAGTCACTCTCACCTCAACTGACTTTAAATTAGATATTTATTTACTGAGCTTTTAAATGAACTTCTTGTTTACATAAGGGATTGGCTGATGCAATTTCACTGTATTGAATGTTTTTATGTCAAAGATAACTTTTTTAACCAATAGTGACATTATCAGTAGATTAGTAATTCTATCAGGTTGCCTCCTGTTTAATATCTGTGAGGCAGCAGTGGTTAGCTCCAGAGACCCAGATTCAATTCCCACCTCAGGCAACTTTCTATGTGGAGTTTGCACGTTCTCCCCACATCTGCGTGGGTTTCCTCCGGGTACTCTGGTTTCCTCCCACAGTCCAAAAATGTGCAGGTTAGGTGAATTTGTTATGCTAAATTGCCCGTTGTGTTAAGTGAAGGGGTAAATGTAGGGGAATGAGTCTGGGTGGGTTGCTCTTCGGAGGGTCGGTATTGGACTTGTTGGGCCGAAGGGCCTGTTTCCACACTGTAAGTAATCTAATCTAATCTAATATCCCTCCTAAATAATAAAAGAGTTGTTATAGAAAGTAGGTTGGTGAGATATATGTTGGCATATAGTGGAGGTTGAGAGGTTATGTTGGAATAAGGCTTATAACAGACAATAAGGATAATGGAGGCATATAGGACATGAAGAGTCATGGTAGGTAGATAGATTGACATGGAGGCATGCAGGATTATGTGAATGGGTACAGGGGTATAGTTTGGCATTGAATGATTGGGGGTGGGGTGGAGCAAGCAGGATTGCTACATGCAGAGCCTGGGACTGTTTACATCACATTGATTGCATCAGATCCCAATAACTGGGACCCAGGGCTCTAGAGGGCATGCTGGGTTAATGGACTGCTGTACCTGTGTCAGGGGCTGGAGGTGGGGTCAGGTGCCCGGGCCAGTAGCAACACTGGGGTATGTGATATCTCGCACTGTCTCTGGATCATGTGGATAGGTTGCCATGGATGGGCCATGGCGAGTGAAGTCAGTGAGGAGATATTTTTAGTCTTTATTTTCAAATTTCAAACACAGTGCTGGAGCCCCAAGACAGGCTTTCTACTCAGCCTGCCTTAGGCACTGGCAGCCAGTTAGGCTCCTTCCAAGTACCCTCACCAACTCCCAGACCAAATCGGAAGAGTCAGATTCTATTTTAAAAGGTCAAGTTCATTGAGCTGGGAGTATGTGTGCACTTGTATGTGTGCGCGTGCGCGCCTGTTTGTGTGTGTGTTTATGTTAGTGAGTGTGTGTGTGTTCAGTAGTGGGGCATATAAAATTGAGTGAGTACCCAGCTCACCATTTTCCCACCAACTCTTACACTTCCCCCCCATTATTTAGGTCAGCGCAGTGGCTCAGTGGTTAGCACTGCTGCCTCACAACCCCAGGGATTTGATTCCAGCCTTGGGTAACCGTCTGTGCAGAGTTTGCACACCAACATTTCAACTCCCCCTCCCACTCTGCCGAGGACATGGAGGTCCTGGACCTCCTTCACCGCCGCTCCCTCACCACCAGATGCCTGGAGGAAGAACGCCTCATCTTCCGCCTTGGAACACTTCAACCCCAGGGCATCAATGTGGACTTCAACAGTTTCCTCATTTCCCCTTCCCCCACCTCACCCGAGTTCTAAACTTCCAGCTCAGCACTGTCCCCATGACTTGTCCTGACTTGTCCTACCTGCCTATCTACTTTTCGACCTATCCACTCCACCCTCTCCTTCCTGACCTATCACCTTCATCCCCTCCCCCACTCACCCATTGTACTCTATGCTACTTTCTCCCCACCCCCACCCTCACCCTCCTCGAGCTTATCTCTCCACGCTTCAGGCTCACTGCCTTTATTCCTGATGAGGGGCTTTTGCCTGAAACGTCGATTTCAAAGCTCCTTGGATGCTGCCTGAACTGCTGTGCTCTTCCAGCACCACTAATCCAGAATCTGGTTTCCAGCATCTGCAGTCATTGTTTTTACCTTTCTCTGGGTGCTGCTGTTCCCTCCCACAGTGGAAAGATTTGCAGGTTAGGTGGGTTAGCCATGTGATCTCTATGTATGGGGGGGGGGGGGGAGCTGCTCTTCAGGGTCAATGCAAATTCAGTGGGCCAAATGGCCTCTTTCCACACTGTAGGGATTCTATGATTCTAACATGGAGGTGAGCAGGTGCTGAAATTGGTAATTCATCTGTCTTCTTTATATAAATAATAAAGGATCAATTGAGTTAATTCAAAACTTAATTGACTCAAATTATTAACCTGCTCACATCATAACATGATCGACGTGGCAAAAAGGTAGCTGTCTATTTACTTTAAGAAAGGTTTTTCAAATTACAGGACAAAAGGGGTGTGTCATCCACATCCCCTCCCCTTCCCATTATTTCAAACTCCACTTTTGTATGGAATCTCACAAGGCTAATTTGGAATACCATATATATTTGATTAATTATCAAATTTATTTGACTACTTTTTAAGGTTAAATTTATGGGGTTGACTATTACATGGATTCTACTGGATGTAGGTTTGCTCGCTGAAATGGAAGATTTCATCACTATACTAGGTAACATCATTACTGAGCCTCCAGATGAAGCACTGGTGGCATGGCTCACTTTCTATTTGTGTGTTTTGGTTTCCTTGGGTTGGTGATTTCATTTCCTGTGGTGATGTCATTTCCTGTTCTTTTTCTCAGGGGGTGGTAAATGGGATCCAAGTCAATGTGTTTGTTGATAGAGTTCCGGTTGGAATGCCATGCTTCTAGGAATTCTCTATAATGTCTCAGTTTGGCTTGTCCTAGGATGGATATGTTGTCCCAGTCTAAGTTGTGTTCTTCTTCATCTGTATTTAAGAATATTAGTGAGAGTGGGTCATGTCTTTTTGTGGCTAATTGATCTCTTCTCGAATGATCAGGATTCGGATCCGTCTTTTGCTCTGTTCCTTTCCAAATATGATAAAGAAAGGTTTCATTTGTTAGGTCTGCTGTTTAGCATTTAAAAAAAATTAATTATTCATTTATGTATATTTTGAAAAGATTGTTTTGGAATTGATTTTATATTGAACAATGTTGTGCTAAACAGAATAAGAGAGAAATTGAAATATGTCCCAATCCTCAATGGGAAACATTTGGAGAATTCTGTACCAAATCTTTTTGAATCAGTAATAAGCTACAGCTGGAGCATTGTATCCAGTTTTGAACATTACACTTTTTGATGTAGGTATCGAGGAGATTTACCTTAATAATACCGAAGCTTAGAGAGTTCATTGCATGCAAAGATGAATAAAACTAGTTATTATTATTTAGAGTAGAAGAGGTTAAGGGAAGATTTAAGCAGGTATTGAAAATTCTGTGGGCTTTAAAAGATAATTAAGGGAGAAAAATCAACAAGAAGAGTAAATAAGGTGGACATTGTGGTGCAGTGATGCCATCTTTACCTCTGAATCAGGAGACACTGGTTCAAGCCCTTAACCGTTCCAGAGCTGTGTAACAAATGCTCTGAACAGGTGGATTAGAAACTATCAAGAATAATCAAGGATCACCTTTGTTTCATTTGTACGGCCTTAAACGGGTTTTGCATGTTAATTGTTTATTAATTGGAAACGCGGGTGATTTAGTGATGGTGAAATGTTACACTGGTGATTTGAAGGCCCTGAGAAAAAAACTTTCACTTGTGCGTAAAAGCACTTCTGGAAATAGAAAATATTAAAAGAGTAATTAAGGAGAAGCTGTGTTTACTGGCTGGAGTGTTGGTAATAATAATTGATGCAAGTAATAGAGAGGAAATTAGGGTTTTTTTTATCCAACAAGTTTTAAAATTTTGTTTATATTAATCTTAAACAGATTCAACCATAATTTTCAAAATTGAATTGCATATATTCTTGAAAAGGAAAGAAATTTCTGACTACAGAGCAACTATAGAAGAACGGGATAATAGGCCAAATAGCCTCCTATTGTGTTGTATGATTCAATAATTCCAAGTTTTGCAGTGAGTTTTGATGTATTATGTATGTTGTGCTCATGTCACATGACCATCTGGCACAAAATTTAAAATGCAGGGGCTGAGATTATGAGAAGCAGCATGCATGAGTTTCAAGTGAGAGATGATAGTACATTGGTAATGTCACTGAATTACTAGTCCAAATGCCCAGGCTAATGGCCTGTAATTGTCATCAGTCTGTTCTTGTAAAAACTGAACTGGTTCACTAACATCCTTTAGAGAACAAAATCTGCTGTCTTCACCTAGTCTTGCCTGATGCGCCCACAATAATGTCATTGACTCCTACCTGCTCTCTGAAATAGCCTAGAAATTTATTGAGTACAAGGACAAATATTTATGGAAGTCAAATGTGAGTCTTGCCAGTGACACCCACATGAAAGTTTTAAAAAAAGGTCCCGTTCTAGAATCCATAGCAACACTACATCTAGTGAACTAGATGAGAATGTTCCACAGGTTGGATCCAATAAACAAAACTTTGCATTAAACTACAGTCTCTTCAATTGATTGGATGTGAAAAAATCCCTTGGCGCTATTCAAAGAACAAGCTCCTCTAAGTATACTTGCTAATATGATCACTCAACCAATATCTTTGAAACAAATTATCTGGTGATTCCTGTTTGCTACACCCATCTGTAAATTAGCTGACATGGTTCCCTGGATTGTAACAGGAACATTCAAAGCTCTTAATTCACTAAGGCTTGAAATGTGTTAGATAAATATAATTTCTTTCTTCTTAAAAACAGTTACATGACTACAGACATCTTTAGAAAATAAATTGGAATATTATAAGCTCAAGTTTTGTTTATTTTATGGAGAATATTTGATCTGGGTCAAGAATCAATACGAGTTTTAACAAACAGTAATTTTTCATACTGAGGAGGAGCAAGATGGAAATTCTAATTTATTGTTTAGAGCTGTAGTCATCCAGTCTGCAGAAATGTTTTTCCTTCTGCCAATTTAAAACTAGAGGATGAGAGAGCTGCCATCAACTCTTTAAGCTATGACAGCAACAAGAGCTTCAGCTTGATATGACATTCCCAGACAGTGGGGCAGTATAAGGGATTTCTCAGCCCTTTACCAGGAGAATCAGGAATCATATCTTAATCCGCTTAAGAAAACAAACTCTGTTTTAAGATTTAATTTTCTGCCTCTGCAGGATTAACAAACTAATGAAGATTTTTACACAATAAATAAAGAATGAAATAAACATACTACATCTTTTCAAAAGTTGTTAAACTTTACTAATACAACTTTAACGGGAAAATGGTAAAATATTCATGCAAGGCTAATTAACTTGTGTTAGTTTGAGTAATTCTTTCTTTGCCATCTCATGAAAATATTTCAACAGTCCTTTTATCTCCAAAGATCTTAGTTAGTTTATCTCTCTTTGAAGGTTATAGTCTAACCTTATTTTGGCCTAGATTTTGCAGTAGGTATAACAGTGAGGCTATCAGGTTTCTACCCAATCATAGTACTGAAACAGATCTTTTCAAATTCCCAGGTGGCATTCTATTTGACTGTAACAAAGGTAAACTGTCCCTCCTCATCATAATCCTTTGCCCTGGCTGCCCAATAATCATCCTCCACCTAAATTAACAGTTTTCAGATGAGTGGATCTGTATTTGTCTGGTCTCATTCTTTGTTATTCAGTCATAGCCAGAAACTTACCTTCATCTGCACCATTACGTCTGATGAACCACAAGGACATATCTTTAGTTTTACCTATTTCTCATCTAAATCTTGGCAACAGAAATAAATCCACAGAGGCCAGTATCCTGTCACCAAACTGCCCTTTACTCATGCAGGAACAGTCCTTGACTGTAGTACGTGCCTCATACAGACTCAGGCACCAAAGCGTCAATATCTCTGACATCAATCTTAATCTGTCAGCCAGGGATCCCTGATTGGACCAGATTAACAGTCCCAGTCAGGGAACTCATATTCTACAATCACTACGATAATATTACATAAAACACAGCAATAGTTTTCACAATATTGACACCACAGCCTACCTCAACTCTATTGCAATTCCTCCTCCATTTACAGTAAATCATCTCACTACTTGTTCAACGTCAATTGCAGCATGAATAGTAATTTCCTCCAATTAAATTTAGAATGAACAATGCCAATGCTCATTGGACATTGTCCAAGGCCATTGTTTTGGTCTCCATTATGAATTCCATTCCCTAGTCAGTGATTGCATCTATCTGCAAGCCAACTAGATGAACATGAAGCAGGTCATTCATATAATTGGTATAAAACATAACTCTGATGTGAGATTTTATCCACGCAACTACATCATCATGAAGATAGGCAATCTTGACTCGATAGCAATGCCTGACTCTGCACCAGTTCAGGTATTCTAATGCTGAAAGTATCATCTATGCCTCATTTCAAGACTTTATTATTTCAACACAGTCCTTGCCTTTTCAATTATTCCTTCAGTGGATGTGGGTACCATTGGCTGGACCAGCAGTTATTGCCCATCCATAATTGCTCTCGAGAAGGTAGTGCTGAGCTGCATTTGTGAACCACTGCAGTACATTCGGTGCAGGGATTCCCACAATGCCATTAGGGAGGGAGTTCCAAAGGTTTCACCCAGCGATACTGAAGGAATGGCAATGTATTTCCAAGATGAGATGGTGAGTAAGTTGGAGAAGGAACTTGCAGATGGTAGTATTCCCATGTATCTTATCCTGCCAGATGGGAACGGTGGTATGTTTGGAAGGTGCTATCTAGGTGAATTTCTGCAGCACATCTTTTAGATGCTACACACTGTTGCTACTGAGAGTTGGTGTTGGAGGGAGTGTTTGTGGAGGTAGTGTTATTTAAACTGGCTGCTTTGTCTTACATGTATCAGCCTTCTTTCTTGAGTGCTATTGAAACTGCACTCATCCAGGCAAGTGAGGGGTATTCCATCACACTCCTGACTTGTACCTTGTAAATAGTGTCGATAAGATGTAGAGCTGGAAAAAGCACAGCAGGTCAAGCAGCATCAGAAGAGCAGGAGAGTCAACATTGCAGCAGGACCCTTTATCAGGACAACAGACTTTGGGGAGTCAGGAGGTGAGTTATTCTTGCATTATTCCTAGCCTTGACATGCACATGTTAGCTATGGTATTCATATAGAAAGTCCTATTCAGTTTCTTGTCAATGGTAATCCCTCAGGATATTGATCATGGGAAGTTCAGTGATGGTAATGCCATTGAGTACCAAGGAACAGTGGTTAGATTCAAGGAATAATGATAGGGTGTGGCTATTGTATGGCATTTGTGTGGCATGAATGTTACTTAACACTTGTCAATTTGGACCTAGTTGTGTTCCAGATCATTCTGTATTTAGTCCTGGACTGTTTTAGTATCTGAGGAGCTGTGAATGATGTTGATCATTGTGCACTTTTCAGGGAATATCCCAGCTTTGACCTTATGTTGGAGGGAAGGTCATTGATGAAGCTGATTGAACTAAGGATACTACCCTGACAAACTCCTGCAGTGATGTCCTAGATCTGAGACGAATGACCTGCAACAACCCCAAATATCTTCCTTTGTTCATGGTATGACTCCAAATGATGGAAAGCTTTCCCTCTGATACTCATTGACTTCAATTTTACCAGAGTTTCTTGATGACACACTTGGTCAAATGCAGCCTTAATGTCAAGGGTTGTCACTCTCACCTCGCCACTGGAATTCAGCCTTTTTGCCCGAGCTTGAACCAAAGCTGTAATGATGTCATCAGTGGCCCTGGCAAAACCCAAACTGAGCATTAGTGAGAACAGGCTATTGTTAAACAAATATTTCTTGTTAGCAAATTTGATGACCCCTTTTAACATTTTTTCCGATGTTCGAGAGTAGCCTGATAGGGTGGCAATTGTCCGAGTTGCATTTGTCCTGCTTTTTGTATACAGGATAATACTATTGTGTACAGGACAATTTTCCTCATTGCCAGGTAGATACCAGTGTTTGATACCGAGATTGCAGCTTGGCTAAGGGCATTGCTCATTCTGGAGGCACACATTTCAGTACTATTGCCAGTATGTTGTCAGAGCTCACAGTTTTTATTTGCTCCAGCGCCTATGGATGTTTCGTGATATCGCATGGAGCGAATTGAATTGACTGAAGACTGGGCTCTGTGATGCTACTTCCAAAGTGTTCCATTCAAACGTCACCCCGTGCTTGCTAATGCACATTAGCATCAATTAAACATTGCTTTGATTTTACAATTTTGATCTTTATTGTCAAATTGCTTCATGGGTCCACTCCTCCTTTTCACTATAATTGTCTGCAGCCTCATAACAAGCTCACACCCCAACCCAAATACATCTCCACTCCTCTAAGTCTGCCCTCTTGACAGTTTCCAGTTGCTCCACTAATTACCTTCAGGTATCGAGATGGTAGGTTCTGGAATTCCCTCCTGAAATGCTTCTGCCTCTTTAATTTTAAGATGCTCCTTAAAACCAAGTTTTGATCATCTGCCTTGATATCATATGCTGTAAGGTGCCAAAATTCTTTTATGATGAACCTGTAAAAGGTTTTGACCTATTTTATTGCGTTAAGGGTGTTGTGTGAATGCATGTCATTTATAAATGTACTAGAAACAGTTGTGGTTTAGCAACTCAAGAGTACCTGATCCTTTCAACAGTGTGATAAGTCTTAATTATCTACTAAATAGACTTCCTGGCACTGAAAATATAAGTTTACAGTTGTGGACTCTCATTTCCTTAGATGTTAATTGTTAAAGTATTTTTTGAAACTTAAACTGAAATAACTGTTAAATTTATTTTTCTTTTTCTTAATCTCACTTAATTCTATCTTCCTTTCCCTGTCTTTATTTGTACATAATGTTTACTCAGAATTGAACATCTATCCGTCTTAGGAAAAATCATTCAGTTTGATTACTCACAGAAACACATATCTGCTTGCCCTATATGAATAGGTTCCTACTAACGATGCCATGCTCCTGGTGACTATACAGAATCCAACAAAAGGTAATTGAGCACCTGTAAAATTACTGAAGCACCATTAGTTTGCCACTAACCACAAAATTTGGGTTATTATGTGAAAACATCAGGCTAAGAAATACATGTAAAAACAGTTGGCTGAGAGAAGTTATTATTTAAATAAATGTTTAAACTTCAGGATACCTTATCAAATTAATCTAGAGCATGATGATATAGTGTGGATTTTTTGTGGAATTGGATGATGACTTTAATATGAAATAAAACAGAAAATGTTGGAAATATTCAACAGGTTTGTCAGCAGAGTGCAGAGAGAAACAGTTAATATTTCAGATGTGACCTTTCAACAGAATCTGCTTCTCTCTCCCCAGATGGTGCCAGGCATGATGAGTATCTCCAGCATTTTCTGTTTTAATTTCAGATTTATAGTATCCATAGTATTCTGCTTTTGGTATCTTTCATGTGATTAGACTTCCACAAGCCTCAAAGGCAAATTTCTGATCCAGGATAAGATAATAGCATTAGCATTGTTTGCATAAGTGTGACAGTCTCATCAATCTCTGCCAGCGTTTTGCCTTAAAGGCAGCGGAGAAAGTGGACATAATGTTTTAGAGGACTGTTTAAGTATTACGGTGCTCATTGTTGATCTTATTTTGCCTCCTGCGGGGTATTTTATTTGACCGCTAATGCTTACTTTATTCCTCACAGCATAAGAAACTGTGTGTGCATATTATGGTATTGAAAATCCAATTGCTGTTTATTGCAGCTAACTTCTGTATACAAATGAGAGATTAAAGTTCTCAGACACATTACTGTTTTGGCTTCCATTGAAATTGCACAGTACAGCATGCTCCTGGCAGCATATCATGCTTCAAGTGATCCCTGTGCTAAGAAACAGTATGAGATCTTCTTTAGGCCCAGGTCACATGCTTTGATACAATGATGATATCATGAATGTACCTCTTAAAGATATATTGACCATGAGGTATGACATAAAATGACCACTTTGGTGGCCTAAGATACATTTGAAATAATTGAATTAACAGTGAAAAATATGTAAAACTATCTTACCCATGTTGAATGTACATTATTAAAAGTTAGTTTTTGGGCTATTCCAGAGCCTGCAATGATTCACCAATTACTCATGGGTAATTAGCATTGGACAACAAATGCTTCCCTACTCAGCAGTGCCCATATCCTCGGAAAAAGTAAAACTTAACACAGTTAAATAATAAAATTTCACTCAAGCGCTGTGAACTATTTCTGGCTCATGGCTGTTCTAGTGCTTCCAAAGTGAGCTCTTTTGTTTCATAATAGTGGGATGGAAATCTTGTTATGATTTGAAGTCTCTGTTAGCATACCAAAAGTAGTCAGTCTTCCCTACTATAATGTGGTGCTGGAAGGTTGTAATCAGTTTTTGGCTGCAATTTAAATACCTAAGGGATGTATGCTCACTTCTGGCAAACTGATACAGGAAAGCAAAGTTTGCAGCAAGACAATGTGGAAAATGGAAACAACAGAAACAATAGTTATATTGTCAGGGTTATTATCAAAGCTGTTTGCTCTTTCTGCTGTTGTGTTCATCAATCTGGAGAAGATTAGCAATGGAACATTTTTCCTATTTGTTTTAACATTATCACAGATGTGTGTGTGAAATCGTCAAGCCCAAAGTGGTTTAACGTGGATTAGGATAGCCACCTTTCTGGTTCAACTAGAGCAGTCTGATCGAATAAATAGCATGAAATTTATTTCATTACTGCAAATATTTAAAGATTACATGACTGTGACCTACATTCCTACCAAAATAGTTAAGAGCACAAATAATTTGGTTTGTATCCTGCAAACCCCTTCTTGACTCTGACCAAGTCACTATGACATCATCACAATGGGTTTTGTACACTACTTAATCAAGTAGTAAACCTTTGTGATGCTTTAAGACTCTTATATCTTCCCCAAATCCTTGCTTTCCCTCATAAAATTATTGGTATACTTTTGTTTATATTTAGCACCATCCCATCTCCCCCAAGTCTTTGCTTTCACAAATCCCAATGATCTGGAGAGTTTATAATTCTCCAAAAGGTGTTCTTTGCAAACTTGGAACAGTAGTAGTTTTTTGAGGGCAAAAATTAGTTTACTTAAACTGTCTCCCTGATGGTCTGTGGTCTGTGGTTTCCTGTTGAATTGTACAGTGTTTCACCTCTTGTATTTCTTTCTTGGAGGACTTTGGTGATCTCTGTCTGTACTTTATAGCTGTCAACATTGTCCCTGCTATAGCAGTGGAATTTTTCATGCAGTGCTTTGAATCCTTCCTGTTGCTTGTTTCTTTTTAGTAGTGTTTTGTCCATAGGTTGTATACACCATATCTTTGACTTGTCAGTGAAATGTTATTCTCATTCCATATGTAGCTCTGTGTTGAAGTAGGCAAATTCATCATAGAATCATAGCATCATAGAGTCATACAGCATGGAAACAGACCTTTCGGTCCAATCAGTCCACGCCGAACATAATCCCAAATTAAACTAGTCCCACGTGCCTGCTCCTGGCCCATATCCCTCCAATGATGAAGGGCTTTTGCCCGAAACGTCGATTTCACTGCTCGTTGGATGCTGCCTGAACTGCTGTGCTCTTCCAGCACCACTAATCCCATATCCCTCCAAACCTTCCCTATTAGTGTACTTATCCAAATGTCTTTTAAACACTGTAATTGTATCCACATCCACCACTTCCTCAGGAAATCCATTCAGCGAACATCCCTCTATTCAAAACATTTTCCCCTCATGTATTTGTTGAAATCTTTCTCTTCTCACCTTAAAAATGCACCCCCTAATCTTGAAATACTCCATCCTTGGGAAAAGCCAACTACTAATAACTCTAACTATACCCCTCATTATTTTATAAACTTCTATAAGGTCATTTCTCAACCTCCAATGCTCTAGTGAAAGAAGTCCCACCTATTCAGTCTTTCTTTATAACTCAAATCTTCCGTATCTGGCAACATCCTGGAAAGTCTCTTCTGAACCCTCTCCAGCTTAATAATATCCTCCCTATAACTGGGTGACCAGAACTGGACATAGTATTCCAGAAGATGCCTCACCAATATCCTTGACATGACTTCCCAACTCCTATACTGAAGGACTGAACAATGAAGGTAAGTATGCCATATCTGATGCAAACTTCAAAGAATTATGCATCTGAACCCCTCAGTCCCTCTGTAATACAACACTAGCCAAAGCTCAACCATTAATTGTTTGTTGTACCAAAACTCAATACCTTGCATTTATCCACATTGGACTCCATTTGCCATGTTTCAGCCCATTAACCCATTTGGTCAAGATCCCTTTGTAATCTTAGAAAACCTTCTTCACTGTCTACCAAGCTACCAATATTTTGGCGTTATCCATAAATTTACGAACCATACTTTCTATTTTCTCATCTAAATCATTTACGTAAATGACAAACAAAAGAGGTGTCCCTGTGGAACACCACTGATGACAGGCCTCCAATCCATAAAGCAACCCTCCACCACCACCCTCTGTCTCCTGCAGAAACCAAATATGTATCCAAATAACAAGCATACCCTGAATCCTATTTATTAATTAGTCTTCCATGCAGAAAAAACATAGAACATAGAACTGTATGGAATGTGCCCTTTGTCCCACAGTGTTATACTGAACATGATGCCAAATTAAACTGTCCTTCTGCCTGCCCTTGGTTTATATCCACTAGGTAAAAACAATGACTGCAGATGCTAGAAATCAGATTTGGATTAGTGGTGCTGGAAGAGCACAGCAGTTCAGACAGCATCCGAGGAACAGCAAAATCGACATTTCGGGCAAAAGCCCTTCATCAGGAATAAAGGCAGAGAGCCTGAAGCGTGGAGAGATAAGCTAGAGGAGGGTGGGGGTGGGGATGAAGGTGATAGGTCAAGGAGGATGGTGGAGTGGATAGGTGGAAAAGAAGATAGGCAGATAGGGCAAGTCATGGGGACAGTGCTGAGCTGGAAGTTTGGAACTAGGGTGAGGTGGGGAAAGGGGAAATGAGGAAACTGTTGAAGTCCACATTGATGCCCTGGGGTTGAAGTGTTCCGAGGTGGAAGATGAGGCGTTCTTCCTCCAGGCGTCTGGTGGTGAGGGAGCGGCGGTGAAGGAGGCCCAGGACCTCCATGTCCTCAGCAGAGTGGGAGGGAGAGTTGAAATGTTGGGCCACGGTGTAGTTGATTGGTGCAGTGTCCCGGAGATGTTCCCTAAAGCGCTCTGCTAGGAGGCATCCAGTCTCCCCAGTGTAGAGGGGACCGCATCGGGAGCAACGGATGTAATAAATGATATTAGTGGATGTGCAGGTAAAACTGTGATGGATGTGGAAGGCTCCGTTAGGGCCTTGGATGGAGGTGAGGGAGGAGGTGTGGGCGCAGGTTTTGCAGTTCCTGCGGTGGCTAGGGAAGGTGCTAGGATGGGAGGGTGGGTTGTAGGGGGCGTGGACCTGACCAGGTTGTCACAGAGGAAACGGTCTTTGCAGAAGGCGGAAAGGGGTGGGGAGGGAAATATATCCCTGCTGGTGGTGTCTTTTTGGAGGTGGCGGAAATGTTGGTGGACGATTTGGTTTATGCGAAGGTTGGTAGGGTAGAAGGTGAGCACCAGGGGAATTCTGTCCCTGTTACGGTTGGAGGGGTGGGGTCTGAGGGCAGAGGTGCAGGATGTGGACGAGATGTGTTGGAGGGCATCTTTAACCACATGGTAAGGGAAATTGCGGTCTCTAAAGAAGGAGGCCATCTGGTATGTTCTGTGGTGGAACTGGTCCTCCTGGGAGCAGATACGGCGGAGGCAGAGGAATTGGGAATACGGGATGGCATTGTTGCAAGAGGTAGGGTGGGAAGAGAACTGTTGCTGGTGTACAAACCCACCGACTCCCACACCTCCGCCCTCAGAGCCCCTGTCCTATAACCTTCATCCCCTCCCCCACTCACCCATTGTACTCCATGCTACTTTCTCCCCACCCCCACCCTCCTCTAGCTTATCTCTCCACGCTTCAGGCTCTCTGCCTTTATTCCTGATGAAAGGCTTTCTCCCGAAACGTCGATTTTGCTGCTCCTCGGATGCTGCCTGAACTTCTGTGCTCTTCCAGCACCACTAATCCAAAAACTTGGTTTGTATCCCTCCATTCCTTGCATATTCATGTGCTTATCGAAAAATCCCTGAAATGCCCCTATCTGCCTACACCACCACCCCTGTAGTGTGTTCCAGACTCCACACTCTTTGTGTAAAAACTTGCCCCTCATGTGTCCTTTAAACTTTCCCCTCTCACCCTGGTATTAGACATTTCAACTCTGAGAAAATGATTCTGACCGTCAACCCTATCTATGCATCTCATAATTTTATAGACTTCTTTCAAGTCTCCCCTCAGCTTCTGCCACTCAAGAGTTTTTCCAGCTTCTCTTTATAGCTCATGCCCTCTAATCCTGGCAGTATCATGATAAAGTTCTTCTGCACCCTCTCCAAAACTTCCACATCCTTCCTGAAATGTGGTAAGTAGAGTTGAACCAAAGGCTTACAAAACTGCAACATGGCTCCTGTACTCAGTTCCCCGACCAATAAAGGCAAGCATGCCATATACCTTCTTTACTTGCATGGCTACATTCATGGAGCTATGGATCTGAACCCGAAGATCCCTCTGTACATCAGTTCTGTTCAGGGTCCTACGGTTAACTGTCTACTTTTCCTTAAGTTTGATCTCCCAAAGTGCAGCACCTCACACTTACCTAGATTAAACTCCAACTGCCATTTCTCCATCCATATCTGCAACTGATCTATATCCTGGTGTATCCTTTGACAATCTTCTACAGTATCCACAATTCCACTGATCTTTGTATCATCTCCAAACTTACTAACCCAACCAGGAGGATCCACGTGGAAAACCACTGGTCACGGGCCTCCAGCCTAAAAAATACCTTCCCACCACTACCCACTGTCTCCTATGGCCAATCTAATTCTGAAACCACACAGCCAAGTCACCGTTGGTCCCATACATCTTAATCTACCACGGGGGACCTTGTCGAAAGCCTTACTAAAATCCATGTAAACAACATGCACTGCTTTACCCTCGTCGATTACCTTCATTACCTCCTTGAAAAATTCAATCGAGTTAGTGTTGAAGGCTTTACTGAAGTCCAAGTAAACGACATCTCCTACTCTGCCCTCATCAGTCTTTTTGATAACTTTCTCAAAAAACTCAATCAAGCTTATGAGATACAATTTTCCTCGCAAAAAAACATGCTGACTATCCATAACCAATTTTTGTCTCTCTAAATGTCCATAAATCCTATAATCACCTTCAACAAATCCCTGGGGTGGAGGAGTCCAGACCTAGAGGACATAGGTTTAGGGTGAGAGGTGAAAAATTTAAAAGGGATCTAAGGGGCAACTTTTTCATACAGAGGGTGGTACATGAATGGAATGAACTGCCAAAGGAAGTGGTGGAGGCTGGTACAATTACAACATTTAAAAGGCATGGGTATATGAATAGGAAGGGTTTAGTCGGATATGGGCCAAGTGCTGGCAAATGGAACTATATCAGTTTAGGATATCTGTTCGGCATGGACAAGTTGGACCGAAAAGTATGTTTCCATGTGTACATCTCTATGACTATGATTTTATAATTTAATCACAACCAAAATCAGATTCAGAAGTCTATACTTCCCAAGCTTCTCTTGACAACATTTCTTAAACAAATGTACAATATTAGCCACCCTTCAGTCATCAGGTCCCTCACCCATACTTCTGGATGGTGCATATATTTCTGCTGGGGGTCTTGCAATTTTCTCCCTTACTTCCCACAACTTTCCAGGTTATATTAAATCAGGTCCCAGAGATATATTCACCTTTACATTTTCCAAAATCTCTTCAATTTCCTCTTCTGTAATGTGAACTGTTTTTAAAACATCAAAATTTAGTTTTCTGCATTCTCTAGCTTCCATTCCTTTCTCTATAGTAAAATCTGATGCAAAATGTTCATTTAGTACCTACCTCATCTCCTGA
This sequence comes from Chiloscyllium punctatum, assembly GCF_047496795.1. Classification (NCBI taxonomy): domain Eukaryota; kingdom Metazoa; phylum Chordata; class Chondrichthyes; order Orectolobiformes; family Hemiscylliidae; genus Chiloscyllium; species Chiloscyllium punctatum. The sequence goes on from NC_092743.1 coordinate 31,804,150, forward strand.
GGTTCGACACAAAGACAACCTCCTTGATGTTTAAGCAATAAGTTTACATATTAAAGAACCAAACCTAGCATATCCCATTCCAAAAAATGAAAGACTTAATCTAAAATTTGTTTAATATTTCATTACAGTTCCATGACATTGCAACCCCTTTGCTGTAAATTCTGTGTCTTGTGGCCCTGTTCCAAACCACTTATTGAAGAGGCAGCGCCTTGAAAGCTAGTGCTTCCAAGTAAACCTGTTGGACTATAATCTGGGGCTGTGTGATTTTCAACTTCTTAAGGATGGAATTGTGGCTTAGCGGTTAGCACTCCTGTCTCACAGTGCCAGGGAACCAGTTTTGACTCTTCCTTCAAGTGACTCTATAGAGTTTATATAGTCTCCCTGTGTCTGCAAGAGTTTCCTCTGGGTGCTCTGGTTTCCTCTCACAGTCCAAAGATTAGGTTAGGTGGATTGGCCATGCTAAATTGCCTATTGTGTCCAGGGATGTACTGACTAGGTGCATTAGCCATGGGAAATGCAGGGTTACTGGGGTGGGTCTGGGTGGAATGCTGTTAGGACGGTCATTGTGGACTCAATGGACTGAATGGCCAACTGTAGGTATTCTACGCTTCTTTGGAAGGTGGGGAGGTTAGACATTTTGCTTGACTTGGCCTTTTGCCAATCATCTCACCTCTGAATGGAATACTTGAATTTTGGGGTAGATAGTTACTCAGTGTGCTGTATGGCAATTTGTCTCAATTGTAAATGCTTTGATTTCCATTCAGCACTGTCCCCATGACCTGTCCTACCTGCCTATCTTCTTTTCCACCTATCCACTCCACCCTCCCCCTCCGATCTATCACCGTCATCCCCTCCCCCACTCACCTATTGTACTCTATGCTACTTTCTCCCCACCCCCACCCTCCTCTCATTTATCTCTCCACCCTGCAGACTCTCTGCCTGTATTCCTGATGAAGGGCTTTTGCTCGAAACGTCGATTTTACTGTTCCTCGGATGCTGCCTGAACTGCTGTGCTTTTCCAGCATCACTCTAATCTAGACTCTGGTTTCCAGCATCTGCAGTCATTGTTTTTACCTGTCTGTCATTATCCATCCTTTCCAGTGGCATGAATAGTTATGTTGCTGTCTGTTTCTTTGAACTTTTCTCAAATATTGTTGCCACTTCGAATCCGAACTCTCTTCAGTTTTAATAACAATAGAAAACATTTCAGCTAAACCATTATAGTCTCATTTATGGTATGAGGTCATTTTCTTTTTAATTCCCATGTAACTAAATGCAGCTCTATCCTTTCAGATTTAAGCAGCTCAGTCTTTGAATATGGAGTACAATTTCTGCTTTTATCATCCTTTGTGTTTCTCCCGATTGGTGTTCAACATGGTTGCGTGCTGATTGTTAGCCTGTGGAGAAAGGGAATAGGCAGGGGGAGCAGTAATGTGGTATCAGAAAGAGGCTTCCTTGCCCATGTTTGACCGGATGCCATGAAACCTCATGGGGTTCAATATTCAGGACTCCCACGGCAATTCACTCTCTCACATCGCTGGTAGATCTATCCTGCCAGTGGGACAGGACAGACCTAGGGATGTAATAGTGGTATCTAGGACATTGTTTGTAAGGTGTAATTCTATGAAATGAGAGTTAAGATGAAGAGAAATTTCTTCACCCAGAGGGTAATGAGACAATTTTTTGCCACAAAAAGCAATTGTCTATAACATTAAATGTTTCCAAGAAGGAATGACATATAGTTCTTAGGGCTAAATGGATCAAAGGTTATGGAAAGAAAGCAGGAACAGAGTATTGAAATGGATGATCAGCCATGATTGTATTGACTGGCAGAGCAGAATCAAAGGCCAAATGGCCAACTCTTACTCCTATTTTCTACGTTTCAACAGATATAATTATGTAAGGCTTTTGCTTGATTAACCTGTGAGATAGTGCTCCCAAATTTTGGTTCAAGCCTGACAAGGCATAGGTCAAGAGTTTGATGAATACTCCACAATTATCTGAATGATTGCAATTCCAACAATACTTGAGAAGTTTGGCAACATCTAGGACAAATCAGTTGACACCACTCTAAATATTCACTCCCGTCAATACACATGATAATAGCATTGTGCACCATCTTCAAAATGCGCCACAGAAATTTACCAACCCTCCTAAGACATCTTCCAAATCCATGACCACTACCATCTAAAAGGACAAGGACAGCAGTTACTTGCCGCAAATTCCAACACCTGCAAATTCCTCTCCAAACCACTCACCATCTGACTTGGAATGATAGTACTGTTCCTTCAGTGTCACTTGATCAAAATCCTAGAACTCTTTCCCTAACAGCATTGTAGATGTACTTATATTCAATGGAATACAGCAGTTCAGAAAGCTGTTCATCACCACTGCCTCAGAGGCAATTAAGAATGGACAATAAAGACTGACCAAGACACTAATGCCCACATTGGTAGAAAGCTCATCTGTTGAATTGAATTGAATTGAATTAAATTTATTGCCGCATATGTCGAGGCACAGTCAAAAGATTTGTCTTGCGAGCAATACAGGCAGATCACAGAGTTAAATAGCATAGATAAGTAAATATTAGGTAAACAGCGGCAAAAACCAAAACAAAGCAAATGCTAAGAGTTTGTGAGGCCATTCAGTATTCTAACAACAGTAGGGTAGAAACTGTTACAAAACTGGCTGGTGCGTGCGTTCAGGCTTCTGTACCTTCTCCCCGATGGTAGAGGTTGTAGAAAAGCATTGGCAGGGTGGGATGGATCTTTGAGAATGCTGGTGGCCTTTGCTTGACAGCGGGCCTGGTAGATGGGAGGTTGGCCTTTGTGATTGTCCAGGCCAAGTTCACCATTCTTTGTAACTTAACTTACTTGCAATTCAAGCTATATCATTGATGTAATGAATTTGGCCTTTGTTATCTTCTTTTTGGACAGGGCAAAAGTGAAGACTGCAGATGCTAGAAACCAAAGTTTAGATCAGAGTGGTGCTGAAAAAGCACAGCAGGTCAGGCAGCATCCGAGGAGCAGGAAAATCCCTGCCTCTATTCCTGATGAAGGGCTTTTGCCCGAAACGTTGATTTTCCTGCTTTCCAGATGATGCCTGACCTGCTTTTCCAGCACCACTATGATCTAAACTTCTTTTTAGACAGTCCATTAGAATTGAAGATTGCTTTATTCCGCTCTGAAGTCATGAGTCCTGAGGTGACTAACTATATTGAATCCAAAGCCCTGGCCCAGTTGAGGAAGATGATATTTGCTGAAGCCGGCGGGTTGGCTTCTTGGGGTTTTTACATGTTCCACCATTTGACATTGTTCTCCATCTGAACCTAGCAGAGACACTGAAAATGGTTGGCTTTTTTGGGGTTGCTTCTTCTCCATGTTCTCCATGTAGAGATTTCCATTCTTTCAGGCAGGAATTCAGAATATCCTTGAAGCATTTGTTACCACTTCCCTCTTGTAACTGTTTACAGTGATGAAGCGAAGCGAAGCGAGCTTACTTTGGAAGTTGTATGTAAAGCTTATGGATAATGTAGCCCATCGTATGTAGCAGAATGATTGAAACCAGTGTCCCAATGTGTGAGAGAATGTTAGTTATGTTGGTTGTGAGCTGTGTTTAGCGTGATTCTCTGGCTGCAATCCATTATGTTGTCAATAAGGAGCAATGCAGGATTGCTAATGCTTGTCAAGGTGTGCAGCAACCTTTCAAAATGAGGTGGGCGGAGGGATAATTTACTTTGGCAGATATTCACTGGGTAGTGAGTTGTTCTGGGGATGACGTGGTAAGATTGGATAGAAATGAATGTGAGGAACACCTGAGAAATTGGATTCATGGTTAAGGATATGCCTTTTGGTACAATAAAGTGAAAAATCTCATTGAGCCTTACGATGAGAATCCCTCCAAGAAAGCTTGATGCAGTTCACACTTAGCTAAAAAAGTTGTAAGTATCAGCCCTGTGCTTTTTTTTATTCATTCAGGGGATGCAAACATCATTGATTAGGCCAGCAGTTATTTCCCATCCCAATTATTCAATTGGACAGTAAACAGTAAACCATCTTACTATCGATCTGGAGTCACACATAGGCCAGACCAAGTGAGGATGGCAAATTTCCTTCCCTAAAAAATATTAGTTAATGAGATGGATATTTACCACAATCAGCAGTATTTATATGGTATCCATTAGGCTAGTTTTAATTTAAAACTTTTTAAAATCAAACTTCACAATCTACCACAATGGGAATCACACCCATGTTCCCAGATGATTACCATTTCCCTGTTTGTGCAAGTTCTCTTCTTTTTCTTTAGCTCATGTAATCCTTGATATCTGCCCAGTGGCATTGTGGATAGGCTGCACTTTATACAAATAATTTGGATGTGAACATAGGAGGTATGGTTAGTAAGTTTGCAGATGACACCAAAGTTGGAGGGGTAGTGAGAAGAGAAGAAGGTTGCTTCAGAGTAAAATGGGATCTCGATCAGATGCACCAATGGGCTGAGGAGTGGCAGGTGGAGTTTAGTTTAGATAAATGTGAGGTGCTGCATATTGGAAAGGCAAATAGGGCAGAATTTATACATTTAATGGTAAGGTCCTGGGGAGTGTTGCTGAACAAAGAGACCTTGGAGTGCAGGTTTGTAGTTCCATGAAAGTGGAGTTGCAGATAGATAAGATAGTGAAGAAGGTGTTTGGTATGCTTTCCTTTATTGGTTAGTGCATTGAGTATAGGAGTCAGGAGGTCATGTTGCGGCTGTACAGGACATTGATTAGGCCACTTTTGGAATGTTGTGTGCAATTCTGGCCTCTCTACTATAGAAAGAATGTTGTGAAACCTGAAAGGGTGCAGAAATGGTTTATAAAGATCATTTGTAAAGCTGATTTACAAAGATTTGCCAGGGTTGGACGGTTTGAGCTATAGGGAGAGGCTGAATAGGCTGGGGCTATTTTTTTCTAGAGTGTCACTGGCTGAGGGGTGACCTTATAAGAGGTTTATAAAATCATGAGAGGCACGGATAGAGTAAATAGATAAGGTTTTTCCCTGTGGTGAGGGAGCCCAGAAATAATGGGCATAGGTTTAAGGTGAGAGAGGTAAGATTTATTAGGGACCTAAGGGGCAACCTTTTCACACAGAGGATGGTATGTGTATGGAATGAGCTGCTAGAGGAAGTGGTGGAGGTTGGTACAATTACATTTAAAAGACATCTGGATGGGTACATGAGTAGAAAGGGGTTACAGGCATATGAACCAAATGCTGACAAATGGGAATAGATTTATTTAGGATATCTGGTGAGCATGGACTGAAGGGGCTGTTTCTGTGCTGTCCATCTCTACGACACTGTGATTCTATGGTCAATTATCGGAGGTGTGGTTGGTCAGGTGTACAAGAGATGGGGCATTTAGGTAAACTGTGAATAATGAGGTTGACAGTATGAATGATTGGAATGTCAGTTTTATTGTTAGCTTGGAGTTTGTGTAAGTGTAAGTTTTAATGCCATTAACATTTCCTGGCTAACTATTACAGTAACTAAGTCTCCCCTTTGAAGTCTTCAATTCTAACTCAGAGTTGAGGAGTTTATTGGAGGATTCTAGACAATGAATAATTGCCAATTGGAAGTTTCAACATCAAGGTAATTACCACATGGTCAGAACTCTTGAAAGACTTGATGCACGTCTCTCACGACAATTGCAGTCTTCAATATATGGAGACCAGACCATCTAGGCAAATGTCACATGTCTAAGTGTTTGGTGCCAAGCAATGGCTATCTATAAAAAGAGAGAATCTTACCATCACCACTTGGCATTCAGTGGTGTTACCATTGCTGAATCCCATACTATCAACATTCTGGGATTTACTATTGACCAGAGATTGAACTGAGCTAGCCACATTAATACCATGGCTACAAGATGAGCTCAGAGGCTAGAGGTTCTTTAATGAGTAACTCACCCTATGCCTCCAAAGTGCCTGTTCAGCATTTGCAAGACACAGGTCAGGGATGTACCTGAATACTGTCCAATGGGCAGCTTAACAACACTCAAAAATCTTGACACCATTCAGAACAAAACAGCCCAGTTATTGTATCCCATCCATCACCTTCAATATTCATTCGCTTCACCACCAATGTTCAATGGCAGCAATGTGTCCAATCTACATGATGCATTGCAGTAACTCACAGAGGCTCCTATAACTGCACCTTCCAAACCCACAAACTCTATCATCTAACAAGAGAACAGGAATACAAGAACACCACCTTCTATGAGTTTTCCTCCAAACTACTCACTATCCTAACCTGGAAATATATCGCTTTTCCTTCACTGTCGCTGGATCAGTTTGTCCCACACCGAATGGAAGGCAGAAGTTCAAAACTGCAGCATCATCACTCCAGAGCTATTAAGAATGGACAATAAAAAATGTATAGCAATGTTAATTGAGGAGTTCTGTGATTTGCGGAAGTTTTTAAAAGTTTGTATTTCAGGAAGCGAACCCAATAGAGTGATTTTGCCTACATATCATATGAAATACAATGACTAAAAACAACTTTTGCAAGAAAATCACAAGCAAATTGCAACTCTGGAAGAGCAGGGGCAGATGTGAGCCAAAAGAACAGCTTACTTCCTTTTTAAAGGGTTTTGTTTCAGTTCACATAATGAACAATTATTAGAATTATTATGACTTGGCAGAATTACTGAGTGCAACCTTTTTTTTAATGTTAGGAAACCCTAGGCAAATGGCCAAAAGCATATATGCAAAGCTCAAATAGAAATGAAATAAATCGAGTAGTGTTTGTCAAGGTAATATGATCCTTGATCCTCCATGGCCTTGCCCTCCCTTTATATAACTTCCTTCAACCCTACAATTCTCTGAAATCTCTGCATCTCTCCATTTCTGGATCCTTGCACATGTCTGATTTTTGTCACTTCACCATTGTTGGCTATGCCTTTAGCTAGGCCTTAACATTTTAAAAGCTTTCTAAGCCTCTATATTATTTTTTTCTTTTAAAACACACCATGAAATCTATCTCTTAAAGCAAGTTTTTGATCACCAATCCAGAAACTTCTATATGTGGCTCAGTGTCAAATTTTGTTTAGTAATGTGATAGTTCCTATAATTTGCTTTAGAATTTAATATTTAAAGGCAAAACATACACATGGATATATACAAAAAATTTAGTTATCAAACCCATTTTTTTTTTAGATTACTTACTTACAGTGTGGAAACAGGCCCTTCGGCCCAACAAGTCCACACTGCCCCGCCGAAGCGTAACCCACCCATACCCCTACATCTACATCTACCCCTTACCTAACACTACGGGCAATTTAGCATGGCCAGTTCACCTGACCTGCACATCTTTGGACTGTGGGAGGAAACCGGAGCACCCGGAGGAAACCCACGCAGACACAGGGAGAACGTGCAAACTCCACACAGTCAGTCGCCTGAGGCGGGAATTGAACCCGGGTCTCCGGCGCTGCGAGGCAGCAGTGCTAACCACTGTGCCACCGTGCCGCCCATTTCTCTTGTTTCTTGTTTCGTTTTGTCTTGCACAGTTTACGCAAATAATTTGATTGCTGGCATCTCATGCAATTCATCATAACACTGCCTGTAATATGAATTCTGATCTATGTAAGTCCATTACCACATTCTTAGTGACTGAAGTAAACTCTATTGGGAACTATTATATTCAAAATTTTTGTTTACATCTGTCATTCCTCTATGGCCTTGCCCTATTTCTTTTCTATGCAACTTCCAAGTCAAGCACGTGCACAGCATGAAGGTTATAAAACAAGAATAATTTAGTCTGCTGGTAACGAACCTCTATAACCATAACTTTAGAAGAACAAGCTATCGACATTCACAGTCTGACCTCCAGAAGGATATTGAAAAGTTAATTTCAAGCTTCCAATCCTCCAAGTAGCAGAGTTCAGGTGATGGTGTTTCTATTGCTAACTTCCCCTGACCATGTTATCCAGATTAGCTTGTCTCCCCAAGTGGTCTTGCAGACTCGGTTGTCCGAGGTGGGTGAGGGACAAAAAGTATGATTGGTGCAAGATAAAAGGAGATGATAATGTGACAGGAAATACATGGATCTAGAAGAGATGTTAATGAACACCTGAATCATTGCCAGCTGCTCCATCTGTAAAAATCTGACATTTTTGAGTTTGATGTTGTGTTCAGAAGGCTTTACTGTGCCCAATTGAAGAAAAAGGTTCTGTTTCTCAAGCTTCCATTGAGATTATTGGAACAAGGTGGGACAGTGAGGTCAGTGTAGGAGTGGGTGGAGAATTAAAATAACAGGCAACTAGAAGCTCAGATTTTAACCTGTGTCCTGAACAGAAGTGTTTTATAAATCTGCATTTGCCTTCCCCAGTGTAGAGATCACATCAGGATTAGCTAATATAAGAAGGTAAAAAGGTAAAAGGGCTTTTGCCCGAAACGTCGATTTCGAAGCTACTTGGATGCTGCCTGAACTGCTGTGCTCTTCCAGCACCACTAATCCAGAATTAGCTAATATAAGATACAGTTCCAGTAACAACATCTCCCCTTTCTGCATTATGAGAGACTCAAGTTCACTTTTCATTCAACAAGAACAATGTGCATTTATTTGACTTCTGAAACTTCACTGGAACAGTATGAAGCAAGATTAGATAAACAGCAACTTTTCTTATATCTTTTTCTTGGGATGCAGGTGTAGCATTGGTGAGGTCAGCATTTGTTACCCCCTCCTTGGTTGCCTTTGGAAAGATCATTATGAGTCATGTACTTGTATAGGTACATTCATAATGCTGCTGGGAACAGAGTTCCAGCACTTTGACAAAACAATTCCATAGTTCAAAGTATCTGGCCCTAATTCAATGTCAAAGCTTCTATTTTTTCAAAGAGGGCATAAAAGGCTGCAAAAAATGTTGTATGTTGTGAATTTAAACTACTCATTTTTCTAAACAGGGAGCAAAAGGAAGCTTCAAGGCTCCTAAAAATCGTTGCTCTTCCTGAAACCAATTGATAAAAGTATGATCATCAAATTGAATGGTCATTCCAATGCAAAGACAATGGTTGTCTCAAGATCTCAAAGTGTTAAGCAACAACACAGAGTGTAATCCAGGCCTCCATATTTAAGCGACTCTTGGATAGTCAAATGGCTGATAGTAAAACAAAGGGTATGCAGGTTAGACTGATCTTAGAGTAGGATAAAAGGTCAGCACGACATTGAGGGCCAAAGGGCCTGTACTGTGCTGTATTATTCTATGTTCTATGGTGACTATCAATTCCCAATATTGCATGTCATACTCCATGGGCAGTGACTGTCTCCACAATCCATCCACAAAAGTCAGTATTGGCAAAACACCAGCCTCACCACATGGGTATGGCTAATCTTAGACAAAATTATGATACACTTCACCACTACACTTTGGAGCTCACCAGCATATTTGAATCATAATGCTCAATGCCTTGCAAATGTTATGAACAGTCAAGTGCAAATCTTTTTTTAAAATCTTTATGAATGAACTGCCTTTTTCCCTGTTCCTATTTACATGTCAAAGCAGAGAGAGAGAGAGAGATAGAGAGAGAGAGAGATAGAAAGAGTGTGACAGAGAGAGGAGAGTCATCATTAATCATAAACTGAACTAGACCAGTCAGTTAATCATCAGCTGCAACAGTAGGTTGGTAGGTGGGAAGTTAGCATTGTATAATGCACGTCCTGACTCCCCATCATCCCTCTACCTCCAATAAAACACAAGTTATAACCGTGTTGGAATGTTGTCCATTAGTCTGGATAAGTGCAACATTCAAGATGTTCAACACCATCCAAGCAAAACAGTCCACTTGATCAATAATACATCCACTACCTTAATTGTTTCCTCCCACCCCACCAGTGCAACGCTGCATTCTATTTGCAAAATTCATAGCAGCATCTCATAGCACCTTCAATGATACTCCCAAAATCCTTTCTTTGTTTTTATGTGGAATGTGAGTGTTGCTAGTATAGCCAGCATTTGTTGCTGTTGAGGATATGCTGGTGAAATATGACCTCTATGTAGGAACAGAAAGTCTTGTGGAAAATATATAATTAAGAAAAGACAAGTTCACTGAAGGAACAGGGAATCATGTGAAATGATATAATTAAGAGATGAAATTACAGGGAAGAACAGAAAACAATGTGGAAACATGACATGCCTCCTAAAGTTTACTAACAACATAAATTGTCTGTTTTGCGTTATATTAGCAGAGTGGCACTTTACATTAGTGAGGGCGACTGAACCTGCATATGCTGGAATGAAAAAGGAATGCATGATCATCTCAACATTCGAGTCTCAAAGATGTTTATTTAAAAGGAAATCAGGAAGGACATTTCCTTTGATATTCTGCTACCTAGAAGGGCAGCACATGTGAGGGAACATCCCATATTTCTATGGCAGATGGTGGAATTTGAGTCCAATTAAAAAAAATGGAATCAAGAATCTACTGATGAAACCAATGTCCATTATTGGGAAAATATTCTGGTTCACAACTGTACTCTGGATGGGGGATTTCAATGTCTACCACCAAGAGTGGCTTGGCAACAGCATTACTGATTGGGCTGGTTGGGTCCTAAAGGACATAACTGCAGTAGGTGATGAGGGAACCAACAAGATGCTGGCTTCATGCATCTGTCCATCACAGTATCAGTAACAGTGGCCATCACATAATCCTTTTGGAGACTAAGTCCTGTATTCACATTGCAAATGTCCTCCATCATGTTGTGTGGTACTACCACTGTGTAAAATGAGATAGAGTTCCAACAGTTCTGGTAACTCAAGAGTGGGCATCGATAAAGCATTGTGGATCATTGACAGAAGCAGAATTATAGTCCAATATAATCTGCAACCTCATAGCTCCACATATTCCTCAATCAAGCATTACATCAAGCCAGGGATCAACACCGGTTCAATGGAGACTGCAGGATGGCATGCCAGGAGTAGTACCAGACACATCTAAAAATGAAGTATTTACCTGGTGAAGTGACCAAGTAGGACTACTTGCATGCCAAACAGTATAACCAACAAATGACAGAAGGAGCTAAGTGATTCCACAAATAACAGATCAGATGTAATTTTGCAATTCTGCCTAATCCAGTCATGAATGTTGGTGAATAATTAAACAACTCACTGAAGGAGGAGGCTCCATTTCCTCATCCTCAATGATGGAGGAGACCAATACATCAGTGCAAAAGATAAGGCTGATGTTTTCGCAGCAGTCTTCATCCAGAAGTGCCAAGTGGATGATTCATCTCAGCCTCCTCCAGTGGTTCACAGCATTACAGATACCAATCTTCAACCGTTTTGATTCACTCCATGCTGTATATGAATCTATGACTATGACTTCATATAATATCAAGAAACAGTTGGAGGCATGGGATTCTGCAACAGCTACTTGCCACTTGTTGGTCCATGTATAGATATTGTCCAGATCTTGTTGCATTTCAACATGGACTGCTTCAGTATCTGAGCAATTGAAAATGGTACTGAATGATGTGCAATCATTAGCAAACATACCCTCTTCTGACCTTATGATGGAGGGAAGGTCCATCTTCCTATGTGCTAGGTATGACTTCAAACAGTGGAGATTAATTCATTGCAGTTTTTCTGTGTCGCTTTGATGCCATACTCAGTTGATGCGGACATGATGCCCTGACAACTTTACAGCAATAGTACTGAATACTTATGTCCTCAACTTGCCACTCCCTTTGCCATGCTGTTCCAGTACAGTTACAGAACTGGCATCTATGTGACAATATGAAAACTTGCCCAGGTATGTTCTTCATACAAAAAGCAGAACAAATATAAACCAGGCAATTACCACTCCCAACTGTCCATTTTTGATCATCAGTAAATTGATGGAAGGTGCCATCAACAGTGCTACCAAGCAGCACCTACTCAGCAATAACCTGCTCAGTAAAGCCCAGTTTGTGTCCCGGCAGGACCACTCAGTTCCTGACCTCATTATGGCATTGTTTAAACATGGACAAAAGAGCTAAAATCTAGAGATGAGGTCAGATTCCTTGACATCATGTCCGCATCAACTGAGTATGGCATCAGAGCGACACAGAAAAACTGCAATGAATTAATCTCCACTGTTTGAAGTCATACCTAGCACATAGGAAGATGGACCATCCCTCCATCATAAGGTCAGAAGAGGGTATGTTTGCTAATGATTGCACATCGTTCAGTACCATTTTCAATTGCTTAGATACTGAAGCAGTCCATGTTGAAATGCAACAAGATCTGGACAATATCTATACATGGGCCAACAAATGGCAAGTAACATTTGTACCACACAAATGCCAAGCTATGATCATTCCCAATAAGAGACAACCTTACTCCTGCCCTTTAACATTTGATTGAATTTTGATCACTGAATCCCCCACTATCACCATCCTGGAGGTTAACATTGACCAGACACTCAACAAGTCTCACCATATATATATATATTATATATAATTGCTACAAAGGCATAACTGAGGCTAGTAATACTGCTATAGAAAATAATTTCCTGATTCCCCAAAGCCTATCCGCCATCCACAAGTCAGGAATACAATGGAATACTGCCCACTTTCCTGGCTGTTTGCAGATTCAACAAAACTCAAGAAGCTTGACATCTTCCAGTATAAAGCAGCCCTCTTGATTGGCACCACATTCACAAACATTCACTCTCTCCTCCAAGTCAGGATGGTGAGTAGTTTGGAGGGGAACTTGCAGGTGGTGGTGTTAATACATATCTGCTGCTCTTGTCCTTCTAGATGGAAGTGATCATGAATTTGGAAGGCAATGTGCATCTCAGTACACACTGCTGCTACTGAGTATCAGTGGAGAAGGGAGTGAATATTTGTGGATGTGGTGCCAATCAAGCAGGCTACTTTCTCCTTGATGATGTCAAGCCTCTTGATTGTTGTTGGAGCTGCATCCATTTGGCCAAATCAGGTAAGAATGGCAGATTTTCTTCCCTGTTAAACATCGGTGAAGCAGATGAGCTTTTGTATGGGGAGGCGATACCCTCATGGTATTATCGCTGAACTATTAGCCCAGAAACTCAGCTTATGTTCTGGTGACCCAGGGTCAAATCCTACCATGGCAGTGGTGGAATTTGAATTCAAAAATGAATCTGGAATGCAGAGTCTAATGATGACCATGAAACCATTGTTGATTTTCAGAAATAGCCATCTGGTTCACTTATGTCCTTTAGGGAAGGAAATCCTTACCTGGTCTGGCTTATATGTGACTCCAGACCCATAGCAATGTGATTGAGTCTTAACTGTCCTCTGGATGTGCAATAAATACAGGCCTCGCCAGACGTGCCCACATCCTGTCAGTAAATAAAACAAAACCAATCAACCCTTAGTCTTGTTCGTTTTTCAAGATTTTTATTGGATTCAAATTTGTCTATTCACCATGATAGGATTTGAACCAATGACCCCAGAACATTAGACTGGGATTCCAAATTACTACTCCAATGGCACTATGTAACTATATCTGCTTTCAAGCGGCAATGTTCCCCTAGATGAACATTAAACAACAACAAATGGTTCTTGTGATCTCTTAGCACCTCATGGAATTTTTGTTTTAAATTAGTTTGCATTGTTAGGTGTTCTCTGTTTTAAATGCAGAATAAGGTTGGCTAACCACTGCCAAAAACTTTTGTGCCATTGCGTTTTGAATGAGAAAATTTGATTGTCTTACTATGTGGCTAGGCATGCCTGGTCCTGTGTTTGCCTATTAACAATATGTCCTTCTTTGTGTTTCTGTCTACATCATTAGCCATAATTTACTAGAAGTGATTTCCAAATAACAATACAAGGCGTTGATCAATTTGCTTTGCTGCCCAGGCAAGCGGTTGAACATTGGGGTTTTTTGAATATTTTCCATAAGTTCACATATTTTATTTTTTTTAAAAAATCAATTGATTTTGTATTTTTTTATTAAATCTTTTTCAAGTCTGACCATTGTTGCTCCTGTAAGGTGAAACATTTGTTTCTTGATTTAATTTATTCAACCCAGTATTTAAACTTTTAAAAACTCATTCACAGGATGTGGGCATCATTGGCAAGGCCATTTATTACCCATCTCTAGTTGAGTTGAGTCAACCACATTGCTGTGGATCTGGAGTCATAAGTAGACCAGACTAGCTGACAATAACAGTTTCCTACCCTAAAGGCACTGGTGAGACTGATGGGTTTTTCCAATGATCAGCAACAGATTTTGTGGTCATCATTTGCATTGAATTCAATTCCATGTGTAATGACACAATTCAAACCCAGCTCCCCCGATGATCATGTAGGTCTGAGGTTAAATTTTTAAACAGTAATACCATTAGGCCATCACTTCCCCTTTCATTGCATTAGGAGGAATATTATACATTTACAGTGGATGGTATACATTAATGGAGGTGAACAACATTCAGGTGTCTGGACCTTTATGGCTAGAGGTCTTTTGGGGTTCAAGAACTCAGCCTGTGTCAGCACCACAACTCTGCCCAGAGCAGCCTGACCCTCCTCATCTGGAACTTCAGCTGCATTGGGAAACACCGATAGGGTGGAGATAATGGGGCCTGGGACCTGAGAAGCTCCCTGGCAGGAGACATCTGAGGAAGGGGGGGGTTGGGGATTACTGTATGTGGTTCCTCTTTCATCTGAGAACCTGCTGTAACCACCAACTCTCTTGAGATGAAACAGCACCGAGTCTCTTGTACCCAACTCTCTTTTCTGTTTCTATTGAACTCCAATGGCTAATGTGATGAAATGCAGATCTGCATGCATTTCCAGCACCTCTGAGCATTCCCCTGCATCTGGTTTTCCATGGCTGCTGTCAACCTGCCCAATGAAACAAACAAATGCACAAACGCTGAAGCCAGCAGAGTACTGAGAACATTGGTGTCTTTTCCAATCTTTGATCAAGTTTGAGTGTCTTGAACAAAAATGCCTGCAGTTCCTGGGACTCCCTGTGCACCTGAATCATAGATGACACCAAAGGGCATTTCTGCCTGGGGTGGAGTAGGCTCCTTGTGCATTATAATCCTCTGAGTCTAGCAACCTGGGGCATTTCTTTCTCATTCACCTGTGGAGTTGTCAATGATGCTCAGCAGATTGTGCTCCTGAATCTAATCTAGTCAATTTACCCTTTGAAGTGTCAGTAACTGAACTGAAGGAAGCAGGAGAAAGCCTTGCTGATGCATCCTCTGAGGTATTGGTGACTGCTTCCTCAGAGGTGGAGCAGCTAATTGCAGAAGGGGCTGAACTTTTAACTGGGGTGGAGAGACTCTATGGATGCTGCTGGTGCCTGATGTTACCTAGGATGGTGACGTAACATCTGAAAACAAACCTTCAAGCTCAGTGAGCTAACTTCCATACTTGCCATCAACCTGAGCTACAGATCGACTCAAAAATAACAAAATTGGGGGAATTATTCGCATAATGAAGGTAGAAGCTTGATCGTGTTACAAACAAGTTCAAAGTGGTGATAAAGGGAGAGTAGTGTGGTACAACACAATTATGCTTATTTGGTTGCTGTGACATAGCAGTCCTCAGTATCCCTATATAGAATCCCTACAGCTCATCAAGTCTGCACTTATGATCTCAAGAGCATCCCAATCGAATTCACCCCACTATCGTATCAATGTAACCCCATGGTAAAAATGGCTAATCCAACTAGCCTACAACCTCAGACATTATGGGCAATTTAGCATGGCCAATCCATCTAATTGGCACACTTTAGGATTGTGAAAGGATACTGGAGCACCCAGAGGGAACCACGTAGACACACGGAGAATTTGTAAATTCCACACAGTCACCTGAGGCTGGAATTAAATCTGGGTCTCTGGTGCTGTGAGGCAGCAGTGCTAACCACTGGCCACTATGCAAACCTACCTGATGAAGAAGCAGCACTTTGAAAGCTAGTGCCTTCAAATAAACCTGTTGGACTATAACCTGGTGTTGTATAATTTTTAATATTTTCCATCCCAGTCCAACACCAGCACCTCCAAATCATGCTAACCGAAAGCAGTTTTGATCCTTTTCAAGTAGTTTATTTCTGTTCATAGGGAGTGAGGAGGTGAATGTCAGCCCCCATCTTTGCCCTTTCTAATCCATTATAAGCGATTTTCTCAGGCAATGGGACAATAGGAGGATTAAATAAGATGAAAGTAGATAGAAGAGCTGGTCATGATTATCTAGGAGTGTGGCTGGTGGTAAAGTGTCAAATGATGAATAGACAGAGTGGAGGACAGGGAGTAGTTTGGTTGAGAACTATTGAGGGAATGTACCACATGCAATAGTGAAGGTATTGACCTTTTTTTTGGTTTTACTGTGCAGAGACAGATTGAATATAAAGTGGTAAAGTGCAGAGCAGAGAGGGTGTTTTGCTGCCCATTTTTGCTGATCATTGAATTAGCACTAACCCAGGAGATGTGCAGACTCGGTAGATTAGCCGTAGAAAATGAAGGGTTACAGGATAGGGTAGGGGATCTGGTTGAAATGCTCTTTAGAGATTTGATGCAGACCTGGTGGCCTCAATAGTCTCTTTCTGTACGATGAGGTTATGATGTTAGGTGTGAACTCTTCATACCACATTGCCATGTGTGCCTCCCTAGGCTGAGCAGCAAGGTGAGCTGCGTGTTTGTGTGACTGTACTAATTGGCATGGAAAAGCCAATTGAGGCAAGGCAATAAGAGTACAGGTTGGTGCTAAGTGTGTGAATATTAAGAGAGCAGGCAAACATCCCTGAGATGCAGCATAATCCAAGCTGTGCTCATGTGCAAATGTGTCCCTGCTGCAGTCTTCTCGTGGTAGTTGCTGAAGTACAGAGTGTACTGATAGTGCATCAGGGAACCACCAGGATGGCTGTGAGGGGTTAGCAGATACCAAATGCAAATTTTTTGTGGGTGCAGCTGGTTGGTACTCTGGGCTGTGGCTTTGTTGTATACAATGTCGAGATTGTTCAGAGGAAGTGGTGAGCTGAAACCACTCTAGTTCCCTGGTTGGGTTTTCCCAATGTTGAGATTGGATCAGTAAGATGGGAGGTTGAATATTAATGCAGCGAGTTGGATTGTTAACAAGGCATTTAACAAACAATAAGTTCAATTGGTTCCCAAAAATATAAACTGGGAGAACTAAGACAGGACATGAGAAAATATTGGCAGGTAACGAAAAGGAAAATCCAAAGGCACTTTACAAGTAGAATTCCTACAGTGTTGAGGCAGGCCATTCAGTCCATTGAGTCCACACTGACCATCCAAAGAACATCCCACCAAAACCCATCCCATACTTCCCATGGCTAATTCACCTAGCCCACACATCCTATGACACTATGGGCAATTTAGCACAACCAATCCACCTAATCTGCACATCTTTAGACTGTGGGAGGAAACCAGAGCACCTGGAGGAAATCTGCATGGATGGAACGAAAATGTAGGTAAAAGGTAAAATACTGGATTAGTGGTGCTGGAAGAGCACAGCAGTTCAGGCAGCATCCAACGAGCAGCGAAATCGACGTTTCAGGCAAAAGCCCTTCATCAGGAATGAAAATGTACCAACTCAACACAGACAGTCACCCGAGGGAACTAAATCTGGGTCCCTGGCACTGTCAGGCAGTAGTGCTAATCACTGAGTCACTGTGTCACCCTTTGGGTGTATTTGGAACAAGAGAATAGTCAGGGAAAGAGTAGGGCCTACTCAGAACCAATGTGGTAACTGTGTATCGAGTGAGAAGGTATGGCTGTGGTTTTAAATTCATACCTTGCATCAGTATTCACTGTGAAAAAAGTACAATATAGATATAGAAATCAGGGAGGGGAACTATAATCTACATGAAGAAACTTATTGAGAGACATGAGGTATTAGTGGATTTAGCAGGTTTGAAAAATCCCAAGGATAAATCCTAAGGCTGAGATGAAATGTATCCCAGGTTGTTGTGGGAGGCAAGGAACGAGATTTCAGGGTCTCTGACATTAGTGTTCAAATGGTCTCTGAACTCAGGTTGTGTGCCAGAGGACTGGTCAACATTAATGTCTGATTATTCAAGAAGAGTGGTAGGGATAAACCAAGAAACCCTACAGGCCTGTAAGCCTAATATCTGTGATAGGGGAACTATTGGAAAGGATTCTGAGGGACAGAATTAATCTCCACTTAGAGAGGCAATGATTAAGCAAGTATAGTCAGTATGGCTTTGTAATGTTGAAGAAAGTTGATGCAATTTTTCAAGATGACTAGGTCTGTAAATATATTCTACATGGTCTTTATTATGGCTGTTGACAGGATCTCATATGGCAGACTGATTAAGAAACTAGGGCAGCACGGTGGCTCAGTGGTTAGCACTGCTGCCTCACAACGCCAGGGTCCCAGGTTTGATTCTAGCCTCGGACAACTGTCTGTGTAGAGTTTGCACATTCTCTCATGTGCAAAGGCGTATGTTTCCTCCAGGTGCTCCGGTTTCCCCCCACAGTCCAAAGATGTGCAAGTTAGATGAATTGGCCATGTTAAATTGCCCATAGTGTTTAGGGATGTGTAGGTTAGGGGTATTAATCAGGGATAAATGTAGACTAATAAGGTAGTGGTGCAGGTCTGGGCGGGATACTCTTTGGACAGTCAGTGTGGACTTGTTGGGCCAAACGGCCCGTTTCCACACTGTAAGGATTCTATAAAAGAAAACTAAGAACCTTGGGTAGTTTGGCATTGGATCCAAAGTTGGCTTAGTTGTTGGAAGCAGAGAGTAATGGTTGAAGACTGTTTTTTGTATCTGAAAGCATGTGTCCAGTGGCATAGCACAGGGTTCAGGGCTAGTACATGACTTTTCATTGTGTACTTTAATGATTTAGTCATGGAGGCAAGGTGTATGATCAGTAAGTTTACAGATGAAATGAAAATTTATGGTACTGTAAATAACAAGGAAGAAGGCCTTACAATACAGGGTGATATAGATGGACTGATCAGATAGGCGAACAGTTGTAAATTGAATTTAATCCTGAAAGGTTTGAGATGATGCATTTTAGGAGGGCCAACAAGGCATGGGAGTAAGTGTTGAATGATTGAACTCTAGGAAGTAAAAAGGATCAGAGGGACCCTGCTGTATGTACATAGATCTTTGAAGGCAGTTGGACAGGTCAATAAGATAGATCTTAAACTATCGGGATAGTTGTTTTTATTAGTCAAGGCAAGGAATACAACAGCAAGGTAATTCTGATGGAGCTGTATACAGTCTAATGTTAGTTAGGTCACAGATGAAATAGTAGTATAGCAAACAGGAAATATTTGCAAAAGGAAATTGGATAGGCACTTGAGAGAAATAAACTTGCAGAACTATAGGAGTGAAGAGAGGAAATCAGAAAGACTGGTTTTCTCTACAGATAGCCACCATTACAATCAATGGGCTAAAGCATTTCCTTCAGTGTTATAATAACTATAACTAAAATTCATTTGGCAACAGTTAAACAGCTTGACCCGTTGCTGAGCCCAACACAATGCAAACTTTGCTTAACAATTTGCTTAGTCGCACATTCCAATCTTGTAAATGATTCTTGAGAGCTATGCAATTGGCTTGTTATGACAGGTTGTATGCTTCAGTAGGCTTCCTATAACAGACTAGAAATATTGACTATGCTGGAACATGTCATCCTGCACACAGACTTATTTTCCTGTTTTCTCACAACTGCATTGTGAATCATTAGAAGCACATGAAAGGTGACAGAACATTAGGGCTGTTTCAATACCTTAAGTGGAACTAAAATCTGGTTAAACTGTCACGTAATTGTTATTTTGAAAGGAGTTTTAAGCATCTCCTCCCCCAGCCCTGACAAAATAAAAGCACTCCACACACTATGTGTGTGCTAGCAGCCATTTTATACTCTCATTGCATCGTTGAGATTTGGTGCAAGATGGAACATTATCCAGGTTACATTTATAAGAGCCTGAAAGTCAAATCTTCATCATTCATGTACCATTTTGTGTTAAATAGGGATACAAGCCTATCCTGTCTAACCTTTCCTTATAGGACAACCTGCCCATTCCAGGTATTAATTTAGCCAACGGATTGTGAATTTTTTAAAGTCTCTACCCTAGAGGATGCTCTGTTGTTGAATATATTCAAAGTATATAAACAAACCTTTAAGGAGGAAAATTGGATAATACAGAAAAGTGCAATTGATATAGAAGCTCAGTCATAATTTATTGAATGATAAAGCTGGTTTGAAGGGCCAGAATGCTTTTTTCTGCTCATATTTCTTAACTCCTGGTCCATCATACATATGTTGTATAATATACCCTATCTAACATCCATCATGAGTTCTTTGGACTGTTGACTTCTGCCTCCTATATTTTGACCATTTTTTGACTGTTAAAGGAACCACTTCCAAATACTTTCCTATTCTCACCTGACTCCCAATTTTCAACAAGAATTTGGAGTTGCTTGTTACCATCTATGCTTATGGGTTATTGATTTTTTTTTTAGTGGTATTCCAGCCACAACTCTGGTCGAAATATTTCACCATTTGTAGCATTTTACCAATTCAATGAAATCTTATTTAAAACTACTAGAGAGACAATCGGGTCTTGATCTCTTCAAGAGGCTTTCCTCAGATGTCTCAGTTTTAACACCTTTACAAATGTTTAGTACATCTTTGTTCTTTCTCTTCATGGTTTAGATGAATTATGAGAAAGCAAAGAAAGGTGAAGGTACTCAATGTAAAGAGATTGTACTTCATTGTGTTGAAAATGGATGAGGCCCAGCAGAAATAGAAACAAAGATTATCAGAGAATACAGTAAGCGATCAATTGAATGTCTTCAATAAGCAGATCGTTTGGGAACAAACCAGATACATTTCAATGAAAGAGTAAAGATGTGTATCCAAAGTTGGAGCTCACTCAAATAACTGAAAATAAATTGTAATTGAAAAGGATCAGAGAGAAAAAAAAGAGGCTTATGTTAAATGTCATGATCCATAATAAAGTACAGAATCAAGCAAAATATAGAAACAGCACAGAGGCCAAAGTAAATTATATGAGAAAAAAATTGAGGATAACATAAAGAAAGCAAAATTATTTAATAAACATTACCGCCAGATTTTTATTAATTTTTAAAAAAGCTTCTTCACTGTCTTCACTGTGGTACCTTTCTCCAAAACAAAATAAATTTTCATTTTAAAAGGAATCAACTTCACCAGACTTTCTTGAGTTAACAAAAGTGAGTTTTCAGTTACGAATCAGGGAAAAAAATTATGCAACCCATGTATGCACAGATTAAAAAAATTGAGGTGAGTCCTGAAAGACAAAAGCTAAAAAAGATATGCAAATCAGTATTTAAATTCCATAAAGAATAGACAATGGGACTTTGAAGCTGTTATATTGGCTGACACCAATAGCACTAATGTTGGTAGATGAACAGTTGATTAAAAGATGCTTGGCTTTGTAGGTCTGCACAAAGGCCTCTGCCCTGTTTTCTTTCAATTGTGATTTCTTGCTTCCAGCAAAGATAGAGAAAGGCAGAAAACGTGAGAGCAGCATTTCCTTTTACCAGCAGCATAGGGATGAGTAGGGCTTTTCTCAGCTGAGATCCTTACCGCCCACGAGCACATACAGGCCAGGATGGAAATTGATTGTTATTCCCTTTTCATGTGTATTCTAGACAGGGGAAAATACAAACATGCCTCCTGCCCAGACTGTTCTTTGTTTCTCTCATCATGTTCACAGTATGAGATAACAAGAGATTGCAGTTCAGATTACAGTGCATTTCTCTTCTTGAAACTTTTCTATTTGAAGCAGGTCATTAGACACAACATTCCAGGTTTACCTCAAGGCTAAGGATGATCCACACAGGCCCTCTAGTCAGGATTTATATACTCAGTCATTGTTTTTAGCTGTATGTCCATTTTACAAATAAAATCATTAAAAAATTAGCCTGTAGGTAATCCAAGGTCGTGATCTGTACCTATGAAACCTTCTAGAGACTACAATCTGAACAAAATTAATTGTCACTTGAAAGACATGGATGTAGCAAAAGCAAACCATACCAAGCATTAATGATTGAGTTCTTCAGTAAATATAAAATGTATGAATGAGGTTAGGGTAGTTGTTGTTGTGCATATGAACTTTCAGAAGGAGTAAAATGCCAACAACATAATAGTGAAACTGAAGTTGATTAAGTAGGAAGTGGGGCTATGGAGACAAAGCCAGCTGAGCCAAAACCAGTCATAATGGTAAATCATTATTCATAAAACAGGAGGGAAATATGCACTGGTATTTTCAGAAGTCAGGATTAGGGTGGCTAAACCTTTTGATATACATATTAATAACCTGGATGAACATTGAAAACATCATTTTAAAGATTTTAGATGGCACAAAGCTTAGAAATGCAGCAAGTACAAAGGAAGATAACAGCAGACCGGGAAGACAGAGGCAGCCTGATGAAATGAGAAAGAACATGTAAGATTACATTGAATGCAAAATGACATTATGTGAATCATTTTGGAATGAAAAGTGAGGGTATGCAATGTGAATTGAACAGTACAATTTTAAATGGTGTACAGGGAAAAAGTGATTTTTTTTGCATACATAAATCTTAGAATATAACAGTACAAATTGATGAGGATGTTTAAAAAATATCACACATGGGATTTTTGGCTTTTTAAATGAAGACATTGTGAACAAAAGTAAGTAAGTTCTGGTAAGCTTTTACAAATCACTAGTTATATCCCAACTAAGCATCTTGTATTTTAAAAAGGCTATAGAAGACATCTTTCATATAGCACCAGTGATAATGCACTTCAGTTATGAAGAGAAAATAGATAAATTGGAGTTAATATCTGTATTTACAAAATTCTGAATTCAAATTCTCAGACAGGGTTTGAAATATTACTTAAATTATTTACCTCTGGACTTCCTACACTTACATGCTTAAATTCTGACATTTTTGTGCCTAAGCACTGATTTTGCAGATGCTGAAGCCAAATTTTAATTGTTACCTTATAACCCACCATTTAGATACCATTGATCTCTTGTGGTATTGAATATCATAGACATTTACTATACAGGCACAGGACATTCAGCTATCGTGTCTGTGCTGATCAACAAAGATCTGACTATACTAATCTCATTTTCCAGCTTTCGGTACCTAACTCCGGAGGCTATGTTTATGCATAAATATCTAAATACTTTTTAAAAAGTTACAAGAGTTTCTGATTCAGACAATGGGTTCCAAACTCTAAAGTGAAAAAGATTCTCTCAACTCTTCCGTTAGTCTTCTCCCTCAACTTAAACATAAAATCATTTTGACACCTCTGTTAATGGAAAACTAATGGCTTCCCATCCACCCTGTTTATGTCCTCATAATTCTACACACCTCCGTCAGGCTTCATCTCAACCTTCACTGCTCAACAGAAAACAACATCAGCCTCTCCCAGATTTCCTCATAGCTCAGACTCAATTCAGGCACCATCCTGATAAATCTCCTCCATACCCTCTCTAATGCAATCACATTCTTCC
Source organism: Chiloscyllium punctatum (assembly GCF_047496795.1). Taxonomy (NCBI): domain Eukaryota; kingdom Metazoa; phylum Chordata; class Chondrichthyes; order Orectolobiformes; family Hemiscylliidae; genus Chiloscyllium; species Chiloscyllium punctatum. The sequence goes on from NC_092743.1 coordinate 31,827,637, forward strand.
TATCATCTGTTGACCAGAACTGCATGCAGGAATCTATACACATGGTTGTGAATTTTAGCTTGGTGACTCCTGAATCTCACAAACTGAGAAGCAGACGATAGCAGGGTCAGCACTGTGAAGATATACTCAGCAGATCATGAAGTCACAGAATGAATTAAATAAGAAATAAAATCCTGGGAAATAGGATTAATAATGCAGGTTTGTGCACCTTCAATTTGCTATCAGTTGATTTCTTGATTTCAGCTATATGGTGAGTGAGGACACTGACTGGGTGGCACGGTGACTCAGTGGTAGGCAGTGCTGCCTCACAGCGCCAATGACATGCGTTTAATTCCATCATCGGACAATTGTGTGGAGTTTGTGCATCCTCCCTGTGTCTGCTTGGATTTCTTTCAAGTACTCTGGTTTCCTCCTGCAGTCAAAAAATGTGCAGATTTGGTGGATTTGCCATGCTAAATTGTCTCTAGGGTCCAGAGATATGCAGGCTAGGTAGGTTAGCCATGGGGATTTCAGGGTTACAAGAATGGGATAGGTCTGGTGGGATGCTGTTCGGATGATGTAGACTCGATGGGCTGAATGTCCTGCTTACACACTGTAGAGGTTCTATGATAACAGATTCCAGATAACAGAGAAGTCAGTTTGAAGGAAATATTTGGAGAATGATTCATCCTCTCCAAAACAACAGCTATATGTCTTACTATCATGCTGGAGACCTGGAATGGCAATATTTGACATTGCAGTAGATTACAATGAAGACAAAAGTAAACAATTCAGTGGCTTGACCTCCATGATCACTGCTGTGTACCTGTATTGCAGTTTGGTCTCAAGTTCTCCTTGTTTATAAATTAGCACAGAATCCTGAAAAAATTATTGTACATCAATAAAACCTCCTCTAGGTTAAGATTACATCATTCAATTTTTCCTGAATCCTGATGCATTCTCTAAAATCCCAAATGTACAGTGATAGTTAATCCTGCAGCTCAGTTTCTGCACAAAAATGACAGACTGTTGTTTGGTTTGAACAAGGATAGCAAAGTGTATGCATCTGGCTAAATACATGTGTGATGGAAAATAACTTGTGATAGAGTTTGGTTTTTAATAATTGGAGGAGAAAAGAGAAAAAAAACGTCATTCAAGTTTTTTTTAGATGCCGTCTTTACTAACAATGTACATTCTTACCAAACATGTTTTTTGATCCTTGTATCCTTTGATTTGTGGTTGCATTGGCATGCTCAGAGGAAGTAAACTCCCCAATTCACGCAAGTTATGAAATCTTACATCATCAGTTACTCATAATCGTCTGTGATTTCATCTTATGGACATAGCTATATTATGTGAGTTCAGTCACATCTCCAGTGAAGTTAGCAGTAGTGAAATGCATTTACATTGCAAAACAAACTGGAAGAATACGCAGGGCACTTTTATTGAAATAGTGAGTTTGTTTGGATTCTTTTGTTATATGTAAACTTGAAATACAATATGTTGAAAATACAACACATGCAACAAAAGAAAATACAAATGTTTGCATAAGCCCATTTTATAAATGGACTCTTTGAGCTGATGTCAGTTGAAATAAAGGTGCTATACTTAGCTTCAATAGTCTGGATTAAGTAGGGAAATAAAATAGCCAGAGGTTGCTGTTCATGAGTCACGCTGTAATCTTCCACATTCTGAAGTACACAGTTTAGTATATGGAATCCCTTATCTTGATTTACCTGTAGGTAACTCAGCTCTGGAATAAAAGCATAAAATCCATGAAACTTTCAGCAGGTCAGACAGTAATTGAGGACAGAACAATACAATTCACAAGTAACATTTATGAAATACCATCAGTTCTAGTGTGCCCTATGGAAAAAGAATCACATTTGTCAAGATTCCCCACTTGCCCAGACGATTGCAGTTCCAACTACACTGTCCAAGCTTGACACATTCCAGGAAAAAGCGGTCCACAGGATTGGCACGACATCCACAAAGATTGACTGCTTGTACCACATCCAGTAATAGCAGTCTATGCCATCTACAAGATGTATTGCAGAGGTTCACAAATCTCCTTAGCACTTCCCAACCCACGACCACTTCCAACATGAAGAACAATGACAGTAGATACATAGGAAACCACCACTTGCCTGTTCCCCTCCAAGAAATACACCATCCTGCATCCTGACTTGGAAGTATATCACCATCCCTTCACTGTTGCTGGATGAAGCTCCTGGAAATTCCTCCCTATTAGCACGTGGAGCCAAGGTCAAAAAGGTAACTCTCTAGCTCCTTCTCAAGAGCAAAAAGGGATGAGTAAAAAATGCCCATTAGATTTTTGATTTTGATATTTTATTGCATGTATTTTACATAAGAACACAATAAAATACAGTGAAACGCTTTCATTTGCTACCACGGTACTGCGTCATTTTGAATCATTTAAGAATAATGGTAAAAAGAAAGATATGGCTTGAAGAGGGTCCATCAGTCAGTCCTGAGCAAGCTCATCAGCATCAAGATCCTGTGCCACCACTTTGCCACCAACTACACCGGACCCAACTAACATCAAACTTGCTGATCCTCAGGTGCCATCTTTGTTGCTGGGCCAATTCACCTCTGACACCACCTCACCACAGCCTGTGCTGGATCCAATCAATGTCAGAGTCATGTCTCTCCCCACTGGGTCCGCCTCACTGGGCCCTTCCAATGCCAGATACAAATAACTACGAAGTCGCCGATCCTCAGGCACCATCTTTTACTGCTGCATCCACCTCGTCAATGTCGCCTCTGCCAATATAGCAGCCGCCAATTCCAGATCTTGTGCTTTGTTCAGAAAAATAAGTAGCAGCTCACTCTAGGAATGTGCTGGGTCCATTCTCCTTCACACTGGGCCTGCTTGAGGCCCGTGCCCTGGGCTCTCACTGCCGCTGATACTGTACAAGCTCTGGACAAGCTAAGTAAGTAATAAAAAGTCAAGAGGAAAGAACAAGAAAAGCATTCAGAGCGGACGGGTTCCAGTACAGGAGCCCAACTCAACCACTATCTAGGACATTATAAATGATAGGCATATCCTATAAATGAATATAAACAATCCACATCCTTTCCATAGTATATAAAATAGAACTGTGTGCAGTACAGCATGTCCAAACCAGGTCTATACATCTCTTTGTTTTTTCAATTCCTTTCCGCCTTAAGGGTAATATTTTGATGTTCGCTTTTTCTGGTCTAATGCATCTGTTTTGCTGCCTTTTATAATTTGTGAAAACAGTACCCTTATATTGTTTAAAAGTTATATTTTCTTCATAAAATTTGAAAAGATACATTACATAATCAGCAGCATGGTGGCACAGTGGTTAACACTGCTGCCTCACAGTACTAGGGACCTGGGTTTGATTCTGACATTGGGTAACTGTCTATGTAGAGGTTGCACACTTTTTGTGTCCGCGTAGGTCTCCTCTGGGCACTGTAGTTTTGTCCCAAAGTCCAAAGATGTGCAGTTTAGGAGGATTTGTCATGTTAAATTGCTCCGTAGCACCCAGGGATATGTAGGCTTGGTGGATTTGCATTGTAAATGTGTGGTTACATGGGATAGTTTGGGGGGATGGGAATAGGTGGAATGCTCTTTGGAGCGTCAGCACAGACTGAATGGCCTCTTTCTAGACTGTAGGGATTTTATCGTATTTAAAGTTTGACTTTACGTAAAGTCCAATATAGGTGAGTTGTGTCAATATTAGGTTGCACTTTCAATTTGCTTTTATATTTGCATTTCAAGTGAACTGTTCTCTGTTGCAGACAGATTGAAGGGTTTTAAATGGTTTCCAGACTTTCAGTGTACTATGGGGAGGGATCTTTTCAATAGTCTTTTTTCATTAAGCTTGTACAGTTGCTCTCAGCTGAAATACATTAATTGACACTGTCCTGAATCTTTGAATATACCGGTGTGCAAATTTGGTTGTGGACAGCTTCGTCTGCTGGAAGACCAACAGGTTTAGGGCAGATCAAATGTCATTTTTCACTATGTTCATAGTCCTCAATAGTTATTGATATTAATTTTGATGAGCATCTCTGCCAATCACACATTAAGGATAGACTATTGTATTGTGTGGAGGCTCAGGATGAATATCTCTCTACAGAACTGTTTGAAAAGGTACATTCCAGAAGGAGGTCAATGAAAATGTTCTCTCCACTGCATCCTCAAGAGCAGTGTGGGGTAATGATGGAGGTGCAGGAAGAATCTGATAGGGAAATCCTCATCACCATTGTGTGAAAAGATCTTTGACCTCTATTTCAATTTAGTTTCTTATATGCCAAGGAGTATGTGACCTAATTATTCTTCCTACCAAAATGAACCACCTCAAACTTAACTAATTGAAGTTTAAGTTGCCACTTACTTGCCCATTCTGCAATACTATTACTTTTTTTTGTAATTAGGCGCAGACCGTGTAATTTGGTGCAATTCACAAATTTTGAAATTAAGTTTTTACTTCCCGAGTATAAGTAGTTTATTTAAATAGAGAACAATGGAGCATCAATCCCTGTGGAATATCACCTTCCACCAGACTAGGTGACTATTTTCAAACCCTTACTTTCTGATGCACACAAGCTGAATTAGAAAGGCATCACCATTCTAAAGCATTGTCCTACTTTACTATCAGTTCTTCTAGGGCTCATATAATTGTGCACAATTCCACAAAATCGTGAGGAAATAATTTATGCATCAAAGGAACACCCCTCTGTCACAGTATAGTGACTATGCTTTGTCAGCATCTCTTCAGGGAAACACCTGGAAATCTGAAGGCAACATAAACCTGGTGGGACTTGATGGGCCAAATGATCTTTTTATGTGATGTAATGACTGAATCTGATTGGTTATCACTGATCCTTGCTTTTTATTTACATTTTTTCTCATTTATCCTTGGGAATAAAAGTATTTTCAGGCATAATGAACAAAATAATTGACCCCATTGTATCTTCCAGCAAAATGTTTTTGTTTAACATTTTGGCTATTAAACCATTTTAACCAAATTTTAAAACATTTAGTTTTCCTCGTCGACAAGTTAAGACTTGAATGATGTCCTTTTAACAGAGGCTTTACTTTTAATGCATGTATGGAAACACCGTGCAAATTATTTATTAAGTAATCATATCAGGATAGTTTGTATAGTCTGGCATGTTTACAACTGAACAATGAAATTAGGAAGAAACCTGATTAGAGTTCTTTAAAATGATTAAGTTGATAGCAAATCCACAAATAAGGGGTAGAAATATTATAGTCCACAGCAGATGAAATAAACTATTTGGGAGAATAATTTGGAAGAGTCAGTGTTGGACTGGGGTGGACAAAGTTAAAAATCACACAACACCACGCTATAGTCCAACAGGTTTATTTGGAAACACTAGCTTTTGAAGTGCTGCTTCTTCATCAGGTGGTTGTGAAGCAGGGCGATAAGACATAAAATTTATAGCAAAAGATTACAGCCTCATGCAGCTGAAATGATATATTGAACAAATAAACTTAACAGAGCGAAAGTGAGTAAATGTAGATGCTGGAGATTAGAGTAAAGAGTGTGGTGCTGGAAAAGCACAACAGATTCAGGCAGCATCCAAGGAGCAGGAAAATTGACATTTTGGGCAAAAGCCCCTCATCAGGAAAAATATTTGTTCAATATATCATTTCAGCTGCATGAGGCTGTAAACTTTTGCTATAAATTCTGCGTCTTATGGTCCTGCTTCACAACCACACTGTAGTAATCTAATCTAACCACCTGATGAAAAAGCAGCACTTTGAAAACTAGTGCTTCCAAACAAACCTGTTGGACTATAACCAGGAATTTGGGAGGAATTTCTTCACATTCATTTTTTTTTGAGAATGTGGATTGTTTAAAACGGGTAACGGTGACTAATTAAAGGTAAGCGTCATATTCACACGGTGAGGTGGAATAAAGGGAACAGATAAGAGGCAATTAGCATGAGGAGCCACATGTACAGCATAAACACCATTGGGCTGAATGGCATGACTCTGTATTGTAGATTCTATTCAGGTTACCTATAAGCAGTGGCAAAAATTGTCTTAAAATGTGTCACCTCTCTGCCCACGTTCAAAACTACGACGATTGGGCAGTGCAGAAATACTTCCATTCAAAACTCAATATTTGCGAAGGAACTAAATCTCTTTCATTGCATACTAACCGTATTTCTGCATATGCGAGGTAAATGTAAACATGATTGCTTCATTGAACAATTGTCCAGAGTTACTTATCTATTCAAAATTGCATCATTTTGCGTGGTTTCATGGAATGTTAGATGTGCACGTAACCACGTAGCTGTACAGGAGGCAATTATCTGAGTTTAGGCGTCAAAAATTTAATTTTGCCTCTTGACAGCATTAATTACTCTCGTACGCGGATGTGTTCGGCAGCACAGAGGCATTATAAAAAACTTTTTTTTGAAAAAAGGAGTGACTGCTCAAAATGCACATTTGTTGATTTGTTCCTTTTTCAATTTATCAAAACGCCTAGTTGAAAAACAATTTGATTTATTTTTGTCTGTAAAGTAACAGCTTTAAATGTAAAGTGTTTTCCTTTCTAATGAAAGACACGTGTCTGTGAGATGAAAAAAGTGGGCAGGGCTGAATCTGGACTCTATAAAAACCTCCTACATCCGTCATATCAAAACAGCAGCAGGCAGCGGAGAAAACTATCCAGAAGGAAATTCTGTGAACTTTACAAGATTGCGTTTTAAAAACAAACAAACCGGCTGCGATTGCTCAACAAGTTTGCTAAGTGCGAAATCTTTAGCTTGGGGTAAGTTTGTTTTGTCTTTTTTTCATAACGCTGCCTTCCTCGTAGCATAATCTTGATTTTTAATTTGGATAAATGTTCTCGAAGCGCACATTCTGTTTTTTAATATTTAAAAAAAAACACGTGTATTACTTTTGTCGAGTGCAGCAGTGGAGTTACTGGATCTCCCAAGGGACCAGCATCGTGCAATATTTAGGAGTTAGAAATGAGAAAATATTCTATTCCCTTCTCATCTCGGTGTTGCAGCCGCGTGGAAAGTCTCTTAAATTGACAGCATCGTCGTATGGTTAATTCCCTTCGCGATGTTTTTAATGGGCATAACTGTTTACTGAACTAGATTTAGATATCCTGTCCTCTCATCTTCCTGTGTTATACAATATTCCAGACTTCAGGCCATTGACCGTACCACCCACCCCAGTAGCGCATTTTGCAATAGCACGTACTAATGTTCAAACTAATTTTGAAATCCACGAAAGCTTTATCGTTGCGCAAACGAGTGCGCTCCTGAAAATGCAACTTTTCAAATCATTCCCAGGACAGGCCATACGTGTTAAACAGGTGCCACTCAGCTTTTTTTCCCTCTGTAAATTATTGATCCTAGGTATTATCTAAATGTAAACAAGAGTTCAAAGAACCGAATACAGTTTAAACATGTGGTCAAACAGTTAAGGAAAGGCTGAAACAACTTTTGCCCACAATCCAGCCACCCCCCGCAAAAAAAACACACAACTGGGAGTGCCCTTTTTGTCGATGTTTTTACAGTCTTGAAGAGTTTTTGAGCAGCAGGAATTTAACTGAGAGCCTCCAGTGTTATTTTTCCTAGCTGCCATCATATTTCCAAGGAAGGGTCAGCAGACCCTAAACGTTAACTCTGATTTCTCTTCACAGATGCTGCCAGACCTGCTCGGCTTTTCCAGCAACTTCTGTTTTTGTTTCAAATGTTGTGTCTTTCCGTCCTATTAGATTGCTCAGAAGGCAGTTTTAAGCCACCCACACATCGGTTGCCACGCTGAGGCGTGACTGGCACCAGCTCAAAAAGACACCTTTCCAGGGCCTGCACCGTGTTACTGCTGCAATCAATGCATTGCAATTAAATTAAATGCATTCAGAATATCTCGAAATGAGAACAGAAGAGCACTTTAATGCAATATTCGAGTTGGATTATGGGCATTTTCTTCTCATTCGAGGTTTTTTGGGTGCTTTCTCCTCTTCAGTCAGTTGCTACCTCAAAGTGAAATGACCTCAAAAGCTTTGTCTTCTGGGCTGGTGATTATACTCTATTTTTTTTTTCACGCTAGGTTTAGCTAGGGAGAAACTGCTGACTTTGTTTCGCGGTGGGAAATGAGGCGAGAACTTCCCTCCGAATGGAGAGGGTGGACTAATGGAAGACAAGAAGACTTTCTCTTCCGTTCGTTGATCCACGTTCCCGACTTCCTACCTCACCCCCACCCCGTCCAAAAGTGAAAAAGTGTTTGAAGGCTTGCATGCCACTTGCAAAATTCGCTGCAAACTTCCCACACGCTGATCCTAACCGTCTGGCATGCTCTCGGGTGCACTTTGCCAACAATGGCTGCTCTTGATCACTCTCTCTGCCGCACTCTAGGCGGCGCCACTGGGCACTCGAGGCCGATTTCTAGCAAAGTTCATTGTTTTGTTTTTCAAAAAGAGTCGTCATTCGATATGATTCCAAGTTTGGGGGGGGAAACAAGAGAAGAGGAAGCCCGTGCTGATTGAGAAGGTGCTTTGCTTTCAAAGTTGGAAGGTCTGGAAGCGCTGGCTTCGGAGCGGTTTGGAGGGCTGGGCGATTGACGTTTCGGCTCAACCAATCCGCTCCCGCTCGGGGTCCCTGTCCCGCCTCCTAACCGTTTTAATCGCCGCCGGAATGTTGGGGGCAAAAAAAATCAAAGGTGGGAGCGGGCCCCGCCCACTGCGGGTGGAGCTCCGTGATTGGGTGGCGCGCGGTAATTAGTCATAAAAGTTGGCCTCGTGACGTTGCCTACGCTGGGGGTGGCAGTGATTTCAAAACAAACCGTTTGACGGGACCAGTAAGGCGGCGTGACTGGTATCGCTGCCCCTTTTTAATCTTGGAAACCCTAAGGAGGCTAGGGAGGTAACGTCACTCATTTAACCGTCAAGTTGTTGTTAGTTTCTTTTAGAAAACTCTCTATTTCGCTTTTGAAACGAGGAAACTTTGACTTTGCTCTTTCGCCAACGGAGTATTGATGATGGAGAATCTCGGGTAATTGAGGCGCAGTTCTGTGCCCAAGCCTCAGAATGGTCGACCTGTTCTGATATCGCTCAAAACAAGTCAGCCTGGTAGCATCTGTGGAGGAAAATAGGGCCACGTTTCGAGTCCTGTAAGCATCTGCTGATTTCCTCTACTCTGGTTGTATGTCAGTATTCAGAGTTGGATTTGTTTTGAATGATAGTGGTGAAGAGGATAAACAGTTGTCAAGCTAGTGCTGATTTTTGTGATGGCATCCATCTCTCATGCCTGGTTTTGAATGTTGTCTGTAAATTTACTTGTGATCATACCATCTATGTACTCCTGAGAATGTTTTATGTATGACCTGTGAGGGCAGAGTGCTGTCAATGAGTGCAACATTACTATTTTTTGTTTTTAAAAGCATTGAATTATACTGGTTTGAACTTCCCTGAGTGTGACCAATGGTTCCATATTATTCTTTGAACTTTGGCACCTTGTTAAAATTGTTTAGCTGATATGCTGCCTATCTGGATGACTTTTGGATGAGCTTTTATCTGATTTCCTGCACACCAAATGCTTTTTGCTGATGGTTGACATCACTGTTAGTCTTGTGAAATAACTGAGGATGGTATTGCCACGGAGTCCTCCTTTTACCCATGAACAGTCTTTGACTTTGGTATTGCTGTTATAAAATACCTATTCAAGATGGCTTGGAATCCTTGATGGACTCTACCTGTAGTCTGTCTTGGTTTGTCCTGGAGGTCATGTTCTGGTAATCTGGAATATAAAACTCTAACAGACATCTTAGTTTAAATTTATTATCTTTATTTATTAGTGGCATCTATGTTTTACAGTATAATGAGCTATGGTTCTAAAACCATTAGCAGAGCTTTGTTGCAGACAAGCTGTCTTTATGAAGAAACTTGCATTAAAACTACAAAAACATGCCCTTTAATGAGCTAAGCAGCAATAAAATGGCAAAAGTTTGCAGAGGAAGAGAAACTCACTGACAGGTCTGAGTATGCTTGACTAATTAAGCTACATACTGGATTAGTGGTGCTGGAAGAGCACAGCAGTTCAGGCAGCATCCAACGAGCAGCGAAATCGATGTTTTGGGCAAAAGCCCTTTATCAGGAATAAAGCTGCATGCCCATCAAACTGGGGAAACCTTGATTCAGCCAGGCCCCAAATGGCTGATTACTTTGGCTGGATAACTTTTTTTTGCTTTTAATAGTACATAATGAGGGATTAGTTGAAACCATGTGCAAAGGTTGAGGTAACCTTGCTCAGCTAACATGTCCAGTATCATTGTTCTACAAAATGCCTTTCCTTTCAAATTCTGATTCCCAGAATGCAAATTAAATTCTTAACCTTCTTGGACCTCTAACTGCAGGGAACAAGACAAAGTCAATCCATGACGAGCCAGTGTTTACTCTAATCCAACCATTAAGATTGGAGGCTGAGGGGGTGATCTTAGAAGTTTACAAATTTGAGGGGCATGGAAAGGATAAATAGACAGTCTTTCTTTACCCTGGGGTCAGGGAGCCCAGAACTATCAGGCATAGATTTAGGGTGAGAGGGGAAAGATTAAGAGACCTAAGGGGAAACTTTTTCAGAGGGTGGTATATGTATGGAATGAGCTGCCAGAGGAAGTGGTGAAGGCTGGTACAATTGCAACATTTAAAAAAGGCATTTGGATGGGTATATGAATAGGAAGGGTTTGGAGGGATATGGGCCAGGTGCTGGCAGGTGGGACTAGATTGGGTTGGAATATCTGGTCGGCGTGGACGGGTTGGACCAAAGAGTCAGATGTACAGCATGGAAACAGACCCTAAGTCTTTGATATAAACCAGCAATTTAATTATCCAGCACCTTACTGTGAAACTTGCGCCTCTGGCATGAGGTGTTGCCTTACATTCAACAAGTGAACAAATGTTATAACTTTATTTACACTGATCCATTGACTGACTGTAAACAGATGTCCCCAATTCCTGTTCTCTACAGAAGTGTCATATCTATGGCTACGTGCTTTCTCATTGCTTCAGTCAACTGCCAGAGTGTCAGTGCAGCATGTCTGACACTTTTTAAAAATCTGTCAACCAGTATTCTCATTGGACCAGATTAACAACCAGGGAACTCTTGAGGTCCAGTTGGTGGACCTCATTACAATCATTACATCCTTCCCCCTGCTGAGTTTGAGGGCATAGGCCAATCCTTTTATGAGCAAGCCTCCTGAGGTGTTTAAGCATTATCAGAGGAACCTGACATGGGCAGCATGTAACACTAAGCTTGGTTTTTGCAGCAGGAGCACCTTGGCAAAAGTTTGCTGTTTTGTGGTAAGAGTATCAAAGTAGCTACATATGTCATGTCTATCTCAAATTCTGAGGACTCTCAATGCTGAATGGTGAGGTTAATCCACTGGTTCCAGCAGCCTTTCTGACAGTTCTGAGGTAGCAACACATTTTGCTCCTGCATGAGTTGTGAATTCATGGCTTTCAAACAGTCTGTGCGCTTGTTCAGGACTGTTTCACCTAGTTGAACTTTAGGTGACCATGCCTCTTGTGTGGAAGTGCTATTTCCTTGACTAAATCTGTGCTGTTAGAAGGTTCTCCTGGATTTTGATTCAGCAACAATGTAGTTAGTCTTTTGGAATGATTTTTATTTATTGACATGCTATCTTTATTGACAGCTATCTTTTAATATAGTTCAGTGTTCTACAGTGTCAGCACTGAATAAAACAAATAAGGAATATTAAGGCAGAAAAATGTTCAACTTTACAGTCCTTCTCTGCCATGGGCCCAGGTGGCCAGGCATGAGGTCCCTTTGCTGCACCACTACTGTTGGAATGAAAGCTGCCACTTTGGCAGAGCCATCTCACCTCTGACTCCCTCATCACTGAATCCTTGTACTTTTTAGATACTGGGTAGGTAAAGGGAGCTCGGCAATATCTAGGAAGAAGGCTTTATTGATTCCACCAGCAATCATTCCTGTTACCAGTGAGACTAGGTAGTGTATGGTGCCTTGGGCAGCAGCTACCAAAACCACAGCCTCTTCCACAGGACAGTAGACACATGGAAGCATCACCAACTGCAAGTGTGTCTCTAAGCAAACATTATCCAAGTTTTGAATAATTATATTGTAATTTCTAAGCTGCTGGTCAAAGTCCTTAAACACTCTCTTGGCGTGTATTTACACCAGGTTGTCTGCTGGAGTTCAAGAAAGTGGGTTCCTACTATATTCGATGCATTTGGATGACCTAAAAATGCTACTCTTACTAGTAGCACATGCCCAATCAATATCTTAAAAACAATTGAATTGATTGAGCAGCAAATCATATCATAAATCTAATTCTATTTTCAAAATCTGACTTCATATTTCATGGTATTTCAATAAGCTATAATCTGTTGAAAAGTAAGCTTAAATTTAAACCACTTGCAATTGAAAGCAATAGCATATCACCAGTTAAAAAAGACCCAAAGTCTGTTGCAGATGGGTGACCGCACAAATAAATGACAACCCCCTCAAACTCATGGCCCTGAGGCCTCCTTGGTCAGTCTTCCATAAACTTTTACTGCAGTCACTTTGATTTTAATAGCCTGGGCTACATGATGATTAAAATATCAACCTGTAATTCCATTATAATCTAATGCTTAGCTTTAGGTTAATTATATTATTGCATTTAACTTCAAATGAAGGGCATTAACTGAGCATCACCTGTTTCCTGTTTCAAATTATGAAGAGACTGAAACTGTTATTCGGATGGAAAGTGAATGTTTGTAACCTGAACCCCTCAAAGCTTATGGAATCAGTTTTACGGTGCAAAAGGAAGCCGTCCACCCTATAATGCCTGCACATGCTCATATACCCTCTTGTTTGTTCTTTTACAAGTGCAGTTTCCCCCTATCCAATCTATTCCATCAGCTCAATTTCTCTATCCCATCTCCTGTTGGCCACCTTCTGTCCAAGAACAGTCCAATGAATTTCCACATCCTTGGAAGCATTCTGTAATCTGATTCTAGTCACTATCCATTGCCTTCACAGATTGCTTAATATGGTGCCCAAAACTGAACACTACTGCAGCTGAGGTCTAACAGTTGTTTATCATTACCTCCTTGATTTCCCACCCTCAGATCTAAATTGAGGGAAATATTGGAAAAGGAAGTCTCAAACATTCTAGAGCTGTGAAGTATGATGTATATTTGAAGTAGTGAGTGGAGTGAGAATTACGTACTCTAAAGGAAATGCAATATGGTAGGGAATAGCAAGTGAGTGAAGTAAATGTGAATTTGGCTGATACTGGTGAAACTAACTAGCAGCAATAGACATAACTGTTACACTCTGCATCCACAAGTGATTATTCAGGTGAGCTTGATTTAAATATGACTAAGTCCTAATTTGAATAAAATTGTCAAGAGTAATGTAATTTGTAATTGGAACACTATTAATGGAGAAGGAAGAAAAGTACCAAAAATTGGAAGATGAGGCCAAAAACACTTTTGAAGAATAGATCTTGTTACTTAGCAATGAGACCATAAGAAATAAGAACAGGAATAGAAGCAGGCTACCCCACCATTCAGTAGGATTACTACTGATCCAATTCTGCTCCTGTTGACTTACATTTTTTCTCTTGACCCTAGATTCCTGACTGATCAAGAATCTATTTATCTCCATTAAAAATACACAAGGCCATTGACTCCTCAGTTCTCCAGCAAGAAGCTCCAAAGAGACAACTCTTAAATTCCTTATCTTTGTCTTAAATTAGTGCCCCTTAATTCTGAGACTACCCACTTGATCCTATACTCCCCAATGAGGGGAAATGACATCTCGGCATTGACACTGTCAAACTGCCTAAAACTCCTGTGTCACAGGATAACGTCATTCTTTAAATTCCATCAATAGAGTCCCAACCAGTCTAGCCTTACTCCTAAAACAATCCCTCTGTACCAGGTATCATCCTAGTGGACCTTTGTCTGAAATGATACAATATCTATTTCAAATAAAAGGATGAAAACTGATCACTAGTTTCAATATCATATCTTGCTTCTGTATAGATGCAGTAAGAGCTCTCTACTCTTCTCTTCCAGCCCCCTTGAAATAAAGGCTAGCATTTCATTAACCTTTCTATTACCTGTTGCACTTGGTGCTGACTTTTTTAAAAAAAACACAAGTAGCCCCTGAGTGTTTTTGTGATGCAGTATTTCTCGATTTAGATGAAACTACTCCTTTGTTATCCCTTCCAAAATGAGCATGCCATAATTTTCCCACACTTGCCAATGTTTTGCCCTCTTACTACTGATCAATATCTAAAACTGTATTCCTCTTGCAACTTGTCTTGCAACCTGTAAGCAGTTGCAGCCCTTACACTGACATCTGTGGTTACTCAACTAGTGGGGGTGGGAAATACCCTTATTTCTAGTTGCTGTTGCCTGCCCACTGGCCAATTCTGTATTCATGCTAATATGCTCCCTCCAACTCAATGGGCTTAACTTTTTTTTGAGGTATCTTTGGTCAATGATTTCTGAAAGTCCAGATACAAATATACTGGTTCTCCTGTATAATGTCAAGTTGCCAAAGTTTTACCAGACACTTGGACTATGGTTAGAGAGGGACTGGTAGTTTAATCTGTGGGTCACTTTCTTTCTTCAGAAAGGGGAGAAGTTGAGGAGTTGCTTATGAGAACTGTTGCCAATGTGGGAATTGAACCCTGCTATTGGTGTCACACTGCATTACAAACTAGTTGCTCACATTCCAAGCTAACTGCCACCCATAAGATATGGAAAAATCTGATTTTATTCTGAAAACTGAGCCATCTTTGTTGAACAGAAGTATAAGAATAGTGTTATGAGCTTCAGTTTGCTATTCTTTCATTGCTTCTGTGCTCCCAATTGTTTTCAAAGTAGTTTTTTGAAAGTGATAGGAGCAAATGAGGTACATACACATCAGCAATCCAGCAGCTCAACATGCTCTTGAAGTCCAGAATGCAATAGAGATCTTAATCTGAAAGACACTCCTCTTTCTCTGATTAAATATACATCTTAGAATCCCTGGGAATCTGTTTAGCTCAGTTGGCTGGATTGTGGTTTACAGAGCAGTGTGATATTAACAGCTGGGGTTCAGTTCCCATCTAGAGTTTGAGGTTACCATGAAAGACTCTCCTTCTCCACCTCTTCCCTAGCCTGAGGTCTGGTGGCCCTCCGGTTAAGTTACCACTAATTACATCCCTGAGAAAAGTAGGGTCTGGTAAGACTGGTGACACAACACAGAACCCCTACAGTGTAGAAGCAGGCCTTTTGGTCCAAGCAGTCCACATTAACCCACTGAAGAATATCCCAACCAGACCCATTCCCTTGCTGTATTGCTGGACACTTGCCCCTAGTCATGTACCTAACTTGCACATCCCTGAATGCTATTGACAATTTAGCATGGCCAATTCCCCTAACCTGCACATTTTTGGACTGAGGGAGGAAACCATGAGTGCAACATTCTGGAAGACAATGTCATGCAGAGATTGAAAGTCTGGGCACATTAACTTTGCTGGACTTTTTGCCATTTAACTAACTTTTTTTATTTTTACTGTGTTTCTACAGCATGTGCAAAATAGCCAAGTGGCAGCCACAAGCTTTGGGGAAATGTGTCCTTTAGTAAGGACACTACACTAACCATTAAACTCCTGTGAATTGTAAGTGCTTTTGAAGCTAGAAACAGGAGTTATTAAAGTCTATATCTGAACAGGAAGTTACAGCATTACATCGGTGACCAGTTTGCATTCTAAGTGGAATGAGAGTGATAATTAACACTAAAGTTTGAGTGAACAAAATTTAAACTTCGATGGAAACTATTTGGACTATTTTGTCTGAAATACACAAGCTCGATTAAATTTTAAATTTGTTTGATCGTTAGAACCAGAGAGAATGCTGTTTCCATGTGACAAACAAATAATGAGCTCGAAGAGGAACTGGTGCAGATGTTTATCTGTAGTCTGCCTGAATGTATTTGCATAAGATCAAACACTACTTTGATCATGAATATTCATTTAGAAATGAGTAGTTATTACTCAATTAACTTTGTAAATGAAGAAAACTTGTAGCAACAATGGAAGACAGTAAAGCTGGATATTATCCATTTGAGTGTTCAAGTTGCATTCATACAAAAGTGAGTATTGCATCACTCCTGTCTTGTGCCTTAAATGGTGGGCAGGTTTTGAAGTTGGGAGATGAGTTAATCACTGTAGGGTTCCTTGCCTGTGATATTCTCTTGTCATGGTGTTTATATGGCTGGTCCAGTTCTTTCTAGTCAGTGATAATCCCAGGATATTGTGTGTGTGTGTGGTGTGGGGGGGGGGGGGGGGGGGGAGGGGGTGGAGAGAGGGAGAGAAAGATGTTGAGCAATGGTAATGCCAAGGGGTGATGAGATCTTTGTGTGTGGACATGCAATTCATCAGATACTGAAGCAGTCCAAATGGTGCTGAACACTTTTTTCTTTTGCAGTCATCAACTATCCCTGCTTCTGATCTTGCACAGCTCATTCTGGTAAAGACACACTTTGTCAATGCAAGTTGACAAATGGTGAATGCTGTTTGGATAATAAACTATACCCATTCAGGAGAAAGCTTTTTTAGACATCTTCTATGGCACAGTTTTCTCTAGTTGTTTTCCATAGTGCCATTTTCTATACCATGACATTGCAGAAGAATGCAACTATCATGTAGTTGTTCTGCTATAACATGATTGAATCAGCTAAAGCTGGTTGACATTAGGACACTATATATCCTGAGGAACGTCATCCTGTTTCAGGTTTTGCAAATCTGTTAGACTTGAACAAATTAATGAGTGTCTGCAGTTCATTTTACTGGTTGTTTATCTAATAGGCTCATTTCTGGGATGATGTCTTGGAGTGGGTGGGACTCAATTGAAATGAATCTTCAATGACTGACAGCCATAACCTAGGAAAGAAAAATGGAATGCTGACTCTAGCCAGAGGTGAATTCTTCTGCTGCATCCTACCCTCCTCCCAGTCTAAACCTCCTGGATAAGGTCGAGGGATTGTTTACTTTGCACTCGTTGAAAACTAACCTTCCAGCTCCATGAGCAAACCTACATGAGGAACCTCCACCTGAGCTACAAATCTTCTCTGAAATTTGCTAACTTTGCACTCTGTTGCAAATGCTTCAACCTTTGGTCTTTTGCAGTTTAATATTAGAGGATTAGGATGGTTGTGGAGCTAACTCCTTCAATGTGTTGCTGTTAGCCTTTAGCTTTAACATGTGGATGTCCCCACTGTTGGGTACCTGCTGCTGCTTGTGGCTTGTCCTCCTGTACTTTTTTTTTGAACCAGAATTGATTCTCTGGCTTTATTGATTAATGGAGGTATGGTCAGATTGCAACTTGTCATACAATTCTACTGCTGAAAGCCCACAATTCCTCTGGATTGAGTTGTTAGAGATGTTCATAATGTTTCTCATTATCACAAGAGGTTGTGCCCCATAAAACAAAGAATGGTGTCCTCCGTGAAAATGGAACTTTTGGTCTCCACAATTGATTGCTCTCTTTCCAGTGCTGATTAGAACAGCTGTATTTGTAACACTTGCTTTAGTAAGGATAAAGTATTTCACTCTTTTTGGGTTCCCTCACCACTTAGGTCTGTGACAATCTAGCAGCTGTGTTGTTCTGTGACCAACTCCATGGTGTTGTGAGCCTCTCTTGATGAATGTCAAAGTCTTCTACCCAGAGTAAATGGTTATTTGCATTTTAAAATTCAATTCCCCTTTTCTAAAACCTTTTAATTCTGCTGTAGTGGGATTTAAGCACCCGTCCCATAGCATTGACTGGGTTACTGGTCCAGCAACAATGCCATTATCTTTCCTTGCATACAAATTGTCCCTGAAAATGATACTGGCTGACCTTGCTCCTAACCTGCAAAGTATTAAGATTTGGTTATGATATTTAATCTTTAAGTAGAAATCATCCATTACATCTTCTGATACTGAAGACTGTGTGAATATAATACTTAAGCCTCTGAGCGTTGGAAAAATGCTGTTTTGCTCTTGAGTGCTTTGACTTTATTTGTTTGATCACCCAAAATCATATTGGTTTGCTTAAAGCTTTCTCCAAAGATATTTTGTTCAAGAAAGTTGTTTTTTTCCCCATATATCAAACAAAAGTTTGTCTGGATGAGTTCAAGTTGCATGTTTTATATGCAGCAATTCAATGTCTAATTGTCCTAGTTTTTTATTGCCAGGATGAACCTTTCCCATCAACTACTACCCTTTGTCATCTCTTAGCCAGCCAATGTCTGTTCCAAACTGTTAAATCACCCTCCATCCCATGCCTCTATTTTCTGCAATAGCCTACTGTGGGGAATCTTGGCAAACACTTTACTGAAATCCATTTAGACCATATCAATTGTTTTACCTTTACCAGTTTGGTCTGGTCAAAGAGCTCAAGGTTTGTGAGGCATGACTTGTCCTTAACACAACTTTGTGGATTAATGGTGCTGGAAGAGCACAGCAGTTCAGGCAGCATCTAAGGAGCTTCAAAATTGATATTTCAGGCAAAAGCCCTTCAGGAATAAAGGCAGTGAGCCTGAAGCATGGAGAGATAAGCTAGAAGAGGGAGGGGGTGGGGAGAAAGTAGCATAGAGTACAATGGGTGAGTGGGGGAGGGGATGAAGGTGATAGGTCAAGGAGGAGAGGGTGGAGTGGATGGGTGGAAAAGGAGATAGGCAGGTAGGACAAGTCATGGGGACAGTGCTGAGCTGGAAGTTTAGAACTAGGGTGAGGTGGGGGAAAGAAGTGAGGAAACTGTTGACGTCCACATTGATGCCCTGGGGTTAAAGTGTTCCAAGGTGGAAGATGAGGTGTTCTTCCTCCAGGCGTCTGGTGAGGGAGTGGCGCTGAAGAAGGCCCAGGGCCTCCCTCTCCTTGGCAGAGTGGGAGGGGGAGTTGAAATGTTGGGCCATGGGGTGGTATAGTTGGTGCGGGTGTCCCAGAGATGTTCCCTGAAGCGCTCTGCTAGGAGGCACCCAGCCTCTCCAATGTAGAGGAGACTGCATCGGGAGCAACAGATACAATATTAGTGGATGTGCAAGTAAAACTTTGGATGTGGAAGGCTCCTTTAGGGCCTTGGATAGAGGTGAGCGAGGAGGTGTGGGTGCAGGTTTTCCAGTTCTTGCAGTGGCAGGGGACGGTGCCAGAATGGGAGGGTGGGTTGTAGGGGGTGTGGACCTGACCAGGTAGTCATAGAATGAACGGTCTTCGCAGAAGGCAGAAAGGGGTGAGGAGGGAAATACATCCCTGGTGGTGGGGTCTGTTTGGAGGTGGTGGAAATGTCAGCAGATGATTTGGTTTATGTGAAGGTTGGTAGGGTGGAAGGTGAGCACCAGGGGTGTTCTGTCCTTGTTATGTTTGGAGGGTTGGGGTCTGAGGGCAGAGGTGCAGGATGTAGACTAAATGCGTTGGAGGGCATCTTTCACCACGGGGGAAGGGAAATTGTGGTCTCTAAAGAAGGAGGCCATCTGGTATGTTCTGTGGTGGAACTGGTCCTCCTGGGAGCAGATCCGGCAGAGGAATTAGGAATACTCGATGGCATATTTTTTGCAGGAGGTAGGGTGGAAAGAGGTGTAATCCAGGTAGCTGTGGGAGTCGGTGGGTTTGGTTTAAAACGTCAGTGTCAAGTCAGTCTTTGGAGATGGAGAGGTCTGGAAGGGGAGGGAGGTGTCTGAGATGGTCCAGGTAAATTTTAAGGTCAGTGGGATGTGTTGCTGAAGTTGAATTGCTCAACCTCCTCGCAGGAGCACGAGGTGGTGCCTATGTAGCGGAGGAAGAGGTGGGGAGTGGTACTGGTGTAATTATAGAAGATCAACTGCTCTACATAGCCAACAAAGACCAGCATAGCTGGGGCCCATACATGTGCCCATGGCTACCCATTTGGTCTGGAGGAAGTGGGAGGATTCAAAGGAGAAATGAAGGTTGAGGACCAGTTCAGCCAAACGAATGTGTCGGTGGAAGGGTACTGTTGGGGACGTCTGGAGAGGAAAAAAAGGAGGGGTTGGAGGCCCTGGTCATGGCAGATGGAGGTGTAGAGGGATTGGATATCCATGGTGAAGATGAGGTGTTGGGGGCCAGGGAAACGGAAGTCTTGGAGGAGGTGGAGGGCATGGGTGGTTTCTCAAACATATGTGGGGAGTTCCTGGACTAGGGGATAGGACAGTGTCAAGGTAGGTAGAGAGGAGTTCAGTGGGGCAGGAGCATTGAGACAATGCTTCAGCCAGGGTGGTCAGACTTGTGGATCTTTTGGAAGGAGGTAGAACCGGGCAGTGTGGGGTTCCTGGACTGAGGTTGGAAGCTGTGGGTGGGAGATCTCCTGAGGTGATGAGGTTCTGTATGGTCTGGGAGATAGTTTGGTGATGGGGGTGGGGTCATGGTCAAGGGGGCAGTAGGAAGAGGGGTCCTCGAGTGGAAGTTTGGCTTCAGCAGTGTGGAGTCAGTGTGCCAGACTACCACTGCGCTCCCTTTATCCACTGGCTTGATGGTGAGGTTGGGATTGGAGGGCTGTGCATTGAGGGTGAGATTGGAGTGGGGGAGGGAGGTAGACAGGTTGAGGCAGTTAATGTCCCAGCAGCAGTTGGAAATGAAGAGGTCGAGGGCAGGTAATAGGCCAGCGCAGGGTGTCCAAGTGGATGCAGTGTGTTGGAGGTGGGTGAAGGGGTCCTCAGAAGGTGAGTGGGAGTCCTGATTGTGAAAGTAAGCTAAATTTATTTCTTTCTAGATAAATCCTAACTGTAATCCTTTCCAACATTACCCACAACTGAAATAAGGCTCACTGGCCTATAGTTAACAGGGTTGTTTCTACTCTCTCTCCCACCCCCAAACCTTGAACAAGGGGACAATATTTGCTGTCCTCCAGTCTTCTGGCACAATTCCTGTAGACAGTGACAATCAGATCAAAGCCAACGGCTCTACAGTCTTCTCTGTAGCTTTCCAGAGAATCGTAGGATAGATCCCATCCAGTCTGGGTCGCTTACCTATTTTCACACTTGCCAGAATTGCTAATACCACATCCTTGGGAACATCTCTTCCCTGGGATGGGGAGCCCAAAATTAGAGGTCGTAGGTTTAGGGTGAGAGGGGAAAGATGAGGCCTGAGGGGCTACTTGCTTTCATGCAAAGGGTGGTGCATGTATAGAATGAGCTGCCAGAGCTAGTGTTGGAGGCTAGTACAATTTCAACATTTTGAAAAGTATCTGGATGCTATATGACTTGGAAGGGTTTGGAGGGATATAGGCCAGATGCTGGCAAGTGGGACTAGATTAGTTTGAGATATCTGTTTGGTAAGGGCGGGTTGGACCGAAGGGTCTGTTTCTGTGCTGTATGCCTGATTCTAGTCTTTTTGCTACTATTGTAACTAGAATTCTCTTGAGACAGCCAGATTTGGGACAATGTGTTTGTGGCAACACTTTGGCTAGAATATCACTGAAGAATTGGGGAACATTTCTTGCCTCTGTTCAGTAGTGTGATTCCAGTCGGAATTTTTTCACATGCTTCGTTATGCACTAATGACCATGCTGAAATTTCCATGCAGTTTGGCACGTGCACAATGCCTGTGCTGGTCTTTGTGCTGTACTGCATGTGTGCTGATGTAGCTGCCAACAGTGCAGCCTTGAGGGGTACTGAACAGAGCACCTTTTTTTTATTGTATTTTTAAATGGACTGCTAAATTTACTTTTTGGTAAATGATTTATACACTCATTCAGGCTGTGCTATACTCTTATGTTGGGTGTTTGAACAATCGTGAGTTTTTTCAGATCTGCCCCAACTTCTCTTTTCCCACAGGCCCAATAAGTGACTTTCTGTTAAGAAAGGTTGTGCTGGAATAAAAGTATGGTGTTTATAGGACAGCTACCTATACTGTGATCACTGGTCCTATTAAATCATTCCCCCCCATACTGCCACTGGTGAAATTCTAAATTTTTATATAGTGGGTTCTAATTAATTTTCCAACTCCAAATTGTATGTCTGCTTTCTCCTCTTTAGTTTTTTTTTTGTGTGGTCCAAGTATTTCTAATGTGGTTGACTGACTCCTATTCTGCTGTATTCCTGTGCAAGGATGTTGACCTTTTGTCAGGGAAAATGTTACCAAATTGTTCAGTAAAAGTTGGCACTTTTTTCTTTAAGTTTTTTTAGTTGCATTCTGTACCTAGCAATGTATAGGCTGGAAATGTATTTAGATCTGAATTGCATAGTACAATATCCATCAGCCTGCTTTCTTCTCTCCCTGCCCCTCAGTCCACCTGCATATTCAAGTCCCCCAAAGTCTTTTTGACAGAAAAGGCATCTAAGAAAGATACTACCTTTTTTTTTCTGCCTATGTCCTGACTCTTGATAGGAGACCCTCTTTTTATGGTTCCTTAACTCTGCCCACACAGATTCTGTGCTTTCTGACTGTGTTTCTTGCTATGGCCATTTCTTTGCCGGTAATGTTTCAACTACAGTGATTAGTGAATCCAGTTGATTCTCTTAGCTCTGAGGCAGGAATTTCCTTGAGTGAAACGTCTGCTTCCATTCAAATGCTCCTTGGAATATTCAAATCTTTTTGAGAAGATATAATTACATTACTTCTATCAATCTGAATCCATTAAACTGATTTTAAGGCTTCCTGTCTTGAAATAATAGTCAAAACTTTTATGTAACCCCAATGGCATTTTAATGTGGTCTGAATCCTTCAGCTTTGATACTGGTGATGGATCCAGAAAAAAAACTTAGATGAAAGTGATCCTACCAAGTGCTCCTTGGATGTTGCCTGACCTGTGCTTTTCCTGTACCACACTCTGCCCCAGAAAATAGTTGTAGTGGGAGACAATTGTTTAAACATTGTTTTCCTCTCCCAGCTTTGCTAGAAATTCCATTTGTCTTTAGTTTAGCTAAATTTCAGCTAAAAAATGGAATGTAAGATTGGTTGCAGAAAGCATAGTGGATTGTCAAAGAATACAGGAGAATGTAGATAGACTGGAGAGTTGGGCAGAGAAGTGGCAGGTGGGATTCAATCCAGGCAAATGAGGTGTTGCATTTTGGGAATTCTGGAGCCAATTATACTGTAAAGTCAATGAGCAGAGATCTGGGAGTTCAGTCCATTGTACCCTGAAGGTTGCTGCACAAGTGGATAGTGGTCAAGAAGGCTTATGGTATGCTTGCCTTCATCAGATGGGGTATTTAAATATAAGAGCTGGCAGGTTGTGTTAAAATTGTACAAGACTTTGGTTCAGCTGCATTTAGAATAGTGTACAGTCTGGTTGCCATCTTACCAAAAGGATGTGGAGAGAAGGTTTGCGAGGATGTTTCCTGGTATGGAAGGTCTTCTCTATGAAGAGGGTGAGTAGGATTGTTTCCTTATAGATAAAAGGAGATGGATGGGTGGTGGGGGGGGAGGAGGAGGTGGAGAGGTGGTGTGTCTGTGGTCTACAAAATCCATTGAAGCGTATAAGCAGGACAGCTTTTTCCCAGGGTGAGGGATCCAATAACTAGGTCACTCATTCAAGGTGAGGTGAAAAACTATAAGGGGATACATTTGGAAAGTACTTTACATAGGGTTGTAGCTGCCTGGACCATGTTGCCAGCAGAGGTAGTAGAGTCAGGCATGGTGGAGTCATTTAAGGTGACTGGACAGATGCATGAGTAGGTGAGGAGTAGAGGAATACAAATGCTTAGGAATTGGGCAATAGGTTTAGACCGTGGATTTGGATCAGCACAGGCTTGGAGGGTTGAAGGACCTGTTCCTGGGTTGTAATTTTCTTTGTTCTAAGCCAACATTCAAATTTAAACCAATCTGAGAGCCAAGGATATGCCAAATTGGGAAGATAAACAAGTGAAATGCCTATTGTTTTAACACTGAAATTTTAATCTGACAGGGAAGAGGACAGCTTTTAGGTTTGTCAGAAGGCAATTTCTTGTCTGTTGGGGCCAACTGAAGAGCTCCTCCTGGGGCTGTAGTTGCTACCAATAATTGGAGGCCCTAAGCTATAAATGAGCCTGCCATCCCAAGCTGAGCAGAATGGGATGTGACTTTCTAGACCTACCTGACCAAGTCCCAGTACCATAGGTAAAAACAATGACTGCAGATGCTGAAAATCAAATACTGGATTAGTGGTGCTGGAAGAGCACAGCAGTTCAGGCAGTATCCAACGAGCAGCGAAATCGAATTTTTGGGCAAAACTGCTGTGCTCTTCCAGCACCACTAATCCAGTACCATAGGTTCCAGTTGGACCCCTATGGTGTCTCAGCAGTGACCACTGCTCAATGATATTATGCATCTGAGGAGCTGCTGGTTCCTAATTGGCATGCAGTTCATCATAGAATCCCTACATTGTGGAAACAGGCCATCAGACCCAATATATCTACACTGACCCTCCAAATAATCCATCCAAACAGATGCCCCTGTCCTATTGCTCTACAATTTTCCCCAACTAATGCACCTAACCTACACATCCCTGAAAACTAGGGGCGATTTTAGCATGGCCAATTCACCTAACCTGTACCACTTTGGGAGGAAATCTGAGCCCCTGGAGGAAACCGACGCAGACACTGGGAGAATGTTTGTTTGTTGAGTTTGTACAGTCCTTTTTGTTAGGAGCAGAGATGGCAATGCTTGAATTGTCCTTCCAGTGTTAGACTTGCCTAATAACTAATTTATAAAAAGTAATCTTTACTACAGTTTACAGTAATCAAAATGTGATTTTTGCCCAAGATTCAATAGAAGCATGTTATGGTTCAACTTTTCAGTCCTGTCCTGGAAGCATAGAATCTTGTGCTTGGTTTATATGATAGCCTTATTAGCTGTAACACTAGCTTTGAATGACTTTTGGTATTTGAGTTTCAGATCCTTTTTTTGCTTTTTAAATCCTATTCAGATTCTTGTATCCAAATGTAATCCTTCCACTTAACCAAAAATGAATAAATCATAATTGAACAAGTACTTCACATTGTACAGGTTTTTAATGTTAGTCAGATGTAAAGCATGGAAACAGACCCTTCAGTACAACCTGTCCACACCAACTAGATATCCCAATCCAATCTTGTCCCACCTGCTAGCATTCAGCCAATATCCCTCCAAACCCTTCCTATTCATATACCCATCCAGATGTTTTTTAAATGTTGCAATTGTACCAGTCTCTTCCACTTCCTTTGGCAGCTCATTCCATACATGTACCACCCTCTGCGTGGAAAAAGTTGCCCCGTAGGTCTTTTTAATATATCGTTCCCCCCCCCCCCCCCCCCCCCCCCCCCCCTAAACCCTAAACCTAAGACCTCTAGCTCTGGACCCCCCCCCCCCCTCCTCCATGGAATACTGTCTATTTATCCTATCCATGCCCCTCACAATTTTGTAAACCTCTATATGGTCACACCTCAGCCTCTGATGCTCCAGGGAAACCAGCCCCAGCCTGTTCAGCCTCTCTCCCTATAACTCAAATACTCAAGCCCTGGCAACATCCTTTAAATCTTTTTGAACCCTTTCAAGATTCACAACATCTTTTCCAATAGGAGACCAGAATTGCATGCAATATTCCAACAGTGGCCTAACCAATGTCCTGTACAGCCACATGACCTCCCAACTCTTGTACTCAATACTCTGACCAATAAAGGAAAGCATACCAAACCCCTCCACTGTTATTTACCTGTTTACTTTCAAGGAGCTATGAATCTGCACCCCAAGGTCTTTGTTCAGCAACACTTCCTAGGACCTTGCCATCACGTGTATAAGTCCCGTTGAGATTTGCTCTCCCAAAATGCAGCACTTGGCATGTAGCTGAATTAAACTCCATCTGCCAGTTCTCAGACCATTTGATCAAGGTCCTGTTGTAGTCGAGGTAACCTTTAGCTGTCCACAACCGCTCCAATTTTGGCGTCATGGGTAAACTTACAAACTATACCCCTCATGCTCCCATCCAACTCATTTATATAAATGACCAAAAAGTAGAGGACCCAGCATTGATCCTTGGTGCACTCCACTGGTGATAGGCCTCCATTCTGGAAAAAACCCTCCGTCAACACTCTTCTACCTTTTGAGCCAGTTCTGTATCCAAGTGGCTAGTTCTCCCGTGTTCTGAGAGATCTAACCTTTTTTTTTTTTTTCTAACCTCTTTTTTTCTATAGGGAACCTTATCAAACACCTTCCTGAAGTCAAATAGACCACATCAACTGCTCTACCCTCATCAATCCTCTGTTCTTCAAAAACAATTCCCAATCAAGTTTGAGACATGATTTCCCACACAAAGCCATGTCGACTATCCCTAATCAGTCCTTGCCTTTCCAAATACATGTACATCCTGTCCCTCAGGATTCCCTCCAACAACATGCCCACCACTGACCTCAGGCTCACTAGTCTATATTATCTTTGGTTTGTTGCAAACATCCCCAAAGCAGTGGTCATCTTTGAATGGTGAGCATCGGGCAATAATTTGCTGACTTGATGAGATTTGGCATCAAACTCTGCTTTACTTCCCATCCGCTATTGTAAGTTGCAGTGTCTGCATTGTGAGCTTTCTTGTACTGCCTACAACATCAAGCCCCCAGACAACCCTTTGCTGTATTTTAAATGTACTTGGGATAAGGCGTCCACTGGAACTCTGAATTACAGGTTTTCACAAGCCGGTTCCATTTCCTAACCATGATATATACTGTGGCCTGAGAATGCAATTTCCTGCATTTGGTTCCAGAACTAGTTGGTAGACTTTTTTTAAAAGCTGTATTTCAGTAAGCTTTCCAACTGTCAGTGTATGCCACCAGGAGCTGTCTGCAGTGTTGTCTATATTTGCTATTAAGCACAACTAAACCAGTTGTGTTTTAGTACATTTTGTTTTAACTGGTGCCTTCTAAACCAGCACTTTTTTTAAAATTGCCAAAAATATACCTGAATACCAGATATTTAATGTATTATCACCATCTCCTGATGGTCATGTCAGTTGAGGGTGAATGTGAGAAAACTCTGCCAGTAAGTGCCTTTAAAAAAAATTGCTTTGTTAGTGATTTTATGCTGTGGATAAAGTATAACACTGTTTACCCTGATACATAATGTGTTCTTAACTGGATTACATGTGGAATATTATCAACTGCCACATTCCTGTTGTAAGTGAGTTTAAGAAGTTTGCTGTAATGGGTGGGATATAGGTTGACCTACAAGAAGTGTAATGAAAATTTTACCTGTGGAACTGGCCCTTGTTACTTTTTTAGATGCACTGACTTTTTCTTACGCACACAATGTTTGCATTCAGTCAAATTAAAAAATTTTAATGACTTAGACATTCTGAAGTTTTAACCTTTTTTTTCCGTCATTTCCATGCATTTGCATAGACCTAGACTTTGATTTTTCTTTTAAAGGTCTACAAGTGCTCTATTTTAAATCTGATTCTATTCTGAATGGCTAAAGCTCAAATTCTATAATTGGTTGTTTATGATCCACTTATTTTCAACTGAGAATGGTGTCCATTGTGAATTGCCTCGTAGGCACTTTGCAGATTTTTATACGTGATCAGTGGCAGAAAGTAGTGTCATACAACAGAACAGGCCAGAAAATGCATCTTCCACTTGTGTAACATCACCCATGCGCAAAAGCTTTACAAGTGATCTGATGTTAAAAGAGCAAGCAAAAACAATGTGATTCCAAAATTGGATTCTTCACTTGTGGAACTGCAAACAGAAACAACTGAATGTGGAGTCTGAGACTTGAGTTGCTTTTCTTTGCTTGGACTAGGTGACACCCCATTAATGTCTCCTCCAAAAGCATCTTCTCAACTGATGATTTTGACAGCAAGTAAAAGTGGGTGGGTTTGGCCTGGCAGATATTAATGCCCAACCTAAAGCTCCATTGGGTTTTTAATGCAGCCACACTGACTTCTAATTAAAATGAAACTTCATGAAGGGAATTTAATTGGGAATAAAAATGTTGTAAAATTCTCTTGTTCCTAATCTTGTAATTGCCATTGTAGTTGATTTTCTTTGATTCTCATTACTCTTGTCTTGTAGTTTCCCTACAAAGTGTGCATTATGTCTCTGCGAGACATCCAACTTTCTGAGGTCAAACAGCTATTAGTGGATAATTCTCCATTCTCTGAGGTAAGCATGCCATTAAGTGTTTCCTTGCAGTTATTTTATTTTCAAATATAGGGAAATATTGGAGGTAGTGTCACTGGACTAGCATCCTAAAGGCTAATGTTCAGGAGATGTGGGTTCAAATCCTGCCATGAAGTTGGGGGAATTGAAATTAATTTTTTAAATATATAAACTCGTGACACTTATGGTAAGCAATGTTTTTTAAAAACCATTTGTATAACTAATGTCTTTTTTATTGGAGGAAATCTGCTATTCTTAACCCGGTCTGGCCTACTTTGATTCCAGACCCCATAACTGTGAGATTCTTAAACTGCTCTCTCAGGTGGCTTAGTTAGCCACTCTGTTCAAATTTGAACAATAAATACTTGATGGTAATGCCCATCTTCTACAAAAGGATGAAGAGAGTGTGGACTGGAGATCAGAGTTGAAGTGTGGTGCTAGAAAAGCACAGCAGGTCAGGAAGCATCGAGGAGCAGGAGAATCTGTTTCAAGCTTCTGCTTGCAATGTCGACTCTTCCTAACCAGCTGTTGTCTTCCAGCACCACACTCCAACCCTATATAAAATTAAACAACTTTATATATGTGGATTCTTGCTATGATTTCAATGCAGGTAATTAATATTCTAGATTCTCTTTGCTTTTAAACAAAGAATTAGCCGATATTAGCGCCTCTTTTTTTTTTCTGCCCCCCACTCCTTCAAACTCAATTAGTATATCCTTTTTTCCTTTCTGCCTCCTGTTCATCTAACTCCACATTTTAAAAATTAATCTTAATGAAATTGTTACTTGCTGAAGTTGTTTTTAGTATTGCTTTGCATTCACTTAGTCATTGTCATAGAGATGTATAGCATGGAAACAGACCCTTCAGTCCAACTCATCCATGCCAACCAGAGATCCCAAGCAAATCTAGTCCCACCTGCCAGCACCCAGCCCATATCCCTCCAAACCCTTCCTATTCATATACCCATCCAGATGCCTTTTTTAAATGTTGCAATTGTACTAACCTCCACCACTACCTCTGGCAGCTCATTCTATACCCTCTGAGTGAAATGTTGCCCCTTAGTCTTTTTTAATATATATTCCCCCTCACTTGAAGTCTATGCCCTCTAGTTCTGGATCCCCTACCCCAGGGAGGTGTGTGTGTTAAAGGTCACGCCCCAGCATATTCAACCTCTTGCTATAGCGCTCATCCTTCAATTCTGGCAACATCTTGTAAATCTTTTGTGAACCCTTTCAAGTTTCACAACATCTTTACAATGGGAAGGAGACCAGAATTGCACACAATATTCCAACAGTGGCCTAACCGATGTCCTGTATAGCTCCAACATGATCTTCCAAATCCTGTATTTAATACACTGACCAATGAAGGAAAGCACACCAAATGCTGCCTTCACGATCCTATCTACCTGGACTCCACTTTCAAAGAGCTATGAACTTGCACACCAAGGTCTTTGTTCAGCAACACTCCAAGGACCTTACCATTTAGTGTATAACGTCCTGCTAAAATTTGCTTTCCCAAAATGCAGCACCTCATTTATCTAAATTTAAGTCCAGCTGCCACTCAGCTCATTGGCCAACCTGATTAAGATCCCATTGTAATCTGAGGTAACCTTTGCTGTCCACTACACCTCCAATTTTGGAATCATCAGCAAACTTACTAACTATGCTTCTTATGCTCACATTCAAGTCATTTATGTAAATGCTGGGTCCAGTACTCTTCATCACTGATCCTGTGGCAAGCATCCAGTCTGATAAGCAACTCTCCTTCAGCACTACCCTGTCTTCTACCTTTTTTTTCAGCCAGTTCTGTATCCAAATGGAGAGTTCTCCATCTTCCATGAGGTCTAACCTTGCTCACCAGTCTCCCATGGGGGAACCTTGTCAAATGCTTTACTGAAGTCCATAGACCACATCTGCTTTTGCTCTCCTCAATCCTCTTTGTTACTACTTCAAAACTCAATCTAGTTTGTGGGACATGATTTCCCATGCACAAAGCTATGCTGACTATCCTTAATCAGTCCTTACCTTTACAAGTGCATGTACATCCTGTCCCTCAAGACTCCCTCCAACTGGCCCACTATTGACAACAGGCTCACTGGTTTATAGTTCCATGGCTTGTCCTCACCATCTTTTCTTTAAACAGTGGCACCATTAGCTAGTCTTGCATCTCACCTGTGACTATCAATGAAACAAATATCTCAGTAAGAGACCTAGTAATCGCTTCCCACAGTTCCAGGGAACACCTGATCAGGTCCTTTAATGTATCTAGACATCCAGCACTTCCTCTTCTGTAATATGGACGTTTTTTTCAAGATGTCACCATCTATTTCCCTACTTTCTATATCTTATCCTTATCAATTTCCACAGTAAATACTGATACACAATACACATTTAGTATCTGCCCAATCTCCTGTGGCTTCACAAAAAGGGTCTTTGAGGAGCCCTATTCTTTTTCCTAGTTAACATTTGTCCTTGGTGTATTTGCAAAAACCCTCTTGGATTCTCCTTAACCCTATTTGCCAAATCCATCTGTCCCCTTTTTGTGTACTTCTGATTTCCCTCTTAAGTACAATCCTACTTCCTTTTATACTCTTCAAAGGATTCATTCAATCTACCCTGTCTAAACCTGACATAGGTTTCCTCATTTTCTTAACTAAACCCTCAATTTCTTTACTCATCCAGCATTCCCTATACCTACCAGCCTTTCCTTTCACCCTAACAGGAATATACTTTCTTTGGACTCGTTATTTCACTTCTAAAGGATTACCATTTTCCAGCTGTCCTCTTACCTGCAAACACCTGTGCCAGTCAGCTTTTGAAAGTTCTTGCCTAATACTGTCAAAATTGGCCTTCCTCCCATTTAGGACTTTACCTTTTTTAGATGTGGTTTACTCTTTTCCATCACTATTTTAAATCTAATAGAATTGTGGTCACTGGCCCCAAAGTGCTCCCCCACTGACACCTCAGTCACCTGTCCTGCCTTATTTCCCAAGAGTAGGTCTGGTTTTGCACCTTCTGTAGTAGGTACATTCACATACTGAATCAAAATTGTCTTGTACATAAATTCATCTTCATCTAAAACCTTGCCATTATAGCATTCCCAGTCTATTTAGAAAGTCAAACTTCCCTACCATAAACACACTATATTTTTACAGACCACTGAGATCTCCTTTCAAATTTTTCTCCATTTCCCTGACTATTAGGGGTTTTATAATACAATCCCAATAAGGTGATTATCCCTTTCTTATTTCTCAGTTCCACCCAAATAACTTCCCTGGATGTACTTCTGGGAATAGCCTCCCTATCTCCCTCAGTGCAGCTGTAATGCTATTCATTATCAAAAATGCCACTCCCTCTCCTCTCTTGCCCTCCTTTTCTGTAGCATTTGTATCCTGGAACATGAAGCTGCCAGTCCAGTCCATCCCTGAGCCATATTTCTGTAATTGCTATGATGTCCCAGTCCCATGTTCCTAACCATGCCCGGAGTTCATCTGCCTTCCCTGTTTGGCCTCTTGCATTGAAATAAATGCAGCTTAATTTACTAGTCCTACTTTGTTCTCTGCTTTGTCCTTCTTGCCTTTTGTCCTCAACTGTACCAGTCTCCAATTGAAATCTTCCCTCCATCTCCCTCCCCCTGCCTTACTAGTTTAAATCCTCCTGAGCAGCTCTAGAAAATCTCCTTGCCATTGTGTATTCTTCCCCTTCCAATTTTAGGTGCAATCTGTCCTTGTACAGGTTACTTCTGCCCCAAAACAACTTCGAATGATCCCAAAATGTGAATCCTTCTCCCATACACCACTCCTCAGCCATGCATTCATCTGCTCTATCCTCTTAATCCTGCCCTCACTAGCTTGTAGCACCAGGCGTAATCTAGTTACTACTACTACTCTAGAGGACCACCTTTTTTAAACTTCTGCCTAACTCTCTGCAATCTCCCTTCAGAATCTCAACTTTTTTTTTCCCTTCCTATGTTAGTTCCAATGTGTACAATGACGAACTTCCTTCCTGCTGGCCCCTCTTTTCTTCCCCAACCCCACCAATTTTGTTTTTGTGAACATACTGCACCCTCTGAGACATCTTTGATCCTGGCATCAGGGAAGCAACACACAATTTTTTTGGGTTTTTTTTTTGCTGCTGTCTGTGCCTCCTGAGTAGAGTCCTAACACAATCAATTTGCCTCAAATCCAATGTACTTCTCATTACATTAGAGCCAGTCTCCATACCAGAAACGTAGCTGTTTGTGCTACATTCCCCTGATAATCCATCCCCCTCTATTTTCCAAAACTGTATACTGGTTTAAAATGCAGATAGCCACAGACTTCTGCACTCCCTGTCTACTTAACTTTTTTTCCCCTTAGACTTGACTCATCCATGCAACTGTGTATCTGGGACTTTTCTTTTTTTTTTCACCCTCCTTCTCCTTTTTATTCCCCCCCCCCCCCCCCCCCCCCCCCACATAACTGCCATACATCCCATCCCCTTGCTCTTGTAAATTCCTCATTGCCACTAACTGCCTGTCCAACTGACATGTTTGATCTGATAGGATCGCAGCCAACAGCATTTATTGCAGATATCCTCAGTAACCCGTAAGCTCTCCCTAAACACTCATATGACAAGCATATCACTCTACTCAGGCCACTTTTGCTTCTTTCAGTCTACACACCCAGAAAATAGCACTATTATTCCTCTACAAAACAAGAGACATAGCTCAATAAAACATAAGTAAGAACCCACTCTACTAACTGCAGACTACTTTCAAGGCGATGGTTTAAAATCCACTTATCTGCTTCTGTGCTATGACCTCTCCCAGACAAATTCCTTCAAGATCAGTTGTGCATTTGACTTTTAATTTTTTTCCAGATGCACCCCAGTGTCCAGTGATGTGAATCCAACAGCAAAGGCAGTAACTGCTAACTGACAGTTAGCAATGTGGACCTGTGCCTCTCTCCACTGACCTCACCATGTGCTTCCTTTATCTGTTCTTCTCCCTTTAAGTGTGTTTTGACTTCTTTTTCCTCAAGTTCCAAAACAATGCAAGAGCAATTGCTACTCCTGGAATTTGAGGAAATCACCACCTCCAACATTCAGAATACCTCAAAAGGAGCAACTGTTACAGCCAGAAATTTTTCCCTACTTTCATCTTGGATTACCCAGAATCCTGTCCTGATAAAAGTTTCTTCTGAATTGGTTATTCCTTACTGATAGTTCCAAATTGTTACATTTTTAATATTAGAATAAATTCCAAATTGACCTCTTTGCAACTCCAGGCAGAATCAATTACCATTTTCTTCCTTTTTTAATGTTCCCTTTGGTTCTATTCCTGTACCCTTTTTTTAAGGTATCGTTTTTTAACATTATGAATTTGGGGGGGAAAAAATAGCAGACTACAAAATCAGTCTCTGATAATTGAAGGTAGTATGGTGAAATTTAACTTGAGGATTACAAAGATTTGATTGTACAGTGGCAAATGGAAGGTATCATCCTAACTAAGCTTAAATACTTTTGTCTGATTCTATCCCCCACTTGCAGCTTGACTATATTTTTAGACAAAGTTTTTAAAACATTCTTCACTCTAACAAAATAGAACACTAAATTTGAGGGCCTGACTGACATGCTTTCACTCCAGAGAGATTGGCAGAATGGTCCTCCATGTTTGAAGTGGCTTAAGTAACATCTTTTATAAATTGCAACTCATCATTGCTTAGGAGTTTTGAAAAGATGCATTTTGTTTTTTTTCCCTCTAACTGTATGCTCAAAGAAGACATAGCTACAGGCAAATGATAGCATTTGCCATTTTATCTAGAAGCTGAACTTAAACTGGCAGGAGGTAGGTGATTTGGCAGCAGTCAAGCAATCAGGGTGTCTAACAGTCCATCCATTTAATATAATAGACATAAGTGGCCTTCTGCCTGCCTTCATTTTGGACCTAAAATATTCCCTTAATCCCCACTTTATTTGCCTTCAGTGTAGTGTTCTCTTCACTGCTAATAGTTTATTTTATAACTAAATCCATTGTGTTGGGTGGTATTGTAATCATCACAGGAAAAGGAGCCTATACCCTTAGATCCAGTAATTCAGATTTACTTAGTTAGCTAGGATAGTTCATGTATTCCATAGTTCTTGGCCTTTTTTTTTGATGGCTAGAGTTAATGGCAGCAGTTATTTCCTACCATTTCAAATCATAAAACTTTGGAACCCTAGTAATATCACTGACTATTGACCAACTCTGTATATTTCTTTCTACAGAATGGTAGCATTTCAACATTGACAATTTAAGTATTGCATATATAATTGGTAAATTAAAAATATTGGCTTTGTGCTTAACTGATTCTTAATATCAGAATTAACTGCTCTACAACAGTGCAAAATAACTTAGTGTGGTGGGGGAAAGGTGAAACTAGAGGACTAAAGATCGTGACTAAGGCAAAAGGAATACTTTATAAAATGGGTGGACTTTGCCATTTCTCAGTTACCTTTCATTGCTCTTTATAATGTGAGTGAGTCTTTGTGGCTTGCCATTTAAGGCAGTGGATGGATTTGATGACAAATGAAGAAACTCCTAATGAAGAAACACATTCCTGAAATAGAAAGCACCAGCTGAAGAGAAGATTACTAATGACTGAGGAGTAATGGTTAGGTACTAACCAACTTTGGGTTTTTTAAGACCAGAAAGGAAGAATAAGCTACAGTTGTCCTCCAGGAATAAATATTTGATAGAAGAAATGTAATTTCACCTCTTGAAATTGTAGGAGTGAAGATCTCATTTGGATAATACTTTTTAGAACACAGGCCTGTACTATGATGTAGTGTTCTAATAGAAGATTAATCTAACCTATACATCCCTCAATTCACTGAAGTTCATGTGCTTGTCCAGCAGTTGCTTAGATGTCCTTAATGTCTCCTTTTCTACTATCACTGCTGGCAGTGCGTTCCACGCATCCACCACTGTAAAGAACCTACCTCTGTCATCTTCCCTATACCTTCTTCCAATCGCCTTTTGAGATTATGGCCCCTCGTAACAGCCATTTCTGCCCTGAGGAAATGCCTCTAGCTGTTTATTCTATCAATGCCTCATTACCTTGTACACCTCACTCAAGTCCAGTGTGAAAAGCCCAAGCTCACTCAACCCCTCTTTAAGATAAGCCCTCCAATCCTGGTAAATCTCTCCTCTGCACCCCCTCAAAAGCATCTACATTCTTTCTATGATGTGATCAGAACTGGACACAATATTCCTTGCAGCTCTTAAACTCTGTCCCTTGTTAATGAAAGCCAAAGCACCATATGCTGCCTTAACAATCCTATCAACTTTGAGGGATTTATGTACATGGGCTTGAAGATCCCACTTCACCACTCTGCCAAGTATCTTGTCTTTAACCATGTATTTGGCATTCAAATTCTACCTTCCAAAATGAATGTCTTTGCATTTCTCCAGGTTGAACCCCATCTGCCACTTCTCAGCCTGGCTGTGCATCCTGTCAATGTCATGCTGTAGCCTGCAACACCCTGAACACTATCGATAACACCACTGACCTTTTGTCATCAGAAACTAACCCACTCTTCCACTTTGTGCAAGTCACTTTTTAAAAACTACAAAGAGCAGAGGCCCAAGAACAGGTCCCTGTGGGACGCAACTGGTCACTGACCTCTAGGCAGAATACTTCCCATCCACTACCAAAAGCTGTCATCTTTCAGCCAGCCAATTCTGTACCCAGACAGCCAAATTTCCCTGTACCCCATACCTCCTAACTTTTTGAGCCTTTCGTGGGGAACCTTCTCAAATACCTTGCTGAAATTGAAGCATTTTGAAGATAGAAGAATGGAATATTTCAGGAAAAACACTTAAAGACAAGAATTGGAGCCAAGAAACAAATTGAAGATTTTAATTTTTTTTAATCTATTGTCCTGAAATTATGGAGTGTTTAGTTTTGGGAACCATTTTCAAATGAAATGAGTGTAGCCATCAAAGATAAAATGGCAAAATTTTGTTTCTGTATTCATTAGTGGTCAGGATACAGTGACATAGCATGTGCCTCTCAATGAATGGTTATGAGCACTGAAAGTAATCTGAAGAAAGTTGGTGCAACATTAGAATTGAATCATCAGCAACAGAATAGAAAACTAGCAAATGATCAGCAAGGTCATAACTTGAAGAATGGGAGAAAACAAAGCCATGGAAAATCTGTCAGATGCAGAAGCAATTGCAGCGTATTCAAGTTGGATCCATGACCATTGGATCTAAATTGCATGGTTACATTATTACATCAAGGTATTCACTGGTATTTGAGTTCTACATTTTTTTTCTTTTTTTATAACAGGCAAATGCCAGAAGCTTTCAAGTACTTGAAACTCAGGTAATTGTTTTCAATTTTAAGTTCTAAGACACAATCACTTCAGTCCAGAAAGCTTAGAACTGAGTCACTCAGGATTTGGAATTTTCTGATTTTTCTGGTTTGACCTTTTACTGTCATTCTACATATTTGTAAACCAGAAAATCTTTCTGAAATAGGTGATTAAAATGTTTTTGGTTTTGCTATCAAAGTACTATACTAAAGTTTCAAGACTGACAAGACTACCATGTGGGATCTTGAATCAAAAGCTCATTGAGTCTAACTCAACTGTCAGCAAGTTTCATTGTGGGGTATGATTTTTGATTAAAAATATTAACATGTATGACTATAGCACAAAATGTAAAAATTATGACTTCCCTTTCTTTCCCCTCTTCTGGTGATCTGGCTCCACAGGCTTTGCCTTTTTAAAATGTATTCTGTTCTAGTGGCTACTCATGAGCTCATGTTGAATATCAATAGTCTTTGTTAGACTAAGACTTTTCAATCAAATCCTACCCTCTTCACAAGAGAGGATCACTGGATTTGAGTTTGGGGAAAACCCAATTATTTTTTTTACCAATATAAATTTCCTGTTGACTTAGTATGTTCTATGCTACTGCAAAGGTTGAACAGACTGTTTTGGGAAATATTACTGAACTTCAGAGGTGGGTTCACTGGAGGCATTCGTGTGGATGAATATAGAATAGAAATGGCATAGTGGGGATGTAGTAACAGGTGATTTGACACCCCTAGGACATGTGTAGGCTTGATTGGCCAAATGGCATCTTCATCATTTATGTAATTTGTAGAAGCAGTGCAGGCTAAAATCTCCTGTCTGTACTGATCTCTGCAAAAGCTGGCTAACTTTAGCCCATCCTCCTAAATACAGGGTAATTGTGTTTTAATGATCCCAACACCACCTATGAAAGGTACTTGCTGCAGCGATAGAGGTTCTGTCTTGTAGCAAGTCAGCCAATATATCGTAAACTGCATTTCACTCAACATGTTGGCTGTTGGTAATCTCCAGGTGAAGTAATGAGCCTTTGACATTCTCCCTAGAGAAAGGGATGGAGGGGCATTGGTTTAATACCTCATTGGGTGGAGAGCTCAGTGCAGCACTCTCTTGGTATTGCACTATAGAATCAACTAGATTTTTCTGCTCCTCCATTCTCTGGAGTGGAACTTTGAACTAAGATGTTGACATGAAAACTGAGGATGTTGTAAATGTCTGACATGTGCAAATGCACTTAAGCTGAGAGAAATGGTATTATTGCATTTCTTCAACCTACTTCCCATATCTCAATTATTGTTCATCAACACAACTGTTAATGCTAGATAGTTCCACTTTCAGTCTCTGCATTTAGTTCATAAGTCATGCAACTTTTCTAACCGTGCACCTTGAATGTTGTCACACTTTTTTTTTGTTCTCTTTGGTATTTTCTCAATCTTGGGTTGGTGTTCCTTCCCCCTCGGGAGTGTTAATCCTGTGGCAAGTACTGCTGCTGCAGACCAAGTCTGCAGGAGTAGACACTGGGCTTGGTGTTCTGCAAGTGGTGAAATCGTTCTCCTGATTCTGTTGTACCTGTATTGAAGAGAGACTTTGTACTGCATGAATTAATGTGTCTAACTGCAAACATTTTAACTGTTGAAAATCTGCAGTTGTTTGTTTAGAATTTTAGTCTCAAACCATTTAGCAGTTTTAGGCTTGATAAAGGCAACTTTCAGTATGGTGTAAAATGTTTCAAAGAATAATTTGCCAGCCATTTCTTTAGACTTTGCTTCTGTCTAGATAAACATTCTTTCCTGTTATTTTCACCCAACTCTACCTATTTTATTCTTATTTACAGAATACACACTGGGTATATTGCTACAAGTTCTGTTAGAGGGTCATTATGCACATCATTGTTTTCCTGTATTAAAGTCTTGTAGCCTGATATTAGTGTCATGATTCTTTGTGCAAATTTAGGAGATTATAGAATTCTCCATTTTTATAAACTTGTGTCCAGTGACTTTTTTTTTAGTAGTTGAGGTCCTAGCATTGAGTTTGTAGATAATATATTCAATGCTCACTCAGTGACCTGTCAATTTTCTTTCCAGTGTTTTGATTATACCGCAAATTGAGGATTTTCAAATTTTGCTTTTAAAAAGCAATCCATGGTGTAAAAGATGGATCTCTAAGTTTAGAATGTGTGAATACACTTGCTGAAGAGATTTTTCAGTAACTGGGTGTTTTTAGCAAGCTGTAGATTTTAAAGGGCTAAGGCTAGTCTACAAATGACATTAACATGAAGTTGGCTTTAGTTCATATTAAGATTTTATGATTCCATAAATGGAAAGACAAAGATAATTGTGCTGTTCCGTGTAGAACATGTCTGATCTGCCCTGGGTCTCTGTGGTAGCTCCCTTTTTTATAGCCCTCCACTCCTTGGCAACTTCCCAAATCGGTTTCCCTTTTGAATACTAGTACGAGGGGGAAAAGACTCTAGGGGTATAATTAGAGAAAAACAGGTGGAGTTCTACCATACTTTGCTTATGAATTTCATATTAAAGAACATTTTATATGGGAACCATTTGAGTTATCACTGCTTTAACACTGGCTTTGAAATCTCCTATCTTAAACATGAACACAATCCAAAATACCAACTTGATGTGCTATTTTTAAAAACTGTCCTATTATAAAATTCTTTTCAAAGCTGATTCTAGTTGAAATCTTCTGTAGGCTTCCAAATATAACAATCAGGATTCAATTTTAGCATCCGATGGGAGCAGAATAACACTTGCTGATCTTTACATCTGATTACTGCTCTTGGGAAACTAATTTTCTCTGGTAGCACTTGTACAGTTGGTTCTGCTATAATGTTTCTTCATTATAAATTGGTTATATCACTATTGCAGAATGTAGACCATTTGTAGAACACAATATCCTTGCCTGTAATGGTTATAATGCAGTTCTATTACATGATTTTCTTAATGTGGGGATTGCACCAAAACAAAACTATCATGTTAGATCAGAACAGACCATATTGATCAGTATGTTGAAATATGACAACTGAGGTTTGTGTAAATCACTACCATATGTTTGCCATCCCATGTACATGCCCAATGTTTGGTATACACTTCAGTAAGGAGATTAAGCTGTATTATTGCACTTTAATAGGATAATAACAGATGTAGTGAATGAGCTAGCAAGATGAAGTCTGCAGCTGCCTCTAGCTATATTTTAGTTCTATATCTCCTCCTCTGCACTTTTTTTAGATAGTGGTCTGCTTTGAAATTATATGCAGAACTACTGTAAACAGTTTTGTGATTGCATTGCTTTACCTTGGATGGGCCTTTTTTTGCTTTCTAACATTTTAACTCATTTGACTATCAGGGCAGTGGCCTGTTAAGTGCTTAATTTTTGGACAAGTTGAAATGTACATTTGATTTTAATTAATGCTATATATTATCACTGAAATATTTAAACATGTAATTGTTAATGCTTATCTTTTTCCACAGGAGCATGATGTTGAAACTTCACTTGGTACCATCCGTGTCGCTGTCCGTGGGACACCCAAAGGAAGTCGGCCAGTCATTCTCACATTTCATGATATTGGGATGAATTGTAAGTAGCAGTGTAGCAAGACTTTGCACTATATCGACTATTGTGAATCCTGAACATATTGCAGATATTGTTTATTAGTTTGAGGAATGATCCATTAAAGATATGCAGGCCACAACACATGATATAGTTAACAGCTTATAAGGCAGTACTAGCAAGGCAAACTTTTTTTCTCTTATGCCATTTTTTTACAAATGGATTAGAATTTACTAATTTAGCTCTCTCTCTCTCTCTCTCTCTCTCTCTCTCTCTCTCTCTCTCTCTCTCTCTCTCTCTCTCTCTCTCTCTCTCTCTCTCTCTCTCTCTCGTGTGCATGTTGACTGGTTATCTACATGTGTAATGTTGTAGCTGCAGCTTTTTTGGGTCACCTGGGGTTTCAAGGAATAACCAAGATTTACTAAACTAGAGAATGTTCCCATTTCAGTTAACCAGTTCTGTTATGTGACATTAATTTGTGCCTGCTCTGCTATAGTTTCATGCATCTTTGCTCATTTAGTCACCATCTCTACACCTAACTAATTATACTAAAGGACTCTTGAGAGCCCTTCTCAGGATCTATTTGGCAGAAGAGGTAGAAATGCTTGCCACTACCTGGATCTTGCTGGTGCCATATTTAAAGCTTAACTGCCCACCACATCAGATGCTGCAAGCCAGGAACTGTCCCTTGCACTAGTGCTACATTTGAACTGAATACATGGTTTAGAGGAAAGTCAGTTCTCTCCCTACTTTATGAACAGGCTCCTGCTAGAAGGATGTGGTTGTAAGAAGGGCTGTTTTTTTTTTTTTTACTTCCTGCTGACCACCAAAGGAGACCTTCCCATCAGACAGAGCCAGCCTGGGCATTAATAGTCCAAGTCAGGGACTTTGTATCCTAAGTGAAGTGGGATGTTCACCTGCATAAGAACATCCATGGTGTGTATTGTACAAGGAGAAATATTTTCTGTGCTACCTTGTTTGCAATGGTGATGGGGTGGAAGCCAGACAACCACTCACTATCTAACTCTGGTGTGCGTGTATCTAGTCAAGAATTACAGACTACAGTTCTCCATTGAATATATCCTGTCCACTCAACAGCTCTCGCTCACCTCATCCTCAAACTATTAATCCTTCCTGCTCTGGTTCCTACTCATGCTCTGGGAGCACTTCACCTTCTGCTCACTTATCACTACTGAATGCTCTTGCATCCACTTTCAGAATACTGAATACCTCAATGCATAAGCTTTAACCCTTGGACAAAACAAAATCCCTTTTCCTTCTGCACAGGGAGTTCTCACTGGAGCAAAACATTCTTTGTGTTCAGTTCTTCAAATAAAGTATAGCATCCCATTAGCTGCTTGACTTATGTGCCATATCTACATACTCAGACAAGTGCAACCAGGATATCTAAATAGTTCTGCACCCCTGCAGTCATTTAAGTAATACTTGCTTTTCTCTTTATTTCGTTTAACATGGAACAACTTCACTTTTCCACACTCTATATTCTATCTGCAGATTTCTGATTACCCCTTTTTAATCAGTCTTAGTCTGCAATGTCTTTGTCTTCACTACATACTTTTCTATCTATCTTGGTATCATTCTCAAATAACTACCTTTTGACTTAGTACAGGAAGTTAAAGCAATGATGTAAACTCCAACTTGAGGGCTCAGCATGGGCCTCATTCTACTTCTCTCATCTTGCCAATCAGACAGCAGCCCATTTATACATCAGCCAGACAACCTTACACTATCCACTTTTGCTTTTTGTAATAGTATTTGTTCTCATCAGTTGCATTCTGGCAATCCATGAATGGTCTGTCTACAGGCTCTTCTTTATCCACCTTGAATGTTACTCCTTCAAAGGGCTGATAATTGGTTACACATTTTGACAAGTGCTGAACCTCCTGGTAAACTTGTTTTCAAAGTGTGCAGTTATAATCAAATTGCAAGACATTCCCCATGACCGATGGCAAGGAAACAATGTTTCTGATGCTTTCACTTAAATAATGGGATTATATAGTTTTTCAATCTAATAAACTTTAATTATAGGAAATGCTAGAAAACTAGTTCAAATTCATCTATAACCTGTATAAATACTGTAGGATGAAGTACATCTGGAACTGCAGAATAGTCAGTCCATAGCTGTTTGTTTGCTTAGAACCATTTTCTCTTGTGACTATAATATTAGATTCCTTTCTCCGTTCCTTCCACCATCTGATTTACAGCTGTTACAAGAATGATGTTTGTCCTCTATTGTGAATGCAAGCAAATTATTTGTATATTCTACCTGTTGTATTCTTTATCTCTATTACCTCTGTATCAAGGATCAATATTCACTTTGGTGTTTTTATTTTTAAATACTGTATGTGCAGAAGTCTTCCTGTTAAACCTTTAAATTCAGGGTTATCTCCTAATTTTTGTAATTCTCTAGTTGTCTGACCAATCTGGAGATATTGCTCCTCTTTCTATAATTGCTTTTTCTTTGTATTTTATACTTGCTGTAATTAAAATGAATAATAAGTCTTCTCTTTAGAATTCTTCATAGAGGAATACACTTATTCTGTGTATTCTGAAATATCCTTCTAATTTCTACTGCTGTTTGTCTAATCGTCTCTCCCCTAGGTATGCCTGTTTACTTCAGCTAGCTCAGCTTTCATGCCAATATGACTGCCCTTAGATTCTAAATGCTAGTCTTGGACCTGATTCTCTTTCAAACTGAATAAAGTTCAGTCACTACTACCTGGGGATGCATTAGTTCCAAAGGGGTATTTCGCAATTCTAAGTCAAATATGACCTACTTTCTAGTCAGTTTCTTAGTACATTATAAAACTATCTTGTATGCATTCTGTAAACTCCTCCATTCAAGCTACTGTCTAAGGTTATTCTTGTCCCTTTTTTTTTCAGGAACACCCAAATATTTATTTTTGATACTTTGTCCCACATTGTGAATACTTTGGGTCTGTAGCCGATGCAAATTAGTGACTTCCCCCAAGTCTCAGTCTCTCTAGACCAATTCTACATTTCTGCTGATGTGAACCAAGGTTATTGCTAACTTTTTTTTGCACAGATGTCATCCTTGATTTTGGCCATGCTATTCCTCCATATTTATCTAACTACTTGACTTGTTTGTTTTTTGTTTGTTTCTAATTTTTTTTCTGTGCCCCTTCCTGCTGTTCTCTGACCCTACCTTCTCTTCTCCTCCTCCTCCTCCCTCCCCTATTTTTCTCTCTTACCTTTCTGATTATTTCACATGGTATGACCTTTTTTTTCATATTTGATCACCTGTTCCCATTATAAGGTTTAGGATCCTTTTCCATGGAGTCCTGCAGCTTTGAACAGTG
This sequence comes from Chiloscyllium punctatum, assembly GCF_047496795.1. Lineage (NCBI taxonomy): Eukaryota > Metazoa > Chordata > Chondrichthyes > Orectolobiformes > Hemiscylliidae > Chiloscyllium > Chiloscyllium punctatum. Next base: position 31,870,961 of record NC_092743.1, read on the forward strand.
GTCCCATCACCACTCGGGTGTAGATGGTCCCTACAGTACAGCCTGAAAGTACCCCAGTCTGGATGCTTGCAAACCAGAACCCACTTCCCCACACCAGCTTTTGAGCCTCACTTCTTTGAAGTGCCTAATTGTGTACCCTGTTTAAATAGTCAGAATTCTTGCCTTTCAGTCTTGGGTTTAACAAATCCCCAAGTCTAAAAGCTAATGGCATGTTTGAACACTTTGGGCATTCTGTCTGCTTGGGCCTGATAGCTTAAACTATATTGTAACTTCCAGTACAAGAATAAGTAGGATCTTTAGAAAAGCTCTTAAAAGTAGTTTTTTCAAGAAATAGAATCTGTGCTTGTTTCCTAAATCTGGCTTAAAATAAACATTTTTAATTTCTCTGCAAATACAGATTGGGGGAAAGGATAAATTGTCACATCCCTTTTGGATATCATGAGTTGGCTGAACAAAAACCTGTATTTGACAATGAGTCGAACTTTAATAAAAAAAATATAGCACATTTTGTAGAGTTATGTTCACCATAATGAAAATAGTAAATCATTTTTGTGGCTTGTTGCCATTTTACTACAGATATCTAAACTTGTCTCTCCATAGACCAATCCTGCTTCAACACGCTCTTCAATTCTGAAGATATGCAAGAAATTACACTTCATTTTGCTGTTTATCATATTAATGCACCTGGTCAGGAAGAGGGAGCTCCAACTTTTCCAACTGGGTAAGGATGGCCATTTAAATCCTGTACTTTGACAACAGACTTTGTTGTCATTGGCAACCGTGCATTTACCCCTATTCTAGTCTGCTTTTTGGAGGTGTATGTGGTGAACAACCATTTTGATCTACTTGCAGCCTGTATAATGAATATGCCATAATATTGCTAAATTAGGTGTTTTGGAATAATGTCATCTCTCATTTATATTCTTAAACCATTTTCAGATCTGTTTAAAAGGTAGCTAAAAGTCATCCAGCTGCTGTGGATCTGCATGTAGGCTTAAACTGAAAGGACGGCAGATTCCTTTCTAAAGGCCATCTATCCTGATTTCCTCTTCAACTGTGTTGTAGTATGGTGGGTTTTTGAGAATTCCACACACCAATTTTTCTTGTTATAATTTTAGTTCTTGTACTGATGTTTTGCTGCTCGTCTTAAATGTGAATCTCTGTATCTTTTGGTGTCTCCCTTCTCCCAACACAGACCTTGTACAGCTTTTCATCCACAGCTGACAGCTTCACAAATAAGCATTTGCCAACCTTTTTTCTATCTTCCCCAACCCCCATATGATCATTTTACATTCTTAGATGTTCTGTAGGGGAATGCAAATCCTTTTTTTTTTTAAAACCTTCATTCTGTGTACCTTGTTAATGCCCTTGTCGTTTTTTTGCTTTTTTGTGCTGGGAGTGATGAATAATTTTAAACTAGTGCGTTGAAGAAACTCCAACTGATCTACAAATCTCTGGTGAGAGTCCATGTCAGGAGTCCAATATACTCATCAAACCTCAAATAATTTAAACTCCTCACTTATTGCTAATAGACATCCTGACTCGAGTACAATTCAACAATGGATTATCCATTATTTCCTATTGTGTTATTAAATAGAACACAGGTTATCTTTTACTCCTAATTAGTCTAAACCTGTTTTGACTTGCATCTACATCAGAGCTATCCATCAGTTTTCAGGTTTGGCATTTCTATATATTTTTTAAAATCCAATCCATAAAGCTAAATCCATTACACACCAGATGATCAAACAATGTAGGTTTGAAATCACTTTGAAGAAAACTTTTTTTATTTTGCATCTGATTTTTGTAGATACCAGTATCCATCAATGGACCAAATGTCTGAAATGATTCCATCTGTTTTGAAGCACTTTGGGTAAGATTTAAAATTATACAATTTTCATATGTGCATCAGTAGTCAATTTGGGAAACACTGCAACCTTTTAATGTGCTGTAATTCTCAGCTTGACTTTGCTAAATATTCTCTTCTCATGAAGTGTCATGCTTGAGGTTGTCATTGTTTATATGCATTGTCAAGAATGCAGCTAACAGACTTGTTTTGAAAATAAGAAGCTGCAAGTGCTCCAGTAACTTTTTTTTTGCTTTCACAATTCTTTCACACTTAGTGTGAAGCTAGTAACTTTTGCTGAAAGTTAAATTCTTATTTATTTCTATCCTGCTCTCATTCAGCACTTAGAGGTCTGTGCGCTTGAGCAGTGATTGTCATAATAGTTGGGAGTTGGACTTCGTTTTGCTTAATCCCACCATGCTTCCCCCACACTAACTCCCCCAAAGCCCAGAATCACTTGTTAGTGTTGCACAAATTAGAACCTAATTTTTAGTCAGTTTTATTTTTGGAATGAACTATGTACTTATTTCTCATGGCTCAAACTCTGAAGGCTGAAGTGCATCAAGGTTTCGTATATTTTCCTTCGAAACCATTCATTTAAGTAATAAAAACAATTTCACTTTTTTAAAATTCATTTCTTTCATTTAGACCAGCTTGAGGTCTTATTTTTAGTTCCCTCCCAAATTAAGTTGATGTCATTTCTCCGTTCTGGTGCAGACAGCTAAAATTCTGATTGTCTTTCAGTGTGAAGAGCATTATTGGAATGGGAGTTGGAGCTGGTGCATATATTCTGACTAAATTTGCTGTAAGTGGTGCTTCCCTTATTTGTTCACTTAAATGCTCTGGAGGTAACTTTTTTCATGGCTCTTAGATTTTAAGCAGAGAGCCTCATCCACCAGTAGTTATCTTTTTATAAATGCATGCAAGAGTAAATTTTAGACAATGTTTTTGTGGAGTTGGACCAAATAAAAAGGCCACTTTAAAAACTATTCCAGAAATCCTGCCATCCCTATTTCTTAGTCATTTTTAAACTTTAAGGATGCAGGTAGCAAGTCTAAGTGTTCCTGTTGCAGGCTGCATTGCATGGATGGACATTTTAAATTCTCCAGTTTGGAAATCTGATTAGTTTGGTATGGGGTACTGTTCATGGCTCACCTCAGTGGTTAGGAAACAAAAATACACTAGCATTTACCATTCCTTTTGAGGTATTACTTTTTACTACCTTCTGTGAAGCTGTTAATCAGTCCCCAGGAAGTGAAAGCCCCTTTTTGTTTTGAAGAAACCTTCAACCCACCTCCTACCTTGTCTAAATACTGGTTGAAAAACGCTCCTTTACAAGGGGGAAAAAAATCATTGATCTTAGCAAAGTACATTCACTATTCTTAAGCTCAGCCAAGAATTCATTTGAAGGAATGTGAACCTATACTAGTTTAGTTGTCAAATAGCCTCATTATGAAACCTTGGTTTAGTTAGACTGAGGTAAGTGGTTAGGGAGGGCAGTGGGTGAAGAGGAGGAATGAGCATTATTGATTCTGACAATCCAAGATTAAAACTGGGCCAAAGTCTCAATTTGATCACCTAATCCACCAGCCTTGCCATCTACCTGCCTCAGGCCAGTGTCACAATATGAAATGCACTTGAGTTGTCTTCTGTATCTCAGCTATGATAGTATAGGCAATGCCTTTCAGACTAGCACAGACTTGGAACAGGTCAAGACTCCTAATACATAAGCCTTGGTAAAATTAGGTCCATAATTTTTGTAATACGTTTTGTGAAGTGTACTCTATTTATTTGGAACTTTTTTTCTCTCTCTCAGTTGACCTTTCCTGATCTTGTTGAGGGGTTATGTCTCATTAATATTAATTGCTGTGCTGAAGGTTGGATGGACTGGGCAGCAACTAAGGTAAGACTGTGTGTCTGTTAATAAAGGTACTGTGATCCAACAATGAAGTCAAACTGCTTGACAGAACTTGTCTGACTTGTTGAATTCTGCCCAATTTTGAGGCTAGAGTTTTCATTAGATTGATTTTGATTGGATTGGTATCAGTACTGTTAAGATTCTTGTTTGACCTATTTGTTAGCCCTGTTTTTCATGCAGTTGCATATTATTTATACGGTTTAAAAATTAATTTTAAACTGTCACTGGCTGGTAGCTTCCTAAGATATCTGGTAGATGAGGGAGAAGTGACCTTCACTTTCCAAAAAGAGGTTTTGTCCCATTTCTGAAATGTCGTCATCCAGCTTGAATTGATTCTTGAGGTGTTTGAATCAGGGTTTTTGGAAATTGTATTCTCAGTCTGCTGGTATCACACCTGACTGCCCTAGATCTGTTGAAGATCCACTTGATTACATATACCTTTACCTCAACCACCGCATGATGTTGGGGCCCCAAAGGGGAAAGAGTAACACCAAAGCGCACAGGCCCTATCAACATATGGTTCAGGTGGTAATCCTCCATTTTTAGACATAAATACAGAGCTGTGATCAGCTTGCAGAGAACAGTATGCATGAATGAGCTATGACAACCAGGGAGAAAGATGGCTGTGCCTGTCCACCTGAATGTAAAGTGAGATCCAAGGTAAGACTTCTGTTTGTTTTACGATAGATGATTTGAAATGAAAAAGTCCATTGGTGTGTGCCATTATTTGAGCATTGGCCGGTTATTCCAGATAGGTGTACAACAAAGACCATATATTAACCATGGTAGACTTTAATCTTTTTGTTTCTGATTTAGTCAGACTGGCAGAGTGGTCATGAGGATGAATTCTGAAATTGAGAAAATTTCCTAGAATAATGTTTGTGGATCTAGTCCGATCTAGTGATAATCAGTAAGTGATCCCCTAGACAGTGATCACCAACATGCAGAACTTTTAGTATCTGGTTTGAGGATGAGGAACTTGGGCTAGAAACAATTATTCTAAGCTTAAGTAAGGGTAACTTATTTTTAGAGTCAGGGCACAATTAACTTGAGTGACTGGAAAAGTAGTTTAGCAGCAAAGGCCATTTGAATAACAATGGTAGGCATTTTAGTAAAATAGCTCATGGCTCACAGCAAAAGAAAATCAGTGAGGAGGAAGGATTCTAGGGAAAGGATAATCCATCTTTGATTTAACCAAGTTAAATGTGGCAACAGATTGAAAATGCACAATATGGTAAAAATTTATAGTAAGGCAGAAGATGTTGAAAGTGTTAACAATCAACAAAAGGCCACCAAAAAGATGAATTTAAATAAACCCTTTTCATTTTGGGCTTGTGATGTCTGAATTCATAAACTTCCAGTGTATCCTGAGGTGCTCCTGTGTTCTTTTACCATGATAGGTGGTCAGTGATCTCCATTTGAAAAATCAGTGTTAGGCTGCTTCAACCACTTCCAGCAGCACTGTAGCAAGTCCTGTTTCACTCTGATTCTGCACCAGTTGCAGTATCTCATCTTTATATAGGATAAGTTCAAATTTAATTTTGGTACAGAATCTTTTGAATACATGTAGACCTTGTAAGAAAGTTTTGCTAACACAGGTGCTTTTAACATACCTTGGTTCTCCCTTGTTACAATTTTTTGGCTTCCAAAATTATTGATGGTTTTTTTGAAAAGGTTGAAACCTCAACAGATGTTTAAGTTTGGACTTTTTGTGAATTTCTGCTCCAGTCATTTGACATTTTTTGACTGCTTTTCATGGCTTATCATTCTCTTTATCCTTTTGGATGTGGTTAATGTGCCTTTTTGAATCCTACTAATATTAAACTTCTGAAATGAAAAGTCTGCAGATTTTTTTAAAAAATCCTGTAGTAAATAATTGCTTCTGGCTTTCTTTCGTCATCTGACTGAAATTGGGTAGGATGGAAGTTAAAATGAAGGTATTTACTTACTGTCTTTCCTATTTAACTTGATCTCTGGGGCACCTGCATTAACTGAAGCTCAGGTCTTTTCATTAGCTTATGGCCTGACTTGGAAGGCTTGTTGTGTTTTTGTTAATAAAGCTATGCAATTCTTTCCACTGCCATACTCCTTCACAATTCTTCTGCACTTTTTTGCTTCCCAGGTTAGAATTTATTTCTTGAGGAATTACTTAGCATTGCTATATGGTTTTCACTTAGTGCATCCTTTTTAAAAACATCTTGATGTGTCCTTTGTTGATTTGTATATCTCTACCTTTTTTAAATCTGTTTCTGATTCAATGTCATTTGAGTAGAAACTGCTTTGCCCTATAAAAGTCCATGGTAATTTTTAAACACCTTTTCTGAAATCTCCTCAAACCTTCTCCAAGAACAATTCTCCCACCCTCCCCATAACAAAGTTTGTAACCTTGGCATAATTTTACCCAAGCCCTCTTTGTATTGTCCCTAAAATTGTGATGCTCAGAATTGGTTAGAGCATAACCAACAGCTGTGGCCAGTGATCCTTGTTTGTTTTTACTTATGCTGTTCAAAAACTGAATCAAATTGCCCTGCTACATTTCCAGATTTTAATGAATAGATCTCCAATTTATTTTGCATGAGCTTTTAACTAACCTTTTTTTTAAAATTCAATCAGGTGATTACTGTGCATACATCTAAGCAGAAGCTAGATCCTCCTATGAAAGGATAGGATGATTGTGTGGATAGAGGCTTGTGGTGGATAAATATTAACAAAGACCAATTGAACAAACTGATTTGCTACTGCACAGTAGAGCAATGAAACAAACTTATTTACTTCATACTAAAGTGTATCTAAAGAACACAAGAGAAACCCATTTAACCAGTATGTCCCTATCCTGAAGTCTATTGTTATCTAAGCATTGCTAAGCAACATCCTGCTACTGATTTATTGCCTGAGGAGATGATGAAAGGTGTTGTGCATCATGAAGATTAAGCTGTGTTTTTCTTTGTTTTCTCCTAGATTACTGGTTGGACGTCAAACTTGACAGACATTGTGATCTCTCATCTGTTTGGAAAGGTGAGTTCAGTATCTTATCCCATAAATATGACTAATGCACCATTATGTTGGACTCCATCCAATCTCATGATTGCTCTTTTTCCAGAGAAAACTAGTAGTTGAATATCACCTTTTTTAAAGTTCCTGTCTTGCTTTTGATTTTTGTTTTGACAATCTTAGAGGAACTACCTTTTTTTTTTGATGTGGTCAAGCAAGGGCATGGAATGCATTCTGAGTGAGGATCTTGAATTTGAAATGATTTACTAGTACCAGTACGGATCCTAAGGTGGCTGAGTCTTGAGGAATGCAACTGGCAGACTGAATTTGCATGAGAAAGCTTTAATAGTGCAATGTCATCCTCAACATGTTTATTGCTGACATTGTCAGTTTTTTCTATATTGCAGTTTTATTAGGTGTGCTACCCCTGTACTGTGGTTCCTACTTTGCCCAATAACCATGTGATACATTTCCAAATTTCATTTAGAAAGCAAGACGGTTACTTTTTATCAAAGAATATCAATAAAATGGTTAAACAGACTTTAATAAATGCACATTGATTCTTCAGTTTTTGTATTTTTATGAAGTTTTTTAAAATGAGCAATCTAACATGTTTGCATCAATGTCAAGCTCAACTGGCCTATAGTTTTCATCTTTCCTGCCATTCATGAAAAGAGGGTTTATTGTTCCCATTCAGTTGGACCCTTTCCAGAATCTGCTAATTTTGTAATATTAGCACTTGCACATCTATCTCATTGGCTACCCTTCTGAAATCCTAAGGTGAAGTCTGTCAAACCTGCGGCTTGTTATAATGCAGCTCCATCAGATTTTTCTATAAGCACCTTTTTTCCCTCCAGTTCCATCTTCCTCTTGTCCTGACTTGCAATTGTGTTCTGGATTCGTGGTGCTGGAAGAGCATAGCAGTTCAGGCAGCATCCAAGGAGCAGTAAAATCACCTTTTTCAGGCAAAAGCCCTTCATCAGGAATAAAGGCAGAGCCTGAAGTGTGGAGAGATAAGCTAGAGGAGGGGGTGGGGAGAAAGTAGCATAGAGTACAATAGGTGAGTGGGGGAGGGGTTGGAAGTGATGGGTCAGGGGGTGGGAGAAAAGGGTGGAGTGGATAGGTGGAAAAGATAGGCAGGTAGGACAAGTCATAGGGACTGTGCTGAGCTGGAAGTTTGGAACTAGGGTGAGGTGGGGGAAGGGGAAATGAGGAAGCTGAAGTCCACATTTGATGCCCTGGGGTTGGTGTTCTGAGGCAGATGGTGTTTTGAGGGAGTGGCGGTGAAGGAGGCCCAGAACCTCCATGTCCTTAGCGGAGTGGGAAGGGGAGTTGAAATGTTGGGCCACGGGGTGGTGTGGTTGATTGGTGCAGATGTCCTGGAGATGTTCCCTAAAGCGCTCTGCTTGGAGGTGTCCAGACACTCCAATGTAGAGGAGACTATCTGTTGCTCCTGATGCAATCATGGTATTAGTGGATGTGCAGGTAAAACTTGATGTGGAAGGCTCCTTTAGGGCCTTGGATGGAGGTGAGGGAGGAGGTGTGGGCACAGTTTTGCAGTTCCTGAAGTGGCAAGGGAAGGTGGGTTTCGGGGGGTGGACCTGACCAGGTAGTCATGGAAGGAATGGTCTTTGCAGAAGGCAGAAAGGGGTAGGAAGGGAAATATATCCCTGGTGGTGGGATCTTCTTGGAGGTGGTGGAAATGTCAGTGGATGATTTTGGTTTATGCGAAGGTTGGTAGGTTGGAAAGTGAGCACCAGGGGCATTCTGTCCTTGTTACAGTTGGAGGGGTGGGGTCTGAGGGCAGAGGTGCAGGATGTGGATGAGATGTGTTGGAGGGCACCTTTAACCATGTGAGAACAAATTGCAGTCTCTAAAGGAGGAGGCCATCTGGTGTGTTCTGTGGTGGAACTAGTCCTCCTGGGAGCAGATATGGTGGATGAATTGGGAATACTGGATGGCATTTTTGCGGGAGGTAGGGTGGGAAGAGGTGTAATCCAGGTAGCTGTGGGAGTTGGTGGGTTTGTTTTTAAAAAGTCAGTGTCAAGTCAGTCTTCATTAATGGAGATGGAGAGGTCCAGGAAGGGGAGGGAGGTGTCAGAGATGGTCCGGGTGGAATGTGTTGAAGTTGGTGAATTGCTCAACCTCCTCACAGCAGCATGAGGTGGCATCAATGTAGTGGAGGAAGAGGTGGGGAGTGGTGCTGGTGTAATTACAGAAGATTGGCTACATAGAACAGCCGAAGAGACCAGCATAGCTGGGGCCCATATGTGTGCCCATGGCTACCCCTTTGGTCTGGAGGGAGTGGGAGGATTCAAAGGAGAAATTGAGGGTGAGGACCAGTTATGCCAAACGAATGTGACTGTGGAAGGGTACTGTTGGAGATGTTGGGAGAGGGAAAAAACATGGCTTGGAGGTCCTGGTCATGGCGGATGGAGGTGTAGAGGGATTGGATATCCATGGTGAAGATGAGGCGTTTGGGGGCTGGGGAAACAAGTCTTGGTGGTGGAGGGTGTGGATGGTGTCTCGAATGTATGTGGGGAGCTGCTGGACCAGAAGGTTAGGACAGTGTTGAGGTAGGTAGAGGTGAGTTCAGTATGGCAGGAGCATGCTGAGACAATGGGTCGGCCAGGGTGGTCAGGCTTGTGGCTCTTTGAAGGAGGTAGAACCGGGCAGTGCGGGGTTCCTGGACTGAGGTTGGAAGCGGTGGGTGGGAGATATCCGAGGTGATGAGGTTCTGTATGGTCTGGGAGATGATGGTTTGGTGATTTTGGAGGGGGAGGGGGTGGGGTGGGGTCATGGTCAAGGGGGCAGTAGAAGAGGTATCGAGTTGATGTTTGGCTTCTTCAGGAATCTGGCACACTGACCTCTACACTGCTGAAGTGCTGATGCCTGAAACGTCGATTCTCCTGTTCCTTGGATGCTGCCTGACCTGTGCTTTTCCAGCAACACATTTTTCAGACTACCACTGTGCCCCCTTTATCTGCTGGCTTGGTGAGGTTGGAATTGGAGCAGAGGGATTGGAGGGCTGTGCGTTGAGGGTGAGAGGTTGGAGGGGAGTAGACCGGTTGAGGCAGTTAATGTCCCGATGGCAGTTGGAAATGAGGTGGAGGGCAGGTCACATGGACACCCCGCGGTGGCCTATGGGTGGAGTATTGGAGGCGAGTGAAGGGGTCCTCTAAGGTGGGTGGGAGTCCTGATTGTGAAAGTAAGCTCTGAGGCTGTGGATGAAGTGTTCGACGTCACTGCTTGTATTAAATTCAGGACGGAGGGGGATGAAGGTGAGTCCTTTGCTGAGGACTGATTATTCCTCCTCAGTGAAGGGAAGGTCTGGAGGGATGGTGAAAACTCGCCAGGGCTGGGATCTGGTGTGTGGGGAGCTGGGTGTGGAGGTGGAGCCTGTAACTGGAGTGGGTGTGATGGTGGGGAAATGAGCAAGGGGTGGTGTTCCCCTCAGGGTTCTGGGGGCTAGGAATGGTGACAGTGGGATCTGTGGGGAGCATGTCAGCAGAATGCAGGTGAATGGTGATGGGGGTGGAAGGGGTGGCAGACATCACTGAGCATGTGACATCAGTGATGTGGGGTGGAAGTGATGTCATATGTGATGCATGAGGAATTGAGGGGCAGAAGTGATTGTGGGAGTGGTGGTGATGGGGGCAGAAGTGACATCACTTCCAGCATGGGGGTGGCAGCTGCACCAGCCACATGGCTAATTCCCTCCCCTTCCTGGACCTCTCCATCTCCATTAATGACGACCAACTTGACACTGATTTTTTACAAACCCACTGACTCCCACAGCTACCTGGATTACACCTCTTCCCACCCTACCTCTTGCAAAAATGCCATCATGTATTCCCAATTCCTCTGCCGTATCTGTTCCCAGGAGGGCCAGTTCCATCACAACATACCAGATGGCGCCACCTTTAGACCGTAATTTCCATTCCCACGTGGTTAGATGCCCTCTGACCCCACCTCTCCAACCATAACAAGGACAGAATGCCCCTGGTGCTCACTTTCCACCCTACCAACCTTCACAAACCAAATCACTGCTGACATTTCCGCCACCTCCAAACAGACCCCACCACCAGGGATATATTTCCTTCCCCACCCCTTTCCACCTTCCACAAAGACTGTTCCCTCCATGACTACCTGGTCAGGTCCACGCCCCACTACAACCCACCCTCCATCCTGGCACCTTTCCCTGCCACTGCAGGGACTGCAAAACCTGCGCCCACACCACCTCCCTCACCTCCATCCAAGCTTCTAAAGGAGCCTTCCACATCAAAGTTTTTACCTGCACATCCACTAATATTTATTGTACCCGTTGCTCCTGATGCAGTCCCCTCTACATTGGGCAGACTGGACACCTCCTAGCAGGGCACTTTAGGGAACGTCTCTGGGACACCTGCACCAATCAACCACACCGCCCCGTGGCCCAACATTTCAAATCTCCTTCCCACTCCGCTGAGGACATGGAGGTCCCGGGCCGCCTTCACCGCCGCTCCCTCACCACCAGACGCCTGGAGGAAGAACGCCTCATCTTCTGCTTTGGAACACTTCAACCCCAGGGCATCAATGTGGACTTCAACAGTTTCCTCACTTTCCTCGCCCTAGTTCTAAACTTCCAGCTCAGCACTGTCCCCATGACTTGTCCTACCTGCCTATCTTTTTTCACCTATCCCCTCCCCCTGCCCCTGACCTATCACCTTCATCCCCTCCCCCACTCACCTATGTACTCTGATACTTTCTCCACACCCCCACCCTCCTCTAGCTTATCTCTCCACCCTTCAGGCTCTCTGCCTGTATTCTTGATGAAGGGCTTTTGCCCGAAACATTGTTTTTACTGCTCCTCAGATGCTGCCTGAACTGCTGTGCTTTTCCAGCACCACTAATCCAGAATCTGGTTTCCAGTGTCTGCAGTCATTGTTTTTACCCACTATTTGTGTTCTCTTTAGTGAAGACAAAATATTTTTCTTTCTATATTATGTTTAGACACTTAAGTCTACAGTTTCTGAATCCAGAACAAGCAGCATCACATTGCTGTATGGTCTTGCTTTTTTTGCCCTCCATTTTTTTCTTACACTTCTTTTCTCGTTTGCAGAGGTGTCCAAGTGAAACCTGCATGCTGACAGTATATTCAGATTTTGGCCAGAACTATTTGGCTTTGGACCCTGTGCTGTTGATTTCAGATGTGTATTCAATAACTGAATACTAAAAGAAAATAGCTTAATGGCAGCTGCCACTCAAGTTCTTGACCACACTTATATAACAATTGTGGTTAATGGCAGTTGACTGAAGAGAAAAGTCTTAGAGCAGCACCAAGACACTTGCTACAGAGTTCATGAAGCATTGTTAGTGGCCCAACCATGTTAAACTGATTCTTTAATGACCTCTGGCCAGGAATTGCTGATTTTCATTTTTTGTGCCTACGTTTGCATGATCACAAGGCAACACTTATCAAGAGATCAAGAAACTTGTGGTGATTAGGTTAGATATGATTCACTAGAGTATGGAAATGGGCCTTTTGGCCCAAGTCCACACCAGCCTGCTGAAGAGTAACCGTCCCAGACCCCTTCACCCTCGTTACCTCTGACTAATGCAGAAGCACTCGGTAATTTAACATGACCGATTCACCTAACTTCCACTTTTTTGGATGGTGGGAGGAAACTGGAGCACACAGACTCTTGGAGAATGTGCAAACTCAACACAGTTGCACAAAGTGGGAATCCAACCCAGGTCCCTAACACTGAGGCAGCAGTGCTAACCACTGAGCCACCCTGCTGCCTAGTGGTAAGTTGTAAGTTGTAATCTTCTCCCATGTTCTAACCCCACCTGTTCTACACTGGTATTGCCATAGTAGAGATTCCTGCCTCAATATATTGGCGATACCCACTAGCCAGCAACTTGGATTGGGCAGAACAACTCATGCAGGGCAAAGTACTTAAATGTATGCCCACTTCATTGTTATATTCCCAACCCAAGTAAAGTCATCTGTTATGAATGCCTAGCTACTCAGACACATTTAGAATAGCAAATTTAACATAATTTGCAACTCTGAAAATTATTATCTTGCATGCCTCTATCATTGGAGTACACTATCTACAGCATGTGTGCTGCAGGATGTCAAAACAGTAACTTTTAAAGTTGCTTCTGTGTTTTGCTGCCTTGTGATGTCTATCACTAGATTCAAAGTGGCAATGCTGTGTGAATTGCACATCATATTGCACATTTTCCTTACTTATGGGTATCAAATCCTGTTTTATGTTTTCTATTACCACACCTAGCATCTTTATCGTTTTTGGTAAAGAAATGCTTTAACTCGATCAAAGCATTTGAAGGGCTTTGGGCACTTTTTGTAGTAGGGTGTGGGAAAGGATGCATGCAAAATTTAATCAACTAGTATTTAATGGTTTTTGCCAAAGTAAGGTTTGATCTTGGATAGTTAGGATTCCTTTGTCAGAGGAAGGTCACGTCTAACCAATCTAATTGAATTTTTGAAGGTGACCAAGTGTAAATCAGGGAATTGGATGTGAAATTCAGCCAAGTCTTTGACAACATCCTATATGGGAGCCACTAACCGTTTCCATTTACAGCTAATCACTCTCCTCTCCTAGTCAGTTCATTATCACTCTGTCTGTTCAGTTGTTCTTATCTCCTTTTTTTAATCTATCCCCACATTTCATTTACTCCTTACCCCTCCACCCTATCTTCTTTACATATAAACCAACATTTTTCTAGCTACCATCAGTTCTGAGGAAGGGTTACAGGACTTGACATTAATTCTGATTTATCTTCAGCAATGCTGCCAGACATTTTCCAGCATGTCTTTGTTTCATGCATGGGAGAACCTCTTGCTGGGAAAAGCACCAGGTATCAATGATAACTTGGCAAGTTGCATCCAAAATTTTGGTTTAATGGTGAAAGCTGTCCACAGGGACAGATTAGTCTAATTATACACTGGTTGAGGTTACCATGAAGGTCCACTCCACTTTCTCCCCTTGCCTGAGATATGGTGACACACTCCACATTTTTTAGAATGTGTGGGCATGGTATGACTCACCAGTTGGTTGACAATGAGGAAGGTATTGGGTTCCAAGACTATATAAATGTATGGTCAGATGAACAGATACAGCAGCTAGGATTTAACCCTGATAAGGTACTTCCCTGCTATCCAGTTTCTTCCAATGAACAGCAGGACACAAGGAAGAATCGAGGAATCTTGGGATGCTTGTCCATAGACTGCAATACCAGATTTGTAGGATAGTTAAGGCAGAGATTCTTGCCTTTAGTTGTGGCAGAGATTTAAAAACTGAGCTGTACAGAACATCTAGTGAGACTACGTAGACCCATTTGTACAGCATGAAACTGACCTTTCGGTCCAACTCGTCCATGCCGAACAGATCTGGAGCACTGCAGTTCTGGTCTCCTCTAGAAGAATGGTGTGACTGCAGTGGAGGAAGTGCAGAGGAGATTCATCAGGATGTTGCCTGGGATGGAGTAGTTTATCTATGAAGACAGAATGGTAAGTTCAGGTTGTTTAGAGCAGAGAAACCTGAGAAGGGACTTGTTTCAGGTCATAGTTATAGAGAGAAAAATGTGTTGCTGGAAAAGCACAGCAGGTCAGGCAGCATCCAAGGAGCAGGAGAATCAACATTTCTGGCATGAGTCCCTATTCAGGAATATAGAAGGGCTCATGCCCAAAACGTCAATTCCTGCTCCTTGGATGCTGCCTGACCTGCACCTTCCCATACCCACCACCATCTTTTCTCTAAAGAAAACAACTCTAGGCTGTCGGCACTCTTACATGCAACACTCCAACACTTGCAAAATCTTAGTAAATCTCCTCTGCATCCTCCAGGTCTGCCATATCCCTCCTATAATGTGGATTCCAGACTGCCCTGCATGCCTAATTAACACCTTGTGCAGTTCCAGCATAAATGCTGTCTCGGATCATAAAAGCAAGTATACTATTTGGGTTAACATTTGAGGGGCATGATGAATGAAAAGCATCTATTCCCTCTTTGTTAAATCGTTAATAACCAGAATACATACCTCTTGCCTTTTAAGATTTAGTTGTGATTTTGAGGAATTGCTTTTCATGAAGTGGTGGGAATCTGGAAAGCTCAGTGGGAAATCTCTTAACCTTAAGCTTTATCCAAGTACTTTTTAATGTTGTAACATTAAGACTGTAGGTCAAGTGCTGGAAAGTGAGGCTAGCATAGTTTTAGGTGTCAGAGGGATAGAAGTGTCTTTGCTTGCCTATACAAATCGATACCTGATGACAACGTTACATAGTCCCAACAACAATTTGACAAGGCTTGCAGGTAATTTCTATAAAATAAAAGATAGTCATTGTCTTTTAGATATGAATGTTGTGAAATGTCTGTCAAAATTGCCAATGATGTTTGCTAAGATTTTAGCAATCCTAATTTAATTTAAAATGTAAAATACTGTAAATGTTGGAAATGCTCAATCATGCAGCATTTGTGGAGACAAAGATTTCAGTCTAGGCAATGCAGCCAAACCTGCTGAACACTTGAAAACCAAATTTTTCTGAGTTTATGTTGTGTATATTAAAAATGTAAGTTTGTCAATCTACTTTCACAAACCATTCTTTACCTCTTGCCTGAGATTGATTAAACTACTTTGATTTGATTTTGCAATTACCATTGTTTAATAAATTTGCAATCTGTTTTAGGATGAAATACATTCGAACCCTGAGTTGATCCAGATGTATCGTGCTCACATTACTTCTGAGATTAATCATAACAACTTGCAACTTTTTGTTGATTCATACAACAGGTAAAGTAGTACTGGATTCCTTTTTCAATTTTGGTCAATTAATTATGACCTAGATAAAGGCTCTATACTGTGAAGCACAGTAAAACATTTTTAAAAATTCAAGCACATTCACAACTTGTGTTTTCAGTAAGGCAGCAGTTGTTAGCATAATCATTGGCCTCTAAGGTTCCTTTAGAGCTAGAAAAGAAACTACTAGTGTTTCTTTACATTTATGGTAAAAGTCATGAAAAGCATCCTTCAAAAGGAACTTGTGCATTGCAATCACCAAGGGGGGGGAAAAGTATGAGGAGAAATTTTTTTTAAAAAAGGACTAAACTGATGCAAGTCTTCCATCCAATGTCCTGCATCCTAGGATCGTAAAGGAGGGGCTTAAAGATTGCAAATGAATTCCGTTGTAATGCTTCACACTTTGCTAGTTTCTAGAGAATTGGCAAATTAGTAGAAAACAAATTTATTAGAGGAAATAAGCCAATTAGTCTAAATATGACATTGGCAAAATGATAGGTATTTTAGAAAACAATATCATGTAGAGCCTGGATAGGTTTTTGAAGGGGAGATGGTGTTTCACAAACTTTTTTATTTAGAATGTGTAAAAGAGAACCAGAAATGTCATGTATTTGAATTTGTAAAAGTTACTTTACAAAATGTGAACTCCTGAGAATTAGGGTGGTTTATATTAGGATGGGTGATTGATTTAACAGAAGCAGAGGTTGGAATAAGTGAATAAGATTCAGGTTGGACTACTCTGCTGTTCACTATTTACAATTTATTCATCGCTTGGATGAAGGGATTGACCACTGTAACCATTATTCGTAAACGATTCAAAGTCTACAAAGGGATTTAGATAACTTCAAGAACCATGGTTGCTAGAAATCTAAAACAAATTCTTGAACAAACTTGGCATGTTTGGCAGTATCTGTGAACAAAATATTGACATTTTGAGTCGAGTGACTCTTAAGAATTTTAGACTTGTAGAACCTAGGAAATGTTGGAATCCGAAGCAGTGCATTTTTTCAATTCATGGGATGTGGGCATTGCCAGTTGGACCAGCATTTATTGCCCATCACTAATTCTCCTTAAGGTAGTGGTGAGCTGCCTTGAATAGACCCACAATACTGTCAGGGCTCAGATTCCCAGGATTTTGATCCAGTAACAAAGAAGGAACTGTAATATTACCAAATAAAGATGGTGTGCAGCTTGAATGGGTGCTTCCAGAAAATGGAATTGTCTGGCAACTGCCTCCTTTAAAACTCTCAAATGTAAAATGTCAAGTCCTGGGATGTTTTGATTTAATGGATTAAACTTTTTTTTTCTGGGGCGGGGGGGTGGAAAGCACCTACTTCACTCTTACTAGGCCCTAGGCTACCTTCTATTTCTAGCAGTAATTTATCTTTTTGATGTCAGGCTTCACAGTACAGTTTTCCCTTAATTTTGGGGATTTGGTAGGGGTTGGGCATTAGGCATTTGGTTAATGTAAGATTGTCTCCTACATTAGTGTCCAGCTGCCCTCCCTGATGTCATGTAGTTGGAGGACTACAGCAGAGAAAACGACCTTTTTTGGTTCAAGGCAGCACCAGTGAAAATTACTTTTTGGCCCAGAGCCTCTTTATGCTTTAGCATCACGAGTGTACATATAAATAAACTATGGGGGTTTTGTCTCTACCTAATTTTTACAGGCAATGAGCTCCATTTCCTACCACTTCCTGCTCTTACCCTTTTTTAAATATGGGTCATTTAAACTGCTCAGCAGGTCTGGCATCATCTGTGGAGATAAATCAGTCCTTTTTATTGGCCAAGTCACCCACCCTCGGGACTGTTGACTGACTTTTCTCTCCCCAGATGCTACCAGACCTGCAGAACTTTTCCAGCAATATCTGGTTGTGTTCCTGATGTACAGCATCTGAATTTCTTGTGGTTTGGTTTTATCCTAGTCAATCGTGCTTCTAATCCGTGGCAAACAAATGTGGTCTGTCTGTATTCTCGTTTTTTTTAATCTAATGTTATCCTCCTCACTGTTTGCCACCTCAACAATTTTCCTATCATCTGGGAACTGATTAATCTTCGTACATTCAAGTCTGTGTACACAGAAAAAGCAACACTGATCCCTGTGGAACCTCACTGGGCACAGGCTTCCAATCATCAGACCCCTCTTCCATCTCCCTCTTTCTGCATGGTCAATTCTGGATCTAATTAAGTTTGTTTGGATCCCATGGCTCTTGTGATCAGTAACCCTTGAAGTTCAAATAGATTGTCCAATGCCTTCCCCTCCTACCTGTTCACTACTTTGAAAAATTTAATCGAATTGATTAACAAAACCATGCTGACTGTTTGTTTTTTGTATCTGCATTTGGAGAGGCAGATTAATACTACCACGTTTTTCCCTTTTCTAATGAACAATGCACAGTATTCATTTAGAATCCTCCTGATCTTTGGCTCCACACACAAGTTACCACTGATATCCTTAATGAGCCCTATCCTTTCTATTGTTGCCCTTTTACCATTTAAAGTATTTGTAAAATGGATTTTCCTTTTTACACTATTCCTTCCTGTTCATTTTTGCACTCTCCTAACTTCCTGGTTTTAAGTTTGCCCATACTGTGTTCCTCTAGAGCTTTGGCAGTATGTCACAAGTCTTTTTTGTTTAATCTTCCAATCCTATATATCCCTTTTTGATGTCTAGGGTTCACAGGACTTAGTCCCACCCTTGTCTTTGTTAGAACATTACAGCCCTACTCTCGCTCATTGGTTGGAGCAGTGGGACACATACAAAGCAATTGCATTTTTTCCTGGAAAAAGGTAATCTGCATTTGATTCACTCTAGCTAAATCATACCTGATCCATATTAAAATCTGGCCTCCTGCAAGTTTTTAGAATGGTTTAATGTCCTGTCCATCCTTGTCCCTCTTTTTTTCCATTGCAATCTTTAATTTAGCAGAGTTATGATCAGTATATGCAAAAGCACTTGTGCTAATACTTGGCCTCATTTACCTAAGAATTTAAGTACAGGACTGTTCCATGTCTTTTTATGGCCTTCTATGTATTGGCTTTTAAGATCTCTCCTGGATGCATATTAAGAATTACGCTCCTTCTAAACTTTCGCACTGACTATGCCAGTTAATTTTGGAAGTTGAAATTCCCTATTATCACTACCCTATTTAGTCTTCTGAAATTTGTCTACATATCTATTCTTCTGTTTATCTTCAGTTACAATGCATTCCCAGCAATGTGATGGTCCCTCTTGGGTTTTAAGTTCTATCTGTATGGCTTCACTAGAGGAGCCTTCTAGGATGCCATCCCTCCTTACTGCTATAATTGATGCCATGATTAATATTGTGATACCCCTTTCTCTTTTACCTCCTTCCTTGTCTCCCCTGAAAACCTTTATCCTGGAGTTAACAATTCCCCACCAGCCCTGGAAACAATGTCTCCATGATCACAATGAATTCGTACCTCCATGGTTTGATTTTTGCCCTTGATTCATCTGCCTCATTTGTCAGGCTCCCTGCATTTAAAGACCACCCAACCTTGTCAAACTCCCTTGTACCACCAGTCACCTACCTGTTTTTGTTTTTCTCTTCCCCCACCCCCTCAACTTGTCAGTCTTTGGTTTTTGCAGTCTCACTGCTGCATGCTGGTTTTGTTCCTGAACATATCTGCTAGGGATAGGTTAAAGGTTCCAGAAGCTGATACTGGATCACTATTGCCCATGCTGGCTGTTTATCAGACATCATACAATGCTGGTATATTGGAAGATGATGGGAGAAGTTTGTGTTGAGGCTCAGAGGGATAAGGAAGATATAGACTGTAGGGAAATAGATGATGGCACCTTGCAAAGTCTCCATATTAGAGGAGGAAGTGCTGTATTGAAACAAAGGTGGATAAATCCCCAGGACCTGATCAGGTGTACCTAGAACTCCAGGAAGCTAGAGAAATTATTGCCTCTTGCTGAAATATGTATCGTCCAATAGGTACAAGTGAGAAGACTGGAGTTTGGCTAACGTGGTGCCACTGTAAGAAGGGTGGTAAGGACAAGCCAGGGAACTATAGACCAGTGAGCCTGATGTCAATCGTGGGCCAAGTTGGCAGGAATCCTGAGGGACAGGATGTACATGTATTTGGAAAAGCAAAGACTGATTCGGGATAGTCAACATGGCTTTATGTATGGGAAATAATGTCTCAAGCTTGATTTGAGTTTTTGAAGTAACAGGATTGAGGGCAGAGTGATAGATGTCATCTATATGGACTTCAGTAAGATAGTTTGACAGGGTTCCCCATGGGATACTGATTTAGCAAGTTAGATCTCTCAATGCAGGGAGAACTAGCCATTTGGATGCAGAATTGGCTCAAAGGTAGAAGACCGAGGAGAGTGGTGGGTTGTTTTTCAGACTACAGACCTGTGACCAGTGGAGTCCCACAAGGATCTGTGCTGGGTCCTCTACTTTTTGTCATTACATAAATGATTTTGATGCAAGGTTTGCGAAATATAAGCAGTAAGTTTGCAGATGACTCCAAATTGGAGGTGTAGTAGACAGTGAAGGTTACCTCGGGTTACAACAGGATCTTGACCAGATGGGCCAATGGGCTGAGAAGTGGCAGGTGGAGTTTAATTCAGATAAAAGCAGGATGCTGCATTTTGGGAAAGCAAATCTTAGCAGGATTGTACACTTGATGGTAAGGTCCTAGGGAGTGTTGCTGAACAAAGACCATGGAGTGCAGGCTCATAACTCCTTGAAAGTGGAGTCGCTGGTAGATAGAATAGTGAAGAAGGCATTTGGTATGCTTTCCTTTATTGGTCAGTATTGAGTTCAGGATTTGGGAGGTCATGTCCTGTCTGTACAGGACATTGGTTAGGCCACTGTTAGAATATTGTGCAATTCTGGTCTCTTTCCTATTGGAAGGATGTTGTGAAACCAGAAAGGGTTCAGAAAAGATTTAAAATGATTTTGCCAGGGTTGGAGGACTTGAGCTATAGGGAGAGGCTTAACAGGCTGGAGTGTCGAAGGCTGAGGGGTGAGCTTATAGAAGTTTACAAAATTTATGGGGCATGGATAGGGTAAATAGGTAAGTCTTTTCCCTGTGGTCAGAGTCCAGAACTAGAGGGCATCGGTTTAGGGTGAGGGGAAAGATAAGACCTACAGGGCAACTTTTCCACGGAGGGTGGTATGTAATGAGCTGCCAGAGGAAGTGGTGGCGACTGGTATAAATGCAACATTTAAAAGGCATTTGGATGGGTATATGAATGGAAGCGTATGGAGGGATATGGGTGGGGTGCTGGCAGGTGGGACTATTTGGCTTGGGATATCTGGTTGGCGTGGACAGGTTGGACCATGCTGCACATCTCTGACTCTAAATGACAGTTGTTTAATGTACAAAATAAAAGCAAATTACTGCAGATGCTGGAATCTGAAACCAAAGAGAATGCTGGAAAATCTCAGCAGGTCTGGCAGCATCTGTAAGGAGAGGAAAGAACTGACGTTTGTCAAAAGGGTCAGTTAGACTCAACGTCAGCTCTTTCCTCTCCTTACAGATGCTGCCAGACCTGAGATTTTCTATCATTTTCTCTTTGGTTGCTTAATGTACAGCTGGAATATCTAGAACGTGCCTGAAATGTTTAAGTTTGAAACTATTGATGAGAAGCACTACAGTACACAATCAGTAAACAAGGTTTGGGAAAGATTTGTAAATTAAACAAAAGCAAGCCATTCTGACTTGTAAACTTTAACATGGCTTTTTTTTCTTTGTAGCCGAAGAGATCTAGATGTTGAGCGCCCTCTTCCTGCAGGGCAGCACCATCACCATCACCAAGGTCTTACTTTACAGTGAGTTTTTGAATTCATCCTTTTGGATCCAGCATTGAATTTGGACTGTTGGATGGAAACTAGTCTATTTTGTTTTGAACTTTATGATAGTATTGAGGAAGATTCAATGGTTGTACAAATGAAATCATCAGCTAGTTGTTAGGGAGGGGAGCATTTTTCACGAACCTGATGTCCAAGTTCAGCTTGATTAACAGTTCAACCCTCAGTCAAGAAGCGAGTTGGTCATTGACTACAGCCACAGTTGTTTGGTTCATGCTAGATTCTAGGTCTTGATCCGGTAGTAAATAAGGGACTGTGTGGCTCCTAGTAGTGGTAATGGGGTAGTGGCTGTGATTTAGAATGGATAGAGTTGAGTAAATAAAGCTGGGGAATGAGTTGCTAGGGTCAGGAAAGAGGTATTTGGAACTTTCATGAGCAAAACAAGTTGGGACCTGATTTGAGTGTAGGTTATAATCCACCTCCTCGAATTGGTTGGTTGGCCTAGTATATTTAAATTTAGAACAGGACATGTTTGGGTTGGGAGTTAGTTTTCTAACTTGAGCATATCCCCTTTAGACCTCCCAGGAAATTGAATATATTTCAGCCTTTTTCTGATGTGGTTTAAAATGGTCCTTTACATCTTTACATAATGCTTCTCTCTATCCAACTGATTGGATTATTATTGTGGAAGTGTCTTATTGTGGAAAAGTCTTATTGTACTGAGTAATGGTAAAATCGTATGATATTGACTAGTGAGTTGTGTTGATCATATTTTTGTTTGTAGGTGTCCAGCTTTGTTGGTGGTTGGAGATACTTCACCTGCAGTGGATGCTGTGGTATGTTAAGATTGTTAATCCAATTTAAATTGATGCTTTATCATGGTGTCCAGTAAATGTTTGCTCAAACTTTTGTTAACACCTATTGCCTTGTATAACCACAATATTGCAATTATTTGGGAGCTTTAAAGGATTTAAATTGATTTTGAGCTTGTTTTGATTCTTGGGCATTTTTCTAAAATGAAATTTCTAAACCTTGCATGTGTTTTTGTCAGCTAAATATTCAGTGTCTTTGGGAAGTGAAATGAGTTCCTTAATACTGTATGTATGCATCATTTTAAGTGATCAAGAAATTTTATGCCTGAAAACTAAATGCACAATTTTTGGTCGTCTTGGAATCTGCACTGAAATTTGGATGTTTCTAATTGCATTTTATTACTTTCTGGAATAATATACTAAATTGGCCTGACTGCTTATATCCTTGAATATAATCTGTGTAGTAAAGCCAATATGTTCTGGAATAAGTTATCTCAAAGACGTAAGATGTTAAAAATTCATCTCACTAAAATAATCCTGGTCATAAAGGTCAGCTTCAAAACATTGTCAAAAACTAATAAATTTTCTCTTGGGCCATAATGTGGCAACTGTCATCAGAAAACTAAGATATTAGATATATTGTTTCAGTCTCCACCCTGCATGTAATAAGAATTGATTTGTGTACACATCCTACTTGCTGTCGTCATTAGCACACTTGATCATTCCTGAAGAAGGGCTTATGCCCGGAACATCAATTCTCCTGTTCCTTAGATGCTGCCTGACCTGTGCTTTTCCAGCAACACATTTTTCAGCTCTGATCTCCAGCATCTGCAGTCCTCACTTTCTCACACTTGATCAGCTGTTATCCAACATTAAGTGTCTACTCAAATTGGTTTTACTCTAATGACTTTGTGCTGGCCAAGATTGAAGTAGAAAATTAAAATGCCATACTTCATTGTATGAGTGACATTAACAGTTGTAAACACATTGATCTGGAACTGCTAAATTAACTGTCTTTGTTTGAATTTTCAAACATCTAAACTGAAGTAGAATTGTAAGAAACTTTAGAGGCACATGCCAAGTAACCTAAACTGGAATAATGCTGAAAGGAGATTTGCTGTAATCATTAATGGGACTTTCAAATTAACTCATCTTTGGTCTGTTACTGATGTGTCCTTGTCAAAGAAAATTTGAGATAAATAAAATGCATTTTTCTTCCCTTCTGATAGAGGTAACTGCATGTTTGTGACACCATAAAGCTTGTAATGGTTCATTACTGCACTTTTTTGTATTCTCTTACAATGTTGTTATTTACTTATCCTAATTGCACATAAGTGGTGAGCTGCAGCCTTAAACATGTATAGTCCGTACAGTGTAGATACAAATTCAGTACTGTAAAGTGAGAACTGCACTCCCAGGATTTTAACTCCATGAAAGAAGGAACAGTCGTACTCTAAATGTTTGGTCACCCCTGGCTGGTGGCTCAATATCAGGCTTTGGAATCGCACGTGCATATTATCTAGTGAATTAATCAGAGGACACAAGGAGTCATTACTTTCTGGTGGGGTGGAATTGACAGAATCAACACCATTATTATAGACGTTTTCTTGTTGGAATGTTAAATGACAAAGCAGTTTCTCTGTCAGCATAATTAGAGCAAGTTGAGATTATGTAAAATTTATCTAAACTGGGGATCATCTCTTGGTTAATTAAGTCATTTAGTTTCATAATCATGTAAAAGTGCTTACTGCTGAAAATCTTTTCTTTCAGGTTGATTGTAATACTAAACTTGATCCGACAAAGACTACTCTGCTAAAGGTAATGTTATGGTATTTGGCTTTAGAATAGTTCTGGATGTCTGATACTTATCACCAGCAAAAGGCAAGCTTACAAGAAATCCATTGCTTACTGTTTAACCACAATGTGGATGACTTGAGTCTTTTTAAAAAAAAATCATTGTTTAGGTGGTCTTTTAGATTGTAAAATCCACTTCCAAACCAAAGCATCTTAAGTTTGAGGTGTCTCTCATTTAGAAATGACTGGATGAAAGGAAAATAGTCTTTCAGAAATGCAAATGAATTAATGTTCTTGTGATTAGTGCAGAATTTTGGAGATAGAACCTGGCACTTGGCTGCAGAATGCTCTTATTCAATTTTGATCTGCTCTATTTTAGTGCACAGATATCCAAGATAAGTGCAGGTAGTGAACCTGCTTGTGCAGGTCCCTATATTTTGTGATCTGTTTATCTAATGACTTAAATTAGTATGTGGTTTTTGATAAACGATTGTCAAATGTCTCTTGATCTTGTCTGTTGAAAGTAAATATTGTTCTGTTTTCACCACAACAAACATTGAAAAAGGAATGGAATACAAGATTTTCCCAAGCAGTATGTAACTGGGAGCTTTGAAATGCACAATGATTTGGAAGTACAGATTCAGGTCTTAAAACCTATTCCAAAATGGTTAACCTGGTAGAGGAGATATTTGGTCAATGCATTAATTGTTTTATTCGAAATGTTTGTTTTTGTTCTTGTATATCTGTGTAGTAATACACTTTTTCTGCCCACACTTTCAAATTGCACAGTTGTGGAGGAACCTGACAGCCTTGAAAGTATGTTTCAGGTAGCCAGTGTCGGCAGTTGCTGGCATTGTGGGGAGGGCTGACTTCATGTTGCAACATAGCAGTAGAAGCCATGGAGAATGTGATGGATTCATGACATGTTTTTAAAACATCCTTAACATTTGCAACATTTTCATTTTTTTTTGGCCTAAAGGGTTCCAGATTGTCTAGACGATGTCAGACATTTGGATGAGGCTTTTAGGAATTCTGAGGTGAATGGTGCCGTGGTCTAGGAGAGAAAGGCACCCAGCTTTCTTTTCTATGATTATAAGCAGAAAAGCAAACATGGCAATTAAAAGCAAAATTCTGCAGGTACTGGAAATGTGAAATAAACATGAAACTGAAGAAACAGCAGTTGTAGCAGCATCCATGGGTAAAGAAAGTTAATGTTGAGTCCATTACTACAACCACCTCAAATGAACAAACATCAATTTATTTTCCTTGCAGAGGCTGCGATAGCTGCTGACTTTATTCAGCATTTTCTGTGCATACCAAATTTTTCCCTTCTGAGAAAACCGTAGTTTGTTTAAAAACAAAGTTCCAGTATATGGATTATTTTTCAAGAGGAAAAAGTATACAAGTATAACAGCAGCAGTTGTGGTAGTAATTAGTGCAGCATAGGTTGCTGAACATCAGGGTAAGAGAATTACCAGAAACACAAGGATATGAAAGAGTAGCTTAAACATTTTTAAGTAGTGAGCTGTTAGCAATTAAGGGTCTCATGAAGAGACATTTCACTTACTGTTAGTGCAGAAGTTTGCCATAAAGAACCAACTATAATCCCAAGATGAACAAAACTTTAAAGTTGTAACAGGATGATCCTTCTCTAAGGTTTAAATATCTGTAAAATGATTGAAATATTATAAATCTCTATCCTCTTAGTCTCAATGAGTTATTTTAAAGCCTAAAACAATATCTTGCATTACAAGGAGAAAAAGAGGGGGGAAAACTCAAAGAACTGCAGTTCCTAGAAATTTGAAACAAAAAACAAATGCAAGTTCCAATTGCTGGAAAATCTCTGCACATCTGGCAGCATCTACAGAGAAAGCAGTTAATGTTTCCGGTCCAGTGACTCTTCAGAACAAACATTATTTCAATGCACAAAGAAAAGTTCTTTTTGTTTTTGAAAGCCGCCTTTTGTGAATATGTGCAATCACTGTACAAGGACTTTAAGAACTCAGAGCAACATTGTGATGCCTGCTCCACTGAGCATAAATCACCCAGTTTGGGTGGAGTTAAAGTGAAGAGAAACACTGGGACAACTGGGCAAAAGTCTAAAATCTAGTCATGTGATTATTACAATCACTTGCAGAGAAACAAGTGGATCAGTCTTCAGTGATTACAGCAAAATTGGAGCCTGGTATTTCTGAATACCATGTTTTGTGTAATCGGTATGTAATCAGTTTTGTAGGAAACTCTAACTTGAAGACTGATCTTGACTCTATTCTTCTCAATCAGCCTATCGTGAACACTCATTTCAGTAAATTAGAAAGATGTTGACTGCTTTGAGCTGAAATTATTAAAGTAAAACATGGCTTATCAAGCTGATCTCTCGCTGATCTGACTTGTCCAGTATCACTGGCTATGAACTTACTTTAAATCAGCCCTTCTTTATTCTTTATCTTATGACTGTTAGGGGACAAAATACATAAGGAATGGAATGATGCAAGATGGTATAGGAGATGGAGAATAGCAGAGGGATAATGATTTATTGCTGCATGTACCTTATTTATTACAGTGAAAAGTTTTTATTGCATGCAAGCACAGGCAGGTCATACCTTATTATCTGTACAGCCTTGTGTTTAGTCAGAATGAGGCATACAAGGTTAAGGCTGCATAGGAAGTGCACAAAAGCAAGATCAATATTAGATTTGAAGTTGTTGAGGCCCATTCATCAGTCTAATAATGGTAGGGAAGAACCTGTTCTTACCCTGTTTGGAACATGTGTTCTAGCTTCTGCGTGACAAGAGGTCCTTGATATTGGCAGTCTTTCTGTGGCAATGAAAAATGTAGATGGAGTCCATGGATAACAGGTTGGTTTGCGTGAGGGTCTGGGCTATGTACACAAGTTTTTATGTAATTTCTTATGGTCCTGGTTATGCAGTTGCTGTACCAAGCTGTTGTGTATCCAAAACACTTTCTATGGTGTAAAAGCTGGTGAGGGTCCTCTATGGCCATGCTGAATTTCCTAAGCCCCCTAAGGAAGAGGCATTGTTGTGACACCTTCTCCGTTGCATCTACATGAGAGATACAGGACAGAATTTTGGTTGTAACTCAGGAATTTTAAGTTTTCGATGCCTTCCACTCCAACTCCATTACTAGCATCGTCATCCTCCTTTTATTTCTGAAGTCCATGATTAGTTCTTTAGTTTTGCTGACATTGAGCGAGCGATTTATGTTTGCCCCACGACACAAGCATTCTGTCTCTCCCCTGTATTCTGAATTTGTTTCTTGTCTACATCTGTGTTGTCTGCAAACTTTTTATTTTGTAGATTGAGTTTGTATGAAAATTGGCCACAGTAGTGAGTGTATAGGGAGTACAGCAGGAAGCTAAGTATGCATCCAGTGGTGTGGGGTGCCAGTGTTATTGTGGAAGAGTTAATCTGTCATCTTGGATCAGGAAGCTGAGGATCCAGTTGTAGGCCTTGGAAGCTTTGAGATTAGTTTGGGATTGTAGTGTTGAAGGCAGAGCTGTAGTTAAGTGGGAGCCTAATGTAGGTATCCTTCTTATCCTGATATTCCAGGGATGAGTGAAAAGGCTAGAGAAACTGCATCTGCTATGGATCTGTTCTACTGGTAGGCAAATTACGAGGGTTCGAGGCAGGCTGAAGGGATGAAAACAATGGGATGTGGATGACCTGAGTGCAGAATTGGTTAAGTACACAATTTAATATCTTCCTAGTGAACAAAGGGAATTCTGCTTTTAATCACTGAAAGACTGCAAGTCTATCTGATCTATCCATTTACACTGGCTTTTTTTTTAAAGCCAGAGGATACTGTCAGCAAATAGTGCTGAATGATATGCTACAAGTTGCACTTTAGTGATTTTATTATATTTGATTCCCAAAATATCAACCGATCCTAATCTAGTGAACAAAGAATTCAGTTTTCATAGTTTTACTAAATCAGTAGTCCTGTTTAAGGTTTATAGTGGACTACGTTGTTCATTCTGCATGATGGCAGAACTGTTGGTGTTTGCTATCTCTTCTGTGAAACTGAACATCCAGATTTTTCAATGTAATTTGAAGAGATCTAGGTATTGCTGAACCGAATCCCTACTCTTCCACAAAGTGTACTGTTGCATTCCCTGCAGATTGAAATTGAGCTGTTGTTAACTTGCTCTTCAAAGCTTTTTTAGAGAATAACATTTTGGTTCTACATTGAATGAAAGTACTGTTACTTCAAACTACAAAAACACTTGTGGGATAAAAGATCCTTTTCTGCTGTTTAAAGTTGCATTGGTTGAAAATTTTTAGCTTGATATTTCATCAATGTACATATGCCCTCATGTCCCACTGCTGTAAAAGAGAAAACTAGCTCGTAACTTCCTGGTTTGGTATCAGAATTCCTGCATGTGATTTTTACACTTGCTTTAGATGTTTGACATCATTAAATTTGGAGGTTAGTGGATGACATCAAAATGAAATTAATGCTGAGTCACAGACCTCCCTAAATTTTTTTTTTGTGGACCAGTTTTCCAGCTCTGGTGAGCATGCTCATTTTCGATGCTAGAAACACCTTTTTTATAGTTGCAGTATGCCAAAGATGAGGCAATAGAAAAATTGTTTAAAATTCACTATTGCTTCAGTAGTTTGCAGTCATTGCTAGCATTATTAAAATCTACTGGAGGTGTGCATTCAAAGCTGACTTTGAAATTGAGCATCTAGACTTTGATTTTGAGTGTTTATTGGTGTAAAATAACATTGAACTGGATGAGTTTTTGTGCAGCTCTTTACATTATACTTTGTAAATCCTTTTAAGGATTTACAGCTTTCAAGAGCATCTTGAATTACATTATTTGGATGTCAGGATACAACTGAGTTGTATAAATGAACTCTTGTTAGGATATCTGTATTAGAGCTAGTTTGTCTCCATGTTTTTAAACCAAATCCACTTGTCTATATTTACGATTGACAACATACAGAAGGTTTAAAAGTATTTTGGCTGCTAAAATAGTCTCTGGTGACTTGACTGGCATATGTTCTCCAATTCTTTTATCAAACAGCACATACCTATTATGTCCAAGATTGCTATTACAATTTTATGGAAGCTTACAGTTGTATCATGGCATTTTAATGCCACTTGCAGTTTCTTTTTTGCAGAGATAATCTATATAATGTGAAATATAGGTTTGTAGGGAACAATGTTACTTAACACAGTAAGGATTATTTTTCAGTCTCAAAAGTAGTTGAGTGCTTCTAATAACTTATTCAATTGTCAGTGCCAGTACTGATAAATTTTTCAAAGGTCATTCCATTGCAAATCTGAAAAGTAATTTTTTTTAAAATAGGGAGGTTAAGGATAGTACTCCATTAAGCAGTTTGTAATGTTCATGGCTGGGAGAGTTAAAACCCAGCATACCCTAAAGTTGACTGGGAGGAAAGTAAGCTAGCTAGGAAATTTTTGTTTTTAATTCAGTTTTTAAAAGTGGGAATTAGCTGAAATGATGACCCCTTTTTTGAGGTGGAGAAAAGAATGAAAATGATTTGTTTGGAATTGAGACCGATGGCAAAAGGAATGCTCTCCGGATTGAAGGAAATCTGGCAAATTGGAACCACAGTTGGCTGACTGGCACAAACCAGTTCAGGAAAAAAAACACAAACTAACTAGAAATCCATGTCCAGCAGGGCTGCACAAGAGGCAGTATTTGAGGGCTTTCCTATTTTATTTTTAAACCTATATAAGCAATTTAGCATTTGAATGTAGACTAGTTGACCAGAAATTTCAGATAGCACCTCACCAGTTTTCATACCAAGTAGGGAGGAGAGTTGCCTGAGATTACAGTTGACTGTAGGCAGGCTGGTCAAATCAGCTGATTAGTGGTAAATGGAATTCAGAGTGCAGTGATTCATGTGGGAAAGTCAAACAAGAATCAGAGGGAACTTGGTCTGCATGTACATTGGTCCTTTAAGGTTTTGGGATAAGTGGATAAAGTGATGAGCTATATAAATTTTTAATTAGCTGAGGTGTAGTTTAGGAGCAGGAATGTTATGCTGGAACTGTACAAAACATTGGTTAGGTTACAGCTAAAATACTATGGTTCTGCAATCCACCTTAGAGAAAGGGGTGTGTACTGGAGAGGGTACAAAAAATCTTTGCAAGGCTATCTGAGCAGGAGAGTTTGTTATGAAGAGATTTTGACAGACTGGAGTTATTCCTTAAGCAGATGAGTTTTTTCTTTTTTGGAGACTTGATTGAAGATCAATAAAATTGAGGGACATAGGATGCATAGAAATATTTCCCCATGATGGAGCAGTCCATGACTGGGGCATAAACTTTAAGGGCAGGCAATTTAAAGGTGACTAGGAAATTATTTCCCTCAAATGGTGAATCGAGATCTTGTTGCATATAAAGTGTAGTAGAGGCAGCAACCCTCAAATGCAAGTATTTGTGTCACTTGGGATGCCAAGGCATACAAGGTTATGAGCTAAGCACTGGTAAAGGTGAATAGAATAGCTTTTCACTTGTGGACATATTGGGCCTCAGGCCCTTTTTTCTTGTGCTGTGGTCTTCTGACTAAATATTAGCAAGGAAAAATATTAAATTTAACAAATCTAATGGTAATAGTTGCCATCATGGCCTACATCCTAAGAGGTAGCAATAGCTACAAGGATTGTGGATACATTGATCAGGATTTTCCAATGTTCCCTATATTCTAGAACCGTCCTAGACCGTTAGAAGTTGGCAAATGTAATGCTGCTTTTAAAGAAGGGAAGGAGCAAAACTACATCAGTTGGCCTGACAGGAGTCTTGTGGAAATAGAGGTCTTAATTTTCTAAATAGTGTTATGTTGATAAAGTTGTCAACATTGCATGAAAAATACATGGCATCTGAGGATTTTTTTTATTCTAGCGTGGGATTCTTTTTGGTGTTACTGGCAATACCAGAACTTGTTCCTTATTCAGAATTAGCCTATAGCATTGTTTGCCAGAAAGTAATATTGGCTGGGTCAGTGAATTTAAGGCTAAGGAAGACTAGATAGTCAAGGAACTCCTCAGCTACAGGAGGCTGAAAGACTAAGACCACTAGTGCATCTCCCATGATTATTACATAGTAGACCAGACTCTAAACCCATTCCTCCTAAATCTTGTTTTTTGTATAGTTATTAACATGTATGTAAAGTTAATAGTCAGATGGAGTTAAATGGAAAGTAAAAACACTTGGTGCCTTCCACATCTCAATTCTTCAGATCTTGTTCATTTCTTTTTGCTTGTGTACAGTGCAAATAAAGTTTATTCTCCAGATATGCAAACCTCATTGAGAGAAATGACCTGTTAGTCTGTTTGAGCTGTTCACCTATTGGGAATGGTGAGATGGACGCTTGACTGTTTTTTTTAATCATTTCATTTGAAATAGATGTCAGACTGTGGAGGACTGCCACAAGTTGTTCAGGTATGTTTGAAACCTGCCATGTAAAATCTATACGCATTAAGTATACTTAAGAAAATAAAATTTATTAAATATCTTGCCATAGCCTTAACCCCACTAGCTTTTGTTCCAGCCCCACAAACTTCTAACATTGTAATTTGTCTGTTTCTTGCCTCTTGACTAACCCTGACTTCTAATCGCGCTACTGTTGGAAGTTATGTATTCAGTTAGCTGTGTCCTGAACTCTGAAATTTTGTCTTTCAATCTTTTCTACCTATCTACTTTCCTTTCCTCCTAATTCTTAAAACGTATCTCATTCACCAAGATTTTAGTCATCTACCTAAGGTTATGATTCACAAAAGCATTGTGAATTGCTTTTGAGACAATTAATATCCCATAGATATTAATTCTAATTTGCCCTCCCACTGGGACTTTGTCCAAATGGCTTTGTCTCCATAAATATCTAGAGGAAGAGATTTTGGGTAGATTAGAGCAGCGTTCTCTGAACATTCTTGTACTTGTACCCACCTTCCAAATGGAACGCAGTCTGGAAAAACTTGCTCCCACTCTCCCACACGTTCTCTTGTTGTTTCTTGTGCTCATGAGCTCAGTGGATAAAATGGAATATGAGTAACATTGAGTTTTCACTCCTGGTGTTTTCTTGCAGCCAGCAAAGCTTACAGAGGCTTTTAAGTACTTCGTGCAAGGAATGGGCTACAGTAAGTAGAAATAATTTTACCATCGTAAACTTGGTACAACATTAACAGAAGATATCATTGTTTCTGGTTTACAACATATTTGTTCTTGCCCCCATTCTTTAACCTGTAGTGCCTGCAGCCAGCATGACCCGTCTTATGAGATCCCGTTCAGCGTCCGGATCCAGTGTGGTCTCCCAAGATGGCAATAGGAGTCGTGCTCACACCGGGGAGGCATCGAAGCTTCATAGCCACCCAACTCTGGGCTTGAACCAGAATGCAAATGCCAACACTAATGTGGGAGGTGTTGATAACTCTGGCCCTCAATCAGCTGAAATTTCATGTTGAGAACCTAATTTTTTTTCTTGGGATGGAGCAGAGAAAAACAAAAGTGTAAATTGCTCTCTTTAAGGTAGTGACGTAATGTGAATGGCCCCTTGTTTAATGAAAACCTTTACCATATCAGGATTAAAAAAAAATGCGCAAATGAAAACTTGCCTTCTTTTGTGCTTGTTTTCCTAGAAATTGTCATAATTTAGAGTCCATGCAAAAGTTGACAGTAAAACAAATTCTGTTCTTTTGCACCTTTTTTCAGGGAGCAGTAGGCCTAACAACCTTTTTTGAAAGTGCTTCCCATGAGTCATATGAAGCTAGAGTTGAATGTTAAGATGTACATAGTTTGAATAATCTTAAGAAATAAAAATCTTGTTAGTTTCTGTAACTTGTCAAATTTCAATTTGTTGTTTTCCCTCCTTGTTGTTACCTTCCCTTTAATCCAGAAGCATATATATTGCTATTTTTAAAAAAAATCAGTAAGTATGTAGATTGATATTGCTGCTTTTTTCTATTTTCCATAAATTTGAATAGGCAAGTAAGGTTTGGTCCTTTTTCAAAATATTGAGCTAAAGTGCTTAGCACTTCATTTTTCCTGGTTATATAATCTAATTATTCTAAAATTTGCATTTATACTGTACTAGAGAAATTTGTATGTTTAAATTTCTTCAAAGTTTTTTCTTTGAAGTGGCATTGTAATTTTTAACAGTCTATTTGTGCTTTTTGGAATGAACTGTATTCAGAAGTGTCTAATGCAAGCTACATCTAAATATTTTCCTTGCAATTGATGACAAAGGTGTAAGTCTCAGAATTTTGTTCTTAAACAGGAATATTTGTTCAGGGCATTCATCCTCTCTGCACTGTCCTAAATTTGTGCAGTAGCAATTATGAATTTTGTCTGATGAAAATGTGTAACCTCATCAGCATGTAACATCACTTCTGAGTCCTACGAATGTATGTTCTTTCACCACTCCTGTGTAGGTGTGATCTTCAAGCATAACTGAAGGTACAAATGGCACCGAAGTGTGAAGATCAGAAATAGGTTGTTTAGCTGTTAAACTGTTAAGTAGTTTCTGTGCTTGTGCTCCATACTAGTCTCTTCCCATCTTTATCATGCCCTCATCTACTACCTTGCATTTAGAAACTCTTTAGCAAAATTTGTAATTGGAGGCTACTAATTTAAGCATTGGCCCTGTTTAAAGGTGTATTCTTTAAAATATAAAATTTTGCTTTACCCTCAGATTTTAGACACTAGATAGCATCTGCAAACAAGGTAGCGATAGTAAAATTGCTGCCCCAGTGTGATTCCTTTATTGTGGTGCTCTGAATGGCAATCCATATTAAACATTTTTTTATTTTTACATTACAAAAGCTTGTTTGGCACATTTCTGTTGCTATTAAAACTGGATTGGTCCTTCTTGCCTTAAGATTGCTTCCAACTAGAAACATGGTCATGGTAATGCTCACTGAAGCTAAAAGTAATGAAGCATTTGCTAAAAACTTGAGTGCTAATATCTCCCTTTTTTGGGAAGACTAAGGATGTGCTGGATCTGCTAATCCAGTTTTGACTCCCAGGAAATTGGGCCCTTTCTGTTTCCAGAAACAGGAGCAATAAAATGACTAAAAAGCGCATAAGTGCAGATTTTTTTGCTTCTTGGGTTGATTGTTGAAGGATGTTGTTCTTGACGTGGTTTAAACTAATCTTGGAAAGATGAGGGGGAAATACTGCTCAGCCATGGTCTGTTTTGGGGTTATGTTAATGTTCAGGGGCTAGGTGTTTGCAACCTAATATTGACCAAAAATTTTCCTAAGATTCCTATTACTATCTGTAGATCCACCTTAAATCCACAAGTCTTAATATTGGCTGTGACCTTTTTTTTCTTGGATCCTGCAGATGATACTATAGTAGTTGAAATCCATTTGGAAACTTGACAGTGACATGCATATTTGTATTTATTTTGAAAATAAATTTTCAAAACCTAAACTTTGTTCTGGAACAACTGTTTGCTTTGCATTTTGTGTTCAATTTTATTCCTGATTTTAAGTGGAATTTAATATGTAAACACCAACTTGCAACTGACTGCCTGTCTTCTGTGATTACATTACATCTTGGTGCCCCTTGGAGTGGGAGCATAGTGACCTGTAGTATGATTTGAGGCTTCCTATAACTGGTAAAGACACTGTCAATGCACCCAGTATGCAGCATTTAGTTAGTGTCACACAAACTTGCTGAATTATTGGGCAGAGTTTCAATGCATCTCCCTTGTCCACCCCCCCCCCCCCCCCCCTCCCAAAAAGTGACTTGATTTGATGAACACTTTGCTCCTAATCTCAGTAAAGCTATCAACACGTTCTGCCTCACCATACAATTAAGTAATTTGATACAGTGGTGTGATGTCCAGGATTACATCCTGACCACTTCTGGATCATGCAGCATCTGCTTTTTTGGTTGTGTAATGAATATAGTGTTTCTTAATTGGCTAGTGCTTGCTAAACTCAGCTTAATGACCAATATTTTGAATGTCTCTCCTCAATTGAGCAATCCACTGAACAGGCCCAAGTGTACCAAAAATTACAAGATCAATTTAATATTCAGTCAAGTTTGTAATGTAGTTGCTATGCAGTCTTTCGTCCTGTGCCAGAAAAAGGAATTTGAGGCATTGCATCTTTTCAACATCAGTTTGGGGATCTCTGCATTCTTCATGTATATCTGGACCAGTTGGAGTTGATATTCCTTTTTGTATTTTAACAAAAGTGTGTGTTAGGATATTGCCATAAGAGTGCAGAGTAAGCAGTTACTGGAAAAGCACAGCAGGTCAGGCAGCATCAAAGGAGGAGGAGAATTGACACTTTGGGCATAAGCCCTTCAGGATTCCTGAAGAAGGGCTTGTGCCTGAAACGTCGATTCTCCTTCTCCTTTGCTGCCTGACCCGCTGCACTTTTCCAGCAACACATTTTTAAGCTCTGATCCCGAGCATCCGCAGTCCTCGCTCTCTCCTAGAGTAAGCAGTTAAGCAATTAATCTACTTGCCAACTGAACAACATCCATTTTCTCTCAGTATAATTCAACTTTTCTGAGGAAGAGTCACTGGATCCAAAATGTTGATGCTGCTGAGTTTTCTAGCAATTTATTTCAATGGTCTTTTTAATATTGGTATGTTTGTCTCATCTGATAAGTACAAGATGAAAATCAACCATGACTTTTTTCTCTCAGTAAAAGTCTACACTATTCAATGCAAATGTGAACAGGCAATCTTCAATGCCATCTGCACATTAGTGTTGTGAACAGTGTTAATAGACACGAAGTGAATGGGCAAAAGCAGCTGGTGACTTGAATATCTGATTTTGGAGGGTGGCTTGTTGGGGTGAGAGGTGGTGTGGTGGGCTCAGTAGTTAGCACAGCTGCCTTACAGCACCAAGAACCCAGGTTCAATTCCACCATCTGGCAACTGTCTGTGTGCAGTTTGTACATTCTCTCCATGTCTGAGTTTTCTTGTGTTCTGGTTTTCTCCCACAAACTAAAATTGTGCAGGTAAGCTGGATTGGCCTTGGAAAATGCACAGTTACAGGGATAGAATGGAGTGGTGGGGAGTGGATCTTTTTAGAATATTCTTCAGCGGGTCTGTGTGGATATGATGGGCCAAATGGCCTGTTTCTGCACTGTAGAGATACTGTGAGATTGATTCTAGGATTCTATTGACCAAATCTTTATAACCTGCAGGCATAAATCAAGACAATCACCATTTTTCTTGTCACTTTTATCTAACCACAAATGCTCCATTGAACTTGTGATCTGACAATGAACAGATTTCAACCACCTATTCTTTACTTCTAACTGAAGCTAAGATTTAATATTGCAGTTTGCAATCACATGATTTAACTGGCTCACTATCCCATCTTAACTGTGATAATGCTCAAAACAGGCTTTTGGACGGAAATTAAATGCTGTGCCAATGTTACTAGTCAATGGAATGTTTTTAAATAACTTGCATTGTGATGTAGGAAATGGGGCCTGATTGATCTAGCTTGGTAGAGGGAAATAACCACTTTGTCTGAATGGATGTAGTTGAGGTATTTTCTAATTAACCTGTTAATCGATGTTATCATACACCCACTAACAGGTGGGACTTGAACCATGGCCTCCCAGCTCTGGTACTATTCCTACCTCCATCTCCTATAAAACAAGAGTTCCCAAGATATAGTTGAGGATGTTAACAATTGGCTACAGGTTACATTGACATTTGTGATGTCTCCTACCTCTGGACCAGAACATCTGGGTTTAGTCCTGGATGTGTGACAAACCAATCCAAACAAATTGGATATCTCTTACCCATGTAGTCATTGTTGAAAAGTGTGGCGCTGGAAAAGCGCAGCAGGTCAGTCAGCATCCGAGGAGCAGGAATATCGACGTTTTGGGCAGAAGCCCTTCAGCCATGTCCAAAATTCTCCTCCCTCTACAAGGATCTGAGTTCCCCCCCCAACCCAGGTCGTCATCTCTGCCCTGAAGCTCTTCAGCCACGTCCAAAAGAAGAGCTTATGCCTGAAATGTTGAGTTTCCTGCTCCTCTGACCTGCTGCCCGACCGGCTGCCCTTTTCCAGTACCACACTTTTCAACTCTGATCTGCAGTCCTCTCTTTCTCCTCCAAGATAGCTATTGTTCCAGAGACTGAAGGTGCAGAAGTTACGCTTTGCTCCTTTGACATCTTGGGTTGATCTTTCATATCTGTTGTCATAGTTGGTGTCGCTGCAACTAATTCAGATTTAGTCAAACATTATGACATCACCCCAATATTTCACTTCTCATTGTTTCTGCATATTTGTGTAACTACACTATTTTCATATGAAAAGAATGTAATAACTCCCCCCAATATTTTTTTGTAAAGCTCACAACATAATCACATCTGACATTAGACATTTTGTTCCAAAATTGAATAGCATTTGCTGGATAATCCCGACTGAGGAATTATCAGGCTTGCAGTATGGCACAGCCACCTGTCCAGTTATGTAGATTGAGTCCTATTCTGTGCTGGTAGAACATGGACTGTGCATGTCTCAATTTAACAAAACAGGTGACTGCCACTTGTTGGTTCCAATCCGAATCAGCCTTTCATATCTAAATTTAACAAGGTCTGGTTGATAACTGTCAACCAGCATTATTGGGTGCACTCTGCATGGCACCCCTTTTTTGTTTTTTTTTTGACCCATGAACATTCTCATGTCATGCATTTAAAAGTTTTTTTTTTCTTTGGTTTTTGTATTGTTTTGCAAAATGACCTGATGAATGCAAGAAAAAGCTCTGACAAAATTTAAAAGGCATCTGGATGGGCATAGGAATAGGAAGGGTTTGGAGGGATATGGGCTGGGTGCTGGCAGATGGGACCAGATTGCATTGGGATATCTGGATGGCATGGACAAGTTGGACCTAAGGGTCTGTTTCCATACTGTACATATCTGAACATTTCTGATTCGAAGATGAAAATATCTCCTAAGACTCTGATCGCACAATTGCAGGTGTGGTTTTATTTTTTTTCTGTCCATTGGTAGAAGTGGCAGAGTGGTTAGCACTGCTGCCTCAGTGCTAGACCTGGGTTCAATTCCCACCTCTGGCAACTGTGTGGAGTTTGCACATTTTCCCTGTCTGTCGGTTTGCTCTGGTTTCCTCTCCGTCCAAAAATGTGCAGGTTAGGTGAATTGACCATACTAAATTGCCCATAGTGTTAGGTGAAGGAGTAAATGTAGGGGGATGGGTCTGGGTGGGTCGCTCTTCGGAAGGTTGGTGTGGACTTGTTGGGTCAAAGGGCCTGTTTCCACACTAAATCATGTAACAACACCACTGAAGCTATCAACTAGATTACATCATAGCTAGGCACCAACTCGAAGACACCTACTGTCCCCCTCAATCATGACTCTTCCCTCCCTTCTGTGTGCTCCCCCACCTGCAAGTCATCTCCCAGACCATACACAACCTCCTACCCACCACTTCCAACTTCAGTCTGGGAACCCTGCACCGCCCAATTCTACCTCCTTCCCAAGATCCACAAGTCTGACCACACCAGCCAGCCCCTTGTCTCAGCTTGCTCCTGCCCCACCAAACTCCTTCACCTACGAAGATACTGTCCTATTCCTTTCTTTCTTTCTTCCCTCCCTCCCTCCCTCCCTCCCCATTCTCCCCCCCCCCCCCCCCCCCCCACATCCCGGTCCAGGCAATTCCCACATGTTCAAGACACCATCCATGCACTCAACCTCCTCCAAGACTTCTGTTTCCCTGACCATGCCTCATCTTCACCATGGACATCCAATCCCTCTACATTTCCATTTGCCATGACCAGGTCCTCCAAGCCCTCAAGTTTCTTCCCCTCAATGTTCCCAACTGTACCTTCCACTGACTAATTTGTTTAGCTGAACTGGTCCTCACAATTTCTCTTTCAAATCCACCCACTTCCAAACGAACAGGGTAGCCATGGGCACCAGCTATGCCCGTCTCTTTGTCTGCTGTGTAGAACAGTCCATTTTCTGTTCTTACACCGGCACTACTGCCCACCTGTAATTTCCCTTCCCTCTAACACATCTCATCCACATCCCACAACTCTGTTCTTGAGCCCCACCCCCTCCAAGGACAGAACCCTCTTGGTCCTCACCTTTTCCAACCTACCAACATCCACATATGCCAATGTTTCCATCTCCAAATTGACCCTACCACCAGGGATATATTTCCCTCCTCACACCTATCCGCAAAGAGTTTTTCCTCTGACTACCTGGTCAGGTCCACACCCCAGCAATGACCCACCCATCCTGGCACCTTCCCCTGCCACCGCAGGAATTGCAAAACCTGTGCCCAGATTTCCCACCTCCATCCAAGGCCCCACAGGAGCCTTCCACATTCATCGAAGTTTCACCTGCACATCCACCAATGTCATTTACTGTATCTGTTACCCTTGATGCAGCCTCTTTTTTTTATATTTGGGAGACTGGACACCTGGCAGACCACTTTAGGCAACATCTACAGGACACCCCCACCATCCCTTGGCCAAACATTTTACACTTTTTCCATGCCGCCCCACCACCCGCACTCTGTGTGGAGGTACTGGGCCCCCTCCACTCCCACTCCCTCCCCACCTGACTCCTGGAGGAAGAACGCCTCATCTTCCACCTCTGAGTACTTCACTGGACTTCCACCAATTTCCACATTTCACCTGCCCCCTTCCTCACCCCAGTTCCAACCTTCCAGTTCAGCACCATCCTCATGGCCTGTCATACCTGCCAATCTTCCCTCCCACCTATTCACTCCCTCATCTTTTTCTTCTCCCCTCCACCCCCCCCGGACCTATCCCCTTCATCCCCACCTCATCCACCTATTGTACTCTTGGCTACCTTCTCCCCAGCCCCACCCCCTCCCATTTTTCTCTCCACCCTGGAGGCTCCCTGCCTTATTCCTGATGAAGGGCTTTTGCCCAAAACGTAGATTTTCCTGTTTCTCTGCTGCCTGACCTCTGCTTTTCCAGTACCACTCTAATCTAGACTCTGATTTCCAGCATTTGCAGTCCTCACTTTTGCCTAGCTATGATGAAAAGACCTTCCACTTTTTAAAAAGATCCCACAGTCTGGCAGGGAACATAGTTACTAGTGGCTCTCATTTTGGTCTGTAGTTAGTACAAGTGGCCTGATCAATTTTCAATACAGTATCAATGAATCCTCTGGCTCTAAGCCTTTGTTGCCCTGAAACTGAGTGGGTGATTTGATTTTTGTGAAAGACCTACAGGCATTAAATAGGAGTTCAATCAGCCAGCACTCTGGAAAGTGTACTTGTCATCTGTATCTACAGTGTGTCATTTGCAAACCTTATGAGGAAAGTTCAAAATCATTGTATGCTTGGAAACCACCTTGCTAGCTCATAATCAATTTGAGAAATTAAAGCTTGGTGATCAATTGTATGACCAGTGATTTTTGCCCATGTAACAGGCATTTTCTTAAAAATCATTATATTTCTGTCTTAAAGCTTGTGATGCATAATGAACATGTTTATAATACCAATCTGTTTATTCCTGGAACAATATTGCTTTAGTTTTTGATTTGAAGCATTGGATGCTATGGTGGTTAGAAAAGATGTATCATGGTGTATTAAGATATCCTTGCATGTAAGTGTTCTTCAGTATCTGTAAAACCTTCCATTGATGTAGATTCCAATACCATCTTCGCCTTCTTTCAGGCGTTGTCTCTAGGATTCAATAGTGGATGTCAAATGAGGCAAAAATTTAGCCAATTAGTTTTCATGATTTTTAGGAATGGTAGTTACTATTCTGATATCACAGGGGAAGTTTGCTGAGTTTGCTCCCCTTGAGGATTCACTAATCTGCCTCATTGTTGACAGCATGTTGCAAAACCATGTTGCAGGATTTGCATTTTTCATTAATGGTGAGCCATTCTGCTTGTGTGCTTGAAGACTTTTTCGCCATGTATTAGTACATCATTCATGTGGCATAAAACCAAGAAAACTTGTAACTGTTTTGTGAAACATTGGACAGTGTCTGTTGAGATATCTGTGGACAAGATAATCCCAAATGATAGTCTTTTGAAACCAAAGCTCCCAAATGGAGTTATGAATATAGTAAGCAACCCCTCATTACTCTCCAAATGTGCCAGAGTCTCTTATGTGCATCAAGT
The DNA here is from genome assembly GCF_047496795.1 of Chiloscyllium punctatum. Classification (NCBI taxonomy): domain Eukaryota; kingdom Metazoa; phylum Chordata; class Chondrichthyes; order Orectolobiformes; family Hemiscylliidae; genus Chiloscyllium; species Chiloscyllium punctatum. The sequence goes on from NC_092743.1 coordinate 31,912,024, forward strand.
CTTGCAAAAAGAGAAATAAAGATGTAGCATCATTCTGAAGTGTACTGCTGTATTCAGCTTCTCTAACCCTTTTAAATGACTTATGATATTTTACATAAGCTAAGGAACTCCTTCAAATATCTTTTTTGTCTTTTTCTATTTGAATTAAAAAAAAAAGTTCAATTAAGTGATCAATTATTTGTTACTAGTCTGGAGCTGAGTGGGCCTGGTGGAACCTAAACTAAGCATTATTTAGCAGGGTATTCCTTTCCAAATGCCACTTAATAGTCCTATCCATGACCCTTGGATTCACTCTTCTGATAATGAGTAGATTAATGAGTTGGTAATTGACCTGGTTGAATTTGTCCTGCTTTGTTGTACAGAGCACAAATATCCACGTTGCCAGAAAGATGTCAGTGTGGCAGCCGCACTGGAGAAGCACAGCTAAGGGTTTAGATCAGAGTGGTGCTGGAAAAGCACAGCAGGTCAGGCAGCATCCAAAGAGCAGGAAAATCAATCTTTCGGGCAAAAGCCCTTCATCAGGAATGAAGGGCGTAGCTAAGGGTCAAACCTTAACAGTGAGATTTTGAAGTCGCCATTTAAGGTATGGACTGCTTTATTTCATGGCATCTTATTAAATGCCAACTAATCATATTTATATGTCACTTGCATTTCTCTTCTCTAAATGGCATAAGGTCCCAACATGTAAGTCAGAGCATGCATGCTGGCTGCAGCTCCCCAAATCTTTGTCCCAACTGTCATGCAGCTAGCTGCTGCTTCTGCTTGAGATCCTGCATGCTTTGTGGCCATGATCTTCCTCAATTCTTCATCCACAGACAGGTCGCAGTAATACTGGCCATGACGTGGGGAGTGTGCAGGGTAAAAGGGACTAGGAAATTGCCAAGTTCTTGGGCTATGGGTATAAACTAAAATTATTAATAGTTACATAAAGGCCCTCAATGCAAATGGTGGGATGCTAGTGATAGCAACACACAAGGTGAGGAGCTTGCAAGTCACTCTCACGCAAATGAGATTAGGTTCCCTACAGTGTGGCAACGGGCCCTTCGTTGGACTCATTTGAGCCTTGGTGTAACTGTAAGAGACCTTATTGTTTTATTTTTGGACAATGGGCTGAAAATGATAAAATGGACACTGCTTTAAAAATGGGAGAATTCAATGAGTTGTTTGGAATTTTGGAACAGTAAGTAAAGCCATCTGGTGCACATGAAACAATGTTATTTCTTAGGGACATTGAGTTCAGACAGATTGTCACCATTAGTTATGGGTGGCTCAGTGGTTAGCATTGCTACCTCACAGCATCATGGACCTCTGTTTAATTCCCACTGCAGGTGACTGTGGAGTTTGCACGATCTCCCCATGTCTGCATGGGTTTCCTCCGGGTGCACTGGTTTCCTCCCACAGTCCAAAGATGTGCAGGTCAGTTGAATTGGCCATGCTAAATTGCCCATAGTGTTAGATGCATTAGTCAGGGGTAAACTTAGGGAATTAAGTCTAGATGGGTGCTCTTCGGAGGATCAGTGTGGACTTGTTGGGCTGAAGGGCCTGTTACCACACTGTAGGGAATCTAATCTAAAATTCAGGACAGTTCAATGTACACCACTCTGGTCAGAGTGTATGTTACACAGACCCAATGAGGGATGTGAAACAGTGAAAGCAAGCAGCGCTTCAAATGTTAGTTTTATCAATCATTCTCACCTTTTATTAACAAGAATTTGGAGGCAACAACTTTTGAAAATTACATTTCGAAAAGCGGAAAGAAGTAATTATCAAACCCTTGTTAAAGGTGAGTGGTACAATAAATGGAGTTTTAAAAATTGTTTCTGAAGACAACTGGGATGATTTTTTTTTTTTTGCCTTTTTCCTGGGTAGCAGGTGAATTGGGATTCCTGGTAGGTTCATTGAGTCTTTTCATTTGTGGTGACTCCGAGAATTGTGGGGCTACGTAGTATAGTGCACTACCCCAGTGAATTATGAAGCAACATAGAAGGAGACAGTGGCAAAGTGGCTTTGAGAGTGGGAGGTAACAGGGTGAAATGGTGGACTTACCCTTGCACAATACTGGAGAAAGATGCACATCTTTCTACCCTGCTGGGCATCCTGTTTCACACGATTCTACATGGTCCTGGACTGCCATCTGGTGACATGACCCCTCCACCCCCTCTCCTGTGCCAGTCTGTGGGGGGAAAAGGAATGGCCTCCTCTCCATCACCTCCTCCACCAGCACTTCCAGGCCCTGTCTGCAAAACTGGGGGCAAACCCTTTATTTAAGGTTATGTCTTGTGATTGGGCTCATTATGTGAAGATTCATTCCTGGCTTGCAACACCTGAGGTGGTGTGTAGTTATGCTGTTAATATAGTGCCATATTTAGGTCAGCAAAAGATTTTGCCAATGGTGAGCACTCCCAGCTGCCTGGTTCCCTGGGAACTGCACCTAACAGCTTGGCTACATAATTGAGATGAGAAGCAGAAGACTGTGATTTAAAACAGTGCTACCTCCAGGTGATATAAAGGTTATTTGCCCTTGCACTAACTACAAATGTGCAAACTCAACCCATAGTTTACTGTATGTCAGCAATTCATTAAGTTCCACCCTTTCACTCTGGGCACTTGGCTGATGGGTGTGTACACTCCTGATTCAGCTATCCACGAAATGTCAACCCTGAGGCTGTACTGGCTCTGCTAGCTGTGATTATCTGGAGAATGATCAAAATCTTTAACATTCAGACTCAGATTAGGGAAGAGTTATCACTTGGCTAAGTTTCACTTGGCAGAGTTTAGAAGAGTAACCCATAAATGCATTCATTCAGTTCAGACTCACTTGATGGTCAAGGAAGGAAGTGAGATATTTTCCAAAACCTGAACTGTCCCGAGGTTGCACACAGTTGAGTGAGAGGCCAAAGGAGTTTCACTACCCTGAGCCAGTATCAAAATATTGAAAGATTGTAGAGCCAATGAAATTGCCTGCACGATTGTGAGCAGCAAATAATTTTCCTTTCAAAGTACAAGAAGGATGGATTACACCTGAATTGGAAGAGAACTAATATACTAGTAGGGAGATTTGCTAGAGCTGCTCGGGAGGATTTACACTAGTAAGGTGGGGGAGTGGGACCCATGGGTAATAGTGAGGAAAGATCAATTTGAGACTGGTACAGTTGGGAAAGAGAGCAAGTCAAACAGGGTAGGAAGGAACAAAGCAGAGAACAAGGTAGGACTGATAAATTAAACTGCATTTACTTCAATGAAAGAGGCCTAGCAGGGAAGGCAGATGAACTCAGGGCATGGTTAGGAACATGGGACTGGGATATCATAGCAATTACAGAAACATGGCTCAAGGATGGGCAGGGCTGGCAACTTAATGTTCCAGGATACAGATGCTATAGGAAAGACAGAAAGGGAGATGAGAGAGGAGGGGGAGTGGTGTTTTTGATAAGGGATAGCATTACAGCTGTACCTAGGGAGGATATCCCTGGGAATACTTACAGGGAAGTTATTTGGGTAGAATTGAGAAATAAGAAAGAGGTGATCACCTTATTGGGATTGTATTATGAACCTCCTAATAGTCAGTAGGAAATCTGTAAGAATATTAAGGTAGTTATGGTAGAGGATTTTAACTTTCCAAACATAGACTGGGACTGCCATAGTATTAAGGGTTTGGAGGGAGAAGAATTTAAGTGTACAAGAAAATTTTCTGATTCAGTATGTGGATGTAACTACTAGAGAAGCTGCAAAACTTGACCTACTCTTGGGAAATAAGGCAGGGCAGGTGACTGAGGTGTCAGTGGGGGAGCACTTTGGGGCCAGCGACCATAATTCTATTAGTTTTAAAATCGTGATGGAAAAGGATAGACCAGATTTAAAAGAATTTTCAAAAGCTGATTGGGGGCAGATGTTCACAAGTAAAGGAGCAGCTGGAAAATGGGAAGCCTTCAGATGCGACAAGAGTCCAGCGACAGTATATTCCTGTTAAAGTGAAAGGAAAGGCTGGGAGATGTAGGGAATGCCAGATGACCAGAAAAATTGAGTTTTGGTTAAGAAAAAGAAGGAAGCATATAGAATTGAGAAATGGTTATAGATGGTTATAGACAGGATAGATCGAGTGAATCCTTAGACCATAAAGGCAGTAGGAGAGAGAAATCAGGAGATTAAAAAGGGGACATGAGATGGTTTTGGCAAATAGGGTTCAGGAGAATCCAAAGTGTTTTTTCAAATACATTAAAGACAAAAGGGTAAGTTCGGACAGAATAGGCCCTCAAAGATCTGTAAGGCAGCTTATGTGGAGCTGCAGGAGATGGGAAAGATACTAAATGAGTTTTTTACATCAATGTTTACTGTGGAGAAGTATTTACTCAGCAGATATAGAATGTAGTGAAATAGATGGTGATATCTTGAAAAATGTCCATATTACCGCGGAGGTGATGCTGGATGTCTTGAAATGCATAAAAGTGGATAAATCCCCAGGACCTGATCAGGTCACCCTAGAACTCTGTGTGAAGCTAGGGAAGTGATTGCTGGGCCCCTTGCTGAGATATTTGTATCATCGATAGTCACAGGTGAGGTGCCAGAAGACTGGAGGTCGGGTAACGTGGTATCACTGTTTAGGAAAGGTGATAAGGAAAAGCCAGGGAACTATAGACCAGATGAGTCCGATATCAGTGGTGGGCAAGCTGTTGGATGGAATCCTGAGGGACAGGATTTACATGCATTTGGAAAGGTGAGGACTGATTAGGGATAGCATGGCTTTGTGCGTGGGAAATCATGTTGCATGAACATGATTGAGTTTTTTGAAGAAGTAACAGAGGATTGATGTGGGCAGAATGGTGGACATGGTCTATATGAACTTCAGTAAGGCATTCGACAAGGTTCCTCATGGGAGACTGCTTAGTAAGGTTAAATCTCATGGAATGCAGGGAGAACTAGCCACTTGGGTGCAGAACTGGTTTGAAGTTGAAGTTGGAAGACGGAGAGTGGTGGTAAGGGTTGTTTTTCAGACTGGAGGCCTATGACCAGTGGAGTGCTGGGTCCACTACTTTTTGTCATTTATAGGGCGGCACGGTGGCACAGTGGTTAGCACTGCTGCCTCACAGCGCCAGAGACCTGGGTTCAATTCCTGCCTCAGGCGACTGACTGTGTGGAGTTTGCACATTCTCCCCGTGTCTGCGTGGGTTTCCTCCGGGTGCTCCGGTTTCCTCCCACAGTCCAAAGATGTGCAGGTCAGGTGAATTGGCCATGCTAAATTGCCCATAGTGTTAGGTAAGGTGTAGATGTAGGGGTATGGGTGGGTTGCGCTTCGGCGGGTGCGGTGTGGACTTGTTGGGCCGAAGGGCCTGTTTCCACACTGTAAGTAATCTAATATAAATACTTGGATGTGAACATGGGAGGAGTAGTTAGTAAGTTTGCCCATGACACCAAAATCGGAGGTGTAGTGGACAGCAAAGAGGGTTACCTCAGTACAACAGGATCTTGACCAGTTGGGCCAATGGGTTGAGGAGTGGCAAATGGAGTTTAATTTAGATAAATATGAAGTTCTGCATTTTGGGAAAGCAAATCTTAACAGGACTTATACACTTAATGGTAAGGTCCTATGGAGTGTTGCTGAACAAAGAGACCTTGGAGTGCAGGTTCATAGCTTCTTGAAAGTGGAGTTGCAGGTAGATAGGATAGTGAAGAAGGTGTTTGGTATGCTTTCTTTTATTGGTCAGAGTATTGAGTACAGGAGTTGGGAGGTCATGTTGCGGTTATACAGGACTTTGTTTAGGCCACTGTTGGAATATTGCGTGCAATTCTGGTCTCCTTCTTATTGGAAAGATGTTGTGAAACTTGAAAGGGTTCAGAAAAGATTTACAAGGATGTTGTCAGGGTTGCAGGACTTGAGCTATAGGGAGAGGCTGAACAGGCTGGGGCTGTTTTCCCTGAAGCATCGGAGGCTGAGGGGTAACTATATAACTATATATAACTTACAAAATTATGAGGGGCATGGATAGGGTAAATAGACAAAGTCTTTTCCCTGGGGTTGGGGAGTCCCGAACAAGAGGGCATAGGTCTAGGGTGAGAGGGGAAAGATATGGTGGGCCGCACGGTGGCACAGTGGTTAGCACTGCTGCCTCACAGCGCCAGAGACCCAGGTTCAATTCCCACCTCAGGCGACTGTGTGGAGTTTGCACGTTCTCCCCGTGTCTGCATGGGTTTCCTCTGGGTGCTCCTCCCACAGTCCAAAGATGTGCAGGTCAGGTGAATTGGCCATGCAAAATTGCCCGTAGTATTAGGTAAGGGGTAAATGTAGGGGTATGGGTGGGTTGTGCTTCGGCGGGTCGGTGTGGACTTGTTGGGCCGAAGGGCCTGTTTCCACACTGTAATGTGATCTAATCATATAAAAGAGACTTAACGGGCAACTTTTTTACACAGAGGGTGGTACGTGTATGGAATGAGCTGTCAGAGGAAGTGGTGGAGGCTTGTACAATTGCAACATTTAAAAGGCATCTGGATGGGTATATGAATAGGAAGCATTTGGAGGGATATGGGCCGGGTGCTGGCAAGTGGGACTAGATTGGATTGGAATATCTGGTCAGCATGGACCGTGCGATTCTGGTCTCATTCTGGTTTGTTTCCATGCTGTACATCTCTATGACTCTCTGACCTTGAGGTGATGATACTGAGCTACCTTCTTGAATTGCTGCAATCCATTTGGTGCAGTACATTCATGATCTGATTAGGGAGGGAGTTCCAGGTTTTTGACCCAGTAACAGTGAGGAATGGTGATGTATTTCCAAGTCAGGATGGTGGATGGGGAGAAACCAACTTGCAGACACAGTGTTCTTATATATGTGCTACCCTTGCCTTCTCAATGATAGTTGTTGTGGGCTTGGAAACTGCTTTGTAATGAGCACTGATGAATTGCTGAAGTGCATCTAGTAGGTGGTGCTACTGCGGTGGAGGAGGTCAATGTTTATGGATGTGGTGCTTTATCCTTGAGTATTCCGAGAGTTGTACCTATCCAGGCATACATCGGGTATGACACCATATTCTTAATTTATGCCCTGCAGATGATGGACAGGCTTTGTTGAGTCAGGAGGTGAGAGACACACTGCAGAATTCCTAACCCTTGACCTGCTCTTGTAGCCACAGTATTTATATATATATAGTGCATTTCAGATTCTGGTGAATGGTTATCTCCAGGGTGTTGCTGGATGGAGATTCAATGATGGTAATGCCATTGAATGTTAAGGAACAATGCTTAGATTGTATCTTATTGGATATGGTAATTGCTTAATATTAGTTTGGGGTGAATTTTCCTTGCCTCTTGTCAACTCAAAATTGGTTATTGTCCAGGCCTTCCTGCATTTGGATGACTTCAGTATCAGAAGAGTCATGTTTGCTGCTGAACATTACGTAATACACTTAATGGCAATGTCCTAGGAAGTGTTGCTGAACAAGAGACATTGGAGTGCAGGTTCATAGTTCCTTGAAAGTGGAGTTGCAGATAGATAACATAGTGAAGAAGGCATTTGGCATGCTTTCCTTTATTGGTCAGAGTATGGAGTATAGGAGTTGGGAGGTCATGTTGTGGCTGTACAGGACGTTGGTTAGGCCACTTTTGGAATATTGCATGCAATTCTGTTCTCCATTCTACTGGAAGGATATTGTTAAACTTGAAAGGGTTAAGAAAAGATTTACAAAGATGTTGCCAGGGTTGGAGGAGTTGAGCTAATGATAGAGGATGAATAGGTTAGGGCTATTTTCCCTGGAGTGTCGGAGGCGGAGGGTTACAGAGGTTTATAAAATCATGAGAGGCATGGATAGGATAAATAAAGAGAGTCTTTTCCCTGAGGTGAGGGAGTCCAGAACTAGAGGGCATAGGTTTAGGATGAGAGGGGAAAGATATAAAAGAGACCTAAGGGGCAACACTTTTACACAGAAGGTGGTATGTGTATGGAATGAGCTGCCAGAGGAAGTGGTGGAGGCTGGTACAATTGCAGCATTTGAAAGGCATCCGGATGGGTATATGAATAGGAAGGGTTTATAGGGATATGGGCCAGGGTCTGGCAAATGGAACTAGGTTAAGTTGGGATATCTGGTTGGCGTGGACGAGTTAATGCGAACAGTCTGTTTCTGTGTTGTACATCTCTATGACTCTAAATCCATCCCAATTTTGTATAGAGCAATTCAGCCAGCCTCATTCTCTCACTTCATCCTCCATAAATTGTCCATTTAGCCCAGAAAGTCTGCTTTGCCACTCAGTGAGATCATGACTGATAATCCCCAACTCCACTTTCTTGCCATTTCCCGATAACCTTTTATTCCCTTCCTGACTAAAATTCTGTTTTACACACACCTAACAAACTACAGTAAAACATTCCATAGATTCACTACTCTCAGAGAGAAGCATTTTTTCCTTAAGTGGGGGACCTTTGCTCTGAGATTGTGCCCTCTGGTCCAAAACCCTCCCACAAGGGCAAACAGGCAGTTTCTTCGGAATTTTGAATGTTCCAATGCAGTCACTTATCACTTTTCTAAACTCCATTGAGCATCGCTTACATGGGATGTGAGATAATGTGTTGGCATGGATTAAGGATTAGCTGAAAGGTAGAAAGTAAGAATAAATGGGTCATTCTTACACTGGCAGATCATGACCAGCAGGTACAGTGAGATCAGTATTTGGGGCCTGAGCTATTCATGATATGTAGCAACGATTTGGAGGTAAGGACCAAACATGATATTTCCAACTTTGTGGATGATACAAAGTTGAGCAAAAGTCTTGAGGGATTTACGAAACGGGTTCAGGTGGATTTGGACAGGCTTAGTGTAAGGGCAGACAGAATAAAAATGTAGAAAACATTGAGTCATGGAGTTGTCCAGCACGGAAAAACATCCTTTGGTCTAACTCATCCATAATGACCGGATATTCTAAATTAATCTACTGTCATATGCCAGCATTTTTCCATTTCTCTCTATACCCTTCCTATTCAAGTACCCATCCAGATTATGCTTAAATGTCATTATAACCAGGCTCCACCACTTCCCCGGCAGCTCATTCCATACGCACACACCACCATCTGCATGACAACGTTACCCCTTAGGTCCCTTTTATATCTTTCCCCTCTCACCTTAAACCTATGCCCTCTACTATTGGACTCCCCTGCTGTAGGAAAAAGACCTTAGCTATTCACCTTATCCATGTCCCTGATTTTATAAAGCTCTATAAGGTCCTTCCTTAACTCCAACACTCCAGGGAAAAAGGGCCAGCTTATTCATCCTTCTACTGTAGCTCAAGCCCTCCAACCCTGGCAACATCCTTGTAAATCGTTTCTGCACCTCTTCAAGTTTAACATCTTTCCTATAGCAAGGAGACCAGAATTGAACACAGTATTCCAAAAGTGGCCTAACCAATGTCCTGTACAGCCACAACATGACATCATAACTCCTATACTCAATACTCTGACCAATAAAGGCATGCTTACCAAACACCATCTTCACTATCCTGTCTACCTGTGACTCCACCTTCAAACAATTATGAACCGGCACCCCAAGGTCTCATTGTTCAGCAACACCACCCAGGACCCAACCATTAAGTGTACAAAGGCGACGTCTCCGGCAAAAGCCCTTCATCAGGCTTTTGCTCGAAACATCGATTTTCCTGCTCCTCGGATGCTGCCTGAACTGCTGTGCTTTTCCAGCACCACTCTACTCCAGAATCTGGTTTCCAGCATCTTCAGCCATTGTTTTTACTCATTAAGTGTATAAATCCTGTCCTGATTTACCTTCCAAAATGCGACACCTCACATTTATTGAAAGTAAACTCCGTCTGACACTCCTTATCCCATCGGTCCATTTGATCAAGTTTCTGTTATACTCTTAGATAACCTTCTTCACTATCCACGACGCTACCAATTTTGGTGTCATCTAGAAACTTGCTAACCATTTCTCCGATATTCACTTCCAAATCATTTATATAGATAACAAAAGACAGTGGGCCTAGCACCGATTCTTGCAGCACACTGCTGGTCACAGGCCTCGGGTCCAAAAAAACAACCCTTTACCATCACTCTGTGCCTCCTACCTTCAAGGTTATCCAGTTTGATAGGAGGAACTTATATAGCGAGTATTTCTTAGATAGTAAGAGGTTGGAATGTATGGAAATAAAGACAGATAATATCAAGAAGAAGTTGGAGACACTGGATACTAAAACGCCTATGGACCCTGGCAACATTTCAGCAATAGTACTGGAGACATGTACTCCAGAACTTACCACTCCTCTAGCCAAGATGTTCCTGTACAGTTAAAACACTACATAACAGTTTCTGGATATGTCCTGTGCATAAAAAGCAGGTCGAATCCAATCTGGCCAATTGCCACTCTACCTACTCTTGATTATCAATAAAGTGATGGAAGGGATCATCAATAGTGCTAACAAGGAGGACTTACTCAGCAATAAACTGCTCAGTAGCACCTATTTTGGGTTCTGCCAGGGCCACTCAGTTCCAAATCTCATTACAGACTTGGTTCAAAAATGGACAAAAGAGCCAAATTCCAGAGGTGAGGTGAGAGTGAATGCCATTGACTTTAAGACCACGTTTTACTGAATGTAGTATCAGGGAGTCCGAGCAAAATTCAAGTCAATGGGAATCAGTGTGAAAGCTCGCTACTGATTGGAGTAATACCTGGCACATAGGAAGATGATAGTGGTTGTTGGATGTCATAATCTCAGCTGCAGAACATCTCTGCAGGGGTTCCTCAGGGTAGTGTCCCAGCCACAACCATCTTCAGCTGCTTCATCAATGACCTTCCCTCCAGCATAATGTCAGAAGTGAGGATGTTCATCGATGATAGTACAACGTACTATGTGTATTCACGACTCCTCAGATACTAAAGCAATCTATTTCCAAATGCAACAAGACCTGGACAATATTCAGTCTTGGGCTGAAACGTGGCAAGTAACATTTTTGCTGCATAAATGCCAGACAATGACCATCTCCAATAAAGACAATCTAACTATTAATCCTTTTCATTTAATAACATTAGTGTTGTTGAATTGCTCACTATCAACATCCTGGAAGTTACCATTGACTGGAATTTAAACTGGACTTACCATATAAATACAGTGGCTCTCTGTATAATATTGTACAATACCATATAATACAGAGAGCAGGTCAGAGACTAGGAACTGCAGCACGTACTCACTGCTTGACACCCCAAAACCTGTCCACCATCTACAAGGCACAAGTCAGGAGTATGATGGAATACTTCCCACTTCCCTGGATCAGTGCAGCTTCAACAATATTCAAGAAGTTTGACACCATCCAGGATGAATAGGGCACTTGATTGGCCCCACATCCATAAAAATCCACTCCCTCTGCCATTGATGCCCAGTAGCAGCAATGTAAACTATCTACAAGATGCACTCCAGAAATTCACCAAAGCACTTTAAACAGCATGTTCCAAACCCACCATCACCACCATCTTGAAGGACAAGGGCAGCAGATATGTGGGAACACCACCACCTGCATGTTCTTCTCCAAGTCACTCACCATCCTGACTTGGAAATACATTGCCGTTCCTTTACTGTTGTAGGGTCAAAATCCTGGAACTCCCTCCCTAACAGTATTGTGGGTTTACCTGCAGCACATGGACTGCAGTGGTTCAAGAAGGTAACTTGTGCCATCTTTTCAAGAGCAACTAGGGACGGGTAATAAATGCTGGCCAGCCAGAAACACCTACAAACATGAGTTAATTCTTAAAAAGTACAGAGGGAACTAGAATCCTTGGCAATCAATTGCTGAAGGTGCAAGTAGAAGTGCAACAAGCTATTACAAAGATTAATGGAATGGTAGCCTTTATTAGAGAATATTTTGCATAGCGGAATAGTGAAATCTTGCTTCAGTTGTACAGAAGCTTATTTAGACCTGGAGTACTATATGTGTACTTTTAGTTTATTTACCTTAGGACATTATTGCTGTTGTGATTGTAACAAAGGTTACAGGAATGGAGATTGAGAAATATTGTCCTTTATCTCTAGAGTTTCAAAGCATAATAGGTGATGTAATTGAAACCTGGAAAAGGGATAGATAGGGGGTAAGAATTTTCCCTAGCTTTGGGAGTCTATAAGTAGGGTTTCCACTTTGAAAAAAGGAGAATGCCATTTCATATCAAGATGGAAAGGTGTTATGTTACTCAGATGGTTGTGAATATTTCGTGCGCTTTATCCAATAAGGCTGAAAAACCTCAGTCTTTGAATATCATTAGAGATTAATAGATTTCTGATTACACATGGGATCAACAGGAATAATGTGGGTTGAAGACACTGATGTGCTTTGTCAGTCGTGATCTTTTGTAGCAGACTTGATGGGTTGAATGACCTAGCTAATGTGAAATATTCTGATTGCTACCCACAGGAAGGACATTATTGCCATTGAGAATGTGCAAAGATACACGATGAAGGTCAGTTATTTTTCTTTTTTTATTCAGTCATGGGATGAGGGCATCATTGGCTGCAAGTATTTAATGCCCATCTCTAATTGCCTTCAGAAGGTGGTACTGAGCTGCCTTGAGCTTCTGCAGGCCATGTGTTGTCATTAGGGAGAGTGTTGACCTAGTGCTTATCTTAACACCGGTCTTACAATCTATAAGATTGTGTTGAAGGAACTCCTGACAGAGGTTTTTAACATTCCAATAGGTCTCTTCATTATAGAAACATATATTAGATGATATAGAAGGACTAGGGGTCACATATATAAGGATTTAGGCATGATGTGCAAGAGAGATGTGAGGAAGAAATGTTGAAAAAAGAATGGGTAATGACTTGAATGTCTCCCTTTGAGGTTGCTAGAAGTGGAGGCAATCCATTATTTTAGTAGGAAATTCAATTAGCACCGACAAAAAATAAACTTATTGGATTTTGGTGGAATAGAACAGTTAATGGGATTGACATTGGTCACCACAGAGTTAGCAGGAGCTCAGTGGGTCAAATGGGTTCCTTGTATGCCTTAACAACTCAGTGACTAGGTGTTTAAGGATGGAAGAAGACTTGAATATTGACTATCTTTTCTTTTGGAGACAGGGGCTGTGATCCATCTTATGTTTTTAGGAATATAAATGAAAATGTTTACCACATCGACAGATCCGGGTGCTGAAAACACAAGTTTAAAAATTAGGGATTAAAATAAAAGCAAAGAACTGCAGATGCTGGAGATCTGAAAGAAAAACAGCATGTGGTTCTGCAGCTTCTTTGAAACTTTGGAATTCTTCGGGAGATGAGAAATATTGGACTCGAAAGATTAACTGTGCCTCTTTCCACAGATATTGCCAGACTGGCTGTGTTTCACCAGCACTTTCTATTTTCATTTGAAAATTAGACAACTGGAAGAAAGAAAATAAAGCAGGTATAATTTTTTTTTATTTAAAGGATTATGCGACTATTAAATGTGCTATGAGGGAAAGATACCAAAGGCAGCAGGATAGATGGGTTCAAGTGACAATTTATATATTTCACATTAGGGTTATGACAACAGAAGACAATCAAATTGTTTATTAAACAAGGATTAAACTACAAGGTTTAGTATTCATTTTTTGAAAATATATATGTTTTTACTACCCTAAAATAAGAAAAACGCAGACATTTCAAACTTCATTTTTAATATCATCAGAACTCTTATAAGTGGAATTAAATAGATTTTCTTTATTAAAGCATTCCTTTACATATATATAGTTTGTATCCCTGACAACAAATTATACACTTTTTCAATTCATTTTGCTTTCATTCTGTATTGAAGCACCATGATGTTAAGCAGTGAAACCATTTCACCGCATGGATTTTAAGAAGAAAGCTTATTTCAATAATCTTTGTTTACTTGTGTCCTACCAATCGCTGAGTGCTTTCCATTCTTAGATTGTCATCTTTACCAGGGAGTGAAGGGTGAGAATCATGGCTCAAGTTTGAACGTTGGCTTTTCCACTGTAAAGCTCAATCAAAATATCTGATAATAATATTACCCTGTTGTGAGGTAAGCAGACTGGAAGGCACATTTTATAATGATTAGACTTGCAGCATCTCAATATGGAGTGTTTGGACCAAAATCAAAATTATTAAGGTGATTGCTTCAAAAGTCTCATTGTTAGTTTATCCACTTTTTTTTAATGTCTTTAGCAATCACTGTATTATTGTCCCCACCATCTCCAAATATCCACCAGGATGTGACTGTGTCTAAAGTATTTTTCCACAGAATGTCCTTCTGACTTCAAAATTGATCAGTTCTGAACTGTAGCTTAAACTCTAAAGTAATAAGTCATATAGTAGCACCTTTATTAGCGAAATAACATCATTATTCAAACAAGGAATCACTGTCTTGGGTTTAAGTACTGAAAGTCTTAATTGCTTCCATTTTGATTTATGTTATTTGATGCTGGGGTTTGATTAGGGACAAAAAAAACATTCTGATGGCATTTTGGCAACTGGCTAAACAACTTGACTTTGCAAATTGGATGTCATTTTAAAGGAAGAGGTCCTTTGTGAGATGAGCACGTTGCAAAATGTATCTGTATAGGTGACTGCTAAATAAAATCTTTATGATCTGCAAACTCTTTTCTAAATCTGTTCATGCTCATCAATATGATGACAAGATTTTCAGACGTCTGTAGCTGTTTATTTTTAATTTTCTCATTGTCAAAGTTCATAGGGTTGACCAGCAATTTGAATTTATGTTACTGTTTTGATTTGATAAATGCTTGGTGTCATAACGGTCAAACTGTGACCAAATCCCCACAATACTTTCTAGTCATTCAAATAAAAGAAAAATATGGCAAATGCTGGAATTTGAAACAAGAAAAATAATGCTGAAAAGGTTCAGGAGGTCAGGCAGCATCTGTGGAAAGAAATGGGACCAATGCTTCTGTTTGTGTTGCTGGAAAAGCATCCAAGAAGCAGGAAAATCGACGTTTTGGGCCTGATGAAATTCCTGATTTTGGAATTCCTGATTAAGGGCTCTGGCCCAAAGCATCAACTTTCCTGCTCCTCGGATGCTGCCTGACCTGCTGTGATTTTCCAGCAACACACTCTCAACTCTGATTTCCAGCATCTACAGACCTTACTGTCTCCAATGTTTCAGTTTGATGACCTTCCATCTGAATTGCTAACTAGTTCACAAACTGTGTTAGCAAGAGGGTTTTTTTTCCCCATTTTTGATAGAATATATAGAATAGAATCCCGACAGTGATGAAACAGGCCATTCAGCCCATCAAGTCCACCCTCTGAAGGCTATCCCACCCACCTACCCCTTCCCTGTAACCCTGCATATCCCATGGCTGTGGGATGAAACTGGAGCACTGGAGGAAACCCTGCTGACAGGGGGAGAAAGTCTGTGGATTTTGCACAATCTCAATTTTCTCAACTTGGACTCAAATGAGGTTGATTTCATCTGGGTCCATTGCTATAATAATGCGCTATCTGTTTGGTTTGGGGAGTATTTGATCGTGTGTCTTTCCCAATTATTTTGAATAAGTTTCCTTGTGTAGCAGAGACGGACAAGTGGAACTAGCTGAGCTGCTCTTGCAAAAAGCTAACATGAAAGGGAGGGACTGAATAGCTTCTTTTTAAATGCTGTAAGCAATGTATGAGAACTGCACCGAAGCACAGTGGTCTGAAGGCCTAATGACAGTTTGAAATGCTTGAATTTTTCTTCGTACAATTGTGATCTATTCCCCAAAGATAAGTCTCACCTTCAGCTGAGCAAGCAGCAATCCTCACCAACAGCAAAAGTTCTATAATTAGGGGAATAAAACATCCCACAGAGCACCACAGCCAAAAACAACTTTGAGTGTTAAATATGTTTTTCTATCTCCTTGAATTTTAAGACTATAGACCTGTGCTAACTTCATTGACCTCATTATAAGAGCATAAGAAACAAAATGAAGGTTTTGTAGATCATTGTAGGTCATTGTAGGTCATACAGTCTCTTGAAAGTGCTACCACTAAACTATAGCTAACACCATTGGCTGTTAATGATAACTTTACTTGAACTGAAAGTCAAGACAACAGATTAAACTTTCAGCAGATTAGTGTTGATCTCTCTGAAAAACGTATGGAACGTTCCCTCAAAATAGCTTTCAACTTCCCCTCCTTACAGCTTTGGAGCTTAGAAGTAACATTCCTACCAATTGATAAAAATTAAGGAAGTGGTTTTAAGAAAACAGTAGCAATAATTTAATTAATTGTAGGGTCATTAAGTGAACTGTACTTCTCTTTTAAGACAAATAGCTGGCTTGCAATGTAACCTTTACAATCTGGATGTTGATCTAAGTATTAAAGTGACATCACAGTAAATAATATTTTCCTAATAATTCCTGATGGACATTTCCATATATGAAATAAATTCATTATTTTCTACAAAACAAACTAATTTCTTTAAGCGCAGGTAGAGAACTTGTAATTTTCAGGCAACAAACTCACTGAAGACAGGCATGAGATTGCCATCGTTACCACAAGGTGGAAATATATAGATATTCCTGCCTTCCCAACTCTTTTATTGTCAGTCAGTGGAAAAACATACATTTCAATTTGAGTTAATTTGAGATTTCAGAGTAGTCGGGATAGTACGACAGATCTGCAAAAATGTCATTGGGACTCGTACACCTCAGGTTGCAGAAACAGGAGTTTATCCACATCAGATTCTTGGAGAAGCTCAGGCCATCAGGACAGTCAAAGTTCACCTCGATGGTCTTTGACTTGTGGGGAGTACAGCATCGGTCATCTGTGCAGACGCCACAATATTTTGGCCGGTAGGTACGACTGCTCACACAGCCAGACAACGTGAAGTTCATGGGTTCTGTTTGCTTGAGAACACTCAGGCATATCTTCCCTTCCTGAGTGGAAAAAAAACAAACCACCATAGTTGAGATTTTACTTGATTGCAAGCACTTTGCTAATTCCCTTCATAATGTGGAAGAGCGGATTTAAATCATTTCAATGTTTCTCTTCACCCCAAGGAAACAGCCAGTTCCCCAAAAAGCCTGTCACTACATCTGTCATCAAGTTAAAAATTGAAAAGTGACACTTTTTATTTTAGACTCTCTATCCTCCCTCAGAAAGCATTACAAGCACCTTTTGTTTGTCTAATGCAAGTGATGTAAACTTGATTGAGCTGACCAAATCCAAATACTGGAACATCGGAAAGCATTAGCAAACTTCTGTCTTATCTTCAGGGCACAGCTGGAAGCAATATGTTTTGGTAATATGAGTTGTGGGTGTTTTGAATATAGTTTTAAAACTAGCTTTTGTTTTCAAAATGAACCTCTGTAGCAAGACAGAAATCTATGTTTTTCCCTTTTCCTGGTGTGAACAGATGTGTCTCTGTTTAGAATGGTAGTTATTTATATTTCCATATTTCAAACTGTGTGCTAATTAGTTTTATATCATTGCTAAATAAGTCTCATTTCCGCAATAAATCAATAATTTTGTTGTTTATTAAAGAAAAATGGTTCATGGATCTTTTCATTCTAAACTAAATTTAATTAAAATATTTAATTGTTATTGGGGTTTATGTTGTGTTCAGTGCAGTGGTAGGAGTTGTAATGCACTTTGCTAGTCTCAGTGATAACACTAGGGAGTCACTTGGGGACGCCTGGGAGTAGAGATGTTGTGAAGTCAAGTAAGGGAATCTTACCTTGATATGCTGTGTAATGTTAACGTTGCAGGGGCGTAAGTAGCAAAGGCGCCTTTCTTTTGATAGTTTGCACTGGTCGTTTTCATTTGAAATCCTTGTAGATATTCCCATTCCACAAGATACTGAGCAGGGACTCCAGGGTGTAGTTTGTACTAAGCAATTACGGCGCCACACTTCTGATTCACCTGTGTAAGCTGGGAAGTTGTGGAGGTGAGAACATAGTCAGTATAATCCTCAAACCAAGTCAGACAGTCATTTCTCTTCCTTGCTCCTCACATGATCAAAAGTGTAGTATTAAGATATTTGATACAAAACAAACGTTGGCAGAAAGTATAACATGATATGAACGCGTTGATTGTGTTTTGTGCAATAGCAGTATTGTCGCTTATGAAGTGTAACCAAGGCATGCTGAACTGGTTGATGCTTTATTATCTTTACCTGAGGATGTTGGATAAAAGAACACTGCTAAAGACTGGGAGGAATGGAGGAAAACTGAGCATGCACAAAAACACTCTCCGTCCATTGCTTCCAAAACCCTAGATTGAATTGAGAAAAATGCTCTCATATAAGTGACTCTGATCTGGATTCCACTGCCTAGAGGAATGATGGTGGCAGGGTTATTGACACATTCAAGAGGGCATTGGATGATTATTTGTATAGAAGAATTGTAAAAGCTGGGATTTCACTGTATCATATTCAAAAGACAGTTTTTCTTATTAGATTTTAAAGGCATCAAGATTTTTAAGGAGCACTAGGGTAATACTGAAATATGACACTGAATTAGATGATCAGCCAAGATCATGTTAAAAGGCCAAGCAAACACAAAGGGCTGATGGAGCAGTAAATTCGACGTTTCAGGCAAAAGCCCTGCATCAGGAATCATTTCCAATGAAGGGCTTTTGCCCGAAACATCGATTTTCCTGTTCCTTGGATTCTGTCTGACTTGCTGTGCTTTTCCAGCACCACTCTAATCTTTACTCTGATCTCCAGCATCTGTAGTCCTCACTTTCACAAAGGGCTGATGGCTTATTCTTGTGCCTAGTTTCTATATTTCAATATTTCTATTTGAGGAGATGGCTCGGACAGCTGGTGCAGACTTGACGAGCTGAATAGCCTCCTCATGCAGCATAATTATTCAGTGATGGCACCTTCCCTGTAGTAACCCGCCTGCTGAAATCTAGATCAATCATGTGGCAATTTAGGCCTGCATTCGAGGAAATTTTGAGCTGATTCAACACCAAATGGTGATACAATAATAGAATCATGTAGCGCAGAAGGAGACAGTTTGGTGCATTTTCTTTGAGGAAGTACGGACAATGAAGAGCTGTCCAAGTAGTTTCACTCCTTTGCTCTTCCTCAATAATCTGTAAATCTATTCCCCTCCAAGTACCCAATTAATAACCTTTTGAATCTTAAAGAAAACTGTATGGTTTTCTCCTAAGTCAGGCCTACTGGGAGTGTCAGTGATGATGAAGAATAGGAGATATCAGTAGGTATAAGTGCCCAAATTTGTAACTACTATTACCAAAAGAAAGTGATGATAAGTCTCATAACAGAGCAAGTACATTTCAAAGTTGGAATATATACAAAACATACTAATGTTGGTCTTTTTTAGACCATGAACTGGTAAATTCATATTCAGAAGGATGATCCGAATGGCAGTATAAGAAGACTTAGATTGAACAAAAGGCATTTGGATACTTTGGTCTTCTCTTTGATAACCTGCGGCATGACAAAATCAATTACTCAAAGTTTGGGAGAAGATTTGTAGCTCGGGTGCTTGTTGTTGTGGTTCTGTTCGCCGAGCTGGGAATTTGTGTTGCAAACATTTTGTTCCCTGTCTAGGTGACATCCTCAGTGATTGGGAGCCTCCTGTGAAGCGCTTCTGTGATCTTTCCTCCGGCATTTATAGTGGCCTGTCTCTGCCGCTTCCGGTTGTCAGTTCCAGCTGTCCGCTGCAGTGGCTGGTATATTGGGTCCAGGTCGATGTGTTTGTTGATAGAATCTGTGGATGAGTGTCATGCCTCTAGGAATTTCCTGGCTATTCTCTGTTTGGCATTTCCGAACTGACAGCCAGACTACTGCGACCACTAGGACTCATAACAGCACACAAACCAACAGCCACTCTCAGACAACAACTCACCAGGATGAAGGACCCAATACCCAGCATGAGCAAAACCAATGTAGTGTACAAAATCCCATACAAGGACTGTACAAAACACTACATAGGACAAACAGGAAGACAGCTAACGATCCACATCCATGAACATTAACTAGCCACAAAACGACACGACCAGCTGTCCTTAGTAGCCACACACGCAGATGACAAGCAACATGAATTCGACTGGGACAACACTACTATTATAGGACAAGCCAAACAGAGAGCAGCCAGGGAATTCCTAGAGGCATGGCACTCATCCATAGATTCAATCAATAAGTACATCAACCTGGACCCAATATACCGGCCACTGCAGCGGACAGCTGGAACTGACAACCGGAAGCGGCAGAGACAAGCCACTATAAATGCTGGAGGAAACATCACAGAAGCGCTAAACAGGAGGCTCCCAAGCACTGAGGATGTCACCTAGACAGGGGACGAAACTTTTGCAACACAAATTCCCAGCTCGGCGAACAGAACCACAACAAAATCAATTACTGATTGCCCACTTTTCCCAAGATGTCCACTCTCTCTTCCCATCCTGACAAAATAAACAGCTACTGTCGTACCTACTGTCCGTAAAATATTTTGAATGTGTTTTGCAGGTAATCTATTCTACGCCTAAGCATGTATTGCTATCAGCAATTATGATAAAGATAACTTAAACATTCCAGTTTAGCAGTGATGGTGCTCATGTGGAATGTAAACTGAGAGTTAAGAGCAGGACGATGTCAGGTTCGTATCTGGCTTTGTGCTAAGTTAACTGGTCTCAGTTGAGTTAGATGAATAGTTACAAAACTAGCTTCAGAACCCTAGCAGACACAAGGGAACAATCAAGATTCTCACTTGTGACAGGAATCCAGTGACTCACTTGCTTATTTGCATGAGTGGGCACTTGCTACATCTTTGTTCACACTGGTTGTGATTTCTGACCTCTGTTAGCCTGCTGACAAATGCTACCAGAAGTCACAGATATCACTTGTACAAGATTTTGGAGGCTGCTGAGAATTCAATCAAGGAAGCATTAGCATTTTCAGATGACTGAAAACTGGAAGGTAGGAGCAGAAGAATCTTAGAATTTTATAATGGCATAGTACAGGTGGAGGCCATTAACCCCATTGTCTCTGTGTGAGCTCTTTGAGAGAGATTAGTCTCACTCCTTTGCCACATATAGTCAGCTCTGCTATAATGCAGTAGTTCCATTCTCATGCAACCACGTTATAAGAAAATTGTATAAAAGCAGCACCATTTAAACAAATGGGGCCAGAATCACGTTACAACCATTTTGGGTTTTAAACGTTTGCGCTACAGAAACGGTGTTTCCAGTTCGTCAATTGCTATTAACGAGAAGCGCGTTATAGCAGAACAACCTAGCTTTGCAAATGTTTGAAGTGTTGCCAATTCTCTCTTGCAAGTTGCTCTTGGAGCTTTTCAGGTCTAAATTTACAAAGTTTTCAGAAACCTCCATTGAGTCAGACCATGGCCGTTCCTATTTCTGCACAGGCTCTCCCACCTGACAGGGACACATGACGAGGGGCAGTCTTCTTGAGTTTCTTTGACTCATCGCAGATCCACTGATCACAGCATTTTCCTGGCATTTTGACACGCTTGGGATTCTGACACCAGACAAGTGGTGGTCGGGACTGTCGGCACACGGGGATGCAGCCAATAGCACCATTTACACACGTACATTTGTACTTGCAGTTGGGTTGAAAACTTTGCCCATTGGAATACATGGCTCCGTTGAGCTCACATCCTACTCCAACCATATCTAACAGAACAAAACATCAATTACAAACTTAAAAATTAAGTGCACATATTACTTAACCTTTAATAAAAGAAAACAGTTGATTTATTTGATTTGTCATGATAAAGTAACAAGCCATTCACATTGATGGTAACAAAGACAATTCTTGCTATTCTTATGTCCTCCAGAGGATGGCACTGTTGCCTGTTCAAAAATAGAAAGACTTGCATTTATATAGTGCCGATGAAGTACTCTTGAAGTGTCATCATTGTTGTTATGCGGGAAGTTCCAATGTTTTACAATCAACTGTTTCCTGAATAGCTGATTACTTGTAATGTTTTCAGATTGTTGATAGCAAATAAGCCACAGCAGATAGTCTGGACTTTCCAGTGGCCAGATAGTTGCTATTCCAGTGTAGATTTGAGTTACCCATGGTGACACTGCAGAGTTCTCAATGTAACAGACTCAGAAGGAATTACTGAAATTGAAAATTCTGCTGCACAATTTCTCTATGTCTGGGACCCTCAGAAAATATCAATTTAAATCAGGGAATCTGGAGGGTTCCAATGCAACTTTTCTTTAGATTAGATTCCCTACAGTGTGGTAACAGGCCCTTCGGCCCAACAAGTCCACACTGATCCTCCGGAAACGTTACCTGGGAAAAGTTAGACTATTAAATAATTTGTCTAACTCCTGAGTATCTATTCAACTGATCCCCATACTAACCTCACAGAGTCTAACCACATCTCCCCAGATCACTGATACCTCTCAGATCCTGACCTGACACCGGAACATGGGAAAATAGAATCAGAAGTAGGCTATTCGGCCCGAAGAACCTGTTCCATTATTCAATGAGATCACGAGAATGGGACACAATACTCAATCCCCACTTCCTCTGCTTTCCACATTCCTGTCCCCTTCTCCTGTTCTGGATCAACCCCTGCTATCCTCCCCAGGAGCTGACCCTCCATTCCCAATTTGATCCAATGCTCTAATTTCTCTGCTTTGAATCTAAATGCCCTTTGGCCCAAGTGAGCAGACAAGCCCTTCACTACCTCAATGAGTCTCATTCACAAAGACAAGTGATTCAAAAGATCCAGTAAAGTCTCAATGAAATTCATGCTACACATTGTTAAATTAGAATCAGTAAAAGATAGATAAGACCAATTTGACCAAGCCTGGTGCACAAAGAAAGGCTGTTTCTAATAATTCCATGCAATCTGTTTCAGTCCCAGGTTCAACTCCTAATATAAACTGAATTTAAAAATCTTACCCAGTCATATATGCTGAGATAGCCAATCCTACCGATGACAGACTGAATCTTACATTCATTGGAACTGGACAATGGAGGAGAAAATGATAAGGCCAGGCTCCTGTTCTTGATTGTTCTGTGACCCCCTGAAGAAGTGTCAGAGGAGTTGAAACAATAATTCTGTTTCTCTCTCCACAGATGCTGCCAGATCTGCTGACTGTCTCCAGCAATTTCTGCTTTTGGTTGTTTCAGATCTCCAGCATTTGAAGTGCTTGGTTTTATTATTCTGCTAATAATGGCTATCCAATGAACCCTGCTGGAAAGTGCATGTGCACGTGACCAAATGTGATCCTTACCACGGTTAAATGGCCCCCTTCAATAGTCACTACTTCGACATGAAGGCATGTCACTTTGGTAATGCATCTGCGTGCAACAGTCAGCATTTTCAGCAGAATACATCAGAATACATCAACAACTGGAAGAAAATAGGGAAGACATTTCCATGCATGAGAGAGTTTGGGATCCAAAATAGTCAGGACTAAAGCTCTCAGGGCTAGAACTCAGAAGAGACATCTTCACCCAAAGACTGCTAAGAATTAGTAAGTTGCTGCCACATAGCTGAATAACATGAAGGCATTTAATGGGAGTTAGGGTAGGGAGATATGGGAGTAAGGAATGTAAGGAATACGGTTGAGATGGAGGAGGTTCAAGTGCAATGCATACACTGGCATGGACCATTTAGGAGAGATTAATCTGTTAGTGATGTACATTCTAGTTCTGGTATATATGATACAGTCAGTTCACATTTTCTACCTGCTGTGGCTTGCTTCTCACTCCCAGCTGTTACTGAGCCTCTTCAGTAGTTATTTAAAAACCATTCAGCAACACTGCACATCACATTCCCTTCCAACGGGTTTCTGAATGCAGATGGTTTGCACCAAAGAAGGAACAGCAGTGTTTGCAGAACGAGTCAGTGGGACACTCTGCTGAGGGCAGCTCCAAAGCCCAAAATCACAGCTTTCACTTTGCACCCATTCTTTCAATGAATTCCCAACCCATCTACCAGTTTTACCTGAGATCCCCTTTGCCTTAAACTTAAGGCTTTCATGTGGCACTTACGAAAGGTTTTCTGCAAGTTGTGAAGGAATGGATGGCTGCCAAGCCTTCCTGGTGAGACTGCGAAGCTCTTATCCTGCCCCCACTAACTATCACCACCCCCAACTCAACCCCCCTCCCACATTAGTCCCCAAACCCCACAAAATTGACACAGCCCTTTCATTCTCTGACAACGTTTTTTGTCCTGTAAATCACCAGATTACACACTTCACTTACACGCACACAATCCTACTTCATACTTAGGGGCATCCCGACTATAGTCACAGTACAGCCCTTTGTGGTAATCGCAGGTGTCTGCCTCTGTGCAGTTATCTCCCAGTTGCTTGGCGCATGCCTTACAACATTCACAGCCATCCATTACCAAGCTAACTCCAGGCGGACACCTGGGCGTGCGCTTCGGACACTGGCAAGGCCAGTGACAGTACTGGGTGCGGTTATACGGGTGGACAAAGTCTGGTGAGTTCACAGTCTCCTCTGAAGCTGCCTTGGATTTCTGGGTGAGACCCTGTGTGGAAGAGATAACACAGTTTAAGGAAATAAGCTAACACAGAGCCTTTACAGATAGTAGAGATTGTTACGATATGGCGGTGAACCCTTCTTTTAATTAAACCAAACACTGAGAAAAGCTCACCTCACCTCGTAATGTGTTAAAATTTGTTTTTTAACTCTAAAAGTGAACAGTAAACAACAACCATTCACAACTCTAAGCCCCATTTCTCTTAACTGCTTATTACCTGCCTCCAACTTTATAACAACATGCTGTTCCAATAAGACACTTATTAAAATTACATCAACTTAATTTCAAATCCACACAGCGGCTGTCATCTTCGGTGTCTTTCTTTGTCTGGCTGAAGAGCTCCCTGGATCACCTTCTTTCTTTTTACTGCAAATATGTTTCATATGAAAAGGTACCTTTGATAGAGAATGTTTCCTAATTTGTTGGGTCTCTTTCGATGGTGTTGATCTGTCTCCAACTTGCAAAATGCCTGCATTTTTATATTCTCAACATTGGATCATCTCACTGATTCGATGTTGGCAAAACAATAAATTCAACCTTGATTGGGTTTTAGTATGCTGGGGCATAATTTAAACTGATTGGTTAAATTTGAATTGTTGTCAAAACAGCAACCAACTCAGGTATCCATTTCACAGCCAAATGTGACATATTTTCAACTTTTCTGCAAGTTGTGAAGGAATGGATGGCTGCCAAGCCTTCCTGGTGAGACTGCGAAGCTCTTATCCTGCCCCCACTAACTATCACCCCCCCAACCCAACCCCACTCCCCCATTAGTCCCCAAACCCCACAACATTGACATGGCCCTTTCATTCTCTGACAACTTTTTTTGTCCTGTAAGTCACCAGATTACACACTTCACTTACACGCACACAATCCTACTTCATACTTAGGGGCATCCCGACTATAGTCACAGTACAGCCCTTTGTGGTAATTGCAGGTGTCTGCCTCTGTGCATTCTAAGACTGCTATATTGTCATACCACACAGGGTGTTTGTAAGATCTCAGGAGAAAGTGAGGACTGTAGATGCTGGAGATCAGGTCGAAGAGTATGGTGCTGGAAAAACACAGCTGGTCAGGCAGCATCTGAGGAGCAGGAGAATCGAGGTTTTGAGCAGAAGCCCTTCATCAGGAATGAAGCTTGTGGCCCAAGGGGGCTCAGAGATAAATGAGAGGAGGGTGGGGGTAAGGAGAAGGTAGCTGGGAATGCAATAAGTAGATGAAGTTGGGGGTGAAGGTGATAGATCGGAGAGGGGTGTGAAGTGGATAGGTGGGAGGAAGATGGACAGGTGGGACAGGTCAGGAGGTCAGCACTGAGTTAGAAGGTCGGATCTGGGATAAGTTGGGGGGAGGGGAAATGAGAAAACTAGTGAAATCCACATAGATTCTGGATAAAGTGAGAAGATCCAGTGTTGAGGATATAAAAATGCAGGCATTTTAAAACTTGGAGACAGAGCAACTGCCATCGAAAGAGGCCCAAGAAATGAGGAAACACTCTGTATCAAAGGTACCAAAGGTACTGTGAAACATATTCACAGTAAAAGGAAAGAAGATGACCCAAGGAGATCTTTAGCTGGAAGAAGAAAGACTCCTCCTCCCACTCCACCAAGGACATGCAGGTCCTGGGCCTCCTCCACTGCCAAACACTAATCACCCCGACCCCTGGAGGAAGAACACCTCATCTTCCGCCTTGACACACTCCAACCACATGGGATCAATGTGGATTTCAACAGTTTTCTCATTTCCCCTGCCCCACATACCCTAGACCCAACCTTCCAATTCAGCACCACTCTCAGGACCTGTCCTACCTGTCCATCTTCCTTCCTACCTATCCACTCCATCCTTTCTCTGATCTATCACCTTTAGCCCCACCTTAATCTACCTATCGCATTCCCAGCTACCTTCTCCCCAGCCCCATCCGTCTCCCATTTATCTCTCAGCCCCATGGGCCACAAGCTCCCTTCCTGATAAAGGGTTTATGCTCAAACTGTCGACTCTCCTGCTCCTCGGATGCTGCCTGATTGGCCGTGCTTTTCAGCACCACACTCTTTGACTTGTAAGCTCCCAGTTAAGAACAGCATTCTCTCTCTCGTAAAGGTACAGTACATGCCTTCAACTTCATAAGAAGATGTGAATTTCACAGGATGGGCTCCCAGTTGGCACTAAGTTAACTAATATCAGTTGTGTGCTGCAATTGTGAATCTATCCTGGATAAACCGAAAACAGCAGGTCTGGCAACTTCTCGGGAGAGAAAGCTGAGTTAACATTTCGGGTCCAGTCCTTCTTCAGAGCCTGAGATTTGAAACGTTAATTCTCTACAGATATTGGCAGACCTGTTGAGTTTTCAGTGCTTTCTGTTTTTGTCCCTGTTCTTCAGCATCCATAGTTCTCTGTTTTAATTTATTGCTCTTAGATTGATTGAACTGGGAAAGGTAAGGAGGAGTAGATAGGGGGATCACTTCTGAACATGATGCAATGACCTCAAGTCATTACAGCATAGAAGGAGGCCATTGGCCCGTGGAGGCCAGGCTAGATGGCTGTCTGGAAAGTAAACCAATCAGTCCCATTTCTCACACTATCTCCATAGTTCTGTAAGTTTGTCTTCCTCAAGGTTTCATCCAATTCCATTCTGAAGTCCCATACCGCCTTCCTTTCTCCATCCTCATAAGCAGTGATTTCCGGGTCATTACCACTCACTGTGCATTGCCGGGTTTCCCGTGAAGGTGTGATCAATTTTTGATGTGACATTTTCACAACTAGGGAGCAGGTTGCAGTTTTGCAAAGAACGTACTTTTGGCGGACCAACTGGGCAGTCATCTCCTTCAGCCCAACCCACAATCCAGACTGACAACCAGCACACCTACGTCACTGGGAAAATTTTGAAATGTTCTGTGAAGTGGAAACGTTTATATCCAATTTTTTTGCCATGATCAACATTGCTTGCATAAATGGGCCATAGGCACTACCACCTACAGCTCTTCTTCCGCAGCAGACTCTAAGGCAATGAAAATATAACCAAAGTGTGTTGTTTAAACAGACGCCATGTCTATATCCCCGGCCAGACCTCAACTGCAATGCCTCCGTCAGGGTCAAATATCTGATGCTCCAAGTCTGTGCTCACACCACATATCCCAGTCCTGATGAACTGTCATTGAACTGAAACGTGGAGTGGGATTTTAATGGGCATCTGTGTGAGCCTGAAAAACAGGGCAGGGCTTTTGCCTGAAACGTCGATTTCGCTGCTCCTTGGATGCTGCCTGAACTGCTGTGCTCTTCCAGCACCACTAATCCAGAATGTGGCATCAACAGCATACCTGTAGCCTGCTCACCCTCTAGGCCATAGCTGACAAACTGGTTGGTCTTCTCCTGCAGAACAACCCAGCATCTAGAGACGAGGGGCGAAAATGAGGCTGAGAACAAAAATAAGACAGTGCATCTCAGAGTGCGTGCTCAGACATGTCTAAGTAATGACACAGTCACCTCTGAGTCAGGAAGTTCAAGTCCCTCATCAGACAATTGAACTTTAAATCCAGATTGATACTTGCCTGTTGTCCTGGGGGAGTGATGCACTGCCAAAGGAGGTTTCTTTCATGTTAAACATTACACTGAAGCTCTATCTGCCCAGTCAGTCCTGTGGTCACAATATATCCCACAAAACTATTTTGATGATGCGATATCATCCTCCACAATTTTCAGGCCAATATTTAGTTCTCAACAAATATATATTCCTTTTCCCACAGGAATAGACAAACAAACTGAGTTTACTAGACTGTGCTTCACTGCTGATTTCAGAGTGCAGCCCAGACTTTTCCTATGGTCTACGTTAAATGACTGTGCAGTCTCCCATCAATTTGAAATTGTCTTCAAGTTGACATTGAGGCAACCTCAGTGAATGTATAACCTACCTGCTCGTATTATCCGTGTGTGGTTTCCTGTGTCAGTCAATCTATGTCAGTTAGGCTGATGTGGAAGCTGGTATTGTCCTATTCTGGTGGGCTTTTTTCTAAAATTGGGATTAAGACATACTGGCAAAGGCTTGAGAGATCTTTACACTGCACCAAATATAAGAGTGCTGACCTGGGAATGTTTGATATTATGCAAAAGAATCTGTACTTTCATTCCTTACTGCTGATAACATTGTCCTCATAAGCATCAAACGACAGATAAACCTGCCATATGTCTGTTCATGTCTGCTCTCCACCCCAAAGAAATGCTACACAACAGATAAGGCGTATTTATTTTCAGCATTGAACTACTTAACATTGCACATAGGCACTCAAGTACCTCTAGTGAAATAATTTTAAAATAAATTTGTAAATTTTCCCTTCCTCGTTCTCTCTTCAAGACTTTGATAAGTTGTTTATGTGCCATTACCTATTACCTACTCTGTTTCCAGTTTCCCTCTATGAGGCCTTATTTCATGTGGAGTCTTTGAAATTGAAATCTGCTGAACTGCAGTCTACCTTACACTCCCAGGAAGCCTCACAGTATGTCTGGAGCAGATGGAATTGAATCTTAGGAATTCGAACTCTGGCAAATTATCCCCTCCCTACTGCCACACAGAGATCAACACAGACTAGGAGACATCAGTGCTTTGTATGACTCAGGGTAAAGTGGC
This sequence comes from Chiloscyllium punctatum, assembly GCF_047496795.1. NCBI lineage: Eukaryota > Metazoa > Chordata > Chondrichthyes > Orectolobiformes > Hemiscylliidae > Chiloscyllium > Chiloscyllium punctatum. The sequence goes on from NC_092743.1 coordinate 31,941,077, forward strand.
TTAGTCATTGCGAGAGCTATTAACTTCTGTTTAAATTAAACTTATCTCAATAAAATAGCAAGAATTACTTTTTATTATGAATTTCTTTCACTTGACAGATGCAAGATGTGGAGGTGTTGGTATTGGACTGAAGTCACCTGACGAAGGAGAAGCACTCGGAAAACTTGTGGTTTCAAACAGACCTATTGGACTATAACCTGGTGTCATGTAACTCCTGACCTTGACAGATGCAAACAGTGGAGATATGTATCAAAATGACTGGTATCTCTGGATCATTTGTTTCATTATTTTACCAAATCATTCTGGTTTTGATTCCTTATCTTTGCTGAGTAAAGTGATCTTAGCCAGATTGCATTGACCGGTCTCTGTGCCTTTGGACTAGGGAGGGATCTGAGAAAAAAATATTCAGAACCCCCATCAGGCTAATTTTGACTGAGGACATAGAGTCATAGAGTAATAGAGATGTACAGCATGGAAACAGACCCTTCAGTCCAACTTGTTCATGCTGACCAGATATCCCAACCCAATCTAGTCCCACCTGCCAGCACCCGGCCGATATCCCACCAAACCCTTCCTATTCATATACCCATCCAAATGCCTCTTAAGTGTTGCAATTGTACCAGCCTCCACCACATCCTCTGGCAGCTCATTCCATACATGTACCACCCTCTACATGAAAAGGTTGCCCCTTAGGTCTCTTTTATATCTTTCCCCTTTCACCCTAAATCTTTGCCCTCTAATTATGGACTCCACCACCCCAGGGAAAAGATGTTGTCTATTTATTCTATCCATTCGCATGATTTTATCAAGATCTCTTAGGTCACCCCTCAGCCTCCGATGCACCAGGAAAACAACCCCAGCCTGTTCAGCCTCTCCCTATAGCTCAAATCCTCCAACCCTGGCAACATCCTTGTAAATCTTTTCTGAACCCTTTCAAGTTTCACAACATCCTTCCAATAGGAAGGAGACCAAAACTGCGTGCAATATTCCAACAGTGGCCTAACCAATGTCCTGTACAGCCTTAACATGACCTCCCAACTCATACACTCAATGCTCTGACCAGTAAAGGAACCGTAAAGAAAACTGGGAATAATGAAATGTAACCAAAATCCCCAGAAATAAAACTGTGAAGAAATAGGAGAAAAAAGCTAGCGTGATTAAAAGCTAGAATTGACTTCAGCAATTGCTTTAATGGAAGATGGAATATATGATTCACTGAGGAATGTTGAAGATGCTGTAACTACATAAAATAATTAAGCAAATATGTGAGAATACAGACGAGTGCATGAATCATCCTAGCCAATCTTGAAGTAATGACAAAAAAATGTTTATGCATGGCACTATCTCTGCCAACTCTCAATTGTGATCCAGGATTTGAAGATATAACCCAAACTGTTTGGCGTTACATTACCCAAGATACTAACTTTCAGACAGGATGTTAAACTTCTCAAGTGGATGTAAGTGTAAGAGAAGTCTAAGAGAAGAGCAAAAGTAGAGGCTGCCAATATAATATGGTCAGCCAGAGACTAAATAGGGAAATTAGAAGACATTTCTTATACAGAGAGTGTGGTGAGAATACTTGCTTTCGCAAGAAGCAGTGAAGGGAAGTTGTACAGATGTAAATAAACAAATGAGAGGAAAGGAGATTGAAGGCTCTGTTAATAGACAAAGAAGGAGTGCAGAGCTTTGTGTTGAGCATAACAATGAGGATGGGCTTGTTGGGCTGAATGGCCTATTTCTGTGCTGTACATTTTATGTTAAAAAAATTCCTTGACACAGCCCAGCATAATTATACACTGAAACCTAATTGCACTCTTCCCACTGTTACTTCAAGTTTGAAGAGGATGTGGCTGAAATAAAGGCATATTTTCCAGGAAGACCTTGCAGTTTAGATATATCATAGCACAGAAATTTAAGCATGAAAGTATTCTGGTGAAATTGTATTCAACAAGGAACTGGAACTGCAATGTTTTCTGAATTTCAGTATCAGAAACAAGCACTTCTAGGACAAATTCAGCTGAGGTCAGCTGCAGAGTAAAGCCCCACCATGGTTTGCTTGCAATCTGGGTGAGTATTTCTCATTATAACCAATGCGTTTCTCATTGTACCAACATTAAATAACAGCACTGAACACAAAAGGTGGAGAGCTATGCTGGACTCCTCTAAAGCTTTGGTTAGGCCACAACTACATTGTTACATCCAGGTGATGTAACTCCATCATCACAAGCTGTTGAGGCTTGGAGAGGAGGGGAATGGAGGTTCTGTATTAGAGAGCTGCAATCAATATTCCATCCTTTAGTCTTTAAATGTAAAAGGGAGCTCCTGCGAGTCAGTCAATAGTCACTCTTATATGAGGCAAGACAGAGATACAACAGCCTTAGTGTAGCTATGTACAGCAGCCTGAAAAGTGCAGTGCAGACAATCACCCCAAGGTCAGCAGAATCGACAAGGGCAGAATAAAGCAGGTTTGAGTTCATGAGAGTAATGCAGCCCACAGAATCGGCAGCCACAGCACAGACCATGAGATTTTAGGTACAAGGCTAAGTTGGAAAAGCTAGTTTGTGGCCTCCTAGGAAAAAAAAGATTATGGGGAGATCTGGCAAAAGTATGTAAGGTTATGAAAGATTTGCATAAGGAAAATAAAGAAAAGCTGTTCCACAGTCACAAGGCCAGAGAACATAGACTGAAGGATTTGGCCAAGTGATGCAGGAAGATGTGAGCATTTTTATGCAGTGGAACCCATTATGAGCAAAGATATTGGAAGCAAAAGATGAGTTAGAAACAATAGCGATAGAATAACCTGCTTCAAGGCCACTGATTATATAGTGATTTAACAGAGCACTGTAATGGCTCAGCTGATGATGTTCCTGAGCAGCATTTAAATCCCACTTGCATCACCAGGTAGAATCACTCTGTTTCTCTCTGCATCACATGCTGCCAGACCTGCTGACTCCCTTTGCTGCTTTCTATTTTACAGCAAATGTTTTATTAACTGGCACCTAGCAGTGTGCTAGTTGATCAAATGTTCTGATTGATCAAGAAGTCCACATAATCCGTGTAAGAACACACACTAAGTAATAGAAATGTAATACAGGGAGTATACGCATTGCTGTTATACTTTATTTATAGCATAAATCACTTAAATAATAATGCAATTGTGCCTTAAATAAAACTTTCTGATAGAGAGCTTTCTCACTCGCACCCTCAACTGACTATTTGGACATTGCAGTTGACCGTGGTATTTGAGGAGAAATTGACTCCAAATTGAACCAACTATTAATATTTCAGGTGAACAACAAGTAAATTTTCCACTGAGGTAAATAAATTTTAAAAACTATCATAATTGGACAGAATAATACAGTAAACTTTGCGGTATTTGAGGTTTATAAACTTTGCAAGTTTATCGAGACAGCCAGTTCACAAGATGCCAGTTGAAGCAAAGTTTGCTGTATTTTGAAACCTTAATCTGTTTTTCTAGCGTCTACCAGATGTATTGGCGCGGCCTTTGTTTTAGTAACTCACTTCTGTAATGCATTTCATTGTCTCACAATGCTCTGCATGAGATGAATTTGCAAGCTGTCTTCTTGTTCCAAACTCCTGAACCATGGCCAAAAGTGAGGCCCAAACTCATTCGTACCTGAAACTGAGAATGATCCTTGGGGCAAGCAGTAGAGGGCCCTAGGGCTGAGAGACCCAAGGACCACCCTAAACTGGATTTCAGCCTCCATTCTAATAATTGTGGTAAGCCTCAGGTAGCAGCCTGGCATTCTCATGTAGTTTGCCCATCCACATCCCTCTCTGGCTCAGATGCCAGCTGAGGCACACATAAGTCTGGAGTAGTGGCTGCACCACATTATGTTTTGGTAGAAAACATACCTGCAAACTTCCTCTGGTGTCTCTCATGGCCCTAAAAATGAACGCTGATAAATTCACTGCAGTGCCTGAAGAGTTGGTTGGAGATTTCAGTAAGCCAAGCCTGATTATTTTTCACTAGTTTTGGGAGCGAGTCAAAAATGTGCACAAATTCTCTGGCCTGTCATTTACTACCCAACATTTTCTTTTAACGTGGCTCGCACACAATCCAATGTATATTGGCCGCACAGTCACAGTGATCGAGATACAACAGAAAACTGTGAAAAACAGACAGCAAAGCTGGGATAGCAATCATTCCAGCTCATTAACTGGGAATGTCAAGCCTTAGAAGTTACAGAGCCTAGCTTCGGGAAGACGCTACGGATCGTTTGATGGTGGGGGGGAGGGGAGGAGAGGTATACCAGACTGAGCCATCCTTAAAGGAGTAATAAATCTGCCAATTTTCAGTGAAGCTGGGGTATTATCTCTGGCAGGAGGAAACATATTTCCGCTGATGGGGGAGTGCCGAACCAGAGGACACAACTTAAAAATACGGGGTAGACCATTTAGGACAGAGATGAGGAGAAACTACTTCACCCAGAGAGTGGTGGCTGTGTGGAATGCTCTGCCCCAGAGGGCAGTGGAGGCCCAGTCTCTGGATTCATTTAAGAAAGAATTGGATAGAGCTCTTAAAGATAGTGGAGTCAAGGGTTATGGAGATAAGGCTGGAACAGGATACTGATTGGGAATGATCAGCCATGATCATATTGAATGGCGGTGCAGGCTCGAAGGGCTGAATGGCCTACTCCTGCATCTATTGTCTATTATACCCAAAAAGAAACAGAGATCACGCCATGTTAAGCAACCTTTGACTATGTCTTAGTTCTAACTTATTTTTCAAACACTAAAGTAATGCAACTACTTTTCTTTTTATTCCTCTTTTGTAGCTAAGATTTTGTACCTAAGATGGTGCCATAAGAGGCAACAGTCTGAAACCTTTCACTGTACTCCTAAGAAGTACACATAACAATGAAAGATATTCTATACTGTTCTATTCTTCCTATGTGAATGGGAAAACTTTGAAATATTCTGTTAAGTAGAAACATTTATATCCATTTTTTGCATGACCAATATTGCTTGCACAAGTGGAGCATGAATACTACCACCCGCAGCTCTTCTTACACAGCAGCTTGTAAGGCAATGAAAACACAACCAAAGTGTGTTGTTGAAACGGGCGCCATGTTGATATCCCCAGTCAGACCTCAACTGCAGTGCCTTCATCCAGGTCAAATAACTGATGCTCCAAGTCTGTGCTCATCTCACATATCCCAGTCTTGATGAACTGTCATTGAACTGAAACATGGAGTGGGATTTTAATGGGCATCTGTGTGTGAGGCTGAAAAACAGGTTACATGTCATCAACAAGTCATGTCTCTAGCCTGCTCACCCTCAGGGCATGGTTTTACAAGAAGTGTTTGTTGCCCAACTGTGGCCTTTAGATAGGCAGTTAATGTTCGGGTAAGGGTTCCTACCTCAGACAAACAGGGCAGCAAGAGAGAACTGGTCCCAACTGACCCAGCAGCAGATTTGGTCCTGCAGTTGCCCTTGAGAAATTATTGGTGAGTTGCATTCTTGAACTGCTGCAGTCCATTTCCTGTAGGTAGACCCATAATGCCATTGGGGACAGAATTCAAACAGAGTACTTCATACTTGTGTGGCACAAATGTCACTACATGCCATTGAATAGTCCTCACTACTTGTTCATTTCACTATGTGACCCACACAATCCACAATGATATCAGCAAGACAGTCATCTCTTCACACTACCTTGCATTTCACTCTCCTCTCATGTTTTTCCACTTTGAAGCAAGTGACCTATTACCACAATTGCCATCATTCCTTCAAAATTTTTCTCAGCTATCACTAACTACATTAAAAAAGAAATTCATGGGAGCCAGGCATTTAGCAAGGCTGTAATTTATCTTTTTCTGTATTCTTTTATAGTTTGTGGGTTTCAGAAGAAAGGTGAGCATTTGTTGCCATCCCTAAATGCCCCTGAACTGATTGGCTTTCTGGGTCATTTCAGAGGATAGTTAAAAGTCAACTCCATTGCTGTGGGTCTGGAATTATGTATAGGTCAGATTAATTTAAAGATGGCAGATTACCTTCCATAAGGGAGATTAGTTTACGGTGTTTAGGACTTTACCATTAGTTTCTGAGTTTTTGTGACAATGGTTTCATGATCATCATTAGTAAGAATGGCTTTTAATTCCAGATTTATTAATTGAGTTTAAATTCTTTCAGTTGCTATGGCGGGATTTAAACCCTTCTTTCCAGAACATTAATCTGAGCTGCTGAATTAATGTCCAGTGATATCATCACTATGCCAGCATCCCTCCTGATTGTCCAGTGATATCATCGCTGTGTCAGCACCTCTCCTGATGTCCAGTGATATCATCGCTTTGTCAACACCTCTCCTGATGTCCAGTGATATCATCGCTATGTCAACACCTCTCCTGATTATCCAGTGATATCATCGGTATGTCAGCACCTTTCCTGATTGTCCAGTGATATCATCGCTATGTCAACACCTCTCCTGATTGTCCAGTGATATCATCGCTATGTCAGCACCTCTCCTGATGTCCAGTGATATCATCGCTGTGTCAACACCTCTCCTGATTATCCAGTGATATCATCGCTATGTCAACACCCCTCCTGATGTCCAGTGATATCATCGCTATGTCAGCACCTCTCCTGATTATCCAGTGATATCATCGCTATGTCAACACCCCTCCTGATGTCCAGTGATATCATCGCTATGTCAGCACCTCTCCTGATTATCCAGTGATATCATCGCTATGTCAACACCCCTCCTGATTGTCCAGTGATATCATCGCTATGTCAGCACCTCTCCTGATGTCCAGTGATATCATCGCTATGTCAGCACCTCTCCTGATTGTCCAGTGAGATCATCGCTATGTCAGCACCTCTCCTGATTGTCCAGTGAGATCATCGCTATGTCAGCACCTCTCCTGATGTCCAGTGAGATCATCGCTATGTCAGCACCTCTCCTGATGTCCAGTGATATCATCGCTATGTCAGTACCTCTCCTGATGTCCAGTGAGATCATCGCTATGCCAGTACCCCTCCTGATGTCCAGCAGTAGCTGTTGGTGAAGTTTGGAACAGGTGTTTTTCTTGAACTGCTCAGTTGATTTGATGAAGCTATCCCAAAACATGTGCACAGGTGTTTATTTCTCAATGAAATCCTTCCCTACTGTCTTCTTTATGACCTGGAGTTTTGGCCCTTTTACCTTTTACTGAACCTTTGCATTTAAGTACAACTTATTTTCTTCGCTGTCCAACTGTTTGTGTGGCCTTTTTACCAATATTTCCTTGGTACTGCACAAGGGAAGTCCCTGCCTTGCAAGTGTGTGGAGCAGGAAAAAGGTTAGGGGAAAACATAGCCCTTCGTTTCCTTAACGATCAACCTCCCACTTCTTTCCTTACTTGCATCACACCTTAATTTCAATCAGACACAGCTTTGAAACCCACAAGATTCCTATCACTGACAGATTTCTCAAAGAGGAGAAGATACAAGTTCCCAACTTTAAATTTTGTGAGAAAGGTAGTGTGAAGTAACTCAACAGTATCACCAGGTCACCCGTTATTCCCATGTGCACAGTACATGGACACCGATCACCGAGCTCAGAGCCAGTCCCTAAGGTGAGGAAAATCCCTAAGACTTGTTTATTTAAAAATTTAAAAAAAAAATTAACCCCCACACTGCCGCCTAACTGCGGTAGTGCTTATTTTTTCACCAGCACCCATGTTGTGTGTGTGCAGGTGTGAGACACAGTGAGAGACACAAGGTGTACGAACCTCTATTCAATGTCCACCACCAGGAAGAAAGGAAAACACCCGAGTGGCCAGTGACAAGCAGTGCCCTTCACAAAGGGCAATGCTGTGTGATCAAACAGGAAAGGGGAGGGCAGGGATTAAATCAAAATAGAGTTGGAGGGGGAGAAAATGCACTCCACAAGACTCTTGTTTTTATATTCTAGGAGAAAGTGAGGACTACAGATGCTGGAGATCAGAGCTGAAAATGTGTTGCTGGAAAAGCGCAGCAGGTCAAGCAGCATCCAAGGAACAGGAGAATCAACGTTTCGGGCTTGAGCCCTTCTTCAGGAATGAGGAGAGTGTGTCAAGCAGGCTAAGATAAAAGGTAGGGAGGAGGGACTTGGGGCAGGGGCGTTGGAAATGCGATAGGTGGAAGGAGGTTAAGGTGAGGGTGATAGGCCGGAGTGGGGGTTGGGGCAGTGAGGTCAGGAAGAAGATTGCAGGTTAGGAAGGTGGTGTTGAGTTCAAGGGTTGGGACTGAGACAAGGTGGGGGAAGGGGAAATGAGGAAACTGGAGAAATCTGAGTTCATCCCTTGTGGTTGGAGGGTTCCTAGGCGGAAGATGAGGCGCTCTTCCTCCAGCCGTCGTGTTGCTATGGTCTGGCAATGGAGGAGTCCAAGGACCTGCATGTCCTTGGTGGAGTGGGAGGGGGAGTTGAAGTGTTGAGCCACGGGGTGGTTGGGTTGGTTGGTCCGAGTGTCCCAGAGGTGTTCTCTGAAATGTTCCGCAAGTAGGCGGCCTGTCTCCCCAATATAGAGGAGGCCACATCGGGTGCAGCGGATGCAGTAAATGATGTGTGTGGAGGTGCAGGTGAATTTGTGGTGAATATGGAAGGATCCCTTGGAGCCTTGGAGGGAAGTAAGGGGGGAGGTGTGGGTGAAAGTTTTACATTTTTTGCGGTTGCAGGGGAAGGTGCTGGGAGGTGGAGGTTGGGTTGGTGGGGGGTATGGACCTGACGAGGGAGTCACGGAGGGAGTGGTCTTTTCGGAATGCTGATAGGGTAGGGGAGGGAAATACATCCCTGGTGGTGGGGTCCGTTTGGAGGTGGCAGAAATGATGGATGATACGATGTATATGGAGGTTGGTGGGTGGTAGGTGAGGACCAGTGGGGTTCTGTCCTGGTGGTGTTTGGAGGGGCGGGGCTCAAGGTCAGAGGAGCAGGAAGTGGAGGAGATGTGGTGGTGAGCATCGTCGATCACGTCTGGGGGGAAATTGCGATCTTTGAAGAAGGAGGCCATTTGGGTTGTTCGCTGTTCGGTATTGGTTCAGGAGCAGTGCTCCCAGGAGGACCAGTTCCAAAACCGAACAACCCAGATGGCCTCCTTCTTCAAGGACCGCAATTTCCCCCCAGACGTGATCGACGATGCTCTCCATTGCATCTCCTCCACTTCCCGCACCTCCGCCCTTGAGCCCCGCCCCTCCAATCGCGACCAGGACAGAACCCCACTGGTCCTCACCTACCACCCTACCAACCTCCATATACATCGTATCATCCATCGTCATTTCTGCCACCTCCAAACGGCCCCCACCACCAGGGATACATTTCCCTCCCCTCCCCTATCAGCGTTCCGAACAGACCACTCCCTCCGTGACTCCCTTGTCAGGTCCACACCCCCCACCACCCAACCTCCACTTCCGGCACCTTCCCCTGCAACCCCAAAAAATGCAAAACTTGCGCCCACACCTCCCCCATCACTTCTCCCCAAGGCTCTAAGGGATCCTTCCATATCCGCCACAAATTCACCTGCACCTCCACACACATCATTTATTGCATCCGCTGCACCCGATGTGGCCTCCTCTATATTGGGGAGACAGGCCGCCTACTTGCGGAACGTTTCAGAGAACACCTCTGGGACACTCGGACCAACCAACCCAACCAACCCGTGGCTCAACACTTCAACTCCCCCTCCCACTCCACCAAGGACATGCAGGTCCTTGGACTCCTCCATTGCCAGACCATAGCAACACGACGGCTGGAGGAAGAGCGCCTCATCTTCCGCCTAGGAACCCTCCAACCACAAGGGATGAACTCAGATTTCTCCAGTTTCCTCATTTCCCCTTCCCCCACCTTGTCTCAGTCCTAACCCTCGACCTCAGCACCACCTTCCTAACCTGCAATCTTCTTCCTGACCTCTCTGCCCCACCCCCACTCCGGCCTATCACCCTCACCTTAACCTCCTTCCACCTATCGCATTTCCAACGCCCCTCCCCCAAGTCCCTCCTCACTACCTTTTATCTTAGCCTGCTTGACACACTTTCCTCATTCCTGAAGAAGGGCTCATGCCTGAAACGTTGATTGGCCTGCTCCTTAGATGCTGCCTGACCTGCTGCGCTTTTCCAGCAACACATTTTCAGCTCTTATTTATATCTGTCAGCCAGGGCTCCCTGATTGATGCTGTTAACCCGGGCCAATCAGGGAACTTGTATTCAATGAGATCCACATGGCCAATTTTTTGTTTCAATCACTACATAGTGATTGTGAATAAATATTTTACACAAAATAGTTAATTTTCTGTCACAAATGCATCATGCTGAAAACCAAATCTCTTCAATTTCACATTTTTGGGGAAAGGAAAACTGCCCTTTAACTCTCATTGCTGAAAATGTGTTGCTGAAGAAGGGCTGATGCCCGAAACGTCGATTCTCCTGTTCCTTGGATGCTGCCTGACCTGCTGCGCTTTTCCAGCAACACATTTTCAGCTCGATCTCCAGCATCTGCAGTCCTCACTTTCTCCTTTAACTCTCATTAACAACCTCAAACACAGTCTTCTTTTTTGATCTTGAATAATATTGACAGCTGTATTGAGGCCTTGCTGTCTGATTAGATGTTTCATTTTTCTTGGCTCAATAGTTACCTCTGTACCTTATATCTCTGGGCTGAAAGCTCACATACATCTGGTAAGCAATCAATCCAGAATGAGTTTCTCAAGATTTCTAACTACTTCTCCAGCAAGCCCATATCAGGTATTTTATCCCAATGTGCAGCCACTTCCTTTAAGGGTAAGTGGGCCATTACTAATCTCCTAATCCTATACTGAGTAGATATGCACTGAATGTTCTGTAGCAATTTAATACAGCCTACCCTTATAGATGTTAAATAGAGTTTACACAAATTATCTAACATAAACTGAAACATACTATGAAATTATGATTATTGTTGGTATTAAACTATAGCTATCTGAAATAAAACGTTATTGTCCATGCATAGCCTGTAGAATTTGCATATACTATACAGTACATAATATAAGACCACAAGATATAAAAACAGAAGTAGATCATTCAGCTCATTGAGTCTGTTCAATGAGATCATGGTTAATCTGATAATCCTCAACCCCTACTTTCTTTCCTTTTCCCATAACCTTTTATTCTATGACTGAATAATAATCTCTCTGTCTCAGTCTTGATTATACTTAACATCACAGCCTCTACAGCACACAGTGGTAAAGAATTCCACCGATTCAATACCTTCTGAGAGACGGAATTTCTTATCTCTATTTTAAATAGGCGATCCCTTACTCTGAGATTATGCTGTCATATTTGAATGAAAATATTGCATGCATGATATGTGCTGAGTTATATACTCTCAAATGGAATAATATAGAAGATATTGTAATGGACCTGCATTTCTCAGATTCAAGGAGGAAGAATACTGCCCCTGGCCAGAACAACTCTCCTGCTGTTTATGCAGCTTTGAAAACATCCTGCATTCTTGCTAATGACGAGTGAAGGCCCAGAGGTAGTGTTTCTATGCTGCAGAAGAGTAGCAGGCTGCCCTGAAAGTCAGCCCAAGCCATAAATCAGAAACATTCACAGGTTTAGACTTTAGATTGCAGTAGAGTTAAACATAGATGGGAAGAAACGCAATACTTTGAAGCTGGGGGTGGAGGTAGCGATGACAGATATTGAAATCCAACAAGGAGCTGAATTGTGGTTTCACACAGATGCGTATTCCATGTTTTATGGTGCCATCAGTAAAATGTCAACCTAACCAGGTTGGATTAAAAAAGACAGAACTTCTCTCAAGTAAGAGATACAGTGATTGATCGTTCCACAATTATCTGGACACAAGCAGTAACTTGTTTTCATTTGGGATAATAAGAACAAGAGGAGGCCAATTTAGCTTCTTCAGTATGTTCCACTACACAATGAGATTGTAGCTAAACGATGACCTAACTTCACCTCAAATCATTGGAAAAACTGACAGGATAATGAAGAGAATTGTGTGTGAGTGATTAATTGTGGGGAATAAATGGAAGAATTAGATATGCCACCCATAACTGGGGGAGTAGTAGAAGAACATGAATAATTTAGTAAACTGTTCTTTCTTATTCACTCATGGGACATGAGCATTACGGCCGGGTCAGTATTTATTACCTGTCTCTAGTTGCCCTTGAGAAGGGGTGATAAGTTGCCTTCTTGAACCACTGCAGTCCACTTGATGTAGGTAAACCCATTTCTCTAACTCATAAGCCTAACAATCTTAGATTTAAAATGAACAATTACCATGAAAAGAGTTTAAAATTTCTGTCACCCTGTGCATGTAGAGAGTTTCCTAACTTCACTCCTCAACTGCCTGCTTCCAACTTTCAGGTTACATCCCCCAACCTAGACTCTCTTACTAGCAGAAATTGATTCTCTATATCTACTGTTCTCCTCACACTTTGAGGAGATTCCTCAAAGGAGATTGAAATTCCAATCAAAGTTTCTAAATCTGAGGGACTATAATCCTATTGTGTGTATTCCTCCTGCAATTTAAATTCTGGAGTCTGGATAGCATTCTGGCTAATCTACATTGCACTTACTTCATGACTGATCTATCCTGCTTAATTCTGCAGTAGCAGTAGCCCTACCATTGGACCAGAGACCTGGCTTCATGAACCACCTTCCCTGGAGGTGTCTGATAACATGCCTGAACAGGTTGATTAAAAATATTCATCCTGACTAAGGTGTGGAGACTAGGACTGGAGCTGAAAATGTGTTGCTGGAAAAAAGTAGCAGGTCAGGCAGCATCCAAGGAGCAGGAGAATTGATGTTTCGGGCATGAGCCCTTCTTCAGGAATGGGGTGCATTGGTGGTTCAGTGGTAGAATTCTTGCCTGCCATGCAGGAGGCCTGGGTTCGATTCCCAGCCAATGCATTATAGCATCCTTTATTTCAGGTGCATTGGTGGTTCAGTGGTAGAATTCTTGCCTGCCACACAGGAGACCCGGGTTCGATTCCCAGCCAATGCATTGTAGCATCCTTTATTTCAGGTTCAGTGGTAGGATTCTCGCCTGCCACGCGGGAGGCCTGGGTTCAATTCCCAGCCAGTGCATTGTAGCATCCTTTATTTCAGGTGCATTGGTGGTTCAGTGGTGGAATTCTTGCCTGTCCACGCGGGAGGCCCGGGTTCGATTCCCAGCCAATGCATTGTAGCATCCTTTATTTCAGGTGCATTGGTGGTTCAGTGGTGGAATTCTTGCCTGTCCACGCGGGAGGCCCGGGTTCGATTCCCGGCCAATGCAGTGTAGCATCCTTTATTTCAGCCTCATTCCTGAAGAAGGGCTCATGCTCGAAACGTCGATTCTCCTGTTCCTTGGATGCTGCCTGACCTGCTGCGCTTTTCCAGCAACACATTTTCAGCTCTGATCTCCAGCATCTGCAGTCCTTACTTTCTCCTAGAAGACTAGGACTGGATCCAGTTCTCCAGGTGTAATCAAACCAGAGCTTTGGAATAATGATTAGCCAGAGCAATTGGATGAACACCCCTGCTTCTCTCTAAAATAGTGTCATAAGATCTTTTTACTTGCAATCTAGAGGGAATAGTTTATTTCAATATTCAGACCCAGCGATGGAAGGACTTTCACTGTTGCTACCTTTTTAAGTTTTATTTTGCTCAAAAACGTAAGTTCTACATGTTGGAAAATATTAAAATATATTAAGACGATTAAAACTATTGAAGTAAAATAACCCTCTGTTGAAAGAAAGCTGAACAATACAACACTAAAACAGCAACAATTTGCAATTACACTGTGGTGTTAACACAGAAAAGGTTTCCCTTCAGTCCCTTGAAGAGATGTAAGAAAAAATTGGACAGTGAACTAATGAAGAGATTTTATCAGGAAACAATCAGCTTCTGGCAATGTTCTAAAGATAAATAGGAATACGGGGAGGCTAAGTCCTTAGGAAGGGTGACCATAGCATTTGATGGTTCACAACCAGCAAAAATAGGCTGAATGGATCTGGGCGATACACATGGGCTCAACTTAGAAGAACAGAAAGTTTACTAGGGAGCTTTGTAATGTTGGAGTCCTTGGCTCCATTGCATTATAATTCATCTCAGAAAGGTTCCTCTGGATCAAAACTGTGCGTCTGCTCATTCAGTTTGCTTTTTTTTGATTGTAGAGTTCAGGTGCCTCAACCGCGTTATCAAGCAGCATCTGCTCAGTAATAACCTGCTCAGTGATGCCCAGTTTGGCTTTCACCAAGGCCACTCAACTCCTGACCTCATTACAGCCTTGGTTCAAAAACGGACAAAAGAGCTGAATTCTAAAGGCGAGGTGAGAATCACAGTCCTTGACATCAAGGCTGCATTCAACCAAGTGTGGCATCAAGGAACCCTCACAAAACTGGAAACAATGGGTTTTGGGGCAAACTCTCTGTTGGTTGGAGTCATACCTGGCACTCAGAAAGATGGTCATGGTTGTTGAAGATCAATTATCTCAGGTGCAGGACATCTCTTAAGGAGTACCCTCATAGTAATATCGAAGGCCCAACCATCTCAGTTGCTTCATCAATGACTTTCCCTCCATTATAACGTCAGAAGTGAGGGATGTTTGCTGATGATTGCACAATGTTTAACACAATTCACAAATCCTCAGATACAGAAGCAGCCCATATTCAAATGCAACAAGATCTGGACAATATCCAGGCTTGAGCTGACAAGTGGTATTTAGTAATATTCGTGCCACACAAATGCCAGGCAATGACCATCTCTAATAGGAGATAATCTAACCATCTTCCCTTGATATTCAATAGTGCTATCATTACCGAAACCCCACTATCAACATCCTTGAGGTTATGATTGACCAAAAACTTAACTGGCTTGCCACATAAACTGTGGCTACAAAAGTGTGTCAGAGGCTGGAAATACTGTGGAGAGTAACTCACCTTCCGACTCCCCAAAGCCTGTTCACAATCAACAAGGTACAAGCCAGAAATATGATGTAATACTCCCCACCTGCCTGGATGGGTACAGCTCCAACAACACTCAAGAAGCTTGACACCATCCAGTACATAGCAGCCCACTTGATTGGCACCACATCCACAAGCGTTCACTCCCTCCACCATCACTGTTCAGTAGCAGCAGTGTGTACTACCTATTAGATGCCCTACAGAAAGATCCTTCAACAGCACTTTCCAAACTCACAACCACTTTGATCCAGAAGGACAAAGGCAGTAGATACATGGGAACATTACCACCTGCAAGTTCCCCTTCAAGCGACTGACCATCCTGACTTGGAAATATATCACCGCTCCTTCACTGTCGCTGGGTCAAAATCCTGGAATTCCATCCCTAAGGGTATTGTGGGTCAACCTACAGCAGGTGGACTGCAGCAGTTCAAGCAGCTCAAATGCACAGCCAGCAGCGTCCATATCCCATGAGTGAATAAAAAAGAAACGTCTTGAAAACTCTGTTTAACATCCACTGTTCAGGAGTTCATGTTGAGTCCAAAGTAACATTTGATGCAGTGCAGACTTCTGTTTTTTTAAAAAAATTATCTGTCTGAGAAAATTAAGAATTCAAAGAACAAGGACCAGTACTAAAAACTATAAAACAGTGCATGGAATGTGGGAAATGCAGCAAATTAAAAAAAAAATGCAATGTTTACATTTTCTCTTCAGTATTCTTCATTTCTTGCGGTTATTAATGCATCACTGCAGTGTGGTTCCATAGCAGCCAGCTTCTGTCTTAAATTTCCCACTTATTTTCTATCTGAGGCAGTGCATACAGCAGGGATATGCACGAGGAAGGTAAACCACATCCTTCGTTTATATATGAGCACCTTGCGGTAAGGATCATAATGTGGAGAAAAGAAGCAAGAGCTACAAAGTAGAATATTTTTTGTTCTGCTAGCACAATCAGCATGTCTGTTATTTTCACTCACCAAGTCTTTACTTGGCAACTATCTGGAGAAAAATATTTGGAAGAAAGTCAGTTCCTTCAGTTAAAAAAATAAAGAGACAGGTCATTGCAAAAAAAACCTAAGCAAGGATACAAACTTTATTAACAAAATGTTTTAGATGTGAAAACACATCCAACTGTCATACTTGAAAAATATCAGGCATGCACAGATATCTGTCATGCTTTCAGCTACCGTGCAAGCTGCATGTGGTATTCTGGTTTGAGTAGTTTGCTGCCACCAGTCCCCCTTTCAATGGAAAGGGTCAACACTGATGATTCGAACAGAGGAGGCACTTATCTTACATGACAAGGTAGTTCATTGCCTAAAAGCAACAGGTAAAATTGAGGTTAACTTGCAAAGCATAATTGCGAAGGATTTTTGGGAGCTGTAAATCTGTTCCCTTCAGGCACAAATGCAGATCTAACCATCTCCATCCCGCGTGACTTCATCAGACTGGATGGAACTCAATGTTAATATGAACATTAACTCTTTCAGAAACATTACTTCAGATGAAAGCTCTCTGTTCAAAACCTGAATAAAATTCTGCAGAGTATTCTTTTGTAAAGTTTTTAAGAAGGACTTGGATATAGTTCTTAGGGTTGAACGGATTAAGGTTAGGGGGTGAACGTTGGAACAGAGTATTGCGTTGGATGATCAGCCATGATCATGTTGAATGATGCAGCAGCCCCAAAAGGCCGAATGGCATACTCCTGTGACTATGTTTAATGTGTTTTGTTTTTAGCTTAAAAGTACTTTGTGCTTCACAGCCCCAGGGACCAGGTTCGAATCTGGCCTCGGGCGACTGTTTGTGTGGAGTCTGCACATCCTCCCTGTGTCTGTGTGTTTTTTCTCTGGGTGTTCTGGTTCCCTCCCACATTCCAAAAAGATATGCTGGCCTGGTGAATTGGCCATGATAAATTGCCCATAGTGTTAGGTGCATTAGTCAAGGGTAAATGTAGGGAAATGAGCCTGGGTGGGTCACTCTTCAGAGAGTCAGTGTGGACTTGTTGGGCTGAAGGGCCTGTTTCCACATTGATGGGAATCTAACCTATTTAAGTAACAGTTAAATTGGAAAAGAAACGTATTCACAGATTATCAGAAATACTGGTCTGCAACCAAAGTTAATTTCCACATTAGCTATTGCCACTGGAATTTCTTCCTAGATCAGTTTTTAAGCAAAAGGATTCATGAGCTGTGGCTATTGCTGCCTGGCCAATTGTTATTTCTCATCCTTAACTGTCTGGACAGAGTTAAGAGCCAATTTTTGTTGGTCTGGAGTAACATATCAACCAGACCAGCTAAAGATGGCAGATGTCCTTCTCTGAAGGTCATTAATGAACGAGATGCGTTTTTAAGGATAATCAACAATGGTTACACCTTCACAACTTGTCTGTTTTGTGAACATTATCCACTCAGGAGGTCTGATTGCTACTTGAAGAGTTTGTAGCTCCCATATATGAGTTTTGTTGGAACTCAGCATTGAGTTCAAACGGCCCTCTCTGCATCTTCCTCATGTGCGGGTCAAGTCTTGATCGCATTCCTTACCAGCAAAAATGGTATTTGTCACAAACTCTGGTGAACTTTAGATTTGAGGTCCAATCACCATCTTGGATTCTCTGTGAAATCTCCATGTCTCTGATAATTCTAATATTGAATTCACCACCCTCTGCCTCAGAGGAGAGAGAGTGTTACCACAGAGTCATGATTGTAACTGCCTTTGAAGAAAGTGGGTGAAAATCATTGCTACAAAGTGACTGAAAATATCACAATTAAACCTGAATTCTGACCTAGCCATTTGGCCTAATTAGACTTGGACTAACAATGAGGAAGGTAATGTAGGTGCAATGTAAAGGTAAGATGAACAGTTTGCTCAGTAAAGCAGATATTTTAGTGTTCACTGTGATTGATGTAGTTTGGGGGTTTTGCCAAATTTCTGAGCATCAGGAAAGTAGGAAGTGTGAAATCTCTCAACACCCACCTTCCACTCAAACACATCAGGTCAAGGTTTGGGTTCTGCCAGCTAGGAAAATCCATGAGGGCTTTGCATCCAGATGGAATTTGTTCCAGATGGAAAATATGAAATACTCCTTTTTGAATTCTGATAATCACTTGCTGCTCAGCTGTCCAGCTGTAGAAATTGCTCTTGGGTAAACTCTTAGCTGAGATCGAGTTGTCCTGTAGCAAGGCAATTTTATGTTCTACAGATACTTGTTTGGAAAGGAATCAGTTGAGTCTGTTCATAAACTCATTGCATCATAAAGTCTTACAGTTTCTAGACAGAAGAAAGTTTAACCGCATGAGTTTGAATTGGTTTCAAATTGAGGTCCATAAGTGACAGGATAGTTTAAAACAAAAGCATTCATATGCAATTAAAAGTTGGATCCAAAATGTTGCCCAAGTGTAATTTTCATCAAATTTGATGGATGGTTTCTCTCCACGAATTTTGGGTGGGATTGTCCCAAACATCCCTCATAAACTACCCACCAGGTTCCTATGGCTCCTCTCTCAGTCACTCTCCCATGTGCTCTAGCTGGACATCCTCGCCATTACTTTGACAGCATGACGCAGGCACCATCTTTCAAAGCGATCAAGCACTGGCAGTCCACAGCTGCCCTGCCCCGATTGTGACATTTGCCACAGACATGGTAGAAAAGAGGAAATTGGCACTTCCTTTACGGATTGAGAGCATGAAGTCCTGGTGGAAGGCATGGTGCAGGGGAGAGTGTTTTCACAGAGCAGGACTATATAGCTCCTCAAAAATTAAAGTTTGGATGAATTGAAAGGGGTAGCCAGTCACTAAGAGTTAAGGTTCCACCTGAAAGCCAGCTAAAAACAGAAATTCTAACTTGAGCAGTAAAATATCTAAAGTTGGAAAGGCTAGTGATGCAGATAAACTAAAACTGGAGAATCACAGATTAAAATTCCAACAGAATAGGAAGGAAAGAGAAGTCCTGGAATTGCAAAAGAAGGCAAGATATAGCAAAGGGAGAAGAAAGTAAAGAGAAAATACAAATTGAAACAGCTCAAACTGAGAAGGGAGAATTCCATTGAAACGACCTCTGCTGCGGGAGCCACAGACATCAGTGCTGAAATACTCATGCTTAGCAATTTAATCCCCACTTTTCATAAAGGAGATGCCTCTTTCATCTCTTTTGAGCAGTTAACATTGTAGCAAAGGTTGCCAGTCTAACAATGAGCATGGTTACTGAAGAGTACAATATTTGAGAAGAGTGTAACAGAATATCAGGCAGCAAAAAGAGCTATTTTAAGTGCATACCAATAAGTGCTAGCGGTATACTGGCAAACATTCTGCACCCTCAAGGAATGGTCAAACTTACCTGGAAATTGAACAGCTTAAGCAGCTTGTTTTTGATCTGTGGGTATGGCACTTAAATGTTCTTCTTGAGAAGTTCTGAACTCCATGAGACATCTATTTCAGAATCATGTAGAAGAGCAGAGGGTAGCAAGATGTAGGCACAGATAAAAATGAAGCCAAACACCGGTAAATACAAAAGAACCGTATTTTATGCATTTGCTTTTTGACAACGCAGAAATGGCAAAAATAATTGCAGAACTCTCTCTCCCTCTTTCTCTAAATCTCTCAGAAGACAATATCCAGTGAATCAGAAAAAATACCTATTTACAAAGAGCTCAAAGATAGGTACAAATTTCAGTAATTTGAGGAACTCAAAACAATTAAACAACAATAGTTTCAGATTAAAACACCCCAAGGTCTCTAAGAACGTTTTAAACTGAGTATTCATTATCTGCCTTTTTGTAGTAGACAATCTTCCTTTTTTCAACATTTCAATAAAATGCATCTTTCTTTCATCTAATTAAACTTTGCAATTGAACTCCCTAATTATGAATCGGTGAACAATATTGTAATTGCAGTGTGATATAGCTGTATATTTAAAATAATTAAAAAACTTAATTGTGGTCATCCAAGGAAATTTAGAAGAGGGGAGCTGATTTGCTCCTCCTCACTGATCATAACAATATATGGTACCCTGAGAGAGACCAGGAGAGTCTTCAATGTTAACTATAGATCCAAAAAACATGAAAAGAAACTGCATTAAAGAGAGAAAAGTTGAAGAAACCTCCTTTACACTGGGGAGATCAAATATGGTTTGGGTAATCACATTGCGGAAAACCTTCCAGTTGTTTCTCATTTCAATAAATCACATTGTTCCAAAATTAACATTTCTGTCCTGGACCTACTCGTGTTCCAATGTAGCTCAATACAAGCTGGAAGAGCAGCACCTCATTTTCCACTTCGGCATCTTACAATATGTAGCACTCAATGTTGAGTTTAACAACTTCAGAGTTTGACCTCTGTTCTCTGTTTTAATTATAATACCAACAACACAACCCCTGCCCTGGCCCCCAACACCCCACTCTCAACAGAACAGATTCATTTTCTCCCTTTCACACTTAAGATTTATACATATTTTGCATATCAATTCCTCTTTAACCATTAGCATTCCCTTTGTCTTTTGCCACTCACTTGTCCTCCCAGTCTGGCAACAAATCTTCTGTCCTAAAGGCGTGACAGTGAATACAAAATATTAACTTGCTTTCTCTCTCTACAGATGCTATAGACCTGCTGGGTTTCTCCAACATCTTACCTTTTCAATACAGATTTTCCGCATCCGCAGTATTTTGCTTTTGTGAAAGAAACCTGCCTTTCCGCCTAAATCGTTTAAGAATGTTCCATTTTGCACATCACGTGAAGGAAACTGTGGGGGATAAATACAGCATCTTCCAACGCTGTGAGGTCAACCACCTAAAAGACAAAGGCAGCAGGTACCTAGGAAAACCAGCAGCTGCTAATTTCCTTTCATGCCACATATCACCCTGACTTACAGTCGTCGAGTCATAGAGGTTTACAGCATGGGAACAGGCCCTTTGGTCCAACTTGCCCACGCCACCCAGTTTCCACAATTAAACTGATCTCATTTGCCTGTATTGGTCCATA
The DNA here is from genome assembly GCF_047496795.1 of Chiloscyllium punctatum. Lineage (NCBI taxonomy): Eukaryota > Metazoa > Chordata > Chondrichthyes > Orectolobiformes > Hemiscylliidae > Chiloscyllium > Chiloscyllium punctatum. Next base: position 31,961,971 of record NC_092743.1, read on the forward strand.
TCCTTCCATTCCTATCCCATCAATGGAAAGATATCATGGTTCCTTAATGGTCAAAATCCTGGAGCTTTATTCCTAACAGCATTGTGCATGTCCTAACAGCTCAAGGGCTGCAATAGTTCAAGAAGGCAGCTCACCACCATCTTCTCAAGGGCAATGAGGGCTCTGCCCCTTCCTGTCTCCTCTCAATAATCAGTTAAACAAAAGAAAGAGTGATCAATTCTGCCATAAGATGACACTAGCTCATCAATAAGCATCTCACTAAAGTTCAGTTCTGCTACAACTACTAGTCTTCAGCCACTAATCTGGACTTGGACATTAACATTGAATCATAAGGTGACATAATAAGGTTATGTGAATGCATTCATTTGATAAGCCAATGATTTTACTTTGATTTTATTTGTGCAACATTGCCAAAGTCAATATTTATTGCCTGCCCTTAATTGCCCCTGTCCTGATGAACTACATTCCTGATGAAGGGCTTTTGCCCACAACGTTGATTTTCCTGCTCCTCGGATGCTGCCTGACCTGCTGTGCTTTTCCAGCACCACTCTAGTCTAGACTCTGATCTCCAGCATCTGCAGTCCTCACTTTCGCCTACATTCTTGAACTGTCGAAGTCCCCATCTGGTGTAGGTAGACCACACTGTTCGAAGGGAGGGAGTTCCAGGATTTTGATCAGTGAAGGAACAGTGATACAGTTCCTAGACAAGATGGTGCGTGGGTTAAAGGGGGATTTTCCCATGTGTTTGCTGCTCTTGCCCTTCCCAGGGGAAGGAGTCACAGATTTGGAAGGAGTAGTTGCAGTAGGCTTAGCAAGTTTCTGCAGTGAATCTAGCAGAGGGCACACACTGTTGCCATCATGTATCAGTGGTAGGGGAAGTGAGTGTTTATGTTGGGAGTGCCAGTCATGAGGGCTGCTTTGACATGGATGGTGTCAAGCTTCTTAAATCTTGTTGGAGTTCTACCCATCCAGGCAAGTGGGGAATATTCCATCACACTCCTGACTTGCGCTTTGTAAATAGAATCATTGAATTTTACAGTACAGGAGAGGGCCATTCGGCTTATCACGTCTGTACAGGTTCCCGAAAGAGATATCCAGTTAGTCTCATCCTCCCACCTATCTCCATAACCCTCTAAATTAATCACTCTCAAACATATATCCAGCTCATTTTTGAAACTTGTTTGGAATCTGCTTCCACCACTCTCCGAGGCAGCACATTCCACATCCTGACAATTCAATAAAGACGTTCTTCCTCATCTCACTGCTAGCTCTCTTGCTGACAGTCCTGCGATTTTGACCCCGGGTTATTGATACACCAACTAGTGGAAACAGAATATCCTTGTTCATTGTCAAGTTTGCTCATAATTTTGTTCATAATGAATAAGGTCACTCCCTAATCTTCTCTGCTCCAAGAAGAATAAGCCCAATTTTTCTAATATTTCCTTGTACCTAAAATCCCTCATTTTGGTAAATCTCCTTTTCACTGTCTCCAGAGCTTTAATAACCTTCCTTAAACAAGGTAGCCAGAACTGAAGACAATACTCCAATAGTGAATACACCTGGGGAATCAGGAATGGAGTTACCTGCCACAGGATTTCCAGGTTCTGACTTGTTTTTGTAATGTTGATCAAAGTGAGAAACACTAGAAATACATCTCACATCTCATTGGATTTTCTGTCTTTACACAAGATTCATTTGAAGATTGTTCAGAACAGTACATGTCCCTTCGGTGTTTTATCCGCATTTTCCATATTGGATGAAGGTTGTTAACTTGTTTCACGTTGAAGAGATACAGCATCCAGCTGCTCGAATTGTGAACTGTGTTCGAAAGGAAGATGTTCTAAAATCATATTCAAAATTATCATGTACTTACAACTGCATATTCTTTTTAAACTTTGGCTTTGATCTTATGTCTTCACTGTCTACAGGAGTAGTGCCAGAAGATTGGAGGATAGCAAATATTGTCCCCTTGTTCAAGAAGGGGAGTAGAGTCAAACCTGGTAATTATAGACCAGTGAGCTTTACTTTGGTTGTGGGTAGAGTGTTGGAAAGGATTATAAAAGATAGGATTTCTATACATCTAGAAAGGAATAATTTGATTGGGAATAGTCTACACGGTTTTGTGGGGGGTGGGGGGGAGTAAGTCATGCCTCACAAACCTTATTGAGTTCTTTGAAAAGGTGATTAAACAGGTGGATGAGGATAGAGCGGTTGATGTGGATTTCGATGGGGCAATGATAGGGTTCCCCATTGTAGGCTATTTCACAAAATACAGAAGCATGGGATTGAGGGTGATTTAGCGGTTTGGATCAGACATTGGCTAGCTGAAAGAAGACAGAGTGGTAGTTGATGGGAAATGTTCATCCTGGAGTTCAGTAACTAGTGGTATACCGCAAGGATCTGTTTTGGGGCCACTGCTATTTGTCATTTTTATAAATGGCCTGCATGAGGGCATAGAAGGATGGATTGGTGGATTTGTGGATGACAGAAGGATTGGTGGAGTTGTGGATCATGCTGAAGGATGTTGCAAGTTACAGAGGGACATGGATAAGCTGCAGAGCTGGACTGAGAGGTGGGAAATGGAGTTTAATGCAGAAGAGTGTGAGGTCATTCACTTTGGAAGGAGTAACATGAATACAGAGTACTGGGCTAATGGTAAGATTCTTGGTAGTGTAGATGAGCAGAGAGATCTCTGTGTCCATGTGCATAAATCCCTGAAAGTTGCCACCCAGGTTGATAGGGTTGTTAAGAAGACGTACAGTGTGTCAGGTTTTATTGGTAGAGGGATTGAGTTTCCGAGCCATGAGGTCATATTGCAGTTGTACAGAACTCTGGTGTGGCCGTACTTGGAGTATTGCATAAAGCTCTGGTCACCGCATTCTCGGAAGAATGTGGAAGCCTTGGAAAGGGTTCTGAGGAGATTTACCAAAATGTTGCCTGATATGAAAGGAAGTTCTTATGAGGAAAGGCCTTGAGGAACTTGAGTCTGTTTTCATTAGAGAGAAGAAGTTTGAGAGGTGACTACATAGAAGCATACAAGATGATCAGAGAATTAGATAGGGTAGACAGTAAGAGCCTTTTTTAATTGGATGGCAATGTCTAGCAAGAGGGGATATAGCTTTAAATTGAGGGGTGATAGATATAGGACAAATGTCAGAGGTAGGTTCTTTACTCAGAGAGTATTAAGGGCATGGAATGTCCTGCCTGCCTGTAGACTGTTTAAGGGCATTTAAAGTGTCATTGGATAAACTTATGGATGATAACGGAATAGTGTAGGTTAGTTGGGCTTCGGATTGGTTTCACAGGTTGGCGCAACATCAAGGGTCTCAGGGCCTGTACTGCGCTTTAATGTTCTATGTTCTCTATGTTTGATATTTTATATTGTAATAGGCACAATAGTGGGAAGTTATTAGGAATTCAGAAGTGTATTGTCACTGTAAAGGTTCTTGTTGCACTGTGGTAGTGTCCCTACATCTAAACCTGGAGGCCTGAGAACAAGTCCAATCTGCTCCAGTGTGTCATAATGTGTATTATCAAATTGTTTAAAAATAGCTTACTGCTATTGGAGATAAGCCCCTCAATGAAGATTGATATTTGGATGCAATAGGGCTACCCTCCTACCACTGGGCAAACGAGTCTTGCAGTGTCCACTAAAATATGCCTAGCTTGGGAATGACAATTATCTTTTTCTTTTCCATTGTGGCCAGTAGGATGCTTTCGTGGGCTCGCCATTGGGCACTCAGTCGTACGGGTTTTGCGCCAGAAAAGTGCACGGCAGAATTTACAAGTGAAAGTGAGGACAGCGGATGCTGGAGATCAGAGTTGAAAAGTGTGGCGCTGGAAAAGCACAGCAGGTCAGGCAGCATCCAAGGAGCAGGAGAGTTGACGTTTCGGGCATAAGCCCTTCATCAGGAATGTCACAGGGTGCTTCTATTTTAAAACCAGCCTGTGAGATGCTGTTTCAAGTTGTGGCCATTGGGTGGCATCATGGCACAAGTTTCCAGAGGATCTCTCAATTCCATTGCCAGCTTGTGAGCAAAATAAATTGCACTCAACAAATCACTGGTGGGTAATGCCCTATAGAATAAGTCAGTCACTATTAAAAGACCTTCCACTGAAATCTGGAGCTGAATTCCAAGCTGATCCATCAGCAGCAAATACCCAGTTTCTAAATGGTAAGCTAGCTGCACACCATTACAACTGTATCCTTCACTCTTGCATTCACTTACACAACTGGGAAATCTGCTTCCTGCTCACCACCGGTGAGCCTTGCTTACCCTCCTCTGTATTCAGCTTCTTGCTGATGTCAATAAGTTTGTCAGAGCCCCCAGTGTGGTGGAGTAAAAGCCTGTGGGGCATGTGACTGTTGCAAAATGAATGAACCATGGTAACTTCCAATGATACCCACACACAAAAACATTTCAATTATTAGATATGAGCTGAAAATTCAGTGAACTATTTGGAATCTCTTTCCATTGTTAAGTATACCAGGGTGACCCAAGGATGCCAGGTTTGCTACATCATTTTAACCAATCATATCGTGTAGCTGTGTGGATCCGGCCATTGCAACACTAGAAGCGCTTTGTGTCACTACATCAACAGTAAAACCTATCCCAAAGATTCTTTATCTCTGCCCACACCAGGAAGAAAAATCAGTGGAATCCTTAGATGGCTGTGGGATGCATCTCTGCAAATAAGATTAGATAAGATTACTTACAGTGTGGAAACAGGCCCTTCGGCCCAACAAGTCCACACCGACCCTCTGAAGAGCAACCCACCCAGACCCATTCCCCTACAATTATCCCTTCACCTAACACTACGGGAAATTTAGCATGGCCAATTCACCTGACCTGCACATCGTTGGACTGAGGGAGGACACAGGAGCACCTAGAGGAAACCACGTAGACAGTTGCCTGAGGCGGGAATTGAACCTGGGTCCCTGGTGCTGTGAGGCAGCAGTGCTAACCACTGTGCCACTGTGCCACCCAAAGATAGTGACCCTGCTGTATCTAGCCTTGGCAGTTTGCAAAGCCAAGTAGTTCTCTTTTCTCTCCAGACCACATTGTCTTTTCACAAAGCTCTGTCCTTCTGTGATATTCATTGATTTGTAGGGCAACCTGTAACCTGATATATTTTCACCATGGCAAAATGAAACCTATAGCCTTACCTTCAAATAAAATTGCTGATAAGCAATTTTACCCAAACCTCTTCTATCTTAAAACCAAATGGTCAGGTTAGAGAAAAATAGTACTTTACTAGGACTCAACCCATTGTGAACTCAAAGACTGTTATGATTGTCTTTAACCATGAATGCCTTATCCATTGCCTCACTAATACAATATAGCCAATCCTTTGAACTTTAATCCACAACAGACATGTTACCAACCAGACTTCAGAACTAATCACATGATCCCTTCCATTTCACTTTAAAGACACAATTAAAAAGTGTGACGCTGCAAAAGCACAGCTGATCAGGCAGAAGCAGGAGAGTCGATGTTTCTGGCATAAGCCCTTCATCAGAAATGTTTATTGAATTTTTATTTTTATTGAATTTAAAGGCAATGTTAAAATATAATAATCTGATATAACTTATAACAGTTTGTCAATAAATTGATGAAGATAGATTTTTGAAAATTCATTCATGGGATTATGGGCATCACTAGCCACACAGCATTTATTACCATCCCTAGTTTCCCAAGACAAACTAAGAGTCAGCATCATTGCTGTAGGTCTGGAGTCACAAGTAGACAAAGAAGGCAACTTCTTTTCCAAAAGACATTAGTGAACCAGGTGGGCTTTTTGGGGGCAATTAGCAATGGTTTCATGGTCATCATTGGACGCTTAATGTGAGATTTTTATTCATTCAAATTCCACCATTTGTCAAGGTTCAAACCCAGCTCCCCAGAACATTACCTGGGCCTCTGGAAAAATAGAGTCAAGGTTAGAGTGGAGCTAGAAAAGCACAGCAGGCCAGGCAGCATCTGAGGAGCAGGAAAATCACAATTTTGGGCAAAAGCCCTTCATCGGGAATGAGGCCTCTGGAAGAAGAGCCCAGTAATAATACCATGAGACCATCAGCTCCCTTGCAATTTATGTGAATATTCCACTTGTCATGTGATACTGCAAAAACCTGTCTAGCAATTCCCATCAACCAACAACGTGAGTACTTTTTGCTCCCTTGTCGTGATTCTGTAAATTTTAAGCTATTTGTGTCTCTACAATGGAACATAGAATATTAGGGTCCATGATTACGATCTATCTATCATTTTGGGCATATTCCTGGCAGGAATCTACCAGACAGAAAACAAAGAAAGACAACTGGATTTCAGTCAATTTCTCACAGGGTGCACTTGGTCCAGTCTCTATTCTCTCTGCAGTGTGCCCAGTGCCCAATCTCTGTGCTGTCTGTTCCCCAAATCCAATCTGATCTTCCAGTCTGCCCTGGGTCTGGCCCTGGTCTGCCTCTGCCCTGGACTCAGCCCTGCCCCTACGATTTCTGCGTCTGAGCCCAGTCCTCTGTGCTCTGAGTCTAATCTGGCTTTGTGGCAGAAGGATAAAATATTGCAAAGAAATATAGCGTACAGAGGGAAACAAAGTGACACCTGCCACAGATTCTCTGCTGCTGTGTATTAGTGAAGCATTTTCTGTCTTCTACTCTTCGGCCAAGAGTGGAAACTTCATTGGAAAAAGAAATGTAAAAAAATGATCTCTTGCATTTCTTTTCCAAGATACAATGCACAAATATGCCAAAATTCTACATTTTTATAGTAGCTGGAACTCAAAGGTGGTCTTGAGAATAAAATGAAAAATAACAGGACAGGCAATTGGAAAAATAATTCACACAAATCATCTATGTTTTCTCAGGAAAGTAAAAGCGAAGCAACTAATTAAAATGATAGATCAGTGAGTTGAAACACTTGCCAAAGAATCTCATGCTTTGCCTCCCCTCACTGCTTCCTTGCACAGAAGTCTTGACTCATCTGCTATTCACATTAGCTAGAGTACTTGATGTTCAGAGCCTCTGCCTGGATCTCCCATAAGAAATTCCTGTCAAAATTCCAATAGTACCTTTCAAACGTTACACTGGACTATTTCCATCAACAGCTCCTTTACACCATGATTACCATTATTCTGATTTGCTTTTAATTAATTGATAGCAAAGCCTGACCAAAGGTAACCTTTCAAATGACTAGGGCTGGTCAGGCAATTTGAGTGAGACACTTGGTCTTTCTCCAAAGATGCTGCCTGAACTGTAAGATGAAGGGCTTTTGCCTGAAACATCGATTTTCCTGCTGTGCTTTTCCAGCACTACTCCAACTTTGACTCTTATGTCCTTAGGACTCTTGTGACTGCATAGTTAGGTTTCATCTACAAATTCGTCACTTCCTTAAAAAAGGACATGTTTCTTGGTGCATAACATTGTGTTTAATGCACCAATCCTCACCACCTCTGTATTTTATAGAATTCATTCTCAAGGTGTGGATATTGCTTGCAAGGCCTCCATTTATCGCCCATCCAGTTACCCTTGAAATGTGACGGGCATTGTTCTTGAATCATTGTAGTCCACAAAGCTGCTAGGTAGGGAGTTACGGTATTTTCATCTGATGATGATGAAGGGATAATGACAAATAACGAAGTTGGGATGGTGTACAGGGAAGCATATTCTAATTTTGGTTAATGCTGTTAAATCTAAGAAAAATCACTCAAACAAATAGTCCCTCTGGTGAAAACATGGAGAACACTGGTTAGCTCTGCCCAGAGAGTCCTTTAGTCCTTGATGGGTGAAGCTTATCTCAGGATGTCAGATAACCATTTAAAGTCCTAACTACATGAGAAAACAGTGCTATTAGAGAAATTTGGATGATTTGCTGCAATGCATGTGTAGATAGTGCACACTTCAATCATGATTTGCCTGTGATAGAGGGAGTGGTTGGTTAAGGTTTTGGATTTATGGTTTAAGTTCCTAAATTATCCTTCCCCCCTGTAAAAGATATGGACTGTGAAATGGCACACCAAATTGTGAAAACTGCTGCTGGTGCGGGAAGCTTTCATCGAGGATGGCTAAAAAATCTCAAAACAACATCTGTTAATGATAAAGTGGGAAGAATCTCTTCATATGTTCATGCTGCTCAAAATGTGAAATGATCTAATGACAAAAAAAAGTATTCTAGACTGTCAAAAACCATCAGTATTATCGAGAAACAGCCATTAGCCTTTATAGTAGTTTATCTATGCGAAATCGGTGACCATCAACAATTAGATAAGTACAGTTTTGTACCAACTGGTGGAAAGGATTTGTAACTGGTTCAATTCACTTTAATTTGGGGGATCCTCCTGATCAACGCTACTAGCTAAATCATTGAAGAATTCCAGTGGATTTGTCAAACAAGATATCCTTCCAAGCAGATTTCATCGCTAATTGGGAGTAATCTGCTGAGGATTCAGGAACTTTCTGAAAGGAAAGTACAAAATATTTCCATCACTTCAAATGTCATTATTAGGTGCTGTATTGAAAGATAGATCAATGTCAATCATCATAAGAGTCTATCTTCCAAAGGTAACCTTTATATTGACCAACATAGTGTAATAGTTCACATGTATTACAGTATTTTTCCAATGGAGAACAATAAAAAAACTTTTAATTTCTGTGATTATGTTTTGTTGTTTGATTTAAATTAATGATTAGTAATGTTTTTTTCTTTCTTTCCAGTATCAAAGATAATGCATTCCAAGCTTTATTGGACTGTTAAAGATTTTTTTTCCATTTCATGTCAAGATCACTCAAAACTTTATAAGACTGAAGACCTCTGAAAATGGACAAATTGTAAAAATACAACATTATTTATGGGGAATTAAGACAGCACTTTGTTTATTTTTATTGAAAGAGGACAGTCACCCTAAAATTCCAACCAGAAACACTGTATTAGCCTTATGTTTCTATGTGTTACTCAGAGCTGAGTTTTCACTCAGGAGACTGTAGTTTCCGAAGGAAATATATGATATAATTTCACACATAAGTGAATATGTGGAAGAGCTTATCAAGGGATATGAAGGAATGTTATAAACTTCAAACCAAAAGGTTGATGATAGATTTTTGGCAGACAGAGCTACCTAGAGAGCATGAAAGTAAATTGCTTGTGAAGCTCAATACTTCTGGAAGAAGCCAAAGGGATAATGACTATCTTTACCGTTCCTGTTCCTAAATTACATTGGGACATTATAAAGCAGAGATAAGCGAGTCCTTTGTGTGATAACCACAATATTCCCCTGAGATCATGCCTGAGAAAACTGCAAGGCCCTATGTGAAAATGTATCTTTTACAGTCAGTATATTCTGCATAGGAAGGAAAGATCTAGAACAAAGATAGAGTTAGTTAGCAAGATTGGCTCCTCTGTACCATGAGCTGCTGTTGATGTCTGGCAACCACTCCATTAGGATGACCATCTCATCACTCCTCCTATTTGGACAGGTATTCTCGCCACTACTCCCTCCTTAACTGATCTTTTTATCATTCCTCCAATTAAAACTTTTATCATTAAGTAGACTTACGGAAGTCATCTCATCATCACTGATGTTCTGTTGGCCTGAATTGAGCATATGGATATCTGTTTAAGTTTGAGTGATGGTAAGGTCATTCCTGATGGGAAATCATTATCAAAAAAAAGGGGAAAACAGTTTCTACAATTCAAATTTTATATTTTTCAAACATTATGGAGAACTTTCTTAGAATTGAAACATGCTATTCTGACACGCAGTCTGGACTCTCTCCTGTTCACATTCATTAAACAGTAGCAAAGAATTAAATTGCAGTCTAGAAATGCAGCAATTAAATGATTCATCTCTCAATTTAAAGAAATAAACACAATGCATTTTAAATTGGTTACTGTATTATTCAAAATGAGCATTAAAAAAACGTTATTTTTAGAAGTAGCTTAACTTCCTGATGTGACATCAGTTAATAAATATGTTTTTCTACACCAACTATAAATATGCGGTCATTCAAATGTGTTTTCCTGAGTTAATTCATTCAACAATGTTTAAATAAAATACTATAGCTTCAATCTTAGTCTCTGGTCTAAGAACTGCAATATTAAACTAGTCCTCACTTTATTGTAGTTGAGTGATTCTTGGTGGAAAAGTGCAGGTATGTGGATGTCGGGTGATGACATTGCACTTTGAAAGCTATTGATGGATCATTCTTACTTTTTTTTGCTTAATCTATCTTTTTGTAGTCCGTTCTCACAGCAAATGCTCCCTCTCACCCCTCTATACAGAGGGATTTCTATAGGTTAACTACTCTTTGAATGAAGAACGTTTTCCTCGTTTCAGTTTAAAATGATCTACCCCATATCCTGAAACCTTGCCCCCTTGATCTCGACTCCCCAACCAGAGAAAATAACCTCCCTACATTCTAGTGTGTCCACCCCTGTGAGAATCTTATATGTTCAATCAGACTCCCTCTCATCCTTCTAAGATCTAATAAATGCAAGTTGAAGAGTGTGGTGCTGGAAAAGCACAGCCAGTCAGGCTGCATCCAAGGAGCAGGAGAGTCAGCCATAAGCCGTTCATCAGGAATGAGGCTTGTGGGCCAAGGGGGCTGAAAGATAAATGAGAGGGTGGGTGGGGCTAGGGAGAAGGTAGCTGGGAATATGATAGGTAGTGGAGAAAGTGAGAGGTCGGAGAGGAGGGTGCAGCAAGTCGGTGGGAAAGAAGATGGACAGGTAGGACAGTTCAAGAGGGTAGTGCCGAGTTGGAAGGTTGGGACTGGGATAAGGTGGGGTGGGGGGGGGGGGGAGGGGAAATGGGGAAACTTCTGAAAGGCATATGATCCTGTGTGGTTGGAAGGTCCCAAGGCGGAAGATGAGGCGTTCTTCCCCCAGGCATCGGGTTGTTAGGGTTTGGCGAAGGAGGACACCCAGGACTTGCATGTCCTTGGCAAAGTGGGAGGGGAAGTTAAAATGTTCAGCCATAGAGTGGTGGGATTGGTCAGTGCGGGTGTCCCAGAGATGTTCTCTGAATTGATCGCAAGTTGGCATCCTGTAGAGGAGACGACATTGGGTGCAATGGATGCAGTAGATGATGTATGTGGAAGTACAAGTAAATTTCTGTCAGATGTGGAAGGATCCTTTGGGGCCTTGAATGGAGGTGAGGGTGAAGGTGTGGGTGCAGGTTTTGCACTTCTTGCAGTGGCAGGGGAAGGTGGAGGGTGGTTTGGTGGGGGTCATGGACCAGACAAGGGAGTCGCAGATGAAATAGTCTCTTCAAAAGCAGATAGGGGTTGGGCGGGAAATATACCTCTGGTGGTGGGGTCTGTTTGTAGGTGACAGAAATGGCGGAGGATGACACAGTATATTCGGAGGTTGATGGGGTAGAAGGGAGTTTTTGTCCTTGTTGTGACTGGAGGGGTGGGGTTCAAGAGCGGAGGTGTGGGAAGTGGAGAAGATGCATTGGAAGGCATCGTCGACAATATGGGGAGGGGAAGGCCAAAGGCATGCAGGTCCTAGGCCTCCTCCATCACCAAACCCGAACTAATCTACGTCTGGAGGAAGAACGCTTCATCTTTGCCTTGGGACCCTCCAACCACATAGGATCAATGTGGATTTCCCTATTTCCCTCTATCTACCTTATCCCTGTCCTAACCTTCCAACTTGGCACTGCCCTCTTGACCTGCCCATCTTCCTCCCACCTTCCGCTTCACTTCTTCTCCGACCTATCACTTTCTCTCCCACCTTCACCTACCTATCACATTCCCAGCTACCTTACCCCTAGCCCCACCCCCTCCCATTTACCTCTCAGCCCCCTTGGCCCACAAGCCTCATTCCTGATGAAGGGCTTATGTCTGAAACTTCGAGTCTCGCTCCTCAGTTGTTGCCTGACTTGCTGAGCTTTTCCAGCGCCACACTCTCAACTCTGATCTCCAGCATCTGCAGTCCTCACTTTCTTCGAGTGAATACAAGCCCAGTCAAACCAATCTCTCCTATATGGGCAGTCTTGTCATCTCCAGTATATTTTAGTAAACCTCCTTTCTTATGTAGGGAGACAAAAAGGCACAATATACTCCAAGTGTGGTCTCACTAAGAACCTATATAACTGCAGTAAGATATTGCTATTTCTTAACTCAAGTCTCCCTCCAATGAAGGCTAATGTACTATTTGCTTTTCTAATCATTTGCACCTAACTACTTTCACTGACTTGGTGTACCCATTGTATCTTCACACTTCCCAAGATATCACCATTCAACTAATGTTCTACCTTTCATTTTCACTCTGAAGTATATAATTTCACATTTAACCACGTTGCACTGCATCTGCCATGTGTTTGCCCACTCACTCAATTTGTCTGAATCTTGCATCTTCCTTGCATCTTCCTTGTAACTCACAATCCTGTCGAGTTTTATGTATGTCATCACCAAACTTGGAAATTTTGCATTCAATTCCCTCAATGAGCTCATTTATATATATCGTGAATAGCTGGTTTCAAGCACTCCACCAATCACTCTGCCACTCAGGAAAAGATCCATTTATTCACACACTCTGTTTCTAACCCGTCAAGGAATTCTCAGTCCATACAAATATATATCCTGTTAACCAATATGCTTTAACTTTGTCCACTCATTTCTTATGGCGAACGTTATCAAAAACCATCTGAAAATCTGAATACGTCACATCCACTGGTTCTCCCATATCTATTCTCCAAGTCACATCCTCAGAAAATTCCAGTAGATTTGTTAAGCATGACATGCCTTACATGTATGTATTGAATTGCTATCGTGCAATAAATTACATTTGTTAACACAAGAGCCTTTACTTAATAAAATTCATTGGTGGTAGATCTTCTATGACCGTAAACCAAACTCTTAGACCCAATCAAGGGAAAGAGAATTGGTGACAGCATCAAATTAACCACAAATATCATGCATGACTGAAACTGAGAAAGTTAAATCAGAGTATTCTCTAAACGGTGAGTGCTATGGATTGTGAAAGAGCAGAAAAAATTGGGGTCCACTAAATGAATCACTATAAGCTGGTGAAGAGATCCAATAATATATTGGCAACTCTTAATGGAATGTTGGCAATGAAGCATTTCAAATGTCCTGAGCTAACTGTGTGGTCTTTCATTGTGTTTCATTTATAAATTGGCATTAACAGGAGACCTCACTATTGTGAACAGCAGACACAGAAACTAGACTTGAAAACATGATTGTACTACAAGCTATTTGTGAAAATGTTGGTGATCAAGTATTAACAGGCAGCAAAATTGGCACTGTTGAGATTAAAAAGGAGGGACTGTTTTTTGAAAGCAGCTGATACAATATAGTCAGCCAATTATGAGGCTTTACATAGGTCTCCTGTACGAAACATTCTGTTGCTAAATGACTATCTTCTGCTATTTCTTGATGTTCATTCACTTCAGTTTACTTGCTGCACTTGTGACATCCTAGTCCAAATCCTCCAAAATTAACACGAATTGTGGGGAAAATTAGACAACAGGATGTGTACAACCACAGTCCTGACCATTCTCTCCATTTAGTAATGAAAGAGACCTTTGATTGTCAATTGGAGAAAGACTGCAGAAAGCTATAGAACAGAAGATTCCTTGTCCAAAAATAACAAAAAGTTAGCATCCAAGCTCAATGGGTAGCAGTAAAGACAACTAGAATATTTGCTTTTATTTGAAAGGGAGGTTTTGCTAAACTTTACAAGATTCTAGTCAGACCACAGCTGGAATATGGTGAACAGTTTTGGGCCCCGAATTAAGAAAAGATATCTAGCATTGGAGGCATTCCAGAGAACGTACCCTAGGATAATATGGAAGGTCAATAATATGAGAAGAGGTTGAATTGAATGGGACTTTACATGTTCAAATGTAGAAGAATGAGAGGTGACCTTATTGAAACATACAAAATTATTGTGGGACTTGACAGGATAAATGCAGAAAGGTTGTTTCTCCTTGTGGGAGAGTCTAGAACCAGGTGACAAAATCTGAGTAAGGGGTCGCACATTTAAGACAGAGATGAGGAGGAATTTCTTCTCTCAGAGGGTTCTGAATCTGTCAAATTTACTGCTGAAGCTGCATTGTTAAGTAAATTCAAGAATGAGAGAGAGAGATTTTTAATCTATAAGGGAATCAAAGATTATGGGAGAAAGCAGGAAAAAAGTTGATGATTATCAGATCAGCCATCATCTCATGAATAGCAGAGAAGGCTTGATGGGCTGAATGGCCTACTCCTGCCTCTACGTCTTTTGTCCAGTGTTGCTGAGGCCATTTAAAATTCACACTGTCTAAGAACTGTCAGAAATCAATTACTACAAACTTGGTTCCTTTGTCAGCAATTGTTTCTGAGGCCTGCAGCATGAAAACTCTGCTCCCACTGTTACTGCTCTGCTTAATGGAGGCTGGTGAAAATAGGTTCATGATGACTTTGGAAGAACATTTGGAATGAAGGGAGTGTCTTTGGTCAGGAAAAAGGTGCGCTACAGCAGAAATCAACTGAAAGCCTGGCTTTGAGTGTAGGTGGGAAGGGGATATAATAGTCACTGTAATGACCATTCACTGTAATGGTCAAAGCAATTAAACAGTCTGCTGCCATTGAATAACAAATAAAGAATGGTTACTTGGCACTGTGGTTGTATGAGCTTACACAAAAGGTCAAAAATCATGGGAAAGTATAACTGAGTGCTGACTTCAGAAAAGGAATCAAATATCCATCTATTAATTCTTAGCCCTTTAATTCTAGCCCTAGGGTCTGTTGAGTTCATTTGGCTGGATGTGTGCAGTTCCAACGATTCAGTTTCGATTGCCACTCCAGTCCTGGCCTCCCACTCCCATCCATAGAAACAAACATCTTGCCATTTTGCCCTGGTTCAGTAAATAATCATCAAGGGCCTTCAGGTGAGAACTCAAGATGACTTATTCTAGTGCTAGTAACACCCATCCATGGAATGATACCACCACCGAGCATTTCCAGCACTTTCTGATTTAACTTTGGGCTTGCTTTGCTTTCGATCGAAAAGCAATGTGGACTGCACTTGTTGGCATCACCAGCAGAGGGTGATGTTGACCAGCAGCTGAAAGGGATCCAAGCTGCAAGAATTTTACTTGGATATGCGACTGTATTTTTTATTTGTTGACCAGTTTTATGTGAATATAAAGTGGGAATAGTACGCTCAGGGCAAAATATAATTTCACTATAGCGAACAAATAACCTTTGCAACTACCAACCAATCCTTGTATTAACACCCATAAATCAAAATAAATTTATGATTTTTTGGAATTCCAAAACAACTTTGCAAATGAAATAACAGAGGTGTCAAAGTGACCACCCTCGGCATCAAAGCAGCAGATGACCAAATGTAGCATCAAAGAAATCTGGTAAAATCAAAGTCAATCAGAATTGGGGGAAGACTCACCACCAATTGGACTGATATCTAACCCAAAGGAAGGTGGGTGCGATTTTTGGAGGTGGTTATCTCAGCTCAGGTCAGGTCTACAGGATTTCTCAGTGCATAAGGAACTGAGCATTTTGTCAGCTTGGTCTCTCTGCTGGCCTTTAGGGAAGGTGTAAACAATGTTGTTCTATCATGGCTGAGTAGTGCACAACTGAGAGGTTATGAGGCTGGAATGGAATTTTCTTTCACAAAGATTTATGAAAATTTTGGCACATGTTTGGAACTACTGAACTTGATTGTGAAAACGCTTGAGCATCTTGAAAGATTGTTTCATGCAACATTGTTTTCCGGAGCCCAGTCAGCAAGCATGTCCGTGAACGCATGCCACAAAAAACATATCTGGGGTCAATTGAACCATAACAAAGAGGACTGGTGTTATTCCAAATGGATTATATCTTTGGCTGAAAGAATATAAGACAGGAACATAAAGTTTTTAAAAAATTTATTCATTTATGGGAGCTAGCCAGTATTTATTGCCCTTGAGAATGTGGTGACGAACTGCCTTTCTGAACTGCTGCAATCCCTGTGCTGGAGGTAGAGTTTCAGGATTTTGACCCAGCGACACTGAAGGAATGGTGATTTCGAAGTCAGGAAGGTGAATGGCTTGGAGGGGAACTTGCAGGTGATGGTGCTCCCAAGTACCTGCTACCCTTGTCCTTCTAGTTGGTAATAGTCTGGGTTTGAAAGGTGCTGTCTTAGGAACCTTAGTGAAATTTCCCTTCTTGGTGAAATGTCTTTTACACAATGATGGGACCAAGGCACTATTGAGAGTCTGTCCAGTTATTGTTGACCGTAGTACACTGGACTATTCTAAATTTAATGAGATTTTAGATTCAACTTAAGGCATGACTAAACATGAGATTGTACTGGGGTGTTGAACTCTGTGATTGGAAATGATTGCCAAGTAGTTCCAAAGAAGGATCACTGCATTTAAAACATTAACTCTGAATTCTCATTCCACAGATGCTTCCAGATCTGCTGAGATTCCCCACCATTTTCTGTTTTTATGCCAAGTGAGTCTTTCAGAGGTTACATTCTGAAATTAAAAGTACTCTTTCATCGCTATGAGCAAGAAGTGAGAAGTCAAGTTTAGAGATATCTTTGCAGGAGGTCTAAAGAATAATAAAACCTAAGCCCCCCCCCTCCCCCCCCGGGTTTTTGAATAAAGATAACAAGCTTATTATGTCGCCACAGCAAGAAATAGTCATAAATGCCAAAGCAGTCCTTCTCCTGAGTCAGAAATAGATGTTTACAGATTATAGCAAAAACCAGGCTACAACAGGCAAGATCACATCTCAATCAGAAAATTAAGTTTTGCCGTTGCCATGGTACTCAGGGGATGATAAATCTTTGGAATTTTCTATCTCAGACAACTGTGGAAGCACAGTCTTTGGGTATTTTTAAAGCAGAGCTTGACAAAGTTTTGATTATCACTGACTTAAAGGATTGTGATGTTAGTGTGAGGGTTGATGAGGGCAGAGTGGTGGACGAGATCAACATGGCCTTCAGTAACGTGTTTGACAAGGTTCCTCATGGTGGACTGGTCAGCAAGGTCAGATCACATTGAATACAGGGCCTTAACTGGTCAGTGCATTGGTTATAGGCACTGGAAGATCATTTTACGGCTGTACAGGACATTGGTTAGGCCACTTTTGGATAATTGTATTCAATTCTGGTCTCCTTGCTATAGGAAAGATGTTGTTAAACTTGAAAGAATTCAGAAAAGGTTTGCAAGTAAGTTGCCGGCGTTTTAGTAGAGGGAGAGGCTGAATAGGCTGAGGCTATTTTCTCTGGAGTGTAGGAGGCTGAGAGGTGAGCTTATGAGTCGCATGGATACAGTTAATAGACAAGGTCTTTTCCCGAAGTTGGCAAAAGGCAGAGAGTGGGGATAAAGGGGTCTATTTCAGGCTTGCAGTCGGTGATTAGTACAGTTCTGCAGGTGTCAGTGTTGGGACCACAACTATTCACATTCTACATTAATGATATGGATGAAGGAACTGAGGACATTATTTATGAGTTTGCAAATGCCGTAAAGACAGGTGGAGGGATTGGTAGCATTAAGGAAGTAGCAAGACTTGGGCAGGCTAGGAGATGGGCATAGAAGTGGCAAAAGGAATACAATGCAGGGAACTGTGAGGTTACGCATTTCAGTAGAACGAATCAAGGTGTAGACTATTCTCTGAATGGGAAGAGACTCCACATAATACAAGAGAAAGTTTAGTGAATTTTAAAACAAAGAGACAAAAGAACAAAGAGAGTCTAAGACTATTCAAAGGGATAGTTGTGCACCATTTGAAGCTTATCCCTGACTTAGCTGACAAATTCACTCCAAATTATCAACTGCTCAAAGATGGAATACATAGTCAGTGATCTATGAAGTGTCAGCATTTGAAGAAGTGAAGAAAGTTCTGATGGTTATGCTGTTTTAATCACAGTGATCTGAAGGAACAACTGTACAGTGCCTCACACTGAGGTTAGCGGTGGTATTGTCTCACATAAAGGAAGCTGATGTCGAGAAGCCGTTAGTGTGTTCTTCAAGCACTTTAACAAAGCCAGAACAAAATTACTCATTAATTTAGTGTTTGAGTATCATGTTGCTAAGTTCCACAAATGCTTGTACAAAAGGAAATTCACTTTGACCGACAGGCCCTTACTTGGTTGAAAGAGAAGAATCCTAGTGTTAGAATATTTTCAGAAGTGAGTGTTGATTTTGATATCCTAATAGAATAACATTAAATATCATAAGCCAACAGATTGTGCAAATGGGGGTATACTTTGGGATTTCACATAAAAATGCTCATTTCTTGCCACGATTCATATGTAAATTATTTTATAAAGACAATTGATATCCCATGGTCTGCCAGATAACTTAATGAAGAGACTCACAAAGACATGGTGCTCAGTGAAGAGTTCAATTATGTCATAAAGTGTAATGATGAGAAATTGTAGGAGTATTTCACACTTAGAAATGAACTGAGTGCAGATTGAGGCAGTCTCCTATGTAGCTTCAGAGTCATTATTCACCAAAGTTTAGAGATGGTTAGAGAAAATTCAACAGAACTATGCAGCACAGTGTATGTGAAAGCACCAGCAAGAAAATAGTTTTGGTACCCAATGATAGATAGGGGTTAGAAGAGTTGATGAAACATTGTGAAATATGTCCCTCAATGAAAAATGATCCAATTAAAGTTTCTTTCAAATGCAAGAAAACCATAGGAACAAATACATGTTCATTTCTTTGAAGTAGAGGGGAAAGAGTATTCTGTTTTGGTCAATAATGAGAGGTAGTGGATAAGCATTGAGTTTATTCCCAATACTTTAGGTGCCAAAATTATTATGGTTTTGAGCAGTTTGTTTGCAACTTATAAGTTGCCTGAAGTGTTGGTGTCAGATAGCAGTCCACAGTTTATACCAAATGAGTTTAAAATATTTCTGAGTGACAGTCAAATTATGATATTACTATGATACCAGCCTTGAATGATACTTCAGAGTGAAGTGTGCAGATTGTGGAGAGAGCTTTGCAGAGGTTATTAACTTAGTGACAAGTTAGGCAGTAATTTCCACCTTTCTCTTTGACACAGACTGGATAATTTCCTGTTCTCTTACAGATTGACCCCACAGTCTCCAACAGGTTGCTCACTTTAACAATTTGTGATCCTGGAACAAGATTTACTTTGCTTAAGTCTGATGTCAAAAGTAAGAAAAATGCAAAACAAAGTGAAGATGAATCTTGGTACATTTAGTGTGAATCTTAGAGAATTCAGTGATGCTCAGTATATTATGGTGAAAAACCACTTAGGTGATAAGGAGAAGTACACGATTTGGAGGTTTTGTAAAGAGTTGGAGTATTCACATATCGGAGAGAGACTCCGTACATAGCATGTAGATGGTTTGGTTGAAATTTGACAAATGGAGAGTATGAGGAACGTTCTACATTCTGAATATCTCCCACAGTCCAAAGTGAAAGTTAGAAAGCAATAATCACAAAAAAAAGTTAAATTGCTCAGATCATGGAATTCCCTGGTCGATCAATGTCAGAATTTTTGATTGAAGTTAATTAATCATTGACATTGTCCTAAACATTAAGGGAGCTGGTAGTCAAAATCAAAGTTCAGGGTTGACACAGTCAGAGATGTTGAGAAACCAGAGTCAGGCAATTGGAAATAGAAGGAGATGCCCAGAGAGAAAGAAGAAGAACCCATATAGGTTTAGCAAAAAGTATGTAGGAAGGAGGAACATCAAATGCTGGTCTTTTCCCTATTTTTTATCAAATGATGATACTTTATTTGAACACATAATTGTGTGTTCTAAATGTGTAAATTACCATGCCAATTTTGGTCATGTGTGTGTTTATTCAAATTGAAAATAGAATATTCCCTGTGGAAGGAAATCTGCTGTCCTTTATTAGTCTGGCTTACATGCGACTCCAAAGCCTTGGCAATGCGGTTGACTCTTAACTGCTCTCTGACCTAGCAAGCTACTTAGTTGTACCAAACTGCTGGACATAGCTTCCCCAAACGGGCTGCAATGGTTCAAGGAAACAGTTCCTCATTACCATCTCACGGACAGTGAGGGATGGGTAACAAATACTGACTCAGCTAGTGCAGCTCACAGCCCATGAATGGATAAACAGAATTCAAACCAGCATGTTGGATGTCAGGTATTGTTAATGTTGGTTTAATTGTATTGCATTCTGGGGAATTATTTACATACAAATTTTACATTTTATTTTAATTTGGCAGCAAGTGTTATTTATTGTTATCGCCTATAAGCAGCTGGATGATTTGAGTAGCATTCAGCTTTGGGCTGATAAGTGGCAAGTAGCATTTACTCCACATAATTGCCAGATAATGACAATCCCCGACAAGTGACAATCTAAATGTAATTGTCTATTATGAGGGGTGCTGAACAGAAAAATAAGAAGATTATGCTTCAGTTATACAGAACTTTGGTGAAATCATATCTCAAATACTGCATGCAGTTTTGGTCTCCTTATTAAAGGATGTGACTGCGTTGGAGGCAATTCAGAGAAGATTCACTAGGTTGATCATGAAATTAGTGGATTGTCTTATGTAGAAAAATTGGAAAGGCTGAGCTTGTTTTCACTGGAGTTTAGAAAAGTGATGGATAATTTGATTGAAGCGCATAAGACGGTCTTGACAAGGAGACATGGAGAGATTGTTTCCTCTTGTGGGTGAGTCCAGAACTAGGGGGCACTGTTTTAAAATTAGTGCTTCCCCTTCTCAGACAGACAAGAAGAATATTTCTCTCTGAGAGTTGTGCAACTTGAAAAATCTGTCTCTGAAGGGGTTTGAAGCAGGGTCATTGAACACTTTTAAGACAGTGGTAAATAGATTCTTGTTAGGCAAAGGAATCAAGG
Source organism: Chiloscyllium punctatum (assembly GCF_047496795.1). Classification (NCBI taxonomy): domain Eukaryota; kingdom Metazoa; phylum Chordata; class Chondrichthyes; order Orectolobiformes; family Hemiscylliidae; genus Chiloscyllium; species Chiloscyllium punctatum. Next base: position 31,982,800 of record NC_092743.1, read on the forward strand.
TCATTGGGGATGAATGGAAACATCGAATCTAGAAGGCAAATATTGCAGCCAAGGTCCTCCTGCATGGCAAAATATGCTAGAGGTGTTGAATGGCCTACCTTTGCTCTGGTTCATATGTTCTTGGTTTAACATCTCTCCCTGACACTCAGTTCACACCAAGATTCCCACCAATTTGCTTTCCTTCTGTGCAGAGGTCCATGCACAACAATGACTTTTGGAACTTGAAATCAGTGCTGCTGAAATGTTACCATTGACCAGGAACAGGAGTGGAAGCAGCAATATAAGTACTTTAGTTACAAATGCAGGTCAGAGGTTGGGATTTCTCTGGTGACCAACGAACTGACTCCCCAAAGTTCATCCACCATCAACAAGGCATGAGTCAGGACTGTGATTGAATAGACTCCACTTCCTGCATGAGGGCTCCTCTAACAAAACTCTAGAAGTTCAGAAAAGCTTAACACATGCAGGGCAGCACAGTGGCTCAGTGGTTAGCACTGCTGCCTCACAGCATCAGGGACCTGGGTTTGATTCCAGCCTTGAGCGACTGTCTGTGTGGAGTTTGCACATTCTCACTGCGTCCGGTTGGGTTTTCTTCGAGTGCTCCGGTTTCCTCCCACAGTTCAAAGATGTGCAGGTTAGGTGAATTGGCCATGCTAAATTTCTCCTAGTGTTAGGTGAAGAGCTGATGAAGGGCTTTTGCCCGAAACATCGATTTTCCTGCACCTCGGATACTGCCTGACCTGCTGTGCTTTTCCAGCACCACTCTGATCTAAACATATAGTGTTAGGTGCAGTAGTCAGAGGGAAATGGGTCTGGGTGGGATAATCTTCAGAGGACTGGTTGAGCCAAAGGGCCTGTTCCCACACTGTAGGGAATCTAATCTAATCAAAAAAACATTTAAGGACTCTGGGTTTATCCTCAATGGAGTTTAGAAGGATGAGGGAGGATCTAATTGAAACATACAGAATACTGAATGGCCTGGATACAGTAAATGATGGAAAGACGTTTCCATTGTAGGAGAGACTAGGACCCAAGGGCATAGCCTTAGGGTACAAGGAAGACCTATTACGACGGAGATAAGGAGAAACCTCTTAGCCAGACAGTGGTGAATCTATGGAATTCATTGTCACAGAAGGCTGTGGAGGCCAGGTCATTGAGTATATTTATGACAGCGATCAATAGGTTTTTGAGTATCAAGGAGATGAGGGGTTATGGGGAGGAAGAAGAAGAATGGGGTTGAGAAACTTATCAGCCATGGTTGAATGGCATAACAGACTTGATGGGCTGAAAGGCCTAATTTCTGCTCCCATGTGTTATGGTCTTATGGTCTCAGTTCAAAACCATTCAAAGCAAAGCAACCCATTAAATTGGCAGTCCGTCCACCACCCTCAAGATCCATTCCCTCCACTATTGATGCACAGTGGCAGCAGTATGAATTACACACACACAAAATGTACTGAAAAATTTACTAGGGTCTCTTTGCCAGCATCTTCCAATAATGTATGCTCTCTAACACCTAGAAAGACAAGGGCAGCTGACAAGTGGGAGCATCATCACCTGCAATTTCACCTCCAAGCCACATTCTATCCTTAACTGGAATCATACTACTTTTCCTTCAGTAACTTGGGGCTATAATCACTGTTCCTTATTTTCGTTCATTCAAAATCATGAAACTCCTTTCCTAACAGCACTCTGGATGTTCCTATACCCTAAGACCTGCAAAACTTTGAGAAGACAGCTCACTATCACCTTCTGAAGGACAATTAGATTTAAGCAACACTTCCTGATCTAGCCAATGTACCTGCATTCCATAAGAGATTTGGAAAAAAAAACACCCTACACATTTCGTTTTGAATGTTATGGATCTGGTACAGGCCAAAAAAAAGACCGGGTAAGATCCAGCACCAAAGGAGCAACAAGACAACAATATTGCCACACTTCTAACCGTGAAAAGAAGCTGTGGGGTCTGAGGCACCTGCACCTTGAGATCTTTCAATAATGTGTTAAGATGCTTTAAAAAAATTGTATTCTGCCTTCCTTAAAGCACTTTCCTTCAGTTTGATTATATGAGTTAAAACAAAACCTACTACATGTATGCAGCCCTTGTAGTTAAGCCCTCAAACCCCAGACAATTCCTGGGAAAATAGGAATTTAAGGTGCAAAAGTACCAAAATCATACTTTTGACCATCCTCACAGCGACACATTAATCTTATTGTAACTGTTGACTTATCATAGCAATTAAATTCCATACATTTGTGTACAACAGACCCAGGCATGATGTGAAGAGAATCCCCAGTGGTGGAGACTTTCACAAATCCTAGGCCCAGAGTTACCTGTGCCTTCCAAACATTCTACCCTTACTATGTCATGTCTCAAATAACTCATATTCTGGATCTCAGATTGTTTTATTTGCTAAAAACTGAGTTCAAATTACCTTATTTTTTCTTAATCATTATTTTCCCTGGTCTGAAATTGTTATGTTACCTATTTGATGGATAAATGCTAAGTTAGAATATTATGTTTGTTGGTATCATCAACATGAGATACAAGGATCAATTTTATAAACTCACACGAATAACAGGGCCAATATTGAAAATCAGTACTCACACCAAGCCCTCACACATCAGGTCTTGTTATCACATGGTCTGCAATCACATACAACCCAGTCTTAGCCACTAATAGTTCCCATTAGCAGACATGCATTGTCCCAGTTATCCTCTCCTTTATCTGTCCAATTGTTCTTACCTCTTTTTGGGCTCTATCCCCACCTATCCATCTTACTCTTTACCCTCTTTCCCCACCCAGTCTTCTGCATGAAAAAAAACCAAGCTTTTCCTAGTAACCACCAATTCTGAGGAATGATAATTGGACCTGAAACACTAACTCTGATTTCTCCCCCCAGATGCTGCCAGACCTGCTGAGCTTCTCCAGCAATTTCTGTTTTTATTGTTAATGAAAATCAATGTGTTCTGCCTTTACTGAAATTTATGATATGAGCCACTAATGCACATGTTAGGGAGGTATAATAGCCCTTGTCCATTACTCTAATTGGATGAAACATTAATTAATACTTTGTATATGAAACCCAAGGCTCCACACTAAGAATGTATGCAGCAATAAGCATGAGCACCCATTCAGTGCATCATTAAAAGACTGTAATGCCTCACAGAATGCACAGCATCTTCAGTATCATGGTCTGACCAATGGTATCTGGTTGAAATGTTTTGGTACAGTATTCAAATTAAGCGAGAATATCCAACAGGGCAATTACATTCCTCTTAATTCAAACAGCAAAATTAACCTCCTGCCTTTGTGTCAGTTTCAAACAGTGACACTTCTGATCCTTGCTGCTCCTGGCACAAGCTCCAGCACCTGTTTTCCAAAGACAATTCCAAAGATCATTGAGACCCACTTGATTACTGTAACTAAACCAAATATCTGGAACGTTGGAATTATACTATTGATTGAAGGGAATTCCCTTATTCAGTACATTTTTCTAAGAAATCATTCATATGAACAAAGCAGCCTGTTTGATCAGCACCACACCCATTATCTTAAGCATCCCCCATCCACCAACATTAAGTGTGTAGACTCTACAATCTGCACTGCATTAACTCACCAAGGCACCTTCACCAGCACCTTCCAAACCTGCAAACTCATGCTCCAGAGAAGCAAGGGCAGAAAATTCATGGGAATATCACCACAACCCGCAAGTTCATCTTCAAGTCACACACCATTTTCAAATGGAGCCATACTATTATTCCTTCAGTGTTGCTGGGTCAAAATCCTGAAATTTACTTTTAATATGGATATACATACACCACTTCTCTAACTCAATAAGGCAGCTCAGCACCAACACCTAAAAGGGACTTAGGGATAAAGAACAAATGCTGATCCAGCCAATATACCCCTGAAAAATATTTTTGAAAAATGGATGTAACTGTCATTTTTCCTAATACTGTGTAATGCTGGTGTTATCAAATGAATGACATGATGTAACATTGTCCCAATGATTCCACTCTTTAAGATGGAAAACAGACTGATTTGTTTTAGCATGCTAACAGTTTTTTGGATGTCTAATATTGCAGATTATGTAATATGATCATTTTTAGGAAAGCAGGAATGCACCTTAAGGTCAATTTTCCTGTGCCCCATCAGGAGACCCTAAGGGGAACAAGGTCCTGCTCATCCATTAGCAATTCTCATGTTCTTTAGTCATAGCTCTACCATTTGCAGGATGCAGCTACTGTAAAAATATTGTGATTGCAAAATAAAAACAAGCTGAATTAATGTGCAAAGCTGGCATGTTGCCAATGATTAATGACTCTTCTCTGTGAGGCTCCCAGTACAATGTTTTCCCTCTCCCATAAAATGGACTCCTGCTTTAATGAAGGCTTACAGTTAAGAAAATAAAACAACAGTGATTTCTGATCTCAATAAGCCAACGGCGTTCTTTTAAAATTTTCTAATTTTACTTCAATCTTCATGCAAATAGTGCTCGCAAGTTCTCTCCTTTTGCATTCCAGTGGAGCAAAACATTGATTTTCTTTATTTCACTTGTGACTACCAATCCAAAGGGATGTCTACCTTCCTCTCTCTCTGCTTGTCTCTATCTTTTTCTTTGTCTCTCTCCTTCCTTTAAAATTAGTCTGAATGTATTACCTCATGTTCACGAACTGCATTCCACTGACATTCCATCAGTACAAGTTGATACCTAGATCAGATTTTAGCCTGGTCCACTTTTCATAGGCTCTGATTTGGTCACTGAAGCCTGAAGCACTTTATCTTCTTAGTGACCTCTGGTAAAACTCACTAATCTTAGCAAAGGGTCACTTCTCATGGGTTTTAGTGCAGCCATTTATCATTTGCAATGCAGTTTCCCATCTCCCGAAACACAGATTATTGTGATATAACCCACTCTGTAAGATTCTGATTGGGGATGACATCAAAAGTGCTTGTGCTGGAATGAGAAAGACAGAATGTACAGTGCTGTCAGTACACATAAAACACAACAGAAAACAAAATGAGCTGGTTTAAATCAAGTTATGCACTACCCTCACATATTTGCACAGGGAGTTGGTTAGAATAAAATAACACCACTATCTTCTACCCCAAGTATTTCTTTTGAAATATTGTAAAGTTGCAATTGGTAGGACAAGAACATATAACCCAATAGTGCAGAAGCAGGCAATTCAGCCCTTTAAGTCCACACTGACCCAACCCTACATTCCCCCATGATTCAATCCACCTAGCCTGCATATCCTCAGACATGACAGGCAATTTAGCCATGGCCAATCCACCTAATCTGCAATCAGTGGGAGGAAGCCAATGCAAACCCATGTCAACACCACACATATAATTGCCTGAGGCTAGTATTGAACCTGGGTTCCTGGTGTGGTGAGACAATAGTGCTAACCACATGAGCCACCAGAGTAGGGTCACAAATAAAGTTGTTAGAAGAATGTTTATGTGCTCAGGCAACAGATTAGTTAGAGAGGAAGAGTGTGTAGACCTTTCTGGAGGTTTTGAATAAAATGTAAGGACAAAATTTGGAATTGTAAAAGATCTTAGGTTACAACTGGAACATTTTAGCATTCCATTTTTGAAATGATATCAAAACTTTAATAAAAACTGCAAGATGGATTCACTAAACATATGGGTTACAGTCATAAAGAAAGATGGAGAATTAGTCCATTTTTACTAGATCAGTGAAGAAGATTAGGTGGCCTGATGGAGGTTTTCAAGATTAAGCTCTATAATAAAATGGACAATGGTAGGTTGTCTTTCATTGTCAGTGAGGAGAGGATTTTTCCTGGATTTTGCATTGTTACAGATGGTAACGTTGCCAGTGTTACTATCAATACTCCACTGAAACTGAAATAAGCTTCAGGAGCCTGCACATGCCCAGAACAATCTGGTTATCCAGGACTCGCTGTCAGTGATTCTGCACTTTCCCCACAGGATGCGCTCCCTCCAGGTTTCCGACGAATGGGAAATTTCTGAGTCACCACCCATGTTCACTTTTATTTTTTAATTTCACTGTAAAAATCTTCCAAAAATGTACACCTTGTTGAATGACATTGAGCAAGCTTTTTAGCAATTTGTTAACTTAATAAACTAAACTAGCCCTGAAATGTTCTTTATATTTGAGGAATGGTATGATTTTAAAAAAACACATATTTTTCAAATGGCAATAAAGTTTGTTTTGATTTAGAAGCTACGATATCAGTACATTCATAATCATTTATTTTGCTTCATGAAAATTTGAATTATAAGTCAAGGATAAAGTAATTTTGACTTCCTGGTGTGCTGTCTGTGAGAATAATTTAATGTGATTGGCTTATTGCAATGTTTGTTGAAGCAACTGTACATCAGAAGTACCCTCTGATTAGGTACCAATTTGCCAATGTGAAATGGGAGGCCCAAACCACCAAGATTGTGAGACCTTTGTGAGCAGCTTTCTTCAAGACGAGTGCTGAGAGTTGTTGCTTCACTACTCACTGCACAGAATACAACACAACTTTGGAAGAAAGGCCTAAACAGCAGCTGAACAGGAGACTACCCTTCAGCTACAGGATGACTACAAAGGCCCATTAGACAGCACCTTCCAAACCCGAATGACCAGTATCATCTAGACAGACAAGGGCAGTAGATACAGGGAACACTGTCACCTGCAGGCTTCCTTCCAAGCCACTCACCATCCTGACTTGGAAATCTCTTGCTGTTTCTCAAGTGTCACTAGATCAAAATCCTGGAAGTATATCGCAAAGGCATTATAGGTCTACCTAGAGCAAATAAACTGCAGTGGTGTAAGAAGGCTGCACAGCACCATCTTCTCAAAGGTAACTGGGGATGGGCAACCAGCTATGCCCACATCCTATGAATGAATAAATGAAAATAGGTCTTTCAGGTCCTCAGCCTGTTGCATCATCCTGTCAGATCATGGCCAGTATGTACTTGTGTAGAGTAAGATGATAGTAATGTTGACGACAACGGATCAAAAACACCATGTTTGGAGTTTTGAAGAGAGAAGAAGCAGTCTATTCCACAGGAAGTTGTGCACAATATAGTATATATTATAATATAAATGAAGGAGTTTTACAGAAGTGTACTAGAGTCAGACTGTAATCACTCTTAAACAGAGGAAACTATATATATTACAGGACACAAGTAACCAAGATAGAATTCTAAAGGGGTATCAAATTACAAACTGCTTCAACTTCACTTATTTGCTTTTAATTTATTCTCATTCCTTATTAAAAATAAATTAATCTCTAAGTCTCTGCCATAAAAGCTGCCAAATTTGCCCAGAAAATAAATCAAGGGTCAATAATCATTTCCACTTCTGATCATGTTTCAACTTATGTGTTGATACTACCCTCTGTAAATTCTCGGGAAGGCAAAGTCAGGTACATCTGAAATGCTCAATTCTTCCTTTTCCAGAAGAAAAGGCTACTGACAGTCACTACCCAGGTTAACAGAGGACTCACAATGCCAGGAGGTATTGAGGATGGAGATTAATATTCCCTAAAATAGGGGGAATTACAATAGCTGTCATGGATGCAATGTACATAGTAGTGAGATATGAACTCTGGGTGGGGTGGGCTCAATGATGAAATGACAGTTTTTGGTCTTGATTTAACCATGGCTATTCCAGTATGATTCAGAAGTGTTATTGTCAGTGTTAAGACCAACCATCAACCCTGTCTTCAGGAGATGAGCAAGAAAAAATAGAAATTAAAGGATAATCAAATGCTTCCAATTTTGTTTTTCATCTTTAAAACCATTTCAATAAGTTACCACTAATGAATGAGCATGGTTTTAATCTTAGCAACTCCACCAGCTGATCTCAGTCAACCAGCACTGACTTTACGTTCAGTGAGTATGTTTTATGTAACCTCATACAGTTACACCACTCTGATCTCTATATTCATTTATAGATGCTTTCCTTGAAGAAGAAATAGTATTATATATCTTTAGAGCAGGTGGGATTATAACCTGGGTCTCCTGGCTCCAAGATAGGGACACCACTACTGTGTCACAACAACTGTCAGTCTTCATCTATCTGCTTCTTGCCACCACTATATATTTGCTGTATTCTTGGAAGAGCTTATCTCTGCCTCATATGAACAAATCAGGAGTGTGGTGCAATACTCTCCATTTGCCTGGATGACTACATGTCCAACAATATCATCTGGGACAATGTAGCCTGCTCGATCAGCGACAATCCACCAACTTAAACATTCACTCTATACACCATTGATGCACAAGGCAGCTGTAAGTACAAGGAGCACTGCAGCAACTCACGAGTGTTCTTTTGTCGCACCTTCCAAATCTGCAACCTCCACCATCTAGAAAGGCAATGGCAACAGCAGCATGGGAACAACATTAGCTGCAAGTCCACTGCAACGCACATCCTATTGTAACTTAGAACTATATCACTACTCCTTCACTGGATCAAAATCCTGAAACATTGTGGGTGTACCTAGATCTGACACACTGCAGCATTTCAAGAAGGCAGCTCACCACCATCTTCACAGGATATTTAGAACTGGCAACAAACTCTGGCCTTACTGGCGACACCTGCATCCCAAGGAAGAATAAAAATAATATTCACAATGGAACAGTTGAAGAGAGAGGGAACAGTGTGTACCACAGGAGTTGTGCTATTTCATAATATGGTATGTCTTATAACGTAAATGAAAGGGTTTTGCAGAAGCTCCCTTCTGTAAATACAAGTAGAATAAATATCACAGTGTGTACAATTCTAGGCTTTATTCTAGTTCAAAATGTTGAAATAAACAATGCTGCACTAATACAATATAGGTGACAGTGGGTACTGCAGATACTGGAGATTAGAGTCAAGATTAGTCCCACCTGTCAATCTTCCTTCCCACCATCCGCTCCACTCTCCTCTCTGACCCGGCACCTTCACCCCCACCTCCATCCATCTGTTGCACTCTCAGCTACCTTCTCTCCAGCCCACCCGTCCCATTTATCTCTCCACTCCCTGAGGCTTCCAGCCTCATTCCTGATGAAGGGCTTTTGCCCGAAACATCAATTTTCCTGCTCCTCGGATGCTGCCTGAGCTGCTGTGCTTTTCCAGCACTACTCTAATCTTAACTGATACAATATAAGCTGTTGTTAATTATTGCTCAAGATAACTGAGGCCTTTAGACTCAAAATCTTTACTGACATGATTTTGATTTCTGTAGCCCCACCACATAAATCACCCAACTAAACAATTGACAACATTTTATTGCATCAAAATTAACTAATTTAACTGTGCTATTAGTTTGACAAGAAACAACATTTCTAAATTCTAAATTAGATGCTATCATCTTATAGAAATTTAAAGGTGTCCAGAGTTATGCTTTCCTTTTTTTCTCTAAATTCAATGCTATTTGTAACTGTATTCTGACTGAGAAATAGATCAGCATTCCTCCATTATTGCGAGGTCAAAATCCTGGAATTTCCTCCCTAGTGGTATTGTCAGTCTACTCACAGTACATGAACTGTTGTGGTTCAAGGAGCAGCTAAGGATGGGCAATAAATGCTGGCTCAGTCATCGATGCCCACATCCCAAGAGTGAATAAAAAAAACTCATACGTAACTGGCTTAAGATCAACTTTGAGCCAAAGTGTCATCAATTCATGTTGAAGATCTATGTTGAAATTGTCCTTAATTTTCTTTAGAATTCTTACAAATAAGTAGGGTTACAGTATAAAAGCAATGGTAGCATTTGGATAGAATCAATTATACAAATGGTTCACATTATAAACTTAGACATCAAACTGGATGCAGTTTGTGGGTTTGTACTGCAGCAGTTATTTCTTCTAATGCAGTGAAACATTTCCAGTGAAATTTATTTTTCACTTTTTGAAAATCTTTCTCAACTTTAAGATTTTACAAACTATCCCTTTCATTATGCTGCCCTACCTAGCTCATTCTTTAGCTAGCTTTCAATTTTTGTTTGTATTAAAGAATCCCGTGAAACTCCACTAGCTGACCTGCTACATAAAAGGCACAATGTTCCAGTATGTTTTTGTACTAACTCAGGAACATTGTTTCCATCTGGTAGTGCACTGGTAAATCGATTCATGTCAACTCCTTTGTGGGCTACTTCAATCAAGTTGTTAACTCATTTATAATGACTGCACTGAACTACTCTTACGGGGATGTACACGAAGTTTTTGCTCTGGCAGAGATTCATGAGTCAACTCTTCATGTTTTTATTGTTTTAGCCTGACATACTCCAGTTTCTTTTTGTGGGTTTCTGATCCTGCCACTGGAAGGAAGGAGCTGGATTTAGCCATGTAAATATGAAGAGCTGATTCATTGGCAGGGATCTTTAAGAATCCAGCCTTAATAAATGTTAGCATAAAAATAGCAGACAAAAATATTTTGGTGCTGGGATGCAAAAACAAATTAAAGTACTTGATGTGATCTGACAGATAGCTATTTATTCTCTATTTACACCCATATTGCTAGCCTCCTTCTCAGAATTATCATGTAGAATACCTCCAATGTGGGGCAACATCACATTTGATAAAATTGGTGATCCATTTTTGGATGTTTTGCAACATTAAAGGTGCTACATAAATGCAATTGTTGTCTGGTCTTCTGTTAACACAGAAGTATTTTAAGAAGCAGCTCTTATTACATCCTGGATAATATAAACACCTTGCTTATATGCACAGTTTTTAAAAAAATCATGCTTTGAAAATCATAATCCTCATAGTTGGTAATGACCACTATGGTTTCTCTGACAGGAATGTGAGATCACATAGCCAGCAGTTAGCAGCAAAACTAAGTGTTTCCTCAATCTTGATCTTTTGGTTTTGAATTTCCACTGAAAAAACCATTAGCCCAGGAAAACAAAATTCATTCACATAAGATACATTTGCCATGTACTATTCATAGAAAGTTGCGTCAAAAGACGAAGGGTTTTAACACTTCTAAAAAGAGCCCTTGCAAGAGAAAATAAGAGCTCATGTTCTGAATTCTGGATTTGGCATCTAGCAGGATAGTCCTGTCAATTGGGAATGACTGGCTTCTTCCCTATTGAATGGATCATAGAAGCCCATGAAATCCACCCCTTACATAGGGCTCGGTACGTATTAGGTAGGTTCATGGTGTTCATGACCGTATAGGAGGTGATATTGCAGCTTGTCATTACTGTTCGGACATACTTTTATGGACTCCATCTTTATGGTGTGTTTGACCAACGTTGGCTCAAGTGGGACTCAAGAAAGCCATTATTTTGCACAGTACAGTCTCCGACTCCCTCTCCTCCATAAAAAAACAGCTTATTTCTTATTTTATTTCACTTATTGCACTGTTGCCAGTAGCAGCTCCACAGTGCGCTGAAGTAAACTCGGCAAGACTCCGCTAAAGAGCTACAGTGTTTATGGAAAAGTGTTTTTAGCACCCAGCATCATTTTGAAAAACATCTTTGTTTCGGGGAGTGTTCTTTAGCGCTATTCAGTAGATAAAGCGCCAGCAGCTCCAAGCAACATCAATGACAGGAAAAAGACACAAGAGACCTGGTTTCCCCCAGCCTGAAGTTTTTTTTTTCTATATATCCTTTTTTGTATCTCTCTCAAAGACAATGTCCCTTTAAAATGTTCAGGCCCCACTTTATCGAGATTAAATTCATCTGCTCAGCATGTACAGTACAGATCACGTATTCTCCAAGGGAGTTTCCCTGTACGGACTGTCGCTTCCTGCTTTGGAATCTTCCAGAGTTTTAAGTCTCGAATGAAGCAGGGCGATTGAGGTATTAAATCATTCCCACTCAAACACTGGGAACGCCGCTTCAAGCTTTAGCGAGTCAGTTGGTATACAGCTGTGACTGCCACGACTCGCTCCCTGAAATCTTTACAGGATGTTTCCAAGACACTTGTTCTGCCATTCCCCTCCCTCCTTCCCACCCACCCCTCCTTCCCACTGCGTCCAAATTGACAAGGAATTCAAACACTCGTCAATGATTGCATCTGAAAACGAAGTGAGGAAATCTAATTGTCATTCACGAATATTCCTGATTGAAGCATTTCTTTTCCCACAACAATTTCGCCACGTGTTTGGTGGGATTAGCGCGTCCCTCCAGACAGCTGCAGTCCCCAACCGTGCACTTAAACCTGAGGGTTCTTGGCGGTACGGTGGTAGCATCCCTGTCTCTGAGCCAGGAATGTTGGGTTCAAGTCACACTTGCTTCAGCAACATGTAATAGCATTCTTGTAAAATATCTATATACTTGAATCAGATTTTCTAAGTGATACACAATCCCCTCCTACTTACTGTTTAAAAGAAATCCTGATTTTTCTCACTGTTTAGCTCCAAATTCCCTGTTGTCTCCCTAGAAAACAGTCCCCTTACTCTCATTCGTAATACAATCATCATATCGCTTTTATTTTATAATCCCCACCCTCTGTCCCGGACTCTATCCTCCCTTCCATCTGCCCCCTCCTGCCCCCTTCAAATACAATCCCCGGGCTGACACTACCTCGGCTTTCCCACTGATCATGTACTCACAAAGTGAAAGGTGGGGCAGCAACAAGTACAAGAGAGACATCCATTCACCTGGAGTGTTGTGCCTGCCACTAGAATCCAAAGCAGCAGCCGCTTCATTCCTGAACATCGGTTGCAAATTCATTGAACCCTGGAAAGTGCAAACGCCTGCAGATTCACAAACTCAGGATAGCAACCGTTTGCATCGGCTGACCACGCCGTGTCATGAGTGCAGTCCTCCCTGGATCTCTCCCCTGCAAATTTAGCCTGTATTAATTCTCATGTGACGTCAGGTTCACTGACGAGTATATTTTTCCCCTCACACCAACCTCCCTCCCCCCTCCACCTCCCCAACATTTCTCCAATTGTCCCCTCCTCCTGTCACACTCAAGTCAGTACACAGCACAACCAGGAGCCCTTAAAGGGACCATGCACTCAGTGATAATAAAGGCATCGCGCGATGGGGACTCGGTCTCCGTTTAGCGTCCCCCTCCACCTCATTCCCATCCTCCCCTCAACTCCAAGAAAGACAGAAGCCCCTCTTTTCAGAGGATTAAACGACGCCCGACAAAACGCTCGGACAGTCCGGAAAACGAGAGGTCTCCATCCAGCCCCCAAACACTCTCCCTCTCAGTGTGTTGGTTGAACTTGCAGTCAGCAAAACTTCAAAGATACTTGTGAACCGGCGATGCGGGTTCGACGTGGTTTCTTTCAGACAAAAGTAAAAGCTGAAGAGATCAGTAACTGAATATTTAAATTAAATTGTTCACTCCAGAGGGTTGACAGTATGAAAATCTGAGAATGGATGGAATGGTATGTAATATTAAAATGCAATTAATACGGGGCTCGCTCACATCAGCCCAAATACTGGTACTTATGTGGTGGGTCATATTATCAGTGCCATCCCTCACCTAATTGTCTGTCTCCTTACTGATACGAAACGCTGCGGGTTGACACCACATTCCCCACCACCACCATAGCGACAGGCTCCCTGTTAAAGTTGATTACTGCTGGGAATGTTCCCAGTGAGTGCCGGAGGAGCTTTCACTGACCGTGAGCAGCCTCTAGAGGGACGCCAGGTAAAAAGGAAGGGACAAAGTCTGGGTAAGGGCTGGGAGAGGCTTACATTAAACCGGAGGAAATACCGGGAAAACGTGCAGGAACAAGCGAGACTGGAGGATGGGAACGTGAAGGCAAGAGGAGACGGGATTAAAAAGCAACAACACAACGGGAAATGTTAGAGAACGTGGCCAGACGGGGATTGAGGAATGGAATGAGAGAAGGGAGAGAGTGTTGGCCTGACTCTATCCGAAAGGATTTTTGATCAGTTCTCTTCAGCCGGGATTGCCCTGTCACTGAGCGGTTTGGACGCCGCACTGTACAAAGACATCGAGTCAATCTGGAGGGTGTCTGGCAAAACGGTGTTTCCAGTGTCAGGGAAACTGCTGCCACTCAAAGGGGCATTTGTCGTTATGCATCCTCCCATCCTCTCACTGTTCCAGTTAAAAAAATCATTTAAAAAAGTAATTAGTCCCCAATCAGACGAAACACCATCGGACTGTCCGAGCGTTTTGTCGGGCGTCGTTTAATCCTTTGAAAAGAGGGCTTCTGTCTTTCTTGGAGTTGAGGGAAAGCGCTTCTTCAGGACTGATTTAGGGAACATCTCCAAAAAAGAGCATTTACTGTCTTCAATTAAAACAAAGAAATAAAACCGATCAGAAGATCCCTCCCCCCGTCAATTGCTGACTGTAATCTCTGGGAATGATCTCTGGGAATGATCAAAGTAACGTGATAATGCCTTGAAAACGACATCCATTCTGTTCAAACAAATCACCAATTCACTGGCACTCCATTTAGAGAATTTCCCTTGCTTTGCAAACCATGGTAATTATGAATCCAATAACTTACAAATTTAGTTAATCCTTCAAGGGCATTACTGAAGCAGATGGGTTTGCACAACAAAATGATACCAATTTTATTCTTGATTTTTAAAAAGAATTTAAATGTAACCTACTGCAACGATTGGAACCTTATAACACATTAATCCATAATCCTAGGAATTCTGGATTTATACACCAATGATATTACCATTGCACTACTGCCTCCTTCATAAAAAGATGGTGTGGGTTTGCTCCCCCTGCTCCATACTTCATTTGGGCACTTTTGGTGCAATCAAAAGATTTTGATTTCAAATCCCATTGGAGATTTAACACAAACCTGACTGCTACCTCTCCATTGAGCTGTTGTGTCAAGGGAGTGCTGCATTATTGGACAAGTTGACTTTGGGTTGAACGGTTAAACTGTGATCCTGTGCCTCGCAAATGGCTGCAAATAATCCTGTTTTGAAGAAGAGCTATTTTGCAGTTCTCCTGTGTCCTGGTCAGTGTGCATTCCTCACCAAAGCCAAGAAAACAGATTTTCTGGTAATTATCCCATTGCTGTTTACGTGAGCTTGCTGTGTACAAATTAGCAGCCATGTTTCTTCCCATACAACAGTGATAACAGTTCAGAGGTACTTCATTAGCTACAAAGTTACTTGGGGTGTCCTAAGATCAATTAAAGCACAACAGGAATGTCAGTGCATCTTGTATTATATATTGTGGAAACTTATACATGCATAATGAAAGGAGGAACAAAAAAAATTAAGTTCCCCTCTCCCCTTGCAGAATTTTGATAAACACTGGTTATGGGGAAAAGTGAGGTTGACGATTAGCAGATCAGTCATGATCTCATTGAATGGCAAAGCAAATCAATGGGCTGGATGGCTGACTTCTGCTCCTGTGTCCTACGTCTTACATCTCATCAAGCAAGTATTCTAAATTAAAAAATATAAGATGAGAAAATGCTGGAAATTTCTCATGAGTTCAGTTAGTCACTGTGGAGAGAGAACCCTTAATTTTTCAAATCAACATCTTTCATCAGGACAACACTTATCTTTGGGGTTGACATCATTGAGTATGGATAGCAACCCTCACTCAACTTCCTTCTAGGTGTGGGAGAGTGAACGATCCTCTTGCCACCTAGCATTAACCACCCTATTGACTGGTATATAAATGACCATGAAAGAAGTGATCACATCAGAATGTGTCAGTCTACATCAGCTATCAGTCAAAAGTCATACTTCACACTCTTCTCTAAGGAAGGCAAGAAATCACAATCTCTGCTACTGTCTCTGAAGATGTGATAATTATTGTTTGCTTATGCATCTATCCATTTGGGCAAAATGTGGAACTAGTCTGGGTAAAACGCATAATCAACTGAGGGCAAGGCACTCCGATTTATCAAACATGTAATTGCATCATATTCTCCACTGTTTATGATTAGTTTCCAAATGAATTGCAAAATACCACTTTGCATTAATTATATATTATTTATAGGTTAGTCAGCAGGTCATGTGTGAGTTACAAGGAGTTGGCGCACACCATACTTTCTGTCACTGATAAAGAGCAACGAAACACCATTGCACAGTTTAAGAGACGGTGTATCACATTAAACAAAAACACTGCAGATGTTTCATGAGTTTTATGGCTGATACTTGAAAGTGGAAGCTTGAATATAGTGAAGATACACTTTCTTATCTTCCAATTTTCAGTGCTGAGAAAGGGCATGCACAATGGATGATTCTTAATGAAAAGATCTGCTTAGCATGAAGACATTGCTGCCTGGGTCATCATTTATTACCAATCCCAATTACCCAGGAGAAGTTGGTGGCAAGCTGCCCTCTTGAACAGCCGCAGTCTTTTGGAAATAGTCATGCCCAGAGTGTAGTTGAAAGGGGAGTTTCAGGATTTTGAACAACAATAGGGACAGAAAAGTAAGCCATCCAGCCCATTGATTTGCTTTGCCATTCAATGAAATCATGACCCTCCACCTATCGCATTCCCAACGCCCCTCCCCCAAGTCCCTCCTCCCTACCTTTTATCTTAGCCTGCTGGACACACTTTCCTCATTCCTGAAGAAGGGCTGATGCCCAAAAAGTCGATTCTCCTGTTCCTTGGATGCTGCCTGACCTGCTGCGCTTTTCCAGCAACACATTTTCAGCTCTGATCTCCAGTATCTGCAGTCCTCACTTTCTCCTTGAAGATTTTAACCTGATCTGCTAATTGTCAACCTCACTTTCCTGCCTTTTCCCCCATAACCAGTGTTTAACAAAATTCTGCCAGGGGAGAAGGGAACTTCAATTTTTTGTTCCTCCATTCGTTATTCATGTATATGTTTCCAAGTCAGAATTGTGAATGAACTTATAGGTGTCAGTCTTCCCATGTATCTGCTGCCCTTGTTCTTCTAGGTGGTAGTGGCCTTGCGTTCGGAATGTGCGAAGGAACCTTGGTGAATTTCTACAGTATGTCTTGATACCTGTGCATCAGTGAGAGAGGAGTGAATCTTTCTGGATGTGGTGTCAATCAAACAGGTTGCTTTGTCCTATATGGTGTCAAGCTTCTTGAGTGTTGTTGGAGCTGTGCTCATCCAGGCAAGTTGGGAGTATTCCATCACACTCCAGACTTATGCCTTGTAGATGGTGGAAAGGCTTTGGGGAGTCATAAGATGAGTTAGTCGCTGAAAGATTCCAAGTCTATGACTTGCTTCTCTGACACATAATTTATGTTGGTAGTGGGTGATTCAGTCAAGGACTAATTATTGGATTCTTTCTTGTTGAAAATGGTATTACCTGGCATTTGTGTGACATAAGTATTACTTGTTATCCCAAGACAGGAATTTGTTCAGACTTACTCCATAAAGCCATTGACTGCTTCAGTTTCTGAGCAGTTGCAGATATTGCAGAACAACATACAATCATTAGTTTATATCTTCACTTTGACTTCTGATAGCTGGAAAGTCATTGATGAAGCAACTGAAGATGGTTAGGTCAAAGACATGACCCTGAGAAACTCCTGCAGAGACATCCTGGAGCTGAACTGGCTGATCACCAACAACCACAGGTCATCTTTCTTTATGCTAGTTATGACTCCAACTAGCAGAGAATGTCGTCCCTGATTCCCAATGACTCTAGTTTTACTTGAGCTCCTTGATGCCATACTCAGCCAAAAGTGCTGCTGCCAAATATTTTAACTCTTGGCTAGAATTCAGTTCTTTGCTCCATGCTTGAACAAAAGCTGCAATGAGGCAGGTGCCAGTATTGTAGCTGTATTGGAATAGCAGCAACACGTTAGGAATGCCAGTCTTCAGTACTTCCTGTCGAATGTTGTTAGGGCCCATACCCAGAGAGTATTTTGTTAACCTCTCAAACCACAATGACTACTTTCCATACTATTGTCTCCTATACATATATATTGCTATTTTTCCTCCCAATCTGATTCCTCCTTCATTGAACCCCCTATCCTCTAGAGGTTGTAGTATCACCTCAGTTAGCTGCCGTCATTTTCAATGCTGCTATTGTTTCCCTCACTATAGCTTCATAGTATCTATTTTTCTATCTCAAATTCTCACTCCTGAACCTTCAACAATGTCATTATTATCTGTTGTAATTCAATTTTCCCTTTACCAAAAATGTAGAATTTTGCACAAGTGCGTCCATTACAAAGAAGCAGGATGAATATAAGCTGCCCAATTACTGTCCATCGGTTTACTATCAATCATCAGAAGGTAAATGAAGGGGTCATCAACATTGCTAACAAGCAGTGTTTGCTCAGCAACAACTTTCTCACCAATGCTCAGTTTGCTTTCTGCCAGGGCCACTCATTGCCTTACCTCATTGCAGCTTTGGTCCAAATATAGACAAAAAGAATGAGCTCTGGGGTGAGGTGACATCAAGGCCACTTTTGCCAGACTGTGGCATCAAGGAGCTCATGGGAATCAGGGAGAAATCTCTCCACTGGTTAGAGTCATACCTGGCATGAAGGAATATTGTTGTGGTTGTCAGAGATCAATCATCTGAGCTCTCGGGCATCTCTGCAGGAGTTCCTTAGGGTAATGTCCTTGGCCCAACCATTTCCAGCTGTTTTGTCAATGACCTTCCCTCTCTCATGAGATTGGAAGTGGAAATGTTCACTGATGTTTGGACAGTGCTTAGCACTGTTTGTGACGCCTCAAATACTGATGAAGTAGTCCATGTCCAAGCAGCTAGACTTGGACAATATCCAGCCTTGGATTAACAAATGGCAAGAAATATTCACACCATACAAGTGCTAAGCAATGTCCATTTTCAGCAAGAGACAATCTAACCATCATCTCTGCTATTCAATGACAATAGCATAAATGAATCCCCTGCCAACAATATCCCAGGAGTTACCATTAACCAGAAACTGAACTGGACAAGCCATGTAAATACTGTGACTACAAGAACAGGTCAGAGACTAGGAATCCTGTCATGAGTAACTCAACTCCTAACTCCTGGAAGTCCATCTACCATTTACAAGGCACAGGTCAACAGTGTGATTAAATACATCCCATTTGCCTGAATAAATAAAATTCCAACCACACAAGAAACTTGACACCATCCAGGACAAAGTAGCCCACTTGATTTGCACCACATCCCCAAACATTCTCTCCTTTCACCATTGATGCTTAGTCGCAGCAATTGTGTGTACTATCTAGAAAATACACTGCAACACAAAAGTGGCCATTCATTCTTTTGTTCTGGACTCACTTTGAAGTTGAACTATTTCTCTGCATCCTATCTAACTAGTCATAAAAACTCCAGTTCACTCAATTCACCATCTCAGTTCATATAACATTCCTTGGACATAGTTTCTGCATGTTTTCCAGTGCTTCAGTATTTTTGTAGACTGTGAATTTGAACTAACAAAGAGCCTTATAAGAAATAAATTAACCGAGGACTTTGCAGTAAAGTAATTGAGAACTTAATAACAGCACAAATTAGCTTGAGGAACAATATGGTTGCATAAATTAATGGAACTAATTGATGACTTCAGTGATGATTTAAAAAGCTCAGAGAGATTGTAACGAGAGCACTGAGTTATTTCAAGCAATTCTATTTTTGAAGATGGAGACTTGGAAAGAATTACAATAAAAAAAACAAGAAACCTTGTGCTGCCGGCCACTTGGGTAGTCTGCTTTGATTTCTTTAATCTTGGAATTCAGAGTACCTCTTCAATGTTTGTGAATTCCTTACTCCTCGACATGGCTGCCAATTTTCCTAAGTCGTGTGTTTCCCAATCCAAACTGCAGTAAGTTTTCAAAGAGTACAGAATCCCAATAAGCCAGTCAATTGACAGGTGGAGTGAAGTGAAACGTCAAATGAACAGTTATGTTTGTAAAGTTGCCTATATTTTTTCTCCTAATTCTTTTGTGCCTAAGGGCTGTGCTTTATACTGGTATCCTCTGATTGTGCTGACCTCCATATGGTTTTTAATAGTCATCTTTCAGCAGGTTTTTAAAAGTTCAAAGCTGTCCTCACTCAATTCCTTCACTGAATTGAACTCCTGTAGTAATCAGGGATAGGAACTTTCATAACCGTTCCTTCCACTAGAAGGGAGCACAAAGGTGCCTACCTCGGGAATCTCTTAGACCATCTGGGCTCTCATTGCACAAGATCAGTTACCTTTCTTAATTAATTCACAGGAATTCGCACTGCCTGATTGGTCAGTATTTGTTGCCTAAATCTGAGTGCCCTGGAGAAGATGCTGGTGAACTGCTTTCTTGAATTCTTGCAATCCTTTGGTTGTGAGGACAACCAAGGTGCTGTTAGGAAGAGAAGTTTTCAATATGTTAGCTCAGCGATGCTGGAGGAACAGCATATATTTTCATGCCAGGATGGGGTGTGAATTGGAGGGCAACTCGCAGGTGGGGATGCTGTCTTGTCTTTCCGAAGGGTAAAGTTGCAGCCTTGCAAGGTGCTGATGAAGGTGCCATGTTGAATTATTACAATGCAATTTGTCAATGACACTCTCTGCTTCCATTGTATGTTGGTGGTGAATGAAGTGAATGCTGAAGCTGTTGAATGTTGAAATCAATTCCATTCAGATTCTTTGGATCAGGAAGCTTGTATCACATATATTCAGCATAATTGTGCATCAAAGAGATCTTATGTGACTAAGAGAAAATCCACAAGAAAAAGTGATAACCTTTCTCAATGGAGAAACATGGCCAGTGTTTCCTTTGTCAACCCAGTTGAGGTGAGGAACACACCATTAGTGAAAACTTGAAAGTGAGCATCTCTATCAGTAATTAGGTTGATGAATCAATGTGATTAGTCTGTTGGGTTTGACTTTGTCATGCCTGTGTATAAAATCTCTATGTAACTTCACAACTTCATAAGTACAGACTACCAACAAGAAATAATTCCATGGACAAGCATGTCAGTACATCATTGCATGGTATAAACTTGGTTAGAGACAAAAAAAACTCCAAATGCTGGAATCGAAGTAGACAAGCAGGAGGCTGGAAGAACACAGCAAGCCAGGCAGCATCAGGAGGTGGAGAAGTCAATGTTTTAGGTGTAACCCTTCTTCAGGACTGGGGATGGGCATAAGGGGAGCTGCAGATAAAGGAGAGGGAACTGGAAGTGTTGGGAGGGAGCAGGGTGGTGAGGTAGGTGTAGGTGAACACAGGTAGAGGGTATGGTCTGGTTGGACAATGGGAAGAATGAATCCAAATGGTAGCTGGAAGGAAGGATTGGTCAGAGGAATGGAAGGGGTGGGGGGGGGTGATCTTGGAAGTGAGTCGGGATGGGAAGGGAAGTTATTTAAAATTGGAGAACTCAAGGTTGGGTCCTCCGGGCTGTTGGCTGCGCAGGTGGAAGATGAGGTGTTGTTCCTCCAATTTGCAGTCTGATTCATTGTGGCAATGGAGGAGGCTGAGGATGGTCATATCGGAAAGGGAGTGGGAAGGGGAAATAAACTGAGGAGTGACTGAAAGGTCAGGTCAGCCCCTGCGGGCCCGACTGAGATGCTTAGCAAAATGTGTCCTGAGTTTACATTTGGTCTCCCCGATGCAGAGAAGACCACATTGGGAGCACTAGATACAGTAAACTAGGCTGGAGGAGAGGCAGGTGAACCTCTTGTCTCACGTGGAAGGACTGTTTGGGGGCCTGGATGGAGGTGAGGGAGTGATGTGCTGGCAGGGTTTGCATCTTTTCCGGTTGTAGAAGAAGGTACAAGAGGGTTTGGGGGTTTGGTGGGGAGATTGGAGCAAATCAAGAATTGGACTTGGGGGTTCGGGGTGGATTAGTTGGGATTCACCAGCCCCCCTGACCTTGACCTCTTTCAGGCCGAACAGTCCGTCCTCAGTAAAGGGCTCACTTTCATGACCCTCCCACCTCAATGAAGTCCTGCCGTTGAGCTCATCTTCTGTTACCTCTGTGCCTTCTTATTCAACAAAAAAACTGCCAACTCCCTCTGAGGAATCCTTCTCCCACCTTCGACCTTTCTCCTCCACTTGGCCTTGTACCTACCCATACGTTCACCTCCACTACCCCCCATACCCACTCCTACCTCACGCTCTCCGAATGCGTAGCATGCCACTCTGCACCAACTCCCGGTTTGCCATGAAATACTTTGACAAAGGCTGAGCGACGATAGTCTGGAGGATGGACTTTTACATTGTCGAGGCTAAATGCCAACTCTCCAACACCACGTCCTACTTTCCCCTTGACCATGACCCCACCGTGACCCATCTAGCCAAAATCACTCACACCGTCCATGCCCTCATTGCATCCGGTGATCTCCCCTCCACCACCTCCAACCTTTAGTCTCCCAGCTCCATACTGTCTGGTTCTACCTGCTCCCTGAGATCTGCAAGCCCAACTATCCCAGCCGACCCATTGCATTGGCATGCTCCTGCCCCAGTGAACTCATCTCGTGCTATCTGAACTCTATCTCTCCTCCTTCAGACACTTTCCACCTACATCCATGACACCAACCACACCCTCCACCTCTTCAGTAACTTCAAGTTCCTCAACCCCCAGGGCTTTATTCTCACTATGGACGTGCAAATCTTATACATGTCCATACCCCACAAGATGGCCTTCAAGCCCTCAGCTTCTTACTCTCCAACAGACCTATCCAGTCCCCTTCACCAATACCCTCCTCTGCCTCATCAAACTAGTTCTCACCCTTAATAACTTTACCTTCAACTTTTCCTGGGACTGGGAGTCCAAGGGTGGGCATGAGCACGTGGATGGGCCTCAGTTCACTTGCCTCATTGTTGGCTATGTTGAAAAGTCCCTCTTCAGTGCCTACACAAGCACTGTGCCCCAACTCTTCTGCTGTTACATCGATTACTGCATTGGCGCGGTGCCCTGCACCCAGGCTGAACTGTAGCAGTTCAACGATTTTGCCCACAACTTCCACCATACCCTCAAATTCACTCAGTCCATCTCGGACACCTCCCTCCCCTTTCTTGACCTCTCCATTTCCATCTCCGGCAACAGTCTCCAGATGGATGTTTACTACAAACCCACACCTTCTTCCACCCAATATCCTGCAAGAACTCCATCCCATTCTCCCAATTCCTCTGCCTCCGCTGCATCTGCATGGACGAGGAGGCATTCTGCTCCCAAGCATCCCAGATGTCCACCTATTTTGAACAACATGTTTTTCCCCACTCTGGCATCTAGACAGCCCTTCACTGCACTCTTTCTATTCCCCACCCCACTGCTCTAAACAGCAACCCCCCCAAATGCAATAAAGACATGGTTCCCCTTTTCCTCACCTACAACTCCACCAATGTCCGCATCCAACATATTTTCCTTAAATACTTTCGCCAACTACAACTAGACCCCACCACCAAGAACATCTTCCCCTCCCCACCTCTCTCTGCCTTCCACTTCCCTTCACCAATTCTTGGTTCACACCACTGTCTACACCAACTCCCCTGAACAGTGTTATACTTTCTCCTGCAAATGCAAATGTAAAAGATGCAAAAACTACTGGCACACCAATCCCTCACCTGCCTCTCCTCCAACCTAGTTTACTGTATCCAGTGCTCCTGATGTGGTCTTCTCTACATTGATGAAACCAAATATAAACATAGTGAACAGTTCACCGAGCATCTCAGCTGGGCCCTCAGGGGCCGACCAGACCTCCCAGTCACTCCCCAGTTTAATTCCCCATCCCACTTCCTTTCTGACATGACCTGAATCACATTGCAATTTGGAGGAAAAACATCTCATCTTCCTACGGGCAGTCTACAGCCCAGAGGACTCAACATTAAGTTCTCCAATTTCAAATAGCCTCCCTTCCCATCCCCAACTCCCTTTCCAGCCCTCTTCCTCCCCTCCTTTTCATTCCACTGATCAGCCCTTCCTTCCAGCTACCAAGCGGATTCATTCTTCCAATTGACCAACCAAGTCATACCCTCAACCTGTGTTCAACTAACCCTACCTCACCACCCTGCACTCCCCCATTCCCTTTATCTGTAGCTCCCTTCACACCCATCCCATTCCTGAGAAAAGGTTACACCACCTGATGCTACCTGGCATGCTGTGTTCTTCCATCCTCCTGCTTCTCTACCTGGTATATACTTGGAGCAGAATGGGAAAAAGGCTATAGTACGTTAATCTTAAAGCGCTATCTTAAACAAAACAGAAATTGCTGGAGAAACTCAGCAGGTCTGGCAGATTCTGAGGAGAGACAACAGAATCAACATTTTGGGTCCAGTGACCCTTTTTCAGAACTCAGAACCCGTCTGGAGAAGGGTCATGAGACTCAAAACATTAACTTTGTTTCCTGTCCACAGAAGCTGCCAAACCTGTGGCGTTTTGACAGCAATTTGTGCTTTGTTTCAGATTCCCAGAATCGGCAATGCTTTAATATTTGTTCCACGTGTAATCTCATTTTGGGTGGAAGCCCCTAAAGAATTCCTCTGACTGACTGATGATCTAGGATTTCATTATCTGTTCCTAATCTTTTGCGGTTCTTTATATTTGGGATTGTGGAAAAATCCGCAGATGCCATGAAGGAGGAGCAGTCAGAAACTGTGAAAAAAAAATTATGGTGACAGATGTGCCTTGAGGTGATGCCAAAAATAATTGACGTTTCTCAGAAGACACTGCAATTTTAGTTGGCTTCCACAATATGAATATAATAAATCAAAAGTACAGTTGGTTATCCGCTGTGTAGAATGTAAGGTGGAAGGAAGCAATCCAAACATGATAGATTAATTACATAAGTTAAATGATATGCCACTTAAACAAATACTAGTCTTAGATTTTTTCCAGCCTTAGTCCAATATTTCAGATCTAATGTTCATCATAACTTCTCCAGGGAACTTGTATAGCAAGTTCACACTTACTGGTGGGAAAGTGATGTCCCAGTGCTATTGGCACTAATCTAGTAAAACCAATAAATTAACTAATGTTCTAGGGGTCTGCGTTCAAATTCTGCCATAGTGGAATTTGAATCCCATAAAAGTCTGGAATTAAGGGTTGGGGGGGAAACCAATGTCTTTTTGGGAGGGAAACTACTATCCTTATATGGTCTGGTATATGTATTAGTCCAGATCCACAGCAATGTGCCACTTTTAGATGCCATCTGGACAATTGAGGATGGGCAATTAACGCTTGCACAGCCTGCAATAGCAGCATCCTATGAATTAATTTTTAAAAAGTTGCACAATTCATTTAATGTCTTTAGCAAAGAATAAGGGATCCTTTGATATCAGTAATCAAGGTTGGATTAAAACCTGAATCCCAAACTTGAAAGCAGAGTATCAAAGGAAGTGGGTTCAGCCCATTGAGCATACACCAGCATGTTAAAAGTGTATCCATCCCTCGTGCCAATTTCTTCCTTTGTCCTGTACCCTTGCACATTGTTGTTTTATCCAGTAGTTCATTGCATTACTGCATGCCAGTGATTTTAGAAGTGCGGTCAGAGGTACAGCCCTTCAGAAGAAATACTGTAGGGCCATACTGTAGGGAATCTAATCTAATCTAATACTAAATCATGTAGCAAGGCAAACACATATACTTCAGAGCACTGCTATTACCAGGTGAGGAACTGATTTTCCTGTTTCGCACTATACATCTGACCACCACATTTTGCTGATTCAGTATGTATTTGACCTTCTACAATCTTGTAAGAAATAAGGCAGACTTGTATTCTTAAGTTAAACACATAAGAAATTAGTTTCATTCTATAACCGTTCCAGATAAAAATATTACAAAATATTGAAAATATACAAAAAAGTGGCCCACTTCCCGATAATGATTGCAAACATCCACACAGTCCCCAAACATGCAAAGAATAGAACTTTATAGAGTGCCGGGTGTTTACTTGGCAAAATAACAAACAGATGAAAAGTAAAGTCAATAAAAAGTCACTGTGTCTGGATGTTTTGCCTTCATTGAGGCAGTGGCTTTGTCGCATTGACTGGTGGAGCCCCAGGTCCTCGAACCACTGTTGCGAGGTTGAACTCTTCCTTTAAAATTCTCTGTTTGTAGGAGGGGTTTTTTTTCTGGTGGGTTCTCCAACCATTTAACAAGACTCACAGATTTATTTGGAGGGCTCAGTGAGAGAATGGTCATTGACTGCTGCCCTGTAGGGGGAGGCAGTGACATAGCAGTAATGGCATTGCATGAGTAGTTCATAAAGCACAGGCTAATCCTTTGGAAAATTGGGTTCAAATCCCAAGATGGTAGAACTTGAATTCAATGAATATGTTTGGGATATAAATCTAACACTGACAATATCAGTATTTATCAAACATTACTAGTAGACCAGGCAAATGGAAAAGCTTTAAAAACAAACAAAACATAATGCCATAGAGTCTTACAGCATGGAAACAGACCCTTTGGTCTAACCAGTTCATGCTGAACATAATCTCAAACTAAACTAATCCCACCTGTCTGCTCAAGGCCCATATCCCTCCAAACCTTTCCTATTCATATATCCATCCAATATCTTCAAAAATTGGAAAGAACATAAATAAAACTGTATGGGTAAACTAGCAAATAATATAAAAATAGATAGAGCTTCTTCAAATACATAAAAAGGGAAAGACACCAAAGTGAGCACAGGCCCTTTAGAGAAAAAAGCTGGAGAAATAATAACGGTGAACCAGGAAATGGCAGAGGAGTTGAATAAATACTTTGCATCAGTCTTCTCAGTGGAAGACCGTAACAGCATTCTAAAAATTATAAATCAGGGATAAAGGAGGGGAAGAAATAGATAAAACACCAATCAATGGAGAAAAAAATGAACTAGAGAAACTAATGGAGTTAAGGACCACTAGGGCCTCTGGATGGATGGGGTGCATCATATGACACTAAAGGAAGTAACTACTGAGGTAATTGATGCACTGTAGGAACTTTACAAGAATCCTTAAGATTCTGGAAATATGCCAGAGCATTGGCAAACTGCCAATGTAATACCTTATTCCAAATGGGAGAGAGACAATAAACAAGTAAAAATAGGCTAGTTAGCTAACATCTGTTGTTGGGGCAATGTTACAGACTATCTTAATGAATAGCAGAACATTTAGAAATGCATAACATAGTCAAGCAGAGTCAGTACGGCTTCGTGAAGGGAACCCATGTCTGACAAATTTATTAGAATTCCTTGAGGAGGCAACAAGCAGGATGGATAATGGGGAAAGAAGAATTGTAAGATTAGGACTTCTAAAGGGCATTTGATAAGAAGCTGTGATGTTCGAGGATATTGGCATGGATAGAAGATTGGCTAACATATAGAAGACAGAGAGTTGGGATAAAGGGCATTTTCAAGTTGGCAAAATGTAACTAGTGGAGTGATAATGGGGATTAGAGCTGGAAATCAATTGTTTGCAACACTTCGATGAAGGAAGTTATTGGCAAGTTTGGTGGTGATACAAAAATAGATGGGAAAGAATGTAGTGAAGTTGACACAACAGATAAAATGAGTGGACAAAAATTTGGCAGATAGAATATAATGTGGGACAATGTGTGGTTATGCACTTTGGCAGAAAGGATAAAGAAACTGAATATTATTTACAAGGCGAAAGGTTGCTAAAAGGGAGTTGGGATTCCTGTGCATGAAACTCAAAAACCTTGCTTACAAATTCAGCAGGCAATAGGGAAGGCAAACTGACTGTTGGCCTTTATTTCAATGGAAATTGAGTATTAAAATAAGGGAGTCCTGATAAAAATATACATGGTACATCTACAATGTTGTGACAGTTTTGGTCCCTTTATATAAGGAAAAATATACTGGTATTGGTAGCAGTCCAGCCAAGGTTCATTGGGTTGCATGGATGGACTTTGTCATGAGGAAAGGTTGAGTAGATTGATTAAAAACAAAGAATTGGATGTTGGCTGTATGAAACACAAACAGAAAGCGCTGGAGAAACTCAGCAGGCCTGGTGACATCTACAGAGAGAGAAACAGAATTAACATTTTGAGTTCATTAAAGTTCCATACACACTGATTTCTCCCAACTTTTGCTTATGATAGGTGGGCTTTTGCACTTGCCAGAAGTAAATGTGACTGAGAAGAAACCTCTCAATGGATGAGCAGGAAACTGTGGAAGGATGTGTAATTGTCAGTGTTTAGGGGAGTTTTGTACTGAAAGGAGAGCTCAGAGTCTGGAGAAGCTGCAGGTCAGGAGTGAGGAAGATGTTACTGTTGGTGAAACAGAGGCCCAGGCCTCATAGCTTGTTCCCAGTTGAGTAGAATCTCAGGCTTCGAAGGGAAGAGGGGCAGTGGTTGAAAGAGGAAGGTTTTGCTCAAGCAAAGTCCCAGAGTCAAAGAGTCATAGAGATATACAGCACGGAAACAGACCCTGCGGTCCAATTTGCCCATGTGACCAGATATCACAAATTAACCTATTCCTATTTGCCAACATTTGATCCATGTTCTTCGAAACCCTTCCTATTCATATACTCATCCAGCTGCCTTTTAAATGTTGTAATTGTACCAGCCTCCATCACTTCCTCTGGCAGCTCATTCCATACACACACCACCCTCTGCATGAAAAGGTTGCCCCTTAGGTTCCTTTTAAATCTTTCCCCTATCACCTTAAACCTATGCCCTCTAGGTCTGGGCTCGCCCATCCTGAGGAAAAGACCTTGTCTATTTACCCTATCCATGCTCCTCATGATTTTATAAACCTCTATAAAGTCATTCCTCAGTCTCTGATGCTCCAGGTAAAATCACTCAATCCTTTCCCTATAGCTCAAACCGTCCAACCCTGGCAACATTCTTGTAAAGCTTCTCTGCACCCTTTCAAGTTTTGCAACATCTTTCCTGTAGCAGGGAGACCAGATTTGCACACAATATTCCAAAAGTGGCCTAACCAATGTCCTCTACAGTCACAACATGACCTCCCAACTCCTATACTCAATGCATTGACCAATAAAGGCAAGGATAGCAAATGTATTCTTCTATCCTGTCTACCTGTAACTTCACTTTCAAGGAACTATGAACCTGGACTCCAAGGTCTCTTTGTTCAGCAACACTCCCAGGAGCTTACCATTAAGTGTATAAGTCCTGCCCTAATTTGCTGTTCCAAAATGCAGCACCTCCCATTTATCTTAAACAAACTCCACTTGCAACTCCTCGGCCCAGTGGCCCAACTGAACAAATCTCATTGTACTCTGAGATAACCTTCTTCGCTGTCCACAACGCCTCATATTTTGGGGTCATCTACATACTTACTAATCGTACATCCTACGCTCACATCTAAATCATTGAAATAAATGACAAAAAGCAGTGGACTCAGCACTGATTGTCCTAAACTCATGGTGCCATGTCCTGCTCCCAAATGAAGCATCTGATATCAATCTGGCATGTGATACAGGAGTCCCTCAGTGTCAAGGGAAGGTGAAAGTTGAGCTTGGCTCAGGTAAACGTCCTGTGTTCATCTGACATCCTGCGATTATTTAATGGAGGTTTAATGTTTGAAAATCCCAATTTTTGTCATTCCATGTCCCTTAGTAACTCTGTGTGTGTGTGTGTGTGTGTGTGTGTGTGTGTGTGTGTGTGTGTTACCAGACCCCTGTATCTTTGGGTCATGTATGCCTTTACTTTCATACTTATTAAGTTATTAAACATTATTTGCTGGATCGTTGTATACTCATCACTGGAAGCTACTGATATACCACTGAACAGGCAAGAATACTAGCAGTATAAATGAGTGGGCTTGGGTTTGAGACAGTGATCAGGGCCAGAGATAAGGTTGGGAGCAGGTTGTGCTTCTTCATGAACAGGTACCACTGTCTTTTAACGCAGCATTCAAGGGTGGAGCTGATGTCCGACACATGTGTGTAACATTTGTGACATGCAAGTACGAGATACTAACCATTCCAATCAAAGAGTATCTAACAACTTACCCTTGTCGTTTAATTACATGATCATAAATGAATTCCAAAAGAATCAACATCCTAGAGATTTATCATTGATCAGAAATTTTACTGAGCCAACCCTTGAAATATTGTGGCTACAAGAGCAGAGCACAAGTTGCGTATTCTGTATCAAGGTACACTTTCTGAGTTTCCAGTTGCTTTTCCATCATCTGAAAGCACAGAAACTGAACCCCTACCCAACCCAGCTGCAATCTTAAACATTCGATTTCTTCAACATCAACCAGTGACTGTAATTTGTATAATCTGTACAATGCTCTATAGTAACTTGCCAAGTTTTCTTCACATTGACTTCAACTTTGTTGCCATTTCAAGACTAACAAAACAAGAGCAGAAGTTTGATAATGCTAGTTTTTTTTTCCCTAATCACACAGAATCCTACTTTGAAATATGTTGTCACTCCTTCACTGTCGCTAAGTGAAAATCATGGAACTTCCTACCATTAATGTGGAGTGCTTTCATTCTTTAGGTATAGGAAGGTTCAACATCACTAACATCAATAAATTCTGACTTTGGCAGCAACATCTGCATCTACTTAACCAGTGAAAAACAATAGAGTTCTCCAATGTCAGGCCAACAATTCCCTTTGTTTCAATGAACACTACCAACACCATTCTGACTGGTCAGACTTTTAGTTCTATGGTTGTGTGCATACTGACTGGCAGATCGTCATCCGTAACAACAGTGACTTGATTGGAATTTTAAAAATGCCCTTTGAAGCAATTTGAAGTGTCTCAAGAAGGTGAAAAGGTATGATATAAATGCAAGTCTTCTCAGTTCATATTACAATTTAGCAACTACAAATGAAGCCAATTGACATGAAAACTTCTTGAAATAATCGTTGGTCGCAGGTGATTTTTGTTTATCCAAACGTAGTTTTGGTGTCTGTCAATTAAAAAAAAAGCAAATGCACATGGACATCCATCCATTTATTTTCAAGCTGATTTTGTTCTTTAGAAATTGTAAAAAGAAACTTGAAGAAAACTTGTGTAGTTGTGCCAAGCTGAGAATGTATTCCACCTTAAAATTGATGTGTTAATTAGTGTAGTGATATTTCTATCCATGTAGGAAGTGAGGTTTAATGTATCAATGACATTATTCAAAAAGAGCTCTTATATATTAATTCCTTTATATTGCTTTCTCTTCTCACCTTAAGAGATTTTTGATTCTCAAGATATTTGGAGAATTCAGACCTGATGACACAGTGGTGATTCACTGCTGCTGAATTTAAAAGGGTTAACGTTCTGAAATATTCAGGAGTATAGTGAAGCTTTGAAAAAGAAAAGGGCTCCTGTGTTTGAAATTGGGGCATTATCAAGGCAGGCTAATAAGAATTTTTGTCATTGATAACAAAAAAGACAGTTGTCATGAATTTACTTTTGAAATGCCTAAGGCTATTCAAAGGAGTGTTGCAGATCAAAATTTGACAAGACATGAAACTTGTCAAGGTAGCTTGGGTATTGATGAAAACATACATTTTATTGAAGCTTTTTGTGTTGAACTCATCAGGACAATTCACAATAATAACATTGTAACACTTTCAGTATAAGAAGAGAATGCTGATTCACTGTCAGACTCAGATTGGCAGAAGCTGTGCTGTGGTGAATGCTCCATTAGAAGATGACTGACAACTAGCTGCCAAACTTTATTTAAATTTTGAACTGGACAGGTGACTGACTCAGCCTGGTGAGGGGACTGTCCTGAGAAATGAAGAATAGATATGACTTATTTTGTTGAGTTAAAACAAGTTCAGTGTGTGTATCTGCAAAGAAAAGGGTCCTGTGTAAGAACAAATATTTCCAGAATACCCGCGTACGTCATATTGTCAGTCAGACGGCAAACCTAAATTCCCATTCTGTTAAATGAAATAACTTTAGAAATTAAATAAAGTGAAAAATATATATGAAATATAGTAGCTTCCACTTACTTTCTGCTTGCTGCCAAAACAACTTAGCACCAATCATGTTTCTTCATCATCCCATTCACCACACTTTCCTTTCTCAGATTCTCCTTGGCACTGCTGACCCCACTTCTTACTGGCCCTCTGATATGCAGTCCGTTCTGCTCCTTGACCAGATTTCTGGCTGTCAAACCTGCAACTTACACCACTAATTCAACCAATTGATGCTGAGTCTCTGATGTGTGGTCTCTTGCACTCTCTAAGTCACCCAGTTGTTGCCGAATCTCTGCTCTGTGGCCTTTCTTTCTCTGTCTTGCTTCTGCTGGTCTGAATTTGCAGTCTTTGTCTCTCATTGAACCTCCCAGACCTGACATTCTCACAGACTGCTGTCCTTCCCTGCACCTATATTCCTGGTCAAGGTACAGAATTAGATTTAGTCTGAAGTGATAACGTTGTGAAAGTGCTGATTGTGACAATGCAGAAGTACTAAACTGAAGTTGCTGTTATACTCAATGTCTTAAAAATGGTCCTGTTCACCACTTCTTCCTGAACACTGGAGAACTCTGCAGAGGAGCAGCAAGAGGCCAGAGATGCAGTTTTACCTTAAGTGTTTGACTCAAATCACTTAAGAACTCCATGTGTAGCCTTGATTATCAAGAAGGAAGATGGCTTGCACTGGGCTAATAGTTTTTAGAGATTTGACCCTAGAAATCAATGGCTGTGGCAGTGCTACCAGAAGAAAAAACAAAATTCTCTTTTTTTGCGATAATTCATAATCAATTCTGGCAGTCACAGTTTTATAAGAGAATATGAGTTTTTCAAACCAATTTAACCAGGTAGTGTGCAGTAGTTGATCCTACACATCTTGCTTACTAACCTCTGGACTATTGTGCCAAAATAGGGAGAGTAGGGTTGCGGGTAGGTATCTCAATGTAGTGTCCTAGTCTCAAAGACTAGCTGAGCACTAACCTGGTATGTCCTGTCCACAGAAAGCAGGACAAATCTAATCCAGACAATTACTGCCCCATAAAGCTCATTTCGATTATCAGCAAAGTGAAGGAAGATGCCATTGACAATGCTATGACGTAGCCATTGCTCACCAAACCTGCACAGTTTGGGTTCCACCAGAGACACTCTGCTCATGATCTCATTATATCCCTGTGCCAATCAAGGACAAAGGAGCTGAACCCAATAGGTGAGGTGGCAGGACTGCCCTTGATATCAGGCAGCATTTGACTGGGTTTGGCATAAAGAAGCCCTAGAAAACTGAAGATAGTCGGATTTGGGGTGGGGGGAGGGGGTTGTACTGACACAAAGGAAGATGGTTTAATTTGTTGAAGGCTACTTGTCTCAGTACCAGGATTCCTTAGGACAGTGTCCTAGGCCCAACTATTTTCAGGTTCATCAATGACCTTCCCTTCATCATAACGTTAGAAGTTATATTCAGCATCATTCATGACTCCTCAGATACTGAAGCAGTCAATGTCCCAATGCAGTAAAACCTAGAAAATATTCAGGGTTGGGCTGACAAGTGGCAAACAACACTCAAGAAATACAAGTTGCAGGCATTTACCATTTTCAGAATACTATTGAAATATATCTCTTTTAACATTCAATGACATTATCATAATTTAACTCCCCAATGTCAACTTTCTGGGTGTCACCATTGGTCAGAAACTGAACTGGACATGCTATATAAATACCATGGCTACAACAAAAGGCCAAAGCTTTGACATTCTGAAATGATTAACTTGTGTTCTGAATTAGTGTGTTTTGAGAAGATTTGTAGCTAAGATTGAGATTCTGGTTGTAGGTTTGCTAGCTGAGCTGGAAGGTTCGTTTTCAGGTGCTTTGTCACCATAGAGTCATAGAGTCATAGAGATGTACAACATGGAAACAGACCCATCGGTCCAATCCCAGGTATTCCAAACCAATCTAGTCCCGTCTGCCAGCACCCGGCCCATATCCCTTCCTATTCATATACCCATCCAAATGCCTTTTAAATATTGCAATTGTACCAGCCTCCACCACTTCCTCTGGCAGCTCATTCCATATACATGCCACCCTCTGGGTGAAGAAGTTGCCCCTTAGGTCTCTTTTATATCTTTCCCCTCTCACCCTAATCCTATGCCCTCTAGTTCTGGACTCCCTGACCCCAGACCCCAGGGAAAAGACTTTGTCTATTTATCCTATCCATGCCCCTCATAATTTTGTAAACGTCTATAAGGTCACCCCTCAGCCTCCGACGCTCCAAGGAAAACAGCCTCAGCCTGTTCAGCCTCTCCTTATTGCTCAAATCCTCCAACCCTGGCAAAATCCTTGAACATCCTTTCTGAACCCTTTCAAGTATTACAACATCTTTCTGATAGGAAGGAGACCAGAATTGCATGCAATGTTCCAACAGGGGCCTAACCAATGCCCTGTACAGCTGCAACATGACCTCCCAACTGCTGTACTCAATACTCTGACCAATAAAGGAAACCATACCAATAGCCTTCTTCACTATCCTATCTACCTGTGACCCCACTTTCAAGGAGCTATGAACCTGCACCCCAATGTCTCTTTGTTCAGCAACACTCCCTAGGACCTTACCATTAAGTGTATAAGTCCTGATAAGATTTGTTTTCCCAAAATGCAGCACCTCACATTTATCTGAATTAAACTCCATCTGCCACTTCTTAGCCCATTACCCCATCTGATCAAGACCCTGTTGTAGTCTGAGGTAACCTTCTTCACTGTCCACCACACCTCCAATTTTGGTGTCATCTGCAAACTTACTAACTGTACCTCTTATGCTCGCATCCAAATCATTTATGTAAATAACAAAAAGTAGAGGACCCAGCACCGATCCTTGTGGCACTCCACTGGTCACAGGCTTCCAGTCTGAAAAACAACCCTCCATCACCACCCTCTGTCTTCTACCTTTGAGCCAGTTCTGTATCCAGATGGCTAGATCTCCCTGTTTTCCATGAGATCTAACCTTGTTCAGCAGTCTCCCATGGGCAACCTTGTCAAACGTCTTACTGAAGTCCATATAGATCACATCTACCACTCTGCCCTCATCAATCCTCTTGGTTACTTCTTCAAAAAATTCAATCAAGTTTGTGAGACATGATTTCTCACCTACAAAGCCATGTTGACTATCTCTAATCATTTGATTACATTAGATTCCCTACAATGTGGAAACAGGCTTTGTCACCCAACCAGTCCATACCGACCCTCCAAAGAGTAAGCCACCCAGACCCACTTCCCTCTGACTAATGCACCTATCATTATGGGCAATTTAGCATGGCCAATTCACCTGACCTGCACATCTTTGGACTGTGTAAGGAAATCGAAGCACCCGGAGGAAACCCACGCAGATATGGGAAGCATGTGAAAACTCCACACAGACAGTTGCCTGAGGCTGGAATTGAACCTGGCACCCTGGTGCTGTGATGCAGCATTGCTAACCACTGAGCCACCATGTTGACTATCCCTAATCAGTCCTTGCCTTTCCAAATACATGTACATCCTGTCCCTTAGGATTCCTTCCAAAAACCTGCCCACCACCGACATCAGGTCTCACTGGTCAACAGTTCCCTGGCTTGTCCTTACCACCCTGCTTAAACAGTGACACCACATTAGCCAACCTCCAGTCTTCTGGCACCTCACCTGTGACTATTGCTGATACAAATATCTCAGCAAGAGGCCCAGCAATCACTTCTCTAGTTTCCCATACAGGTAACATAATCAGTGAGCCTCTGGATGAAGCACTGGTGGCACGGCCCACTTTCTTTATGTTTAGGTTTCCTTGGGTTGGTGACGTCATTTCCTGTAGTGATGTCATTTCATGTGGTCACGTCATTTCCTGTTCTTTTTCTCAGGGGGTAGTAAATGGGATCCAAGTCAATGTGCTTGTTGATAGAGTTCTGGTTGGAATGCCATGTTTCTAGGAATTCTCGTGCATGTTCTTAATCCCTGAAGTCTGCACAAGTCAGTGGGATG
The DNA here is from genome assembly GCF_047496795.1 of Chiloscyllium punctatum. Lineage (NCBI taxonomy): Eukaryota > Metazoa > Chordata > Chondrichthyes > Orectolobiformes > Hemiscylliidae > Chiloscyllium > Chiloscyllium punctatum. Next base: position 32,018,451 of record NC_092743.1, read on the forward strand.
AAATACTTTCCAACTGTCTGGATGCATGGATTCCAACTGGAGAATCCAGGACAAAGTAACCCATTTGATCGTCATCTTATCCACCAATGTAACCATGCCCTCTCCATTCCTGGCGCACAATGGCAACAATGTGAAACATCTACAGGATCCACTGCAGCAACTCACTAATCCTGCTTTGACAGCTCTCATCTTAACCTGCAATCTCTACCAGTTCAAAGGTCAGAGCAGCAGACACAAGTCCACCACCACCTACTAGTTTTTTCTCCAAGGTACTCAATATTCTGATTTGGAAATAGAGCATCACTTCTCCACTGTTTGTGGCTCTCTCCTTCTAATAGCACTGTGGGTAGATCTGTAACAGATGGAATGCAAATTTTTAAGAAGGCAGCTTCCCATCACCTACTCAAGGGCGATTAGGAGTGAGCAATAAATTCTGGTTTAGCCAGTGATACTCACATCCAATGAAAGAATTTTGAAATGATAAATTGGATATTTTCTTGGACTAATGTTCCAGAGGTCCAGTATCATCAACAATATTTATCCTTCAAGAAATGCCATAACACCCATTGTCCAGACATGACCTCATTGATTGGTGCTTCTTGTGTGTAACTTGGCTGGTGCATTTCCCCATGTAACCACAATGACCAACTATGAAAGAACTTTATAAGAATTTGTGCAATCCTTGTGCAATGAAGCAGCATGAAGTGTTTTGTAATTAGTTTTTCTATTCTATACAGGGTACGTGGTGCTAGCTATAGAAAGAACTGAAGGGGGCAGTTTGCAAGTAGAGGCCACGTGTGGACAGTATATCTATGGTGCAGTGCATTCAGGACTCTTGTGCAGATAGGTGGATGGAAGACATGATCGATTTTGATTCAGAACCTTTTCACAATGTGGTGAGCTGTCAATGTGTGCCACAGTGTCCAATGAACTTATCTCAGAATATGTTTAGTGAATGAATTTGAATAGTCTACAACAGAAGGGAAGGGGAGAAATGACATTGAGATCTGAATCACATGATCTGATTCCAATTCACATAGGCTTTCCAGTTGTCTCTGGCTCTGTAGATCAAGGTCAATTTGAAAATCAAAACGAATGGAGTTGCGCTTAAGTTGGTGTATGTCTCCTGGTTAGTATGCAATATTTTGACCTTTAAAAGACCTACTTATTATATCATCATGGAATGTGATTGGATAAGGGGCAGGAGACAGCCTAATGGTATTATCACTGGACTGTTAATCTGGAGACCCAGATAATGTTCTGGGGACCTCGGTTTGAATCCTACTGTGGTAATTTGAATTCAATTATATATATTAAAAAATGGAGTTAAAAGTCTAATGATGACCAAGAATCCATTGCTTATTTTGGAAAAAAAAACATCTGGTTCATTGATGTCCTTTGTAAAGAAAATCTGCCATCCTTACTTGGTTTGGCTTACATGTGACACCAGACCCACAGCAATGTGGATGACTCTTAAATGCCCTCTGGGCAATTAGGGGTGGGAAGTAAATGCTGGCCTGGCCAGTGATGCCCTCATCCTGTGAATGAATAACAAAATGTTTAAAGGACTTAGTCTTCATTTTACTTAATTGTATCATGGAGAACAGACAGCAGATAATCTAGAGTAATTAATTCATCAATTAAGTTAAATATGCTAATGTTAGCAGGATGGGTAATGTGTTGCTACTGCAGTACGTGGAAACTGTTGGACGCCTAGGTACTGCAGGGTTAACTTCAGTAATTAATGTTTGCAGTTTGAGAAACTTTTGATGAGAAGCCAGAGACTGAATTTCAGACATTGTGCCATATGAGGGAAAGGGAGAATTACCAGACACTTTGCTCCAGGGGGCAGTCAAACTCCTGGAGTAAACTCAGGTGAGGTACATTTGGGGACCCATTTGTACTTGAGGGGTCTTAGACCCTTCAATTGCCTTACTGTTAGAAGATTCTTGCAAGCTGTGTGGATGAGAGTGGCGACTGCAGAGAGGATGAGTGAACTACCGACGGCAAGTTGGTTCAGAGAACCATTCAAGTGAGGGAAGAAAATCACGTATTAGTGGTCGGAGGGAGTCTAACTAGGGGTGTGAGCCCCAAATGGTGTGTTGGTGTCAAGTGCCAAGGATGCCTCCTCAGGGCGAGCGAAGAACCTTTTTTGGGGTGGGAGGAGAACGACCCAGTTCTCATCATCCATGTTAGTTCCAATGACATCGATAGGACTGGAAAGGAGGGTCGGCTGATTTATTTTGAACAGTTAGGAGTTAAGTTAATAAGATGAATCTCTAAGGTAATAATCTCTAGACTACTACCTGACCCATGAAAATAGCAGATGATAGATAAAGTCAAAGTTTAAATGAGTGCTCAAAGCTTGGTGTGGTTGGAACGGCTTTCTGTTCACTGAGTGCTGACATCGTAAGGGTATTCCAGTGAGACAATCTTCATTTGAACTGTGCTGGGTCCTGTTTCCTGGTGAATTTAATAACTAGGCTATAGAAAGGCTTTATGATTATTAGAGAGGAGGATGGTTTGAGGGAGGGTAAAAGTAGCATTACAAAGCAACATTATATGACAATTATCGGATAATGAAACCCAGAGTTGGACAAGAAGGGACAGAGTGTACAAAGATAACCAGCATAAAATAGGCTAAAAAAGGATAGAATAGTTTCTTTATAAATTGGCAAAATTATTGACCCTTTACTTGAAAAAACATAATACTTGGACCAAAATAACTGAGTTAACTATATAAATGGAGGTTAATGAGTATGATCTTATAGCTATTACAGAGGCACGGTCATAAAGAGATCAAAGCTGCAAACTAAATATTCAGGTGTACATGACTTTTCAAAAGGACAGGCAGAAAAAAAGGGCAGTGGCATAGCTTTGTTAGCACGGGATGGAAAATGAATGACAGCCAAGAAATGATCTGGGATCAGAAGATGGAGAATCTATGGAGGGAGAAACACTATATGGAAGAAGACATTTGGTGGGAGTAGCCTATAGGTCCCCTAACAGTAGCTATACCATAAGACTATAAGACATAGGAGCAGAGGTTAGGCCATTCAGCCCATCAAGACTGATCTGCCATTCAATTAGGTAATAATAGATTTTTTAACCCCATTTTCCCGCTTTTTCCCTTTAACCTTTGATCCTCTTGGTAATCAAGAACTTATATATTTCTGTTTTAAATATATTCAATGACCTGACCTCCACAGTCTTATTTGGTAATGAGCTCCACAGATTCACCACTCTCTGGCTAATGCAGTTTCTCCTTATATTTGTTCTGAAGGGTCTTCCCTTTTCTAAAGCTGTGCCCTTGTGTCCTCCTCTATCCTGCCGATGGAGATATCTTCCCAATGCCCACTCTGCCCAGGCCATTCAGTAATTGGTAAGTTTCAGCTGGATCTGCCCTCATCCTTGTAAACTCCATCAAGTATAGACCCAGACTCTTCAAATGTTCCTCATATGTTAATTCCTGGGATAATTCTCATGAACCTCCTGTGAACCTGCTCCAGGGCCAATGCATGCTTCCTGAGGAATGGAGCCCAAAATTGCTCACAATACTTTAAATGTAGTCTGACCAGAGCCTTATAAAGCCTCAGAAGTACATCCCTGCTTTTATATTCTCTTGAGATGAATGACAACATTAAATGGTAGAATGGAGAATAAATTAGGAGATAACAAGGGCATGTAAAAAAAGGTAGTTCATTAATCATGGCTGATGTTAGTCATCATATAGATGGAGAAAGTTAAATGAGTGAAGATAGTCATGAGGAAGAATTCATAGAGTGTATTCAGGATCTTTTCCTAAAACAAGATGCTATGGATCCAAAGAGAGACCTGGCAGTGTGTGATGAAATAGGGTTAACAAATAATCTCAGAGTGAAAGATCCCCTAGGTAATAGGTGACCACAACATGGTAGAATTTTGCATTCAGTTTGTGAAGGAGGATTTTGGGTCTGAAACCTTAAACCTAAGTAATTATAAAGGAATGAGGGCAGAGCTGGCTGTAGTGGACTGGGAGAGGAGTTTAGCAACAAAGAGGCTGAGAAACAATGGTAGACGTTTAAGAAAATAGTACATGGCTTGCAGTCAAGACATGTTCCAGAAAGAAAGCAAGGTTCTAAGAAGGGGATAAGAGAACTATGATTAATCAAGGAAGTTAAGAATAGCATCAAACTAAAAGAAAAAAATATGAAGACGACTAAGAACAGCAAGAAGATGAGGTTTACGGGTAAACTTGCAAATAATATCAAGATAGACAGCAAGACCTTTTCCAAATTGTTAAAAGGAGAATGAGGCTAAAATGAACATGGGCCCCTTAGAGAATGGGGCTGGGGAAATAATCCTGCTCCTCGGATGCTGCCTGACCTGCTGTGCTTTTCCAGCACCACTGTAATCTAAACTCTGATTTCCAGCATCTGCAGTCATCACTTTTGCCTAAGTAATCGTGGGGAACCAGGAAATGACAAATAAATACTTTCCATCAGTCTCAAAGGTAGGATTCCAAAAATGTTAAATAAGCAAGGAGCAAGATAAGGAGCAGAAATAAATACAAATAATATCACTAGCTAAAAAGTATGTGGAAAATTAATTGAGGTAAGGTCTGGTAAATTGCCTGGGCCTAATGGCTTGGGGGGATTGTAAAAGACATAGCTATAGAAATAATGGATGCACTGGTAATAATCTTCTAAGGATCCTTAGATCCTAGAAAAAAAATAGAGATTTGAAAAACTGCCAATGTGTTACTTCAAAAGGGAAGGAGATGGAAAATAGGTAACTATAGGCCAGTTAGCTTAAGATCTATCATTGTCCATTATGGAGGATGTAATAATGAAGGATTTGAATGGTTTTGTGCATGAATCACAACACCTGGCACCCAATTTTGGTAAGTAATAGGGAAAGCAAATGGAATGATGGCCTTTATTTTAAATGGGAATGGAGTATGAAAGTAATGAGGTCTTGCTAAAACTATACCAGTCACTAGGTAAATAACACCTAGAATACTGTGAACAATTTGTTCCCCATATCGAAGGAGAATATATGGCACTGAGGGCAGTGGCAGTTCAGAGTAGGTGCACTGGATTAATCCCAGGTGTGGAAGACTTTCTTATGATGAGCAGTTGAGTAGCTTGTGCTTGTACTCAGTGGAATTGTGAAGAATAAGGTGACCTTATTGAAATATCTAAGATTTTTAGGGGACTTGACAGTTAGATGCTGAGAAGTTGTTTCCCCATTGTGGAATGTATAAGACCAGAGTGCATAATCTTAGAATAGGGGGTTGTCTAGTTAGGACAGAAATGAGGAGAAATTTCTTCTCTCAAAGGCTATTGAATCTGTAGATTTCTCTCCTGTAGGTGACGATAGAGGTTTAGTCATTAATTATATTCAAGGCTGAGATGGATAGATGTTCATTCAGTAAGAAAATCAAGGATTATAGGGAAAAGATAGGAAAATGAATTTTAAAATGTTCAAATCAGTCAGGATCTCATTGAATGGCTTACTTTTGTTCCTGCATCTTATTGTATCACATGCTGAGGGAAGTGTGCTACAGTTTGCATCCACATTGCTCAGTACTAACTCATACATGGCAGTGCCTGTCATTTTAAGGTATCAGAACCTGAATAAAAGTCCATCAAATCTTTCAGTACTATGTAACCCACATCTAGTTCTTATTTTACTGGAAAGAACATAAGTATTACACCATCTGAGTACAAATACTGTGCTCAAGGTAAAAAGCCTATCACTGCATCTAAAACAGATTAAGAGGGCAGGTTAAATAGGTTTCTTTAGTGAACCATGTTAGTTTGGATGCTGTCTCATGTAGAATTGCTAATGGAGCAATATGAACCGAAGATTACTCCAACGTGACTCAGGTGACTGTCCTATATTGTATAATTTGTAGAAAAAAAGCTTTTCTTTCTGAGGAAATTGTGGGGTGGATCTTCCTATAGGATGGTGAAGTAATTGGAGATGTGTTGGGACATCTGGTTGCTGTTCAACTCTTATTGTGCTAAGCATATCCAGTTCCCCACCTTGAAATCCATTGCATATGTAAGTTGGGGCCCTGTAACAAAATAAATATGCCACCCTGGCCTCCATACTATTGTGATTTATCTGCAACCATCCTCTGAATGGACTTAGCACCACCTACAACAACAACTTGCATTTATATGGCATCATTAATGCAGAAAAATATGCCACTTAACTGAAGTGGTATCAAATTGACATATTAGGGGAGATTTAGAAAGCCTGTATGACATGATAGCTTTAAGTAATATTTTAAATCAGGAAGAGTAGCTGCATAGAAAGAATTAAGGAGGGAATTTGAAATTAAAGGCTCTACACCTAAAATACAACTTCTCAGCTGAAAAGGCTGAAATTGGGGTTATGAAAAATGCCTGTAGGAGTGTTAAGGTTTGAGAAAGTTGTCAACCTAACGTGAGATTACAGAGATAGGGAGGGGTGAGGCAATGAAGGGAATGGAAAAGAAATTTCTATGAATCCAGGAAGCAACATGATAGATTAGTGGGGGAGGGTGGTGTGCCAAGAGAGGTAGGCGCAAGGAGGTCTGGATATTACTGGCCTACATGTGGAACCGAATGTGTTTTTGATGACATTGTGATGGGGAAACATACAAAAGAGAAATAGAAGATTACTGAGGCTATCAGGGCCATCATAGGAAGCAGCATTGAGAGGTGACTGGGAAGGAAGTGCAGGGTGCTCAGGGGGAGGATAGAAGAGAAACCAATCCAAGTGGTACTTTGGCCACAACTGGATAAACAGAGAAAAACGATGAATGCAGTGCCGTTCGCCAGGACGCTAGAGATGTATTGAAGGATGAAATGTCCTGTTAGTGTGACGCGTTGTTTAATTTGTGTTTAATTTGTAACAGCTCCTGCTGTATTCAGAGTTAATGGGGGCAATGTTCTCCCAAATTACCTACAGTTAGGGGCAGATGATTTTTAAGAGGAAAATCTGAAAAACTTGTAAGCCCTATTCAGAATTTAAAAATACAGCATGAAGATTCAAGACAACCTTTCTCAAGGAGTCCTTCTGTCCAGAAGCAAGGATTTATTTCTGTCTGAAGATTACTGAGATTGGCTTGGAATGTCTACACATGAAAATCTTTTACAATTAATCATTGCTTCAGCAATTGAATCACGATAGATTGTTCAGTATGAATTTGTAAGCCTTTAGCTAGTCTTTTCAGCGGTTTGCTCTGGACTTTTAGTATAGCTTCCGGTAATTAAAATAAATCTGCAGCGCTCCAGCAATGGTTCCATTACGCTATATTTCATTCCACATATTTGAATAGCATATTTATTGCAGCTATTGAACTCTACAGAAGTAAATTATTCATGGTCTAGAAAGGAAACATTAGCTGCCTTATATGGTTTGCAGAAATTTGTTGTCTAGCATCAAGTACTGGATAAGTTTCAAATTTCCCCAACGAAACATTGAGAAGGCCAAAGGCACTGTTACAAATTTGTAAACTCACCACCAACTTTATTACACTGTCTTAGGATAAAGAAAACTTTTGTGACCTCATTTGGCCCCGATTTGAGTTTCTACACTTATAATCTCCTCATCATAAAAGCTGACATTCTATCTCCTGTCTCCAACCAACGTCTGCCCTGGGGACAGTTTACCTGCTGCTGCACTGCTGAGGAACATGGAAGGGTCCAGCTATAAATCGGAACAGTGGCAGGACTCAGGGTCTATCATTTCCAGCATGGATAGGGTGGTCAACCTCATGCTGACAAGTATGGACCCAACAATAGTGCAATGCCTGGTGCTGTCATTACAATTGATGGGAAAGCTGTCCAATGTCTCAGTGCTGCAATAGCAGTTCAGGTAGAGGTCATGCGGGTCTTGCTTTTTTTATAGAGGTTCAGACTGCCGCATCCATGGCAATGAATCATAGTGTGCAATTAAGCTTACGGACCTTAAAGCAGTCTGGCAATCTGTTTTCTAACAGATTATATGATCTTGGGCATGGATTGGGAGTGCAGTGTGGGCATTGCCAGTAGCTCAATAAAACAGAAGCATGGTCCTACCATTCCACCTGACCTCCTGCTGTTTTCCAGTCAGGCTGCTGCAGTCCACAGCAAGGTTATGAATTTTGACTCCATGCTAACAAAGGTCAGAGCTGTTCAAGGGCAACTGCATTCTCACCCAGAGAAAGTATCAAAAGTCCACTGCAGCTATGGGTATAGAACTGTACAAGTACTTCTTATCTGGAAGTAATAGTAAAAGGACAGGCAAAAGCACCCATAGGTGTGAAGGGAATGCACAAAGGTGAATAGTTTGTATATATAATTGGATACATTGTTGGATAAAGTTATTATACAAATGTTTTAACTTGCGATATCTATTTCAGGAATTTTGCAAAGGGGATGCTGTGACGTGATATCGTGGATGGTTTGAAAATTGGGAATTTGGAAAAATGGTGTTGATGGAATGATCCTCTAAGAGAACTGGAATGTCAGTAGAAACAAATAGGTGCCTGATGTTTTCCCCTACTCCCTCTCCCTTCTTTTCCCATTTCCTCTTCCTCCTGGCTTCTTCCTTTAGCCATTTGACTGGCGGCAAAACATACGTTTATTACACAGAGGAATAGCAGGATACTGAGAACACCAAAATGTAAAAGTCCTTTCATTTACATCAGAAAAATTTGTTTCATATCCCATTTTAAAATGTTATAATGAGGTTTGTATAAACGGGTGCCAAAGAATTTATTTTTCAACGACAAGTCCTGATAGTAAGCCACTTTGGAATGTGCAAACCAGTTATTTCCTTGATGGATCACAGGCCAAAGCACTCCAAGAGACCTCCATATCATTTGCAATACAGGGAAAAAATATAGCCTTCTCCCTGTGACATGTGGAATTTTGAATTTATCATGATTCCAGCTGGAGATTTTTTTTCTTCTCTCTCCAGCTTGCCATGATGGAATGTTTTGCATTCCTTTCTCAACTTCAGGCACAAGCAATTGAGACAGATGAGGCCCTGTTGTAATTTAAGAATTTGGACTAGCTGTGACCTCATTTTTAGTCTGGTCTACACCTTTATATTCAGTCTTTGCCAGATGCTAAGTATGGAGTAAATGAGGCCAGGCCACGTAAACATAAAAGAAAAGAAGTAAATGAATCCAGTTTTTGTTGGAAGTCAACATGCATCACTATCAGAAAACTTGCCAGATTTGTTGGCATTAAATTATGTTCAAGTTATGGGGAAAGCTGAAGGAAAAGAGGAGGTAAACTAATTGAAGTATTTAAAGATATGAAACGGATTAACAAGGTTGTTTTTGACATGTTACTAACTGTGATGAAAGATTCAAATATTGACGGGGAGTAAACTCAAAATTAGGAAGCTAGTAACGAGAAGTGAAGCCAGGCAGAGGTTTTCAATCAATGAGTTGGGAAATAATTTATCGAGGAAAGGTACCAAAAGTATACAGCGTGGATGGGATCTACATCTAGATTACCGTTCTCCATTCTGTTCCCATAATCCCTTCCCAACTGCCTCCCATTCCAGGTTGTCTGGAGGCCAGCAATGATACAGCAGGCACAAATCCAAATCTAACAATCCTGCAAGCTTCCTGAGAACGCCTCCCAGCAGGTCTACTCAGCTTGTTGAGCATTTCAATGAAACCTATCTGTTCTTGTGCAAACCCATTTCTCAGGAAGCTTGGCCCGATTGAAACTTTGTAACTGCCACCATAAATGATCTAAAAGCTCAGAATGTTTGCTCTGCTCTCCCAAGATGGGAACAGGCTAGCTCAGGACCACAATGCCAAATATGTTGTCCGTGTTTTCCTTACATGAGTGTAACCTTATCAAGGATCCTACGGATCCCCTAGCCATTGCCTTCTATAAATTGTGTCCTCACCTTTGGAGCTGAAAATGTGTTGCTGGAAAAGCGCAGCAGGTCAGGCAGCATCCAAGGAGCAGGAGAATCAATGTTTCGGGCACGAGCCCTTCTTCGGGAATTCCTGAAGAAGGGCTCATGCCCGAAACGTCGATTCTCCTGCTCCTTGGATGCTGCCCGACGTGCTGCGCTTTTACAGCAAAACATTTTCAGCTCTGATCTCCAGCATCTGCAGTCCTCACTTCCTCACCTTTGGAGACTTGTTGATATTCCAGCATTTCACTTGCAATCCTTGAACATGTAATCTGATCTTTTCAGGTTTCATCTTTCAGATGAGACTGCCATTCATCCTCTGAGATGGATAGAGAAGGTCCTATGACATTATTTTGAAATAGAAGAGCTCTCTGCTAACCTGCTCAACATTTATCTCTGAAGCAACATCACTGAAAAAGTTTTCAATTAATATGCCAAAGATTCTCTTTTGATTGTAATGTATTTTGGGACATCTCAATATCATGAAATAAGAAAGCGATCTTTATTTTTCCATACAGTTTTGTTAGTGTGACAACTTTGTAGAAAGCAGCTGCTGTTAGTGTTGATGAACAACCTATGTAGATCCAAAAATGACAGAGGAACATTTGATTTTACATTAAAAGTATCGGAAGGAATATTTCTTAAAGCAATGCACTTCTATATGAACTGAATTCTTTATTGAATGCAGATGTTAATGAGTATTGAACAATATATGTGTGATTTATACAGTCTGTGGTGGGCCTTTGGCAGGCTTTTAATAATAACATTAGATTTCCTTTGAATTTCAATCTTATGATTCCTCCAAATATTTTTGTAGAAAGTTAAATTAAGAGAACATTCTACTTCTTGATCATCTTTTGTCAACTATTTTCAATCTAAAATCACAAACTTCTCAATTTTCTCCTATTACTAATTTTCTCTCTTACTTTTCCCCTCAGTTTCTGCCCTCCTGTTTGACTGACTTTTACACTGGGCTAAGATTTTGTGCCACCAACACATTGATCCTGGGTGTCATGCACTCTGGCTTGTGTTCCTATTCTCTGTGAAAAACACATAACTCTGTGCTTTATCCTGCATCTAAAATATTTCAGATTTTCTCCACACTTGTATTCTATCACAGTTGATGAACCATTATGGGATACATGATGGGATAACAGACCTCTTTCTAATCAATTCTCTCAAAGTTTAACATAAGGTTACTTAGGGTATATGACACAGGAGCAGATCATGCAATTCAACCAGTTCATGCTGGCATTTATGCTCATATTGAGCCCTCAATTATTTAAATCCATTTAATCCAGATTTTGTATAGCAGGAATAGGGGGTCAGCAGAAAGCAAATTTCAGAACGAGATAATTTGGCACAGTAACACACATGAATATCAGAAAAAAATTCTAAAGCATTAAGTTTAGTTCTTTAAATGAGTAATTAACTAAAATTACTATTAAAAGGTGCCAAGCTGCGGAGTTAACTAATAAAACCTTTTTTGTTGCTTATTCAGTTAAGAAAATATCTTGGCTTCACGTTGTGGTCAGTCAGGAAGGGGCTGGAGTCTAGGGCCAGGCTAATGATCTGGGTTTAGGTCAACATTGACATTGGTTCAAGTCTGGTGCCTTACAATCCAATCTGACCTCGGCAGAATTCACATGGAAGTGGGGAGTGGAAGTGAATTTCCTTTCAGCCTTCGTTTTCCTCCTCTACCTGTGTGGTGTCTGAGTAGGTGTCCGCAATGGTTCAAAGAAAGGAGGTGCATGGTGAGGACGACGAGAGAGTGGTTAAGTGACTTGGGCTTACGCACTCACCTGCCTGACCTCTAGTCACTCATATGCCCAGTGCCAGGTCTCACTCACACACACACTCACTCACTCATCCACCCAAACAAGCCCTCTGTCACACCTACACCTTGAGTCACTCTCTCAACCTCCAATCCCATTAGTCACACCCTCCCAGCACTCATCACTCTCTCCACTCACCCCTCTCGAATCACCCATCTACCCTTAGTCTCTCACTGAACTCCTCACTCTACTCACTCAATATCCCTTCCCCGAGTCTCTCGCTGACAACTTAGCTACTTAACACCTCTGTGACCCTGTTTCAGATGGCCTGCTTGACTGTCACCTTCCCCATCCTTGCAATACCCCCATGCACTCCCCATCTGTCACATCTTTCCTTAAGGCCTAGCTGTGATTTAACTCCGCGCCAGAACATTGTCCTTCTGAGAGTCTCTCTGTCCATTACTGCAAGTGCCCACTTTATGTTAATAACTGCTCATCCAATCAGAGGCCACCTCCCTCCTGCATTGCCGATAGGTTCGTTAATGAGCCTATGAGAAGCAAGTATAAGAGAGAACTAGCCTCTGACTGGAGGATCAGCTCCTTTCAAAATCTTTCAAAAGTATTTCAAATATAGGCCTGAAAATCATATTGAACACCTCACTGTGCATGCCTATTGGACAAGTCTGCTCTAATCCCTTTTCCTTCATATCATCATCCATTTTGATAGAAAAAAACAGGAAAGCAGATTATTATCTAAATGTTGATGGATTGGAAAAGGGGGAAGTACATCAAGAATTTGGTGTCCTTGTAGACCAGTCACTTGAAGTCAACATGTAGGTACAGTGAAGAAGGCAAATGATTTGTTGGCCTTCGTAGCAAAAGGATTCCCATTTTGGAGCAGGGATATCGTACTACAATTGGAGATGGCCTTGGTGAGACCACACGCGGAGGATTGTGTGCATCTTTGGTCTCCTTATCTGAGAAAAGATGTTCTGGTAATGGAGGGAATGCAACAAAGGTTTACCAGACTGAGTCCAGAACTGATGTATAAAGAGAGACTGGAGCAGTTAGTACTATGTTTAAAAGAATGATGTGGGTGGGTTTGAGGGGGGGGAGGTGGTGATGAGGGTGGTGTGTGTGGCCCTGGTAGTGGTGAAGTAGTGGTGATCTCATAGAAACCTACAATATTCTACCAGGAACTAGACACAGTGTGAACACAGAAACAATGTTCCTGATGATCGGGGAGTCAGAAACAGGGTTCATGGTCTAACGGTATGGAGTCAGACATTTAGGACTGAGATGTGGAGTATGTTTTTCACCTAAAAAGTGGTTGAGGCTAAAACATAGAATATTTTCCAGAAAGAGTTAGATAACATTCTTACATCTGAACGGAAGAAAGTGACAACAAGGTACAGAGTTGGATGAACAGCTTTACTCATATTGAATTGTGCAGCAGATTCAAGGGGCCAGACAGCCAACTCCCACTCCTATTTCCTATATTCCTAAATGCTTATCTAGCTTCTCCTTAAAGCATTCTTAAAAGCATCCATCCTATCCTTACTGAAATAGAGATTGAATTGAAAATCTGTTTGTTTTCAGAATCTCTGCTCGAAATAACAATGCCTTAACGATGCACCAGACTGAGCAATGACACTGAGTGAGAAATGTAAAACCAGTTTCCTTGCATTGAAAAGGCTATCAATAAAAAAGGAATTCACAAGGAAAATAACTGGTGGCCATTAAATAAGTTCACTGATCTATGAACACAAGCTGTTTTTTCCATTACGCACTTTCCAAAAGTTTCAACTTATGTAGATTTTGTTTTCAGCCCTCATGCGGTTTGCTTGCTATGTTGTTCTGAAACCTGTTATCAGTGTTTGAGACCATCTGTCTGCACAATTGCACCCACATGATACACTGACAGCTCTACATATAGACGAGTAAGCGTGCAACATTTAAACTTCTATATTCTGGGGGTAAAGGAAGTGTTTACGGAGATCTGCTGAAGCAGGAATATGCACGGAATGTAAGCATATTTGTTAGTTACAAAATGGCTAAGGAATAGTTCTTTGAGGTCTCAGGGATCTGTGCAGGCTGGATCATTAAATAAGGTTCAAAATAGGCAACTTCTTTAAAGACAGTGATGTGGAGAGACAGACGGAAAAAAAAATCAGGGAAGTGGTGTGGAAGCCAAGATCACGACAGCTATGTTCTTATTGAATGGCAGAACAGGTTTGAGGAATCAAATGAGCAACTCCAGTTGCTGGTGCATTTGTTATGTTCTTATCTTAAATGATTTTATCAGCTGTATGAACTGAAAATGCCTCCATGTACAGCAGATAGACTGTCTCCAGACCAAAGCACTAAGCACTGTATGTTGCCACACAGAGAAATCTTCTTCATACATATGAACATATATATCTGGTCTCAGCCCCTCTGTTGTTGTGGTGATTTAGCATGCATTACTTAATCCCAGTGCTTCCCAATTTCAACTATCTTTACAAATGCAGGAAGTTTAATATTTAATGTATGCTGTATATTAATTAGATGACAAGTAAGTCTCTATGCAGATGGAATCTAAAGAATGAGGAAGCTAGTCACTGAGCAGGCTCAGCAATGGTAAGTCTTACCACAGGTCAACTTGATGTAATTGAGGTCAGTGCTTGACATAAGATCCAGACTGTAAGCACATTTTTGAATTATGAATGCTTTATTTTAATATTTTCTACACTCTTTTCTGCAATTTCCATTAAATGTTTCTAAGACAAATCAGAATTAGCATTTGAAGTCAATGGTGGTGGAGATATTTTCATTTTAATTGTAAACTTCCTTTGCTGGCTGTGGTTGTGTTTGTGTGAATGGTGGTGGGAAGACTTGTCCACGTTGATCTCTGCTCAGTTCATTCTCACTGACATCACCTGAAAGATAAAATATGTGTTAGATTCACAGGCAGAATACAAATACTTTCAAGGGAGTGTCAGTTAATGGTTCTCAAGCACACAATGCATATTACATTAGTAATTGGTAACTGGTAATTTTCGCTGACAATTTACAATGAACTCATATATTGGCAGAAATAAAATCCTGTACACAGAAAAATGTTTGAGAGTCACAAGTTGACCCAGTTAGTCATTTCTGCAATACTTCCTGGAAGTTACATTGTCAAAATCCTGTGAAGTCCCTGATGTGGCAGAGTCTGAGGGAACTGCCTGAAAAATTGAAGATTCGAATGAGTAATTCCCTGTGCCTATTAAAGTCCAAGAATTCAGGGGAATCCTCTGCAGTTGTTAACAGTTACCCTGGAAAATTTAGAATATTAAAATTCTAGTGTAACTTCTGGGTAACTATTAAAATGATAACCCAACTTACCACACATCGCCCCCAATTACGCCTCCTACAAATACCTTACACTCATAGACTCTGAGCCAACACCCTCCCTGTAAAAAGAAAGTCTCAAGTAAAGTCAGAAATTGGTGATTCTTGTGGAGTAAGTGAAAATAAAGAACAGCCTCCCAAGATCACAATAGATACTTATGCAGCACCTTCACAGACAGAAACATTTTAAAACGTTTTATAAGTGAAACAATGACAGCAAGCTTGAACGAGAACGGGAGAGTGAAAGGGAGAGACTGGAATAAACCATAATTGATGAGATTTTGAGCTTTTGAAAGGAGAGAGGCATTAAGGAGAAATTACTGAGGCTCTGTTGAGTAATACCTTAAAAATAGAGTTGAATACAAATCTAATTAGAAACAGCATCAATACTGTTGGTGAACTGATCAAACACTTCATATGAGCTCATTTTTCTGCTCCTTTTGTTGTAAGTGGAGGTGAGGGAAGGAGAAAATGTTTGTATGAAATTGTACATTCGTGATAGACATCTGTCTAACTAATTTTGTAGATTGTGCAGTATTTTTGCTACACTTTCCCCATGCTGGGGATGGTCTGAATTGGCACAGTGAGCATGTATGCAAAGAGGCAGCTGATGGTACTTGGATGAGAACATGGGAAACTAAGTTAATCACTAATCACAGAAATCAATCTCTGTCAATTGATTTACGGTTGGTACAAATAGAGAAACCCCCAGTGTTGGAAATTGTTGGGAACATGAAGTCCACTTGCCAGTTCCAACCATGCTATATGTATCACACGTAATGTTTTTCAAATTGCTCGTGCAAAGTATTTTGAAAAATCTGTATAATTTGCAATCAATGTCCGGGGATTACCATTAATCAGAAACTGAATGTCTCCTGAATGAATTGAAAAATACTAACTATTTTGTGACAAAATCAGAAATTGCTGAAACTCAACAGGTCTGACAGCATCTGTGCAGAGAAAGCAGAGTTAATGCTTTGGGTCCAGTGACCCTTCTTTTGTATTTAACTTACTATTTTGTGTCTTCCTAAGAAACTTGTTTTATAGATTTACCACTTAGTTGCTGAAGTTAATTTATTAAAGCAACCCTGCCATTTTTCTGGTAAACGAGGCATCTCATTTAATTTGCACTGCATTTAGCTTCCATTTGAACCTCTAATGTTTTAGTTATCTGGACCAACTAGACAAAAATAACTATTCTTTTCACATTCAGGTGAAAGAGGATGGGGTTCAGGTGAGATGCTCATCATGGTTGAATTGATTTTTGACACTTTCCTCCATCAATGGTCAAAACTAAGAGCAAATACCTTGAACATGATGCCAGAGAGTATAGTGCTCAGGTGCATTATATCACCTTGCAGCATAAATCAATGGGGGTGGTGAGAGGGTTTCAGAAACACGATCTGTCCTTTGCAAAAACATAATTAACTCTGAAAAGTTGAGAATAATCTTTTCTTTTTTTGCCTTAAAATTATAAATACAGAAGAACCAAAGACAACAAAAGGAAGCTGTCTGTCCTTTAAATAGTCTCAGTTTTTCGTAATCTGACATCTGTGTGAATCCTCAAAGAAAACATGCTGAAAAAATATGTGGTACATTTTTTCATCAGGAGGTGTGGAGCTCTGAATAGAAGCAGTCTTGTCTGAGATGAAATGCTATAAGGTTCAGGCACTGTGTTTACCTCAAGTGTTTCAGTTAATTACTTAAACATCTGCATAGATCTAAAGTGTCTTTAAGTGTTGATTTGCTGTCAGATTTATCTTCATAGATCCATCTCTCTTCATGACTGGACTCTAGCTCGGGTAAAATTGTATGATCGACAATTTACGTTCAACTTGCTTAACAAAATATGGATGTTAACATTGAAGAATTATTTTTGACCATGGGGCTTCATGAAGAGGCTGGGATTTAGATCAGAGTGGTGCTGGAAAAGCACAGCAGGTCAGGCAGCATCCAAGGAGCAAGAAAATCAATGTTTCGGGCAAAAGCCTTTCATTAGGAATAGAACCTCTATTCCTGATGAAAGGCTTTTGCCCGAAATGTCGATTTTCCTGCTGTGCTTTTCCAGCACCATTCTGATCTAAATTTTGGTTTCCACCATCTGCAGTCCTCACTTTTGCCAACATGAAGAGGCCACTTCTCCTTCACTCACTTTTTTTCGTGGGAAATGGATATCACAGGCAAAGGTCAATATTTACTGCATATCCTTGATTGTCTTTGAACTGAATGGCTTGCTCGGCCATTTCCAAAGGACTTCACCAAGTAGTGGTGGTTTGGAATGACACCTAGGCCAGAGTAGGTAAGGAAAGCAGATTTCCTACCCTCAAGAACATTAGTGAAGCAGGTAGGTTTTTGCAATAACCAACAATCATTTTTGGCCACTAGTTTAAATTCGGCCAGCTGCTATAGCGGGATTTGAGCACATGGCAGACAGAAATAGCCTTGGCTTTTGGATTGTCACTATGTATACCATCTCCTCTAATTTCCACACACAGGGCAGAACCTTCCCAGGTCCTAAATGTTGAGTTCTGGTGGGAAAATTGGGTGAGATGTCAGTGAGGGCCTTCTGAGGGTTGAGACCAAAAAGTCACATTTCTGAACCAAGTCCCATACATTGAGGTAAGATTCTCACCAGTACATGATAAGAGATCTAGTAATGGGAATTATTGCTCATGATCACATTCATAACTACCTAATATCACCTCATTAACATGCAGGCTTCCATTCTCCCACCTGCTGAATAGAAACCAGACACTGAGAATTTTTGATGTGAATGTTTATAGAGCATGGAGCTGTAGGAATCACAATATTGGCCCTGATCAATGGAGATTGTTTGGTAGGAGATAGTTGTAGAGAAGCACTTGAGTGATGTCCAAAAGTTGTCATCGAGTAAAGCGAGCTCATTTTAGTGTTCTATTTCAAATATGTTACGAGGTTGGATTGTCAGCTTCGACTGTTCTTCATTGGAGTATAGAAGAGTGAGGGGTGATTTATTGAAGTTGATAAAATCCTGAACGGTTTTGAAAAGATGGATGTGGAAAAGATGTTTCCACTTGTGGCTGAGTCCAGAATTAGATGGCGTTATTTTAAATTTAAGGGATGCCCTTTCCAGAGACCGATTAAGATAATTTATTTCTCTCAAAAGGCTGTGTGACTTTGGAACTCTGCCTCAGTAAGTGGTGTAGGTAGGATCAGTGGTTAGTCTTAAGACACAGATAGATAGATTCTTGTTAGGTAAGGTAATGAAAAGTTATCACAAATAGATAGAGATGCGTGTACAAAATGCAAACATATGACTCTATGACTCTATATCAGCCATGATCTTATTGAATGGTGGAAGAAGTTTGAGGGGCTTAATAGTTATCTCATCTCCTATTTTGCATGTTTATATGCAAGAGCAGGTCAGGATCAATGAATTATGTGGTGAGAAACTCACCACCTATGCCTTTAATTCCTGCCAACATCTACAAGACCTAAGTGAGGGTTGTGATGGACAATGCACAACTTGTTGGGACATTCAACAAGCTTGGTACCATCCAGGACAAAGCAGTTGACATTCAATCCCTTCACTATTGATGCACAGCTACAGCAATATTTACAACATACAAGATGTGCTGCCACCAAGGCATTATGTGCAGTTTTGGTTGCCTTATCTGAAAAAGGATGTTGTGGCTATGGAGGGAGAACAACAAAGGTTTACTAGATTGATTCCTCGGATGGAAGCACTAATATATGTAGAGAAACTGAATCAGTTAGCACAATATTTGCTGGAATTTAGAAAAATAGATGGTAGAATATCTTATAGAAACACAGTGTTTGCCTATTCAACTACCTTACCTATTTGTCCTGCTACCTTCAGCGATATGGGTACATGCATTTCAAGGCACCTCTATTTCTTTATATGTCTCATATTTCACCAGTTATTGTGTATTCCATGCTTTGTGAGTCTTCCCACCTTTTCATTTTAACTCTATCCATTACTTTTCTGCTAATCTGACCAATCCTTTGACATTTCCTACTTCCTACAGCTTTCTTCCTCACTATCAAACACCCTCAGTATTGTTTGATCTGCAAATTTAATGATGGTCCCTACATTTATATCTGTTTTAGTTTTGTTTAGTTGGATGAGGCATAAACACTGGCCAGGACAACAAGTGACGATCCCTTGTTTTACCTTGAGTAATGATCTGGGATATTAAGACCACTGGAGACAGTTGATATGGCTTCATTTAAGGGTTATATCATGCAAAAGCTGGAAATAGCAGACTGTGTATTTATGCTTACCTGTGGATGCCAAAAACGTCTCAATGTAATCATTCCAGAAAGAACATTCTGCTGTCTTCAATCCTTTTTTATTTTTAAGGGTGAGTGCAAATTCTTTGTAGTTACTGCCTTCAGTACTGTCTAAGAAACTAGGCCATGGAGGTAGAATCTCACTAGCAGACTTCCTGGAGAAGATGAATGGATAGTTGGGGTTGCTGAAAAAAAAGTTGGAAAAAACTTCAGGATGGAATGCAGGAATTATTTACTGAGCTTGCATTATCGTTTTAAATTCTTACTGTCTGGCCACACACATTAAGAATTCAAAGCTGTGTCACCTTGTGTGAATGAGAATTACTTTCTATCTCCATCATCAGAATGAAGCTATAATTATTGGATAGATTTATTGAACTGGGGCTCTTGTTGTATGATACATGTACAGCCAAAGATAAGTGTTTCTTAACAATGGACTAAAGCCTAAGGCATTATTTTTTGACCACAGGTCAGACACTGTACTTAAGGGGTGTGACAAGTATGTGCAAGTAGTGTTTATTGTAAATACTGCCATGATAACTTATATTGGAAGACATTGACAGGAATAGCATACTGGCAAAAGACCTTTTAACAATATTATAGATAGTAACATTGAATTCACAATAATAAATTGTGTTTATATTGTAATTTAACATAATAAATAAAAAAAGGCACTTCCCAGGAGGGAAAAGAGATGAATGAAAGGTTTGAAAAGAGAAGTGTTGACAGAGATTTTAGTTTATTTCAAATTGGTTAAAAAGTTTATTTGAAGTAACAAAGAGATTCCGATAAATATATTAGTGGCTGATAGTTACTAATTTCAAATCATTGGAATTTTCCTCTTTAAAGGAGAATATTGCAGTTTTACTATGTCACTTTCTTTTACTCTTCCTTTCCTACCCTTCACTTTGACTTTCCTTTTCTGTAGATGTTTTCTCTCTCTCTCTCTCTTTATGCACTTTCTCTGTCTGATTGGCACTTATCACTCACTGGCAATGTGGTAATGTGAAATAAAACTTACCCCGATTTGACAAAGTTGGCAATGTACTGGATGATTATGAGAGACAGGCTCTGCTCCTGTACCGTGAATAGCTGCTCAGAGTCTGGGTGAAGGGGCAGGCCGAAAATGAACTGCACATCTGACGGAAGACTTGCACTGGAACAGAAAATGTAGATAATCATTTGAGTAAGGGTTTAAAAGAATGTGTTGCTGGTCATGTACCTCCCATGTAGAACTGAACCAGGCAAGTCAGTTGTCTACGGTATCCCAAAAATTGATCTCCATTCCTTGGGGTAGTATCCTTCACCCAACTATCTTCAGCTAGTTCTTCAATGATAATTCCTTCCATCATAAAGTCAGAAATGGGAATGTTCGCTGATGATTGCACAATGTTCAGCATTGAAGAATGCATAAGCCCTAGTCAATTCTCCTGCTCCTCGGATGCTGCCTGACTGGCTGTGCTTTCCAGCACCATACTCTTTGAATCTGATCTCCAGCATCTGCAGTCCACACTTTTCAAATGTTCAGCACCATCTACAACTCCTCAGATACTGAAACAGTCCCAGTTCAAATGCAACAAGATCTGGACAATATCCAGGCTTGGGCCTACAAGTGACAATTAACATTTGTGCCACATAAATGCTCTGCAATGACCATCTCCAATAAGAGACAATCTGATCTCTGCCCTTTGACTATCTATGATATTATCATCACTGAATCCCCTGCTATCAACATCTTTGGAATTACCATTGACTAGCAACTCAACTGGAGTCTAGATTAGAGTGGTGCTGGAAAAGCACAGCAGGTCAGGCAGCATCTGAGGAGCAGGAAAATCGATCAACTCAACTGGACTTGCCAGAGCAAGTCAGAGGGTAGGAACATTGCAGGGAATAACTCACCTCTTAACTGCCCAAAACCTGTCCACCATCTACAAGGCACAAGTCAGGAATTTGATGGAATATTCTTCACTTGCTTGGGCAGGTGCGTCAAACAACACTGAAGAAGCTTGATACTGTCCAGGAAAAAGTAGCCCACTTGATTTGAATGACATCCACAAACATCCCCTCCCTCCACCAACAACACTCAGGAGCAATGTGTACTATCTACAAGGTGCACTGCAGAAAGTCACCAAAGATGCTTGGTCAACACTTTCCAAACCCATGACCACTTCCATCTGGAAAGACTAGGGCAGCAGATGCATGGGAACACAAATCTCTACAAGTTCCCCTCCAAGTCACTTATCAGTCTGACTCTTGGAGTCCCTCCCCTAACAGCATCTACCTACAGCACATAGACTGCAGTGATTCAAGGAGGCAGCTCACCACCATTTTCTCAAGAGCAACAAAGGAAGGCAATAAATGCAGGCCCAGGCAACGATGCCCACCTCCCTTGAAGAATTAAAAAAAGCAATAGCCATCTGAAGGCTGTAGAGGACTAGAAGCTCCCAAAAGGAATTGCATGCCAGCATCTCTTGTTTTCCATTTTTCAACATTGAATATTCAGGATTAAATCAGTCATTTTGGTGAAAATACTCATGGAACACAGTGAGAATAGCTTTATCTTCAAAAATATTGCTTTCTTAAAGTTAAGCAGGCAACATAATGACAAGGGCTCAGATGCAATTCAAGCCTACTGCTCAAAACTCAAAACTAAAGCAACCACTGAAAGGAAAGTAACTATTTTTATGGAGATAAAAACTGAAAGACAGAACATTGTTAAATTGGTGATATTTTGGGAAACGTGGAGATACAAAGAGATCTGGGTGTCCTTGTATGTCATACAATGAAAGCCACCAGGCAGGTCCAGTAGGCAATTAGAAAGACAAATGGAATATTGGCCTTCGCTGTTCGAGGATTTGAGTTCAGAAGGAGGGATATCTTACTGTACTACTGCAGACCTTGGTGAAACCGCAGCTGGAGTACTGTGTGCAGTTTTGGTCTCCCCCCTAAGGGAGAATATACTTGTCATAAAGGGAATGTAAAAGTTGTTCTCTTGGCTGATACTGGGGACATCATATTAGGTGAAATTGGTTTGATTGAGTCTGTATTTAGAAAGATGAAAGGGCATCTGATTGAAATGTATAAAATTCTATCAGGCCTGCACAGACGAGATGCAGTCTTGTTTCCCCTAGTTGGGGAATCTCGAACCTGGGGTCTCAAGGCATGTTTAGGACTGAGCTCAGGAAACGTTTCTGTACCCAGCTCAGGCTGTGGAATTTGCAACCATAAAAGGCTGTGGAGGCTGATACTAAGCAAAATCAAGAAGGAATTTTTTTTTAGATGTTAAAGGCATCAAGAAGTATACAGCAAAGGTGGAACTACGTCATTGAGATAGAGAAACATCCACAATTATATTTAATGGTGGTGCAAGGGCCAAATGGCTTCCTGTTCCTAGTTTCCATGTTAAATGTGGCAAAGCTGAAGGATTTCCCTCCTGAATAGGTGTGGACAATGGGAGTTGGAAATGTCTGAATGTTTCAGTCATAATTATGTCTGAGCTCCTGCGGTAAATAAACACAATAGGTAAAATGAATGAGTCTCTCTCCCCTGCCTAAGGTGAGGATAAACCATTTTTCTGCTGAGTGACAGATGGATTCTTTCTAGCCTCTGTGTCTCAAAGTGGTTCACTGGACTGTCCTCATGGATTAATAATGTATTGGCTCTCTCTCTCTCTAGCCAGCTTCAGTCATGTGATAACTGTATTGATGTAATACATTGTTCACACATTGAGTTGAAGTTGACACCCAATAAGGAAATGTTTGATATTTCACCAAAATTCCAGCTATAATTATCCTTCTGAATAACTTAATTTAAAACTTCATCCACATGTAGCCCTGGTAGCCATTACCACTTTAAATTTCTTCCATTGAGCTGGCAATGTATAGTTAATTAATAGCTGGGAATTCCATACTAATATCCCAGAGAGATGCTTAGACAGTTCTTTTATTATCTAGAAACCACAAAAGATGTCACATGACTTCCCTGAAGTCTACATTTCAGTGTGAATAATCTATTTTTCAAAAAATAATGTATTCACCTGCCAATAAGCTTAGTCATATGACATCATCATTACACATATAGATGTAATTATTAAGTATTGCACCACCAATGGTCTCTCTGTTGACCTATCAACAATCCTGGCTTTAATGTCACCCTGAATTTGACACACTTCTTCCTCTATTGTTAAAACTCCCTCGAAGACATTTAACTCCCTGTTTTACAGTGAACATATCTTTGCAAATCAGTAACTCAGCTCCAACAAAGCCCAAACTGAGGTGAAAGCTTGACTGCTCCTCCCATATGCAAAGACACTGTGCTTGAGAGCATAATTTTCAGGATTGGAGGGTTTGAGCTACAGGGTGAGGCCAAATAGACAGAAGCTGTTTTCCTTGTAGCATTGGAGGATGGGTGGGGGGGGGGGGGGGGGGGGGGGGGGTGGGTGACCTTATAGAGGTTTATAAAATCACGAGGGGCATGGATAGGGTAAATAGACAAGGTCTTTTTCCTGGGTGGGGGAGTCCAGAACTAGAGGGCACAGATTTAGGGCGAGAAGGAAATGATTTAAAAGGGATGTAAGGAGCAACTCTTTCATGCAGAGGGTGGTGCTTGTATGGAATGAGCTGCCAGTGGAGGCTGGTACAATTACAACATTTAAAAGGCATATGGACGGGTATATGAATAGGAAGGCTTTAGAGGGATATAGGCTCAGTGCTGGCAAATGGGACTAGACTAAGTTGGGATATCTGGTTGGCATGGATGATTGGACTGAAGGGTCTGTTTCCATGCTGCACATCTCTATGATTCTAAATGAAAAGAAAGTCTAAAATATAATCTTTTGTTCCCTCGGGGCCCCAACTTCTCTCATAATATTTGTTTTTCCCCATTTCTCCTCTTCTGATCTATGTTCTTTATGTTCCTCCTATGCTCCAAGTTAATTTGGTATGTACTACAGGTGGGGAGTCTTTTTTATTTGCTTACTTAATGCACATTTACAAGAATCCAGCCCATGAGTTTTTGCGATGCATTGCTGGTTGGCTTGGTGCAGGTTTTTATTCACAAAATTATGCCATCTACTCCCTAAGACTCAGCAGAGAATTGTCTCTCCCCTGAAATTTTGTATCTTTTTGAACTTTGATTACTTTTGTCTTCAAAATTACCATCCAATTAATACTCCATTATATATCCAGCCTTTGTAAGTATTATTTTATAAACTTGATGGCAAACTTTGACCCTTTATTTAATACACTGGTGCCTTTAGGAAAGAATCCTTTGAAGAAAATTGGGACTGAAGCATGAATAGACAGCTATAGCTGACCAGCTAACACATACATGAGTCAAAACATTGATTCCACCTCTAACCACTACCTCCCACCCCAGTACTGTTCTGTGTCTCCCTTTCACTTCACAAGAAAAGGATTCATTCTGCCTTTCCATCATCAATTCTATGTATGAAATCTTGATGTTTCCATTAACAGGTACAGTTGACATCAAAAGTCTCAATTTCAAAGACAAATTCCATGACTGGGAAGGACAACTTGTTTCTTGGAAGTTGTAAATTCCTCCTGGATATCCAATAACTTTTGGCTCTGACAGTTTCTATCAACTGACAAAGTTTTGTTGAAAATTGTAAAACATTAACCATTAACAAGCAAATTAGTTAAATTGAAAATAATTGACAGATTTACGAGAGATTA
Organism: Chiloscyllium punctatum; assembly: GCF_047496795.1. Taxonomy (NCBI): domain Eukaryota; kingdom Metazoa; phylum Chordata; class Chondrichthyes; order Orectolobiformes; family Hemiscylliidae; genus Chiloscyllium; species Chiloscyllium punctatum. Next base: position 32,043,487 of record NC_092743.1, read on the forward strand.
AATGACACTTCAAAAGATAGGCAACTGCCATTTAAAGAGGTTGTGCAATGAACTGAATTGTCATATAATCCTGTACATTATTAACTCTTAATTTATGAAAAATATATACCTCACAGCACAAATGTAAATCATTTAGTCCAGTATGCATGTGTTAGTACCTAGTATCTCTTGATTTGATTTATTATTGTCATGTGCCTAGGTACAATGAAAAGTTTTGTTTTGCATGCAGTACAGGCTGATCGTCTCATACAATGTGCATTAGGGTAATAGAACAGAGTGAAGAATACAATGTTATGGCTGCAGAGAAGATATACAGATTAATGGTAAATTTAAAATTCGAGAAGTCCATTCAGAAGTCTAATAAGACCTTGGAGTGTAAATTCAAATTGGAGTTGCAGGTAGACAGGATAGTGCAGAAGGCATTTGGTATGCTAGCCTTTATGGGTTAGTGCATTCAGTACAGGAGTTGCGAGATCATGTTGTGTCTGTACAGGACATTGGTAAGGTCACTTTTGGAATATTCTGTGCAGTTCTGGTCTCCCTGCTATCGGAGGAATGCTGTGAAACTTCAAAGTTTTCAGAAAATATTTACAAAGATGTTGCAATGGTTGGAAAGTTTGAGTTATAGAGAGAGGCTGAAAAGGCTGGGGTTATTTGCCTTAGAGCATCGGAGGCTGATGGGTGACCTAATAGAGGTTTATAAAATCATGAAGGGCATAGATAGGGTGAATAGACAAGGTCTATTCCCTGGTGTAGAGGAAAACTAGAGGGTATATGTTTAAGGTGAGAGGGTTAAAATTTAAAAGTTACCTAACAGGCAACGTTTTCACGCAGAGGATGGTGCTTGTATGGAATGAGCTGCCAGAGAAATGGTTGAGGTTGGTACAATTACAACATTTAAAAGGCACCTGGATGGGTTTATGAATAGAAAGGGTTGAGAAGGATATGGGCCAGATGCTGGCAAATGGGACGACATTAATCTAGGATATCTGGCTGGCATTGACAAGTTGAACCAATGGATCTGTTTCCGTTTTGTACTGCTCTATGACTATGCCTCTATAACAGTGGGGAAGAAACTTGTTATTAGTCATCACACCCTTGCTGTTTATTAGTAGTGCAAAGAGAAAACAATTTGATCATTTTGTGATAAACTCTTATTAGTATCCTGCTGTTGAACTACTCATACAATTGAAGAAACTTATTAGTTAGAGTGGGTAGGAAATCCCTTCTCTGAAAAGAGAAGGAATATGGAAAGAGAGCGACCGTAAGACTAAGAGCAGATCTAGGCCATGTAGCCAATTGAGTCTGCTCCACCCTTCAATTTGATCAATATGATGTTGAGATAGAGGATTAGTTATGGGGATATGGATTAATGGGCTGAAAAGTCTACTCCTGCTCCTATTTCTTATGTTTCCAAATTCAAGAAACTAAATAGAGAAAAGGCAGTCAAATAGAGGTAAAAGAAAATTAACTGGAGAGGAAAGGATAAAGTGGGAGTGAGAAGTTATAACAGAGAATTGGCTTAACTGATCTGGGCTGGCAAGATTGAACTCTGTGTTCAAAGAATAAAATCCTTTTTGAACTGGAGTCAAACAATATCAAAAGACTAAGTCCCTTACATTCCTTAGCTCGGCTGATAGGTCAGACCATCAAAACCTCAGCACAGCACCTTTTCAAGCTAATATAAAGCTAAGATTAATTTTTAAGTGGTACTTTACAGAATGCCATGTTGTTCCTCATAAATACATATTCCCTCAAAATGTTGGTGTGATATGCCCACCAAAAGATTCTGTAAGGGTTTCCCCCTTTGATTGGGAAGAACCTCAGAAATTCCAGAGTAATGCACATTGTTTGGTCCAATCTTTTTATGCCATCTTCCTTGGGCTTTCAGTGAAAGAGTGGAGATTGACCGGTGGCAATTTATTGCCAATATCTCCTGGATACTCAAACGTTCAATAAACAATAAGAGTTCAAAATGTTCAATAAACATTATCAGAACCTGTCTATAAATTACAGTTTTCTACTCTTTGCCTTTTAAACAGTATACAGTGTAGCTAATCTCAGTCATTTATATTTCTTCCTGCTATGTGTTTTTGTTAGTTTACACATACGGGTGTCACCAGAAACGTCAGCAATTATTGTATACTCCTAGTTACCCTTGAAAGGATAGTGGCGAGCCTTCTTCTTGAACCACTCCAGTACGTATGCTGAAGTGGACCCACAGAGTTAGGGAGGCATTTTGAAGAATTTGAGAAAATGACAATAAAGGAATACTGATAATTGGCGGCACGGTGGCACAGTGGTTAGCACTGCTGCCTCACAGCGCCAGAGACCCGGATTCAATTCCCGCCTCAGCTGACTCTCTGTGTGGAGTTTGCACATTCTCCCAGTGTCTGCGTGGGTTTCCTCCGGGTGCTCCGGTTTCCTCCCACAGTCCAAAAATGTGCAGGTTAGGTGAATTGGCCAAGCTAAATTGCCCGTAGTGTTAGGTGAAGGGGTAAATGTAGGGCAATGGGTCTGGGTGGCTTGCGCTTCAGCGGGTCGGTATGGACTTGTTGGGCCGAAGGGCCTGTTTCCACACTGTAAGTAATCTATAATAATTTTCGCAAGTCATGATAGTGTGTGTTTATCCTGTCCTTCTGTGTAGTGTGGGTTGAGAGTTAGGGAGAGACTGCTTATAAAGCTAGAGTGAGTGAATACGTAAGAATTCAATGGCTTTATCATAAGTGTTTCTTCAACAAAAGAACTACCAACATTTTCTGCATCACTGAGCATGTAGGTTCTGGTTGAATTACAAGATCAAAGCTGATACAAGTTTAGGCCTTTCTAGTTCCGATCACTCATCAAACTGTCAACTCAACCCTCCTTTCTGCACTAAAAGCACCAGTATCTTTGCAAAGTGTCAATGAGATCTTTGACAATAGAGCTAGAACATAATAAAGAGCTTATGGACATAGGGGCACTTTTCATATTACTTCAGATTAAATAAACTAAAGCAGGAAGGAAATACATATATTTTAAACTGGCATTTTTAACAAATATATTTGAAAGAATGACTGCTAAATGGTTTGAATAATATTGGTAAAAGAAGGCAAAACAATCAGAAATTCAAACTGTAGTTGTGTCATTTGATGGAAGCATGGTGCACTCTAGCATCCATCTTTGCTGGAAATGACGGCCTTTCCTTATCTCTTCACTTGCAACCCATTTAACCACAATTCTTCTGTGATCACCTGCAAAAAAATACTTTCTGAAGTCTCCACTGCCGAGCTTTGTCCCGACATTCACTGCAGTACCTCTACAATTAATGTTCTGTAGAACCACTTCCTGATTTCCATCAATGATGAGCTAACTTCAACTTTGAACAGAGTCTTCATTGTCCATCAATCTAATCATTACCTTCAGATCAGTGTACAAATTCAAGGGAAATAATATAAGCTCACCTGACACACAACCTATTCAACTACTGTAAAGACTGTATAATTTTATGTTTGTATCTTTGATTGTAAACTTAAGTAGAGAAAGATCTGTTTTAACAACAAATACTATGGAAGGAATTGCTGCAAGTTATTGAAACTCATTGTGTGGTGTTTACGCTGCTGCTTTGTTCAAGCAATGGGTGAAATGTTTGAAGATGATACAGCACTAGGATGTGTGTGCAGACTGAGATTTGACCAGAAAAAGTAGCTTATTGGTTTGAGCAATTGTGAACAGTTGTGGATACCAAAGGTCATCAATGTGATGACAATTCTCGAACTTGTCTAGGTGGCTTTTGGACTGCTGGAAGGATAGATGATGTTTGTCTATCTCTTTCCTGCCACTATCTCTGCAGGAAAAATACCTGAAGTCTGAAGAAAACTCCTTCCACCAGTTGCAGTAAGCTGTTGCCTTTAACCAGTATAAAAGAGAATTTGTAGTTATTGTACCAATTGCCCTGTGTCTTCTGCAAAGAAGTGAAAGGACCTAGAGAAAGGAGATTGAAGAACAGAAAGTCCTGGCAAGCTAAAAGGATCATCTCAGTGAAGACTTTAGATTGGTGGTATTGAATTATGCTTCCTGGCTTTTTCCATTGACACATACATTATTTTATTTTTGTTTGTGTATCTGTATATGTGTGCATTGGGATTTTTAAAAGGAGATCAACGTTTTAACTAGTAGCGATATATGTTGATAGTTCATAGCTGTTTACTTGCAATTTGAATTTACCTATTCATAATAAAACATAATTCATGTCAATTATATGAACCTAGTCAGTGTTTTTTTTAAGATTAGATTCCCTACAATGTGGAAACAGGCCAACCAGTCTACACTGATCCTCTGAAGAGTAACCCACCCAGACCCATTTCCCTCTGTCTAAAGCACCTAACACGATAGGCAATTTAGCATGGCCAATTCACCTGACCTGTACATCTTTGGATCATGGGAAGAAACATTCGCAGACACGGGGAGAATGTACAAACTCCACACAGACAGTCGCCCAAGGCTGGAATCAAACCCGAGACCCTGGTGCTGTGAGGCAGCAGTGCTAACCACTGAGCCACCATGTTTTCTGTTAACCTGATTCCATCAGCCAGGTAAATTGAGGACTTTGGGTGATTTGATTGAACTCTTAAGTACTCTGTATAGTTTTGGCCCTCTTACTAAAGGAGGGATATAATTGCATTGGAGGCAGTTCAGAGGAGATTCACTAGATTGATTCTACAGGTGAGTGGAATTGTCCTTTGAAGAAAAGTTGAGCAGGTTATGTTTTTACTCTGTAAAGTTTAAAAGAATAGAGGGGATCTAATTGTGGTATGCAAGATGCTTCAGGTGATTGTCAAGATTGATGTAGAGAGGACGTTTCCTCGTGAGGGGAATCTAAAGAGCGATGTCATAGTTGAAGAATGTGTTGTTGGAAAAGCGCAGCAGGTCAGGCAGCATCCCAGGAGCAGGAGAATCGACATTTCGGGCATAAGCCCTTCTTCAGGAATCTCCTGCTCCTTGGATGCTACCTGACCTGCTGCACTTTTCCAGCAACACATTTATCAGCTCTGATCTCCAGCATCTGCAGTCCTCACTTTCTCTCAGGGATGTCATAATTTTACGCTAACAAATATTACCAGATTTAAAACAGAGATGAAGAGAAATTACTTCCTTCAAAGAATTATGAATCTGTGAAACTCATTACCCCAAAGTGCAGAGAATACTGGGACAATGAATAAACTTAATCGGAAGATAACAGATTTGTCATTAGTAATGGGTTGACGGGTTATGGAGAGATTGTATTAATTGACAGAGCTAGCTTGAGTGGCTGAGTTGATTACTCCTGCTCCTAATTTTGTGGTGATGCTAAGGATCAGTGCACTTTCCCAAGTGAGTGGGAAAACAACAGTCATCATAGCTGGGTGGGCCAAACTGGAACAGATCTCTCTCCTTCCCGAAAAGAGTAACATTCTCACCACACAAATTCCAGGAAATCACCATCCCCAAGAAGAGATATTCTAACCTAGTTGACATTAAATAGCATTACCATTACTGAATCACCCACTGAATCCTGTGGGTTATCGTTGACCAAAAACTCAATTGAACTTGTCATAGAAATGCATTGGGTCCAAGAGAATGTTAGAGGCTGGGAATACTGTAGCGAGTAACTCACCGCCTGATTCTCCAAAGCCTGTCTACCATTTACAAGGCAGAGGTCAGGATTACAATAGAATACTTCCTGGATGGGTGCAGTTCTAAAAGCACTAGAGAAGCTTGACATCATCCAGAATGAAGCAGCCTACTTGATTGGCACCATGTTCACAACAATTCAGTCCCTCCATCACCAATGCCTAATAGCAGCAGTGCATATCATCTACAAGATCTACAGCAGAAATTCACCAACTCCTTAGTCAATATTTTTCAGATTGATGACCACTTCCATCTTGAAGGATAAGGGCAGCAGAGAACACTCCCACTTGCAAATTTCCTTCCAAGACACTCAACATCCTGACTTTGAAATATATTGCCATTCCCTCCCTAACAACATTATGAATCTACCTACAGCACATGGACTGCACCAGTTCAAGAGGCAGCTCACCCCAACCTTCTCATGAGCAACTAGGAGTGGCCAATAAAAATGCTGGCCAGCCAGTGACATCTACGTCCCATGAGTGGATTGAAAAATGTAACTATTAGTCTCAGGACACCTTGAAGAGAACTAAATCTGTCTTTAAATCCTCTCCTGATTAACGAAGAGAAGGGGGTGAGAAGCAAAGCAAGCTTCCATACAACCTCGCTTGAAGCTTTTTTCTGATCCCTTTCTCTCTGTCTTTCTGTTTTACATGCACCAATTTGTACCATGCTCATCTCATCAAGATCCACTTCCTGCTCCTCCAATTCCTTCCCTCCTGAAGTCCTGAGTGTGCAAATTCCTTTTCAGTCCCGAGCTAGCAGGCACTATGTGAGGTTCCATTTCCCGAGAAATTTTTCTAATGCCTTTTAAACTGACATTAGTAGCTTAGCTCCTCAAAATCTTTTAACCTCTCTCTATGACTGAACCATCACCAATTTCCTTCCTCTAATCCTGCTGTAAGTCATGTACATATGGCATTCGGCTGCTTGATCAATATCAGTTCCTGTATCTTTTCACTCAGCAGTTCTGAGTTGCAAACATTTAAAACCAATGTGACCTCAGACCGATCCAGATCCAATCACTCATTAAGCTGTCAACCAATGATAATCTGCATACACAGTTCCAGCGTTTGAGCAGCTTGAGTTAGTTATTCAGATACTTGCTCATTCTTTTCTGCAAAGCCTGACTGGAAGTGTTCCAAGCAGGTGCCACTAGCCCCACAGCATTAAATTCCCTGACTGACATCATGAACAACAGTCTCTGTGACTGTGACCATTGTCTGCTTTCCCTCTTTGACGCGCCCATCATTCTTGACAGATCCTATCACAGAATCCTCTTTCAACACTATTCATCAACACACTAGGCCTGCCTTTACTTGGTTGCACTTTCACCTGTCTGATTGTAGTTTGAGTACTGCTTTCCATTTCATCACTGGAGGATCCCAAGAGATCCATCCCACAGACCTGACCGTATCATGCGCTTTGGTACCTGACTCTAGCCTGGAAAATGGGACTTCAGCAGGAAGATGGCACTATGATACTCTACCAGCAGCATGCAGGTTCTGGTTGAGGTAATGGTACAAACTCCTCTTCCGGGAGGATAGGCAGAGCAGGCTTAACTACCAGACCCTGGCAGCCTGGCCCCAAGTCACCTCCTGAGCCAGTGTGAGGAATAGCCTGTAATAGTATTGTAAGAAGGAGGAGAAAGTGAGGACTGCAGATGCTGGAGATCAGAGTTGAAGACTGTGGTGTTGGGAAAGCACAGCCAGTCAGGCAGCATCCGAGGAGCCGAAGAATCGACATTTTGGGCTCTCTATTCCTGATGAAGGGCTTATGCCCAAAATGCCAACTCTCCTGCTCCTTGGATGCTGCCTGACTGGCTGTGCTTTTCCAGCGCCACACTCTTCATGCTGTAAGAAGGTAAATGACTTTGTTTGCTGTGCCAGGCTAAGTGCCACAGTCTTCTGTCTGCTAGCTTACACTCAGTCTGTATCTCTACTACTGAACACACCTCCAACTAAGGCTCACACCCTGCCGCTCTCACTATTACCCACATCATCATTCCTCCCCCACTCTCAGCAACACTCACTCTCCCCTAACCCCTTACGCCACTAAGTCAATGCTCGTAGCATGGCCTACTCAGTCGCTGTGACAGCACTAACAGCTGTGCCACCAACTTACATCTCAGTCAATTCCTCCCTTTCTCTCATTACAGGAGAAGACAGATTATATCAGGGCAGAGAGGACCTATACAGGTGGAGCCCAACAGCAAGCTCCTCATTGCATGGAACGAGAGATTTCTGCTAATCACAGGAGAAGACCAAGGTCACTCTGACAGGGATATCAATGCATCCATATCCCACCAAATGAGTAAGTTCCACTCTCAACAATAAAGCAATGTATTGTGGAATGCTGGAAATCTGAAGCTACTTGGAGTGTGATTAAAGATCGATGTATTTGGATTTTTGGAAGACTTTTAAGTATGCCTCACACAAAATGCTAGTAAACAACATTGAAGTGCATGGAATTGTAGTTAATATACCAGCATGATGGTTTGTAATAAACAGAAAGCAAAGGCTAAGAAAATCTCAGATTGATAGACTATGACCACTGGGATACCACAAGGATCTATGCTTGGATCCTAACTTCTCACAACCTATATCAACAATTTGGATGTGGGAACCAACATACTATTTACAAGTCTGCAGATAACGTGAGGTATAGAAAGGATGCAAAAAGGCTTCAGGGTGATGTAAACAGACTGAGTAAGTGGCAAGAGCCTAGTAGATGTATTGCCATCTGGTTAATTGTGAGGCTATCCACAATAATAGGGGGAACAGAGGTGCAGCGTATTTCTTGAATGGTGACAGATTGGAAACTGTTGATATCCAAAAAGGTACCGAGGTGGTGTTGGTTCACAAGTCGCTGAAAGTTAGCATGTAGGTGCAGAAAGCATTTTGGAAGAAAGCAAAATGTTAACTTTAAAATAAAATAAAGGACTGCAGATGACATGGAATAAGGAGTTCGGGTTCTAAAATTATTGAATTCAATGTTGAATCCTGAAGGCTGTAAGGTTGCTAAAGCAGAAGATGAAGTGTAGTCTTCCAGCTTGCACTAGGCCTCTCGAGAGCACTACAGCCCAAGACAGAAATGTTGACATGGGAGAAGTGGCAGACCACTGAAAGCTCAGGGTCATTTTTACAGACAGAACATCCCTTTGTCCGCCTCACACATTTACCCCCTCTCTCTCTTTGGGGTCCTTTTCCACCTACCTGCTTACTCCTTTTCCTCCCATCTCCGAGATGTTATCGATTCTAAAGAACTGTCTTTAGAATGCAATAGTTAGAATTAAAAACAAGAACAGAAATTAAAGAAACAGAAACAAAAGGAAAAGGAAATGTCCAGATTACCCTTCTCGCTGTCACCGGCATGGGTCTTGAGCCGGGCTTACCAATGCCGCTGGTGCAAGACTCACTAATGCTGAGATATCATCACCACCAGTGATGCCACCGCCTCAATTCCTGCATCACTCCATTGCCTGTGCCAGACCCACCAACGTCAAAGTTGCCATGACCTATGCCAACACTCGTGACACCTTGCTGACATGGCCGCCATCTTGGAATCAACTGAAATATCAGTCAGAGTCCAAAACCTTCCTGAACACTCAAGGAAGGAGATGGCTGCCAAAGAGGGAGTGCAATGCAGCTTCATCAGACAGATTCCTGGCATGGTGGGACTGTCCTATGCAGAAAGACTAAGAGACTCAAGCTGCATACTCTGGAGTTTTGATGAAGCAATCTTTCAGAAGCTTCTAAAATTCTTAGAAATGACAGAGCAAATTCAGAAAGGATGCTTCCATTGGTAGTAGAGCCTAAAATTAAGGGACACAGTCTCAGAATAAAAGGCAAGTCATTTGTGACTGAGATGAGGCAGAACTTCTTCACTTCAAGGCTGGTGCGCCTTTGGAATTCTCTATTTCAGAGAGCTATGGAAACTCAGTCATTACATAGGTTTGATAGAGATTGATAGATTTCTAGTTATTATGATGTCAAATTATATGGTGATTATGTGGGCATATAACATTGAGTTGATAGTCAATTATAATGTAAAATTGGGCAAACTCATGAGACTGAGTGGCCCACTCCCACTCTGACGATCCAATCGCATAGGTCCTCTGGCCTATATTGCATAGTTCTTTGAGTCTTCAACTATCTCCCTGAAACCGCGATCTCTCCATTTTCCTCTCTTCCTGTAAGAACCTCATTAAATCTAACTTTTCACAAGTCTTTTGGTCTTAGGGATGTAGGATGTAGGATGTCGGAATGGGAGTAGGCCATTTGGCTTTTTGAGCCTGCTCCACCATTCGATAACTGATCTGATTGTGGTCTCAAGTACATTTCTTATTTCTTTTTGTCTTGGGACGTGGTCATCATTGTGAAGGCCAGTGTTTAATGTCTATTCTAATTTCTCTATAGCTCAATGATTATTAGGCCATTCACAGGGCAGCGAAGAGTCAATAAGTTACTATGGATCTGGAGTCACGTATAGGCCAGGTCAAGACAGATTTCAAAAAGGCAGATTTCCTTCACTAAAGTGCATCAATGAACAAAATGGGGTCTTCTAGTAATCAATGTTTGTTTCATGGTCACCACAACTGAGACTATCTTTCACTTTAAGATTTTATTGAATAAATTTAAATTTCACCAGCTGCCATGTTAATATCCCCAAAGCATTAGTCTGGTCTTCTTGGTTGCTAATTTCCAAGGGAGGGGACAGACTAGTATTATTACTCCACAGACCCAGATAACAACCCAGGGACCTGGATTCAAATCCCACCATAGCAGAAGGTGGAATTTGAATTCTAATTTTTTAAAATCTGAAATTAATCATCTAATGATGACCGTGAAAGCATTGTTGATTATCAGTAAAAACCCATCTGAACTGCTATCCTTACCTGGTCTGGCCTGCATGTGACTCCAGAAATAGAAAATGCCTTTTACTTTTAAACTATGTTCCCTAGCTCTAGGCTTTCCCATATTCTCCTCGGATCTATCCTATCAAGCCCCATCAGGATTGTTAATGTTTCAATAAGATCACCTTGCATTTTACCAATGGTATAGGCCCGGTCTGCTTAACGTTGCTCCATAAGAGAAGTCTGTCTTCCCAGGAATTAGTTGAGCAACACCTCTCTGAACTGCTTCTAACACACTGCTACCCTTTTTCAAATAAGGAGACCTAGACACCATCATCTAGATGTGCTGTCATCAAGGCACTGTTCAGCTATAGTAAACCTTCCTCACTTTCCTATTGCATTCCCCTCAAAATAACCATCATAAGTCATGCTAATAACTTGTTGCATCTGAATCCTATTATGAGTCATATACTGTGACATCCTGATCTCTCTGTACCACAGAGTCCTGCAATCCATTCAGAAAACATACTGTTCTTATTACAGATGTGGGCCCTTTATCTAAGGAAAGACATATTGGCATTGTAGGCAGTTTAAAGATGGCTCACTCTGTTGATACCAGGTATGCAGGGACTGTCATATGAGGAGAGAGTGAATAGTTTGGATCTATTTTCATTGGAATTTAGAAGAATGAGCGGTAATTTTATTGAAAATTATGAGGGAACTTAACAGGATGTGAAAAGCTTGTTTCCACTTGTGTGAGAGCCGAGTATCAGACGACATAATCACTGATTAAGGCGTCACACATTTCAAACAGAGATAGGGAGTAATTTCTTCTCTTAGAGGATAGTGAACCTGCAGAATCTTTACCACAGAGAGCTGTCAAAACTGAGTCATTAAGTCTATTCAAGTCTGGGGTAGACAGATTTCTAATCAATAATGGAATTAATCCTTATAGGGAAAAGGCAGGAAATAGGAGTTGAAAATGATCAGATCAGCCATTGAATGGGAGAGCAAACCCAATAGGCTGAATGGCTTACTATAGTTCCCAAGGGGAAGGTGGCAGTGGCAGAGTAGGCAGCGCAAGCAGTGCCTGGGCTCCTGTGGCCAGGCTTATCCTCTTCACCTGCTTTTTTTCCTTTATCTATTTCCTTTTGTTCCCTTCTTCTTACTGTTCAGTTTTATTTAGTTTTCACTCAAACCTCCAGTATAAAGAGAGCTCTTCGATAGAAAGGAGACTTTGGTGGGCTCCAAAGTACTGGCAGTGTCTTCAGAAGCAGGGTGGTGACAGAGATGGTCGGCCTGTGAATCTGGAGGCAGAACCCTCGCTTTTGCATTGAGTGGGCCCCTGGCTGCAGCACGGCAGAGTGGGACACTAGCAGAGGCTCAGTGTGGGCTGGGAATACAGGAGCGGGACACGAGCAGAGGCTGAGTGTGGGCTGGGAATACCAGAGCTGGACACGAGCAGAGGCTCAGTGTGGGCTGGGAATACCGGAGCCGGACACTAGCAGAGGCTCAGTGTGGGCTGGGAATACCGGAGCGGGACACTAGCAGAGGCTCAGTGTGGGCTGGGAATACCGGAGCGGGACACTAGCAGAGGCACAGAGTGGGCTGGGAATACCAGAGCCGGACACTAGCAGAGGCTCAGTGTGGGCTGGGAATACTGGAGCGGGACACTAGCAGAGGCACAGAGTGGGCAGGGAATACCAGAGCCGGACACTAGCAGAGGCTCAGTGTGGGCTGGGAATACCGGAGCGGGACACTAGCAGAGGCACAGAGTGGGCAGGGAATACCGGAGCGGGACACTAGCAGAGGCTCAATGTGGGCTGGGAATACCGGAGCGGGACACTAGCAGAGGCTCAGTGTGGGCTGGGAATACCGGAGCGGGACACCAGCAGAGGCTCAATGTGGGCTGGGAATACTGGAGCGGGACACTAGCAGAGGCTCAGTGTGGGCTGGGAATACCGGAGCAGGACACTAGCAGAGGCTCAGTGTGGGCTGGGAATACCGGAGTGGGACACCAGCAGAGGCTCAATGTGGGCTGGGAATACCAGAGCGGGACACTAGCAGAGGCTCAGTGTGGGCTGGGAATACTAGAGCTGGACACTAGCAGAGGCTCAGTGTGGGTTGGGAATATTGGATCAGGACACTAGCAGATGCTCAGTGTGGGTTGGGAATACCGGAGCGAGACACGAGCAGAGGATCATTGTGGGCTGGGAATTACCAGAGCAGGACACTAGCAGAGGCTGAGTATGGGCTGGGAATACCAGAGCAGGACACTAGCAGAGGCATGGTGTGGGCTGGGAATTCCGGAGCGGAACTCTAGGAGAGGCATGGTATGGGCTGGGAATTATTGGCGCAGGACATTAGCAGAGCCACAGTGTGGGCTGGGAATACTAGAGCAGGACACTAGCAGAAGAACAGAGTGGGCTGGGAATACCTGAGCAGGACACTAGCAGAGGTTCGGTGTGGCCTGGGAATTACCGGAGCTGGACACCAGCAGAGGCTCAGTGTGGGTTGGGAATACCGGAGAAGGAAACGAGTACAGGGTCAGTGTGGGCTGGGAATATTGGAGCAGGACACTAGCAGAGGATCAGTGTGGGTTGGGAATACTGGAGCGGGACACTAGCAGAGGATCAGTGTGGGCTGAGAATTACCGGAGCGGGACACTGGCAGAGGATCAGTGTGGGTTGGGAATACCGGAGCGGGACACTAGCAGAGGATCAGTGTGTGCTGGGAATACCAGAGCGGGATACTGGCAGGCGCTCAGTGTGGGCTGGGAATACCGGAGCGGGACACTAGCAGAGGCTCAGTGTGGGCTGGGAATACAGGAGTGGGACTCTAGCAGAGGCATTGCGTGGGCTGGGAATACCGGAGCAGGACACTAGCAGAGGCTGTGTGGGCTGGGAATTACCGGAGCAGGACACTAGCAGAGGCAAGGTGTGGGCTGGGAATACCGGAGCGGGACACTGGCAGAGGCTCAGTGTGGGCTGTGAACGACCGGAGAGGACACTAACAGAGGCTCAGTGAGGCTCAGTGTGGGCTGGGAATTACGGGAGAAGGTAACTAGCAGAGGCTCAGCGTGGGCTGGGAATACCGGAGCAGGACACTAGCAGAGGCTCAGTGTGGGTTGGGAATTACTGGAGTAGGACAATAGCAGAGGCTCATTATGGGCTGGGAATTACGGGAGAAGGTAACTAGCAGAGGCTCAGCGTGGGCTGGGAATTACTGGAGCCGGACACTAGCAGAGGCATGGTGTGGGCTGGGAATTACTGGAGAGGACACTAACAGAGGCTGAGTGTGGGCTGGGAATTACCGGAGCAGGACACTAGCAGAGGCAAGGTGTGGGCTGGAAATACCGGAGCAGGACACCAGCAGAGGCTCAGTGTGGGCTGGGAATACAGGAGTGGGACTCTAGCAGAGGCATTGCGTGGGCTGGGAATACCGGAGCAGGACACTAGCAGAGGCTCAGTGTAGGCTGGGAATACCGGAGCAGGACAGTAATAGAGGCACGGTGTGGGGTGGGAATGACTGGAGCAGGACACTAGGAGAGGCTCATTGTGGGCTGGGAATTACGGGAGAAGGTAACTAGCAGAGGCTTAACGTGGGCTGGGAATACCGGAGCAGGACACCAGCAGAGGCTCAGTGTGGGCTGAGAATACAGGAGTGGGACTCTAGCAGAGGCATTGTGTGGACTGGGAATAGCGGAGCAGGACACTAGCAGAGGCTCAGTGTAGGCTGGGAATTACGGGAGAAGGTAACTAGCAGAGGCTCAGCGTGGGCTGGGAATACCGGAGCAGGACACTAGCAGAGGCATGGTGTCGGCTGGGAATTACCGGAGAGGACACTAACAGAGGCTGAGTGTGGGCTGGGAATTACTGGAGCAGGACACGAGCAGAGGATCAGTGTGTGCTGGAAATACCGGAGCAGGACACTAGCAGAGGCATGCTGTGGGTTGGGAATACCGGAGCAGGACACTAGGAGAGGCTCAGTGCACGCTGGGAATTACTGGATCGGGACACTATCAGAGGCATGGTGTGTGCTGGGAATAGCGGAGCAGGACACTAGCAAAGGCTCAGTGTTGTCTGGGAATGCCAGAACAGGACACTAGCAGAGGCTCAGTGTGGGCTGGGAATTACCGGAACGGGACACTAGCAGAGGTTCAGTGTGGGCTGGGAATACTGGAGCAGGACACTAGTAGAGGCATGGTGTGGGGTGGGAATGACTGGAGCAGGACACTAGCAGAGGCTCATTGTGGGCTGGGAATTACGGGAGAAGGTAACTACCAGAGGCTCAGCGTGGGCTGGGAATTACTGGAGCAGGACACTAGCAGAGGCATGGTGTCGGCTGGGAATTACCGGAGAGGACACTAACAGAGGCTGAGTATGGGCTGGGAATTACCGGAGCAGGATACTAGCAGAGGCAAGGTGTGGGCTGGGAATACCGGAGCAGGACACCAGCAGAGGCTCAGTGTGGGCTGGGAATACAGGAGTGGGACTCTAGCAGAGGCATTGCGTGGGCTGGGAATACCGGAGCAGGACACTAGCAGAGGCTCAGTGTAGGCTGGGAATACCGGAGCAGGACACTAGTAGAGGCATGGTGTGGGGTGGGAATGACTGGAGCAGGACACTAGGAGAGGCTCATTGTGGGCTGGGAATTACAGGAGAAGGTAACTAGCAGAGGCTCAGCGTGGGCTGGGAATACAGGAGCAGGACACTTGTAGAGGCATGGTGTGGGGTGGGAATGACTGGAGCAGGACACTAGGAGAGGCTCATTGTGGGCTGGGAATTACAGGAGAAGGTAACTAGCAGAGGCTCAGCGTGGGCTGGGAATTACCAGAGAGGACACTAACAGAGGCTGAGTGTAGGCTGGGAATTACCGGAGCAGGACACTAGCAGAGACACGGTGTGGGCTGGGAATACCGGAGCAGGACACTAGCTGAGGCTGAGTGTGGGCTGGGAATTACCAGAGAGGACACTAGCAGAGGCTGAGTGTGGGCTGGGAATTACCGGAGAGGACACTAGCAGAGGCAAGGTGTGGGCTGGGAATTACTGGAGCAGGACACGAGCAGAGGATCAGTGTGTGCTGGGAATACCGGAGCAGGACACTAGCAGAGGCATGCTGTGGGCTGGGAATACCGGAGCAGGACACCAGCAGAGGCTCAGTGTGGGCTGGGAATACAGGAGTGGGACTCTAGCAGAGGCATTGCGTGGGCTGGGAATTACTGGAGCAGGACACTAGGAGACGCACAGTGTGGGCTGGGAAAACCAGAGCAGCACACTAGCAGAGGCTCAGTGTGGGCAGGGAATACAGGAGTGGGACTCTAGCAGAGGCATTGCGTGGGCTGGGAATACCGGAGCAGGACACTAGCAGAGGCTGTGTGGGCTGGGAATTACCGGAGCAGGACACTAGCAGAGGCTCAACGTGGGCTGGGAATACCGGAGCAGGACACCAGCAGAGGCTCAGTGTGGGCTGGGAATACAGGAGTGGGACTCTAGCAGAGGCATTGTGTGGGCTGGGAATAGCGGAGCAGGAAACTAGCAGAGGCTCAGTGTAGGCTGGGAATTACGGGAGAAGGTAACTAGCAGAGGCTCAGTGTGGGCTGGGAATTACCGGAACGGGACACAGCAGAGGTTCAGTGTGGGCTGGGAATACCGGAGCAGGACACTAGTAGAGGCATGGTGTGGGGTGGGAATGACTGGAGCAGGACACTAGCAGAGGCTCATTGTGGGCTGGGAATTACGGGAGAAGGTAACTACCAGAGGCTCAGCGTGGGCTGGGAATTACTGGAGCCGGACACTAGCAGAGGCATGGTGTGGGCTGGGAATTACCGGAGAGGACACTAACAGAGGCTGAGTGTGGGCTGGGAATTACCGGAGCAGGACACTAGCAGAGGCAAGGAGTGGGCTGGGAATACCGGAGCAGGACACCAGCAGAGGCTCAGTGTGGGCTGGGAATACAGGAGTGGGACTCTAGCAGAGGCATTGCGTGGGCTGGGAATACCGGAGCAGGACACTAGCAGAGGCTCAGTGTAGGCTGGGAATACCGGAGCAGGACAGTAATAGAGGCACGGTGTGGGGTGGGAATGACTGGAGCAGGACACTAGGAGAGGCTCATTGTGGGCTGGGAATTACGGGAGAAGGTAACTAGCAGAGGCTTAACGTGGGCTGGGAATACCGGAGCAGGACACCAGCAGAGGCTCAGTGTGGGCTGGGAATACAGGAGTGGGACTCTAGCAGAGGCATTGTGTGGACTGGGAATAGCGGAGCAGGACACTAGCAGAGGCTCAGTGTAGGCTGGGAATTACGGGAGAAGGTAACTAGCAGAGGCTCAGCGTGGGCTGGGAATACCGGAGCAGGACACTAGCAGAGGCATGGTGTCGGCTGGGAATTACCGGAGAGGACACTAACAGAGGCTGAGTGTGGGCTGGGAATTACTGGAGCAGGACACGAGCAGAGGATCAGTGTGTGCTGGAAATACCGGAGCAGGACACTAGCAGAGGCATGCTGTGGGTTGGGAATACCGGAGCAGGACACTAGGAGAGGCTCAGTGCACGCTGGGAATTACTGGATCGGGACACTATCAGAGGCATGGTGTGTGCTGGGAATAGCGGAGCAGGACACTAGCAAAGGCTCAGTGTTGTCTGGGAATGCCAGAACAGGACACTAGCAGAGGCTCAGTGTGGGCTGGGAATTACCGGAACGGGACACTAGCAGAGGTTCAGTGTGGGCTGGGAAGACTGGAGCAGGACACTAGTAGAGGCATGGTGTGGGGTGGGAATGACTGGAGCAGGACACTAGCAGAGGCTCATTGTGGGCTGGGAATTACGGGAGAAGGTAACTACCAGAGGCTCAGCGTGGGCTGGGAATTACTGGAGCAGGACACTAGCAGAGGCATGGTGTGGGCTGGGAATTACCGGAGAGGACACTAACAGAGGCTGAGTATGGGCTGGGAATTACCGGAGCAGGATACTAGCAGAGGCAAGGTGTGGGCTGGGAATACCGGAGCAGGACACCAGCAGAGGCTCAGTGTGGGCTGGGAATACAGGAGTGGGACTCTAGCAGAGGCATTGCGTGGGCTGGGAATACCGGAGCAGGACACTAGCAGAGGCTCAGTGTAGGCTGGGAATACCGGAGCAGGACACTAGTAGAGGCATGGTGTGGGGTGGGAATGACTGGAGCAGGACACTAGGAGAGGCTCATTGTGGGCTGGGAATTACAGGAGAAGGTAACTAGCAGAGGCTCAGCGTGGGCTGGGAATACCGGAGCAGGACACCAGCAGAGGCTCAGTGTGGGCTGGGAATTACCAGAGAGGACACTAACAGAGGCTGAGTGTAGGCTGGGAATTACCGGAGCAGGACACTAGCAGAGACACGGTGTGGGCTGGGAATACCGGAGCAGGACACTAGCTGAGGCTGAGTGTGGGCTGGGAATTACCGGAGAGGACACTAGCAGAGGCAAGGTGTGGGCTGGGAATACCGGAGCAGGACACCAGCAGAGGCTCAGTGTGGGCTGGGAATACAGGAGTGGGACTCTAGCAGAGGCATTGTGTGGACTGGGAATAGTGGAGCAGGACACTAGCAGAGGCTCAGTGTAGGCTGGGAATTACGGGAGAAGGTAACTAGCAGAGGCTCAGCGTGGGCTGGGAATACCGGAGCAGGACACTAGCAGAGGCATGGTGTCGGCTGGGAATTACCGGAGAGGACACTAACAGAGGCTGAGTGTGGGCTGGGAATTACCGGCGAGGACACTAGCAGAGGCTGAGTGTGGGCTGGGAATTACTGGAGCAGGACACGAGCAGAGGATCAGTGTGTGCTGGAAATACCGGAGCAGGACACTAGCAGAGGCATGCTGTGGGTTGGGAATACCGGAGCAGGACACTAGGAGAGGCTCAGTGCACGCTGGGAATTACTCGATCGGGACACTATCAGAGGCATGGTGTGCGCTGGGAATAGCGAAGCAGGACACTAGCAAAGGCTCAGTGTTGTCTGGGAATGCCAGAACAGGACACTAGCAGAGGGTCAGTGTGGGCTGGGAATTACCGGAACGGGACACTAGCAGAGGTTCAGTGTGGGCTGGGAATACTGGAGCAGGACACTAGTAGAGGCATGGTGTGGGGTGGGAATGACTGGAGCAGGACACTAGCAGAGGCTCATTGTGGGCTGGGAATTACGGGAGAAGGTAACTACCAGAGGCTCAGCGTGGGCTGGGAATTACTGGAGCAGGACACTAGCAGAGGCATGGTGTGGGCTGGGAATTACCGGAGAGGACACTAACAGAGGCTGAGTGTGGGCTGGGAATTACCGGAGCAGGACACTAGCAGAGGCAAGGTGTGGGCTGGGAATACCGGAGCAGGACACCAGCAGAGGCTCAGTGTGGGCTGGGAATACAGGAGTGGGACTCTAGCAGAGGCATTGCGTGGGCTGGGAATACCGGAGCAGGACACTAGCAGAGGCTCAGTGTAGGCTGGGAATACCGGAGCAGGACACTAGTAGAGGCATGGTGTGGGGTGGGAATGACTGGAGCAGGACACTAGGAGAGGCTCATTGTGGGCTGGGAATTACAGGAGAAGGTAACTAGCAGAGGCTCAGCGTGGGCTGGGAATACAGGAGCAGGACACTTGTAGAGGCATGGTGTGGGGTGGGAATGACTGGAGCAGGACACTAGGAGAGGCTCATTGTGGGCTGGGAATTACAGGAGCAGGTAACTAGCAGAGGCTCAGCGTGGGCTGGGAATTACCAGAGAGGACACTAACAGAGGCTGAGTGTAGGCTGGGAATTACCGGAGCAGGACACTAGCAGAGACACGGTGTGGGCTGGGAATACCGGAGCAGGACACTAGCTGAGGCTGAGTGTGGGCTGGGAATTACCAGAGAGGACACTAGCAGAGGCTGAGTGTGGGCTGGGAATTACCGGAGAGGACACTAGCAGAGGCAAGGTGTGGGCTGGGAATTACTGGAGCAGGACACGAGCAGAGGATCAGTGTGTGCTGGGAATACCGGAGCAGGACACTAGCAGAGGCATGCTGTGGGCTGGGAATACCGGAGCAGGACACCAGCAGAGGCTCAGTGTGGGCTGGGAATACAGGAGTGGGACTCTAGCAGAGGCATTGCGTGGGCTGGGAATTACTGGAGCAGGACACTAGGAGACGCACAGTGTGGGCTGGGAAAACCAGAGCAGCACACTAGCAGAGGCTCAGTGTGGGCAGGGAATACAGGAGTGGGACTCTAGCAGAGGCATTGCGTGGGCTGGGAATACCGGAGCAGGACACTAGCAGAGGCTGTGTGGGCTGGGAATTACCGGAGCAGGACACTAGCAGAGGCTCAACGTGGGCTGGGAATACCGGAGCAGGACACCAGCAGAGGCTCAGTGTGGGCTGGGAATACAGGAGTGGGACTCTAGCAGAGGCATTGTGTGGGCTGGGAATAGCGGAGCAGGAAACTAGCAGAGGCTCAGTGTAGGCTGGGAATTACGGGAGAAGGTAACTAGCAGAGGCTCAGTGTGGGCTGGGAATTACCGGAACGGGACACAGCAGAGGTTCAGTGTGGGCTGGGAATACCGGAGCAGGACACTAGTAGAGGCATGGTGTGGGGTGGGAATGACTGGAGCAGGACACTAGCAGAGGCTCATTGTGGGCTGGGAATTACGGGAGAAGGTAACTACCAGAGGCTCAGCGTGGGCTGGGAATTACTGGAGCCGGACACTAGCAGAGGCATGGTGTGGGCTGGGAATTACCGGAGAGGACACTAACAGAGGCTGAGTGTGGGCTGGGAATTACCGGAGCAGGACACTAGCAGAGGCAAGGAGTGGGCTGGGAATACCGGAGCAGGACACCAGCAGAGGCTCAGTGTGGGCTGGGAATACAGGAGTGGGACTCTAGCAGAGGCATTGCGTGGGCTGGGAATACCGGAGCAGGACACTAGCAGAGGCTCAGTGTAGGCTGGGAATACCGGAGCAGGACAGTAATAGAGGCACGGTGTGGGGTGGGAATGACTGGAGCAGGACACTAGGAGAGGCTCATTGTGGGCTGGGAATTACGGGAGAAGGTAACTAGCAGAGGCTTAACGTGGGCTGGGAATACCGGAGCAGGACACCAGCAGAGGCTCAGTGTGGGCTGGGAATACAGGAGTGGGACTCTAGCAGAGGCATTGTGTGGACTGGGAATAGCGGAGCAGGACACTAGCAGAGGCTCAGTGTAGGCTGGGAATTACGGGAGAAGGTAACTAGCAGAGGCTCAGCGTGGGCTGGGAATACCGGAGCAGGACACTAGCAGAGGCATGGTGTCGGCTGGGAATTACCGGAGAGGACACTAACAGAGGCTGAGTGTGGGCTGGGAATTACTGGAGCAGGACACGAGCAGAGGATCAGTGTGTGCTGGAAATACCGGAGCAGGACACTAGCAGAGGCATGCTGTGGGTTGGGAATACCGGAGCAGGACACTAGGAGAGGCTCAGTGCACGCTGGGAATTACTGGATCGGGACACTATCAGAGGCATGGTGTGTGCTGGGAATAGCGGAGCAGGACACTAGCAAAGGCTCAGTGTTGTCTGGGAATGCCAGAACAGGACACTAGCAGAGGCTCAGTGTGGGCTGGGAATTACCGGAACGGGACACTAGCAGAGGTTCAGTGTGGGCTGGGAAGACTGGAGCAGGACACTAGTAGAGGCATGGTGTGGGGTGGGAATGACTGGAGCAGGACACTAGCAGAGGCTCATTGTGGGCTGGGAATTACGGGAGAAGGTAACTACCAGAGGCTCAGCGTGGGCTGGGAATTACTGGAGCAGGACACTAGCAGAGGCATGGTGTGGGCTGGGAATTACCGGAGAGGACACTAACAGAGGCTGAGTATGGGCTGGGAATTACCGGAGCAGGATACTAGCAGAGGCAAGGTGTGGGCTGGGAATACCGGAGCAGGACACCAGCAGAGGCTCAGTGTGGGCTGGGAATACAGGAGTGGGACTCTAGCAGAGGCATTGCGTGGGCTGGGAATACCGGAGCAGGACACTAGCAGAGGCTCAGTGTAGGCTGGGAATACCGGAGCAGGACACTAGTAGAGGCATGGTGTGGGGTGGGAATGACTGGAGCAGGACACTAGGAGAGGCTCATTGTGGGCTGGGAATTACAGGAGAAGGTAACTAGCAGAGGCTCAGCGTGGGCTGGGAATACCGGAGCAGGACACCAGCAGAGGCTCAGTGTGGGCTGGGAATTACCAGAGAGGACACTAACAGAGGCTGAGTGTAGGCTGGGAATTACCGGAGCAGGACACTAGCAGAGACACGGTGTGGGCTGGGAATACCGGAGCAGGACACTAGCTGAGGCTGAGTGTGGGCTGGGAATTACCGGAGAGGACACTAGCAGAGGCAAGGTGTGGGCTGGGAATACCGGAGCAGGACACCAGCAGAGGCTCAGTGTGGGCTGGGAATACAGGAGTGGGACTCTAGCAGAGGCATTGTGTGGACTGGGAATAGTGGAGCAGGACACTAGCAGAGGCTCAGTGTAGGCTGGGAATTACGGGAGAAGGTAACTAGCAGAGGCTCAGCGTGGGCTGGGAATACCGGAGCAGGACACTAGCAGAGGCATGGTGTCGGCTGGGAATTACCGGAGAGGACACTAACAGAGGCTGAGTGTGGGCTGGGAATTACCGGCGAGGACACTAGCAGAGGCTGAGTGTGGGCTGGGAATTACTGGAGCAGGACACGAGCAGAGGATCAGTGTGTGCTGGAAATACCGGAGCAGGACACTAGCAGAGGCATGCTGTGGGTTGGGAATACCGGAGCAGGACACTAGGAGAGGCTCAGTGCACGCTGGGAATTACTCGATCGGGACACTATCAGAGGCATGGTGTGCGCTGGGAATAGCGAAGCAGGACACTAGCAAAGGCTCAGTGTTGTCTGGGAATGCCAGAACAGGACACTAGCAGAGGGTCAGTGTGGGCTGGGAATTACCGGAACGGGACACTAGCAGAGGTTCAGTGTGGGCTGGGAATACTGGAGCAGGACACTAGTAGAGGCATGGTGTGGGGTGGGAATGACTGGAGCAGGACACTAGCAGAGGCTCATTGTGGGCTGGGAATTACGGGAGAAGGTAACTACCAGAGGCTCAGCGTGGGCTGGGAATTACTGGAGCAGGACACTAGCAGAGGCATGGTGTGGGCTGGGAATTACCGGAGAGGACACTAACAGAGGCTGAGTGTGGGCTGGGAATTACCGGAGCAGGACACTAGCAGAGGCAAGGTGTGGGCTGGGAATACCGGAGCAGGACACCAGCAGAGGCTCAGTGTGGGCTGGGAATACAGGAGCAGGACACTAGTAGAGGCATGGTGTGGGGTGGGAATGACTGGAACAGGACACTAGGAGAGGCTCATTGTGGGCTGGGAATTACAGGAGAAGGTAACTAGCAGAGGCTCAGCGTGGGCTGGGAATACCGGAGCAGGACACCAGCAGAGGCTCAGTATAGGCTGGGAATTACTGGAGCAGGACACTAGCAGAGACACGGTGTGGGCTGGGAATACCGGAGCAGGACACTAGCAGAGGCTGAGTGTGGGCTGGGAATTACCAGAGAGGACACTAGCAGAGGCTGAGTGTGGGCTGGGAATTACTGGAGAGGACACTAGCAGAGGCAAGGTGTGGGATGGGAATTACTGGAGCAGGACAGGAGCAGAGGATCAGTGTGTGCTGGGAATACCGGAGCAGGACACTAGCAGAGGCTCAGTGTGGGCTGGGAATACAGGAGTGGGACTCTAGCAGAGGCATTGCGTGGGCTGGGAATACCGGAGCAGGACACTAGCAGAGGCTGTGTGGGCTGGGAATTACCGGAGCAGGACACTAGCAGAGGCTCAACGTGGGCTGGGAATACCGGAGCAGGACACCAGCAGAGGCTCAGTGTGGGCTGGGAATACAGGAGTGGGACTCTAGCAGAGGCATTGTGTGGGCTGGGAATAGCGGAGCAGGACACTAGCAGAGGCTCAGTGTAGGCTGGGAATTACGGGAGAAGGTAACTAGCAGAGGCTCAGTTTGGGCTGGGAATTACCGGAACGGGACACTAGCAGAAGTTCAGTGTGGGCTGGGAATACCGGAGCAGGACACTAGTAGAGGCATGGTGTGGGGTGGGAATGACTGGAGCAGGACACTAGGAGAGGCTCATTGTGGGCTGGGAATTACGGGAGAAGGTAACTAGCAGAGGCTCAGCGTGGGCTGGGAATACAGGAGCAGGACACTTGTAGAGGCATGGTGTGGGGTGGGAATGACTGGAGCAGGACACTAGGAGAGGCTCATTGTGGGCTGGGAATTACAGGAGAAGGTAACTAGCAGAAGCTCAGCGTGGGCTGGGAATACCGGAGCAGGACACCAGCAGAGGCACGGTGTGGGCTGGGAATACCGGAGCAGGACACTAGCAGAGGCTGAGTGTGGGCTGGGAATTACCAGAGAGGACACTAGCAGAGGCTGAGTGTGGGCTGGGAATTACCGGAGAGGACACTAGCAGAGGCAAGGTGTGGGCTGGGAATTACTGGAGCAGGACACGAGCAGAGGATCAGTGTGTGCTGGGAATACCGGAGCAGGACACTAGCAGAGGCATGCTGTGGGCTGGGAATACCGGAGCAGGACACCAGCAGAGGCTCAGTGTGGGCTGGGAATACAGGAGTGGGACTCTAGCAGAGGCATTGCGTGGGCTGGGAATACCGGAGCAGGACACTAGCAGAGGCTCAGTGTAGGCTGGGAATACCGGAGCAGGACACTAGCAGAGGCATGGTGTGGGGTGGGAATGACTGGAGCAGGACACTAGGAGAGGCTTATTGTGGGCTGGGAATTACAGGAGAAGGTAACTAGCAGAGGCTCAGCGTGGGCTGGGAATACCGGAGCAGGACACTAGCAGAGGCATGGTGTGGGCTGGGAATTACCGGAGAGGGCACTAACAGAGGCTGAGTGTGGGCTGGGAATTACCGGAGCAGGACACTAGCAGAGGCACGGTGTGGGCTGGGAATACCGGAGCAGGACACCAGCAGAGGCACAGTGTGGGCTGGGAAAACCAGAGCAGCACACTAGCAGAGGCTCAGTGTGGGCTGGGAATATAGGAGTGGGACTCTAGCAGAGGCATTGCGTGGGCTGGGAATGCCGGAGCAGGACACTAGCAGAGGCTGTGTGGGCTGGGAATTACCGGAGCAGGACACTAGTGGAGGCATGGTGTGGGGTGGGAATGACTGGAGAGGACACTAGCAGAGGCTGAGTGTGGGCTGGGAATTACTGGAGCAGGACACTAGCAGAGGCATGGTGTGGGCTGGGAATTACCGGAGAGGACACTAACAGAGGCTGAGTGTGGGCTGGGAATACCGGAGCAGGACACCAGCAGAGGCTCAGTGTGGGCTGGGAATACAGGAGTGGGACTCTAGCAGAGGCATTGCGTGGGCTGGGAATACCGGAGCAGGACACTAGCAGAGGCTCAGTGTAGGCTGGGAATACCGGAGCAGGACACTAGTAGAGGCATGGTGTGGGGTGGGAATGACTGGAGCAGGACACTAGGAGAGGCTCATTGTGGGCTGGGAATTACGGGAGAAGTTAACTAGCAGAGGCTCAGCGTGGGCTGGGAATACCGGAGCAGGACACTAGCAGAGGCATGGTGTGGGCTGGGAATTACCGGAGAGGACACTAACAGAGGCTGAGTGTGGGCTGGGAATTACCGGAGCAGGACACTAGCAGAGGCACGGTGTGGACTGGGAATACCGGAGCAGGACACTAGCAGAGGCACAGTGTGGGCTGGGAAAACCAGAGCAGCACACTAGCAGAGGCTCTGTGTGGGCTGGGAATATAGGAGTGGGACTCTAGCAGAGGCATTGCGTGGGCTGGGAATACCGGAGCAGGACACTAGCAGGGGCACAGTGTGGGCTGGGAAAACCAGAGCAGCACACTAGCAGAGGCTCTGTGTGGGCTGGGAATATAGGAGTGGGACTCTAGCAGAGGCACGGTGTGGGCTGGGAATACCGGAGCAGGACACTAGCAGAGGCTGTGTGGGCTGGGAATTACCGGATCAGGACACTAGTGGAGGCATGGTGTGGGGTAGGAATGACTGGAGCGGGACACTAGCAGAGGCTCAGTGTGGGCTGGGAATTACGGGAGAAGGTAACTAGCAGAGGCTCAGTGTGGGCTGGGAATACCGGAGCCGGACACTAGCAGAGGCATGGTGTGGGCTGGGAATTACCGGAACAGGACACTAGCAGAGGCACGGAGTGGGCTGGGAAAACCAGAGCAGCACACTAGTAGAGGCTCAGTGTGGGCTGTGAATACAGGTGTGGGACTCTAGCAGAGGCATTGTGTGGGCTGGGAATACCGGAGCAGGACACTAGCAGAGGCACAGTGTGGGCTGGGAAAACCAGAGCAGGACACTAGCAGAGGCTCAGTGTGTGCTGGAAATTACCGGAGCGGGACACTAGCAGAGACACGGTGTAGGCTGAGAATACCGGTGCGGTACACTAGCAGTGGATCAGTGTGGGCTGGGAATACCGGAGCAGGACATTAGCAGAGGCTCAGTTTGGACTGGGAATACAGGAGTGGGACACTAGCAGAGGCTAACTGTGGGCTGGGAATTACGGGAGCTGGACACTCGCAGAGGCTCTGTGTGGGTTGGGAATACAGGAGTGGGACACTAGCAGAGGCTCAGTGTGGGCTGGGAATTACCGGAGTGGGACACTGGCAGAGGCTCATTGTGGGCATGGAATACCAGAGCGGGACACTAGCCAAGGCTCAGTGTGGGTTGGGAATTACCGGAGAGGACACTAGCAGAGGCACAGTGTGGGCTGGGAATGCCGGAGCGGGACACGAGCACACGCTCAGTGTGGGCTGGGAATGCCGGAGCAGGACACTAGCAGAGGGATGGTGTAGGATGGGAATTACCGGAGCAGGACATGAGCAGTGGGTCAGTGTGAGCTGGGAATTACCGGAGCAGGACACTAGCAGATGCACAGTGTGGGCTGGGAATGCCGGAGCAGGACACTAGCAGAGGGATGGTGTAGACTGGGAATTACCGGAGCAGGACACGAGCAGTGGGTCAGTGTCAGCTGGGAATTACCGGAGCAGGCCACTAGCAGAGGCACAGTGTGGGCTGGGAATTACCAGAGCATGACAGGAGCAGAGTCTCAGTGTGTGCTGGGAATACCGGAGCGGGACACTAGCAGAGGCATGGAATGGGCTCAGAGTTACTGGAGCAGGGCACGAGCAGAGGCCCACTGTGGGCTGGGAATACCGGAGCGGGACACTAGCAAATGCACAGTGTGGGCTGGGAATACCTGTGCGGGACACTGGCAGAGGCTCATTGTGGGCGTGGAATACCGGAGCGGGACACTAGCCAAGGCTCGGTGTGGGTTGGGAATTACCAGAGCAGGACTCTAGCAGAGGCTCAGTGTGGGCTGGGAATACCGGACCAGGACACTATCAGACACTCAGTGTGGGCTGCGAATTACCGGAGCAGGACACTAGCAGAGGCCCAGTGTTGGCTGGGAATTACCGGAGCTGGACACTAGCAGAGGCTCAGTATGGGATGGGAATACAGGAGTGGGACACTAGCAGAGGCTGAGTGTGGGCTGGGAATTACTGGAGTGGGACACGAGCAGAGGCATGCTGTAGGCTGGGAATTACTGGAGCGGGACCTTAGCAGAGGCATGGCATGGGCTGGGAATACCGGAGCACGACAATAGTAGAGGCTGAGTGTGGGCTGGGAATTACCGGAGTAGGTAACTAGCAGACGCTCAGTGTGTGCTGGGAATTACCAGAGCGGGACACTAGCAGAGGCATGATGTAGGCTGAGAATACTGGAGCAGGACACTAGCAGAGGCTCAGTGTGGGCTGGGAATAAAGGGGTGGGACACTAGCAGAGGCTCAGTGTGGGCTGGGAATTACCGGAGTGGGACACTGGCAGAGGCTCATTGTGGGCTGGGAATACCGGACCAGGACACTAGCAGACACTCAGTGTGGGCTGCGAATTACTGGAGAGAACACTAGCAGAGGCTCAGTGTGGGCTCGGAATTACCGGAGCAGGACACTAGCAGAGGCCCAGTGTGGGCTGGGAATACCGGAGCAGGGCACTAGCAGAGGCACAGTGTGGGCTGGGAATACCAGAGCAGGACAGGAGGAGAGGCTTAGTGTGTGCTGGGATTACCGGAGTGGGACACTAGCAGAGGAATGGAATGGGCTGGGAATTACCGGAGCAGGACACTAGGAGAGGCATGGTGTGGGCTGGGAATTACCGGAGAGGACACTAGCAGAGGCTGAGTGTGGGCTGGGAATTACCGGAGTAGGTAACTAGCAGTGGCTCAGTGTAGGCTGGGAATACCAGAGCAGGACACTAGCAGAGTCTCAGTGTGGGCTGGGAATTACCGGAGAGGACACTAGCAGAGGCATGGTGTGGGCTGGGAATACCAGAGCAGCACACTAGCAGAGGCTCAGTGTGGGCTGGAAATACAGGAGTGGGACTCTAGCAGAGGCATTGCGTGGGCTGGGAATACCGGAGCAGGACACTAGCAGAGACTGTGTAGGCTGGGGATTCCCGGAGCAGGACACTAGCAGAGGCTCAGTGTTGGCTGGGAATACCGGAGCGGGACACTAGCAGAGGCTCAGTGTGGGTTGGGAATTACCAGAGCAGGACTCTAGCAGAGGCTCAGTGTGGGCTGGGAATACCGGACCAGGACACTAGCAGACACTCAGTGTGGGCTGCGAATTACCAGAGAGGACACTAGCAGAGGCTCAGTGTGGGCTCGGAATTACTGGAGCAGGACACTGTCAGAGGCTCAGTGTGGGCTAGGAATACTGGAGCAGGACACTAGCCAAAGCTCAGTGTGGGATGGGAATTACTAGAGCGGGACACTAGCAGAGGTTCAGTGTGGGTTGGGAATTACCGGAGCAGGACACTAGCAGAGGCTCAGTGGGGGCTAGGAATACTGGAGCAGGACACTAGCCAAAGCTCAGTGTGGGATGGGAATACAGGAGTGGGACACTAGCAGAGGCTCAGTGTGGGTTGGGAATTACCGGAGCAGATAACTAGCAGAGGCTCAGTGTGGGCTGGGAATACAGGAGTGGGACATAGCAGAGGCTCATTGTGGGTGTGGAATACCGGAGCGGGACACTAGTCAAGGCTCAGTGTGGGTTGGGAATTACCAGAGCGGGACTCTAGCAGAGGCTCAGTGTGGGCTGGGAATACCGGTCCAGGACACTAGCAGAGGCTCAGTGTTGGCTGGGAATACCAGAGCAGGACACTAGCAGACACTCAGTGTGGGCTGCGAATTACCGGAGAGGACACTAGCAGAGGCACAGTGTGGGCTGGGAATACCGGAGCAGGACACTAGCAGAGGCATGGTGTGGGCTGGGAATTACTGGAGCAGGACACGAGCAGAAGCACAGTATGGGCTGGGAATACCAGAGTGGGACACTGGCAAAGGTTCAGTGTGGGCTAGGAATACTGGAGCAGGACACTAGCCAAAGCTCATTGTGGGCTGGGAATTACCAGAGCGAGACAATAGTAGAGGCTCAGTGTGGGTTGGGAATTACCGGAGCAGGACACTAGCAGAGGATCAGTGTGGGTTGGGAATTACCGGAGCAGGACACTAGCAGAGGCTCAGTGGGGGCTGGGAATACCGGAGCAGGGCACTAGCAGAGGCATGGCATGGGCTGGGAATACCGGAGCAGGGCACTAGTAGAGGCTCAGTGTGGGCTGGGAATTACCGGAGCGGGACACTAGCAGAGGATCAGTGTGGGCTGGGAATTACTGGAAAAGGACACTAGTAGAGGCATGGTGTCGGCTGGGAATGACTGGAGCTGGACACTAGCAGAGGGTCAGTGTGGGCTGGGAATACAGGAGTGGGACACTCGCAGAGGCTCAGTGTGGCTGGGAATTAGCGGAGCTGGACACTAGCAGAGGCTCAGTGTTGGCTGGGAATTACCAGAGCTGGACACTAGCACAGTCTCAGTGTGGGCTGGGAGTTACTGGAGTGGGACACTAGCAGAGGCATGGTGTAGGTTGGGAATTACAGGAGCGGGACACGAGCAGAGACATGGCGTGGGCTGGGAATACAAGAGCAGGCCAATAGTAGAGGCTCAGTGTGGGCTGGGAATTACCAGAGCAGATAACTAGCAAAGGCTCAGTGTGGGCTGGAAATTACCGGAGACGACACTAGCAGAGGCTGAGTGTGGGCTGGGAATTACTGGAGTGGGACATTAGCAGAAGCATGGCGTGGGCTGGGAATTACCAGTGCGGGACACTAGCAGAGGCTCAGTGTGGGCTGGGAATTACCGGTGCAGATAACTAGCAGAGGCTCAGTGTGGGCTGGGAATATCGGTGCGGGACACTAGCAGAGCCTCCATGTGGGCTGGGAATTACCGGAGCAGGACACCAGCAGAGGCATGGTGTGGACTGGGAATACCGGAGCAGGACACTAGCAGAGGCACGGTGTAGGCTGGGAATACCGGAGCGGGACACTAGCAGAGTCTCAGTGTGGGCTGGGAATTACCGGAGAGGAAACTAGCAGAGGCTGAGTGTGGGCTGGGAATACCGGAGCAGGACACTAGAAGAGGTATGGTGTGGGCTGGGAAATACCGGAGCAGGACACGAGCAGTGGCACAGTGTGGGCTGGGAATACCAGAGCAGGACACTAGCCAAGGCTCAGTGTGGGTGTGGAATACCGGAGCAGGACACTAGCCAAAGCTCAGTGTGGGTTGGGAATTACCAGAGCGGGACCCTAGCAGAGGCTCAGTGTGGGCTGGGAATACCAGAGCAGGAAACTAGTAGAGGCTCAGTGTGGGCTGGGAATATAGGAGTGGGACTCTAGCAGAGGCATTGCGTGGGCTGGGAATTACCGGAGCAGGACACTAGCAGAGGCTAAGTCTGGGCTGGAAATTACCAGAGCGGGTCACTAGCAGAGGCATGGTGTAGTCTGGGAATACGGAAGCGGGCACTGGCAGAGGCATGGTGTGGGCTGTGAATTACTGGAGCAGGACACGAGCAGAAGATCAGTGTTTGCTGGGAATACCGGAGCAGGACACTAGCAGAGGCACAGTGTGGGCTGGGAATACCGGAACAAGACATGAGCAAATGCACAGTGTGGGCTGGGAATTACCGGAGAGGACACTAACAGAGGCTCAGTGTGGGCTGGGAATTACCGGAGCAGGACAATAGCAGAGGCTCAGTTGGGGCTGGGAATACTGGAGTGGGACAGTAGCAGAGGCATGGTGTGGGTTGGGAATACCAGAGGAGGACACTAACAGAGGCTCAGTGTCGGCTGGGAATTACTGGAGCTGGACACTAGCAGAGGCTCAGTGTGGGCTGGGAATTACCGGACTGGGGTACTAGCAGAGGCATGGTGTGGGCTGGGAATACTGGAGCGGGACTTTAGCAGAGGCTCAGTGTGGGCTGGGAATACCGGAGCAGGACACTAGCACAGGCTCAGTGTGGGCTGGGAATTCCGAAGCAGGACACTAGCAAAGGCATGGCGTGGGCTGGGAATACCGGAACGGGACACTAGCAGAGGCATGGTGTGGGCTGGGAATACCAGAGCAGGACACTAGAAGAGGCATGGCGTGGGCTGGGAATTACTGGAGTGGGACACTAGCAGAGGCTCAGTGTGGGCTGGGAATTACCAGAGTAGGACACTGGCAGAGGCATGTTGTGGGCTGGGAATTATTAGAGCTGGACACTAGCAGAGGCATGGTGTGGGCTGGGAATGCCGGATCAGGACAATTGCAGGAGCATGGTGTGTGCTGGCAGGCCAGTGTGTGACACTAGCAGGGGAATGGTGTGTGCTGAGCAGACCAGTCTGGGACACGAGCAGAGGCATGGTGTGGGCTGGGTAGCCCAGTGTGGGACACTAGCAGAGGCATGGTGTGGGCTGGGCAGCCCAGTGTGGGACACTAGCAGAGGCATGGTGTAGGCTTGGCAGACCAGTGTGGGACACTAGCAGGGGAATGTTGTGTGCTGGGCAGACCAGTCTGGGACACTAGCAGGGGAATGTTGTGTGCTGGGCAGACCAGTCTGGGACACTAGCAGGGGAATGTTGTGTGCTGGGCAGACCAGTCTGGGACACTAGCAGGGGAATGTTGTGTGCTGGGCAGCCCGGTGTGGGACACTAGCAGGGGCATGGTGTGGGCTGAGCAGCCCAGTGTGGGACACTAGCAGAGGCATGGTGTGGGCTGGGCAGACCAGAACAGGACTGGAGCAGCGGAGAAGGAAAAATTGGACCCACTTTATTTTAGTTTTATTTTAAGTTAATGTGAATGACACCTATGCATGGTGACAGTACATACTTGTTACAGTATTTTATGGTGAATACACGTGATACTAAGTGATTTAATGTCAAAACATCTTCTGGTCTGTTCTGTTCTTTTTGCCAAAGCAGACAAGTTCACATATTCCCATATTGTACTTCATCTGTCAAATTATTGAACAATTACTTAACCTGTCTATACCACTTTTAAGACTGTTTACCTCTGCTCAACAACTTAACCCATCTTCTCTGAAATATTGTTTACCCTGTCATTTCATTGAGAAACATTTTGAGATGTTTTTCTCTATTACTGATACTAAATTAATGTAAGCTATTGTTGAGGAGTTTTTGAAATACTAGTTAAAGAGAGAGAGAGAGATAGAGAAAGAGAAACAGAGAGACAGAAAGACTTTCTGGGACAAAAATCAGAAAATTACCCTCATAGTGAGACTCTCTTCTCAGTTTCTCAATAACCTCTCTTAAGAAGTTAAAGTGCTTCGATAAAGAAATTTCAGGGTTGGGCATTAAAAATAAACTTTCTTATTTAGAAGAAATTCACACCACTGAATTAACCTTGTGATCGAGGACTTTAATAATTGACAAATAACCTATCAGCAGTGTATCCTCCATTTGACTCTCTGCTACCTATTATTTCTGCCTTCTCAAATGTCACTGGCTGTTTTGATTCAAACCTTTCATCTTACCATTGGTCGTATAATATTAAGAGTAAACTCCCCCCTCTCTTTCTCCCAGAACTGTCTGGAAACAATAAACTACTATTTAAAACAATAGAATCTAATGCTCATGAGAGGTTTTCCACTTATAGCTCACAGTGCCAAATCTCAACTTCAGCAATATTTCGCTTACTTCACTGAGCCTTGTCATTGTATCTGGTGCTTCATGTCTGGATTCCCTTAAAACAAAGACTTACTTTATTCATCTGCTCTGAATCAGTCTTCTATTCAATCTTTGAGACCAAACCTGCAGCAGAAGTCTCAAGATTTTGCAAACTATTTCAAGTCTGCTTTCTTTCCCACATTTTGCTTAAATCTACATTAAACACAAACTAACAGGACAAATAATGTGACACCATTGACTGCAGCAGGTGGAAGAGGATGGGAAGCCAAATACCTTGTGGGTGTAAATCTAGAAGCAATACCTGACTTAGTGCTCCAGTAGTTTGTAGCCCACCTGAAATAGAGTGATCAAAGTAGCAAACAATAGGGCCCAATCAAATCACTCAGCAAGGAAATGGTCCTGAAAAATCTGACACTTTCTATAGAAACAATGAATGCAGTTATTAAGATCAGGAACAATCAATGGCTAAGCAGCAGAATCATATAATTGTTACAGCACAGAGAGAGCCCATTAAACCCACAGTGTAAGTGTCAGGTTTCAGAATGAACTATTGGGATGGACTGATGGTAAGGTTGGACTGCTTGAGACACTGGCTATCTGACTGAGCTAATGAACCCAGTCCCATTAGAGGCAAATGCTCTGTTGATTAGTATCTTCCTCACCTTACGCACTCCTGGGCTCCTGGATCCTGAGCTCAATCGTTTCTCAAGAGCAATTAGGGATGGACAATAAATTCTCACCTTTTCCCAATGCCCACGCTCTCCAACAGATGAATAAACAATTTTGAAGTACATTTGAAGTGAGGTCACTGTTGTAGGAAATATGATAACCAATTTGGATTTGGTAAGTGCTCACAAAGAGCAATTGGACAATGGTTGGGTAATCTGATTTTTAAGTAATTTGGTTGTGGACAGGTATTAACCAGGTATCAATATTTAGTTGTGAGTTCAATAGTTAAGTTTTGGATCTTTTATAATCTCTCCCCTCGTTCGAATGTTTCTCTCCACTGACACTTTTTGTGTCAATGATGGTCATAATTATCTGTTGAGGGAATCACTTTGGCAAATGCTGCCATTGTGTCCTGTGCAGTTTGCTTTGGAGGAGCCTTACTTTATAAAAAAAGAGCCTGTATGAAAATCAAAGTGAATATTTATGGAGTAAAGGGTCAACTACAGCTTTCTATTGGAATAGCTACAGAGAACATGCAGAAGGAACTGAGTAACAGCAATGATGAACCTCATTGAATTCAGCCCCAAGTTATAGCGTTCCAGAGATGATGTCTCTTCCCACCCTTTGTATATAATTATATCCAATGAAGCCTGTTAATGTATATTTAGCTGAGTGCAGGTTCTACTACATGGTGGATCTAGTGACCTGATCTATGGAACCAAAGTCAACTGGCAAGGAGCAATGGAAGCGAAGTGGTGTAGCAGGTTTAAAAAAGCCAATAGGAGGCCAATCAGCCATCCAGCCATAGAAGGGGTGGAGGGAGGTGGGATGGGGTGCGGGAAGTAGCTCAGAGGCACCATAATACTGCCAGTGAGGAATTCAAGGCCAATGTAGGCACTCGACAGCAGAGTAGGAAACTGTGGTACTATGTAAGAAAAGCTTGCTGCTGGGACACAGTCAACTAATTCTGCAGGCAAGCCAGATAAACTTGGTTTTGCAAATGTCCTACTTAGTTGCAAGAAAGTTAATTTTAAATCAGAAATAAGGCAGACATATCCTCCTGGGTGCAAGACTGTGGTTGAGGTCAAGAATTCTTTTGACTGCCTTTGTTTCAAATTTGAACGACAAGAGTCAAAGTGAGAGGGCAGATATAGGTTAAACATTGTACAATTGGAGAGAAATCACAAACCATTCGCATGTCATTCTGAGTCATTCCTTTTTATGAAATGGAGAAATTTTTCAGGCCTTGGATCTTCCTACAAACATACCAAGAGAGAGTAGTCGGCCATTCAGCCCTTTGAGACTGCTCTGCCATTCATGCTGATTGGATTGAAATCTCTTTGTCTTAAATGACAACCCATTACTCTGAGATAATGCCTCCTGTTCTTAGACTGTTTCACAAGAATAAACATCTCCATATCTATTCTGTCAAGCCCCTCAAGAAACTTACATGTCTCAATAAAATCATCTCTAATTCTTCTAAACACCAATAATGAGTCCTAACCTATTGAACCTGTTGCCATAAGAAAATCTCACTACATCTGTGATCAAATGAGTGAACCTTCTCAGCACTGCCTCCAATGTCAATATATCATTCCATGGATAAGGGGACAAAAATTACTCACTACTCTGAATTGTGCTTATATAGTTTTTGAACACTTCCTTCTATACTCCAGACTCTTTGAAATGATTGCCCACATCCATTTGCTTTCTCTGTTACCTGCAGAATTTGGATGCTAGTTTTTCAAGATTTATTCACAAGAGCTCCTAACTTGCTGTGTTGCAGTTTTCTCCAATTTAAATGATATTCAGGTCCTCTATTCTTCCTGCCAAAATAACTTCATATTTTCCTTCATTATATCCCATCTGCTAAGCTTTCACTATTCACTTAACCTGTCTACATCTCTTTGTAGACTCTGTGTGATATTGTCATGATTTACCTTCCCACCTACTTCTGTGCGATCTGCAAGCTTGGCAATAGTATATTCACTTTCTTTATGCAAATCATTAATATATATTGTAGGTAATTGTGGTCCCAGACTCCATTAGTAGCAAATTGCCATCCTGAAGATGCTTCTTTATACAAAATTTCAGTCTTCTATTAGTTGGCTAATCTTCTGTCAATGTTAATACACTACCACCAAAAACATGGGGTCTTATCATATTTAGTAGCTTTCCTTAGCGATACCTGACTGAGTAAATTCAAATACATTACATCTGCTAGAACAATTTATCTATCCCACTTATTTGTTTTCCAAAGTATTCAAAGCATTTATCAGGCTGACTTCCATGAAGCTATGATGAAATTATGCATTTCTAAATGATCTTGTTATTGCATCATTTATAATTGAGCCTAATATTTTCACAATAACAGATGTTAAGCTAACTGGCCTATGTTAGTCTCCCTCCTTTTTTTTGAGTAAGGGTGTCACTTGGCAGTTTTCCAATTCTCAGAATTTTTTAGAATCTAAGGTTCTTTGAAGATTTTTGCCAGAGCATCTACCATTTCTGTAGCAACTTACTTTAGTATCCCAGGATAGAAGCCATCAGGTTCAGGGATCCATTAATTAGTCCCATTAATTGCCTTAATACCTTTTCTTTAGGTTTAGTTATTGTTAATTGTATTTATTTCCTCCTCCCTCTCACCCATGATTTAGTATTTTTTGAAATGCTATAAGTATCTTCCACAAAGAAGACTGATGCAAAGTATTTATTCAACTGCACTGCCATTTCCCGGTTCCCCATTACTGTTTGACCAAGCTTAATCTCCAGGTTCCCTGTGTTCAGTTTGGCCTCTGTCTCTTTATTTATTTATCTTTAAAGGCATCCTTGCTCTCTGTTTTTATATTACTTTCTATTTACCCTTAACGTTTATTTTTCTCTATTTCTTTTCATTATTATTTGTTGGTTTTTAAAACTTTGCAAATCTTCTGGTTTAACACCAATGTTTGTTTCATTGTATGTTTATTTTGTCAATTTGATACTTAATTTGCTTGATTAGTCATAATTGATTTGACCCCTTCCTTTCTTCACTGGTAAATATCTTTGCCATGAATCATGAGTTAGTTCATTTTTGTAAAGAATCTGAAATGGATCACTGTGGCTACAACAGCAGGTCAGAGATTAGGATTTGTACAGCAAGTAACTCCTCTTTTGACTCCCCAAAGCCTGTCTATAATTAACAGGACACAAGTCAGGAATATAATGGAATACTCCCCACTTGCTTGGATGGGTGCAGTCCCAACAACCACTCGAGCAGCTTTAGAAAATCCAATACAAAGCAGTCCACTCGATTGACACCACACTCTCAAACATTGATCCCTTTACCACCAATGCTCCATAGAAGCAATATGTACCGCTTACAAGATGCACTGCAAAAATTCACCAAAATCTCTTTGATAGCCCTTTCCAAACCCATAACCTTTCCATCTAGAAAGTCAAGAACAGCATATACTGTATATGGGAACACCACTGCCTGCACATTCCACTCCAAGTCACTTACAATCTTGATTGAAAGTATATCACTGTTCATTTAGTGTCGCTGGGCTAAAATCCTGGGATTCCCTCTACAATGGCATTGGTGCCCCACCCACAGCAAATGGACTATAACGGTTCATGAAGGCAGCTCATGATAATCTTCTGAAAGGCAACTCGGAATGGATAGTAAATGTGGGCCCAGAAAGTGATACCCACATCACGAGTGAATAACAAAAAGAAATCTGCTATTATTTATCAACTATTTAAACTAAACTCCTTTCTCAGTCCACTGATCAAAGGATTGGACACTCTGGAGGCAGGAAACATGTTTCCGCTGATGGGTGAGTGCCGAACCAGAGGACACAGCTTAAAAATATGGGGTAGACCATTTAGGACAGAGATGAGGAGAAACTTCTTCACCCAGAGAGTGGTGGCTGTGTGAAATGCTCTGCCCCAGAGGGCAGTGGAGGCCCAATCTCTGGATTCATTTAAGAAAGAGTTGGATAGAGTTCTCAAGGATAGTGGAATCAAGGGTTATGGAGATAAGGCAGGATCAGGATACTGATTAAGGATGATCAGCCATGATCATATAGAATGGTGTTGCCGGCTCGAAGGGCAGAATGGCCTACTCCTGCACCTATTGTCTATTGTCTATTGTCTAAGACAATTTTGCCCATATTGCTTTTTAATTATGCTTATTTAATGTTTAACATAATTGTTTCTGACCAAAATGTTTCCCTCTTAAATGTAATGCTAAATTCTACCATGTAATGGTTACTATTTTCTAGGGGATCTTTTATTCTGAGATTGTTTATTAAACCTGCCTCATTAAACATTACCAGATCCAAAACAGATTGGTGGCTGGTTGGATTCACAACATATTAATCGAGGAAACTGTCCTGTGTACAGCCTATGAGTTTTTTTCTTGTGGCTATCTCTGCCAATTTGATTTTCTTTATCAATATGATGATGAAAATCACCCATGATTAATGTACTTCCTTTTTACGTGTCCTCATTGTCTCCTGATTTATTCTCTGTCCGACCTTTTAGATTTTCTTAAGGGCCATATCGACTACTCCAGCCAATGTCTTTTTCCTTTGGTTATTTCAGACTTCCATCTATAAGGATTGTACATCTCCCAATCCCAGATCATTTCTTACTCTCATACTTATTCCATCTGATGTGAACAAGCTACCTCACCACCTTCTCCTTTCTTCCTGTCCTTTCCAAAACCTGACTTTTAACTACCCCATGGACAATCACAGATGCGCAATAAATGAAGGCCTCTACAGCAATACCCACATCTCATGAAAAATCACCTATGTCCTACACATTGTCAAGAAGTACCATGATTATTATTTGAGATAAATGCCCCAGCAAAAGAGATTTGGACATAGAGTCATAGAGTCATAGAGATGTACAGCATGGAAACAGACCCTTCAGTCCAACCCATCCATGCCGACCAGATATCCTAGCCCAATCGAGTCCCACCTGCCAGCACCCGGCCCATATCCCTCCAAACCCTTCCTATTCATATACCCATCCAAATGCCTCTTAAATATTGCAAATGTACCAGCTTCCACCACATCCTCTGGCAGCTCATTCCATACACGTACTACCCTCTGCATGAAAAAGTTGCCCCTTAGGTCTCTTTTATATTTTCCCCTCTCACCCTAAACCTATGCCCTCTAGTTCTGGACTCCCCGACCCCAGGTAAAAGACTTTGTCTATTTAT
The DNA here is from genome assembly GCF_047496795.1 of Chiloscyllium punctatum. Lineage (NCBI taxonomy): Eukaryota > Metazoa > Chordata > Chondrichthyes > Orectolobiformes > Hemiscylliidae > Chiloscyllium > Chiloscyllium punctatum. The sequence goes on from NC_092743.1 coordinate 32,081,966, forward strand.
CCTATCCATGTCCCTCGTAATTTCGTAAACCTCTATAAGGTCACCCCTCATCCTCCGACGCTCCAGGGAATACAGCCCCAGACTGTTCAGCCTCTCCCTGTAGCTCAGATCCTCCAACCCTGGCAACATCCTTGTAAACATTTTCAGAACTCTTTCAAGTTTCACAACATCTTTCCGAGAGGAAGGAGACCAGAATTGTCCGCAATATTCCAACAGTGGCCTAACCAATGTCCTGGACAGCCGCAACATGACCTCCCAACTCCTGTACTCAATACTCTGACCAATAAAGGAAAGCATACCAAACACCTTCTTCACTATCCTATCTACCTGCGACTCCACTTTCAAGGAGCTATGAACCTGCACTCCAAGGTCTCTTCGTTCAGCAACACTCCCTAGGACCTTACCATTAAGTGTATAAGTCCTGCTAAGATTTGCTTTCCCAAAATGCAGCACCTCGCATTTATCTGAATTAAACTCCATTTGCCACTTCTCAGCCCATTGGCCCATCTGGTCCAGATCCTGTTGTAATCTGAGGTAAACTTCTTCGCTGTCTACTATACCTCCAATTTTGGTGTCATCTGCAAACTTACTAACTGTACCTCTTATGCTCGCATCCAAATCATTTGTGTAAATGACAAAAAGTAGAGAGCCCAGCACCGATCTTTGTGGCACTCCACTGGTCACAGACCTCCAGTCTTAAAAACAATCCTCCACCACCACCCTCTGTCTTCTACCTTTGAGCCAGTTCTACATCCAAATGGCTAGTTCGCCCTTTATTCCATGAGATCTAACCTTGCTAATCAGTCTCCCAACGCCTTCCTGAAGTCCATATAGATCACATCTACAGATCTGCTCTCATCAATCTTCTTTGTTACTTCTTCAAAAAACTCAATCAAGTTGTGAGACATGATTTCCCACACACAAAGCCACGTTGACTATCCTGAATCAGTCCTTGCCTTTCCAAATACATGTACATCCTGTCCCTTAGGATTCCATCCAACAACTTGCCCACCACCGAGGTCAGGCTCACTGGTCTATAGTTCCCTGGCTTGTCTTTAAAGCCCTTCTTAAACAGTGGCACCACGTTTGCCAACCTCCAGTCTTCCAGCACCTCACCTGTGAGTATCAATGATACAAATATCTCAGCAGGAGGCCCAGCAATAACTTCTCTAGCTTCCCACATAGATGAAAACTATAAATAGTGTTTAAAGGTTAACAGCTTATGGAAAGAGTAAGTACACGGGAAGATGTGAAGTAAAGGGTTAATTATACCATTACTAAGAATAGCTACTGAGTATATGCATAAGAAGCAGTGTCATGGTAACGTTTGATGACATGGAACTGGTTTAATAAACGATCTCAGAATAAAAGATCCCCCAGAAAATAGTAACCAATACGTGGTAGAATTTAGCATTACGTTTAATAGGGAGACACTTTGGTCAGAATCAATTATGTTAAATGTTAAATAAGAGTAATTAAAAAGCAATATGGGCAAAATTGCCTCCAGTGGACTGAGAAAGGAGTTTAGTTTAGATGGTTGATAAATAATGGCAGATTTTTAAAAAGTCTTTAAGGTTCCAAAGATGTTCTCCCTTATCATCCACTTCATAGCCTGTTAATGTTTGCTCACCTGATTACAGACCCGCATATCCACTCTATATAGCAAATGGTCACTAAAACAGGGCAGCCACATGGATCAGTTCAAGAGTCTGATTTAGAAACAGATCTAGTTTAGCCAAAAACGACAGTGGTCGGATATCTAAAATTATCCAAGAACAAGTAGCCAAGGATTTAGTTAATTAGCACTGTACTTTTGAGGTTGGAGGGATGTGGTTGAGGAATGGGGCACTGAAAGAATTATGAACCTATCCTAAAGTAAGTTACTGAATATTCTGGTCATGAGGCCATCTCTTCTTGACAAAATAAATCTCATGTTCCGGAGACCACGGCGCTTGCTCCAGCACCTGACCGCTTCCACCACAAACTTTTGTCGGTAGTTTTTTTCAAACTTCAAATGAAATTGTGAAAATACCACACAAGTTCTTTTTCAATAGTCCTACCTAGCAACTATGAATGGTTGTGATTTAGACTAAAATATATGCATACACAAAACTAAAAAACATTTATTCGTGGTTAATAGGCATATCCAGTTCTCTGAAATTATTTATTTTAAAGGAAAGCACGAAGTTCCATTGCTAGGTACAGGAGTAGCTGTGACTACAGGACGGTAGTCTCAGTAATGTGCCCTTTGCTCCCAGCTCCTCTGGCTCTTTGCTAGGAGTAAAGCCTCACAATTTCTGTCCCACGGTTTTTTGAATGATCAAGGTGTACATTGCAGTGGGCAACATAAGGTGAAAAAAAACATTCATTTCTACTGCTCATTAGGATAATCTCCCACCATAAAAGCCATCTGAGCTGCTGAATTTATCAAGCATTATCTGTCTGTCTCAAGTGCCTTTGTAAATTTGCGACATCTGCCAAAAAGGAAAAGAAGGCTTGCCAAAAGTGTATTTTTAACTTGTGTCGTTTGTAGTCAAGGTTTGTCAGGTCAAGGAGGGGTCAATTATATTTTCTAGGAGATTGCTACATGCAATGCAAGGGCAAGTCTTGAGCACCCCTGACTGCCCAAACAGTTTGGAAATTGTGACAGTGGATGTCATCAGGGTCTCTTGCACCAGAAATAGTAAAATAGTGTCCAATGTCTCTCCTTATTATGAGCCCAAATGTGTTGTCAAAACTTTGAGGGGTCTGTGGGGAGACATATTTAAAGACCAGATCAAGACATCTTTGTGAGCCCATTCGATTTATCCCATCTGCCAGTGAGAAAGAAAACTTTGCCAAACATTTTTCAGAAGGAAGAGGGAGCACATTTTTTTTCGATGTGTGATACTTTGAAAGTCTCAGCTGCACTCTCTCGATGTTAAAGCAATGTTTAGCTGTCAGAGCAGGGAGAGGAAGATCAAAAGAAGGAAAATATTTTCTTCCCACATGATTTGTTGGCTGCTATCAGCTATGCTGAAGTAAGCTTTTATTGGACTAAAGTGATGAGGGAAAAGAGAGCCAATAGACTGTCATTTGAAGTCTGGAGGTCAGTACCTTGCTCTTAAAAATAAAAACGTGTTGATAATTTTGAAATATGACATGTCACTTGCTTTCAATGAAGAAATGGAAAATTATTTACGATTTCTGGATGCTGTATTTTTTTTATTTTACTGTCTCTATCTTCCTCTTTCTCTCTCTCTAATTCTGCCACTTCTCTAATTCTGTGGACTACTTTGAACTACTTTTCAATTGGATGAATTTTAATGTAACTATACACTGGCGTATAGGTGTCACGATGAAACACAAAGCTTTGTTCCTGGAATAGTCTCAGGATGGCTATGGGACCCTAATTAAGAATGGGTGCACTTAATTTTCCCTGTTCCTGGGGCAGTTAACAAGTTAGAATTGAAAGCTTGCTCAGTTCCTAGTAGTCAGATGTTGCCATGCTTGCCTTTGTTTGGTGATTTCTAGGATAATAACATTCCTTTGTCTAAAATGTAAGAGGTTTAATGTTGCTGCCAACATCCAGGTGAGCTATGAGGATGACACAAGAACACCAAACGCTTTGCTCTTTGATGACCTCCATAAACTATATTTCAGGTGTCTCAGGAATAGAAGCTTCAGAAGAAAATGCAGACTATCACACCTTTTCAGATATTGCTCACCATTTTCAGATGAAGGACACTGACACAGTACTGATACTGGTTTATATGACAATATATTTGAGACAATATTTCTGATTTTTGACAAGTCTTAAATCTCATTTCAGACATGAGCTTTCGTAACATATGCTAATGTTGCGAGAGCCATCCTGAGTTTCCACCTTACTCAATTAATTCTTCTTTTCTTCATAGTTGCAATGATCAACCTGCACTTTTGACTCCAAATGTTCCTCCTTACATAGCTTCTGTTATAAGGATGGTGATCCTTATTGGGATCTTGCTCAACTTTTGAAGATTGTTAGCCAAAGTAAATAGGTCAACATGTTTGACAGGCTATCAGACTGTGTATGATAATACAATATTTCAGGTTTTTAAAGCTGAGCTCAAATTCTCTTACTTTCATGGCCAGATCTGAGATCAGGTTCTCTGGATCACTCATGATGACGACACCACAATACCATTTTAAGCACCGTTTCAGCTAAGATCGGACAGCACATCACAGACCTGGCATTGAACCTAGGATTTCCTGGTCTACGTGATGGATTTCCATACCACAAAATGAATGCACTTACCCACTAATCTGAAGTGGACCACCCAGCTAATTGATACTTCTCATTTACCAAATAGCTGTGGCCCGGGCTTTGACGGGACAGTTTAAGTAACAATCAACATCAGCAGACGAGAACACTTTCTGGTGAAACAGTCATGCTACTGAACTGTTCGAAGTGGAAGAAATTAGAATGAAAAAGTAACAGACACGAGACTGATCCTTTTGTCTTTCACACCAAATCAAAAGATGGACGCATTGTATAATTACATGAGAAAGAAAAAATCTGTAAGCTATTCTCAATTAATACAAGCTGGCTACAATGCGTATTGTAACACTGTACTGTTGAGGAGAGATATTATGCAGGTTGCATAGTTTATAAAGCTAAACCAACATTCAGAAGATTTATACAGTGTTCTTAATGGGTTACAGCTTTATATCTTGAGAGATGTTTTGCCAAATGAGTTTGAATGGGTAGAGGAAAGCATATGATGAGATGAATTGTACATGGTCAAAGGAAAAATCCTTGATAGTTCAAATGCCCTTTTCTTGTCCTATGCATTTTATACCATGATAGTCTATTGGGATTATAATTGGACTTATAATTGGATACACATTACAAAATTGTGACCTAGGTGTGGAATTTCACATACATAATAACATTCCTTTGTCTAAAACGTAAGAGGTTTAATGTTGCTGCCAACATCCATGTGACCTATGAGGATGACACAAGAACAGCAAACGCTTTAGTCTTTGATGACCTCCATAAACTATATTTCAGGTGCCTCAGGAATAGAAGCCTCAGAAGAAAATGCAGACTATCACACCTTTTCAGATGTTGCTCACCATATTCAGATGAAGAAGGACACTGACACAGTACTGATACTGGTTCGTAAGACAATATATTTGTGACATTGTTTCTGATTTTTGAGAGGTCTTAAATTTTTCAGATATGAGTTTTTATAACTTATGCTAATATTGTGAGAGCCATCCTGATTTTCCACCTCACTCAATTAGTTCTTCTTTTCTTCGTACCCGCAATGATTAACCTGCATTTTTGTCTCCAAAATATTCCTCCTTACATAGCTTCTGTTATAAGGATAGTGATTCTTATTTGGATCCTGTTCAACTTTTGAAGATTGTTAGCCAAAGTAAATAAGTAAACATGCTTGACAGGCTATCAGACTATTTTACAGGCAGTTGACGCTTACCTCCTCCACTTCCCCAGCCCGTAGGAAAAATTGCACTTTTGCTTGAGCCCAGTGACTTTAAAAAGGGATGCCCTGTAGTGATAATTGTCTGGGAGTGGCCAGGACAAGGTGAGGGAGAGGCCTGCCCCTCAGGTATAAGATGTCCCATTGCCAAGAGCTGTCTGGTAATCCGATTGTGTGGCAGCTGTGTAGTTCCAACAGCATCAAATCTCCCCAGTAGCCATTGCTGAGACTGCAAGGCAGCCACTAGAAGGAGATCCAAGGATCAAGTTTGATCTGGAATGGATCAGAGACCCCAGAAAGCAGTGGATGGGGGAATGGGCTGGGCTCAATTGGGTCTTGGAAGTTTGGGGTGGTGGGAGGGATGCACAGAAGAGGAACAGAGTTTGAAGCAATGCTCCCAATAGGCATAGAGGAACCTCTCAATACAGGCACACCTCCCATCTTTTCCATCCTGCACATCCCAATTTGCTAAGGACCTCTTCCATTTTGCTTTTCCCAGCCATGGAGATAGAATGAGGAATCCAACCTGCCTCTAACAGAACTGGATAGACCTCAATTGGCCTAAGGATAGGTGGTCTGGTTCACACTTTTGATAGCCTCCCTATTCTCCCATAGTATGGGTGACAGATCTAAGGGGGTGGACAGGAGGTCAATGGGATAGCCACTTATTTTATTTGACATATCCCATCCCACCCTGCCTCTCTCTCGGCGTATTTGCAATCACAAAATTCCCCCTAAAAAGAGAACATCTTGGGAACTGTGTTCTGCATACAGTTTTACATCAACCAAAATGTTTAGTGGCAGTGTAAGCCATGGGAGAGAAGGGAAATGAATGGCTATTGTCAGCAGTTTGTGGTTGGAAAGGTGCTGAACAGTGCATCCCAATGACTCATGCTTCCTGCAGTAATCAGTTTAATGATAGGTAGGCACAGGAGGAGGCAATATTTTACAAAGACAGCTCAACCAGTCTCTAAGTGTGGCCTGTGTGTTATTATAACTTGCCAAAGAAGAGGTTTTGGAGTTTATCATCCAGTGCCCATTTATTATTTCATAATTACAGTTCCTGAGAGGTTGGGAGTTAGCAGTTCTTTAACATCCGTGCTTGCCTTTGTGAAGCTAAACAATGCCTGTCTATGAGTCTTTGCTTTATCCCACATTTGGCATACAGCAGGCTTCAGTGCTAAGAATATAATTCACCCGCTGCTAATGTTTATTGTTCTTATAGACATCAGACCACTCCTGGGCCCCATAACCTGTAATGCAGTATATGTGAAGATTGCAGAATTCAAGTAAAAAAGTTGGTCAGATTGTTGGCAATAGAACAAATATGCTGGAACTGTATAAAACATTGGTTAAGCTACAGCTAGTGTGTTATGTGCAATTCTGGAATTCACATTATAGGAGGGAATTTGATAGCAGTGGATAGGGTACTGACAATATTTACCAGGATGTTGCCTAGGTTGGAGAATTTTAGTTTGGACAGACTGTGGTTGTTTTCCTTAGAGCAGAGGAGTTTGAGGAGGACATGATTGAGATATATAAAATTAAGAAGGGCAAAATACAGTACATAGAACATAGGACATAGAAACGTATAGCACAGAACAAGCCCTAGATGTTGTGTCGAGGATTAATCCTAATCTAGCATAAAATAAACTAACCTACACACCCTTCAATTCACTGCTGCCCATGTGCATGTCCAGCAGTCTCTTAAATGTCCCTAATGATTCTGCTTCCACCACCACTGCTGGCAACGCATTCCATGCGTTCACAACTCTCTGTGTAAAGAACCTACATCTGACATCACCTCTATACCTTCCTTCAAACACCTTAAAACTATGACCCCTTGTGGCAGTCAATCCTGCCCTGGGGCAAAGTCTCTGGCTATGGACTCTATCCATGCTTCTCATTACCTTGTAAACCTTGATCAGGTCACCTTTCTTCCTCCTCTCTCCAGAGAGAAAAGTCCGAGCTTAGTCAACCTCTCTTCGTAAGACAAACCCTCCAGTCCATGCAGCATTCTGGTAAACCTTCTTTGCACCCTCTCCAAAGCCTCCACATCTTTCCTATAATTGGGCAACCAGAATTGGACACAGTATTCCAAGTGTGGTCTCAACAGAGTTTCGTAGAGCTGCAGCAAAACCTTGCGGCTCTTAAACTCGATCCCCCTGTTAATGAAAGCCAAAACACCATATGCTTTCTTAACAATCCTATCCACTTGGGTGGCAACTTTGAGGGATCAATGCACTTGAACACCAAGATCCCGCTGTTCCTCCACACTGCCAAGAATCCTGTCTTTGACCCTGTATTCAGCATTCAAGTTTGCATTTATCTAGGTTGAATTCCATCTGCCATTTCTCATCCCAGCTCTGCATCCTGTCAATGTCACGCTGCAGCCTGCAATGGCCCTTAATACTATCAATGGTACTTCCAACCTTTGTGTCATTGGAAAATATAATAACCTATCCCACAACCTCCTCATCCAAGTTATTTATAAAAAACTGCAAAGAGCAGAGACCCAAGAACTGAGCCTTGTAGGACACCACACACCACTGACTTCCAGGCAGAGTACTTTACCACTCTCTGCCTTCTGTCAGCCAACCAATTCTGAATCCAGAGAGTCAAATCTCCCCGTATCCCATACTTCCCGACTTTATGAATGAACCTACCATGGGGAACCTTATCAAATGTCTTGCTGAAGTCCATATACAGAACAAAAGTGAGGACTGCAGATGCTGGAAATTAGAGTCGAGAGTGTGATGTTGGAAAAACACAGCAGATCAAGCAGCATCCGAGGAGGAGGAAAATTGCCATTTCAGGCAAAAGCCCTTCATCAGGAAGGGCCCTCGTTGCTGATGAAGGGCTTTTGCCCAAAACATCGATTTTCTTGCACTTCGGATGTTGTCTGATTTGCTGTGCTTTTCCAGCACCACACTCTCAAACTCCATATACACCACATCCACTGCTCGACCTTCATCAACCTGTCTTGTCACCTCCTCAAAGAACTCAATAAGATTTGTGAGGCATGACCTGCCCCTCACAAAGCCATGCTGACTGCTTTTAGTCACACTATGCTTTTCCAAATAGTCATAAATCCTATCCCTCAGAATTCTTTCCAAATTCTTGCTGATCACAGACACAAGACTGACTAGTCTGTAATTGCCAGGGATTTCCCTATTACCCTTCTTGAAAAGAGGAACAACATTCACCTCTCTCCAATCCTATGGTAAAACTCCCGTGCAGAGTGAGGAAGCAAAGATCTTCGCCAGCAACTTGGCAAACTCCTTCCTCACTTCCCAGAGCAGCCTAGGATAAATCTGGTCTGGCCCTGGGGATTTATCAACCTTAATGTTTGCCAAAGTTTCCAGCACATCAACTTCCTCAATTTTGATCTGTTCAAGCCTGTTTCCCGGGTCCTCAAAGTTCTCATTCATGACAAGGTCCTGTTCCTTAGTGAAAACCGAGGCAAAAAACTCATTCAGGGCTTCCCCTATCTGCTGAAACTCCACACACAAGTTCCCTACACTATCCCTGACCGGCCCTACCTTCTTCCTGATCATTCTCTTATTCTTTACATATGAGTAAGTGCCTTTGGGTTCTCCCTAATCTTTCCCATCAAGCCTTTGTTGTGCCCCCTCCTAGCCCTCCTCAGGCCATTTTTGAACTCCTTTCTAGTAAGCCTGTAATCCACTAAAGCTATGCTAGATCCTTGCCTCCTCCACCTTACATAAGCTTCCTTCTTCCTTTTGATGAGAAGGTCCTCTGTTCTCGTCATCCAAGGCTCCTTAATCTTACCCCTTCTTGCCTGTCTCAGAGGAACAAATTTATGCATCACTCGCAACGACTGCTCCTTAAACAGTAGACAGGAGGAAATTTGTCCCCTTGATAGAAGGATCAATGACCAAGTGACTTCAGTTTAAGTTAAAAAGCAGAAGATTTAGAGGAGATGTGAGGAAAAGCCATTCCACCCAGAGGATGGTGGGAAACTGGAACTCACTGCCTGTACAGGTGGTAGAGGCAGAAACGCTCAAATTATTTAGGAAGTATTTGATATGCACTTGTGATGTCAAAGAATACAAGGCTATGAACCAAGTGCTCGAAAATGGGATATAGAATTGTTAGGTGGTTGCTTTTGACCCATGTGTATACACTAGGCTGAAGGGCCTTTTACTGTCTTGTCAATTTCTGTGATGCTACAGGGACAGCACTGGTAAAGTACTTTCGCTTGGGATAAGATACTACCACAAAATTGAATGGGTGGGACAGAACCACAGATTGCCAAATGAGTGCTCTGCTCTGTTTACTATGGTCAAAAAGCCAAAAACTAATTGCTAGTTCTCAGTATTCCAGACTTCTTGGCTCAGTCAGGATGAAAACAGAACTGTTCGATTACCTGTCTGTATAACCCTCACCATATGTTAGCATTGAGCATCCCTTTGCAACCAGTCTCACCCATCTTCAATCTAGAGGTCTTGTCAAAAATAGCAAAGTATTTTCCTCATTGTGCACAGTTAAAAACCATTCCTTCAGAGGTTATGTAATGATTGCAACAAGGTCAGCCAGGTTCATAGCCTCAGAGTTAGGGATGTTAATCTGGCCCAATCAGGGAGCCCTGGCTGATAGATAAGAACAGGAGTGTCAGAGGTTCTGTTCACTCAGAGATGGCTGTGAGGAAGCTGGACCAGTGTCAAGGACCAAGGACCCTTCATCTGTAAATAAAGGGTGACTTGCTGACTGGGTACCAGCCTCCGTGGAGTTATTTCAGTTTATTTTGATAGCTTTATAAATACCCTTGACTATCAGCTTGGCACATTTGGTAATGATCGCACCTCTGCATTAGAAGGTTGTGGTCTTACAAATTCGGCCCAGATGCGCTAATTTGCAAAATATGGATTCCTAATTTTGTGTTAATTTTAAACTCCACTCAAGATGTGTACGATTCAACTTTCACCAAAAAACCATTTGACCATTATGATATATTTAACTGTTTTGATCTGTGGTTTAAAACTGTCCTTTCATTGAAATGCACAATTGCCCCTCCTGTCACGCACTGCATGATAGATTACTGATAATATCCTCACCAGTCACAACAATAATACACATACAGATGGTGTTTTCACTGCAGTAAAACATTCACAGCTGCTTCATGGAAACACTATCAGAACATAAATACTGAACAAAAAAAAGAGACACTAAGGCAGGTTGGAAAAGCTTTGTAAAGAATTGGTTCAACTCGCAACTTTAAAGAGAAAGAGATGACAAGATAATTCAGGCTTAGATATTAGACAACTGAGACCACACCTGAGAGAGGTGTAGTAAAGGAAACTGTAGACATGGAGGAGTCCAGAATTGGACGACTGGGCATTTTCGCAGGGATATATATTGTAGGTTACAGGACGGGGATGGCATGGAGGGATTTGAACAAGGGACAAGAATTCTCAAATTGAGGCATTACAAACTGATCCTCGATGTATGTCAATTGGCATAGGGATGTTAGGCAATTTGAACTTGCTCCTGAGTTGGAAAGTTGTGGGCTCATCTTAGAGTCATAGAGTCCTACAGTATAGAGACAGGCCCTTTGGCCCAAACTGGTCCATTCCAAGTAAAATGTCCATCCACATTAACCCCATTTTCCTGCACTTGACCCATATCCTTCTAAACTTTTCCTATCAATGTATTATCCAAATGCCTTTTAAATGTAGTTAATATACCCACTTTAATCACTTCCGCTGGTAACTCATTCCATCTGCATACCATCCTCTGTGTAAAAAAGTTGCCCCTCAGGTTCATTTTTATTCTTTCCCCTCTAACCTTAAAGTTGATGTCCTCTAGTCCTCGACTCTCCAACCCTGAGTGCATTCACCTTATCCATGCCTCTCATGATCTTATACACATCTATAAGATTCCCCCTCAGTCTCCTATGCTCTAAAGGAAATATTCCTAGCTTGTCCAACCTCTCCCTATAACTCAGACTATGAAGTCCAGGCAACATCCTTATAATTTTCTTCTGCACTCTTTATGAAATTCCATAACATAAAGAGTGAAACCTTGCCTCTCACAAGTCAAATGAAGAGTATATGTATGTCAGTTTGGCAGTGGTGTTGAGCCATGTGAAAATCATCAGTCCAGAAATCCAATTTACACAAAGCCAAATCCTCTCTCTGGCTTGAATCCAGGGGCTGTTTCTAGGAACTATAAGGGCCACATTCTTGTCAGGATTTTTGCTGCTCATCTGCCTGAAATTTCAGGAAGAACAGCTGCGGAAACATCCAGAGAAGAGGAAAAATATGTCATTTATACCCAGTTCTCTTGGCTTCAGTGTGAAGCTTGGTGGATGTCTTTGCAAATTCACTTGCTATAAATCTCCCACCAAACTGTGTGAGCTGGCAGCTGGCATACTCTCACAGCAACCCAGTCAACAAAAAAACCTTCAGTATTAAAAGGGAGATCTGGTAGGTTCAGGAGGATCTGCATTGAAAACCTGAATGCATTTTTTGGCTATCTTTTTAACTCAGCTATTTCATTATCGGAAGAGTCTACTTTTGTTTCCAATAATCAGTGTCAGAGGACCTTCAGAAGATGGTCCCTGCTGCAGTATTTAAGAAGCTAATGAAGAGATAAAATTTGGATAATTTGAAGTTGAGGAGGAAGGAGGAACAAATTCAACAACAGATTTGAAACATTGAAAGACTTTGACCTAATTCATTGATGCCTCCTTAGATATATTGCTGAGTGTTGTGAGGAGCTGGGGGGACGGGGAAGTGCTGGATACTATCTCTCAGGAATACAAAAAGAAAACCAACAGCCAGGAAGAAACTGCATTTGGAGATTATCCAGAAGGTGATCAGCAATAGTGTTGTGCTTCTGAATGCAACACAGGAAGCTATTTAAAACCCAGTCTTGGTGAAAATTAGCCAGTGAGACAAGCCTCAGCTGACTCTGACTGGCATCACCACCCACTGGCAAATTTCACACAACGCTCACCCCATCAGTCGGCTGTCTTTTGCATTTCCAGGCCACCAACTGAGAGATGTTGAATGTGCCTCCAGCACAGCACTGCAAGTATTGGGGTGCTAAGTTGCTGAGGGTGTTGGTGACTTGGTTAGCCGCTGGTAACACAGGATCAGCCACTAGTGGATCTTCTTCTCTGAGGTTACAGAAGTTTGCCATTACCTGATGTTAGGAATGGGAGTTTCCTGAGAAACAACAGGCTGCATTTTGCAGTATGTCTGACCATGGGCTGGAAAGAAAGGCAGCCACAGTTGGATTTTGTGGCTGTTTGACAGTTAATTGCTGAGATCTAGCCTTCTGCACCCATGTGGCAGAGGTCTGGCACTTCTTCAGTGCTAGATAGAGCAGTGGCCACAGCTGGGTCTTCTGCCAGATCCAGAAAAGGAATTTTTGCTGGAGGCTGGACTGGAAGGTGTCTAACCAGGGTCAGCCAGGCAGACAATGCAAGGTGGTGTGGAGGCAGGGGGAGATGCTCCACAATTTGGAAACCTAGGGAGATATAAAGGGAATGTGGAAGGGATGGCATATCTCCACTGGAGAGATAGCCCTCTCTGAAGTGAGGCAACTGGGATTTACCTGGCTGTCTTGCCACACTGATGTGGGCACCCCTGCCATTGGTTGCAGTGGGTAAAGGCTCTGAACTGGCTATTAATTGGCCAGCTAACAGACTCATTTGGACAAAGGCTGAGTGAGAGGCCTAATATCTTCCCAACCATTGGTAAAGTCCTAGAAAGGAACATAGCAGATGGTGACACCATGCCATTATTTGTTCCATTTTTACCTTCTGGCCACCTCACAGCCTCCTCCTGTAGGGTATAACATTCTGGCCTGCACTTCAGGCCTGTGAAGGGAGCTGAGCTGCTCCATTTCACTGGCAGGGACTCTGCTGAGTTGATTACTTTCTGCTGCTCTCTGCCTTGCTCTGTCCACTTTGCTGTGTATTACAGCTCTCTGATGTAGCTTGCTATGGTCATATTAATCCTTATAAAAGGTCTATTCTGAAGCATTATTAGCATTACTCATTCTGTTGCGAATGAGAAAACCTTAGAAGTGTATAAAACAACCTCTTAGCAAAAGGTTATTGCAAAAGAAACACTCTCCATTCTGTCGGTCAGGGAGCAGTTGTGGTCATGAGTACTTATTACAGTATGTCCTCCTTCATCTCACATCACCAGCATTTCCATCCCAACCCACTACCTCAGCACCTGCACATATTCCTGCTGTTTTGTCTTTCCTTTATTGGAGATTTTCAAAAACCCCGATGAATACAACCATTAATCTTGGATATGAGTTGAAATGCTGATCTAACTGAACAATTAATGCAAGAAAGTCACACACAAACTATTTTAAGAACTATTTAGATCAGCAATTGAAACAGCTAGCATACAAGGCTATGGTCAGAAGCTGTAAACTGGGGTTAGAACAGATAGATGCTTCATGGCCAGCATGGACTGAATGGGCCAACAGGCCTTGTCTGTGCTGTAAAACCTCAATGAGTCTATGATTGTAAGCAGCACAATGCACTTCAGTAAAATCAGGAAGTTGGGTTGCAGCTGGTTCCTTGATGCGTTGGCATTTATTGATCATTTTCACCATCCACAGCTGCTCCTCCATTTTAACATCTTGGTCAGAATTTCCAATCTTATTTTTACTTTTAGAATCATGTGAACATATGAAAATGATGGTCTGAAATAGATCAGTTCACACCTACCAATACTCTGATGGCTGTCAAGCTGTTATGTAAATCAAACTCATGCCACAATGTTCATGAGGGAAGGAAACTGCCACCTTCACCTGGCCTGGCCTACATATGTTTCCACACCCACAGCAATGTGGCTGACTCTTAACTGCCCTTGGATCAATTAGGAAAGGGCAATAAATGCTGACCTATGCAGCAATGCCAATATCTCGTGAGCAAATAATTTTTTAAAGCCTCGACATTAGTCAAGTTCTATACAAACATGGGTAACTTCTTTCTACTCTCTGAAGGGGCCTAGCAACTTAGTATCATTTGTATTAACTTTGTTTTATTAATTCATGGGATGTCACCATTGCTGGCTAGATCAATACGTACTGCTGTTCTCTAAGGTTCAGAGGACGTTAAGGGATAACAAGATTGCTGTTGGTCTAGAGTCAAATGGTAGATCAGGACAGGTGATGACGGCAGACTTCCTTCCCTAAACAAGAACTGATAGCACTACAAAAAGAAGGCCAACCAGGTTAATTATGAGTAGACTATAAATGCCAGTATCAATCTACTACATCATGACAGTGCAAATCAAAATAATGTTGGAAGGTCCCTTTAAGCCTTACCTGTGTTGAGAAAGACTTCCTGGTACATGGTACATGAAGATATTGGCTCGTGTTCTGTTGGCCCAATGAGCAGCCATCTTTACAACAGGGCAAATTATAAAATAGTCCCTATGACAAAAGAATAGAAACAAAAGACTTTATCAGAGGAGATAAAGAAGTGATCATTCAGCTTCTCTCAGATGCTGACCAGTCAAACAAGCAGTTGTTAATCATCTCTGGCAGTTACCACTCAAAAAGTAAGTCTGAACCTTTCATTTATCTGATTGTGGACCTCAGAAAAACAAGTCTGCTCCTACTAGCTCAATATGGATTACAGCCAGCAAAAACAGATAACCCCTGTGATTTTTTTCTTTTCCCATTCTGTTCTGCTGGCCTCAGTCAGTTTGAGTCAGCTAATTTTTCAAGTCCTTCCTTACTGGCAAATTACTTTTGGGCACTGTGAAAGCACAACCAAATTCAACTTTTTAAACTTTATCTTAACTAACGAGTTTTGAGAAGATTTGTAGCTGCCAACTATCCAACCCAAACTTTGGATCCACGATGTGGATGACATGGATAAATGAAACAAATTAGAGGAAACCTTCAAGGCCATCAATAATACCCTTACTGGCATAAAATTCACTAAAGAGGAGGAAAACCACAACAAACTGCCATTCCTAGATATCACAGTAGAATGAACAGGCAATGGGGAACTCCAAACCAACGTCTGCGGGAAAACAACACATATGGACAAATATTGAACTGCAGAAGCAATCATCCCAACATCCACAAATGAAGCTGCATTAGAACATCATTTCAATGAGCCACCATACATTGCAGCACAGATGAACTACACAGGGCAGAGGAAAATCACCAATCCGGTGTATTAAAAAAGACTGGGTACCCAATGAGCACAGTCCACCAATTTCTCAGCAACAAACCCAAACAAGCAGACAAAACATGTCCAGAACGGGATGGGACTATTCGCCGCTGCCGATTAGCCACTGCCCTTTCACCGCCATGGATGCTTCGCCACCGCCTATTGGCCGCTGAGGACGATTCGCTACCACAAGTGTTTATAACTCATTTTTATGTATAAACCAATAAGATGACATTTATTTCACCTCTTTTTTAAATCAATATGTACTATGTTGTTGTATAAATCAAGGGGACTGAGAAGTATGAAAGAACAGGCGGGAGGGAAAACAATCAGTACATATATATACTTCTGTTGGCGAATAGTCTACAGAGGTCAAACGACCCCAGTGGAGAAACGTTGGTGGTGAACCGGCAGTGGCTAATCAGGGGCAGTGAATGCGCCATGGCGAATCGTTACCAACCCATCCAGAAACCCTAGCCACTCTCCCTTACATAAAAGACATCTCGGAAACTACTGCCACACTATTCAGACCCTTTTACATCATGTTAGCCCACAAACCCACCCACACACTAATGAACTTGAAAGACCCTATACAGACAACAAGCAAAACTAATGTAATTTACAAAATACCTTGCAAGAACTGTAACAAACACTACATTGGACAAACAGGCAGAAAACTAGCCACCAGGATTCACGAACATCAACTAGTCACAAAAAGACATGACCCACTCTCACTAGTATCCTTACATACGGATGAAGAAGGACACCACTTGACTGCGACAACACATCCATCCTAGGACAAGCCAAACAGGGACACACATGAGAATTCTTAGAAGCATGGCATTCCAACTGGAACTTTATCAATAAACACATTGACTTGGATCCCATTTACCACTCCCTGAGAAAAAGTACAGGAAATGACATCACCCCAGGAAATAACACCTCCAACCCAAGGGAACCTAAACACATAAGCGCCACCAGCGCTTCATCCAAAGTTTCACTGATGATGTTACCTAGTATGGTGACGAAACGTCTAAAAACAAGCCTTCCAGCTCGGCGAGCAAACCTACATCCATTATCTTAATTAAGTTTGACAGCAAAGAGAATGTAACCATATTTTAGTCATCGATGGCACAACCACTTTATTGAACATTTGCAGTTTTATTTCTGGAACTATGAAATGGGAGGGAATAAATTAATTCATTTTTCTTCAGCTGCTTATCCTTGCATCACTGAAGTATTTTTGGTCTTCATCCATTCTGGGTGTAAAATAAAAATTTATTCCTAGCAGGTGATAATCCATAACAGGAGTATATCTTTGCAAATTTTAGAATCCAGCAGACTAAACCCCCACTCTCTGCAACTGGATCCTCAGTTTCCTGACCCAACGGCTACAATCAGCGAAGATTGGGACAATATTTCATCCTCACTAACACTCAACACTGGACACCCCCCCCCAGGGGTGCATACTCAGCCCCCTAGTGCATACCCATGACTGCGTCACCAAATACCAGACTAATGCCATTTACAAGTACGCTAATGACATCACCATAGTCGGTTGAATTTCAGATGATGATGAAACAGACTACAGGCGGGAGATAGAAGACCTGGAAAAATGGTGCACTGAGAACAACCTGCTCCCAATGCTGACAAACCCAAAGAACTCATTACTGACTTTCAGCAGGATGTTACTCATGTTCCCTTAAACATTAACAGCACAGAGGTGGAACAAATGGCGAGTGTCAAGCTGCTGGGAGCTTTCCTGGATTCTTCATGTGGACTCACGGGTTACAAAGGCCCGACAACATCTCTTTTTCCTCAGGCAGTGAAGGAAATTTGGCATGATGGCGAATACCCTTGCCAACCTTTATAGGTAAGCCACCGAGAGCATTCTGTCTAGATGTATCACTACCTGGCATGGTACCTGTACCATTCAAGATCGGAGAGTTACAGAGAGTGGTGAACTAGGCCTGGACAATCACAAAGGCCAACCTCCCATCCATAGAATCCATCTACTGGGTCCGCTGTCAAGGAAAGGTTTCTCAAAGATCCATCCCACCCTGGCAATGCTTTTCAACAACATCTACCATCAGGGAGAAGGTACAGAAGCCTGAACAAATGCACTAGGGTCGAAACAGTTTCTACCCTACTGATGTTAAAATGCTGAATGGACCCACAAACTCTTCGCATTTGCCTGTACCTGTGTTTTTGTTTTTGTCACTGTTTACCTATTATATGCTTATCTATGCTATTTAACTACGTGATCTGCCTGTATTGCTCGCAAGACAAAACTTTTCACTGTGCCTCGGTGTACGTGACAATAAATTAAATCCAATTCAATTCAATTCAAATTCAATCCAAAACTCAGTACTGCGCAGGTTCACTTCAACAACTCACCAAGGCTTCTCCTGACACAGAACAGCCTAAATCCACAGCCTCCCCAAAGCCCAAGAAGTTGGGTTTATCAGCTTGTATTGACAGCTGTTAAAAGATGATATTATGGAGGTATCTAAGATAGTAAGTAGCATTGAAATGATTGAACAGTAGAAACAGGATAATGGAATATTGCAAGGAAACCAAATTGCTGGAAAAGCTCAGCAAGTCCGTGGAGAGAAATCAGTTAATGCTTTAGATCAAGTGATCCGAAGATAATGTACTATTACTTGTTTCCACAGTTCACTCACTTTCAGTGTTGCTTACTATCTTAGATACCTCCATAACATCAAAAGCATTCTGAGGGAGGGTCACTGGATATTAACTCTGATTGCTCTCGACAGATGCTGCCTGACCTGCTGAGCTTTTCCAGAAAATTTTGTTTTTGTTTCTAATTGTCAACATCTGCAGTTCTTTACATTTTTATGGGTTTTGAAAGTCCTGTCTGAGGACATTTGGAGAATTGCTGCAGAACATTCCTGTCTGGAGCTGATGCACAACATAACGTATTAACAATGTGAAGGCAGGACTTTGTCTGCACAAGGACTATGTAGTGGTCACTCTTACTGATACTGTCATGGAGACAAAATCCTGCTGTCACAGTTCAACAAGAAGATTGGCAGGGATGAGGTCAAGTACTTTGTTTCTCAATTGTTGGTTCTCTCACCACTTGCTGCAGACCAGTCTATATCCTTCAGGACCTGACCAGATTAATCAGCCGTGGTAACATCGAGCCATTTTTGATGGTGGACATTGAAACTTCCCCGTCTAGAGAACATTTTGCACCGTTGCCACCCTCAGTGCTTCTGCCAAGCATTGTTCAACATAGAGGAGCACTGATTCATAAGCTAAGGGTGAACAATAAATGGTAATCAGCAGGAGTTTCCCTTGTCCATATTTGACTTGATGCCATGAGACTTCATGAGGTCCTGAGTCAATATTGGAAACTCCTGGGGAACTCCTTCCTGACTATGTATGACTGCATTATCACTCTGCTGGCTCTGTCCTGCCAGTGGGAAAAGACAACTCCAGTAATGTTGATTGTAGTGTCTGGAATATTGTCTGTAAAGTATGATTCAGTGACTATGACTATGTCAAGCTGTTGCTTGACTAGTCTGTGAGACAGCTCTCCCAATTTTGTCACTTGTCTCTAGATATTAATATGCAGGATTGTGTGGGGTTAATAGGGCTGTTTTTGCTGCTGTTCTTTTCTGTTGCCTAGGTTGATGGCAGGTAGTCCACCTGCTTTCATTTCTTTTTTCATAGCAATTGCCACAACTGAACGGCATTTCAAAGGGAAATTGAGAATCAACCACATGCCGCAGATCTGGCGTCATGTGTAGGCGGACCAGGTAAGGATGGCAGATTTCCTTCCTTGAGGAGTTTAGTGAACCAGTGTGAGCCTTTCCTGATGACTGACAATGGGTTCTTGGTCATCATTCGCACTCAATTACAAACGTTTATTGAATTCAATTTTCATCAAGTGCCATAGCAGGAATTGAACTTAGGTCCTTGGAAAATTTCTGGATGAATAGTGTAGCAATAATACTACTAGGCCATTACTTCATCCGAACTCTGCTTGGAGCTTTCCAGCACTGGATGTTTGAAAAGACTCACGGACATGGGAGGAAATAGAATTGGTATGCTTTACGACACGCTGACATATTGAGAACCAGACACACCAAGACATTCTTCAACAACTACAACTGTCTTGGTTACTTTAAAAAGTGCCCTGCTGTTAAACATGAAAGTCTTTCATCCCCTTGAGTACTTTTTACATGTACAATTCAGGCAAGTATTATCGGTGCAAATGATGTGCTTCAGAGAAGCACAAGACTGCAAATGTCATAGTAACGAGGGTACACGCTGCTTCTGATTACAGCAACATGCGAGTTTGGCCTAACTACAGATGGCATCTGAGGTGGGACCTAAACAGTTCCAGCTGAATGGTTCGAGTGATCACCCTGGGAATCTTGCCTTCCCTGCCAACTCTTCCACGCTGACGCCTGGGAAAAAGCTAATCATAAGGTGAAAAACACCCACAGGTGATAGGATCCTGATATCACTGCATTGTGTTTTCAAGCCCTCGAGCAGTTTTCTGCAAATTCTAACTGCCAGCTGTGACCATCAAATATTTAACTTCAACAGGAATATTTAATCCTTCTCACTGCAATCTTGTTTTCAAAGTTGTCTCCCTCATCCCCATTTCACCAGAGCTCAAGCAGAAAAGGACTTACAAGCCTTGTCAGACAGCAGAACCGAGAGGCACAGCAGCAGCAGCAAACCAGATTGTTACAAAGAAGTCTATGAGCACCCTTTCTTATTTTGCAAATGAGAATTGATGAGACAGGAAAAAATATTGACAGAGATTGCTAATTGAAAATTAGTATTTACTGACATGGACATGTCGGATTGAATAATCTCTGTGCTCTCACCATTCTATTTCCAAGTCCCCAAGACCTGGTGAAATGTGGCTGTGATACATAGTACTGACTAGATATACCACAATAATTTACCGAGTTTTACATTTTCACAATACTTCACTCCACTGTGACGTTTATCACTGAAAACACGATGAGTTAAACATAGATCTGCTTCCAGATGAACTCCAGTTATGTGGTGGTGGGTAATATCAAACACCTAGCTACCCCACAGCTATCCTCACTCTCCTACTGCTACTCATTAGCAGCTATTGGAAATATAAGCTCACATTATCCACGATATTAGAATCAGTTGAAGAGATGGATAAGCTTGATTTTCTAATAAGCATTCCCAGTACTACACAAATTCACTAAAGAGGACAGTTTAGGACACAGAATCTCTCCAAACCAAATTCCAGGCCTCACAATTACTCCATTTTGCTTACTGATTACATCTCTAGTGTTAACAGAAAGGTTGAAGTAACAGTGATATATGTTCAAATTCTGAGGATGCTAAATAACTTGAAGGAATATTTTGGAGGTGATAATATCAAGATAGCACGTCTATTGTTTTTGTAGACTCTTACAGCGTGAATAGAAGCCATTCAATCAACTGTGCTTATGCTGGTTCTTTGAAAGATTTATCCAACTCATCAAACTTCCCTGTTCTACCTCAACTGCCAAGCAAATTTTCAAGTATTTATCCAATTCATTTTTGTAAGTTACTGTTGAATCTATTTTCATAACCTTTCTGGACACTGCATTTAAATCATATGATGTTACAGCACTAAGAAAACTTATTATCTCTCCTCTGGTTCTTTTGCAAATTATCTTCAATCTATGTTGTACGCATAGTCACCCTCCTAATGAAAAATTGGCAGGATTTTAAGTCCTGGGGTAAGCATGGAGGCAAGACAGCATGAAACTTGGCTCACTGGTGTGCTGGTTTGTCAGTCCACCCCTTCTTAAAAATGTCTATGTGACCAATAACTGGCAATTACAAAAGAAATAACTGCCAGGTGCCAGTTCCCTGCCCAATGTGGGGTTGTGACCCCTTTGGACATCTAATAGCTTAACTGCCTTCTCTTCCATTATGATGTAGGCAGCATATTCTTCCTTGCTAATGGTCAATGTGATGTATTTGTGTAATATTTCTGCCTTGTACCATGCCAGCAAATCCTTTTCCTGGTCTCTAAACAGGTCCATCCATCCTTTACTATCCTTTTACCACTAATATAACTAAAGACGACTTGGATTCCCTTTCAATTAATTGCCAACGTCGTCTCATTCTCTCTCTTTTCTTCTCAACATTCCTTTTCACATCCCATGATTCTCAATTGTTTTTCTTTATTCTAGACATGGACATCACTAACAAACCCAAAAATTGTTTTCCATCCCTACTGGGGCCTCAAAAAGGATGACATACTAGGCTATTTGGAGAGAAAATAAGAGCTAACCATATCAATGTTGGTCTGGAGTCTATGTAGGAGAGACTGTATAAGGATGACAGATTTACTCCCCAAAAGGACAGGCATTAGTGAACTGGGTGGAATGTTATCAACAATTGGTAGTAGTTACATGGTTACTATTAATGAGACTAACATTACATTCCAGATTTATAATTGAACGTTGATGAGATTTGAATTATTCGAGTCATAGAGATGTACAGCACGGAAACAGACTTTTTGGTCCAACTCATCAATGCCGACCAATTATCCCAGCCCAACCTAGTTCCACCTGCCAGCATCCAGCCCATATCCCTCCAAATCCTTTCTATTCATGTACACATCCAGATGCTTTTTAAATGTTGCAATTGTACTAGCCTCCACCATTTGGAGATTCTGGTGTTGGAGAGGGGTGTACAAAGTTAAAAATCACACAACACCAGGTTATAGTCCAACAAGTTTATGGAAGCACTAGCTTTCGGAGTGTTGCTCTTTCTTCAGGTGGTTGTGGAGAACTTCTTAGCCTCCACCACGTCCTCTGACAGCTCATTCTGGACATTCCCAACCCTGGGAAGAGATTTTGTCTATTTATCCTATCCATGCCCCTTACGATTTTATAAACCTCTATAAGGTCACCCCTCAGTCTCTGATGGTTCAGGGAAAACAGCCCCAGCCTGTTCAGCCTCTCCCTATAGCTCACATCCTCCAATCCTGGCAACATCCTTGTAAATCTTTTCTGAACCCTTTCAAATTTCACAGCATCCTTTCGATAGGAAGGAAACCAGAATTGCACACAATATTCCAAAAGTAGCCTAACCAATGTCCTGTACAGCCACAACATGACCTCCCAACTTCTGTACTCAATACTCTGACCAATAAATGAAAGCATACCAAACCCCTTCTTCACAATCGTATCTACCTGCGACTCCACTTTCAAGGAACTATGAACCTGCACTCCAAGGTCTCTTTGTTCAGCAACACTCCCGAGGACCTTACCATTAAGTGTATAAGTCCTGCTAAGATTTCCTCTCCTAAAATGCAGTACCTCACATTTATCTAAATTAAATTCCATCTGCCACTTCTCAGCCCATTGGCCCATCTGATCAAGATCCTGTTGTAATCTGAGGTAACCTTCTTTGCTGTGCATTACACCTTCAATTTTGGGGTCATCTGCAAACTTACTAAATCATTGCCTCCAAATTACCAGCTTGAACCTCTAGACGCTAGTCAAGTTACATTACCATTGTGCCACCACCTCCCTCAGCATTCTGTGTTATCATCCACAAGTTTTTCCTGCTTTATTATACTCTATATCATTGTTGCCATCCAAAAAGCTCTGGATTTACTTACCTTTTCCCCATTTGGGAGCTCACCTAGACTGTCTCCTGCTTTAAGATACCTCATTGCACCTTCACAATTTTGCTTCGTTAATGAACTTCCTAGGGTGTTATCATTTCAGGTGTACTCCCTTGCCTTGCAAGTCCTCCCTAAGTGGAACAGCACTAAATTTCCTTTGTCACTGTTCAGCCCATCTGATGAGCCAGTCTATATTGTTCTATAGCTAGCCTCCTTACTTTTTAACCACACCATCAATTTTCATGTCAGGTCTGAACTTACTGATCATATCTGTTACATTCATGATTGTTAATGTACACAACAAGCAGAAAGGGACCCAGCGGCAAACCCAATGGTATGGCAATGGACGAGGATTCTAGTTAAAAAAATAAAAAACTCTTTGAGTATGGGGTGGCACGGTGGTTAGCTCTGCTGCCTCACGGCGCTAGGGATCCAGGTTCGATTCCACCCTTGGGCGACAGTCTGTGTGGAGTTTGCACATTTGCCCCATGTCTGTGTAGGTTTCCTTTGGGTGCTCTGGTTTTCTCCACAGTCCAAACATGTGCAGGTTAGGTGGATTGGCCAAGCTAGTTTGCCCATGCTGTCCAGGGATGTGCAGGCTAGGTGGATTAGCTGTGGGAAATGTAAAGTTATAGGGAAGTGAAGTGGGGCTGGGTGGGATGCTCTCTGGAGGTTCAGTGTGAACTCAATGGACTGAATGATCTGTTTCCACACAGTAGGGATTTTATAAGACCATAAATCATAGTTGTGGTCATTTGGCCCAACAGGTCTGCTTTGCCATTCAATGAGATCATAACTTTGCTGATAATCCTCAACACCACCTACTTGTCTTTTCCCTCTAATCCTTGATTCCCATACTGATTAAAGATCTCTCTACCTTGGCATTAGATATATTTAATGATCCAGCCTTGACTGCCCGCTATGGTAATGAATTCCACAGATTCTTCAGAAAAGAAATTCCGCATCATCCCAGTCTTAAATGTGTGAGCCCCCTATTCTGAGATTATGCCTTTGGTCCTGGACTGTCCCACAAGGGGAAGCATCCTTTGGGCATCAATCTTCTGAAGTCTGCAAAAAATCTTATAAGGTTGCCTCTTATTCTTCTTAATTCCAATGAGTACAAGTCCTACCTACTCATCCTCTCACCATAAGAGAGTCTGTTATTATTAACCTAGTGAACCCTCTCTGAAGCTACTCCAATGGCAGGATATATTTTCCTAGATAAGAGGCCCAAACTTGTTCACAGTATTCCAGCTGTGGTCTGGCAAGTACCTTGTGTAGCTTTAGCAAAGTTTCCCTACTTTCATATTCCAAACCCTTTGAAATAAAAGGCAACATTCACCCTCTGCTTCCTGGCACAAGGCCAATTTTGGATCCAATTGCCAAATGACCCTGTTTCCAATGGGCTCTTAGTAACATAATCAGTCTGCCATGGAAGACCTTATCAACTGCCTTACTGAAGACCATGTTGACTACATCAACTACATTACACTCATCTACACACCCGGCCAACGCCATCGAAATCTTGTTGGATATAACTCACCCTTACAAAGAAATGTTGACTATCCTGAAGAGTAATTCTGTCCCTCATGTCTTTTTCAAATCATTTCCCTACCACGGATGTTAGACTCACTGGCATCTAGTTTCCTGGGTTATCCTGACCCAGTTCTTGAATAAAGGTACCACATTAGCTGTCACCTAGACCTTTGCAATCCCTTCTGTAGCTTTCAGGGATTTGAAAATTAAAATCAGCCGCCCTGCAATCTCCAATAGCAACCTGGCCTGGGGATTTACCCCTTACAAGTTTACTAAAACCACTCATACCTCTTCCTCTCAATGTTAATTTCTTCAAGTATAGTATTGCCTCTGTCCATGATTTCTGTAGCTAACTGTTCATCTCCAAGGTGAGTACAAATGTAAAGTACTCATTTCAAATTTCCACGATGTCTTTTAACTGCACACACAGACAACTGCTTTGGCTCCTAATGAGTCCTACTCTTTCCCTTGTTACTCTCTTGCCTCAAATATAAAATTCTTTCGGATTTTCCTTAAAGAAACATACATTGTTTTTCACCTCCTCTCTTTGCTTTCCTAAATTATATTTTAAGTAACCCCCCGTACTTTCTATATTCCTCTCGGGCATCAGCTGTTTCGAGTTTCTGGTATTTACAGTGTATTAACTCACAGAGGCTTCTTCGGTAGAACCTTCCAAACCCTTCCTCACAGGTAGAAAAACTGGGCAGCACATACAAGAAAACAGCACCAGCTGCAAATCCTCCAAGCCCCAGCTCTATGATTTGGAACTATATTATTATTCCTTCACTTGTGCTGGGTGAAAATCCTGGCACTTCCTTCCTAATCACAGTCTGTGCACCACATGGGCTACAGTGGTTAAAGAAGGCAGCTTCATCTGACCATTACGAATGAGCAATAAATGCTGATTTAGCCAATAATGTCAACATCACTGAGCACATACTTGAATGAATATTGAAAAAAAATTAAAAATCACACAACACAAGGTTATAGTCCAACAAGTTTAATTGGAAGCACTAGCTTTCGTAGTAAAATAATTGTAAGATACAGAACTTATAGCAAAAGTTTACAGTGTGATGTAACTGTAAACTTCTGCTATAAATTCTGTGCCTTAGAATTGTGTCCTCCACAACCACCTGATGAAGGAGCGGTGCTCCGAAAGCTAGTGCTTGCAATTAAACCTGTTGGACTATAACCTGGTGTTGTGTGATTTTTAACTTTGTACACCCCAGTCCAACATCGGCATCTCCAAATAATGAAAAAAAACATTCTTGATTTCAGCCTTGGATATAGCGAGGAGAATAGAGGTGAGTCAGTAGGTTGTAAGGGATCCTACCTCTTGTATTCAGTGGTAGTGCTATTGATGAATAGATGAAACTGCCTTGAGCTTATCTTGTTCAAGATGGTTATTACCTGGCATTTACATGAAATTAATGCTATCCAAGTCCTTCTATAGGTTGCTTTATCATAAGATGAATTGTGAACAAGCTGAACTAAACTCATCAGCAAACAGCTCCACTCTTGATCCAGCACAGAAACTTGATGAAGTAATTGATAATGATTGTGACAGGGATACTTTTCTGAACAGCACCATCAGTGATGCCATCATATTGTAGCTTTTGAGCTCTGACAAGTATAAATGATTGGAGAACTGGAGTAGGCCTAATGGACTTAGAAAAATATTATGATGCTACAATTGCCTTTCTTTGTGCCGGGAGTCAGATTCCAGTCATTGTTGCTTCCACTGATATGATTCCTAAGGGCTCTGAGTGCAGTACTTGACCAAAGGATGGCCACTCCCATCCCCGCTCTGGCATTCAACAGTTGCTTCCAAATCTGAAGCAAAACTGTGATGTGATCTGGAGCCAAATGCCAAATTTCAAAACACAGATTGTCAGCAGCAGTTTCATCAGCAAAGAATGATGTGACACTGGTAGAAATTTGACAGCAACATCTTGCAAATCTCCATCCATCTGGACTTGACACACAAGCAAAAGAATTTCTGAATATGGAACAGATGTAGGCCACTTCACTTTGATTCTGCTCTGCCATTCTATAAGGTCATAGCTGATCTGATTGTAACCTGAATGCTACATTCCTGCATATCCCTAATAATTTATCTTATTCTTCAGGGGATTTCAATATTGGAGGCTGGCTCACCCATGAGAGCGGTGAGCTGCCTTCTTGAACTACTGCAGTCCACTTGGTGCAGATATACACATAGTGCTGTTAATGAGGAAGTTCCAGCAATTTGGCCCAGTGACACTGGAGAAATGGTGCCATATTTCCAAGTCAGGATGGGGAGTGGCTTGGAGGGGATCTTGTAGGTGGTGGTGTCCCCATGTAGCTGCTGATCTTATTCTTCTAGATGGGAGCGGTTGCAGCTGTAGAAGGTGCTGCCTCAGGAGTTTTGGTGAATTTCTCCTTTTTACTTTCTTGGTAATTAAGAATATAGTTACCACTGCTTTAAAAATATTTTGAAAAAATAGTTCTTTATCATTAGCAGATATGCTCTTTTATTAAAAGACTGTGGCCAACGGTACCACTTAAAACTAGCCTGCACTTTTTAAAGAGAGGTTTATTTTGGTTGGATCTGCATCTGGAAATGGACATGATGGGGCTGAATAGGTAAAAAGAAGGACTGCAGATGCTGGAAACCAGATTCTATGTTAGGGCGGTGCTGGAAAAACACAGTAGTTCAGGCAGCATCCAAGGAGCAGGAAAACCGACGCTTCGGGCAAAAGCCCTTCATCAGGAATAGAGGCAGAGTGCCCTGCAGGCACTCTGCCTCTATTCCTGATGAAGGGCTTTTGCCCGAAACGTCGACTTTCCTGCTCCTCGGGTGCTGCCTGAAATGCTGTGCTTTTCCGGCACCATTCTAACCATGATGGGCTGAATGGCCTCTGTATTGAAATTTTCTGCTAAACAGTAACTGGAAATCAGTGCAGTCACAGCGCCATTACAAATACAAAGGGGGTTGTGACAGTCTGCATTGGATTCATAACTAAGTTCCTTCTGTCAAAATGATGTGTTGCAAACATCTGCTATCGATGTAGTTGAAGGTCCAAATTTATCTGATGCAAGGGAGGAATTGGGGGCAGGCTTAATTTTATCCTAATTTAAAGCAAAATACTGCAGATGCTGCAAATCTGAAATAAAATAAACAGAAAGGGCAACAAATGTGGACAATGAGTAAGGATTAACATCTTGAGTCTAACATGGATCTTCTGCAGAAGAAACAGATGCTACTAGATCTGGTGCCAAACCTCAGACTGGCTATATGTTTTCCCCATTTTGTTTGTTTCAAACTTGTCCTCATGAGTTGCAAGTGCACAGAACATGACCATTGATCAACCTATATTATGAGAGCTCTGCTAACCATTTCTCAGAATGGAGAATAATTCAGACTTTAAAGCAATTATGGAATTAAAATTCAAGATGACGCAACACATCAAAACTTCACAGAGGACTCTGGAATGCAAAAAGTATTAAATGAGAAAAAAAATACAATTTCCACAAAGATTAAGCAACACATTTAGGCTCATTTGAGGATATATTCTGAACAAGTTAATCCCCAGCTGGAACAAGTCATTATAATTTACTAAAAGACATTTCAAATTGTCCATATTTTGTTCAAGAGAATATTTAAATCTCAGACATTAGATGATTTCATTTGACATCTTCCAGTTGAGTTCTCACATTTCCCAGAGTTAAAGCTTGGGTCAAAAGCATTGTATGGAGTGTTATATTCCTGAACGTAATTGTAAAATAGATAGCACTCTTAATACAAATCAGTCACTGCAGTGCTTCTGCTGTGGCACTGTGCAAGGTGAAGAGATTCTGATCATTTTATTTCAGAATAATTATAAAAAGGCTGTTTTGTGTGAAACTCATGTTAAGATGAATTTTGATGGAACACTGAGTCTTGAAAGAACGTACTGGCATGAAAATGGTCTATGCCTTCATTCCAGATAATTTAGATGAGTTAATCCAATGTAAGTTCCCAATACTGGAATTAAAAAGAAATCTGAAGAAACCCAGCAGATCTGACGGCATTTGGGGAAAAAGAAACAGAACAATTCTAAAGAAAAGTCAAATCAGACTCAAAACATTTCCTCTGCTTCTCTGCCAAACCTGCTGAGTTCCTCCAGAACTTTCATTTTGATGTCAGCTCTTGAGAAGCTACAATACTGTGCATTTATTAACGGCGGAACTTTGTTTCTGAGGACTGAAGCAAATATTTGTTGGGGACTTTCAGGAGGTCATCTACTTAAACATGCTTGAAGTTTAGGTTCACAAACTTGTTCAGTCAGATATCTGACATTTAACAATGTTCGTGGATTGGATGACTGATCTGATTTGATTCATTTTGTCATGTACTGTGATACAGAAAACAGTAGAATCACAGCAACTGTGACGCAAAAAGAGACTGAGCTAGAAATCACTAGTCCAGGAACTGATAAACAGTAGAAATTCCCCCACTCCAGCATATTATCACATATTATAAGTGAGACCCCAATACAGCACAGTGAGAGTGTGGTGTTGTCAGAGATCCTATCTTTCTGATGAGATATTAAAACAAGAATCTATGCTTTTTGGGAGAACATTTGAAAAGAAAGAGCAGAGCATTCTTGCTATGTTCTCATCCAAAGTCTTTCAATAAGCAAAGTCACGAAGAAAACATCAGGGATTCAGGCCATAATTGCTTCTTGGGTCTTGATGTGTGCAAAATGCATACCAGGTAAATCCTATCTGTTTTGATTAAAGGCCTTTGAGGCAGGTAAAGGCAGGGAGAGAAGGGTGGGGGGAGTAAGAGGGAGGAGGTGGTGCCTTTGACTTAGCACATTTAACGGCTTCTGGAGGGGAGACCCCTACTATCTCTCTTCCCCAAGACTGCCTTCCCCTATCCGTCATTTATACTTGAAACCTTCCTCAAACTGCGGCTTCAGGTGACTACCAACAGCAGCTTTCCCTTTCAAGCTGCCAAAGCTGTACACCTTTGATTGGTTTGCAGCTCTCAGCAGATGGGAGTTCCATCCTTGGGATTCTTGATCCAGATAGCCTGTTTAGTGCCTGTGTGGCATATGCTGCAGTGTATGTCTTCTCAAAGATACTGAATTCAACAGGCAGCCAAGACCAACCCCAACCATCAACTACACAAGGTCTGTCCTGTGTCAGCATACATAGCAACACTCACTTTGTTTCCAGGTTACACATTTCCAAATTGTATGTAAAACAATATATGTGGTACACACAATCATAAATTATTTAAGTTTTTACAATGGCAAGCAGGGTGTTTGTGAAGTTGTAGCTCGTCTGGTGTGGTTTGAGAAACCTTTTTCCTTGCTGGAATTCTTTGAAAAATTAACTTGACTGAATTGTCCACTCCCTATCATTGTGAGGCTCAAACAAGTACTGTTATGAAACTGATATCTCCATGATGTTAATTTTCCATATTACCATAAATTTAACACATCCATACATCGTCATGAAGCTACCTAGAACACTGCAGCTATATCCTCTCCCATAAACAATGAAATCTGATATGAGAGATTGATGAATAGTCTTGTCATTTGATATTCCTGTTTGAAAAAGTATATAAAATGGAAAACCAGAAATTCTTTGATCATGGTGTAATGAATGCTAATAAAATCATCCAGTGCCCCAGAAATGATGGTATTCTTGGGGTTATTAAAAGGAGAATAATCATACAACAGAAGAATATCCAACCCTATGCCATCAGTCATAAGAGATGGACCCGCCCTTGTTAAATAAATGTAGACAGAGCAACAAAGCAATTGCGTGTCTTTATCCTATCAAACTAAAAGCAATGTGTGCGGGGTTGAAACCAATGTAATGTTCATAAATTGTACATTAGTAATAAGTTAGGAGGAACAAGACTTAGTTAAACTAACCTCATTCAGTTAGTAGGAAGTTGATTTGTTCAATCGACAAACCATCTTTTTTTTCTCTCCCAAAGTAGTTACCCATACAGGCACAATGAAACTAATAGATGTTGTTATGGTTCTGTTTGCCGAGCTGGGAATTTGTGTTGCGGACGTTTCGTCCCCTGTCTAGGTGACATCCTCATTGCTTGGGATTCTCCTGTGAAGCGCTTCTGTGATGTCTTCTCTGGCATTTATAGTGGCCAATATGCCGGCCATTGCAGCGGACAGCTGGAACTGACAACCGGAAGTGGCAGAGACAAACCACTATAAATGCTGGAGGAAACATCACAGAAGCGCTTCACAGGAGGCTCCCAAGCCCTGAGGATATCACCTAGATAGGGGACGAAACATCTGCAACACAAATTCCCAGCTCGGCGAACAGAACCACAACAACGAGCACCCGAGCTACAAATCTTCTCACAAACTTTGAACTAATAGATGTCCACAAGAGATCAAAGATCATTACTAATGCCTCCAGAGGAACTTAGAGGAAAATTAAGGGATTATAAGGATAATTATTTAACTGAGATAAAGTTATTATGGTCATGCTTAAATGAAAGAAAAGGACTAAATAATAAGCAATAGAAATTCGAAGTAGTTATGATGTAAAGAGAATGATGAATGAATTAATGGTATCATGGTAGCCCACAAACCCACCAACACACTAAAACAGCAGCCAGTGAACTTGAAAGAGCCAATACAGACAACAAGCAAAACTTATGCCATTTACAAATTACCTTACAAGAACTGTTGCAAACACTACATTGGACAAACAGGCAGAAAACTAGCCAACAGGATACATGAATATCAATGAGCCACAAAAAGGCATGACCTAGTCTCACTAATATCCTTACATACAGATGAGAAAGGATACCACTTTGACTGCGACAATACATCCATCCTCTGACAAGCCAAACGGAGATACACATGAGAATTCAGAGAAACATGGCATTCCAACTGGAACTCTATCAACAAACACATTGACTTGGATCCCATGTATCACTCCCTGAGAAAAAGACAAGGAAATGACATCACCAACCCAAGGAAACCTAAACACATAAATAGAACGCGGGTCATGCCACCAGTCTTTCATCTGGAGGTTCACTGATGATGTTACCTGGTAAGGTGGCGAAACATCTGAAAATGATCCTTCCAGCTCAGCGAGCAAACCTGAGCTACAAATCTTCTCAAAACTCGTGAATTAATTAAATATTCGGTTTGTGTAATGATAATTAATTGTGCAATTGTAAACAACTGCATGCTGAATTGTACCAAAGTCAGACACTGGGAGATGAGGATGCTTAAACCTGGTAATTCCATATGTTTACATGGATGGGGTCAAAGGAAAGACTGTAACAGGTTGACAGATAAACATACTTTGTAGCTGCATGCTGAATTGTACCAAAGTCAGACACTGGGAGATGGGGATGCTTAAACCTGGTAATTCCATATGTTTACACAGATGGGGTCAAAGGAAAGACTGTAACAGATTGACAGATAAACATACTTTGTAGCTGCTGTTATGAATATGTGGGTGTACATTCCCTTTAAGAGAGTTAAAAGCTGGTAGAGCTACCTGAGAGCACCAAATGTTCTCAATAAAGTAACAATGGAACGCTTGGTCAAAAGCAAAATTAGCTGGTTGCCTAGGAATGACAAAACAGATTCGAATTTGGCCAATCAGTTTAAATTATACTCCGAAAATACCAAATTCCAATCAAGTTTGAATGGAGTGGATTGACAATCTTAAAAGCCAATGATACAATCCGTTGCTTTTGGGGGGGGGGGGGGGGGGGGGGGGGTGGGGGTATAAGACTGGGGAAAATTGAGCAGTTGAGAGGAGAACTGCCCAGCCACCAGCATGTAAAAGACTGCCTAAAAAATAGCTCTCTTAAAAGACCCTTAATCGATCAACAACCAGAATCCCAAAGAAGAAGAATAGAAGACACAGGAAGATCCAAATAGAAGAACATTTTACAGTCACATAGATGGGTTAATACAGTCACATAGATGGGTTAACTCCAGGAAGGGTAAGAGAGGTCGGCACCTAGGGCAGGAGTCTTTTGTGGATATACCCATTTCAAATAGGTATGCTGTTTTGGAAAATGTAGGGGGTGATGGATTCTCAGGGGAACGTAGCACAAACAGCCAAGTTTCTGGTATTGAGACAGGCTCAAATGCAATGAGGGGTACATCAGCTTCCAAGAGATCAATTGTGTTAGGGGATTCTGTAATCCGAGGTACAGACAGACGTTTCTGTGGCCAGCAGAGAAAAAGCAGAATGGTGTGTTGTTTCCCTGGTGCCAGGATCAAGGATGTCTCAGAGAGGGTGCGGAATATTCTCACAGGGGAGAGGGGCCAGCAAGAGGTCATTGTCCACAATGGAACCAACGATATAGAAAGGGAAAAGGTTGAGATTCTGAACGGAGATTACAGAGAGTTAGGCAGAAATTTAAAAAGGAGGTCCTCAAGGGTAGTAATATCTGGATTACTCCCAGTGCTACGAGCTAGTGAGGGCAGGAATAGGAGGATTGAGCAGATGAATGCATGGCTGAGGAGCTGGTGTATGGGAGAAGGATTCACATTTTTAGATCATTGGAATCTCTTTTGGGGTAGAAGTGACCTGTATAAGAAGGACAGATTGCACCTGAATTGGAAGGGGACTAATATACTAGCAGGGAAATTTGCTAGAACTGCTAGGGAGGATTTAAACTAGTAAGGGGGCGGGATGGGACCCAGGGAGATAGTGAGGAAAGAGATCGATCTGAGACAGGTACAATTGAGAACAGAAGTGAATCAAACAATCAGGGCAGACAGGGACAAGTAGGACTAATAAATTAAACTGCATTTATTTCATTGCAAGGGGCCTAACAGGGAAGGCAGATGAACTCAGGGCATGGTTAGGAACATGGGACTGGGATATCATAGCAATTACAGAAACATGGCTCAGGGATGGACAGGGCTGGCAGCTGAATGTTCCAGGATGCAAATGCTACAAGAAGGATAGAAAGGGAGGCAAGAGAGGAGGGGGAGTGGCATTTTTGATAAGGGATAGCTTTACAACTGTGCTGAGGGAGGATATTCCCGGAAATACATCCAGGGAAGTTTTTTGGGTGGAACTGAGAAATAAGAAAGGGATGATCACCTTATTGGGATTGTATTATAGACCCCCTAATAGTCAGAGAGAAATTGAGAAACAAACTTGGAAGGAGATCTCAGCTATCTGTAAGAATAATAGGGTAGTTATGGTAGGGGATTTTAACTTTCCAAACATAGACTGGGACTGCCTTAGTGTTAAAGGTTTAGATAGAGAGGAATTTCTTAAGTGAGTACAAGACAATTTTCTGATTCAGTATGTGGATGTCCCTACTAGAGAAGGTGCAAAACTTGACGTACTCTTGGGAAATAATGCAAGGCAGGTGACTGAGGTGTCAATGGGGGAGCACTTTGGGGCCAACTACCATAATTCTATTCATTTTAAAATTGTGATGGAAAAGAATAGACCAGATCTAAAAGTTGAAGTCCTAAATTGGAGAAAGGCCAATTTTGACGGTATTAGGCGAAAACTTTTGAAAGCTGATTGGAGGCAGATGTTCGCAGGTAAAGGGACGGCTGGAAAATGGGAAGCCTTCAGAAATGAGCTAACAAGAATCCAGAGAAAGTGTGTTCCTGTCAGGGTGAAAGGGAAGGCTGGTAGGTATAGGGAATGCTGGATGACTAAGGAAATTGAGGGTTTGGTTAAGAAAAAGAAGGAAGCATATGTCAGGTATAGACAGAATAGATCGAGTGAATCCTTAGAAGAGTATAAAGGAAGTAGGAGTATACTTAAGAGGGAAATCAGGAGGGCAAAAAGGGGACATGAGATAGCATTGGCAAATAGAATTAAGGAGAATCCAAAGGGTTTTTACAAATATATTAAGGACAAAAGGGTAACTAGGGAGAGAATAGGACCCTCAAAGATCAGCAAGGTGGCCTTTGTGTGGAGCCATAGAAAGTGGGGGAGATACTAAATGAATATTTTGCATCAGTATATACTGTGGAAAAGAATATGGAAGATATAGACTGTAGGGAAATAGATGGTGACATCTTGCAAAATGTCCAGATTACAGAAGAGGAAGTGCTGGATGTCTTGACACGGTTAAAGGTGGATAAATCCCCAGGACCTGATCAAGTGTACCCAAGAACTCTGTGAGAAGTAATTGTTGGGCCTCCTGCTGAGATATTTGTATTATCGATAGTCACAGGTGAGGTGCCGGAAGACTGGAGGTTGGCAAATGTGGTGCCACTGTTTAAGAAGGGTGGTAAGGACAAGCCAGGAAACTATAGACCGGTGAGCCTGACCTCAGTGGTGGGCAAATTGTTGGAGAGAATCCTGAGGGACAGGATGTGCATGTATTTGGAAAGGCAAGAACTGATTAGGGATAGTCAACATGGCTTTGTGCGTGGGAAATCATATCTCACAAACTTGATTTGCAAGCCGGATCGGGAGTCTCGCATGGTGTGTTGCCTGCCCGGTGCCAGGGTGCGAGACATCTCTGACCGGCTTGAAAGGATATTGGAGCGGGAGGGGGAGGATCCTGTTGTTGTGGTCCACGTTGGTACCAACAACATAGGCAAGACTAGAGTGGAGGACCTGTTTGGGCATTACGAAGCACTAGGCAGGAAATTGAAGCACAGGTCCTCAAGGGTCATAATCTCCGGATTACTGCCCGAGCCACGTGCCAATTGGCATAGGGACAAGAAAATTAGGCAAGTAAACACGTGGCTAAGGGATTGGTGTGGGAAAGAGGGATTCCACTTCATGGGGCATTGGCATCAGTTTTGGAACAGGGGGGATCTGTACCGTTGGGACGGTCTCCACCTGAACCGATCAGGTACCAATGTTCTGGCGAAGAGGATAAATAGGGTGGTCAGTAGGACTTTAAACTTCTGAGTTGGGGGGAAGGGAAAGTGAAAGCGACAGGGAGTATGGAGGTAAATGGAAAGATAAGCAGCAGGATAGCATGTTTCCAGGCGGATTTAAAATTGAGGCAGACTGAGAATGCAGAAAAAAGCAAGGATAACTTAGGACATATGACTTACAACATCTCTAATAAGGAAGTTAGCATTAAGGCACTTTACCTGAATGCTCGTAGCATTCATAACA
Organism: Chiloscyllium punctatum; assembly: GCF_047496795.1. NCBI lineage: Eukaryota > Metazoa > Chordata > Chondrichthyes > Orectolobiformes > Hemiscylliidae > Chiloscyllium > Chiloscyllium punctatum. The sequence continues at coordinate 32,117,892 of NC_092743.1, forward strand.
AAGCCGATGAATTAATGGCACAGATAATAGTGAATGATTATGATGTAGTAGGCATCACAGAGACTTGGTTACAGGGGGGTCAGGACTGGCAGTTAAACCTCCATGGTTTTTCAACTTATCGAAAAGACAGAGAGGTGGGCAGAGGGGGTGGGGTTGCCTTGTTAGTTAAGAACAAAATTAAATCTATGGTATTGAATGACATAGCGTCGGATGATGTGGAGTCTGTGTGGGTGGAATTGAGGAACCACAAAGGCAAAAAAACCATAATTGGAGTTGTGTACAGACCTCCTAACAGTGGTCAGGACCAGGGACGCAACATGTACCGGGAAATAGAGAAGGCATGTCAGAAAGGCAAGGTTACATTGATCATGGGTGACTTCAATATGCAGGTGGACTGGGTAAATAATGTTGCTAGTGGATCTAAAGAAAGGGAATTCATGGAATGCTTACAGGATGGCTTTTTGGAACAGCTTGTCATGGAGCCCACAAGAGAGCAGGCTATTCTGGACCTAGTGCTTTGCAATGAACCAGACTCTATAAAAGATCTTAAAGTAAGGGAACCCTTAGGAAGTAGCGACCATAATATGGTAGAGTTCAGTCTGGAGTTTGAAAGGGAGAAGACAAAATCTGATGTAATGGTGTTACAGTTGAATAAAGGTAATTATGAGGGCATGAGAGAGGAACTGACTAAAATAGACTGGAAGCAGAGGCTAACCGGGAAGACACTAGAGCAAAAATGGCAGGAGTTTGTAGGTATAATTGAGGACACTGTACAGAGGTTCATTCCCAAGAAAAGAAAGATTAACCGGGGAGGGATTAGACAACCTTGGCTGACAAAGGAAGTCAGGAAATGTATTAAAGAAAAAGAGAGATCCTATAAAGTGGCGAAGAACAGTGGGAAATCAGAAGATTGGGAAGGATACAAAAGCCAACAGAAGATAACAAAGAGTGTAATAAGAAATGAGAGGATCAAATATGAAGGTAGGCTAGCCAGTAATATTAGAAATAATAGTAAAAGTTTCTTTCAGTACATAAGAAACAAACGACAGGCAAAAGTAGACATTGGGCCACTTCAAACTGATGCAGGGAGCCTAGTGATGGGAGATAAGGAAATAGCAGGAGAACTTAACAAGTACTTTGCGTCAGTTTTCACAGTGGAAGACATGAGTAATATCCCAAAAATTAAAGGGTGTCATGGGGCTGAGTTGAGTATGGTTGCCATTACGAAAGAGATAGTGCTAGAAAAGTTAAAAAGTCTTAAAATTGATAAATCTCCTGGCCCTGATGGGATACACCCTAGAGTTCTGAGAGAGGTTGCTGACGAAATAGCAGAGGCATTGGTTGAGATCTTTCAAGAGTCACTGGAGTCAGGAAAGGTCCCGGATGATTGGAAGATGGCTGTAGTAACCCCCTTGTTCAAGAAAGGATCAAGGCAAAAGATGGAAAATTATAGGCCAATCAGCTTAACCTCGGTTGTTGGTAAAATTCTAGAATCCATCATTAAGGATGAGGTTTCTAAATTCTTGGAAGAGCAGAGTCTGATTAGAACAAGTCAACATGGATTTAGTAAAGGGAGGTCATGCCTGACAAACCTGTTGGAATTTTTTGAAGAGGTAACAAGTAGGTTAGACCAGGGGAACCCAGTGGATGTGGTCTATCTGGACTTTCAAAAGGCCTTTGATAAGGTGCCACACGGGAGACTGCTGAGCAAGGTGAGGGCCCATGGTGTTCGAGGTGAGCTGCTGGGATGGATTGAGGATTGGCTATCTAACAGAAGGCAGAGAGTTGGGATAAAAGGTTCTTTTTCAGAATGGCAGCCGGTGACGAGCGGTGTCCCGCAGGGTTCGGTGCTGGGGCCACAGCTGTTCGCATTATATATTAATGATTTGGATGAGGGAACCGGGGGCATTCTAGCGAAGTTTGCCGATGATACAAAGTTAGGTAGACAGGCAGGTAGTACTGAGGAAGTGGGGAGGCTACAGAAGGATCTAGACAGGTTGGGAGAGTGGTCCAGGAAATGGCTGATGGAATTTAACGTGAGCAAGTGCGAGGTCTTGCACTTTGGCAAAAAGAATATAGGAATGGACTACTTTCTAAATGGTGAGAAACTTAATAAAGCCAAAGCACAAAGGGATCTGGGAGTGCTAGTCGAGGATTCTCTAAAGGTAAACATGCAGGTTGAGTCTGTGATTAAGAAAGCGAATGCAATGTTGTCTCTTATCTCAAGAGGGTTGGAATATAAAAGCAGAGATGTACTACTAAGACTTTATAAAGCTCTGGTTAGGCCCCATTTGGAGTACTGTGTCCAGTTTTGGTCCCCACACCTCAGGAAGGACATACTGGCACTGGAACGTGTCCAGCGGAGATTCACACGGATGATCCCTGGAATGACAGGTCTAGCATATGAGGAACGGCTGAGGATACTGGGATTGTATTCGTTGGAGTTTAGAAGATTAAGGGGAGATCTAATAGAGACGTACAAAATAATACATGGCTTTGAAAAGGTGGATGCTAGAAAATTGTTTCCGTTAGGCGAGGAGACTAGGACCCGTGGACACAGCCTTAGAATTAGAGGGGGTCATTTCAGAACGGAAATGCGGAGACATTTCTTCAGCCAGAGAGTGGTGGGCCTGTGGAATTCATTGCCACGGAGTGCAGTGGAAGCCGGGACGCTAAATGTCTTCAAGGCCGAGATTGATAGGTTCTTGTTGTCTAGAGGAATTAAGGGCTACGGGGAGAACGCTGGCAAGTGGAGCTGAAATGCGCATCAGCCATGATTGAATGGCGGAGTGGACTCGATGGGCCGAATGGCCTTACTTCCACTCCTATGTCTTATGGTCTTATGGTCTTATGATTGAGTGTTTTGAAGAAGTAACAAAGACAATTGATGAGGGCAGAGCAGTACATGTGATCTATATGGACTTCAGTAAGGCATTGGACAAGATTCCCCAAGGTTATATCTCATGGAATAAAGGGAGAACTAGTCATTTGGATATAGAACAGGCTCAAAGGTAGAAGACAGAGGGTGGTGGTGGAGGGTTGCTTTTCAGACTGGAGGCCTGTGACCAGTGGAGTTCCACAACGATCGGTGCTGGGCCCTCTACTTTTTGTCATTTACATAAATGATTTGGATGCGAGCATAAGAGGTACAGTTAGTAAGTTTGCAGATGACACCAAAATTGGAGGTGTAGTGGACAGTGAAGAGGGTTACCTCAGATTACAACAGAATCTGGACCAGATGGGCCAATGGGCTGAGATGTGGCAGATGGAGTTTAATTCAGATAAATGCGAGGTTCTGCATTTTGGGAAAGCGAATCTTAGCAGGACTTATACACTTAATGATAAGGTCCTCAGGAGTATTGCTGAACAAAGAGACCTTGAAGTGCAGGTTCATAGCTTCTTGAAAGTGGAGTTGCAGGTAGATAGGATAATGAAGAAGGTGTTTGGTATGCTTTCCTTTATTGGACAGAATATTGAGTACAGAAGTTGGGAGGTCATGTTGTGGCTGTCCAGGACATTGGTTAGGCCACTATTGGAATATTATGTGCAATTCTGGTCTCCTTCCTCTCGGAAAGATGTTGTGAAACTTGAATGGATTCAGAAAAGATTTGCAAGGATGTTGCCAGGGTTGGAGGGTTTGAGCTATAGGGAAAGGCTGAACAGGCTGGGGCTGTTTTACCTGGAGCGTCAGAGGCTGAGGGGTGACCTTATAGAGGTTTACAAAATTATCAGGGGCATGGATAGGATAAATAGACAAAGTCTTTTCCCTGAGAGCGGGGAGTCCAGAACTCGAGGGCATAGGCTTAGGGTGAGAGGGGAAAGATATAAAAGAGACCTAAGGGACAACTTTTTCATGCAGAGAGTGGTACGTCTATGGAATGAGCTGCCAGAGGAAGTGGTGGAAGCTGGTACAATTGCAACATTTAAGATGGGTATATGAATAAGAAGGGTTTGGAGGAATATGGGCCGGGTACTGGCAGGTGGGATGAGATTGGGTTGGGATATTTGGTCGGCATTGACAGGTTGTACCAAAGAGTCTGTTTCCATGCTGTACATCTCTATGATTCTATGACTCTACCTGAAAGCTACCTGGTTTTGACAAAAGAACTATTGTTTTGTAAATCTTAATTGGGAGTGTTATTGGTCTAGTATTGTGGAAGGGAAAGGTAAACGATGGATTAGAGGATGGAGTTGTAAATAGTCATTAGTTAATTATTCTCTGTTATACTTTAAGAAATAAAGTTGTTAATTTTTACTTTAAATAGTTCTTGGCCTCTTGAGTTTTCACAGATTACTGCGTGGGATAAATCTTTTCTGTGTTGCTGGTTTTAAATTAAGCAGCATAATTTACCCCATGTCATAACAGTTTGGGGGCTCGTCCAAGAATTGAACTGGTTTTGACAGATTTGAATTGATTTGGGGGTATGAAAAGTCCCAGAAGATTTAAACACTTGCAGGCTAGTGTCCTAGATCTTTAAATAAAATATAGGTGAGACAATTGGTTTACTTTTAGTGACTTGTGGTTGAGCAAATTAAACGTGAGAGAATGGCTCTTAAATTTGCTAAAGAGGTTTTGGGATTTGAAGATGATTCTCAAATTTGCCAAGGAAGTTTAGTAGGAAACAAAAAGGCCATACTTTTTGAATTAGCAAGTAAGTTAGATTTGGGTTTAACCAAAGACAAAAGTTGAACGAGAACCGAAATTGAAAGGGAATTACTCAAACACTTAGGTGTGTAGAGAAACAGACAAGTGCAGTAGAGGTAGAAAAACTTAAATTACAATTGAGGAAAATGGAATTGGAAGGTAAACAAAGGGAGAGAGAAAGGCAAAAAGAGAGAGAGAGAGAGAGAGAAGAGAGGCAGAGAGAGGAAGAAGAGAGAGAGAGAGAGAGAAGCCTCTTGGCTGAGCAAAGACAGAGATAGAAAAGAAAAGGAGAAAGAAAGGGAGAGAGAAAGAGAGAGAGAGGAAAAGGAAAGAGAGAGAAAGTTCTTAACTGAGCAAAAAGAGAGAGAATTTGAACTTGAGAAATTGCGACTTAGCCAGCAAAGTCAAGTTAACAGGATGGAGTTAAAAAGAGAAAGTAGTGATATATATACATATGCCAAAACTCTTCCACATTTTATTGAGAAAGATATTGAAGCCTTCTCAATTTCATTTCAAAAATTGGCTAAGCAGATGGAGTGGTCTGAGGATTTATGGGTAATGCTAGTCCAGACTAAACTGGTCGGCAGAGCTCATGAGGTATTTGCTGCGTTGCCAGATGAGGTGTCAAGAGATTATGAATTAGGTTAAACAGGCTATTTTAAGTGCTTATGAATTGGTACCAGAAGTATATAGACAGCGGTTCAGAAACTCAAAGAAGGAAGCAGGTCAGACTTATGTTAAGTTCAAAAGAATTAAACATAGTCATTTTATCGATAGGTGCATGCTTTGAAAATAAATAGGATGCTTGAGGCTGTAAGAGAGATTATTCTGCTGGACGAGTTTAAAACCTCACTACCAGAGATGGTAAGAATTCATGTGGAGGAACAAAAAGTTCGGGAAGTGAGAAGGGCAGCAGAATTAGCAGATGAGCACATGTTGGTGCATAAGGCAAGCTTCTGGCCAGAATTTCATCCTGTGAGGGATAGAAGTTGGGAGAAGGGGTGATCCTACATTACTAAACCAAAAGTAGAGAGGACTGGTAAGAATTTGCCACATGATAAAAAAGAAGCCCATGAGGGTGGAAAGGAGGTGTAAGGCCTCAGGTGTTTCCACTGTAGTAAAGTAGGACATATAAAGTCACAGTGCTGGTCGTTAAAGATAGGCACAGTGGGAAAAGATGTGGTAAAAGAATCTAAGCCAGTGGCATTAGTGAAGGTAGTAGAGGAGACACCAAGAAGAGTTGAGGAACTGCAGGAGAGTGCACAGCCTAGGCAGGGGCTGGGTATGCAGTTATTACCTGATCTCTGCAAAGAATTTGCCTCTGCGGGTAAAGTTTATTCAGAAAGAATGGGGGAGAGACAAGTAGTTATACTTTTGAGAGATACCGGTTGCTCACAGTAAGGGGTGATGAATATGCACTCTTTCTGATCTGTTACTCGAGAGTGTGGTAATTTGTGGGATAGATGGACAGCAATTTAGCATTCCCCGATGTGAGATCAGGTTGGAGTGCCAACTCAAGACTGGGGAAGTTACAGTGGGAGTGATTGACAGAGTGTCAGCTCCAGGAATTCAATTTGTCCTTGGGAATGATTTGGCAGGATCCAAGGTGGGAGTGATACCCCTTGTTGTGGAGAAGCCCAAGGAAGTCCTAGAAACTGAGGAGTTAAAACAGAAATATCCTGGTATTCTCCCCAAATGTGTGGTAACCAAATCCCATTATCATAAGTCACAGCATGAAGTGAAAAGTAAGGAGAAAGATGAAGGAGTTGAAGATCAGTTAGCAGATACCCTGATGTAATGGTGCAAGAAAAACCTGAACAAGCAAAGGGTCAAACAGAAGTGTTTAGTCCTGAAAGACTAACAGACTTGCAACTGTAAGACAAGATGATAAAAGATTTATATATGGATGCGTACTTTGAAAAGGAGGCAGAGAATATTCTGGAGGGTTTCCTAAGATGGAAATGCAGACCACGGCAGGTTGGTGCAGAAGAGAAATGGGCTGAAGTGCACCAGATTGTGTTGCCAGTAGCATACAGACAGGAAGTGTTACGGGTAGCACATGTAGGAGGTCACTTAGGGGTACAAAAGACACAGGCTAAGGTAAATAAACATTTTTATTGGCCTGGAATGCACAAGGATGTGGTTAAGTTTTGCCATCTGTGTCATACATGCCAAATGGTAGGTAAGCCACAGGCAGTTAAAAACCAGCACCTGTGTTGCCTCTTCCCACATTTGAAGATCCTTTCATGTTGGATCTATTTGATTGTGTAGGTCCCCTCCCGAGAACTAAACGTGGGAACCAGTACTTGGTAACCATAATGGATGTGTCTACCAGATTTCCGGAGGCAATTCCTTTACGGAGTATCAAGGCAAAAAAGGTGGCAGAGGAGTTAGTAGTTTTCTTCAGATGATATGGGTTATCCAAAGAGATTTGGTCAGAGTAAGGGTCAACTGCTAAGCTGTTTAAGGAGGTTATGGATAGCTGAGGTATACAGCATTTTAACTCCAGTGTGTATCATCCTGAATCCTAGGGAGTTTAAGCAAGGTGGCATCAGACCTTGAAGACCACGTTGAGAGCATACTGTCAGAATTACCCGAATGATTGGGATAAAGGTATCCCATTCATATTGTTTGCCATTAGAGATGCCCCAAACAAATCTACTCAGTTCACTCCCTTTGAGTTAATATTTGATCATGAAATGAGAGGCCCTTTGAAATTAATTAAAGAAGCGTTGACTGGACCAAAATTGGAGATCTCACACTTAGATTGTATATCGGAGGTGAGGGAGAGATTAAACCGAGTAGGTGAGTTAGCTAAACAGCACCTGAAGAGGGCACAATGTAGAATGAAGCAGGTGGCAGATAAAAGCTCCGAGACTCAGATGTTTTCCCAAGGGAATAACGTGTTATTACTGTTACCAGTGATAGGGGATCCCTTCAAAGCCAGGTTGGTGGTTCCTATCAAATTGAGAAAAACTTATGTCAGGTGATCTATCTAGTTAAGATGACAGATAGGAAAAAAGGTATCTGGTATGTCGAGTGAACATGTTGAAACCATATTATACTAGAGACAAAGAACTGGAGAAACAGGCGTTACTTACAGCCCCGCAGAGTGAGGAATCAAATCCAGATGATATGGATTTTGATGTGCCTCAAAATAGGTTAAAAGAAGAAGTCATTGAGGAATGGGATAGGTTAGTAAGGTATCTGTCTCAGGAGCATAGAACGCAGTTGAAAGATTTGTTATTGCAGTATAAGAACATATGTAAGAATCAGATGGGGTGGACTAATGTTGTTAGACATGAAGTAGATGTAGGGAACACTGCTCCAATAAAACAAAACCCTGTGTTGGCTTAACCCTTTCAAAACCAGACAGGTGCAGATTGAAGTGGAGGCCATGCTCGACAGGGCATCACTGAACCTAGTCAGAGCGAGTGGAGTTCACCAATCGTCTTAGTCGCAAATCAGACAGGACTCAATGATTCTGCGTGGATGATTGGAAGGTCAATGCCATTACAAAATCCGATGTATATCCAATTCCTAGATTGGAGGACTGTATCGAGAAAGTCGAACAAACAACTTACATCATCACCAAGCTGGACTTAATACATGGTTACTGGCAGGTACCTTTATCAGAGTCGGCAAAAGGAATTTTGATGTTTGTAACCCCAAATGGGCTATATCGTTTAAAGTGATGCCCTTTGGAATGAAGAACACACCTGCCTCATTCCAAAGACTCATGAACAGAGTTGTGAGTGGACTAACAAACTGTGCAGTCTGTTAGATGATGATCTTTAGTAAGTCTTGGAAAGGTCACATGGTACAGTTGGCAGAATTCTTTGAATGACTAAAAGAAACAAAACTGGTGATAACCTTAAATTAAATGGAATTGTGAAAGCAGAGGTGACATTCTTGGGCATAACATCGGTCATGGAAGTTTGACCCCATGGAACATAAAGACAAAGACCATCGAGGAATTTCCATGACTAACCTCGAAGAAAGAGGTGCTTCGATTTTTAGGATTCAACAGATTCTATTGGAAGTTTGTTCCAAATGTCAGCAGTGTAGTGGCAACGTTAACTGATTTGCTGAAGAAGAACACAAAGTTTCAGTGGACTGAACAACGCCAGGAGGCATTCAACCATTTGAAAGCCATATTAACCACCAAACCAGTTTTAGCTACACCAAACATTTCAAAAGTTTTAAAGTCACCGTTGATGCTCGTGACATTGGAGTTGGAGCTGTCCTCCTACAGGAAGGTGAGGATGGGATTGAACTGCCAGTTGGTTACTTTTCAAAGAAGATCAACATCCACCAGAGGAAATACTCCACAATCGAAAAGGAACTATTTTGAGTTTGGTACTGGCCTTACAACATTTTAATGTGTATGTCACAAACAATGTGTCAGAGACAGTTTTGTACACAGATCACAATTCTGCTTACATTCTTAGAACGCTTCAAAGACCAGTAATGAGACTATTTTGTTGTAGGCTTATGTTGCAAACTTTTAATTTAAAAATCATACATGTTGCAGGTCATAAGAATTTAATCGCAGATGCGTTATTGTGGATTTAACTGATGGAGTTTAAATGAGATTTGTATTTATTTAATGTTATATGTATACAGCTAAATGAGAAGTTAAGGTGAACTTATATGAAAGTTAGGGTAATGTGTTTAAAAGGTAGAAAAAAAGAAGCCATATTTTCATTATGATGTTTCATTTTTTTCTTAAGGGGAGGTGCACTGTACCTTTAAGAGAGTTAAAAGCTGGTGGAGCTACCTGACAGCATCAACTGTCCTCAATAAGGTAACAATGTAACACTTGGTCAAAAGCTAAGTTATCTGGTTACCTAGAAACAACAAAAAAATTTGAATTAGGTAAATCAGTTTAAATTATACCCCCAAAAATGCCAAATTCCAATTAAGTTTGAATTGAGTATATTGACAATCTTAAAAGCGATGACACAATCCGATTCTTTGGGGTATAAGACCAGGGAAAATTGAACAGTTGAGATGAGAACTGCCCAGCTACAAGCAAAGACTGCCTGAAAAATAGCTCTCTTAAAAGTACCTTTATTGATCAGTAACCTATGAAGCAGAATCCATAAGAAGAAGAAAGGAAGACATATGAAGATCCAAATAGAAGAACCGAACGCTGCCTGGTTTTGAGATAAGAATTTTTGTTTTGTAAATCTTAATTGGGAGTTTTATCGGACTAGTATTGTGGAAGGGGAAGGTAAATGATAGGTTAGAGGATGGAGTTGTCAATAGTTGTTAGTTAATTATTCTCCGTTATACTTTAAGAAATAATGATTTGGAGATGCCAGTGTTGGATTGGGGTGTACAAGGTTAGAAATCACACAACACCAGATTATAGTCGAACAGGTGTATTTGGAAGCACTAGCTTTCGGAATGCTGCTCCTTCATCAGATGACAACTCCAAAAGTTAGTGCTTCCAAATAAGCCTGTTAGACTATAACCTGATGTTGTGTGATTTTTAACTTTAAGAAATAAAGTTGTTAATTTTTAATTTAAATAGTTCCTGGCCTCTCAAATTTTCACAGATTACTGCACGGGATGAATCTTTTCTGTGTTGCTGCTTTAAATTAAGCAGGACAGTTTACCCCATGTTATAACACTGCAAAGTGCAAACTAAAGACACCTTGGGAGCCCGGAGCAGAAGCCTGACAGTGATAAACTGGGGCTTATTACAGTTGAGCACTTTCCAGACTCTATATAGGAGAATGGATCTCGGAGCATGCAAAAATAAAGTAAAGCATGGGTAATGCCATTGCAGAAAGACGGCCCTGAATTTGGAGCTCAGAGAAGGGGAAGATATCCATATTAATTGACTGAAGCCTGGCTGGCTTCCTCACCAGTGCAGTTGATACTATATCTCTGAACTAAGTCTGAGTAACCTTTGTACTACATTCATGTAGATCGCAATTAAGCTAGTTCTTAAATTAGAATAAATTAGAAGTGCATTAAGTTTAATTGACTTTATTGTATCTACCTAAATTGATCCAGCAGAGAATTGGTCAACAGAGTCAAATGATATAAAAAATAAACAAGAAAACAGAGACCACAATCAAACAGTCATGATGTTAAATGAGGGGTTAAATGAGCTACTCCTCCTCCTAATTCAGATGTAAGTATCATTTTTCACAGTAACTGGGACTTCTGGCCTGCATCACACAATCCGGAAAACAAGTGGCTCACACAAAATGACATCTCTGTTCACTGAATAAATGCTATCTGCTCATCATGATATTTCCAGCTATAGCACAGAACTCATTTTACAGAAGATCGAGAAAAAGCTAACAGCTCAATAGGCATATTTTACAATACCCAGGAAGTGATGGAGTGGAACTAGTTCTCAAGTGATATCTCCTTTTCCCACAGTGATAATAAACTTTAACTCCACCAAGTAAAACAGTTTGTATTTTTAGTATGTAAACCACAGTAGACAGATACTCTAAATATAGCACACCAGATTTGTCATGTGCGACAGATGTGAATGTATTAGCCTTTGCTTTTGGTAACTTTTAGAAGGTAATGTTCTCCCAGTTTTCACTTTTCTCAATATTTTTCTGTCTCCAAAAGGGGTAATACAGCGTTATGTCGATAAAGCACAAGCAAATCTCCGATACCTTGACTAAATGGTGATTCTTCACATCTGCCCAGAAAATGAGCATTTGCAAGCAATTTTGTATTGAAGTTGATTATTTAATAAGATGTCTTTTATATAAAGTCAAAGATAAAGAAGACAATTTTTTTTCACAAGGACAATTCCAATGATTCATACCCTCTTAATGAAGAAACTGGTTAATTTTCTGCTTTAAGCCAATACCACTGCCAACACATTGAGAAACCAATCTGGAATATTTTGGCTGTAGTTTTCTGCATATACTTTTTCCTGGAGCCTGCTTGTTCCATGTCTCTTCAGTATGGCTAATGCACTGTAATCTTCCATTCTGTACATCCAAACGTAGTCAATTCCCAAATACAATTCATTAGTGTAGTGTCTAAGGCCTCTCTTCATAGATTCATTCTCGACCTGTCTCTTATCTTTGACTGATGACAGAGTTAGATCATCATAATTTGCATGAATCGCATTATACCACCTCTCCTCCAGTTGACTTTCATTTACTGGTCATTCTGCTATAAAGTGGGTTTCGTTAACGTGAATTCATTGTAACACAGTTGACGAACTGGGGACACTATTTTTAAAGCGCTAACTTTTTAAAACTTGTAATCACATTACAGGCAACACATGGCCAACACTTTAAGCATTATTTCTAATAAGCAATTTTTCTATAATACGGGGTTGCACAAGAACCCATCATCATGTTTTAGAAGAACTACCTGTACTTATACATTCTTTGTAAATATTAATGTCTTTACGAACATCATTGTGACCACAATCACTTTTATCACAATTACCAATAATCCAACCAAAGTCTAAATTTCAATCTGGAAATCTGACTGGACACTCTGAATATGTTTTCTTGAGTTCAGCACTAGGATGATGGTGCAGTATTTTGTCTAGAGTAGTTGTATGACTTTATACATCAGCTGATTTAGTACATGTATGGCTGTCCCACAGCCAGTGACCTCTTGTCATTTAGCTTGAGTAAGAGCAATGCCTTTCTACTCGTTCTGTATATACTTCTAGGTGTCCTGACAATACAAGATAGGGATGTAACCAATTTTTCTCCCTAGTGAGATTGAGAGTCGAGTCCAGCCAAAGTGTGATTAGGATTGGGGTTACTGGGTCAGATGGTGAGAATGAACAGCAGTAACAGCCTACTGCTGTCTTTGGAGTCAGGAATAGTGTTCCTGCCTGTTCAAAATCCACAAATAAAGAGCTTTTTTTTATCATGATGGTCCAACAGCCTTTTTAAGATCAATTACTTAGGCAGCATTCCTGGAAGTACACCCAAAGCAATAGCAGAAGTTTAGTCTTGTGTCACAAATGACAACTAATGCCAACAAACTGGATTAGAAAAGAATGCAAAATTCTCACTGCAATATTGAAAAGAGGCCTCCTTGAGGTCAATTAAAAAGAGCTTATGTAATTCAGCAGTGGTTCAAACATTGTTTCTGTATTAGCAAGGGTCTAAACCATTTGCATGGTTGAACCATGCAATGTATCATGTGAAAACATGTCTGCTCACCCGATCCCCTTCAAAGCCATGTGAAAATATCAAGAATATGAGAGAAAAATTGTTCATATTCTGTGTTGTGGCCTTACCGTGTGGCATTCTCTAAAGCCCTAGAGAAGGCAGCGTAGTCAGCCAGAGAGTGCTGTAACGAGTAAAACCAAGTTGCTGCATCCTTGATGAGTGAGTTTGAGTTTTCTCCTCCCAGCGCATTCTGAAGAGCTTCATAGAAAGCTGTTTTACTTGTTGATTTTTCGGAAGATTCTTCAAACTTCTGAATAATACAAACCACAGCAAGAAAAAACTGTGAGTACAATTGTGAAAATATGTTCGGACATTTGAAAAGAATTAGAATTTAGTGCTCATCGCAATGAGAGGTATCATGCATCCCCAGCTGCTCAAATGCAAACATCCCATGTTCCATAAAAGAATAACAAAAACTGTTAAAAATCATACAACATCTGGTTATAGTCCAACAGGTTTATTTGGAAGCATTAGCTTTCTATGTGGAATACATACTCCACAACCACCTGATGAAGGAGTCGCGCTCCCAAAGTTAGTGCTTCCAAATAAACCTGTTGGACTATAACCAGGTGTTGTATGATTTTTAACTTTGTACACCCCAGTCCAACACCGGCACCTCCAAAACAAATAAAATGTGGAATTGAGTCAGGAAAAGGGCAGGTTTGTTCCTCAGTTTGATTCAACTGATCTCTGCTTTTCAGCACAATGTGTGAAGGAGGAGAGATTCCTCCCAGCCTATTCCTGATGAAGGGCTTTTGCCCAAAACGTCGATTTTCCTGCTCTCGGATGCTGCCTGACCTGCCGTGCTTTTCCAGCACCACTCTAATCTAGACTCTGGTTTCCAGCATCTGCAGTCCTTGTTTTTACCTATTCCTCCCCAGTGACCAAGGCACTTTGGATTGCTTTTATCTTGATCTAATGAGATGGTAAATTGTTTCCTTGCAGTCTGCAGGGAATGAATTCTTCATCAGAGTTTGGCATTTGTGAGCACATAAAAATTCAGATCCAGATGAAATTGAGAATAATGGCTGCTCACCCAGATAGCATACTCATGTCTAGGTTCAAACATATAGGAAATCCTGGGTGGGGTACCCTCATGAAGACAGAATAAATAGAATTAAGGAAAACATTGACTCCCCCAGTCTCCTTCAGCCCTGCAATTGTGGATGTAATATATTAACTGAGTGCAGAGGAGATAAAATGCCCACTGGCTGTTAAAACTAAAAGCTGCATCTACACATTATTTAATAAAAAAAGGGAAAATTGTAGTAATATCTGCAATTGTACAGTGCTTTTCTTGATCAATCTTAAAGTTCCTTAAACATCCCCACACAGATATGATTGGGGCATTGGAATGCATTGGAACATTGTACATTCTAATGTCCCAATCCTATTTGTGGGGCACTTCCACAAGAAGGATATGTTGAATTAGAACAGACCAACTCCAGTCAGGCATGTCATTTTGTAAATATTTTCTTCGGAAGCTTGAGCACATAGATAATAAAAACTTATGAATGTTGGTGCTCAACATTCTTGGCAACAGAATTAAGCCTTCTTGTACTTTGCTTTTGAGCTTCTGTGATACAGAGCTGCAGCAGTTTTCCAATGGGCACCATAGCTATTGGCAGTGTACCATACGGGAAGATCAAAAAGAATGAGGGCGGGACTGTGGGGTACAAATAACTCAAGTAGGCAAAAGTGAGGAATGCAGATGCTGGAACCAGAGTTTAGATCAGAGTGGTACTGAAAAACCACAAAAGGTCAGGCAGCACAAGCCTTCATTTTGGTAATGAGGATTCTGCGGTGTTGACAACTCTATATTTTTCATTTTTAGTGATAATTTCTCGGTATCATTCCTTTTTTTTTGAGACTTTCCCAGTGGTTTGATACAACTGTGCTGCTTGCTACATCAATTCAGGAGGATCTTGAAAATCAACTGCATTGCTGTTTGTCCAAGTCATGTGTGGACCAAATAAAACAGCAGATTCTCTTCCTGAAAGGGAAATGGGGAGTCAGACAGAATTTTACAACAATGTTTTCTTGGTCATTGTTAATTCCACATTTTATTGAATTTCAATTTTACTGTCTGCCATTGTGAGCCTTGAATCCAAGTCTCCAGAGCACGTGCCTGGGGTTTTGGGTTACCAATGCACTGACACTATCACTACGTAATCACCTTGACAATAATGCTCACCTCTTTGCTTTTCTTCTCTGGGTTGACTGACTGACTTTTTATTTCAGAGCATGAGCAGCCTGGCTCCTTGTAATATTGAGCACAAAGTACCAATTATATAAGGAAAGTGGAGAGCGGTGCAGGGGTTGGGGGGGGCAGCGGGCGTAGTTTAGAACATAGAACAATACAGCACAGAACAGGCACTTCGGCCCACGATGTTGTGCCAAACCTCTATCCTAGATTAAGCACCCATCCATGTACCTATCCAAATGCCGCTTAAAGGTCGCCAATGATTCTGACTCTACCACTCCCACGGGCAGCGCATTCCATGCCCCCACCACTCTCTGGGTAAAGAACCCACCCCTGACATCTCCCCTATACTTTCCACCCTTCACCTTAAATTTATGTCCCCTTGTAACACTCTGTTGTACCCGGGGAAAAAGTTTCTGACTGTCTACTCTATCTATTCCTCTGATCATCTTATAAACCTCTATCAAGTCACCCCTCATCCTTCGCCGTTCCAACGAGAAAAGGCCGAGAACTCTCAACCTATCCTCGTGCGACCTATTCTCCATTCCAGGCAACATCCTGGTAAATCTTCTCTGCACCCTCTCCAAAGCTTCCACATCTTTCCTAAAGTGAGGCGACCAGAACTGCACACAGTACTCCAAACGTGGCCTAACCAAAGTCCTGTACAGCTGCAACATCACTTCACGACTCTTGAATTCAATCCCTCTGCTAATGAACGATAATACACCATAGGCCTTCTTACAAACTCTATCCACCTGAGTGGCAACTTTCAAAGATCTATGTACATAGACCCTAAGATCCCTCTGTTCCTCCACCTGACTAAGAACCCTACCATTAACCCTGTATTCCGCATTCTTATCTGTTCTTCCAAAATGGACAACCTCACACTTGGCAGGGTTGAACTCCATCTGCCACTCCTCAGCCCAGCTCTGCATCATATCTAAGTCCCTTTGCAAATGACAAATACCCTCCTCACTGTCCACAACTCCACCTATCTTCGTATCATCTGCAAATTTACTGACCCACCCTTCGACTCCCTCATCCAAGTCATTAATAAAAATTACAAACAGCAGAGGACCCAGAACTGATCCCTGCGGAACTCCACTTGTCACTGGGCTCCAGGCTGAATATTTACCATCTACCACCACTCTCTGACTTCGACCGGTTAGCCAGTTTTCTATCCAATTGGCCAAATTTCCCTCTATCCCATGCCTCCTGACTTTCCGCATAAGCCGACCATGGGGAACCTTATCAAATGCCTTACTAAAATCCATGTACACTACATCCACTGCTCTACCCTCATCCACATGCTTGGTCACCTCCTCGAAGAATTCAATAAGACTTGTAAGGCAAGACCTACCCTTCACAAATCCGTGCTGGCTGTCCCTAATCAAGCAGTGTCTTTCCAGATACTCATAAATCCTATCCCTCAGTACCCTTTCCATTACTTTGCCTACCACAGAAGTAAGACTAACTGGCCTGTAATTCCCGGGGTTATCCCTATTCCCTTTTTTGAACAGGGGCACAACATTCGCTACTCTCCAGTCCCCTGGTACCACCCCCGTTGACAGTGAAGACGAGAAGATCATTGCCAACGGTACTGCAATTTCCTCTCTTGCTTCCCACATAATCCTAGGATATATCCCGTCAGGACTTGTCTATCCTCAAGTTGTTCAAAATGTCCAACACATCTTCCTTCCTAACAAGTATCTCTTCTAGCTTACCAGTCCATTTCACACTCTCCTCTTCAACAATACGGTCCCTCTTGTTCGTAAATACTGAAGAGAAGTACTTGTTCAAGACCTCTCCTATCTCTTCCGACTCAATACACAATCTCCCACTACTGTCCTTGATCGGACCTACCCTCATTCTCGTCATTCTCAGGTTTCTCACATACGCATAAAATGCCTTGGGGTTATCCTTGATCCTATCCGCCAAGGATTTTTCATGCCCTCTCTTAGCTCTCCTAATCCCTTTCTTCAGGTCCCTCCTGGCTATCCTGTATCCCTCCACTGCTCTGTCTGAACCCTGTTTCCTCAATCTTATGTAAGCCTCCTTCTTCCTCTTTACTAGACATTCAACCTCCCTCGTCAACCAAGGCTCCCTCATATGACCATTTCTTTCCTGCCTGATAGGTACATACATATCAAGGACACGTCGTATCTGCTCCTTGAAAAAGTTCCACATTTCCACCACATCCTTCCCTGACAGCCTATGCTCCCAACCTATGCTCCTCAAATCCTGTCTTACAGCATCGTAATTTCCCTTCCCCCAATTGTAAAATCTACCTTGTTGTGCGCACCTATCTCTCTCCATAACCAAGGTGAAAGTCACAGAATTCTGGTCACCATCACCAAAATGTTCACCCACTGACAAGCCCATCACTTGTCCCGGTTCATTACCGAGTACCAAATCCAATATGGCCTCCCCTCTGGTTGGACAATCTACGTACTGAGTTAGAAAAGCTTCCTGGACACTCTGCACAAACACCGGCCCATCCAATCTACTTGATCTAAAGAGCTTCCAATCAATATTTGGGAAGTTGAAGTCACCCATGACTACGACCCTGTGGCTTCTGCACCTTTCCAAAATCTGTTTCCCAATCTGTTTCTCCACATCTCTGCTGCTATTGGGGGGCCTATAGTAAACACCCAACAAGGTGACTGCACCTTTCCTATTTCTGACTTCAGCCCATACTACCTCCAAAGGCAGATCCCCCTCAAACTTCCTTTCTGCAGCCGTTATACCATTTCTAATTAGCAATGCCACCCCCTCTCCTTTTTTACCAACCTCCCTAATCTTACTGAAACATCTGTAACCAGGAACCTCCAACAGCCATTCCTGTCCCTCATCTATCCACGTTTCCGTGATGGCCACAACATCGTAGTCCCAGGTACCGATCCACACCTTAAGTTCACCCAGCTTATTTCGGATACTCCTTGCATTGAAGTATATGCACTTGAGCCCATCTCTGTGTCCGCAAGTATTCCCTGTCAGTGCTACCTTCTCCACAGCCTCCCTACAGTCTTGGACATCCTGACACACAGCTAGCTTACTTGCTGGACTACAAGTCCGGATCCCATCCCCCTGCCAAATTAGTTTAAACCCCCCCCGAAGAGTGCTAGCAAACCTACCCCCAGGATATTGGTGCCCTTCTGGTTCAGGTGCAACCCGTCCTGTTTGTACAGGTCCCACCTTCCCTAGAATGCAGTCCAATTGTCCAAATACTTGAAGCCCTCCCTCCTACACCATCCTTGCAGCCACGTGTTCAACTGCACTCTCTCCCTATTCCTTGCCTCACTGTCAGTTTGCATCAGGCCTCGTTATCAAATACACTGAATGCACAGATATTACAAATAACTCATTACCTTTGGAACCAGAAAAAGGTATAATCAGTACAAGAGTAAAAGGTTATATCAAGAGGGGTGACCTTATAGAGGTTTACAAAATTATGAGGTGCATGGATAGGATAAATAGACAAAGTCTTTTCCCTGGGGTCAGGGAGACCAAACTAGAGGGCATAGATTTAGGGTGAGAGGGGAAAGATATAAAAGAGACCTAAGGGGCAACTTTTTCATGCAGAGGGTGGTACATGTATGGAATGAGCTGCCAGAGGATGTGGTGGAGGCTGGTACATTTGCAACAATTAAGGGGCATTTGGATGGGTATATAAATAGGAAGGGTTTGGAGGGATATGGGCTGGGTGCTGGCAGGTGGGACTAGATTGGGTTGGGATATCTGGTCGTCATGGATGGGTTGGACTGAGGGGTCTGTTTCCATGCTACACATCTCTATGACTCTATAATTCAAGACATATTTTACAATTTCTGACAGTTCATCAGTCTTAATAAACCTGATTCTTGGTACCCTTCTTTGACAAGGGTGCTGATTCAAAACTTTACAACACAAGCAATGTGCCTTTCCTGTGGTTCTGTATTTAATCTCTTTTGGTGGATATCATGTATTGCTGACAAGATTAGAGTGGTGTTGGAAAAGCACAACAGGTCACGCAGCATCTGAGGAATAGGAAAAATTGATGTTCTGGGCAAAAGCCCTTCATCAGGAATGGATCTCAGCCTCATTCCTGATGAAGGGCTTTTGCCTGGAATGTCAATTTTTCTTGCTCCTCAGATACTGCCTGACCTGCTGTGCTTTTCCAGCACCACTCTGATCTAAACACTACAAATAACTCAAGATCAAACAAATAACTAAACTAGGAAGTTGTCATCTCTACAGCATGTGTACACAAAAGGGGGACACTTCTTCGAAGGATCTATTTGACTGAAACTTCTCACCAGAGATAGCACACTACTTTTTGAATGAGTAATTATTAACTTACAGGCATATGCATCAATATTAAAATAAATTGAATTGATACTGCTTTCTCTGACTCACAGGCAGTAATTTATCAGCATTGAGATTAAGAATAGACTGCTGACAATTTCCGGGATAATTCTGACACTTTGACTGGTTTTTGGTTAATTAGAACACAAAGGCTTGAGACCAAAACAAATACATCAATATAACTTACTCAGTCAAATGTTAGGATAGCCATGTTATTGGAATGCTAACACTAAATTAATCATTCATACATTGACTCAAACATAAACATAAAAATGCTGGAAATGCTGAGCAGCTCAAGAAGCATCTATGTAGAGGAATAGAGTCAACATTGCAATTTTTTGTTTTTGATCTAGGATTCCAGCAGGATTTGGCTTTTACACAAATTCAAGCATCTGCATTAAGTAAAGATAACATTTAAATTTTTTTCCACTCTCTCCACTGACTTTATCTAAATTTTCTGAAGATAGGAGTGCAGTAAATTTTGTGTTCTTAGAAGGGACCATTATATCAGTGCAAAGAAATATTTTCTGCCTTTTGCTAATTTCAGTGTCTTCCTCCTTTCCCTACTGTCCAAGTCCTTGAGCTTCTCCTCATAATTTAGAACTGCAAGCTATGAAATGGCTTTGTGCATGGGAAATTGTGTCTCACTAACGCGCTTGAGTAATGAAGAGGATTGATGGGAGCAAAGCAGTAGACGTGATCTATATGGACTTCAGTAAGGCGTTTGAAAAGGTAGGCTGGTTAGCAAGGTTAGATCATATGGAATACAGGGAGAACTAGCCATTTGGATACAGAATTGGCTCAAAGGTAGAAGACAGAATGTGGTGGTGGAGGGTTGCTTTTCAGACTGGAGGCCTGTGACCAGGAGTGTGCCACACAAATCCATGCTGAGGCCACTGCTTTTCATCATTTATATCAATGACTTATAGAGTCAGACAGTTATAGAATCATAGAGATATACAGCACAGAAACAGACCCTTCTAGTCCCATTTGCCAGTACTTGGCCCATTTCCCTCTAAACCCTTCTATTCATATACCCACCCAGATGCCGTTTTAATTGTCATAATTGTACCAGCCTCCACCACTTCCTCTGGCAGCTCAATCCATACATGCACCACCCTATGCATGAAAACGTTGCCCCTTAAGTCCTTTTAAATCTTTGCCTTATATGTGATATTGGCATATGAAGAAGAAGTGGGTCATTTAACCTCTTAAACCTCCTTTGTCACTTGATAAGATTTTGACTGATCTTTAATGTGGAATCAAATTCTTTTTGTTGTATACCCAAATTATCTTTTGACACCCATTTCTGCTGAGGTTATGGTAACAGAGCACGAGGAATTGCCCAATACCTGAGAATGTGTAGAACAATGACAGAAAATGCTGGAAGAACTCAATAGGTCTGGCAGCATTATCAGATGGACTGCAGAGGTTCAAGAATGCAGTTCAACCTCAGTGCAATCTTTTCAAGGGCCATTTATGAATTGGCAATAAATGCTGTCCTAACCAGCAATGACCACATCTCAAGAATGACTGAAAAGCATCTGTGAGAGTGTTAGAGCTCTAAAGAAGAGGCATTGGACTCAAAGCATCAACTCTGTTTCTCTCTCAACAGATAGAGCATAGAGACCTTTTACAGCATAGAGAGAGGCCATCGGCCCAGCAGATATCCATCAAATATCCATCCATTCCAATCCTGTTTTTGATCCATAGCCTTATATGCCATTGCATTTCAAGTGTTCATCAAAATAGTTCTTAAGTGTCTTGAGGATTCATGCACCACCACCTTGTTAGGCAGTGTGCTCCAGATACTCAACTGGCTGGGTGCAAACATTTTTCCTCAAGTCCCCTCTAAATTGCTTACCCCTTACCTTAAAACTGCTCCCTGGTTACTGGCTAATTACTGACTACTAAGAGCAAATGTTTCTCCCTATCTATACTATCTATGTCCTTCAGAATTTGCAATGTCAATCAGATACCTCCTCAGTCTTCTCTGCTCTAATGAAAACAATCCCAGCCTATCTAATCTCTCTTCATAGATCATTTCTCCGGTCCAAGCTGGTGAATTTCTTCTGCATCCTCTAATGACCAATCACATCCTTTCTATAGTAATGCTGACCAGAACTGCACACTACTCCAGCTGTAGCCTAGCAATGTTATACACCGCTCCATCATAACCACCTTGCTCTTGTATTCAATGCTTTCACTAATAAAGGCAAGTATTCTATATGTCTTCTCAACAGCTTATTGACTTGTCCTGCTGCTATGGACAAACAAACACACTTTGTCCCTTTGCACTTCCTTGGATCCTGCCATCAATGTTTACTCCCTTGCTCTTTTAGTTAATAATTTATCCTTAAATAATAAATTAAGAGCCCATTCAATCTCCTCCCTTGCAACCTTTAGCAGCCTAGGATATATCTTAAATGGGTTTGGTGACTTGTCCATTTTCAAGCCTGCAAAAACTGTTAATACCTCCCCTCTCTCAATACTAATTCATTCAAGTATAATACAATCCCCCTTACTGATTTCTACATCAATCCCACAGCAGGCCCTCAAATCTTGCTGTCTCCCATGTCCAGGGTAAACACATGGCAATGTGCATGTCTGGGCTGACAATGTTTGGAGTGCTGTCAGTGTGTGGTGGGCTGTTCCAAGATCAGCACCTGGTAAGATGGGGTGGAAATTGAATATGAGGCATACCATAGGATATACTAGATAATTAGTGAGGTGAATTTGGTAAGACATGGTGAGAGAACTTTGGGTCTTGTGGCAAGAATCACCAAACGATTCGATGCAACTTAGATTTAGCCAAAAAGAAAGTAAGATTCAGTCATGGTGTCCATTATCCAGGGTGAGGGTGGGTTGGTCTATGGGACTTAAGAAATCAATTGTCGTGTTAAAGACAATCAAGTTTACATCAAGTATTTTAAGGATGATTCTACTCGTGGATAACGTAAAAAAAATCTGAATGAGTTGACAGAGGTGCTGACAAATTAGCCTTTACTTTCTGGAATCATGTACAACATAGGGAAAAAATGACGACTGCAGATGCTGGAGATGGGCTGACAATGTTCCTGAAGAAGGGCTTATGCCCGAAACGTCGATTCTCCTGCTCCTTGGTCGCTGCCTGACCTGCTGCGCTTTTCCAGCAACACATTTTTCATCATGTACAACAGAGTCAGGTTTTATGGAAAAGATTGAACAGCTTATTGGCCTGAAACTGGAAACTAAAAGCAAAAATAAGGTCAAGTGATTGATGGTTTCAATTGATGGTTGTCTAGACAAGAATGCAGATTAAAATTAGAGAATCTGAAAACAGAGCATTTTTTTATGAAGGTGAGATATGAGTTTGAGTAAAATCAGCGAAATTTGCATTTATTGTTCACTTGCTGTCTATAAAGTAATAATTTTTACTTGATCTGTTTTAGTCAAATGCTTCTTGGTTTACCTTCTGAAGAACTAGAGGGGCCATTTCAAGTATGAAATAATATCAAGTTCAGATACTAAAGAACTCCACTCATTGATCATAAAGTTAGACAAAGGGCAGAATGTGAATAGGCCAAACATGAAATACTTAGGCTATTTAGAGCAGTGGTAAGCACCTGAGGCAAGAGTCTAAAGTTGTAACATTTTCAATGTCCTGGAGTTGTATTACCAATTTGCAGGGCTCTCAATGTCTCTGTGGAAGAAAGGAGGTTGGATACTTTGTAAAATAATCTATTAAACAGTCCTTCCCCACAATATTTTGAAGGTGAAGTGCTTGGTTGGTATTTGTGAAGTTTAAAGTTTAACGCCACGTTAACAAAATCTTTTCTTATGGATGGCAACAAGAGTGAATGAAACTGAAACACAGGAGTGTCAGTCCACACCATTGAGCTATTCCTTGACTTTGGACTATTCAACAAAGTCAACAACAGAACAATGGCAAGAATGCACCTACCAGATCAGTCTTGTTGAATGGTGGAACAGGCTACAGGGGCTGAAAAGTCACTTCTGCTTCCAATGCCTACGCCTGTATTCTACATGTGTCTATCAGTCAGAGGCAATATGCAAAATTGAGCCGATTTTGAGGTTTTTTCACATCTATAAAAGATCATGTAGGTTGTTTAGCTGGGGCCATATCTTGGTATGGTGGGAATGAGAGGTCAAGGGGATTGTCACCAGAGAAAATGAGTCTCCAATCAGCAGTCACTGCTGCAGTGTCAGAGTTTGCAAACTCTAATGATCAAACTATGGCAAAATTGAGGACTGTAACCCACAGTTTAGTGACCCCTGATCTATACAATTCATTTCAAAATCTCCCCATAATGAGATCAACATTCAGGGTACTCTGTGGTTGAAGAGATTTTTCTGAATTTCCTATTGATTTCTTGGTAAGTATTTTATATCGATGGTGTTTAGTTAGGCTCCTAGACACAAAAGGAAACATTCCCTCTGTAGCTACTTGATCAAAACCTTTCATAATTTTACAGATGTCTATGGGGTACCACTTAGCCTTCTTTTTCAATCAAAAAAAGCCCAAGTTTATTAAACCTTCCCTATAAGTATATGCAAGTATTTCTGGCAATTTCTATTGAAGTCTTCTTTGATTTCTCTCCAGTACCTCTATAACCCTTTTATAATATGATGACTAGAACTGCACCAAGCACTCTCAGTGTGGTATAACCACGGTTCCATGCAGTTTTGGTATAACATCCTTACTTTTCAATTCTATCCTTCCAGACATATTATACCTGATGCTTTGTTACATTTCTTAATGCATTTCTAACCTGCAATAAAATATTTAGTAATTACTGTATTTGCACTCAGAGATCAGAATGATTCTCTACCCATGTAGCCAGTCATTTTAACACAGCTCATTAGTATGTCCTCAGCATGCTGCAATGTTCCAGTGAATCACAGCGCAAACTGCAGGAACAATATCTTATTTTCAGACTAATCACTTTACAACCTTATGGACTTAATATTGAGTTCAACACCTTCAAATTGTGAACCAGCTCCCATTCATTCCCTTTCCTTTAGCTTTACTTGGTGCATTCTCTGTCATCATGTCCTTTATCACTGCCCTACTCCAGTGGAACTGTCTGTTCTTTCCAGTCTGGCAGTTCTGCCTTTCTCACATTCTGATCACTTAATCTGCATTACCAACACCCTTTCTCATCCAGCATTCCAGCCTTCTACTATTGCATAAATGTTGCCACCTTCACATTTCACATCAGCTCTGATCAAGTCAGTATGGATTTAGTAAGGGGAAGTCGTGCCTGACAAACCTGTTACAATTCTTTGAAGAGGTAAAAAATAGGTTAGACCAGGGAAACCCAGTGGATAGTATCTATCTAGACTTCCAAAAACGCCTTTGGTAAGAAGCCTCATGGGAGGCTGCTGAGTAAGGTGAGGGCCCATGGTGTTCAAGGTGAGCTACTGGCATGAATTGAGGATTGGCTGTCTGACAGAAGGCAGAGAGTTGGGATAAAAGGTTCATTTTCAGAATTTCAGCCGGTGACAAGTGGTGTCCCACAGGGTTCAGTATTGGGGCTGCAGCTGTTCACTTTATATATTAATGATCTGGATGAAGGGACTGGGGGGCATTCTGGCGAAGGTTGCCAATGATACCAAGTTAGACGGTCAGGCAGGTTGTACTGAGGAGGTGGGAGGCTGCAGAAAGATTTAGATAGTTTAGGAGAGTGGTTCAGGAAATGGCTGATGAAATTCAACATGAGCAAATGAAAAGTCTTGCACTTTGGCAAAAAACAATACAGGCATAGGCTATTTTCTAAGTGGTGAGAAAATTCATAAAGGCAAAGTACAAAGGGATCTGGGAGTACTAGTCCAGGATTCTCTAAAGGTTGGCTTGTAGGTTGAGTCCATGGTTAAGAAAGCAAATGTAATGTTGTCATTTATCTTAAGAGGGTTGGAATATAAAAGCAGGGATGTGGAAACTTACAAGATAATGTATGGCTTAGAAAGGGTGGATGCTGGGAATTTGTTTCCGTTAGGTGGGGAGACTAGCACCCGTGAGCACAGCCTTAGAATTAGAGGGGGTCAATTTAGAATGGAAACGAGGAGTCATTTCTTCAGCCAGAGAGTGGTCGGCCTGTGGAATTCATTGCCACAGAGTGCAATGGAGGCCAGGACGTTAAATATCTTCAAGGCAGAGATTGACAAATTCTTGATCTTGCAAGGAATTAAGGGCTATGGGAAGAGTGCGGATAAGTAGAGTTGAAATGCCCATCAGCCATGATTGAATGGTGGAGTGGACTCGATGGGTCAAATGGCCTTACTTCCCTTCCTATGTCTTATGGTTTTATGGTCTCAAGTCATCGCAACTCGAAACGTTAGTTTGCTCTCTCTTCATGGATGCTGACTGACTCACTATGATTTCCAACAGTTTTTGTTTTCAGTTCCTCCACCCAACCTGGGCTTGCAATTTCCAACTAATTACTGACTTTGCAGTTCTCTCTGCCAAGAATGACCTTCCTATTCTTCCTGTATTATAGTAAAGCTGTATATCAAAAGTGGTTAATTTGCTGTAAACTGCTTTGGAACATCTGGACATTATGAAAGGTGCTACATAAATCTAGATGTCTCAAAGCAGTTTACAGCAAATTAACCACTTTTGATATGCAGTTACTTAGACAAAAACAGAAGTTTCTGGAAAAGCTCAGTAGGTCTGGCAGCATCTGTGAAGAGAAGTCAGAGTTAACATTTCAGGTCTGGATCTAATTTCTCTTCACAGATGCTGCCAGACCTGCTGAGTTTTCCCAGCAACCTCTGTTTTTGTTTCTGATTTACAGCATCTGCAGTTTTCATGATTTACATAGATATTGATTAAAGTAAATACATACATTGCATTACAATCCACTTCTATTTTTGAACAACTTGCATAATCCACACCTATTAGGATGCCTACCTCAAAGTAAGATGTATAGCATGTAACCTGCCTTCAAAGCTTTACCAATGCTGCTCCTGTGCCAGTTAAACTAAGACAAGCAAGAAAGAACACACATCCTGACTTTCTGGTTGAATTATGCTTTACTGCTTGTAGAACACAGATCCTTACTTTGCTGTTATTTAATTTTCTACTTCTTCAATGAAGATAATGCTTAACCTTTTTAACTTTGTTTCTTTTACTACTTCGTACCTAAATTTTTTTGTACCCTGGTGTGTTTGTACCTAAGATGGCTCCATCTGCGGAGGTGTTATACACTTTTCACTGTACTTCTGTACTTGACTACATGTGACAAATAAGATCTAAACTAAATCTAAAATGTTCCGATGCAAGCATGTGCAAATCTGACCAATCATAGTGTATTATAACATGATAATGGCATAATATCAACATTGCTGTCTATCTGTGATTCACTTGCTTCTTAACCGAATGATAGTGCCGATTATTTAGATGCTTCCTGTTACCCAAAATGTTGCCATTTCCTGGCACTAATACAGAACACATCATCTTACTTGTGCTTATTTCTGGCAGGAAGGATTTTATCAGCACCTTGCTGAGCAAGCATCTGTAAACTTCAGCTTTAAAAGGATCAAAGCCTTCAATTAATGAGCTAGTCTAGTGCCTCTATGTTGTTAACAATAAATACACATGTTTCTCCACAGGGTCTGAAAGCTAACAGCTATGAAAACCCAAATTGAGAGACAGTAAGCTGTTCAATTCCACAACTGAATCTGCTAGGCAACTGACAGAGCATGTGGGGCACTGCTGCCCTGCAGTTTGAACAAGGGATAAAAGTATAAAATCTATTATCTAAAATTGATAGATTACACTCCTAAAATGGTTAAATGCAGGTCAAATGAATGTTGTACACAGGTGTCTAATTTAGTGGTTAGAGGAATTTTAGATGAGTGCATTAGATCATTGTTTACTTATGTGCCATCCCTAAATTCTCTGGGCATAAAGTCTCTTAGTACCCACTGTTTAAATTAAGCAGAAGTTTGCAAACTCTGCTGGCTGGTGGTCAAAAGGAAAGTGGCAAAGGTATTGGAGGAAGGCAAAGGCTATTGTTGAGTTATGACTAATTAGAGCTGAAAATGTGTTGCTGGAAAAGCGCAGCAGGTCAGGCAGCATCCAAGGAGCAGGAGAATCAACGTTTCGGGCATGAGCCCTTCTTCAGGAAGGGCTTCCTGAGGTATTCTGGGCCTACCCGGAGCATTTAGAAAGGTGGGAGGGCGAACATAATTGAGCGGGTGATCAAACTTCAGATTTCTGACAGTGTGTTAAAGTGGGACAGCCACCCTGGTAATGGTTGGGAACCTCTTTACATTCATTAACATGCCATAAATACTCAACATTTAGAGGTGCTGTTGTTGGACTGGGTTGGACAAAGTTAAAAATCATACAACACCAGGTTATAGTCCAACAGCTTTATTTGGAGGCACTAACTTTTGAAGCTCTGCTTCTTCATCAGGTGGTTGTTGAGTAGAATCACACGACACAGAATTTATAGCAAAAGGACTGGAGTGTAATATTAAACAAATTTAGCTCGAGTCTTTCATCTTTTAGGGTGATCATGTTAGTTTCAGTTCCTTCATATGTAAATCCCAGAACTTTTTTAAAGTTACATTCTCAAGATAGCTTTTAACAATCGGTATCATCTCAGCTCAGATAATGCATTGAAGGCGTGAGGTTAAAGTCTGTCTGTGTCCCAGTGTTAGGTCAGACTGATTCTATTTCTAAAGTGGGATTTACAGAAGTTTCAGTACCATTGAGTAGTGCACCATAAGAGGGACTACTGAAGCCATTGCAGCTAGTTGCAGATCAGTCAGTACCAATGTTGGAAGTGCATTCAATTGACTAGGGATAATGTCACCCGACACGAAGGTGAGGACTGCTGATGATGGAGAATAGAGTCAAAAGTGTGGTGCTGGAAAAGCACAGGAGGTCAGGCAGCATCGAGGAGCAGGAGAATCGCTGTTTCGGGCAAAAGTCCTTCATCAGGAAGTCACCTACATGTCCCACACACACTGCAGGAGAATCTGCAGCCTACAGCTTTGGAGGAAACACTGCGCCTGTAGAATGGAAGTAGGATCGAATTTCCTCGCCACCAACACCTTTCAAACTACATGTGGAGATTCTTGTGGCACTTCCCAATTGCCAGTTAACAAGTATATTCATGAAATCTGTCATCCCCAGGGGTGGGTAATGAGAACATGGGGTACCCCCAGAACACAAGAATAATGACCCCAGCACAGGATCCATACTCCCAACCACTGCCCCCCGCCCCCAGACTGATGCTGCACAGTGCTACAATGTTGCCCATGCATTCGCAAGGGACATCATTGAACAGACAAGTGATGCTTTTCCGCTGCCTGGACTGGTCAGGACAAGAATTCCAATGCCATGTCTCCAGGATAGTGAATGTTTGCTGTGCCTGAACAGTCCAACGCAATAACAGACTGACAGCCTAGAAGAGGGGAATGTGGACCGATGAGGAAGAAGGGGAATCTGACAGAGATGCTGTGGGAGACAGCATTGATGATGTTGCTACTGCAGAAACTAGAGCAGTACTGAGGTTGGCTAACAGGCCTGAAAGAGCCTAAATGCAGTGATTAAATTACTTAGAACTAATATACGTGGAGATTCAGAGCTAGGAGACTACAATGGCATTCCTGCTCTGTCAGAAAAGTTTGATTCTGACCATTCAGACCGTATACTCCTTTGTTCAGCCTTGAATGAAAGTTAGTTTATTCACCTTGCTCCAATGATCGAGTGCTCAGCTTCTGGGTGTGAACATCAGT
Source organism: Chiloscyllium punctatum (assembly GCF_047496795.1). NCBI lineage: Eukaryota > Metazoa > Chordata > Chondrichthyes > Orectolobiformes > Hemiscylliidae > Chiloscyllium > Chiloscyllium punctatum. Next base: position 32,147,023 of record NC_092743.1, read on the forward strand.
GTGCAGTGTACTGAAATACATTCCTGAAACATCAGTGAGCAAGGGACGTTCAACCAATGTTGAGATATAGAGGGCTGATACAATGCTGAATGACATGCTAAACCTGTACATCTATCTTAAGGTTACTCCCAGAGGGCAGCAGAGATTGGAAGACTCAATGCTCAAGGTACAGCTCAACATGACACACACAAATGTCAGTTGAGATGAATGCCCTTCAAAGTTGGCTTTGAGAGAATCAAAATAAATCAGAGACATCAATAGATATGAAAAGACCACATTAATATAGTAAGGTGTGGTATAGTTGTGAATAGCTGGGATGCAAATTACACAAAGGCAAGGCAAGGCAATGTAAGGCAGGGATACTGCGGACATGTGCAGGTAGACTCAGAGTGAGTGGGCACTAGGAGAGTAACCAAACAGGCCTGAGATGCAGCTGGTTTCAGTTCATGAGAGGTGTGTGTGTGTGTCTGTGTGTCTGTGTGCACAGTATCCTTGCAGCAGCATTACAATGACAGTTGTGACCTGAGGTGCAGTATTAAAATGTAGAATTGTCCAGTAAGTGGTTCTGAGATGTGCCATGAGATATATGGGATGCATGTGCTGGAATCTGCCCTGAAATTTTGGTGCCCAGTGTCCAATATGGAAGATCTTTCGAGCAAACAACAAGACGATATTCATGTCAAGAGTTCTCCATGCCTGATTTGTGAGGTGCATCTGGTAAGATAGGCAGCTGAGTGTTAATGAGGTAAATGTTGGCATTAATGAGGTATTTAAGAAGCTTTAACCTTTCCCAACAGAAAACCTGCCACTATCTAGGGAGCATGCCACTGAGCTAAAGCATAAACAATAGAGAAAGATGCCCCTGAAATTGCGATGAGCCTTGTGGGATTTCTTGTCCAATTCTATTACATTTCTTGCCATAGCCCAAATCTCTCAGATACATATAAGGTTTTGTCCAGTGTTTCTGAAAACAAAGTTCTTTCTGAGGCACAACACTATGTCCCATATTCTCTCCTCAGACCCCGCTTTGAGTGCAGTGCCCCAGTGGGATTTACACAGCAAGTAGATAACAAAACAAAGCTGCTGAGAGAGAGAGAGAGAGAGAGAAAGAATGAGAGACCACCAATATTAGACTTAAGTAATAAAGAATAAGACAGTGGAGGTCAAGTATTGATGCAAAGAGAGATGATTAGAAATGAAGGAAATATTTCAGAAACTTGTGGTGATTCAGTTTTATGCCTCACAACAGGGAAGGCTGAGGTGGGAGAGAGGGGTGTGTGTGGTGGTGAGGATCTGATTGAGTTGTATAAATCTGAGGGGCTCAGACAGTGTGGATCAGGAAAGGGCTTTTCCCTTAATAGAGGGATCAATAACCACAGAGCACAGGTAAGAAGCAGAAGGTTCAGAGGGGACTTGAGGCAAAAAAATGTTCATCCAGAGGGTTGTAGATATCTGGAACTAAAAGGGTATTGCCTATAAAAGTAGTAGAGATGGAAACCCTCAAGACATTTAAGATGAAACACCATGGTTTACAAGACAATGAGTGCTGGAAAATGGGTTTAGAATAGATAAATACAGTTCTGAAAAGGTTATATCAGACCCAAAATGTTAACTCAGTTCCTCTCTCCATGGATGCTGCCAGGCCTGCTGGGTTTCTTCAGCATTCTCTTTGTTTGTTTCAGACTTCCATCTTCCATGGTATTTTGCTTTCATTAGAATAGATAGATATTTGATGACCTGCATGAACATGATCAGTCTAAGGGTCTCCTTCCATGCGGTAAAGCCTCCATGACACTAATTTACTGGAAGTCATCAATTGCTTTGAAATTTACAGATGATTTAATCAGAGCTTGAACTCAATAAAAGATTTCCCTTCAGCACCTGCAAGTAATTCCAAATTCCCTTAGGATTTGAAAACATGGAACTGAGAATTGTGATAGAGAATAATTGTTTTAATTGTTGATTATGAGAGTGGTTTGGTTCTCTACAGTGTCACTAAATTGATTTTGATGTGTAAGAAATCACTTAATGAAAAGGATAGGGTTCACGACAAGTCAAATCATACATGCTCACTGGAAGGACAGATTCTGATTGGACAAATAACCCTTTCATGTCACTTCAAAGGTACTGACTTACACTGGTTACAGGAACCTCACCTGAGTGGTTTAGCTTAGCTCAATATGTATTAGAAAATATTAGCAAGTTGTTTGATTAGGGGTCACTTTAATTGAATCTCCATCATAGAGTCACTCAAAATCTACACAAGTGTATATAAACAAACACATGCACATGTATCTCCCAGCAGGAGTCATTGGCTGGTAAACAGAAGCAAGAACGGAGTGGCTCTTCCCTTCCTTACCCCCAAACAGACCAATGTCAGTTGTAGGATGTTTATTTCCAGCTCAAATATGTAACTAATTAAGTATTAATTCAGAGCATTCCTAATCTATCAGATTTAGTCACACAGTAGGCATGAATTCACCATCTAGCCTTATTGAATGATCAGTGTTGTGTCAGTCCACAAGAGGTTAATTGTTTCACAGCTAAGAATACATTCCAACATTCTTAAAACAAAGTTTTGATCTCACCTTGAGTGTTTTTGATCTTCTAACAAGCCCATCCTCCTCTGCGCTCCCAATCAATATGTCGACCTTGTGATATCGGCCGTGGGTTAGGGCAGTGACAGGAGGTTCCTGCAGATAAACCCCGTCCACTATGGGAGCCCATGAATGGAATGGTCCACTGACAGCTAATAGCTGTGGAAGCACAAAACAAACCAACATTCACCTTCAGACCTGAACCTGAATATGGAAACTTGCATTCATCTATGCAAATGAATTTACTGAAGGAAATCAGAAATATTAGATGAAGAAAGGTCCATGTTCATCAGGTTTCTTCACTGATCACAAAATGCAACAAAAAATTGAGCTGTTGCTTACCCATCTCAATTGATCTCTTAAAAACTAACACTTTTAAAATTTATTGTGTGTGAGAGTGAAGTGTCTGGGCCAGCAATTTTTTTTCCCCTTATTGCCCTCAAGAAGATGGTGGTGAGCTTTTTGAACCATTGCACTCCATTTTGTGAAGGTACACTGACAATGCCATTAGTGAGGCTGCTCCAGGATTAGGGTTGGGCTCCTCCCTCACATTATATCCTGAACCCCTCTTCCCTCACCCTGAACCCCCTCCCTCAACACATCTCGACACCTCTCCTCCCTTATCCTGACCCCCTCCTCCTTCACATTGCACACTGACACCCCCACCCCTCACACTGCATTCTGACACCCTATCCTCCCTTATCCTGATCCCCTTCATCCTCACACTGTATTCTGATTCCCTCTTCCCTCACAATGCACCCAAGCACCTCCTCCCACACACTGACACCCCCTCTCTCACACTGCACCTTCACTCCTATCTTACCTCATCCTGATCCCCTTTTCCTTCACACTGCATCCTACTTCCCTCCCTCCTCACCCTGATCCCCTCCTCCTTCACACTACACACTGACACCCCCTTCTCCCTCACACTACACACTGACCCCCCTCCTCCATCACACTACACACTGACCCCCCTCCTCCCTCACACTACACACTGATCCCCTCTAGCCCCCACATTACACACTGACCCCCCTCCTCCCTCACGCTGCACTTTGATCCCTTCCTTCCTCACCCTGACACCCCTCTTCCCTCACACTACACACTGACCCCCTCCTCCCTCATGCTGAACTCTGACTCTCTCCTCCCACACTCTGACTCCAGTTCTCCCTCACACTGCACTCTGAGCCCTTCTCAGTTCTTCATCAAAAAGCTACTTGAATATGTTTTTGAAATAGGCATTGTCAAATATTAGCAGATACAGTTTACGTTTTAGGCGTGCATGACTTGCACAAACAGAGTACATGAGGCATTTGCAGCCTTTTCTTTACTTGTTCATCCATTTCTAATATTATGAGGAAACATTTTTTCTCCTTGAGGGCAATGGGAATCTGGAATTCACTGCTTGTAAGCTTGGTAGAGATAGAATCCTTCAAAACATTTATGAAATATGAACATGTGATGCCAAGGTATACAAAGCACTGCGCAAAGTGTTGGAAAATGAGATGAGAATATTTAGTTGCTTGTTTTGACCACTGCAGACATGATGGGCTGAATGGCCTCCTTCTGTGCCATAGATCTTTATGACTCTAATATTCTGATGAACCATTCCAAATCCTGTAGGAAATTGACTGCTGAATGATTCAATTTTACCTAAACAAATCTGTGGATTTGAGTGTGTTAAAACGCTGGGGTAAAGTCTGATAAAACGGTTTACAATCAAATCCTGCCTTCAGTGGTTATTCTGACCTTAACCTTGCATGTTGTGCAGATGGACAACCAATCCAGTCCAAGGGGATGAATTGGAATTTCAAATATGCTGATGAGACTCTGAGTTTATTTGTTATTCAGGTTTTTAAATTTAACTCTGATTGACAGGGTTTCCAACCTGAGCGAACTTCAGGTGGTTTCAGGAGGCGAATGTCTTCGCAGCTACCTCCTGGATCAAGGTGCTTCATCTGTAAAACTTGAAGAATAAGGAACCCTTGCTCATGGCTCATCACTGAGATTCCTCCATGTCGATCCCTCTTTTTCCCTTTCCCGAAGGCCAAGGCCCCAAATTCCACTTCCCTCGGCCCTTTTTCTGTCCCAAATGCACGTGAGCCCCAAATCCCTTTCCTCAACTTGAGGCCCCAATCCTTCTCCTTAGCCTTTGAACTTTGACCCCCTCACCCCTCTCCAAACATTTGACTCTTGTGCACCATCCAACATTCTGCTTGTAGAAAAGTCTCAACACCTATCCACCTCCTCACCACCACTGGACATGTAACCTCCCACTTCAATTCCGCCATCTCCATTGGTCTTTGGACTTGCTGCCCGCAGAAATTGGGACTGTGTGAAGGCAGCTGAACTTTTGTTGCTGCTGTTAATCTCAGATGTGTAAAGTACAACCTGCCCTCCTTCCTCCACACCTCTACCTTACCCCATCCTGGTAAAAAAAACGATAGTTGCTATTTCAGGGAAGTGACTTTTGGATTTGGAATTTTGGAATCCTGAACCATGTTGGCTAACCTGGAGATCCTTTCTGTCATTACAAAAATTCAGGCCAAAGTCTGAATCACTTAATGCATCAAATTATTCCCCATAGTGATGTATACAGAAAATATAACCCCATTCAATTGGACGCTTACCACGACATGAACTAGTTCTTTGAAAGGAATTTTTCCACTCCCTCGTTCTTTCTCTATTACCTTACAAAATGTTCTCCTTCAGGTATTTTTCAAATAACTTTTTTGAAAGTCACTACAGACACTGTTTCTACCACCTTTTTCAGGCAGTACTTTCCTGTCATGGCAGTTCACTGTATGTAAAAAAAAACTCAACTCTCCGCTCGTTATTTTCCCATTGGTACAGCAAAATGGAATGGAAAAAGTTTATAGATCATTTCATGACAGTAGAATCAAGTCAAAAATCATGGCCCACATTCATGGTAAAAGAAATTAAGTTTTCTGGTTAGGAAATGCATACCAAAGCACGATTAACAATATAATCTAAATCCATCAGAAGAGTATTTACTGTGTAGGTACCGACCTTGGTCTGTGCAGCGTTCAGGGTCAGTGCGGGTAGAGCACGGAGACAGCGTAATAAGATTGTTTTGTTAAAGGGTGGACAGCCAACTTCTTCAGCCAATTTGGTGATTTGCTGCTGGGCTCTTTTCTTACTCATCACAGCACTCGGAGACAAGGCTGATCCTCCCTTAATAATGCAAAGGAATACAAGGTGAACCAGTACAGAGACAGATCTGATTTGCTTAATTTAGTCAATTAATTTCTGAGTAACCCAAACAGAAAAAAAGAACTCTGCACATATAACGTGTCACATCAAGTCACATTCTCTCAACTGCTTTGGTGAAAGTTTTAATAATTTCCTTTAATTTCTGTTATTCTTTTCTCTGAAGGTGCTGGGTGATGGTAAACTTTAAAAACCTGATGGTAGCTAAGAGAAGGGACAGCACAGTGTGGTAAAGGAGCGAAAATTCCAGGAAAATAATGAAATAAAACAGGGGACTCTTCCTCTTGAGATATAAATATATATTATTTCACTAAAGACCCTTATGAGGTAATAGTTTGACTGAGCTCTAAAAATAACATATGCATGCCACACATCTTCTGACTATATTGGCTACATGTGTTTCCTTTATATAAGCGCTATGGAAAGCTGAACATGAAAGCATTTAATGGTTTAATGGTGCAAACGTTTGCATACATTTTGGAAGGATAGAGGAAACGTTGGCAGAGCCAGAATTTAATGGCCATCCCTGTTTCCCTTGAGAAGTGGCACTGTGTCTTCTTTATTCACAAACACTCCATCATGCAGGAGGTCCTACAGTACTTTTAGGAAGAGTGTTCCAGAATTCTAATCCAGCTACAGTGAAAAGGCAGGAAAGTAATTGACTTGAAGGACAGTTTGTTGATATGATGTGTGCATACAGGAGTAGTCCTTGTCTACCTAGACGACAGAGGCCTTACTGTAAACAACAAATGCTGGAGATCAGAGCAGGACACACAGCAGCCACAGAGAGAGAGCAAGTTAATGTTTTGAGTCTAGATGATTCTTCATCTAGACTCGAAACATTAGCTTGCTCTGTCTCTATGGGAGCTGTCTGACTCACTGTAATCTCCAATATTGGTTGTTTTCATTACAGATTCCAGCATTTGCAGTAATTTGCTCCTACAGAGGTCTTGCTGAGGTGCATTTTGATGAATCCTTGCTGACCTCCAGCTCCTCAGAGTTGGACAAATAGCCGAGACCACGGGTGTCAATGGATCACTTGGTCATGGAGAGCTGCTCTGTTCTTATGGCCACCCTTTCGATATGACAGTTGGGGACATTTTCTGAACATTTCTGCTTTTCTTAGCTTCAGGAATTTGAGGAAAGATATTAATTACCTGAGACATACTAATACAAAACAGATGAAGAATTCAATCTCAGTTCCTTTTGTTTGAATATATGCTTCATCCTTGTGTGATGAAGCTGCTCCTTTAACAAGATTATATTGTCCTTGGCTCCTTTTTTCAGAGAGGTTACAAATGACACAAACTCCGGAAAATCTGTGGGTTGAAGGGTTTTAGGGCCAATTCAATAATAACTAACATATACTGCCTCAGGCAGAAGGCTTTCGAGCTTAAAAAATTGTACGATGAAAGGGGGGTGGCCCTTTGTCCCAGCTTAGCTTTTCTCTGGTTTGGTTTGATTTTTAGGAATAGTGTGGAAAAAGCTGCTGGACCCAATGAAGCAGGTCCAAGCTGGTATTCTCTGTGATCTCTATCCTGTATGAACCTATGTTTGAGCTTTCCTTTTGTGCCAAGGAGTGTTTATTGGGATTGTTGCAAGTATTTGGAATAGCATCATTAAGTTGGGATGATCTGTTGGGTTTTCAGTGAGGTTAATGTTTTCTGCATTCTGTTTTCTGTTATTTGTGTTTCATTCAGTAATCTTGTAAATAAATTCTAATTTGTTCAAAACTAGGTGGTTTGACCAGTGGCATTTCTTCTGGAATATCCACTTTCCACCTGCTTAAAACAACTAGCAAAGTTAGGGTCTGGGCTACCTTCTTGAAATGTTTTGAGGGAGATCTGGCCTGGTCCATGACATCCGTCTGCTTACACCATAATGCTCATGATACTCAAGATACTAGGAAATACGTTTCACAAAATGGGTCCAGTATACTTTATACTTTATGACCAGTGGGTAGCATTGAGTTTGGCATATTAATCATTTATTCTCAAGTTTCTGCCAGTGGAAGTTTACAAGATGTCTCTTTCAGAGCTCACTGAGAAATTTATGGTAAAAACAGAAGCTTTATAAGACACAAATATTTCAAATCTGGAGATGACATTTATGGATTGCTTCAGCTTCAGTCTGATACTTTATTGTGTAATTAGAGCCATCTATTCCCTGAAGGTCTTACAGCCTTGAAACAGGCACTCAAGAATCTGCTATTGTGCATTTTGATTGAGTATGATCCTAATGCTTGCTAATTATCAATATCCTGTTACAATCTAATGTATTGTAATACTAAACATAAAAGGACAAGACTGTATGAACAATGTTTGTCAGCATTGTCTCTTTTAGGTCTTCACATCTTTCAAAGCCTGTGATTTTTCAGGTTTTGACATAAACTTTTGCACCTTTACCTCAGATGCCTTCCTTGCATAAAACACAACTCCTGCTAAGGTAACCTCTCGTTTGATGTGAATCAGTGTGTGTGCCCTCTTATGTCTGATACCAGATAGCTGTACTGAGTCCAAGTCACAAACAAATACAAACTCCCACTGTATTCATCTTAGTGGCCATGGCAAGGAAAGTGATAGAACAGAGACTCTACCAGACTGTAGGTATATAATTAAAATTATTATATATTAATGAATAACTAGATAAGAAAACGCTAACAAAAACAGAAAGATAATAAATTACATAAAACATGGTAATTCCTATTGTAACATTGATAAAACAAAATATAACTATTTTTAACTCACCGCCAAACCAGAAATGAGAAGCAGAAAGGGGTAAATACTCAATCCTTGTTAATTTCAAATCAATAGAAAAGTTCCCTGGAAGAGAGACCCAGCCCATTTTTCAGTTTGCTCCTCACTGGCAGAGGCAACAGCGTCTGACCAGAAAACCAATAATCCTGGGCAGAGCACTGTTTCCAAGTGGCTGCAGTATTTGGTAGGTTGGCCAGTCTCTAGGCACAAAACATGGTAAGGCTGAGGCTTTTGTAGATTTTTGGGAAGGATGGACCTTAAGTGATAGCATCCAAGGTCGTATTTTGCAGAGACCAAAGAAATAATTCTCCACTTCCTGGCCTCACAAATATTAAGTCAAACTTATGTGGCCTTTTGCTTGGCACCCAGTGAAGCCTGTGCAGAACATAAGTGATGAACTTCAGCCTCAGTTAACTCCTAAAATGCTAACTGTATTCCTATACGTGGTTGAGAGTGTGTTGCTAGGAAAGCATAGCAGGTCAGGCAGCATCCAACGAGCAGGAGAATTGATGTTTCGGGCATAAGCCATTCCTAATGAAGGTCTTATGCCTGGAACGTTGATTCCCCTGCTCCTCGGATGCTGCCTGACCTGAAATTTCAGGTTATGATGTCCTGAATCAATCAGCAGGAAACCTTTCTTTGCTGGAGGGACAGGGCAATATACCAAGATATGTATGATGCAAAGACTGTGATTCTGTGCAAGAATAAGGGGGCTATGCTTTCCCAGCAACACACTCTCGACTCTGATCTCCAATATCTGCAGTCCTCACTTTCTCCTGTATTTCTGTAAGGGCCACGAGAACACAATGTTGACATTAATCTAACCAAGCCTGCTTTGTCTGCCCAATTGAGATCTTTTGGGAATACAGCATCAGCGACATTGTCACCAGGACTAGGACAATATGTTGTACCAGACCATTTTCACAGTGCCCTCTTTTTGCAGGTTGGGAGGCTTCAAATTTCAGGTTATGATGTCCTGAATCAACCAGCAGGAAACCTTTCTTTGCTGGAGGGACAGGGCAATATACCAAGATATGTATGATGCAAAGACTGTGATTCTGTGCAAGAATAAGGGGACTACAGCAAATGTATCAACCGCAGCGGTATCTCCCTGCTGAACAGCTTGGGTAAAATATTCTGTCTCTTGCACTTGTCAGATTGCAGATTCTAAATGAAAGTCCAGCTTGGTGTCAGAACTGGAAGGTTTACAGTTGACATGATTTTCTCAGTTTGACACCTGCAAGAGTAATGTTGTGGACAAGAGAGACTACCCCCATCACTGATTTCACCAAGGCATTCACCCATGTAACCACAGGTCTATTTCAACTACTGAAGTAAAGTGGCTCCCCACTAAACCTACACAATATGACCTCCTCTTTCCATGACAAGTTGATGGGTAAAGTCTGCTCTGATGGGTCAATGTTTGAACTTGTGAAATTTGCAGTGGCATCAAACAGGGCTGTATCCTGGCACTGATGCTCATTGGCATATTCTTCCCTTTGTTTCTGTTATTGCCTCTGGTCATCAATGTAGGTATTGTCATATTGTAATCTGAGTGACTGAGGTAAAGTGCCACCAGTAGTCTTCCTTTCTGTGCTGAGTCAAAGGCCAATCTGAAAGCCATAGACTTTAAATCTGTACTGAAAATGTGTTGCTGGAAAATTGCAGCAGGTCAGGCAGCATCCAAGGAGCAGGAGAATCGACATGAGCCCTTCTTCAGGAATCTATACCCTTGTGTTCTTGTTCCTTTTGCAAGTGAGAACAGCTTCTCCCTGGCTAGTTTATTCAGCCCACTCATGAATTTGTAAAATCTCTTCTCATCGTTCTTTTCATTAAGGACAATAACTTTATCAATCTATCCTCATGACTGAGGTTTTCACTCCTGAAGCTATTATTGTAAGTTTCTTCTGTATTCTCTTCAATACACTCACATCTTTCCTATAAAGTGGTGCCCACAACTGCACACCATATTTCAGCTGATGTCTAATAAGTGTCGTATACATATTTACCAACAGCTATTTGCTCTTGCAATCTATGCCTCTATTAATAAAGCAAATGACAATGCGTGCTTTTTTAACTGCTCTCTCCACCTGCTCCGATACCATCAATGATACATTCAGATATAAACTTAAGTCGCTTTGCTCCTACACCCACTTTTGAATTGTATCTCTATTTTAGGTTGTCTTTTAATACTCTTCCTATCAACATGCATTTCCTCACATTTCTCTGCATTGAAACCGCATCTGCCACCTATCCGCCCACTCCACCAGCCTTCCAATATTATTTTGGAATTCTACGCTTTCTTCCTCACAATTTCACGTCTGATAAACAATGTTTGTACTTCTCGATTGCTTTCACCAGTTGCGCAGAATTTATTAACTTCATTATGATAAGTACAAAAGAGGTTTGAGCAAGATCATATTGGACTCAAAATGTTAACTCTGTTTCTGTCTCCACAGATGCTGCCACACCTGCTGAGTTTCTCCAGCACTTTCTGTTTGAGTCTGAATTGAAACTGTACACAGATGTGACAATATGCACGTGCCACACACATCGTGGTAAGCACACAAGTTTCCTCGGTCTCAAAAGGTCAAGACTAACATTTATTTCCCCATCATCCGTTATCTTGAGTTTGATAAAATTAAGTAGTTTGTGAAGGGTCAGCCTAAAAACAGAAGTTGCTGGAAAAACTCAGCAGGTCTGGCAGCATCTGTGAAGAGAAATCAGAGTTAATGTTTAAAGTCTGGTGATCCTTCCTCAGAACTTAAGTGTCAGATATATTGGGGTAACATACACTACAGACCAGATTATGACTCTAGATTTCCTTCTCTGAAGGGCATTAACAAACAAGTTGGATTATTATAATTTGATAGTTTAATTTAACTGAGAACAACTCTTTATTTCTAATATTTTTGTCTAAACTGAATTAAATTTTCAACCTGCCATTTTTTAGACTCCAGAAATATGCATAGATAGGGCTATGACTTTGTCATGAGGAGGAACTTAAAAATGAATAAATGCAGAATTTAACACGAATATCATGTGATTGTATATATTTATGTTTAGTTCACTGTGTGATTTTCTGATATAAAGAAAATGTGTGTGGTTAGTATATTCCCAGAAACTGTGATACCATCATTTTGTCACAGCTGTAAACAGAGTTAACTCAGACTGAAAGATCATTTTTCTCTTTATTCTTTGATGAGATATGGTCGCTAGCAGGACCAGTGTTCATTGCCCACCACTAACTGTTCTTGAACTAAGAATCAAACACATTGTTGTGGATCTGAAGTCACATGTAGGCCATGGGGAGGTGATGGCCTAGAGGTATTATCACTAGACAGAGAGCCAGGTTCAGGTCCTGCTGTGGCAGGTGGTGGAATTTGAATTTAATTAAAATCTGGAATTAAGAGTCCAATGATGACCAATAAACCATTTCTAATTATCAGGGGGAATGAAAAACAATCTGATTCACTAATATGCTTTGGGGAAGGAAGCTGCCATCCTTACCTGCTCTGGAATGCATGTGACTCCAGACCCACAGCAATGTGGCTGACTTTAAACTGCCCTCTGGGTAATAAATGTTGCCCTCATCCCATGAATGAATTATGACCAGGTAAGGATGGCAGATTTCCTTCTCTAAGAATAATATTATGAAACAAATGTGTTATACAACAATTGACAGTGACCTTCAATCTTTTAAGCTTTTAATTTCAGGTTTATTAACTCAATTCCAAGTTCACCATCTAGTGTGGTGGAATTCAAACCTATCACCCTGAGAAGTTAATCAAAAAAACTGAGGATGCTGACACACGGAAACAAAAACAGAAATTGCTGGAGAAATTCGGCAGGTCTGGCAGCAGTTGTGCAGAGAAAGCAGGTTCAAAATTTTTGGGCTCAGTTGCCTTGCTTCAGTTTGAGTTCTGAAAACGTGTCACTGGACCTGAAGTGTTGACTCTGTTCTCTCCACAGATGGTAGAGGACCTGCAGAGTTTCTCCAGCAATTTCTGTTTTTGTGCCCAGGCCATTAGCCTGGTTCTCTGGATTAGTGATTCAATGATAATAACAAGCTACCACCATTTCCCTCTAAACTGTCTGGGTGGCATCAAGTTGAAGCCATTTCCCTACTTACTTTAGTTTTAGCTCAAGCATAGTCAGAACTTTCCCGAAAAGGTCAGTGAGCCCTGAACTGAAAGTTAATTAGGACAATCGAAAATAAATCCTGAACTGTGTTGCCTATGTAAAATCGTAGACTGTAATAATTTTTAAAAGCCAAGTCACTTCTAACCTCTTCTGTTTCTAAAGGCACTGACATTTTAGGGCATAGCCCTACAGAATAAAGATCAGGGGTGAAAATCTTGGCTGATTTTTCCTTCCTTCCTTATACATGGGGTGCTGACACCAATTATAGTGTGTCCTTCTACAAACTATGCATCGACTAGTTAGTTCAGCTCAAATGTAAAAGAGGAAGTAGTGAGTCAACAGTGAAGACAGGGAGAAATTCTTTTCCCAAAAGGCATTTCATAATAAGTGAAAATTATAAAAATGAATGGTGTAACTGTATCAAGTAGATTTGTAGATAATTTGAAGATAAGAGAGCAAATTCAGCAGAACTGCTTCAGAAGCTTAGACATTGGGAGTGAACAATCAGGACTGTTGTCCTGGATTTTCCAATTCCCAGACCATCATTATGCCAGCATGATGGGAGTTGTGCATGTGATCCTACGGAATGCCTATTGAAATAGACTCTGTAGGGATTGTTCCAGGAAATTGAAGATTCTGCTGGACAATTCCTCTACTCTTGGAACATCAGATGGCTATGATAAAATTAAGTAAAAGCAAAATGATACAGCTGCTGGAAATCTGAAACAAATGCAAAGGAGTCTGGAGAAACTCAGCAGGTCTGGCATCATCTGTAAAGAAAGAAACAGACTGAATGTTTCAAGTCCAAAAAGACTCTTCTTAAGAATTGAAAAGGAGTATAATTATGTAAATATTTACTGAGGAAAGCTTAGACTATTAAATACTTACTCTCATTCTGAGCAGCTATTCAATTGACTTCATCCTTACCCCACACACCAACAACTCTGCCTCTCTCACACGCTCCAGATCCTGACCTAACACCATGCCTCCCTCCAGGACATGACACTTAAAACCACAACTAGACCTTTGAAGCTGATTTACCTGCCCTCTCCATTAATTCATGCACATTGACTCCAGGTTATGGAACTAGGCTTGCCCTCATTGCTGGCTCAAACATCAGTGTAAACTGTATTGGTAATATTTTTAATTTTTAAAAATATTGCAGCAATCATTCAGCAACTTTGGCTTTTAAACAATGTATTTTCCCATTTCAGCCCACAGTAAAAATACCAAAAATAAAATTTTACATCTCTCCACACTTAAAAATAACATTATTTCCAAAATACCATATGTTACAAAATATGTGATACACAAACAACAAAACACAAGGCTTACATCCATCTTTCTTCCTTCCTCTTATACAACCTGATACAATCTGAGCACTGCCTGCGATTCTGAACCTTTGCACTTCAGACTGCAGCAGCTGATTGTTGTGAAGAGGGAGCGTGATTTTCTCAACCTGACAGGTCTGCACGACTGGCTACTGTCAGAATGGAAGTATGGCTCTGCATTTCTGATGAGGCTCTGATTGGAGTCTCTTGTCCTGTGCTCACTTTCATAACATCCTTCCTTTGACATTCAATAATGTTAGCATCACTGAATCTCAACTAACAACATCCTGGGGGTTACCATTGACTAGAAACTCAACTAGACTCACCAAATGAACACAGTAGTTACAAAATCAGGTCAGAGGCTTTGGAATGCCTCAGAGAGTAATTCACCTCCTGACTCCCCCAAGCCTGTCCAATATCTACGAGCACAAGTCAGGAATGTGATCTCATTTGCCTGGACGAGTGCAGCTCCAACAACACTCAAAGAGTTCAACACCATCTAAGGAAAAGCATCCCTTTGATTGGCACCACACCCACAAACATTCAGTCCCTCCAACACCAATGTTCCATAGGAGCAGTCTGTATTATCATTGCAGAAATTCGTCTTAGACATTCACCTCATCCTCAGACAGTGGCCTTTCAAACCCATGACCACTTCCATCTCAAAGGACAAGGGAAGCAAATACATGGGAACACCATCAGCAAGCTCCCCTCAGCCACTCACCGTTCTGACTTGGAAATATATTGCTGTTCTTTCACTGTCACTGGGTCTAGACCCTGGAACTCCCTCCCTAATGGCATTGTGGATCTACCTATAGCACATGGAATGCAGAGGTTCAAGAAGTCAGCTAACCTTTTCAGGGACAGTTAGGGACAGGCAATAAATGCTAACCACCCAATGACATCCTGACCCATGAGCGAATGAAACAAAGAGGCAGAGTGGTGACCTAGATCAGTTTGTCACTTCTCAGAAAATCCAGCCCAAAGTGACTGCAGCTTGACTTTTCATTATTCCTTCCATCTGATGAATTTTGACTTTAGGAGAGCAGTCTTACTCAATTTTCATATGCTGATAATTTAGATTTATGAAGACCGATCTACCACATTTTCAAAATTTACCTGAAGCACACTTTCCAAAAAAAAACAACAAACATCAATGTCAATATTCATCATGTTCATACCTCACTTGCTTTTGTAGTGGAGGTATGAATGCTGAGAAGTGGTGACTCAGTGGTCAGTTCACACACAGTTCACATAATATCAATCTAATGAATATGGCTGAGTCAGAGCAGATTGGATTAGCAATGAGTGTATGTTGATGAAATTTGAGTGCTTAAGGACTTCTGAGTTGTTTCTGTCTGTTATGTGTTGTCCAAGTCTTACCACTGGAAATGACGGCATAACTCAATTGATTTGCAGTTTAGTGCTTTGCGTCTTGTAGTTGTTGCTCCATACCCTCATTCAGATTGCATATAACAACTGAAGCATTTGTAATGAGTGAGTTGATTATAGCGCAAAGTGATACAATCGGTGGTGATTTTTGAATTTGGATTTGTAAAACTATCAACACTCTCCAGTGTAACATTGCCACTGCAGATAAATCAGTTTGTCAATCTCCTGGACCATGATATGTACTTTTCTCAATGACGATGATCATATCAAACTCTTTACAGACATGAAGCCTGTCCATCGTTCCTCAATATTGAATGCTAATACAACACCATCAGTGACGAGCAACTCTCAGATGATGACTTTATCTAACTTTGTCTTGGATCGCAGGCGAGAAAGACTGAACAACTTTCCATCAGTTCTCATTTATATGTAGCCATCTGCGATATAATAAAATGGTTCAGAGGTAGTTCATGTGAAGTTGCATTGAATCTTACACATTCAGACAATATCATACAGTCTTCGGGAGAAGAATCAAGCAGTCTAGCATGATGTCCCAGTGGAGACAAATATGTCTTCTCTTAAAGAATTACAACTTGCTTGTTCAATGTAACCTTTTTCCTTTTGCTATCATGCATAAGATACCTGTTGTATTTATGAAACATGTGCTTCTTCTTGCTAAGCATCCCCTGTGGCTTCTTCATAAGAAGCAAGAACAATATGAGAAAAAGCTTTCTCACACAGCAAATAGTGGGCGGCACGGTGGTACAGTGGTTAGCACTGCTGCCTCACAGCGCCAGAGATCTGGGGTTCAATTCCTGTGTGGAGTTTGCACGTTCTCCCCGTGTCTGCGTGGGTTTCCTCCGGGTGCTCTGGTTTCCTCCCACAGTCCAAAGATATGCAGGCCAGGTGAATTGGCCATGCTAAATTGCCCGTAGTGTTAGGTAAGGGGTAAATGTAGGGGTATGGGTGGGTTGCGCTTCGGCGGGGTGGTGTGGACTTGTTGGGCCGAAGGGCCTGTTTCCACACTGTAAATAATCTAATCTAACCAAATAGTTAGGGTATAGAATGCATTGTCTGGAAATGTGGAGTTGCCAAGTTCCCATGAGGCATTTAAGAGGGTCTTGGATGATTATTTGAAAAGAAACGATGTGTATGGACACGGGGAAGAGTTGGGAGATTGACATTCAGAAATGATGCTTATTTGAATAGTCATTGAAGACACAATGGGCCAAAGGGCATATTTCTGTACCACAACAATCCTGTAATCCTGTAAAGGAAATAATTCATTTTGCAAACAATAAAACAGGAAACCTTCAGTTTACCCACAGAAGAATGAAAATGTCCATTTTGGTTGCAAAAGGCAGGAAACCCCATTTTGACTGAAGCAAGTGTGGGAAAATCCTTAGTAAGCAGCACATATATTGCTGTATTACAGAATTTGAAACTTTAAAAGAATGAATTAAGCCAGAATATTTGTACTGTACAATGTCCTTAAGGCAAGGAAAACAAAACACCACTGCTGTACTGAAAAAAGAAAGAACCTGGTTGGGAACAAGACTAAAACATTATTAACATAAGACAGTTAAAAACCTTTAAACTAAGAGAAGTAAATAACCACATTGGGAATAAATGGCAGAAAATATAATACTGCCAGGCAGATGTAATCTCTGAGATGAGCAACATGATGGCTCAGTGGTTAGCACTGCTACCTCACAGCACCAGGGTCCGAGGTTTGATTCCAACCTCAAACGACTGTCTGTGTGGAAGTTACACATTGTCCCCATGTCTGCGTGGGTTTCCTCCAGGTGCTCCAGTTTCTTCCCACAGTTCAAAGATGTGAAGGTTAGGTGGATTGACCAATGGGAGGTATAGGGTTGCTGGGATAGGGTAATGGGGTGAGTCTGGGTGGGATGCTCTTTGGACAGTCTGTGTGGATTTGTTGGTCCAAATGGGATTCTATGAAAAAAGATAGAACCCAAGATTGGGCACGCTGCAAAAAAAAATCTTAAGATACCATATTGCTTTGAACCTTGACAATAAATCACGAGATAAATAAGTAAAAGTATTATTTTATTCAATAGGAACTACAGCTGATGATATTATAGCTGGTCAAGGCATAAAAGGCAGCACAGGCACTTTTGAAGAAGCTCTACCAGTTTCAACAATGATTTTAATCTGAAATCAAGTAAAGTTTTTGCAAGAACGCAATTTAACATTGAAGTTCAGTATCTAAGGAAATCGACAAGATAATTGTCATAATTCGTGGCTACAATCTGGCAGAATTATTCAATTGGGCGTGTTCTATGATGAACATGCATGTGCTGAAGACAAATATATGGCCATTATTTATAACTTCAAAACATAAAATAAGTGGAAATGCTATCAGCTAAACTTACTTACAAATCTGTTTACCGTGATCCACACACCATTGCCACAATAAAATAATTGCCCACCATGTTTCCCACTAGTATTCTCCTCTTGTCTTCTGAAAGCTTTAATTTCTTCCTAAGGTGTAGCCATAATAAGTTTCCTTGCTCAAATGACAAGTCTATATTATGAACTTCAAAATTATGCTATTTTCAGCAGTTGACAACATTACAGCTAATGTCTGATATCTACTTATTTGGGGTCTTCATGGTCTGTATCATTATGCTAGTCACAAACTAAATTCATGGATCCATAGGAGAACGCTAAACATTTCCGCATGAAGTTATCTCCACTTTAACACAGACCAATGAAATCTTATGAGCCCTCCTCTCTTCTGTTCCAATGAAGATGTAAATGCTTAAAAATCAGCATGATATTTTGCAATTAACAACAGTGAATCCTGTTTAAAAGCAGTTATCATAGCAAAGAGATAAATATGCTCTTTCATTTATTGATTTTTTACAGTTATGTAGTTGGTTCATCTGCAACTGATGTCCAGACCCATAAACAAGTAACTCCATTAAATAAAGCCCTTATCATTTCTGTATTTATTTGGAAAGGTACATTTTTTTGTCTGCCCAACTGTTTTTCTCATTCTCTTGGCTCCATCTCCATCTATGATTCATTCCTTCCCCCTCCCCCCAAACCCCTTTCTTTACCACATATACCAATCTTTTCCAAGCTACAATCAGTTCTGAAAAAGGGTCAATGGACCCGAAACTTTCTTTCTCTCCACAGATGCTGTCAGACCTGCTGAGTTTCTTGAGCACTTTCTGTTTTTGTTACATCCTGTTTATGTTATTCTCAAAGTGCACTTCATTCGAATGAAAATAATGTTACCAACTAAGGCACTGAACCGTAACAGTCTCTGGCACTGAGAGAATCATCACTGAGATTGTTTTAAGCCTTTGTCTTTAACATGAACCCTTTGTAAGGCTGATGTCTCAATAATACATGTTGTTCCTGGCAACCAAAATGATTCTTTCCCCTTTTAACCCTAAAGTCCCTAATTTAATGATGAGAACTGAAAAAGAAGTTTTTCCATGGGTTTACATTTCAGAGTTCCTGTCACATATCAAAAATTCAGACAATGTGCTAGAGTGTACCATTTATGACCCACGTTACCTTCCATCACTCAATTAATAAGTTCAGTGCTCTCAATCACAAATAGTAAAATAATCTGAAAGTATATTGAAACCAAAACAGGAAATTCTTTCAGATTAGAACAGCCAGCATCTAAAATAGGGTTTTGTTGCAGGATTGTAAACAGAACATTAACCCCTGTACTGTCTCTTTCGAAATGAGCAGGAGAGCTGACTGAATTAGGATGCAATGCCAGCATTTTCCACTATATTACCTTTCTATTTCATAATGTAGATGCCCTTAGAATGGACACACTTATCGGTCATCTCTACTTTCTCTGGGAAATTTGGCAGTGACCTTCCTCTTGTAGTGTTGATAAAATTGCTTAATATAGGAGGTCATTTTAGACACAGTTAAAAATTAGCTATGGCAATGTGCGACAGGACTTCCATGTAGGCCAGATAACAGTAAGGATGATAGATGTCCTTAGTTAAAGGATATGAATGAACCAGTTTCCATGACATTGATTAGTGCCTACTATTAATGGATGCAGTCGTACATCTCCAGTTTGTTAAACTGCATTCAAGTTCTCGATATACTCAATATTCTCTAGCTCAGGGGTGGCTGAACTTTACGGATAGTGCGAGGGTCACATCGCAGCAGCATTGCAATGAAAGTGCAGGCCGAGGTGTGGCATTGAAGTGCAGAAGCAGCCTGTAAGTGGATTGGAAATATGCCATGAGGATTCTTAGAGACTGGAATGTCAGATGGCTAATGTCCAATGCCATTGCAGCACCAGTATTTGGTTCCCATGGAACATACCCTGAGATGTTAGTGCCCAGTGTCTGCCAAGGAGTTCCTTCAGTGTTATCAGTGAGCTGGATTCAACATTTTTGACTTCCATGCTGGGAATTCTCAATGTCGAGTTTAGTTAGCACACTTGATAACTCAGAAAACTGAATATTGATGAGGTGTGTTCGGCCTTTAATAATGCATTAACAAGTAATTATTTCCCTTAATTGCTAACTCATTGCTGTCTAGCTTCTGCACTTGACAGATGCATAAAAGAGGCAGTGAGATGCTGCAGCATTGAGAAAGACCTTTGCAGATTTCTTAGACCATAAGACATAGGAGTGGAAGTAAGGCCATTCGGCCCATCGAGTCCACTCCGCCATTCAATCATGGCTGATGCGCATTTCAGCTCCACTTGCCAGCGTTCTCCCCGTAGCCCTTAATTCCTCTAGACAACAAGAACCTATCAATCTCGGCCTTGAAGACATTTAGCGTCCCGGCTTCCACTGCACTCCGTGGCAATGAATTCCACAGGCCCACCACTCTCTGGCTGAAGAAATGTCTCCGCATTTCCGTTCTGAAATGACCCCCTCTAATTCTAATTCTTGAACAATCCTGCCCCAAATCTTGCCATAGCCCATGGCGCTCAGGCCCGTTAAGAACCTTATTCAATTTCGGCATGGGTCCTGATGTACACCCAACAAAGATACTGGGTGAGTTTCTGTGGTTGGTGTAAGAACAAAGGGTGTTAGGTGGGGGGGGGGGAATAGATTATCATGAGTTGGAGCTAAATTGTCATTAGGGTTACAAATTGCCATTGGCTGAGGGTCATTGCTGGGGAGCAAAATGTGGCTTGGAGATTATGAGAGGTAATGGCAGTTGGGTGGAGGAACCCAAGTTTAGATGCATGAGGCATAGGGAATGTGAAAGAATGAGGAGGTGTGAGGGGTGAAGGCTCGAGGGCTGTTTTCTGTTTGTGTCTTTTTCATATATGTGACGAAGTGCTGGATTACTACATTGGCCTATCACCCAGACCATCTCCAAGCTCTACAGCCTCCAAATGCATTCTAATTCTCATTAAACCTGGGCTTCCCCACAGAATGAAAACCTGCTTATCCCAGGCACTTTGCCTAGCTTGAAAATGTGGCTTCTAACTTGGTTCAGCTTGTCATCACCTTTCACTGCATTTGTTCTTCATTCACATTTTCAGTTTCCCATTTCGCATTTTCAATTAAATAAAACGAAACTCAATTATATATACAGAATGTATAGCTTGATCTGGTTGCACCACACATGAGCAAAGGATAGGCAACAGAATTGAACCTGTTTGCTGTAGACATCAATGTGTACTCAATAGTATCACTATCATCTTCAGAACCAATTAAGGATAAAGCTATTTTAGAACATGTTTTATATAAAATGCAGAGTAACTAGTAAAACCATAGCAAAAAATCCATAGGAAATTAGTGCTCATAATGCAATTGAATATTACATTCAATTTGAAAATTATATATTCCAATCATAATTCTACTCTGAAACAAAGCTACTTGGATAGGTATGCAAGGAGACTTTGTAGGCTTTATGAGATAAATGGTGTAAAAGACATGGCCATAGATAAATGCAGGAGGGTGGAATTTTATGAAGTCTGCAAAAGTGGGAAATGTTGTATGCAGAATGATCAAATTAGGTGATGGTCAAAATTTCTACTTCCAAATAATGGGTTGAGAAGCAGATATGAAAACAGCTGCATGGTTATGGCATATCAAAACACACATAGTCTCCGACAAGCAAAACTAATGTCATTTACACAATACCTTGCAGGAACTGTAACAAACACTACCTTGGACAAACAGGCAGAAAACTA
Source organism: Chiloscyllium punctatum (assembly GCF_047496795.1). Lineage (NCBI taxonomy): Eukaryota > Metazoa > Chordata > Chondrichthyes > Orectolobiformes > Hemiscylliidae > Chiloscyllium > Chiloscyllium punctatum. Next base: position 32,168,636 of record NC_092743.1, read on the forward strand.
GCCATCAGGATACATAACAGCAACTAGCCACAAAAAAGACATGACCATCTCTCGCTAGTATCTTTACATACAGATGAGGAAGGACACCACTTAGACTGGGACAACACACCCATCCCAGGACAAGTCAAACAGAGACATGCATGAGAATTCCTAGAAGCATGGCATTCCAACTGGAACTCTATCAACAAACACATTGACTTGAACTCCATTTACCACCCTCTGAGAAAAAGAACAGGAAACGGCATCACCACAGGAAATGATGTCACCAACCCAAGGAAACCGAAACATATAAATAGAAAGCAGGCCACGAACACCAGTGTTTCACTGGAGACGCACTGATGATGTTACTTTGTATCGTTTCAAAACATCTGAAAACGAACCTTCCAGCTCAGTGAGCAAACTCACTCCCAGTAGAATGAAAAAGTCAAGGAAATTTATATTAGCAGTGAAAAAAAATACTGGAGTAATTTAAGGGACTAAAATCCAACAAATTCCCAGGAATGTGACCTATGTTCTAGGGTTCTAAAAGAGATAATTGCAGAGATAATGTTGCTTTAGTTATAATTTTCCAAATTCTCTAGATTCTGGAATTGTTCCACCAGACTGCAAATTAGCAAGTATAACTGCAATTAGGCAAATAGATAATGAAAGCAGAAAGTTACAAATCAGTTAGCCAGACATTAATCATCAGGAAAGAGCTGAAATCTAGAACAAGGGAAGTCTTAATCATATATTTAGCAAAACATTGTCTAATCAGACAAAATTAACATGGTCTTATAAGATATAAACCCTGTTTGACGAATATATTTGAGCTTTTTAAGATTAAGGTTAAACAGTAGATATGGTACATCTGGATTTCCAAAAGGAATTCAATAAGGTGCCACATAAAAGCTTAATAGGTATGATAGTGACTTCTAGAGTTGCAGATAAGATATCAGTATGGACATAGCATTGATTAAAGCTCTGGAAGCAAAATGTCAGCTCAGTGAATTATTGCCAAATTGGTGGGCTGGTGGAAAGATGCAAGTATCTGGACTTGACCTCATCTATATTCACAAACTATAGTCATAACTTAGATAACCAGATAGTGAATACGTTATCTAAGCTGGCTGATGATACAAACTGAGACTATGAAAGCTGTGAAAAAGGCATATGGAAGGTGCAAAGTATCATAAGGTACGAAAGATCCAGTTAGGAGAGTAAGGAACAAGATTGCAGATCAAGTAAAAGATGGTGGTGGTGGTGGTTGGGGTGGGGTTTGGCAGGTGAGGGAGGGTGGTGAAGTTACTCACTTCAGACATAAGAATAACAAAGCAGAAAACTGTAAAAAGTGTGAAATTTGTAAATGTTCACTTTCAGGGAAACCTGGGTGTCCTTTGCTGGCAAATCAGGATTTTAGCAAGCATGTACAGAAAGCAATCAGAAAGATAATCCGCATCTTATTCTTTGTGACAAGGGGCTACAGATCTTGTTACAATCCTACAGGGCTTTGGTGAGACTGCCTCTAAAATACTTAGTGCAGTTTTGGCCTTCCTATTTAGGGAAGCAAATACTTTCAAATACTTGCAATATTGATTCCCAGGCAAGGTTGGCACGAGACATGGTATGTGGTGAATCCATGCAGACACTACAATAGATGAATGGACATTGCAACAATCACCAGACAGAAATGTTCCCTCCCAGTCGGGCAACACTTCAAGGATATTCAGGCTTCAATCTTTGGGTAAGTGTCTTCCAAGGCAGCCTTTGAGAAACGCAACACAAAATCACCAAGCAGAAATTGATAGCCAAGTCCTGTACACATGAAGACAGCCTCAACAGTGATCTTGGGTTCATGTTGTGCTACATGTGACTCCAACACACTATTCTGTATTTGTAAAATCTTCCTTACTGTCCTGTTTTAACATGATCACCTTGATAATTTATTATGATTGCTCTATTTTAATTAGCTTGTACAATTTTAGATTACTTGTTACCTTGGATAGACCCTTGTCATGTGATTCTTATACTTATGTTATTTCAGCCATTTGGTTTGTCCCAGCACCACATTATGTTTAATTTTGTGTAATTATCTCTCTACCTCAATTACTTGGACTATAACTCCTTCCCTTCGGTTACTATTCAGCTGTTGACACTTTACTTACACTGTCTGATACATTTTATCACCTGCAGAGGCTTATTATTCACTTTATTGACACTTCACTCGCACCATAGAGTCATAGAGTGACAGAGATGTACAGCATGGAACAGTCCCTTTGTTCCAACTTGTCTATGCCAACCAGATACTCTAAACTAATCTAGTCTGTTGTATGTATGGACAGAGGTCAGACAGAGGGAAACACAACCAACAAGGTATCAGACAGAATTCTCTTTAGTGAGTTTGACACTCTTTCTGATGTTTGAACAAACACAATGTTAACTAACGTACTTGAGTCCTTTTGCAATCTTTGTAAGCAAATGACCACAACAAAAGCATAGTCAATGAGGACCACAATGAATTGGCCATGCTAAATTGCCTGTAGAGTTAGGTGCATTGGTTAGGGGAAGTGGGTCTGGGTGGGTTACTCTTCGTAGGGTTGGTGTGGACTAGTTGGGCCGAAGGGCCTGTTTCCACACTGTAGGGAATTTAATATCAGCTCCTAGAGTTGGCTCTCCAAGGGGGTGAATTTTCCCCCAATAGTTAGTGCAACAATCCACCTACCCAAGAACAATTCAGTTGAATATCACAAGAAGCTGAAGTAAGGACTCAGAGTAAGAGATACTGGGCACAACTATGCTGTTGGGCTACTACCAGTGAGCATGCAATAGTTGAAGCCATACAGATTAGGCCAGACCACTCATTGGTAAAAACATTGCTGAAGTATTGCTGGGGGGTATTTGTCCCAGAAGGTGAGACTTGAAAGTTCCCATCAGATTGGAAGAATAGTAAATTTAGCTCATCTATTCAAAAAAGGAGGGAGATTGAAAGCAAGAAAGACCGGTAGCAATATAGTAAATGCTGGATGGAATTCAGGAGGTTGGAGCTGAACACTTAGAAAATCTTAATGCAATTAGGCAAAGTCAATATGGTTTTGTTGAGGAAATTATGTTTGACTAATTTATTAGAGTACTTTGAAGAACTATCAAGCAAGGTTTCCAGATGATGCTAGATAAACGTTAATATGTAAAATCAAACCTCATGGTGTAGAGGGTCATATACAACCATGGACAATGGACTACAGTGGTATGTGGACATAATGCAACATTTTTGTGTAAGCAAGATGTAACAAGAGGAGTGTCATAGGGATCAGAACTAGAGTTTCAATCATTTGGAATCAATAGAAGTTCTGATAAGGATGCTGATGCTACAATGATAGGTAGGAAAATAAGTTTTGAAGAGTAAAGAGATATAAATAACAAAGTATGAAAAGCTGTTACCTTGTATACTTTGTCAGGAGAAATTGAAAAGTATGTTTTACATAAGTTGAGAGAGATTGCAAAACTCTGAAGTACAGAATGCTCTGGGTGTCAGATCTTTCCTGGTTTAAAGGTTCAGCAAGTGATTAGGAAGGTAAATGGAACGTTGCTGTATTTAGTCAGGAAAATAGAATTACAAGCAAGTGTTATTGCGACTGTGTAGAGCATTTCTGAGTCAGAATCTGGGGTACTGAGTACAGTGCTGGTCTCCTTATTTAAGAACACATGTAAGTGTATTGGGAACCATTCAAAGAAAGATCACTCAACTGATAGCTGGAATTCGGGGTGGGGATGTTGGGGGTGGAGTTTTCTAATGAAAGAAAATTTGGACAGGCTTGACTTTATTTATTCAAGATTTGAAAAAAAATGAGGGGTGATCTTATTGAAACATATAGATCCTGTGATGACTTGACAAGGTTCATGCCGAAAAGATGCTTACCCTTGTGGGAGTGAATAGAACTAGGGGATACAGTTTGAATGTTAGGGGTCTTCTATTTAAGATGGAGATGATAAGGATATTTTTGTCTCAGTGTCATGAATCTTTGGAACTCTACCCCAGAGAACATTGAATATTTTTGTAGTAAAGACAGATAGATCTTTACAAACACAATAATCAAATGTTATCAGGGTTAGGCAGGAATGTAGAGTTGAGGCCACAATCAGATCCTACATAGTGTTGCTGAGTAATGGTGCCAGAGTTGCAAGGCCTCTTTGTATGTTTGTCTGGTGAGGTTTTGTGGGGAGTGGGGGGGAGGGGGGGAATGTGGGGTAAAATATTTCCAGTTTTTGTGAAGGTGGTATCTTGGTCAATCATCCAACTAATACATTCAGTGTGAACGCAATTCTTCAATGCCATGTTCAGCCACACATCTAAAGATTGCACTACAGATATTAGACTGCCTGATTATGACTGTACTGTAGCTGTTATTTCTTCTCAGGTACAATGGAATCACAGAATTGTTACAGTCCAGGAAGGAGGCCACTGCCTGCACCGGCTCTTCAAATCAGCATCATGACTTTGCACCATTCTCCTGCCTTTTCCCCCATGATTGATTATAAGGAATTTATAATTGTACTGAAGTAATAAGTTGTATTCTTCACACAGTTCACCAGGAAACCCATTCCACACATTATATTGATCTTTAACTTCAAGCCATCCTCAGCCATCAAAGACTGCCATGGGTATGCACAGGTACTCCTCCAGGGAACTTGATTTTCAGCAAACTTTATGTTTTGAAAGTTACCATTGACTTCTATTTTATTGCATTGGTTCTGCAGGCTGCTATCACTTTGATGAATTACCGGAAATGGTAATTTTGATATTAAGTTATCTTGATGCAATCTTGGTCGTCTGCCACGAAAAGAGATCAGTTGCTCTGAAATCTTTACTGGTACAGAATTTGTTTTGGCCCACTAAAATACATACGTACACTCTGCATTTCTGACGTTCATGAAACTAAGAAAATAATTTTCAAGCACCCTTTCTGATAAATGTTTCTCAATACGAGGCTAGCGACTAGTACCTGTTCTCATGCCACATTTGCTATTGAGTATCTTCAGTAAGTCAGAATCTTTCCTCTTTCATTCTCACGAGTTTCTCAGTGAAACTGGATTCGCTTGCTGCAGCAGTTATTTGATGAAATAGCACATGGTACATTATTTATCTCAAAATCAATTTTTGATTTCATTCATCATGTTGAAAGACTTATTTATCATTGTACTTCAACCTATGCATTTAGCACTGTGTGGTCCTCTCTTAAACTTCCATACATCTTTATATCTTCATAGATCCAAGATGGCGGCAGAGTAGGACACTCCAGCCAGACCTCAGCTGCTCTGTCCATTCCTTTTCTTTTTTTCTCTTTTCATTTCTCTCTTCTGTGTTTTCCTCTTCAACCAGTGGCAAGGAGCAAAGTTGGAGCAACCAGCAGAGCAGGGATGACGGCCAGCGGCCCAGTGTGGATGTAGCCAGTGGAGTGTGAACAGTGGCCAGTAGCCCAGTGTGAGGGTAGCCAGCAGAGTGGGAACTGTGGCCAGCGGAGTGGAAACAGTTGCCAGTGGCCCAGTGTGGGGGCAGCAGCGAAGCAGGGCTGGTAGCCAGCAGCGTGGGAACAGTGGACAGGGGCCCTATGTGGGGGTAGCCAGTGGAGCAGGAACAGTGGCCAGGGACCCTGTGTGGGGGTAGCCAATGGAGTGGGAACAGTAGCCAGCAGCCCAGTGTAGGGGTAGCCAGTGGAGTGGGGATGGTGACCAATGGCCCAGTGTGGGCGTGGCCAGCACAGCGGGGATGGTGGCCAGTGGACGTGGAGCCAAGATGGCTACTGGTTGGGAATTAATGGAGCCCTATCAGACCATGTGGAAGTCCTTATAGCAAGACTGTAATGTCTAATGTTTTAACTGTATTTCTTATTTTCCTAACTTATTCTATATATATCTATAATGTGGTGTACCTCAGATGGTGTCGTGTGTTGGTGACATTGTATACTGTACTCCTTTTGTAACTTGAGTATACGTGGTGATAAACCTAATTCTAACAAATTGCTTTGTGCCCTGTTGTAAGGTTTGTAAAATGGAATTTGTGAAAATGCTAATTGCAAATGCAAATATAGCTTGATATGTCTGAACGCTAGGTCAAAACATACACCAGAATTTGCAGAAACACTACTTTTGAGTCATCTTATATGTCTGGTTAATTTAAAATTTACACTTAGAGGAGCAATGAGGGGTATGAAAACTCCTAATCAAAACTGGTGTTGAACAATCAATATCTAGTAAGAAGAACAGGAGCTGATGAAAATCTTGGCACTAACTTCAAAAGACAGCTATAAAAATAAAAGCACTGAAATTCCACCCCATCTGTACAACAGCAGCAAGCAGTTCACACGCTCAAGTCCCTAAGTGGAGCATGAATCGACAACTTTGAAATGAACCAAGCTGTGAATGCACCTTAACGGAACAAAGGAAAAAAGAAAATATTCAAAGCTCAACTTATTTTAGTATATGACTTTTTGGAAAATATTCACCTGCTTGGTTCACTTGTCTAGAATAATCCAGAACTGCACATTTAAAGATTGTGCAGTTTGATTTAAGAGTAGGGTGAGAATTTAATAAATATTTTTTTAAAATATTGGTTATATTTTTCCTAATGTAATAGCATACTATATATGTCAAAGGAATGTATCCTTCTTTATACAGTTTTTATCCCAGCTGAAATAACTCCACAGAGCCCGTAATCCTGTCACCAAGTCCCCCTTTGTTTATACATGGAAAGTCCTTGACATTGATTCAGCTTCCTGAGAGCCAGCTATCAGAGTGAACAAAACACTTGACATTTCTGCTTATTTTTTAAAAAAATTCTTTCATACAAACTTGATGAATTCTGCAACATTTTCTAGTGAATCTGTCTCCATGACTGAAATAACTCTACAGACACCAGATCACATCCACAAGTCACCCTTTATTTACACGTGGAGAGTCCTTGACACTGAGACACTTCTGCTTATATCTGTCAGGCAAGACTCCCTGATTCGGCCAGATTAACAGCCCCAGTCAGGCAACTCATATTGAATAATGTCCACTTGGCTGACCTGGTTACAATCACTGCATCAATGTAGTTTCAGCATGGCCAACTGAACAAAACTCTCCATCTGCATACTCAGACAACTGCAGTTTCACACTTTATGGTGGAAGTGAACATGTAAATTGTACTAATACTATTGTGGGAGATGCCATTGTTAGAAGCACCATCTTTGACTTCAGATATTAACCAAAGGCCCCAATTGTTCATTTAAATTAATGTTATTGCTCACATGTAAGCATTTAAAAAACAATTGCAGACTATGTGGTCATTTCAGGTCTACACTCTTGTAAGTGAACATTAACTGGCTTTAGTGTATAAAAGAGATGAAGACCATCTTCTGAAAGCTCAGACACAAGTACCATGTGATCTGACATCATTATGTCATATCTCTTTTTGAACATTCTCAGTGCCATTCCTAGAATAAATCTTCCCCAAGCTGCTATTCACATTGATCTTATACATTACGACATGATTTTGCACAACTTCCCTTCCTCGTGTTGTTTTTGTGGTTTCCAGGAAAATTCTGCCAGGTGGTTTTACCAATATCCCTCAATATGTATAGAATTCTATGGGACCTTGTAGAGATTCTGTAATAGTCTCAACATTGAGCCCAAAACTTTGGCCAATAGTTTTGTGTCTCTGGTTGAAAATGCAAGATTGGTCTGCCCTATATTATTCATCATGCTACTGTCCGTGTGGCATTAACACTCAGTCTTACTGTCTGGGTGCAGTATTAGGTTCAAAAATGATATCTCCAAAGGAGATTACTAAGGGTGAATTGGACACGGCACTAAGCAATTGAAGGAAGATACATGAAAAGAAGGCAAAGGGAAAGCAGCTGGTTTTTGCTGGCAATGACCTTGGCTTGGGACAAGCCACTTTGCAGTGACACCTGGATTTGTTTGTGAGCACCAGGCACTGAGGAATGCTTGAGAAAGTACTCAGGAATGGCAGTATAGCACATGAGATCAGATTCAGAATAGTATTAATATTGGGGACTTTTCCCAGCTCAGGGACCTTTCTGCAGCAGACTGGGACTCACGAGATTGGAGCTGTGAACATTTTACCATTACTCTAGGGTTCGTGAAACCAGTGCCTTGGAAACTCAGGTTGACTTCCAAGTTCTAGCCATCAACTAAGAGTCCCTGAAAAGTGAAAGGAAAGAAACTTGCTTGTTGAATGTGTCTAAAGTAGTTTAAGTTAATAGTTTCACTCATTAGTTTGCTAAAGTCAATTAAGCTAATATATTGCTTGATATTGAAGCACATGTGTCTTATTTTATTCATTTTGATGAGACCTTAAAGAACCCATTAAGTACTTTCCGCCTAACAATACTCTGGGAAAGGAAGGAAAATTAGGTTCAGAACTTGAGCTTGTCAAAAGTTGACAGGAGTGAAACTGTAACTTTATGGAGTAGTACAGTCAAGCTAAATGAGCTTTTTAAAAATATACTATACACCCGTCTATTTGTTTCTATCAGTCAGCTTGATGAATCTGGAATATGGATAAATCCAGTACAGGCTGTGAAGAATTGGAAACATTATTTGGTAAACTGGAGCCCATTTTTGGAGATGACTATATTCAGGATTCCATACATGGTCTTAAAAGAAGAAACCACAGTCTCTGAGGTACATCTGTTGAACTTATGGACCTTGATGCATTGGGAATAATAGTCAAAGTATATGAGAATACAGTCCTTTCATAGGCCAGTAGATCAATGTCAAGACATTCTATGGCCTAGCTGTGAGGAGAATGGCAGAAGTTCTTTCTACACCTATTTATGAAGTGTGCATGTGTATGAAGTGACCATGTTCTCCAACTGCATCAAGGGAATGAAGGTTTACTTGGACACCGTTTGGATTGCTGCACACTGGTCTGAAAATAGCAGGTTGTATCTACTCCAGAGATGCCCATACAGAGAGAATGTGGGACCACAAACCATTCATTGTAAACCAAATGGTCATTTATGATACTGATGTGACACCATTGTTCAAAATATTGTGACAGGATAGGACTATTAAATTCCTGCAACTACTTTGATGAGTGAATAGTTAAATCAGCAAATGCTTTTGCTTCCTGAACATGCTTGCTTGATGTATGAATGGGAATTCTTGACCGAGGGACAGTAGGTGTCTGTGATACATTTTCTGTGACCATTGTATAGTCTATCAGCCACACTCAAAATCTCTGGATTCTAGGATACCTCTTCGCAATCTGCTTTGTGTCTAATAAGGTTATCAATGTGATCAATTTCAATTCTGGATAGCCGGAGATGTAGGCAAATAATTTACAATAATGCCCAAGTCATTCTCCAAGTCGTCTTTCACATTGATGGCATATTTTTCATCTAGGTCAGGATGGAAATTTATGAGACTAGATATCTGATGCCATCACACTGCATCTGAAATAAAACTGCTCCCAAAACTATGAATGAGGTAACTTCCATTATTATAACTTGAAGATCAGGATCGTTCTTTGTCTCAAATGCTTGAAGTCGGCCTTTGACTTTCAAGTTGGTTCCTTCTGACCCGAGCAGTTGGATGGATAAAGATTGTTGCATAAATTCTCTTGTCCATTTAATGCTATTGGACATAACTGTCCTGCATTTCCTGTGATCAATGTAAGGTACCTGTGATGATCATTGGTAGCAATGTGTACATTCCAGTATTGACTATCCTGATCTGTGAAATTTTGCTGTGTGAGCTTTTCTTTAAAGGTGGTTGTATTTTTTTTCCTTCATTAATACAGGCTTCTGTAATGAAAGGGGAGTGCTGTTCTATTGTGTGGGTGTCCTGTCTGTAGAGCTTCTTTATGCCATCACAGGAAGCTGGTAAAGTGTGGCTTGCCTTTCTTTGCAGTTGTCTTGTTGCTGCTGTGGCATACTTTTGGTCCTGCACCTTCAATAGCAACTCTGCCCTTGTTCAGTCTGTCTGGACTTTGTCTCATCCAGAAAGTTTATAAGTAACTTCAGACACAGTTCATTGCTTACCTGTGTGGAAGCAGCTTCTCACACTGTGATAAATGTTGCCTGATAGACTGGTCTGTTGACCAGTTTGTCTTAAAATTCTTCACCCATTGTACTGTCAATGGGCTTCATTTCAGGCTCTCCACGCTGCTTATCTTTGGGTCTGTCACCATTACCATCATGTTGTACTTCAGGTCTATGCTCTTGTAAGTGAATATTAAAAGACTTTACTAAATCTAACTATATCCAAAAAATTGTAAGCCAGGACATCTTCCGGAATCCTCCAGACTCAGACTGCAAGACCATGTGATCTTACACCACAATGACATGGCTCCAGTCATACTGTTCAGTGGCAATTCCCAGAGTAAATGCACAATTAATCTTTTACTTCACAGGCTCCAAAGCTGCCTCTCACCCACAAAATTTCAATCGTCAGAGAACTTGTCGACAGCAGTATTCATTAAGTCATCTCCGATCAGAACAAACAGGAATCGGTGGATGTTACTCCACTTCCTTTTTTATCGGAGTTTGTCCATGTTGTTTCTTGTGCGTTCGGCTGATTTGCTAGGTACCTTTTGTCCAACATGTTATAATGATGTCTATAATGACAATGACACACCAGACTGTGGGAAACCAGTGACTGTCCTAAGTACTTCATAACTTAGAACAAGAGTATTAAAAGCTCAGTGGTATTTACAACATTTGTTGTGGTAACAAGGTTCACAGATCTCATTGGTGGTGAATGACAAATGGATAAAGCTAATGGTTGGAAAAGAAAAACTAATCAACCATACATGCCCAAAACTAATTTTTCTCAGAAGGCTGAGAGTCTTTGGAATTCCCTCCCTCAAAAGGCACTGGATTCAGAACATTTAACGGCTGAGATAGATAGATTCTTGACTGCCAAAAGAATGAGAGATTGAGGTTAAAATCAGATCAGCCATGATCTTTTGAATGATAGAACAGCTCAAAGACCTAACTTATTCTTGGTCGTATGTATATAGTAATATCATCATGGATAAACATCTTTCTTCCCTTAAGTGAGGGGCAGTAAGGGAGAAGGAATACCCTGGAAAATCCACTTCCAACCTTATCAATCAATTAAAACCATAACAGTACGTACAGCGAGAGATTTTCTCATGAAGTGGCATCAGGTATCTCGTGTAGTTGGCCATAATGTTCTTAGGATCAAGAAGGGCAAAACTGGTGGAAGTTTTGATTCCTGATGACTACATTGGTGATCGCTGTCAGTTAGGACTGGGTTTGGCCTATTTCTAGGCAATAATTATTGTCCAACGAGGTGACAACTTGGCTGAAGTCCTAGACCTGTGAAGCTGTTGTCCAGCATGACTCAATACCTTTTGAACAAATTATTATTTTCTGGAATTACTTTTACAGGCAAATGTTAGGCAATTTCCACACATATGCCACAAACAATAATAAAATTAGTCATCAGTTTGGAAGTGTTAAGTTGAGGGGTGTATGGTTGTTAGGGCATTTGGAGAACTCCTCTGATCATCTTTCAACAGTGCCATAGTGCTTCTCCTAAGTAAATATGAGGAGTCTTAATTCAATATTCCATGCTGATGGGTGTATCTCTGAACAGCAGCACTCCCTCGCTAATGTACAAATGTATAAACTGCTGATTATGTGCTTATACTTTTGAATGTGGTTTGGACCTTCAATCTTTTAATTCAGAAGTAAGCAGAGTACTACTGCGTCTGGGATAGGCATTTTAGGAAGAGCTTGGAGCAAAGCCAGCACTTATAAAACCATCCCTGGGTTTATAATAAATTGTTTTCAACAAATGCCATCACTGGATATGTTAGCATTTATGGGGAAAGTTTCTTTTGAGATATTAATAGTGACCAACTTTTCTTGCTGCAGTTCAAAAATGCCCACTACCACCTTCTCAAGGGCAACTGAGCATGGATGGTTGACATTGCCAGTAAACACCCACACGAAGGAAAACATTGGAAGGAGATTTAAAAAAAAAGGAAATGTTGCTGCAAGTGCTTAGATGTAACTCACTGTGGGAGCATTGCTGCTGTGTGGATTGCTGTTTCATGCTGTCTTCCACAATTCTGCTTCCCCTTTCTTGTTAAAAACCACTGTGAGGAACCATTTAGGCAGTGGCTAGTCTGACACAACTGTGCAAATATAACGCATAAGGTGTGGGGATGATCCAAAATACTGCATCTAATAACAAATAGCTCATACGTGGTCCAGTCATCTGATTCCTTAGCATGTTCATTGCCTATCCCACTCTGCCTCTGAGTGAAAAGGGCAGGCTTCTGCACACACAGGAAATGTAAGTTTGGCTATCGATTTACTTTGACATTTAGCCTTGACTACAGCTGACAACGGGAGGGTTTCTCAAAAGGTAAGTTGTTCCATCCAGACCTGTCTAGAATATTCTGCACCGACCAACGTGAAGTAAAATAATGAATACAGAGAATACTGGTTACCTATTTTGATGAAAAGCCATTCTGCTGGTTTGAGTTACATTTAGAAAGGGTATTAGGAAAAATTCATTCACCAGAGAGACAGAAAAAATTAGAATACCGAGCAATGAAAATAAATAAAGAAAACCAAAATACTATGGATACTGGAAATCCAAAGTAAAACTGGAAAGTACCAGAAAGGCTCAAAAGGTCTGATAGCTTCTTTGGAGACAGAAGCTGTTAACCTTTTGAATCTAACAATTCTTGAATTAGAGTATCTATCATGCACAGGGTGGCACAGTAGCTCAGTGGTTAGCACTGCAGCCTCAAAGCACCAGTGACCTGAGTTCAACTTCAATCTTGGGTGACTGTGTGGAGTTTGCACATTTTCCCCATGTCTGCATCAGTTTCCTCTAGGTGCTCCAGTTTCATTCCACAGTCCAAAGATGTGTGGGTTTGATGGATTGGCCATACTAAATTGCCCATAATATCCAGAGATGTATAGGGTAGGAATATTGGCCATGGGATATGCAGTGTTACAGAGCTGGGGTGGGTGGATGTTTGCTGAACGACTTGCTCCCACACTATGGGGATTCTATGATACAATTGCAACTTACTCCATATTATTGAACAGAGATATATATTGATGGGGGGATTAATATATTTCACATACCTGACCTTTCTCATTTGATGTATAATATTTTGCACCAAGATCTTGATAATGCTACTTTTATTATATCCTTGAGACATTATTCCATGTTAAAGGTGACTGTGCACTACTCCCACTCTCCTTGCACCGAGTCTTATTCACCCTCTGCTTGTTAATCCACAATTGTTGCCACTTTAACAATGTCTACATTCTAAAGATCTCAACTTTGATTTCATACCTCTCCATGACCATGTCCCTTCATACTCTTGTAACTTCTTTGAGCCTTAAGTCCTCTGAGTTCTCTGCATTCCTTCAATTCTGGTCTGTAAGTCCCCCTTAGTTAGAAGGGACCAAAAAATATAGTGGCTGAAAGGACAGGCATGACTCTTCATAAAAACGTGGTAGTAAACTTTCCCATCAGAAACAAACTCTCTGTGATTTGATTTTCAATGTGTATTTAAGTGTATTTTGAGGTAAATTAAAATTGGCCACATTGATAACCTTACATAAACAAAGCAATTTGCAATGAGGCTTTCCAGAATCCAGAGTTTGAATCTGGCTGATGGACTATGAGACGGTCACAGAAAATGTAACTAGCCAAGAAATGGACTCAGCCCCCTGCTGTATGCGCACATTAAAGTTTCCTCTAAGAATAGCTGGAGCTGAAGAGAATTCTGACACACCCTTGTGAGTGGTCCCCACAGAAGTAACTAACTTTAAAATTAATGTTTCTTATAAGAGAATACTTGGGGGGGAAGTAAGAGGTAACCTTGAGTGCATAACATACATTGTTATAAGCTTAAGTGTTATCATACTCAAATTATCTTTGTTTAATTTGTTCTATATACAATAAATGTTTGTGTTTTGTTAAAACAAATGAAATTTTGTGGTATAGTTCTATTAGTTAACATGAAGTGCTCAGCAATAGAGAAATAGTGAAGTGAAGGGAAGAACATATTACAACCACAATTGCATGAGAAACATTTCTTGGTAAACTAATGGGATTAAAAGCTAACAAGGTCTGCAAGTGCAAGGTCTGCATGCTCATGGTGGTTGGGGACATGTATCAGCTTGGGTACAGGATTATTTACTAACAGGGTACGTAGAGTCGGGATAAATTATTCATTTTCAGGTTGGCAAACTAACTCACAGACTGCCAGAGATGGGCACTGGCACCTCGAATGTTTACAAAATATTAAGGAAGGGAGAAAAAGGCATATTTTAATTGAAGCTTTTTTAAAATTTAAAATATAACCTGCTTTAGATCTGTTAAACATCTAAATATGTGAGACTGTTGTTTTGCACTGATTTTGTTAACCACTATTTGGATTGGGTTATAGAATCCCTACAGTGAAGGAGGCGGCCATTCAGCCCATTGATTCCACACTGACCCTCCAAAGAATATCCCATCAGACCCAGCCCCCTACCATACTCCCACCCTTACCATGGTAATCCATCTAGTTTACACATCTCTGAACACAATTGACAATTTTTTTTAAGTATGGCCAATCCACCTAATCTGCACATCTTTAGATTGTGGGAGGAAACTGGCACACCCAGCAGAAGTGGGGCGAATGTGCAACCTCCACACAGGCAGTCACCCAAGGCTGGAATCAAACCCAAGTCCCTGGCGTTGTGAGGCAACAGTGGTAACCACTGAGCCACTGTGCCACCCATCTATGGATCGGACCAATGAGGTAGTTGTCTATTGAAGGCGCGCATACCCTAAGTTCATATACAATAAAATCAATAGAGTTAGCATGTGATTAACTTATCAAATATGTTTGATTTGCTTGATCTAGCTCATCACTGCTTAGATCAAAGCAATTGTCCCCAAAGTGATACTCCTAATCAATCATTCAACAGCACCACCCACTTGTCAGTACTCTTTATATGCAACATTTTCATATTATTAGTATTATAGATGCAGTTGATTTAGATGATTATGAGGCTCCATGTTTACTAATCCTTTTAATGAGGACTTCTTCAATCAAAAGCATTTGAGAACGATAAATGTTAAAGCAGCCACATTAACAGTACACTCTAGTTGAGGCCAGCTAACACAACAAGCCTTAAGAAAGGTTGAAGATTAGAAATGGCTAGTTTGTATGAATTGGGAAAATATATTTACCCACCAGACATTGTAGATTAATTGAGTATTTCTCAATCTGTAATTCACCATTGTGCCAGCCAAAGGTAGCAGTGTGTTCTGTATGTTACCTTTAGCTTTTCTCATACAAGCTTTTAATGTGGCTGTTCAGTATGCCATGCAAACTGATTGCTGTACAAACTTTATTCATACATACAGAAACTGTGATGTGGTTTTGATTCCAATTATCACACCAATCCTTAACTATAGCATCACAGAGGGAGATGACAGCAACTAACAGCATCTACTCTGGACATATTAATTTGAAGAGACCAAAAAATATAGTGGTTCAAAGGATAAGCATGACTCTTCATAGAGACACGGTGGTAAACTCTCCCTTCTGAAACAAAATGACTCAATGGTTTGAATTTCAGTGTGTATTCTAGTATTTTTTTGTGTAAATTGTTGACTATATATACAGACATATCTGGATTTGATTGAAGCCAGAAAATGAAGGGGTGGGGCTTCACATGTGGTAGCTAGTTGCTTATAGAGTCATAGAATCATACAGTACAAACAGGATGTTTGGCCCATCAAGTCTGTACTGCCAAAGCTACACCAAATCTACCGCAATCCCACCATCCAGCACTGGGCCTATAGCCTTCAATGTTATGACACTTGAGTGTTCACCCAAGTACTTAGGTTGTGTGATTTCCTGCTTCAATTAGCTGACCAGAAAATGCATTCTAGACCCCTACAATCCTCTAGGTGAAAAAAAAACTTTCCTCAAATCCCCTCTAACCCTCCTGCTCTTCACTTTAAAATTATGGCCCTTGTCATTGACCCTCCGACTCAGGGAAACAGCTGCTTTCCATTCATGCTGTCCATGTTCTTTATAGTTTTATGATGAGAGTTAGGTAGATTTTTGTCATGATACATACTACTGTCTATGGGTTTTTCAAATCTCAGTGACTTGGCTTAAAAGTAAAGGATAGTGACTTGATTTTGCCTATGGAATCATACAGTATCAAAAACCAGTGCCTTGTTGTTTACCTCAGAAAGTGTTAAAGATGGGCTATTGAACATTTTGAAGGCAGTAGTGACTAGATTCTTGTTAGGTAATGGAATCAAAGGTGATTGAGGGGAGGTGGGAATTGGGAATTAAAACACAGACAGATTAGCCATGAGCTCACTGAACAGCTAAACAGGCTCCACAGGCTGAATAGTCATGTATTGCTACTAATTTCTATGTTCGTAGTTCAAAACATCAGCTGGCCAATATCTATTTCTACTTGCTTTTTTACATATCTATTGACGTGTCATAAGTGGCTGTGAAGATTGACCAGCCTTGGATATTATTGTTCCGAAACAACCAATACCTAAGCTTTGCATTTATATTCTGTCTTTGGCCTCATATAAGAGCCCAAGAAATTTCACAGGAGTATTTTTAACAAAAGTTGCCACGGAGCTAGTGAGGCATGCATTTTGTTTTATTCATTTGTGGGATGTAGGCATCGCTGACTGGGCCCAGAATTTATTGCCAATTTCTCCTTGCACTTGAGAAGATGGCAATGAGCTGACTTCATGAACTACTCCAGTCTATTTGCTGTGTGTAGATGCACAATGTAATTAAGGAGGAGATTCCTGGATTTTGATACAGTGACAATGAAGGAACAGCAATACAGTGGCAGTGACAGGACAGTGAGAGGCCTGGGGGAAATCTTACAGGTGGTTGTATTCCCATGCACCTGCTGTCCTTGTTCTTCTAGATTGAAATGGTTGTGGGTTCAGAAGGTGTTGTCCAATGAATCTTGGTGAATTTCTGCAGTGCGCCTTGTAGATAGTACACTCTGCTGCTATTGAGTGTCAATGGAGGAAAGAGTGGATGCTTGTGGATGTGGTGCAATTAAGCGGCTGCTTTGTCCTAGATGGTGTCAAGCTTCTTGATGTTGTTGGAGCTGCACTCATCCAGGCATATGTGAGTATTCCATCACACTCCTGACTTGTACTTTGTAGATGTTGGACAGGCTTTGGCGAGTTAGGTGGTGAGTTCCTCACCACAGTATTCCTAGACTTTGGCCGGCTCTTCTAGCCATCGAATTTACATAATGAATCCAGTACAGGTTTTGGTAAATGGCAACACCTCAAACGTTGAAAGTGAGGGATTCAATCGTGATAAAGCCATTGAATTTCAAGGTGTGATATTCTCTGATCGGGAATGGTCCTTGCCTGGCATTTGTGTGGCTCAAATGTAACCTGCCACAATTTAGCTCAAGCCAGGATGTTGTCCAAGTCTTGCTGCAATTGGATGAACTGCACAATCATTGGAAATAATCCCAACTCTGACCAGCAAGGAAGTGAGGAGAAATGAAGAGAAACTTCTTTATTGAGGAGGGTTAGGATTTGGAACGTGCTGGTGATGGTGGTGGGGAGTGAATTCAATACAAGGTTTCAGACAAGGGCTGGATATATATTTGAAAGTGATTAATTAAAAGGGATATGGATACAGGGCTGGAGAGTGGGAGTAGCTAGGTAACCCTTTTGGAAGACAGTACAGACACAATGGCTGAATGGCCTCTTTCTGGACTGTAAAATCCTGTGATTCTTATGATGGTGGGAAGATCATAGATGATGCAGCTAAAGATGGTTGGGTCTAGAATTCAACCCTAAAGAAATCCTGCAAAGGTACCCTAGATCTGAGATAACCGACTTTCCACCTTGTTGTGTGTGCGAGGAGAGTTTTCCACCTGATTCTCATCGGTTCCAGTTTTGCTAGAGCTGAATTTCCACCAATGTTTATGGTATTCCTTTGGAATGTATGCAGATTTTCCACCAAAATTACAAGAACCAATTGTGTGAATGATCACAGAATCCACCTTTATTGTATTTGATACCTGCATTTTGCACAGAGTAAACATTTGAGATCGGTGACCATTCACTTTATTTTTGTTTCCGTTTCCATTTTTACTTTGGATTTCCAGCATCTATCATTTAATATTTTGCTTTTTGTTCAAACCTTCAGGACTGGGTTGCAATCAAATTTAAGATTTATGTTCATTCTCCCTGCATGTTTGAACTAAAGAAATTTGCTATAAGGAACCAGTTAATAGCATATGGTGCAGGGTCAATCTGTTAAGAGAGACGTGTCTCCTGAGATCAAGGAGTAAGGTTTCCAGTCATTATTTGCAGTATTTTAAGGCTCTGGGATAAAGCAAGTGAATTGTTAGCAACATTTGCAAGCTTTGTAACCAGCAGGAGGTTTTTGGCACTCAATTCATATGGGAAATTCACAGATGGAGAAAGCTATATTTAAATTTTCCAAAACTATTAAGAAACATATGTGAGTTGGGGGCTCAGAATTGTGAGGTTTGGCTAACTTTGTGGTATACTGGAACGTCTAGCCATGTTGATTGTGAACTATCCAAAATGTCCATCAACATCACTTCAATCCCGTGTGATTAACTCGGAAAGTATTCCGGGCTGGATTAAACGTAACTGTCCTAAGCATGAGTTTTGGCCCATTGTCACTTCTGAGGTAGAAAGTCATGGGTTTCAACAGCCTTGTAGAGATTTGCCAAATTAATCTAAGCTGACATTACAGCACAGCAATGGAAACATATAGTGCTGTTGAAAGTATCAAACTTTTGGATGAGATATTAAGTTTTAGCCCCCTCTGCCTCCTCAGCTGGATGTGAAAGATCCCATCACACTAGTCAAAGAAAAGATTAATTCTCCTCTTACTTTCTGGTCAGTAAACATCCCTCAACAAGTGGCACTAAAATAATAAAACTGAGTATTAAAAACATAAGACATAGAATATATAACAGTATAGCACAGGAATGGGCCCATCGGCCCACAATGTTCTGCTGAACATAACACCAAGTTCAACTAATTTCTTCTGCCTGCCCTTGGTCCATATCCTTCTAATCCTTTCATATTCATGTGCTTATCTAAATGTTCCTTAACTGCCCCTACTGTACCTGGTTCCACCACTACCCCTGACAGCACATTCCATATTCCTATCACTTTGTGTAAAAAATGTGCCCCTCACATCTCCTGTGAACTTTCCCCTTTTCACCTTAAATACATAACGTCTAGAAATTGACATTTCAACTCTGGCGAAAAAGGTTCTGAACATCAACCCTATCTATGCATCTCATAATTTTATAGATTTCTAACAAGTCTCCCCTCCACCTCTGCCATTCCAGAGAAAACAACATGGGTTTTTTCTAGTCGCTCCTTATAGCACATACCCTCTAATCCACACAGCATCCTGGTAAACCTCTTCTGCACCCAGTCCAACGCCTCCACATCCTTCCTTGTAATGTGGCGACCAGAATTGAACGTAATGCTCTGTGGTTGAACCAAAGTTTTATAGAGCTGAAACATGACATCCTGACTCTTGTACATATTACCCAACCAATAAAAGCAAGCATGCCATATGCCTTCTTTACCACCATATCTACTTGTGTGGCCACGTTCAGGGAGCTACGGACTTGAACTCCAAGATCCCTCTGAAAATCAATGCTATTCAGGGTCCTGTCATTGACTGCATACTTTTCAAGAACAAAGAACAAAGACCAAAGAACTTTCCTTAGCTTTTGACCACCCAAACTGTAACAGCTCACACTTACTCAGACTAAATTCCATCTGCCATTTCTCCCCCAATATCTACAACCGATCTTTATCTCACTATAGCCTTTGACAACCTTCTACACTATCCACAACTCCACCGATTTTGTGTCATCAGCTAACCCACCCATCAACATTTTCATCCAAGTCATTTATATATATCCCAAACATCAGAGGTCTCAGTATAGATCCCTGCAGAACACCACAAGTCACAGACCTCCAGCCTGAAAAACACCATTCCACCACTAGCCTCTGCCTTCATTGGGCAAGACAATTCTGAATAGACACAGCCAAGTCACCATAGATCCCATGCATTTTAAGTTTCTTGAAAAGCCTACCATGAGGGACCTTGTCAAAATCCTTACTAAAATACATGTGGATAACATCCATAGTCTATCCTCATCGATCACCTTTATCACATCCTTGAAAAATTCAATCAAGTTACATAGAACATAGAACACAGAAAGGTACAGCACAGAACAGGCCCTTTGGCCCACGATGTTGTGCCGAGATTTAATCCTAATGTAAAATATAATAACTTAACCTATGCACCCCTCAACTCACTGCTACCCATGTGCATGTCCAACAGTCACTTAAATGTCCCTAATGACTCTACTTCCAACACTACCGCTGGCAATGCATTCACAACTCTGTGTAAAGAACTTACCTCTCATGTCTCCTCTATATCTTTCTCCTAATATCTTATAGAATTATGACTCCTCATACCAGTCAATCCTGCCCTGGGAAAAAGTCTCTGGCTATTGACTCTATCTATTCCACTCATTATCTTGTATGCCTTGATCAGGTCTTCTCTCTTCCTCCTTCTCTCCAAAGAGAAAAGTACGAGCTTATCCAACCTTTCTTCATAAGGCAAGCCCTCCAGTCCAGGCAGCATCCTGGTAAACCTTCTTTGCACTCTCTCCAAAGCCTCTGTATCTTTCCTTTAGTAGGACGACCAGAACTGGACATAATATTCCAAGTGTGGTCTCACTCGGGACTTGTAGAGCTGTAACAAAACCTTGTGGCTCTTAAACTCGATCCCCCTGTTAATGAAAGCCAAAACACTATATGCTTTCTTAACAACCCTATCCACTTGGGTGGCAACTTTGAGGGATCTATGTACTTGCACACCCAGCTCCCTCTGTTCCTCTACACTGCCAAGAATCCTGTCTTTCATCCTATATTCAGCACTTGAATTCAACCTTCCAAAATGCACCACCTTGTATTTATCCAGGTTGAACTCCATCTGCTATTTCTCAGGCCAGCTCTGCATGCTGTCTAAGTCATGCTGCAGCTTACAGTAGCCCTCTATACTATCGACGACATCTCCAACCTTTGTATCATCTGCAAATTTACTAACCCCTCAACCTCCTCATCCAAATCATTTATAAAAACTACAAAGAGCAGAGGCCCAAGAACAGAGCCCTGTGGGACCCCACTCAACACTGACCTCCAGGCAGAATACTTTCTATCTACAAACTCTCTCTGCCTTCTGTCAGCCAACCAATTCTGAATCCAGTTCTGAAGTTAGTAAAACAGGATGCCCTGCACAAAGCCATGCTAACAATCCCTAATTAGGCCATGCTTTTCCAAATGCTCTATCCCTAATAATTCCCTCCAATAGCTTCCCAATCATCGATGTGAGACTATAGTTTCCTGAATTAACCCTATTTCCCTTCATGAACAGAGGGACAAAATTAGCTACTTGCCAGTCCTCCAGGACTGATCTCATTGCAGTGCACTTTTGCTGTTTGAAAGTTACGCTTGAAAAATTGCTGAAATGGCTTTTAAAGCACTTTGTGTCATTTTGAGACCCTGAAAGATGCTAAACAAATGAAATTTCCCCTTCCTTTCTTTGAGTCGGCAGATGTTTTGAATGTGCTGATCTCCATTAACAAAGAACAACAGCAACTAGACTTTACAAAACCCATTTTGACACAGCAAATTGTCCCAATATGCTTCACAGAGGTGCAAGAAAAATCAAATATTACGTAAAAAAGAAGTATTGGAGGGTTACTAGAATTAATGTGGAGATGAGTTTTGAGGAAGATGTATGAAGGAGAAAAAGGAGGAACTTAGAGGTAGAACTGCAGAGTGTGAAGCCTAGGCAGATGAAAGTACAATGGTTGATGATGTCAAAGAAGTGGAGATTCTTGGAGTGATGTATTATGGTTTCTGAGGATTGGAAGACGTCACAGATATAGAGACTGGCATTTTATGATCCCTTGCTGATGGGTTTGAAAGTGGGGGGCTGGTGGAGGAACACTGAAGAGGGAATGTTGCACATACCCTGTCCACCAACTAACTACCCACCTTGACCTGTCTCCCATTTTAACAAGGGGCAGTGAGGTGTTGGATAACCTGCTCTCCTTTGATATGTTGGTCAATTAGTGGCTACTTAGGTGTCTCACCCCACCATAACCTGCATTTTATACAGAACTGGGAGCATTCAATGTGAGTAGAGAGCCTACAACACTTTATCAGGCACTTCCCTAAAAGGGAATCATACCCTATTTTTCAACATTCCATCTTGGCGCCTTTATTCCCACACACCCATCTTTCTAACTCTGCAATCCAGACCCTGCTGATTACCTGAATGTACCTGAAGTCCATCAGCTCCACCTGTTCAGGGATTGACTGTGGTCTAGCATTCTGAGACTGTAGTTGACCACTTGTCACTGCCGGAACTATATAGCTGCTGGTCATTTGATTGACCAGCAGTTCTCTAAGATGGCGCTTCCTCCCAGAAAGGGACCTTCTACCTTTTTATTGTTCAGAACAAAAAATCTGAATGTCTCACTCGATGTTGTTGTCATTCTACGTATACATGTGTAACTCCTCTTGACATTCAATGACATTTCCATCACTGAATCTCCTACTATAAAACATTTGGAGAGTTTCACTTGAATAGAAACTGAATTTGACCAGCCAAATACAGTGGCCAAAAAAAGGAAGCAGCTGAAAATTCTGTACCAAGTAACTCACCTCTTGATTCTCCAGTACCTCTGAGCTGCATACACCATCAACAGGATGTACTGTAATCACTTCTCCATTGAGGGCACCTTCGAAATCCACAACCTGTACCTTGAACGATGGGGGTAGCAAATGCAGAAGAAAACGACCAGCTGCAAGTTCACCTCCAAGCCACATGCCATCCTGACTAGCAATAGTATTACCATTGCCTTACCGTCTCTAGGTCAGAATCCTGGCACCTTCTTCCAAACAGCATTGTGAGTGTACCTACATCAGATGCATTCTCTGTAGTTCAGCAACAATATTCACCAACATCTTTTCAAGGATAACTTGGGAACAGTAACAAATGTTGGCTTTGACAGTGTTGCCAATTTTCCAACTTAACACCATTAGTGCTGATGAAACTAAGCATATCAAATGGGAATGTTTAGCAACCCATTTTGCATAGTGCATGTTTTCTCTCATTTGAAAACTCGATTAGCTATAGTCCCACATACAGGCATCAGCAAGAAGTATTTCAACAAATAATCCAATGTATTATTTATTGAAACCAAAACTGCTTCACTTCTTGGCATAGACACACATAAAGACACTACTCAGAGGCATTGGCATACATACATGCACCAGTTCAAACAGAGACATTGAGAAACACAGAGACATAAACAGGCGACAAATCACATGAAAGAAGTATAAGGTAAGTGGGTTCCCCAAAGTTAAACGAACCTGAAACAGAAAAAGAAGTTGAGGAAAAGGAGTAACCGCACCAAGTACTTCTGCCATCTGTAACAGGAAGCACGTGGAAAACAAAATAACCACTAATCATTCTGACATCACAACCAAAAAAGAAGTGCTGCTGATCAGTAGCTCACACTGGCTGTCACCACAAATTCCGCTCGGCACAAAAAGCTGACGAGAACAAGGATCTCATCTGCTGCTCTGCTGTGCTTTGGAAGGTTTCGCTACAGCTCCTAGAATGATGCATGTCCCTCAAAAATACCACAATTTACCCTGCTTGTTATAAGAAAGGTGTGCTGTTCAAAAGGTAAATATGTAACTTTTTTGCCGAAAGGAGATTTTCAAAAATGAAATTGCTGACAGGAAGCTCATTTTTATTGTGAAACATAGAGAAGTAGAGACGTTGTTTTGAATTGTTTTCAAATTATTAAATGGTTTCCATATTTCTGTAATCTCCTCCAGACCAATGACCTTCTGAGGTATCCACGATCATCCAATTCTAGCCTCTTGTGCATCTCCGATTTTAATCCTTTCACCATTGCTAACTGTGCTTTCAGCTAGCTTGGCCGTAAGCTCTAGAAGTCCTCATCTAAAACTTCCTATATTTACACTTCCCTGCCCTATTTTAAGACGCTCCTTTAGAATTTATCATTTTGACCAGGCTTTGAATTTTATGTCTTGATGTCACTTTCTGTGGCTCAGTGCTGAAAATGCTTTTATTGATAATGCTTTTGTTAAGTGCCTTGAGATGTTTCGCTATGTTAATGCTATTTAAATGCAAGTTAATTTTGGTGTTGTTATTCATTCTCCCTGCCTGTCTTCTGAAGCCTCTCCCTCCTTCTGGGGTCCAGCAGTAGAGATATTTATGTCACTCAATGTAATATTGTCATGCATAAGCTTAGATGAGTCTCTGCAAGCTTTCAGCATAGAAGACCACACAAATGTGCCTTAACCCAGACCTATATATAAGAGCATAAGATATAGGAACAGAGTTAGACTGTTTGTCCCATCAAATCTGTTCCACCATTCAATCATGGCTGTTATGTTTCTGAACCCCATTTTCTTGTCTTCTCCTCATGATCCCCTTACTAATCAACAATCTATCTATCTCTGTCTTAAATACCTTCAATGACTTGGCCATCACAGCCTTCTGCAGCAATGAATTGCACAGTTCCACCACCCTCAGGATTAAGAAATTCCTTCCCATCTCAGTTCTAAAGCATCATCTCTTCACTCTGAGGCTGTGCCCTTGGATCATAGTCCCTCCTACTAGTGGAAACATCTACTCCAAGTCTGTTCTATCCAGGCCTCTCGGTATTTATGCTTGATTTGTAGGAAAACGATTCCCAGGAAAAGGTAAAAGTGATGGCCAAGATATCAATGCTGACTGAATCATGGAGCAGCCTTGATGGGCAGACTGGCCTAATTCTGATCCTGTATCTTATGGGCTACCCATATGATTATTTTTTTGCATTCTAACCTCGCAATTATACTCATTTACCAAAAAGAAAAAAACGGCTAGCAGGCATTAAATCTGTTTTCAAAGTAACTCTTGCAACTGAGCATAGCAATTATGGATGTTTTATGGTTATTTTAACAGCATTTCTCCTGTGCAATGGGGTGAACTGAATAAGAATTGAGATGACTGTAGGATGAGAACACAGTTAGAGGTGCTAGGTTTTCTTCCTGAACTGCGGTAGGCAAAGGTGGTGCTAATAAGAGGGAACGCCAGGATTTTGACCAAAAGAATATGACAGAATAGCAATATGTTCCCAATTCAGAGCTGTGAGTATCGTAAATTGTAGACGTTTCAATACAGAGAGAAGTCACTCAATAATTTCTTAGATATTATCATACAGATTTTTCTGACACATTCTGAATTATTATCTAGGCCTCTGGGTTACTAACTAATCCAGCATCCTTCAACAGTGATTGTAGTTTTGTAGCAAACACATCATGGAGAGGGGAAAACCGATGAAAATATAAAAGTGTACGTCATTCTGCTCCTCAAGCCTGCTCCGTTATTCAATTTGATCATGATGATCTGATTTTAACCTCAACTGCACATTCCTGCATAACATCTGAAAATCTTTCATGCCATTAGAAACCAAGAATTGATCTACTCCTGCCTTAAAAGTATTTAAAGTTTCTGCATATACTGACTTCTGAGGAATTTCAAAAATTCATAAGCAACTGAAAGAAAAACTTATTTTTCTCATCACTATTTTTAATGAGCACCCCCTTATTTTTAAACTATGACCCTCAGTTCTAGATTCTCCCACAAGAGGAAACGTCCTTTCAACTTCCATCCAATCAAGTCCCCTCAGGATATATTTCAATTAAGCCACCTCAATCTTCTAAACTTCCCAAAATTTGGGTCTAGCCTATCTAGCCTTTCTCATAAGGCAGGTTGTTTATTCCAGGTATTACTCTAGTAAACCTCTGGAATGGTTTCCAATGCATTAACATTCTTCCTTAGATACATGACCAGTTCCGTACACTGTAGTTAGATGCAGTTTCACAAGAGCTTCGTTTAACTATTACATAATACTTGGAAATGAATGTACTGGGTTGTTCGGGACCTCTATTTTGAAGTATACAAGGCCAGTCAGCGAGTGTGTCTAAATCACCAGTTTTACTAAGACTTCCTTCCAAACAAGTATCTTGCAAACAATAAGGCTCCTTGAACAGTAATGAAATGAATACTTACAGTTTTGTTTAGGGAAGAAATGTTAACTAAGACATTGGGAAAACTATAGCGTATTTGAATCTTACATTATATAAAGTGTTTGTTCAGGCTGTTGTACCTGTACGGCTCTTGGAAAGAGCTGCCATATTTTATTTCACATTCTAGCTTTAAGTTACTCAGTTTGATCTGCCTCGCATTAACAAATACAATGTTAATTCTTACTGAGTAAGAAAGAATTCACCTCTTTTCTCCTCTAGATCTTTGCAAATGATTTTATAACTGTGACCACTGATTACTAACTCACTCAGCAGAGGGACTAACTTCCTCCATTTACTTTACTAAAAGCCTGTACTTCTTTAATGATTCAAAAGGTCTCATTTTAATTTCTCTTACAAGGAGAGCAGTAATAACTTCCCTAACCTTTTCTCATAACTGAGGTCTATCATACTTCGTAACATTCTTGAAAACCTCCTCTGTACCCTTTCTAAGGGGCTAAAGTCTATGTTCCAGAAATACACCAGCTGAGGTCTAACTAGAGATTTTCAAAGGTATAAAATAATCTTCATGCTTTGTGTTCTTCTCTGTTTAAAATTCCAAGTAATATATATGCTTATTTAACCAAGTTGCCAACTTGTCTGTTCCCTTCAATGATTTTTGTGTTTGGATGTTAATGTTTCAATGCTCATGTACACTTTACAAAATCATGCCATTTGTAGCATTCTGTTTCATCGTGTTAGTCCTCTGAAGTGCAACATTACATACTTCTTCATATTGAACTCCACCTGTGTTGTTTCTGTCCATTCACTGTCCCTTCTATATGATTATACTGAAGCCTATAGATTTCCTTATTATAATCTACTGCATCACCAAGTTATGCATCATCTGGAAACCTTATAATACTGTTCTCACACCTGAATCTAGAGAGTTTATTGGAATTGAAAAGTTATAGATCCAAAACTGACCATTATAAAAATGCCATTGCAAACTACCTTAGTCCGAAAAACATCCATCCATTAACATTTTCTGCTTTCTGTCACAAAGTGAATCCGGTATCCATACTTTGTTTTTCCTTTAACCCACTGCTTCAATTTTCTTAACAAACTTCCTGTGTAATACATTGTTGAACGGCTTTTGATTGTCCATACATGCAGCATCCATGCTGTGTTTTTCTGCAATTAGTGTTACAGGAACTCTAATATGTGAATCACCCCGATAAGCAATTAGGCCACAATCCAAACTCTATTGAAGCAGCCCTTCAGTATTGCACTGCAGTATCAGCCTGGGTTATGCACTCAATTCTTTGAAGCACAATGTCAACTCTACAAGTATGAGCTAAAATGATACTACATGATTACATTTTATTCAGCTTTAGGTAGAATCATTTTATAGCTGTGTGTTTTATCATTACACAGTCAATGTTAGCAACTGGCATATTGTATAGCGGACCTACTAATAGTCTAACGAAGAGCAGAAAGTATTACCCAGCATTTAGGACAGTAAGAGTTTACATTGTTGCTATGGCACAGATGACTTTTGAAGTGGCAGCAATGTAAACTACCAGAGACAGGTCAGTGCTGTGTAATTTATTTAACAACACTGTAGACAATAGCATGGTTTCACTATTCCTCTTTATGAACAAATTTGCACTTGGACTCATTTTAAAGATTATGAAGATTAAAATGTTTCTGTAGAATGTCAGAAAGCTTGAAAGGAGACTATTTGATCCATCATGCTTAAGGCAATGTATTGAAAGAGCACCATAATTGGTATTGCTCTTCTGTTTCTCACACATACTCCTGCAAAATGACCTGCTTAATGTACCCATCCAATTCCCTTCAGAAAATTATTGTTGATTCTGCTGCCACTGCTGTTTAAGGTGGTTCCTTCTAGGTCACCACAATTCCTCATGTAAAATATCACACAAAGGTGGCATGGTGGCTCAATGGTTAGCACTGTTGCCTCACTGCGCCGGGGACATGAGTTTGCACCTTCTCCCAGTGTGTGCAAGGGTTCCTCTGAGTGGTCCGGTATCCTCTCACAGTCCAAAGATGTGCAGGTCTGGTGAACTGGCCATGCTAAATTGCCCATAATGTTGAGTGCATTAGTCAGGGGTAAATGTAAGGTAGGGGAATGGGGCTGGGTGGGATGCTTTTCGAAGGGTTGGTATGGACTTGTTGGGCCAAATGGCCTCTTTCCACACTGCATGTAATCTAATCTAAACAACACCAGGTTATTGTCCAACAGGTTTATATGGAATTACAAGCTTTCGGAGAGCTGCTTCTTTATCAGGTAGGAGCAGCGCTCTGAGAGCTAGTGCTTCCAAACAACATTTTTAACTTTGCCCACCCCAGTCCAACACTGGCACCTCCATATCATCTAAAATACTTCTCCTCATTTTACCTCTCGTTTTACTGCCAATTATCTAAAGTCAGTGGAAGCAATTTCTCCTTACTTACTCAATCAAAAGGGGAGGTGGTGTAGTGTTCATGTCCAGACATCAAGTTAATGATCCGGGGATAGGGATTTGACTTCCAAATGATGGACAGTGAAATTTAAATTCATAATTAAAATTATGATTAAAAAAGGTTAACCTAACTGTAATCACTGCTGAATGTTGTAAAGAAACTATCTGGTTCACTAATACCCTTTAACAAATTCAAATCTGGTATCTGCAGCATGCATGTGAAGCCAGACCCACAGCAATTTGGTTGAATCTTGAATGTCCTCTTAACACATCCGAGCAAGCCACTCAGTTGAATCAAACTGCAACAAAGTAAAGGTATGAGACAGGACAGACCATTTAGCAATATCCTAAACACCAGAAACAACAATGGCTAACACAGCTCTATTAATGCAGCAAAGCCTTCCTTACCAACATCTGGGGCTTGTGCCAAAATCGTAAATGTTGTCCCATAGACCAGCTAAGGAACAACATGGAATTACACCTACAGTCAGTGTCTCAGAAAGCACCATTACCATCATTGGGCATATTCTATTCCCATGAACAGGGCAGACCCACCACAGGTAGCAGTAAAGTGGTATACAGTAGAGAAAGAGTTGCATTAGGAATCCTCAATTTTGGCTCCAGACCCCATGAAGCGTTATGGCATCAAGTCCTGCTGATTACCCTCCACTATCCCCTCTTAGCTGATTAAAAGTAGTCCTTCTTGTAGAACACCACTTGGAGGAAACATTGAGGGTAGCAATGATGTTGAATGCCTCAGTACAACCACAAATGACTGAGCTGACCTAATCCTAAAAGACATCTGCTGCATACCCAATCTAGCAGTTGTCACAAGAGAACCAACAAGATGAAGAAATTTACTTGAACACATTGTTACCAATCTACCATTTACAGATGAATCCATACATGGCAGTATGAACAAGATAGATGGCCTTTGTCTGGGTGAGGTTCTGGTTATGGCAACCTGGGGTTAATGTAGATGGAAAACATTCCAGCAACCTTTGCTGTGAATGGACCTTCTCTCCAAAATTGTCTTTACCTGTTTTGCGAGGCATAAGAAACCAAGATAGCCACTATACATTCTGCAAAGAAAGTCAGATCAGAGACTTGCACACTCTTGCCAATCATTTCCTGGGAACAACTGCTCTCTGCTCTTTTATGAATTAATTTTATATTCAAGTTGCCACTACACTTTTAATTTCTTAGTTTTCAATTTTCCAACTCCTTTCAAAACAAAGTATAAAAAGTACCATACCTCACAAACCTAGAACCCACATTTAGCAGCTTATAATACTTGGGCATCTCTTTCTAAATCTTAACTATTAAGAGTCTTATAACAGTGGAATTCAGCCAAGGTTTGGCAGGAAGAATAGAAAAGTTGGATGTTATTTAAATGGAAAAAGACTGCAAAAAGCTGAAACACAGGGTGACTTGGGAGTCCTAGTGAATGAATCACAAAAAGCTAGTATCCAGGTTCAGCAGGTATTGTGAAAGTAAATGTTCATGACCTTAAAAGGAATAAGAACAAGAG
Organism: Chiloscyllium punctatum; assembly: GCF_047496795.1. Taxonomy (NCBI): domain Eukaryota; kingdom Metazoa; phylum Chordata; class Chondrichthyes; order Orectolobiformes; family Hemiscylliidae; genus Chiloscyllium; species Chiloscyllium punctatum. Next base: position 32,198,843 of record NC_092743.1, read on the forward strand.
ATTTAAGGTGATCTGCAAAAGAAGCAAGGGTGAAGTAAGGAAAAACTTTTTCACTCTGCAAGTAGTTTGGGTATGGAATGCATTCCTGGAAATGTGATGGAGACAAGTTTAATTGAAATATTCAAGAGGGCATTGGATGATTAATTGGATAAAAATAATGTGCAATTATATGGAAAAGGCATGAGATTGGTACTTGTCAATGATGCTTGTTTATTGAGCCAGTACAGTTAAGCCGGACGCTCTCCTGAAGTTAAGTAAAAACAATGACTGCAGATGCTGGAAACCAGATTCTGGATTAGTGGAGCTCTACTGAATTTGGCTAACAATGTGATGATGTGGACGTGGGAATTAGATTTAATTTAAATACTGGGAGCAATTTGAGACCCAAAAGTCACATTTCTCTTGGCTACATACTGAATATACTACAAGAGCTGCATTATCACTTGATGTTATTACAGATGGAAAAAGGCACTGTCAAATAATGAAAAGGGGTAGGATTGCACAATGATGTTTAGAAGCTCTAACTCGGTGTTGCTCAAGAGTGTCATGTAAATGGAGCATGACATCCCTCAAGGGAGCTTTACGGAAAATAACCTCACCAGTATTACACAGGGGACCTTGATGGAAAGACGACAGCAATGCAGCATCACCACAGAGCAAAGTGTTTAAGAGATATAAACACTGCATATTTTTTGTCTGTGAGAAGTGGAATCACATTTAGTTTCCCACACCCAAAGATACCACAGACTTTCCACTTCTATTCTAGCCTAATTTGCATCCTCAATGAAAGCGCAGGCGCATTTTGTTGCCAATAATCAGCTGCATTGCACTCAACGTTAATATGCTGATAAGGCCCGATTTCAACCCCACCTGGTATAAAGCTGCCAAGCTTACAGATAGGGCAGTGAGAACCTCTTCCATTCCTTTATTTTCAACCAGTTGGGAGACAGAATGATCCTCGCGTGAATGTGCACATCAGATCCTGAGGGCTGACTGAAATTTTAACATCAGGGTTGGGCAGCACAGACTGACGTTATTTTCCTGTCAGGCCAATCTGATGGTGAAAGGGAGCTGAAGCCAGGAAACAAAACTATTTATTTCTTTTTGGGTTCCTCATGAACCCAGATAAATCCTTGGTGATAGCCTCCTGCTACTTTAAGTCTATTTATCATTGAATAGGTTTAGGCTGGAGACTGACTACAAGCATGCATACAATTGGGTACATAATAAAGACTTTCTGGGGATTTGCAGGGCACTCTTACTGCGTTTTGGCTTTGGGCTTTAGTCTACTGCATATATTTTTGATAAGATGAATAATCCTCCCTCACTACTATTATTCAATAGGTAAATACAGTAGGTTACTGAGTCACAGAGGACAGAGCCAATCTGTATGTTGTTCAGTCAAAATGGAAGGAAGACATTTTAAAATTGTCTTCAATAAATAGTCTGCAGATAGTTGGGATAATTTGATATAAAGAAAGCAAAAGGAACGAATTTGCATACATACAGTCCCTTTTCTGATTTAATTGCATCTGAATGCAGCTATTAAGCACTGTTTTAATGTAGGCAATGCAATGTCAAACTACATACAGCAATATCCAGTAAATAGCAATGTCCTGATGATAGGATAATTTGCTTCAATACTGTTGGTTGAAGCAATAAAATTGACCATTCATGGAGTAGAATTTGCCTGTTTGGTTCAAAATAATTGGAAATATTTCTGTCCATTTGAGAGGGCTTTTGGAGTCTTTGCTTACAACTCACCTGACAGTCAGCATCTCCTGTTACATAAGTCAATGATTCTGAAGAAGATAATGTTCATGTTACATTGGTTCTACACATTCTGTTGAGGTGACACAGTTTTCTGAATGGAGACAAGGCATTCTACAGTAGCTTTCAGACGGAGCACATATCTGTTTAACTCTATTGTACAATACACCTCTCTGATATTAAGAAAAGTGCCTTTCCTGTAGATACGCCACAGGGTGTTCCCTCTACCACATCACTAGAGGGGCCCAAGACAAAGCAAAGGTGAAGGCGTATTGGTCACAGTGAACTATTGCAAGCAATCCTTACCCAGTACCACATTGTGTTAGAGGTGACAAATACCTCAAAGCACCAAAACAAAATGATCATCTGCACAAGTATCACACCTCTGACTCCTTAAGTGACAGTCTAGGTCTGTGCTCAAACCTCGAGACAAGGGCTTGAACCCATGGCCAACTAACTGAAAGAAGCAAGAATCATTGAAACTTGATTGACACTGGTGTAGGTCCAATGGTTAACACCTGGCAAGGTTTACAGCCCCACCTCCAATTTAGAAACTTCCTATTTTTCATTCCATTCATCAATTGTTATATCCCCAGATACTTTATAGGTAAATGAAATAGAAACACATCACTCAACATATTTCCCATCATGTCATCAGGGTTGGAGAATTTGAGCTATAGGGAGAGGCTGAACAGGCTGGGGCTGTTTTCCCTGGAGCATCGGAGGCTAAGGGGTGACCTTATAGAGGTTTACAAAATTATAAGGGGCATGGATAGGGTAAATAGGCAAAGTCTTTTCCCTAGGGTCGGGGAGTCCAGAACTAGAGGGCATAGGTTTAGGGTGAGAGGGGCAAGATATAAAAGAGACCTAAGGGGCAACTTTTTCACACAGAGGGTGGTTCGTGTATGGAATGAGCTGCCAGAGGAAGTGGTGGAGGCTGGTACAATTGCAACATTTAAGAGGCATTTGCATGGGTATATGAATAGGAAGGGTTTGGAGGGATATGGGCCGGGTGCTGGCAGGTGGGACTAGATTGTGTTGGGATATCTGGTCGGCATGGACAGGTTGGACCGAAGGGTTTGTTTCCATGCTGTACATCTCTATGACTCTATTTGATCCATTGCAACACTTCATAGGAAATGTCTTGTTAACCATTGAATTTTAAATTCAATATTGATCTCTCGCTTTGTACACTTTCTCTGCATTATATTCTTTGTTTCGTTCTGTCACCCAATTGCACTTTGTATCGTATGATTTGCCTGTACTGCACGCAAAACAAAACTTTTCACTGTAACTTGGTACATGTGACAATAATAAATCGAATCAAATCAAACTTTCCACTGGATGCCCTCAAGATAAGCTACCAAATGATATCTCCAAGACATAAAGCAGTAAGTTCCATTGCTTTCCAGTAGAAAACTTTTCAAAACAATGGAATCCTGCCTAATAACTGCCAAAATTATCCTTCAATTGAAAAAGAAAGGACAAGGAGTGTTATATCAGCACTAAAGGAAACCTTGTATCGTACTAAGTTTGACGAGTCCAATGAATGCATAAATCTGTATCTGACAGCCAATGCTTGATTCTGATATGGTAACAACAAAATGAGAAAAGGAACAATTTGTATTCATTTATTTGAAGACTTGAAAGCATTTGCGGATACTACTGACTTGAATCTGATGACTTTCTTGGCATAAATCCACCTCCAACTGTTTCCCGTAGAGAAGCTGCAACATATTCCTTGTTTTGGCATTGTTCACAGAATTTTACCATTTGTGTTGTCACATGGTGTAAGTGTTTAAGTATCAAATTATTGAATGACCAAAGAAACATTTTAATTTCTTAATTTAGTGAGAGAGTGTTGGAGATGATGGTAATAGGAATGGTAATGTCCTTGGTTACTGTGATTAGTGATGAATGGATGTTTTGTTGACAGGAGCTTGTAATTTGGTTCCTCAGTGTTAGTTTGGATTATTATTGTTCTTGTTATACACAAATGACTTGGACTTTGACAGAGAGTGCAGTTTGGAGGTTTATGGCTCAGATCTAAGCTTGGTAATGTAAGAAATAGAAAGCAGGATAACAGACTTTTGGAAGATATCGACAATCTGGTGAAATGGGAAGATTCATAGCAAATGCAATTTAATGTTGAAATTGGTGCAATGATGTGCTTTTGGAGGGACAGCAATGGTGAAGGAGTTTAATGTAAATGACATGATATTGAATGGGTGCCAAAGAACGCAAAAATTCATTTGCAAAATCTTTGAAAAAAGCTGAAAAAAATGCAGATGCTGTGAATCAGAAACAAATACAAAAACTGCTGGAAAAGCTCATCATCTGTGGACAGAAATCAGTTAATGTTTCTGATTGAGGGACCTTCACTTCAAAATCTTTGAAATTTGGCACGCAGGTTGATGTGGTTAAGAAAATGTAAAGGCTTTATAAATGGGCTATCGAAAATAATAAGAAGAATTTAAAGCTAAACCTTTACAAGTCACTGGTTAGGGCTCATTGTTATGTACAATTCCAGGCACTACAGAAAATGACAAGGCCTTAGAGAGGAAAGAAGCAATAAATGAGGATGACAGACTTCAGGAATTTAAATGGATTGAAGAGGCTGGGACTTTTCTATTTAGAAAAGATTAAAGAGCAGTCTAATTAAGCCATTTAAAGTTATAAGAAGTTTGACAAAGTAGTGGAAAATTGCTACTTCTGGCAAATGGAGAAGGTTATCTAAAATTATAAAAGGGTCTTGATCAATGGGACCAATGGGCTGAGGAGTGCCAGATTGAGTTTACTTAGTTTAACGCTGAGATATTGCATTTTGGTAAATAGAATAAGAGCAGAACTTACACAGTTATCAGAAGGGCCCTGGGTAGTATTATCGAACAAAGAGACCCAGGGGTTCAGGTACATCGTTCTTTGAAAGTTGTGTCACAGGTTGACAGAGTGGTTAAGGCAGCATTTGGCACACTTGCCTTCATTGCTCAGATCATTCTGTATAGGAATTGGGATGTCATGTTGAGGCTATATAGGATATTGGTGAGACCACTTTTGGAGCACTGTACACAGTTCTGGTCACTCTGCTATTGTAAAAATATTATTAAATTGAAGAGAGTTCAGAAAAGATTTACCAGGATTTTGCCAGGACTGGAGGGTTTAGGTTATAGGGAGATGCTAGATAGGCTGGGACTTTTTTCATTGGAGCATAGGAAGTTGAGGGGTGACCTTATAGATCTTTACAGAATCATGAGGGGCACAGATAAGGTGAATAGTAAAGATCTTTTGCCTAGGGTGGGGAGTTCAAAACTAGGGGATATATTTTTAAGGTGACAGGAGAACGATTTAAAAGAGACCTGACGGGCAATGTTTAGACACAGTTGATGGTTTGTGTGTGGAATGAACTGTCAAAGAAAGTGGTAGATGCAGGTGCATTACAATATTTAGAAGATATTTGGACAGGTCCATGAATAGGAATGTTTAGAGGGATATGGGCCAATTGCAGGGACATGTGCCTAATTTAGTGTGGGAAACTTGGTCAGAATGGAAGAATTGGGCCAATGAATCTGCTTCCGTGCTATGTGACATTATGACTCTAAGTAGGTTTGTAACCAAAGATCATCTGTTTAAAAAGAAATTAGGGAGAAATTAGGGAATCATTGTTCACTCAGAAGGGTTTTAAGATCTGGAATGAAAGAATGGTGGTAGTAGTTTCCATTTGAACTTTTGGCAAGTAATTGGACTAAATATTATTATGAAAACATAGTTTAGGAATAAATTAGACAACTTCTAATGAGCCAGCAATGGTATAATTAGCCAAATAACTTCCTTCAATCCATGATTCTATGATCTAACTCATTACAAACTCTGATGGTGAAGTTTTTTATTTTCTGCCTACTTAAAGGAAATTGCTCCTGGCTGTTTGTTGTTCTTCCACATGGTCAACACATAGTTCTTTGGATTGGCCTGACGTTTCCTCGATAAGATGGGAATTTTAACTAATCAAAAGAAAAAAATCAGCTTGGTTGTTACAAACCATCACCAAGGCAGAGTAAAGTTGAAGGGAGAGGGTTGTTAAGAAAGCATATGGTGTTTTGGCTTTCATTAACAGGGGGATAGAGTTTAAGAGCCGTGAGGTTTTGCTGCAGCTCTACAAGTCCCTAGTGAGACCACACTTGGAATATTGTGCCCAGTTCTGGTCCCCCTACTATAGGAAAGGTACAGAGGCTTTGGAGATGGTGCAAAGAAGGTTTACCAGGATGCTGCCTGGACTGGAGGGCTTGCCTTATGAAGAAAGGTTGAATAGGCTCAGACTTTTCTCTCTGGAGAGAAGGAGGAAGAGAGGAGACTGATCGAGATGTACAAAATAATGAGTGGAACAGATAGAGACAATAGCCAGAGACTTTTCCCCAGTGCAGGATTGACTGGTACGAGAAGTCATAGTTTGAAGATATTAGGAGGAAGGTGTAAAGGAGATGTCAGAGGTGGGTGTTTTACACAGAGTTGTGAATGCATGGAATGCGTTACCAGCGGTGGTGGTGGAAGCAGAGTCATTGGGGACATTTAAGTGACTGCTGGACATGCACATGGATAGCAGTGAGTTGAGGGGTACGTAGGTTGTTACTATATTTTACATTAGGATTAAATCTCAGCACAACATTGTGGGCCAAGGGGCCTGTTCTATGCTGTACTTTTTTCTATGTTCTATGTAACATTGCTTAATATAGAATGGCACAGTTAGGCACTTCACTGAGTATCCTCTTTACTGTTTGCCTCCAGCACTGAAGATGGAAGTAGGTTAAAATTTCATCCTTTTTTCATTCTTTTATGGGATGTGAACATCTCTGGCTAGCCAGCACTTATTGGCCATCTTTAGTTGCCCTTGAGAGGTTGGTGTTGAGCTGCCTTCTTGAACTTCTACAGTCCACATGCTGTAAGTAGACTTACAAAGTCATTTAGGGAGGGAGTTCTGGGATTTTGACCCAGTGACACTACAGGAATGGCAATATATTTCCAAATCAGGATGGTGCATGGTTTGGAGGGGAAATTGCAAAAGGTTATGTTCTCATGTACAGTGTTGCTACTGAGTGCAATGTTGAGGATATGGTGCCAATCAAGTGGGCTACTTTGACCTGGATGGTTTTGCGTAATTTTCAAGCTGCACCCTCCAGCCAAGTGGGGAGTATTCCATCACACTCCTGACTTGTGCCGTGGACAAGCTTTAGGAAGTCAGGAGTTGAGTTACTCACTGCAGTATCCCTAGACTCTGACTTGATCTTGTAGCCACAATATTTAGGTGGTTAGTCCTGTTCCATTTCTGGTCAATGGTAAACCCCCAAAGGGATTCCCCAGGATAGTGGGGGATTCAGTGATGGTAATGCCATGAATGTCAAAAGGCAATGGTTAGATTCTGTCTCTTTGCAGATTGCCTGACATTTGTGTGGTACAAAATTCACTTACCACCCGTCAGCCCAAACCTAAATAATGTCCAGGTCTTGTTGCATTGGAATATGGACTGCTTCAGTATCTGAGGAGTTGTGAATGGTGCTGAAGATTGTGCAATCATTGGTGAACATTGTCACTTCTGAACTTATGATAAAGGGAAGGTTATTGATGAAGCAGCTGAAGATGGTTGGGCTGAGAGCACTTCCCTGTTAGTCTGTTTAGCTGTAACCAATGTATACCAAAATTAATGAACAGATTTCAACAAAACTTGCAAGATAAATAAGGTATGTCCCAAGGAAGAACTGATTATGATTTGGCAAAAATACAGCTTTGAATATGGATATTGGAACTTTTTAAACTTACAAGAGCATGGGAATTAGGACAAATTGATGTTTTTAAAATAATATGTGTTGTTTTATTTGTGTTCTTGTTTTTTTTAAAATATTGTGTCTTATTTCAGCTGCTGTGGTGTAATTAACGCAGCTGCCAAATGTGAACAGAGTGTTCAGAGCAGATCTTGAATGTGGATTAGTTTAACATCTCTTCAGAGAAATGGCAGTTCCTAACAAATATAGCCCTTTTTAAACTGCAGTTGCAGAACTTCAAATCAGGCGTGAATAACCCTCTAGGAAGAATTGAGTAATTGTAAAAATATTAAGGTCAAACAGGCATAGCAGAGGTATGCATATCACAGAGTGGCATCTTAACATATTTTGCAACTGAGCACAAAATGAAACAGCAAGTCCAGCTGAAATGTCAGATTGAGAAATATATTTTGCCAGGAAGCCAAGAAGAGCATGACGGTAGCAGCAGCTATTTCAGGGAGCAGACCAGTTGCTTCTAACAGTCTGTAATGTTTCTTCCTCTACTCTGCTGAGAGTTTGTGGTTCTGGCTTTCTCTTGCACCTTACAAACAAATTCAACTTCTCCTTTATGTAAAAAAAGCAGTCCTTCATACAAGAGAATTAATTTCACAACACTCAGCAGGAGAAACTATTGAACTCATCTTGAAATTAGTTAGACCATAAAATCTGAAAGTCGGCTAAAAGGCCATTTCTACTCAAGTCAATCCTAATCTCTCTTGGTACATGTAAAATAAATGTTGTGTTCAAGGAAGGCAATCTTTCATTTTCATATTAACCTTGCACTGTTCGTAAATAGAAGAAGTACAACAGTATAATAGCTATGCGCTGAGGTTACACTCTAAAACATCCAAATGTTGGGAATTTTTTGTCACACAATTCTGTCCCTATCCTCAACTCAGTTGAGTTCAATAATTATTAACCTTCCTCCATAAATGTAGCTATCTAATTCAAATCTGACAGAGTTGTTGAATAAAACTGTTGGAACAGATAGCACACAATAATACAGGAGCATAGAAACACAAGAACAGGAGTAGGCTATTTAGGATTGAGTGAGGATAAATCTTGTCACCCAGAGAGTGGTGAGCCTGTGGAAATCCCTGCCACAGAATGTGGTTGAGGCCAAAACTTTGAGTAATTTCAAGAATAAGTTAGATACAGCTCTTAGGGCAAAAGGGATCAAAGGGTATGAGAAGAAAATGGGGAAGGGTATTGATCAGCCATGATCATATTGAATGGCAGCACAGTCTTAAAGGCTCAAATGGCCTATTCCTACATATATTTTCTATGTCTCTGTGTCTTCAGAAGGTTGACAAACAAAGATTTGATCTTTGTACTTGTGATTTTTTTTGGCTAGGTTTTGAATTCATTCTCCTGCAAAGAGTGAACCCAATTGTCTCTTGATCTGACTGTTTCAATGGCCTTACCTGGTAACTTGGGCCTGAACTTTCCTAGTCCCTTGGAAGTGAGGGGCCCACGACATGAGCATCTTTGTCAGGATGGCTATCCAACAGGGAATGCAATCTGGTGTGTTCCCAGGGGCTCATTGCCACTGAATTAGGCAATTTGTTCAATAAAGACACTGTAACAATGCTTCAATCAAGAGATATTTTATGATAGCAATTCATTTTCCCAGCGTCACATGGGTATCTCAATGTATTGGGGGCCTGGCAATGTTTCAGATATTGAAGAGGCTTATCAGGTATTAAAAAGCTGATATTTGTCAGCTGCAAGGCCGCAAGAGATCCCTTTCTACTCTGTGGCTTCTCACTGAACGCTGGCTCATTTTTATTTTTAAGATGATTCTTAAATCTTCTGCAAACATCTCCAGTTTGATGTGTTGCCAAGCTCAGAAAGAATGGAGAGCAGAGTATTACTTAAATGGAGAGTATTACTTCTCACAAAAAATTAGCATCCAAGTTCAGCAGGTAATAGAGAGAGCAAGTGGAATGTTGGTCTCTATTTGAAAGTTAATGGAGTGTAACAATAGGGAAGTCTTGCTGAAGCTAAAACTGACAAAGCACAAGTCAGACTACACCTGGAATACTGTGAACAGTCCTCTTATATAAAGAAAGATATACTATCATTGGTGCTGTCGAGAGAATGTTCACTTGGTTGGTTCCAGTTTGGATAGATTTTCTTGAGGATGTGTTGAATAGTTTGGTCTTGCACTGTTGGAGTATAGAAGAATGAGAGGAGACCTTATTGAAATGCATAAAATTCTTAGGGGCTTTGATAAGGTTGATGTCCAGAAGTTCTTTCCTCTTCAGGAGAATCTAGGACCACAAGCCATAATCTCAGAGTATGAGGTTAAGAGAGAGATAAGGAACAATTTCTTCTGTCAGAAGGTAGTAAATCTGTGAAATTCTTTCCCATAAAGGGCTATAGGGGTTGAGTTATTAGATGTATTCAATGGCTGTGATAGACAGAATATTAATCAGTAAGTAAATGAAGGGTTGGGGGGGGGGGAAAGGCAGGAAAATGGAGTGGAGGATGATCAGAGCAAGCTTGATGGGTCTATTTCTGCTCCTATGCTTTTATGATCTTATAATTTTACACCACCATTTGTCTTTGGTAAGGCAGCAAGAGCAGTGGAGCCAGCACTATGCAGGCATTATATATTTAGAGCAAGATCAGCCAATTCAGATGAATTGCCAGTTCTGTGGGGAAGAGGTCAGGATGATTGGGGAAGTTGAATGGGAGGGTATAAGGAAACAAGATTAAAAAAGTTTCTGAAATTTTTAGGCCGCATTTTAATCAGACACAGTGCAGCTGGACTGCAGTTCAGTTATTCTAGCTACATTATGGCTCCTCTGCCAAAGGAGCTCAAAGGCTAGTATCTAAATTGATTCAGTACATCATTTGTAAGCATGATCCTAGCCCCCACTCTTTGCATTTTCCACTTGAATTTGGGCTGCTGAAGGATGTCAAAAGCTTACAACTTCAATTGTCCATTTTGCATTGTACTGATATACAGAGGAATCGAGGGTCCGAATCCAGAGCTCCATGAAAGTGTCAACACAAATGGATAAGGTGGTAAAGGAGATGTTTGGCATGCTTGCCTTCATTGATCAGGGCATTGAGTATAAAGGTTGGCAAGTTGTGTTGCAATTGTATTAGACTTTGGTCAGGCCATATTTGGAGTACTGTGTGTTGTTCTGGTCACCCCACTGTCGGAAGGTTGTGGAGGCTTTGAAGAGGGTGCAAAAGTAGTTTTCCAGGATTCTGCCTGGATTGGTGTCCATTAGCTATAAGTAGAGGTTGACTAACTCAGTTTTTTTCATAAGAGTTTCGGAAACTGAGGGGAGACCTAATGGCAGTATATAAAATTATGAGAGGCATGGTAGGCTGGATAGTCAGGGTCTTTTTCCCAGGCTGGAAATGTCAAACACTAGGAGGCATAGATTTAAAGTGACAGAGGGAAAGTTTAAAAGAGATATGCAAGGAAAGTTTTTTTACATAGAGGTGGTCGGTGCCTGGAATGCACTGTCAGGGGAGGGAAGCAGACACACTAGCAAAGTTTAAAAAGCCACTTAGACAGACCCATGAACAGGCAAATACAGACGTGTGCAGGCAAGTGGGATCAGTTTAGAATAGCATCATGGTTGGCACAGATAAGGTGAGCCAAAGGGCCTGTTCCTGTGCTCTACTGTTCTATGTTCTATGTCAGCCCATTATGTTATCAGATTACCCACTGATCATCAATGATAGATTAGACTATACAATTATATAATGAATATAGATGTTTAGTAAGTAATGGTATTTCACATAATTATTTGGGCCTAATCTATTTCTAAGGCATGATAAAAATAGAAGCCCTTTCTATATCCCAGGAATTACTGAGTGTATGAATATATTGCCTAGCGTAATACTCTAAATAGCATTATTTTGTGGACAACAACATTGTGTATTCTAGCTATTGCTTTCTTTCACTATATGCTGTGTAATTCTAGATGTTAATATCTGCTGGGGATTCCCTCCATTGGCAGTCCTCCTACTCTGTCTGCCCAGCTGGGGGATATTAATGGTGCTGACATCAGCTGTTTTCTGTCTCCTCCTCCCCCTGCTATTGGAAAGACTAGATTCTATAAGTTAGATGCCTCTACAGAGACTTTGATCTCAGGTGCTTACCACATGGACAACTGTCAGAATCTCCTCTAGTGCCTGACATTCAACTTGCAGTGTCTTGTAGCAGCTCTGAGAGCAGTTTTCAAAAAAGATGTTTGCTGTATTTATGACTTTCTATGTCACAGAATAAAAAAAACACACTGTGTATGGTATTATGTTACAGGCAATGGAGAAGTCATTTGACCTGTAAAACTCCACAGCAGGCTTTTTCTTAATTTAGTGCAATCATGCTATTCTACTTGCTACCTGTGCCATTTATGACTTTTCTTTAAATTTCAGTCTCTTCTAAATATGTGATTAATTCAACTTTACGGTTACTATTGATAATTCATCCCTTGCTATATTAAATTAGTGTAAAACAATTATCTCTGACCTCCCATTCCAGCAGAGGATGCCTCCTTTATTACTGAGTAATTGATCAATGGAAATAAGTTTTTCATTCATCACCTTTTCAATGTTTTGCTTTCCTCCTGATCTGAACCTAAGCTTCTTCCCTCCAATACATACAATCTTAAATTTGATAGCTCTCATCATAATTACATTCACTCACCCCAATTATTGTCCCAGAGAATGTATGTATGGAGTGTGGTGTATTACAGATTTATTTTGAATGCTTTAGTTAATTATAATAAATAAAAGTAAATTAATAGATTCCACCAATGTAGTGATGAAGGGAATACGATCACATGTCAGAATGACATGCTGCAGCCACCACCTCAAACCTGTTTGTGCTTGGCTTCAAGCTGGGGGCAGAGATCAGTGCAGTAACTATATGGCATTTAGCAGGTAATGCATTTGAATTATGTCAGGTATCTTGAGGATCTTTAATAGGTTTCCCAAAGAAGTAAATTTAATTTGATATTTATTTTGTTAAACTTAACCATAAAAAAAACACATTGATCTGAATCCTTGGAGAGAGGAACAGCATGAGAGGAAACAGAAGGAGCAGAAAAGAGAAGTGTGTATAACTTTAATGCAGCTGATGAATTCCACTAATTGTGCTCTTAATCTTTTGATATTCTCCCACTACCATCTCCAGACAGCAACAACCATTAGGATGGATTTGCAACATCATTTCAAATTATCTTTCAAATCATGAGCTACATCTGTGGTCAGGAACTGTGTTGAAACAGTATTGATGTAAAATACTGATAAAGGCTAAGCAAAAGTCAAAAGTCAACTGTATCAACATATATGCAGCATAGTATTACAATATACTCATATTTCCCTTGACTCATCGTGCATTACTTATTTATCTACATTTCATTCTCACTCATGTTCAAGCCCATCGGTACACATGCACACAAGTAAATATAAAAACATCTGAAGATTTCAATGTTATGGGAAAGGCAGGTGAGTGTCATTACATTCATTACTGTTGCCAAAAACCAGTACAATCAAAAAGGGCTGAATGGCCTCCTTTGTGATGGGACATTCTGTGGCTCCATGTACAAATCAGGACTCTAACGGAAAACTCTACATTTGCCTAACTGTGTTCATCTACATCAACTCTGAAGATGTCTAATATTATCAGGAAAGGTCATCCACTTGATCAACATCCCATCCACCATCTTTCACAGCACACTGTGTACAACCTACAGGATAAACTGTAGCAACATATCAAGGCTTCTTTAATAGCACCTCCAAAACACAAGACATTTTCCAGATAAAGGTATAAGGAATCAGCTCTTTGGAATATCATTAACTTAAAGTGTTCCTCCAAGGATGTTCCAGCTGCTTTATATGATCATTTATTCTAACTTCACAGTAAGGAGATGGCTGTGGAAACAGTGGTGTAATAATCTTCCATTTTCATAATTTTTCATCTGTGGTGATTATGTGCTATAAATCAGAGTTGCTCTGCCAACTTGCATTTTCATGTACATGTCTGAAGCTATGAATAATGATGAGAGAGTTTCCAATTTTGTTTCCATTATACATATAAGGGTGGTGTTTGCGTAATGGCAATGTCACTGGGCTAGTAATCCAGAAACTCTCACTAATTCTCTAGGGACATTGGTTTGAATCTCACCATGGCAGATGGTGGAATCTGGCTTTAGAGTGATCATGTTAACTGATGTCCTTTAGGTCTTTCACTCATCAGGTTCTAGCTCAGAGGCAGTGACAATATCCATGAGAACTCCTTTTCTCTTGTGTAAAGACAAATAATTTATTGGTAATGGCAATGCAGCTCTTATGCGATGTTATTCACAGATAATCTACAGTCTGGGGCTAAAAGACTCTTAACATAAAAACTAAAGGCGATCGGGGCATTCAGCCTGCATTAAATCCTCATTGTACCAAACCTTATAGAGTGTTCGAGTCTAACATTAGTTGCCAAAAATAGAAAACATTCTGCTCTCAGATGGATATTTCATTAGCTTTTTAAACATAATAGTTTGATTTTAAAAGGAACGTGGAAGCCCGAAACTGAAAGCAAAAATAAAGTATTGTTTTTTAAAAAATAGAATAGAAATACGGCAACTTGGACCTCCTGTAATATCTCATTTTAATTGTTCTTGCTACACAATGAAAAAGCAGTGACTATGTATCTAAAGGCTAAGAAATGTTCTGATTTTGAACAGTGTATAAAAATAAACATGCAGCATGGTTTAAAGCTAGATACACGTAGTCTGCATAGACATAGCACTGCTGTCCTTTTTCGGAGTTTGACTGGTGGAAATTTTGGTCAGCACTTGAGCTCTACTTCCCTATTTTAAGGTTCAGTCTGATCCATGTGGTAGCATAGTAGTTACAGCTGGGAAACTGTTTTCAACTATTGCTTTCAAATAAGGACAGCAATTCTTGTTTCATTTGTTCATTTCTTACAGTAGGTTTTAATTTTCAGTTAACTGCTTTAAACACATTGGTTAGTGCATTCATTTTCAAGTACTGTTTTAACCAGTTTACAAGAGAGGCTTGCAACAAGAGCAAAGATAAATACAGGAAATGCCCAGCAGATCTATCGACATCTGTAGAGATGATGAAAGAGTTCAAACTTTATCACTGACCGGAACTGTTAACTTAGTTTATCACTGCACAACTTCTGCAAGACCTACTGAGTATTTCAATGCCTTTCCTTTATTTCAGCATCCTCTTTTTTTAACTCCAGATTCCCAGCATTCACAGTAATATAGCAAAATAAGAAATACTTGCAATTGTGTAGTGCCTTTTACTCTCAACTTGTCCGAAAGCACTTTTCAGTCATGTATCTCCGTTAGAAGTGTTGTCCCTGTGTAATTTAAGAAATACAGCAGCCTTGTTCCAATTAGAAAGCTCCCATTTGCAGCAATGAAGATCATTGATTTTTTTCTGTTGTTGGTGAAGATTTAAATATTGGCAGGGAGAGAAGACAACTTTGTCTACTTCAAAATAACACTGCAAGAAGTTCTACGCTCAGACATGAGAGTAATTGATTAGATTAGATTAGATTACTTAGATTACTTACAGTGTGGAAACAGGCCCTTCAGCCCAACAAGTCCACACCGCCCCGCCGAAGCGTAACCCACCCATACCCCTACATCTACATCTACCCCTTACCTAACACTACGGGCAATTTAGCATGGCCAATTCACCTGACCTGCACATCTTTGGACTGTGGGAGGAAACCGGAGCACCCGGAGGAAACCCACGCAGACACGGGGAGAACGTGCAAACTCCACACAGTCAGTCGCCTGAGGCAGGAATTGAACGCGGGTCTCTGACGCTGTGAGGCAGCAGTGCTAACCACTGTGCCACCGTGCCGCCCATAATTGGTTTACTATCTGATCCTAATGATGGCAGTTCTGGTAGTCTACACTGGAATGGCAGACAAATTATATGCTCACAAATTTGGAATAGCTGTTAAATAAATAGTGAGAGATTAATGAAAAGTAAAGGTTATCACTGAGTAATTGGTTAAAATAGAAATCTGCAAATGTAGAATTGTCAAAAACAGTATATTAGAACAATGAAGGCCTAATATTTGTTTTATATACTTATGTGAAGTCTAGGCTGCAATAAAATCATTTTCTGGAAGTGAAAGTTCAGTATTTAACACAATGCCATCGCTGTACCCTGAGTGTTGAGAGATCAGGATCAGTCAGGTCAGGTATAGCACAGTCAGACATGCAGCAACGTTCCGCCTTGAAAGTTTGGTTGCGTAAATCTGGAATTGTGCAAGTCATAATGTATTGCACAACAGGACAGTGTGATCTACATACTAGACTAGAAATAAACAACTTACAAACAATTATCAATCCATTCTTCTCGAAAATAATTCCTCAGAATGACCTTGACAAGAGAAATATTCCTTTATTGGTCTTGCTTCGTGTTTGCACTTAATAGGGCGAAGCTAAACAGAACACATATCCACTTCAAACATTTAGTGCACTCGCAAGCCATATCAAGAGAAAAACAGAATAAAGTGGCTGAATGATCAATTAAAAGTGAGAGAAAATGCTTCAGATGAAAGGCAGTCTCAGTCATACTGGTACAGGGGTAATAGACTCAACCTCTGGGCCAGAGGCCTAGGGGTTAAATGCCAGTTGCTTTGGAGGTGTACCATAAAATATCCAAAAGGTTGATTAAACACACTGCATGGTGTTCTTTAAGCAGGCCCACTGCAATTTCAAATCCATAACCAATTAAAAGCTGTGAGCAGACTGACCATTTAATCAGGAGAGACTCCCAATACTAGAGAGCCAATGGGATTCCTTTCAGAAGTTAGGGAGCATTTGCCCCACTTACTGAAGTATAAACTGTTGATTTGAAGATGTAGACAGTGACCGACAAATAAAAGGTACATTTATTTTTGCTTCTTTAAAAAGTCGCAGCTGACTAATCATTCTCTTGGAGGGGCAAGTTTTTAATGACGTGGCCATTACTAGCAATGCCAGCTTCTATTGTGCTTTCTTAAATGCCCTTGAGAAAACAAGCTGCCTCCTTAAAAATTACATTCCATTGGGATACTGGCACCCAGAAAGTTTTCAGGGAATTCCAGTCTTTTGACCTAGCCAAAGTGAAAGAATGAGTATAGACCCAAATCTGGTTGGTGAGTTGCTTGGAGGGGAACTTGCAAGTAGAGGTGGTCCAATTTACTTGCTGCCTTTGACGCTCCAGGTCTCAACATTGCCTTGCATAGCTTTCTTAATTAGATATTCAATTCCTGTTGTCACAATGATTTGATTAGCCATCTTAATTACTGGCTGTGTCTGCATATTAATGTGACTTATTCATTAGAAAATTTGAAACTCTCCACACCTCAGAATTCTGCAGCCGTCAGTTTAGGTAATACTCCGCTTTTTTGTTCTTCCTGCCAGAGTGAACAATTTTACATTTTCCTATATCATGCTGCAGTCAGATCTCAACTCCATTTTCCCCATAACTTTTTATCCCCTTACTAATTAAAAATCTGTCTATCTCCTACTTAAATTTATTCAGTGTCCTGGCACCATCAATACTCTGGGTAGTGAATTCCACAGATTCACAACCTTTTCAGAGAAGTAATTCCTTCTCATCTCTGTTTTAAATCTGCCACCACTTAGCCTCTTATTCCAGATTTCCCCACAAAAGGAAACATCTGCTCTGTGTCAACTTTGTCAACCTCCTATAGCACCCTACATAGCTCAATTAGATCTCCTCTCAGTCTTCTAAACTCCAGAGAATATAAGCCTAACCTGTTAAATCTCTCTGGAATCAATCTGGTGAATCTTCTCTGAACTATCCAATTCCTCAAGTAAGGGTACCAAAACTGTATGCAGTAGTCCAGCTGGGGTCTCACTAATGTCTTGTACAGTTACAGCAACACATTTCAACTTTTATACTCCATACCTTTAGCAATAAATTGCCCTCCTTACTACCTTCTCTACCTGCATACTAGGATTCTGAGATTAATGCATGAGGACACCCAGATGCCTCTGCGCTGAAGCATTTTGAAATTTCTCTACATTTAAATAATAACTTGCATTCTTATTCTTCTGATCAAAATGGATAACCTCACACATATTCTTATTGAACTCCATCTGCCAAAATTTGGCCCATTCACTTAATCAATCCATATCCATTTGTAAATTTTTTATTCCTTCACTGCAGCTTACTTTCACTCTGTAAAGACATGCTGATTCTGCTTGATTATGTGTTTCTCAATGCTCTAGTATAGACTGCAATATTTTACCAATTGACAGATATTAAGCTAACTGGCCTATCATTATCTGTTTTTGTCTCCCTTTTTGAATAAAGGTGTTACATTGGCAGTTTTATAACCGTCAGTGACTTTTCCAGAATCTGACGATTCTTGGAAGATTACTATCATTGCATCCATCGTTTCTGTCATTATTTTCTTTAATACCCTTGAATGAAACTTATCAGATCCAGGATAGGTATCAGCCTTTTATTTCCATTCCTTTCCCTAGTCCATTTCATTTTCTAGTGTTAGGTATTATATTTATTTTCTCTTGTTTGTTTGTCCTTGATTATTTAGCAAATTTTTGAATTTCTACTGAGAAGACTGATCCAAAGAACTTCTTCAACTGTTTTGCCATTTCTGGCTCCCCACTCATTTTTCAACATCCTCATGACCTGAGGGGTCTATATTCACTTTGTCCTTGCTATTCCATTTTCTATATTTAAAGACATTCCCACTATCTGTTTTTACATTACTTGCTAGTTTACCCTCAAAGTTTATTTTCTCTTTCTTTAATTATTTTTGGTCACCCTTTGTTGCTTTTAAAAACATTCCCAATTCTCTCACTTACCACTAATTTTTGCCTTGATATATGTATTTGCATTCAATTTGGTGTTATCCTAATTTTTGCAGTTAGCATGACTGTTTCACCCCTTCTTACAATTCTTCTTCCTCATTGACATGTGTCTTTGATGTCTTTTATTAACTATTTTCTGACACATCTGGTGTTGTTCCTCAACTGCCTTTTCTCAGAAACCCCTTTCCCAGTCCACCACAGCCTTTGTTCTTTATTCTTATGTAATTACCTTAATTTTAAGTAATTTCTCACCTTTTCGGTCTCAAACTGAATGCTATGTTATGGTCACTGTTTCCTCAGAGATATTTTGCTCTGACTGAATTAAACCTGCTTCATTACACTTTATCAAATTCAAAGTAACTTGATCCCTAGTTGGATTCACAACATATTTATCTAGATAACTTCTTGAATACACTCTATGAATTCTTCTCCATAGCTGCCTCTGCCTTTTTGATTTTCCAAGTGTCAATGAAGATTGTCAGTATGTTTAATGTACTATCATTTTACATGTCCTCATTTGTTTTCTGTTTTACCATATATCTACTATTATGGAGCTGATGAAATACTCCCGTCTGTGTCTTCTTCCCCTATTATTTCTTAACTTTATCCATAAGGATTCTACATCTTCCAATTCAACATAATTTCTTATTATCATAGATATTCTTGTACTAATAAAGCTACCCCAACACCCTTCCCTTCATGCCTTCTCTTTTGAACATTCACATATCACTGAATATTTACTACGAAGTTTTGATACCCTTTTAGCTATGCTGTAAGTTGATACCATTAACCACTATTTGAGCTGATAATTAATTTATATTGTTCGGAATACTATATGCATTTAAATAAAGAGCCATAGTTTTGCCCTTTTACCCCCATTAAACCAATTTTTAAAAATGTTTATACACTCTATCCCTTCCTGTTCCACTGTTATTACCTAAATAGCTCCCCACCAATGCTGTCATTCTGATCCTTGTTTTTGTAAGTCTACATATCTCCTTTCCAGAGCTCTCCACCCTTCTATGAGAAAGCGAGGACTGCAAATGCTGGAGATCAGAGTCAAGAGTGTGGTGCTGGAAAAGCACAGTAGGTCAGGCAGCATCCGAGGAGCAGGAGAATCGATGTTTCAGGCATAAGCCCATTGATTCCTGATGAAGAGCTTATGCCTGAAACATTGATTCTTCTGCTCCTCGGATGCTGTCTGACCTGTTGTGCTTTTCCAGCACCACACTCTTGACACTCCACCTTTTGTTTAGTTTAAATCTCTCTCTACAGCCCTAGTTACCCTGTTCTCCAGAATAATGGTCTCAGCAGTGTTTAAGTGAAGCTTATCTGATGAGAACAGATCCATTCTACCCCAGAAAGTGTCTCAGTGCTAGATGAACTGAAACCCATTTCTCTCACACCAATGTATTTAACTCCTTGACTTTCTTCACTTTATGTCAGTTTTCCTGTGGCTAAGATCATAATCCAGAGGTTAATGTCTTGGTAGTTCTGCTTTTCAATTTAACTCCTAACCATTCAAATTCTTTCAGCAGAAGCTATTTTCTAGTTTCTATCAATTTTGTTGGTACCACTAAGGATAAACTTGATCCCTCCTCTCCCACTCTAGTTCCTCTCCTGCCCTGAGGAGATGCCCTTTACCCTGGCACTGGCAGACCATTGAATCTTAAACTCAAAGCTGAACAGCTTCCATTCTGTAATTATACTGGCCCCTACCACCACATTCCGATTCTCTTCACCCACTTAAATGGCTCCCTGTCTCAAGATACCATGGCCATTTTGTCTATCCTCTCTGCAGTCCCCACTCTTGTCCTCACAGTTTGTAATAACCTCGTGACTGTTGGATAATAGCAGGGTCTGAGGCTCCTCGAAAGTTAAGCTCAGGGTTCACATACCTTTCTCATCCTGCAGTAACACCCTCTGCCCAGATCACATACCAAAGCTGAATTACCTAATAAGAAGGGGGTGACCACCACCTGGAGTAAGATTGTCATTTCTCCCCCTCCCTAAAATACACAATGTCTGCAATTTGGGCTTCAGCTCTTCAACTCAGACTCGAATTTCCTCACACTGCAAATACTTAGCACAGATGTCTTCATTCACAGCTGTGTCCAGCAGCTCCCACATGCTGTAACAGCAACACATCCCCCATCCTGCCATCATTTTCCCAATTTATTTCGTTTATTAACTAGTTACTCTGATATTCTTCTTTGTTACATTTTATTGTACTTTTTTTAAAACATCAGAATCAATCTCAAAACTCTCTTTAAGTCAAAGGATAAAACACTTGCGATCTAAACACAAAGTGAAGTCTTTAAATGACTAGAAATGTTCACCAGTCCTACTCAGTAATCAGCTCTCTCCCTGCACTCACATTATACTGTGGTTCATGATGTCACTCTGCCAATGATCTCACAGGTCAGCCTCTTAATCCACACTTTTTAACTTCTCCCACTCATCTCTTGCTCTGGAGTCTTTTCACAATAAAACACACTTAAAACACCTCTTCCTCCTCTGTGCTGAATTCCCACTTCGAACAAAATTCCCAGACATACTCACTGAAGTGTAATTTCCCTCACATTAACTGTGCTCCTTTATGTCTCTCATTTAAGACATAGATACAAATTGTAAAAGGTTGAGGCTCCAGCACAGACTCCTGCTCATCACGTCCCTCCTCCCCCGTCCACTTTTTGCAGTTACCTTTTATATGGCACTGTGTACATTGCCTTCTGGATATCCAGGTATAGCATTAGATTTCTCATATCCACATTGTATGTTACAGCTTTAAAGAACTCCAATAAATTGGCTACACATGACTTAAATGTCACCAAACCATATTGACTCTTCTTCATTACCTTTGTATGCCATGATTTGGAGATGCCGGTGTTGGCCTGGGGTGTACAAATTTAAAAATCACACAACACCAGATTATAGTCCAACAGGTTTAATTGGAAGCACTAGCTTTCAGAGTGCTGTTCCGTCGTCAACCACCTGATAAAGGAGCGAAGGTCCGAAAGCTAGTGCTTCCAATTAAACCTGTTGGATTATAACCTGGTGTCGTGTGCTTTCTAACGTTGTATGCCAAGCAGTATAAACAGCATGTGATAGATATGACTAAGCAATCCCACTGCCAACGGATCAGATCTAAGTTCTGCAGCCATGCCACATCCATCCATGAATGATGGTGGACAATAAGTAATTAGCAGGAGGAAGTAGCTCCACAAATATTCCTATCCTCAATGAGGAGGGAGTCAAAACTTCAATACAAACACAAAGCTGAAACTTTTGCAACGATCTCTAGCCAGAAGCGCTGAATGGATAATCCTTTTAATAATTCATTTGAAGTATGTCAACAAATTATCTCAAACTTTGATACTGGAAGAACATGTTTTACTGTACCAATGCAATATTTCTATTTCCTACGTTAATTAATAGAAAGGGTTGAAATGATTTGCATTAATACATTCCTGTTATGGCCTAACAACATCCCAAAGCAGTTTTTATATGCTGCCACTATAATGTAGGAAATGCAGTATCTCACAGAGAGTTAACAGCAATGACATTATAGACAAATCATTTATTTCAGTGACTGTGTGTTGAGGGACAAACATTGGCCTTTGGAAAACTCACATGTTCTTCTTCAAGGGGTTCTTTACAACAGTTGGAAAAGAAATCACAGTCTGAAGTTCATCTGTAGGATGACACCTCTGATAGTGAGGCATTCCTTCAGTGTTGTACTGAACTGTCAATCTAGATTTTGCACTAGTCTTTACAGTGAAACCCAAAGCTACAAGCTTCTGACTCAGGCTTGACAGTCAAGACTGACATCTTGAATAATGCCAAATTACCTTAATGTCATGAACACAAGGTGGAACACAAATAGTTTGCAATTATCAGAACTTGTTTCACAAAGGACATGATCAGTTTATGGAGAAAGAAAATTTCCCCTAAAATCCCACTTACATCAGGACAATGGCTGGCTCTAAAGGTCAGTTGGTTAGTTTTGAAATGTTTTGAGTAACAGTCGTACATATGTAAATTACTTATTCTTTATTTTGCAAACAAACTGGGAGTAATGTAGTTAAGGTGACATGGAAGGGAGGAAAAGTGTACTTAAGAACTCTGGTTTCCAAGAATTCCACCATTGAGGATTTCCTCATTTTATTTCTAACTCGAGCTGCTGTAATCTAAGTTTATATTATCAGTGTGAATGTCAATAGTAAGGTCAGTGGATGAATAATTAAGTGGGTCTGTTGGTTAAAATAATTGGTTAGGGTGGTAACTGGGTAAGGGGATAACTAGGTAGAATTGTCAGGTGGATGAAGTGGGAGGTGAGTAGGGTGGCAGATGGTAGTGGGGTCAGGGTGGAGTTCTCATTGAATTCGAGGGTTAGTCACATCAGGCCAGCTCTAGTCTGGTCGGGTCAGATTAAGCGTTAATCAGATGGGGTGTTTGGTAAGGGATAATTAGAGTTCAGGCAGGTAGTTGGCTCAAGTCTGGAAATTGAAAGGATTATTGAGAGTGTTGGCGGGGATAGGCCAACAGTTCTGTAATTACCCAGGATATGATCGACAGAAAACTCCTACTCTAATTTCTGAGTAACTACTCAGGAAAATTCCATGAAATTGTCCAAAATCTCTAACTCTAACATTCACAGAAAATCCCAGAGAGCAAGGGATTTTAAAACATATTATTCATTCACTCATACAACATGTGTGTCATTGGCTAGGCCAATGTTTATTGCCCATCGGGCAGTTAAGAGTCAACTACATTGCTATAGGTCTGGGGTCACAAGTAGACCAAACCAGTTAAGGATGGCAGATTTCTTTCCCTAAAGGACATGAATGAACCAGATGGAGATTTACAATAATTGCCAGTGGTTGCGCAATCACCATCAGGTTAGTTATTTATTCCAGATTTCTTATGTGGCCCAGAACATGAACTGAGGTTCTGAATTACTAACTCAATGACATTAGCACTATGCTACCATGTCACCTCACTCATTGGAAATTTGAAAAAACATTGGGACTTCTGTTTTTGCTTCAGTTGTGTTGGTCTCATATACTAATCCACCAACATTTTTTTAAAATGGTGAACGTGGTTAGAAATGTGTCCAGAAAATCTATTTGTCTCAAATGTTGTTTGAGGGATCAACATAGGGAACCAGGAATAACTTTGCAAATAAAAGCAAAATGCTGCAGATGTTGGGAACAGACCCAGATACTGCTGGAGAACCTCAGCAGGTTCTGGCACCATCTGTGGAGACAGAGTGAACATTTTGAGATCAGTCTGACTCTTTAGAATATTGTTTTCTTTCAGCTCACAGTGTTTAAACACAAGGACTGAGAATTAAGACATGGGGAACACCTTGAAGTCTGCAGCCACTGAGAAAGAATCAGATGTTCAAGAATCTCTTACAGGTATGAGATGTAGACCTCAATGATGAAGCAAATAAATGAATATGTACTTGGGTACACCTTATTTTCTGCCATTTTGATTTATAATACTCCTGTGAAGAACCTTGGGACATTTTGTTATGTTCATACACATATAGGTTTTTGTTTGGAAGCTGAAGTATTTTTGTAACTCACTAAATATTCATTTGGGAAAAATATCCTGCACAACATTTTGTCATTGGCAACTTGCAAGAATGCTTTGCCAGAGAGTGCTAAGAAACATGTCCGCATTTAGAGTTTTCAGCGTGGTGAACTTTTACTTCAAATATGCCATTCAGAACATTTGTGTGCCATGAAGTGCACTTTCCCAAAATCTTAGTGTTTCTTAATATTGATAATCTGTATTCTTTATGAAGAATGCAGTTCCTTGGACTTTAGTTCCTTGCTTGTGTGAATTTGGGCAGTGGTGCTAGCAAAATCATGTCATCATGCGTAAACCCAAAAGTCACAACTAGATTATATTTGCTACAGTGTGGAAACAGGCCCTTCGGCACAACCAGTCCACACCGACCCTCCGAAGAGTAACCCACCCAGATCCATTTTCCTCTGACTAATGCACCTAACACTATGGGGAAATTTAGCATGGCCAATTCACCTGACCTGCCCATCTTTGGACTGTGGGAGACGCGGGAAGAATGTGCAAACTCCACAGTCACCCAAGGCTGGAATTGAACCTGGGAACCTGGTGCTGTGAGGCAGCAGTGCTAATCACTGAGCCACCATGCCACCCACTAATATGTTCAGAATTACCCTTCCAGTTGAGGCTGTTGGGTAATGTTCAGGGATGGATACTCTGGCTTTTATTCTGTCCTTAATCTAGACAGTGCAGAAATCAATAGCCGTCTCCCACCTCAGTCCGGTAGGACAGACATTTTAATTAGATTCTACTGACGTTAAGACAGTCCTGCTTCCTAGAATGTTCTTAGCTTTCTCTTCTTGAACTGCAAGGGATAGAGAAAGAATAGAGCTGAATCAAAGCTCTTGGAAGATTTCAAACCCAAATAGATTATGGATTAAAAACTCAGAGCTACAGGGAAAGGTCATGTGGAAACATTGAAACAGCTGTACTGGCCTTCAGCTGCATTTTGAGTGCTGCTGTTGTTGGGCATTATTGATCTGCAGGAATCTTCTGGAGTTGTCTAAAAACTATAAGGCACTGTTTTAAAATTACACATTATCCTTTTAGGACAGAGATGACGATGAATATTTTGTCTCAGAGGGTTGTGTGACACATCAGAAGGCAGTGGAAGTGAGGCAGGGGGCATTCATTGGACATTTTTAAGGTGGAGCCAGACAAACTTTTCGTAGGCATTGTTGGCCTTTAAGAACTTTCTGGAATTCCCCGAAAACTAAACTTGTGGCTGCTTTGGGATTTTTTCTTGAGAATCTTTGTTCACATGCATGTCAGTAGGGGGCTGGATTTGAACACATGAACTCCAGGGCTGAGTGCAGAGCTGTACTAACTGAGCAAAAGCTGATATTGTCTTTGAACCACAGCCATTGGTAGCTAGGCCTAGCCTCTGCATTAGTAGCTGAAAATATATTGCTGGAAAAGTGCAGCAGGTCAGGCAGCATCCAAGGAGCAGGAGAATCGACGTTTCAGGCATGAGCCCTTACCTCAACTCATCACTACAGCCCCCTCCTCCCTTTGAGCCTCACTTCCCCTCTTGGAAGAGATTTAAGTGTTGATGGGATAGGCCCAATCCATGTGGCCGGGACCAGCAGCTTTCTCTGCATGGTTTGGAGGTAGATGGACAGATTGGCACTGGGTCTCCTTGTTAACAGGCCTGTGGCTTCACCACCTCAGTGCCCCCTCCAAGGTTTTATGCTCTTCCCCAGCTTATTCTCCCCCCATGGCTTTTCAAGCCAAAGCCCCCACACCCCCCAACCCTTTTGCTTGCACTCATCAAACCCCAGTCTTGTCAGTGCCTCCTAGCTTGACATCTTTCAAGGCTCCAAACACTGATGACATTGATCCAGACCAATCCAGTGCAAGCCAATATCTGAAAGTGCTCAGAACCTGCCAGCATCTGAATATTTAACCAAGAGAGTGGAAACTCCAAGTACCCATATAGTTCAGCTACTTTACCACAGTGACTACACGGACTTGAGGAGATGCCAAGTGCTTTGATCATGAAAACTGCTATATAATTTTTTTTTCCTCTCTCTCTCTCTCTCTCTCTTACATACGCTCTTTCTCATCCCTTCTCTCTTAACCCCTCTTTTGTTGTCTCTCTCTCTCTCTCTCTCTGTCACTAATGGATCCTTCCAAATGAACATTATCTAATTTCTAAATTATTCTCAAAAGAATAACTGGTTTAAAAGCATTTTGGGACAGCATGAGGTAATAGGAGGCACTATATTTAAGGCATCATTTCGTTAAGATTTTTTGAGCTACTCGTTTCACTGAAACTTCCCTCTTTTTCAGCAGACAACAATGATATGCTTGTTATGATCTATGACTACCCACCTGCAACGATAAGCCAACCAATCTTCAGGATAGGGGAGAAGCTGCGCATTATAGCAGAGTAAGTACAATCCTACCAACAGCAAGGTAAACAGGGTGTGGCATTGTAACTTCATCTGATTGTCTTCAATCATCTGCAACTTATCTCACCATGGTGGCTTCGGGGTGAATGAAGCCATTTAAACACTCAACGTTGTGGTGCTAATGTAAGCTCACACATAGCCACACATACAGACAGATTATAAAAACACATGAGCCTGTATACTTGTTGTCAGTCAGGGTATACTGGAGGAGAAAATTACTAAAGATGCTGGAATTTGTACTGAAAACAAAAAAAAATGCTGGAAATCACAGTGGGTCAGGCAGCATGGAGAGAGAGAAAGCTAACATTTCGAGTCCAGCTGACTCTTCATCAGTGCTGTCTTCATGGTTTACTGGATATTAATCAAGAGTGAAAATGGCTCAGTTGTTTTCTCCTACTCATCCTTGATAGAAACAGAGGACTGTACTTCACCTTCTTTTCCAACCCCTGCTGAATTCTGGCAAATCAACACATTTCTCAGGAATTAGAGTGTTTTATATGTACTTGTCAGTTTGTAGACATGACTGATTACTATAGAAAATAATGCTAATCATCATTAGCGCTTTCAAGATCACTTCCTACAATTCATCCTGTAAAGGGCATTGAACAGTTGGTTTTTGAAATCAATGTGTCCTGAAGTTATAAGAGTTGCTGCACTTTCAATACAGGCTTGAAAAAATGAGAGCTGCACTTGGTGAAAAAATTATTTTTTGGCACATTGCTCAAAAAGGCAACAGACCCATCAACCTCACCCTATTTCACACAAAGCAAGTGTGCACCCATGTGTGTTATTTTGCCTCCTTATTTTGAATACGTTATTTCTGTTTAAAAGGTTTTATTAAATGTTTTGCTTCATTTGATATGCAATGTCAAAATGCAATGGAGATCTGAATAAATCTGCCTTGGCCATATAGAGAAGTCAAATAACAGCTATTAAACACCATACATTGGCAATGAGTAGATTGTGAAAAATAATCATAAAGGGCCTTCTGCTCAGTCTCTTTGCTGTAGCTCTCAGTTAATCATATTGTCGAAGAATGCTGCTGTGGAGAGTGAGTCGATCTTATGGTACAGTAGGTAGTGTTCCTACTTCTGACTGGAAGCTCTGGGTTCAAGTCCTACATGAGACTGGATGCCCATGAAACATGTGTTCATAGCATTGTCAAAAACCTGCAAATCCTCATGATATATCTATGGCAGGGGCAAGAGTGGAATAATCTTACGATCAGCTATCCATGTAATAGCTACAGCACAATAGCTTTTCCATATTAAAAGTCTCCATGTTCAGGTTCTTGCCACAGGCTGTATTCTGTGGCAAATGTCTCCCTCACTATGAGCAAAAGAAGATGAGGAAGTTGCCAGGAATGAAGGTTTGAATTATAGGATATGCTGGGACCTTTATCACTGGAGTGTTAGAGTTTGAGGGGTGACCTTATAGAGGACATTTTAAATTATGATGGGTTTTTGACAGGGTGAATGGCAGGTGTCTTTTCCTTTGGGTAGAGAATTTCAAGACTGGGGGCACATTTTTAAGGTGAGAGGAGAAAGATTTCAAAAAGGACATGAGGAGTAACTTTTTTTTTACACAGCATGGTTTGTATGTGGAATGAACTTCCAGAGGAAGTGGTGGATACAGGTACAGTTACAATTTGGATAAAATACATGAATAGGAAACGTTTGGAGGGATATGGGCCAAGCATAGGCAGTTGGGACTAGTTTAGTTTGGGATTATGTTTGGCATTGTCTGGTTATACTGAATGGTCTGCTTTCCATGCTATATGACTCTGTGACTCTGATTCTATGCAAAGGTAAAGGAATGTATTTGAAAGTGGCTTAGCTATCATGTCCTGTTTGTGTTCGCTTTACTAAAGTTACAGAGAAGTCAAATCCAAAGGGTCAGACGGTACATATCTCCAAATGGTGCAAAGAATTGAGGAAATTGTCATGGTGAAACTTTGACATGAAACTGACATGAAGTCAGTTGCATGCAAATTTCACTCAGGGAAAAAAAGCAATGTAATGCTATCCTTCTGCTGCATCTAAACAGCTGGAAATTCCAGATTTTCATACCAGTAAAAAAAAATTCATGATTCATTATTAAGTTGAAAACTCTAACAGTTTGATTCATCTTATGATCCAAATCTGGAGCTTCATTACTTTCTCTGTAAAAAATGAGCTATAACTTGAACTTCCACAACACCTATCACATACTCAAATATCTCAGCAAATGAAATACTTCTGAAATATTGCCAACAATGCATGCACTCTGCCAGCTTGAAATAAATACATTCTGTTCATACCAGTCAAATTGTATGAGATACTCTATAATTTTATTGCATTGCTTGAGAGATGAATCTCAAAAAAGGGAAAATTTCCTGCTTTCTTCAAGTAATATGAAAAGATGAGAGAATGTTTCTTAGACTGACAGGTACTTGTTCAAAATACCTGTTGCTATTAGGCTAGTTTAAATTTAAAACTAAATTTTTTTAGACTTTTATACCCTGGTTTGGCCTTAATTTTTAATTTTGTTAAAATAATTTATCATGCTACCACATAGCTGCTGGTGGGTTTGGCACCCACACCCACTGCTAGAAGCTTGACAGTCTTTTTCTGTCCATTGTTTCCTTTGTGTTTCCATCTCCACAAGAGATTGCATTTGCAGTGGTATGGCACTCCCTCAGCGCTGCACTTGAAGTCTCAGCCCAGATTATGTCCTTAAACCTCCACAGTGGGATTTGGAGCTTGCGGCACTCTGATACATTGAATGTGTTACTGCTTAGCCAAGATTGATATGATAATATTGAATAACCTGACAACTGCTTTCCCTTTCTTCATTGCACTAGGGATGTCACAGCACAGGGATACTATTGCTGGACTGTTAATCCAGAGACCCGGGTAATATTTTGGGGACCCAGATTCGAAACCCACTATGGCAAATGATGGAATTTGAATCCAAAAAAAAGAAGAGTCTGGAATTAAGAGTCTAACGATGATCATGAAACCATTGCCAACTGTTGGGAAAAACCTATTTGGTTCCCTAGTCCCTTTTAGGGAAAGAAATCTGCCACCCTTACCCAGTCAGGTCTACATGTGACTCCAGACAGCAAAGTGTTTGACTCTAAACTTTGCTCTGGGCAATTATGGATGGGAATGAATAAAAAAAAGGATATTCCTCTGATGTTACTCTCTTTATCTTTCCAGAGAAGGTGATTGGTGGAGAGTGAGGTCCTTCAACACTGGATCTGAGAACTACATCCCACGTGCCTGTGCTGCCCGAGTTTACCATGGGTAGGTTAAGTAGATTAAGTTCATCTTTACCTGTTTGTTTGACAACATATCTTTAATGTAATAAATCATCCCAGGCTTCTTCAGAGAAGCTTTATCCAACAAAATTTGACATCACGACACATAAGGACAGAAGAGTGGTGAACTTGGTCAAAGAGGGAGGTTTTCAGAAATTTCTTGGAGAAGATAAAGGTAGAAAGATAGACAGACGTGTACACTGAGGGAATTTCAAAATTTTGGTCCCAGGGTGCTGAATACATTGCTGGCAATGGTAGAGCAATAAAAACTGAGAATATCAAAGGCACAAATTAGATGAGAATGGAAAACTGGCAGGAGAGTGGGAGGCTGTCATCTTGGAAGAGGTGACTAAAGTTAAGAATAATAAGGCCAGGAAGGTGACTCAGATTTACAGTCACTCAAGAAGATGCACCTCGTTATCTGGTGCCACTTTCAACTCATGGCTTAAAACGACTTTCACAGAAGATGCAGGCAGATTTTATGGTCTGTGGTGAATAAACTGATCATGATCAGGATGCTAAAACTGGGGTCAGCATCTTTGGACTTAAGGAAGGAGAAAAATCACAGTTTCTTCTCTTGAATAGTATCCCGTAGCAGACACTGTATTAAATGTGAACACTTGGCGAGGATGGATTATTCAAGCCTGGCTGGGATGTGGCTGCATTTCATATACCCTGACAATTCTCATTATCTAGATCTATAGGATTATAACTGAAATATGAAACACTGATAGCACATGCCAATATATTTTAGTAATTTATAAAAAAAATTGATTATAAGGATTCATTTTGTGAAGTATTCTAAAGAGTAGCAACAGTTCTCAACTTCAATATTTTTAACCTGTCATTATTTTGAACACCTCTATCAAATCTCCCTTTAACCTTCTATTCTGCTGAGAACAATCCTAGTTTCTATAATGTCTCCACATAGCTCTCTATCTCTTATCCAAAGTATAATTCCAGTAAATCACCTACAAATCCTTTACAAGACGGTGGCAACTTCTAAAATAGCTTAACCCCACCACTTCTCTAATGCTGCTTGATTTGTTGTGCTTCTTCCAGCTCCACTCTTTATCTACTAAAAATTCTACAACCATTTTTTTTCACAATTCATGACAACATTAGAAGGGATCAGCAAATCAGTAGAAGGCTCGTTGATCACCCCAATCCAAGGATGCATGGTGAAACTTGAAACATGGTAGTGAGGCTGCAAGCCTCATTTCTTTCTGCCATTAGACAGGTTTCCCAAGTATCAGGGATCCGAGCAGCTTCCTTAAAGTGAGGGCTCGGTGGATTCACATAGTTAAGTGGCTTCATTCTTAGCTTCTGGATCAGAATTCTTCCCTAGGAGCCTCTCTCAGCCAGAAAACTGTACTGCTCCCATTTGAACCTCATTCCCAACCAAACTCGCCAGGCCCCAGCAAACTAGGTCTTCAATATTTTCTATAAATTCTACTCTATGTCTACACTTACATGCCCGATATTTCTGTTGCACACTTTTAAACTTTCCTCATCTGTTTCCAGGGAATTGCTTTTTTGAATCTCTAGGTCTCATTGGTCATTCACATTGCTGAACTTAATGGAAAATAAAAGCGGTTGAGCAGCATATTCCCAGCTTTTGTCAACAAATAGAACTTAAGCTGATCTCATGATCTGTTGCATTTTAGAATCCCTGCCTTTCAAAAGATTGATTAACCTAAGCCCTTCCTAGGTTTTAGGAAGAATGGAACAGGTTGTACAGTTTAATTTGAAGACTTTCTGGTCAACATTCCTCCTTCAGCCCTTCTATCACTTTTTCTGTTTCTACATGTTCATGAATAGTCACTGCTGCATTTCCTTTCATTAAGACAGTGAATGCATTTCAAAGATGTCTTGAAGATGTATTCTGTGGGCTAATCAATGCACATTCTTTCTAATCAACAATTAGAATGTTTCTCAAAGTAATGTAATTGAGGTTATTCATCCATTACAATTTATGTTGGGGTAAGATAATTGAAAGATGCAGCCTTTCCTGGTCTTACTTATAAAATAAATAATGTGTGGTGTATATTCTTTGCGCAGTTGGCTCTTTGAAGGAATTGGGAGACAGAAGGCTGAAGAGTTACTACAACTTTCAGGCAATAGACTAGGCTCCTTCTTGATAAGGCAAAGTGAAAGCCAAAAGGGTAAGTTCATACGTGTTACATTACAAATAATGAATATGTAATGAATTATTAAAAATTTAAAGAACAGAACTTAGCCATTTCACCAATCAGCTTTGTTTCAGCATTAATGTTTTTCACCAGTTAATTCACTCAGTTGGACTCCACCCTCCAACTTGCTGTCTCATGTCTTCCAAAGTTTCTTTTAAATGAAACAAATTTTATTGTGCAATCTGCTGGATTTGATCACAGAGATCAAACCTGACACTCCAGTACAAAGGGAATGCTGCACTGTTGGGAGGTGCTGACTTCTGGCTGAGATGTTAAACTGAGATGACACCTATCCTCCCTCTCAGATGGATATAGAGCTAACCTTTGAACATTGCACAACATCAGAAGGATGATATCTTGAAATAACTGCTCAGGGGCCAGTATTCCACCAACAAGTCACGTTTGTTTGTTTGTTTGTTTGTTCACAGTACACTGGCTATGCCCAGCCAGCTTGGAGTCAGTCTCCTAAACTGAGGAGATGCTAAATTCCCTGCTGATATTAGTCAGCCAAGGCTTCCTAATTGGCCCAAGTTAACCACCCCAATCAAGGATCACATAGTCAATGAGATCCACCTGGTTGCAATCACTACATATCTGCACTGTAAAGTAAATCAAAAGCCATTTTTATGTATCTGCAGACTTATTTTGATAATGTAGAGCATACTATAGATTATTTTCCAAATCTAATTCTTGCATTTACATACAAATCTGTTTGGTATGGTCATTAGGAAAACCACAATTTTTTAAATCAATGGAGATTACAAATATTAATCCTCCTCCTAGCATTACCAACAATGCTACAATATTGTTTTGATTCATTCATGGGATTTGATGGGCCAGCATTTATTGCCCATCCCTAATTGCCCTGGAGGAGATGGTGGTGAGTTGAACAGCTGCAATTTATTTTATGTTGGTTGCCTACACCTCGGGGAGACATGGTGGCATGGTGGTTAGCACTGCTGCCTCACAGTGGCAGGCACCCATGTTTGATTCCACCCTCAGGTGACTGTGTGTGGAGTTTGTATATTCTCCCCATGTTTCCTCTGAGTGCTCTGGTTTCCTCCCACAGTCCAAAGATGTGCACGTTAGGTGGATTGGCCATGCTAAATTGCCCATAGTGTCCAAGGATGTGCAGGCTAGGTGGATTAGTCATGGGAAGTGCAGAGTGTGTTAGGGTATGGGGATGGATCTGGGTGAGATGCTGTTTGGAGGATTAGTGTGGACTTGATGAGCTGAATAGCCTGCTTCCACACTTTAGGGATTCTATTCTTTTATATACAATCTATTAGGGAGGTAATTCCAGGATTTTGACCTTGTAACACTAAAGGAATTGTGACATATTTCCAAATTAGGATGGCCACTGGGTTTGAACGGGAACTTATAGGTGGTGGTGTTCCCATGTATCTGTTGCCCATATGTTCCAGATGGAAGTGATCATTTAATAGACTCTGCAGAAATTGAGGATTTCAATAGTCAGGCTTACTTACAATGAATGGTTACTTGATAAAGTATTAATCACTTCTTAACTTAGCCTTTAGAAGACAAGAGAAAAAAACACAAATTCTCAACAAGTATAGAACCATCTCTCAGCATCTTTTGTCAGCAATACCATGTCAAATGGTTTCCTCTCTTCCCTTGTTAAGAGTGCATACACCAGCTAAGAAAGAACCTAAAGTTTTACTGTCTGTGTGTGAATGTCTTAAATCTCACCTATCATTTACAAGTGTCAATGTGACTTTACACTTAACATAATTTAAGCAGAACTACATGCCTTGCAAATGACTTAGTGTTTGTGTGTACGTTTTGCAGGTACATATTGCCTATCTGTCAGGTGCTACAGTGATATATCCCAGAAACTAGTGAAGCACTATCGGATCTTCCGTTTGCCTAATAAATGGTATTACATCCAAGAACGTCTCACCTTCCAGTGTTTAGAAGATTTGGTAAATCATTATTGTGGTTAGTATCACAATAACCTCCATTACATCTTCCAAAATGTTTCGAGATACAATTTTGAAATTGGCTTCACTGCAAGGTAGAGTTGGGTTACCCATGACCATCTTTTAAATTCAGGCTAAACATTAACATCTTTTCCATTTTAATACATTTTTTTTTGTTTATATAAAAGTCCAATGATTAAATAGCAAAATTCAAGAATTATACTTTTTTACTTTCAAGGCATGAGCTCCACAAATCTGTGAATATTGCCAATTATTCAGGGCACATTGAGAACAGGGGGATGTTTAGATCAGTGAAAACAGAAGAGTCATAAATGGGATTCATTCACACCAGATTGTTGACTGTCAACTTGCACAAGGTTCAAACCTTTCTCTTTCCCTGACATCTTCTGTGATATCAGAGGGTGGCCTCTCTTTGAGGACGGGAGAATGCAAAACTAGAGGGCATAGATTAAAGATAAAAGGGGAAAGATTTAAAAAGGACCTGAGGGCTAACATTTTCATGAAGAGGTTGATGTATGTATGGAACGAGCTGCCAGAGAAAGTGGTGGAGGTGGGTACAATTGCAATGTTTAAAAGCCACTTGGATGGGTATATGAATAGAAAGGGTTTAAAGGGATATGGGCAAAATGCTGGCAAATGGGACCAAGTTAGATTGGGATGACTAGTCGACATGGATGAGTTGGAGTATAGGATCTGTTCTGTGCTGTAAATGTCTATGACTTTACAAGTCGATGAGGTAGACCCAAGCAAGGCGCTTACCGAGATCAGGAACCTCTGTGGGTTTAGCCTTCCTTCTGCCTAACAATCTGAATGCAAATGAATCAGAAATACCATTAAACTTAAGGTAGAAAATTGTCCCAAACACCAGGACACTGCTTGGGTAGAAAGTGATACAAGGTTCATGATATAGGACAATTCATTAAAAAAACTAAAAAGCAACTTCCAAATCCAAGCTAGTAGCTGACTTATAATTTGCTAGCTCTGTGTTTTCTCAGTAAGTTCTCACTATGCACATGCAGTGCCCTCTAAAGGTGAGATTATCTCATATTGACCATGGAGAGTCAGGAGCAGAGACCAAGGCTTCTCATCCACTTGGTCTACATTTAGAGAATAAGGACCTTTTGAAGACAACTTATTTTGGGTTTGAAACATGAATCCTGATATGAATTTTTATTGTCTGATTATTTATTAGCCTGTTCTAAGTTTGCATTAAAATCATTAATAACAGACAGTTCAGTTCTAATGTAGCAAATCTTGCTTGTTTCAGAGGTAGCAGATGGTCTGTGCTGTTTGCTGACCCATCCTTGCCTGGCTGAGCTTGGCACTGAAACGTCTTCTGAACAACCTGTCATCTTACGTCGCAACCAATTCAATTGGAAAAATGTGAAAAGGTAATTGGACAAAACATATCACAGAAAATTTCTTCAGCAGAAATCCACAAATCTCAGATAACCATTCAGCCAAACACTATTCCAGCAATGATCACTACATTAACTGCATTTGTTCCATTCTGAGAAAAAGCTGCCTGAAATCAAAGTGGCTGACGAGGGATGTTAAGAAACATATAAAGTTAAAAGAGAAAAAGTATAACATAGCAAAGATAAGTGGGAAAACGGAGGACTGGGAAGCTTTTAAAGAACAACAGAGGATTACTAAGAAGGAAATACGCAGAGAAAAAATGAGGTACGAAGGTAAACTGGCCAAAAATATAAAGGAGGATAGTAAACGCTCTTTTAGGTATGTGAAAGGCAAAAAAATGGTTAAGACTAAAATTTGGCCCTTGAAGACAGAAACAGGGGAATATATTACAGGGAATAAAGAAATGGCAGAAGAATTGAATTGGTACTTCAGATCTGTGTTCACTGGGGAAGACACAAGCAATCTCCCAGAGGTAACAGTGGCTGAAGGACCTGAACTTAAGGGAATTTATATTTGCCAGGAATTGGTGTTGGAGAGACTGTTAGGTCTGAAGGTTGATAAGTCCCCAGGGCCTGATGGTCTACATCCCAGGGTACTGAAGGAGGTGGCTCATGAAATCGTGGATGCGTTGGTGATTATTTTCCAGAGTCCGGTAGATTCGGGATCAGTTCCTGCGAATTAGAGGGTGGCTAATGTTGTGCCACTTTTTAAGAAAGGTGGGAGAAAGAAAGCAGGAAATTATAGACCAGTTAGTCTGACCTCAGTGGTGGGAAAGTTGCTGGAGTCTATTATAAAGGATGAAATTACGTCACATCTGGATAGTAGTAACAGGATAGGTCAGAGTCAACATGGATTTATGAAGGGGAAATCATGCTTGACTAATCTTCTGGAATTTTTTGAGGATGTAACTCTGAAGATGGACGAGGGAGATCCAGTAGATGTAGTGTACCTGGACTTTCAGAAAGCTTTTGATAAAGTCCCACATAGGAGGTTAGTGAGCAAATTAGGGCGCATGGTATTGGGGGCAAAGTACTAACTTGGATTGAAAGTTGGTTGGCTGGCAGGAAACAAAGAGTAGTGATAAACGGCTCCATTTCGGAATGGCAGGCAGTGACCAGTGGAGTACCGCAGGGATCAGTGCTGGGACCGCAGCTTTTTACAATATATATTAATGATATAGAAGATGGTATTAGTAATAACATTAGCAAATTTGCTGATGATACTAAGCTGGGTGGCAGGGTGAAATGTGAGGAGGATGTTCGGAGATTACAGGGTGACCTGGACAGGTTAGGTGAGTGGTCAGATGCATGGCAGATGCAGTTTAATGTGGATAAATACATGGTTATCCACTTTGGTGGCAAGAACAGGAAGGCAGATTACTACCTAAATGGAATCAATTTAGGTAAAGGGGCAGTACAAAGAGATCTGGGTGTTCTTGTACACCAGTTAATGAAGGTAAGCATGCAGGTACAGCAGGTAGTGAAAAAGGCTAATAGCATGCTGGCCTTCATAACAAGAGGAATTGAGTATAGAAGCAACTGTACAGGGCCCTGGTGAGACCACACCTGGAGTATTGTGTGCAGTTCTGGTCTCCAAATTTGAGGAAAGACATTCTGGCTATTGAGGGAGTGCAGCGTAGGTTCACGAGGTCAATTCTTGGAATGGCGGGACTACCTTACACTGAAAGACTGGAGTGACTGGGCTTGTATACCCTTGAGTTTAGAAGACTGAGAGGGGATCTGATTGAGACATGTAAGATTATTAAAGGATTGGACACTCTGGAGGCAGGAAACATGTTTCCGCTGATGCGTGAGTGCCAAACCAGAGGACACAGCTTAAAAATACGGGGTAAACCATTTAGGACAGAGATGAGGAGAAACTTCTTCACCCAGAGAGTGGTGGCTGTGTGGAATGCTCTGCCCCAGAGGGCAGTGGAGGCCCAGTCTCTGGATTCATTTAAGAAAGAGTTGGATAGAGCTCTTAAGGATAGTGGAATCAAAGGTAGATAAGGCAGGAACAGGATACGGATTAAGGATGATCATATTGAATAGTGGTGCAGGCTCAAAGGGCAGAATGGCCTACTCCTGCACCTATTGTCTATTGTCTATTGTCAAACGTTAGTATTTTATCACATATATTCTCCAACACATCAGTTCTCAGCACTCAGATTTCTTCTTTCATTTGACTACAAGTTCACTGAAGAGAACATCCTCAAATCACATTTCATCGGTCTTTTAAAATTTTTTTTGTACCTGCGCATTAACTTTGAAATGGATGCATTCTTGACATGAATACCTTTCTTTTCCACAGTTCCTAATCCCACACCATTAAGAAATATTCTGATTTGGCAAGTAGATTGTCTCACACTTCCCTACATTGAACTCCACCAGATACAGTTATCCCCACTCATGTAATCCATCTATATGGCTTCTATGTAACTTCCAACTTCCATCAATGAAGGAAAGGAAGAACCGTAATTGAAGGCGAGCAAGTTCGATCTATTGTGCAGCTTTCTCTCTCTTCTCCCTTCATCAGTAGCAGTTCCTACACTCTTCAGTGAACTTGTAGTCAAATGAAAGAAGAAATCTGAGTGCTCAGAACTGATGTGTTGGAGAATATATGTGATAAAATACTAATGTTTGACAATAGACAATAGACAATAGGTGCAGGAGTAGGCCATTCTTCCCTTCGAGCCTGTCAAATTGTGATGTTTAGTTTATAAATATCTTTCCCCTTTTAGTGGAAATGCTTGCAGCTATTATACCCCAGCAATTTGGAATATATCCTGACGTGCATAATTTTCAATAACTTCAACTCTTCTGCCGAAATAGATTAAATCTTCTGAAGAAATACATGTTTCTTTTAGGAAACTTTTAGCCCTGTCTTGATAACCCCTTTTAGCATCTCAGTGTCACATTTTGTTTAATAATTATTCTTGTGAAGACCCTCGGTTTATTCTTACTGTATCAGACACAAGCTGTTTCTGAATAATACAATTGGGTAATATCTGGGTTATATAACGAATTATAGACAGGAAATAATGATTGATTTATTGGTTCCTGAAGAAGGGATTGACTCATTTTGCTTATGGTTTGATCCCCAGGGCTGAACTGTTGAGCACCAACTCAACGTCTCGAGATGAAGCCTTCGTCAGTTATGGACTGCGGCACAGTATCGCTTCCTATATGACTTTGTCACAAATCGATGATGATTCAATCAGTGACAGTAGCAAGAAGAAATGGTTCCCATCCATCAAATCCAGCATTCAGAACAGACACAGCTGCCTCCTCACGACAACACTGAGAGATCCATATGAGGATGACTTTGAATAAGGGTGTGCTCTACAGTGGCATACTTGTACTTTAGCTTGTTAATAACTGTCGTGCTAATGACTCTTACTATGCCATTACAAATCAAACACTGGCAATTGGGGAGAAAGCTGCTCTCCATGTCTATTCACTGATGGCTTACTCTTCCTTGCAAAATCTGTAACATATTGTCAGACGTTTTAGAGCAGTTT
This sequence comes from Chiloscyllium punctatum, assembly GCF_047496795.1. Lineage (NCBI taxonomy): Eukaryota > Metazoa > Chordata > Chondrichthyes > Orectolobiformes > Hemiscylliidae > Chiloscyllium > Chiloscyllium punctatum. Next base: position 32,237,690 of record NC_092743.1, read on the forward strand.
TATTTACCGGAATCTGGTATCCTTCTGTTTGAGTGCATGCATTACTGATCACACGTGATACAAGTATGTGTACTTCACCCCTCATCATACCAGCCTGAAATTATTGCTTTGTATATATATATATATTTAAATCACACAATGGTGTACTTTTATTTTACTTTGCATTCGTATTTGATGAGGGGTCTGTACTCAAAGGGTGGAAATGAAGTGATTACTTTGTGCTTTTTGGTCTTGCATCTTTTTTTCACTTGTGTATTTGTATTACTCATTCAGTAGTTATAACATTCCACATTGTCTGACTGCATACAGAGCCCTGGATGTTCCCCATCCAGGATGGTATCATTGCAGGACTAGAAAGTTGCAGTCTGTTTGCCTAGCTGCCCTAAAATTAGATCAGGCACTCATATTATTTCCAAAGCACAATTAAAAAAAAACCAAAAGAGAAAATGCTGGAAAATCTCAGCAGGTCTGGCAGCATCTGTAAGGAGAGAAAAGAGCTGACGTTTCGGGTCTAACTGCCCCTTTGTCAAAGCTAAAGAAAGGGAGAAATAGGGAGGTATTTATACTAGGCTGAGAGCAGGTGAGTCATGGCTCCAGAAGCAAAGGTAGCAATAAAGAGCTGATAATGACAGCGCATAGAGAGATTATCTCCCTTTCTCTCCCTATAATCTCTCTATTCACTGTCATTATCACCTCTTTATTGCTACCTTTGCTTCTGGAGCCATGACTCACCTTCTCTCAGCCTAGTATATATACCTCCCTATTGCTCATTTTTTTAGCTTTGACAAAGGGGCAGTTAGACTCGAAACGTCAGCTCTTTTCTCTCTTTACAGATGCTGCCAAACCTGCTGAGATTTTCCAGCATTTTCTCTTTTGGTTTCAGATTCTAGCATCTGCAGTCATTTGCTTTTATCCATGATAAAAAAAACTTCCTTTGATGGTTTGCAGATGCCAGCATTTGTTGCTCATTCCTATACCCTTGAACAGAATGTTAGGATATTTCAGTGGACAGTTCAGATCCACCACATCTCTCGGTATCTATAGTGATCTCTAGGCCAGACCACTAAGAACAGCGGATTTCCTTCCCTGAACTATATTAATGAACTAGGTAGAGTTTTATAACAATTGATGGGAGATTCATGGGCACTATGAGCTTTCAGTGCCAAATTTTATTCATTAAATTTAAATTCCATCAGCTGTTATTGTTGGATTTGAACCTGACTGGCATAGTGGCATTACTACCATTGCCCCAATCACTCGGAGATATTTTGAGTCATGGACTGGAATAGTTGAAGACAGGGGACAAGCCAACTCATGAAAGGTCTTTGCTCTAACAAAAAAACAGCCAATTTATGGCAATGTTTATATTTTCTTTGAGGAAATGGTCTTTTAGTAATTTTAGCGTCTCTCTCAGAAACTCACCTCTGTTAGTCTCTACCTCTAAACAAGAAACAATTTACAAATGGTTACATCTGCATTGAACATTCAATCAACATCAGATAGAAGCCCATCATGTCACTGAAGTTAGACAATTGCTATTGTCTGCAGTGGTTTCAAAGGACCAGTTGTCAACTAGCCAGGAAGAAGCATGGGAACTCAGAAATTAAACGTAATAACAGCGAGGGAGAGTGCTCCATCTTCAAGTGTGTGGAGGACAGCGTGGAAACACCAACTGCAGCCCATCAAGTATCAGTTGAAGTTGACAGTAGGGCATTCTGAAGCCTCAATTACAGCCATGAGCAAAATCCTAACAATAACCTCTAAATCTTTCAGAGATTTGAGTCTTAACTCACACCTTCAAGGTAAACCTGCTATTTATTAAGTCAGCACTGCCAGCACTATCCTTCAGAATGCAGTGAAGCATCATCCTCATCACCATCCCTCCAAATCCAATCGGCATCTTCAGAAATCCAGCTGCCAATGTTGGAATGTCAAAACACTTTTCAGGTCTTTATCTTAGTAGGACCCTTAAAGTTTAATCTAAAGTTACAATGTATTTTTAAATTATTAAACCTGGATGTAAGAATGTTTATTAACCCCAAACACTACCAGTTGCTTATTGCTTATTGCTCTAGTTTTACTGAGTTCCTGCTTATCCATTGAAATTGAATTAATAGCCAAATTCATCTCAATAAATAAAATACATACTGTAACAACAACTTACATCACACTGCTCATCAAATACAATTCTATCTTATATTAGTTTGTATTAAAGATGAATAATCCATAATTACACACATTTTGGAAGACTACAGGATTATATAACTCAAAAATAATTCATATAACCTGAATTGTCCCCAACAATTCTTGTATCTTTATTCTTCCTTGTATCTGGGGTAACTGGGGTTATTTTAATGCTTCTACTGGAATGCTTCTATAGCAAATTGCAACTTAATATGATATATACATTTAAATTTTTCCCAGTTCTCCCTCCTAACCTTCTAACTGGCATGAGTCCTACAAGACACGCTGTTCAGAGAGTGAGGGTGAAGCCATTTAAGTAAATGGAGCTTAACACTGGTTCTTAGTCAATGCAGCCAAACTAAAAAGAAGTAGTGCCCTCCCTTACACAATTGGACATTGTTCAAAAAAATCTGGTTCCTGCCCAGAGTGGCATGACCACAACTGGGAAGAAGGTGAAGAGTTGTGTCGGAGTGAGCTGAAATAAAATCTATCATATTCAAAAATGCTGCAGGACAGCTGTGCAGGAAGTTTGTTGCAGCTGAAAAGAAATGAGGGAGAACGATTTCCTTTGCATCATTCTCATTCAGCTGCAATAGCTCTGTTGGAATATGATGGAAGCTGTCTGTGTTTGATAACGATAGGGATTCACTTGTAAATCAGGCAGGAAGAAGTCCTGAGGAAATTACTAGCCTTGAGATTTTCCCACATTCCAGCTATAGTGACTTTCCCAAACTGAGGCCTTGTGTATCAAACTCAAGAGTTATTTCTTGTTCCCACATGTTAGGTCATGCATAATTGCCTGTTTCCTCATAAGTTCAATATGATTATCTCTTACCAATAGTATGGCTCTTTTAAAAAGTCTGCTGTAAGCTATCCTCATAAGGTTCATGCTGGTGATGTCAGCTCCACTGCGGTCTGCAGCAATAGTGATTTGAGATGATGATCCTCCAAAGTAACCAATATTTCTCTGCAGCCATTGTAACGCAGCCATCTGATCCAGCAAGCCCCAGTTGCCAGTCATTGCATCAGTGTCTACAAAGCAAAAGAAACCTCTTAATCTAAATCCTTTTACTCCCATGACTGATATAGATGTGCAATTCCAAAGGAAGGTCACTTCAAATAGCAGCCTCCAATCTCTCACATTCCATAACACTCTGCTCATGCAAATTTCTATTCCTAAATCCTTATTCACATCCAGTTAAACCCCTCATGCAATCCCTAATCTACCTCGTTCATCAAGATTGCAATTATTAAATTCTCATCACCATTTTCTCCCTATCTCCATAACCTCCTCCATCCTTCAACATTCCTGGTCTCCTCTAAGCCTGGGTTTGTGCATCTCTGATTTTCATTATTCTACCATTACCAACCATGCCATTGGATGTCTAAGTTTTCTTCTTCCTGCTCTCAACCTCTCCATCTCTCTCTCCTCCTCTAATGCTTCTCTTGTAACCAATTCCTTTGACTAAACTGTTCATCACCTATCCCATTATTTGCTTTGTGAGACTAGTGTCACCTCTCAGCCTTTGGAACATTTTCATATTAAATGTCTTATATTCCAATACACTGACACCTTGTGTGTCAGCAGGTTTTAACCATGTGATTGCCCTCAGATGAAGTGCACACATATGCACACAAGCAAATGCACACACTCATTCATATTCAATATTAGTTTCTGGAAGACTGTAAATTGTGGGGACTTCAGGTGAATTTTCACAAATACTTGTACCCCAAGATGAGTACCATGAGCCATTACATGTGCCATTAAGTTAGCACTGGAATAAAGAAACCTGACAGGATGAAATTTCTCTAGTTTTCAGACCACGATGACAATATTATTCACTGATGAAATAGTACTCCACCCAGGCTCTAAAAAGAAACAAGATCGCAATGAACGTACCATCACTCAGGAATCCAAATACTCCAACTCTATAGTTTACTGTCACAACCAGGATGTTTCCAATAGATGCCAGGTAGGATCCATCAATGTTTGTCTGTCTCTCTCGTTTATAATCTACAGCCGCGTTGTGGAAGAAGACCAGCACAGCATTGTTTCTAGCCTGTTATACATCAAAGTTCAGGATTAATAATATGCCTTTATATCATAGCCATAGTCTCATTTAGTAAATAGGTTAGATTAGATTACTTACTTACAGTGTGGAAACAGGTTCTTCAGCCCAACAAGTCCACACCGACCCTCCGAAGAGCAACCCACCCAGACCATTTACCCCTTCAACTAACACTATGGGCAACTTAGCATGGCCAATTCACCTAACCTTCACATTTTTGGACTGCGGGAGGAAACCGGAGCACCCGGAGGAAACCCACACAGACACGAGAGATTGTGCAAACTCCACGCAGACAGTTGCCCGAGGTGGGAATTGAACCCAGGTCTCTGGCGCTGTGAGGCAGCAGTGCTAACCACATAACAGGATAGGACATCTTTCATTTTTGCCCACTACATAAGCTGTGAAAAAGGAGGTTTCACAAATGCTCATAGTTCTTAGTATGAATGCCTTCTTTTATTTAGATTCAGAGAAATCCATTATCTTCCTTGTTTTTTAGGCAACTATTAGCCACTTCATATTCATTTGGGGCAATTGCAGTCTTGCAAATGTATAAGTAGAAAATTAAAGCACTCTGTTTAGGAACCATTGTGGTTGAAAAATCCACACAGGTTCTATGTCTACTATAGAAGAATTATGCTCAGAATGTGCACATCTGAGCATTGTAAATTAATAAAATATAGTTACAAGAAGTTGTTCAAATACAGATATTGTGACTCCCAAGGAGCTTGGAAGTTTACTCAACTAAAACTGTGTAGACTTGCAGCTGAGAATATGAATGTGCACTGTCGGCCTGTGTTCTTCCTCATTGACATTCTGCCCTTTGGAAACATTCTAGACAGATACAGGGTTTGATTTTTGACCTATGATGGTGTCCTATCGTGTCATGTGGCCTTTGAATCCAATAAGCTTTCCAATTTAAAGTGTCCTCATCTCCCTGTCAAATCCCTCCAAAACATACTTTATCCTGAGGGTCATCCACAGCACCATTGTGCAAGTGACTAGGATACTGTGTCCTACTCATTTTGTTTTCATTCTAGGTACTTTTCCCAGCCAGACTGAGTAAGCCTCCTTCATGCTACATGCCTATAGATGAGCAAAGGTACAGAGGTACAGAAGTAAGATTAGATCTTTGCGGGACTCTCAAAATAATCAAGCACAGAATTGAAGGAAAGCCTGAACTGAAGATACTTTCACTAGAATTTAATGCGGTAACTCCAGTGGGAGCAAAGCTATGCAGTTGAATAATAAAGCAAAGGAATTGGAAAGGTTTTTGCAGTTGACCATATCAAAGGCATTACAGAGATTGAAGGAGACAAGGAGAGATAATGCATCACAAAACATGACCTTAATAATTTAGTTTTTGATTAAGACCATTCCACTGTTGTGGCAGGAAACAAAATTGATTGGACAGTCTTAAGTCAGAATCTTATCAGAGTCTGAGCAACATCAGCTACAGTGAGATTTGAGATGAGAAGTCCGAAGAGACCGATCTTCATGTTAGGAGTATGTTACTCCAATTTTTATATTTAAACTGAGTGATGTGGTGAACTTCTTACCAGGTAGTGGTGAATTGCCAGTTGAAGGAGATTATTGCTTGATAAATGCCACGTTAATGGCCCAACTAACTTACGCAATTAATGATATATAAAAACTGAAAGGATTGCAGATGCTGTAAATCAGAAACAAAAAGTTTAGCATCTGTGAAAAGATATCAGAGCAAACATTTTGGATCCAGTGACCCTTCTTCAGAACTGATGGTAGCGAGGAATATGTCAATTTATATGCAGAAGATAGGTTGGAGGTATTGGAAGGAGTAAACGGTAGATGGGGTTAGAATCCAAAGAAAGAGGAGACAGTTGGACAGACAAAGGCGTTGATAATCATCTGGCTGGGAGAGTGAATAGCTGTTAATGGAGACTGTTAGTGATTGACAATAGATAGTGTGTAATGGCAGACTATGATAACAAGGCCTGGAGTGTGGAGTTAGGAACTAGGGCAAGAAGAACAACAGCACATTTTCCACTTGGGGACCCTGTAGCACTCTGGATTCAAAATCAAATTTTAGGGCCTAAGCTTTTCCATGTCCTAGCTCCCAACCTCACATACCAGGCCTTGTTATCACATAGTCTGCCATATGTGAGGTACACCTTGGGACAGGATGGGCAGTTAATGAGATAGATTGGTAAGATATGCTGAGAAATCTCACTGTACCTTATGGTGAGAATCCTTTCAAAAAAACTCAACATTATCCCAACAAAAAAAAGTAAGATTCAGCCCATTGAGATGTGGAAATAATAGATATGATTTGGGAGAAAATAATACATTATGTACTTGGTGAGGAAAGAGAATTGGAAAGATGCTGTTAATTTCCAAGGGCAGAGTGGTCAAGAGCAGAATTTCGGATGAACAGTTAACAAAGGTTTCATCAAAAACTGTTCTCGCAGATATGTGATCCTAGATTGTAGTCCTGCATGATAAAGTGGAAAAAGTAACAGAATAATCATTTTAAGTCGAAGGAATTACATTCACGGGGATTTTAAAAAATTACACTTTATGTCTCCTTTGAAACATTCCATTATCCCGTGATTCTCCTGCAATTGTTCACTCTCTTTGAAGTGGTCTGATAAGTCAGTAGTTACAGTAGGCTGAACCAAAGCATCAAAGTATCAAAAAGGCCTTTTTGTCCCATCAACTTCTCACGGCAGCTAGGACAAATAATATGTACTCACTTTACCAGCGATGCCCACATTTCAAAAGTGAACAAAGTGCATTGATATTTCCCCTCAGTCAACCCTGACCATCGGCATCTAAAACATCACTCTGCCACTGGTTAAAGGGTATAAGTGAACAAAGACAATATAACAGTAATATATCCTCCTATCCAGAGGAGAAAAGATGGCGTTTCGGTAATTCAGTATGCAAGCACAGATCATCATCCCTCCATTACACACCATAGAATGCCAACAGAAAAACCCTGAGGTTTCTTGTACCACAACTCACAATGCTCTTGGGAATGAATATATTTAGGTAGAGACAGTCTTCATCTACAGTGGAGTAGATGGCCTTTGCATCTCCTGGCTGTAGACAGCTAGGCCTAAAACAAAAGAGATTGTGGAAGTTAAATACATGTTTAAACTCTCTGGGGCTAGTTTTAATGGTGAAAATTGGTTGACATCAAATTAGTTTCTTAATGTATGTTTACCTGGCTTTGTCTTTGCAGCAGGTTGTCAAGTATATAATTCAATTGTCTGTTGCTTAGATAAACAGCTACATTTGGTATTAATATTACTTACTTTGAGGGATTACATTTGCAACATATTCCACATTTATTTTATCTTTTGAATGAAGTTATTCTGCCAGACATATTTCTTCATTCCTATTTTTCTAATTTTTAAATAATATATGACTGTTTCAACTTTAGTCAATCTCTTTTAAAATCCACAAATTCTTCAATTAGGTCACCTCACGTTTACTAAATTTAAGAACATGCCCAACTTTGCTGATCTTTACCCCTTAATTTAAACATTTGATGCTTATCTCTGTAACCTCTCAAAGTCAAAACGATCAGAGCGAGACATTATATTACTTACATATTACTGATGGCGGAGCAGGAATCAAGGTAAGTGCAAGAACTAAATACTACCCAACAGTGAAGGCCACACTCACCTGTAGAAAGTCGCATTCCATTCTCCAGTCCAATTAAAGGCTGCTGGGGCCTTGAATCGGCTTTTACCAGTAGGAGCAGCTGCATATGGGACACCCAAGAAATGGTTCACAGTCTTCCATTCCACACCAACCTGGGTCACCTGACTAGATCCAAACAAGATTCCATGACCCGGAAGGAAAATGGATGTTAACTGGGGCTGGGATTCTGATAAGGAAGGGTCTGAATTGGAAAAACAAAACAATCTATCAGAATAGATGACAAGGTGGAATGAAATGAAAAGCCTCCTGGATTGTCAAGACCATACGCTTCATTGGCTACATTACAGTCAACTTGAGGTAGGTTTGACCCTATTTGTCATTGCAGCAGTTGCTTGCAAGAAACTCGAGTGAAGTTTACATACTCACCAGAGCAGGTATGAATGTCAGGACAGCAATCTGCATAATCTTCACATTTCAAGTTACACTGGCAAACCTCATCAGGTTGGTACATCCCACAACGACCAGTACATGACCCTCCAATAGCTGAGAAAACATTAAAATAAAGATTTTGCTTGAAGAATTTTATTTGTTAGCTTGTAAATAATGAATTCCAAGACAAAAGCACATATCCACTGCACCAATTGGCTGGACGATTTCCAGACATGAAAGTTCTGTCTTATGAGAAAGATTGAGCCCTTTAGGTCTATACTCATCAGAAGATAGAAAGATTAAAGGAGACCTAATTGAGGCATACAGATGGTAAATATGATTGATAAAGTAGACATACTGCATAGACATTAGCCTTTGGGCTAATCCAGAACAAGAGATCATGGTTGTTGGTCATATGAGTGCTTCTGTGAGTTGTTAGGGTGAAATTCGTTTTCTGTGGCTTGTCAAAATTTTGTTTTCACTGAGTTGCTCAGATAAAAATCACACAACACCAGGTTATAGTCCAACAGGTTTAATTGGAAGCGCACTAGCGTTCGGAGCGACGCTTCTTCATCAGGTGATTGGTAATCACCTGATGAAGGAGTGTCGCTCTGAAAGCTAGTGTGCTTCCAATTAAACCTTTGGACTATAACCTGTTGTGTGATTTTTAACTTTGTACACCCCAGTCCAACACCAGCATCTCAAAATCATGACTTGCTCGGATAGTTGACATCCTTGCATTTGGTTTGTCATTATTTTTACTTACTAGACTTTTCTGACATGGATTTGTGGTGATGCTGATACATCCGCCTATCCAATCCTTCTACACCTCCATCCGCCACGACCAGGGCCTCCAAGCCCTCCGTTTTTTCCTCTCTAGACGTCCCCATCAGTACCCTTCCACCGACACTCTCATTCGTTTGGCTGAACTGGTCCTCACCCTTAACAATTTCTCCTTTGAATCCTCCCACTTCCTCCAAACCAAAGGGGTAGCCATGGGCACACGTATGGGCCCCAGCTATGCCGGTCTCTTTGTTGGCTACATAGAGCAGTTGATCTTCCGTAATTACACCGGCACCACTCCCCACCTCTTCCTCCGCTACATTGATGACTGCATTGGCGCCACCTCGTGCTCCCGCGAGGAGGTTGAGCAATTCATCAACTTCACCAACACATTCCACCCTGACCTTAAATTTACCTGGACCATCTCTGACACCTCCCTCCCCTTCCTGGACCTCTCCATCTCCATTAATGACGACCGACTTGACATTGACATTTTTTACAAACCCACTGACTCCCACAGCTACCTGGATTACACCTCTTCCCACCCTACCTCTTGCAAAAATGCCATCCCGTATTCCCAATTCCTCCGCCTCCGCCGGATCTGTTCCCAGGAGGACCAGTTCCACCACAGAACACACCAGATGGCCTCCTTCTTTAGAGACTGCAAATTCCCTTCCCACGTGGTTAAAGATGCCCTCCAACGCATCTCGTCCACATCCCGCACCTCCGCCCTCAGACCCCACCCCTCCAACCGTAAAAAGGACAGAACGCCCCTGGTGCTCACCTTCCACCCTACTAACCTTCGCATAAACCAAATCATCCGCCAACATTTCCGCCACCTCCAAACAGACCCCACTACCAGGGATATATTTCCCTCCCCACCCCTTTCCGACTTCCGCAAAGACCGTTCCCTCCGCGACTACCTGGTCAGGTCCACGCCCCCTACAACCCACCCTCCCATCCTGGCACTTTCCCCTGCCACCGCAGGAACTGTAAAACCTGCGCCCACACCTCCTCCCTCACCTTTATCCAAGGCCCTAAAGGAGCCTTCCACATCCATCAAAGTTTTACTTGCACATCCACTAATATCATTTATTGTATCCGTTGCTCCCAATGCGGTCTCCTCTACATTGGGGAGACTGGGCGCCTCCGAGCAGAGCGCTTTAGGGAACATCTCCGGGACACCCGCACCAATCAATCAAACCGCCCCGTGGCCCAACATTTCAACTCCCCCTCCCACTCTGCCGAGGACATGGAGGTCGTGGGCCTCCTTCACCGCCGCTCCCTCACCACCAGATGCCTGGAGGAAGAACGCCTCATCTTCCGCCTCGGAACACTTCAACCCCAGGGCATCGATGTAGACTTCAACAGTTTCCTCATTTCCCCTTCCCCCACCTCACCCTAGTTCTAAACTTCCAGCTCAGTAACTGTCCCCTTGACTTGCCCGGACTTGTCCTACCTGCCTATCTTCTTTTCCATCTATCCACTCCACCCTCTCCTCCTTGACCTATCACCTTTATCCCCTCCCCCACTCACCCATTGTACTCTATGCTACTTTCTCCCCACCCCCACCCTCCTCTAGCTTATCTCTCCATGCTTCAGGCTCACTGCCTTTATTCCTGATGAAGGGCTTTTGCCCGAAACGTCGATTTCGAAGCTACTTGGATGCTGCCTGAACTGCTGTGCTCTTCCAGCACCACTAATCCAGAATCTGGTTTCCAGCATCTGCAGTCATTGTTTTTACCCCGTGTGAATACTGTTGACTAGAAGGCCAGAAGACCTAGGAGCAGAATCAGGCCTTCAAGTATGCTGTGCCATTCAATGATAATCCTCAGCTCCACTTTCCTGCCTTTTCCTCCTATAACCTGTGATCTTTGTTGCTGCACCAATCAGATCAGATAGTGAGATCAAGGCCTCAGACTTTGTTCGGGTCAACTGTAGTCAGCAATAACTAGGGGAGTATTCCAACAAGCTTCACTGCATTTGAGTTGAGAAAGAAAAATAATTCTAAGGTTTTACTGCTCCTAAGTGGTCATGGGCCAACATTATGTGAAAACACTCACAATCCAAGCTCATACCTGAAGAATAGTCAACTAACACATCCCAGTGAGCTGTTGTATCTATACAGTGTGCATTGAAGGGGAGGAGGGGAGAACGTGTATGGGGTGGGGGACCAAGACATAAAATGGCTCGAAGAAAATCAATGCACAATACACAATCAATGCACTATTGGTAGAACTCACTTTTCTTATAATAGACCTCCTCCGCTTCTTCCTTGAGTAACATTTGGCAGTCATGACCTTGCAATCCAGGGTAGCAGTTGTGGGTGTCAGGGTAAAAAAGACACCTGACCCCCGACAGCTGAGGCTGAAGCGAAACTGTAACACAAGTGTGGCTGGAAACACATGCTGTGCAGGAAAGAGGCAGAAACAGATCAGGAATGCTCCAACATTTCAACCAACTCCTTTCCTGTGTACAACAAGATGTATGGTACCCATATCATCCCCATTCTAATTAGGATTTCTTCACTTGAAATAGCATCTCAAAAGGTTCAGAAAAGGGATTAAAACCCAGATTCTACACAAAACCATAATTCCAACCCAACTAGCAAACACTTTCAACACAAAGTTGAGAGATTCAAAGCTGTGAAGAAACCTTGTTGGTAACAAATGTAAAATAATTGGCATCCAGCCTCATTCAGAGACAATGGGCTAGATTTTGACTTGGTCCTGATCTGTGTAGAGGCATGAAACCTCCCCATCTAAATCAAAATGGCACCGGGACCCCAAACCAGAAGTCCCTAACCCATTTCTAACAGATCCTATTTTCACCAGGATGGGAAAGGGAGCAAATGTGATTCTCACAAATGAAGCAACCACATAATGCTCAGTATTGCTTCCTCAGCACGGTGTCCAGGGGCAGGGTGCATGACTCCACACTAAACATGCAATGTGTCACCCTCCTGGAATGAATATCTAGCTGGTCAGAACTGTTTTTTCTCAGGTAGGTATACTGATTGAAGAACTCAGTGCTCCCAACTCAGGAGTGAACATGCAGTCTTTCGTGTTATTTTGACTTTGGGTATTGAATACAAAAACAAGGAAATCATATTAAATATTTGCAAATCTCTTGTTTTGCTATACTTGTAGTGTCATGAACCACTGCTCCTTAGACAGCATCTTCTAAATCTGTGACCACTTCTAACTAGAAGGACATGGGCTGAAGACACATTGCAGCACCGCCACATGCAAGTTCCCCTCAAAACCTGACTTGGAAGAATATGTTGCTCCTTTGCTATTGCTGTGTTAAAAATCCTAGAATTCCCAAAATGAATCGTGGGTTTACCTCCACCAAAGAAACTGCAGTGGTTCAAGAAGTAAACTCATCACCACCTTCGCAAGGACCAACTTGGATAATGCAATAAATGCTGCCCCAGCCAACAATGCTCACATCCCATGAATGAATAAAGCAAACTTATGCGTACCTCCCTTTAAGAAGAATGTCAATGATTTGGACAGGGTGCAGAGAACGAGCTCAAAAGAATTGTTAAATAGATAGAGGTCATTCAGCTCATCAAGTCTGCACTGACCCACCGAAGACCACCCCTACACACTATCCCCACATTAACCATAGCTAATCCACCTACCATGCAGACTACAAGGCAATTTAGCATGACAATTCCACCTAACATGCACATCTTTGGACTGTGGGAGGAAACTGGAACACCTGGTAGAAACCCATGTGTCATGGGGAGAACATGCAAATTTCAGACAGACAATCACCCAAGGCTGGAATTGAACCAGGATGCCTGGTGCTGTGAAGCAGCAGTGCTAATCACTGTGCTACTCAAGGTATCAGAAGTCAGTTGCAGTTAAGTGGAAAGATTAGAACTGTTCAGAACTGTTCTCCAGTGAACAAAACGAGTGAAGGGCAGTTATGATATAGAATCTGTCAAAATGATGGAATTAACCGCTCTAACTTTGACCAGAGGGGGTGCTGATATTGCCAGTGAGAGACACAAATTGCCAGTGCTAGCAGGCCTCCGATTTGCCCCCAGCCTATGGAGCCTGACTGGAATCCTCAAATGGGCAAAACGCACTGACTCTGACTGATGCGCTCAGTGCTCCTGTACATGCTCAGGCAGTTTTCATTGCATCTGGAGGCCTGTCTTTACTTTCTCATGGAATGTAGGCATCACTGGCCAGGGCAATATGCCTTGCCTATCTGCAATTGTTTTTGAACTGAATGACTTGCTAGACCATTTCAGAGAACCATTAAGAGTCAACCACATTGAAAATCTGCAATCACATATAGGCCAAACCAGGGATGGATAGTAGATTTTCTTCCCTGTGAGTTTTTTTTTCCACAACAATTGATGATATTTCATAGACAACATTACTGTCTAGCTTTCAATTCCAAATTTTAATCCTCAAATTTAACATGCATCAGCTGCCTTAATAGGATTCAAACCCATGCCATCACAGTGTTAACATGGCGACACCAATGTTATTATCATTATGTCACTGCAAAGGGAGGTCTGTAACATTAGTTAGATTTCTATTCAAAGAATTTCCATCATAGACAGCTATTGTTAATGCATGTGCTCTACCTTTCAGTAAACTCGTTCATGTCCAAGTAATGTGTACCATTTTGGTCTGAGAAAGTCAATCTTAAATAATAATGCAGTAGGAAGAGCCTTGACGTAAGGATCAGCTGTTTATGTGTGCTCACCTGACAGGCACCTGTCTCTGGCATAGTTTCTGAAATCTTCAGTCATCACAGGACTGTCACTATCGATGTGCAATACATCAAAAAAGGTTATTGTGGGATCAAGTCCTGGGGATCCCTTGAGGATGTTCCAGTTATTCAGTAGCACTGCAAACAACCATAACAGTTAAATTACTGACAGTTTGAAAATGCATTCAATGTGTCATAAAACTCAAATGTTATAAGTCCTAAGAAGTGTGAGTAACGATGGTGTCCGATATGTTTCAGCTTGACCTCATTCACTGTAAAAGAATTCTCAATTCTGTATGTACAATAAATGAGAGTGATATATTCTGTCAAAACAGGTAGGAGGAGAGAGAGAAAGAGAGCAATAAAGGGACAGCAAGAGATAGAGAAAGAAATGAAAGAAGAAAAGCAAAAGAGGGAAAGGAAATCAAATTACAAGAAATTTATCATCCAGACCCTAAAAGTCATTAGCTTATATAGGTATGGTCCAGTTAGCTCCTGATTGGTTTAGTAATTTTCTCTAATCCATGTTATAGACCAAGAAGATCTTAGACTGCTGAGGTAGCTGATCTCAGAAATAGCAGCTCTGCAACAAATCAAACTCCTTTTAAGTGAAGGATATTATATGAGATAGGATTCTACAATCAGTCCCTAATCTGCCTAGTGACTGCAGATAGAGCTTGTGGGTATGGAATTGTATGAACATAGAACATGGTTAGCTGTGTGAGTTCCATGGTAGAAAACTCCAACAACTTCAGAAGGAGGGAGGTGGTGAATAATTTAAAAATGGCAACAGAGAAGTATAACACCAGAATGATTACCTTCCTCACTCAGTATCATAGTTCGTGGCTCTCGAGGTTGTGAGACAAGAAGTAGAAGGACTCTTTGTCCATGTCGAAGGCCAAAATAATGTTTTTTCCCTGGATATGGAGGTGGACATGGTATCTAACTGATAGAGGAGTATGTTCTCCCAGTGTCCACAGAAGCAGTTGCATATTCACTAACAATTATAGACTACTCCTAGGAAGGGAGAAGGCACTCCAACAGAAAAGGATATTGAATTTCCTTGGAGTCGGCTCTGCATTCTCTCCCTGAAATTATCAGGAGAAGAGACAAAAGCAGTTGTAAATTGGAAATGTGGGATCCTTGTCTCAAAGTGTGATACAGGGAAATCAAACTGAAGTGTGGCAGAATGTTGTTGTATTCAATCAAGAGGTTTACAAAAAGCCAATGGAGCCAATGGGACAGAATCCCTTTGTGCTCAGCAATCTGATAACAGCGTTCTGGACAATTAAGCATCAAAGTTGAAACAACAGTAATATTGAGATACTTACAGGAATTGTAGAATTAATTGGGACTGTACAAATAGGGGAGTCTTGATAAACCTATACAAACTACTCATCTGATACAGCTAGAACATTGTGAACAGTTTTACTCCCCTTAGCTAAGAAAGGACATACTGGGGTTAGAGGCAGTCCAGAGAGGGTTCACTGTATTGATGCTGGGTGTGGAGATACTGTCCTAGGAGAAGGGTTTGAGTTGAATGGGCTTCATTGGAGTTTGGAAGAATGAGAGAAAATCTTTTTGAAACACACAAGATTCTTAGGGCAAATGAGGAGAGGTTTTTTTTTTCCCCTTGTGGGAGAGTCTAGGACAAGTAGGTATATTCTCAGAGTAAGGGTTAACCACTTAGAATGGAGATGAGAAGGATTTCTCCTCTTTATAACACTATACAATGTAGGAGCAGAAGTGACCAGCAGGTCTGCTCCACAATTCAATGATCCGATCGGCTGATCCGATTAACCTCAACTCCATTTTCATGTCTTATCCTCATAAGTTCCCTCTCTGATTAAATTGAAGATACTTAATGATCCAACCTTGTCAGCTCCCTGCAATAAAGAATTGAATACATTCACTTCCAACTGAGAGAAAAAAATTTCTTCTCATCTGTTTTAACACCCATTGTGGCATAGTCTAGGACCAGGGAGCATGGTTTCCAAGTGTTGTCCAGTTGGGACAACAATGAGGAGAAATTTCTTCTCACAAGTGGTAGGAGGCTGCATCTTTTCTTACCCACAGACTGCTGCAGAGATTGGGTTGCAAAGTATATTCAAGGCTGGGACAGACATGTTTAATCAGTGATGGAATCAAGCAATATGGGGAAAAAGGAGGGACTTGGACTATGGATCCAATTTACTTCCAGCAGGGTCTGGAGCATAGGAAGTATTGCATTGAGATTCTCATTCTTCTATGTTCATGCTGACGAAGCAGCACTGAAAAGTTTCAACCCATATTATGAATCCCAATTTAAAAATGTTAGAATGAGTGGCTACTCAGAAGGAGGAAGGCAGAAACATGAATTTCACAAGGATCAGTGAGGTGACCACAGATATTCCCAGAGGATCATCGGTTGATCTCTCTTTGACAGAAATAGAGAATGAGGAAAGACAAAAGAGAGGGTGAGAACTGGTGGTGGGTTGAGAGTCACCATACCTCAGGGGAGGGGAGAGGCCGAGAGGCAGAGCCTTCACTGTGGCCTTGATTATGGGAATTGACTCATTCTGCATCACAAACAGCCGTTCCAACCCAGTATCAACACCAAGAAAGATTATTGTGCTGAATGGGCTATTTGTATGCTGAACACTCCACAATGCTATGCAAAAGCTAAAAGTCTGTAGCTTGTATATAGCTTGACTGCTTCACAATATATTTAAGATGCAAATAGAGGTGATTTCAAAGTAGCAATTTGCAGATTTAAAGAAAAATCAAGCATCATGTTACCCCTGCCATTCTCACAAGCCTTTTTCAAAGATTGAGCGAATTGTCAAGGCTGACAGCCCAATGAAGTGTTGAAGGAACATTTCATTACCAGAACTTCTAACCTTCAGATGAGACGTTAATGATTTTGTGTCATTATTTGACTGAGACACATTAAAACTGACCAATTGATCACTTGTCTCACCTTAACTGTTTTGTTTATTCATCAGGGAATATGGGATTGCTGGCTGGGCCAGCACTTACTGTCATCCTTAACTGTCATTGAAATAGTGGTGGTCAGCTGTCTTCTTGAACTGCTGAAGTTCATTTAGTGGGTACACCCACAATGCTGTTAGGGAGCAAGTTCAAAAATTTCATTTCAAAGGCAGTAAAGGAACACAATTCAATTTCAAAACAGGTTGCTGAGTTGCTTGAAGCAGAACTTGCAGATTCCCAAGTATCTGCCACTTTTGTTCTCCTGGATGGTGATGGTGATTGGTTTGGAAGATGCTGTCTCAGAAAATTTGGTGAATTTCTGAAGGGCATCTTACAGATCATATACATGGCTCATTGTGTGCATCCATGGTGCAGGGAATGAATATGTGAGGACGTGGTGCCAATAAAGTGGGAGCTGCTTTGTGATGGAACGTACCACACTGCTTGAGTGCTGCTGGAGTTTCATTAATCCAGGAAAGTGGGGCACACCTGACTTGTGTCTTGTAGATAGTGGACAGGCTTTAGGGGGTCAGGAGGTGAGTTACATTCTGCGGAATTCCTAGCTTTTGATCTGCTCTGATAGCCATGTGTTAAGATCTCAGATAGCTGCAAGCTTGCCTTCACAGTAGTTACCTCAATCTAAAGATTAATTTAGTATGCTAACCACTTCATAACATAAATGCTATTATCATTGTTTACTAGATTGGAGAAAAAACGTGACATCTTCTTGTTTTAACCTCTTGCCTGTCTATTTTCAGAATAAACCATGAGGATAGCTCTGGCAGGAGCAAACAAAAACTGGAATTGTGGTGTTAACTATACATTATACACCCACCACCCTGTCTTTTCCTGTTTCTACATTTCTCAGATGGCCATGAAAGATGCTATAACGTTATTTAAAGAAGGGCAGTCAATTTTACCTGACAAATCTATATCAATTAACAGAAGCCAAACATACAATTTGGCCTTGCTATATGTGGGGTTTTGCTATTTACAGATTGGCTACCACATTCCACACATTATGGTTGCACTGGAGAAATATTCATTTGCTTTGTAGCAGTTTGGCATATACTGAAATAATGAAAGGTTTCACTGAAATAGAAGTCTTTCTTTTTACCCTTCATATTCTGTATACCTGACAGAGTATATACAGAAGGCCACTTATTCAAAGAATATCCTCACATCTTTAACTCCATTGCAGGTGTTTGGAGTACACTGAGCTGCATATCACTCCAGTGATTTAAATAGAGGTTAGAATGGTGACCATTCAGCACAGCACAGAATGTTTGACCTGTGGTTTTGTTTCAGAAGTAACAAATGCACCTCATGATTGTAGGAGGGGAAGTATCCAGGAAGTTTGTGATTCCTCTTTGAAAGGCAGAGGTGAGAGTGTTTTCTGTGGTGCAGTGAGTGGGTAATCTCAGGGCAGCATTTCAAGTTGTTTCGCTCTGAAAGGGAATCACAAATGACTTGTGCCCTAATTAATGTGCTGAGTTATTGCACTATATCATAGCTTAAAATATAGGAACAAAGGAACAGAATATGCCTGTTCTACAATTCAAGATGGCACCACCTTTGCAAGGCCAACTGCAGTTGGTCAATAAATGCTGTCCCAGCCAATGACACCCATATCCCATGGGTGAATAAAAGAAAAGATCATGGCTGGCCTGAGAATTTGTGTGTGCTAGTCCTTAATAACCTTTTAAAAATCAATTTAAATTTAAAGAAAAAATGACAAATGGTCTAGCATCACTTTCTTTGTCAAGGAGAAGTATTAATGTACACCAACTGTTTGTTGTAAAAGTCTGGCTCCAAATTCAAGATTGTACCCTCTAGGTCTGGACTCCCTAACAGTGGATATAGTTTTTGTTTATTTATTCTAATTGTTTCCCTTATTGCTTCAATCAGTTCATCTCTTAACATTTGAAATTCCATGACAAACTGCAGTCTGTCTACTTTCTTTTCACCATTACTCCTTGATTCTGTCATTCAATTTGTAAATCTATGCTGCACTTCTTCATGTTAATGTATCTTTCCTAAGGTCTGGTGCTCAGAAAGGCTAGGAGCCAGTGAGAACTGCAGATGCTGGAGAAGTCAGAGTTGATGAAGTGAGGCACTGAAAAAAGCACAGCAGGTCAGGCAGCATCTGAGGAGCAAGAGAGTTAACATTTTGGGCTTAACCCTTCATCAGGTGTTTACAGTATATATTATAGATACACTTATGACCAAAGTCAAAAGAACATTTGAAAGAAGCACTGCAGTAAGCTATTTGACACTTTAGGTCTGCTTAGGCATTCAACAGGATCATGACTGCCAAAATCCTCAGTTTAATCCCTTCGGCAACTCCTGAAAAAAAATGTACCAAGCTCTGTTGTGAATAATATGCAATGATTGAGCCTTCACAACACTGGAAAGAAAATTCCAAAGTCACAAAACTTCTCAAATGAAGAAATTTATTCTCATCTCAACTCTGAGTGGCCGATCCTCTCATTTGCAATTGAGACTTCATCTTGTAGATTCTGCAGTAATTAGTAACTTCTCATCAAGATCTAACCTTGTAAATATCCTTAAGCATTTTTATATGTTTTAATTAGATCAGCTCACAATTTTTCTGCATTCCATGGAATGTAAGCCTTGTCTACTCAATCACTGCTCACAGGTTAAACATTTGTCTAGTAAATCTTCATTCACTCTCTCTAAAGCAAGTATTCCCTTCCCAAGGCAAAGAGAACAGAACAGAATGCAGTTTTTCAGAGTAATCTGTATCAATATTCTTGTAACTGTAATAAGACATCTTCATTTTTGTTCTCCAATCATATATCTTGCTGTAACTGCATGTTAGGTTTCTGTGACTGTGGAGGGTTCCTGTGTGGAAGATGATGGTGTAGTGGCCTTGTTAACTAGCTGAGGAACTGGGTTCAAATCTAACCGTGGCCGATGGTGAAATTCGAATCTTTTAATAATGTAGAATTAAAAGCCATGATCAGGGATGAACACTCTACCACTCCAAAACCACAGGAAACTATTCTCTTCCATTCTACTCTGATGCACTTGTACAATATGATCTGCCATAAAGCACATAAGACAACATTTTTCTCTGTATCTCAGTACACGTGACAGTAATAAATCAAATCTACAGATCTACAGCTTCAGGATCGGTAAAGCACCATCATTTGCAAGAGCTTGTCAATTTCCTTTCTTGGTCCATTTAAATAAATAATGTGTTGTAGCAAACTGCTGCTCCATAAACTCAATAAATTATCTCAATGTTGCTTACAAATGGGAGACTGCCTATATTAGGTAATTGTGATCACAAGCCTCTGAATTCTAACAGACATTATGCACTTTGGTTGGAGCAACAAAACCACAGAATATTTCTTAAATGACAAGAGATTGGGAAGTACTAATGTCCAAAGTGACACAGTTGTCCTTGTTCACAAGTCACTGAAAGCAAACATGCAGGTACAGCAAGTAATTTGGAAGTCAAAGGATACACTGGACTTTATTCCAACAGGATTTCAGTACAGGTTCAAAGAAGTCTTGCTTTGACTGTATAGAATACTAGTAAGACCACACCTGGAATATTGTGGGCAGTTCCCACCTTGCCTAAGGAAGGATATAGTTGCCACAAAGGAAGCACAGCAGAGATTCACCAGATTGATTCCTGGGATAGCTGGCCTGTCCTCTGAGGAGAGATTGAAGGGATTGGCCTGTAGTCTCTGAAGTTTAGAAGAATGGGAGGCAATGTTGTAGAAAGTTAAAAAATTCATAAAGGGATATATAGAGTAAATGCTGAAAGATTGTTGCCCTTGGCTGAGCAGTCTAGAATCAGGGGGCACAGCCTCAGAATATAAGGCAAGCCAACTAGAACGGAGATGAGGAAAAATATCTTCAGTAAAGGGTGGTGAATCTTTGGAATTCCCTATCCCAGAGACTGGTGAAAGCCCAGTCATCAAGGTCAAGAAAGAGATTGATAGATTTCTACTGACTAATTACATAAGGGTTGGGGGAATAACATATGAATAAAGCATTGAGAAGGATGATCAGACTTGATCTAGAATGGTGGAACAAGCTCGAGGGGATGAATGGCCTACTCTTATGTTCCTATTTAGACAAATGGAGCAGGGATTTGGTTGACAAGAGATCCCACAATCAGCCCTGAAGTAAATGACCAGGAAATATAAACTTCTGAATAAAGTGGTCACATGAAGGATGTTGACTCAGATGCCAGGAGAATTTATTGCTTTTCTATGCTCCACACCACTGGACCATTAACATCTATCAGAACTATTATAAGCAGACACTGTTTATCCAATTTCTTTTGATTTCCAGGAATTTTTTATAAATAGCAAAGCCTTGAATCAGCTTCTTTCTGGTTTCTGATCTGTCTGATCTTTGCCCTTATCAATTGGAAAACATCAATAGGGCTCAACCAGAGTTCTGTGTCATATTACTTCTGCACAATAAGATTTGTTTGCTACATTTGCTTTTTCAGCAGAAAAACAGTACCTTTTTGAGGAAGTGGAGGAAGGCTGACAGGGGGGCAAATGTTTCCTGCATGTTTCCACCGGTTCACTGTGAATAGAAATTGGAAGAGTAGTTAGCTGACAATTCAGAAACAAAGAACAATGTCCTTTGCAATTTTACCATCTGTGTTATTGCCTCTTCTATTGAGTTTTCCAGGCTTGTCTGCAGCGGGATGGTGAAGTTATGCTTAAAGAATATCTCCCCATTCTACTCTTAAAGCCTGCCAGCCAATCAGATTGGTCAATAGCTCTCAGGTCCCAGAAAAGCCAGAACATATTGGGGACTGCAGGACATCTCCGGGATGAAGAGGACATTGCCACTAAAGAGATACAAGTATAGGATTTGGGATGGAGAAGGATCACAATGCCTCAGAGGGTGAGGGAGGTTATTTGGGATGGATATGAATTGGAGGGTAGGCAACCTGGAGGCCCAAAAGGAGGTTAACAACTTGTGGATTTCCCCAGTGCACACAGACCACCTTCCTGAATACTGTCCCCAATACCTCTTCCCATCTTTCAACAAAGTTGTTTAATAAACAGCTCTTTCCCACTCTTGACTGCATGATCATGACAACCACCTACTAATGAGGTCAATTGGCTTATTAACAAGAACGCACAATACCTATTGAGGATTTTAATTCAAAAAAAGATGGCGAGCTGGGATTCCAATTTTGGCAACCGCTCTCATATTGAACTATAGGGATTGGGTGGGGGTGGACAGGAAGGTGGCGTCCTAAACTGACATAACGATTTCAGAGCAGAAGTACTTTCAGGAGAGGATATTTGCCAAAACAGTGGCAAAGCTGAACTGCAAGATGAGTGCCAATTACATATGCTTTCACTGAATTTACAGTATTGAAGTAAGTAAGTAGTTCCTTCCTCATGGCCAATAGAATTACTATACAATATTATCAGAAACATATTTAGAGGCTCTAGAAATTTTTAGATCCCTAAATAAAGCTTTACACATTTCAAAATGGCGATGTAAGTGCTGTCCAGAGTTGATGAAGTAACCAATAAATGTCTCATAATATCTCTGCTTTCTGACTATCAGATGGTCTCATGAGATTAGTCTTTACATTTTGACACCAAATGGTAGAACTTCCGACACATTTACCCTTCAAAGAAATGTATAATTTGGGGTATAAAACAAACAGAGTAAAAATACCTGTCAATCTTGAGGCAAGAGATCAAGTAAACATTGATAGATGTATTTACTTTTGTCCTAATTTCTTCCTTTGACAAGACAAGTATTTCAGATCCCATGCCAAATACATTTTGGCTCATTATAATGATTCCACCATTAAGCTAAAGAACAATAGATGAGAATTTCCTCTATTTACACTGGTTTTAAACAGGTTAAAATTAAACCCAGAATTTTAGGTGCAACATAAATCTAAGTAATTTTCATAGCATTTTTATGTGTTCTTTTGAAACCATATGTTGAAAAGCCTCTCCTCACTGAGATCTGGAATATATAATCTGTTTCCCCAACATTTGTTTGTTTATAAGCGTCACATTAAAAATATAAAATGTCTGTTTTCTAACATGCTGCTTCGAATGGTGGTTAGAAACTTAAACTAACATACTTTAAGGAAAAGTTGTGATTTCCATTTATTTATATTCTGACATATAATACGCTAACAAGATTGGAAGCAGTTTAGAGTGAATTCAAATTGGCAAAAATGATGCACAGATAGACATTATGTTAGTGCAAAATTGTCCGAAATTGTAGCTTCCAACAAAGAACATAAGCCTGAATTTATCTTTTTTAGAGCTTTGGGTCATCAGGTATTTTAGTTGCCAAGAGGGGACTGACAACAAGGCAATGGAACATTTTCCTCTTTTGGAAACCTGCTTCTCAGCAGCAGGTCCCTACAAACAGGGAACAAGGGTAGGCCACTCTGTTCTTTGAGCCTGCTCTACCATTCAATAAGGTCATGGCTGATCCTGAGAATTTTAACTCTGACGCTACGTTCCTGCACATCCCCAACAATTGTTCATCCTCTTCGTAATCAAGAATATATTTACCTTTTTGTTAAAAATATCCTGCTAAAAGGCATCCATTGCCTTTGGAGGAAGTTGATTCCAAAGATGCACAACCCTCAGAGAAATAAAAGTTTCCTCATCTCTATTTTAAATGGGAGCCCCATTATTTTTAAACAATGATATTAAGTTCTAGATTATTCCCACAAGAGGAAATATCCTTTCAACATTCATCCAATCAACTCCCCTCTGGGTTTTATATGTTTCAATTAAATCACCCTGACTCTTACTCCATAGATTACAGGCCTAGACTGTCTAGTCTTTCCTCATAAGGCACTTCTCTCATTCCAGGTATTTATCTAGCAAACCTTCTCTGAACAGCTTCCAATGTATCAGCACCCTTCTGTAACTACAGTCTACACAGTCTTCTATGCACAGTCCTCCAGATGCATCCTTATCAATACCCTGTATAACTGACGTTTCTAGGGGTAATTCAAGAGGCACACAGAAATTCATCCGAAGAACGAAGAAAAATACAAAGGGGAGGACGAGGCAACCATTATTGACAAGGAGGTCAAGAACAGCATAAACGCAAAAAGTATATAATATGATGAAGATGAATGCGAAGCTATGGGATTGGGAAGCCTTTAAAAACCAGCAGAGGACAACTAATATAAAGGGGAGAGAATATGAAATATGTACATAAGCTAGCTAATCATATAAAAAGATTGCAAGAGTTTTCTTAGATATATAAAAGATTGGAGAGACAGAAGAGTGGTAAATGAAAATGAAGCTGGAGAAGTAGTAATGGGGATCAAAGAGGAGGAACTGAACAGGTGAAGATACCAGCAGCATATCAGAATGTTAACATTTATTTTCAGAGGACTAGAATGGAAGAGCAGTGATAGACTTCTGAGACTGTAAAAGGCTCTGGTCAGACTGCATTTGGAATATTGGAAGCTATTTTGGGCACTGTATTTAAGCTGGTCTTGGAGGGGGTCCATAGGAGATTTACAGAAATGATCCCAAGGATGAAGGGCTTGTCATTTGAGGAGCGGATGAGGACTCTGGCCTTGTACTCTGAAATTTAGAAGGATGAGGAGGGATCTGATTGAAACTTGCAGAATACTGAGAAGCCTGGCTGAGGTGGAAGTGGAGAAGATGTTTCCACTAGTAGGAGAGATCTGGACTCAAGGGCACAGCCTCAGAATGAAGGGACCACCCTTTGGAACTGAAATGAGGAAGAATTTTTTTAGACAGAAAGTGGTGAATCTGTGGACCTCATTGCTACAGAAGGCTGTGGAGCCAAGTTATTGAGTGTATTTAAGACAGAGAGAGATAGATCTTGATTAATAAGGAGATCAAAGGTCATAGGGAATAGGCAGAAGAATGCAGTTGAAAAACATATCAGCCATGATTGAATGGCAGAGAAGACTCAGTGGGCCAAATGCCCTAATTCTGCTCCGATACATTATAATCTTATGTTATATCCTCCCTACTGTTGCATTCAATTCCCTTTGCAATAATCCATAACATTCAATTAGCTTTCCTCATAAATGTTAACATTACTTGCTCTACCTGCATATTAACTTTCTGGGATTCATTCATGAGGACACCGAGATGTTTCTACATCTTAGAGATCTGCAACCTCTCATCATTAAGATAACATGCTTCTTTAAAAATTCTTCCTGCCAAAATGAACAATTACAAACCTTTCCACATTTTACTCCATTTGCCCACTTAGTTAATCTATCTATATCCCTTTGTAGGCTCCTTATGCCCTTTTGACAACTATGTTTCCAATTTCTTGGTGTCATCAGCAAATTTAGCTACTGTACCTTTTGACCTTTCATCCAAATGATTAATAGTAAATTGTAAAGAGTTGCAGTCCCACCAGCAAACCCAGTGGCATACCACTTATGAAATTAGCTATCCGGAAAAGACCCCTTATTCCAACACTGTTTCCTGTTAAATAGCTAATCTTGTATCCATGCCAACATGTTACCCACTAATTTATGACCTTCTACTTCCAGAATAATCTTTGATGTGGTACTTCATAAAATGTCATCTGGAAATCTACATAGAATACAACCACTGGTTCCCCTCTATCCACAGCACAAGTACTTAGAGTCATAGGATCTTAGAGGTATACACCATGGAAACAGACACTCTGGTCCAACTTGTCAATGTCTTTCTACAAAGAACTCCAAAAAATTAATAAAACATGATATCCCTTTGTCAAAACCATGTTGGCTCTGGCTGATTTACTTGAACTTATCGAAGTGCCTAGTTATAATATCTTTAATAACAGCTTTTAATATTTTCCTTATGACAAATGTTAAGTTAACTGGTCTGCAGTTTCCTGATTTCTGCCTCCCTCCCTTTTTGAATAAAGGAATTAGACATTTTCCAATCTAAATGAGCCTTAGTCTAATTTAATGAGTTTGGAAAATTCAAATCAATGCACTTCACTGGCTCTTTCTTTTAAGATTCTAAAATGAAAGGCATCAGGGCCTGAAGACTTGTCAGCTTGCAATTCCAACAATTTACTTAGTCCTACTTCCTTGGTAATTGTAATTTTCATGAGTGTCTTGTTCCTGCCCAATTCCAGATTTTGTGTTATTGCTGAGCTGCTCTTGCATCTTCTCTAGTGAGGGCCAATGCAAATTATCTGTACAGTTCATCTGCCATCTATGTTTTTTCCCATCTAGAATCCCTATAGTGTGGAAGCAAGCCATTTGGTCACCAAGTCCACACCAACCATCCGAGGACCCTCCCACCCAGACCCATTCCCTACTCGATCACTGCCACCCTCATCTCCCATGGCTAGTCTACCTAGCTGGCATGTTCCCTGTCGACAATTTAGCATAGCCAAACCACTTAACCTGCGCATCTTCAGACTGTGGGAGGAAACCAGAGCACCTGAAGGAGACCCAGGCAGGTACGGGGAGAATTTGCAAACTGCACACAGACAGTTGCCTGATGGTAGGATCGAGCCCAGGTCCCATGCTGTGAGGCAGCAGTGCTAACGACTGAGCTGTTCTTTGTTTTATATTTTTGGCTAACTTTAATAATTCAGAGATTATTACTTTTGATGTTCTGCTTCTTATTTTGATGCCTTCTTCCACACATTGACAATGCAGAACCTCCTTCCTAGCTCTACCTATGTCATGGTGCCTACATGGACTATGACCTCTGAGGAAAGTAAGCACATCACAAAAAGAAAAAAGCTTTCTGACCTCAATGCTTTTTGACTCACTTGAAGAATCTAGCAGGATGGTGCAATTAATTTGAACAATTATTTTAAAGGAAACAATGTCAATCTGGAAATGTAGATTGAGTTACTTACCAGGCTTTTGGTACCATCCAAAGTGATAAGTTGGTGCTTTCTCATCAGCTGACTCACAGTCTACAACACGCCAATTCTGAATTTCCTCACTGCAGGACTGTACTCCAAGACTGTTGAGTGTCAGACACATTATCTCCAAACCTATCACATGTATTTTATAATGAATGTTAATATTACTGGATAGATTTTTGTTAGTCCCATGCTCATGTTATTCCCCAGTTTGGACATTCTTCATGTCTGATCTTGAACACTGAGCTTTGACTAACGTTTCACCATACACTAAACAACAGTCAAGCTTCATCCTATCCGCATCTCTCTCACACACACACACACACACACACACACACACACACACACACTAGCAACCAGGAACAGGGTCACTGACTAAACTTTTTTGCCACTCTTCACCACAGCTAATCAGTCATCACCTTAGTTTTGAACAATGTTAAGCATGATCTGTGAACAATTCCTGAGACTTTTCAAGTCATTCTTAATAACCACACAGTCCAAAGTTGTGCAGGATAGGTGGATTGGCCAAAGTAAATTGCCCATGGTGTCCAGGGATGTGAAGGTGAGGTAAATGGAGGGTTACAGTGTGGGTTTGGGTGGGATGCTCTGTGGAAGATTGCTGAGGACTTGGTGGACCAAATGTCATCTTTACACACTGTAGTGATTCTATAATTTTTATAACTGATTGATAGGTGGTTCTTGGTTCAACCTTCTGAGCTATATGTCTCATCTGACTAATTATAAATAAGATCAAAATTACCAGCAAAAGTGATTTAAATTATAAGCAGTTAGAATGGTGCAGCAAACAATTAGAAAGGCAAATGGTATATTGACTTTCATTGCAAGAGGGTTTGAGTGCAGGAGCAAGGAAGACTTGCTCTATGACTCCACAACTCAAGAACTATGTACAATTTTCGGTCTTCTTTACTTAAAAAAGACACAAATTTCATTTAAAGGGAGTGAAGCAAAAAGTTACCAGACCCATTCCAGGTATGGCAGGTTTGTCACATGAAGAGAGTTTGGATCATCTATTCAATGGGAGTTAAGAAGAATGAGAGGAGATCTTAGTGAGACATATAATGCAATGATGGGTCTGAACAGACTAGCAATGGGGACCTGTTTCTGTGGTGCAGGTATCCAGAACAAGGGGACATGGGATAAGGATTCAGGGTAGGCCATTTCAGACTGAGATGAGGCTTTCACTCAGAGGATGATAAACCTGTGAATTCTATGCCACAGAAATCTGTAGAGCCCAACCCATTAAATGTATTTAAGAAAGAAATAGATTCCTGAAGGCTAAAGATGTCAAGGATTTTTGCTTTCTTCTTACTCTTTTGAATTTACTGTTAGCATCCATCCTCACTGCCTTCCTGAATAAATATATGGATGAAGATGGAAAAGCGTAGATGGGCTTCAGATCAGTTTCACAGGTCGGTGCAACATCAAGGGCTGAAGGGCCTGTACTGCACTGTTTATTCTATGCGGTTCTATGTTCTTCTACTCAAATTCATCAGTTCAATATGGTCAGTTTTGTTATCTCAGTACTTCCAGGTTTTATTCCTGATGGCAGTTCAGATCCAATTAACTTTGGTTCCATTCTGAATGTCCTGCCCCTTACAAGCCCAAGTCTCTGGAAGGAGAAAGTGAGGACTGCAGATGCTGGAGATCAGAGCTGAAAATGTGTTGCTGAAATTTTGTTCCTGAAGAAGGGCTCATGCCCGAAACGTCGATTCTCCTGCTCCTTGGATGTTGCCTGACCTGCTGCACTTTTCCAGCAACACATTTTCAGCTCAAGTCTCTGGGATCAGAGTATATGTGTTATGTTTTCATGACTATTTCTTTCAGTGCTTAGGCAGGTACTGGTAATTTTCATCCTCTTGTCAAAACATGCAATTTAACTACTCTTTTAATATCAGAGACAATAAAAAACAGTTTTTAAAGAAGAGTCACTTTTTCAAATCAAAGAATAGAAAATGATAAAAAAAACTTATATTGTTTGGTTCAGGAAACTCAGGATAGATATAATCTTAAACTTGGAGCCAAGCTATTTCAAAGTAAAGTTTGGAAACACTTTTTCACACAAAAGGGTAATACAGATAAAGATAATTTTTCACTCAATAGGCTGTAAATACTAGGATTTACAAGCTGTAAATACCTGGAAGTCGTGGGTCTTTCAGAAATCCAAATCCTTTGCAACAGGAATCTTCATCACACAAGCGTTCACATTCAAAGAACCTTGGAGTACAAACATGTGGTGAGTGAGTTCAGCACAATTCCTTAACAGTAATGTTATTCCAGATTTCTATGAAAGGTCACAGTCCAAACAATGCTTTTCTAAGCCTACATCCCATTAGGGACATACATCTGCCTATAATTCCCATATGGGAGCTTCTAGATTAGCACACAAATGTGATCATAAAATCATTCATCATTCAATAAGGTCATGGTTAATATGATGGCTATATTAACTCCAATTTTCTGCTTTACCACATTCATGTCATGTCTCTCCTCACTCCCATAACCATTTATGTCCTTTTACAGCAAAAAAATGTCTAATTCAGCCTTAAATATATTCAATGACCCAGTGTCTACTGTTCTCTGGTTAAGTCTCTGAGAGAAAAAATTTCTCCCCCCTCTGTGTCTTAAGTGGGAGACCCATTATTTTCAAATGGTTTTAGATTCTACCACAAGCGTAAATATCCTCTCAGCATCTGCACTATCAATTCCCAGGAATCTTAAAGGCTTCAATAAGACTGCCTTTTATTCTTCTAAAGACTAATAAGTATAGGCCCAACCTGTTCACACTTTCTCTTAAGACAAGCGTTACTTTGAATCATACTCATGAATCTTTCTGTTCCAATGACGGCATAGCCTACCTTAGACAAGGAGATGAAAGCTATGCATTTTGGCATCATCTCACCAATACCTTGGACAGTTGTAGTACAATCTCCCTACTTTATACTCCATTCTCTTGTAATAAAGTCCAACATTTAACTTGTCTTCCTAATTACTTGCTGTATTTGCATACTAATCTTCCATGATTTATGCACAAGGACATCTAAATCATTTTTTTATTGCAGCATGTTGCAGTTTCTTGCCATTACAATAATATTCTCCTCTTCTAATCTTTCTACCATCGTGGATTACTTCATAATTTCCCCCATCATGCTTTTATCTACTAGGTACTTTTTTTCACATTTTTAAACTATCCATATCCTTTGCAGAATTTTCGAACCTACTTCTCTACTTATTTTCCTATCTTTGTATCATCACAAAATTTGGCTATGGTACAATCAGCCATTGATTTAAATCATAAATAATACAGGAAATGTGAATATTTATAACATTTTATACAAGATCCTGGTGGGTAAAAGATTAATTTTAGGTGCAAGAAAATTTTGCCTGCTTGGCTTGACTCAAAGTGGAATCACATTAAAATGAGAATAATGAAGTGATATGATAATGTGGATGGGAAAAGGGAAGTAGAGGATAGATAACTGGACTTGTAATCAAAGGTTATGTTTGAACTGTATGATTTAATGAACTTTGGGGCCAGAATTAAAATGAACTAGGGATCATTGATTCAACAAATAGTCATACAGGAAAAAAGTAATAATGCATGTTCATACGTTAAAGATACAGGTTGTGACCATGATTGATAAGTTAATAAAACCATTGACAAATGAAATAACAAAATCAACATATGCTAGCAACATCAAACCAGAAGAATAGGCACTTATTTCAGAGAATACATGCCACAATATAAAATGATAAAAATACTTATACTGTATGTTTGGGCAAATCAGAATAGGCATAATCTAAAGCTTGGAGCCAAACTGTTTCAAAGTAAATTCAGGAAAACAGCTTTCCACACAAAAGGGTAATATAAATAAAGAACTCAATTTTAGATTAGATTACATTACAGTGTGGAAACAGGCCCTTTGGCCCAACAAGTCCACACCGACCCGCCAAAGCGCAACCCATCCATTCCCCGACATTTACCCCTTACCTAACACTATGGGCAATTTAGCATGGCCAATTCACCTGACCTGCACATCTTTGGACTGTGGGAGGAAACCGGAGCACCCGGAGGAAACCCACACAGACACGGGGAGAATGTGCAAACTCCATACAGTCAGTCACCTGAGGCGGGAATTGAACCCGGGTCTCTGAGGCAGCAGTGCTAACCACTGTGCCACCGTGGCCTTCCTAATTTAATAGGCTTTAAAATGCTTGAATATTGGATTATAGAAGAGTGAGTTTGTTAGAATTTTATTCAGTATGTTTGTCAAGAATGAATTCAGGTATAGATGGTGGAGCAAATTTAATTTAGAGAGTTGTGAATCTGTGAAATTCTTTATTATCAAGGGCTGTTGAGGATGGGTCATTAATTAAATATAAGGCTGAAATAAAGGAAAGTTTAATCAGTGAGGAAATAAGGGATTATGTGGATAAGCAGTGAAGTGTAGTTGAGGATTATCAGATTAACTATGATCTGATTAAATGGCAGAATAGTCTCAATAGACTGAATGGTCTACTTCTGCTACTATGTCTGATGGTCCTATGATTTAATGAGAAAAGCAAATGAAGAGGGTGCATCGCAATGTGCTCTGGGGACTTCATTATAAAAGAGTCCTCAAAAAATGAATGCTTACCCAGTTCGAATTCCTCTTGCAGTCACATTCAGTCTGTTTCTTACTGAGATGCCTTGCACCTCACGAAATGGCAAGCGGGTATAGAAATTTTTAACACGTCCTCCAAGCACATCTGCAGGAAAGAAAATATTCACAGAATCACAGAGCTGATATAGTACAGAAGCAGGCTTTTTAAAATCTATCATGTCTGCATTAACTCTGATATTTAGCTTGCTATTCAAATTGACTGTTGACTTTGGTGCTCATTTCTCCCTCTGGAATTATGCATTTCCTTTAAACTCTCAGCGGCCTATTCGTCATCAATCGACCAGTATGAAAACAATTATCTTCACAATATTACAATGAGCTTACTAAACATAATCAATCTGGCCCTGAAAAGCCAACTGTTTTTATTCTAGTATGTACACAAAATGAGGTATCTTCCAGCACCACTAATCCAGTATTTGGTTTTCAGCATCTGCAGTCATTGTTTTTACCTATGCTACAGCCAAGACAACAGAAAGTAATAATGTCACACACCTTGCAAATTGCTCAGTGGAAGCTGATTGGCCTTGACAACCTAAGAGGTGAGATTTCCTACCATTACACCCAGGCACAAATCACTTTAAAGTAATCAAGTGTTACTTGTGGTTTAGCAGTAATTATCCTGCCTTAGGGTGAGACGGTGGGTTCAAGATTCACTCCAGACTCATTCAGAACACACATGGTCTACACTGCACTATACTGTAGAATAAAGAGAGAGTATTATATAGAAAGCAGGAATGAACTTTTCAGCCCTTAAGACTGTTCTGTCTTTCAATATGATCATGGATGATCATCAATCTCAATGCCATATTCCTGCTTTTTCCCCTGTCCTTGTGAGGTAAAAACCACACAACACCAGGTTATAGTCCAACAGGTTTATTTAGAAGCACTAGCTTTCAGAGCGCTGCTCCTTCATCAGGTGGCTGTGTCCTTTAAAATCTTTTAAAAGAGATTGGAAACAGCAGAGATTCCGAGTTGGCTGGGGTCAGCCCTTTGATTATGGCTAACAAATACTACCTCAGGTTTTTTATAAAACACTTGTACAATGAATGGGTAGTGGTCAGTTCTCCCAGCTCAGGATTTAGCAAGTGGCTTTTGAGACTACTGGTCAATGTAACAGCTCCATACTGATCCTCTCTCTCTCTGAAATCTCTCTCATATAAGAACCTGTGTTTGAATTTACCTTTTTGCCAAGGGGTGTATTATGGGATGTTGCAGGAAATTGGAACAGCTTTTTGTTAAGTTGCATTTTCATATCAGTTGGATCTTCAAAAGTTATGTTATTCTAAGTTCAGTGTTTCTATTAATTGACACACTGCCTCTCTTCTCCCATTTAGACTTGCTGTGGTCCAATTCTCTAATTGGTTGGTGGCTTTCCCAAATTCTTCCATTTAGTGGTGCAAAAATCAAATCATCTAATTTAGTGACACTGTGCACTAATTCTCCAATTTACTGAAGATCTGCACGAATTATTTCATACTGTGATTCTCTAGGCAAATTCTGCCATTTAGTGGTACACTGCAGCAACTCTCTAATTTACTGATACTTGCCACATTTCTCCAACCTACTGATTCCTTGCCTTGCCCTTATACTATTGTTTGAGGTGTTCTTCTCCAATGCTCTAATTTTGTGACACCAATTTAACCATTTACCGATGCCCTGTACCAATTCTCCCATTTGTAATACCCAGGCCCAATTCTCCCATTTAGAGGTGCCCTACACCAATTCTCCCTTTAGTGATGCCCTGAAAAATTCTTCCATGTGCTGATGACCTGCTTCAATTCTTCCATTTTCTGAGACCTGCACCAATTCTCTAACTTTGTGGTGCCTTGTGACAATCTTCCGTTTACTGATGCGCTTCAGAAATTTTCTTATTTACTGATCCCACCCACCCCTCTAGATGTCCCATTTAGATCTGTTCCATGCTCTAAATTACTGGCCCCTTGCACCAGTTCTTTAATTTTTTATACCATACCCCAAATTTTCCTATTTCCTGATGCCCTGCACTTAATCATCCATTTAATGCTTCTCCAAAGCAATTCTCCTATTTGCTGATGCATAATCCTGCCAGTTCTCTGCAACAATTCTCCCATTTACCGGTGCCGTGGGCCAATTCTCTAATTTAGTTCCTCCGTGCACCAATTCTCCCATTTACTGATATTCTGAAATAATTCTCCACTCAGAGATGCCCTATCCCAATTCTCCAATTCAGTGATGCCCTGTACAAATTCTCGCATTCGATGTTGTCCTTCAGCTATTCTCACATTTACTGATAATCTAGACCAATTCTCCCATATAGGGGTGCCCTATTCTAATTCTCAGATTTACTTCCATTGTGTAGCTCTTCCATTTAGTAGTTTCTGCAACAATTTCTCCAATTAGTTGCCCGCTGCCAGAATATCAAATTTTGGTGAGCCCTGCAACAAATCTCCCTTTTACCAATCCTGCACAAAACCTCCATTAGCGGTGAACTGCGCCAACTTTCTAATTGATTATTGTCCTGCCCCAGTTTTCCTATGTAGTTGTACACTGCAGCAATTCTTTAATTTAGTGGCACTGGCACCAATTCTCCAATTATTGATGCCATGCATTGATTCTTCTATTTAGTTCTGCCCCAATACACATCTACCACATCTTGGTGCCCCACTCAAATTGCTTCAGTTAGTGTTCTGTGCACCAAATCTCCAACATACTGAGGTTTTTGCAACAATTCTCCTCCTTAGTTCTGTTCCACTCCTCTAAGTTATTGGCCCCTTGCACGAGTTCTTCAATGCACTGGCAGCACACACCGATTCTACTACAGTATGTACAGATGCCCTGCATAAATCCTTCCATTTAATGCCTCATCTGCAACAATTCTCCCAATTACTAATGCCTAATTTTACCATTTCATTTTTCTCTGCATTATGTGGTTCCATGACCCAGTTCTGTCATTTTGTTCCACCATGCACCGATTCTCTTATTTACTGATGTCCTGAACAAGTTCTCCACTCAGTCACGCTCTACCACAATTCTCCTATGCAGTGATGCCTTACCCCAATTCTCCCATTTTGTGTTGAGCTAAAACAATTCTCACATCTACTGATGTAGAGCCATACTCTCATTTAGGGATGCCCTCCTCTAATTCTGTGTTCTAGTGGTGCTAGTAGACAATTCTCTGATTTATTTCCATGGTGCAGTTCTTTAATTTATAGCTCCTGTGACAATTCCCCCATTTAGTGCTCCACTGCCCTCAACCAATTCTCCCATTTACAAATCTTGCACAAATCCTCCTTTAATGAGGAACTGCACCAAATCTCCCATTGAGTATTATCCTACCCCAGTTCTCCCACATAGTAGTACACTGGACCAACTCTCTAATTTACTGTTAAGTGGCACATTTCTCCCATTTACTGATTCCTTGCCTTGCCCTTATTTATGGGTGGCACAGTGGCACAGTGGTTAGCACTGCTGTCTCACAACACCAAAGACCTGGGTTCAATTCCCGCCTCAGGCGACTGTCTGTGTAGAGTTTGCACATTCTCCCTGTGACTGCATGGGTTTCCTTCAGGTGCTCTGGTTTCCTCCCACAGACCAAAAAAATGTGCAGTTTAGGTGAATTGGCCATGCTAAATTGCCTGTAGTGTTAGGTGAAGGGGTAAATGTAGGGGAATGGGTCTGGGTGGGTTGCTCTTCAGAGGGTCGGTGTGGACTTGTTGGGCCAAAGAGCCTGTTTCCATACTGTAAGTAATCTAATCTAACATTTGAGGTGATCATCTCCAAGCTCTAATTTTGTGGCACCAATTTAGCCATTTACTAATGCCCTGTACCAATTCTCCCATTTTGTAATAACCAGGCCCAATTCTCCCATTTAGAGGTGCCCTACACCAATTCTCCCTTCAGTGATGCCCTTGACAAATTCTTCCACATATTGATGACCTGCTCCAATTCTTCCATTTTCTGAGACCTGCACCAATTCTCTAACTTTGTGGTGCCCTGTGACAACATTACATTTCCCGATGCACTGCAGAAATGTTCTTATATACTGATGCCACCCCCCAACTGTCCCATTTAGATCTCTTCCATGCTCTAAATTATTGGCCCCTTGCACCAGTCCTTTAATTTACTGCGCCATATTCCAATTCTCCTATTTCCTAATGCCCTGCACTAATTCTTACATGTAATGCTTCTCAGCAGCAATTCTCCTATTTACTGGTGCATAATCCTGCCAGTTCTCTGCAACAATTCTCCCATTTAGTGGTGCCATGGCCCAATTCTCTAATTTAGTTCCACCGTGCACCAATTCTCCCACTTATTGATGTCCTGAAACAATTCTCCACTCAGTGATGCCCTATCCCAATTCTCCCATTCGATGTTGTCCTTCAGCAATTCTCACATTTACTGATAACCTCGACCAATTCTCCCATATCAGGGTGCCCTATTCTAATTCTCTGATTTACTTCCATTGTGCAGCTCTTTCATTTAGTATTTTCTGCAACAATCCCCCCATTTAGCTGTCCGCTGCCCGAGTTCTCAAATATTGGTGAGCCTGCAGCAAATATTCCTTTTAAAAATCCTGCACAAAACCTCCATTTGTGATGAACTGCGCCAAGTCCCTAAATGATTGTTGTCCTGCCTCAGTTTCCCTGTGTAGTGGTACGCTGCACCAATTCTCTAATTTAGTGGCATCGGCACCAATTCTCCAATTATTGATGCCATGCATCAATTCTCTTATTCAGTTCTTCCCTGATACACATCTTCCAAATATTGGTGCCTGCTGAAATTTTTTCATTTAGTGTTCCGTGCACCAAATCTCCAACTTACTGATGCTTTGAACTGATTCTCCTATTTAGTTCTGTTCCATTGCTCCAAGTTATTGGTCCTTGCACAAGTTCTTTAATGTACTGCCAATACACACCAATTCTACTACAGTATGTCCAGATGCCCTGCATCAATTCTTTCATTTAATGCTTCTCTGCAACACTTCTCCCAATTACTGATGCCTAATTTTGCCTTTATTGATGCCCTGAAAAATTCTTCCACATGCTGATGACCTGCTCCAATTCTTCCATTTCCTGAGACCTGCACCAATTCTCTAAATTTGTGGTGCTCTGTGACAACCTTCCATTTGCTAATGCACTGCAGAAAGTTTCTTATTGACTGATTCCAACCCCCACCTGCCCCATTTAGATCTGTTCCATGCTCTAAATTAGTAGCCCCTTGCACCAGTCCTTTAATTTACTGCACCATACACCAGTCCTCCTATTTCCTGATGCCCTGCACTAATACTTCCATTTTATGCTTCTCAACAGCAATTCTCCTACTTTCTGGTTCCTAATCCTACCAGTTCTCTGCAACATTTCTCCTATTTAGTGGTGCTATGGCCCAATTCTCTACTTTGGTTCCACCGGGCACCAATACGCCCATTGTCTGATGTCCTGAAACAATTGTCCATTCAGTGATGCCCTATCACAATTCTCCCATTCAGCGATGCCCTGTACCAATTCTCCCATTCAATATTGTCCTTCAGCAATTCTCACATTTACTGATAACCTAGACCAATGCTCCCAAATGTTGGGGTGTCCTATTCTAATTCTCTGACTAAGTTCCATTGTGCAGCTTTTCCATTCAGTAGATTCTGCAACAATTCCCCCATTTAGTTGTCCACTGCCAGAATTCTCAAATATTGGTAACCGCTGCAGCAAATCTCCCTTTTACCAGTCCTGCACAAAACCTCCATTAGTTGTGATCTGCCCCAACTCTCTAATTGATTATTGTCCTCCCCCAGGTTTCCGAATGTAGTGGAACACTACTCCAGTTCTCTAATTTCGTGGCACCGGCACCAATTCTCCAATTTTTGATGCGGTGCATCAATACTCCTATTTAGTTCTGCCCTGATACACGTCTTCTACATATTGGTGCCCTTTGTAATGACTCTCCTATTTAGTCCTGTTATATTGCTCTAAATTTTTGGTCCCTTGCACAAGTTTTATAATGTACTGTTAACATACACCAGTTCTACCACCGTATGTCCAGATGCTTCTCTGCAACAATTCTCCCAGTTACTGATGCTTAAATTTTACCATTCGATTTTTCTCTGCACTGTGTGGTTCCATGGCCCAATTCTGTCATTTCATTCCGGCCATGCACTGATTCTCCTACTTACTGATGTCCTGTACAAGTGCTCCACTCAGTGATACCCTACTCCAATTTTCCTATTCCATGATACACTACCCAATTCTCCCATTCCGTATTGCCCTAAAACAATTCTCACATTTACTGATGAAGTGCCATAATCTCATGTAAGAATGCCCTACTCCAATTCTCTGATTTAGTGGTGGAAAGGCCCAATTCTCTGATTTATTTCCATGGTGCAGTTCTTTCATTTATATTTCCTGCAACAATTACCCCATTTAGTGCTCCACTGTCCTCAACTAATTCTCCCATTTACCAATCCTGCACAAGTACTCCTTTAGTGGGGAGCTGTACCAACTATTGACCAAGCATTGACTATTATCCTCCCAGTTCTCCCAGGTAGTGGTACACTGCACCAGTTCTCTAATTTAGTGGCAATGCACCTATTCTCCAGTTTTGATGCCCTTCATCAATTCTCCCATTTAGGGTTGTTCCCTGATATGCTTCTTCCACATCTTGGTACCTGCTCAAAATCTTTGACTTCATGTTGCCCCTCACCGAATCTCCAGTCTACTGATGCTTTGCATCATTTTTCCTATTTACTGGTTCCCTACCTTTATTCTGCCATGTTCTGTTCCAATTCTGTAATTTATTGAAACTCCACACTAATTTCCGAACATAATGGGTGAGGATTCTGTGTCTGTACTGTTGAAGGTCTGAACAAATCAGTTATCATTTTGCTCTTATACATGCACTGGTGAGACCACGTTTCCCTAATTCATACGCTCACATGTCTTTATTTCTACGAACAAGAGAATCCTTTCCGCTGCTGTTTTCGAAGTTTAGCCCTCAACTAAAACCCAAATCATGATTTGATCATTTATTCCATTACTGATTATAGAGGCTCACTGCTCAATTTGACTGCCGTGCGTCCGATATTTCAACATTTTCAGTACTTCAAAGGACATTTTATTCTCTCTACTGTGCTTTGGAACCTTCTGAGGACACAAAAATGTAAATTCTTTGTTAAAATTCTTGCCTTCAAAAGAAGGGAGAAATGAACTGGTTGCAAGACCTTGTTCAGGATAAACTAAATTTGATACAATTAGAAAAGAAAAAGGAGATACGGCATAAAACAGTTTGGGAAATACCATCATTCCATTTACAATCTCACTGACAAAGATCAATTCCACCCCCATGAGTCCAATAAAACATAAAAGAGAATAACTTTTTTTTAGGACTAAAAATTAAAAAGACTTCATTCCTTTTAAGTCTGTAAATAGTTAATTAGGTTCTGAGGTATTTTACTACCACATCAGAATAGGGAAGTCTCAGCAAGAATAGGATTCACCTCAGGCAGTCTCGTCTCTCAGGCTAATCTTCCTCATCTATCCATCTCCTCTGAGCTGTTGTAATCCTTTAATCAAAACCATCACAGCTGGAGAGAGCCGTTGTTGTAAAATACTATGTCTTGTAAAATCTCAGATAAAAGAAGCCTGATCAGGAGCTAATGATATGATACACTGCTGATTTTTTGGAAAATAAAACTCATTAGTGTGCCAGTGCTTTGCATTGTCAGAATCCAAATTTTACACATCGCATCGACAATATAAAACAATTAGCAACTTAGTGAAAATTGACAGAAAGCTTATATAAAATTATCTTTTTATTAGGCTTCAACCAAAACCTGGAAATGTATTTGAGTCTAATTACTTGACAATGAGAAGGAAGCATTTTAGGGACCATTTCAATAGGTTTCTCAGAGTCTTGTTGCCAAGAAATGTAACTTTTTATGGAAAACATAAGAAATATATTACCATTCTCCACCCAACTCTAATAGGTCTAATCCTTAAAAGGAAACAATTAAGCAATTAACAGGAGGCATTGACTGTTGATTGGGGTGGTGGGGATGGGTGGTGGGGATGGGTGGCGGTGGTGGGGATGGGTGGCGGCGGGGGGAGGGGGGCGGTGGTGGGGAGTCCAGCACATCCAACCAAAACACTTAGCTGAAGCAATTACACCTCTCTTATGCCAGAAGTGCTGAATGGATGATCCATTTCAACCTCCTCCTGTAGTCCCGAATTTGCTTAGATGCCAGTCAGCCCACATGCAATTTGATTCATTCCAAAGATAAAGAGAAATGGCCAAGCAGACTGGACTCAGCAGAAGTTATGGGTCTTGACAACATTTTGGCTGTAATCCTTAAGACTCATGCTCCATAATTAGCCATGTTCCTGGCCAAGCTTTTCCTATACAATTACAACACTGTCACCTATTCACTACCATAGAAAACTTCTCAGGAATCTGCTATTTACAAAACCAGGATAAATCCAGTGTGGTCAATTACTTCTTGGTCAGTTTGTTTTAAGTCATTAGCAAAGTTATGGAAGGCTGACTGCTATCAAGTAGCACTTACACTGGTCATTAATACTCAGTTTAGATTCTACCAGGATCACTCACTTCTAGATATCATTAGACTTGGTCCAAACATGGTCAAAAGAGTTAATTCCAAAAGAAAGATGTGTGTAATATCACAGTAATATGTGACCAAGTGTGGCCTCAATGTGGACCAAGAAGCCCTAACATACTGACATTGATAGGGTTTAGGCAAAATCTTTCACTGGCTTAAGCACACCTCACACAAAGGAAGATAATTGTGGCCGTTAAAAGGCTAATCATTTTAGCTCCAGAATATTGTTACCAGAATCATTCAAGATACTTTCCTAGGCCAAAACATCTTCAGCTACTCACTCAATCACTCCCCTCCATCACAATCTGAGAAATGGAAATAATTACTTGTGATTGTACAGGGTACATTTCTATTCCCAGATCATCAGGTAATGAACATATAATAGGATTAGGAGCAGGAGTAGACCATTCTATCCCCTGAGCATAGTCCACCAGTTGATAAGGTATGGCAGATATGGTTCTGGCTTCAATGTGACTTTCTTGTCTACTTCTAGAGCCTTTGGCTCCCTTGTCATCCAAGAATTTATCCAAGTCAGTCTTAAAAGTATTCAAATGATTATGCCTCCATTACTCTTTGGGAAAAAAGTTTCCAAACACAGATGACCTTCTGTGGGAAGAAAAAGGTCTTCTTACTCCATCTTAATGGGTAAATATTTTCAACTATGTTCCCTAATTACAATCTCTCCCATAAAGGTAAACATCCTCTCAGCATCTACCTTGTCAAGTCCACTCAAGATTTCATAAATTTCAATAAAATCACTGCTCTTTCTTCTAAACACCAATGGATACAGGCCCATCCTCAATAGATAATCCAAAACAGGAATCAGTCGAGTGAACTTTTCTTCTAATGCAATTACATGCTTTCTCTAGCAAGAAGACCAAGGGTGGAGTCTTACATTTTCTTCAGCTAAGTGTTAGTTGTGCTGAGTTTGATGGAGCATTTCTTTTAGCGAGGCCTAGTGAGTTTTCTCACCATACCTTATCATACTCACCACATTAACTCATGATGGTACCCTGATGGTATTGTACCCTGAGAGATACCCTGATGGTATCTCTCTCTCAACCCTTACAGGCAGTTATTAAGACTGTTAACAAGTAATAATCAGGCTTAATCAGCAACTCCCTGCTTCCTGGTGAGAACCTTGCCTCAATGTCTGGAACTTAGTTAAAAAATGCACTGAATTGTTTTCGATTATGAGACCTGATGACCCACAATCACCTTCTCAAGGGCTATCAAGGATGGGCAATAAATGTCAGCAGCACTCACATCCCATGAATAAATGAAAAGCAGAGACATTTTTAACAACTTTGGTGAAGGGAATAAACTTTCCATCCCATTGTTCATTAAAAAAAATCAGCTATCCTGTTGACATAGTCACATTGTTATTAGCTCACACTTCCAGCAAACTGCAGTGCAGAATGGTTATTCAGTAAATAAAATAAATCTAAGAGAAAAGACATGGCATGAGATGCACAGTTCCAGCATAGCTCTGCCTGATGTTTTATCACAGAAAACACAATCCTTTTAATAAGAAGGTCCTGTGCTGTTTGAGTGCTCCCAGATGCTAACTATTGCTGACGTCAGGTGATGCAGCAATGAAAAAAAGCGACAATTCGTTCATGGGATCAAGAACAACATATGCTGCTTTTTCACCATAGCATGTTCTGTCTCCTCAAACAAACAGATTGGAAGATAGACTGGCTTTAGGACACCAAAGTTATCTTAAAGACATGACTCAGATAAGAAGAAAAAAAGGTAACACATGACCCGACTCTCAACAAAATCATATTTTGTGCTCATACAAGAATACCATGTCACAGCATAGCAATGCTTATCATCTGACTTGGGATTGTTCAAGGAAACTGATACCAGCTGTTTAAATAAAACCGCTTCCCTGTCTCCATAGGCAACGCATGGAAACAAGGTTTGAGTTCAGATCCAGGGGGAGCTGGGTGGTGTGGTGGAGGTGAAGGGGTGGGTTCCCTTCGGCATCGATCATCTTGTTTAAATTGTAATGACACAGCATGAGAGAAAATAAAACAACGGAAATATCAGCTATTGCCTAGGTTCTGTCATGCAGAAATTAGCAAAGGAGGGGGAGGGTGGAAGAGGAGAGGCCTTTGCTATGTTTAAGAGGGGCTTCACCAAATATTTCTTGGCCATTATTAAGAGCTCAGGATCTGGAACAGATGTGAAAGCATACATCAAATGACAATTTATTGCAAGCTCCATTGAGCTGCTCATTTTGTTTTCCATCATTAAGCCAAGGAAATAAGACTTATGTGTCACCCAATTTTCCTTAAAGGGGCAGTACACTCACAGAAAAGTCACTTGTATTGCATGGATGACTCCATGGAAGAGAACCTGAGCTACTGTGATTCTAGGAAACATAACAAGGGTCATAGGGATACTGAGACATATAAACACTGGCCCTTGTGGTAATGAACTACATATCACTTCTAAATTACCCTCTAAATCACACCCCAAAGCTGACTTACAATATGTGACCATTCCTCAATGTCACTGGGTCAACATCCTGGTATACCCCTCTCCAAATTCTTTTACTACAAGCAAGTTCAAGATTAAGTTCAAGGTTGAGCTTCCTTTCCAGTTTAGGTTGGGTAATAATTGAAGGCTTTCCAGCAAAATGCAAACGAAGGAATTTTTAAAAAACTTTGCAAATGATTACTGAATAATTTATTGTACTCAAGCCTGTGAAAATTGTTTGCTTCATCATAGCATTATAAATGTACAACAATACCTCAGCAGTTTGTCCTTACCGTCCTAAAGTAAAAATTTAGTAGGATCAGAAATATTACAACTAGTTTAATCTTGAAAGAGCAATGTTGATCAGGGCTGAGTGAGATTGGCATTGGGGTAGGATTTCTGGGTCCAATATGCTATCTGCTGACATCCATGGTTTTACTATTACCTCTTTGATTTTGAGTTTTATGCTCTGACCTGATGAATCCCACATGCTTGATTTGGCCACTTTATCAACTTCTGCTTTAATTTTTTTATAATGGAACTGAACCCCATAATTCCTCCACTTCTAAGGTTTTGCCATTTTGTATATATTTTATTTCTGCATCCATATGTCTAAAATGCATTATCTCAGTCTCTTCAAACTGAATACCCTCAAACTGGTATCTTAGCTTAGCAGCCATGTCTTGGCTTGCATTCAATGTAAACTTAAGGTCTCATCTTATGATCATAGCTTTAGTTTCCACATATCCATTCCTACCTATCTGTGAGAACCTTTTCTGAACGATATCAAAAGAAGTTGGTCTTAATTAGCAATCATGAATAAAGCAGCAACTGACTTCAAAGAACTGAATTCCTAACCTTCTCAGTATAGAATCTTGAACGGCTAAATGAGTGCATAAATAATCAAACTCATTGCTGAATTGAATAAATAAATTCACATTTCAGCAAATAATTGTTCATCAGTTGAGTGAAATTATTAAATAAATAATCAATTATCTAAATTGAATGTCAAATTATGTAGCAATGTGGAAATGAAACAGTACTTAAATAAAAAATAAGCCATTATTTGTACAATCAATTATATCTGGGTAGCCAATTTCTTATCTAAATAAACACATCTTCCAAAATTATGTTGAGGGAATATTCCACAGCTTTGAGTCAATCTCCTGAGTGCTTTAATATGTATACAGAGACTGCTGCTAAACTCACCCTAATTGCCCAAAATGACCTCTCCTTCAGCACTTCATTCCCCAGACAAAGTTTACCTTGTGTTTTTCTAGCCAGTTCTTTTGTTTTGGGGCTCCTGTATTCTAAACAGGAAGTGTTCCCCTCCCAACTGCTACCCACTTAGCTCTATTTCCAATTTTCTGAGCCTCTGCATGGGTGTCTATGAGTAATTTGAGAATCGAATATCATTGAACTGCCTAAGTATTGCCAGCCTTTGCTTTTCTGATGGGAACATGGGAGGGGTTAAGGGAACAACTGATAATTGGCCATTAAGTCAGATATCAGAGAGAACACTCATCACATCCATTGTAACCTGAGTGTGGCATTCAGAGAAATAAAATATCATGAAGGTGGTCAACGGAATTGTAGGAAACAAAAAGTACCAAAGAACTGAACCCAACACATTACCAGCAGTTGCATGCTTGAGAGTCTGAAAAGCTAACTGCACTCGGAAAACCTAAGTAGTCAGCAACCATTAAGTTTAGAACTATCAAGGGATTTCTGAGCTGCCTCCTATTCCTATCCTAGCATTGACATTATTGTACACCCACTGCAATAAGCATTTCAGAAAACTTTGCCTAATTTAGATGTGATGGACTGCACTCAGCTGCACAGCAAACATAGAAACTTTAAGGACAAGCACATGGTGAATGTATAAAACATGCTTCCATCATTCTGCCAACCATAAGCCTCTGGGTCTAATGAGTGACACATCATCTTATTGGGCTGACAGAAAGTGTCACAAAGTTACTCTTTTTTTCTGAAAGCTGTTCCTTGGATACTCTATCCTTGATTTTTCTCAGAGGGGTAAAGAAACGGGCCGGGCTCCAAAGAGTTTGGTTTGGTACAGAGATGAAAGGGATTTTGAGAGGCCTTTTGTTTATATGTAAACAGATAAGACTTCAGGCCAAAGTG
Source organism: Chiloscyllium punctatum (assembly GCF_047496795.1). Lineage (NCBI taxonomy): Eukaryota > Metazoa > Chordata > Chondrichthyes > Orectolobiformes > Hemiscylliidae > Chiloscyllium > Chiloscyllium punctatum. The sequence continues at coordinate 32,282,269 of NC_092743.1, forward strand.
GTCATGTTTTACAAGTGACCTGTAGAATGAACTGGAAGTGGTCAGCTCTCTAGCTGAGCAGTTTAGTTCAGTCTGGAATTGGTTGGTATGGAAACTCTCTCTTCTGCCCTTCTAACTTCAAGCTGTAAGCATCTGGCCCTTTTTTGTACTGTGTTTTAAAGGGGGTTTGCTTATTTGGACAGTTGTGTATATTAAGCAGGGTTGCCTGCTTAAGAAGGTTTTGAGTGATCTGGCCTAGTCCCTAACAGATGGGGGGCTCATCCAGGATTTTAAACAGCAAGTGGTAGGTACTAGTGTCTTTATTTCAGATGTTGGTTTGGTTGGGTAGACAAAACTTGGGATATTAATAGCTCTTTCAGTCACCAAAGGTTTTCTGGATGTGGATGCTGTGACTTTGGAAATTTTACAAAAAGTGAATAAAACCAAGTTGCGGGAATTAGCAGAGAAGCTGGAATTGGATCTGCCTGTTTCTGTGAGGAAAGGAGAGATAACTACAGCAGTAGCTCAGCATTTAAACTTGTTAGAAAGACCATCAGAATCTGTGGAGCTGGCAAGAATTCAATTGCAAATGAAACAGCTTGAGTTAGAGGTGAGAGATAAGGAAAGGGCAGCAGAAATGAAGCAGTTTGAGTTACGATTAAAAGCATAAGAGAGAGAAAAAGAGAGAGCAGCAGAAGAGGAGGGGAAAGAGAGACCAGAGAAAGAAAAAGAGAGAACTTTTGAACTTCAAAAACTGATGCTTAAAAAGGAAAGTCAGCTTAAAAGGCTGGAAATAAAGGCTGAGGGGTAGGCTTAGTGAAGGAGACAGTGAGGATGAGCAAGCCCCTGGTAGTCAGAAGCCTTGTGAGAAACTCTTTAAGTATGTTCAAGCATTGCCTAAAGTTGATGAGAAGGATGTGGAATTTTTCATCTCATTTGAAATGGTGGCTAAACAAATACAGTGGCAAGTGGCAATGTTGTTTTTGTTGATCCAAATTAAACTTGTAGGTAGAGCTGGTGAGGTATTCACATCACTATTAGAGGAGATATCTGACGAGTATGAGGAGGTGAAAAAAAAACATTTTAAGTGCACGAGTTTCCTGATGATGTTTCAGGAATCTAAAGAGGGACCCTGCCCAAACCTATATTGAGTTTGAAAGGATCAGAGTAATTTTGATAAATGGATAAGAGCTTTAAAAATCGAGCAAACCTATGATGCTGTTAGGGAGGTAATTATTTTGAAGGAATTCAAAAATTCACTACCTGAAGTAGTGCAAACTCATGTGGAAGAGCAGAGAGGTAAAACAGCAAGGCTAGCAGCTGAAGTGGCTGATGATTATGAGCTGGTCCATAAAACTCGGTTTGGCTTCCAGAATCAATTTCAGTTAATGAGGGATGGAAATTGGGGCAAAGTTTCATATGGATAGGAGAAGGTAGATCTCAGTGAAGATCATAAGGATAATTTACCACAGAGTAAAAAAGAAACCCTTGAGAGGGACAAAGCTGTTAAAAAGCTCCAGTGTTTTCTTTGCAATAAAGTGGGCCACATGAAATCACAGTGTAGGCAGGCAAGGAGAAAGCCAGATGTAGCAAAACCAGACAAGCCTGGAAGATTTGTTGGACTAGTAACAAAAAGCACAAGAGAAGTTAGACAACTACCTCAGAGTGTACAAGATGATCAGAGGTTAATTAAGGAGGAAATGCCAGATCTACTTTAAAAATATACATACAAGGGTAAAGTTTATTCACATAGGCCAGGGGCAGTAGGTAAAGATGTTGAAATATTAAGGGACACGGGATCCTCTCAGTCTGTATTGCTGAAGGATGAGAAGATATCTTCTCCTGAAGGACTATTGCCAGAAAAGGTGCTGTTAGCGGGAATTCATGGTGAGACAAAAAGTGCTCAATTATGAAGAGTCCAGTGAAGAGTGCAGAATATGTGGTAGGTGAACTGGACAAACTCTCAGCTCCAGGAATACAATTTGTCCTTGCAAATGATATTATTGATTCACCAATAGGTGTCTGCCTACTCTAGTTGAAAAGCCAGTGGAGACGCAGGCAACTGAAGACATGGAGAATGTTTATCCAGGAATTTTCTGATTGTGTGATCATAAGATCGCAGAGGAACAAGCTGATGCTGGAAGGATCAAAAGGCACAAATAAAGAAGCTGACATAGTGTTATGAGACTTTTTTTGATCAGATAAGTGGCACAGAGAAGGAGCAAATAGGTAAACATGCCAGTATCATTAGTCTGCTAAGCTGATTGAATTACGGCAGAAAGATGGAGTTAAAACAGTTCTATCAATGGGCATTTACAGAGAAGGAGAGTGAATGCATCCCTGTATGTTACTACTTAACAAATGGTGTCTTAATGAGGAAATGGAGACCACCACACATTCAAGCAGAGGAGAAATGGGTGGAGATTCATCAAGTTGCTTTGCCAGTAGGGTATAGAAAAGAGGTGCTGCGAGTGGCACATGAGCTGCCATTTGGAGGTCATTTAGGGGTGAAGAAAACACAGGTTAAAATGCAAAAATATTTGTACTGGCCTGGACTATACAAAGATGTAGATTGAACTTTGCCAGACATGTCATACATGTCAGCTAATTGGAAAACCACAGGCAGTTATAAAACTTGAACCTTTAATACGTATTTCAGCATTTGAGGAACTTTTCACAAGAGTCTTGATTAATTGCATAGGTCCCCTACCCCAAACAAAAAGTGGGAATAGGTATTTATTAATAATAATGGGCATGTCGACTAGATTTCCGGAGGCAATCCCATTATGCAAGATCACAGCTAAAAGGGTTATAGAAGAACTATTTAATTTTTTTACTGATATAGATTGCCAATAGAGATCTAGTCAGATCAAGGATCAAACTTCACATCCAAACTATTCAAGGTGGTTGTGGATAGTTTGGGAACAAAGAAATTCAAATCTACTGTATACCGTCCAGAATCGCAGGGAGTGCTAGAGAAATGACATCAAACACTAAAGACCATGTTGAGGGCTTATGGTCAGGATTATCCAGATGATTGGGATAAGGGAGTTCTGTTTGTACTTTTTGTGATCAGAGATACACTGAATGAATCAACCAAATTCAGTCCATTTGAAATAATTTTTGGGCATGAAGTAAGAGGATCGTTAAAATTGATTAAGGAGAAATTGATAAGTGAGAATTCAGAGACCACCCATTTGGACTATATGTCAAATTTTAGGGAATTTGGAGAGTTGGCTAGACAGTATTTAAAAGTATCACAGCATGTAATGAAACAGAAAACACAAATTCACAAATATGCAATTGGGGATAAGGTATTGGTGTTACTTCCAGTGTCAGGTGAGCCTTTAAAAGCAAGGTTTAGTGGACCTTATCAAATCGAGATGAAATTGAGTCAGTTGAACTACTTGTTAAGGACTCCAGACAGGAAGAAATCTCACAGAGTGTGTCATGTGAATATGCTCAAAAGAATTGTGATAGGGAAGGAAAGCAAGGGGAGATTAAATCACAGAATGATTAATGATTAAAGCACAGAAGAAAGACAAATGTTCAGAGAATTCTGAATTGGACATTCCTCAAATCAAATTGTACAGTGAGGAAGGTTTCAAAAATTGGGATAAATTATTGAGTTACCTTCCACAAGAAAATTGAAATGACCTGAAAGTTATTACTATCACATGGGGAAATATGCGAGATAAACTGGCAAGGACTAATCTAATTGTGCATGGTGTAGCGATAGAAGATGCTGTTCCAATTAAGCAACATTTTTATAGATATAACCCTCTAACGTTAGCACAGGCTCATAAGGAGATAGTGTGCATGCTCCAAGATGGCATAATCGAAGTGTGTTACAGTGACTGGAGCTCACCCATAGTCATGGTGCCAAAGCCAGATGGTACCCAATGGTTATTTTTGGACTATCGCAAAGTCAACGCCGTTACAAAGACTGATACATATCCAATTCCATGGGTGGAGGACTGTGTCAAAGAAGTGTGACAAGCAACTTACATTTCTAAGTTGGACTTGCTCAGAGACTACTGGCAATTACCTCTGTCAGAGACAGCAAAGGTGATTTTGGCTTTTGTAACACCAAATGGACTATATCAGTTAAAAGTCATGCCATTTGGTATGAAAAATGCTCCAGCCACATTTCAGAGAGTGACTAATAAGGTCATTATCAGATTACCCAAATGTGTGGGGTACATTGATGACCTAGTGGTGTTTAGTCACTCCTGGAAGGAACATTTACAGACTTGTTCGATCAACTTTGGAAGGCAGGCTTGGTGGTAAATCTAGCAAAAAGTGAATTTGCCAAAGCCCAAGTCACCTTCCTGGGGCATGTTATTGGACATGGACAAATGGCCCCACGAGATGCACAAATGCAAGTAATTGGAGAATTTCCCACACCATCAACAAAAAAAGCAGTGCTACGGTTCCTGGGAACTGAAAGCTTGTGCCGAACTTTAGCAGTGTGTCTGCTCCACTCACTGAATTGTTAAAAAAAAGGCAAGAAGTTTATATGGACAGTGGACTGTCAAAAAGCATTTGACAGCCTAAAAACTGTGTTAACAACTGCCCCAGTATTAGCCGCACTGGTTTGCACTAAGCCTTTCAAGGTAGCTATTGTTGCCAGTGATGTGGGTGTCGGTGCAGTGCACCTGCAGGAGGATGACAGAGATAGAAAGATCCATAAGGTAATTTTCCAGGATGTTGAACATTTATCAACAGAAATTTTCAACTGTGGTGAAAGCGACTTTAAGCTTGGTATTGGCATCACAACATTTCAGTGTTTATATTACCAGCAATGCATCTGAGACAATCATATAAGCTGATCATAACCCATTGACATTTATGGAAAATTTAAGGACAAATATGTCAGACTGTTTTGATGGAGCTTGTTGCTGCAGCCATTCAATTTGACAATTGTGCGTGTGGCAGGTCATGAAAATGTGATTGCCGATGCATTATCGAGACTTGAATGAGATACGGAGGCATTCGATGGTGGGTATACCATGGCCTGAATTTGCATGTGGTTGTGCATGTTTGCAGGTTTATAGTTAGTATGGTGTATATGTGCATTTAGATTACTAATCAGGTTTTTGAAGGGTTAAAAATGAAGCTATCTTTTGGTATTGATGGCGCTTTGATTTAAAGAGGAAACATATCACAAAGGGGCTAGTCCTACTTTTAAGAAAAGCTGTTCCTTGGCTCAAGGATACTCCGTCCTTGATTTTTGTCGGAGGGGGAATAAACCGGGCTGGGCTCCGATCAGTCTGGTTTGGTACAGGAATGAAAAGGATTTTGAGAGGCCTTTTGTTTACATGTATACAGATGAAACTTCAGGCAAAAGTGGTCATGTTTTAGAAGTGACCTGTTTAATAAAAGGGAAGTGGTCAGCTCTCTAGCTGAGCAGTTTGGTTCAGCCCAGAATTGGTTGGGAGTTCAACAGTAAGCTGTGTGGAAACTTTCTCTTCTGCCCTTCTAACTTCAACCTGTAAGTATCTGGCCCTTTTCTGTACTGTGTTTTAAAGGGTGGTTTGCTTTTTGGGGCTGTGGTGTATATTCGGAACAGCATACTTAAGTCTAGTTTGAATAGACTGAGTTCTGTAGGGGTCCTTTATATTTCATTGTGTAATTTTGAGAATAAATATTTTTGTCTGTTTTAAACCTGGTCGTCAACCTCACTAACTTAATCCGGGTAATTTTCACTGCACACTTACCGAAACAAATTGCAAAGTCTGGGCTGCCTGCTTAAGAAGGTTTTGAGTGGTCTGGCCTAGTCCATAACAAAAGAAAAAAAAAACTCTTGGGTCAATAAAGGCATAAGCAAGGTAGCAACACCTTCTTAAAACAACAAGGTATTCGTTGTAATACCTGCTCAGCACTGTAAAGGAGAGGAAGATGCAAACAAAAAACAACCAGTACGAGTGTGATATTTTGGACAGTAAGTGCAATCTTGGGTGACTAATTGGCCTTTCATACAGAAATTAGCAGCCATACGACAATCCCAATTTGTCCAGCATTTAGAGCTGGAAACAATGACAAGAAAGAAAGGTCACCCTATTATGTCCCAGATTGGTCACAAATTAATCACTCAACATCTCAAAAAGTAATCTTACAATGAATTTTAAATTGCATTTCAATAATTGTTTCCACCACCTCCCTAAAGATTCAGTTCCATAGTCTGCCCACTCTGTCACTGAAATATTGTTCTGCAGATTAGTTCCAGCACAGGTCAGACCCTCTGAGTCTACAGGGTCAGAATAGCTGAAGTTACTTACCATGCTTTATATTGTACAGTCTCTTCAGAATCCTAAAATCAGCAATCTCTTCTTTTCCAGTGAAAGCATGATGAATTTACATATTCTAGATATAGTTATTTTGGATCCTTGTAAAACACCACAGACCAGACTATGTTACTTATGTTACTTTACCCAATTGGAAAATTGACAGTGCTAAATGTGGAATCAGCCCGGTATTTCATCACTAGGTGGTTGTTTGGCTCTGTAAATAGTTTTTAATGAATTGTTTGTGTAAAGTATGATTTTTTTCTGTAATCTAAACAACATCGTCACATTTAATGGAAATGAATAGAGGCCAAAAACATAATGAAACATTTCAAATTGGAAGGTATTATTTTCCTCATATACAGAGAATTGATATATGACAAGGACTTTGAAGGCACATTTATGATCAAAATCATGATCTTCAAGGAACAAAATGGATGAATTCCATCACATTTCTTGTTTGGTATAGCTCTTTAACCAGGGGAAAGATCATTAGGAGGTGAGATTTGTTGGGGTGCAGGGATCGATGCATGGGTGTAAAAGCAGGATAGGATATCCAAAATAAACATGCCCCTTAGTTTTATACCAGATAATCATTTCACATTCCAAGTCTCTGAGTGGAGACTATGCTGTCAATTATATTATTCATTGTTCATGGATCTGCCCGACATTATCTACAGGCAGTTCAGGCCTAACTTTATCACAGCTCTGAGGTGAGGTCCAGTTGTGTTTCAGACCGAATTATTCTTATGATGGTGATCTGACACTGGCAATGAAGAGGACTCAAGTTAGAAATGGGACTGTTGAGAATGTACTTAGTGAGAACTTAGTACTCATTTAGGGCATTCATATTTTTATGCTTTGTTTATAAATGACCAATTAATAAGTCATGCAATATTTTCAAAAAATGCAACCTTGTGCGAGAGTCCAAGAACTCTTTTCTCCATTTTGAGATTATATCTTTCCCCTCTCCTAGCTCTCGCAGCACCTTGATTTTATGGTTTTGCTTTCAGCAGAGCTGGGGGAAAGTGAGAACGGCAACAAGGATAGAACTTCTCTGGGCCTCACCTTCTACCCCAATAATCTCCAGATATAGCACATTATCCTGTGTTATTTCAGCCACGTCCAGTCAGGACCAAAGATATAGTTCCCTCCCCACCCCATCTGCATTCCGCAGAGACCACACAGACGTGAGGAGAATATGTAAAACCCCACACAGTCACCCGAGGGTAAATTTGAACCAGGGTCATTGTCAATGTGAGACAGCAGTGCGAACCACTTGTTTCGGAACACATTTTATTTCTGCATTCCCTCACCCTCTAACCATTCCCAAGACCATCCTTTCTGTGCCATATGTTCCCCTTCAACTTTTTCAACAACAAGACATTCTCTTAAGTTTGGAAGAAGGGTCCTAAAGGATTTAAAATGTGAACTTTATTTATCTCTCTATGCTGCTAGACTTGCTCAGTATCTTCAGACTTTGTTTTTACTTCAAGCCAGTAGATGGGTTTTTCACTGACAGCTTAAACCTGTTTTTTTCTCCAAGATTACAGAGCAGAGGATTGAAGAAGAAAAAACTTGCAAGAATGACCTTCCATCTTCTTTATTTATTTGTGACTGCTATCTTGTGAGTTAAAACCAAAATGCATTCTGTTTGTACTCAACACGAAGTTCAAATGGCATTTGCTGACTTTGAGGATAATGAACCTTCTCACAAGATATCCCAGCTCCTGGGTCATCAGCTAGCTATCTACCAGCTGTGAGCAGTGAACAGATGCCAAGTTGAGTAGAAAACTAACTTTTGAGGTAGAGCCAGAAGAGAAGTTGACAAGATTAGCTCAGACAGTCCTAACTAAGTTAATATTGCAACCCCCCCCCCCCACCTCCCCCAAGAACTCAACAACCCTATTGGTGTTGAACCTATTGTTGCAAAAATTATTTACATCTGTCAGTTTTGTTCTCTACTTAACACATGTAAAGACACAGCCAAGGTATCTTAGTGTCTCAATGCACAAGAATAATAACAAGGACTAACCTACTTTCATCTACTTTCAAAAAATGGATCTGATGGAAATGAAAGTCGGCCATTTGCATGTTTTCTATCTGCCATTTTTATAGGAGTTTATTGTCCTCCTGACCTTTTGAAAATCTGGCTCATATGTCATCCTATCAAATCTGTCATGTCATATCCTTACACACGTACCTTACACAACAGTCATCAGATAATAACTGGATGGCAGAAACCCCCAGTAATTTTCCTCCCTGCTTAACCCAAGGCCAGATTAACACCTGTACCAACCCACCACCTCAGATGTGTTCAGCTATAATGATACAAATAGAATTACAATGAAATTGAATAGAATTATTCACAACTCCACAATAAACATAGAATTATATAGAAATTGTATACAATTTCAAAATTGAAATGGGTATTTTGAGTTTATATTGATATTTATCCTTACACAGGCAATTGTCCGAATTCCCTATTCCCAGTGTTCCCATATCCTCTTCATTCCTTTACCTTCAACCACCTATTCAGAGTCATTGACAATGAAGCTATGATAGTTCTTTCCATAACTCAACAATATCATAAATAAGGTTTCTCCCACTCTTTCTTCAATTGGTTTAGCGTGAAGTGACTTACCTTTTTTCCTGTACAGTATTTGTGGTTCCTCAGGTAGGATAAGGCCACAGTCAGTTTCAGAAAATATCCAGTCACTACTTTTTTGGCAAAGCTGTGTATCTGGGTACAGTACGCATTCAAAATGAAGGGCCGCACTGTCCTGTAAAGTTGCCACTTTGCAAATGTTCACCTCTGTACAACCTGAAATTAAAAAATGGAAAACCCAACTCAGAGAAGGACAAAATAACTAACTCCATCTGAACTGTGCCAGTTTGGACACTCCAAAGAACATCCCAGATGCATAACTTGAACTTTGTCACTTTTGTGAAAAGTTTGCATTTCCTGCGATCTTGAAGAATGGGAATTTAAGCGGAGATATCAGCTGTCACTCAATTGTTAGTGCACCGGCTGCTGAGTCAAAATGGTATGGAGTTTTCCATGATGTTCTCAACAATATGTATTTGCCAACCAAGGTCACATCGGAGAACTGATTCAGAATTGTTATGGAGCAGGAGGCCATTCAGCCCATCATGTCTACACTGGCTGTCTGAGCAGTTTGACTTCGTGCCAACCTTTTGCCTTTTCTCCATAACCCTGCACATTGCTTCTACTCAATACCTAGGTTGAACCTGATTCCAACATATATCCAGAAAGAGCATTCCAGATCCTAACTACTTACTGTTTGAAAAGGCTTTTGTCACCTAGCATTTGCTTCTTAGTAAAATCCTTGAAGTCTGTGCCCTCTGGTTCTCAATCCTCTTACAGGTATGAACAGCTTCTCCTTACCACTCTGTCCAGACTCCCGTGAGTTTGAAAACCTCTGTCAAAACTCTTCTCAGCCTTCTGCTTTCCAAAGAAAATAATCATAACTTCTCCAATCTGTCTTCATCATTAAAGTTTCTCATCACTGGAATGATTCACGTAAATCTCTTCTTTTGAATGCATTCACACATTCCTAAAGTGCAGGGCCCAGAACTGTACACAATACACCAGTTTAGCTCAGTTGAGTGGATGGCTGGTTTGTGAAGCTGTGTGATACCAACAGTGTAGTTTCAATTCCTATCACCAGATGAGGTTACCATGATGGGCTCTCCTTCTCACCCTTCTCCTTACTTACAGTATGCTGGCCCTCCCTCTAATGAGGGAGCCACCCTATAGTCTGTTAAGACTATGGCTACACAATGCACCAGCTGAGGGCGAAATAATGCCTTTTTTTTTAAGTTCAGCATAAACGCCCTGCTCTTGAACTCTATGTCCCTCGAATACAGCTTCATTAACAGTTCTCTGTACTGAAACTGTAATTGCCTATGCACATATGCAGACTCTTTAGAATAATACTCCTTATGTTATACTCCTTCTCCATGTTCTTTCTCCCAAAATGTGTCATACCACACATCTCCACAGTGAGTGTCATTTGCTACCTGTCCACCTACACCACCAGCTAATCAATGTCCTTCTGAATTTATACATTATCCTCCTCAGTTTATAATTTTCACAAGTTTTGTATTGTCTGCAAACTTTGACATTGTTCCCTGCACATCATTTATATATGTCAGGACAAGCAAGAGTCCAATACTGATGCCAGGGGAACTCCACACACCAGCTGCCAACCTATAAATTACACATAAACTATTGCGCTCGGTTTCTTATCATTCAGCTAATTTTGTATCAGCGTTGCTGCTGTCCTTTTTATTCCATTAACTTTCCCCACAAGTCTTTTGTGTTGGAAGCCTTTTGTAAGTCCATGTACCCCACATCATCAGCATTACACTCATCAACACTGTCTGTTACCTTTAAAACTATTATCTCAGAGCTGTTACAAGATCCTATGGTTCATTACCTGGCTCTTACAACAGCGACTTTACTTCAATGACACATCGTTAGCTATATAATGTTTAGGGACACTGTGAGGAATGAAAATCTGTAATTACGCGTTCTTCTTACGACATGTTTCCTCAGCATTGGTGATTATGGAGCAAAGTGCCAATTTTACAACCGAAGATAAGGACGCAAAAAACATTGAAAATAAATAAGAGTTTCATCTAAAGTAGGTTTCTTACGTGCCAGACACCACAGCTCTGCTTGTTTCATTGAAAACTGATGCTTGAAGAGCTGGTAACGCTGGTTTGGAACGGATTGGTTCAGATCTACTCGGACAAGCTTGGAGCCCAGCTGTGAAAAATGTTCTCTGGTGTTTTCTAATCAACACAGAAAATATTTTTAAAATCCTTGTTGCTAAACTGATCAGCTAAGGTTTCACATATTGGTGGCCACTGTCTTTTTCATGCATCAAAAAATGTAATATATCTGGACAACCGTGTTCCTCGGGTTTCCAGCTTCCCAACCTGACCCCTAAATTGTGTTCCCTCTTGCCTCTCATCTCTCATAAACAATGGGTCCATTTGTCTGCTTTTCAATAAACATATTAACTAAAATAAAACACCTTTCCTAAAACAGCAAACATAAGAACTTAAAGTAATCCAAGATTGACTGGAAGTCTGAATGACTATGAGTGATTTAGATAAGATAATGGGGAAAACTTATTATCTTTGCTTGATGAGTCAACAATCAGATGGTGTGAATTGAAGATATACAAACAAATGAAGGGAAAGGTTTAACTTAAGATTTTTCTTGCGTAGGTATTTGTTAGATCTGGAGGCAGAAAAACATTTGAGAGGGCAAGTGCATAAATATTTGAAAAAGAAAATCTTAGAAGAGTGTGCAGAAAGGACACGTGACTGGGACAATGATTTCTGAAAGTCAGAAAAGGTTTTGTGGGCCAAATGACCTTGTGTCTTTCCAAATCCTATTGCATGTCAATATATTAAGCATATGCATGGAATAATTACTTGGATGAAGGTGAAGGAAAGAAAGATTTGAGTGGCTAGTGAAAGACAATAACTTTGTACAATGGCTTCCACAATAATGTGCTGCCTGAGAGGGTGAATAGTCATTTAACTTTAGCCAGGAATTGATGAATTGTCATTTTACAACAATTTCTAATTAATGGATCATAATTTCTAACCTGGCAATTCTCATCAAAACATAGTCAGAGAATTAGCCCTTGGTGTGAATTGATCTAGTGGGATTTGTTCCTTCATTCCCGAGATTGATGATGGAATCTGCTTCAACTTAGTCTGCGTGATCACTAAGCTAAATGGGTCTCTAAAGTTCAGGATTCATAGTGTAATTGTGTTGCCCCTCCCGAGCCCAGTGCTGAAAGATGGATTGATCAGTTCAGTTGCAGGAGGGGAATAGCTTCAGCATCAGCCTCAGATGCGCTATTGGCAGCACTAGTGGAACAAAGTGATACTGAATAATTGTTAACTTTCAAAGCATCATCCTTTGATCATTTGCGTAAGGCAAGGTGGTCCTTAAATTTGCCTTAGCCACAACCATAACACTGAAGAAGACACAGATTAATTGATATCTTATTGACAATGTTGAGCACACAACACAGGACCATCATTAATGTATAACTTTATATAGCTTTCAATAGTTTTTTAATATTCGTTCAGGGATTTGGGTTTTGCTGGCTGGTCTAGCATTTATTGTCCAACGCTCATTACCCTTGAGAAGGTGATGGTGAGGTGCCTTCTTAAAACTCTGCAGTTCATTTTGAGTAGAAATGCCACGATGCTGTTAGTGAGGGAGTTCTAGAATTTTCACCCAGAGAAACTAAAGGGGAGGCAATATGTTTTCAAGTCAGTTTGCTGCTAGTGGTGTTTCTGTCAGTCAGTGATGGCTGCATCCCTGAATTGGTGACAAAAAATAAAAGTGGACCTATTCAATGTCTACCATCATTTTGGGTTAGAAATAGCAGAACATGAATGATTCCTAACTGTCCTTCATAAGCATTTAGTTCTCAAACTTGCATAATAATAAATGTGAAGATCAAATAATGGCTTTGCAAGTGATTGACAAACTCTCAGATAAAGAGGAACATAGAAACACACAAATGGCCCCCTTGCTGAGATATTTGGATCATTGATAGTCACATGTGAGATGCCAAAAGACTAACATAGTGCCACTATTGAAAAGAGGCGGTAAGGAAAGGCCAGGCAACTACAGACCAGTTAGCCTGACATCGATGGTGAGCAAGTTGTTGGGGGGGATCCTGAGGTACAGGATTTACATGTATTTGGATAGGCAAGGACTGATTAGGATCATCAACATGGCTTTATGTGTGGGAAATCATGTCTCACTGACTTGATCAAGTTTTTTGAACAATAATGAAGGGGTTTGATGTGGGCAGAGTGGTGGACGTGATCTGGATGGACTTCAATATGGCATTTGACAATGTTCCTCATGGTAGACTGGTTAGCAAGGTTAGATCTCATGCAATACAGGGAGAATTAGTAATTTAGATACAGACTGGCTTGAAGGCAAGAAGACAGAGGGTGATGGTGGAGGGTTGCTTTTCAGACTGGAGGCCTGTGACCAGTGGAGTGCCACAAGGATCGGTGTTGGGTCCACTGCTTTTCATTAGTTATATAAATGATTTGTATGTGAACATAGGAGGTATAGTTAGTAAGTTTGCAGATGACATAAAAATTGGACAGTAAAGGAAGTTACCTCAGACTGCAAAGGGATTTTGATCAGATGGGCCAATGGGCCGAGGAGTAGCAGATGGAGTTTAATTTAGATAAATGTGAGGTGCTGCATTTTGGAAAGGCAAATCAGGGCAGGACTTATACACAATAGTAAGGTGCTGGGGAATATTGCTGAACAAAGGGACCTTGGAGTGCAGGTTCATAGTTCCATGAAAGTAGAGTTTCAGGTAGATAGGATAGTGAAACCTTCATTTAGTAGGTTTTCCTTCAGACCATTGAATGTAAGAGGTCATGTTTCAGCTGTACAGGACATTGGTTAGGCCACTTTTGGAATATTGTGTGCAGTTCTGGTCTCCTTCCTATAGGAAGGATGTTGCGAATCTTGGCAAGATTCCTAAAAGATTTACAAGGATGTTGTAAAGGTCTTTTCCCTGGGTTGGGGGAGTCTAAAACTAGAGGCTATAAGTTTAGGGTGAGAGAAGAAAGATTTAAAAGGGATCTAAGGGACAACCTTTTCACAAAGTGGGTGGTGCACGTATGGAATGAGCTGTCAGTGGAAGTGGTGGAGGCTGGTACAATTACAACATTTAAAAGGCATCTGGGTGGGTATATGAATTGGAAGGGTTTAGAGGAATATGGGCCAAGTGCTGGCAAATGGGACTAGGTTATGTCAGGACATCTGGTCAGCATGGAAGAGTTAGACCAAAGGGTCTGTTTCCGTGCTGTATATCTCTGTGACTCTAAATCAGAAACACAAGTAGGCCATTCAGCCCTTCAAGCCTCCTCCACCACTCCATAAGATCAAGGTTGAACTGATTTCAACCTCAAATTCACATTCCCTCCTGCCCCTGATAACCTTTCATACACTCGCTTAGCAAGAACTTATTTAACAGTTAAGTGAGGAGGATATCCAGCCCTCGTGCCCCTTGGTCTCCAATTAGATCATGGCTGAGCTGTTCTTTAACTCTATTTCTTTACCTTAACTTCATATTTTTAATACCCGTAAATAGCAAAAAGAAACTATCTCAATCTTGGAAGCTTGAATTGTTTCAGCAATTTGTCGGATAACATGTCTTTTTATGCCTTAGCTTTACAAATACCTGGCACATCTAGGCTCTGTTGATCTTGAAGGACTTTCCCAGCACATTCAGAGAATGACTTCATCCGTGTGTTCATGTTAGAATCTGAAAAACATTTTAAACTGTAACGCTAGTTCAAATAACTTGGGATCTTTGGAATAAATTTGTCTATATGAAAGCTCCTGAGCTAGATAACCAAGTGATATATTAAACAATTTGTGACTCTCGGAGTGAATATGTTATATCAGTGCTGTTGGCTAATGGTCAGCAATGATGAACCATGTGGGCATGATTCTTAAAACAGTCAAATAGCCAAGCCTAGTTTTACTGAGAAACAAACAATTTGCAATGCACTACCTGGAGTTAAAGGCCAATGGGTTTCCATGATTCTCAAAACTAGAACAACCATTGAGGTAAGAACAATTCTTCTTTCCAAACCACTTTCTCATGTAAAGGATCCTTCAGCAGCAGGTAAGGATTGTGTGGGAGGGCACCTTGAGTAGTTGAGCCATGACCTCCAGCAGTAGATGGTAGCAGTGTAGGAGGGCACTGGCATAGCAGCTCAGGCAATCTAATGGGCTCTTTCTAGAGGAAAAGGGGTCTTTGGGGGATGGAAGCCTGATGGAAATGGGAAGACAAAGGATTTCCTCAACCATGTGTAAAAGAGAAGCTTAACTCTTTCAAGACCTTGCAATTACAATGAGTATGCTGTAAATTCTTTAACAAACATAAAAATATTGGGGAGATAATATCATAGTGGTGTTATTGCATGACTACTAATTTAAAGACTCTGGTAAAGTTCTGGGGAATCCCACTAAAGTACATGGTGGAATTTGAATTCAACAATAATCTGGAGTTAATATTCTAATGATGACCATCCATCAAATTCACTAATGTCCTTTGGAAAGGAAATCTGCTACCCTTACCCAGTCTGGCCTACATATGACTCCAGACACACAGCAATGTGCTGGACTCTTAAATGTCCAATGGGCAAATAGGGATGGGCAATAAATGATGGTGCAACCAGTGACACCCACATCCTGTGGTTGATTAATAAAAATAAGAATCCATGTACATACTGTGTCTTCCTTGTTTAACCTTAATTTCCCTTCATTTTTGGAATGACATGACCATTTAAATAAAGAGTTACTGCTCTGTGATCTTTCGGTCTTACATGTGTTCAAATCTAACAATATACTAATCTGGAAATTCTGAATTAAAAGATCTTCAAACCAGCATACTAATCTCATCCAGAGTGTCCCACATCATGAAATAAGACATGTTCTAAATTATGGACGGCACGGTGGCTCAGTGGTTAGCACTGCCCCTCACGGCACCAGAGACCTGGGTTCAATTCCCGCCTCAGGCAACTGTCTGTGTGGAGTTTGCACGTTCTCCCTGTGTCTGCGTGGGTTTGCTCCGGTTTCCTCCCACAGTCCAAACGTGTGCTGGTTAGGTGAATTGACCATGCTAAATTGTCTGTAGTGTTAGGTGTAGGGGAATGGGTCTGGGAGGATTGCTCTTCAGAGGGTCGGTGTGGACTTGTTGGGCTGAAGGGCCTGTTTCCACACTGTAAGCAATCTAATCTAAATTATGGCAGTCAAGCTAAAGTTTCAATAGATGAACAATTAAGGATGGAAGAGATAGAAATTGACCTTTCAGTATAATTTCTCATGTTGTGGTGCTCTATACTGCAGATATTGATACATCCAAATTCCCCTCTTGGTGAGAATTTATCAAAGTTTACCTGCCATTACTTCTCAGTTCTCTAAGATATTGAAACTAAATAAGTAAATTAAAGACAAAGTAGTGAAGATGTTGGAAATCTGAAACAAACATGGAGAACTCAGGAGAAACTTAGCAGGTCTGGCATCTTTGGAGAGAAAAACAGAGTCAATGTTTTGAATCTGATTCGACTCTTCTGCAGAGTATGTTTTGTTTTCTGTGTTCATTTCTAATACACTGAAATTGGCTGACCTACATAATTTATTTTAAGTGCACCCTTGTGGCTAAAACCAGAGAAGTTTTAATCCTCGTCCAAACCCGTAACAACTAAACTCATCTCGGGTAGCATGGTGCTGAGGTAGGTATAATCTTTTGTTAAATTATTGTCACTAAAGGGAATATCGACACATAATAGGGCCTGGTCACGCTGCCTGCCACAGTGAAATCATCTTCCAGCACTTACTGTCAATGAATAGTCACTTGAGGAAGATATGTGAGAGCAACTAGTATCCCAGAACTGCATTCAACATTTGGTGGAAGGCATTAGTGCTCTGACATAAAAGTGGCTAATGAAGAAGCAATTGAACAAAGTAAACAACAAGAAAATCTTAAAGAAAAGTCACGTGCAGTACAACAGAAAATTAAGCTTACCCTGCCAGAGATAGATACGCTGGAAAGAGTTGAATGATCTCTGAATCTCTTCCTTCATTTCTGGAGACAGTTCCGTGGAGTACTCAGCATTCACAAAATTCTTCGATAAAAGTGCATAAGCTGCATGGAATTGAAGTAGCTTAGTTTATTTCAAGTAATCTTTCATTTGATACTAAAATAGGCTTTCATGTGATATGAACATGTTTAGAAAGTTGTGAGTCTTCTCTTTTGCATAATACAGAGATGAAAACAATGATCTTGCAGTGTACAGAACACAATCTGAGACAGTGGAGAAAGTGAGGACAGCAGATGCTGGAGATCAGAGCTGAAAATGTGTTGCTGGAAAAGCCCAGCAGGTCAGGCAGCATCCAAGGAGCTGGAGAATCGAAGTTTCGGGCATGAGCCCTTCTTCAGGAATCTTCGGGCTCATGCCCGAAACTTCGATTCTCCAGCTCCTTGGATGCTGCCTGACCTGCTGCACAATCTGAGACAGTGACAGATATGAGGGGTGGCGGAGCAACGGAATAGAAAGTGTTCTGAACAATCTGATTGTATTCCCACTGGGTTTACCTAAATGAAGGATTATTGGATTACCTATGCTCCATCAGGTTATCAGAACCATGTGAACTGGTCGTAATAGGTTTTGGGAATGAATATTCTGTCTAGATTTTTAAAAATTCAGTTATGGGCTATGGACATAACTGACTGAGCCAGCATTTATTGTCCATTCCTCCCTGTGCTCGCAAAGGCAGTGGTGAGCTGCCTTCTTGAACCTCTGCAGTTTCTTTGGTGCAGATTAAGAAGGTATGATGTGGTGATGCCAGTGTTGGACAATGTTGCAAGTCACATGACACCAGCTTGTAGTCCAAAAGATTTATTTAAAATCATAAGCTTTTGAAGCGCTGCTCTTTCGTCAGGTGAGGTAGTAAGGTAGATTTAGGATTTTGACCTAGGAACAGTGAAGTATTTCCAAGTCTGGATGGTAAAAGGCTAGAAGGAAACTTGCAAGTGGCATTCCCATTAACCTGCTGCCTTTGTCCTTCCAGGTGGATTTGAATAGTTTTTCCCCTTTCCCTGTCCATTCTAAACAGTATTACCATAGCTAATATATCCTAAATGGCTCTCCTGCGTTCTTCATTAGTTCCATTTATAAACCCTTTCATCATTTACCTATATTAAATAAAAATCTCAAGTTGATCATTTTAACTATTTTTTTATATGAGATCTAAAAACTTCAGAACCCCTTACCACCTCAGCATTCTTTCTACAATCCACACTGTTTAAACATGTTTGGCATTATTTCTTGATATATAACATCTTCTCCATATTTTCAACATTGTTAGCAGTACAAAGAACTTACTGGATACATATATACCTGTAGAAGCAGGAAGAACTAAATCATCTTAAATTAAAGTAAAATACTGCAGATGCCAGTAATTTGAAAGAAGCACAGAAAACACTGGGGAAACTCAGAAGGTCTGGCAGCATCAGTGGAGAGAGGAAGAGAGTCAACAGTTCAAACCTGATATGATTTTTCTCTGAACTGAAGAAATTCTGAAGAAGAGTCTCACTGCACTCAAAACATTACCTCTGTTTCTCTCTTCACAGATGCTACCAGACATGCTGAGTTTCCCCAGAATTTTCTGTATTTAAATCATCTTAAACTTACCCCCAGAAACCCACAACCAGCCCAATGCAAGATTTCCATTTCCTATTAGAGCAAGGGTCTTGTTATCTCTGAATGAGATTGCTTAATGAATTATTAGTTATTATGAAGTATTACTGTGCCACTGAGATGTGCAGTAGAATTGGGTTGAAACTGCTTAGTCCCATGTTAAGACATATACTTAGTATATTCTAACTTAGGAGAGAAAGTAAGGACTGCAGATGCTGGAGACCAGAGTTGAAAAGTGTGGTGCTGGAAACACACAGCAGGCCAGGCAGCATCCGAGAAGCAGGAGAATTGACGTTTCAGGCATAAGCCCTTCTTCATTAGGTGGAAGGAAGTGAGGGTGAGAGTGAGAGTGATAGGCCGGAGAGGGGGTGGGGACGGAGAGGCCGGGAAGATGATTGCAGGTCGAGAAGGCAGTGCTGAATCCGGGGGTTGGGACTGAGATAAGGTGGGGAGAGGGGAAATGACGAAGCTGGAGAAATCTACATTCATCCCGTGAGGTTGGAGGGTTCCTAGGCGGAAGATGAGGCACTCTTCCTCCAGGCGTCGTGTGGCCAGGGTCTGGCGATGGAGGAGGCCAAGGACCTGCATGTCCTTGGTGGAGTGGGAGGGGGAATTAAAGTGTTCAGCCACAGGGCGGTTGGGTTGGTTGGTGCGGATGTCCCAGAGGTGTTTCCTGAAATGTTCCACAAGTAGGCGGCCTGTCTCCCCAATGTAGAGGAGACCACATTGGGTGCAGCAGATACAGTAAATGATGTGTGAAGGTGCAGGTGAAGTTGCGATGGATATGGAAGGATCCATTGGGGCCTTGGAGGGAGGTGAGGGGGGAGGTGTGGGTGCAAGTTTTGCACTTCTTGTGGTTGCAGGGGAAGGTACCGGGAGTGGAGGTTGGGTTGGTGAGGGTTGTGGACCTGACGAGGGAGTCATGGAGGGAGTGGTCTCTCTGGAACTCTGATAGGGGTGGGGAGGGAAATATATCCCTGGTGGTGGGGTCTAGGAATGCTCCAACCATACGGGATGAATGTAGATTTCTCCAGCTTTGTCATTTCCCCTCCCCCCACCTTATCTCAGTCCCAACCCCCAGATTCAGCACCACCCTCTTGACCTGCAATCTTCTTCCCGACCTCTCCGCCTCCAGCCCCTCTCCAGCCTATCACCCTCACCCTCACCTCCTTCCACCTATCGATTCTCCTGCTCCTTGGATTTTGCCTGGCCTGCTGCGTGTTTCCAGCACCATACTTTTCAACTATATTCTAACTTAGTCTTCTGTTAATGGATTTCACCAAGGGAGAAATTTAGCTTAAGGAATTTTTGTGGCTGAGAAACAAATAATTGAAATTAAGTGGCCAGTATTTCAGGCCAATGGTGGCCATAATTTTCCTGTAAGTGAATACATGGCAATAGAAATGGTGTAAGTCTGCTTAAAAATAGCAAGTTAAATATCACACAACAACACGTTATAGTCTAACAGGTTTATTTGGAAGCACTAGTTTTCAAAGCGCTGCTCCTTCAACCATCTGATGGGGGAGCAGTGCTCCAAAAGCTAGTGCTTCCAAATAAACCTGTTGGACTATAACCTGGTGTTTTTAACTTTGTACACTCCAGTCCAACATTGGCACCTCAAAATCATAAAAATAGAAACTCAGTTTCCTGATAGTTATAAAACACCTATTGCAAAATTTAAACGTGACAAGGTGTTGAACCAAGAAGACAGAGACTGACCAGGATTGTTATTCAAAAAAGGAGCAATTACGTTTTCATTTTTTTTGTCCCAGGAGAAACAGGTTTAGTCCAGTAAAAGTTGCAATGTAAAGAAGACTCAGTGACAGAATGTTTGACACTCCACAGCTATGTGTAGAATAATCAATGGCTGATTATTGCAGATGGGCAAATGTTGATCCCAGCATGCTGGTGCATTTGGCATGAAATATTTATGTTATACAACCACAGCAAATTCAAACAGAATTAGGCTACTCAGCCATCTCTGAAATTCAGTCAAATCATGGCTAAGCTGATGGTAGCTTTGACTCAGTTTCCCACCTGCCCCCCTTGTGCTTGACTCACTTTGTACATTAAAAGTCTGTCGAATTCAATTTTGACTATATTCAATGAACTAGTCTCTGAAGTAGATAATTCCAAAGGCCAGTGACTCTATAGATGGAGAAATTCCTAGTCATCTTAGCCTTAAATGGGAAATTGCTATTTTTTAAGAGTGCTCCCTCATTCTATAATATCCCACAAGAATAAACATCTTCTCACCATCTAATATGTCGAACCCCTCAGAATCGAAGAGATTTCAATATTTTCATTCTCAACATCATTGTGTACAGGCCTGCCCTGCTCAACCCCCCTCATAAGGCAACACTTTCATCCCAACTATTAGCTGAGTGACCATTCTTTGTTCTGGCTTTCGTGCTAATGTATCCTTCTTAATTGAGGAAATTGAAACGGCACACAATTTTATAGAATGAAGTCTCATCATAGCCTATTACCATGCCTTCCCTATTTTCAGAGTCCATAAGGGCAAACATTTCATTTGTTTTTGCTTATTCCATATTACTTGAAGAAACTGCATGCTAAGCCTTTTGGAATTCATATACAAGGACACCCAGATCCCCCTGAATCACAGCATTCCACAGTGTTTTTTTCCCACTTCAACACTATTCTGCTTTTCTATTCATCCTGTGAAAATTGACAATCTTAGATTTTCCAACATTGCATTTGACTTTCATTGTACGCTCACTGTCTTAACCTAATCCCTTTGCAAACTTTTAAAAATCTCCTCACAGTTTGATTTCTTACTTGTCCTTTGTCATCATAATGTATAATATATCATATATATTAGTTCCAATATAATATATCAGTCCCAATTGCATGAGCTCTTGTCTTGTGCAGTTACCATCCATATAACACCTTATTGAGTGTTATTTCTGGGAAATCCAAGTATATTATATCTAGTTATCCTGTTATCTGTTTGCTACATCTTCAAACAGCATAAAAAATGTCAACATGATTTTCCTTTTATAGAATGGTGCTGATTCAGCTTGACAGTATTATGATTTACTAATTCTTCTGCTAAGGCCTCATAAATAATGGATTCTAGCATTTTCCCAATGACAGATGTTAAACTAAACAGTACCTTGCTTCCTGCTTTCTGCATCCCTTCTATCTTGAATAGCTGGTTACATTTCCAGTTTTCCAATCTGGAAATTTCAGAATCTAGGGAATAGGTTTGGGTCTCACTTTAACATGAACCAGTAAACAGTGACACACAGTTGACTGCTATAAGACCATGAAAACCATAAGAAATAAAAGTAAGCAATTTGGCTTGCTTGACTCTGTTCTACCACTCAATATCCAACATTCTCACATTTATTTTCCTCCCTTTTCCCCATAACCTTTGAGTCCCTTACTAATCAAGAAACTATCCATTTCATAAATACACACAAGGGACTCTGCCCTCACAGGTGGCTTGGCAGAGTTCCAAAGATTCTCAACACTCCCAGTATTGGCACCCCTTTACTCTGAAATTATGCCCTCCAGCTCCAGATTTCTCCATGAGGGGAAGCATCCTCTCAGCACTTTTCCTATCCAGCCCATCAAGAATCTTATATGTTTCACTGAGATCATCTCTCATTTGTCTAACTTCTAATAAGTAAAGTCCCAATTGTTTAACCTTTGCTGCCTTCCTCAGAATTTCATTTATCCTCCAGGTTATATATAACATTTTCAGCCTACACTTATTCAACAATATACAGTGAATTGCCTTGTACTTTGATACGTACGCTACGAGTTGTCCTTAGTGGGTAAATGAAGTTGAAATATGAATCAACCGTGATCTAATTAAATGGTGGAAGAGGATTGAGGAGCTGTCTGACCTACTCTTGTTCCTACATTCATTATATTTCTCAATCATACCATCAGGCCAAGTAGCTAACCCCCTTTTGTTACCTAGTCTCTCCAGCAGGGAATTCAGTTAAACATCTTAGGTAAGATAATACTAGCAACTTTGTGGGTGAGGGACAGGGTTGAAACTGCAGCTGATTTTGGAAAATACACAAGGAACTGCTGGCCCAGAGCCTAAGAGCTCAGGGGTCAATGCTTGATCAAAGAGAATCATAAAAGAGAATTATGATCATTCTTGCAATGAATGGCAAGGATCCAGCTTTGCAAATTCTTAGCTGCCATAATAATTTATCAAACTATGGAGAGTCATCATTAGAAAAATAATGAATTTGATCTACATATTTTGGAAAGACATCATTTATTGAAGCTTATTCTCATTTTTTTTAATTTGCATGTCAGTCAGTATTACTCAACATTAAACAGAGTTTATTATGAATATAAATTAACACAGATTGTTTACATGTTTTGAAGGGAGTCACTGGTTTACTGCACTGTTTGTACTGACACAGATAAATTCTGGTCCTGCTGCAAGGAAGCTGTTCGGTATAACTGAGGCCCGAAGAGGGACCAAATCACTTTGAGCCTTAGAATATAAAACCTCATTTGAAGGTTTCATGTCTTTTTATACACTTATTGCCTAAATAAAGTGAGACGGGTACATCAATTCCCACATAACAAATTTAAAATTTTATCAGAGTAGAGATGTGGCTACTTTTATGGGTTTTAGACTGTGCCTGGCTTATTACTGGAAACAATTCAACCAGATTCCTTTGGTCAACAAATAATAATTAGTTAATTACAAATAAATCTTATTGAAAGAAACATGCAAAAATGATTGTTGTACAAGGTTTAGATTGTACAAACATAGTTATAACTTATTAACCCAAAATTAACTTAAGACAAATTGTGGTTGAACACAAACATAACAAGTCAAACAACAATTGCAATCAAGACAGATCCTACATATTTCGCAGTAATCCCCCCCAAGACATTAGGAACACTATGAGTCACCAGATCTCAATAAAACTTCACTAGGGATTATCATTGTTCCATTTTGTTAATTTGGTCTGAACACTCCCTCAAAAGCCATTTTGTCTGACTGCTCTCATTCTCGTTCACCTTCCTTTAACCTCCTAGCTTCTGGAAACTCATTCCAGCACTTACCCAGAGGTGAAACACCACTTTTCCATGCAAAATCAGCTTCAAGAAGCCAGTACTGCCCTTGCTTTTGTTTCCTGAGTTCCAATCTTGCTCAGTTGCACAAAACAAATTCGGTTTGTGGGTTTCCTTCACTCTCACTCAAAGATGCACTGAATTATTAAAGGTAGAGGGTATCATCCAAGCTACCACAGCATCCAGAATGCTCCTGGCTCCAACATATAGCTACTTTGTTCTGACTCCTCGAACATCTTCTTCAGCTCTGACTGTACAGAGCCGACAGTACCCTATGTTACATCCTCAGTTTAATGGTTGGTTTCTTGACGGATATTGCCTCTGTGTGTCTGTTTCTTCAATTAATGTGACATAAACCTTTCTTTAGTGACTCCTGAACTGTATTAAATGACCTATTGAAATCTTTGCAACAAGGCCCACCCTTGTTCCTTGGCAAAAATAAATGAAACTAATAATTTGGAGCAAGCATATGTTGCAATACCTTGTACAATTCATGGATCAGATGTTTCAATGTACCCCACATTGCTGACTTCCATATTACAACATATATACAATCCAAAACAGTTCATAACACTGATTACAATTTAATTGTAACTGTTTCTGCTTCAAATTAAAAACTCCTATCCCTGATACAATTTAATTTCAAACCATTTGATCAGGAGGATGCAATTCATGTTAAAAACGTTGCATCCTATAACCACACTTTATCCACCATTTTCTTTTTTCCATCTCTGCAACTGGAGCGTGTGATGGAATATTCCCCAGGAGGCAGGAGTGTTTTGGAATACTCCCAATTGCCTGGATGTGTGCAGCCTCAACAACACAAGAAGTTTCTTCACCACAACCAGTACAAAGCAGCCCACTTGACTGGCACTTCATGCACAAGCTTTCACTCCCTCCACCACTGACACTCAATTGCAGCAATATGTACTATCTACAAAATGCACCACAGAAATTCATCAAGATTCTTTAGACAGTACCTTCCCAATCAATGATCACTACCATCTAGAAGGATAAGGGTGGAAGGTACATGGGAACACCACCAGCTACAAGATCCCCTCCAAGTCACTCACCATCCTGAGTTGGAAATATATCATCATTCTTTCACTGTTGCTCTGTCAAAATCCTGGAACTGATGAAGGGCTTTTGCCCAAAACGTCGATTTTACTGCTCCTCGGATGCTGCCTGAACTGCTATGGTCTTCCAGCACCACTAATCCAAAATCCTAGAACTCCCTGCGAAATGGCATTGTGGGTCAACCTAAAGCACATGGCCTGCAGTAGTTCAAGGAAGCATCTCACCACCACCTTCCCATGAGGAATAGGCAATAAATGCTGGCCCAGCCAATGATACCCACAACTGATGAGTGAATTTAAAAAAAAACTTTGACTCTTTCCACCATTATCTCAGTTCCATCGCAGCTGAAAATATCATTGCCGGTTTGTCAATTTCATCAACGTCCTTCCTTGGTGAACACCAATTCTCCATATGGATAAACTCCACATTATTTACAACTCATGGTGCATATTACTTGCTCACATCCTTAACTGCATTGGGGTAACAGTGGCCCAACATTTTCAATTATAATTTCTTGTTTTAAAATTGGGCTTTATTTTGAGGAAATTTTATTCACCTGATGATTTAGGAACATAGGAACAGGACGCATTCAACCCTTGAAACCTGTTTTGCAATTCAATGAGATTATAGCTGATTGTAGGTGAACTCCATATTGTCTCCCTTTGACCTCTATCCCTTAATACCTTTGCTTAATAAACATTCATCTACCTCAGATTTAAATTTAACATCTGATCAAGAATCCAGTGCCATTTGTGGAAGAGAGTTCCAAACATCTATCACCCTTTATGTGTAGAAGTGCTGCCAAACATCTCTCCCAGATGGTGTTGCCCTTATTCTCAGACTATGCCCCCACTTCTAGAATCCCCAACCAGTGGAAATAGATAATCTTTATCTACCCTGTCTCTTCTTGTTAATATCTTGAAGATTTCAGTTAAATTATCCCTTAACTTTCTAAGTTTTAGAGAAAACAGGCCTAGCAATGTCACCAGACTTGTAATCCTGGGTACATGGGATTGAATCCAACTAGGTCAGATGGTGAAATATGAATTTAATAAAAATTTGGATTAGAAAACTAGTTAAATGACAGCTATGTAACCATTATTGACCATCATAAAAACTAATGTGGTTCATTAATGCCCCTTAAGGAAGGAAATCCTTGCATGATCCAGCCTACATTCAACTCATGGCAAAATGGCTGACTCTTAACTGCCCTGTGAGCAATAAATGCTGTCAAAGACAGGAAAGGTTCCTGATGAACAGCTTATGCTCGACACTTTGATTCCCCGCTCCTCAGATGCTGCCTGACCTGCTGTGCTTTTCCAGCACCACACTCTTTGACTGTGATCTCCAGCATCTGCAGTCCTCACTTTCTCCTCGCAATAAATGCTAACCCAGCCAGTGATGCCGACATGCCATTAACAAGTACAAAAAAAGTATTGTGATGTATACTTGAGAAATCTTAGTCATAGAGATGTACAGCATGGAAACAGACCCTTCAGTCCAATTTGTCCATGCCGACCAGATATCCCAACCCAATCTAGTCCCACCTGCCAGCACCCAGCCCATATCCCTCCAAACCCTTCCTATTCATATACCCATCCAGATGCCTTTTAAATGTTGCAATTGTATCCGCCTCCACCACTTCCTCTGATGTCTCATTCAATACACGTACCACCCTCTGTGTCAAAAAGTTGCCCTTTGGGTCCTTTATATCTTTCCCCGCTCAGCCTAAACCTATGCCCTCAAGTTCTGGACTCCCCGCCCCCAGGGAAAAGACTTTGCCTATTTACCCTATCCATGCCCCTTATAATTTTGTAAACTTCTATAAGGTCACCCCTCAGCCTCTGATGCTGCAGGGAAAACAGCCCCAGCCTGTTCAGCTTCTCCCTATAACTCAAATTCTCCAACCCTGGCAATATCCTTGTGAATCTTTTCTGAACCCTTTCAAGTTTCACAACATCTTTCCAACAGGAAGGAGACCAGAATTGCACGCAATATTCCAACAGTGGCCTAACCAAAGTCCTGTACAGCCCCAACATGATCTCCCAACGCCTGTACTCAATACTCTGACCAATGAAAGAAAGCACACCAAATGCCTTCTTCACTGTCTTATTGGCTTTCTCTAATAAATGGAAAAATTTCAAGCTGCTGACTTAATTAGTTAATTACAGACAGCAGATTTTCAGCTAGTTGGTGCATAAAAAGTAGAGCAACATTAACAAATAGTCAAATTAAAGGAATGGTTCCTAGATCAAAAGAATGTTTGAAAGTTATTATTATGGTATTTGTAATGATCTGACTCGCTTCTTTTAAAAGATTGGGATTAAAGCCTTCTGGTCTTGGGGATTTGTTAAATTGTATTATTCTATTATTATTAAACATAAGAGGTATAGAGATTCACAGCAAAGATAAACGGTCCTTTGGCCCATCAACTACATGGGTCAAAAACAACCATCTACCTATTCTGAATCCATTTTCTAGCACTTGGTTCATAGCTTTATATGCCTTGGCATCGCTTGTGCACGTCTCAGCCCTTCTTAAATGTAATGAGGGTTTCTGCCTCTACCATTATTATGTCTCTAATTATTACTGCTATTATTACTTCACTATCCACTAATAATTCCTGCCAGCATTTTGCTTACTGCCAGTGAAGTCCAGGCCTCCAAAGCTGAACATGAATGTTTTCTTCTCAGTGTTGGATTTCACACCTCTACATACACCCTCTCCTTCAAGCAGTGATGTCGCCTGCCAGTCATTATCATTGCAAAGCAGAACATCTGGATAACTCATTAGGCCACAGAGCAGGGTACCTGAAAACAAACAGAAGTACGCAAGTAAGTGTCATTGATGCTCTCGCTGCCTTCCTCAACTTTACACAATGTTTTGACCAAATAACCAACAGTTGATGACTAAAACGGTAAGGTTAAAGAAAAGCCAATATTGATAGTGTTAAAGAGAAGTAACACTTGAGAAAGCACCTCTGTGACATTGTCACCTCAAATCATACTATGAGAAAATTTAACTTTAACCCAGAAATGAAAATACATTGAAGTGACTACATGGAAACAAGCCCAAACCAGTCCTATATTCCTATTTGGGTGCAGCTTTGAAAGTCAGAGATTACATTGATAGAAAATCTAAGTTTAATGCTTCAAATACAATACAACTAAAATTTGTGATCTCTATGATAGCTGCAGATAGCACTTTTGGAAAGTAGCATTATTAAAATTGCATGTGTGTTATTATACATTAAAACTACTTGTATTGAATTTTATTCAGCTTTACATTCCTTATTTAAAATAATCACAACAAAAAATTATTCCATGAATTTGTTGAGACTCAACATAAAAGGAAAATATTAAGCTCATCATTGCCGTACCAGCTTCTCAAAAGCTACTCAATTCATTTCAATTCCCGAACTCTCTTCGTAGTCTGACAACATTTTCATTTTCAAGTATTTATCCAATTTGAAAGTTACAATTGAATCTGTTTCTCACATTGTTTAAACAGCACACCGCAGAGTATAACAACTCTGCATAAAAAAAACAAACAAACAATCTTTTCTTGGACTCTTTTCCAAACTGGAGGACAAAAGTTCCAGTTACTTTGGCAATTTGATGGATAAAGTTGGCCAGAAAAGACAACTATCTGGTAAATCTTTAGTTACTTACAAAACAAAATCCAAGACCCAAGCCAAATCTAAGTGCAAATTGGCATAGCAACGTACACAAACACAGGAATTAAGAAGAGGTTACTCAGCCCTTTGAGTCTGCTTTGTATGCCTGATCTGATAGTGGCTATAAATTTACATTCCTAAATACCTCCAGTATTAGCAAACAATCTATTCATATCCACCTTAAAAACATTCAATTATTCTGTCTCCTCCACTGTCTGTGAGAGTTCCAAAGACTTGTGATCCTCGAAGAGAAATATTTCTTTGTCATCTGCCTTAAATAGAAGATCATTAGAATTCATTTAGTTTGAAACATTTTATCTCTCATTCTACTATCTCCCACAAGGAGAAACATCCTTTCAACATCCAACCCTCAAGTCCTCTTTTGGATCTTCAATTTCTCAATAATAATATCACTTCTCATTTTTCTAAATCCCAATGGACACAGGTTTAGCCTGCCCAACCTTTCCTCATAAGATAAACCCCCTAAAATCCCAAGTATCAGCCAAATGAACATTCTTTGCACGGCTTCAAGTGCATCAAATAAACAAGGAGGACCACAGTAGTATACAACAGTCCATTTGTAGTCGCACAAGCATGAGCTACAACTTTGGTGAAACACCTTTCCTTTTACAAAACAAATAAAAACAGAAATTGCTGGAGAAACACAGCACGGTTAGCAGCAGCTGTGGAAAGAAAACAAAGTTAACATTTCAGGTCCAGTGACCCTTGTCCTGAAGACCTGAATGTGAGCCGGATTGTGAGTTGTAAGGAGGTTCTGAGGTGATTTAGACAAGTTGAGTAAGTGGGCAAACTAATGACAGATGCAGAACTATATGGCTATAATGAGAAGGTCTATACTTTGATGTGTAAAACAGGAAGGAAGAGTATCTCATAAAGTAGTGACATATTAGGAAATATTGGATGTAGGTTTGCATTGAGCTTAGAGGTTCATTCCCAGATGTTTCGTTATCTTACTAGGTAATATCTTCGGTGGGCCTCAGGCGAAGCAATGCTGAAAATTTGGCTTTCTTCCAAAGAAACCCAATCATATAAATAGAAAGCAGGAATTTTCAGCATTGCTTCGCATGAGGTCCACTGAAGATGTTACCTAGTAAGGTAACGAAACATCTGAAAATGAACCTCCAAGCTCAGCAAGCAAACCTACATCCAAAACCTCAACCTGAGCTACAAATCTTCTCAAAACTGGGAAATATTGATATAACAAAGGATTAGTATCCTTGTAAACCAATTAATGAAAGTAGACAGACAGGAGCAGCAAATAATTAGGAAGCCAAATAATATACTGAACTTCATTACAAGAGGATTTGAGTTCAGGATACGGACGTTTTACTGCAGATATACAGGACCTTGGGCCTACTTGCCAAATTTCTTCCTATTCTCTTCTCCCATCTGATACCTTTGCAAACTTCATATGCAATTTTCACAACTTACTTTCCGTATCTAACTTTGATTTTACCAGCAAAGTTATCAGATGTACATTTGGTTCCTTCATCCAAGGCATGAATATAAATTTATAAATGACTGAATGCCAGCATCAATCTCTGAGGCACACCACTAGTTACAAATTGCCAACCCAAAAGTAACCCGTATATATGTCACCTCTATTTTTGGTTAAACAACCAATCCCTTGTATTATATAACTCCTACACATTGAGATCTTACTTTCCACAGTAATTTTTGATTTGGAACTTTGTCAAATGCTTTCTGGAAATCTATATACAATACATCCACATGTTTCACTTTATTCATATTGCTTCTCATTTCCTCAAAAATCCCTAGCCGCTTAGTCAATTTTTCTCTTTCACAAAATCATGTATTCTGCATGGACTTCTGGTTTCAACAACCATTATCTAGAAATGAAGGTTAGTGGCTTGAAATATTAACTCTGTTCCTCTTGACACAGATGCTGCAAGACCTGCTGAGTATTTTAAACATTTTCTGTTCGTAAATCACAGAGACATCGACTGATGAGCTATCCATCTCATTGCATTTTTTGGGGTCTCTGTTGTACACAGATGGCAACCATATGATGTGAAAATACTTTGCCACAGTGCATTGTGTGAAACGTATAGAGATGCTCAGACAATATAGTAAGATGATTTTTTTACATTCAATATGTGTCCTTTATTCAATTAATTTCAGTACAAAATTAAACTGAGAAAATCCTTTGCCTCTTTGAGATATGTTGTTTCAAAGGATACCAGAAATCAATTGTTATTTTAAGAATTTTTTCCACATTTTTTTGTGGCTGAATCATACTCATACAGATAAGTTACTTCTATGACCTGAGATTCAAGCACATTCTCCATAGCCCTTAAACATGATGTACATTTTATTAGCACAACTCAATTTCTTTCGACAGTAAAAGACCTCAAATTATTCATTTTAGCTCTAGGTGCTGTGCAAAGTTCCTAAAAATATTACAAATGACAACAACTAAAGTATACCTTGAGCTGATATGGAAATCCCTATAACAGTGTGTTATCTGGTATATACCTCCCTGTTTTAAAAGAATTGTACAATCTATAGAGGGCTTACTCACTCCAGAAGCTTGCCCTCTATTATGTAGCTCTCACCTAAGCAACAGAATATACAGTGCAAAAATGAGTTCCTATATAATGGATTACCCAGTGCAAGCAATCTCTTCTATGTAACGTAGTACCAGTCTGGGTTATCTCCAGCAAATAATCTAGTATACAATATACACTCTGTTTCCTATGTAAGAAACAATACTGGAGAGGGGATTCCCTCTTCATAAGATAGTGTCAGTCTGGATATCTTCTGTGTATTATCATACTCATTACAGAAACGATTTCTTAGATAATGTATTATTTCACACAAACATTCTCTCCTTTCACTGTAATGCATTTCACTAGTAACTGCATCAAAAAAAAATGCACGGAAAATATTTTGATATATTTCCGAGGATTGTAATTAAGTCTGATATAAATTCAATTCTTTCACTTTAAAATTTTATTGTACCTTCATCAATGATTATCTGGCTCAATATGAAGCCATCACAGCATTGCTCCTTGCCACAGGCCAGTCTGCAGAAATGATGTACATCTGTTAAACTTGAACCACGTGCAGAAAAAGCTATTGCCTGGTATACACCTGTAATCACATTACGAAAATCTGTCCGCAGGAAGATCTTGTGGAATGTTGTCGTGAATTCATGACCTGGAGAAAATGAAGAACATACTTAGAAAGATAGGATTTAATGGTGTGGAGAGCGTGCATTTAGCACTCATCGATAAAACGTACATTGACTCTTTGAAAGAAATATCCATGTAGACCCATTCCTTAACGTTCATCTAAGCCCTAAAAATGCCCCCTTTCTAGTATTTATTCCATTTTCTTTTGAAAAGAATGATGATGAATCTGCTTACACCAGATTTTCAGATAATTAATTCTAGACCATAATATAAAATGTACAGACTAAGGTGAAGTCATTGATACCTGGTCTCTCCAGAATCTGTCAGAGAATTAAACTCTAAAAGAAGATAATTGTTATCAGCTGATATGAGGGGAAATGATAGCTAGGAAGATAATTTAAAACAAATTTTCTTTATTTTATTCAAAAAAATGACAACATCACTGTTAAATGAGGATCCTCCATTTTTGTCGTGGGAGACACATGCCAAACAGTTTGCTTCTAGAGCAGCTTCAGAACAATTTTTATACCCTAGATATTTGAAAATAGAGTCATAAAGATATACAGCATGGAAGTAGACCCTGCGGTCCAACCCGTCCATGCCGACCAGATATCCCAACCCAATCTAGTCCCACCTGCCAGCACCTGGCCTATATCCCTCCAAACCCTTACTAGTCATAAACCCATCCAAATGCCTCTAAAATGTTGCAATTATACCAGCCTCCACCACATCCTCTGGCAGCTCATTCCATACACGTACCACCCTCTGTGTGAAAAAGTTCTGCTCAGATCTCTTTTATATCTTTCCCCTCTCACCCCAGACCTATGCCCTCTAGTTCTGGACTCACCCACCCTAGGCAAAAGACATTGCCTTTTTATCGTATCCATGCCCCTCATAATTTTGTAAACCTCTATAAGGTCACCCCTCAGCCTCAGACGCTCCAGGGAAAACAGCCCTAGCCCATTCATCCTCTCCCTATAGCTCAAATCTCCAACCCTGGCAACATCCTTCTCAATCTTTTCTGAACCCTTTCAAGTTTCACACCTTTCTGATAGGAAGGAGACCGGAAATGCATGCAATATTCCAACAGTGACCTAACCAATGTCCTGTACAGCCGCAACATGACCTCCCAACTCCTGTACTCAATACTCTGACTGATAAAGGAAAGCATACCAAACGCCTTCTTCCCTATTCTATCTACCTGCGACTCCACTTTCAAGGAGCTATGAACCTGC
This sequence comes from Chiloscyllium punctatum, assembly GCF_047496795.1. Classification (NCBI taxonomy): domain Eukaryota; kingdom Metazoa; phylum Chordata; class Chondrichthyes; order Orectolobiformes; family Hemiscylliidae; genus Chiloscyllium; species Chiloscyllium punctatum. The sequence continues at coordinate 32,315,081 of NC_092743.1, forward strand.
ACTCCAAGGTCTCTTCTTCAGCAACACTCCCTAGGACCTTACCATTAAGTGTATAAGTCCTGCTAAGATTTGCTTTCCAAAAATGCAGCACCTCGCATTTATCTGAATTAAACTCCGTCTGCCACTTCTCAGCCCATTGGCCCATCTGGTCCAGATCCTGTTGTAATTTGAGGTAACCCTCTTCACTGTCCACTACACCTTCAATTTTGGTGTCATCTGCAAACTTACTAACTGTACCTCTTATGCTCAGATCCAAATCATTTATGTAAATGAGAAAAAGTAGAGAACACAGCACCGATCCTTGTGGCACTCCACTGGTCACAGGCATGGTGCAACAGTGTTTGTAACTTTGCCCAGATACATATTTGCTATTCCCTTTTGAAATGTTGGTACATGGTCCTAAATGAAGGAAGCCTTGCCTTGCCTTACCAATGGCATCAGTACTACATGTTTCTTTCGAACTTATCCTTTCAGGAGACTTATCACAAGAGAATCACCCTAGTGATTCTATTGAAACACATGGCTTGCTGAGCCAATTCAGAAGACAGTTAAGAGTCAATTGCTATGGATCTGGAGTCACATGTAAGCCAAACCAGGTGAAAGCAGTAGATTTATTTAAGAGGAATTTGTGAAGCAGGTGGGCCTTTACAAAACTTAATCGTAGTCTCATGGTAACAATTACTGAGGCCAGCTTTATATTCCAGATTTTATTAATTGAATTTAAGTTCCAATAGCTGTCTTCATGGGGTTTGAACCAACATCCAAAGGACATGATCCTAGCCCAATGACATTACCTCAGAGGGAAAGCCAGGAAAGATGCAAGGGCTGACCATCTAAATTTAGACACTGATGCTTCAATCACTCCTCTTTCCATTAGATCTTAAGACCATAAAATATAGGATTAGAATTAGGCAACTCAGCCTATCGAGTTTGCTTCTCCAGCCTCCTCCCACTTCCTCAAGACTACCTACCCCTCCATCTACCTTTGTGTCATCTGCAAACTTAGCAACAATACCCTCAGTTATTTCGACCAGATCATTAATGTAGAATGTGAATAGTTCTGGTCCCAACACTGAGCCATGTGGAACTCTGCTAATCACTAGCTGCCATCCTGAAAAACACCCCTCTATCCTTATTCTCTGTCTTCTGCCAGTCAGTCAATCTACTATCCATTCCAGTATACTGCACCTAAAACTTATCTTATTTAGCACCCTTCAATGCAGTACCTTGTCAAAGCCTTCTGGAAATCCAAATAGATCCAATTCACTGACTCTCCTTCGTCTAACATGCTCATTACCTCCACAAAAAATTCTAACAGATTAATCAGGCATGACCTCCCCCTGATGAAGCTGGGCTGATTCAGCCCTGTTTCACCATGAACTTGCAAGTAGTCCACAATCTTATCCTTGGTAATGGACTTTACAATCTTACCAATAACCAAAGTTAGGCTAACCAGCCAATAGTATCCTGTATCCTTCTCTTCTTAAGCAGGTGTGTCATATTAGCCATTTCCCAATCCTCTGGACCCACACTGATTCCTGTGACTCTGGGGTGGAATCCATCTGGTCCAGTGATTTATCCACCTTCAGACTTTCAGCTTCCCCAGCAGTTTTTGGAATGCTGCTGATGTCTTCCATTGTGAATGCTGATGAAAGGAACCAATTTAGTTCCTCTGTCATTTCATTGCTCCCCATCATTGCTTCTTTAATCTCATTTTCCAGTGATCTAATGTCTACTCTCAGCTGTTTTATATCTTTTAGATATCTAAAAGAACTCATGAAATCTTTTTTAATCCTAGGTATCTCTCATGTTTCATTCTGTGCACTAGCCCACCAAACCCTCCACCCATTCTGTTATCGTGTGTTCGTTTTAATGGCTTTCTGATCCCCTAGCCTTGAATTAATCTTCATCACATTGTATGCTGCTTCTTCTGCTTTTATGCTGTCTCTGACTTCCCTTGTCAGTCATGTTACCTCATTCCAAGTACCCCCCCCCCCCCCCCCCCTCAGCATGCTTCCTCTCCCTTGGGATGTATTTCTGCTGTGGCTTCTGAATTACCTCAAGGAACTCTTGCTATTGCTGTTCCATCATCCTCTCTGCTAGGCTTTCCTTCCAATAAACTCTGACCAGCTCCTCCCTCATGTCTTTATTTTTACCTTTACCTTACATCTGATTCCAGCTTCTCCCATTTCAAACTGCAGGATGAATTCGATAATATTATGGTAACTGCCTGCTAGGGGTTCTTTCAACTTAAGCTCCCCAATCAGGTCTGACTCATTACACATCACCAAATCCAGAATTGTCTGTTCCCTAGTGGGTTCTACCACAAGACGCTCTGGAAAAAACCATCACATATACATTCTGTGAATTCCTTTATAGTCCAATTATTTTTGGCAGAGAATATTGTAATTGCATGAAGCTATTTTTTAAATAATAACCTAGCTTCAACACTATGACACACAGTGGTAATATTTTAAGTGAGAACATAAGGTAGAGCAAGTAGTGATGACTGTGAGACGACAAGCTCAACTTTTTGTTACTCTTTTTGTTAAACATCCTCATCAGTGTTGTGCTTATACTCTCTATGGTTTTTATTTCCAAGAGGAAGGAGGCTTAAAAAGAGATATAGAATTTCTCAGGATAGGATTCTTGATAGTGTCCTGAAAACCTTGAGAGTAATGTTTTCACAAATTGTTACATTCAACAGCCTGCATTCCTACATTTACGTTGCAGTGTTTGAAATTGTTTTTGATCACATCTTCCATGGCTCATTTCTAAATAACTTAACTGCATTTCATGGTATAATCAAAGGCATGACAACAAAATTACTCAATACATCATTTTTAGCACACATTGTTATCAGATTTGGGAAGAAACCAAGTTCAAACGTTTCTCTGTAAACAAATTAACCTGTACACTTCGGCTGCAAAGTGGGTCTCCATAACATTGGTAGTTCTGGTACTAGGGGTGAAATCTACTCACTTGTGTTCAAGTCCTTCCATGGCCTCACCAGTCTCTTCAGCCCTCCAAAACCCAGGCCCTAATCCACATTATTTGTATTTGATCACTTGCCTCAGCTCAACAATAATGACTTCAACTGTTTTATGCCTAAGGTCTGAAATTCTTTTTTGAACTAGGTAAAAACAAGGGCTGCCAATGCTGGAAACTAGAGTCTAGATTAGAGTGGTGCTGGAAAGTTCAGTTCAGGCAGCATCCAAGGAGCAGGAAAATCGATGTTTCGGGCAAAAGCTCGTCATCATTGATGTACCAATTCTTTTTTGAATCCTATTCTCCTCTGTACCAGTTCACTCTTCCTTAAAATTTACCTCCTTAACCAAGTGTTTCATAACACAGCGTAACATTTCCCACATTGGGTCAGTATCAATTTTTGACCAAATGCAATACTTTTATTTGATTAAAGATTTTAAAATGAAAGTTATTGTCATTTTTTGCAAGATCTTAATACTGGAGTATCTCCCTGATTTCTCTAACTCCTATTAAAAGTTGAGCTTGTAGTCTCACAGTCACCACTACTTGTTCTACCTTATGTTCTCACTTAAAATATTACCACTGTGTGTCATAGTGTTGAAGGTAGGTTATTATTTAAAAAATAGCTTCATGCAATTACAATATTCTCTGCCAAAAATAATTGGACTATAAAAAAGCCACTTCAGTTAGCTTTAGGTTTCATTTTATCTCTGTCCACATTCTGTTATTAGAGTAAACATTCCCATCATAACCACAGAAACATTGCTCTCACTCTATTTCCTGACAAGTGTGTGTTTTGCTTGTTTGAAGTTTACATCAAGAATGTAAATGTTCCTAACTGGGAAAGCTAATGCTAAGAAGCATTTCCCATGTTTCAAGTACAAATTGTACCTTTCGCATTATTCTAAGCATTCATGCACAAAGAACTTTAGACAAACAACTAGTTGTTGCCAAGCATTCAAAAGACATAAAGTTGTCCATATTTGCATGTGAGTCACATGCTCACTATGGAGGTTCACAGCATTGGAAAATCCAAATGAAAAAGAGTAAGGGAGAAAACATCACAAAGATGCAGAATCCTTCCTCAGAATAACTAAAACCATTTTCACTGAATGTTGAAGTTATATTGCAATTTAACAAGATCAAGGATTGTAGAATAGAAGTTATTGTTGATGAAATTAAAGGGTAAGTTAGGCAGCCTGACTAATTGACATTCCATCCACAACCTTCAACATTCATTCTCTCCACCACCTCCATCAGTGGCAGCAGTAAGTGCAATCTACAAGGTGCATTTCAGTAGCTTACCAAATCTCCAGCAACCAGCAAGTGACGTATTAAATATCTCTGTCAGAGCCCCATTAATCTCCACCCTTGCCTCCAAAGCACCCTGGGATACATGTCATCAGGCCCTGGGGATTTGTGCACCTGTATGCCCATTAAAACATATAAAACCCCCTTCTTAGTAATCTTAACATGTTCTAGAACCTTACCATCCCAATCCCACTACAATGACTTTCTCCTCTGTGAATACAGATGGGAAATATTCATTTAACACCTCACCCATGTCAATTGACCCCATGCACAGGTTGCCTCTTTGGTCTCTAATAGGTCCTACTCTTTTCCCTCCTAATCATCTTACTCTTAATATACTTATAAGAGGCCTTGATCCCATCAGCCAAAGATATTTTGTGGCCCCTCTTTGTGCTCTAATTTTCTTATTATGCAATCTCCTCTACTCTCTATACTTTTGAAGGGCCACCCCACATTTTAATGCACTGTACCTGACATATGTTTCCTCCTTTGCTGCAGAATTACAATGAAAGTTGGCTTTGTAGCCTGAGGCTATTCAATGTCAATCCCATGAGCTCATTCAATAAAATATGTTTGCATCTACAGATGGCCCATTTCCATAGAAGTCACATAACACTTACCCTTTTTCCGGTAGACACTCAGATTTCCATCACCATTACTGCTGATCCTGAGCTGGCAACTAATCCCATCATACTTGACTGTAGATGAACTCCCCAGAAATCCTTGACTCTGTAAGTGGAATGATGGAATAATAAACAGCTATCAAACTGATTTACTAACAGCATATGAGATGGTCATCAATGAGTAATATAGATGCTAATAAATGGCTGGAAGTATGAAGAACCACAAACAATTGTCAATGGGCTATGTCTGCTGTCTAATATTTTAAATACTGAGTTTCTCCTCATGTTAAATTCCTCCTTAATGTTGTTCCTCCCTATCTCTGTAGATTCAGTTGGCCTTCTACTTTTCTAAGAATTCTGCATTTTTGTAGATACCCTACTTCATTCAGGCTGCTCTTTCTGGCGGAGTCTCTAGTCACTCACAGTTATCTAACAAGCAACTGACAAGGGGTTTAGACTGAAAGCTTTCAAAGAAAGAGTCGTTAAAGGCATCATCTGCACAGCACCCAAGTGGAGATTCAGCCCTAAAGCTCCAGCCAGACAAGGTGCATGCCATGGGAAAGAGAAATTCATAAAACATTGAGAACATATAAAGAATCACTTTCCAATGAATATTGTCAAGGGAGAGAGTGCTACACAGATTTATCCCAAACATTTGAGGTCAGGCAATGCTGCAGGTCTCTGTTTGCACAGCCCAGATGACGATCTTCATGCCTTTTCCATGATTCAGTTGAAATGACACTTTGTCAACAAATTTCTCGCCACCAATATCTGTGTGATTGAGCCACTCCTGAAGAGAATGGACAGTTGTTGTGGTTCTGTTTGCCGAGCTGGGAATTTGTGTTGCAGTTGTTTCATCCCCTGTCTAGGTGACATCCTCAGGGCTTGGGAGCCTCCTGTGAAGCGCTTCTGTGATCTTTCCTCCAGCATTTATAGTGGTTTGAATCTGCCGCTTCCGGTTGTCAGTTCTAGTTGTCTGCTGCAGTGGCCGGTATATTGGGTCCAGGTCGATGTACTTATTGATTGAATCTATGGATGAGTGCCATGCCTCTAGGAATTCCCTGGCTGTTCTCTGTTTGGCTTGTCCTATAATAGTAGTGTTGTCCCAGTCGAATTCATGTTGCTTGTCATCTGCATGTGTGGCTACTAAGGACAGCTGGTCGTGTCGTTTCGTGGCTAGTTGATGTTCATGGATGCGGATCGTTAGCTGTCTTCCTGTTTGTCCTATGTAGTGTTTTGTACAGTCCTTGTATGGGATTTTGTACATTACATTGGTTTTGCTCATGCTGGATATCGGGTCCTTCATCCTGGTGAGTTGTTGTCTGAGAGTGGCTGTTGGTTTGTGTGTTGTTATGAGTCCTAGTGGTCGCAGTAGTCTGGCTGTCAGTTCGGAAATGCTCTTGATGTATGATAGTGTGGCTAGTCCTTTGGGTTGCGGCATGTCCTCATTCTGGTGTCTTCCCTCTAGGCATCTGTTGATGAAATTGCACAGGTATCCGTTTTTGGCGAATACATTGTATAGGTGTTCTTCTTCCTCTTTTTGCAGTTCTGGTGTACTGCAGTGTGTTGTGGCCCTTTTAAATAGTGTCTTGATGCAACTTCTTTTGTATGTGTTGGGGTGGTTGCTTTCGTAGTTCAGGACTTGGTCTGTGTGAGTGGCTTTCCTGTATACCTTTGTGGTGAATTCTCCGTTAGGTGTTCTCTGTACCATCACGTCTAGGAATGGGAGTTGGTTGTCTTTTTCTTCCTCTTTAGTGAATCGGATTCCTGTGAGTGTGGGGTTGATGATCCAGTGTGTGTTCTCAATTTCTGTGTTTTTAATGATTACAAAGGTGTCATCCACATATCTGACCCAGAGTTTGGGTTGAATTTGCGGTAAGACTGTTTGTTCTATTCTTTGCATTACCGCTTCTGCTATGAGTCCAGAGATGGGTGAGCCCATGGGTGTGCCGTTGATTTGTTCATATGTTTGGTTGTTGGAATGGACAGATAGAATGGACAGTCTATCAGTTTATTCAGGCATAATTTCAGACACTTCTTTTATTCCACTTCCAATGTTCATCTCCCACCTTTTATTTTAATTTTCCCTCATATTGTCCCTCATAAAAAATGTTAGACAGCACCTTCCAAACCCACAACCACTTCCATCTGGAAGGCCTAGGGTGCCAGATACATGAGAATAGCATCACCTGATGTTCCTCTCCAAGCTACTCACCATCCTGACTTGGAAATATATCCCAATTCCTTCACTGTTGCAGGGTCAAAATCCTGGAATTCCCTCCCTGATGGCTTTGTGGGTCCACCGACAGCTTGTGGACTGCAGTGGTTCAAGACAACAGCTCACCACCACCACCACCACCTCAAGAACAACTAGGAATGGGCAGTCAAGGTTGGCAAGCTAGCAGTGTTCACATCCACAGATGAATAAAGAAAATTACTCTTGAATTATGGAACTACTTATTCTTTCTTCTGTAATTATTTTTTTAAACCAAGCTCAAAAGTCTCCTAAACAAAGCTTGGTTAGTTGTATGCTCTTTCAAAATTTGGTTTTGTTCTGCACTATTGACATTCAAAGTGCAGGGAGGTGACATGGTCTGAGTTGCTGTGGAAAACTGGCTCAGATGCTGGGCTAAATGGCGTCCTTATGTTCTGTGACAATTCAATCATTCCATGACCTTTCGAATTCATTTAAAAAAAAGAGAAGGTCTTTGTGGGAATTGAAAATGACCTTCACAGTTTCTGAAGAAGTATCTGCACTGTGGGATTCATTATGATGGCTTTTCTATTGGTTCTGCTTTCTGATGATTGTCATTATAGCAAGAGTGTCACACAGGATTTTCAGTAAAAATATCAATAATTCGGATAGAAGATCAAATCATCTCTCCTACCTGTCCAAAGGTTCTGCAAAGCAAGTTGGATTCAGAGGTACTGTAAAGCTCACAATGGAAAACCTCCCCTTTGTGGTATAACACCAGAAAGTCACATGTCTCATTTCCTGAGCATTCTGCAAAGTGAAAGATGATGGTTTTCAATAAGTGAAACTTTGCAATTTATCTCAAGCACAAGTAGAAATATTTTAACAGGCAAACCAGACAGGAGACAATAAGGTTCATTTATCTAACTGTGTACTTTCAGCACCTGCACCTGCACTCACCCCTTTCCAAAGCTTTTGAACATTCTTGGGTAAATTTGCTGTTAGGTTTAAACATGGTTCTGTCACATCTATGATTCAGAGTAAAATTAAAAACAAGCTTATGGAATAAGAAAGGCTCATGTCTCTGTTGACTGTAATAGTGTAGGGTCATTTCACAAGTCATTTCAGCTTGTGAAGGGCCCAAAACTAAGTGATGCAAATAGTCATCTGATGACATAGATCTTGAGTATTTCTGAGAAAAGTTTTGTTGACGTTTTTAATCTTGCACCTGCCCGGTCTATTTGCATTAATACCATTGTAAAGAGCAAACATCACTATACTGTATTGGGAAAGAATGCTGGTTCATTGAAAAGTGGTCTCTGATTGATTAAAGCACTGTCGTGTAGAATGCACTAGTTAATGATGACTGCCAGGTAACTGCTAAGCTTTGTTTACATTTTTCAACGAAGCACATTGACTCTGATTAGTCAAAGCATTGCCCTGACAAATGAACCAGAGAACTGCTGTCAACAATTTTGTTCCATTGAAACGGGTGCAGTAAGTGTGTATGTTCTTTTTATTTTAAAGAACAGGGCCTTGTGTATTAATATGCAGCTTCCAGTACATCTTGGTATAACTTGTAGATTGTCCCAATGAATGCAATATAAAAAGTTTTGACAATTTTTTGTTGTATTCATATTATGAATACTAAATAGTTATTTATAAACACAATGAGAAATTAACTGGGATTAATAAAATAACTCTTTCAAACTGTAGGCATCGGGACAGTGGGCTGATTTGCCTCCTCCTGTACTTCACAATTGCATAGCTGCAGTTTTCCCTATTTTCTGACTTAGTGTGGAGTGGGTGTGTTAAGTGTTGACTCAGTTGACATCTCTCCCACTAAGAAAGCTTACAGGATCATGCATCCATCAGCTTGCTAAGGGATGACTGGTGAACACCAACAAGCTTCTTAGTGAATTATAGCTTCAATAATGATGTCAAGGATCCCCAGAAACTACTTGCCTCCAACTGTAATCTGACAGCAAGTAAAGATTTACATTTCAGATGATCCATCAGTTAGAAGGTAGAACTGCTTTTGCTTCTTGTGGAATAGTATTATGGGAAAGAATGAATCCAGGATCTTGGCGTTTAGGGCAGGGATGGCCTTTGGAAGATGCCCTCCCATTTGTGTCTCTAATTGTTTGCCTATTGGGACAAATGGATACCCCCTCCAACACCCTGTCAGGCAGGGTCACCGTAGTTACCCAGCTTGAACCCAGTCACATTTGTTGTCTGCCGGGAAGCCAAATGTTCATGGAGGTGGTTCACTGAGGTCCTCAAATAGCTGCTAATTGATCACTTCAAGGTTGTAAGTTGAGAAAGTCCCCAAGTCACCTTTGATGGCCTACATCATCCTCAATGGGCTTTGTCGCTCTTTGAATCAATTGGACAACACAAGTGATATGCTAGTGGTTCATATAGGAAAAAAAAAACACAGGTCATTTGGTAACGGAAAACAAAACCATTCAGTTATGTTCCCATGCTGTACATCTCTATGACTCTATGACTCTAAGTCCCACTCTACACATTGGTTAGGTGGAAAGAAGAGGGTAGATGTCTCTGCCAGACCAACTCACCAAATTATTTTTCCTTCCCAACATTTTTGTCATTATCTCTAGAGAGGAAAACCCCTTTGAGGTTTTGGTTGAAACTGAATTTCAAAGAATGAGTCCAAGAAGTAATAAATGGAACAATAAATGAAACAGACACATTAGCAGTATAGGAAGTGGTTTTTAACTTTTAACAAAAATTACTTCAACTCATGTTTTGTTTTACACAAAGGAGCCACAGATCAGAACCAACAGAATGCAGTCCCTAAGGCATCCACTGGTCACAATGCTCCTCTGAAATGAAGAAAGACAACATTTACCTCACTCGTCTGGCTTTTCCTTGGGCTGAACTCTACAGCCTCTAACTGGGCACCTTTTTGGCAGGATTGCAAATAAAATGTGAGAATGACTATCCAGATGCTGCCCATTGCCATTTCTGTAAAATGGGACAGATATATGGCAGGAGATTTGCTAGGGAGTTACTCGGGATGGATTAAATTAGTCCGACGGGGCGGGGATGGGGGAACCCTAACTAGTAGTGAGACGAAAGAGAAGGTTGACACTAGTACAGATGTTAAAGCGAGCAAATTAAACAGACAAGGCAGGCAAGAGCACAGCAGGGAATGAGGGAAGGTTGATGAATTAAATTGCATTTATTTCAATGCAAGAGGCTAGACAGGTAAGGCAGATAAACTAAGGGCATGGATAGGAACATGGGACCGGGATATCATAGCTATTATAGAAACATGGCTGAAGGAGGGTCAGGACTGATAGTTCAATGATCCGAGGTACAGATGCCATAGGAAGAATAAATGTGGAAACAGGAGAGGAGGGGGAATGACATTTTTCATTAGGGAAAACATCATGATAATTCTTAGGATATTCCTGAGCGATTGTCCAGTGAGGCTGTATGTGTGGAACTTAGAAATAAGAAGGGAGTGATCACTTTTATAGAATTGTACTATAATCAGCAGGAAATTGAGGAGGAAATATGTAGGGAGATTGCAGATAGTTGTAAAAATAATAGAGTTGTAATAGTGGGGGTTTTAACTTAACTTTCCAAACATAGACTGTGACTGCCATAGTATTAAGAGCTTCGACGGGGAGGATTTGTTAAGTTTGTTCAGAAAAAATTCTCAATCAATAGGTAGATAGCCCGACTAAAGAAGGGGTAAAACCCGGCCTCTTCTTGGAAGATAAGACAGGACATGTGACTGAGGTGTAAGTGGGAGACTACTTTGGAACTAGTTACCATAATTCTATGAGCTTTAAAATAGTTATGGCTAAGGATAGGTCTGGTCTACAAGTTAAAGTTCTAAATTGGGGCAAGGCTAATTTTGATGGTATTGTGCAGAAACTTTCAATAGTTGATTGGGGGAAGCTATTCACAGATAAGGGGACATCTGGCAAGTGAGAGGTTTTAAAAAGTGGCATAATGATAGTTCATGGCTAGCATGTCCCTATTCGTGTGAAGGGCAAGGTTGGCAGAAGTAGGGAACACTAGATGACTAAGAGATAGCTTTAACAGATAGGTAAAGAAGAACGCAAAGAGATTCTACAAGTAAATTAAGGGCAAAACAGTAACTATAGAGAATAGGGCACTTAAAGATCAATGAGACAGTCTATGAGCAGAACCACAGGAGTTGGGCAAAATCCTAAACAAATATATTTAATCAGTATTTACAGTGGAGAAAGACATAAATAGTGGGAAATAAATAGTGATGTCTTGAAAAGAGTCCACATTACAGAAGAAGAGGTGCTGAAGGCCTTAAAATTCATAAAGGTAGATAAATTCTGGGACTTGATTAAATGTATCAGAGGACATTGTGGGAAACTGGGGGAAGAAGTTAGAAGACCCTTAGCAGAGATATTTGTATAATTGACAGTCAAGGTGAGGTGCCAGAAGACTGGAGGGTGGGTAATGTTGTGCCATTATTTAAAAAGGCTGCAAGGAAGGTCCAGGGTGCTGCAGACCAGTAACTTAACATAAGTGCTGGGTATGTTGTTGGAGGGGATTCTGAGAGACAGGACCTACATGTATTTGATCAGCAATAGTCAGTATGGCTCTGTGTGCTGGAAATGGTGTCTCACAAATTTGACTGGGTTTTTTGAAGAGGTGATGAAGAGGATATATGAAAGCAGAACGGTAGACCTTGTCTATATGGACTTCAGCAAGCCCTTTGACAAAATATAGCATGGTAGTGTGGTTAATAAGGTTAGATCACATAGGATCCAGGAGGAGCTAACCAACTGAATACAAAATTGGTTTGATGATAGAAGGCAGAGGGTGGTAGTAGAGAGTTATTCTTAAGACTGGAGGCTTGTGACCAGTGGTGTTCCTCAAGAATTGGTGCTGGCGCCACTATTGTTCATCATTAATATAAGTGATTTGGATGATAATATAGGAGGCATGGTTAGTAATTTTGCAGATGACACCAAAATTGGTGGTATAGTGTTCAGTGAATAAGGTTATCTAAGAGCACATGGGATCTTGATCAACTGAGCCAATGGGCCAGATGGAGTTTCACTCCGATAAATGTGAGGTAATGCACTTTGGTAAGATAAACCAGGGAAGGAGTTCCATAGTAAATGGTAGCGCCCTGGGGGGTGTTGTCGAACAGATAGACCTAGGATACATAATTCCTTGAAAGTGGAGTAACAAGTAGATAGGGTGGTAAAGAAGGCTTTTAGCATGCATCTCTTCTTGGTCAGAGCATTGGGTACAGGAGTTGGGATGTCATGTTGCAGCTGTACAAAACATTGGTAAGGCCTCATTTGGACTACTGCGTACATTTTTGGTTGCCCTCCTATAGGAAGGATGTTATTGAACTGAAAAGGGTGCAAAACAGATTTACAAGTACATCATCAAGACTGGAAAGTTTGAGTTATAAGGAGAGGCTGGATAGGCTGGGACTTCTTTCTTTGAAGCATTGGAAACTAAAGGGTAGCCTTATAAAGGTTTGTAAAATCATGTGGACCATAGATAAACCAAGGTCTTTTACACGGAGCGTAGGTTTAAGGTGAGAGAGAAACAATTTAACAGGGCCTGAATGAGTTGTCAGAGGAAGTGATAGAAGTGTGTCCATTTACAAAATTTAAGACATTTGGACAGATATCTGGAAAGGAAAGGTCTAAAGGGATATTGATCAACGTAGGCAAATGGGACTAGTTCAGTTGAGGAAACCTGGTCAGCATGGATGAATTGGGCCACACAGCCTATTTCCGTGCTGTATGATTCCATGACACTATATCATGAGCTTGTAAGTATCATTATCAACAGCTCGCCCACAAAAGTTACTTCATTGTTAATTGATTTCCCAAGCCAATTTACCTAAATATTTCTGTGTCCATGCCATAACATCGTTGGTGTTGGCAGGCAAGCTGGAGTGGTGCGGCCATTTTCTCAAAACAGACGGGTTAAAAGGTGGTAAGAAGTGAACATTGCTCATGGGGTCTTAAAGTTGAGGCTAATCTTGGAAATGCCAACTAGCATTCTAGAATGAAGCTATTAAATAGGAAGAGGAATCAAAATGGATATAGCACAGGTCAACAAGAATATTCAAGAGCTAAGCAGCCTTAGGACAACAAATAAGGCATCCAGGTACAGTTGAGATATGTTCCAATGAGAGAAAAGGAGACTGCAGCTAAATCCAGAGAGCCCTAGAAGATGGAAACATATTAATAAACTTGTATGAGTTTTTTGATGAGCTAACGGAAATGATTATTTCTGGTACTTCTGTTGATATTGTGTTGAACAACTTCCAAAAGACTTCTAATAAAGTGTCACATAATACCACAGCAGCAAGGGTGAAGACCATGGTATAAAAGGGAAAGTGATAACATGGACACAGTGCTGATTGACAGGTAATGGAGCAATGGAGAACAGGGAAGGAGCAGGGGGTGTGGTTAGCTGTAATGTTTCTACTGATCACCAGCACAGACATAACAGGGTAAATTTTTGCCATCAGTCTGTAACCATTGTAAAATTCTTGTGAATGAAATGATGAAGCAATCAGAGCGAGTTGACTTATCTGACCTGTGAGACAATCTAGAAGCTGTCTCTGACGATTAGTATGCACTGGTAAAACTTTGCTGATGTCTGTGCCTTCGGAGTTCAGAATCAGCTGGGATTCATCAACACTTTCAAACTGTCGGAACACTTCAGGTGGAAAAATTAAAAAAAACAACATTGTTTAAGAAATATAAGAATCAATAAATGAGCAAAAATTATTCCCCTGATAATTGATGCTTATCTTACTCTCTCCTTGACTTTCCAGGTTGTGTGTACTGAAAGGAATCAAAAGGCAGACGATGGAATATGCCATTAATGGAGAGTTTGGATATATTGGCTTTATACAATATCACACAGAGGTATGAAGATAAGTAAAATACAAATGAAAATGGAGCTTTATGAAGCACATTTTTTAAAGACACACATACAGTTCTTCTCCCTGTTTGTGTCCCTTGATTAGTTTTATCTTTGTCTTACTACATACAGTGATGCTTTCCTATTCCTACTACAAATTATTTGTACCATGTCATCTGCAATACCATTAATCCTCAGAGGTTATCTTGCAAAATTTCAAATTATCCATTCATCCTGAAATCTTCACTAATCCACCCTTGGACTAATGACCTTCCAAATCAACAGCCCGCCCACTCAGCACAAATGTACACTGTGCACAGTTTAAACTTCTGATTCTACTCTCAGATACTTGTTCAGTGTCATTTATCTTTTTGTTATTGTACTTCCCTGACTGAGAACAGCCAATTACTGGGATCTTACTGGGTGACCATGAGTACGATTTCCCAAATACTGATGGTTTCAGGTGGAATATCCCAAATTGTCAATCTTTTGGGTAAGTGGAGTGAATTACTGGCTTCCTGTGTTATTCACCCACCCTCTTCAGTTGGGTGCAAAACCTTAGGAAGTGTGGTGGCCTCCCTGGACCCTCTCTGATCCTCAAGGTGCATTGTTATTGGGAAGAGATTGAAGTTATTGAATTCCTTAAGGAAGATTATTTCATGAAGGTTTCCAGCATGACTTCTGTCTTAATTGCTCGTACCTTCTGGTCAAATGCAAGCTGATTAAGACTAAAGTTTCAGGTACATCTAAACAGGCTATTTCCTGAGGGTTTCGGACCTTTAATGGCCCACCTCCAGCACTAAATGGGATGCACATAAGATGACCTTTTTGTACTACCTTGTAATCAGTGGCACTTTACTCAGGCAAGAACAAGTTAACTGCATGTGCTTTCCCTGAAGTTTACCCTGCAGGATATGGTCCAGTGTTGGATTCACCCCTTCAACTGCTGTGCTATCTACTTGAAAATGATAGAGAAGGCTTCCACCTTTGCTTGCTGAAACTTAGGAATTAAACAAGCTGTTTCTGCCCTTAAGTCTGAGTCAGTGGTGTCTTCACAATAGGATACATGCTTCTCAACTCAAGCAGTCTTAGATCAAACCCCTTTACCTGCCTTTTTTATCCTGAAATACTCTCACATAGCTCTCGTTAATCATCCCTTTGTTTCCCAATACTCGCTCTCACTTTTGTCTTCACACTTTCTCTTTCTCTTCTTTCTCCTTCATCTCCCTTGGTCTTTCCTTCCCTTCTTAGTGAAATTCTAATGGCCGCTGCCCAAGTTTAAACTCGCTACTGCTACATTTTCCATTTCAGCATCATTAATTTGCACCCGTAAACTGATGGTTATGTTTTAAAAAATTCAGGCTTTCTAACTTCCAATGGATTTCCAATTTCAAGTGCTTCGCTAAACTTGTTAACTCTTTGTGAGTCAAAACTTTTAAATCTTCAGAAGTAACTTTGCCTAATACTGCTAGGAACGCAGTGGCATCAAACATAGACATCTCTATCCTGTAACAGTGCAAACTCAAGAAAGCCTCTTGCAGTTTTAAAAAAAAAATTAGTTTCAAAGTGACTGCTTACCTACTTCAGTACTTGCATTTCATCTGTTAGTTCAAACAGTGTCCACAAGCTCCCAATTTGTTGTGGCCAAATCCCAATGAGACCCAATCCACTCTGACCAGACCCCAGGTGAGGTTCTCCAAGTTATTATAGTTCCACACAGAATACTCCAAGTTATCAAACTTCTGGGTGAGAAAGGACAACAGGCTCCCTTTCTTTATTCACTCACCCCTTTAGTTAGTTGTAGCAAGATTAATTTAAAAAAGAATCCCTCCCTTGTGGAGCCTTTCTCCCTGACCCAAATGAATTTATGTTTTAAAAGGAGTCAATACAATCAGGCTTTCTTGAATTAAGAGAAGAGTATGTTTATTAATTACTAAGCACAAGAAGAAAGAATAATGTAACACACATATCTGCAGATTAGAAATGTGAAATGACTTCAAAAAAAAGATAAAACTTAAAAGATATATGGGTCAGTCCCTGAGTTATTCATGAAGAATGAATCGAGATGTTGACAGTTCAGCAATTGATTTCAGAATCCTTGATTTTTTTCAAGTTTGTTGAATTTCTTTTGCACTGTTTCCATTTTCTGGAGGTTTTCTGGCAGCAGTCAGAGTGAGGAAGTCTTTCTTTTAACCTACTTCCATTTGACTAGCTTGCTGGCTGGCTGTGGAGAATGTGCAAACTCCACACAGACACTCAGAGAAAAATTGTATTTTACCTGCAATGCTGGAGTGACTAGTGGGTGGCTCTCCAACTGTGACAATCACAGCACACTTGAGCTCAAACGCAGGTTGGGGATACATGAATATCTCAGCCCATAGGCATTCACATGTGCCTCAGTTTATTAGGTCACCATCTTCCACTGGCACATCTTAATCCACTGACACACCAAGACCAGACCTGAGCTGGCATTTTTTATATACCTCTGCTCTTGCATATTCATGAAAGGAGAAGACACAAAACATATCTCTCAGCTGTCTTATTGTCCAACATATTCACAGTTTGAGATAATTCCCAGGAGATTGCAGTCAGTCTTACTGCACTTTCTCCCATTAAACTCCATTTCTTTGAACCTTTCCTGACAACTCATCAGGTATGATATTCCAGAGTCTATTTCTCACCCAACAGACAATAAATTAACATCCACAGTTAACTTTTGAGTTGATGTCGCTTTTTTAAAAAATAGAATGCATATTACGATTAATGTTGGATATGCCCATAGATGATCCGGGACGTATGAGCTGTGGCCATGATGACATAAAATAACCATTAGACCCCTTTTGTGTTTGAACAGTGCATCTTTCAATATATCAGGATTTCATTCTTTCTGCATCCTGATTTGTAGATTTCAGCTGAATTATAGCTCTCGAGGCAAATAATGATAACCGCACCTCTTTCATGTTTCGTTGCATAAAAATGACACTGTAGGGATTGTTTGTTTAAATCACAGTGGCTCAGTGGTCAGCATTGTTGCCTCACCAAGGACCTAGGTTCAATTCCAGCCTGGGTGACTGTCTGTGTAGAGTTTGCACGTTCTCCCATGTCTGAATGGGTTTCCTCTGGGTGTTCCAGTTTGTTCCCACAGTCCAAGGATGTGCAAGTTAGGTGGATTGGCCAAGCTAACTTATCCATAGTGTGCAGGAATGTGCAGGCTAGGTGGTTTAGACATGGGAAATGCAGGATTATAAGCATAGGGTAAAGGAAATGGGAGTGGATGGGATGCATTCGGAGAGTGGCTGACTTGATGGACTGAATGGCCTGCTTCCACACTGTAGGGATTCTATGAAATCAATAACGTGAGCATGTGAATTATGTCATAGATTGACTCAGATGGTTAGGTCTAGGATCTGTTTAGTTTCCTTTTGCTTAAAATGTGTTACTTCAACTTCCAAACTGATTAGGAACTGGGAGGAAGAACATTGGAGAAAAATAGTTCCACTATATTTCACCTGGTTATTCATTTGGCTCATTCAGTTTGGGTGAAAGTGAGGACTGCAGATGCTGGAGATCAAAGTCAAAAAGTATGGCACTGGAAAAGCACAGCTGGTCAGGCAGCATCTGAGGAGCAGGAGAGTCGACATTGACTCTGTATAGTTGGAGGGTCCCAAGGTGCAAGATGAGGTGGTCTTCCTCCAGGTGTCAGGTGGCTAGGATTTGGCGATGGAGGAGGTCCAGGACTTGCATGTCCTTGGCAGAGTGTGAGAGAGAGTTGAAGTTTTCAGCCACAGGGCAGTGGGATTGATTGATGCATGTGTCCAGGAGATGATTTCTGAAATGGTCTGCAAGTTGGCAGAACACCTCATCTTCCACCTTGGGACCCTCCAACCACAATGTCAATTTCACTAGTTTCCTGATCTCCCCTATGCCCCCCCCACTTTATCCCAGATCCAACCCTCCAACTTGGCACTGTCCTCGTGACCTGTCCTCCCTGGCCATCTTCCTTCCCACCTACCTGCTCCATCCTCCACTCCAAACGATCACCATCACCCCCACATTCATCCACCTATTGCATTCCGAGCTACCTTACCTGCAACTCCAACCCCCTCCACCACCCCCCCCCCATTAATCTCTCAGCCTCCTTGGGTCCCCCACCCACTACCCTGCACATGAAGAGCTTATGCCCAAATCATCGATTCTCCTGCTCCTTGGATGGTACCTGACTGGCTGTGCTTTTCCACCATCACACTTTTTGACTCATTCAATCTGGATGGCAGGTACGGTCACAAAGGGAAATCCTGATCACAAAAGCGCTGGCAGTTAGGAAAGATCAGGATAATGACTGACAATGGGGCTTAATGTTCATTCAAACAGTAAACACATCCTTTGATAAAATTGCACTGTAACAAGCCAAGAAGAATTCAAATTATCTAAAACACATCTACTCACCAATGCAATCAGACTCAGTGAGAGGGCTGATGGTTTCAGTCCAAGGTAATCGTTCTCCATTCAAAGTGACGCAGAAAGATTTCTGAGTGTCGGCATTTTGCTGAACTGCTCTATATTGTCCTAGAGAATCACAAGTTGGATTCCAAGGACTGGTTTCACACTCTGTTAAACCTGTTAGGGTCACATAGGTAAATGTATGGAGTATCTGGGAATTTGTCAATAGAATAAAATATCTTCCTTAATTGCAACTATTTATTTTTCCCTAATGGTGGGAAAGTAGCAAAAGGACACTATTCTTTTCTACACTGGTGCCAAAGCCTGGTTTTGATGATATATAAAATTCAGTTTGGATACTAGTAAGAGCCTTATTAGCAAAACCAAACTGAAGTTTTGTAATGAATGGTAGTTTTAACTACTGTTGAGCAAAACACTTACCTTGGCCATGCTGTTCAATAATATTATCAGCAGCCCAGTGAGTTAAAATAAAAATCTATAAAGCACAGATGATCAGGACTACCAAGGATAGTTTGTGGTCCTCTGTTCCCTGTCAGTTTCCCATCATTCCCCCTCCCTTTAAACTCCAGGATCCTCCTTCCAGAGATACCTTGCTGCTTGAGCTTCTCCCATCACATCTATCTGTTAACATCTTCCACAGGAAATGATCAAACAGCTACTGGAGAGAGGGGGCACATTCAGATGAGGCCATCCAACTCAAAGTCAATGCACAGGATTGAGTTCACTCCCAGTGAGAGTCAAAATCAGGTCCTTTGTCAAAGTTTGAAACTTTGAAGTGAAATCACTGATTTATTTTGGCATTGTCAATCAGAATGGACCATTTATTGTGGCAAAGGGTAGAAATGCAAAGAGATTGACAATTGATAGGGTAGTGATAATATTGAATTGAGTTTATGAAGTGTTGGATTTGCAAAATAAGAATCAGAGTCCAAGGGGCAGTTAGACATGGTTTGAAGGGCTAAGAGACTTAGGGACATAAAAGAGAAAGTGAGGAACAGGATCCTTTAGTCTACAAGACTGCTACAACATTTAATGAAATTATGGCTGAGCCGCGGCCTAACTCCGTGCATCAGTCTGTGCCCCAATCCTGTAATATCAATCAATTTCAGTTTTAAGTGCAACTATTAATCTTACATCAATTGCTATATGTGGTACTGGAAGGAACTCAAAGTTTTTTGTAAAAGGAATTCAAATTGAGCTGTTGCCTTCTGTGTGAAATCTGTGTAAAAAAATACATCAAAGAGTCTACAGTAGTTGGATGATACATGCTGATCATTCCACAATGTCATAGCTAAGATCAACTGCAATTCCAGGAATTCATTATTGCTGTTCTGTGATGGCAACAGAAGACAGTCTGTACACTCCTTGTGTGGCCACAAAGCAGAACATCAGATGACTGGATTCTGCTTCCAAATTTTAATTTTAACTTAAATCACTGTCATTCCTGCAAACCCTGTGGTCCCAGGTTTGTCAACAGTGAAGTCTTAGAAACACCAATCAAGAGTCTCAGTCATCTAAAATATTCAGAATATATGACTGAACCCTATTGGTCAACCAATCGCATGACCACAGATGACCTGGTCATTGAAGTCACTGTTGTTTGATATAGAATAAATAGTCTGCAGTACTGTGTTTGCAAAATTATAAGTAACTGTGCTTCAAAAGTATGTAAAGTATTGTGGGACAAGGGAATATGGAAGACCCCATGTGAAATGTTGTTGTTTCATTGATTTCTTTCATTGCTAGAAACTTTTAGTGAAATATTTAGTGAAATATAAAATGCACTAGGAGGCTGGAAGTGTGTGTGTGAAGAAGTGGATAAAGCAATCAGAGGCCATGTAGGGTCAGCAAAAGAGATTGGAGCAGGATTGCAGGCGTTGTTGGTAATGGGAAAGGCAGGGGAGAAAGATCAGAGGAGATTTGAAATGGGAAGAGATTAGAGGCAGGGCTGGGAAATGAGCTATGAACAAGGATGGCAGAGGGGACAATCAGAAGCCATCAGTGCAACTGAGTTCTGAAGGAGATTTGTATTGGACTTACAGCATTAACTCTATTACTCTGTCCACAAATACTACCAGGCCTGTTGAGATTCTCCAACAGTTTCTAATTTGATTACATTAGGGGATGTGCGTGTTGTCAATAGCGGTTCTGGAAGGTTGGACAGATCAGATGATGAAGCAGCAGAGAGGTCAGAGGTAAGTGGTAAAAGGCAGGGAACTAGAAAAGCATAAAAATATTCAATATAGACTTAAATATAATACTTACACAGGTGAGCTGAAAAATCTCCAGCAGACACTGTCTTTTTTCCTTCTGGGCATTTTCTACACTTTACATTTCCCACAGCCTCCTGATAAAATCCATGTTGGCACAGAATGCAGGTGCCATCCTGAAAAAAGCTGCCAGCTGGGCATACAACTGTGAAAGGAAAGGACTATAATTTTTCATCTATTTTCATAACAAAAAAAAGCAAATTGGCTTCAACATCACCCAATGAAGCAACATTAAATTAATCACAGGATTACTGTGGAGCAATAGCAGGTCACTTAGCCCATTATGTCTGAGTAAATTGGCTTTGTGCTAATCTCCTATCTTTCCCTTGTAACTCTGAACACTGTATCTCTTTAAATAATCACCTAATGCCTTCTTGAATGCCCCAATTGGTCCTGCTGCCACTACACTTCTTGGAAGCGCATTCTAGGCTCTAACTACCCACTCTGTAAAAATGATTTTCCTCACATGGCATTTGCTTCTTTTCCACGGTACTTTAAACATGTACTTCTGATTCTCAATCAGTTCTCAAAAGGGAACAGCTAATCCTTATCTACTCTGTTCAAATCCTCAAGATTTTGAAACTTTCTATCGAATCTCCTCTTAGCCATCTCCTCTCCAAAGAAGAAACAGTTCCAAATTCTCTGGTCTTTCTGCATAACTGTTTGTTCTCATCCCTGGAACCATTCTTATAAAACTCCTCTTCACTTTCTCCAATTCATTCACAGCATTTCTAAAGTGTGGGGCCCAGAACACAATACTCCAGATGGGGTCTAACTAGTATCTTACAAAAGTTCATCATAACCTCCCTACTCTTGTACGCTGTGTCACTATTTTTGAAATTGAGAAATTTGTGTTTTGTTATGTGCTCTCTCTACCTGGTCCAGCCACCTTGAATGTTGTACAACCCAAGTCTCATACTGTCTCTCCTTAGCCATTTTTGTTCTCTAATGAGGTTAATTTGTACTCATTCAGGAATGTCAGTTTTCAAATTTTTCTTGTGAAGTATGCGCACAGAGACATATCAAGCCTCCCTATGACTATCTCAGTGAGCACTCAGAAGATCAGGTAAAAATGGATCATAGGCACATAATAAATTTGCCAGTACACTATCGCACAGATTTAGTGGCACTTAGCAACTAGAATTGAGCTCTTTTGTCCATGTTTGGTTCAAACTTAATTTAATGAGGTGTAGAAGAGTAAATAGGTCTCTGCAAACTACCTCTAAATCATATCACTGAAGAGGCTGGATCTATATTCTAACTAATCTAGTTATAAGTTACAAAACAGAAATGATTTCAGTTTCCTATGTCCCATGATTAATGTTTACTCTGCCATGAACTCACAAATCTTCATTGGTCAGACTTCAACGCCACCATCACCATCCTCTGAGTCTGTTTGCTCCACAGTTTGCACTGTCACTATCTCTACTTTCAAAGGGGTAATTGAAAATCATTTAAAGTTAAAATAGAACAATCAGCCACCAGCGCAATTAAAAGAGCAATCAGCATGGTATTAGGCTTGTCTAAAATCACTGAATCCTGAAGTAACAGATACTCTTGATAACAGTAATATAATATCTTTGGACTTTCAAAAATACTTTATTATTAACCTTATAATTAAAATCAGAGCATATTGAATCAGAACACAGATAGCAGAAAGCATAGCAAGCTTATTACACAGCAAGAAAACAAGAGTGCACATTGAGAGTAACTACACAAACTGGCAAAAAACATTAGAATCAGGGATTAGTGGTGAGGTCACTGTTTTTCACAATTCACTTTATCAATTTGGACACAGAAATCAAAGTAATATTTCAAATTTAAAATTAACATCAGTTTAGAATGGCAGATGGTACTAGGTGAACTTTACACAAAAAAAATTAATAAAATGCCAAAGACTTTGATAAACCTACAGATTCAGTATATAATTAGTAATTGTTCACAGTATAATTAATTACAAGGTGTTGGATTTTGATAAGAATAAAGCTTATATAATCAGACTCTAAGTGGAGCAGAAGTATGTTGAGATATATGTTCACAGATCTTTTGAAACTAGCACTTCAGTTTAATAAAGCCATTAAAAAAGTAGAAACTAAACATTGGGGTTAATTTAAAGGAGATTAAATTAACACAAGGTGAAGTTGTGTTAAATTTGACATGAAATTTGGTTTATCTACACTTGACATAATATCCACAATTCAGGACTCCACATTTTCAAAGGATAAAGCAGGTGATATGACCTTGAAAGGATAATTAACAGAAAAGGCTGAATGAGCTTTTGCCTTTGGAAAACAAGATTGGTCACTTGAGATTTTAAGATTATGGGTGGAATTTAACGGTCTCCCTTTTTCAGGCTTGGTGGTAGTGGTGGAATTTATGGGGGTGGGAAAATGTACAGAGGGATTCTGCCACCTCTATGCTTCCATACAGATTAAATGTGGGACTAACCATGTAAGGCATTCAACCTGCCACCAGTAGCATTAACCCTGAGCAGGAGCTTACCATTTGGAAAGCATAAGAAGCAAACCCATCTGGGATTGCTTGTAAATTCCTAGTGTGGGGAAGGAGGGTAGTTCCCTCATTACCAGGCACTTAATTCCTAACCAAGGGACCCAGCATCAGTAAGGGGGTGCCAGTTGAAAGCCACCCCAGGCCCTTAGTGCGAACCTATATCTCTCCGTGTAATCCACACCAAAAGAATTCCCTGCACCTGACTCCTACCATCATTCACTATAGGGCCTGACATTGAGCAGTAATAATGGATCTTGGATGTATATCACCCCACCAGCAGCCGCTGACTCATTCATTGGCTGGCACCACTTTGTGTATGGAGCTTCCACCTGACGAGTGCTTGCTCCTGGGGAAGGACTGTTGCTCTTCAGTTAAGTACCTGAGTTGCACTTAATACGGTGGTCTGATACTAAAAGAAGGACATTGGACTCTTGCTCACTTGACATATAGCACTCACCAGCCCTACCACCTCCATTAAAAGCCAACCAATGCAGTATCCATGCAGAAATATTTCCAATTGCAAAGGAGTTCAAAACTGGAGCCTAAAATTATAAAGTTGGCAGTAATAAACTTGCAGGAGGAATTCAGGAGAAACCTCTTCATCAAAGGAGTGGAAAGAATGTGCGACCACAAGGAGTAGTTGAAACAAACAGCAAAGATCAATGTGATCGAGAAAAGCACACAAAAGTAAAAGGAATAGAAGAAGTCACCAAGAGTTGAATAAAGAATGGAGCAAAATGATGTGTGTGGTGTCGACAGCCTGTCAGTTCTGAAATTGCATAGACCAGTTAGGTCAAATGGTTGATGTAACCCAATATTGTTCGCTCTGTGTGCTCCATTGTTCAAACATATCTCATAAATATCTCCATGCTCTGAGAACACGTAAGACTTGGTCATCCTATCACTTTTTTCATTAATCGCCTCTTTGGCATTCAAATAAAATATTTCCCACAAGGGAGCTACGATAATGCAAAGTAGGTTGCATTCATAGTGCACATTTCACAACCTCTGCACATCTCAAAAGTATTTTAAAGTCAGTCAAGTACTTTAACTACCTTAGGTGTAAGGGAAGGAGCAACAACAGCTAATTCGTGGCACAGCAGTCACATAAACAGCAATAAACAGAAAAATTATGGTTAAAAGTCATGTGGGGTCTGAACAGCATAAATTGGGAGAAACTGTTCCAACTCCTGAAAGATCAAGTAGTTAGAGTCTGGAGTGTGCTGCTTGAGAGTGTGATGCAAGCAGTTCCAATTGATGCAATTAAAATGGAAAGTGCTGTTTGAAAAGGAAGTGAGTAGGGTTACAGGGAGATGGCAGGAGAATGGTATTAATTGATATGCTTATTCAGACAGCCAGTGCAGACATGATAGGGTGAATGGTGTCAATGACTAAGCCAGACCACTCAAAACATTCTGAAGCAGGTAGCTCAGACCATAAATTTGCAATTTATTTCGGTAAGTGTACAGTGAAAATTACCGGGATTAAGTTAGCTAGGTTGACTACTAGATTTTAAAACAGGACAAAATTGTATTCACAAAATTACACAATGAAACACAAAGGACAGAATAAAAACCCCTACAAAACTATGCCTATCCAACTGGACTTAATTATGCTGCTCCGAATAAACATAACAGTCCCAAGAAGCAAACTCCCTTTAAAACCCAGTATAAATGGAACACATGCTTACAGGTTGAAGTTGAAGGGCAAAAAAGAGAGAGAGAGAGTTTCCACACAGCTCCCTGTTGAACTCCTCACCAGCTCAAAACTGAAATAAAAGCTGCTCAGCTCAGCTAGTTAGAGAGTTGACCACTCCCTTCTCTTTATCCAAGTCACTTCTAAAACATGGCAGAAGTGGGTACTGCCGATGTTGGAGATTAGAGTCAAGATTAGAGTCAGGGGTGGGGCCAGCACGGTGGCTCAGTGGTTAGCACTGCGGCCTCATAGCACCATAGTCCCAGGTTCAATTCCAGCCTCGGGCAACTGTCTGTGTGGAGTTTGCACATTCTCCCGTGTCTGCGTGGGTTTCCTCTGGGTGCTCCGGTTTCCTCCCACAATCCAAAGATGTGCAGGTCAGGTGAATTGGCCATGTTAAATTGCCCATAGTGTGAGGTGCATTAGTCGGGGGAAATGGGTCTGGGTGGGTTACTCTTTGGGGTGTCGGTGTGGACTTGTTGGGCTGAAAAGCCTGTTTCTATACTGTAGGTAATCTAATCTAAGATTAGAGTGGTGCTGGAAAAGCACAGCAGGTCAGGCAGCATCTGAGGAGCAGGAAAATTGATGTTTCGGGGCCTCATTCCTGATGAAGGGTTTTTGTCTGAAACATCGATTTTTCCTACTCCTTGGATGCTGCCTGACCTGCTGTGCTTTTCTAGCAACACACTAATCTCACCTCTAAAACATGACCACTTTGGCCTGAAGTCTCATCTGTTTATATATAAACAAAAGGCCTCTCAAATTCCTTTTCATCTCTGTACCAAACCAAACTAATCGGAGCCCAGCCCAGTTTATTACCCCTCTGACAAGTATCAAAGACAGAGTATCCATGAGCAAGGAACAGCTTTTAGAAAACAAAAAACTAGCTTTGTGGCAGTGGTCTACCCCTTTCTGATCCATATGATTCTGTGATTCTGTGAAACTGTTAAACAACATCTTCAGCAATGCAGTATTTCTACAGTATGACACGACATTGCTCGCCTTGTGCTCAAGTCTCTGCACTGGAGCTTTAATACACAACTATGTAACTCACAAGCTAGATTGGAAGCACTGAGCTAAAGATCAGAATGTTTCACAGTGTCTAGCAACAAAACAGGAGGAGAAAGGTTGCAACTTGACAAATTAAGTTGCATAAGTAACTTACATTAAATGAACATATATATTTATGCAAAAGTCAAAATGTCGGATGCCAACTTTTACACAAGTAACATTTTGGAAAGTAAGAGTTATTGTCCCCAGTGACATGTTTCCTCTCCACGGATGCTGCCAGGCCTGTAGAGTTGCTCCAGCAATTTCTGTTTTTTGTTTGTTTCAGATCTCCTTCATTGACAGTTCTTTGCTTTATTTTGGAGAGGTAGAAATGCACCCTGTTCCATCACCTCGCGATCACAGGTCAAAGACTATTTTCGTCCAGTCTATCCTCAGAAAAAAACAGCTGGAAGTATTATTCCTAAAATTTGATTTGGTGTATATAGAGGGCAGGATATTTTCTTGCAATTCCTTCCCCTTACAGAGATTTAGTTGCTGCAAGGAATTCATTAAAGAGTGTTAATACTTACCACACCCACTAACATTGTGACCACTTCTCTGTGTAACTGAAATCTTTATGTAACCATCACTACATCCAAGGTGAACAGAGGGTGGGAAGCCATGGCTTTGGTCTGTAGGAATATCGGTGAAGACATCTGCTAAAAACTGTTTGGAATCCAGAGTGAGGTGATAGTTCCCACTGTTAATCAGTTCAGTGAAACGTTTAATCAGCCCATCACCCAGGAGAGCATTTTCTGCAAAAGCAAAAAGAAATGAATTTGTCAATACTTAAAAGAGTTTTACAGTTATTGTGGAAAAGTACAGCACAGAAAAAGGTTTTCCCAGAAAAATCAAAGAAGAGCCATTGGACTTGAAATGTTATCTCTCTTTCTCTCTCTTTTAATGCTTCCACTCCTATGAGCTTCTCCAGTCCTTTATATTTTTATTTAAAGTTGTATTGGAGGTGCCTTTGTGATTAGAGTGATAGTTATGCCCTTGACAGGTTCAAGTCCTTCAATTGTGAAACTCTTTATTTCCTTTCAAAATAATAATAAAACTTGACCCGAATAAAATTTACCCAATATTTACAAATGCACATGAGATTTGCAAAGATACGAAAATTGTTTGATGATGTTCATCCAGTAACTGTGATTATATGCATAAATTTGAAGTAATGCACCTTACCTATATCATGCAGATCAGGAAGAGCAGATGCTGGGATATCCTGAAGCTGTACTTTCCAAGTAACATTTACTCCTAAGTGGTTTATGTTCAAACATCCGACCGACACAGTTGAGTCATCACATACTGAGATCAGCGATGTTTCTCCAGAAATAGTCACCTAGTGAGAGGTAGGAATATTCAGTGCTCCTATTGCTTCCTCTTATGCTCAACCTTGTTGCTGATTCAGGTTTCCCTCAAATATTCAAAGGTTGAGGTACTTTGCAAAGATAAATACCACCAGCATGAGAAATGGAATTCCTTTTAAGTTTGAGGGCCCAATGTCCAAAGCTACCTATATCGCCAACAGCACAAATTAAATGCAGACTAAAGCTAATCTATCACATACTCCGAGTGAGGCTGTAATGTAGATTAAAGTCATTTTAATCAACTTGTTCAGACATATTATGACATACCATCAAACCGGATGGGACATGAGCCTGGTCCTTCTGGTCAAAAGGTAGGAGTATCACTACTGTGCCACAAGACCATTTCAATGGAGAAATATCCTACCTTGAATTTACCCTAAAAGTACCTCAATGTCAACTTTGGTAGAATAGCCTGAACTACATCATTCATGAAATCTTTCATTTCCACTTTTCCTTATTGCTCTACCCTGAGAGCACTATTTCACACAAAAATAACACATACCTTTTTCTTTTATTTTCATTGGCAAAGTCTAATTCTTATAATCATAAAGTCATAGAGATGCGCAGCATGGAAACAGACCCTTCAGTCCAACATGTCCATGCCAACCAGATATCCCAATACAATCTAGTCCCATTTGCCAGCACTTGGCCTATATCCCTCTTAACCCTTCCTATTCATATACGCATCCAGATGCCTTTTAAATGTTGCAATTAAACTAGCCTCCACCACTTCCTCTGGTAGCTCATTCCATACACGTACCACCCTCTGCGTGAAAAAGTTGCCCCTTAGGTCCCTTTTATATCTTTCCCCTCTCACCTGAAACCTATGCCCTCTAGTTCTGGATTCTCCCAACCCAAGGAAAATACTTCATCTATTTACCCTATCTATTTCCCTCATGATTTTATAAACCTCGCTGAGGTCACCCCTCAGCCTTCGACATTGCAGGGAAAACAGCCACAGCCTATTCAGCCTCTCCCTATAGCTCAAATCCTCCAACCCTGGCAACATCCTTGTAAATCTTTTCTGAACTCTTTCAAGTTTGACAACATCCTTCCAATAGGAAGGAGACCAGAATTGTACACAATATTCCAAAGGTGACCTAACCAACATCCTGTACAACTGCAACATGACCTCATAACTCCTGTATTCAATACTCTGATCAATAAAGGAAACCATGCCAAACACCTTCTTCACTATCCTGTCTACCTGTGACTCTACTTTCAAGGAGGTATGAATCTGCACTCCAAGGTCTCTTTGTTGAGCAACACTCCCTAGGACTTTACCTTTAAGTGTATAAGTCCTGCAAAGATTTGCTTTCCCAAATGCAGCATCTCGCATTTATCTGAATTAAATTCCAGCTGCCACTTCTCAGCCCATGGGCCCATCTGATCAAGATCCTGTTGTAATCTGAGGTAACAGAAGTGAAGTTCCACATTGGTGGGACTTTCTGGTCTTTAGGAGGGCAATTGTTTCATTATATCCAGAAGTACATTGGTCCAATATAAACCTGATCTCAGACATATATTAGATCAACTCTTCTATTTGGTAGTAATGCATATTAAAGTCACTATCGGTGGTGTTGTAAAAAGGTAAAACAGTTCAGATTTCTGTTTTTAATTATTACCAGTAACTTGTAATTGAAAATGTAAAAGTTCAGACATTGGATAAGGACAAAACCAAATTTAGATTTCAGAGTCTGTTAAAACTCAGCACTGGGCTTCACAAGTGAAGTATCAAAGGATTGGCAAAGTTTAAGTACCAGAGCCAAGATAACATCTTCACAAGAAAGAAGAAAAATGGTTAAAAAAGAAAGGTATGTCTTTACTAAAATACCTGAATGTGACAAAATCCTCTCGCTCTCAGATCATCAGTAATGAAGATTTTAAATGCTTTGAGTAATCCTGCATAATCACTGTTACATGCTTTCCCAGGAGGCAACAGAAGTTGAAACCATCTTTGTGCCAGAGCCACTTGAAATAGGTTGATTTCTGTGAAGGTTAAACATAATTTTCATAAATTATATAAGCTCAAAACACTTCACTAGCTTCTATATTTTTCTCCTCTTACAGTAGAACAGCCCACAGGAAAACACTGGGATATTGTATTTGATTCTTGTCATTGTCACTGGTGAACACTGCATCAAATCGCTCATGTTAAATCATTCTATTATTGTCATCATTATTCCTATTGAAATGAAACATTTTGAGTCATCAAAGCCTGATGTTATCCAGTGAAATTTGATAGATCTAAAATCATGAATGTGGCAGTCCCACGAAAGATAAATCTTCTAAGTATAGTAATACTTACAGAAGTGACTTCACTGACTTGGGCAAATTTGCAGGATGAAAACTGAGACATTCCTGAGAATTTTCTATATACTGTCGTCGCTTCATACCACAGAAATTGGGTAGTGTTGAAATAAAGAGACTTGTAATTGAAACATTCCATCTTGTACTCATTAGGGCAAATGCAAGAATACCAAATTCCAAAAAAGCAACAAGTTTTACTGCATGAAAAAAGCTGCTAATTGTGTGGACTCTGATTTATGTTTCCACATGGTGAGATAGCCATAACTAGAAGACCAGTAAGATGCTCAAAGCTCTGCCTCAAGGATGCTGTCAACATTACATAAAGTTCCTACACACAAATGATTTCCACACCCAAAATCCACTAACCAATGAGTGATGGAAATGGTAACATCTTCCGTAGGCCTTTATGTGCCACCATGATGGCTACAGTGGTTTAGCAACAAGTGCTAACAGCAGAAATAGCAACACATGCTGATACCAGTAACCATTGCAATGTCTCACTGGTGGCAGAAGCTGTCTTAAAGATTAGGCTTTTCAACAATTAGCAAATGTGCATCATATGAGGCTGTTCTGTGCCCAATTAATTTGCTGCATCTTTGGCAGATAGAATGATATCAATGTAATGAATCACAATGTGAGCATGGAGCAAAAAGCCTCAGTACAATATTATGGAAGTATGTATGGTATACATTAGGCAATGTCAGAATAAAACACAAATATGATGCTCTCCATTGTCTGGTAAAGAATAGCTATTTAATTTAGAATCCAAATGACTGCTAACTCCAATGAAACATGATACCAGCAATAATATGTCTTCAAACAAGAAAAGAAGAATATTTTGACTGTTGTACCTTCTACACATAAGAATCTGAAAATGTGTGGACAAATGGTCTCAATACTTAATCAAATCACTATTTTAGATGTAATAAACCATAGATTATATGCTTTGTGTTTAGCCCAATAGCAGCACTGACTTTTGGAAAGATGTTGCTTCAAACCTCACTCTGGGCACTTCTGTGTATAATTCAGGCTAAGACTCAGAGCTGGCATGAAGGAGGCACCAGCTTCAGCTGAGATTTTAGACTGAAGCAGAATTTGATCCCTCTAGTGGATTAAAAATGATTCTATTTCACACTTTTCCTTCTCGTAACCATGCTCTTTATTCCAATACTGTTAAAGCAGATTATCTGATCTTTATCACATTGCTATTGCAGAGATGTTGCTATGTGCAACTTGGTTGCTTGACGTGTAATACTTCAAAGACATTTAATTGGCTGTAACTGGTTTTGAGAGGTCCAGAATTGTGGAAGATACTATAGATTCACAAGTTTCATTTTCTTCTCTTTGGAGATAAGATGGACAACATGGCTGCCAACCAAAAACTATAGAGATTTGTGTTCAAATCCTACTCATCTGCCATGATGCCAACTGTCTGAGTGTGGAGAAAAACATCTAGTCTCAAATTAGCTAGTCGTATCTATCAGGATATAACAAACCTTAAACAGAAGCTAATTCAAAATATTTATAGGACATGGTAATATCTCTGTTTAGGAGATAGGGAGGGGGTGATTTTGGCCAATGGAGAAAAACAACCTTTAAAAAATGGAAATGTGATGATTGATGTTTGAGAGGTATTCCTTTTAGAATTACATTTTCAAGATTAAAGATTGCATAATAAAAACACCTCCCGAGAGGACATTAAAGAGAGTTATTGGTAAGATAGGTTTTTAAATATTTAAAGTAATGACAATAAAGTCCATCCTGGTATTAGCCTTCTGTTTTAAACCATCTTACGGCACGCAGATAGACAAAGTTGTAAATGGCAGCTTCTTGACAGAGAGGCTGGGTTTGTTTGACTTTTCAAAGCCAGGTAAGAGGCAAGTTGCTGCCAAAGTTGATAGTTTTGTCATAGAATTGTAGAATTAGGTGTATAACCTTATATTAGAACTCATATTACAAATACTATAACAACTGGTAAAAATTAACATCCTTTCTAATCTTCCATATTAAGGTTAGCAAGGAATATGAATTACATGATGGAATTTAAAAACTCATTAGCAATAGGCAAGTATGCAATGAAGCTGGTAAATTTCTAGGAAGGGACAATAACAATTGGTATTGGAATCTGGTCAATAAGTTCTATTGTAAGAGCCCAAGGACAGGTGGTAGGGAGTCTGGCAATCATCATGAGATGACAGGAGGACTGACGGTTGACCATAAAGTTGTCCATCATTGATTGTGTATTCACAGGATTGGATGTGTAGGTTGGAGGAGATGTGGCAAGCACTGATGTCAATACTGCATTTAACCGCTGTAATGGGGTATGTATAAATATCCTGTACTTTACTGGGAAAGGTAGAGTGGCCTAGAGACCTCTCCCACACTGCATGGTAAGGGGTTCTGAATAAAGATCAATTTGTGAACATGGGACTCAGACTCCTCTTTAAAATCCTTCTCCAACACTGTGTGAGTGGAACGGGTCAAGAAGAATGGCTGCTGTATGTGTTTGGGGGGAGGAAGGGCAGTGTTTATAGTAAAAGGAAAGGGACTTCATAAAGCCTTTGATCACCAAGGTATATGGAGAGCCTAACTGAAATCTACAGGAGTCGATAATGTGATGCTGGAAAATCACAACCGGTCATCAGCATCCGAGGAGCAGGAGAATCAATGTTTCGAGCATAAGCTCTTCATCAGGAATAAGCCTCATTTTCCAGCACCACACTCTCGACTCTGATCTCCAGCATCTGCAGTCCTCACTTTCTGCCAGGTTGATTGAAACCCACAGGAGTTTATAAAATAGTACAATGCACCTAAAAACACATCTTCATATTTCTAAAGTATGTTCTGTTAAGCTATAATGTGAAAAGTGCAATAATTGTAGCTTGAATGTTACTATGCTACTTTGTTGCTGGTTTTTGTTTGCTGGTTTCTGGGACCATGTTAGTTTTCAGGCATGAAAATAGCATCACTTTGGAAAATAATTTGGGAAACTCTGTTGTATTGAGTCTGAGGAAACAAAAGGTATTTGTTCATTGATTTCATAAATTATCATGATACAGCAAAAACCAAGAGGTTGCTGTTTATCAAGACAAAACATTGATGGTGCTTATTAACAAAACAATGGCTAAATCAGTTATTTTAAACTTGCACATTTGCTATTGTTGAGTGAATGTAGTCAAGTTTCCAAATTGAAAACATGGTCACAGCAACAACAACTTGAATGTATATAAAATCTTTAAGATGTATAAGAAGTCTTGAGATGCTTCACAAAAGCATAATCAGATAAAAAAGACATAATTCAAATAACTAAAATTAGGGTAAGCAAGCAAAATTTTGTCAATCAGGTAATTTTTAAGGATTACATTCAAGTGTGTGTGAGAGAGAAAGGGCCAGTGTTTAGGAGGAAGTTGCAAAACATAAAGTAAAATCACCCTCGTCCCAGAGAAACATAAGAGTGTTCTTTCATTTGAGAGAAACAACTGGAGGTAGTTTAACCTGAAGGTCACTATGCCTCAGGTAATGGGAACAGTTGAGAGGGAGAGTCCTTCATGGTAATCTCAGTTCAGTTCTGGAACTGAATCCACACTCTGGACTAAAACATTGAAATTATAGTTAAATAATACTTACTCTGGCAGGCCTCTGGATGTGGGAATTCTCTAATCCACTTATCGTTCTGTGTATCACATACAAATTTTGTCCCATCAAATGCACTTTGGTAGCCTTGACGACAAATCAGACGGCAATGTTGCAGAGACTGACCATTTGGTACCTCATTACACAGTACAATGCCATCTGACACAGCAGGAGAATTGAAGGGTAACGCACACTGTGGGCCTGGGAAAACAAAATAGTGTGACATTAACAACCCCTTAACCAAATCACCCATTTAAGAAAATCACAAACCTTTTTCAATCAGTGGAAGATGAAGAATAATTTCTCATAATAGGCTTTTTGGGTAATGGGGTGGTTTGGTGGAAATACTGCTGCTACATTTTAAATCTAGAACATAAAACCAATCCCGGCAATATTGACCAGAAACACTGCTGTATCAATTATCATTAAAATCCGTCTGGTTCACAATGTCCTTTAAAGACTATTATCCATATCAGATCTGGCCTACATATGGCTTCACAGCTATATTAAGACTGTTATGTTTTAAATGTCATCTAAAATTGCCAAGCAAACAATTCAGTTCATGAACAATGTAGGGATGGGTAACAAATGTTGATCTTGCCAGCAAAGCGGAAAGAAGCATTCTTTTGAAAGAAGTATTCCTTTGAAAGGAAAAAAATGATTGTATTCCTGCATTAAGACAAATGCTGAAGTTACACTGCAAGATAGAGTCACAGAATCATAGAGTCATACAGCAGTGATTTAGACCCTTCAGCCCACCATGTCTGTGCAGACCAACAAACTCCAAACTACACACATTCTATTTACTGCACTTGGTCCACGGCCTACTGTTTCTGGTATTTTAAGTACATATTCAGATATTGCTTAAATGTTGTGTGAGTACCTGTCTAGCCCACCCTCTCTGACAGGATATTCCCCATTCTACAACCTTCTGGTGGAAGAACTAGATCTAAATCTCCTCTAAACCCCTTCCTCCTCACCTTGAACATATGCCGTCTAGCCTGAGACATGTCTGTACTGGGGAAGAATTATCACGATCTACCCTTCTATGTCTCTCATAATTTTATATACCTCGATCAGATCCCTCCTTCAGCCTCCTTTGCTCCTATCCAGTCTCTCCTCATAACTGAGGCTTTTTATCCCAGGTAACTTCCTTGTGAATCTCCTCTGCACCCTTTTCAGTGCAATCACATCCTTCTAATAGTGTTGCAGCCAGAACAACACTCAGTATTCCATCAGTGGACTAATCAATGTTTTATAAAGTTGTAACAAGACTTCCTTCCTCTTATATTCTATGCCCCAGATAA
The DNA here is from genome assembly GCF_047496795.1 of Chiloscyllium punctatum. Classification (NCBI taxonomy): domain Eukaryota; kingdom Metazoa; phylum Chordata; class Chondrichthyes; order Orectolobiformes; family Hemiscylliidae; genus Chiloscyllium; species Chiloscyllium punctatum. Next base: position 32,349,722 of record NC_092743.1, read on the forward strand.
TGAAGGCAGACATTCCACATTTTTTCTTCAGCACCCTGTCTACCAGTGCTGACACCTTTTAAAGATAACAAAGGCATAAATGAGGGCTTCAGCAGGTAATGAGCAGAAGCAGGAGCTGGTTTGGGCAACGTTTCAGAGATGGAAATGGAGGATCTTAGTGATGGCTTGGATATATGGTTGGAATCTCATCTCGGGGTTAAATATAATAAAACTGTGAACAGCTTCGTTCTACCTCAGACATTTGTGAGGAAGAAGGTTGGATTCAAAGGCAGTGGAGCAGATGTCGTAGCAGGGACTATGGCTGCAAACCTTTTAATTAATCAAAGAGAATTTACACCCATCCATTTGAGTTGCTGGGCAAGCAGTCTGACAATTTAGAGGCTATGGGGGGTTTGAAAGTGGTGATGGTGGAGGGGGGGGCGCGATGGTAGAGCTGTCTATTATCAGCAAGCATAAGGGAATTCACATGATGCATTATCACTGAGGAGTCACTTTGAGATAAGAAGTTGAAGGGGTGAAATAAAAGTCTTGGGTGAATGTTGGGGGCAAGGGAGTTGGGGGGGGGGGGTCACCTGAGATTACTGCGTTGCAGTGGGAAGGGAAACCATGAGTTGATCCTCAAACTGTCAACAAATAGTTAAGAAGGAAGCAGAGAAGTGCAGTCTCAGCTATCAGTAGAGAAGGAGCATAGAGTGATGACTTTTTCAAAGGCTGCAGACAGCTTATCCAAGCCACATCAGATACTTTTCACCATCACGAGTATCACAGTATCATTTGTTGTTCTCCATTATTGAATACAGTTTATTGGACGCTTTCCACTTCTTTGGGAGCATCCAGATAACTTACGGTTGCAAGCAGGTTTCAATCCAGTTGTTGTGTTGACTTTTGTTTCAGGGATTTCTTCACCATTTGTAAAGACACACCAACACCTCCCTTTGCCCTGATCACACTGTACAGCAGAGAAGGAACCATCAAATTTCTCACACACTGGGATGTACCCTATGCCCACCTCCTGCTGCATCACTTGACTATTGAGAATTTCACATCTGCTGGGACCTAGTGGTTGAGAAAGAAGGAGAATATTAATTTCACAGTTTACATTTGATCAAATTCACTACAGGAATTGGCTATGATAAAGAATAACACTTTTATTACTTTTAAAGTGCTGATCGGGACTATCTCTGAACATTAACAATTTGATTTGAGGTGCTAATAATGTTAGCTTTAATTGGTAACTCTCTCTTTCTGGCCTAACATACTTTCTTACTAAAGTATCTACATTATGAGCCTGATTTCCCCCATTGGGCGGTAGAGGTAAGGAGCATCTTTCACAGGGCACTGCAGTAATTATAGACCTGCAATTAGATTTATTTAATTTAGATTGTTAGTACATGGGGCTATGGGTGACCTGACTGGACTCCTTGCTCTTTTAGGTGACAATAATTAAAAATATAAATAACTTTCTACCCTGCAAAATCATTGTTAGATTATTGTTGAGAGATATACCTGAAAAATGAGTAACAGTATTGGATTCCAGACAGAACCTGTGAAATATCATTCCAGTTCACTTTTATATGTTCAATAGAAAATGATAGCAGAAAATGTAAGGTAAAATTGAACTATCTTAAGTATTAACCAGAAAATCAGGAACAGTGTTGCTGTAACTGAGAATGATTTACCCTGTCACTTCCTGCTTAATATGAGGATAGAGAATAATCTGGCAATACTTTGTCCTGACTTCAAGGATCTAGGACATGGGTGCAGTGCTTGGGTCTGACTGCACAGGAGAGAAAATGAGCAGGCGCAACACATTTCAGGACAAGGTGGTGGAAACCTGAGGAGGAGAAGGAGATGAAGACATTCTCTCCGAAGAGGTCACAGCAACCCTTAGTGTTTAGGAGTGAGAATCAGCGGATGTGAAGTAGAGTCAAGGGTCAGGCAGGAGCCAGTGAAAACCTGGCATCACATCTTTTAGACAAGGGTCATGCTGTTGAGTGTCACTCAAGTATTTAACTGAGTAGTGGCAGATGATCAACTCCTGTACCATTGATGGGGTGACTGTGGCTGCTGTCTGTATGACACCCATTTGAGGTTTAGTATTGACAATGGATCCTAGGCCACAGGCGAATAGTAGCTGGGAGTGGTGTTACAGAGTGGGGATCATGAGAGAGCTCCCTCCCTCCCCACCTCCCTTTCACCTCCCTTTCAGCTGCAGCATGCAATGAGGCAATTAATTGGCTATTAATCTTCTACTCATGGTCCTCCAATCATGATAAATCCTGTCACAGATGTAATCAGAAAGGAAGATAGTGGGTCCTCACCCACCAACCTCCAACCTGATTAGATGTTCTGCCACTACACCTTTACCAGTGCACCACAACATGCATTAAATTCTACCCAGTGTTCTCAAATGCTTCTACTTCATTTAGGATGCCCTTACTGAAATCTGCCTCTAATCACAGCCGCACTGTACAAGTGAAAGTTGCATTTCCAGTGCTGCCTATTAACTTTAATGTGTCTGGCTCCTGGTTGAAGCAGACAATTTTTACAATATCACCCAGTTATAATCCACAGTTATATGAGGGAGCTCATTGAGGTCTTTTTGTTCAAAAACAGATGAATACAATCTTCAACATTCACTCTTTTCACAAGCAAAGCACAGTGACATTAGTGTGTACCAACTATAAGATGTATTGTAAGGCATTTCTGAAAGCACCTTCCATACTTGAGACCATTATCAATTTGAAGGTCAAGGGCAGTGGATAGATAGGAACACCACCAACTGTACATTCTCCTTCGAGCCGCTCACTATTAAGACATAGAAACAAATCACCAGACCTTCACTGTCAGTCCATTAATATCCTGGAAGTTCTTCCCTGACAGCAATACAGGTGCCCCTGTATCCCACAGTGTGCAGCAGTTTAAGAAGGTGGTTCAGCACTATTTGCTTGAGGGCTGATATTGCCTGAATGAATATAAATTATTTCATTCTTGCAAAGTCACCTGTCAGGATACAATGATGTTGTCATGTGCTCGTTTCTTAAAGATATAAAGACATTATGTGTCTCTTAAAAGATACACTGATGAGAAATATACATCATTTAGGACTTTCTTCACATATTTATATAAGCAGTCAACACAAAGTTTGCTTGTTGACTGTATCAAATTCAACACATGGAGCTAATCAAATTCCAGAATATTCCTGAATATCTGTAGGAATTATCAAATTTCTCAGCCAAGAGTCGCTGAACCATGAGGAGCACCATTCACAGGTATTTTGAGGACATATTTGAATAGTTTTCCTGTTTTGTGTTTTTTATTTCCAGTGAAATGGATGCCATATTCTTCAGTGTAATTATTTATTACACTGTCCCGTTTCTACTGCCTTTCTTTGAAACCACTCCAATGCCTGTGTAATTTTTCTGAAGAAAGTGACTGAAAGCAGCTGTAGCACTTCAAAAGTGACAACAGCAATATTTTCGTTTGTGTCCACAGAGCCTCTTAGACTTGTTGATACCCATATTTTTATTTGCTTTGGCACATCCTCCCATTCAATTTGGTAACGTCCAATGCTTCATTAACCAACTGAGCCAATATTTGTCATTCCACTTAATTTACTAATGTACAGAAGCAATATTATTCATTACTGAGTTAGAAGTTCATTAGCTATTCCAGAATTCACAGAAATCCCCTAAGTTAATGTAAAGCTAAAAACTACAAAACAATCATTAACTTTGCCAGTTCTAACTTCTTGATATATAAAATTGTTCTTGTTCCTTGTCACGTCAACTTGAAAACTCTGCTGACTTCCAATGATTCATCAATAAGAAACCCTATGAAAAGTCGTAGTGTATAATTTCACATAACTCAGCAAATCTGTCTGGCTTTCCAGTCTAAGAGTGCAATAAACCTTTGTTCATACATGGTTGATGGAAAGACTACAGTTGTGACCAATCTAAATGAGTGAATTAATGCTTTAAAATATAACTAATGGATATTTAATGATAAACTGTTACATGGACACAAAAGAAGAGGGACCTGTCTGACCTAACAGGGTATCATTAATTGCATAATAGAAACATGTACAAGAATAATAGTTAGGCATAAATACAACCAGGAGCCAGGAATGCCACATCTGTCTTCATTGTAACCTCATGCCAGGTGGACGTTTCCTCCATCCTTAGATTGGTTGAAGTTAATGCAACTTAAACATTATCTCTTACAGAATCTTTACCTTACACAATATCGCTGCCCAAGCTTTTCCCCATTGTTTTCCTTTTTAAATTCACGTATTAAAGAAGGGCTGGATCGGTTGGGACTTTCTTCACTGGAGGACAGGAGGTTGAGAGAAGTTTATAAAATAATGAGGGATATAGACCGAGTTAATGGTAGTTGTCTACCATTAATGGGGGATTTCAAGACTAGGGGCACATTTTTAAGGTGAGAGGAGAGAGATTCTAAAAAGGCACAAGTGCAAGTTTTTTACACAGAGGATGATTCGCATGTGGAATAAACTTCCTGAGGAAAGAATGGATGTGGGTAGAGTTACAATGTTTAAAAAACATTTGGATAAGTATATGAATAAGAAATATTTAAGGGAATATGGGCCAGGAGTAGACAGGTGAGACTAATTTAGTTTAGTTTGGGATTATGCTTGGCATGGACTGGTTGGATTGAAGGGTCTGCTTCCGTGCTGTATGACTGTATGACTCTGTATAACTACCTTGACATTTACACTTTACATTATACATTTTACCTCTCACCAAGTCTATAACTTCACAACTGCAGGGAGTCTAGAGATTTGATAATTGTTTCAAAATATATTTCTTTTGGACTTGGAAGTTTGGTAGACCTTTAAAAATCTATTTCTTCATGCAGAGGAACCCTAACCTTCTGAATATCCTTCAAAAAGGATGCTGCTGATTTGGGTCATTGTCTATAACCTCATCTGGGTGACTATTAATTTTGTAAATGGTCATTATAGAGATGACCCCTCCTTTAAATAAATAGCTTTTCCCTTGTACTACCCTGAATTTCTAGACAAGCTATTGGCATTTGGTTTGAACAGGTTTTTTTTGTTTAATATTCTCTTTGTTCACCTCACCAATTTCCCTTTTGTGATCGTATCTTCATCGTGATATTCATCTGGTTTCCACAGGGTTATACATAGCTCAGCTTCATTTTGTTCAAACAAATGTTACCAGCAATCTACTGATGTATCTGAGTTAACGTGTCTTAGCTCTCTACCTCAATGTATTGAGTATGTCAAACATCTTCCTTTGCCCTCTGTAGATCTAGTTTTGGTAAACCTAGCTATTTTCACAGCCTCAGTCACTTTACTAGAGGACTGTTGTTCAATTAGTATCAGATCTGCCACTAACACTGACAATTTTGCTTTCAGAGACAACAGATTGTAATGTTCTTTGGTAATGAGAGGAATGAAAAACATTTCTACCAGTCCTGTAGAATATGCATCTTCCTTCCTGTTGAAAATATGAAATGTTCTCCTATGCCAGCATAGGCAATTGCATGAATTCCTTCTTTTTTGGATTCTGCCAAGGGACTCAGATGCTCAAAGAAATGCTCTACTGTCTAAACCTTGACCAGGTGATTCAGTGCTTTGTTTCTGAACAAGTTGCTGTCATGGACCTAGTCAAAATCATTCTGCTACCACAAAGGTGCTGATTCCAAAATATGTATGCAGGCAGAAAAATTATGGACTATTGATTGTGATCTATGTACACAATTTTAACTCTTATCTATGGTTTGTGTTGGAGTGTTACTTGTAGAATGCATTTCACTTTGGGACATATTCCACCTGAATCATAAAGTTTCACCTTAAAGACTGTAACTTTCAGCTATGGGGTACCTGACGTGTATTTCTGTATCAAGCTGAAAAGTTTGCAACATGTCCATTGACATAAATAAGCGCTGTGAAATTTGAGTCAGTTGAATCCGTAATTTCCAGCAAATAACCAATTAATTTTAGGAATTGCCTAAAAATGTCCTTTGATTCCAGCACATTTGAATAACCTTCTCGAAAGTTTACTTTTCCTTGGGCCATAGTAAATCTGGAAAAGACTTGTTAGTCTCTTATGAATTCTGATTTCAAAGCTACATAGTCACAGTTTAGTATTAATCTCTATTGGCCATTAATGAGATTTTCTCCAGATTCCCTTCAAAGCTGAATTCTTCTGTTGAATCTTGCGCATTCAAAGATTTCATTTTTTCTCAGATTAATGTAATTATCAAAGACTTCTAACATTTCATCAGATGTTTCTGTGTCTTCTTTGATGTTTTGATGATTTTTAAAATTATCTACTATTTGGCACACTGAATTCAATAATGTACTAACTTATTCAGCCTCACGATCATTGTTTATTTTTGAAGCAATTCTGCATCACATATTTTCTTCAAAATGTCCAATCCTATATTTTATTTAACCTGTCTCTAGTATTAAATATTTTCTGAAGTGTTATTTTCCTCTTCTATTCCTTCTTCATGAGGTTACTTATTCTTGTTCCTTCAAAGCTGTAGAATCTCAATATTATTTCTAACTCGCTACATCAAGCTTGTATACTTGCATTAAATCAATTCTGGTCAAATACTGTTATGTTAAAGTTTCTTCAAACTTCAAACCTTGTATTGTGGCATTATTGGAAGAATTTTATTTCCAATAAAGCTTTTGATAACTAGCAATATTGCAACACATTGTTTATTTTAAAATTTCAAATTCTGCTAAATAGCAGCATGCTATCTCTGTATTACCTGGGGTGGTTTCCCACATTTTCATAATCAAAATGATGGTGCCTACTTTCTGGATTGTTTTATACATTACCTGTATGAGTTTTCTGCAGCCTCATTGTGAATAACATTTTTGGCTTTTGCTCTGTCTACTGTGGTCGTGCCTCTTGAAGCTTGTAGACAGTGGTAGTGATGCTCATTTCAGGGATAAAGTACTTCTCTTCAGAGTTTCATTTCCAGTTTGATCCTTGTGCTGTTACTGTGAAGTATTTTTCCTTCTTGCCCTCAGGTATTGCCAGAACTTCTCTCTAAAGTCCTCATTTCTTCCCACTGTGGTTGTTTTTTTTTTCCTTTTTTTCCAAGACACTGCTTGATTAGGGACAGCCAGCACGGATTTGTGAAGGGTAGGTCTTGCCTTACAAGTCTTATTGAATTCTTCGAGGAGCATGTGGATGAGGGTAGAGCAGTGGATGTAGTGTACATGGATTTTAGCAAGGCATTTGATAAGGTTCCCCATGGTAGGCTTATGCGGAAAGTCAGGAGGCATGGGATAGAGGGAAATTTGGCCAATTGGATAGAAAACTGGCTAACCGGTCGAAGGCAGAGAGTGGTGGTAGATGGGAAATATTCAGCCTGGAGCCCAGTTACAAGTGGAGTTCCGCAGGGTTCAGTTCTGGGTCCTCTGCTGCTTGTAATTTTTATTAATGACTTAGATGAGGGAGTCGAAGGGTGGGTCAGTAAATTTGCAGATGATACGAAGATAGGTGGAGTTGTGGACAGTGAGGAGGGCTGTTGTCGGCTGCAGAGGGACTTAGATATGATGCAGAGCTGGGCTGAGGAGTGGCAGATGGAGTTCAACCCTTCCAAGTGTGAGGTTGTCCATTTTGGAAGAACAAATAAGAATGCGGAATACAGGGTTAATGGTAGGGTTCTTAGTCAGGTGGAGGAACAGAGGGATCTTGGGGTCTATGTACATAGATCTTTGAAGGTTGCCACTCAGGTGGATAGAGTTTGTAAGAAGGCCTATGGAATATTATCGTTCATTAGCAGAGGGATTGAATTCAAGAGTCGTGAAGTGATGTTGCAGCTGTACAGGACTTTGGTTAGGCCACAGTTGGAGTACTGTGTGCAGTTCTGGTCGCCTCACTTTAGGAAAGATGTGGAAGCTTTGGAGAGGGTGCAGAGAAGATTTACCAGGATGTTGCCTGGAATGGAGAGTAGGTCGTACGAGCATAGGTTGAGAGTTCTCGGCCTTTTCTCGTTGGAACGGCGAAGGATGAGGGGTGACTTGATAGAGGTTTATAAGATGATCAGAGGAATAGATAGAGTAGACAGTCAGAAACTTTTTCCCCGGGTACAACAGAGTGTTACAAGGGGACATAAATTTAAGGTGAAGGGTGGAAGGTATAGGGGAGATGTCAGGGGTGGGTTCTTTACTCAGAGAGTGGTGGGGGCATGGAATGCGCTGCCCGTGGGAGTGGTAGAGTCAGAATCATTGGCGACCTTTAAGCAGCATTTGGATAGGTACATGGATGGGTGCTTAATCTAGGTTAGAAGTTCGGCACAACATCGTGGGCCGAAGGGCCTGTTCTGTGCTGTATTGTTCTATGTTCTATGTTCTATGTTCTATGTTCTATTAAGTCCACATTGTTTTCTCTGTATCTCTTCCTAGTTTTGAGATGAACATTTTCTTCTAGTTGACTGCTTTTACCCTGTTATTGCTCCCACAAGTGTTGTAGACTACTAGTTGGTTTTTGCTTTTGGGACATTTCACTGCCACCAATCCTGCTTTCTACTCTTTTAGATATTTTCAAATGAACCTGTTCAGTGACATTATTACAGGCTTCTAGAGAGGTAGAACTTGAAGGTAGGCCTCCTAACCCTGACATAAGTACACTACCACTGTGCCACAAGGGTTCATATCAAATCTTGGTTGCACTAAAATTAAGCCTGAACTTCACAGCCCTCTGAAGATATTTTCTAATCAACTTAATCAGTATGACACGCCTTTGGAGCAAGTGGGCCTTAAAACCTGGTCTCCTGTCTCACTCCTGTGCCTCAAGAACTCCTAATTCTGCTTTTGATGCTGTGTCTAAGAGCCTGTTTAATTATTAATTGCACGGTATTAGGGTGGCACAGTGGCTCAGTGGTTAGCATTGCTGCCTCATAGTGCCAAGGACCCACGTTCAATTTCAGCCTCGGGTGACTGTCTGTGCAGAGTTTGTACATTCTCCCCATGACTGCGAGAGTTTCCTCCGGGTGCTCTGGTTTCCTCCCACAGTCCAAAGATGTGCAGGTTAGATGAATTGGCCATGCTAAATTGCCCACAGTGTTCAGGGATGCGTAGGCTCTGTGTATTAGTCAAGGGTAAATATAGAGTTGGGGGAATGGGTCTGGGTGGGTTATTCTTCAAAGGGTCAGTGTGGACTTGTTGGGCTGAAGGGCCTGTATCCACACTGTAGGGATTCTATAATTCAATGGTATAGACCATTAGAAAGCCCTAACAAGAAGAGGACCTGACTTAAATAGCAATGTATATTTTCAAGGGAGTTTTCTCCACATCCTGGTCAATATTTAATTCTTAAGATTACAAAAACTGATTAAGTGGTCATTAGCTTGTAACTATTTATGGAGTTCTGCAATCTACAAATAGGCTTCCCTTTTCCCTATGTGTAAACAGTAACTATGAATTAAGTAATTGGTCATAAAATGCATTGGAATGTCCTGAGGCCCTGATGTGAAATATGCCACAAATGCAAGCTCTTTCATTATATGTAAACAAGTGAGTTGCATCACATTCATTCTCCACACTGTTTAATTCCTTTTTTTCCCAAAGACACCTAACTTGGTTTCAAAATAATTTACGGATCTATTTCAACAAGCAATTGTGACAGAATTTAAACACTTTAACTCTGCTGTATGTGTATTTTTCATTCTAAATATCTCTCTGACAAGAAAGCCTCATATACTGACTTCCAAATTGTTAGTCATTGGTATTATTGGAGGATGTAACACATCTGCTGGCAGTTTCAGAAATTATTTTGAAGATATTTTCACAGTTCCAGATGGCAAGAACACAATCTCTTGGAAATCTCACCCTGATGTGGCCCACTACATTCCTCCCCAACAACTTGGCAACCTTTCTTTTGAAAGGATGGAAACAAATGCACACTTATGACAAATGTTTAACTTACTAGTTTCTAATATTGTAGGCATTTTAATCATCAAAGCTGATGCTGAGAGGTTAGTGCCATCATCACAGAAAAGAGGCAAAAATACCTTGATTCGTTTCTTTTAATCATGTTGCTTCTTGACATAATCGGGTCAACTTCCAACTTGCCAACTAAACTTGATAATCAGCTGTCCAATTTTAATTTCATAGAAGCTGATTGATCCACATCCCAGTTTTTACACATGGATGGTAGATTGAATCTTACAGAATCTGACAGCTCAAGAGAAAGTCATTTCGCTCATCAGATAATGCCACCTCTTTGATAGAACTACCTAATGAGTTTTATCCTCTTATTCATTTCCCATGCAAGTTGCTCCCTCCCAAACAAATGTTTCGTTCTCTTTTAAAAGTGACTCCTGAATCTACTTCCAATATCCAATCAGGCAATCCATTTCAAATCATAGCAACACTCTTCTTTACTCTTTTGCACTCCAACTCTTTACACTCCACTTTCTTTATTTCCTCTCTACTTATTCAGTCAAATGAATCAATTTGTGTCCAGCTAAATGGCGAGCTTAGAGGAACTGGAGTGTTCTGCTACGCTGAAAATAGTTTCTTTCTGTGTACTCCTTTCAAGCTGCTCAAATTTCAAACATTTCTCCAATAACTTCCACAAGGTTTCTCTGTTTTAATTAGAACAACATGGTTTCTCTAATCTCACCATAGAACTGACATCACTCAGTCCTGGCATATGCTCATAAATCACCTCTGCAGCCTCTTTGAGGTTTGACAACTTTCCTAAAGTATTTTGCCAAGAATTGGCAATGATGCTCAACCTGAGGTCTATGCAGTGATTTATAAAGGTTCAGCATAATTTCATGAGTCATAGAGAACTACAGCACAGCATATGGCTGTTTTGCCCAGCATATCCGTGCTTGTCAAAAATAAGCACCTAACTACACTAATCCCATTTTCCAGGACTTGGCCCATAATGTTTCATACCTTGGCATGGCAAGAGCACATCTACATATTCTGAGGGTTTCTGACTCATTTACCCATAAGGCCTGAGATTCCTACCATCCTTTGGGTGAAGACAATTTTTCTTACATCTCCTTTAAACCTTCTGCCCCCAACCTTCCATCAATGCTCCTGGTCATTAATCCCTCCATCAAGAGGAAAGTTGCTTGCTGTCTACTGTACCTATGACCCTCATTATTTTATATATCTCAATCATGTCTCCTCTGCTTTAAGGAAAATAACCTCAGTCTGTCCAATCTCTCTTCATAACTGAAACTCTCCAGCCCAGGCAACATCCTGGTAAATTTCCTCTGCATTCTCTCAAGTGTTATAACATCCCTCCTATATTGTGGATTCCAGAACTGCACACAATATTCTAGCTGTGGCTAAACAAACCTACGGCTTATAGAATTGCAGCATAACCTTCCTGCTCTTAATATCTCTGCCTTGTCTAATAAAGGTATACTGGATGCCTTGTTTTTGTATTCCATGCTTCTACTTATGTGATAGGACAGACCGATCTGCCACTAATAAAATGCCAGTAGTCTGATTTGCCCTTAATAGGATGTTTAGTTAATTAAATTTGCTCTCTGTCATTTTCCTTTAGCTAGCAACTTTCAGTTGTGGGGTTAGGAAACTACTGCCTTGTTCATGAGTCACTGAAAGTTAGTGTGTAGATTCAATGATCAATAAGGCAAAGAAACAGTATGTTGGACTTCATCACGAGCTGATTTGTGTGCAAAGGTAAAAATGTGTTGTTGTAATTGTATAGAGCTTTAGTGAGACCTTACTTTGAATACTGAGTGCATTTTTGATCCACTGACCTAAGGAAAACATATACTGTGATAGAGAGAGAGTGCAGAGGAGACTCACCAGATGAAGCATTGGGATGGTGGGATTGTACTATGGGAAGATTAGGTCTCTACTGTTCAGAATTTCAAAAATGAACATTTCATTGAAACTAGCAAATCTTTTACAGGGTGACAGGGTGGATGTAGATAGGCTTTTTACTCTGGTTGATGATTCTATAACCAGGGAAATAATCTCACAATAAGGAGTAAGTCATTTAACACTAAGATGAGGAGGGGTTTCTTCATTCAGAAGATGGTGAATCTGAGGAAATTCTCTTGCCCAGATGGTTTTGGAAGCTTAATCATTGAGCTGGTTCAAGACAGAAATCTACAGATTTCTGGAGACGAACAGCATCAAGGGAAGTGGAGATAGCAGAGAAAGTGGTGTTGAAATAGACCAGAGAGCCAAGATCTAAACAAATGGCAAAGCAAGTGTGATGAGATGAATGACCCTTTGTCTCTTCGTAGCCTGATGGTTCTATCTATATCTCCATGGTAACAGCTCAGCATGATCCTACTGAGGATTGTGAGAGAGTTTATCATGTTTGATATTTGAGGCTAGAAATCAGGAGTCATGCACTGCAGTGGAAATCAGTATCAGGATTGCATGTAGAAATTCCTTTCGAAATCACCCCTGGTCTCACACACAGTCACTGTACTCAATTCTAGTAATAGTACTCACAATGTTTTTGCCCATCTGAATCAGTTACAGCCGGTTGAAAAGCTTTTCCTGTCACTGGGTCAATGCACCAAGCTTTACCATCTCCAGAATCTGACGTCTGCAAGATATTGTATTCTCCACTCTGCAGAACAAAATACAAACGTTACTCAATGCAAGTGAAAGCCAGTTAAAAGGTGAGACACACTGTAAAGCTTAAAATATAATTTTCACATGTTTAGATTTTTTAAAAACTATTTGAGAAAATGTATTTCCTACTTCATCTATTTAGTTAATTAAATGATTCAACTAGATGTTCAGAGCTCTTGTCCTTTTTATGGTTCACAAAAAATATCATGCATGGAGCTTTGTTGGAGTACAAACACACTAATACTATGTAACTGGTTGGTGGAAGATATTGAGTTAGCCAGTGCACTAGCGATGTGCCGAGGGTTTTGGTTTAGCCCAGATGAACTAAAGTGATGACTCAGCTGGTGCTTGTAAGAATACCACTGGACATCCGCAATCATATTTCTAGTGGGTATGATTTGCAGCATAAAATTGGCCTGAATTCAGAAGAACTTGGTAAAAAGGACCAAATCCCACTGATACAAAACCCAGCTGAATGGCCGTCTTTACAGGGGTGATCAATCTACAGACATCCCAGGAGAATACACATGGAATTCCAGGCAGACCCTGTCCAACAAACTGTCTAGGAGATTCTTCTTAGTCTCTTGTTATCTAACTGTCCCTTTCTCTCCTACACTTTGGCCCATCTTTAGGAAAGGTGAGTCACTTGTCCCAGGACAGAAGGTCTTATAACAGACATCTCAAGTTCTCTGCTGGATTTTCCCTATTAAGCTCCACTGAGACAGTGCTGAACACCCAGATGGTAAGGGAGAGATTTTTCCAACCCTTTTTAAAATAGTTGAGTGACTCTTCATAAATGTTAAAAATCACACATCATGAGATTATGGTCCAACAGTTGTATTTGGAAGCACTAGCTTTCAGAGCACCACTCCTTCATCAGGTGGTTATGGAGTATTCAGGTGGTTATAATTGACTATAATCTGGTGTTCTGTGATTTTTAACTTTGTCTACCTCAGTCCAACACCGTCACCTCCAAGTCTTCATAAATGGATTATGATGAAGGCCCTTTTTCTAAAATAAGATTCTGATGGTGAGTGTATTGCTCTGAAAACTTCAGGGATAATTAAGTCTCTCACAAAATGGTGGTTTAATGTTAAAGTTCCCTCTCCAACAGAACTGTCGGTTAATCTCTCTCTGCATAAAGGGTTTCTTGATGTTAAGACAGTCTCTTTAAAAGCGAGAAGACCTCAAGGGGAATAGAAGCAAAAATAATAACTTTTCTCTTGGTAAGCACATGTAATTTTAAAAGGCAATAGCTATTACAACAGGATATCGTTCTGTTTAAAATGGTGTCAGCAAGAAGCCACTCTGGGATATCTAATAAATTTTCTTTGATCTGTGACTTATTTAGTTTGTGAATTGCTAATTAATGACATCGCCTGTGATACAATCACCTGGAACTACTATTTAATGAATGGTATTCACCAATCTAATTCATCTGTGGTCTCACCATCTTATTCAAGGCAGATGTGTTAACTTTATTCTGATTTATTGATGGTAAACTCTGGTACTTTGGTAGTGTTACAATGAAGTTGCATTTTAATATCTGTAAGAGAACTGTTTGAAGTCTGCAGCTGTTTTGATTTCAGAGATGGCCGAGTAAATGAAATCCCATTATTGTATAATTGATAGTTTCTATATGGTCAGCTGAGATTTCAAAATATATCGTTCTAGAATGATGAGAAGTTTTTCTCTTTAAAAGGGGAAACGATAGTGAAAGCCCCTCCTTCAGAGAAGGTACCTGAATGTGAATGCATCTCATTTTAGAAGAGGTCATGTTCGTGATAGTCCCCTAAAAGCACCCTTTATTGTGAGGTGTTTTCCTTCAGAGAGATGCCTGAAGGAAACATATTATTTTTAACCGAAGTCATCATTATCAAAGGACATTTAAAAGGGTTGTAAGAGAATCAGTTTATCTTTAATGGGTATCCTAATAGTAAAACTGCATTGTTCAATGTGGTTCCTGTATAAATTGGCAGTGTTGGTGGTAGTCATCATTTTGTTTCGAACGTACCACAGAACAAGTTGGATTAAATAATTCCCTGGTTGTAGAATTAACCTGAAAACCCACACGCTTCCATCCAGCCACTGCAGCATTCATTTGAGAGCGTTGACATGGAGTCTGACCTGGAAAATGAAGATTGAAATGCTAACTGAATTACTTTAGTTGTTTGTTGTAGCCCCAAAATTTTGAAATTATTTTGGTGTTCTAAAAAATGAAGCACAATAAAATACAAATACGCATAACTAACACTGTATGTGATGAGCTGATAATCTGATGTTGAGAGAGAGCAAAATGTCAAGAAGATACTATCGTCCATAGCTCTCTTTACAATTTTACATGTGCATCAGTACAAGACATATGGAGACACTAGATAAAAGAAAATGGAAAATATGTTTTTTTAAAAACAGCTGGCTTCCTCAATAGCTCAATGATTTGATGCTGAGTGAGCAGCTGGGTCATTCAGATAATGAAGTGCTCTGATTTGATCTCTGCTCTATATTAAATTAATTGTTTTCAGCATTAATGGCATAACTCTCACTTTACATTCTGAAATTATTGTAAGTCAGGCGAAAGCAGAATTAGTCTGTGCTGTGATGGTCCTCATAGTTGGATACATTAATGTTATGCATTTTTCAGTTCATATGTGAGGAATGGTTTGGGTGAGATGCTTTGTTCCAGGGACATGATGTCTTTACGTCAAGGGAGAAGAGAAACACAAGAATGAGAACTTTAAATTTGAGTCATTTCCAGTCCAGTATCTAATGTATTTTCAGCTAGATGAGCAAATGGGACTTGGTGAGAGTCAGGATGCGGGTAAGAGGCTTCCATGCAACTTTCAACTTACATTGAGGTTTCTGGGTCAGGCGACTAACCAGTGAACCAGGAATATAGTTTCCAGAATTATCAACACACCAACAGTGACCTGTAGTGAACCAAAACGGTAACAGTAATGAGAAATGGTCAAATATAATGCCCAATCATAAAAGGGAATTATAAATGGCAAATGGTTTATATACCCATTTCCTCTCCCACATCATTGTTGCCCCACATTCCCTTTAATCCAGTCCTGGCTCAACTGAAAGCCAAATTCCATTACAGAAATATCAGCATGTTAATTAATTATATTGTACAAGTCAATCGTTAAATTAATAATCTCTAATGTTAGTTATGAAAGCAGTAAATATTGCAAAAACACAGCAACTACTGCACACACTGAAAGAGGACATTTTCTTTATTCACCCATAGGACATGTGTCTTGCAGTTTCTTGCCAGCATTCCTTTTTGCCCTTGAGAAGGTGATAGTGAATCACCATCTTGGACACTTTATGTAGCCGAGGTACATTACTCTGTCTTTCTCTTTTACAACGCAACTAACCCGCTGTGCCTGATCCATGATTATTTCTCAGTTCTTGAAATCTCTAAAATAAATCATACAACTTGGCACTATTCTTTCTCCCTGCAGCATTTAAATGCTTCAAAGTATTGCTTGCCTTTTCTACCTCCCAGCCAAAACCTGCCTCACACTGACACTTTGAGTTCTCTCAAAGACAAGCAATTGTGGTTGTGCAATCTAATCCCTGGTGAAAGTTTGTTAGCTTTCTGGCACTTTTCAAGTTAAACACTGCACTTACCAGTACTCTCAAAGCACTGAGTTGATTCCCAGTTTCCAAGGCCATCACATTGGGGGATGTAAGGGCTGTAACCTTTTAGAGTTAATTCCCCAAGAATCCCTTCTCTGGTGAATTGATTTCTCCTAGAGAATTGTAGAACTGTTTGAAAGCACTTCATTAGTAAAGTCAGGTACTCACAGAACAAGGGCTTGATACACAAGTGACTTTAACATGGAACAAACAGTTCTTAACACAAGATGCTTCTCCAAACTTATCTCTCTCATAACATATCTGTCACTAATCAGATACCTGCTTTCAATATCCAAAGCTTTAAACTTTCTTGTATTAGTTATGTTATCTTTACTGCTGGTAATTTTCTCATAAGACCATTCGGAGCAGATGTAGGCCATTCGGCCCATCATGTCTGCTTCACTATTCAATGAGATAATTTGATATTCCTCATCTCCACCTTTTTACCTTCTCTCCAAAATTGTCTCCTCCTTTACTGACTGAAAATCTATCTGATACATAGTTCTTCAATCCTCACCATAATAAGTAAATTTGCTGTTAAGTAACAATAAGGTGAGGGTACTCCTTATTTATTTACTTGGAAATGTTATAGCAGCTTTCGGTGGTGGATGTATGTTTAAACACAGAAATCTAAACGTTGCTGTCTTGGATGTAGCATTCCACCATTAATATCCTGAAAATAGTACTTCACTGCCTGGTTCACATTTGAAATGCATTAAAATTCTCAATTTGCATTGGTTGCAGTAGATATGAATTAATGACACAACAGTTAAGTATTTTGAAGATGGGAAATTTCAGAGAATTTCCCAGCTCCTTGAGGATGAAGTGCACCAGACAGTCAGATATTTGCTCTGGGGGGGATCAGACAAGTCACTGCCCTGAGAAAGAAATCAGAGGCAGCCAGTAAGAAATATGGAGGATGAGGGCTGTGGGAAACAGGTACGTCAATGCTCTGATACCCTGTCACAGCTGCAAGACAAAACAATAGAACAAAAAATACCACTCACCTCTGACAACTTCATAAACCCATCCACCAGTGCCTGCCAACTAATGCAACCTCATGTCCCATAGCTCCTCATAACTTTCAGCTAATCTATGTCTTTCCAGATAACCCCCTTGACCATTGTATGTTCACTTAGTGCTAAGTCTTGCCAAACTACCTGCCTTACACATTCTATGTAAACAACTCAGGTATCCACTATGGATCAACTTTAGGACCCATGATGAGGTTAAATGAGAAAAAGTTCCAAGTGTCTGATGATGAATTTGCTCATGTATTAAAAAGTATTCACTGCATTTAACTTCCTTCAACTAATTAGTCACTTATATAAGCAAACATTTGTATTAAAAGCCCATTTGAAAGACTTCTTAAACACTTTTGAAACTATCAATCACACCGTGAACTGGCATGCTACTGTGATACTAACAGTTTCCAAATCAGTTGTGCAGCACACATTCTTTTCACAATAAACCTCAGGTGTAAACAGGGTGAACTGATTTCTTTATATTACAGACAGCATTCAGCCCATATCCTTCCAAACCCTTCCTATTCATATACCCATCCAGGTGCCTTTTAAATGGTGTAATTGTACCAGCCTCCACCACTTCCTCTGGCAAATCATTCCATACATGTATCACCCTCTGTGTGAAAATGTTGCCCCGTAGGTCCCCTTTATATCTTACCTCTCTATGGCCTCTAGTTCTGGACTCGCCCCACTCCAGGGAAAAGATTTGTTTATTTACCCTTCCCATGCCACTCGTGATTTTATAAACCTTGATAATGTCACCACTCAGCCTCTGACGCTCCAGGGAAAACAGCCCAGCCTGTTCAGCCTCTCCCTATAGCTCAAATCCTCCAAACCCAGCAACATCCTTGTAAATATTTTCTGAACCTTTTCAAGTTTCACAACATCCGGCCGATAGGAAGGAGACTAGAACTGCATGCAATATTCTAACAGTGGCCTAACCAATGTCCTGTACAACTGCAACATGACCTCCCAACTCCTGCACTCAATACTCTGACCAATAAAGGAAAGCATACCAAATGCCTTCTTCACTATCCAACTATTTGCAATTCTACTTTTTAGGAGCTATGACCTGCACTCCAAGATTAGATTAGATTAATTATAGTGTGGAAACGGGCCCTTCAGCCCAACAAGTCCTCACCGACCCGCCGAAGCACGACCCACCCAGACCCATTTCCCCTACATTTACCCCTGCACCTAACACTACGGGCAATTTAGCATGACCAATTCACCTAACCTGCACATTTTTGGACTGTGGGAGGAAACTGGAGCACCCGGAGGAAACCCACACAGACACAGGGAGAATGTACAAACTCCACACAGTCAGTCATCTGAGGTGGGAATTGAACCCAGGTTTCTGACGCTGTGAGGCAGCAGTGCTAACCACTCTTTGTTCAGCAACACTCCCTAGGACCTTAGCATTAAGTGTATAAGTCCTGCTAGGATTTGCTTTCCCAAAATGCAGTACCTCACATTTATCTAAATACAACTCCATCTGCCACTCCTCTGTCCATTGGCCCATCTGATCAAGATCCCATTGTAATCTGAGGTAACTTTCTTTGCTATCCACTACACTCCAATTCCAATATCTGCAAGTTTACCAACTATACCTCTTATACTCACATCCAAATCATTTACTTAATGATGAAAAGTAGTGGATCCAGCACCAATCCTTGTGGCACTCCACTGGTCACAGGCCTCCATTCTGAAAAACAACCATCCACCACCATCCTTTGTCTTCTACCTTTGAGCCGGATCTGTATCCAAATGGTTCGTTTTCCCTGTATTCCATGAGATCTAACCTTGCTAACCAGTCTCCCATGGGAAACCTTGTCGAACACCTTCCTGAAGTCCAAATAGATCATGTCTACCTCTCTGCCCTCATCACTCCTCTTTGTTACTTCTTCAAAAAAATCTCAATCGAATTTGCAAGAAATTATTTCCCACACAGAAAGCCATGCTGACTATCCCTAATCAGTCCTTGCCTTTCCAAATACATGTACATCCTGTCCCTCAGGATTCCCTCCAACAACTTGCCCACCATGAATCTCAGGCTCACCGTTCTATAGTTCCCTGGCTTTTCCTTACCACCTTTCTTAAACAGTGGCACCAGATTAGCCAACCTCCAGTCTTCCGGCACCTCACTTGTGACTATCGATGATACAAATATCTCAGCAAGGGGCCCAGCAATCACTTCCCTAGCTTCACACAGAGTTCTCGGTACACCTGATCAGGTCCTGGGTATTATCCACTTTTATGCATTTCAAGACATCCAGTACTTCCTCCTCTCTAATATGAATATATTTCAAGATGTCACCATCTATTTCCCTACAGTCTATATCTTCCACATCCTTTTCCACAGTAAATACTGATGTAAAATATTCGTTTAGTATCTCCCCCATCTCCTGTGACTCCACATAAAGGCTGCCTTGCTGATCTTTAAGGGGTCCTATTCTCTCCCTCGTTACCTTTTTTTCCTTAATGTATTTGCAAAAAGTCTTTGAATTCTCCTTAACTCCATTTGCCAAAGCTATCCCATGTCCCCGTTGTGCCCTCCTGATTTCCCTCTTAAGTATACTCCTACTGCTTTTATACACTTCTAAGGATTCACTCGATCTCTTCTGTCTGTACCTGACATATGCTTCCTTCTTTTTCTTAAACAAGCCTTCAATTTCTTTAAATCATCCAGCATTCCCTACACCTACCAGCCTTTCCTTTCACCCGAACAGGAATATACTGTCTCTGGACTCTCGTTATCTCATTTCTGAAGGCTTCCCATTTTCCAGCCGTCCCTTTACCTGCGAACATCTGCCCCCAATCAGCTTTTGAAAGTTCTTGCCTAATACCATCAAAATTGGCTTTCCTCCAATTTCAAACTTCAACTTTTAGAGCTGGGCTATCCTTTTCCATCACTATTTTAAAACTAACAGAATCATGGTCGCTGGCCCCAAAGTACTCCCTCACTGACACCTCAGTCACCTGCCCTGCCTTATTTCCCAAGAGTTGGTCAAGATTTGTACCTTCTCTAGTAGGTACATCCACATACTGAATCAGAAAATGTTCTTGTCCACACCTAAAAAATTCCTCTCCATCTAAACCCTTAACACTATGACAGTCCCAGTCTAAGTTTGGAAAGTTAAAATCCCCTACCATAACCACCTTATTATTCTTACAGATAACTGAGATCTCCATACAAATCTTAATTTAGAAATTTTGAAACCAGGACATTTCTGTCACCTGACATCATGACAGCTCCTTTGACACCTCCCTTGACAGCTTGATCATTACCATAACAGCTTGGAAGTTCAAAGGGCAGAATATTTCTAATGGACTTATCACTGTTATTACACGTAGTGTCTACTTTTAACTAATTCAAAGAGCGCATGACATTTCACAAAGGGTATCTGCCCTATCCATAACTGTACCTTCCCTCTGAAATTGTGGCCTATCACTCCAACAAACTTCAGAGACCTTAGACATTCTCATGGTATGTCTCAAATGCACAAGTTGTGTTTTGAACAACTCACGAATGAAAATTAGATCTGATTAATTGTGCTGTAATGGGTGCAGTTGCTTCCATGAAGCACGGCTATGCAAAGGACAACTCAGTCTGCTGGCTTTCCCTGACTCTCAAAGCCAGCAAAAGCAACAGTGCCTGGCTTGGGGTGGGACTTCGAGATTTGGGACCTTGGTGCCATATTTGGTAAGTCAATGAAATAGATGATGTCATGGTGAAATCTTAGGCCTTACGATTCCTTCTCATTAATTTCACAACTTGATCTGGTTAAGGAGATAGAGTTGCTGACCATGTCTACTTAGGTTCCAGATGCTTGGCTTTTTTCACCCTCTCATTCTGAAACTTGCTTAAACACCTGTATGTACAAAGACAATCTAAATAATGGCAGACATTGCTATAAAGTCTGCTGTAGCAAATTACACCACAGTAGTTTGCTTCCCTGGGAATCCAGTGAATTTTCTGTTGGGACAAGTTGTTTCCAGATTTACATATGGCAGTAATGATAACATACTATTACATAGCTCTAATGTAATCTTTCATGCAGAAAAATATCCTGAGGTATCGCATAGAATCAAATAAATTTGATGCTGAGCCAGCTAGGAATATGAAGTAATTAGTTATAGCCCATTGGGGACAACAAGTGTTTTTCTCTGTTTTAGAGAGAGAGAGGGGTGGGGGGGGTGGGAATGAAGAGTGAGAGAGAGAAAGAGAGAGAGAGAGAGAGATGTGGTTGAGAGGCATCATTCCATATCAAGCATGGGACAATGCAATGAGACAGACCTCCATGAACTACCTCAACTAATATAGGAATTGAACCCACGCCATTGGCATTATTCCATGCCACACTGCAGCCATCCAGTGACTGCGCTAATGAAACCCCATGCCAAGTTAGAAAAGGCAGTAGAGGGAAGAGTCACCAAAGGAAGGTTTGAAGAGGGAGTATGCAGGGAGAGATGGAGGGCTATAGGGAGACGATTCCGGAGGCCTAATCAACTGAAAGAAAAATAAGGTATGTGTGTGTGAAAGAATACTAGATCCAGGAAGCATGTAATTAAGGCTGTAGATTGTAACAGAAGATCATTGAGCAACCTAAACAGAGTCAATTAAACAGTTTAGAACTTATTTACTTGACTTCACCCCATAATTCTTAATGGTCTTTTCTAATTAAAAACAACTATTACTTTCCACATGGAAAATGCCAATTCTCCAAGTATACATGATACTCGCAGAGAAGAAAAATCATGAATTTCCACTTTTCATGGGGTGAATAGGAGCTTCCTGATCTCTCTCCCAAATGAACTAGCTTTATATTCAGCTGGAAGAGGCCACAGAGATAAGAAGGAGTGATTTCAAAGTTTAAATATTGGGATGAGAAATTTTAATGAGAAACATTTGTGGACTAAGAATTCATGTAGATCAGTGAGGGTAGGGATACCGTATGAGTGCAATAGGACAGTGTTACAGAGTTATCATACTAAATTTTGAGGATAACATAGATGAACTCACAGAATCAGAATTGCAAGACAGTTTAACTCAAGGTCAGCACAATAATGTGCACATTTAGACATTAAACCAAGTTGCTCACTGGATTGGGCAGCCAATCGAACAGCATAGTCAGCTCCACTCAACAAAGCTTCAGAAAAGGAAGGAGCTGATTGGAACTTCCCAAAAGACTGAAGTTCATTCTCAGTCAGTTGTATACCACTGGCAGATAAGAAAGCCTGGCCAAAGGAAATATTGGAATTTTTGGAATCCACCATTATTTCCTCTGCCTGAGCAATAAAATGAAAGATTTGTTGAACAGCACGATCACAGGATCCTGGACCTAGAACAAAACACAAAGATGCACATGATGTAAATAGAACATAATGATTATACACAACCTAAATGCAACTCAATAACTGTATACCAAACATGGATTAAAAATGAAGACCAAAAAGACGAAGACTATGATAGGCAGAAGGAATGCATTTAAGCAAACAAGAATGACATAGAAGTGGTTTGTGTCACACTTGAACAAGTAAGTATATTTATCTAATTTTGGAAAATGAAAATGTTAGATGGAACGCTGAAGTCAAAAGAAGGATAGAGATTGTTAGAAGTAATTTTCTGAAGATGAGGAATCTGTGTTCAAGAAAAGTTAAGTTTGTATCAAAGAACAAACTCATAAGATGTTACATTCTATCCATTTTCTTACATACCTCTGAAATTTGGATAAGAAATAAGACCTGTTAACTAATCAGAGACCTTCGAAATGTGGATGCTAAATATATGTTTGAAAATCTAGAGAGATCTCGACTTGAGAACAAAGTGGAGGGCAGAAGGAAAAATGGTGTCAATCAAGCCACAGTTGGATAATGTGTATCACAGAAAGGTCACATAGATGAGTTACAGTGGATGCATAGAATGGAACAAAACAGACAAGCAAGACATACCAAGACAGCAGATCTCAGTTTTATATGGAAAACTTGACTTTGTGAAATCTGGCACAGTGGAAAATGGGCTTTTGATTCACAAAGAACATTTCTCCTATTACTGACAATGACCAGTTTTGCTCCTGTGGTGACTATTAAATTAGTAGAAGAGTAGTAGAAAGTAAGAAAACAGTATAACAAGAAACGGGTACAGAGATTAAATAGAAGGGATGACGGAAGTGGGAAGGAGTAAACAATTGAGAGAAAGGTAAGGGATAGGTATTGGGAGAGTCATAGACAATCATTGAGAGAAGGGAAAGAAAGTAAAGTTCACAGGAAAGGGAAAGTTGAGAGAAAGCTTTTAACAAGATGGAAGAGGAAGGAAATTACTAAACACGCTTGAGAGAAGTTCTAACTGCTGCATTGCTTACATTGGGGAAATTGACCCATTTCAGCCTTTGTCCCTGGAAGTTCTTGTCCTTTCTCATCAACACACCAGCATCTACGCAGCTCCATCTTATTCAATTTCACACTGAAATCAGTGTATAAACCAGGATAGTGTGTCACAGCACCAAACAACAACTGCCAAAACACGTAAGGATTCAGCAAGATATTAGTGCCAGGTGTAGAGGCGACAATTGCTGCAACATCGTCAGCAGAAATTGAGTCAAAAGTTGAGAAAGCAGAAAAAACTGAAAAAACATGGTGATGCCTCTTTCTGTAGAGTTCCTTCACAAACATCTCAAAACTCTTGGAGACATTAGATGATCTGCGGTAATCAATGACCTCATTTAAGATAGCAGTGAATGACATTTCCTGGCCTCCATTATTCTGAGAAATCCACTGTTGATAAAATTCAATGACCTGTTGTGGAAGGCCATCACACTGGACTTGTCGCCAGTCTCCATTTTCCTTGCACTGAGGTACGTAGATTGAAGGCACTGAGAGCAAGTTTGGTTCTGACAGCAATATCTCAATTGTCTTTAAAAAATTCTCTGCAGCAGACAATTGGCAAGCACTGGGACCTGGAAAGAGAAAAGGATTATCAAAGGTAAAAGTTTTCATCTTTGCTCAATGTCCAGTCTAAAAATGCTTAGGCTTTATTTAACTGAGTATTGATTAGAAAAGCAAATTTTTGATTAAAACTAGTTTGTGAGTTTCATTGACAACTTTGGCATTTTTTTTTCAAAAATATGTAGTTAAATCTGAAACCAGGTTCTTCAATCTAAACAAAAGAGACTGTGGAGGCATGAAGGGTAAGCTGACAGTGTTGTATTGGGAAAATATATTAAAAGATATGACAACAGAAGGCAATCCTAGTACTGAAAGAATTAGTACCTGTTTTACAACAAAAATATATTGATTTAAGGCACAAAAATATACAAAGAAAAGTAAGTCAACCTAACAAAAATTGAATTAGATAAGAAGAGGAGACTTATAAAGTAGCCTAAAAAATAGTAAACTCGAGACTTGGGAGCATTTTAGAATTATACAAAGGAAGGCCAAAAAGATGATAAAGAATAAAAAATTACAATATGAATGTGAACACAAAATCATAAAAAATGACCTGTAAAAGCTTTTATGTATAAGTAAAAATTAAAAGATTAGCAAAGATGAATATAGGTCCATTACTAGCAGATGGGAGAATATTATTAGGAAATAGACTAATGTTGGAGAAACTAAATAATTACATTGCATCTGTCTTCTTGAAGGAAGATACAAGAAATCTCCCAGAAATACGAGAGATCCAAGTGACTTGTGAGAATGAGGAACTGAAATACATTAGTTAAAATTTGGAGAAATTAATGAGATTGAAAGTTGACAAATCCTTTAGAGCCCATTGATCTCAGACTGTTAAAAGGGATGAGTATAAAAATTGTGGACATACTAGTTGTAATTTAAAAAAAAATTCGATATGGTCTAGAATGTTGCCTGCAGATTGGAGGATTTCAAATGTAATCTTACTATTTAATAAAGGAAGGAGGAAGATAATGGAGACTACAGACGTGTTAGTTTGCCACTAATTGTAGCGAATACCAGTAAAATACTAGAATCTATTATAAAGATTCTGATAACTGGGCAATAGTCTTTTGTTTCGTTTCAGTTTGGTGCAGTTCTGCAGAAGTGGATGAAGCAATGCTCCTGACGGGAGAAGCTGGTAAAACAGTTTAGTTCTAGACCAGGAATGTTTGCATAAAAACATAAAGAGGTTATTTGAAGCAGAGAATGTTTAAACTCAGGAGTATGAAATATTGTCTCGACTGGGAGTTGAAGTCACAGTTAAATTAGACCTAGTGAAGCATTGGTGTCCATACTGCACAACAAGTGCATTTGGGTACGATAAGGGGCTATTTTGGGATTAATGTGATTATATTGTAACATTGCTCCAAAAACTGTAAACTTGGATGTGTAAAAAGTCTAAGTTCCTTCCTTTTTTGTTTTCACTTCTTCTGTGAAGTAAGTTCTATTTTATTCTTAAAACTAAATCTGTAATATTGTATATGTATCTGCAGTGATAGACCACCACAATAAAACCAAAAGTAAAACAGCTCTAACTTGTAAAGTAATAACACCAGCAGAGGTCATAACAAGAGCCCGCTTCATGGATACTGGAAGGAAAGCAAACCAATTACGGCTCCACCGAAAACCCTCCCTGCCCCAGCTGCCCATTGTAATAAGCCTGACTGTGTCTGCACTGTGCAGTTGGCTGCTTCTTGTGACCTAGGCTATAAGTAGCTGAATTAATCATCAGCATCAGAAGTTTTCAATGCTTAAAAGGATTTATGATGTTCCACAAGCAGTCTTTGAAGGGATCAACCCACAGCCCTAAGGCCCCTAATAATGCATTGTCATTTTTAAATGTTAAAGAGGGAAGTCTTCAGGGGCACCTTCATTTTGAAGCATACTCTGCATCTCTCATTTGCGCAGCCTCACTCACCTCTTCTGGTGTCTGAGGATTGCTGCAGGACCTCCAACTGGACCTTATGTAACCCTGGTCCACCTGCCATCCTTAATTAGATTGGGAGGGATGGGAGATGTATAACAAGCCACTTAGGGAGGCTGCTTCAATAAAATTACTTCAGCTTAAACTTACTGAATACTTAACAACAGGCACCCCATTGCTTATCTTCTCCGCTACAAAAGCAGTTGAGGGTTAAGACATTGAATGTTTTCAACAAGGAGTTAGCTATTGTTTTTGGTCTAAAGGAATCATAGGGTATGGGGTTAAACAAAAACAGGAACAGGGTGTTGAACTGGATGATCAGCCATGATCATATTGAATGATGGAACAGCCTCAAAGAGCCAAATGGCCTCACACTGATCCTATTTTCTATGTTTCTTGATTAGCTACTAGAATGTTAGCAGGATTAAGCTGTGAATCAAGCATCACTTCATTAGAAAGGACACGATGTTAATCAGTCAATTTGAGGTAAATTTGACACTCTCAATCCTATGTGGCAAAATATGACTTGCAAAAATTGTAATTTACAATTATGTGAGAATCCACAGCCTGTGCTGCAGTGCTTTGAAATTGTCAACATTCATTGAAGAATGAATCATCAACATTGTCCACCAATACTAACCACCAGACTGACAGAAATCTATTTCATAGTCTGTGAAAGTTGAAGATTAAGTGTGTGGTGAATGACTCTGCTTGAAGTAAGCATGAATCAGCATTGAGGTCAGAATGATGTACTTCTATCTCCAATCGCCACTAACTACAGTTGCAATTCTTCATGAAAGCAATGAATCACAGTAATCATTTCTTGAATTTATAATTTTGCGGTTATCTTTCTTCCAATGATTAGGGTACATGACTTTCTGTGATCCACAAATGTCTGTACAGGCTCAACTGAGCTACCTTTAAGTCTCCGCTTTTAAGTGCAAATATCTTTCTTCTCCAACCATTGGCAGAAGTACTACTGTACTGGAGTGAATAACCCTTTGTAATAACCAGTATAACTGAATGGGATCCTTTGACTCCAAATGGTTCTAGATGCATATCAGGGGAAAGAGAGGTGAGGAAATTTGAAATCCAACAGGGAAAGAATCAGGCAAATGATATCCCTCATTCTAACTATTTTTGGAAAACAACTTTGTTACACTTGAACATATAAAATGTAGTAATTGTTATTTCTCTCATGTTACAGTTGATTATGTGACTCAATTTAAGGATTTAGACGTTTAAATAAAAACACAATTAATTTGCATATGGCACTAAATTGAGGATAGATGGGAAATATGCGATACTGAGAATTAATGTAGCAAATTACAGGTAGTTAAGAGTATACTTGCAAATTGGCATATATTTATCAAATGAATTTCAACATGAGTTAAACTTAAATGTTGGCAAGAAATTTAAGGAGGTTGTATTTACTGGGAAAATAACAATCCAAATTGTGTATCTAAATTACCTGGAAATAAATCACTAGAAGTAATGACACAGGTTTCAAGTTCATTAAGAGAAACTAAGAACTGGTGATTATTTGTTGGGGGATACAACTGAAAATAAAAGAAATTTTGTCAAACTTGTATCGAATCTCAGTTAGACCTGGAGTATTATGTACAATCCTGGTTGCCATATTATAAAAACATGTAGAAGCATTGGGGAGGGTGCATATAAAATTGCAATGATGATACCAGGCATGCAGGGATATAGCTCTCAGCAGATATTGAATAGGCTCAAAGTCTCTTTTCATTTGAAAAGTCAAGTGTCATGAGTGACTTTTGAATTCTATTGCCAATTTAATACCAGGGACTTCCATGGACTGAAATCATATTTAAAAAGTGACCAAACACTGGCTTAAAATGGGCACAATAATCACCTGACCACAGGTCAGCCAAGTTTTAATGAAATAAACTTAGAATATCAAAACAAAACTGTCTGAACTATAAATTAACATTTTATCAATAAATACTGAAACGAGTTAATTCATTTAAAGATGAAAATAGCATCAATTCCTATTTTAACCTATACCCATACGAAGAGTTTAATATGTTGTGAGATGAAAAAAAACTGCAATTATCAAACTTGGAAATAATGAAGTCAGACATGGTGCTTGTATTCCAGGGAACACGAGGGGTTCTTTTAACTGCAGAAACTGTTCTCTCTGCATCTTGAGTGCCCAGTGACAGAACTGATTGGAAAGAAGCATCAGGGCAGTAAATATTTGAAAAGGATGCAATGTTTGGGACTGCTCATTGTTCAAGACAGCCAGTAAGCAGCTGCATCCTCACATTCAAAACTTATCCCTCAAGGATAGCATTAGGATTTTAAGTTGATTCACCCTGCCTCACCGAGCCAAAAATCTAGGCTAAGAAGTGGCACAATAGAGAAAGGGTCTCAAAATTCAAATTTTAAGGAAAATGAGAAAGCATCAGTATAAGATAGTTACCAAGAAATCAAACAGAGGATTCAGAAAAAACATTCTTACCCAAAAGGTGATGAGAGTGTGGAATTGCTTGCTACAGAGAGTGGTAAAGTAAATATCATCAATACATTTAAATGTATTAAGGCTAGGCAAGCATATGAGGGAGAAGGGAATAAAAGGTTATGCTAATTGAGTTCAAGCTCAAAAATTGGGAGAAGGTTTGAGCCAAGCATACATGCCAGCATGAGCTAGATCAGACAAATTGCCTTTTCCAGTACTGCATAGCCTATGTAATCTGATGCAAAAATGTTTAATATATAAATTGCAGTAAAAGTCAAAACTTACACAACACGCCTCCTCCAGTTATTTTCCTTAGTTCAGGTGTCTTCCTACCCTGGAGATCTACACAAACGCAGTTCATCCCATCACATTGCATGGACTGAAAATTACCATCACTTCTGCATGAAGGGATAAACCCATCAGATCCCGCTGATTGGTGTCCTCTCAAATCTATTAATCGCTTACGTTCTTGCTCACACTCAGTGGGACATTGTGGCCTTTGACCCCGGACTCTTGAGTTTGGAATCTCCAACCCTTGACTGTCTACACACCAGCAATCTGTGCCTAGACACTGGACCTCTTCATACAGTCCGTCTCTAGTGCACTTCGGAACAAAGAGATTTGAAGTCGGGCGTTCACAGATACCAACTTTCGCACTCCTTAACACCAGTTGGATTGTTTCAGCTAAGTTATCATCCTGTCCACCAAAGAAGGTAATGATTTCACGCAATGTTGTAAGAACATTCTGATCCTCTAACAGAGTATTTATAAGCTTCACCATATTCTGGTTCTCTTGTAAATTTACTGGCCGCCCAAAGTTGTCCTCAATTGTCTGATTCAAGTTGAAGGTGTCCTTGGAGAATTCTGAGGTTCCTTTCGAGAAATAGGAGTCTTCAATCTGAGAGAACAATTTGGCAAGTTCCACAAAGTTTTCCCCACTATACATTCCTCTTAAGCCAATTTGCTGGAAGAACTGACTGAAATTAAATGTCCCCCTACTCCCGAGGCTGCCGGTGAAATTGAATAGACTCAGGTTCGGCAGAAATTTGCCTCCAAACAAATTTTCAACAAAGAATTTTGAGGACGCAGAAAACTGAAGGGCAGTGAGTGCTAAATCCTTGGTTAGAAATGTCCCCTGTACAATCTCACTCAGAATTACTTCTAGGTCAGCCTGACCAATGTCCAGGTCTACAAACTGGGAGATAGAAAGCAGCAATCCAGATTTTATGAACAGTTGTTTCAGGTCGGGGCTGCAGTGGCGTAGAGACATACCAATCCTTTCCAGTGTCGGACTCAGAGATGTAGGCGCAGCAAAGATATCGTTTTGACTGAAGTGGCCAACAGGTCCATAGAAAAGTCGCGAGAGCGTGCGTTTTCTCTCAGACTTACAGCCACTCTTGTCATTGCCTGGAATTTAAAGAGTTAGATCACAGGAAGTACAGAAATAGAAGCAGACCATTCAGACCCTTAGTCTTGCTCCACATTTAACTAGACCAGGGTTGATCTGTGCTTAATCTCCACTCACCCACTTTTGCTCCATATTTCCATTTAGACTGACGAAACAGATGTCTAGTTATCTGAAGCTTAAAAGCCCTATTTGATCTGCTGTCCACAACTTTTTTGGGATTAGATTTCTGTTTGTGTGAAGAAATGACTTTGGTCCCAAACAGTTTAGCCCTAATTAACATATAATAAAGAAGGAAATAGAAGCTGAGGTCAACTTTGTCATCCCACAAGCCTACTCTACCATGCAGCATCAGATGGTTGCATTTTGCCTTCAACTCAATTTAAATGTGTTTAATAATGGGGCATCCACAATTCTCTTACATTTCCAAAAGATTCAAAACATAATGAGAGAAGAAATTTCTCCTAATCTCAATCTTAAATTGTTAACCATTCTCAGACTGTGTCCCCATGTGCTAGATTCCCGGCCAATTAAAGAAGCTCTCAGTCTTTCCATAATAATATATTACACCCTCTCCAATTATCCCTCTCTTTCACCTTTTGTGTGGTATCTTAGCTTTTCTTTTGAAAGTCCAAGCATTTGTTTAATTACCCTACTGGTAACATCCTCAAATATACTTGATAAATTTGACAAATAATGGTTTCCTTTTATAAAATTATGTTGACTCTAGCTGATCACACCATGATTTTCTAATTGTTAAGACTTCCACGATATAGATACTGAGGCTAATTGGCATATGATTCTTATTTACTCTCTTTCTTTCTTGTATTGTGGACTTATATTTGCTAAGTACCAATCCACTGGACTGTTCTAGAACAAGTTCAGAAAAGTATAACTATCACTATTTCTCCATATTTTGAACTCTAGAATATAAGTCACCAGGTCCTGAGAATTTGGTTGCTTTTAGATCTTCAAATTTCTCTTTCACTGCTAATATTAAATACATTAAGTTTCTCATTCCCATTTGACTTTTGGTTACCCTATTTCTTGTATTCAATTTGTATCATTTCCTCATTCCCCCTTATAATTTCTCATTGTTAGCTCTAAAGGACTTTTTTTTCCTCCAGTTACTCTCCAATTTATGTAAAATCAATTATAACTCTAAGATTATGCTCTACTCTTCTTATTTCCCTTACTAATAAAAATTATTTTCTCCACATTTACATTGTGCAAAATTGGGCTGTTGCTGCTCAAAGAGTCAAAATCAAATCATTCAATGATTTTTAAGTACTGTGAAATGGTTCATTGTGTTCATATATGTGCTCACATCATGAAGAACATTTTTTGGGGATATGTTGCAAACAGTTGAGCAGAAATGTAACAATCTCCTTTTTTTTTTACAAGATCTCAAGACAGAAATAAATAAAACATGACGTGGCCCAACCTATCGCATTCACCCCAAAAGATCATCTTGTACCCTTCAGAATCTGCTTCAACAAAAAGTTAGGCAATTACACAATCCTTCATGTTTACTAGCTTGCTCAGAAATCCATATCACAAGTTGATCACAATGTAAAGCTAATTTTACTAAGTCCCAGAATCTCAAAAAGGACCTCACTTGCACCCAGCCCATAGGAGAAAACCAAAGGCCACTGCCCATGCGTTTCCAAAGTTCAATGCCTTACACAAGATCTCACAAAATTTGAACTAAGATTTATTTCCCAAATCTAACCTTAAAGGTCAGAAATGTGACTTTCATTATTTTTTAACTTAAGCTGTCCAATTCAAACATCAGCGTTTAATCTGAAGTTGTGTTCTGTTTTTGGTTTATCAGAAACTTCAGATGTACTTTGAAGTTAAGAATATGTCCTGAGAAGGCACAGAATGAGGATAGTTTTGTAGCAAGAGTTTATCACAGTTTAGTATCTGGTAGCAAAGCAATGTTAATATAATTGTGATGGCACAAACATCTATTGCTACTGGGCCAACTGGGCCAGAATGTATCAATAGGTGAGAGTCACACGAAATGGAATTATATCACCTGGGCAAAAGCATTCCAAATTACAAGACCTTTTCCAGGGTAAATAAAGAGAACTTGTTTCCAACTTGCAATTAGCCTAGATATACTTGGCAAAAGAACCAATGGCCATGGGTAGTAGAAGAAGGTGGAGGAGATGAGTTAAATTCTTTTATGCAGAAAATTGTTATGAACCAGAATCCATTTTCTGAACATGTAGTACAAACATATTTCAACGGAAACTGGATATATGTTTGAAAAGGAAATAAAAAAGAAAACCTGGGAAACAAAGGAAACATCATGAACCTTTGGAATTATGAAAATTGTGTGAGCATTGTATTATAAATTGGCTAGTGATAGGTGAAAGAACCAAGAAATACTCACTGCAGTCAGGCACACTCCCCTGTTGCCTTGTTCCAAAGACCTCTTGTCCATTGGAATCTACACACCAACACAGACTCCCCTTCTGACACTGGACTGGGAGATAGTTTCCACTGTTATCACATGAGGGGGTGAAGACATTACCAAACGAGGAAGCTGTGAACCTCTCAATTTCACATTTTGTCGGGCCTGTAATGAAAGATAAAGTTCACTAGCAAAATGTTATGTTTTGATGTGTCTTTCCTCTTCTTTCCCTTGATGCTTTGTTTTTGTGTCAGGATGCTGTTGTAGTTGAACCCGTGTTCTGCACTTCCCATTTGAAGAACTTTCACTTGCCTGTGCAGAATTCACAGGATGTTCAGGAATGAACAAATTATAACCTTGAGTTTATATCAGCTAATGGTTTTACCACGTACCCAGACATGATCCTGCTTTTGCAAGGTTACAGAATAAGGAAATTTGGGCCAAAAACAAAATCTTAGCCTTCCAAATTATTAGCAAGGAGGTTGGATACATACTAGGCGAGGTATAAGCTGCCCCTTAGTTTGATGCTTTTCATTGTCAGTGGCATTTGTCCAGGTGAACATTAAGTATAATGGTTTTTAACTTAAGTTCCTACATTTTTGTCATATTCTCACTTGCCATATGCTGAGCTCACACAGTACAATGTGGTGCCAACAGGAAGGCTCCCCCCCCCCCACTTGAATTAGCAGCTGGGAGCAGCAGTGAGGAGCATTCATTCCAACTGCTGTTGAAAAGAATATCAGGTTCAATCCAATAGTCTGTTACACTTTCGCAGCCACTCCACGTGGACCATGGAATTGGAGCCCATACAAGGTCCAACATTGGGGACAGAGTCGAGAGTATGGTGCTGGAAAAGCGCAGCAGGTCAGGCAACATCCAAAGAGCAGG
Source organism: Chiloscyllium punctatum (assembly GCF_047496795.1). Lineage (NCBI taxonomy): Eukaryota > Metazoa > Chordata > Chondrichthyes > Orectolobiformes > Hemiscylliidae > Chiloscyllium > Chiloscyllium punctatum. The sequence goes on from NC_092743.1 coordinate 32,383,062, forward strand.
AGAATCAACGTTTCGGGCATAAGCCCTTCATCAGGACTTATGCCCGAAACGTCGACTGTCCTGCTCATCAGATGCAACCTGACCTGCTGTGCTTTTCTAGCACCACACTCCAGATGCTGATCTCCAGAATCTGCAATCCTCACTTTCTACCATATACTTTGGGGACGGCTCGGTCTTTACCATTTCTGTGTGGGATTTGCCCCAATCAATCCAAAAAGCAGGTATGCAGACATTTCTGTGTTCATAGTCCAGAGACTGACAGGCAAACAGTGTCAAACAAATCCTTTCACTGTATCTTGGGAGATTGAGGGGTGATATTATAGAGGTTTATAAAGTAATGAGCTGTATAGACAGGATGAATGGCAGGTGTCTTTTCCTTAGGGTGGGGGATTTTAAAACTAGGGGGCATACTTATAAGAGAGATTAAAGATTTTAAAAAGGATATGGGGGGCAACGTTTTTGCACAGAGAGTGTTTTGTGTGTGGAATGAACTTTTAGAGGAAGTGGTGGATGCAGGTACAGTGACAATGTTAAAAAGACATTTGGATATGTACATGAATAAGAAATGTTTCGACGGATATGGGCAAGGAGTATGCAGGTGGGACTAGTTTAGTTGGGGATTGTGGTCGGCATGGACTGTTTGGACTGTACTGTATGATTCTATGACTCTATAAATGTTTAAAACAATATCAGATTCCAGTCCCCTCCATCCCTCGTACCTATCTCCCCTCCCCCACCCCCTGCCTCTCAGTCTCAGTCCTTCCTTCCCAATCTCCAAGTCCCTTTCATCACCACTTGGACATGGCTTCCCACTCCTGCATCATCAATTTTTCAGCATTTCGAAATACTTTACAAAACAGCACGGAGGTAGTGTCTCCAGTGAAAGAATTGTAGATGTTCAAGATAAAATATAAATGTGGTTCTGTACAGTAAGAGAACACACTCTGTTAATAGCTCTGTCCAACAGGGGGAGAAAAGAACAAGAATCATTGGAACAAGAAGAGCCCTGAGGTGTCATCAAACCTCAAATATGCCTTATAATTGCAGGATTATATATTCCCTGCAGACACTGGGATTGGAAAGGAAGCAATCATAACTGCAGTTCAAATTTTATGTTGAATTAAAAACATTTTGGTGTAACACAACACCCACAAAAGAATGGATGGCATTTAACCAAATCTTTTTTGACATAAAGCGCGTATAGCCAGGGTACAGAAGATGTCACTGGTTAAAACAAGAGTTCAGAGGTGGAAGTTGGTGGTTAACCTGGTGATAAACTGTTAGTCAACGTCAGGATGAATCTTCTCTGCGAGCACTTACATCTAAATCTGCCGGTGATCAGCAGTCGCACTGCGAGGAATCTCCTCTGCAGAATGTGATAATTGCCAGTGTCTGTGAACAAGTGCCCATTCTGCGAAGCATTGAAGATGGTATCATAGATTTCATCCAATAACAACTCCAGACCTGACAAAGAAAACAGTAAAACTAATAAGAGCAGGCAGGATTAGGATCTGGATTGCAAAATACTCACTCTCCCTGAGCAGTAAGGGTTCTGGAAATAAAAGTCATCAGAAGAGTCACTGGATTCGAAATGTTAACTCTCTTTCTATCACCATTGATGCTGCCAGAGCAGCTGATTGTCTCCTTCTGTTTCTACTTCAGACTTACAGCATCTGCAGAATTTCACTTTTGCTCTTTACAGGTGTTCTGGAGAAATTAAAGTGCTTGGCGTGGGGTTGATCAATGAGAAGGGGACTGGCCTTTGAGACCAAGAGTCTCTATTCTGCACAGATAAATTGGATAGCATTCCATGAAAAATGAATCCTGCAACACTTCACTTAACCAACCTGTGCTAGTGTTTATACCAGGTACAATCTCCTTCCATTCTATTTATCTAATCTGAGCCTCTCAATATATTTTTCTGCTTTAGATAGGAGAAAGGAAAAGAGAGAACAATTAGCATTTATCGAGCTACCTGATACCTCAAAGCACTTCACAGCTGATGCAATACTAACCTGAGTTTGATTGAGGAATAAATGTTGAGCAGAACATTGGGTATAACCTTTCTGTACTTCGTCAAAATAATATCATCCAATTGATATGAGCCTATCCAGTAATAGGCTCCTGGTCATGGTGAAAACGATTGTTTAGGAAATCACTCATGCAACTCAAATCCCATAATCATTTTACGGAACCAGCTACTCACAAATACTGAGCAGTGTTTTTATTTTCAGCTTCATTTTTCTTTTGGATAGTTGCAAGTCCCAACCAGTTTATACACTATTTTTCAGCAAAATCATGCCTTTCGACAATCCCAAAGGTTGTCTTACCTTACCCAAACATTACATCTGCCAAACATGTCCTGAGACCAAATCTAAAAGGATACTGAACTTCTCTGAAAGATGAGAAATAAAAAATATTCCTCCAGCTCTCACCCCTATGTCCATCTCCCTCATTTTCATTCTCAGTGTAATTGGAATTTGACAGCTTATTTTATGCTCCTTCCCTTGCAGATTTCCGGCTGCATTCCACACATTCAGTGCCTATCTCACAACTATGCCAACGGATACCCTCTGCACATCACACACAGCCTCACAGACCTGTACTTCAATTTAAACTCTACTCCTAACATGTTTTTATCACAATTGCAATTGGCCCAAATCAAGATTAATGTGGAAGCCTGAGAAAGCAGCAGAAGTTCTAAGCAAAGAAGTTGCCAAGGACAGGGATAGGAGATGGTTGTTTACTTATGTACCTTGCCATTAAGAGAGGCGGTTATGACAGGAATGCTACTGGAACAGGGTGTTAATTCAATTGCTCCACTGACAAAAACATAGGGTTGAAATGTTGTCTTTGGCTAGATTCTGTATTAATGAGAAGGGAAATTCAGGTAGATCCACAAGCATATGTTTTACACGATGCAAAGGTTGAACATCCTGTGGACTATCTTTGGTAATACAGCTATCCCCCAAAGCATGGCACTACATGGCACTAAAGTGACATCCTCCCCGTTCTGCTGAGTGGCAGCTTGGTTAAAAAGACAATCCTTGGGTTGTGTACATTCAGAGCAGCACTTGGTCAAAACGGTTAGCCTTGGGATAGGAAGAGACGGCCGTGGTAATGGAGGGAGGGGTGGAAACACCCAGTGTTGACTACTGTTTCTGTGAGCCAGTGTGCAAAGTGTGGGCGTGTGAAAGTTGACTGAAACATGCTGGCACACCACAGCGGTTGAACACTGACTCAGCTTCTACATGAAGAAGGGCCATGTGATTCCTGACAGCGGCCATGCTTGTGGAGCTGGGCACCAGAGGAGAAGAAGGGGGATGAGACTTAAGGAAAATAAGACTTGTGTTTTAACAGCCTGACATGATCACTCACCCGTGGCCTGAAGTTCCCGTCCCAAACTGTCAGCACAATAACAGTAAGCAGAAACATTGGCAAAACTTCTCCTGAAGGCACTGAATGTGTGGAATGCAGCTGGAAATCTGCAAGGGAAGGAGCATAAAATAAGCTGTCAAATTCCAATTACACTGAGAGTGAAAATACAAGTCAGAAATTCATACTTTGTATCTATATTTTATATTTAGATATTTCTTTGTTCTGGCACATCATACTTAGAGTACTCGCCAAAAAAATCTTGTAAATCTAACCAATTGCATCCTCACTTCCATTCTCTCCTCCCAAATGTATTCAATATGACTGGAGGAAATGTTATGCTATTAACAGTCAATTAATACAAAAACAAATCTTTGCGAGTTTTGAGAAGATTTGTAGCTCAAGTTGAGGTTCTGAATGTCCTAGAACAAGCCAAACAGGGACACGCACAAGTCTAGAAGCATGGCATTCCAACCAGAACTCTAACTGTAAACACATCGAGTTAGACCCCACCTACCAACCCCTGAGAAAAAGAACTGGAAATGACATCACCACAGGAAATGACATCACCGACCCAAAGAAACCCAAATGTATAATTAGAAAGCAGGAATGATCATCAGTGCTTCGCGTGGAGACCCACTGAAGATGTTGCCTAGTATGGTGACAAAACATCTGGAAATGATGCTCAGCGAGCAAACCTACATCCATGAGCCGACAGATGTGAAGCTGCAGCTTTCAATTACCATCACTGCATCACTTCTGTTAATTGATTCTCCTGGTACAGTGGTAGCATCCCGACCTCTGAGCTCGGAGGCCCCAGGTCGCAGCTGCTGCGAGGTGTGCATAACATCTCTGAACAGGTTGACTAAAAATATTGATTTAAATCATACTGTCCATGACTGTGTACAAATTGCTTCACATTTCAACAGTGCCCATACTTCAAAAGTAGTTCACTGGCTTTGAGACACTTCAAGCTGGTGAGCAGCACTTCAGAGACATCTGTTGTTTTCCTTCGAATCATTTTCAGGCTTTCCAGCACTCGGCAAAGCTAAATCACGTCTGTGCTCACAATCTACTCATATATGTGGGATAGGACTTTTAGCCCAAAACAACGGCTAGCACAGGGGTAGATGGATAAGAAAATACACATCCACGGACAACACGTCAGTTTTGCTGGCTTCATCCTGTCCCCACAACATTTTCCCACAGGCAGAATGAGGAGGGCAGCTAGCAGGGCTGTCTACATGGCAGATAGCCAACTGAGAGTATTTACAAACAAAATAATGCCATGATCAGAGGCCAGGTTGTGTACTTTTCAAGTGTAGCCTCCACTGCAATGTAGAAATTGCAGCAGCAGATTGATGCACAGCAAGATCCCACAATCCACAATGCAATAATAGTTAGATCACAATGTGGAGGTGCCGGTGTTGGACCGGGGTGGACAAAGTTGGGAGTCAAATGCCACCTGGTGTTGTGTAACTTCTGACTTGGTTAGATTATGTTACAGGCTTTGATTGAGGGACAAATGCTGCCCTGACACTGAAAGGCTTCTCTTACATTTCTTCAAATATTTCAGAGAGGTCAGACATATTGCACAAACTCTCCCTCTGCTCTGTGCTAGTCTAGATTATGTGATTAGGTAATGGTGCTACCACTTAGCCCAGGCTTACATCCACAAGCAAACATGATTAGAAGTAAGGAAAGATCACAGGCACATCAAATCCAAAACATAATGATACCCCTGTCATTGTTCACCCACTGTATGAACACACAATCTCTGTGGGCAAAAGATGACCCTGCAGTAAAATAAAGAAAAGGTAAGATTGTCCTGGTCAAGTCGCTAAGGACATCAAGCTGTTAAGGGGACAATGATGATCCATAATTGTTCTCCATCCCAGCTCGTGAGGAATTCAATTCTTACTATGTCAAATGACCTACTGTCCTGTGAAATTCCCTTTTGAAAGATGAGAAGATATGTTAACCCATCACATTGTTTCAGAAATAATGTTTCCAACCTGCCCCATGACTTAACACGTAAATCTACCACATGGTGCTGTTCTTGATTCAAAATGCCAATACTAATGTCAGTTAGAGCAGTGCTGGAGATTACTGGTTTAGGGAGGACTAAACAACCACGTTTACTCATGTAATGTTTAACATTGCATCACAGTAGTTTTGTCAAATAAATCTGATACTGAGCCACACAACTAGCTACAAGGTTGATGATCAAAACCTTTTCAAAACTACAGAATGGAGGCCTGTGACCCGTGGATCGGTGCTGGGTTCACTGCTGTTCACCATTTATATAAATGATTTGGATGTGAACATAGGAAGTATGGTTAGAAAGTTTGCAGGTGACACCAAAATTGGAAGTGTAATAGATAGCGAAGAAGGCTACCTCAGTGTACAACCGGATCTTGCTCAAATGGGCCAGTGGGTCAAGGAGTTTAATTTAGATAAATGTGAGATGCTGTATTTTGGAAAAGCAAATCAGGGCAGGATGTATACCCTTAATGGTAAGAGCTGAAAAATGTGTTGCTGGAAAAGCTCAGCAGGTCAGGCAGCATCCAAGGAGCAGGAGAATCGACATTTCGGGCATAAACCCTTCTTCTGAGCACTTTTCCAGCAACACATTTTTCAGCTCTGATCTCCAACATCTGCAGTCCTCACTTTCTCTTCCTTAATGGTAAGGTCCTGGAAGTTTTGCTGAACAAAGAGACCTTGGAGTGCAGTTGCATAGTTCCTTGAAAGTGGTTGTCAGGTGGTCCTAGGATTGTGAAGAAAGCATTTAGTATGCTTGCCCTTTATTGGCCAGTTCATTGAGTGAAGGAGTTAGGAGGTCATATTGCAGCTGTACAGGACACTGGTTAGGCCACATTTGGAATGCTGTGTGCAGTTCTGGTCTCCCTGCTATAGGAAGTATGTTGTGAAACTTGAAAGGGTTCAGAAAAGATTTACAAGGATGTTGCCAGGGTTGGGCAAATGGGACTAGATTTATTTGGGATATCTGATCAGCATGGGCGAGTTGGACCGAAGGGTTTGTTTCTGTGCTGTATATCTCTATGACTCTATGTCTAGATGCCATCCAGTGGCCATGCTGGAAATTGCTGATATTTAATATCTGTCCAGAAGAGACTTGCCTTCTATTGCAATGTTCCCCATATCACTACTGCCACCCCCAGGCCACACACAGATATCTCCATGGTCAAACAAATCATCAACACCAACAAAAAAGAGCTCAGGTAGTAGAAGGAATGTCCACTCAGCCATACCATTGGTTCCGAACTCTGCATAGTCAAAACAGGAAAGGATGCAATGTTCCAGTTCAAAATTTTGATGTGTTTTATTGCATCCATTCTGTTAGAAAGTGATTTATCCTTGAAGTACCTATCCACACCCATTACTCTCTTTAAGGAATCTACTCCTAGAGTTTAAGAGCAATATGAAATAGATATGAACTTCAGACAGACTGATAACACAGCGGACCACGCATATATGTAAATATATATCCTCAATGTAGTATATTGGACTGTTGTGGATCAATTATCATCATCCAGATTATACTGTGTTCATTTGATTAGTCTTGTTCTGCCAAAATGAATTGCACATCTCCCCCTGGTGGATGGATGAATACCAGCAGTTGTAATTTTAACTTTGCAATGCAGTAGAGTCATAGAGTTATAGAGATGTACAGCATGGAAACATAGACACTTTGGTCCAACCCGACAATGCTGACCATATATCCCAACCCAATCTAGTCCCACCTGTCAGCACCCGGCCCATATCCCTCCAAACCTTTCCTATTCATATACCCATCCAAATGCCTTTTAAATCTTGCAATTGTACCAGCCTCCACCACTTCCTCTGGCAGCTCATTCCATGCACGTACCACCCTCTGTGTGAAAAAGTTGCCTCTTAGGTCCCTTTTAGACCTTTCCCCTATCACTCTAAACCTATGCCCTCTAGTTCTGGACTCCCCGCCCCCAGGGAAAAGACTTTGCCTATTTATCCTATCCATGCCCCTCATAATTTTGTAAACCTCTATAAGGTCTCCCTTCAGCCTCCGACGCTCCAGGGAAAACAGCCCCAGCCTGTTCAGCCTCTCCCCATTGCTCAAATCCTCCAACCCTGGCAACATTCTTGTAAATCTTTTTCTGAACCCCTTCAGGTTTCACAACATCTTTCCAATAGGAAGGAGACCAGAATTGCACGCAATATTCCAACAGTGGTCCAACCAATGTCCTGTACAGCCGCAACATGACCTCCCAACTCCTGTACTCAATACTCTGGCCAATAAAATTATATGTGCTTCCTTCTTTTTCTTAACCAAAACCTCAATTTCTTTAGGCATCCAGCATTCCCTAAACCTACCAGCCTTTTCTTTCACCCTAACAGGAATATACTTTCTACTTTCGATATGTGTGGTAACAGCCCTAGCACTAGGCTCAAGTTTCACTTCAGGATTTGATGTCTGTGGAAAGTGTGCCTTAATGTTGTGAAACAGTTTGCTTGTCACTCTACAAGTTCTCCTGAAATGTTCACTACATGTAGGAAGAGTGGGAGGGTTTCCTGGTCAGCCAGAACTGTGTATGGTAGTTGCAGTGCAACAGCTTCCCCACAAAAGAGACTTGAAGAGGGACTACACACAACCTCCACTCCCAAGTGTGGTTTTGTAAAGGCCATGTTATCAAGTAATAAAGCAGATAAACATTGTGACTGGTTATATCCTGTGCTTATTCTTCCAAAATTAATTGCAGGTCTCCCCCTGGTGGACGCATATGTAAGAGCAGCTGTAGTTTTCACTCTGCCCTGATCTCCCTTAAGCGATAAATGCAGCTGTTATGGTATGTAAATAGGATTCCCACTTCTGAGCAGAAGGTCTTGGTTCAACTCCTACCTCAAGATTGGATAGCCAAAGAAAGTGGGTACAGAGCTTGGGGTATCACACTTGTTTCCTAAACTCCACTCTCTCTCTCTCAAACTCTCACCTCCCTTTAAAACATACCTTAAGACCATAAGACACAGGAGTGGAAGTAAGGCCATTCGGTCCATCGAGTCCACTCTGCCATTCAATCATGGCTGATGGGCATTTCAACTCCACTTACCTGCATTCTCCCGTAGCCCTTAATTCCTTATACCCACCTACTTGTGACTCATTGAAACTTTCTACAAAGGAAGTGTGCATAGAGACTGTGGAATCAGGGTTTGGGTTACTATGCTGTGGTATAATAGCCTGACAACATTCATTCAAATGTTCTTTTGTTCCATTGAGAGATTGTGAAGCTAATTGGCAAAAAGTTGAAAAGAATCACACAGTGCATAATGTGAATGAGGAAATAATTACAAGAACAATTTAGGCTTTTAACAAGTATGGGATTGAAGTAAGATAAGGAAGACTTAAGAAGTGATACATTTTATGCTTTGGCATTTAAGAGAAATAAAGGTTGTTCTGGTATAACATACATTTCATCAGCACAAATTGGCTGTAATGTGATTGATAAATTGTGGACGTTGTTTGGATAACACAAACTTTTTACTGAACAAGCATAGTGATTTTTTATTAGCGATCCTCTACAGCGTGACTTTCTACAGCAGTTTTCCATAGTGTGATTTTCTGTAGCGTGAGGTTGCAGACCAACACAACTGTCGCGTTATAGCAGAATGACCTGTATCAAAATGGAGTTGGAGTAAGTCTTGCAGTAAGTCTTGATTCTGTCATAATGAGGATCAATTAAAGAAAGCCTAGAGCTCTCCTGGCCATAGTGCTGGTAAAATGCAAACATCAAAGACTGAAGAGAGATCATGGGTGACAGAGGATCAACCTATTAGATCACAGGTTTGAAGTATGCTAAAGGAACCAACAATCTCTCTATATTCTCAGCATATTAAAATAAAGTCTCATTCTACCATCTCTTATTCTGACTCTATCATTCTCAGGAACCTTAAAACCTAGTATTCCTATCTTTTCTTCTTCTCATTATATTCAAAATTTCACAACTGACACCTCATCTTCATAATTGCTACTCATTGTTTTACACTGTTTCTCTTCAATACAATCAGCCTTCCAAAATCCCTCTACCAATGAGAAAGACACCAACCAGCTCATCCCTGCTTAGCCCATCTGTTTCAGAAACCTTCATTCATGCCATGTTATTGTTGTTATTGCATGCAGGTCCATCTTGAAGGAGTTGATTGTTCGAGACTCACATTTTTTAGGTAGGAAGTTTGGACATCACATCACAGCAGTCAGGCAGCATTCATGGAGAGAAAGCAGGCTAACATTTCGAGTCTAGATGATTCTTCATCAGAGCTAAAGTGAGGTATGTTGATAGTGCAGAGCAAGTGACTGGCAGAACAATGGTGTCTCAACTGCCAGACTGGAAAGAACAGACTGTCCCACTGTAGTTGGGGTGGGTGCGGTGAGTGTGGTTGATGGAGGACATGGTGACAGAAAATGTAACAAGCAAAGTGAAAAGAAAGGGTAAGAATGAGTTCACAATCTGAAGGTGTTGAATTCAATATTGAGCCTTGAAGGTTGTAAAGTGTCTAGTTTGAACATAAGGTGTTGTTCCTCTAGTTTTCACTGTGATTTGCTGGAGCACTGCAGCACACTGAGGACAGACAAGTGGGCATGTGAGCACGATGCTGTGTTAAAATGACTGGCTAAGGGAAGGTTGCCCTTATGTCCTCATATTTCTGAAACATGATCCCCTCTTCCTTACCTGTTGAAGTTATTGAGTAAGTCGAAGATCATCATGTTGGTTGTATTGATGAACCTACACTGGACGGGCAAGAACTTCCCATCTTTGGAACATTGAGGTGGGGACCTCACTCCATTGCCATGGAGAATTCGCCGATCTTGGACCTCGCAGCTTGTGGGACCTTTATTAATACAAAGTAACATGAGTATGAAAATAAAGCCTTCATCAGAGTAATTCTAAGAGGCTTCCCTTCTCATTCAAAAGTTTGCTGGTGGAACTCCATCAGACCCTGATTTTCTGCTCACTGAAGGACAGATTCCAGTAAATGGTGTGTTTTCAAAGATTTCACACCATATGAATCATATTATTCAAATTAAGAGGGGTAGATACTGTGGATTAATTTTAAACAAGAGCTCAGTCTACATTGGTGATGAGCCATTATCTGGAAGGGGTCATTTGCATCATTTGCTGTTAGAGAGAGAGCGAGAGAGACAGAGAGAGAGACAGAGATAAATACAGAGGAACCTCGATTAACTGAACAACACAGGTGGCGAGTATTTTCTTTGGATAATCAAATATTCGGATAATGGAATGCTGGACAACACAGTTTAGCCAAGCATCAGGACCTTGCAATCTTGTTCGGATATTCCGAAATTCGGATAATCGAATGCCAAATAATACAAGGTCCCTCTGTACATGCAGTGAGAGGCCACTGGGGGGCATCAATCCTCATAAAGCACGGACAGGTGTCCAGTGTCAGAAAGGACTACCACACTGTTGACATTAAGCACTCCTTAGCCGTTAAGACATCTGACTGTCACAAATTCAATCTGTGTGCATTGTGCACAAGTGTCATGAATCTTGGAATGAGCCCTGAACCCCTAACCTTCAAGCCCAGAAGTTTAAGCCTGGACCAGTTGAATTAGTATTGATGTATCTTTCGGAGGGATTTGAGGCCCTAACTTCAGGATGAAATGGTGGTCAGGAGCCTGTAGCTTGTGGAAGTTAGAACAAAGGAGATCTTTACCCAAAGGTAGCCTCCAAGATCAAAGTCCAATTAAGGGAGAGTTGGACGTTGTTGAGACTTGGAGGAGGCTCAGCAGGCACCTCAATATGGAGGTGACTTCAAAGATATAAGTTTAGAATTAAAATGAACAGAGTAGGCAAGTCCCTAGGATGGGAGGGAAAACATCTCTCGATAACTCATTGGGACTTCAGGCACTCTTTGGGGCTTGGAGGTTCCATCTCCAATAGCTCTCTCAAACATCTGGAGTAATTTCAGTAAAATCACAAATTGCCCAAATTGGGGCCTTAAACAGGCAAATTGCCTGTCTTTTGTCAGCAGCCCAGCCAATCCTTTTGCCTGCCTAATTGTCAAAAACATTTTTTGATGGCATAGATGCATCATGGTGCAGCTATTCTCATTTCCCCTTTCCTCCAGACTTGCCACATTCTGTCCATTGGATCTGGTGTAATAGGGATTTTCCTGTTTTCTAGATAGTAACCTGGAAGTGTTTGTATGATTGATAGCTTGAAGATCAACCTAAATAAATGATAACATATAAACATAGAGCCAAACAGCACAGAAACAGACCCTTTGGTCCAGCCAGTTCATGCTGAACATAATCCCAAACTAAACTAGTCCCACCTGCCTGCTCCTGGCCCATATCCCTCCAAACTTTTCCATTCATGTACTTGTCCAAATGTCCTTTAAATATTGTAATTATACTCACATCCAAAACTTCCTCAGGAAGTTCATTCCACATGCATACCCCTCATGTATATTTTGAATCTCTCTGCACTCACCTTGAAATCCCCCAACCTAGGGAAAAGACAACTCCCATTGGCTGTCTATACCTTTCAGTATTTTGTAATCTTCTATGTTTGCCTCTCAACCCCCTAAGTTCCAGTAAAAAAGGTCCCAGTCTTGGTTTATAACTCAAATCTTCCATACCTAGCAACATGCTGGTAAATCTCTTCTGAACCCTCTGTGCTTAATAATATCTTTCCTATAACTGGGTGACCAGGCCTGGACACAATATTCCAGAAGAGGCCTCATCAATGTTCTGTATAACCTCAACATAACTTCCCAAAGAAGCTTTGTAGCTTGAAATGATTTTTAATTGAAAACCAACACAGCACATATTTGCCTAAATCTCAAAGTGGATTTCACCTACCATCAACTTGGCATTTTTATCTCATTTCATGAATCCTCCCTGACTCCTTTGAACAATGTTATGATTGGACTCAGCTGAATTTGTTGACTACGAGATCCTTGATTGGTGTTGTTAATCTAGGCCAGTCAGGAAGCCTTGGCTTATATAACCAGAAGGTTAAAATCTCTTCACTTCAGGGACTGACTCTGAGCTGGCTGGCTTTAGCCACTGTACCATGCACAAGTAAATAAAGGGTGACTTGGTGATAGGATACCGGCCTCTGTGCAGATTCTTCAAACAAGATTAACAATTATTTCCAAATCGAAGTTTCTTTTATGAGATGGAGCTTGGATTCCCAATACAGTGCTTAAAATTTTATCACATGTCCTTCTCTCTCTAACTGCCCTAACCATATGCTCCTGGTACATCACCCTCATTGTTATCTGATTGGTCAGGTAAACAACCTTGTTTATTTCCAATATTTTCATGAACAGAACTGTCAAATAAAATTTTAAAAATCATTCTTTTTAAATCGCCTGATGATTTTTCTCTTGTATTGCTTGCAGCCATTCTAAGAATCTTAATCTTAAATATATGAAGAAATTAGAACCTTCTGGAAGATGATTCTGGATCAGATGTGTGCCATAAATCTGAGATTTATATGTTTGAGTTAACCAAAGGTATTAAACAATACCAGGCAAAGGGAAGAATATGGAATGCTATCAGAACTGGACTCAACAGACTAAATAGAGTAATATAGTCCTACAGTATTGGGATAACCTCAATGACTTACTCCTGACTTCTGGGTTCCTCCAGAAGAATTGGAAACACATGTTGGAACTACATATTACATCCTCCTACTCAAATTAACAAACTTTTAAAAAATCATATCATATACTACTGAAGTTTCATTCAACAATCAAAATATAACAATCAAAAAATCAAAATATAAGTCCCAATTGCTCTTGAAGATCAGCAAAATGTAATGCTTCCAAAAATCTAAAGAAGATATACTACTTAATTCCTGGGGATCCTCCAGCCCCATGTGGACCTCTCCTTGGGTCTACTTGGCTGATACATATCCTGTTATGGCATTTCACAGGATGTGAACATTGATGACTAGGCCAGCATTTATTTCCCATCTTTAATTACCCTTGAAAAGATGATGGTGAATCATCTTCTTCAGCTGTACAGTTCCTGGAGGTGCTCTTAGGAAAGAGATTCCAGGATATCAGGCACTGATGACTGAACAGCGACTTTAATTGCAGGTCAGGATGGTGTTTAGCTCAGAGGGGAACTTACAGATAGTTGTGCTCCCATGCTTCTGCTTCCCTTATCTTTCTAGATGGTAGATTTGGAATATATTGTCGAAGGGGCCTCCGTAAGTTGCTGCTGTGTATCTTCAAGATGACACACGGTATGTTGGTGGTGAGAGATCTGACTGTTTAAGGTTGTCGATATGGTGTCGATCAAGCAGATGGTTTTGTACCGTATAGTGTCAAGTTTCTTGAACGTTGTTGGAGCTGCACCTAACCAGGCAAATTAGTACTCTAACACACTCCTAACCTGTGCTTTGCAGATGGTGGACCAGCTATGGGGAGTCAGGAGGTGAGTTACTCGCACAGTATTACTACCCCCTTGACACACCTGCCCTTGTATTCCTTTCGCTGGTTCAGTTTGGTTTCTGGTCAACAGTAACCCTCAGGATGCTGACAGTGGGATGTCCATGTCCCATGAAGTGTGGAGATCAGTGCCACAACAGGATGTGTATCAACCCAGTAAACCCAAAGAAAGGTCTATTTTCAGCAATTGTAACACCATCAGACATCAAGGGAAAATGGTTAAATTCTTTTTGTTGGAGATTGGTCTTTGCCTGGCATTTGTGTAAATTACTTGCTACTAATCAACGTAAGCCTGGATATTTTCCAGTTCTTGTTGCTTTCGAACATGGGCTGTATTTGAGGAGTTGCAAATGGTGCTGAACATTGTGCAATCATCAGTGATGTTGCATTTCTGATGTTACGATGGAGGGAAGGTAATTGATGAAGTAGCTGAAGATGGTTGCACTTAGGACACTACCGTGAGGAATGCCTGTGGTTTATGTTCTTGGAATGAGGTGATGAACCTCCCCATAAACATAATTATCTTTGTGCTAGGGGTAACTTCAACCAGTGGAGAGCTCTCCTTATGATTTCCCTTGGCTTCTGTTTTGCGTGAGCTCCTTCATGCATTACACAGTTTTAATCTCTCCGCCATTCAGATAATCAAATCCCTTTGATTTGAAAGAAAATATGGAGACTCACATTGCAGTGGCCGTTTGTCCTGACGTGTTCCATAGATTTCCATCCCATCACTGTCGACACACCAGCACTGTCGGGGGGCAGTGCTGCACTGCATAATCTCATAGTCCCCTGTTTCTGTGCATTGTGGGATATAGGAGGTACTGCTGCTATTCACATAACCACTTACCAGAACCTGCTGGCGATGGAGCTGGCAAAAGGATAAGCCTGCAGAGAAATCAAGAATGGGTAATATAGTAATTGAAGAGAAAATTGATACTGGAAGAAGTGAGAACTATGAAAGGTAAAAGTCACAATCATCACAATTGAGTTACAGACCGGAATTTAATTAATGGGTTCAAAGAATTTAGAACATAATAAAAGTGGTTAACTGGGATAGATTGTAGACGGGAATCGAGTAGAATGTTTCAGGTGGTTTATCTATAGAGTAATGGCTAGCTGGGGTGTGACCTACAGGCTGGAATCTAATTGAAAGGCCCAGATAGTTTCAGGCTTACAGACTGAAATCTAATGGAGAGGTTTAGACAATTTTGACATGGGACAACAATGACCTGGGAATGAGATATAATCTAGTGGGGTCATTAATCGTTTATCATTGCTATTTGTCTCCATTTTAACTCCCTCAAAATGGCTGATGTCAGGGAGCTGGCCAGCCTCATAATTCTTGGGTCCTGTCCACCTCCATTCCTGAAGGCAGTGAGGCCTGAACTTTGAGCACCAAGTTTGCATAATCACCTGATTGCAGAGGCCTACAACAGTGTGTCAGTACAGAAATTGTCTTCACCTAGCTCAGCTTTATTTGCAGGGCTGTCCTCCCCACAGAAAATTCTGTTCAAGAATATGAAAAAAGTCAACAAAGCTGATCCGTGTCAAGTTGTATAGAGGAATATAGAGCACAGTTTCAAAAGTGAGATGTTTAGAAATTAAGAATAAGTTAAAATACTATTGATTACGGTAAAGGGAAAACTAATTACTACTATTCTCTTGATTATTCTAGGTGCTTTCATGTACTTACAGGCAGTTGGTGATGTAGTTTGATTGCTACCTAACACTGCATCACCCTTGTTATTGACACACCAGCAGAATTGTCCATCTTTCGTGCACTGCACATTCCTGCATCAAGAACATGTTATTAAACAATGACATGTATTCAACATTACAATTGTCATGGAATATTGGACACAATAACTTCAGAGCAGAGTTTCACTATAGCGTGGCATGGTGGCTCAGTGGTTAGCACTGCTGCCTCACAACTCCAGGGTCCCAGGTTCGATTCCATCCTTGGGCGACTGTTTGCACATTCTCCCCGTGTCTGCGCGGGTTTCCTCTGGGTGCTCCGGTTTCCTCCCACAGTCCAAAGATGTGCAGGTTAGGTGAATTGGCCATACTAAATTGCCCATAGTGTTAGGTGCATTAGTCAGAGGGGAATGGGTCTGGGTGGATTACCCTTCGGAGGGTCAGTGTGGGCTGGTTGGGCCGAAGGATCTGTTTCCACACTGTGTGGAATCTAATCTGAACCTAGTCTAACTGCAACACAGATCACTGGATCTGGAGTAGAGGTGTTCAGGTCCAGTTTGAGGATGCTTATTTCAAAGCTGGGAATTTTGAAGTCTCTCAAATCCAGACAGCAGACACCTGTCAGACATCTTTGATCGAGATGAGTAAGGCTTCACTTCAAAGGCAGAGGCCCACAGCTCACATTAGATTCATACTCCCTCATGTACCAGGATTCAATGGGGATCAAAGCAAGGATTTGATAGGACAAATAGAGGAAAATAAACAACTTCCTCCAATGTGGAAATTCAGAATAAAGGGCATAACTGTTAAATTAGCTCATCCATTCGATGGGGATGTTCGGCAGTGCTACTTTAACTAATAGATAGTGAAAATCTTGAACTTCTTCCCAGATAAAACTATTACAGCCAGTTCCTTTGAAAGTTCTAAGACTGAGATTAAGTAATGGTTTGCACCAAGAGGATTACAGAATCAAATTTGGTAGCTGAAGTTAAGATGCTTTTTCTTTATATTACCGGCAAAGTAGTTATATGTGGCAGTCAAGGTTAAAAGTCCATCCAACAGCTTTATTTGGCTGAGCATGGATGGTTGTGTTGCTAAAAGGAAATGATCTCTCAAGACAATACTTCAAGCATTTAATGGTCTAACATATAGATGACCACAGTGATCATTTGAGCTATTCATGTTCCACTTGGGAAGGTAAATGTCTTCACTTCCTCTGCATTGTCCTCAAACAGTGAAGGATTGTCATGATCTTTGATGGGCATGTTGAAACCTTGGATCTCACCACTTGGCTCAGTTACCTGGTTGTGGTTGCTGATGCTTTCAGTCAACAGAGAGGTGTATCGTTCTCGGTATTCTGTGGGATGTGGTGTGCTTTCTAATGGGGTCAGTAGATTTTCCAGATATGGATATCTACCAGGTTTGAGCAGCAGGAGGCATCAACCACCTTTATGTAGTCTTCCTGCTGAAAGAAGTTTGTGAACTTCAAAACTTGCAAACTAATTCTATCAAGGGTGAACGAATCCAGGCTTTCAGTCCAAGCAGTGAAAAACCACTAGAAAATGGTTTGGGTACTGATCAGACTGATTTGTGGGAACTGGTCAGATTGGACTTGTACAGTATTTTGTGGCAGATTTTATCTGAGCATTTTTTTAAAACTTTCTTGAGGAGATGGCAGTGTTGAAGCTGTACCAGAACAGCTGGGCCAGAGGTCTGCCTGGTTCTGCAGCACTGGCATTCAGCAGTGTAGCTGGAACATTGCTGAGGCCTATAGCTTATACTGTCTGCAGAGCACTCAGCCATCTCTTGGTATCACATAGAATTAGTTAGATCATCCAAAGACCATTCAGGTGGTGACATCATGAGGGAGCAGAGATATTGTATTTTTTTTGCCCTCTCTATGACCCTGGGGAAGGGAATGCTCAAGGATCCTCTTCTCCCATTAAGTTTTTACATTGTTCACCACCATTCACAATTAGACATGGCAGGACCCTAGGTGCTTAATCTAATCCATTGATTGTAGAATTGTGTAGTCCTGTCTACAACATGCTGCTTCTGTTGCTTAATATGCTTATTGAAAAACCTTTATTTTCACATCTTCCCACATCACTAGATATTTATTAACATTTTCTGTGTATTTCTTCTACTGTACCTTTTTTTCTGCATTCACTAAAAGCGAACTCTTGTCACAGCCAAAATTGACTTTAATGGCTCTCACTTGCTCCTTTGCTATCATTTTAATCCTAATGGACTCATACAAAAGTTAACCACTGATGTTTCTTTCCTCAGTTAAGATATTTTCTAATCAAGATGTTTGAAAATATTATGCCAACCTGTGGATGAACCTATGCCTCCTGCCTCAGAGGTAAGGACACTGCCACTACACCACATGTGCCCTCTCTACTCAGCCAATCATCAGTTCTGATAATGGACAGGGATTCAACACAATTAACCCGAGCTTGCAAATTCCATTTCCAATGTCTCTTTCTACACAAGCTCATATGTTGGAAATAAACCAGATAAAATCCATGGGTTATCTTACCTGTACTTGCCCTCTGGAGTACACTGGGGAATGTAATTGTCAATTGTCTGGGAGGCTGCTCTGTTCAGTTCACAGGAGGTCAGATGCTGAGATTCACGTTTGTACTCTAAAGTGCAAAACATTTAAGAATCAACTCAAAAATAAAGGAGGAGTCTCCTGACAGGACATTGCAGATACATACTGATTTATATTGAACTAATCCTGGCAATAAATTGCCAATGGCATGCATTATGCAGAATAAATGCTGACATATGATATCTATCTATATATGCTTTTAAATGATTTAGTCTTGGGATGAGACCTTCACTGGCAAGCTCATGATTAATTGCCAAACTTTAGTTGGTCTTAAAAGATTTATCTCTGACTTTTGTTGTGAAGATATATTTATATTTATGAATTATGTGAAAATCTGGAAGTGCTTGGACACTTTCTGAATTGAAAAGTGTTTTACACCAAGCGGTTTCTGAGACAGGAAATCAAAAATTTAACCTGTGCTATTTAAAGAAATTCAAGTGACTTTCAAGAAAAGACAAGCAAAGGTTTTAGGGGAGCTAAGAGATTGGATTTATGACCCTTAATTGCTGGGAAATCTGACTTTGAAAATACAGTCTCAGGGTGGGAGTGGGGAATGTGGTGACTCCAGGCTGATAGTTGTTTTGCAACCCTTTCTGGACTTAGTTTATTTATTTTTATAAGTAGTCATATGGAAGAAAGCTCCCAGGAGGTGACAGTCTCTCTCCTCTCCTTATCTTAGCAGAAAGTTCTGGGAACCTGACAGTTTCCAAATATCAATATTTCTTCTAAACTTTGAAAAGCTGAACTAGGCCAATTTCTAAAGTCACCAATTGAGTTTGATTTCAATTGGAATTGAAGATCTTCCATCAGTTTGCAGCTGTCAACAATTTGATTTTGTTAACAAGGAACCTGGCAGGCTGACAGAAGTCACCAAATATTATCATTTATTTTCAGACTCTTGTCCAAAGACGTGTTTTATTGTTTTGTCTTTTCCAAAGAAAAAAGTCCTGTTTGCAGAGATAGTCATATTTTGTAGTGTGTGAGTGTGACAGTGTTTGTGAATAAGAGGATAAGGTTCCAGTTATAGTAATGTCCCCTATATCCTGCACAGGCAGGAAATTGGGTGATAGTTGAGGTGGGGAGAGGTTAGAGGGGAGGGGAGGGGTTTCAATTTAGCTAAACCTGCCAGCTTATAGAAATATTAATTGCTGCTGAGAACTCAACTCCTCACTACCACAAGATAAATGTGCATTTTATAAAGAAGGGGCCAGGACGACTCATAAATACCATGATAGTGATTCCATCTTTATCCAAAAAGTAAGCCTTGAATTATCTTTAATAAAATGTCTGATCTAATATTCCTTTCTAATAGCTAGTACAAGTAAATAATGCAGTCATAGAATCCTACAGTGTGGAAGCAGGCCATTTGGCCCATTGGGTCCACACTGACCCTCTGAAGAGCATCCCACCCAGACCTAAAAGTTCCCATGGCTAATCCACTTATGGGTATACTATCGGCAATTTAGCATGGCCAATCAACATAATCTACGCATCTTTGGAATGTGGAAGGAAACTGGAGCACATAGAGGAAACTCACACAGATAACACACAAACTTCACATAGACAGTGACCTGAGGGTGAATTGAACCCAGGTCACTGATGCTGTGAGATAGCAGTGTGAACCACTGAGCTACAGTGCCACATACTCGCATTGGGATAATGGGGATTTCATTTTAGGCATTGTTTAGGTATTAACCAACGTTTGTCATCTGTTTTAACTAAAACTTTTTGTTATATAATGAACAGATTATTGTATGTTCCTGAAAGAAGTCTGGTGAAAGTCTGTTTTTGTCTAAATGGTATACAAAAGAGAACGAATTGGCCATTTTGGTGATAAAATCAACAAATTTATATGAGCAGTGAGACTGGTAAAGTAGCAGGTCTTACTTATCAGTTTACCTCTCCCATCACAGATGAAGCACTTTGTTTCGAATGACTGATAGATTTCTGTTATATGCTAAGTCACATTAGAGGCTAATGAAGAGTCAATCCTGTTGATAAAGCACTTAGGACTCCTAGTTTGACCAGCTGAAGGAACGGTGATTAGTTTCCTCTTCAAAAGGGCATTCGTGAATCAGCTGAGTTTTCTTTTTAGCAACTATTCAATTTCATAGTCACTTTTATTAATAACTAAATTGGTTTTGAAATTACACACTACAATGTCAGTTTTTGAGTCTCCATTCTCTCAATTGCTGGTTTAGTATCATGATGCTACCAGGCTCGTTTCTAAAGTTCTTCCATAATGTGATGGTTGCGTTCTTGTGCAACCTATGTTATAGAAAAATGTTGGCAATGTAATCGTGTTACAGCCAACACATATTTTAAAAGTTCGCACTTTAGAAATAGTGTCCTCAGTTCATCAATTGAGTTATAGTGAATTTGCGTTAATGAAATGCATGTTTTAGCAGAATGACCTGCATAGAAATGTATTCACAGACATACCTCTTTGCAACCTTATTGTTTATATTGGTTTTTAATGACTTTCTCGATATTTCAGCGTGAAAGCACAGAAACATAGAAAATAGGAGCAGGATTAGGCCATTTGGCCCTTCAAGCCTGCTCCACCATTCAATATGATTATGGCTGATCATCCCACTCAGTACCTTGTTCCTACTTTCTCCCCATACCCTTTGACCCTTTTAGTCCTGAGAACTATATCTAACTCATTCTTGAAAACATTAAATATTTTAGCCTCAACTGCTTTCTGTGGCAAAGAATTCCACAAGCTCCATACTTGCTGAGTGAAGATATTCTTCTCATCTCAGTCCTAAATGCCCTCCCCTGTATCCTTAGACTGGGTTTGATTCTGGTGTCCCCAGTCATCAGGAACATCTTTCCTGTGTTTATCCTGTCAATTCCTGTTAGAATTTGATAGGTTTCTATGATTTCCGCCCTGCTCTGCAACCCCCCCACCCCCACCCCATTCATCTAAACTACAGTGAATATCGAACTAAACAATCAGTCTGTCTTCATACGTCCCTCCTGCTATGCCAGGAATCAGTCTAGTCAACCTTTGCTGTACTGCTCCATAGCCATAGGATCCTCCCTCAGATAAGGAGACCAAAACTACACACAGTAATCTAGGTGTGGTCTAACCAAGGTCCTGTATATTCCTGCTCCTGTGCTCGATTCACCTTGCAATAATGGCTAACATATCCTTAGTGTATTTCCTGCGTTTATTCTGTTGGGATTCTTTAGGCCAGTCAACAACAGCAAGAAGATACATTTATAAAGAGTGTTCTAGTGTAGGCAAGAATGATTCAGAGCAATTAGGGAAAAAGTAAAGGGACTTGACAGACATTATCATGAGGGATCTTCATGGTGAATTGCAGGAATAATTGAATCGTCAGTTTTTAAAACGTGAAGTATGGGTTGGCCAGAGAGAACTGGGTATTGTGTTTGAGAGGGAAAAAGCCAGAGTGGGTAGAATGAAAAGAATCAGTGTTACAAGAGCAGAAGAAGCTGGAACTGAAGGGAAGTCCTGAGTTTCAGAAGGGGAAGTAACTAAGGGGGAGAGGTTTTCTTAAATAAAAGGTCTAATATATATATAATATGTAATATATCACATAGCTACAGGACATCCTAAAGTATTTTAAAGCCAGTGAAGGACTTGTGAAGTGAAATGACTGCTCTAATATTGTAAATCTGGTAGGCAATTGGTGATCAGCAAATCCCACAAATAGCAAACTGATAACGAACAGATAATTAATTTTTTGCTATGAGGGGTGCTACAAGCAATGACACTGAGAGTAGCGCTCCTGTTCTCTTTCAAAATAAAGCCAGATCCATCTGAGGGCACAAACAAGACTTTGGTTTAATGTCTCATCCAAAATCCTGCAATCCAACAATGCAGCACTCACTCAACACTGCACATGGCCAGCCTAGTTTTTTTGTGGTAAAGACCTGAATTAGGACATGATCTCACAAAACTTTCATCACTTAGCCCCAGGAATACTACCAACCTCGCTGCAAAGTCCAGTTGGCAATGCCATGGAGAGAACAGAAATCAGGATCTGCATTTTGAGGACGGGAGAAGGAATAGGAACTGCAGGATGGACACAGCAGCAATTAGCATGAATGTCAATGTGGGAGGCAGTCCAAAGAAAAGGTTCTTCATGTGGTTACATGTCTTTTATATGTGGAAATGTTCATCACAGCTGGCTCTGATGCTACTTTAGCCAAAATGCAAATGTGAGTATTGTTCAAATGGTCTCTCTCTCTCTCTCTCTCTCTCTTTCTGACCAACTTCTACCTCTGAATTTATGGTTACAAAGACTAGCTGGTGGGCTGCAGTTCTGTTCCAGCCATGAGAAGTCAAATCTGAAAATACCTGAATCAAACCCAGTCAAAGTAGGCTTAATGACATCATACCACACATGAAACTTAAATTAACCAGTGAGCAATTACGAAGCCTTAATCTCAGTGACGACCATAAACTTTCCACTATCTCTCCTCTGCATCAGAAAGTATTAAATGCCTTACCAGAAACCACAGCTGCTGCAATGCAGATGCTGTGGAGGGCAGATATGATGGTTCCTAATCGCCCCATTGTTTTCTCCTGCTTGTCCCGTGAAGCAGGCATATAGTCTGTCTACCCTCTCCCTTTTTATAAAATCAATAAGTCTATCAAGCCAAACATGGAACTGGTCTGATGCATTCATTCTGAAACTCAAGAGTCGTCTGACGTAGGCTTAAAACTAAAGAATACTTAAGTAGCTTGTGCAGAGTCTGCAACATGGTCATTAATCCAGACAAAAATCTCTCCACTTCAAAATCCTTTTAAAAAGCTGTGAAATCTTAACCCCATTAATGTGCTGCGTATTCAGTGCAGTCATTTACTTGTCCTAAACCTTTTGCAGCTAACAGCAGTAATCTGATATGTTGTAGTTAGGCACGGCATTCTAACATCACATACAATTTGGTGTGAGGCTAAGTAAACTCACTTCCAATATTCCCTAGTCTCACAACGGCATCCCTACTGAGGCAGTCAATTCTGTCACAGAATAATGTACAGTACAGAAACAGACCCTTCAGTCCAACTCATCCATGCCGACCAGATATCCTAACTTAATCTAGTCCCATTTGCCAGCACTTGGCCCATATCCCTCTGAACCCTTCCTATTCATATACCCATCCAGATGCCTATTAAGTGTTGCAATTGTACCAGCATTCACCACTTCCTCTGGCAGCTCATTATATATACGCACAACATTCTGCGTGAAAAAGTTGCCCCTTAGGTGTCTTTTATATCTTTCCCGTCTCACCCTAAACCTATGCCCTCTAGTTCTGGACTCCTCCACCCCAGGTAAGAAACTTTCTCTATTTATCTTATCCATGCTCCTCATGATTTTATAAACCTCGATAAGGTCACCCCTCAGCCTCTGATGCTCCAGGGAAAATAGCCCCAGCGCATTCAGCCTCTCCCTATAGCTCAAATCCTCCAACCCTGGCAACATACTTGTAAATCTTTTCTGAGCCCTTTCAAGTTTCACAACATTTTTTCCATTAGGAAGGAAACCAGAATTGGATGCAATATTCCAACAGTGGCCTAGCCAATGTCCTGTACAGCAGCAACATGACCTCCCAATTCTTATACACTGTACACTGACCAGCAAAGGAAAGCATACCAATGCCTTCCTCTCTATCCTATCTACCTGTGAATCTACTTTCAAGGACCTATAAACCTGCATTCCAAGGTCTCTTTGTTCCACAACACTCCCTAGGTCCTTACCATTAAGTGGAAAGGTCCTACTAAGATTTGCTTTTCCAAAATGCAGCACCAAACAATTATGTAAATTAAACTCCATCTGCCACTCCTTAGCTCATTAGCCCATTTGATCAAGATCCCGTTATAACCTTCACTGCCGATGACACCTCCAATTTTGGTGTCTTCCAGAAACTTACTAACTATTCCACCAATGTTCACATTCAAATCATTTATATAAATGATGAAATGTAGTGGACCCAGCACCGATCCTTGTGGCACTCCACTGGTCACAGGCCTCCAGTCTGAAAAACAACCCTCCACCACCACCCTCTGTCTTCTACCTTCAAGCCAGTTTTGGATCCAAATTGCTAGTTCTCCCTTTATTCCATAAGATCTAACCTTGCTAATCAGTCTCCCATGGAGAAACTTGTCGAACGCCTTACTGAAGTCCATATAGATCACATCTACCGCTCTGCCCTCATCAATCCTCTTTGTTACTTCTTCAAAAAACTCAATCAAGTTCATGAGACATGATTTCCTACACAGAAAGCCATGCTGACTATCCCTAATCAGTTCTTGTCTTTCCAAATACATGTACATCCTGTCCCTCAGGATTCCCTCCAACAACTTGTCCACCTCTGATGTCAGGCTCAGTGATTTATAGTTCCCTGACTTTTCCTTACCACCTTTCTTAAACAGTGGCACCACGTTAGCCAACCTCCAGTCTTCCGGCACCTCACCTGTGACTAGTGATGAAACAAATATCTCAGCAAGAGACCAAACAAACACTTCTCTAGCTTCCCACAGAGTTCTACAGTAAACCTGATCAGGTCCTGGGGATTCATCTGCTTTTATGCATTTCAAGACATCCAGCACCTCCTCTTCTGTAATATGGACATTTTTCAAGATGTCACCATCTACTTCCCCACGCTTTACATTTTCCATGTCCTTCCCCACAGTAAACACTAATGCAAAATACTTGTTGAGTATCTCCCCCCATCTCCTGCGGCTCCACACATAGTCCACCTTTCTGATCTTTGAGGGGTCCTATTCCCACCCTCATTACCCTTTTATTCGTTGTGTATTTATAAAAATCCTTTGGATTCTCCTTAACCTTATTTGCCAAACCTATTTCATGTCCCCTTTTTGCCCTCCTAATTTCCCTCTTAAGTATACTCCTTCTGCCTTAATACTCTTCTAAGGATTCACTCGATCTCTCCTGTCTATACCTGATATAAGCTTCCTTCTTTTTCTCTAGTCATCCAGCATTCCCTACACCTACCAGCCTTACCTTTCACCTAACAGGAATATACTGTCTCTAGACTCTCGTTATTGCATTTTTGAAGGCTTCCCATTTTCCAGCTATCCCTTTACCTGCGAATATCCAACCACAATCAGCTTTTGAAAGTTCTTGCCTAATACCATCAAAATTAGTCCTCTTCCAATTTAGAACTTCAACTTTTAGTTTCGGTCTATATTTTTCGATCACTATTTTAAAACTAATAGAATTGCGGTCTCTGGCCCCAAAGTGCTCCCCCACTGACACCTCAATCACCTGCCCTGCCTTATTTCCCAACTGTAGGTCAAGTTTTACACCTTCTGTAGTAGGAACATACACATACTGAATCAGAAAAGTTTCTTGTACACACTTAACAAATTCCTATCTAAACCCGTAACACTTTGGCAGTCCCAGTCTATGTTTGGAAAGTTAATATCAAAATGGCGTTGGCGATCTGAATCCCCTCTCTAATAAGAATATGGCCACAGCACAAAGGTAAGTTGGAAGTAAATGAACAATTTTCCTCTGAGAGGCTGCAGGATGTGGAGAAATGCCATGACTACACTTTGTGATATGGAATAACCTGAGAAATTCTGATGAGGCGAAAGGCGATATGTGAATACCATTGTCAGCCTTGGCTCATTAATTGGTCCAAGTGACAAAATCTCAACCATATGGATGTGTTGGTGTCGTGTTCACTGGAACCAACTCAGATTCCCTGGGTAGATTCACTGTCACCAGCCACTCGTGTTGGTATTAATCTGAGTTACTGATGCCAAGTGGGCAAGGATGCCCACGTCAAGTCTTCAGTAGAAGGACATTGAGATCGCAATATGTCAAAGTCTAACAACTTGAAATACCAGTTACATTGACAGTATCAGCCAATCCTGCTGGGTGAATACCGAATCCCATTGGTCAGTGCTTGTGAAAAGATAAACTTTCCCCCAGGTTACTCTAAATTAGCCAAACCTGGAAATGGGCAAAAGCAGATCAGCAGCATTATCAAACCATTTGTAATTGCTTGGTATGAGCTCTGGGGCTGAATCTTACATTTCTTTTGGCTAAATCCAAGTTACATCTGCTACAAGCTTTCTCACTGTATCTTACCAAACTTGCCTCATTACTACCTACCATGCCCTTATGGGTGTTTGTCATGTCCAGTTCCAGCCCTATCTTATCATGTGCCATTCCTAGATCAGCTCACCACTCAGCAGATATCCCAGATGTCACTTGTGGCCATACCATCTTTTCCAGACAAGAACCATCAGTCTGGATTTGCTCTGCATGCTTCTTGACATTTTGCCTAGACATGGCAGGCAGGAGGAAATCGTTATCATACAGAGCCAATCGTACATCCCTGGTTGCCCTTGAGGAGGTGTTAGTGAGCTGCCTTCTTGAACTGCTGCAGTAAATGTGGCATGCACATATCAAAAATACCATGATGGAGGGAATTCCAGGATTTTGACCCAATGACACTGAAGGAGTGGCATTATGTTTCCAAATCAGGAAGACTCGGAGGGAACTTGCAGTGATGGTGTTCCCATGTACATGTTGCTCTCATGTTTGTAGCCAATGCATTTATGTGGCGAGTGCAGTTCAGTTTCTGGTCAATGATATCCCCCAGGATGTTGACAGTGGTAGGATGGTGTTCAGTGATGGTAACACCATTGAATATCGAGGCAATGGTTAAATTATCTCTTGTTGGAATTCGCAGGTGGTGGTGTACCCATTAACTGCTGTCCCCAACATTCTAGCTGGAAGTGATCATGGGTTTCCAAGGTGCTATGCAGGAGTCTTCGGTGAATTTCTGAAGTACATCTTGTAGATGGTACATACTGCTGCTCGTAAGTGTTAGTGATAGAAGGAGTGGATGCTTGTGGATGTGATGCCAATCAAGTAGGCTACTTTGAAGTTTCAAGCTTCTTGAGTGTTGTTGGAGCTGCACTCATCCAGACAAGTGACGAATGTTCCATCACACTCCTGACTTGTGCCTTGCAAATGTGGAGGCAATGACTTAGTGGTATTATTGTTGGACTGTTAATCCAAAGACACATGTAATGTTCTGGGGACTTATGTTTAAATCCCATCATGCAGATGGTGGAAGTGGAATCCAATTAAATAAGAAACTGGATTTAGGAGTCGAATGATGACCATTGTCAATTGTTGGAAAACCCATCTAGGTTACTAATACCCTTTAGTGAGGGAAACAGCCATCCTTACCTGGTCTTTACATGTGACTCCAGATGTAGTAGACTCTTCACTGGCCTCTGAGCTATTGGACAGGCAATAAATGCTGGCATAGTCAGCGATGCCCACATCTAATAAATGAATAAAAATAAAACATGGTGTATAGGCATTAAAGGGGATGAATTAGCTACTGTAAGACTCCTAGCCTCCAGCCTGCACTTGTAGCCACTGTATTTACATGATGAGTCTAGTTCAGTTTCTGGTCAACGATAAACCTCTGGATAATGGTGGGGGTAGGTTCAGTGATGGTAACATCATTGAATGTCAGGGGTGATGATTAAATTCTCTCTTGTTGGAAATGGCCATTACCCAGCATTAGTGCTGTATGAATGTTAATTGTCACTTTTCAGCTAAGCCTGGATATTGGATATTCTTATTGCATTTGTACATGGACTGCTTCAGGAGTTACCATGGTGTTGAAAATTATGCAATTGTTGGTGAACATCCCCACTTCTGACATTAAGATGGAGGGAAGTCATTGTTGAAGCAATTGAAGGTAGTTTGAGACGAGGACTCTACTCTGAGGAACTCCTGTAGAGATATCCCGGAACTGAGATGACTTCAGGTTGTCATCAACAACCACAGGCACCTTCTTATGTGCCAACTATGATTCCAACCAGCAGAGAACTACTATTGACTCCAGTTATGATTCCTATTGACTCCAGTTTTGCTATGGCTTCTTGATGCCTCACTTGGTCAAATGCGGCCTTGGTGTCACTCTCACTTCACCTCTGGAAGAAATAAAGGAACTTGTTTTTGTCCACAGAAGGTTGTGAATTTTTAGAATTCCCTTCCCCAAAAGGGGAATCTTTAGATATTTTTAAGGCAGAAGCTGATAGATTCTTGACTCTCAAGGAGAGAGAAGATTGTCAGGGAAATGTAGAGTTGAGGTTAAATCAGATCAGCCATGATCTTACTGAGTGGTTGAGTAGCCTTAAAGGGCCGAGTGGCCAACACTTTGTTCTTATTCCAATGTTCATATTCCTTCAGAAAATATGACAAAACTACTGGGAGAAAATGGAGGTATCTGTTCTGATACTGAAAAAAAAAAGTGATCTTGTCTTTGCAAGGTCTGAACTCTTTTAAATAAACATGTTGCATGGCATTTGATTATCCTCTCACAAAGTTAATGAAGATCAGGTGAACTTTACAGTTCCAAAGGTCAAGTGTCTGTCTAGTTGTGAATTTAAAAGGAACAATGACGTATTTATGCATAGGCACTTGATCTTTCAAGTTTTACGGAGAATTTTGAGAGGATGATACTCCCACATATCGCCAGTTATAGAGAGGCTGACGAAGGAGACCAATAACATAGCAGGCACAAAGGTCCAGCTGAAGGTGGATAGGGTAAGAAGCTGAAAGCCTGTTTCAGTGTGAGGGATGTGATGTGGACAAAAGAATCACATTGATCAAGATAATGTTGAGCGACTACAATGCACTAGTAAATAAGATATTGGAAAAATGCAATAAAGTGAGAATGGGGGGACAACCTACATTAACAAAAATATTTGGGAATATAAACAGCAGGGTGGTGATTATTACCTAGTTAATAATTCTATATATGAATGGCTTACTCCTTCTTCAGGACAGATCCTAAGACACCAACAACCATCCAAAAGGCGCTTTCCAACTGAGGACATGGCATAGCAATCACCAGAGATTGAGATTTCACTTTCTTAGCTGAGGGACATTGAAATCTATCACCCTTATTGTTCTACTATCTAAAATCAGATAACTCAGCTCAAACTAACATCAAATGAACCTTTCACATTTTATCTTTACATCATTTATCAATATTATTTTTAACTGGGGAGGGCATCAGCTACATAGTTTGTACACCTACAACACCAGGTGTTGTAACTCTGAAATAACATTGACTGCAGTTTAATTTTTAAAAGTTCATTCATCAGGTGTGGGCATCACTGGCTGGGCCAGCATTTATTATCCATCCCTAATTCTCCTTAAGAAAGTTATGAAGGTTATGTTTTTCACACCAAAATGTATACCTTCACATGTAACCATATTGTACTGCATCTGCCTTGTTTGTCCATTCAATCAACTTGTCTTAGTCACCTTGAAGCCTCCTTGCATCCTTCTCATAATTCATTACGTTCAGTTTTGTGTCATTAACAAATTTGGTAATGTTACACTTGGTTCCTCTAATTTAGCTTCTGGTCAGTGTGTTGACAGTGGGAGATTCAGTGATGGCAATGCCATTGAATAATGAAGGACAATGGCTGAATTCTCATCTGCTGGAGACAGTGATTTCCTGACACTTGTGTGGTATGAATGTTACTCACTTCTTATCAACCCAAATTTGGGTGTTGTTCAGGTCTTGCTGCATAAGTATATTAGTGCTTTCTCTGATTCTCATAGATGTCAGTTTTGCTGTGGCTCATTGATAACATTATCAATCAAATATGGCCTTAATATCAAGGGCAGTCGCTCTCGCTTTCTCTCTGGAGTTCAGCCCTTTTGGTTATGTTTGGATCAAGGCTATAATGAAGTGAGGAGCTGGATTGCACTAGTGAAAACCAAGGTGGGCATCAATAAGCAGTTCATTGTTGATGATGTGCCACTTGATAAACTGTTGAAACTGAGGAAGCAGTAATCAGCTGGATTGGACTTGGCCTGTTTTTTGAGGTCAGGACAAATGTGGGCAATGTTCTAAATTGCTAGGTAGATGTCAGTGTTGTAGCTGAAACTGGAACAGCTGGCTAGTGGTATCGTTAATTCTGGAACATACATATTAGAATGTTATCAAGACCCACAGACTTTTTACCCATGCTGTCATCTATTTCTTAATAGAGACAGAGAGAATTAAATTGGCTGAAGCCTGGCATTTGTGAATCTGTACACCTAAGGAGGAGGCCAAGATGGAACATCCACTTGGCCCTTCTGGCTGAAGATGGATAAAGATACTTCACTCTGTCCTTATTCAGATTTTCCAGGCTCTCATTATTGATGATGGAGATATGTTTGAAGCCTCCTCCTCCAAAGAGATTTTAAATTGTCCACTACCATTCACTACTGAATGTGGCAGAACTGCAAAGCTTAGATCTGACCAATTGGTTGTGGGATCACTTAGCTCTGTCTCACTTACTGCTTATGCTGTTTGGCACACAAGTAGTCTTGTTTGGTAGCTTCACCAGCTTGACATGTCAGTATTAAATGTGTCTATTGCTGCTTCTGGCATTTCATCCTGCATTCTTCATTGAACCCTCTTTGATCCCCAGCTTGGCAGTAGTAGCAGAGGGGAAGATACGCTGGAAATTAACCCTGAGGTTACAGATAGTGGTTGGAAGCAATTCTGCCAGTGTTTCACAGCGCCTCATTGATGCACAATCTTAAGTTGCTCCATCTGTTTGAAATTATCTCATTTAGCACCATGGTAGTGCCACACAGTACAATGGGAAATATCGTTAATGTAAGGATGGGACTTCAGCTCCACAAGGACTCTGTAGTGGCCACGTCTCCTGATATTGGAAAGGTGTATCTGCAGCAGATAGATTGGTGAGGAAGAGATCAAGTAATATCCATCCTGTTGGTTCCCTCACCCCTACCACAGGCTCAGTCCAGCATCACTGTCATACAGTCACAGAGTTATAGGGTAGAATCTTATTAGGGTCAGAGCAATGTGGGGCTATGGCAAGATTTTGGTAGAATTGGATGCAGTCAATCTCGACTAGGAACATCTTATTTAATTGTTTGTGACTTTTACAAGCGGCTGAGTGAGTTTCTCACTCAATACAGTCAATTTGCTCATTAAATATCTTCCTGATGAATGAAGTCACCTCATTAATATTCAGCTTCTTATATTACCAGTTACACCAAATGAGTTGGCCACCCACTAAGAGTGGGTACCTGCAGATTCAGTTCACTACTTGCTTTGAACATTCTCCACATTGGACACTAGACACCAACATCTCAGTACAAACTCCATGAGCACAGGCCACATGCACCCCATGTCCATGGATGTTAGCATCTGATATGTGTCAACCTCCAAGAACCCTCAAGACATATCTCCAATCCACTTCCAGGGCACTTCTGCACTTTAGGCTGTAATGAAGCTGTTCGGATACCTAGGGACACACACCCAGTTCATGGTT
This sequence comes from Chiloscyllium punctatum, assembly GCF_047496795.1. Lineage (NCBI taxonomy): Eukaryota > Metazoa > Chordata > Chondrichthyes > Orectolobiformes > Hemiscylliidae > Chiloscyllium > Chiloscyllium punctatum. The sequence continues at coordinate 32,414,570 of NC_092743.1, forward strand.
TGGACCAGGCTGCATCTCCAGCATGTTTGCTTGCTGTCTTAGTGCTCACAGTATTCCTACTTGCCTTTTTGCACTTTGCCTCCTTAGCCAGAGATACCAGGCTCCAAGTACTGAAGAAGGATCAGCGGACCCAAAATGTTAACTTTAATTTCTCTTCACATATGCTGCCAGACCTATGGAGTTTTTCCAGCAATTTGTGTTTTTGTTCTAACTACTATTGCTACGCCATACTGCTTAGCACAGGCAGAGGCAGGAAGCTTGCTGCAGTTTGAGCAGGACTTAGTCAACTCAAGGGGGAATAGCTTTGCCTCGGTGGGGCTCCTGGCACAGTAAGTCAAGAGCAGCCTCCAATACCAGTCCAGGGGCTTGGACGCAAAGTCAGCCACACAGGCCAGTCGGAGTCAGGATGAACTCCACACATGCAGACTCCTACCTGTCCTTGCGAACACAGGAATATAGGAACAAAGTAGGCCATTCAGCCCCTTGAGCTTGTTCTGCCCTTCAATTAAGCAAATACCTTTGCTTAATAAAGATTTATCCATCTCAGATCTAAAATTAACAACTTATCCTGCATCAAATGCTATTTGTGGAAGAGTTCCAAATATCTGCTACCTTTTGTGTGGAGAAGTTCTTCCGAACATCTCTCGGGAACAGTCTGTCCCTAATTCTCAGACTATGCCCTCTAGTTCTAATGGTAATATTTTATCCTTATCTACTCTGTCTTTTCCTGTGAATATCTTGAAAATTTTGATCAGCTCACTCTGTTGTGGGCTTTTCTCCTCCTGGAATGAGAGTGAGGTAGATACTGTGGGAGATGAGAGAGGGTGGCTCCCCCTGGCTTTTACAGTTGGTGAATGTGGGGAGGTGTCTCGAGTGAGAGAGGGCAGTGCAGAGGGCATGCAGTGGTGGGGCTATCAGGGATTGCAGTGAAGGACAGCTACTGAGGGAAGAGATTGCAGGCAAAAGTGAGAGTGGGAGAGCATCTGACCTGATCTTTCAATTTGATTTTGATTTGATTTATTATCACATGTACCCAGGTACAGTGAAATGTTTTATTTTGCATGCAGTACAGGCAGATCATACCATACAAAGTATATTCAGGGTATTAGAACAGAGAAAGGAATATAATGAAACAGCTGCAGAGAAGGTGCACAAAGAGCAAGGTCAACACTGAATTTAAAATTTGAGAGGTGCAGTCAGAAGTCTAATAACAGTGGGGAAGAAGCTGTTCTTGAATCTATTGGTTCGTGTGTTTAAGCTTTTGGACCTTCTGCCTGACGGAAGAGGTTGGAAGTGATTATAACCAGGAAGAGACTATAACCAGGAAGAGACTATAACCAGGGTGGGAGGGGGCTTTGATGGTGTTGGCTGCCTTTCTGAGGCAGCGAAAAGTATAGATGGAGTCAATGGATGGAAAGTTGTCTTGTGTGATGACTGGACTGTGCTTATAACTTTCTGCAGTTTCTTATGGTACTGGGTAGAGCAGTTGCCATACCAAGCCACAATGCATCTGGATAGAATGCTTTCTATGGTATCTTTATAAGATTTGTTAAGAGTCTCTATGACATGCTGAATTTCCTGAACCTCCGAAGGAAGCAGAAACATTGTTGTGCTTTCTTGACCATTATGTGGTTATAGTAGCAGGGATAGAGTGAGTTTGAGGTATTGGCAACAAGAGGTGACATTACACTGGCGAAATGGAGAAGGTCATTGAGTTTCTTTGTGTAATATTGGGCATTATTCCATACGTTGCGACTGCTTTAACACAAATGGTAACCTCAGACGAAGCTGGAAAGGTCTACTGTCACGACATCCACTGCTTTTCCTTTGGGCAGAGGAAGTCCCATCTCTATCCAATGCCCTTCAGTAGCACTTCCAGGATGTTGTCTGGAAAATGGAGCAATGTCAGGCAAATGTCAGGAAACACGTAGGGCAGCTCTGGACTGACAGTGCTTGCCTGAGTGAACAATTGCCTTTTAAAGAAGCAAGGGTGGTATGTGTATGGAATGAGCTTCCAGAGGAAGTGGTGGAGGCTGGTACAATTGCAACATTTAAGAGGCATTTGGATGGGTATATGAATAGGAAGGGTTTAGAAGGATATGGGCCAAGTGCTGACAAGTGGGACTAGATTCAGTTGGGATCAGTCTGGACAACATGGATGATTTGGACCGCAAGGTCTGTTTCCGTGCTGTATATCTCTATGACTCTATGAGATGGGCCAATGGGCCAAGGAGTGGCAGATGAAGCTTAATTTAGATAAATGTGAGGTGCTGCATTTTGCAAAGGCAAATCAGAGCAGGACTTATACACTTAATGGGAAGTTCCTGGGAGTGTTGCTGAACAAAGAGACCTTGGAGTGCAGGTTCATAGTTCCTTGAAAGTGGAGTTGCAGATAGATAGGATAGTGAAGAAGCATTGTTTGACCACTTTTGGAATATTGTGAGCAATTCTGGTCTCGGTGCTGTAGGGACGATGTTGTGAAATTTGAAAGGGTTCAGAAAAGATTTACAAGGATGTTCCCATGGTTGAAGACTTTGAGCTACAGGGAGAGGCTGAATAGGTTGGGACTATTTTCCCTGAAGCACCAGAAGCTGAGAAGTGAACTTATAGAGGTTTATAAAATCATGAGGAGCATGGATAGGGTAAATAACAAGGTCCTTTTCCTTGGGTTGGGAGAGTCCAGAACTAGACAGCATAGACTTAGGGTGAGAGGGGAAAGATTTAAAAGGGACTCAAGGGGCAACTTTTTTTTCCTTCAGAGGGTGCTGCATGTATGGAATGAGCTGCCAGAGGAAATGATGAAGGCTGGTAGGATCATAACATTTAAAAGGCATCTGGATAGGTATATGAATAGGAAGGGTTTAGAGGGATATGGGCCGGGTGCTGGCAAATGAGACTAAATATGTTTATGATATCTGGCCAGACCAAATTGGACCAAACGGTCTGATTTCTTGCTAAACCTTTCCATGTCTCTAAAACAATCACTTCCTTCCTATGTGATGCCATCAGAACGGCACATAGTTTTCCAGCTGTACCCTAACATCTTATGTCGCTCCCTAGATATTGTATTCAATGCCCGGACTAATAATAGCAAACGTCCCACATACCTTCCTAGCCACCTTATCCTGTTGCCTTTGCCATGAGACCTTCTAGGGTTCAGAAGTGACATTGAGGAATCTTTGGGCACCTTCTTCTGGTCTGTATACCACTGTGTTGGTGGGACATAATATATCCAGCGATAGTGGTGTTTTATCTGGGGCTTTGTCTTTTACATATGATGGATTATGACCATATCAGGCTATTGATTGAATAGTTTGTGGGACAGCATTTTGGCACAAAATCCCAGATGTTAGCAAGGAAGACTTTGCAGCGTTGACAAGGCTGTTGTCATTTCCAGTGCCTTGATCAATGTTGAGTGGTCCATCTGGTTTCATTTTATGAGACTTTACAGCAATTAGATAATACAGTGACTTACCAGGTCATTTCAGAGGATATTTAAGAGTAACCTTACATTGCTGATGGTCTGGAGTCACATGTAGGCCAGATGATACTACACCACCACTCATCTGGAGTTTTAGGGAACCCTGTGGTTTGAAAAGGGGTTCTATAAATGTAATTTCTTTGTTTGTTTCTTTCCTACCTAAATAACAATGAAAGCCGGGGTTGAAGAATAGAAGTTATCAGAAGAAATATAACAGGAGGGTCAATGACCTCAATGTCAATGATACATTAGAAGTGAGTGGTTGGCAGAAGAATTGTTTTTTCACCCAGTGCAGAGTGGAGATTGAGAACTCTCTGTTGAAATTACTGGTCAAAACAGAAATTCTTATCACATTTGAAAGTACTTAGTCATACTCTTGCGGTGTCTTATACCTGGAGGCGACACACCAAGCACTGAAAAGAAGGATTAGGCTGAATAGCACTCTTTTGGCCAGCACAAGGCTTATTGGTCTCCTCCTGTGTAATCCATTTATAATTCTATGAAAACCTTGATATTAATTTCAGCTACAGATTCAATGCCAATGACAAGAATATGAAATGAAAGGACTTGTATTTGTTATCTCTTTTCAAGAAGACACCTTAATTATGGTGTTTTATAGTTATTGTACATAAATGCTGAATGTCTTCCCAGTGTGTTTGGTACCAATTTTATTTAAGAAAGAAAAGGTTGAAGATTCAAGCAACATTCTAGGACCTCAGCACATAATCTAGGTTTATATTCCAGAGAACTATTAAGGAAATAATAGATTGCCTAATGCTATCCTTCAATGATGTAAATAAAATGCCCTACCAGATAAAGTCAGGGAAAGTCCCGGATGATTGGAAGATCGCTGTTGTAACCCCCTTGTTCAAGAAAGGATCAAGACAAAACATGGAAAATTATAGGCCAATTAGCCTAACCTTGGTTGTTGGTAAAATTCTAGAATCCATCATTAAGGATGAGGTTTCTAAATTCTTAGAAGACCAGAGTCTGATTAGAACAAGTCAACATGGATTTAGTAAGGGGTGGTCATGCCTGACAAACCTGTTGGAATTCTTTGAAGAGGTGACAAGTAGGTTAGACCAGGGAAACCCAGTGGATGTGGTCTATCTAGACTTCCAAAAGGCCTTTGATAAGGTGCCACACGGGAGGCTACTGAGCAAGGTGAGGGCCCATGGTGTTCGAGGTGAGCTACTGGGATGGATGGAGGATTGGCTGTCTGACAGAAGACAGAGAGTTGGGATAAAAGGTTCTTTTTCAGAATGGCAGCTGGTGATGAGCGGTGTCCCGCAGGGTTCAGTGTTGGGACCACAGCTGTTTGCATTATATATTAATGATCTGGATGAAGGGACTTGGGGCATTCTAGCAAAGTTTGCAGATGATACAAAGTTAGGTGGACAGGCAGGTAGTACTGAGGAAGTGGGGAGGCTACAGAAAGATGCTTTATTCCTGATGAAGGGCTTTTGCCCGAAACGTCGATTTCAAAGCTACTTGGATGCTGCCTGAATTGCTGTGCTCTTCCAGCACCACTAATCCAGAATCTGGTTTCCAGCATCTGCAGTCATTGTTTTTACCTTACAGAAGGATCTAGACAGTTTGGGAGAGTGGTCCAGGAAATGGCTGATGGAATTCAACGTGAACAAATGCGAGGTCTTGCACTTTGGCAAAAAGAATAAAAGCATAGACTACTTTCTAAATGGTGAGAAAATTCATAAAGCCAAAGTACAAAGGGATCTGGGAGTGCTAGTCAAGGATTCTCTAAGGGTCAACATGCAGATTGAGTCCATGCTTAAGAAAGCGAATGCAATGTTGTCACTTATCTCAAGAGGGTTGGAATATAAAAGCACCGTTGTGCAACTGAGACTTTATAAAGCTCTGGTTAGGCCCCATTTGGAGTACTGTGTCCAGTTTTGGTCCCCACACCTCAGGAAGGACATAGTGGCACTGGAGCGTGTTCAGCGGAGATTCACACAGATGATCCCTGGAATGGTTGGTCTAACATATGAGGAACGGCTGAGGATCCTGGGATTGTATTCATTGGAGTTTAGAAGATTAAGGGGAGACTTAATAGAGACGTACAAGATAATACATTGCTTGGAAAGGGTGGACACTAGGAAATTGTTTCCATTAGGTGAGGAGACTAGGATCCGTGGACACAGCCTTAAAATTAGAGGGGGTCAATTCAGAACAGAAATGCGGAGACATTTCTTCAGCCAGAGTGTGGTGGGCCTGTGGAATTCATTGCCGCAGAGTGTAGTGGAGGCCGGGACGCTAAATGCCTTCAAGGCAGAGAACGATAGATTCTTGTTGTCTCGAGGAATTAAGGGCTACGGGGAGAATGAGGGTAAGTGGAGTTGAAATGCCCATCAGCCATGATTGAATGGTGGAGTGGACTTGATGGGCCGAATGGCCTTACTTCCACTCCTATGTCTTATGGTCTTATAGATCACTTGATCAATAAGTTGCTATGGTACTACATCTCACAAAAGCAGCAATGTTTCCCTGGTACAAAAACAATAATTGCTGGAGAAGCTCCTCTGTAATGTTTCGAGTCCAGTGACCTTCTTCAGAACTGATGTAGCTAGATTTGCTGAGTTTCTCCCACAACTTCTGCTTTTGTTTTAAATTTTCAGCATCTGCAGTTGTTTTATTTTAAGGTTTCCCTGGTACTCTTGTATTCTCTCGTCATCCAGTTCTATTGTTGATAGGATCCTTTGAACTATAAAATTGCTGCCACATTTCCTTAGTTACTACATTTCAAAATAATTCAGCCTTTCCACATTGTTTTGAGATGTTTCTCAGATATGTTATCCAGGATATATTATAATTTGCAGACTTTTATTTCCTTTTATGGTGTTCTCAAAATGAAAATTCGTTCTTGGAAGGTAGACCTCGTCGGCAAAGTCAGCTTTTATTGTCCATCCAAGGATAAGGGGAGGTTGTAGAGCAGTGGCAATATTACTCGAGAAGAATCTAGAGTCATGAGTTCAATTCTCATCATGTCAGCTGGTGGAACTTAAAGTTAATTAGTTTCATAATTCCAGATATTTAAAATTATCACAGGTTATTTTAAATCACATCTAGCCAGGTAACGCCTTTTAAGGAATAAAACCTGCTGTATTTACCTACTCTTTGTTAATGACTTCAGACCCACAACAATACAGTTAATTCCTAACTGCTGTTTCATATAGGATATCAGCCATCCTATTCAAGAGACCACATGCCCACATCCTATGAAAGGATAAAAGGTGGTGAGTTTTCTTCTTTAAATCATTCAAGGAACTGTCATAAAGATGCTCTCTCAATTATTGGTAGGGAGTTCAAAACTTTAACCCAGATGCTAAAGAACGAGCTACATACATCCCAGATGGTTGGATCAGTGATGTGAAAGGGGAGCTAGTGTTAGAATTAATAAGTCCTGCCCTTGTCCTTCTAGATGATGGGCATTGTAGATTTAGGTTGAATGAAGCCATAGCAATTTCTCTCAGTGTAATGTAGTGCCAACTCAGCTAGAGTGCTATGGTGGTGGAGTGTATGCATAAATTGGAGCGTGGAAGTATGCACTATTTGTAATGGAGAGCTTTAAGCATTTTCAATGGCATTGCAGCTGTACTCGGGCAAATTGAAAGCCTTTTCATCACACTCAGACTTGACTTCTGTCTTGTAGGTGGCAGAGGAGCTTTGATGAATTGGGAGGCATTCCATTTAGACCATAACAGATTGGAGCAGAAGTAGGACATTCAGCCCATTGAGTCTGCTTCACCTTTCAAAGGGATCATAGCTGATTTGATAATCCTCAATTCCACTTTTCTTCCTTATCCCCATAAGCCTATCTTGAATATACTTAGCCATCTGGCCTTGGCAGCTCTGCTGTAAAGAATTCCACAGGTTCATTACCAATACAGAGAAAAAAAATCTACATCATCTCTGTCTTCAATGAGCAACTCCTTACTCTGACATTATGTCCTCTACTATTAGTTTCTCCCCCAAGGGGAAACAAACTTCCTGCATTTACCCTAAGAATCTTGTCTGCTTCAAGAATGAGGGAGGTGATGGTCAAATGCTATTATAGCTAGATTATTAATCCCGAAATCCAGGTAACGTTCAAAGGTAGGTTTGAAATTCCCCCATGGCAAATGGTGGAAATTGAAAATTCAACAACTGATCTGGAATTGAGAGTCTAATGATTATCATAAAACTGTTGTTGCTCATTGGGAAAACCATTTAGGGAAGGAATATGCTGTCCTTACTTAATTTGGCTGACATGTGACTCCTGGATAATTAGGGATGGAAATACAGTCTGGCCTAGCCAGTGATGCCCACATGCCATAAATGAATTTTTCTTTTAAAAAAAGTCTCCTCTCTTCTTCTCAGCTCCAAGGAGCTCAAGCCAACCTACTTAACATCTCTTTATAAGAGACTCTCCACAACCTAGTAAACCTTCTCTGAACAGCGTCTAAAACCAGCATATCTTTCTTTAGGTTAGGGGAAAGCAGGATTTTGTGTAGTATTCTAGTAGTCTTTTTAACTAGTGCCTTGTATAGTTTTAGCAAACCCTCTCTATTTTCACATTCCATTCTCATTGAAATAAAAGCCAACATTGCCTTTTCCTTTCTTAATACATGCTGAACAGCAATGCTAGTTTTTTGTGATTCATGCACTAGGATCCACAAATCCCTGTGTGGAACGTTTTGCAGTCTTTCACCATTTCCAAATATGTAATTCCCCTATTCCTCATGCCAAAATGCATAACCTAACCCTTTCCCACACTCTATTCCTTGCCGTGGAATGCCTAGCGTCCAATGCGGACTCTAGTCTCCATGACATCTTTTGTCGTAGTTTGAGCTTTGATTTTGGTTACTGGTGACTCTAACCCAACTGGATATTACAAAGTTGTCAAAAATCTCTGGGGCATGATGTTCAGGTTTCTTTTCTTGAAATAGTCATTATTTGGCATTTGCATGGCACACTGTTATTTGCCACTATCAGCCCCAACCTGGATGTTATCGAAGTCTTGTTGCATGTGAGAAATGGTCTGCTTTATTAGCTAAAGCATTGTGAGTGGAGATGAACAGTATGCAATTATAAAAGGACAGCTGTGTAATGGAATGATGCTTTGAAAACTACTCAGAAAAAATTCTACACAATGACCTGTGGCTGAAATGATTGATCTTCAAAAACTTCATGCATTTTCTTTTGTGTCAGGAACACTTCCACTATGAATTGCAATTGTTTGATTAGTAGATAAGTTTACTTCATCTGTGGAAAAACATACCTCAATAATTGTCACTGTTTCCTTCCAAGCAATGACCCCAAATGTCCAAACTTCCTCTTTACTAAGCTTACTCCCCAGCAGTGCATGGTCTGTCCAAGTGTGTGGAGCTATTGCTCTATGTACCTCCAAATTTAGCTTGAGTAGGAGACTGAAGTTTTCAGATCAGTGATAATAGCCATTGCTACTGCGTAGAATAGATGTGGTCTGCTGCTTAAATGTTTATTGTCTATTAAAAAAAACCCATCGTGAATTGTTTTATACACAGAATGAAATGCAAAGGGGAGGAACTTCAGCTTCCAGAACTTTACATATATAAGCCAAATATACACTTTGAGATATACACTTTGTCAACACACACCCTGATAGCAAATATATCTGCCTGGCATACAATTCGCTTTTGTTATAGCTCAAATGTTTCTGAACAACAGCAGCTGAGTATTCTGGGCAGATAAAAAAAAGTGAGACCCACTGGGCTACATTATAAACTGATTTTGTCTGCACAACTTTCAAATTTCCTTTCTTTTAATGTAACTACACTAATTTTGTTGTACAGAACAGAACATACAGGTCCCAGTGAACCATTTCTGGTGTAACCATGTTAACAAGTCCTCTGGGTTTTCTGTGCGTAAACTCCAAATTCAATTCAGTTTCCTGACTCCACCTATTTTGCATGCCCTTAATTTTAAGCACCAATTTCAGAAACAAGTTAATTACGGGTATACAAAACACATGTTTTGGAATGAGAAAGGATTCAGGGTAGTCAATAGCACAGACAGATGAATTGTGTTTGTCTATTCTTTGACCTGCCAGTGATTGAGGGAAGAATGATCAAGTGCTTTGTGGAGTTTAAAGTTAATTTTTTAAAGTAATTGGGGCACATGTGGTCTTTGAACATGACAACCCTTTGGTTTAGCTTCCGTACAATATGGTGTTACATGAAGTTAAAGCATACAGAACTACAGACTCATCGCATGAAGGTCTTTCCAAGTTGCATCCACTTGGTAAAATGATCTCAGATTAGGAGAAGTTGACAGACTGAGGTCTTCCGCAATACTGCACACCTCAAACTGTATCGCCAGTACTGTCAAGTTTCAAGTCATTTTCTAATTGTAATGAGTTTGACTGTCTTACACAGCAATTTAATATCTCAGACTGTGGTGCTAAAACCAAAGGATCTCAGTGTCCAACTTCTGACCAGAAATTCTTCTACCTTCACCACCCCTTCGACCTTTGAAAAAGCCAGAACATTCCAATATATTTTATCAGGGTTTCTTTTTCTCTCTCCATATATGCAATTAGTACTGTGTTGAAAATTCACATTGGAACTAATGCTTGGCTGCTGGGAGCTGACGGAGAAAGGAACTTGTCTGCCCACACTGCAGGAATAAGTAGTTCTTTTCAAACTGTTCCTGGGGTCGACCATCTAAGTAGTCAACTATCACAAAGCACATAATGAATATTGCTGCAGTGATTTAAAGCAGCCTTAATTTCCAATTCATAAGCTGATCATCTCTGCATTATTTCACTGCAATCAGACAATCAACTGAGGAAGCTGTAATTTTCAAGCATCTGATTTCAGGAGTTGCATTGTTTTGAAGTAATTCCAGCTTCTGTGATAACAGATGCTAGATTCAGTTACTCCTAATCACAAAATGCTGTTAACCATCTGTGTTTTCTTACATACACTGCTCATTGAGCAACCAAAAGCCCTTCCACAACTGTTACCAAGGCGTTCATGATCAGTTAGGAAGGAATGTGTGCAACACTTGATCAGTGATTAGAATGCTTTCTGTACTGTATGCGAGTGCTCCCAAAATGACGGGGCTACTTTATGCTGGCAAGTGCTACGAATGAGACAGAAGTTCTGCCTTAAGTCCGATGTTGCAGGATATCTAATTGGCCATTTGCTTTTCATTCCAGTCTCTTAATTTCCTGTAAGTTGTTGATGGAACTCAAATCCTTCCATACCAAAGTTGTAGATGAATTAGCTTCTCAATGGTTCCAATCTGCTGTGTGCTTTTCAATCCATTCTGTCCTTTTTCAGTCTCCCTCTCTCCCTGCCCCACCAATTCTTGTCTTCCTAGAGAGAGCAGCAAGTTGCCATTTGCTCCACCTTTCCCAAGTCTATCAGGAGTTGTTTGATGTGGCGTTTCAGCTGTGGGAGTCGTGCAAGTGGTTCTGGTGGTTCAAGATCCCCAGAAAAGTCCAACCAACTTTCCAGAACTAGGAGATTGCGTAGAAGAAAACAAGAAAAAAAACAAAAAAACTTTGTTATAAGTTCAATCAGAGTCAAATATACAAAAGGGAACTTACATAATTGGTTGGGAAGATATGATTGGTTTAACAATAAAGGAACATTCCTCTTTAAAATTAATCATCTTGCTTTGTGGGAGTTATATCTAAGTATAAACACTCAGAGTGATGCTGCTACAGAGTTTACACTTTTACTACTTGCTATTTCACTATTTGCTGTCACATGGTGCTGCAAACCACAGCTGACAAAGGGAAATCCCAAAATCATCTTCAAGCACAGCTACAGTAAAATAGTGATTAAAAAGAGGTTTGGGGCTGGTTAGGGCTCGAAAAAGGGGATTTACACTTAAAAGCAAGAAACATAATCGAGATGTTAAATGAATTCTTTGCATCTAACTTTAACTATGAAGCAGATACTATTCAGGCCATGGTGACGGAGAAGAAACCTCAGCCACTAAAAGGATTTAAAATTGATAAGTAGGTGGTATGGTTAAGTTGACAGTACTTAAAGTTGATAGGAGCTAGGACTAGATGTGATGCATCCAAGGATATTGAAGGAAGTGAGAGCAGAATTTGAAGGACTTAAAAATTAAATGCAAACATTTGTTCAGAAAGGATGCAAAGGTAGACCCAGCAATTACAGACTGGCCAGTTTGACTTCAGTGGTGAGGAAACAATTATTTGGGATAGAATTAAAAGAGGGGGATTTATTCAGAAAAGTTAGCATAGATTTATTAAGGGAAAAACACGTCTAACTAACTTGGTGTTTTTTGAACAGTTCGCAAAAAGGGTTGGTGAAGATAAAGCTGTTGATGTGCTTCACTGATATCTCGAAATACAGAGGAACCTCAATTATCTGGCATTCAATTATCAGAATATTGGATTATTCGGCAAGACCCCGATGCTTGGCTGAACTGTGTTATCCGGCATTCAATTAACCGACCAAAATACTCCCTGCCAAGTGTTCTTCGGATAATCAAGGTTCTTCTGTAGTATGCCACAAAACAGACGTGTGAGAAAAATTAAGGTCACGAAAGGATCAGTGGCAACATGGATACAAATTTACTGACAGACAGGAAACAGGGAGGAATGGTCATTGGGTATTTTTCGGCTGGAGAAAAGTTTGTAATGGAATTCCCCAGTGGTTGCTGTTGCAAATTTTGTTTTTCCTGACTTGTATAAATGGTCTAGATCGAGAGGGAATTCCCTCCCTAATAGTATTGCGAGTTTACCTACAGCACATGGACTGCAACAGTTCAAGAAGCTAATAGTCACCTTATAAGAGCAATTGGGGATGGTTAAGAAAGGCAGCCAGTGAATAAAAACAAAACCTTGAGGAAGCAGTAATCTGATATAAGTTTTCATAATTCTGAGGGGACAGAGTGAATTGGAAGAAAATGACCCTATTCTGAGACACAGATTTTAATTGTTTTGTGAAAGAAGCAAAGGCAAGGTGAGAAAAATCTTTTTTCACTCAGCAAGTAATTTTGGGCTGAAATGCAATGCCTGGAAGCATGGTGGAGCAAGTTCAACTGGAGTATCCGAGAGGGGATTGGCTGATTATTTAAATAAAACAATTTGCAGAGTTATGGGGTAAGGCAGGTGATTGGCAGTAAGTTAAAATGCTCCGGAACCAGTGCAGACACAATACGTTAAGGGGCGTCCTTCTGCATCATAACAATTCTGCGAATCTGTGATGTTAATGCTGAGTATAGTTTCATGCAAAACTTTATCTAATTCTCATTTTAAAGAAAACAATTGGTCCTAATTTTATACAATACCTTTATTTAATATTATTTGTGGAAACTGAATGGAATTTTGGGGAGCAAAGTTGGTTGAAGTGGACACTTTTTTTGTAATACAAGAAGAAATTAAAGAAAGACACTACTGTACTACCACAAGGGGTAAGTTACTCTTATAAACCATATCAAGTTTACACAAGCAATTAAAGTTATAAATATGGACATGGTAATTTAATGTCAAAATGAAATTTACTCATTTATGTTTAATTACAGATTTCTGTAATTTCTGCAGTGCATCTGGTGGTGGTGCATGATACAATTGTGTCATTGTAATGATACAATGACACTAGACTCTGAAATTTAGAAGATAAATCTCAATGTAATCAGGCAAAGTCAACCTGATTTTGTGAAAGGATAATCATGTTTAACTAAATTATTGGAGTTTGTTTGAGGATGAGGATAAAGGTGAACCTGTGGATGTGCTATAGCTAGATTTGTAGAAGATCTGTGACAATTATTTGATGGAAGAAGATGACATTTTGAAATGGGATGAAACACAACTGTGTTCTGCTCAGTTGTGATGTAGCATATTTTCTCTCTGATTTATGTACAATGAAAATGAAAACCAAAAGTTATGGGAATAGGACGAGACTATTCAACACTGCAATCATGTTCTTTCATGAATGATCTGTATCTCAACACATAAATTTAGCGATCTCAGTCTTGAAACTTAAAATTGCTCCAATTCATCTTTGAGTATGGATTGTCTTGGATTAGTGTACAATACAATAGCATGGATATAGGATTGGTTAGCTAACGTTAAACTGTAATTAAGCATAAATGAGTAAATTTCAGCTTGATGGGATGTGACAAGTAGAGAACCACAGAGATCAATGCTGGGAGCTCAATTACTGACAATTTGTATATCAGTGACTTGGAAGAAGGGGGCGACTGTATGATAACTAAATTTGCTGATGAACACAGGATATGTAAGAAAGTGAGTTGTGAAGAGAACATAGTGAAGAAAGATAGCAAGTGAATGAGCAAGTATTTGGCAGTTTGGTGGGGTGGGGTATGTTAGGCAGGACATATACGCCTTTTGGCTCGGAATATGTGTCGTTCCTGAGGACCAGAGGAAGAGATTCTGCTCGAGTGTTGGAGCTTCGACGCAGCAGAAGCGTGCTGGCGGGGGAAAAACTGCGGGGGTCGTGTTGCGAGTCGTCGGAGCTGCTGGAGACCATCGCTGGATCGTGATTGGACGTTGGAGGATCATTTGGTTGTGCTGACCTGCTCTTGGTGGATCTTCATGCTGGCTTCGGCCTAACGCCAATTCAGGGACCAGCCAACCTCTGAGCTATGGCCTCAGCAGCCACTCGCCGCCCGGGCCAGGGCATTCGGAACACAGTCAGGGTGACTGTGAAGAAGGTGGAGGAGCACACACCGGTGGATCGGACAGTGTTTGTGAAGAAAGTTCTGCTGGAGTGTTGCGGCCTTGCAGCCGCAGACGTGTACTGCCTGCAGGATTTCCCTGGGGCAGGCTACTTCGATGTGACCTTCAGAAGCGTGAAGCAGTGCGAACAGCTCCTGAAGGTCTTCAAGGAGAAGGAAGGGGAGCCGCTGTTCTCCATCTTGTCGGCGACGCCATTGTGTGTGCTTCCTGCACAGAGGAACTGGGTTGTTACAATCCATATGTACAACCCCTACGTTCCAGCGGCTGATGTCCTGACCTTCCTGGGAAGGTACGTCCAAGTCGAGGGAGAAGCCACCGATGTGATCGACCCCTTTGGGATCTGGACCAGTAAGAGGCAGGTCAAGGTAACTCTGAGGGCCGACGACAGTGGGAACATCCTCCACCCACCCTCGAGCTTCGCAATCGGAGGGAGCAGAGGCTACCTGACATATGCAGGGCAGCCCAAAGTGTGCCGAACCTGCGGGAAGTCGGGACACGTGGCGGTGGATTGCAAAGTGACCATCTGCAGGAACTGCAAACAGGAGGGTCACTTGACAAAGGACTGTCGGGAGGAAAAGAGCTGCAACCTGTGCGGGGAGGCGGGCCACATGTACAAGGCCTGCCCAAGACGAGGAGCCGCCACCTACGCACAGATGGCCGGAGGTGGCAACACGAGCCGCGGACCGACAAAGTCTAACGAGGTACCGCGAATCAGCAAAGGAACGGTGCCTGGAGGCACCCAGAAGGAAGGGAAAGTTGTAGAGGAGCAGGCAGCAGACAGCGGGGAGATGCAGCAGCCGACCCAAGCTCCTGCAAGACAGACGGAGGAAATGGAAGAGGAGGGATCAAAGGAGGCAGAGCAGTGGATTATCGTTAAAAACAGGAAAAGGAAACCTCTCGAGGGCCCCAAAGCCACCAAGCGAAGGGGGAAGAGACACCTCCAAGAGGAGGATACAGGCAGCTCCTCCGAGGGTGAGGACGGGCGCAAGAAGGGTCGCCTCCGGAGGAAGAGGCAGAGCGCCGTGGGGAGAAAGGAGGGCAACACCGCCCAAGAAGGAAAAGACGATCCCTCTGAGGGGATGGGTGAAGGCCTCCCCCTACCCGGTGAGAACCAAGGGGTACCCACCGGCCCACAGCTCCAGGGAACTGGGAGCAGCGTCCCAGTGACAGCCCTGATGTCAGATGGAGAACGGGGCGATGCGGACCCTGGGTCTGACACGATGACACCAGAGCGGGGAAATGACTCCAGTGTGGAGCCGGACAACTACCTCAGCCCTGGGAAGGTCCAGCAGTTTGCTGTCACCACGGGGATGCACGCAGCTACCCCACTGGAGCAAGACCAGAAGAAAATGGACACTGGTAACCCCGCAAACTGTTAAAATGGGGTTTAAAATTGCCAGCATAAATGTGCGTAGCATTAAAGCGGCTACGCGATGTGTTTCAACGCTGGCCTTCCTGGCCAACGTCAAAGCCGATGTCCTGTTTCTGCAGGAGTGCGGGATACCGCACCTCAGCAGTTACAGGAGATGGTCGAGCTTGTGGGCCCACGGGCCGTCAGTGTGGTCGGGGGGCAACGATAGCCGCGCCTCCGGCCTGGGTATCCTGTTGCGGGGAGGCAACTTCACCATCTCCGAGGTTAAGGAGGTGGTGGGCGGGCGCCTCCTCGTCGTGGACGTCAAATACAGAAACGCTCCCGTGAGACTAATCAACGTGTACGCCCCAGTGGGTAAGAGTGAACGGTTGGCCGTCCTGCAACAGCTTCCACTGCTGCTGGCTACGTCCAGGCCGGTCATTCTGGCCGGAGACTTCAACTGCATCATTGATGCTGATGGACGATCCGGCGGGGGGGACAGTAAACCGGACGCTACGTCCAGGGCCCTGATGGAAACGGTCAAAGACGCCAAGCTGCACGACGTCTTCAGCGCCCCTGCAGACGGAGCGCAGCGTAGATACACCTGGTCACGGGCAGACGGGTCTATCCGCTCAAGGATAGATTACCTGTTTGTGTCCCGAACGCTCTCGGTCAGATCCACCGACGTCAAGCCGGTGTTCTTCTCTGACCACTGCCTCCTGCTGGCCGACTGTCACCTACAGGACGAACAGCGGGCGGGCAAGGGAACGTGGAAACTGAACACTAAGCTGTTGACCCCGGGAAACATCGAAGAGCTCAAGAGGGATTACGCAGGTTGGAGAACCGTGAAGCCCCTCTTTGAGTCTCCAGCGGACTGGTGGGAAACGGTAAAAGGGAACATCAAGAGGTTCTTTATCCTCAAAGGTGTCCAGGAGGCGAGAGAGAGGCGGGGAAAACTGTCCCAGCTCCAGGAAAGTATGCAGAACCTGCTCCTGCTGCAGACGATGGGGGTGGATGTCACGGAGGACCTCAAGGAGGTGAAGGGCCAGCAAGCCTCGCTCTTTGCCTCGGAGGCCTCCAGGATAATCTTCCGGTCCAGGGTCCGCTCGGTGGAGCAGGACGAGACGTGCTCACGTTTCTTCTTCCAGAAGGTGCACAAAGAGAGCTCCGTGCTCAGCAGCCTGAAGAAAGAAGATGGCTCGGTAACGTCATCTCAGGCTGACGTCATGAGGATCAGCAAATCCTTCCACGCCAGCCTGTATGACTTGAAGCCGACCGACAGCGCGGCCTCCCAGTCGTTCCTGTCCTCTATCACGGAGGTCCTAGATGACGGAACACGAGAGAGGCTGGACCAGCCGCTATCTCTGGATGAACTGACCAAGGCCCTCGAGTCCTTCGAAAAGAATAAAACTCCCGGAAGCGACGGCTTACCGGTCGAGGTTTATTCCGCTCTTTGGGACTTGATCGGCCAGGACCTGCTGGAGGTGTATGTCAGTATGCTCCGGGCAGGTACCATGAGTGAATCCATGAGGAAAGGCATCATCACCCTCGTCTACAAGCGGAAGGGGGAGAGGGAGGAAATTAGAAATTGGAGACCGATCTCACTGTTAAATGCAGACTACAAAATCCTGTCAAAGGTCATCGCCAACCGGGTCAGGTCTGCTCTGGGATCGGTGATCCAACCGGACCAAACCTGTGCTGTACCGGGCAGGAAGATCTCTGAGAGTCTCGCGCTCCTCAGGGATATGATCGCCTACGTGCAGGACAGGGGGGTGGACACATGCCTCATCAGCCTTGACCAGGAGAAAGCCTTTGACAGGATATCGCATACATATATGAGGGATGTCCTCTCCAAAATGGGCTTTGGGGAGGGAATCGGAAATTGGATCAGACTGCTCTACACCAACATTGTCAGTGCAGTCTCAATCAATGGGTGGGAATCAGATAGCTTCCCTGTAAGATCTGGAGTCAGGCAGGGATGCCCCCTCTCACCCGCCTTGTTTGTGTGTTGCATAGAGCCATTTGCCGAATCCATCAGGAAGGATGCGAGCCTGAGGGGGGTGACTATTCCTGGCAGCGGGGGCCTGCAGGTTAAGGCCTCCCTGTACATGGATGACGTCGCTGTTTTCTGCTCGGATCCGCTGTCCGTGCACAGACTCGTGTGCATCTGCGACCAGTTCGAACGGGCCTCGGGGGCCAAGGTAAACCGAGGCAAGAGCGAGGCCATGCTCTTCGGGAACTGGGCCGACCAATCCTCTATCCCCTTCACCGTCAGGACTGACCACCTGAAGGTGCTGGGTATTTGGTTCGGGGGGGCTGGGGCGTGCGCCAAGACCTGGGAGGAGCGGATCAGGAAGATGAGACAGAAACTAGGCAGATGGGGGCAACGGTCGCTCTCCATCGCGGGAAAAAACCTGGTCATCAGGTGTGAGGTACTCTCAGTATTGCTATATGTGGCACAGGTCTGGCCTATCCCCAGGACCTGTGCCGCCGCAGTCACCCGGGCCATCTTCCAATTCATTTGGAGATCAAAGATGGACCGGGTCCGAAGAGACTCAATGTACAAAGACCGGTGCAATGGGGGAAAAAACACGCCCAATGCCACCCTCACCCTGATGGCCACCTTTGTGTGTGGCTGCATCAAGCTGTGCGTGGATCCCCGGTACGCAAACACCAAGTGTCACTACGTACTGAGGTTCTACCTGTCCCCGGTGTTGCGAAGGATGGGCCTGGCCTCGCTGCCGCGGAACGCTCCGAGTAGTTGGACCGTTCCGTATCACCTGTCCTTCGTGGAGATATTTATGAGGAAAAACACCTTTGACCACAAGTCCATCAGGAAGTGGTCAGCACGTAGCGTCCTTGAGACCCTTCGGGAAAAGGAGAGGGCGGATCCTGTCGAGCGGTTCCCTGAGCAGACTGTCAAAGCCATTTGGCAGAATGCCTCATCGCCAGACCTTTCCAACAAGCACCAAGACGTGGCTTGGCTGGTGGTGAGAAGGGCTCTGCCTGTGAGATCCTTTATGCACGCCCGGACTCTCTGCCGCACCGCACGCTGCCCTCGAAGTGGCTGCGGGGGGGGCGAGACTGTCACACACCTCCTTCTGGAATGTGCCTATGCAGAGGAAGTCTGGAGAGGAATGCAGTGGTGCTTGTCGAGGTTCGTCCCAAGCAGCGCCGTGACGCGGGACTCCGTGCTCTACGGCCTGTTCCCCGGGACTCACACCGAGACGAACATTAACTGCGCCTGGAGGATCATCAACTCGGTGAAGGACGCTCTCTGGGCGGTCCGAAACCTGCTGATCTTCCAGCTGAAGGAGTTGACCCCGACCGAGTGTTGCAGACTGGCACATTCCAAGGTCCAAGACTACGTGTTGAGGGACGCGCTGAAGCTTGGGGCAGCTGCCGCCAAGGCGCGGTGGGGAAAGACCACTGTGTAAGATCGGCCTGCCGAAAGAAGAACAGGGGGCCCATACAGACGTTTTTTTGGGCTCTGCTGATGCCTCAGCCAAATATATGTATATATACAAGATTGAAAAAATGCACAGGATTGTAAAGGACAAGAATAAAGTCGAATCTGTTTGTGTAAATATGGACATATGTATGGCATGATCCAATGTACAGACCATCAAATCATTTATGAATAAAGTATATTTTTGAAATAAAAAAAAATGTTAGGCAGGACATATACATGATGCAAAATCAAATTATCATCTTACTGAATGGAAAACAAGCTCGAGATATTGAATGATTTGTATTCATACATTCATATGTTAAAAGAAAATGATCAGAGCAGCACAGTGCTAATTTTACCATTCAGCTCTTTCTCTATGAAATCCATTCTGCTGTTTACTTCGTTCTGCACAGCCTCAATGTGGGTCAGCAGGTTCAGCTGCCATGGGAACTGCGGGCTGACATGTTCCTCTCCTGCCATTCCATCGCTGTCACCATCATTTGAAACAGTCACTGTCTCTTTAATGCCAGTAGGCCCCTGTCATTAATGCAATGGTAGAAAAACATGTTAAAATGAAGTTAATTATTAATAAAAGACTTAGCTCTGTTCAAAGAGAACACATGTTGGCAGCCCTCAGCTGACATCAAAAAGCAGCATATGACGTGAATCACTTTGAGTGGGTATAAAGTGATAGGATAATCTGTATGGGCATATTACATCACTTTCCACACAGTCCCCAAGTCTGATTGTAAATTTGTGCTGGAATAGTCAATATAATGGTGTTAAGTTAGCCTAAATACCTGGATTTTGGACTGAAAAGTTAGCCAAGGTTAGCTCCGATCTAACAACCAATAAAGTGGATGTCAGGTGAGGGCACATATCATGCTAGGCTTTGAAAAAGCTGAAGAATGACTATCTGAGTCTGGCACCTGCAGACATAGCGTTAGATCAGATGCTTTTGCATTGTAAACTGTGGAGTAGATTGTATGTAAAAGGTGCATTAATAGAGGGAAGATAATGGCTTAGTGGTACTGTCACTAGACTATTCAGTCAGCAACAGTTAATACTCTGGGGACCCGGGTTCAAACCCCACAAATGATAAATTAGAATTCAATAAATATCTGGAATTAGGAATCTAATGATGCCCATGAAACCACTATTAGGAAAAATCCAACTGGTTCATTAATGTCCCTCAGGGAAAGAAATCCTTACCTGGTCTGTCATACAAGTGACTCCAGACCTATAGCAATGCTGTTGACTCTCAACTGCCCTCTGAAATGACCAAGCAAGCCTCTCAGTTGTAACAATTGCTACAAAGTCTCAAAATACAAATGAAATCCCTGGGGAGTGTTGTCGAACAAGACAACCAAGGGGCCCAGGATCACAGTTCCTTGAAAGTTGCATCACGGGTAGACAGGGTGGCAAAGACTATATTTGGCACGCTTGCCTTCATTGCTCAGACTATTGAGTATAGGAGTGGGACATCATGTTGCAGTTGTACAGGATGTTAGTGAGGTCACTTCTGGAGTACTGTGTACAGTTCTGGTCTCTAGGACCTTAAGTTGGAAAGGATGCAGAAAAGATTTACAAGGGTTTTACCAGGACATTGAGTTATAAAAGAGAGGCTGGATAGGCAGGGACCTTTTCCCCTGGAGTGTAGGAGGTTGAGGGTTGACCTTATAGAATCATGAAAGACATAGATAAGGTGAATAGTAAAGATCTTTCCTGAGAGTATGGGAGTTCAAAGTCAAAGGGTAGGATCTTAAGGTGAGAGGAGAAAGATTTAAAAGGTACCTGAGGGGCAATGTTTTCACACAGAAGGGGCTGTGTATTTGGAGTGAACTGCCAGAGGAAGATGCAAGTACGGTTACAACATTTAAAATACATTCACAAGTACACGAATAGAAAATGTTCAAAAGGATATGGGTCAAAAGTACTCGGGAACATAGTAAGCATGGACGAGTTGAACTGAAGAGTCTGTTTCCGTGTTATATATGTCTCTATAAAGCTGATATCAACCTAGGCACTGGAAATAACAATGGCCAAAACAGCTCTGTTCACCCTGCAGAGGTTCTCCTGACTACATCTAGGTTCAAGTACCAAAATTAGGACAGTGGTTTCTCAAACTAATTCAGTGAAAGTCTGACATAGTCATACTCATTAATCATACCTTACAATGTCCCAGACACTACAATCGCATCCCTGGATGCGTCCTATCTCACTGGCAGGACAGATCCGAACTAGTAAAGGGGTGGGGTGGGGGAAGATAGGGAGAAAGAGACAACTCAGAATCGTACAGGAGGATAGCAGCAAGTTAAATAAGGTAGGCAAGAGTAAGGCAGAGAACAAGGTAAGACTGATAAATTAGGCTGCATTTATTTCAATGCAAGAGGCCTGACGGGTAAGGCAGATAGATGCAGGGCATGGTTGGGAACATGGGACTGGGATGCTTAGCAATTACAAAGATGTGGCTCAGGTAAGGGCAGGGTTGGTAGCTTAATGTTCCAGGGTACTATAGGATGCTATAGGAAGGATAGAAGGGGATGGGAGGGGCAAGGGGGTGTGGGGCAGTGCCATTTTTGCCAGCGTGTTGCCTTAGGGCTGAAAAGATTTATAAATGTCTATAATTCCGAGGGATAGAGAAGAGGAAGCAATTTTGGTTAAGGATAACATTACGGCTGTACTTAGGGAGGATATTCCTGGGAGAATGTCCTGTGAAGTTATATGGGTGGAACTGAGAAATAGGAAAGGGATGATCAACTTATTGAGATTATACTATCGACCACACAATGGTCAGCAGGAAATTGAGAACAAGTTTGTCAGGAGATCTCAAATGACTAAGAATAAAAGTGTTGTAATGGTAGAAAATTTTAACCAGACACTGAACTGATCTTGCCATATAAAAGAGCAGGTCAGATGCTAGGAACACTAGCGAGTAACTCACCTCCAGATTTTCCAAAGCCTAACCACCATCTACAAATCACAAGTCAGGAATGTGATAAAATACTCCTCATTGGCCTTGATGAGTGCAGCTCCAACAATGTCCATTGATACCACCCGGAACATAGCAATCCATTTGTTCGGCACCATATCCACACCCTCCACAACTGACACTCAGTAGGAGCAGCATGTACTATCTTTAAGATGCAGTGCACAAAATTCACCAAAGCTTCTGTGTCAACACCATGAGAACATCAGCAAGCTACTCCCCAAGTCACTGACCACCCTGACTTGGAAATATGTTACTGTTCCTCCACAGTCATTGGATCAAAATCCTGCAGTAATGGCAATGTGAGTCTACCTACAGCACATGGACTGCAGTGCTTTAAGAAGTCAACTCACCACAATCTACTCAAGGCTAACTAGGGACGGACAACAAATGCTTGAATGAATTAATGAAAAGAAACAGTAAAAAAAAACCCCCTTGGAATTGCCCAGCTTGTCAAATACTGTCAAGACCAAATAACAAGTATTGTGAATTGTCGACCTGAAACGATTGTCAAACTGTGTTATTTTAAAGAGTATCTTTCAAAATAGAGTACAATCTTCAAAACTGAACTGTAAATAATAGAACACCATCTTTTTTCCTGCATGCACAGGTTATTGTAGGCACCAGGTAGTGAGCATGATATGCAGAAGAGGAAAAGCTGGTGGATGAAAGTACAAAAGAATTTGGCATGGGATATGAGGGATAGGTAGTAGAGAATAGGTTGGCATAAGAGCATGAAGAACAATAGCAGATGGCTGTACAGCATTGGGTAGCATGGGTTGGATATGGAGAGTTGTGGGATGAAGTGAATTAAAGAAGCAGGTAAGGGATGAGGGCTGGAAGATTTTTTTTAATATTTTAACTTTTGGCCAGGTTCTGGAGTCCCAAGGCAGACTTTCCTCCTAGTCAGTCTCCAGAACTGGCAGCATCCTTAGCTCTTCATGGGTCACTCAGCTTCGCACACCCCCCTTTTAAGTGTAGTTTCCACGGCCCTCACATCCAGCCCCAAAGGAGGTTATAGCCAAAAAGTTGACTTCTCTACTTCCTAATGCTGCCTGGTTTTCTGTGTTCTTCTCGCATCCTGTTTGTCTACTTTGGATTCTAGCATCTGCAGTTTTTTGCTCTCTGGCTCCTAATGGGAAGTGAGAATTGCCACTTTTTCAGGTCAGGTTCACAGTGCTGAGATTTCTCCTGTCTCTGTGCACGTAACCTGGGAACAAAAATCAGGACCATCTAGATGGAGATGGTCATTTTTGTGGTGTAAATATTACTTGTCTCCCACCAGTCCAAGCCTTAGTGGAGGTAGGCATGGACTCCTTCATTATCTGAGGAATTGCAAATGAAGCCAAACATGGTGCAGTCAGCAAAAGTCCCACTCAGGCCTTAGCTAGAAACAGGCCTTTTGTCCATGCTAGTGTTCATGCTCCATAAGACTTTATGGTGGTGTGATGGTCATCAAACATCGTTTGAGGGGAATTTTCTTTATGTGTGATAAAGCTGCTTAAGAAGGGAATCAGGGACTCTTCTGAGCTTGTTTTAAAAACACATTGGCAAAAACAATGAAATATAAAGCACAGACATGAAGGCTTGGAGCAAAAGAAAAGTCTGTTACTTTCACATGTGAGTCTTACAAAAGATTTGTCCTTTTGGTTATTCCTACTCTACAATTACCAACTGCTGTGAATTAAGTACATAGCTAGCACTTTACTTTGATAGTTAAAGAGCAACACTTCAGTGAACTGAGACTATTCAACCTAAAGCTCACACAAGTGCTGCCTTTCAGTAATGAACACAATCACAGTCATGGAACAATACCTTTATAAACAAACTGAATGATTAGCAAATATCAGAGTATTTAAAGCAGATCTGTCTCAAAATGTATTTTCCAGCATCAATTCAAGAGCTGAGCTCTTGAAATCACAAGAAAGCCATTATCCAAGTGTTCAGTCAAATATCCATGACGTCTTCCAAATAAACCATTCATTTGTCACTTAAGTACATCAATAATGTCTGTTTCTATAGGTTTCTCCAGACCCTTAAAACTCCATTTGCTTGGTTTGCTAGCACAGAGAGAACAGCACGACTTACATACCACTCTGGACTGACAATTCAGTCCTGCAGGAATTCTCCACTTCTGGAGCAATTGTCTAGGAACATAGGAACAGTAGTTGACCGTTTAACCACATGAACATCCTCTGTTATTCAACATACATGTTCTTGTCTTATATCCTGCAACATCATTACTCAATAAAAAAATGTGTAATGCTCAGATTTAGTATTAACATTGACCTGGCATCAACCACTGTTTTTGGAAGATAATGCAAAACATCTAAGATTCTTCATGTGCAATCACTCTCAAAAGGCCTGGTACTAGGTTTTACTCTAGTCCTTCAAGTCCTTCACAAACAACTTTAACGTCATCTTTTAATTTCATCCTTGCATATCAACTATTATCTGTAAATCTACAGATTTCCTTCAGGGCCAATTATTTTAGTCCCCCAGATCTGCTCTCTATAATCAAGGTATGGTTTACTCAGGGTTTTCTATAACCACAGTACAATTTTTACCTCCTTGTAACCTGGTCTCTGTGTATAAAAGTTAATAGGGCCATTACTTTTACTTTCTAGGATTATATATGTATATGTAAAAGATCCTGGGGTAACTGAATCCTGGGCCATAAAGCTATTATTCACATACAGTACTTGATACTGGATGTCAGTAAGTTGTTCAATCCATAGGAATCTTAGCTGAACACAACTCATCTAACCTCCAGACTTAAAGTAGGGGTCACTGAACAGTGATCCACAGTTGGAATGCTGGCTGACATTCTTTATAACTTAGTGCTTTTAAGACAAATTGTATTTTGTCAAAATTTCCAATCAGATTTGCTTGTTAAAATTTTTTATTTGTTCACAGTATTGAGGGTATCAGTGGCTGGGCCAGTATTTACTGCTGGTCCATAACTGCCTTTGAGAAAGTGATGGGGAGTCACTTTCTTGAGCAGCTGCAGTTCATGCGACATAGGTACACCTACAGTACTGTTGGGAAATTAGATCCAGAGCATTGACCTAGCCACAGTGAATGTTAGAGGACGTGAACTTGGAAGGTATTGTGTAACTTCATTTGTGGTAAGCACAATGGCAGCAGTGAAGTGGAAGGGGTGAATGTTTGAGAGGTGGATGGCAGTCTATGAAGTGGGCTGTTTTGTCCTGATGGTCTCCAGTTTCTTGAGTGTTGTTGGAATTGCACTCATCTAGGGAAGTGGGGAATATTCCATCACATTTCTGACGTACCTTGCAGATGATGGACAGCCTATGAGAAGTCAGGAGGTGAAATAAGTTACCATAGAATTCCCAGCCTCTGACCTCCTCTGGGAGCCACAGTACTTATGTGTCTGGTCCAATTCTGTTTCAGTTTCTAGTCAATGGTAAGCCCATGTTGGCAGTGGGGGATTTAGTGTTGGCAAACCATGTTAAGATTAATGGTGAAAGTTTCTCCTACTGAAAATGATCATTGTCTGGTACTTGTATGGTACAGATGTTAGTTGCCACTCAGCATCGAAGGTCTGAAATACGTCCGGGTCTTGCTGGAGATGAATTGCTACAGTATCTGAGGAGTCAGGAACGGTGCTGAATATTGATCAATGCACAACGAATGTACCCACTACTGGCCTTATAACAGAGATTTGGCAACGTATGAAGCAGACGTTCAGGCCAAGGACACTATTGTGAGAAACTTCAGAGCTATTGTGGAGCAGTGGCAGTGTCCCTAGCTCTGAGCCAGGAGGGCTGGGTTCAAGTCCCACCCGCTCAAGAGGAATATAATAACATCTTTGTACAGATTGGAAAATAACTACCTGAACTGATGCCCTAGGAGTAAATGCATGATCTACAAAATCATCTCCTTTCAGCTAGTCAAGATGCCAAACAATGGAGATCATAATTTCCACTGACTCCACTTTTGCTAAGGTTCTTTGATGCCGTACTCAATCAAATACTGCCTTGATGTCAAGGCAATCACTCTTCTCTCACCTTTGGAGATCAGCTGGTTTGTCAATGTTTGAACTAAGGCAGCAATGAGGTCAGGAGCTGAGTGACCATGGCTGAACCAAACTGAATATCAGTGAGCAAGTTATTGTAGACTTGCTGCCACTTGTTAGCACTTTTGATCACACTTTCCATCACTCTGCAGATGGTGAACAGTGTGGTGAAGCTGAAATTGATCATGTTGAATTTGTCTTGTTCTTTGAGGATAACATGACAGATAACAGTATTGTACCTTTACTGGAACAACTTGGCAACTGGCACAGCTAGTTCTGTAACTCAAATCTTCTGTAATATTGCTAGAATTTTATCATGGCTGATATTACGTGGGGTGTGTATGTCAAATTGGATGAAGACTAGCATCTGTGATGTTTTAGTCTTGTCATATGCGCTGATGTGATAGGTTCCCACCATTGTTAAGCCTGAGGAAATTCCTCTTACTTCAATGTGTTTTTTAATAGTCCAGCACCATTCATGACAGGATGTGGTGGGACTGCAGAGCTTAGATCTGTTCTTTGGGTGGCAAGATCACTTAACTTTATTATATGTTAGTTAGTGTCCAGTTTTACCGTGACTTGATGGTAATGGAGTTGGGGATATGCTAGTCCATGAGGTTGCTGATTGTATTTGAGTACAATTCTGCTGCTGCTGGCCCACAGCTTCGAATTGCGAGGTCAGCTGGAAAACTATCCTATTTAGGACAGTAATTGTGCCACACAACATGCATCCTCAGTGTGAAAACAGGACTTGGCTCCACAAGCTTAGAGTGGCAATCATTCCTAATGATACCAGCATGGAGAGAAGATTGGGCAAGACAAGGTTGAGTACATTTTTCCCTATTGTTGGTTCTGTCACTGCCTGCTGAAAATCCAGCCTACCAGCAACATCCTTTAGGACTCAGCAAATTTGGTCAGTAATGGTGTTACTGAACCGCTCTTGGTGATGGTCACTGAAAACCCCTAGCCAGCATTCATTCTGCGATGTCAAGTCTGAGAATGACATTCTGTTCACATTTCTTAGTCAAATTTAAATTCTAATACATGCCGCAGTGGGATTTGATCACAGAGCATTAATATGGAGCTCTGGAGTATGAGTGCAGTTACTCTACCACTATGCCAGTGTCTTTCCACTGACAATCAACCATAGTTGCATCATCACCACTGTGGAGAATAGCTTTCAAATCCAGATTTATTAACACAATTCAAATTCCACCACCTGTAATAATAAGATTTGAACATTAGTGTGAGCCTCTAGATTATTAGTTCAATAGCATTGCTCCCCCCACTTACTCACATTGAAGTTTAGGAACAAAGAACCAAATTGAAATTCTTCTGGTTGTGCTTCAATCTCTCCATGACCTTGCCACTTTCTGCTGACATTATTTTCTCTAGACTTAGCAGCTCCCCCACTAGTTCAGCATTCAGTGTTTTTTGGCTACATCTTGGTGAAGCACTTTGGGACTTTTTAATTAAATGAGGGAAACCACATAGATGCCAGTTGTTGCAAGGATAAGAAAGTACATTAAAGGAGCAGCAGGGTGGAACTCTTGTAGTGCAGTGGTAGTATCCCTATCTGTGGACGGAGATGTCTGGGTTCAAGTACCACCAGCTCTAGAGGTGTGTAATAACATCTCTGAAAAGGTCGTTCAGAAAAATAAGTTACATTTTTTAAAAAAAGAGAAGCAGAAGGCCATGCCAGGAGGGGCACATTTCAGATGATGTAAAGAAACTAAATTACAATGTTGAAAATCCTAAACAGCAGACAGAACACACAATCACAAACTAAGAAAAACAGCAATGCATCAGCATACCTGTCTAGTAGGGATTTCCACTTCCTGAAGAGCATGCCTTTCAACTCTCTTGGATGTAGTGTCCCGATCCTCTTCACAATTTAAATTATC
Source organism: Chiloscyllium punctatum (assembly GCF_047496795.1). Taxonomy (NCBI): domain Eukaryota; kingdom Metazoa; phylum Chordata; class Chondrichthyes; order Orectolobiformes; family Hemiscylliidae; genus Chiloscyllium; species Chiloscyllium punctatum. Next base: position 32,442,505 of record NC_092743.1, read on the forward strand.
GGTATCCTCATCCTCTGAACAGTTTTGGTCTTTTGCAGGGTTTTGCTCGAGGCTGCAGCCCTGAGGTTTCTGGTAGCTGTGTTCACTAGTGATATAGGTTCCCTCTACTCTCTTGCTGGGACTTGATTTTTCTCTATGATGCTGAGTATGACAGATGCTTTCAGCTTGCTTAACACTGTCTATACATTCCATGGGCTTTTCCTCCATAGTTTGCTCTTGAGTGGATTTCTTACATGACTGGGCCAAGAGATGTAGATCAGGGTGCTTTCTGCTCCTTGAGGAAAAAAGGACAAGGTGTCATGCCATTCTACTTCTCCAATAATGTAGAGGCAATCGCTTATATAATACAATCTTTTTCTCATGCCGTAATTGCAGTCTGTTCAAACATAACATCAAGATGTGGCATCATATTAGGGAGGCAAATGGTCTAGTAGTATTATAATTGGACTATTCATCCAGAAACTCAGGTAATGTTCTGAGGCCCTGAGTTCAAATCCCACCATGACGGATGATGGAATTTAGGAGAAAGTGAGGACTGGAGATCAGAGTCAAGAGTATGGCACTGGAAAAGCACAGCAGGTCATGCAGCATCCGAGAAACAGGAGAAGTGACATTTCAGGGATAAGCACTTCATCAGGAATGAGGCTCATGTGTCAGAGCTGAGAGATAAATGGAAGGGGGTTGGGTTTGGGGAAGGTAGCTGAGAAAGGAATAGGTGGATGAAGGTGAGGGAGAAGGTGGTAGGTCAGAAGGGGGAGTGATAGACAGGTCCAGAGAGTGGTGTCGAGTTCAAAGCTTGGGACTGGGATAATGTTGTTTGGGGGGGTGGGGGGGGGGGGGGGGGCGGTGGTGGTGGTGGGAGGAGGAGAAACAAGGAAGCTGTTGTTGAAATCCACACTGCTTCCGTGTGGTTGCGGGATCCCGAGGCGGACTACGAGGCGTTCCTCCTCCAGGCATCGGGTGGTAACAGTTTGTCAGTGGAGGAGGCCCAGGACCTGCATGTCCTTGACAGAGTGGGTGTGGGAGTTGAAATGTTCAGCCACGGGACAATGGGGTTGGTGAGTACAGGTGTCCCAGAGATGTTCTCCAAGACAATCTGCAAGAAGGCATCCTGTCTCCCCGATGGAGAGAAGACCACATGATGTGCAACAGATGATATTGGTAGAGGCACAGGTAAATTTCTGATGCATGTGCAAGGATCCCTTGGAGCCTTGGATGGAGGTGAAGGGAGTGGTGTGGGCACAGGTTTTGCACTTTCTGCGGTGGCAGGGAAAGGTGCCAGGAGTGGGGTGTATGCTGGTGGGGGTGTGGACCTGACAAGAGAGTCGTGGAGGGAATGGTCTTTTCTGAATGCTAATATGGGTGGGGAGGGAACTATATCTCTGGTGATGGGGTCCTTTTGGGGGTGGTGGAAGATGATGTGTTGTATGCGGAGGTTGATGGGTGAAAGGTGAGGACCAAGAGGTTCTGTCCTTGTTGCATTGGGGGAGGTGCGGTTCAAGGGCGGTGGTGCGTGAAGTGGGGGAGATGCGCTGGAGGGCATCAATCACCATGTGGGAAGGGAAGTTGCAATCGAGGAAGGAGGAGGCCATCTGGGACTTTGAGGTGGAATTGGTCATCCTGGGAACAGATGCGGAGGGATTGGGAATAAGGGATGGTGTTTTTACAGGGTTGGGGGAGCTGGGAGGAAGTGTAGTCTATGTAACTGTGGGAATCTGTGGGCTTGTACTATATATCTGTGGTTAGTTGGTCGCCAGAGATGGTAATGGGGAGGTCCAGGAAAGGGAGGGAGGTTTCCAACATGGTCCAGGTGAATCTGAGGTTGGGGTGGAAGGTGTTGGTGAAGTTGAACTGTTCAACCTCATGGGAGCACAAGGTGGCGCTGATATAGTCATCGATGTAGCGAAGGAACAGGTGGGGGGGGGGGGGGGGGGGGGGGGGGGGGCGGGGGCGCGGGGTGGTGCTGGTGTAACTTCTACATATCTGACAAACAGGCAGGCATAACTGGGTCCCATGCGGGTGCCCATGGCTACCCCTTTGGTTTGGAATGGAGGAATTTGTATTTAATAAATATCTGGAATGACAAGTCTAATGATGACAATGAAACCATTGTTGATTGTTGGAAAAACCTATGCAATTCAATAATGCTATCTTTACCCAGTCTGGCATATATGTGAACCCAGACCCACACCCTCTGGGCAATTAGGGATGGACAATAAAAAAAAAATCTGAATTTAATTGCTAGCGGGTTTGGTGCACAAATTAGACATAGTGAGGTGGTAACCTCAGCCTAAAACCAACAAACAGGTCATCAATCATAATTACAGAATAAAAGAACCATTTCTACATTCACTATACATTTTCTGTAGTTCTAGCATTGTTTCACTGCGCAACATTATTTGAACTGGTTTGGGCTTTATTTCAATATTAAACTCGTGCCGTGCAAAGTCAGTGTTAGGAGCAAATTGATACTACAGCAAAACAAATCTGCTGTTTGTGCCTAAAAATACTCACTGGAGAATGTTGATTTTCAGTTGAAGCCCATGGAGCACCTCAGCCACACTATACACATCAGCCAGGAGTTGGTGAGTTGATACTATTTTCTTAGCATTCTGCTGGGAGTAATTCTCCTTCAGAAAGGACAGCCCATACATCTGCCCATTTTTTAGCCATTCCTTGTCGTAGCAATATTTGTCATTCCATCTCTGACCTCCAGGAATAAAGAACATTGCATTTATATAACACCTTGCTAATATTCTCAGAATGCTTCAAAGCAATTCGTAATCAAAGAGGACCTTGAAAAGTATGCAGAAAGCATTTACAGGAATGTTACAAGGTACTGGGAACTTCAGATATATAGAGACATGTGAGAAGCTGGAATTATTCTCCCTGAGCACTATAAGTGAGAGGAAGATTTACTAGAAGTCTTCAAAACTATGAAGCATTCTGATCAGTAAATAAAGAGAACTGGCAGATTGTACTGAAAATAAAAGAGAAGCTGAGACATTTTATAATATATATGCATTGTAATGATCTGGAATGTCTAATCGAAAAGAAAAGAGAGGCAGGTTTAATGGTAATATTAAAAGTCAAATTTGTAGGAGTAGAGAAAGGACTTGGGCCTAAGTGGATACCTTCTTCAAAGAAAGGGCACAGACACAATGAGCTGAATGACAATAGTTCAGCCTCAGCTGGAGTACTGCCTCTAGTTCTGTGAGCTGCCATTGGAGTGAGTGCAGAAAGCATTTACAAAAATGGTTCTAGGGACGAAGGACTCTAGTTTTAAAGACAAAGTTAAGAGGTGCTCTGACACTGCACTCAAAATCATGAGGGACGTGGATAAAGTAGACAGAAACTTTCCCAACCCTGAAAGGATCAAGAACGACAAGACTTAGATTAAAACAATTAGCAATGGCAGCGCAAATGATATGAGGAAAAAGCTTTTGCATGCAGAGTGGTCAGATCTGAAATGCCTGAAAGTGAGGACAAAGCAGCCCATCCGAAACCCTAACTCATATTTGTATTAGCTCTAGTTCCAATAACTTGATTGCTATCTTTGCATATCCCCCATATTCAATTGGCTTGAACCCATCCAAAATTGTGTATCCTAAACTACACCAAGTCCTGTTCCTTGTCACATCTGCGCTTGTTGATGCACATTGATCTAGCTCCCAAAGGTTCAAGTTTGAAATTTTCATTCTCATATTCAAACATCACCATAGTCTCACCTCTCCCTGCCTCCAAGCTTTGTCCAAAACAGCAACACTTGGGAATGAAGTATAAAAGTTGGCAGCTCTTTACAACTGTACAGGGCATTGATGATATCACACCAAGCTCATTGCATTCAATTTGACACTCTTTATTTAATAAAGGACAAAGTTGCATCAGGCGCATTTAAGACAATTCAATTGGCTGATACCTGGGGTGAAAAGTTTGTCTTACAAGGACAGATCAAGCCTTTACCCATTGCTGACTAGAACAATTAGACATCATTTAAAACATAAAAGATTTTGAGGAAGCTTGACAGCTGAGAACGTTTCTCCAGTGGGCGAGTCTAGAAATTTAGGTACGGTTTCACAAAAAGGAACTTTCTACTTAAAACAGAGTTGAGGAAGACTTTTTTCTCTGAGAGAGATATTAAGCCTTTGGAATTCACTACAACAGAGTAGGAAAAGCTGGGCCACTGAATATATCAAAAAATGAGAAACATATCAAAAGATATGAAGGATCTGCAGACAAGTAAAAACAGATCAGTCACAATCTTACAAATGCTGGACGGGATTTTGGGGTTGAATGGCCTATTCCTGCTGCTATTTATGATAATCTTAATTTTTGTTCCTTCAATGCTGACTCACTGACCTCGCCCTGCCATTGTCTGCACCAAATCCGAATAATTTCCTCCATAAAATTCTCTACCTCTTTTTCAGTGTATAGTGTCACTGACTCAAGATCAAAATTGACTTAACCAGACCTGGTCCATCTAAAGGACGTTTAAAATCACCGAACAAGTCTAGAAAATTGAAATTTTCAACAGAGAAGAAACTGACACTGATATTTTTGAAACTGTAACTTCTTTAGGAAATCAAAATTGTGAAAACCTTTACAATAAGAATGATATTCCAAAGCAAAATACTGCCAATGCTGTAAATCTAAACAGAAAATGCTGGAAATACTGAGATCAGGCTGCATCTGTGGAGAGACAAATACAGCTGATATTTCAGACCTATGACTGTTTATCAGAACAAAATATTAATTTCTCACAGATGCAGCCTGAATTTCCTGAGCATTTTCAGGATTTTCTGGATAACTAAATAATTTTACAGAGTGGTTCAGAGAGGAAACTTGGTTGACTGCATATGTAGGCATTCAAAGCGATCTTACCATGAGCACCAGTCTTTGAGGTATATAAACATTTATCCAGTACAATAGGAACAAATTTAAACAGGTTTTCAAGCATATTGTAACTGCATGTCCAAACCAATTGCATAAACAAGACAGGACTATTTTGAGGAACAGTGTTAACATTTGTTGAAAAGTAGATTGAACGTGAAATGTTTTCTTTGTTTCTTAACAGGTGCTGAGTTTCTCCTGAACTTGTTTTTATTTCAGATTTCTAGCATCTGCAGTACTTTGCTTTTGTTTAACTTTTATTTAAGTTGCACTGACAGCTTGAATCAGGTATTAGCAGGTAACCCATGGCAGGAGGTACCTGGAGGATCCTGGCAGAAGTAGCAGATATACTGGTCTGGAATGCTGTCTTCCAATAAACCCAGACAGATGCTGTGCTGCCAGCAAAGGCACTCTTCACACTTCAGTGGGCAGGAGACAGAAGGAGAAAAGGGAAAGAAAACAAAAATTATTAACGTCAAATAATAATACATGAGACTCCACGAGTGACTCAAGGTTTTCAAAAAGGCAATATATTATTTTATTCCTAGTTTATGCTCTCAAACTCAGTGCTACATCACCTTCTGACTATTTTCTGTGCAGGACTCTTAGAAAATGCTGACACAAACCTTAGAATACCACAAGATCTGAAAGACAGCACCAAAAGAAATGCTTTCCTTTATTGGTCAGAGCATTTAGTATACGAGGTGGGAGGTCACGTTGTGGCTGTACAGGACATTGGTTAGGCCACTGTTGGAATAGTGCACATAATTCTGGTCTTCCGCCAAGAGGAAGGCTGCTGTGAAACTTGAAAGAGTTTAGAAAAGATTTACAAGCATGTTGCCAGGATTGGAGGGTTTAACCTACAGGGAGAGGCTGAATACGCAACGGCTGTTTTCCCTGGAGCATCAGAGGCTGAGGGGTGACCTTATAGAGGTTTATAAAACCATGTGGGGCATTGGTAGAATAAATACACAAGGTCTTTTCCCTGTGGTGAGGATGTCGAGAACTAGAGGGCATAGGTTTAGGGTGAGAGGGGAAAGATATAAAAGAGACCTAAGGGGCAACCTTTTCACACAGACTGTGGTGTATGTATGGAATGAACTGCCAGAGGAAGTGGTGGAGGCTGGTACAATTGCAACATTTATAAGGCATCTGGATGGGTATATGAATCGAAAGGGTTTAGATGTACATGGACCAAATGGGACTAGATTCATTGAGGATATCATTGGCACGGACGAATTGGACCAAAGAGTCTGTTTCCATGCAGTATATCTCTATGACTAAACAATTATAGAACAAACATATTGCAAGATTAGAGAGAAACAGCAGGGAAGGAGAGTAATTGGAAAGCTCTTTCAAAGGGCAGACAATGGCAAAGTGGGCTGAAATGTTTTCCCTGTACTGAATTTATATTCTTTTAGTACTACATATTGTAAGTACAATGCCTTGCAAATTTTAAAACTTGCAGATAATGGAATTTATGAAATGTTGTGCTTCAAATATGTGGCATGCCTGGCTCTAAATAAACAAATATCTAAAAGCCTTAAATAAACTTCTGTCCATCTTCACAATATAAAAGCCAAATACAGAGGATACGACAAGTCTGAAATAATTTCATAAAATGCTCAAGTCCCAAAATTATGAAATGTTTACAGTATAGAAGGAAGCCAAGAGGCCTGGCATGTCCATGCTTGTGAACGTGCAATACAGTCAGTTCTATATCTTCACTATTTCCCCGAGGTCATGAAAAATGTTTGTCTTCATGTAATTAACTAATTTTCTTTCAAATATTACGATTCAGTTGGTCGCTAACACACTCTGCATGGTTCGTCACACTCGAACATCCATTGCGTAAAATCAATTTAAGACAAATTCGTTGTCTGGACCACCCAGACAAAAGAAACACCGTCTCTGTATCTAGTCTGTCCAGACCTGTCAGAACTTTACTTATTTCAATGAGATCACCTCTCATTCTTCTAAACCTCAGTGAATATAGCTCAGTCAACTCAACTTCGCCTCATGTGACACACCTGCCATCTCAGAAATCTGGTGAACCTTCAGTGCACTCATTCTACGGCAAGCATATCTCTTCCTAGGTAAGGAATACTGTTGAAATGGTATACATAAAATCCCAAAAGGCATTCAATAAACAACAGAATTGAGAGAAAGGGGAATAAATGGGATAGTAGTAATAAGGATACAAAAATTGGCTGATAGATAGTAGCATAGATGTTTCCTGTCAAAGTTACTATCTATGCTACTTAACTATGTGATCTGCCTGTAATGCTCACAAGACAATGCTTTTCACTGTGCCTCGGTACACGTGACAATAACTTCAATTCAATAGGGAGTAATAATTAATGGCGTTTTTTTGGCTGGAGAAACTTATGTAGAAGCTTCCCAGGCATCGGTACTGGGTCCATTGCTTTTGCAATTTATATTAATAACATAGATCTTGGCATGCAGGGGACAATTTCAAATTATACAAAACTTGGAAGGACTGTTAACGTGAGTTTAAAACTTCAAAAATACATTAAGTGATGGAGTGAGCAGACACCTGGTTCATGTGGAGAAGTGTGAGGTGACACATTTTGATCAAAAGAATATGGAGAGACAGCATAAAATAAAGGATTGTACTCAAAAAGGTATGCAGCAGTAGAGAAACCTGGGTACAAATGTGTAGGTAATTAAAGGTGGCAAGATAGCAATATCAATAAAACATGCAATATTCTAGGCTTCAGAAATAGAGGCACAAAGTACAAGAACAGGTAGGTTATACACTAGTTAGATCATATCTGAGTACTGTGCACAGTTCTAAGTGCCACACTTTAGGAAGAACATGAAGATACTGCCAAAGAGGTTTATAAGATTGGTTCCACCAATGAGAAATTTCAGTAATGAGGAAAAGCTTGGAAAAGTTGGGACTGTTTTCCTTGAAGAGGGAAAGGCTAAGAGGGGATTTGATAGAAGTTTTCAAAATCATGACAGGCCTGGATGTAGAAACGGTTATTGCTTTCAAACAGATCTAGAACTGGAAATGCAGGCTTGAAGTAATGTGCTAAAGGGGCAAAGAAAAGAAACTTTCTCATACAATAAATGGTTTGGGTCTTGAATGGACTACCAAATGTGGCAAAAACAGATTCCACAAAGGCATTGAAAAGGTCATTATTTAAATAGAAATAACGTTCAGTGTTATGAGTAAGGTAAAGATAAAGATGATGTAGTCACAGAGGACCATAGCACTGCACTCACATTAGAGAGAGAAAACTGCTGGTGGTTTAACTAGAGTGTGACTAAACCTCAGGTGAGGGGAGGGATTGAGAAGGAGAGTCCGTTCATGGCATGCTCAGCAAGTGTGCACTGAACATCTACTGTTTGCATTGTGATGATGATGCCCCTTTAACAAGGTTCTCCTTGGCTTTCTTTCAAGAGGGGTTGTAAAGGCAGAGGTTCCAATATGTCTGGAAATGGCTGCTCTAGAACAATGGCTGGGGTGTGACCAGTTCTTCCAATTAAGGTATTTATTTTTAGTTTGGGTTATTTTTTTGCAGGCAGTCAGAAAACCACTGGTAGCAGAGAAGTGAAAAGAGGTTCTGTACTTCAACAGATGTTTCTTGTCTGAGCGTTCTCTCTGAAACCTCTCCTGCCTGGAAGAACCTGTGTTTGAATTTGCCTTTTGCCAAGGGGTGTGTTTATGGGATGTTATAGAGATTGGAACAGCTTTGTTAAGTTGCGATGCCATGTCAATTGGGTTATTCTAAATTTAGTTTTCTTTTGTTCATGTTTCATTCATAAATAGATTCTGTTTCGTTTAAAGCTGAGTGGTTTGCCCTGCTGCATCACTCCTGTAAAATCCATTTACATTTACCGAAAAGAAAAGTAAAAGTTAGGGTCTGGGTCACCTTTTAAAACATTTTGAGGTGGTCTAGCCTGGTCCGTAACAGCATCACTCTGCATCACAAACCAGCTGACCAGCCAACTGAGCTAGCTGACAAGGGGATGGCAAGTAGCACTAAATCATGATGCTTACTCAAAGAGTTAGTGGAGGCATAATGGGCTGCGTAACAGTTCTGTGATTGTGCTTCAAAAGATATTGAAAGATGCGCTTTGCATACATGGTACACCTAAAATCCAATTAGCAGCTTGGTCTTGAAATGGCGAGGTGCCAAAACATAACACTTACACATTAAAAATGAACAAAAACATGTTAAACTATTTTGACTACCTGAATCATAAACCCATTTTCTTCATCCATTCCACAGACACATCGCACTGTTGCATTGCTTTCATCTTCCTCTTGAGATTCCTCTGGGTTGGTTGAGATATCCAGATCCTGACTGTAATCTTCACTCATCAATGCACTTTCCGTTGAGGAACCATCAAAGAACTCTTCATCAGAAAGAGCTGATATAAAAAAAAGTGTGCCGTTAAATTACCTTGAAGTATTGACAGTGTTAAAAATCTTTACAAATTTCAACCCAATTTAGACACAACCTGCCTAATTTCAAGCAAAGGATAGCATAAGAAAAAAAAATTACAAATGGGAAAGAAAGATCAACAATCCAGTCCCTTTCTCACATATGCAGGGGAGGGAGGTGGTGGTATTGTCATTTGACCAGAACACCAAGCTAAGGCTTTAGGGAATGTTGATCGAATCCTATCAAGACAGACAGTGAAATTTGAATGAATAACTATGTGGAATTTCAAGTTAGCATAATGGTTACCATGTAGGACTGCTACTTTACAACAATGTAAATAACACATTATTGTAAAAACCCATTGGGTTCAAGGAAAGGAAGAAAATCCACTAGCCTACATGTGACTCCAGAGCCACAGCAATGTGTTTGGTTTAATTGTCCTCTAAAATAGCTCTCAAAAGTCTGTCAGTTCAAGTAGTGATTAATAGCAAACATCCCTGATTATTAAGCACAGGTTTACTTAGAGTCATAGAGACTACAGCATGGAAACAGACCTTTCGGTTCAAACTGTCCATGCTGACCCAGATATCCCAACCCAATCTAGTCCCACCTGCCAACACCTGGCCCATATCTCTCCAAACCCTTCCTATTCATATACCCATCCAAATGCCTCAAATGTTTCAATTGTACCAGCCTCCACCACTTCCTCTGGCAACTCATTCCAAACACGTACCACCCTTTGTGTGAAAATGTTGCCCCGTAGGTCTCTCTTATATCTCTCCCCTCTCGCCCTAAACCTATGCCCTCTAGTTCTGGACTCCCCCACCCCAGGGAAAAGACTTTGCCTATTTACCCTATTTATGCCCCTCAATTTTGTAAATCTCAACAAGGTCACCCCTCAGCCTCCAACGCTCCAGGGAAAACAGCCCCAGTTTGTTCAACCTCTCCCTATAGCTCAAATCCTCCACCCCTGACAACATCCTTGTAAATCTTTTCTGAACCCTTTCAAGTTACACAACATCCTTCCTATAGGAAGGAGATCAGAATTGCACGCGATATTCCAACAGTGGCTTAACCAATATCCTGTACTGCCGCAACATGACCTCCCAACTCCTGTACTCAATACTCTGACCAATAAAGGAAAGCAGACCAAACGCCTTCTTTACTATCCTATCTACCTGCAACTCCACTTTCAAGGAGCTATGAACCTGCATTCTTTGTTCAGCAACACTCCCTAGGACCTTACCATTAAGTGTAGAAGTCCTGTGAAGATTTGCTTTCCCAAAATGTAGCACCGCGCATTTATCTGAATTAAACTCCATCTGCCACTTCTTAAGCCCATTGGCCCATCTGGTCCAGATCCTGTTGTAATCTGAGGTAACCCTCTTCGCTGTCCACTACACCTCTAATTTTGGTGTCATCTGCAAACTTACTAACTGTACCTCTTATGCTCGCATCCAAATCATTTATGTAAATGACAAAAAGTAGAGGGCCCAGCACCAATCCTTGTGGCACTCCACTGGTCACAGGCCTCCAGTCTGAAAAACAACCCATCACCATCCTCTGTCTTCTACCTTTGAGCCAGTTCTGTATCCAAATGGTTAGATCCCCCTGTATTCCGTGAGATCTAACCTTGCTAATCAGTCTCCCACAGGGAACCTTGTTAAACACCTTACTGAATTCCATACAGATCACATCTATTGCTCTGCCCTCATCAATCCTCGTTGTAACTTCCTCAAAAAACTCAATCAAGTTTGTGAGACATGATTTTGCAAACACAAAACCATGTTGATTATCCTTATTCAGTCTTTGCCTTTCCAAATACATGTACATCCTGTCCCTCGGGATTCCCTCCAACAACTTGCCCATCACCAAGGTCAGGCTCACTGGTCTATAGTTCCCTGGCTTGTCCTTACCACCCTTCTTAAACAGTGGCACCACATTAGCCGATGACAATGCAATAGTCATGATAGAAGAAACACAAATATGGAGAAATTGGAAATCAGCAAAATGTGGATGCTGGAAATCTGAAATAAAAGCAATTATGCTGAAATAAAAACTCAGCACCTTCGGCAACATATGTATAGAGAGAAATTACATGTTAGGTCTAAGGCTTTCCAGAACTGAGTAAAGTGAGAATGCTTTAAGCAAGGGTGGCTGGGATAAGGAGAAAGGGAAGGCCTATGAAGGGTGAAAAACAGGAGAGATCGAGTGACTCAAAAAGTTAGTCCTGGGAGGCCAAAGTGAGGCTAGGAAAAGAAACAAACAAACAATTACTGACAGCAACTGTGCTGCTGGCTGAAAAAAAAGAACAAGTAAAGAATATAGAACAAAACTTTACAAACTGAAATTGCTGAACTTAATAGAGTCCAAAGGCTTTAAAATGCCTAGTTGAAAGATGAGATAGTGATCCCTTTTTCTAATTCACTGATGGGATGAGGGCGTCACTGACGAGGCCAGCATTTACTGCTCAATCATAATAGCCCAGAGGGGCAGTTAAGACTCAACCACATTTCTATGGGTCTGGAGTCAGATGTAGGCCAGACCAGATGGGGATGGCAGATTTCCTTCCCTTAAGGATATTAGTGAACCGGATGAGTATATGTTCCAGACAAACGACAATGGATTCGTGGTCGTTAGATTTTAATTCCAGATTTTTATTGAATGCATAGTCCATGGCATTACCTGGGTACCTGGATTAATAGTCCATTGATAATACCACTAGGCCATCACTCTTTCTGAAGCTTTACGCTCAGCTTCACTGGAACAATGCAGTACACAGAGGACAGAAATGCTAGTACATGCATCATGATAGAATAGTATGCAGCAAATAATTTGGCAAGAAAATAGAATAAGATAGTTTATTGCGAAGGTATTTGAAACCACAAACTTTCGAAAGGTCGCTCATTCTTCAGGTAGCTACCTGAGGCAGGCACCTCCACATCACGAGTAAACATTGAACAAGCTTGGATTGTAACTGCTGGAGTTTATAAGAGTGGGAAACATAGAAGATCCAGAGGGGGTCTTGACAGGTTAGATGTAGGAAAGATGTTTTACCTTATGGAAGGATCTAGGTCACTGCTTAGAAGTAAGGGATCATTCTGTTAATTCAGAAATCCTTTCTCAGAGAGGGTTTTTGAGACTCTTTAGAACTCTGTTGATACAGTGTCTTGAACATTTTTAAGACAGCAGTGGTGAGATTTTTGATAAAGAACGGGTCAAAGATTATTAGTGGCATGCAGGAATATGGCATACTCAGATCGGCTGGATGGGGGCAGGGGTGGGGGCGGAAGGGAGGCAGGCATGGGGGCAAACAATGGTGGGGGCGCTGGACAGGAGGGCGGATGGGGTGTGGTGGGGGCAGATCTCACATGCAGTGTGCTGCTATCTAGTCTCCTGAACGGGAAGCGGACTTAGCAAGTGCTTGCTGTGTCAATCCCATAGAACTGATGGGGGGTGGGGGTAGGCTTCAGCAATACTACAGGTCCCTTACACACAAGTGTGTGTCTGATCAGAAACAAACCCTGAGACAGAGAGGGGGAGCAAGGCAGGCAGAGTGAGGAAAAAGGAAACTTCAGAAAACTCCAAGCCCCAGAGTAGAGGCATTGAATCAATTAACTGAATAGTCAATTATCCGAATGAATTGCTGCCTGCCTATCTCGTTCGGATAATTGAGTTTCCTCGGTACATAGCTCACAGCTTGGCGATCTGGCCAGTTTCAGGCTGAATTTGATGGGCTCGATCCTTTCAATACAAAAATATAAATATCTGAGTCAGTATAGAGAGACAGTGTAGAGTTATGCTCCTTATTTAAAATGTCTTGTCTGCTACACATGGAGAGTCAAACAATAGCAGACAGCATCCAAACTTGCAGGTTGTCTGGAAAGGAAGAGATTTGGAGGATCTAAGAGAGGGATAGAGAGTGTGTGCGCAAGTGAGTGAGAGTGAATAAGCAACCTAAGGGACCCTAGTTAGCTTCTCAGCTGCTGATACAGTTCTGCTAGGGAAATGCATTTCCATCAGGCAGTGACATGGTATTCAGGCACATCTGTAATGTGGTGAGTGAACTCTGAATTAGCATGGTTCATTTAGCCCCTTTTAGATTATTCAGTGAATCAGTTTAAAAATAACCAGCAGCAAAGCTGTAATTTTGAACAAGATCAAAAGACAGTTTATTACATAACTGCTCCTGAAAGTTGGTAAGTAAAAACTTGATACATTGAGATAATATATAAAAATAAAAGATTAAAAGTAAATACAGATAACAGATATTTATAAATATGAAAGTCAGGTCAGCCCTTTAATGTTTCAGGCTTTACTTGCTTGAAAGATTTGAATACAAAGTCAGAATTCAGCAGCTACACTGATGTCTAAAGAGGAGTAGGTGAATGTTTCCTCCACAGATGGACTGAGAAGCAGCTATTCTACAAGGACTTGATTTAATTTTTTGTGGTACTGCATGTTTTGGCCTTTGGTAATCTGGTTCAATGTTGGAGAACTTAGCTGGTTCCCTTTTTTTCTCCTCTCTCTGATGCTGTCATAAGATGGTTGCTATGTGAACTTAATGAATCAATTAGGCCAGAATTCCCTTTGGGGCTTCTTCCACATTCCTGCTTGTTTCAGAAGTTTTGAATTTACACACCTTCAAGGACCCATCATGTTATGGAAGGGTTAATCAAGTTCTAAATGACACATCAACCTGTCTGCCTCTTTTGCTGAAGCTGAATCAGCAAGAATTAACTATGTGACTTCTTTTTGATGCTGTGGTTACTTTAAAAAATTAAAACAGCTGTCATTATAAAACATAGAATAATCGCAGTACAGAGTCATGATAGGCAGTGATTCAAACATAATTGTGTATTCCAATTGTAACTCAACTAGATCAGCTGGAAAGCTATGGATATTAGTATGCTCGCTGAGCTGGAAGGTTTGTTTTCAGATGTTTCATCATCATACCGGTATGCCTCCAGTGAAGCACTTGTGTTAGTGATCCGCTTTCTACTTATGCGTTTAGGTTTCATTGGGTTGGTGATATCATTTCCAGTTCTTTTTCTTAGAGTGTGGTAAATGGCGTCCAAGTCGATGCGTTTGTTGATAGAGTTCTGGTTGGAATACAATGCTTCTAGGAATTCTCATGCATGTCTCTGTTTAGCTTGTCCTAAGATGGATGCATTGTCCCAGACGAAGTGGTGTCTGTCCTCAACTGTATGTAAGGACACCATTTCCACTGGGACAACACATCCATCTTAGGACAAGCCAAACAGAGACATGCACAAGAATTCCCAGAAGCATGGCATTCCAACCGGAACTCTAATAACAAACACATCGACTTGGACCCCATTTACCACCCTCTGAGAAAAAGACCAGGAAATGACGCCACAACAGCAAATAACACCACTGCAGCAAATGACATCACCAACCCAAGGAAACCTAAACAAACAGAAAGCGGGTCACTAACACCAGTGCTTCACCGAAGGCTCACTGATGATGTTACCTAGTATGCTGATGATGAAACGTCTGAAAACTAATCTTCCAGTTCAGCAAGCAAACGTACATCCAGAACCTCAACCTGAGCTACAAATCTTCTCAAAACTCACTTTGCAAAGGTGTTAGCTATCCTAAAACCAAGGTCCCATTGTCCAAGAAATTAGCTTTTAATCATTCATTTTTTGTAGTTGCATATTCCAGTTGATTCCCATAATTCCCTTGTCAATAGGGCATCGTGGAAGGTCGTTCACATTGGTCCCCATCAGATTAAATAGACTGATTCTTAATCTCAGAGCATGGTGCTGGGAAAGTACAGCAGGTCAGCCAGCATCCGAGGAGGAGAATCAACGTTTCGGGCAAAAGAATCATTAAGAAGGAATGATTCTTAATCTGTAGAACTTAGAGCAGATTGGACTGCATGTTCCGTTAGGTGGTGTCTCCTGCTATGCAGGATTGCTTCCTTTACTTCCCTTCTCTGCTGCCAACGTACCTCATCATTCAGGTGTTTACACTCAGTGCATGATGGACAAGTTGTTATCATTTTGTAAGAATGGCAGCATTCTCCTCACAATCATCAATGCCATTGCTGCCACGCTTCACGGAGGATTTCGGAGTGCCCCAGAGCATTTTCTTCACCCTCCCATAAGAGGTGTGACAATTTGAATGTGGGGTAAAAAGCACCTGGTGTGATTGGGTTTATATATTATTAACATGCAGCCAGACCTAACTGTAATACATCAGTGTGTTAACGTCAACTGCTCTACATACTTTGCTGATTTGCAGAGGTCAAACCCTCACTGCTGTAGTCCGTAGAAGGTTACACTAACACAGCTGATTCCGTCCTGGATTTCCTCATTGAGAGATAAGTCTCCCAGGATATGGGATATGTTCCACATATTCCAAAGTATCTCCTTGAACAAAAATGGGAAGTGAAATATTTGACTGACCAGATACTTTGTTTTAGCAACATTATTGGACAGGCCAAAATTTCTTGAGTGCGGAACGGATTAGATCAATAGTCTTGCAAATCTGGTACAGAATGAACAACACTGCAATCTTCAGCATAATGTAGGTCATGTACATCTAACATAGTCAATTTTCAGTCCAGTTTGCATTTAGTTGTTACACCAGAAGACAGCTGATGACATGAATAGCCAGTCAGGTAGATTGCAATAGAATGGGGGCTATCAAAGAGCTTTGCTTGAATCCTGTGTGGATTTTGATGGCATCCATTTCAGATTGTTCCAGTGTTGATAAGCGTCTTCCTCAAGAAGAAACATGCCATCTTGTGGCAAAGGGTTTGGCATGTGGAATGCATAATAATACAAATTAGGGTTGACAATCTTGAGTTGAGTGTTGAATTCTCTTTAGTTTGTTTCAAAAAGTTTGTCTTTTAAAAGTTCATGTCATGTTTCCACCAAGGAATTAAAATCAATATTTGACACAAGCTTATCTTTGTGACAGGTGGCTTTCCCAAAGACCGAGTCTGAATTTACTTATTTTCTCCTCAGTTTATCATTTTCATCATAATGATTAGCCTTATTGTTCCTATCTCTGCTGCCTCAAGGGCCTCAGTGGTCCTTCTATGAATTGCCACTTAACACCAAGGAATAGTCAATTAATTAACCATTAAATCTAACTTATTGTGGAAATAACTCGATATTGTATTGCAGAGCTAAACCCCTCATATCTTTGAAGGTGGGTACTGCAATTAGTCCTTCTTCAGGGATAATGCCATCGTATCCAGAAAAGAGTAACTTATAATTTAATAATGAACAGTGAACAGTGAAGACTGCCATTCTACTAAATACTTGTTCATCCTCTGCAATTTCAACACTTACATTCATATCTAGGAGTATGATCTGTGCTTAGCTCCAGCAACGATTCAGAGGACAGAAGAGATTTTGGTGACAGATAGGCTGGTTTCATCACAGATCCACACCATAAGGTGAGAGAACTTCCAGATTTGGCTATGGGAGACGAGCATCTTTCCAGAAACTCCAGAGAAATATCTTTGAATCCTTCATAGTCCATCAATTCTGAGGAGAAAGCAAGACCATTAAGTTAAAGTGAACCACTTAAGGTAATTAGGATGCAGACACTTGTGAATTTTCAACTTAAATCGAAATTATTCAATTAAAGCGAGTTAGGAGTAAAGGACAGCGAGAAAGCCACTCAGCGGGTTTGCACCTTGAAAGCAGTCAGGATTTTTTCAGTGCTCATTGCCACAATGTGGATCCTTTCAGGATTAACTCATCTTCTTAATGTCACTTTAATTAGTAATACGGAATAGAATTTACTATTAATTAGCTGAATGCCTAGTCCTGATTACCTGACATAATAGAGGACTGCCGCACTCTTGACTTTGTCCTTCCAGAATGTGCCACAAATGGCAAAAAAAGAAAGGTTATAACTTCCTTTTTTGAGAACTTCCTTATTCCATATTCCACAGCCATGCAACAAGATGCTCAGAGTCTGTCTGAAGTTTTCAATGCATGGTTTGTAATTTGTCAAAGGTAGTAACTGCTTTTGATACATTCACATTGGATTCTGCATCAAGAGACAGACTGTTTGTCCATGGATCCAAGATAGCAGAAGTTGCTAACTACGTCCAGCAAAACCACAAATGTAGCAAACCGCTTAAAAGCAAAGCTCCCAAGTATGTTGACATCATTAGCAGAGATAATTTTGTTGGCTCCAGCATCCCCACAGGATGGAAGACAGTTGAACACTTAAGAATTATCCAGTTAGCAATGCAGATGGTGTTACACAACCAGTAGGCTACCTAAAATTCTGCTTCAAGAATGTTTGCAAGTGTGGCATGAAGGTTCCAAACATTATATGTCTACCTAAGAGATGCTACATTAGATAATGAGAGGGGAAAATGCTGACAACTATGGACTGATTTGTGCCACCATGACCATTGAGTCTTGGCAACAGATACCCCCACAAAAAACACACAATAACACCAGGTAACTATTTCATATGCAGTTGTGTCAGCACCTGCTTCTCTCCATCAGTAAAAGTGTGCTATGAGACTATACCATCCCCAAATGACTCAACTTGCTGCATACAACAGCTTACCAGACAGAACAATGCCAAGTATCATAACGGTAGGGATCTCACACCCATGTAAAGTGAATACTTCAGATATGAGGATTTAGAGCAGGATTTCCCTTGTCAGTAAATCAAAGTTAATGATAACCAATGGCACGGTCATGAGGTAGGTATGTTTTAAGAGGAATTCATGGAGACACAACAAGGTTTAGAAAGAGAATTTCAGGCACAGAGTGAAAGTCAGTGACAACACTGTATGATAATATCCCTTTTATCAGTTTCTCCAATTTAAGCTTTAATTAATTGAGTAGATAAAGAAACACTGCTGAACAATCGTGTGTACTTGGATCTGCATGTAACCAAGCCTCAGCTAAAATAAAATCACTGGGAGTTTTACTGAAACTGAATGATATCACTCTCCCACTGTCAATTCACAATGATGAGCTGACAACTGGAAAAGGAAATCTTTGTGGATATGTTTAGGATAAACAATGCATGCTATCATTCTTTAGGAGAAAGTGAGGACTGCAGATGCTGGAGATCAGAGCTGAAAAATGTGTTGCTGGAAAAGCGCAGCAGGTCAGGCAGCATCCAAGGAGCAGGAGAATCGACGTTTCGGGCATAAGCCCTTCTTCAGGAATGAGGAAAGTGTGCCAAGCAGGCTAAGATAAAAGGTAGGGAGGAGGGACTTGGGGGAGGGGCGTTGGGAATGTGATAGGTGGAAGGAGGTTAAGGTGAGGGTGATAGGCCGGAGAGGGGTCGGGAAGATGATTGCAGGTCTAGAGTCAGAGGGTTGGACTGAGATAAAGTGGGGGGAGGGGAAATGAGGAAGCTGGAGAAATCTGCATTCATCCCTTGTGGTTGGAGGGTTCCTAGGCAGAAGATGAGGGCCTCTTCCTCCAGCCATTGTGTTGCCATGGTCTGGCGATGGAGGTGGCCAAGGACCTGTATGTCCTTGGTGGAGTGGGGGGGGGGGGGGGGGGGGGGGGGGGGAGTGGAGTTAAAGTGTTCAGCCACAGGGCAGTTGGGTTGGTTGGTGTGGGTGTCCCAGAGGTGTTCTCTGAAACGTTCCGCAAGTAGACAGCCTGTCTCCCCAATGTAGAGGAGGCCACATCAGGTGCAGCGGATGCAGTAAATGATGTGTGTGGAGGTGCAGGTGAATTTATGACGGATATGGAAGGATCCCTTGGGGCCTTGGAGGGAAGTGAGGGGGGAGATGTGGGTGCAAGTTTTGCATTATTTGCGGTTGCAGGGAAGGTGCCGGGAGTGGAGGTTGGGTTGGTGGGGGGTGTGGACCTGACGAGGGAGTCGCAGAGGGAGTGTCTTTTCGGAATACTGATAGGGGAGGGGAGGGAAATATATCCTTAGTGGTGGGGTCTGTCTGGCGGCGACTCCCACAGCTACCTAGATTACACCTCCTCCCACTCTGCCCCTTGTAAAAACGCCATCCCATATTCCCAATTCCTTCACCTCCACCGCACCTGCTCCTAGGAGGACCAATTCCAATACCGAACAACCCAGATGGCCTCCCTTCTTCAAAGACCGCAATTTCCCCTCAGATGTGGTTGACGATGCTCTCCACCACATCTCCTCCACCTCCGCCCTTGAACCCCGCCCCTCCACTCGCCAAAAGGACAGAACCCCACTGGTCCGCAACTACCACCCCAGCAACCTCCAGATACATCGCATCATCCTTCGTCATTTCCGCCACCTCCAAGGATATATTTCCCTTCCCTCCCCTATCAGCGTTCCGGAAAGACCACTCCCTCGTCAGGTCCACACCCCCCACCAACCCAACCTCCACTCCCGGCACCTTCCCCCTGCAACCACAAGAAATGCAAAACTTGCACCCACATCTCCCCCCTCACTTCCCTCCAAGGCCCCAAGGGATCCTTCCATATCAGTCATAAATTCACCTGCAGCTCCACATATATCATTTACTGCATCTGCTGCAACCGATGTGGCCTCCTCTACATTGGGGAGACAGGCCGCCTACTTGCGGAGCATTTCAGAGAACACCTCTGGGACACCCACACCAACCAACCCAACGCTCTTGGGCTGAACACTTTAACTCCTCTCTCTCTCTCTCTCTCCCTCTCCCTCCCTTTCTCCTCCCCCCCCCCCCCCACCCCCCCCCCCCCCCCCCCCCCCCCCCCCCCCCCCTCCGCCAAGGACATGCAGGTCATTGGCCTCCTCCATTGCAGACCATGGCAACATGACACCTGGAGGAAGAGCGCCTCATCTTCCGCCTCCGAACCCTCCAACCACAAGGGATGAATGCCGATTGCTCCAGCTTCCTCATTTCCCCTCCCCCCACCTTATCTCAGTCCGAACCCTCTAACTCAGCACCGCCTTCTTGACCTGCAATCTTCTTCCTGACCTCTCCACCCCCCACCCCCTCTCCGGCCCATCACCCTCACCTTAACCTCCTTCCACCTTTCGCATTCCCAACGACCCTCCCCAAGTCCCTCCTCCCTACCTTTTATCTTAACCTGCTTGGCACACCCTCCTCATTCCTGAAGAAGGGCTTATGCCCGAAACGTCGATTCTCCTGCTCCTTGGATGCTGCCTGACCTGCTGTGCTTTTCCAGCAACACATTTTTCATGCTATCTTTCTTTGCTAATAACAAAAGAAAAGCCTCAGGAGTGTGAGCCTCTCCTACTCACCACAGCTTTGGAGATGTTTCAATTTTCATGCCTATTGATGGAGAAGGCAGAGCAGCTAATTTTTCACCAGGTTCTTTTTGTGCTCAAGTAAGAAAGGATGCATCCATGTAAGTGAGTGGAGTACCATTTACAAATTAAGAACTCCAGATAATATATATTGTTTAAGTACACAGTAGGAACATAGGAATAGGTGAAGACCATTCTGCCCATTTAGTCTGTCATGCTGTTCAATGAGGTCATGGCTGGCTAAACACTTCAATGCCATTTAACCATGTCATCCCCATAACTTTCTGATTACTGATGGCTTACAGGTTATCAACCTTTACCTTCAACATACTCAAAGGCTAAGCTTCCAGTGCTGCATGTGTTAGTGAATTCCAAAGATTTGCAACCGTGAGTGAAAAACAAATTCTCACCTCAGACCTAAGTGATGGCCTCCTATTTTTAAACTATGTCCCCGGTTCTTGATTCCCTGTTATCCTGTTAATCCTTTTAAGTATTTAAGTTTTAATGAGATCCCCTCTCATCCTTCAAAACCTGAGAGAATATACACTCATTTTGTCCAATTACTCCTCATAGGACAGTCCCACCTTCCCAGGATCACGTACGGTGAATCTTAGTTGCACTCCTATGATAATAATATCTTTACTGAGGGAGGGAGACCAAAATTGCAGGTAGTATTCTGGATGCTGTCTAACCAAACTCCTATACAACTGAAGCAAGACTTCACTACCCCTGTGCTCAGAACCTCTTGCAATAAGCAAGAGCTTGCCACACCTGCATATTAGCCATCAATAACTTATCTACAAGACCAACTAGGTCTCTTTGTGCATCTAGACTTTCCAAACTTGTTACCATTTAAGAAATACTCTGCACATCTGATCCTCCTATGAAAATAGAAAACCTCACATTTTGCCATATTATTTTCCATCTGACATGTTCTTACCCATACACTAAAGCCTGTCCAAATTCTCTTACTTACAACACACATTCATACTTAGCTTTGTATCATCTGCAAATTTGGAAATATTACATTTAGTCCCCAGCTGTGAATTGCTGGAACCCAATTACTGATCTTTGTGTTCCTCACTACTCACAACCTACCAATGTGAGGTTAACCCATTTATTCCCCCTCTCGGTATTCTGTCTGTTAGCCAATCATTAACCCATGCCAGTACGTTACCTCCTACCCCACATGTCTTAATGCTTCTAATCAGCCTTCCGTGGGAATATCTATCAAAGTCTTTCTGAAAATCTAAGTATACTACATCTATTTGCTCTCCTTATAAATTTTGTTAGTAACATCTTGAAAAAGCTTCAACAAGTTTTCAAACACAATTTTCTACTCATAAATCCATGCTGACTATTCCCAATCAGATCATCACGATCCAAATATCTATTTATCTCAGCCTTTATAATAGGTTCTAACCTTTTTACTTACTACAAATGGGGTGGCTCAGTGGTTAATAGTGCTGCCTCTCAGCGCCAGGGACCCAGGTTTGATTCCAGACTTGGGAGACTATGGAGTTTGCACATTCTCCCCATGTCTGCGTAGTTTTCTTCCCACAGTCCAAAGATGTGGGGGTTAGGTGAATTGGCCATGCTAAAATGCCAAAGAGTGTTCAGGGATGTGTAGGTGAGGTGTATTTGTCAGGGGAAACGTGAAGTAATAACACACAGGAGAATGAGTCTGGGCAGGATACTCTTCAGAGGGTCAGTATGGACTTGTTGGGCCAAATGCCTATTTTCACACATGTAGGGATTCTATGATGACCAACACAAAGGCAACAGGTCTGGTGTTCCCTTTCTTCACTCTCACTCCCTTCTTACATCACAAGGTGACATTTTCTAATTTCCAATCCAAAATCTACAGAATGTTTGAAGAAATCTCACAATGATCACATTCTCCAATATCAGATTCTAGATATTTATCAATTTTCAGCCTCACCAATTTCTCCAGTTATGACCTTCTTAGCAATACTAATTTCCTTCAACTTATTTTGCCTAGCCATGAGGATTTCTTTGCAAGATTTTTTGTATCATCTTCAGTGAAAACATATACAAAGTATAATTTAGCTTTTTTGTCATTTCTCCATTCCCTGTTTTAAGTCCTCCTAATGCTGCCTGTAAAAGATCCACATGCATCTTAGCTAAACATTTCCATTAATATATACCTATAGAACTTTTTTAAAGTATGTTTTTATTTGCTAGCTTGCATTCATATTTTATTCTCCCTTTCCTTATCAGTTTCTCGGTATCGTCTTGCTGTATTCTACAAGCCTTCCAATCCTCAGATTTACTGCTATTTCTGGCACCTTCACAAGCCTTTTCTTTTAAGCTGATACAATGCTGAACTTAATTCCTTAGCCATAGTTGACTGACTGTTCTTTTTGAGTTATTGTACCTTGAAGATACACATACTTGTTGCAAGTCACATAATTAAAGTCTGAGATCACAATGAAGGACCACATATTCAGTAAAGTGAGATATTCACTATTCCAGCACTGTGTTATACGTACTTTGCTTATAGTCAGAAAGACAAGTCACATTTGTTTTTCTCCCCTATCATTTCCAGCACCAGACATCCAAATGATTGCTCTAAGGAAAGTAGTAGCAGAATTGGGAATCTTACTGAGAGGACTATTACAGGTAATGAAATGAAGGAAAATATAGCTAGCTTTTCTAAGAACTCCAAATGTGTTCTTGGTTTGGAGCATGGCCTCAGTTCATTTAATTTCAGACTCCCTCAGCTTGCTACCAGAATGGAATTTATTATAACCTTAGAAAAGGTCGAGTTTGGCACCAAATGCCACATGTAATTCTACAACATTCTCCCCAATTACTCCATGCAGTCAATCCTGATTTTTTTGGAGATGTCTTCTGTATTGCAATCAAAATAAAATTCAAAAGCAAAAGTCTCCTTCACTCCTTCCACCTCACCACTGACAGATATCCATTAGCTGTTTAACCCCAAGCTCCAGAATTCTCTCCTGAAATCTTTGCTTCTCCATTTGCCTCCCTCACCCTTTACCACATTTCAAATTCAGTGCACTGAATAAGCTTTTAGTTATTCAGTGTATTATCTTTTTCTTTAACTCCGTTCCAATTTTGCATCCAGTGACACTTTAGTGATATGACTTGAGGCATTTTACCTTAGTAAATGCGCAAACTTAAGTCAAGTCTTTGTTCTGACAATACAAGCTAATGCCAGCTCCGCTCACCATACTTGGATTTCTTTTTCTTTTTTTTCTTTTTCTTCTGTTTTAGTTTAACGTGCTCCTTGCCTTTCTTCTCCTTACACCTCTCCTTTTTACCTTTAGAAACAAGGAAAAGAATCATTTTCTCGACAGCTTTTCAGCCTGATTAAAATAGGATATAATTTACGATATTAATTCTGCCAGTATCCACCTTCCAAACATGTATCATTATTCACAGCTATACTCGGACTTGGCCTCCACAGACTTCTGTGGTAGAGAATTCCACAGGTTTACTACCACTTGGATGAAGAATTTTCTTACCTCAGCCCTAAATCGATCAATTTCATATGGACATTAGATGAAATTTAACCCTGAAATGCGAGTGGTGGTAAGTTTTGGAAGAAGTAACAAGGAGCACTCAATAAATGGTAGAACACTTAGAAAAACAAAGGGATCATGACATGCTTGTCCACAGATCCCTTAAGGTAGCAGGACAGGTTAATAAGGTGGTTAAGGTAGCATATGGAACACTTGCTTTTATCAATCATATCACAGATTATAACAGCAGGGAGGTCATGCTGGAGCTGTACAGAATTTGGTTAGGCTACAGCTGGAGAACTGTGTGCAGTTCTGGTCATCACAGTAGAGGAAGGATGTGATTGCACTGGAGAAGCTACTGAGGAGATTCATCAGGATGCCGCCTGGGGTAGAGTACTTTCGTTATGATAAGAGGCTACATAGACTTGAATCGTTTTCTTTAGAGCAGGAAAAGCTGAGAAGTTGCCTGACTGAGGCATACAAGATTATGAGCAACATGACCAGAGTGAATAGGAAGCAGCTGTTCTCCTTAGTGAAAGGACAATATTGAGGAGGCGTAATTTTAAGGTGAAAGGCAGCATCGATAGAGATTTGAGGAAATGCTTGTCACTCACAACTTTTTAAAATGTATTTGGGTGATGCACTAGATATGCCATAACATTCAAGGCTACGAGCCAAGTGCTGGAAGTGGGATTACTGAAGATAAGTTGGCACAGACTTGATGGGCCAAAGGGCCTCTTTCGTGCTATAGGATTCTATGACACTGCATTCTGAGACTATGTCCCCGAGTTCTAGAGACACCAGGGAAGCCTTGTAGACATTTTCATACCAAGCCAACTTGCTTCATACCAGGCAATGAGTTCTTCTCTTCATACTTCATTTTCTTTTCACTTTTCATTCCTGTTGGAAGCACTGACAGTTTAATTTCCGCCTCCAAGCAAATCTTCCACACTGCCAAGTATCTACAGATACACACTTGCAAAAATGTTACCATTTAAATAACGACCAATGTAATTCTATTTTTTTCCCTTTGACTAAGTATTCATGTAAAAAAATTCCATCAGTCTGATGCTGACCCATGGAAATAAGGATGTTCAAACTCATTACTATGCCTAGTCCTTTTTTATACTTTGCTATGGTCACAGAAAGAATGCGACAATTAGTTTTAGTAATTGTTGACTAGGGAGGGGAAAAACGTAGAAAATAAATTGCAGGTGTGGTTGCTGCTCATGGCTGCAATCCCGTATTCCTGCTGGAAATAGAATTGTTCACTTGTTGGGCAAGTACAGGTTGTGCTCAACGGTACGAACCCCCTCAAGCAGAGTCTGCGAACGCTCACTGCCAACGCTCACCCATGAGGATGGCCACTTGGGTAAAGTACCGGAGTGCTGCTGACTCCCTCGAAACTGTGCCCCGGAGATGGCCCTTTCGAAGATAAAATGGAAAATTACATAAAGAAAATGTAAACTGGAAATAAACCTAAAATACCAGGACGTTGCTGAACACATGTCCAACTGTCAATAACTAAACTGCAGGTTAAGAAAGCATGTCCCATGAATGAGGTAAAATCTCACTTGGGTTTTCAACTCTCCCACAAAGAAAAGAAAAAATATGAATCTTCTCAGGATTAACACTTTAAAATTTTGAGTGCTGTGTCGCATTTGCTCCCTCAGTTCATGTGCAGTCCAGCCAATATCATGCACAATTTTATGTTCTTAGTCTCCGTGGCAGTGAATAGTCTAAAAATCTGTCACAAAGTATGCATCATTTACATATATTCTGGTCCATTTAATTATTCCACCCCAGCTGCTTAACATTCTGGATTAGAAGCAACAGTACCAAGGGCCAACCATAGACAGCCTTTGAAAAATTAAGAGGAGTGATTCTACCCCTTCACCGACCAACAACCCTTCTCCCCCCCCAAAAACACCCATTCTCTGAATGTCAGAACAAAGTTACTTGAGTGTGATGGTTATTAACAATATACCAATGATATTTGGAATTACAACATAAAAGTGCTGGAGAGACTCAGATCTGGCAGATTTGTCAAGAGAAACAGTTAACATTGAGCCCAATATGACTTATTTTGTACAGATACTGCAAGACCTGCTTAATTTCTCCTTTTATTTCAGATCTCCACAGCATCTGCAATGCTGTGCTTTTACTTGTTATATTGAGAACTTGCTTATGCATGACCACAAGGCCCTAAACATTTTCTCTCCAATTGCTAAAGACTTAATTTGGCTTCCAGATTCTGAGGCAAAATTTATCCCCATCAGTTGTGTTTCAAAAATGAGAGCGGTCACTATTGCCGATTTGCGATACTAGAAATAAATTTGTACATGAAAATCAAATTCCAATCAAACATTTACTACAATAATACTAGTTTCAGACAAATTTTGGAGTGGGAGGAGTAGTTGTACCAATGTTAAGCAGAATTCGTGGAATGAGGGGGAAGGGATAGACCAGGAAACTACAGGTCAGTTAATCCAACCTCAGTTATGGGGAAGTTTTGGAAAGAACAGAGGGACAGAATATATCTGCACTTGGAGGGACACGGATTAGACAGGAATAATCAGCATGAATACGTTAACGTAAAGTCATTTTTGCCAAAATGTGATCGACTTATTTGAAGTGGTCATTATGAATGTTGAAGTAAGTAATGCATTTAATTGGTTTGCATGGACTTTAGCAAGGATTTTGGTAAGGTCCCTTATGGCAGACTGGTCAAAAAAGTAAGAGCCCATAGGATTCAATGTGGAGTGGAACAATGGATGCAAAATTAGCTTAAAGGCAGGAAGTAGAATTTGATGTAGAGGAATGTTTTTGTAACTGGAAGTCAGCTTCCAGTGAGTTAACACTGGGCTCAGTGTTGGATTCTTTGATGTTTATGGTGTAACTTAATAATTTGGACTTAAATGGAGAGAGAATGAGTGAGAAATCGTAGATGACAAAAAATTTGATACGATGATTAATGGTGAGCATGAAAACTATAAATTGTGGGAGAATATCAATGGACTGATCAGCCAAGCAGAAGATTGGCAAATGGAATATAAAGGGGATATTGATGTGTATATCCACAAATCCCTGAATGCAGGCAGGGCAGGTGAATAATGCAGTTAAGATGGGATATGGGATACTTTATTAGCTGAGGCATAGAATAGCAGAACAGGGACATCATGCTGGAAGGACAGAATGCTTTAATTAGGCCACAACTGGAGTATTCATGCAGTCATGGTCACCGCATTATAAGAAGGTGGCAATTGCACTAAAAAGGGTGGAGAGGTGATTAACCAGGATGCTGCCTGTATTAGAGGATCTGAGCTTTGAAGAAAGATTGGAAAGGTTGGATTTGGAGCATCATAGAATTAGATGGGACCTGATAGAGGTATTTCAGACTTCGAAGGGTCATAGATAGGGTGAATAAGGCACTTACTTAACCAAGTGCCACAGATTTCAGATAAGAATTCTAACAGTGGAATTAAGTAATATTTTCACCCAGCTGGTAACTGGAGCCTGGAACTCTCTGCCTGAAAGTGTGTTGGAGTTAGAAACTCTCAAAATATTTCAACAGTATTTAGATATTCACTTGCATTGCCACAACATTCAGGGCTATGGGTCATTAGTTGGGAAATAGGATTGGTACATAGTATCTTTGTTGACCAGCATGGACACCATGGGCCAAATGGCTTCCTTCAGTGCTGTAAATGTCTATGAGCCTAGAGAATTGTTGTGAACAAGGTTAATCACCGTATATCTGTTCCTGCTTCTATGGAATAACAGAAATGGTTTTTACCAACTTCTGCATTTCTGTCTCTGTCGATACATTTCTTAAGTATCTTCTCATGCACAGTTTCTACGCTCTTCTCCTTCACGGAGGGGTTGGGTTGGTTGTTGGTCCCCTCAGAGCCGAGTGACACAGATGATTGCTTCTTCTTGCAGACTTTGGAGGGTTTGTGACTTATATCAAGAGGCAGTTCCAGCTGCAAGGCCAAGAGATTGGAAGGTGGTGCTAGGGAATTAGAATAGAGTACCATTGTAAAATATAAAGCACAGTCTTTTGCTATCAAGCACAGGAAACAAAGGATAATAAGCAATTAGTGGAAAAAGAATGCACGATTTCCCATTTATCGCAATATAACCTTTCCTAAGCAAGGTAAAGTGGTCACCCTAGATCATTCTTACATACTTTATTTCCAGACAAGTATTAACAGATATGGGGACAGATTATCTAAACATCTTCTGCTAGCAATAGGACAACTTTCAGTTCAATATTAAGCATTCCTATATCAGACACTGCAAAGATACAGAACAGCTTTGCCTTTCTTATCCACCTAACAACTCAGAGTAACAGCCAGAATACCAATGCTTGTCTCATGCTTTTCAATGTCAACCATCTGTGGTCTTATGTGAATGCATTACCATTTCATACCAAGTTAAAGGTAGTTAACAGATCAACCATGATCTTATTGAATGGCTATGCAGACGTGAGGGGCCAAATGGTCTACTTCTGTTCACATTTTGCATATTTACATGTATGTTCGTAGTGTTGCTGGCTCTACAGGGAATGCAATGACACTATCTAACTCTTTTCTCCAAAGACTGCCAAGCACTAGATGGGACTTTAATAAGAGTCTGGGTGGGATTCAAGCCCATACTCCAAAGATGAAAGGTAGTCTGTTACCAGCCTTTTTAATGACAGAGCAATATCAGTTTACCTTACGTTTGTCACTTTCTTAAAACTTTTAAAAATGGGCTTTTATTTCCATCGGAATACCTCAGATGATTCCAATTACACTTATTCCAGATCAGCTCCATTACAGGTTTCCAGAAGAGAAACTTGTCTAACTTCAGGAATAGATGTTGTGATTTATAAAATTTACATTCCCTATTCTTGTTCATATAGCCACTTGAAGATGTGGCCAAAACTTGCAGCTGTAGTGACTAAGCTTTTTTTTTGCAGGAGGGAGATGGAGAAAGAGAGAGGTGAGAGGAGAGGAGGAGGAAAATTCTACTTGAAAGCTTTCACACGAGGGAAACAATTGGAACAAATTGTGATTGTACAGGATCTTTAATGCACTTTATATGACAGATTTATGATTTTCAATACCACTCCTTCCATTTAGGCTTGAATATAGCAATAACACATTATCTACACTTCCCCATCTATTACTCTGAGGTTTGTGAATTCTCACACAAATACATACTGTCATACATGAACCATGGCATAATTCCATGCCTCACCTAATACTCACATAGGCACATTTTCCCAGAGTCATTGGATAACACAGCATGAAAGCTTGGGAAGGATGAAGTTTAGGGAAGGGGAAGTTATTTGTGATGTTTATTTAAATAGGCATCCAGTCGAGATCAAGTAGATCAGACTGAGGATCAAACCTGCATTCTTTAACATTATACTGAGTGTGGCTTCCATCCATGAGGCTATTGGAATAAGATAGCACAGGTAACATACTTGCAATAATGCTGTTTCACCAGTGTGGACAATGGTTTACCTCTGGACAACCCAATTTTGGAAGGCCAAAATCTATTGCAAGCATTTTCATGGGTGCATTTACTAAACAAAAAGATCAACATTCACTTAACTGAAGTCCCAGTGAACAGGAGCACAGGTAAGGCATATTTATACCAGTGTTCTGTTTGAAAGCATAGATTGACCCTATTTAGGATATTAGGTTTTAGCAAATGTCATATTTGACTGAATCTCCACAATGCAGGACAGTAACATTATTAGCAAGTTCTGCAAATTGCCAATTGATTGGATTAGTGGACATAAGCTACCAAATAAATTTCAGATAAAATATACATCATGTGTGTTTACTGGTTTTCTCAACAGTGCTGAAAGATAATTTCAACATAAAACAGAATTTGCAGCCTTCTGCTTTACCCATATTATAGACCTAGTCCCTACAAATCTTAATGCTGTAGAGTTAATAAGTCTTGAGTCATGTGATGCAAACTTTATTTTACAGACATGTTAACAATTATAGTTTTTGAACACATCAGGAAGTCACACCCTTTTACTTTATACAATGCTACAGGGCAAGACAATAATTCTAAGCTTATTTCTGGCCATCCACCCACACTTATTACAGTTAACCTAAAACGTAAAAAGTTTAAAATTAGGGACAGGCTTTCAGAAACAGTCAAATAAGATGAGATCAGATGTACTTTATTTTACTTTGGATTATAAAGTTTGTATTGGTAATAAGCTATAGTTCATAAAGGAATATAGGCATCATTCTGTAACGAGTGGTTATATGGTCTGAGGGGCACCCTGAGGAGCAAGACAAGGAGACATAACTCTTGTGAACTACTACCGCCTGTCTGGGGATCGTACCCATACTGTTTACACCATTCTGCATCAAAAATCTATCAATCGATCCAATTGAACTAACTGACCTCCACTTTTCAAATGAACATTTTCACTTTTGTATACACTGGAATTATTTAAGGAACAATTGAATAGTATAATTGGAGCCCTTTTATGTAATCATCATTTGCATCTACCTACCTGTTTTGTTAATAATCTGCTTCTAGCAACTATAACTGTAGTTATAACACACTGTTACATTTTTCACAAAGATCAAAGATGCTTCTCGATGACAAATGCTTAGGAACACAGGAATGACTCAGCAAAAATGACCCAGGCACATTTAATATGGCTCCTACCATGTGAACATCAGTCATATCATAATGGAACAGTTCATAATTTTAGCAAACAACCTAAAGCAATTCATCTATAACAGACTCAGAAATTACATAAGGGAAATCCCCAGTGGCTGAGAATGTTGAAAGCTATAATTCCAAATGTATTTGTTCCTCTCAAGCACACTGTAATTTGTCTTTTCTTTCCCACATTTTTCAGTTAGAAAAACAATAAAATTTTAATTTAAAAATTTGGTTTTGAGTCACATTACGGAAAAAATAATTTGCATTCACAGTCTTAAATGTGGTAGGATTTATTGCACCACATTATACCAATTAACGTATTTTTTAAAACCAAAAGTTATATCAAATAAGGTGAGAGTTAATTGGACATGGGCTAAACTTCACAAATTGCAAATCAGATAAAAATAACATTTCACTTCTTTGGTACAGACACTGAAGTGTGAATATTGCCCTGAGACACTGGAAGAACTCTTCTCACTGCTTTATGTAGTGCCACTGTATTGCCCTGATTCATCTGAACAGACATACAGTATTGTGATGTTAAGGCCTAGATACTTCCCAGAACTGAGCCCATCAAATGGGGGCAGGCATCACCCACCTATTCATGGATTTCCAGGTATGATGTTCTTTGACCCAGACGTAGTACAGTAGGAAAAATTTGCAATTTATTTAAAATGTCTGAGAGATCAGTAATTGTTTTAAAGAATTTTTGGCAAACACTTAAGAATTTCTCAATTGTAAAGGGATTAATTGTAATTTTCTTAAATAATAAAAATTGATCCAAATTAAACTTGACTGTAAGAATACAGGAAAGGAAGTAAAGAGGTAGGGTGCCAGATACAGGTGAGAGCTGGAGGCAGAAGGCAATCAGTTAACAGATGCTGGAGTCTCTGGAGATTAATATACAGGTTCGTTTAGTAGTTAAAGCGGCAATTGCAACATGAGCAGACATTTCAAGAGGGCTAGAATACAACAGCAGAGATGTACTGCTAAGGGCTGAATAATGCTTTGGTCAGAACTCAACTGGAATAATATGAGCCTTTTTGGACCCCATATCTAAGGATGGATGTACTGGTCCTGAAGGGAGTCCAGAAGAGGTTTGCATAAATGATCCCAAGGATGAAGGGGTTGTCATGAGGAGCGATTGAAGACTCTGGGTCTGTACTCGATGGTGCTTAGAAGGATGAGGTGGGGAATTTGATTGCCACTTACAGAATACCGGAGGGAGCTGGATAAGGTGGACGTGGAGAAGATGTCTCCATCAGTAGGAGAAACTAGGACTCAAGGGTACAGCCCCAGATTTAAGGGACACCCCTTTAAAACTGAGATGAGGAGTTTCTTCAACTAGATGGTAATTAATCTGTGGATTCAGTTGTCACGGAGGGCTGTGGAGGCCAAATCATTGAGTGTATTTAAGACAGAGATAGATAGGTTCTTAAAAACAAGAAGAAATGCCGATGCTGTAAATCAAAAACAAAAACAGAAGTTGCTGGAAACATTCAACAGGTCTGGCAGTGTTTGCGAAGATTAATTAGAGTTAACACTTTGGGTCTGGTGACTCTTCCTCAGAAGGATTCTTGATTGGTAAGGGGATCAGGGGTTAGGAGAAGGCAGCAGAATGGGGTCGAGAAACAAATCAGCCTTGATTAAACGATGGAGCAAATGTGACAGGCTGAGCCGCCTAATTTTGCTCCATTATCTTATTGTCTTATGGGGATACATATGAATGGGCGAACAAAGTTTCAAACTTAGAGATTCTAAAGAATCAGAGATGTACAGCATGGAAACAGACCCTTCGGTCCAACCTGTCCACGCCGACCAGATATCCGAATCAATCTGGTCCCACCTGCCAGTCTCTTTCATATCTTTCCCCTCTCAACCTAAACCGAGCACTTTGGGGCCAGCGACCATAATTCTATTAGATTTAAATAGTGACGGAAAAGGATAGACCAGATCTAGAAGGTGAAGTTCTAAATTGGAGAAACGTCAATTTTGACGGTATTAGGCAAGAACTTTTGAAAGCCGATTAGGGGCAGATGTTCGCAGGTAAAGGGTCGGCTGGAAAATGGGAAGCCTTCAGAAACGAGATAATGAGAATCCAGAGAAAGTATATTCCTGTTAGGGTGAAAGGAAAAAGCTGGTAGGTATAGGGAATGCTGGATGACTAAAGAAATTGAGGGTTTGCTTCAGAAAAAGGAGGAAGCTTATGTAATGTATAGGCAGGATAGATCGAGTGAATCCTTAGAAGAGTATAAAGGCAGTAGGAGTATACTTAAGAGGGAAATCAGGAGGGCAAAAGGGGGATATGAGATAGATTTGGCAAATAGAATTAAGGAGAATCCAAAGGGTTTTTACAAATACATTAAAGACAAAAGGGTAACGAGGGAGAGAGTAGGGCCCCTCAAAGATCAGCAAGGTAGATTTTGTGTGAAGCCACAGAAAATGGGGGAGATACTAAACGAGTATTTTGCATCAGTATTTACTGTGCAAAAGCGCGTAGAAGATATAGACTGTAGGGAATAGATGGTGACATCTTGCAAAATGTCCAGATTACAGAGGAGGAAGTGCTGGATGTCATGGAACACAAAGGTGGATAAATCCCTGGAACCTGATCAGGTGTACCCTGGAACTCTGTGGGAAGCTAGAGAAGTGATTGCTGGGCCACTTGCTGAGATATTTGTATCATCGCTAGTCATAGGTGAGGTGCCGGAAGACCGGAGGTTGGCTAACGTGGTGTCACTGTTTAAGAAGGGTGATAAGGACAAGCCAGGGAACTACAGACCAGTGAGCCAGACGTCAGTGGTGGACAAGTTGTTGGAAGGAATCCTGAGGTACAAGACGCACATGTATTTGGAAAAGCAAGGACTGATTAGGGATAGTCAACACGGCTTTGTGCGTGGGAAATCATGTCTCACAAACTTGATTGAAGTAGTAACCAAGAGGATTGATGAGGGCAGAGCAGTAGATGTGATCTATATGGACTTCAGTAAGGCGTGCGACAAGGTTCCCTATGGGAGACTGGTTAGCAAAGTTAGATCTCATGGAATACAGGGAGAACTAGCCATTTGTACACAGAACTGGCTCAAAGGTAGAAGACAGAGGATGGTGGTGGAGGGTGTTTTTTCAGACTGGAGGCCTAATACCAGTGGAGTGCCACAAGGATCGGTGCTGGGTCCTCTACTTTTTGTCATTTACATAAATGATTTGGATGTGAGCATAAGAGGTACAGTTAGTAAGTTGCATATGACACCAAAATTGGAGGCGCAGTGGACAGCAAGAGGATTATCTCAGATTAAAACAGGATCTGGACCAGATGGGCCATTGGGCCGAGAAGTGGCAGATGGAGGTTAATTCAGATAAATGCGAGGTGCTGCATTCTGGGAAAGCAAATCTTCACAGGATTTCTACACTTAATGGTAAGGTCCTAGGGAGTGTTGCTGAACAAAGAGACCTTGGAGTGCAGGTTCATAGCTCCTTGAAAGTAGAGTCGCAGGTAGATAGGATAGTGAAGAAAGCGTTTGGTATGCTTTCTTTTATTGGTAAGAGGATTGAGTACAGGAGTTGGGAGGTCATATTGCGGTGGTACAGGACATTGGTTAGGCCACTGTTGGAATATTGCATGCAATTCTGGTCTCCTTCCTATCAGAAAGATGTTGTGAAACTTGAAAGGGTTCAGAAAAGACTTACAAGGATGTTGCCAGGGTTGGAGGATTTGAGCTGTCGGGAGAGGCTGAACAAACTGGGGCTGTTTTACCTGGAGCATCGGAGGCTGAGGGGTGGTGACCTTCTAGAGGTTTACAAAATTATGAGGGACATGGATAAGGTAAATAGACAAAATCTTTTCCCTGGGGTCAGGGAGTCCAGAACTAGAGGGCATAGGTTTAGGGTGAGAGGGGAAAGATATGAGAGAGTACTAAGGGACAACTTTTTCACACAGAAGGTGGTACGTGCATTGAATGAGCTGCCAGAGGAAGTGGTGGATTCTGGTACAATTGCAACATTTAAGAGGCATTTGGGTGGGTATATGAATAGGAAGGGTTTGGAGGGATATGGGCCGGATGCTGGCAGGTAGGACTAGATTGGGTTGGGATATCTGGTCGGCATGGATGGGTTGGACCGAAGGATCCGTTTCCATGCTGTACATCTCTATGACTCTTTGCCCTCTAGTTCTGGACTCCCCAACCCCAGGAAAAACACTTTTACTTCTGTAAGAAGTCTCATTGTTGTAGCATTTAGTTCAAGTAAAACTTGAATTCTTATTTGATGTGTGTCTGTTGACTCATGTTTAGTTCACATTGACTCTGATTTGTGTTGAAGTGTAAACTACACAAACACGGCCCCCTCTGCACCATTAACACTATCAATGTGGGTCTGGAACCGGATACTGGTGCCCACCCACACACACACACTTGGTGCTGAAGAGCAGAGCAAAGTGACAACTAAAGTGCAGCATTGAGCAGACTAATGGTCAGATCCATGTGTTTCTTCTTAAGAATACCACACTGCATGATGTACTGACTGATGTTCCCTGATTGTCCAATTTGTAATGATTCTGACAATCATCATGTTATGATTAGCAGTCACTTGTATGTTATTAAGTTACAAGCAGTCACTTGTAGTATCACTAGCAGTGAAGTTATAGGCCCTTCAAGTGCATGAGCAATGAGTGCACCCCCTAAAATTGTACAAGCACCAATGCAGTCATTGCTAAATGTCTCGTTAATGTCCAGTGGGGCAGAAAATCTGCCACCCTTATCTTGAATGGCCTACATGTGACTCCAGACCCTTAAATGCCCTCCGAAATTGCCTAGCAAGCCATCCAGTTCAAGAGCAATTAGGAATAAGTAACAAATGGTATTGATGCCCACATCGAGAGATAGAATATAGAAAAGAAAGATATAATCCCATCTTTCTTTCAGAATGTTTTTTAAGACTGCCGGCGCACACTCATTGCAAAACAAAGTGTTCCCCTTGAGTATGGAAGAGACCCAGCTGTGGAGAGTGCAAGGTTAGAAATGAAAGTAGACCTCATGTACTGAATCACCTGCTTGGACCTTGATTTTGAGAATATAGTTTCCTAAAGAAAGCTTTAAGATCTGTAAGTAAATATTTTAATGAACACTGAATATTTCTAGCTTGTGCTCTGGACATTGGTAGAAAAACATTGCTCTGTCATACTGGACAGCTTGGCTCAGGCAGTATGTAAACCAGGAATGGTGGCAAGAGGTTTCTAACATCCATGTCTCATACAAAAGACAGCAGCTTCAATAATACAATGCTTCCTTGTAGTCTGGTTATAGCATTTGTTTCAGAGAACATTTCTGATACTTGCGGATTGTTTCAGAGAACATCTCTGGAACACTCGCACCAACCAACCCCACTGCCCGATGGCTGAACACTTCAACTCCCCCTCCCACTCCGTCAAGGACATGCAGGTCCTGGGTTTCCTCCATCGCCAAACTCATACCACCTAACATCTGGAGGAAGAACGCCTCATATTCCACCTTAGGACCCTGCAATCACACAGGATCAATGTAGATTTCAACAGTTTCCTCATTTCCCTCCCCCCCCACATTATCCCAGTCACAAGTCAGCAACTCAGCATTGCCCTCGTGACTTGTTCATCATCTTTCCCATCTAACTGCTCCACCCTCCTCTCCCACTTATCACCGTTTCCTCACCTTCATCCAACTATCACTTTCTCAGATACCTTCCCCGCCCCCCACCCACCAACCCGACCCCACCCCCCTCCCATTTATTTCTCAGCACCCCCCAAGCCCACAAGCCTCATTCCTGATGAAGGGCTTATGCCCGAAACATCGATTCTCCTGCTCCTCGGATGTTGCCTGACCTGCTGTGCTTTTCCAGCACTGCACTCTTGACACTGATCTCCAGCCTCTGCAGTCCTCACTTTCTCCCATTTGCTACTACTTACAGCAGACAAAAATCAAGTAATTCTAATTAGCAGCATAAGGTCGGTATCAATGAGCAGTTGTAGCTGATTACAATTTTCAGGTTCCAAGTCAAGTTCTTGTAGTGCAGTGACAGTGGCCCTACCATTGAGCTAGAAGGTAGAAGACAAAGTCCCATCTGTTCCAGACGTTTGTAGTAACATTTCTGAACAGGTAATAAAGTCAAAGACCCATACAACATGTATGACTTTGGTCCAACTTGTTCATGCCAACCAAATTTCCAAACTAAACTAATCCTACCTACCTGCATTTAGCCCATATCCCTTCATACCTTTCCTATTCAGTTACTTATCCAAATGTCTTTTAAACATTGTAATTATACCTGCATCTGTCATTTTATTTGGCAGTTCATTCCACACACTGACTACGCTGTGTAAAAAATGTTGCCCTTATTTCCTTTTTACATCTTTCTTCTCTCACCTTAAAAATATGTCCCCTAGTTTTGAAATCCCCACCTTAGGGAAAAGATCTTTTCGATCAGCTTACCTATGCATATGATTTTATAAATCTCTACAAGGTCACTACTCAACATCCTATGCTCCAGTGAAATAAGTCCCAGCCTATTCAGCCTATTTTTATTTCAAGCCCTCCATTTCCGAAAACATCCTGGTAAACCTTGTCTGCACCCTCGTCAATTTAGTAATATCCTTCCTATAACAGATCAAGCAGAACTGCCCACGATATTCCAGAAGAGGCATCCTGGACAACCTCAACATGACATCCCAAACCTATACTCAAAAGGTCTGAGCAATGAAGGCAAGTGTGCTAAATGCCATAACTATTCTGTCTACCTGTGACGCAAATTTTAAAGAATAATGTACCTGAACACCTAGGTTTCTCTGTTCTACAACACTATCAAAGACCCCACCCTTAACTGTATAAGTCTTGCCCTTGTATGTTTTACCAAAATACAATACCTCGCATTTATCCAAATTAAACTCCATCTGCCAAACCTTAGTCCATTGGCCCAAATGATCAAGATCTCTCTGTAATCTTAGAAAACCTTCTTCACTGTCCAGTCTACCACCAGCTTTGGTATCATCTGCAAACTTACTAACCATGCCTCCTATACTCTCATTCAAATCATTATATAAATGACAAATGAAAGTGCACCAAGTACTGATCCCTGTGGAACACCACCGGTCACAGATCCCCAGCACAAAAAACAACAGCTGACCACCACCCTCTGTCGCCTACTGTAAAACCAATTTTGTATGCAATTGGCAAGCTCACCCTGAATCCCATGTGATCTAACTTTACCAATTAGTCTATCATGCAGAACCTTAACAAGATGAGAAAATATCCAGGTCAATCACTGGCCTTCCTTCTTTTTTCCAATCTGATACTAGTTGTAGCATCCAAATACCATAATAAAGTGTGACATCTGTTCCGCGATATCAGGTTAGTGACGCATACCCTCAATATAAAAGATCTACAAATTCTGTACAGATCAAACTTCCTATCACATTTAGACATCATACTTTTCTCCATCCATAATTTCAAAATCTTTTGAAAAAAGGAAATGAAACCACTCATTTACAGACTACACAAGAACATGCCTAGCAACAGGGGACACCTAATTTATACACTGCATATAGTTCCTAATTTACACCAGGATTTACACTTTAAGTAGTGAAAGAGGAAGTCAATCTGAACTCTGTCTAACCCAAACTTCTAGACTTTAAGAAAACAGAGTAATTACACCTTAAATAAACACATAGGCAGCAGAAGAATCCATTGAGCATGTATAGTTTAACATTTCTGACACTATAACAACACAGCGTCTTACTGCAAGGAGCAACACAACCCATTATACTCCCAGCCAATTTGAAAATGGAAACACAAATTTTACAATACACAAGGAGGCCATTTAGCCCAAGTAGTCAAATGTATTTTGATGACAAGGGTGGGGTTGAAATAAAAGGGCTTTCAAGGTATCAACAGTTAATATATTTAAAATATTCAAAAGAAAGTCTTCCCTTTATTCTTGCATTCTCATGTTCTTACTGATCTAATTGCACCTCCATACTTACAAGTAGTAGTTGGCAGAGGTCTCGGTCTCTTCAGCCCCAGGTTGTCCACAATTGATGGTGGCACATTGGTTGAGCTGGCACGTGTCTGCATCCCACTCTCCAGTGCACTAGTCTCTGAGTCAGATCCTTTCTCTGTATTGTGGTAATACTTTATGTGGTAATCTAGCAGCTTAGCTTTACGGAAAGCCTTGAAGCACCT
The DNA here is from genome assembly GCF_047496795.1 of Chiloscyllium punctatum. Taxonomy (NCBI): domain Eukaryota; kingdom Metazoa; phylum Chordata; class Chondrichthyes; order Orectolobiformes; family Hemiscylliidae; genus Chiloscyllium; species Chiloscyllium punctatum. The sequence continues at coordinate 32,481,433 of NC_092743.1, forward strand.
GGGAAACCTACATTTGAACTTGTTGTGGTCAAGCTCAATGACCAGTTCTTTGGGAGCTAATGGATCCTCTGTTTTTTTGGCATTAGTCACTGAGACAAAGGCAAATAGAAAGGAAACATCACATTAAAATGGGGCAATAAATGAAAGAATATTTTAAAAATTCACAACCTCAAATAAAGAAGATCTGTAAGTTCAGTTGACTGCAATCAAGTAAAATAATCTTTCCCCTTACATTTTTTTTTGAGCAATTAACATTTTCTGACCAACCTGTTTCGGTTGATGATAACCTTTGCGCTCAAACTAGTCTAGCCCAAGACATTACCTCTCCATCTCACCAAATCAGATCAGCTATGATCTTACTAAATGGCAGAGCAGGCTCGAGGGACTGAATGGCCCACTCCTGCTCTGATTCTTATGTTCGTAAGTGCGTATGTATTTAAAAAGCATCCTAAGCATATCAAAGATTTGGTTCTGCTTTCTTCTTAGAGATAGGATTTAGATTAGTTATGCACCAGTACTCAAGCACTACATCTTTTTCTGCCAAATTAATGTATACAAGTAGTAATGCCTCTCCTATCTTTTCTTGAGATTTCTTTAAATACGTGGACTGATTCCACTAAGTCGACGAAAATGCCTTATAAATGTCCACGCTTCTGAGGGGCCTTGTCAGGCTAAATGTTGAAAAGACATTTACATAAGTAGCTGAATCTCAAACCAGGATACAGGGTTACAGAATAGGAGGCTCCAATTTTAAACTGAGAGACAAAGAAATCCCATGTCTAGAAGATAGTGAATGTACACAATTCTGTACTACAGAGAGCTGTGGAGGCTACATCACTGAAAATATTTTGGGTGGGGTGGGGTGGGGGGTGGGGAATGTGGGTTGACAGGTTTTTAAAATATCAAGATGAGGGCTATTAGCAATTGGCATGAAAGAGGAATGGAACATAGTGTAGATCAGCCATGACAGGACAGGACAGACCAGGCCTGGGTGGGGTACAAATGGCCTACACCTGCTCCCTTTCCTCATGTCCTCATTCAGAAATGGAATCCTACTACTATTTGGTTTGTTTTTACTTTTGAGTGGAATATATTTTCCTACAACTTGTTGAATATAAAAACACCTCTCTTGGTTCTATATTCTTATATGCAAATGTTGATGCCCACGTTGGTTTCTCATGTTATATTGTAAGTTGCTCAAATCTACTTTCTCCAATCTGTAAACTTCACTTTTATCAAGCAAATGCTTATTTCTAACATTATTTTAAAGTTACTGTGCTACAATTTTCTATCAATAAATAAAATGCTACATTGTGGTCACTACTGCTTAGATGGTCCCTAATGCATATTTCTTTGGCCTGCTGTGCTTCATTCCCCATGGTCCAATAGTAAATCTAGTATATAAAAAAAGACACTCAAAGGGTGCTTGTGGCACAATGGTAGTGTTCTTAGCTGTGGGCCTGAAGGCCTGGGTTCAAGTCTCATTTGCCCAGCGATGTGTCGAGATCTCTGAACAAGAAAAACATCTACTAAGGACCATAGACATTGCCTCCATTGGAGAGATTCAATTTGTCTAAAGGGCTCTTGTGGTGGAGGATCAGGAGGCTCAGGGCTCAATTTCCTCTACTCTTGAACAGGTTGATTAGAAAATTTAAAAAAAAATTGAAGTGTCAGCAACAAACATAGCATGAGAAGAGGGTGCTACTTAATTAGACCTGCCTACTCTGAGAACTAAGACTAACAGTCAACTGCATCTCCATGTGAACAATGGCCCAGTCACAATCAGACATTTCTATCCTACTAAGTGAAAGAAAAAAATTGGAGTGAGTGTCACCCTCAGCAACTCCTAAAAGTACCTCTCAACAACAATCAGGGAACAGCTGATTGCACAAAGAACAGAGCAAATCTGAAGTTTTCTCACTCTAAATGGTGTGAACATGAGGACAAATGAAGTTTTTCAACATTAAGATTGGTAGGTTTCTTTTAGGTTAGTTGTATATGTCAGAGATCTAGAGCACTGAAAAGGTGCTTCATCCCATTCGGTCTATGCTGGCCAAAAACAAACATCCAACTATTATAAGCCCATCTTCCAGCACTCGGCAATGCCTTGTAATCACAAGTGTACATAATCTTATATATCTCAATCATGAATGGAACAAGTAGGTAAAAGGAGTTAGAAGTTGGCCACTATCTAATGGAAAAGTATAGTAGGCTCAAGGCCCTACTCTTATTTCAATGTAAATTCAAGAATGGCAAAAGAAAGAGCATTGTAAAATATCCTCTGTCATCTAGTGGCTAGCATTCACACAGGAGGTTTGAACAAATGAATCAACTACACTGAACTCACTGGCATCCAGCCAAGTCCAAGGTTTCTATAACTGACAACGTGCCCTCTCTAGTGAAGAGCCCTGGATCATAAGGCTAGATGGAAGGAGACATATGTACATGCTGCCAGGAATAGGACCACTGATGCCTCTGAATTTTGCCACCACAGCTTAAAACTGACAAGGTCAATCTTAGCACCTCGACCAACAATTTAGTGAGCTCTTTTCATATAGTATAGATCCATAAGATCATTTGATATAAGAGTGTAATCAGACTATTTGGCCCAACGAGTCAGCCCCACCTTTCGTCTATGTTTCTCAACCCATTGTCCTGGCTTTGCCCTGTAACCTTTGATTCTCTTCCATGTCAAGAATTTACCTGTCTTAAATACAGCTATAGCTTCCATAGCCCTCTGTGACAGCAAGATCCCCATCCTCTAGCTGAAGAAATTCCTCCTCACCTTTAACAGTACAGTGCACAGCTCTGGACAAAGTCAACGAGTTGCATGAGCTTCATCTTTAAACATTTTCTGCACAAAAAAGTATTTTATTTTGTCTTTGTGAATTGGGAAAGTCAGTCATCAACACCAGCCAATTTTGACTTCTAAATGTATTAACCTGGGCAGACCATTGTGCACTCAAAGGAACTGAACAGATTCCCCAGTTACAGGTGCTCTTAACAGGGTCCAGAACCCTCCCTGCTGAGAGTCAAGATTTTCTGTCTTAAATCATTAACAAACAAATATATAAAAGTGGGGAAAACATGTATTTCAACTTAAGATAGAGTCATTTTTCAGCAGAATTGTTTTTCAAAAACTGACACTAAGTGCCTCCATATGTATCTGGAGGCATATTACAGAGAAGATCAGACAAATGGTTAGATTTTGCCCCAGCTGTGCAGTTTCCAGTGTATATCTTGAATCCCTAATTAATCAAACATGGGATGCTAAGGTATTCAACTTCAAACCTTTCCTCAAAGTTTGCAATCTTCACAGTAAACACCAGGCACAAAGGATATGGAGGGCCTCTAAATCATAGTGCTATCAGGGAGTTTTTTTTTGACTGTTACAAATATAAAACAGAAACAGAATGATACTGTTCAAAGAAAACCCAGCTGGATCAATGAAGACAAAACAAACACGGGGCATTTTAAGTAGCATATTTAGAGGGGCACAATTTGGAAGTTAGAAAAAAAACTATTGAGCCATTTATGTCTCTGTAAGGAAGAACTCATTGGGGTCAGGATGGATGCATGGGACACGTTAGTCTTGTGGACTTGCACAGAAATTTTAAAATGTGCTCTACACAATTGACTAAAGATTCCAATGTGCACAAAAAGCATTGACAGGTACGAGACTTAAAGGGTTACATTACAGGAAGAGATGGAGTAATCTTGGCTTGCGGTTCCCCCAAGTATAAAAAGGATGATCTGAACCAAGGTGTTTAAAATATTTGATAGGATAGAAACAGAGAGACTATTTCCTCTAGTGTGGGAAATCAAGAACAAATGAACGTAATGTAGAATTGGTGCAAGACCATTCAGGAGCAAAATCAGAAGGATTCCTTTCACATAAAAGGTTACACAATTCTGAAACTTTATCCCCTCGCTAAATAAAAAGGATGAAGATTCTGGGATTAATTGGAGTCTTCAGAACTGAGATTTTTATATTAGGTCAAGGCACCCAGAGAAATAGAGTTAAGATGGAAAAATGAAGTTCAGATGCACATTGGTCATGATCTAATTGAATGACAGAACAGGTTCAAGGGGCTGAATGGTCTATTCCTGTATCTAAGTTTCTAACGAGGGCAGTTTTATCATCAGGATAAACTGCAAAAACTACTTTTCAAGACATAAAATAAATTCAAAATGAAATAAAGTCTTCTCTTTACCTCAATCCTTCTCCACTCCCAGAAATATTTAAATACCTTACAATTAAAATTTCTAGTTGCAGAATAGCACCTAGCATTTTTATCCAAATACTCCTTCCTTGTGCTAGTAGTTTATTGTCAATGGTTCTGAAACCATAACGCGACATTAAGACAAAAAAGGAAAACCCAAATTGTGTCAAAACTGCAGAGTTTCCCTTAAATCTGGGGACTTCCTCCAATTCGTTTGCCCAGTCAGTAGCTGAACACTTTAACTAGGAAATAAACAGGCTCAATCATTGTTTCACAATGGCAGCAGAGATGTCAAAACCAGACTCAATTGCCTGAGTTGGAGGAGACAGATGCAGATGATTAAACCTGATCAACATTTACAGCTCTCCCCTAACATGCAAGCTTGGCCATGCTGAGAACAAAATCAGAGGCAGATAGCTTCCCAACTCTTGTCCACGGCTAACTCTATAAGGTATTAGCAGACTGAGAACCCAATATAAACACATCTATAAAAAGGACAAGCAGGGTTGGAGGAGATAAGTGGGGACCAGTTATAATAAACAGAAGTAGTGATTTATAATAGTAGATTTCCTGCATTCTAATTTATTTTAAATGTCTGATCTGCATTAATATATCTTTCACACCATAAAGTGTAGAATGCAGTGAAGTATTTTATTTATCTTCCGTAGAAAGAAAATTTACACAATGCTTGGTATCACGCATCACTAAATACATCAGCACAAGGATAAAACATTTTAAAATAATTCAATACCATGCATATAAACTACACTGTAAAAGGCATCTCATTATATTGCATTGCAAAATTCTCTAACTAAATGGAACCACTCTGGCTTTAGGCTTTTAAGTCTGCTTTATGATTTCAGTTCATCAACATTAAGACTATTATGGGCATGCAAAGCTCCTCATTCAATTTTCCTCAGCATCTACTTGACTATTAATGCCCAAAATTTGATCTATTGGTTATATATTTTGTTAGGCACTGTTCACACGTGAACCCCGACAGAAAAGGTAAAGGTAAAATTGCCATAGCCCTACCAAACTATACAGCTGCTGTCTTATTAGAGAGAGGTGACTGATGGTTAAACTGGAGCACCAGCGTGAGGGAAGAGGTTGAGGAGAGTCATTCACGGTGACATCAGCTGATACAGGAATTGAATCCATGGCATTACTCTAAATCATAAACTAGCTGTCCAGCCAATTGAGTTAACCAACCCCTGACATATCTGCCCAGAGCAAATCAACAGGCGATGGAATAATTTAGGTGCATCAGCCATATATTGCTCTTCCTTCTAAAACTTGGACATATACAAAAGTTTTTTTGATCCTGGGACAGGACCAACCAAACAGATTTAAATACTTTATGAATTTTATCCCACCCAACAACACCACCCTGAAGCCGCCGCACACAACTCATTCACTAGCAGGAACTAATACCAACCTGATGATGAGGAAGCCACACTCACATCAGTTATTATTTTAGAATGAGGTTTCACTGTTTGTTCTTTTCCAGGGAATTGAAGAGAAGAAACAGATGCTGAGGTCTTGTGCCTGGAATGCTGGGAGAGGTCAAGAGGCACCAAGTCACTGATCTCAAAGGAATTGGATTCTCTAGGCAACTGGTAACCATCAGAATCTGAACCAAAACAGAAACAGCACAAATGAATGATGTTGTCGGTTTCCCAGCATAATGTTTATGTAGTACAGTACTTAAGTAAGCTTTGCAAATTGAACATTGTGTTTTCAAAAATTCTACTAAATATGGCTACCTAAAAATAAAACAAATATATTTTGTATCAAGTAATAAACAACTATATAAATGTAAGTATTATTAGTATAATCTATAATAGTCAAGTAAGAAGAGGCACCATTGCACAACATACAGCACGTCATCAGCCTACACAGCTTAATAGCCCAAGAGTTGAAGGTATGCAAGTCTGAATCTATACTCGAGAGAGAAATCTGCAGCTGAGTGATAAAAGCCAACACTGAAATTCAACATATGGAAAAAAAAACAAAATACACGAAATACAGAGTCAGCATCTGGGAATTAAAAAAACCCACATGTTAGCAATTCAAGCAGACTGCTCCAACAAATTGTTTCATTTGAATCACTATCATTCATACACTGACCATGCCAAATGTCTCCAGTATTTTCTATTTATTATTCCAATTTTCCAACAATTTAGTTTTCCCTTTAACAAACTCCTAACATTGACACCAAACGTTCAGTTGGTGCAATAGAATGTTATTCTGAACCTAATGAATATCTTCAGAAAAACATGTTAATCCAGCTGAGATGAATAATCAGGCTGTAAATGTGAAGGATTCAAACAGTAAAAAGCATTTTTGAAATGAAAATCAGCCCAATTCATCCGACAATCCAATGGAATTTGGGTCAACCTTCCGAGTACTATAATGACATTGAAGGATTGAATATAAGAAGCTCAGTTTCCTCTTGCATGCCCACATTTCTTTTCTACAATATTTCTAATACCACAATAAAACCAAATTAATCTCGGACAGGAATTTTACTTCTATATCTGAAAGATATTGAAGTTTGCATTGGACAAGATAGTCTTTTTACTTTCTAGTGCCATCTACATATCATTGGCTGCAAAACACTTTAGGACATACTGAGGATTTAGAAGATGATATATAAATGAAATTTATTTTGTTGTTTTTGCTACTCCTAAATTAATGTTATTGATGACCCTGACATATTGATTTTCCTTACTTTCTTCAGCATTTCTTGCTTCTACATGATCTAGACTTTTAAAATTTCACATTTGGTGCCAATTGACTTCTGAATGCTTTATCTGCTCTTCACTTCATGCATGCTTCTCAAGTTGAAAGAATAGTGCATGTCAGCCACACGGGAGAATTCCCTCAACGTTATTGGGTAGTCTGTGAATTCTAAGAGTAAAACTATATCCATACACAGACAACAAAGCACATTAGGTATCTAACAAAAGGTTAAATATTACAAAATAAGGAATAAAAATAAAATTCCCAATCCATTGCTTCAATAGAAATGAGCATTCTTAAATTGAAGAAATGCTCTCTTGTCTGATTTTACTTGAAACATTTTAGGTAAAACATTTCCCAATGCCTGAGTTCTTGTGCAATTACATGTTGGTTCACATTTGCAATCACCTGACTCACACTGCAATTTGACAAAAAAAATCCCTTCTTCAATGTAAACGTTCAGCACAAAACTGAAAATACCATCCTTTGGAACAAGTGTAGTCAATTCCAAAATTTTGCATTCCTCCATGAGAGCACCTTAACCTCTCAAGTGACTTTGTATATCAGTACAATTCTAACAAAGGCTCTCACCTGAAATAATCATCTCTTTCAGGGCTGACTTACTTAGTGCTACAGACTTCCACCATTCTCTGTTGTAATTTTAGATTTCTATTTTTTTTAAAATAACTTTCTGCTTTAAATAGCAGTTTTATGACAATTGAATCAGAACTATTGCAAAAAGTGTTGTATACCTAAACATAATGGTTCAGTGTTTATTAAAATGCTGTTTAGTTACTTGCATTCTTATTTGCTTTTGCTGGAATTCTACTATCTGGTGTAGCACAAGCAAAGCATCATATGAAGCTACCCTAAATTGTAAGTGGAATAAACTATGTACAATGGCATTAAGCACCAGCGTAACTAAAGCTGAACCAGACATATTTAGGGTAGCTTCCACAGTGAGAAAATCTGACCCCTGCTCCCTGCGTTTTTGAAGACACTGGCCCAACCTGGATCATGAATGCATTCGGACTTGACCATAACTGGCCAGTCACTACAAGTTATTTAAGGGGCAGTTTAGCCCCTGGCCTTACTCAACATCCTGAAGAGTGTTTCCAACAAATGTAACTGGATGAGAACCAAAACCAGGATGCAGGCTGATTTGTTCTCCCCTCAACAAAGTATTCCAACCAAGTGCTATCACACTGATGCCTAGGTCAAAATTAGCTTGCTCAACAGGTCAGCTCAGTGCATGCACCCATTATGTTATTGGGCAAACCTCTGTGGAGTTAATGTTGATACAGCAGAGGTGAAGCACTTTGATTTTTTTTTAAAATAGATCAAGAGAAATTTAAGAACCATACATGGTAAACTAATTATTTTCACAGACAATGAATGACATGTGAAGTGTAAAACAACTGTCAACAAGGCAAATGTCATTGATTAACTGGAAAGATTTTTGGACATCTTGGAGATAAGTACAATACAAACAAAAGTTTGTTTCTTCTCAAAACATCGGTGCCGACCAACAAAATTTTGTAACCTATAAAGAATTACAAAAAACATCAACTTTAGCTGCTTTAACCATGAATGAAAACCACAAACATCTTTTCTAGTAACTAGGTTCACGCTGTACTGGCAGTTCTTTCTTTATGTCACCCGAAACTTAAGAAACATCAAGGGAGTTGGATGATATTACAAATCAAGGTGGGAAGAGAGGGGAACTGAAGAAATATACAACTTATCATACTTTAAGATTAATTAAGTTTTTGCCTTTTATACAGGACAATATCTTTACTTTCTGAAGTCTATAGTGTACGAATTTGCGTATGCATAGTCCATAACCATCGTAGCTATTCATTACTAGTTTTGTCAGAAACCCAGCCAACTTTACCAGGACTTGTTCTCCAACAACTCCTCAATGACACGAGAAAGCATAGATTATCCTAATCTCCTTTCTCTACTACATCTCCAAACACTCACATCCCCACCATCATATCTTAAAAGCTCAAGGAGCTAAAGGTTTCTTTTTAAATCACTAAAGACCATTATTGATAGAGAGAGAGTAAACGCCAGCAGCGAGGATGAATCGTAATATTGGTTGCTTGAGTGAATTGTTATGCTGCTCTATGTATCTGCTCAGCAGGTTTTCATTATCCCAACAATGCCAACCCCTCCTATATAGACTTCCTGAACTATATCTGAAATTTGAAGCCATCTCTGAGCTGATACTTAAAGTACATCTCCTGTATCCACAATCACGTACAAACTAAAACCATCCAACTTCACTCCTAACAGAGCTTATGGTCACCCCTCCCAATGTTTACTTCTCTAGCTTGGAATCAGTATTCCTCAAGCTTCTTTGAAATATTTTGAGTTTTATCTTGACAGCACCATGTGGTTATGTAGCTTAATCATCTCACTGGTGTAACTACTTTCTCTGGCCTCAAATGGAACTTACACATTTTCTACACTAGTAAAGATAGCCCTAAAGTTTCTTTTATCCAAGTCAAACACATTTTCCCCAGCAACCTCACCTACGACATCTTTCCCACAACGCAACCTTCCATAGTATGCTTGCTCTCATACCAAGGGGGGTTTCCAGTATCATCTTCCTAATCAACAAAACACAAAAACAAATCTTGATAGTGTAATTTTCCGTTAAACATTAGCCTTGCCCAACTGCCATCTTTCAGTTATGCGTTAAAATACTATTATGGTCAGTATTCTTAAAATCTTTCTCCAAATGGTCCTCCTCCAGCATATCCTCTCCATTTCAAAGGTCTGGTCTCTCACTCTTCTTCCTAATGAAAAGCAATTAAAACCAAGCTTGAAATCTTCAAATCTAGTATTCAAACTAATACAAGTTAGTTTCCCTTGGTTTCAACAGTGCTGCTTTTTGCATGGTGTGCCATAGTCATTCAACCAGATTTTAGAAAAACTTGCAATGCACTGTAAAATTTCGAGAAGACATTTTCAGCAAGGGAAAAAGTAGACAAGTCTAGTTACCAGAAGTCCAAAACAAAAAGCTCAAAAAGATAATGTTCATCTGATTCTTAAAGAATGATTTAATTTTAACACTCTATACAATAAATGCTGGCCCAGCCAGCATCACCCATAATCTATGAGCAAAAAGTTTAAAAAAAACATGAAACAAAAGGTTGGAAATGTAACTTTACAATGTTAAAAAAAACCTGATGATACTGCAGTTCCTGTTGGATAGTTCAACTAAAACTTTTGGTCACACCATGAAAGGTGGAAATCACCTTGTGTCAGAATCAGAAATCTAACAACAGAAACAACACCCACATGATACTCAGACTGAGTCTGAAAAAGAAAGCAAACTTATAGATGCCTCAAAACGAATTTAAGGCTAACTAATTTAAAAATAAAACACATTTTGTTATGGCTTAGAGATTCAATGACCTTTTGATCTGATTACAGCCAATATCTCATCTCAGAGTGATATACAAAGCTCTTGCCCCAGCCCCACTTTGAGATAGTGATGGCATTGTGTTTGTGCATGCCACCAATAAGGCAGGGAAAAAACAAAGATTTCTCTTAAAGTGAACCAAATTTTACCAGTCCTTTAGAAAAGCCTCATTACGTTTATCATAAAAGTTAGTTTTAATCAGTGATAAAAAATTACAACAGATGTAAAGGATGTACACAATGATATCTTCATACTTGACATAACGTTACTCATGCAATTAATCACAAGTAAAAGGAATGTTGGATTTTTCAAACTTTTACAAGATTCTCTCTTTATGAGTTTTTCCAGGAAAGTCTGAACAGCTTCTAATATTCCTCACTGATTCTAAACTTGTACAGAGGATTCTCAGTGTTGAGAGATCTTCAGATGTGTCAGGCAGCATGTTTAGAACATTGGTACAGTGATTTAGATTTGGGCTTTGGTGGCACCAGTTCCAAAAGGTTGAACAGCATGAATGTAGCAGGTTACACGATATGACTGTATGTAATTTAAATGAGTTGTTAAAGCAAAAATGCTATAAGAATGTGTAAATCATGGTAGGTTTCACTTGTGGAATCAGCAAGAGGGGAAGGGCAGAGGGAATTCTTCATTCCTATATGCTCCTAAACATGGGCACAATTCCCATAATCCCAATGGGTGCCCACCTGCAGAGGCTACACTAATTTATAATCAATTTAAAATCCCAATTGTTTTACCACTACACTTCCAATGACAAAACATTCCTCTTAAAAGGGAGAGAGGCAAAAATAAGTCACAGTGGGGGAGCAGACATTTTAGAGGTCAAGAACCCTGATGTTGAAGCCATCCTTGTGACTGCCAGTATTGCATCCCAAGATTTGTCTTTTGAAATTTAGGCATTAGATAGAAACCTTTGAGCATGTGTTATACTTTTTGTGTTGTAATTGTTAAATAGATGAGGAAAACCTTAAGTTTTTAAACTAACAAAAAAAGACAACAGCAAGAGTTCTGCAATCCAACATAGTCATAACTTTTATTTTTTTCCTTTGTTTAGCAAGACAGTATTTTCCTCTTTTACAAAAAAAGTATAGCAGAAAAGTAATTAAAGTTTATCAAAATTCTTCATGAGGTAGTGCACTTGGCAACAAGGCCCCCTACACTACACACACTTGGTCCCGATGCACAGATCCAGCAGTTTTCTTTCAGTAAATCATAACACTACCTCGTGATGGATTTTTTGAAAAATCGCTTTAGAAAAGATGTACAACACATTGAAATAAGTTCCTTGACAAAACAACTTCCTCTTCTGCCACTAATATGATCAATAGCTTACATTGACTTGACGTCAAAGACATCATGCGACTTATAGCCTTCACGCACCGACATCAAATGGCATGACTGTAACATTGCTCAACAACATCAGAAGAGTACATTCAATTCAGGTAAATACCAATGGCATTGAGTGAGTTACAAGGCAGTTACACCAATCATAGGCTTCAGATCAGGGTTCATACTAGGAATTTTACTCTTTTTTCAAAAGAGGAAAACAACTTATCTTTAATTCTCTCAAAGAGAAAAGAAAGCCTTTGGTCGTTAATAATCTTTTCATCAAAAGTTCCATCTTGTTTTCTCCCTTTCTCTACACATTTCATGTTCTATTTAGCTTAAAATAATATGTCAACTAAAAATGTCACCATGGTACAGTGTATGGATTCAGCCTAGAAGGAAGCAAGAGGTATGGGAAAAAGTAACAATTTTGAAACAAATCCAGTGTCCCAATCAAGCATCTCTCAGTATCAAGAGCAACAAGGACATGATTAACACAAAACTAAGAAATCAGCTAGGCGCAGAAGCTGAAGAACCTAAAAGGAACAAGGAGAAATGTTAAAGTTTCAAATAAAAAGGGATTTAATTTTAAAAGTGTAAACGCAAACAGAAGACTCCACCCTAAGCACTTTTGGGTAGTAATAATTAAAAAGAGCAATCCTGGTTCATGTTATGAGTTGTGGAAGTATTCTTCCAGCTCACTCCAATCCATTGTAGTCTCATCTAGAGGCTGTTCTATTTTCAATATTGAAAATGGTGCAGCTGTTTCTTTGGGAGGGAGAAAAGAGAGGAATAGCAAAAAAAAAAGGTCATGTTAGTTACAATATGACTTTTAAAATCAATTCCTTAGTTAATAAACAGCTGAAGAATTCATATTGATGTACAATCTTGTTAGTATTTATGTCAACTCCAGGATCAAATTGGTGCTGTTCTTGGTTAATGATCAAATCAACACCTGCTTGGTAGAGTTTACATGTTTGGCCCAGACTTTGATCAATCACTCAATTAGCGAGAAAAAAGTACTTCCAAAATATCTCAAAATAGCAAGATGGAGAAGTGCACCCTTTGATATTTTACTATTTTAGACATGCCAACAAAGTACACTACCTAAGTCAGATACTGCCACTTGCTCAGATTACAGCCAATTAAAAAACTTCAAAATCAATGATTTGAGACTATTGGCTCCCTGGTGTTTTTTTTTGATACCACCAGAGCTTCTGTATCACAAATAATCACAACACAGCAAGACTACTTTAAATAAACAATCAAGAGCTCCTAATGATCATGAGAAAGTGTTGTGCTCCAAAATACTTCCACTCAGTGCTTCAGCTCCAGTGCAGCTATACCGCTGAGCACATTTCTTCAACATAATTTCACAGCCAGACTAATGTCACTTATACTCCACCCTCCCTGCCATTTCATTAAAAAAATATATATTCAAGATATAAAATTTTAAAAGTATTCTCAGAACAGTAACCGCAGCATGAGCAGAATGTATGTCAGGCTTCCAAGTGATACAGTATTTATCCAAAATACAATGGGTTTGATTGAGTAACGCATGTGCACCTTGATCATCCTGTGCATTCTTATTTGGTTTAAGAGAAATCCCTGATGGATAAATACCATATCCAATGGAACTCAGATGTTCACCTATTAGGTAGTTAATTTTATTCTCACCCTCTGATATGTTGCTGTCTGTCAGATTATTGGATTTGCACGACTGTCCTGTCAAAGCAGTGGATGGAGAGGGTAAATACTCTTGGTCAGTGGGACCATCAATCCCTGCAGCATTTGCTAATCGTGCAGAGCGTCTCCTACGTTTGGATTTTTCTAACCAGGTGATCGGACTGCTGGGCTGAGAAGGGCCTTAGGGAAGAAGAGATGCTCAATTAGCCTTTTTTAAAAAAAATAATAGTTTTGGTGTTTTGTTGTGGTAGCCTATTTTAAAATGTTAGCTTTTGATAGTACTATGCAATATAATGAAGGAAACAGTTGTTTTGTACTCCTTTCAATTCATGCTGTTTTTAATGGAACTCATCATAAAATGGTTCGGATGGACGATAAGCTGGTTGTGTCAGGTTGACCACCAAAGAAAATTTACTTTAGCTGAGTGTTTATTTGTCAAAAGCAGTCATATTGAGATCGATGTAAAATTCAAAAGTTAAGAAATCAGACTTTTTTTAATGAACAAATTCTTGGAATTAAAGTCAGGCTTCTATTTACATCAGCTGTGTGCATTTAAGTTGAGTGTGTTTTTCTTTTAACCTTAGTAGGAACCATGATCTCAGCATCTATGGTGCAGCCTAACCCATGAGCAGTAAAGTGGAGGAACTTGCATGCATCACATCACTTACTAAAATTACGGAAAAAAATCGAAAGGAAAGGTTTACGTAACTAAACATGCTGACATACCTGAAAATACCAGTTTACATGTGGTTTTCAAAAAAAATCTTCATAATTCTTTCAACACAATTAACAGCAACAACTAGAAGCTAAGTAGCTTTTTGTTTAAAACCCCTCTAGGCAAGACTCACTAAGCAACGCACTAACCAGTCTGAGGGATATCTGAAGGTGGTGGTGGGGGTAATGTCTGAGGAAATTCTACATTGTGCAACTCCTTGCCCTGAGGTACAGTTGGGGGAGGAGAAGGATCTGAAGCCTTTATATTCCCAGATGGCTCCTCAGGCTTTGTTTTACGTGTTCGGAGTTTGGTTGAGTGTGGAGATGAAAAAAATGGATCACTTTTTTGATTCAGAGTACAGGAATCTTCACTGCTCACTTCAGTCTTCAGCTGGTCAGTGGTATAAGAAGGTGACAACTAGATAAAAGTAAAAGCGAATAATTAATATACTGATAATGAACTAGGATTAGCATTTACAGTATTCATGCCCAAGTCAGTGTCAGTTTTATAATCAAAAGCAGCTAATCAAGTTAAACATTTAATTCTAAACATATCATAATACAAATTTTAAAATGTGTCATGATCCATACATGTTATAAAATGACTAATTGTCCCACTTCTACAACAGCATTAACAATGAACACTTGAACAATAAAGTTACAGATTGATTAAAACAGTATCTCAAGAAATGCTTCTACATTAATGTTAGTATTACAAAGTATAAAACCTTTACATTATGGAAATAAAATTGTAAATTTGGTTGAACACAAGTTAATTTTATGCTTCTAAATGACTGTCTTATTTCTGTCTTGAATTTCTCAAATCCAATTAACAAATTTCAGTTCTATGACAAGCAAATGCCTCAATCGAGAATGTAAAGAAACGTTCTGAATTCCATTTAGACCAGTCCGGATTTCACTACATATTGTGAGAGACCACATTTTTCTTCTTTGGAATGATAAAACAAATGAAAGCTGGACTGCTATTGCTGAAATAACGATTTTCAAGTTGCAAAACTTTCATGTGCTGCATATTTTCTTTGAGTTGTGCAATACAATGCATTCTGAAAAAGTGAGGTGAACAACGTAGGCCACCAACTATTTTGAGTTCAGAAAATTTGGCCTAACAACACCTCTGTGATTGGTTGAATTATAGAACATTAAGACTGTGAATGCCACAGTGCAGAAAGCAAAACATCCAGAACCTGCAAACAAAGCACCCACCACTTTCTCGCTCTATGCAGGATGACAGAAAAATTAAGGAAGTGATAAGTAAAGAAGACAAGATAAAGTCTAGTCCACCTGATCAACTATTGAAATTTAAGAAATCACCATCTTCCTATAGACGAAAGTATGTCATCATGGCTAAAATCAAAACAAAGTAATTTTTCACATTGCCATCTAGACTTTTGATTTTTATAATTTTGTTCAGCCTGTCTATATTATGTTTACACTCATTGTACAAGTGTTAACCCATCTGTCTCAATTGTGATTGTATGGGTATTGAGGGGTTTAAAGGGGTAGATATCTCTTTCCTGTCTTTTGTTAAAATTAAATGTGCTAAAGTAAATAGAGTTGCTTTACTGCTAACTATCTTAGCCTTTTTCTCTACTTCTATCCCAGCTCTTGATTTTTTGGGATACAGACTCATTGCTGGCAGTGTTGTTGGCCAGTCACTTATGCATTCTTCAAGCCAAACCTAGGCATTGTTTTGTCAGAGAACTGAATTTGGTACACTTTGAGAGATCTTCCAAATAAGTTCTGTCATTGTTCATGCTCCAAAGCAGGCCACAGGAAAGTGATCAAAATGAGGAAACTTGACTGCTGTTTCTGACAGAATCAAACATCATTATGGTCTAACAAAATATCTAACTACTTCTCCAATTAAAACTGCTCATCAAAAATACAGATCACAGATCAATTCCAAATCCTTCTAGTCTACATGACAATGCTAAACTAGATGATGTCTTTAAAAACTAAAATTATAGCTTCCTTTATTTCCTTTTCCTTTCTATTTTGACCCCTTATTATTGAATCCTCACTTACTTCTTGCAGAACTGCAAGATGGCACACCGAATCTGTGGATTTCGGATATCAGGCGTATTGGTCATACACCTCAACAAATGACTGATCAAAATCAAACAATTTGCTCCAATCAACACCTTTTTTTCTACCTCTATCAAAAACTGTGGTGATCGATTGGAATTTCGTATCCTTGCTTTTGTTCTGATAACTGCAAGACCAAAAGCTTAGGCAATATTCAGAAAGCATTTATGCAAATACACGACTATTGCTAAAATTTTATGCAGTTTTATTACAACTAGAAAATAATAATTTATTGGTCATAAAATCATTAACTAACCTTTAGCATTTTTCCAGTTCCAAGCTTGCATTATCTAAACAAAATTGAAGGCATCTCCTAGAATGAACCAAGCTGCTGTACACAGCATTGTCACTTAGCTTTGCGTCTCTCGTATTCCATGATAGGGATTGCAGTGTTAGCAAGATGCCAGGTACACAGGCCACAAGTTCCAATAGCTCAATGTATCAAACAACATATCCAGTTGAACATTCACTGTGGGCAACACGCCAGTTGTGCACAACCAGCCCACACTTGCAAGCAGTAGAAAGGTATGCCTACAATGAGATGTGACTCTGCTACTGGACATAATTTATTAATTGACCTAAATTGTTCTGACAGTTGCATGCTGTAAACCATATCATAGAATCCAGAGTGTGGAAACAGGCCATTTGGCCCAACAGGTCCACACTTGACCCTCTGAAGAGTAACCCACCCACACCCATTGCCCTATTATTCTACATTTACCCCTGACTAATGTACCTAACCTACATTCTGGGTAATCCAAGATGGAGGATAGGAAAAATTTCTTAACAGCTGCTCTTTTTTTTGAGGTATTTTAGATGCTGGAGGTGATTTCCTCAAATTCCAGGAGCAGCAATTACTGTTTTATATGTTGTTGCATTGTTTTGGAACTTTTGGGGGAAAATAAAAGTCAAAACAGCAGCAGTTTTAAAAGAGGGAAGAACACACAAAGGAAGCACATGGCGAGGTCATTGTGGGAGAGGGAGGAAGGAGGAGGAGGGAGAACCTGCACAGTTACTGTCTTTGCTGTTTAAATTCATGTATCATTGGACATCAGAGGGAGTCTGGGAAAATTAACAAAGTGAAATTCACAACTGATCTTGAAGGAACGGTTGGGCAAAGTTCACAGCACAGAATCAGATAAGTTAATCATTGTTTTAAGTGTGGCGTACAGAGAATCTGCAGTAGTGAGTAGAGTGGGTTCTTTCTGGATTGTGTGTTTTTGGAGATATGTATCTTGATTAAACTTAAAATATAAGCCATAAATATTAATTTAACCTGGGGCAGTGTTTGTAGAGGAATAAGACGGTGTTATTTTCTGGGTCTGTAGATTGTGAAGGAGTAGAAATGGCCTTGAGTACAGTGATATGTACTTCTTGTCAGATGTGGGAGTTTAAAGAGTGTTTAAGGGTTACTGTGGATTTTATCTGCCATAAATGCTGATGGCTACGAATCTTATCAGATCGAATGGATCAGTTGGAGAGACAGTTAGAAGCAATGAGAAATGTGCAACAGCAACAGTATTTGATGGATGGCAGTTATAGGAAGGGGTGGGGGAAATCTCAGATACTGTCACATAGATTGGTTAACTCCAGGAAAGGTAAGAGAGGTAGGCACTTAGGGCAGGAGTCTTCCGTGGATAAACCTATTTTAAACAGGTATGCTGTTTTGGAAAATGTAGGGGGTGATGGATTCTCAGGGGAACGTAGCACAAACAGCCAAGTTGCTGGTATTGTGACTGGCTCTAATGCAATGAGGGGTACGTCAGGTTCCAAGAGATCAATAGTGTTAGGGGATTCTCTAGTCTGAGGTACAGACAGATGTTTCTGTGGCCAGCAGCGAAAAAGCAGAATGGTGTGTTGTTTCCCTGGTGCCAGGATCAAGGATGTCTCAGAGTACAGAATATTCTCACGGGGGAAGAGGGGCCAGCAAAAGGTCATTTTCCACATTGGAACGAACGACATAGGAAGGGAAAAGGTTGAGACTCTGAAGGGAGATTACAGAGTTAAGCAGAAATTTAAAAAGTAGGTCCTCCAGAGTAGTAATATCTGGATTACTCCTGGTGCGATGAGCTAGTGAGGGCAGGAATAGGGGAATAAAGCAGATGAATGCATGGCTGAGGAGCTGGTGTATGGGAGAAGGATTCGCATTTTTGGATCACTGGAATCTCTTTCAGGGTAGAAGTGACGTGTACAAGTAGGACGGATTACACCTATATTGGAAGGGGACTAGTATATTGGCAGGGAAATTTGCGAGAGCTGTTTGGGAGGATTTAAACTATTACGGTGGGGGGTGTGGGGGGGGGGGGGGGGGGGGAAGAGGGGCGGGAACCCAGGGAGATAGTGAGGAAAGAGATCAATCTGAGACTGGTACAGTTGAGAACAGAAGCAAGTCAAACAAACAAACAACCGTCAGGGCAGGCAGGGACAAGGTAGGTCAAATAAATTAAACTGCAATTATTTCAATGCAAGGGGCCTAACAGGGAAGGCAGATGAACGCAGGGCATGGTTAGGAACATGGGACTGGGATATCATAGCAATTACAAAAATATGGCTCAGGGATGGACTGGACTGGCAGATTATTCCAGGATACAAATGCTACAGGAAGAATAGAAAGGGAGGCGAGAGAGGAGGGGAGTGACATTTTTGATAAGGGATAGCATTACAGCTGTGCTGAGGGAAGATATCCCTGGATGTATTCCCAGGAAAGTTATGTGGGTGGAACTGAGAAATAAGAAAGGGATGATCACCTTATTGGGATGGTATTATAAACCCCCTAATAGTCAGAGGGAAATTGAGAAACAAGCTTGTAAGGAGATGTCAGCTATCTGTAAGAATAATAGGGTGGTTATGGTAGGGGATTTTAACTTTCCCAACATAGACTGGGACTGCCATGGGGTGAAGGGTTTAGATGGAGAGGAATTTGTTAAGTGTGTACAAGACAATTTTCTGATTCAGTATGTGGATGTACCTACTGGAGAAGGTGCAAAACTTGACTGACTTGTGGGAAATAAGGCAGGGCAGGTGACTGAGGTGTCAGTGGGGGAGCACTTTAGGGCCAGTGACCATAATTCTATTAGATTTAAAATAATGAAGGAAAAGGATAGATCAGATCTAAACGTTGAAGTTCTAAATTGGAGAAAGGCCAATTTTGACAGTATTAAGCAATAACTTTTGAATGGAGGCAGATGTTCGCAGGTAAAAGGACAGCTGGAAAATGGGAAGCCTTCAGAAATGAGATAACGAGAATCCAGGAAAAGTATATTCCTCTCAGGGTGAAAGTAAAGGCTGGTAGATATAGGGAATACTGGATGATTAAAGAAATTGAGGGTTTGCTTCAGGAAAAAAAAGCAGCTTATGTAAGGTACAGACAGGATAGATCAAGTGAATCCTTAGAAGAGTACAAAGGCAGTAGGAGTATACTTAAGAGGGAATGAGGGCAGCAAAAAGGGGACATGAGATTGCTTTGGCAAAGAGAGTTAAGGAGAATCCAAAGAGATTTTACAAATACATTAAGGACAAAAGAGTAACTAGGGAGAGAATACGGCCCCTCAAGGATCAGCAAGGCAGCCTTTGTGTGGAGCCACAGAAAATGGGGGAGGTACTGAATGAATATTTTGCATCAGTATTTACTGTGGAAAAGGACATTGAAGATATAGACTGTAGGGAATAGATGGTGACACCTTGCAAAATATCCCTATTACAGAGGAGGAAGTGCTGGATGTCTTGAAATGGGTAAAAGTGGATAAATCCCCAGGACCTGATCAGGGGACCCTAGAACTCTGTGGGAAGCTAGAGAAGTAATTGTTGGGGCTCTTGCTGAGATATTTGTATCATCGATAGTCAAAGGTGAGTTGCCAGAAGACTAGAGGTTGGCTAACGTGGTGCCACTGTTTTAGAAGGGTGGTAAAAACAAGCCAGGGAACTATAGACCAGCGAGCCAGACATCAGTGTTGGGCAAGTCGTTGGAGGGAATCCTGAGGGACAGGAAGTACATGTATTTGGAAAGGCAAGGACTGATTAGAGACAGTCAACATGGTTTTGTGTGTGGGAAATCATGTCTCAAACTTGATTGAGGTTTTTGAGGAAGTAAAACTTATGCGAGCATAAGAGGTACAGTTAGTAAGTTTGCAGATGACACCAAAATTGGAGGTGTTGTGGACAGCAAAGAGGGTTACCTCAGATTACAATAAGATCTGGACCAGATAGGCCAATGGGCTGAGAAGTGGCAGATGGAGTTTAATTCAGATAAATAAGAGGTGCTGCATTTTGGGAAAGCAAATCTTCGCAGAACTTATACACATAATGGTAAGGTCCTATGGAATGCTGTTGAACAAAGAGACCTTGGAATGCAGGTGCATAGCTCCTTGAAAGTGGAGTCGCAGATAGATAGGATAGTGAAAAAGGCATTTGGTACACTTTCCTTTATGGGTCAGAGTATTGAATACAGGAGTTGGGAGGTCATGTTGCAGCTGTACAGGACATTGGTTAGGCCACTGTTGGAATATTGCGTGCAATTCTGGTCTCCTTCCTATCGGAAAGATGTTGTGAAACTTGAAAGGGTTCAGAAAGGATGATGCCAGGGTTGGAGGATTTGAGCTACAGGGAAAGGCTGAACAGGCTGGGGCTGTTTTCCCTGGAGTGTCGGAGGCTGAGGGGCGACATTATAAAGGTTTACCAAATTATGAGGGGCATGGGTAGGGTAAATAGGCAAAGTCTTTTCCCTGCGGTCAGGGAGGGCACAGGTTTAGGGTGAGAGGGGAAAGATATAAAAGAGACCCAAGGGGCAACTGTTTCACACAGAGGGTGGTACGTGTATGGATTGAGCTGCCAGAGGATGTGGTGGAGGCTGGTACAATTGCAACATTTAAGAGGCATATGGATGGGTATATGAATAGGAAGGGTTTGGAGGGATATGGGCCAGGTGCTGGCAGGTGGGACTAGATTGGGTTGGGATATCTTGTCGGCATGGACGGGTTGGACAAAGGATGTGTTTCCATGCTGTACATCTCTATGACTCTAGACATTCCTGAACACTATGGACAATTTAGCATAGCCAATTCACCTGTCCTGCACATCCTTGGATTGTGGGAGGAAACCCACTCAGACTCAGGGAAAATGTGCAAACTCTAAAGAAACAGTTGTCTGAGGCTGGAACCAAACCCAGGTCCCTGGTGCTGAGGCAGCAGCGCTATTCCCTGAGCCATCATACTGGTAACCACTGAACTAGCATTTAAATCAATTTAGGATCATCAGTTGGTCTCATAGTATGATGCAATTGTCCATTACAGAAGCAATGTGTTAATGCACAGGGCCCTGTTTTATGTCATTGAAAGGAATTCTTACAGACATTTCACCTTTCTCATGTGGGGTACAAAAAAAAAGGAGCCAGGGAGACTGTCAACGTCTGCAAGACTCTGATCAATGACTTAAAGCTGGCTATCAGTACTACATTTCTATGCAACCAGCCAGCTCACTCGTCAGGCTATATAAATCAATTTTCCATTCACCACCACCACTCCAAGTCTGTTTTGTTGCATCCTAATGCTGAGTGCAAGATGAAAAGCTTCAACATGTTGTGCCCATTAGCATTGTTTAAGTACTGTATACCAAACAATTGTCTTATTTGTATCTAGTTCACTGAACAAATAAATTTCAAAGTTTTGGTTTCTGCTGCACTAGTACAACTAATTTCAATAGGTCTGTAAAGTTGCACATTCAAAATAGAAAATTTCATCAGCATTTGTTAAATATTAGTCAGGATCTCTTCAAATGATAAGTTGCCTTAGAAAGGTCAAGGTATTTTATTATGATCTTAATGGTTATTATCAACTAAGGGACAAAATGAATAAGTGAACAAGTTAAAATTCAGGTCATAAAGTGCAACTCTCATTTCTGTTCAAACATTTTGGGGATTACAATCCAAGTTTCCATAATATTTTTGCTTGTGCAAATCAACAGCACTGAATAGTAGCATAGTAAATCAACTTTCACTCTTAGTGTGTGGAATCCAAGATGTATTCTGCAATTCTAAAGTTATCACAAGTAGAAGAAATGACCACTTGTTTACCATTACAAGTATGTAACTATTCAATCTGTTATATTTGTCTTCTCACACTCAATTTGCACTGATTACATCTCAGAAATTAGCATCAACCTGGAGTCAGGATTGTAACCCATTTCAGTTGTTCAGTTTCTGCAGTGTAGCTGCAACGAGCAATTGTTTTCACATTGGTACAATTTAAATCAGATTCTGGCATTCATAAGTTGATTCTCAGGATTTCTTTTGCAAGATGTGACTCACTTATCGTGGCAAACAAATTGAGTCCATGAGTCAGCCTCATGTTTCAGAAAAGATTTCCCAGGATGTTGTTGGAAATGGAGGGTTTGAGTTTTAAAAAAAGGATGGATTGGCTGGGACCGTTTTCACTGGAGCATAGGAGGTTGAGGGGTGACCTTAGGTTTATAAAATTATCACGGTATAGATAAGGTGAATAGCAAAGGTATTGTCCCAAAATTTCCTGGGGGGGGGCAAAAAGAGGTGGTAGAGTTCAAAACTAAGGGGCATATTTTTAAGTTGAAAGGTGTACAATTTAAAAACTGACATAAGAGCAATTATTTTTACTGAGTGGTTACTGGATGAGATGAACTGCCAGAGGAAGTGGTGGGTGCAGGTACAGGTATAACATTTTAAAAGACATTTGGATAAGTACTGAGTTGGAAATGTTGGGAGGGATCCTGGTCAAATGCAGACAGGTTGGGCTAGTTTAGTTTGGGAAATTGGGTCAGCATGGATTAGTTGATCCGTATGGTCTGTTTCCATGCTGTATGTCTATAACAGAGTCGAGATAGACCCAGGCAAAACATTCTTTAAGGGCAGAACATTTAGAGGGATAGAAGCAAAGAGCAAGGGAGTAAAATTAATTGAAGAGATCTAACAACAGCCAACACAGGTACAACAGAAAATACAACCTCCATATTCAAAGCAGCAAACAATAAGAACTTCGCTGGGTGTTACTCCAATTTTTTCTTTCATTCAGGAAGGTTAGCTAGTTCCTTACAGACATCAACATTTATAAAAAGACTAGACGACAGTGAATATAGCTTCAGTGTGCTTGACAAGGGCAGAGTGTAAAACAGGCAGCATCTACTTGTGGAATTAAATTGGCACATGCAGAATAACAGCAGCTTTCAGTTACAAGCTGGGCTTTGTCTGTTTAATGGCAACTGACATGGAATATTCTAAATTAAGCTGCTCCCCAAGCTCAATAATTATCTAGTCAAGATATATAAATACAAAATAAAATGAAGTAGATCTGAGTATTCAGCATTTAAGCAGCAGCAGAACTAGACAGAAAACTGAATGATAAAAAGAATCCAGGATGCCTCTTCGTTGGCACAACATTCACACCAAGGTGTAAGGCTAAGTTGGAAAATGCGAAGAGTGGCTGTTAAAATCTCTATTTTCAATTAAATTCTACTTGACTGAAGACAAATAGCCAAAATAGAAATACAAATTTATGACAGACAATGCTCTTATGAGGTTTTACGGCAATGGCTCATTGGATCATGTAATGCGGCTGAGAGACCAGACAGCCAAAATCACCAACCAGCAAAAAAAAAATCCATTTTCAAATTGGTAGAATACACTAGGTGAATAATATGACATTTCTTTTAAGTTAGTGCAACTTTTTAAAGAGAATTTTGAGCTGTCATCTTGAGCTCATTAGCAAGTTGGCCATAACATCTCCGCAGTCAGCACATCTGCAATAGACATTACATCTCCTCTCAACATCCCCCCCCCCCCCCCCCCCCACATAGCACCGTCACAATCTCCCAGCAAGGCCAGTGTCCAAAGTTCCATCTTTGGCTCCCTTGCTTTTTCCTTTTATTTGGTTCATGATAACAAGGAATAATTCTGATACTACTGCATTTTAGAAGGATTTGCCAACCCTGCAATTCCAATGTTGGTGGTGCTTACATGCAGAAATTAATTTTGGCAGAGTCTTATCTGATAGCTGCACATGGCCTACTCAGTATCAATGTAAATTTGCAGATTGTGCTAAGTAGATAATTTATTTTTAATATCTCTACTCCAATTAGCCACCTCAAAACAAATGGGCCGTAAACAATGCAGAAATGTTACACATGAAATTACTATGGTTCAAACAGCCACCTTTTGCTTACTACTCAATTTCAATTGAGCCTCATTAGCACATGGCAGAATGGGAATGTGAGCAAAAATCAGCATTAAAAAATTGGCTTAAAGGAAACCTCCTAAATATTTTCCTTTTTAACATGAAAATTCAAGTTTCAATTCTACAAAAGATAACAGTTGACATTAACATTGTGACACAACTACAGCATGCAGAGGGAGTGAACAGGTGACAAGTGAGATTTTTGGGAATACCAGATTTCAACAGATTTTCAGCTTCTAGATTTTGCACCTCCATTTTCAGATTGCAGATACGCAACAAAACTACAGAATCCAGTTCAAAGACACGAATGTGGAAGAGGTTTGAAGTTTTGCATAATTTAATATTTAGCTAATGTGCAGTAGCATACAAAAGCAAAATGGATGTGCCCACATTCAATGAGGTTGTCACTGGTCATAAAATAAATTGAGAAAAGAAAATTTGCAGAAAATTAGCTGGCGATTTACAAAAGGTGGATAATAATAATGAGAGACATGGTAAATATATAATTATTTCACAATTGCATATACAAGGGAATAGGAACATATACATGTTGTCATTGAATAATGCTTATTGCATCTAAAATAAAGAGGGGATTATATTGAATAGACTAAAACTCAAAAACAATGAAATCCTTTGTCCTGATGGATTGCACCCATAGATTTTAAAAGGTATCTAAAGAGACAGTAAAGACAGAACCAATCATATATAATAATAATAGCGCCAGGGGACTAGAGAATAGCCACAGTGATTCCTTCATTAAAAGGAAGCCGAAAGTGCTCATAAAATAAAAAGGCCAGGCAGTCAAACATCAATGGTTGGAAAAGTAATGGGATCCTTACTATAAGACCATAAGACGTAGGAGTGGAAGGAAGGCCATTCGGTCCACAGCCCTTAATTCCTTGGGACATCAAGAATTTATCAATCTCTGCCTTGAAGACATTTAGCGTCCTGGCCTCCACTGCACTCTGCGGCAATGAATTCCACAGGCCCACCACTCTCTGGCTGAAGAAATGTCTCTGCATTTCTGTTCTGAATTTACCCCCTCTAATTCTAAGGCTGTGTCCACGGGTCCTAATCTCCTCACCTAACGGAAACAATTTCCTAGGGTCCACCCTTTCCAAGCCATGTATTATCTTGTAAGTTTCTATTAGATCTCCCCTTAATCTTCTAAACTCCAATAAATACAATCCTAGGATCCTCAGCCTTACTAAAGAGAATGAAAGAACATTCAGGATGATATGTAACGATGAATAGTCGACAAGGGTTTCAAAAGTTAAAATCTCAGCTGATCAACATACTTGGAATTTTATTGAGGTGAAGAGAGAATAGATAATGGTAATGTCGATGATGTAATTTATTTGGATAGTTAAAATCAGTTCAAAAAGGCTTCTCAAAATAGATCATTGAAGAAGGTTTAAGAATGCAGATTCAGGGACAAGTGGCAGAATGGTTTGCTAGTTGGTTTCAAGATTTGAAATACAGCCTCAGATTGAAAGGTAAGCAATCAAGAGTGGCAGAAGGTGTGAAGTGATATTGCACAAGTATCAGTGTTGGAATCACTGCTATCCACAATTTACATTAACTATTTGAACTTTTGAATCAAGACTACAATTTCTAAATTTGGGTAATGGTAAATGGGGGGGGGGGGGGAAGCAGGGTAGGATAATCAGTAAGGACAGCACTGCAGAAATTTACAGGAGGATATTAATAAACTTCAGTTGATTTCTCCAAGGTTAACAGAGATAAACATGAGATATTACATTTCGATAGGAGAAATTTGGAAGGCGCAAGTATCGATCACTAGATGAATAAAATAGCTGAGTGCCTACACACCAACCATGAAAAGTTGAGCATTATATAAAAAGGTCAAACTAAGCACTATATTACATCATTTCCAGAAGAATAGAATTGAAAAGTTGTGAAGAGAGCATAAGGAAGCCACAAAATTATATACAAAAAGATAGATAGATTTTAAGTGTGCAAAAATGTTGAAAATGGAGTGTGATGGCGGAAAATGTCAACTTTGGGAGAAAGAATAAAAAGGAGCAGCATGTTATCTAACTGGTGAGAGATTGCAGAAATATCTGGGTGCCCTTGCGCATGAATTTAAGTTCAGTAGGCAGATACAGCAACTAGGAGTCAATACACGTAATGCTGGAAAAAGCACAGCAGCCAGGCAGCATCTAAAGAGCAAGAGAGTTGACGTCTCGGGTGTGACAGACGGGCAAACCCAAAACATGGATTCCTTTGTTCCTCAGATGCTGCTTGATGTGCTGTGCTTTTTCCAATGCCACACTTTATTGACTCTTACTTCTCCAGCATTTGCAGTCTTCGCTATTCATAGATACAGCAAGTAATTAGGAAAGCTAATAGAATGTTGCTCATTGAGTGTGAAACTGAATATGAAGATAGAGAGGTTATGCTTAAATATAGAAGGTATTTATGAGACTCTCTGCAGTACTGTGGCACAGTACTGGTCACCTTATTTAAAGCGGGATCTAAATGCATTGGAAACCATTCAGAAAAGGTTTACTAAATATTGGACCAATTGAGCTTTTGTGATCTTTAGAAGGATATCAGGTGACTTGATTGAAAATATGAAATCCTGAGGGGTTTGGCCAGGTTGAATGTGCCAGGGAGGAGCAGGAGAATCGACATTTTGGGCAAAAGCCCAAAATGAGGTTGATGATGGTCTTATGCTCAAAACGTCGATTTCTCTGCTCCTCGGATGCGGCCTGACCTTCTGTGCTTTTCCAGCATCACACTTGATTCTGATCTCTAGCATCTGCAATCCTCACTTTCTCCATTCCAGTAGGCTTCAAGGAATAATCATTTAATTCGTATATCCGAGATTCTATTCTCTGAACTTTCAGTAGGTTGAGAGAAGCAGGGAACAAGTAACCCCCCATCCTGTAGCTATGGTAGCCAAGTCCTTCTGACTTAAACAAAAACAAAAATTGCTGATAACGCTCAACAGCTCTGGTAGTATCTGTTGAGAGAAATCATAGTTAACGTTTCAGGTCCAGTGACGTTTCTTCTAAACATGGCTCACTGGACCCAAACATTAACTTTGACTTATCTCCACAGTTGTTGATAGACCTGCTGCAATTTTCCAGCAAATTCGCTGTGATCCATAGAATTGAGGTCATCAAAAACTGTGTTCACACTTGACGAGGTCCATGTGCTTGTTGAATTACAATGGCTCCCAGTTAAGCAACAAAACTAGTTTGGCTTTAAAAATCCTCAATGATCTCACCTCTACCTTCTCACCCCTCCAAGATATCCACACTGACCAGTTTTGGATTCTTGAGAGTGTCACTTGACTGTTCTGCCTTTGGTAGCTGCAATTTCAGCTGCTCAGCCAACTAGTTCTGGAATTGCCTCATTAAACCTCTGACTTGACTCTGCTTTGTTATGGACCGAAAAATCTTACATCAATCTTTTTGTATTCTGCTCTAATTCTTACCAGCTAATCATCAAATTTTATTTTATAACAATTCAAAGCACTTTAAAAATGCTGTTAAAACAAAACGCACTATATAAATGAAAGTTGCTCTTGCCTTGAATATACATTTTTTTTAAAATTATAAAAATGCTTGGATATTTTTTCTTTCTTCCTCTACAAAAGCTTCCACTATCCCAGAAACAGTAACAGAGATGCAAAGTAAAAGACAACTTGTACTTAATGTTAACTTGTACTTATAAGTAACAAGTTAAAAATTAAAAATTAAAAAGAGGAAAATTGAGGAAGGAAGTCTCAACACTATTACCAGGTAAAGAAAAGCTTCATGTGCTTTTCTGCACTACATTTTCAACATCTTAAGGGTGACTACCTGAGACAGAAACTAAAATAATTGTGGAATGTAAACATAGTAACTTCTTGAGCTTAATCCACAGAAGCTGTATGCTGGATCAGTTGAATACAGCCCTTGCAAGAATTAGCTTGGTTGAGACTGATAGGTAAAGGGATCAAGGAGTGTATAAGTGACTCAGTCAATTACAAACCTCTTTTGGAAGAGAACAAATATGCCATTTTAAAAATAATTTATTTAAATTCACTAGAATAATGTTAGTATTTTTCACAAAAATATCAGCTTGGCTTTTACAATCCATTTTGAAAAGATACAAGCCAAATAATTTTGATAAATGGTATGAGAGAAAACATTCAAAAATACTTCAGTTGAAAATCAGAATTTGCCATTACACAGCCAATTTGGTCAAGTATAAAAATTAATATGTTCTAACATTCACTTTTTACTGTTTACCAACATTTCTTATTAGTTAAACTTTAAAACAAGTTCTAATATACCATTATTTTGACATGTTTCCAAGACTACAAAGATTATGAAGGTGCAAGCTAAGTCGAGTTTGAGGGCACTTCAAATGTATCCAAATACATGGGACCGTTTACACAACCCTAAACCATGAAAAGCAATTTAAAAACACACTTCCAAAAACAATCACAACCTGCTCTGAAATTTATAGGCTAATAAAACTTGTATTAGGCATTTGCTGTCCTTCTAACCACAATTATGATCTTTACTCTCTCCAGCTTTGTGTAGGGTTACTCTAAAACATGTTTAAAAATACTTCATTCATACCTGATCAGGCACATGGTGACTTCCAATACCATCTTCCAGCATTTCTGAACCATCACCACTCACAGCTTTTGATGCCAACAGACCTGCAGCACAGAATTATGAAGAACCCTATCGTCAGTATATTTACTCACTTTTCCAATGAAATACAAAACAAATAAAAAGAGTATAATTTTAATACCCCATTCTCTATTCAATCTTCCAAAGGAAGAGAGGAAGGCTATCTGTGGCTCACATTTTACTTTTCCTGTACAGTTATGCTGAACCCTGCAGTATTGAGCACTACAGAGAAAGATGACTTTATACAAGAAAGTTAGCATTGCTTCAGCGGTCAGATTTATATTAGCTTATGAGAACTGAAGAGATATGCTACTTGACTTGATCAGTCAATTGCTGGGATGTACAGCTTATGCAGCTGGCACCAGTGAAATTTGTGCATACAAATTTAACCTGAAGCAACACTAACTGTTTGTGGGGTAAGCAGACATCTTATTGAACTGGAGACCGCACTTAGTGGAAGATGCCAGCTGCAAAACTACTGCATAGTAGTTTAATTTGTTGTTCAGGTTTTCCAAATATGTTTACTAAGTGCAGGAACAAGGCGTCAGCAAAAAAAAAGCCTCTCTTATTGCAATGATGATGCAGATCTTCATGTCTGATACCTAATGAGCAGAAAAGATTGGCTTCTGGACTCAGGTTTCATTCAGAAAATAATTCATGAGTAGATGCTCCCTTCTCCTTGGGGAAAAAAATGCATATAGAATATTTAAATTTGGGAGAAAAAGAAGTTACAATAAAGTGAACAAAATGATAATGTTCATCATTGGCAGCATCACTTGTTGCTCATCCCAATTCCACTCAAAAAAGTGGCTTGCTAGACCTTGCAGAATACATCTAAAAATCAACAACAAGGCTGACAGTCTGGAGCAACAAGTAGATCACAATGGATAAGAATGACAGATTCCCTTCCCAAAAAGGCCATTAATAAGCTAGACATATTTTTATAAATTTCAAATACAGTTTCCACAGTCGCCATTATGGACACGAGCTTTACAGTCCAGATTTTATTAATTGAATGCAACAGTTGTCATGGTAGGATTTGAATCCATTGTGATTCATACAGGTCTCTACATTACAAGTCCAGTGACATCATCACTAAACAATTGTCGCACTCAATAAAATGTTCCAAATCCCATGTCATACAACAGAATCTCATTAATTTGATTACTACAAGTCTGATAGCTGATAATTAAAACTCATAAGCAGTGGACCAACCAAACCCTACCTACTAGTTCTGCTGTGTCCCTTCAGGGAAATGACAGTACTTCAGACCTGATAAACAGAATGCCTCTTGTGACTTACTAAGCAATTTGTTTTTGGAAACTCAAACAGGTTGACAGGGTTTTATACAGAACAGACATCCAAATGACCAAAAATAGGCCAGTACTCGAATTTTCAATTAATTCTAACCTGTGATTTTGTTGAGGCGTGCTCTTTTTGCCTGGAATGAGCAAATGACACTAGTTTTCCTCTTCCTTGTGCCTGATGTTTCTGCAGGTCCGAAAGTCTGCTTTGGCTCATCAAAGGTCAATGGCTCAGAGTTTCCTGAGTAACAAAAATAGTCGCCATTAAGGTTCAACATCACAGTACAGATCTTTACTGAAATTAATTCAGATTTAAAGTCAATTTACTTTGAGTAGAGACAAATAAACTCCTACAGTGATATAATCACTGATCTTTGTCAATTAAACACTGCTATTTCTGACTATTTGATGCCCATGCTCTGTCCTAAATGCAATGAAATAGTGCATAATCTATTTTGTATCTTGCCCCAATATCTATACTTCATGTAAAAAAAAAAGGCAAATTCAACCACTTAAATTTTTCTGTGAAGACCTCACTGTCTATTTGCCCTGCAGCTCACATTGTTTACCAGTTGGCCTTCTCTGCTACAATAAGGTTACAGTGGCTCAGGAGCCATTACAGCTATTTTCTAATCAACTGATTCAAAACATTATATTTTATGGCACTTAATCACACTCATTCTGTATTTGTTCAGATCCCTGATCATGTGTTTAATAATAACTTGTATATTTCTTTCTTTCTTTCTATCTGTTGAGTGTTGACTCCTTGAACCTCTACAACTTCACAAGCACTGCTTGGCCCTTTGATATCTTTTCCAATAACAGTCAATCAATTTCTGAAACATTATCTGTCAGAACTATATTGGTATAGTCATTTATATACAAACTGCATTCAAAACAACATTGGATTAGGCAATGCAAAGACCTTTTAGGGTCATTAATATTCTAAACTAAATGTTTACTCCTTGTATTTAATTCACTAACAGCTGAGCCGCTGATATTTGGAGTGGGTCTATTGACTGGGGAATGACAGAATATACCTCCGGGGGATTTTAAATAATACAGCAACAGGTTCTAGCAGATACACTAATAGATAAAACTAAAATACTGAAAAGTTGATATTTAAAGAACTAGAAAATTTTTGAAAAGTCCATGATATTTCTTGATTCTTAATCTTTATTAAGAGCCTAAATATAATACACTGCAATTTGGACAAATTCTAACCCTGAGCTGTTAATCCTCATATATAGTTCATATGTTATGGAGCAGTTAAGGGATTTTCATCACAAATGAACTGCAAGCTACAAAATGCCATTGAAAATGAGAGAGTATGGTGACCTGACAATACTAACGCTTCTCAGTTTCAGCCTTCTTGCCTTGGATGAGGGATAACTGGCGCACCCCTTCATCCAATTAGAACATCTAGTCACGGCAGATGGTGTCCTCTTGTACTGAGTGAAAGCTGCATTGCCACTGATTCCACCTTTTGGGACAGTCACCTAATACAGGATACTTAGTCATCTCTCATTTGTGTGGATGAAAATTAATTCTCATCTTGGTGTACAGAATATAAATGCAAATGAGTAAAGTTGCTGCAAATCTAAAAGACAAAATTCTTTTGGCTGAAAACTGTACTTTCTGGGACAGCCCAAGGACATAAAGAACTGCTATGTAAATGCAAATTGTGCGTGCCTTGGAACAATTTTGACACCTTCAGCCACAAGGCCATTACCTCTGGCATTAACTACCGAAACTAGTTTTTAAACTTCTGGCCAGCCTTGCTTTAAGACACTCCTTAAAATCTCTGGCCAAGCTTTTCTAATATCTCCTTATGGTTGAGTCAAACTTCAATTTTAAATACTCCCTATGAAAAACAATTTATTTGTATTTACACTTCAGACTTGTTTCATCAATGCAGAAACACAAACAAAATGTATAAAACAGGAGTTGGACGCTGTGCACGTATCCATGTTGTCCATTTGGGAAACAGTTAACCAGCTTGATTCAGTCCCAATAAAAGTCTCAATTACATCAACTCTCAAACTACCGAAATCAAGGCAATAACTTGTCTTCATAACAAAACCTTCAAAATGCTCAAATGAAATTCAGACAAAATCGATATTCCTTTGAAGAGTAATACCAAAATTAAACAATGTACAATGGTGGGGATCTGACAAAGTCTCTATAAAACTGACATTTCCCTGCTCTATTCCAGAAAAAATATAATAAAGCCAGCATTCCATGTGTCTTTCTGATTACATTTCATACCTCTGCACAAATGCTATATACACACATGTACACAAATTCTTTTGCTCCTCAGCACCCCGACTGTCAGTCAGTCAGTGGCCAAAGGCC
Organism: Chiloscyllium punctatum; assembly: GCF_047496795.1. Taxonomy (NCBI): domain Eukaryota; kingdom Metazoa; phylum Chordata; class Chondrichthyes; order Orectolobiformes; family Hemiscylliidae; genus Chiloscyllium; species Chiloscyllium punctatum. The sequence goes on from NC_092743.1 coordinate 32,514,196, forward strand.
AGAAAACAAAGATCATATATACAGAATACTTCTAGGTTAACATCTTGGTCTAATTCCCAGACCGACAAATATCTCATCATGATAGCAGATCATATATGGGTAGCTTTCAGAGCAAGAATAGAAATAGCAGAGTCACTATGTGGGTGGCATGGTAGCACAGTGGTTAGCAATGCTGCCTTACTTTGCCAAGGACCCTGCTTCCACAGTGTAGGAATTCTACAGCAATTTATGGTTAAGAACAAGGAAGCAATCACAGCAAAAGTTATTTGAATATAGTTTCATTGTGCACTAGCTAACATTTGAAGAATTAGAATAGGTGGCCAAAGGAAAACAAAAACAAAGGGAAGAGATCTGAATGGGCATAAAAGAAGAGGATGATTGCTTCTGTTGAGAATAAATCATCAAGTGGGAGTCATAGGATTAAATGTCCCCTTTCTGTGCTGTAATTTATATTAGCAATTCCTACTTCATAGTCCCCAGTTCTCTGGGCCTGGATAGATTGTGTGCAAGACAAAGGAAAATTTTGCTATTTAAAACTTAAATTGCATTCAACTGCATGGGGCCCAAGCTCTGGGTTTGTTCCCTCAACAGTTCTCTTATAAGCCTTATCAAAACTTCACACTAAACAATGACTAAGTTTTGGTCATCTGTCATAATTTCTCTCTGCATGGTTGTGTTAAATTTTGTCTGATACATTAAAGTCAGGTATTATATAAATTACACTAACCTGAGATAGCAAAAGATGCAAGTTCTTCTGTTTTTTTGTGCACTTCCTCCTCTGGTTCTTTAACTTCTGACATCACTCTCCCTTTCTTGAAGTGGGATCCTCTCCCCACTTTTCTCTCCATCTTTTCCTTATTAACCCTGGGTTTGCCGACTGTCTTATTCTTTGCAGCAGCTGCTGCTGCTGTAGCAGCTTTAACAAGAGCTAACCAGTCCTATGAAGAAAATGTTCCATCCTTCAGAATCATTTCATTTGAGAGAAGAGGAAAAAAAAGTAGAAGAGCGTTGCAACTCTGAAGTCTCAATATGTTTTTTCCTTAAAGTTTCAGGAGTTTATCCATCAGGATTTCAGGTCGGGTCCCCTAAAGTGTGCTGAGGTAGCTGATTTTGGGTGCAGTGGTGGAGGAAATACAAATGGCCTATGTGCCCAATTCCAGAGGAAAGCATCAGGCAGGTCTGTTGTTCCTTACTGCAATGTAATGGCAATAGCTGGAAATGGATTGGTGGTTAAGACAGAATTGTGTTTTACCTTAATTACTCAATGCCTTGGTACAGGATGACCACCATTACCAGTAGGACCTTACTCAACACATCGAGAGCCAACACATTTAGATTTGATGAGAACTATTGGAAAAAAACACTGACCATTATTGCTTTCCAGTTTTTCTTAATACTGCTCATGGACAAAACGTCAGTTGTCCCAACTCAAAACAAAAACATGCATCTTTTCCTTTTCCTCCCCAAAAGCATTTTAAACAAATGCTGTGGATTCTATGATCAGAGGATTTGAAGGCCCATAAATGTTGTATGCATATAGTTATAATAATTACAGTAAATTTTTCAAATGACATGCCTGAGAAGTAATGATACTGGCGAATCAAAAATTAATGTTAATGTCTTGAGTCACGAAGGAGCAGCTGAATCTAGTGAATGGTGCTTGAGAACAGTGGAAAGCTAAGACCAGAGCAAGAACAGATCAGTCTTAACTATCATAGACTTTGACAAATTTTATACGGTTATGTGAGCAGGACTGACTGTTCGCTTTTTAAAAATAATTATCTGAACTTTGAAAATAATTAGCTTTGAAAAAAAAAAGTTGTCAAATTGCCAATTGGAGAAATGCAGGATAATGAAGTTTCTCTATATATTATAAATTGTGTGCAGTACAAACTTCCTATCTTCAAACCTTGCTATATGGACACACTGTTTTACATTTATTGTTGCAAATATCAAAGTCAACATTTCTCATTCAATTTTGCTATGTCAAGTATGATAGAATCGTCAGCTCTATGTAGTAGTTTATGGTAGTTCTATGGAAAGAGATATTTTAGTTTCTCTCAACTCCATTACCTTACATGTAAATAATATTTACCAATGGCTTGTGGGTAACACTAAAATTTATTAACACAGGTGCATAAATGGAAACAGCATTCATTTAAAGTAAATTTATTCAAGTTTGATCATATACAGAGAAATTTATAATGAGATAATTAATAAATTAAGATCAATTTTACATGAGGCAAAGAAAATTAATTAATTCAATTAATGCCAATATAAATCAATTGCTTTAGGTAGCTTTCCCTTGACTTTGCGAAGCTGCATGAAATGCCACGTGTTGCATGCAGGACTTTAAACATATTACCTATTGATCACAGGAAGTCAGTGAACACTATTTGTTAATAGGGAAATGAATGGCCATAAAACTTGAATTTTAATTGCAGATAAGCATATAAAGGCAGGTAAAAAAATAGGTAGCCTGCTTATTCTTCACTTTGGAATAATGAGTAAGCATACTACAGATAGTTTGAGGAAAAAAGATCAAAATGGGCCAGGGAAGCACAGAGATAAAGAGCAAAAGATTTTTTAAAAAGATTTAGAGTGGCAACATAAGCTAACCAGGCTATTTTAAAAATGCACAGGTCTGGGTTCCTTACAAAAAGGATGCAGAGGCACAGTAGAAAATTCAAACATATTCCCAAGTTTGATATCAAAACCTGAGATAATGTCTTTCAAGATGAACTGTTCACAGCTGAGGCTCTCTTCTACAAGGTTTGGAAGGTAGACCAATGGGTCTTTAAAATTATAAAAGTACTTGACCCAGACACAAATTTTTCACTGTGAAACAGAATAAAGTTAAGCTTTCAATATAGTCACTAATAAATCCAATAATTAATCCAAAACAAAAAGTTTAACCCAAAGAATTACAATGAGGAACTTTCTTACACAAGGATTAGTGGAGGCAAGCAGCAAAGTTGTATGGAAGAAATAAAAACTCGGGACAAAGGAATAAACAGGAAATTAAATGGAAGAATTTGGCTGGAAATAAAGCTTGTACGCAACACATACAACATTTAGTTAAGCAGCAGTTTGCCAAATAACTTGTTCTGGGCTGTGACAAGAGTTGGGCGGCGGGGTGGGAAAACAGATACGAAAGTCATATAATCTGTGGATTATTAATCCAGAAACTCAGCTCATGTCAAGGGACCCGGGTTTAAATCCTGCCACATCTGATTTCAAATACAATAAAACATCTGGAATTAATAATCTACTGATGACCATAAAACCACTGTCACAGGGTCATAGAGATGTACAGCATGAGAACAGATCTTCCGGTCCAACTCGTCAATGCCAACCAGACATCCCAACCCAATCTAATCACATTTGCCAGCATCCGGCCCATAAACCTCCAAACCCTTCCTACTTATATACCCATCCAGACACCTTTTAAATGTTGCAACTGTACTCTCCTCCACCACTTCCTCTGGCAGCCCATTTCACACACACACCACCCTTTGTGTGAAAAATTGTTTAGGTGTCTTATATCGTCTCTCACCCTAAACCTACACCCACTAGCTCTGGGCTCCCCCAACCAAGGGAAAAGACCTTGACTACTTACCCTATGCATGCCCCTTATGATTTTATAAACCTCTATAAGGTCAACCCTCAGCCTCCAACATTCCAGAGAAAACAGCTCCAGCTTACTCAACCTCTCAGTATAGCTCAAATCCTCAATGTGACAACATCCTGTAAATCTTTTCTAACCCTTTCAAATTTCACAACATTGTTACGATAGGAAGGAGACCAGAATTGTATGCAATATTCCAAAAGTGGTCTAACCAATGTCCTGTACAGCCACAACATGACCTCCCAACTCCTCAATACTCTGACCATTAAAGGAAGCATACCAAACACCTTCTTCACTATCCTATCTCTCTGCGACACCACTTTCATGGAGCAGTTAACCTGTACTCCGAGGTCTCTGTTCAGCAATACTCCCTAGGACCTGACCATTAAGTGCTGCTAGGATTTGCTTTCCCAAAATGCATTGTCTCACATTTATTTAAATTAAATTCCATCCGCCACTCCGCAGCTCATTGGCCCATTTGATCAAGATCCTGTTCTAATCTAAGGTAACCTTCTTCGCTGTCCACTACACCTTTAATTTTGGTGTCAACTGCAAACTTATTAACTATACCACTTATGCTCACATCCAAATCAATTACGTAAATGACAAGTAGTGGTGGACCCAACACCGATCCTTGTGGCACTCCAATGGACACATGCCACCAGTCTGAAAAACAACCCTCCACAACCACTCTGTCTTCTACCTTTGAACCAGTTCTGGATCCAAATGGCTAGTTCTCCCTGTATTCCATGAGATCTAACCTTGCTAACCAGTCTCCAATGGGGAACCTTGTGGAATGCCTTACTGAAGTCCATATGGATCATGTCTACTGCTCTGCCCTCAATCCTCTGTTACTTCTTCAAAAAGCTCAATCAAGTTTGAGACATGATTTCCCATGCGCAAAATCATGCTGACTATCCCTAATCAGTCCTTGCCTTTCCAAATACACATATATCCTGTCCCTCAGGATTCCCTCCAACAACTTGCCCACCATCGACATCAGGCTCACAAGTCTTTGCTCCTTGGTTTGTCCTTACCACCCTTCTAAAACAGTGGCACCACGTTAGCCAACCTCCAGTCTTCCGGCACCTCACCTGTGACCAGTGATACAAATATCTCAGAGAGACCCAGTAATCACTTCCCTAGCTTCCCACAGAGTTCTAGGGTACATCTGATCAGGTTCAGGGGATTTATCCACTGTTATACATTTCAAGAAATCCAGCATTCCCTCCTCTGTAATATGGACACTTTTCAAGATGGCACCATCTACTTCCCTACATTCTATAATCTTCCATATCCTTTTCCACAGTGAACATTGATGCAAAATACTTGTTTAGTATCTCCCCAGTCACCTGTGGCTCCACACAAAGGCCATCTTGCTGATCTTTGAGGGGTCCTATTCTCTCCCTAGTTACCCTTTTGTCCTTAATGTATTTGTAAAAACCCTTTGGCTTCTCCTTAACTCTATTTACCAAAGCTATCTCATGTCCCCTTTTGGCCCTCCCGATTTCCTTCTTAAGTATACTCCCACTGCCTTTATACTCTAGGGATTCACTCGATCTATCCTGTCTATACCTGACATATGCTTCTTTCTTTCTCTTAACCAAATCCTCTATTTCTTTTGTCATCCAGCATCCCCTATACCTACCAGCCTTTACTTTCACCCTAACAGGAATATACTGCCTCTGGACTCTCCTTATCTCATTTCTGAAGCCTTCCAATTTTCCAACTGTCCCTTTATCTGCGATCATCTGCCCCCAATCAGCTTTTGAAAGTTCTTGCCTAATACCGTAAAAATGAGCCTTCCTCCAATTTAGAACTTCAACGTTTAGATCTGATCTATCCATTTCCATCACTATTTTAAAACTAATAGAATTGTGGTCGCTGGCCCCAAAGTGCTCCCCCACTGTCACCTCAGTCACCTGCCCTGCCTTATTTCCCACAAGTCAGTCAAGTTTTGCACCTTCTCTAGTAGGTACATCCACATACTGAATCAGAAAATATTCTTGTACATGCTTAACAAAATCCCTCTCCATCTAAACCCTTAACACTATTGCAGTCCCAGTCGATGTTTGGAAAGTTAAAATCCACTACCATAACCACCCTATTATTCTTACAGATAACTGAGATCTCCTTACAAGTTTGTTTCTCAATTTCCCTCTGACTATTAGGGGGTCTATAATACAATCCCAGTCAGGTGATCATCCCTTTCTTATTTCTCAGTTCCACCCAAATAACTTCCCTGGCTGTATTTCCATAAATATCCTCCCTCAGTACAGTTGTAATGCTATCCATTATCAAAAATGCAACTCCCCTTCCTCTCTTGCCTCCCTTTCTGTCGTTCCTGTAGCATTTGCACCTTGGAACATTAAACTGCTAGTCCTGTCCATCCCTGAGCCATGTTTCTGTAATTGCTATGATATCCCAGTCTCATATTCCTAACCATGCCCTGAGTTCATCTGCCTTCCCCGTTGGACCTCTTGCATTGAAATAAATGCAGTTTAATTCATGAGTCCTACCTTGTTCTCGGCTTTGTCTCTGCCTGCCCTGACTGTTTGACTCTATTCTTTTCTCATTGCCCATTGTTGGAAAAACCTACATAGTTCATGGAGGTCCTTCGGAGAAAGATATCTGCCATCTTCTCCTGGTCTGGCCTACATATAACTCCAGATCCACAATGTGGTTGACTCTCAACTGCCCTCTGAAAGGGTCTAGCAAGTCACTCCGCTGTATCAATCGCTACAAAATCTCAAAAACAAAAAAAAAGGAAACCAGACAGACTACCTGGCATCATCCTCGGCACTAGGTTCAACACCGCTTACTATGTTCTGTACCACCAGCAGGTCAGACCCAGCAGCACAGTGCTATCCAATCAGGAGGAAGTTGCCCTGGGATTCTTAACAGCCTCTAAGTTGTCTCACGGCATCAGGTTAAATACGGGCAAGGAAACCTCCTGCTAATTACCATGTAGCGTCTTCTCTCAGCTGATGAATCAGCATTCCTCCATGTTAAACAACATTTAGAGTAGGCACTGAGGGAGACATGGGTTTAAAACTTACTCTGGGTGTGGGATTTCATTGCCCACCACTGTGTGCGAGTGACAGCAGCACTACTGAGCAATCTGGTGAGGTCGTAAAGGACATCACTGCTAGACTGAATCTGCAGTAGTTGGTGAGGGAAGCAATAAGAGGGGAAAAACATACTTGCCATCACCCTACCGACCTGCCTGCTGTAGATACATCTGTTCAAGACAGTGTGGGTAAGAGTGAACACCATATAGTACTTATGGAGATGAAGTACCACCTTCACGTTGAAAATATCCTCCATCATGTTGTGCAGCATAATCACTGTGATAAATGGGACAGACTTTGAACGGATCTAGCACTCAGAAGTATACATCCATAAAGTGCTGTGAATTATCAAAAGCAGTAGACTCGATACAACATGCAAATTTATGGTCTGGCATATCGCCCACTCAGTCAGTACCATCTAGCCAGGGAAACAACCCTGATTCAGAGAGGGTACGGAGAGGGTATGCCAGGAGCAGCACCAGACATAACTAGCAATGAGGTGTCAATTAATGAAGCTAGCAAACCGAACTGTATGCAAAACAGCATAAGCAGTAAGCAATAGAGTTAAGCCAGCCCACAACCAACAGATCAGACTTAAGCTCTGCAGTCCTGCTTATCCAGTTATGAACAATGAAACTACTCACTGGAGTAAAAGGACCCACAACTATTCCCATTCTCTACAATTAAAATAGTCCAGCACCTCAGGGTAAAAGATAAGAATAACAGTTGCAGAAATCTTCAGCCAGAAGTGCCAAGTGAATAATCCATCTCAGTCTCCGCCGGCAACACAAATGCCAGTCTTCAACTAATGTAAATCACTCCACGTGATCCCAAGAAAATGTTGGAGACACTGGATATAGCACTGGCTATAGGCCTTGACAACAGTCCGACAACAGCACTGAAGACCTGTGCTCCAGAACTTGTCGCAACCCGAGCCAAGTGGTTCTGGTACAGATAATATTGTGGCATTGACCGACAATGTGGGAACATGCACAGGAAAAAAGCAGAAGAATCCACCCTGCCAATTACAGCCCAATCAGTCTCTGCTCTGGATGATCAGTAAAGTGATGGAAGGTGTCATCAACAGTTCTATCAAACACCACTTCCTTAGCAACAACCTGCTCACTGACACTAAGTTGCAGTTTCTCCAGGTCCACTCAGCTCCTGACCACATTATAGCTTGGCTTAAACATGGACAAAAAAAGCTGAATTGCAGAGTTAAGCTTAAGAGTTAGCCGCCAATTAAGATATCAAGGAAGCCAAACAATTTCTATTCTAACAAAGGGGTATTGGACCAAAAACGTTAGTTCTGCTTTGTCTTCACAGATGCTGGCTGAGTTTATATGGCAATTTCTGCTTTAGTTTACTGATTGAAGTCATAGCTGGTAGATAGAAGGATGGATGCGGTTGCTGGCGATCAGTCATCTCAGCTCCAGGACATCTAGATTAGATTACATTACATTACAGTGTGGAAACAGGCCCTTCAGCCCAACAAGTCCACACCAACCCGCCAAAGCGTAACCCACCCATACCCCTAACCTAACACTATGGGCAATTTAGCACGGCCAATTCACCTGACCTGCACATCTTTTGGACTGTGGGAGGAAACTGGAGCACCCGGAGGAAACCCACGCAGACACGGGGAGAACGTGCAAACTCCACACAGTCAGTCATCTGAAGTGGCAAATCTCTGCAAGAGTTCCTCAGGGTAGTGTCCTAGGCCCAACCTTCTTCAGCTGCTTCATCATAAGGTCAGAATTGGGAACGATTCCAGAAAACTGCTCAGCATTATTCACAACTCCTCAGGATAGTTGAGCACTCCACATTCAAAAAGCAACAAAACCTGGACAATACCCAAGCCTGGGCTGAAAAATAGCAAATAACATTCACACCACAAAAATGCAAGGCAATAACCATTTTCAAGAAGAGAACACCTAACCATCACATCCCTTGACATCCAAATGGTGTTACCAACACTGAATCCCCCATTATCAACATCTTGGGGATTACCACTGACCAGAAACTAAACTTGACTAGTTATTTAAATAGAAAGTCAGATGCTAGGAATACTGCAGCAAGTAACTCACCAAAGCCTGTCTAACATCTACAAGGTACTGGTCAGGACTGTGATGGGCTACTCCTCATTTGCCTGGATGGGTGCAGCTCCAACAACAATGTGCTCAACACTATCCAGGACAATGCAGCCTGCTTGACTGGTACCACATCCACAAACATCTACTCCTTCCAACAACGCTCGGTATCATCTACAAGTTGCACTGCAGGAATTTGCCAAATCTTTTCAGAAAGCACTTTTCAAACTTATGACCACTTCCATCTAAAAGGACATGGATGGGAGATACATGGGACACCACCACCTCCAAACTGACCTCCAAGGCACTCACCATCCTGACTTAAAATATCTCACCGTTTCTTCAGTCACTTGGTCAAAAGCCTTGAAATTCATTCCTACAGGCATTGTGGGTCTACCTGCAGCACGTGGACTTCAGCAGTTCAAGGCGGCAGTATCACCTTCTCAAGAGCAACTAAGGACAAGCAAACTCATCTGTTGAGTTTGTTTTGAATATGTTTGTCTAGAAGTCAAACATTAGAAAAGCTCAGGAAATGTAATATTGAAGACAGAAAATGTTACTATTTTTAACAAACTTTTCACTTACAACAGGGATGGTCTTTTGATACAATTCCTTCAGTCAGCTGTTTTGATGAATTGCCTTTATTAAAAATTTACCAATTACTGGGCCTTCTAGAGGAGCACCGATCGTTATTGCATAGATCCATAAAGGTTCACAGCATAAATAAATTGAGGCCATTTGATCAAACCTTTGCCTATTTCATGCTCAGGTAATTCAAAGCAAAGTGCAACATTCACATGCTTCTCAGCACTTTGTACAGCCTTCAGTTCCAAGTTCAACAGAAACAGGACATCCACTTTCTGCACTCGAGCCAGTCTTTGAACTGCAGCACCCAATCACACCTCCCTCTTTTGGTTGCTCACTTCCTGAATATGGCACTGAAAATTCAAGATTAGTAGTAACATTACATTTTCTTAGGGTGAAACAGCCTACAGAGAAACTTTTTGGAAGACCAAGAAGAGGAAATTATGATTATTTAGACCACAAGAAGAGCAGGAGATCTGAATGTGCAAATACACTTCAGAGTTCAATAGGAACTACAGCAGATGACAATATTGTCAAAATATAAAAGGCAGCACAGATCAGTTTGAAGAAGCTCCAACAGGCTTTTGACAATTACTTTAATCTGAAAGCAAATACAATTCCTGAAAGAGTTCAGCATCCAAATGAAATTCATTAACACTCTCGACACTTCAGTGAAAACAACTATAACTATGTCTTTTACGAATTCTGATTTTAATGTGCCAATGTTTAAATTACTAAGGATTTTTACAGATTTATTTCAGTTCAAAGATCATTACCTTAGAGAAAACTATTAGAGGAATTGCAGAGCAATGCTGAGAAAAGGATAATCTCATCACAGGTCTGCAAGAGAATCCATTACAGTTTTTACATTCTAAAAATTGAAAGTCACATGTGACAACAGTAGATCAGACAACAGATGCTAAAAATCTATGTTAGCAACGTGGAACAACCAAGCCTCCCAGGCAAAAGTAGTGCACGTCTATTAAAAAGTGTTATAATAACCAACTTTCAGAAGTAGTGTAGAGACAGAATACAGCAGCATTAGAAACAATACTTAATACATCCATGTCAGAAATTGGTGACCCAACCAACTGGAGTTTGACAAAACTCATTTGTCATTGGGAAGCCAGATCTCAGCTTGTTTACTGTGGGTGAAGAAACAAAGCCACAGCATACAGTGATAAAATTATATGGGCCAAGCAAAACAAAAAGGTGCAAAGTAGCAGAGATTGTATATATAATTCAATCAAGAAAGCTCACCCTTGAGCACGCACACCTTAATGTTCCTGAAGCAGGAAATTCAGATAAAAAGAAAGTATGAAATAAGACGCAGATGAGAAGCGGAACGAGCAGTACAAGTCACTTGTGCTCATTAACCATTCTTTAATGAAAATTATTCAGGCCCCAACACAACCTGGTGAATAAATTGCAGTGGATTTGAAGAGAAATATTTCAATTCTTCATCTTCCAAGGACGATCAGTATCAGAGACCTAGTTAAGTCAGCAAGAATCCTCAAATAGCATGACTGCAATTTGAATCTCAGATTCACCAGTAACATAACCAGAGAGTAAATGAAATTATTAACCTTAATTATTCAGTTGAAATAAATATTTAAATAGAGCAAATATTCATGAGCAGATTAGGAATAAATATTGAAGATGGGTTTCATACAACACCATGAGAGCCAGCACGGAGGGGGAATGATAAACATCACAGAATTAGAACAATGATCAAGAAGAAACTACCTGGCACAGAGATCTCGGATATTATCAAGATGATGATGTTTGCTCTAGTAATCCAAGACAACACCATTTTTTTTCAATGGAATAGCTGTGTGCCAGGGAGTTTATGAAATTTCAAATGTTCTTAAAAAGGCAGGGAAGAGTTCCACTGCAAATGAAATTCAAGAACTTTAGAGTCCTCCAGATAAAGTTACAACTGACTACTTGATTTAGCAGGAACAACAACTTTCAACAAGGGATATTAAAAACCAAAAAAGGTTCTGAAGCAGAAATACCACACAGTGGCAAGGACAGAACCAAGACCAACATTCCTCAAATATTCCAAGTCTGAAGAGAGAATATTCTTGAAGAATTGTGAAACCCCCAGACTCCTTTAAATTTTGAAGTCCAAAGCTTGATGGGATCTGGAATAGTGACAAATGTAATTACAAACATGCAAGTGTGAATGTTAACTACTGAGGAAACAAGCTTTGGAAGAGATGCTGTCTAAGGTAACAGTTCCAAATGTGGTCATGCTGCAATAAGCTCCACCAAATCAGATTATGTTGTAGCATGGTTGGTTTGGGATAAGGAGAACCTCGTATGTTCTTGCATAATGAAGACCAATATACTAGATCGCCCAATAGTCTTAGCACAACGTCCATCTTACAAAAACAACTTGCACCCATTATGCAATAAACCACAACTTGTTCAAGGTAAGGGAATCTTCTCATTAACACTCAGATGGTGACAGCAAACTACTCCAACCACAAGCTGCCAGTGGCTTGCTCCCAACGCATAAATCCTTGTACATTGTGGTTGATGCCTAACCAAATGTTTTATGGCTACTGAACTATTTGATAGCTCCCTCAGTGATTAAAATTTATAGTGTAGATACATTAATGTATTCATTATCCCGGAATGCTTGGGCACTGTTCATGTTTGACTGAAATAGGATTATAATTTCCTTCCTTTCCCTTCTCCTCAGGATAACAACTCAACAAGGTAAAATGAGGAAGAGAGACAGCTCCATTCCAAATTCCTAGAACCTGTTGTAGTGGCAGATGATGGAGCAGTAAACTTGAAAATTGTACTCCCAGTCCCTTCGATTTTGTTTTGGCCATTGAGTAATCAAAACAAATGCACTGGGGAAACACTGAGTTCAAACATTAATCTGTATTAAGAGCAATGGCAAAGGTACAATAATTAGCTTCAGTGCCTATGATTTTAGTTTGGACTAGGAAAATGGAGTTAGTGAATTGGCCAGTGCTCCCCTCTTGTTCAATGTCTAATCCACTAGCTTGCATTTATGCATATGAATATCAAAGTACAGGGTCAGGCTTAATCTCTGTTTCAATGTGAGTTTGGTTATCAATGATCATTTAGGCAAGAACAAAAGGGAAACTGGTAACAACTAAACTAGAGCCCAACAGTGAGATACGAAATATAAAAGCTTTGAAAAAGCATTGTAATGAGAAGTACAACTATAAAGCATAGGTTTCCTCAGTTATAGCCTGCTAGTACCATGTCAATAGCACTTTTCAATGGTAAAAACAATTACTTGCAATAAACTGCTCATGGATTTACCTGTCCTTTGGCATCTTCAGGCATCGATTTTATATGCATTCGCTTCAGAGACCGTATAACTCCATCATAAAACTGCACTGTGTAAGTACCTGTGAAGGGCCAATTAGGGTAGTTACAATCATTTAGAAGACTACATTGCAAGATAAACGGAAATCAGGAAACAACTGTATCGACATTGGTTAAACCACAAAAATGGCTTAATTTGAATTCCTTTGTATAGCTACTTGGTTCACATGGTTCTTAATCATACCATAAACTCCAACTGTAGAGAGTCTGGTCAGATTATTAGTTGGTTACAAAAGCCACATACTCCTGCACAGTTAGTGTGAAAATGCAACCCACTCACTTTTTTGTAAGTGCAAATGTTTAGAAAAGTTGAAATAGTCCCTCCAGAAAGGAAGGCAACACTTGGCTTCAATCATTCTCTCATACTGAATGGAGAAGACAGTGGACTCTTAAGTTGATGTCACTTAAGCATTGTTCATTCAGGTGAAACCTCAAGGTGTTTCAGAGGTTTACGGAAAAAAGACTGCTGCTGAGAAAAAGGAGATGCACACAGCACAGATGCCCATATAATTGCTCAAAAAGGTGAGTTTTAAGTAAGCAGGGAAAGGGATTCCAGAGCTGGGTCTAGACAGCTGAAGTTATTCAGCAATGCTAGGATAAGAGAAAAGAGAACATACACAAGAAACTTCTAGTATAATGGAGTAGAGAGTTAAAAACATGAAAAATAGGGGCATGATTAGGCCATTCAGCCTTTTCCATCATTCGATGAGCTAATGACTGATCTTTTACTTCAAAATCATGCTCCTGCACAACCCAGTATTTAATATTTAGAAATCTATCAACTACAGTCCTGAATATACTCATTGAGGCTCCACAGCTCTCTAGGTTAGAGAAATCTAAAGATTAATTGCCGAGTAAAGAAATTCCCACTCATTTCAGAGCTAAATGGTCCTTAATTCTGCCCCTTAATTCTAAGCTCATATCCTCTGATTGTAGAGGACCTCTCCAGCCAGGATGGACATCTTTCATCCACCTATCTTGTCAATCTCTAAGTATTATGTATGTTTGCATGAGAATATCTTTCAATCATCTAAACTTCACAGAATATAAATAAGGTCTATTTAACTTTGTCATTGGCAATCCCTCCATCCAAGAGTTCCTTGAGTGAAATTTTTTGCTGCAGGTAGTCAAATAGATAAAAAGGGATTTAAACACATGTACAACATGTAACATGAGGCATTGGCAGCACAGCAAGACAAGGTTGTCAACAGTGTTTTGGATGTGCTGAAGTTTCCAAATGTTAAAAGGTTAGAAAGATGGCATAAAGACTGAAAATCATAATATCTCCAGCTAACAAAGGAATGAATGAATGGATCAACAACCAATAGGCTCTGATAGGCATACAGGTAGGTAATGTTACAGAGACAGAAGTAAACAACAAATTTTTGTATCAAGGGCAAACAGGATTGTAGAAAACTGAAATCAATGTTAAATAAGGAACAGTTCTTGTTCAGCTTGACAGCACAGTTAGAAAAAAAAATGCAGAAATTTAATAAGTACAAATTTTGCAAGGATAAACACAATAACTTCAATCTTCCTAATACTTTATTGAAGAAAAGTATACATCATTCATACTGAGCATCAAATGGGCAGTCAGAGAACACAAAGAAGTGAAATAAAGAAAAATTGTAGATGGGATAAATGCAGCACCTCCAAAAACAATCTCAAGTCAATGTCCCTCTTGGGATTCTATTCTTTCTTCTCCAGTTCCCAGATGTAAGTTTTCCCTTCAATATTCTCTTTCATTTATAATAGTGTCTTTGACCTCTATCTTCCAGTTTACAAGATTAAACCTCTCCCCAGCTTCAGACACTTTAATAAATATTGCATATGCTGGAATTTTGAAACAAACACAGAAAATGCTGCAGAAACTCAGCAGGTTTGGCAGTGCCAGTGAAGAGAGCAAAACAGTTAAAGTGGAGTCCAATATTCCCCTTCCTCAAAAACAAAAAAAAGTGATATTAGACTCAAATCATGTTTCCATGGATACTGCCAAGTCTGCAAAGTTTCTTCATGATGTTGTGTTTACTTCAGATACTTTGCCTGATTGCACCTGTTGGCATGAAAGTTACTGAGCTATTGTCCTCACCATTCACATTTTTCAGTAAAAACACTCAGTCTGCAAAAAAAAAGTTGTAATTTCTCCACTTTCTGTCAATTCAATAGACAAATATCATCAGCATTTTAAATTTGTCAAATTGAAACAAAAAGATCCTTATCTTGTCGAGCCATCAGTACCAATTCAATTCTCAGTCAAATGACTAATATGAGCTATCATTCTTTTTTACAAAAATAAAAAAAAAACGGTCATATCTGCAGTGGTTGAAATCTAACGATTGAGTTATCAAAGGGCACCTTTGTAAATTTACATCTGAACTCATTAAATGCAATAACTTATGAACTGGGTTGGGGCATTGCTCTTCTCCTTTGTACAACATCAAGGTTATGTTTAAAAGGTATATTATACACTGATCTCTTTAATTTCCCCTAGCAGCATCAAAAACTGCACATTACTTTAGTGTACAGAAGAAAAATTCATTCTGTGCATGGATAGAAAAACTTAAGACGGAAAATCGACAGCTGACAGGTTTTTGGTTTTATAAAAAAAAAGGAACAGGATTAGGCCATTCAATACATCAAGCAAGTCTACTATTCAATGATTGTGGTTGATCAAATACTTCAATGCCTTTTACCCACGTTACCCCCACAACCCTTAAAACCACAAGCAAACAAACACATTAATCACAGCTTTTAACATACTCAAAGACTGAGCTTCAACAGCTCTCTGGGGTAAAGAAATCCACACATTCACAAACCAGGTAAACAAAGTCTGAGTGTTCAATGGCATCCTGTTTATTTTTAAATTGTCTCTTTAGATTCACTAACCAGGGCAAATGTCATTTCTGCAGCTACCCAATCTACCTCTTCAAATATTCTGTAGTTTGCTCTTGATATTGTTTCATTCTGAACTGGAGAATCTATTTGACTGAATTAGCCTTTGCCAAGGGTGCATTTATGGGATGTTATTATCTTGGAACAGCAAATCAGTGATAGTCAACAAGATCTCTACTTACCCAAGGACAACCCAGTGAACATTTCCAGAACTGCCTCTAATGCCAGTATTTCTTTGCTTACAGATTAAAACTGTTTCAGTTATTTAGATGTGGTCTGACTAGTGCCTTGTATAAATTTAGCAAGACCTCCCTACTTTTATACACCATTTCCTTTGAAATAAAGGGCAGCATTCCATATTTTCCCTATTTCTCACGGAACATGGGTGCTACCTTTTTGTCATTTCTGCACAGCCTCTAAATACCTTTGTGCTGCAGTTTTCTGCAGTATTCCTACATTTTAAAATATTCTGCTCCCTATTCTTCCTGTCAAATTGCATAACCTCATTTTTTTCCACATTATATTCCACTAGCCAAGTTTTTGTTCGTTCAATTAACCTGTCCATATTTCTCTGCAGACTGTCATCCTTACCACTTCCCACCTTTTGTGTGTCATCTGTAAATTTGGTATTAGCACATTCGCTTCCCTCATCCAAGTCAACAAAGCAGACAAGCCAAATCACAATTTTTCAAGCTACCATTTATCACTTTCTTTATTATAAATTGTCAGGAAACTGCTATCATTGATGCAAGGCTAACAGGTCTGTTCTTCCCTGTTTACTTTCTTGCTCCCTCCTTAATTTTGTGGTATGCTATTTGCTAGCTTGAATTTACAAAAATTCATTCCTAATTTATAGAGTTTTGGAAGATAATTATCTATGTGAAGAATTGTCTAAAATTGCCACACTCACGGCTCAAAAATTACATTTGAATGTTTCTTTCCTTTGTAAAATAGTGTTATATTAGATATAGTTCTTAAAGCAGGAATAAGATGCAGAGTTGGATTGCCAGTCATGATATTATTCAATTGGGGAGCAAGCTCCAAGAGTTGACAAATACAGCATTGAAAATGTAAGCGAGCATGGGAGTTGGAAGGAGAAGTTGAATGGACAGCAATGTGCAAGGATGAGTTAAAGTTGTGGATGCATGGAAGAGTTAAGCTGGGTTGGCATGGGGGAGATGGATTCTTAAAAAGGTAAGGTCCCAGGTTAAGTTGGGTGGTGGCTGACAGAGGTATGGCTTGCTGCAGAGAAAAGTAGCAGAGTCTGCAGGCGTTCAATTTGAGATAACATAGATTAGAGCCATACTTGAAACAGTGGAAAGTGGAGAGGAAAAAAGAACTAACGGCTTTGCAGGGACCAAGGGCATTATAGTAAAGGAAAGCAACAGATTCAAGGCACTTTAACAAATAGAGAACTGAAGGCCTTGCATCTGGGGGTATGAAAATGAATTGTATGCTACCTAGGGTGTGGTTCAAAAGCAATTGGAGTGGAGAGGGGCAAGAATCCTGCCATTCACACCTTTTCTGGACAGCTTTCATTTCTTCACTTGCCACATTATGAATGCCTTTATTCTTGCACTATTAAACACATCGTATTTTTCCTACCCACTTTCTTGAAATTATATTTTTAATTTGTCCCAGAACTGAAAGGTAACCAACTGTAACCTAAACAGTTTCTCTATTCAGTTGCTGCTAACTATAATAAGCATTCCCACCATTTTCTGTAAAAATAAAACTGAGCTGATGAGTCGATTGTCTTCTGGCATTGCAGCAATCGGAGAATACTTCACTGATGTATGAGCCTATATCACAGACCAAAGCATCATTATTGGGGCTTGACTTTTAATTTTCCAGTAGAGAGTGAGACAGCTGCCAACTGAGTCAAACTAATAATAGAATTGGAAGAAAAAGTTATACCTGAACCTCCCATGTAAAATGCAAATCAGCATCTTGCAAGAAAGGAATGCTACTGAGCAGGTTACTAACATTTATATGCTTGTGGAGAATGGTAACTTGGACCCATACTTCAGCAAGAGCCAACACCTGCTGTAGAGGGAGAGGAAATCAAGGAAAACAAACTTCTTATACTTGCCCTCCTCATTAATGTCTTCAATCTTCGCAGGATAGTAGCGACAATCCGTCCAGCGGGCAAGAACTTCATCTCCAGTTTTGAAGTCCTGCACAGAAACAACATTTCTCCCTCAACTCAGAAATTTATGAGTTAATTTGAAACTTAATCCAAAAAAGAAAATTAGTTAACATTTGTAATGTATTTTTCTCAAAAAGAAATAACTACTAGAGTTATGGTAACATTTTCCAGACTTTGCCATATCATACCATATTTTCAAATGCTCCTAAATCTTTTCTGTTTCTAATCTACATCAGATGATGCTTATTTAATATCATACAACATTGCCTTCGTTAATCAGACCACTCCCTAGTTTAAAAGATAGGCAGAAGGAGCAACCCACAAACTAAAAAAAATAAGACGCTTTGGTAGGGAAAAGCAGGCACACACTACACCTAATTTCCCCAAACCAAACAAGAGAGGAAGGGAAGGGGACACATGCAGGGTGGGGAGAGCAGGGCAGGGCAGAGCAGAGGAACATTGGTGGGGAAGAGAAGGTGGAAGAGACAGGTTGGGGTGGTAGAGGGGTGGGAGAGAGACCTAAGGTAGTGGAGGAGAGGGAGAGTCAGAGAGGGGAGGACATGAGAGAGAGACAGCAGAGAGGTTGATGTGGTGAAAGATAGATTAAAGGGGAACGGGTGAAGACAGAGCGTCTAAGATTATTTTACACCCTCTCTTTCAGAGTGAAATCCATTTCCTCATACCTCCCCATTAAATGAAATGGAGGGAAGGAACACAACACTTGGGAATATCTTTTAAAGATGTGTTCACGTCTCTGGCCATCAGTAGAGAGTTCCATTGTATGGCATTTCCAGGTCTTTTTTTTTGTTGACCTGTACATGTAGCACCAAGCCACTTGGAGTACAGCACAGGAAGAAATGGGAAGAAGCTACTTCCAAGAAAATTAAAGTAACAAGCTGCACTAAGAGCTCTTTCCCCCAAAATGTTAATAACAAAAAGTACTTTTGGAAGAGTTTCTGGCAAATACTGCCAGTCTAAAAATCTTCACTTACTGTAATCTCTTCATCATCTTTGAGTACATCTTTTCGTACTGACTGTCCCTCCAGTGGTCGTAGGCGATGACTATCCCAGTAAATCCATTCATCATACCGATGGCTCCATCTCTCAAAGTGGATCAGCATTTTCCCCTCCTCATAGTCAATCTTTTCAATTCGTGATGTATACCTCCAAATGAGAGAAAAAGGAAAGTGATGACAATAATTCATTAAACATGAATTGAGCCAATACAATACTGATTTATTTAATAATCTATTTCCAATATATATTATAGTTCTAAACTGGAGAGAAGATGGTGACATAGTGGCATTGTCACTGGATAAGTAATCCAGTGATGGCAGTTTGTTCAATTTGAATCTGGATTTCTGGATTGTTAGTTCAGCAATAATCAACTAAAACTGAAGTAATACCTAACTATGGAATTGAAAGCCAGTCTCAGTAACATTGACCATGAAAAGTTTGTTGTCATAAAAACCGTTCTGATTCACTACTGTCCTTGAGGGAATTGATTCTTTAGAATGCCTGGCCTATATGTGACTGCAGACGTACAGTAATGCAGCTGATACTTCGCTGCCCTCTGAAACAGCCTATCAAATCACTTTGTTCAAGAACAGCTCAGGATGGCAACAAGTGCCAGAGGCACCCACATCACAAAGAATATTTTTTTGAAAATCACAAGTTAACCATATACCTTTGAATCAAACACCATCAACAGACTAATGTGTAAATGCATCAATTAGGAGTAATACTGTATGTGGTCAGATTGACTGCTTTGCCATATCAAGTTAGTGTCAGTATTGACCTAATTGAGCTGTACTAAGAATTAGTAAACTTACAGTATACATATTAGTCATAGGTATAGAAGTCTACAACACAGGAAAAAGCCCTTTAGCCCATCAAGTCTGTGACAGTCAAAAATAACCACCCAACTATTCTAATCCCATTTTCCAGATCTTGGCCATAGTCTTGTAGGCCTCTGCATCACGTGTGAATATCAAAATAAGTCTTAAATGTTGAGGGTTTCTGCCTCTATCATCCTTATAAGGCAGCAAGTTTCAGATTTTCATCATCCTCAGTGAAAAACATTTTCCTCACATCCCCTCTAAATACCCTCTCCCTTACCCTAAATCTACGCTTCCACTCATTGATTCCTCTACCAGGTGAAAAAGTCCCTCTTGACCATGCCACTAAGTTTTATACATCTCAAATCATTTCCTCAGTCTCATCTACTCCAGGAACAACCAGTCTATCCAATCTCTTCATAATTAATACTTTCCAGTCCAAGCTACATCCTGGTAAAGGTCCTCTGGCACCCTTTCCAGTGTAATCACATCCCTCCTATAACATGGATTCAGGATGGCACAGAACAGTCTCACATGACATAACCAATGTTATATACAGTTCCAACATAACCTACCTGCTCTTAAACTCTATGACTCAGTTAATAAAGGCAAATATCCCAAATGCTCTCTTAACCACCTTATCTATCCATTCAGCTATCCGAAGGGATCAGTGGACATGTATAACAAGGTTCATCTGATGCTCAATGCTTCATAGGGTAGCAGCATCTATTAAGTATTCCCTTTCCCTGTTTGTCTGTCTAAATGGACTGTCTCACACTTAGAGATGGAATTCCAGTTGCCACTGATCAGCCACTCTGACCAATCCATCCTGTATTAGAAGGCTATCCTCATTATTTAATGCCCCTCCAACTTTTATAGTTAAACAGCCCGTTAAATATTGCCGTGGTCTCCACACATAAATAATGAGTACTCCAAAAATCCACCAACATGAAGTCAGTCCCTTTCAAAAAAAAACACGAAATGCCTCAGACCGTACATTATTTCCTCAGCATCTTTAAAAGCACTACAATCAAAACCGTTATCGCATACTTACAGACAACACAGAAATTTGTGACTGGACATCACTGGAGATTGCTGGGAATGAGGAGCTACATTCCCTCAATTTTTTTGCCTTTTTACGCAGCTGCACAGACCTTTGATCTGCACAGACATCAGAATAAATCCCCACTTCTGACCAATGAAGCAGCTGATTATTATGCCCAGGGCACTGCACTGGGGAACTCGAACAGAGACGTCATGAGACAATCGTCTTCCAAAAACCTCAACCACCTTCCTTTGTGCTAAGTACAACAGCAACCAGTAAAGATTCCTCAGCAATTCTAAGCTACACTGCCGAGTCCCTGTATGCCGAGAGCAGCTGCATGAGAGGTTTGAGGCAGCATAGTTCTTCACTCTTGGCAATTTCTAGTAACTTCAGGTTTTCTTTAGTTCTTTGATGCTACAGTCAGGCAAATATGACCATAATGTTAAAGATAGTCACTCTCACCTCACCTCTTTGGAACAAGGCTTTAATGAAGTCTGGAGCTGAGTGGCCCTGATGAAACTTGAACTGAGCAGTGACCCAGCTATTACCGAGCAAGATCCACTTAATAGCATTTTCAACAATCTCTTCCATTATTCTGTTGATGATTAAGAGTACTGTTGGGGCAGTAATTGACTGGGTCAAATTTGTCCTTTTGTAAACTGGACATGGCTGCACACTTTTCACATTACTGGATCCATGCCAATAATATAGCAATACTAGAACAGTTTAACCAGGGCACAGCTAGTTCCAGAGCACAAATCTTCAGTACTGTGAAAGTTCTCAGTGGGCACAGCTTTCCCAGTACAGATCGTTCTGCTATAACACACATTTCGTTAACACAAACTCACTAACTCGATTGATGAATTGGGGACACAGATTCTAAACAGCAAATTTTTAAAATGTTAGTGGCTATAACGCGATTGCATTTCCAACACTTTAAACTCTATTTCTAAAGTATTGCTACTTCTAAAGGACGATTTTTCTATAATGCAGGGTTGCACAAGAACAACTTGCATCCAATGTCTTCAGCCAATTCCTGATGGCATGTGGATGGAATCATCTCCAAAACCAATGACTATCACTGTCTAGGCTCAGCCATGGGAGTACTATAATTCCAACTTACTCACCAAGTCACATAACATTAAAATTTGGATATATGTCATATCTTTGTTCCTGGATGAAATCCTGGAACCCACCACTTAACAACATGTGGGAGCATCCTCACAAAGAGGCTCATTATCACCTTCTCAAGGACAACCAGAGATAAGCAAAAAATGACCATCTTGTAATACCAAAGATGTTTGAATTTATGAGGCAAACAGCTGGCAAGTACTTCAGCTTGGTCTTGCTTCTAACTTTCATGAATTATCAACTTACTCATCGTTCTCAAATTGATGAAGTACAGTATGATCTCTGTACTAATGTCATTAGACACTGATTCTCAAAGGACATAAGCCACATGCTTGACTGCAGTTCATTGATTTTGTATGCTCAAACAGTAAGAGTGCACATGCTGTTTCTTATCCAAGGCATAGGTAGGAGGAATTTAGTTCTGTAAATATTTTTTACCTGTTAATCCAAGTGAGGGAAATTGGCACTAGAGAATAGTATCCTTTTCATTTTGAATGTTGCATGTCAACCTCAGCATATGATGAACAGTTAATCTTCCCTCCATGGTAAAGGTCAGAAGTGGGGATGATTGCTGATGACTGCACAATGTTCAACATCATTAGTCGCCCTTTAGGCACTGAAGCAGTCTATATCCATATGGAACAAGATCTGGACAGCATCCAGGCCTGGGCTGATAAGTGGCAAGAAGCACTTGTGTTACACAAATATCAGACAATGACCACCTCCTACAAGAGAATCTAACTATCTCTATTTGACATTCAATTACACTGCCATGACTGAGTGCCTAACTATCAATACCCTGGGGGTTACAATTTACCAGAATCAAACTGGATCAGCCATATCTGTGTTGCAGCTAGAAGAGCAGATCAGAGGTTAGGAGTACCGCAATGAATAATTCACCTCACATCTCCAGAGTGCCCATCCACCTTTTACAGAAGCCAAACTCTCCACTATTCTGAATAACTACAGCTCCTATAATACTCAATTACTTTAATACCACCCAGGACAAAGCAGTCTGGTTGACTATAACCCCATCTGCCACGTTCAATTCACCACCGACATGCAGTGGCAGCTGCATGCAGCATTTACAAGATATATGGCACTCTCTTCCAAACTCACATCATCTACCTAGAAGGGAGGCAGCAGATGCACGGAAACACCACATCTGCAAGCTCCCCTCCAAGTCATCACATCAAGCCAAGAACATCCTGATGTTATGAATTCATTCACTGTTACTGGGTCAAAATCCCGAAACTTCCTTCCGGACAGCTCATGATTGTCCTTATACTCAAAGGACTGCAGCAATTAAAGATGACAGCTCACCTTCAAGAAAATTAGATTAGATTCCCTACAGTGTGGAAACAGGTCCTTTGGCCCAACCAGTCCACACCGACCCTCTGAAGAGTAACCCACCCAGACCCATTTCCTTTTGGCTAATGCACCTCGCACTATGGGCAATTCAACATGGCCAATTCACCTGACCTGCACATCTTTGGACTGTGGGAGGAAACCAGAGCACCTGGAGGAAACCCACGCAGACACTGGGAGAATGTACAAACTTCACACAGACAGCCACGTGAGGCTGGAATCAAACCTGGGACCCTGGTGCTGAGAGGCAGCAGTGCTACCACTGAGCCACCGCACAGAAGAGGACGACACTCTAGAGCATTTACAAATGGGCAAGAAACACTGGTTTAGCCAGCAAATCTCTCATACCTTTAAAAAATATTTGAAAAAACATTTACTCTGTTCTCCTAAGTCTCAACATCAAAACATGTTCTTAATGCAGTTTCTCACAACCCATCTCTTGGCCTTGAAGAATGAATACCAAACAGTGCAGAGAATCCAGAATCAAAAGGATCCTCACAGAGAGGAAAATTTCAATTCAGTTTTCTGGACTTGATTACATTGTTTTTCTTTCATAAAGTTCATATTTGGACACGTACCATTTTTGCAGATAATCCTGGGCCTCCAAACGAGCTCCCACCGCAAATACAATTCCTGGCCGACTTGGGGGATTTCTGCTCATTCTTATCTCTCCTCCTTTTATTAATCACCCTTTTCTGTTGCCTAAGAAAATCAAGAAAAAAAATTCATAAGTTCATTAGTTGATTTCCTTTTCCTTGAAACAGAGCTAAAGCTGATGAAAGCTGTGAATACTTGATGGCAGCTAGCATGATGTGAAAGGAAGGGAATGAGTTAGCAAGTAAAAGAGAGATGAACCATGAAAGTGCAACATGTGCAAATCACACATTACTAAACAAAGTGCATCACCCATGTGGGCAGGACTACATAATATCGAAAGTATGAGGATACTGTAGCAGTAATTGCTAATGGAAAGGGCAAAAAGACAGTTTATAAATAGACAGTTGCCAAGCCTTGGGGGAAAGGATTGGAACTGGTGATCAAAATCCTGACCAAAAATGTGCAATAAACGAAATGGTGACAAGTTTCAGGAAGAATTTTCAGACAGCGAGACAAAGACTTTACCAAAGGTCAGGTGAGACAAGTGAAAAACTCAAAATGTTAACAGGCTACAGTGGATGGGCAGAAGGGAATTATAAGGCTTAAGGAATGACAGCTGTGAAGTAGATAGAAGAAGGAATCTAAATGAACTGAACTCGGCACACAGGCAAGAGAAAGTCAGCAGAGCGAGGAAGTGAGTGAGTAAGAGACAGACTGAGTGGCCATGCCCTTATAATGTAATGTCCTAAGCTGTGTTGTTACTATGGTAATTTTCACTGCACCTCTTTCAACATCTAGATGTCCTTTCCAAAGTTTGTGCGTACAACCAGAGGACAATAGAGATGGTCTCCCAAGTTCATGTCAAACTGCTGCACAACTTTGACCTTTAAACTATACTCCCTGTATAACATTTTCTCTACAAAATATATAATAGTCGTCTAATTTATCACTAACCTTTGAAATTATTTTTTTCTACCCGTACAGTGGGTTAAGCCATATCTGAAAATGGACCCCTAAAACACATTTTTCTCTTTAAAAAAATTCATATATTCTCACGATTAAAAAAAACCCCATACCTATCTTTTTCAGCCCCAATGTGAATGGCCTCATAAATGACAACTCTGAATTCCATCTGCCAGTTTTGCCCAGTCACATCAACATCTTTATACAAGTTTCTGTTCCCATGTTATTCAACGTGTCACATTAAATTTGTTTCATCAACAAACTTTGATGTCACTCTTAATATCTCAGTCAGTCATTAGAAATAAATATTGTGGAAAGCAGAGAGGCCAGTTTAGATCCCAAAGGATTCAATAAGTCATTATGTCAGTACATAACCATCAACCATATTCAGTCACCAATCTGCTAACAAATTTCTGTCATATCAAATGGTAAGATCTAGCCACCCGTTTCATTTTTGTTATGTTCCCTGAGGTGGAACATTACCAAATGTCTTTGCAAAATCCACACCAAAAAAGTCAATAGACATTCCCTTTCCTACCATGTTGTGATCAGATCAGGAAATTCAACTCAGTTGGGTGGACAAGATTTATCTAATACAAATCAAAGCTGATTCTCTGATGAGTTCCTATTTGCTTCACAGTCATACAGCACAAAACAGACTCTTTAGTCCAACCTGTCCATGCCAAACATAATCCCAAAATAAACTAGTCCCACCTGCTTGTTCCTGGCCAAACCCCTGCCAACTTTTCCTATTCACATATTTATTCAAAACTCTTTAAAATGTTTTAATATACCCATATCCACCACTTTTTGTCCAATTTGTAATTTCTAGGAATTCCCCCACAACAGATATATCTGGATGATCTCCAACAGCTTTTTTTTAAAAATACAGAGCATTTTACAACTTTAAAATGGCCCACAGTGCTTTATAGTCAATGAAGTACTTTTAATGCTGCTCTTTGTTCGCATGTAGAAAACACATCAGCTAATGTGTGCACTAAACATTCCCACAAAAAGGAACATGTTTGTAGCCAGGAAATTTGCTGGTTGAGACAAATCTTGGTCAGGACACCAAGACAAATTCTGCTGTTCCAAAGGTATAATTTAGATTGTGTGTTCAAGTCCCTGGAGTGCAACTTGAACCTACGACCTTCAAACATTGTTTCTGAACATTATATCAGTATATGTATCGCCAAATCTAAATTTAACATTTTTAGATTAGATTAGATTACTTACAGTGTGGAAACAGGCCCTTCGGCCCAACAAGTCCACACCGCCCCGCCGAAGCGCAACCCACCCATACCCCTACATCTACCCCTTACCTAACACTACGGGCAATTTAGCATGGCCAATTCACCTGACCTGCACATCTTTGGACTGTGGGAGGAAACCGGAGCACCCGGAGGAAACCCACGCAGACACGGGGAGAACGTGCAAACTCCACACAGTCAGTCGCCTGAGGCGGGAATTGAACCCAGGTCTCTGGCGCTGTGAGGCAGCAGTGCTAACCACTGTGCCACCGTGCCGCCCAATATTATTTTCTAAATAATATTGTTCAAAGCAAAAGTTCTAAAATTTAAAATAATGCAAATGTGCAAGTTATTTACTCTTATTTTTGCATTGTTTAATACGGCAATTGAAAAAACAGGGAAATCCACAAAATAGTGGAATGGTTCTTGGTGTTAATCCTTCCTGCACTATTCCTGAATTTGCTTTCTGATGCTCTGTGGTTAAAGACAACTCTAAAAATCTGAACTTGCAGCATCGTGATAGTGAGACAGTTACAGAAGTGTTGGTTTCCTGATAACATTTGTCTCTATACCTTCCAGTTTATACCCCATAACAACTTACCTTAAATAAAGCGTAAATTGTAATATTTTCTGCCAATAGTGTCAAAGCAGCAAATTGATTACACACAAGATTAATAGAGGGTTTTTTGAGGGGGGCCATTCAACCCATGGCTGTTGTAGATAGTTAACAATGCATTAACATTGTCATATTCTTCCCCACAGTCCAGTATAGAGTCAGAGATGTACAGCATGAAAACAGACACTGCGGTCCAACCCGTCCATGCCAACCAGATATCCCAACCCAATATAGTCCCATCTGCCAGCACCTGGCCCATATCCCTCCAAACCCTTCCCATTCATATACCCATCCAAATGCCTCTTAAAATGTTGCAATTGTACCAGCCTCCACCACATCCTCTGGCAGCTCATTCCATACACGAACCACCCTCTGTGAGAAAAAGTTGCCCCTTAGGTCTCTTTTATATCTTTCCCCTCTCACCCTAAACCTGTGCCCTCTCGTTCTGGACTCCCTGACCCCAGGGAAAAGATTTTGCCTATTTATCCAATCCATGCCCCTCATAATTTTGTAAACCTCCATAAGGTCACACCTCAGCCTCCGACGCTCCAGGGAAAATAGCCCCAGCCTGTTCAGCCTCTCCCTGTAGCTCAGATCCTCCAACCCTGGCAACATCCTTGTAAATCTTTTCTGAACCCTTTCAAGTTTCACAACATCTTTCCAATAAGAAGGAGACCAGAACTGCACGCAATATTCCAACAGTGGCCTGACCAATGTCCTGTACTGCCGCAACATGACCTCCCAACTCCTGTACTCAATAGTCTGACCCATAAAGGAAAGCATACCAAACGCCTTCTTCACTATCCTATCTACCTGCGACTCCACTTACAAGGAGCTATGAACCTGCACTCCAAGATCTCTTTGTTCAGCAGCACTCCATAGGACCTGAGCATTATGTATATAAGTTATGCGAAGATTTGCTTTCCCAAAGTGCAGCACCTCTTATTTATCGGAATTAAACTCCATCTGCCACTTCTCAGCCCATTGGCCCATCTGGTCCAGATCCTGTTGTAATCGGAGGTAACCCTCTTCGCTGTCCACTACATCTCCAATTTTGGTGACATCTGCAAACTTACTTACTGTACTTCTTATGGTCGCATCCAAATCATTTATGTAAATGACAAAAAGTAGAGGGCCTAGCACCAATCCTTGTGGCACTCCACTGGTCACAGGCCTCCAGTCTGAAAAACAACCCTCCTCCACCACCACCTGTCTTCTACCTTTGAGCCAGTTCCGTATCCAAATGGCTAGTTCTCCCTGTATTCCATGAGATCAACCTTGCTTATCAGTCTCCCATGGGGAACCTTGTCGAACGTCTTACTGAAGTCCATATAGATCATATCTACTGCTCTGCCCTCAATCTTCTTTGTTACTTCTTCAAAAAACTCGATCAAGTAGTTTCCACGTTTTTCCAAGAATTCAGCAGTAAGGCAAAGTAAAAGAAGGGTGAAACGAAGAAAGCTTGAGAACAAAGGCAGAGCAAAAGCATCAGACACAGTGCAGGACACTAATAAAGGAAGAACCTGATCAACTATCTGTATTAAACACATTTGGGGAAGAATTTAGGAATGTCAATTAAGGAGCATTTCAAGACATAGGTGAACAAAATAACCATACTGAAGATTCCATGTCCTTTGAACAAATAAGATGGCCACTGTACTCACCAGTACCTCTATCTTCATTTCCTATTGAACAATATTTTTCTCCATCATACATCAATGCAGCAGCGAAAGTTGATTACATCGAAAGACATCCCTACAAAAGAATTGATTCGTTACAATGGGACTCCATACTTATCATTAATCAATTTATGAAGCATTAATATTTGTACTGCCCACAATAGTAATAATTTGCAGCAGTGTCGCAATTTCAACATAATACATCTGAATCATGCACACACTATTTCATCTGAGTTTTTCCATAACAGAAGTCATGAAACGCACAAGAAAGAAAGAATAGGACAAGCTATCAGATATACCCCACCAAAATGTGGTGGTGTTGTGGTAATGTCACTGGAATAGTAATCCAGAAAACCACACTAATCATTTCAGGACATGAGTTCAAGTCCCACTACAGCAACTGGGATATAATTCTTAGGATCTCTGGCATTAAAAGTCAATGTAATAAAACTATCACACTGTCATTTCTTCTCGGTAGGGGTTCAGCCATCCTTCCATGTTGTGAAATGGGTTGGCAAGACACTCAAATGTGCCAAACTGCTACAACAAAGTCAAAGTGGATGCATGTACACTGGTTTGACTGTATCGGTTCCAGAGTCTTTTCACACAGTTCACCACCACCACAAAGCAAATACGGCAACAGGTGCTGAAGAAAAAGTTCCTCAACTGCCTTAAAAAGAATCTTTCTACACTCAACAAGGGAGTGCCTTCTTTCAGTATTTACCCTGCTAAGACCCCATAAAATCTTGTTCTTCAATCATCTTCTCTTCTTTCAAACTCTAATGAGGAAGGCCATACCAGTCCAATCCTTTGTCATAAGGCACTCCACCATTTTAGGAGACAATCTCGTAAATATGCTGTGAAACACCAGTGTAAGTGTGGATATTTTAAATCAACTGTTCAGTCGTGCTATGAGAAACCTTTGGAGCAGATGGGACTTGAACAAAGTTTTCTGGTTCAGAGGCAAAGACACTACCACTGTTCTACAGGAACCGTCTTCCTAGTGTGGGCACATCTTTAAATAAGGGAGACCAAAGCTTCATGCAGTACAGTAGGAACTGTCTCACAAATATACTGTAAAGTTGCAGGAAATAAGACATTCTCCCATCTATCTCTTCTTCCCCCCCCACTCCCACATTGTACCCATCCTCTGCTAATACATCAATATTTAATTTGCCTAACTAATTACTGGCCATACCTATAAGCCACCACTGAATTATGTGTGAAATACGCTAGACTGTAGCCAAGGACAGAGATGAAGAAGAAAGCCTAATATACAAGATAAGAGTGATTAAAACAAAAACCCACAAAATAGGTGATGATGCAAAGCAAAAGAGTATCACACAGTAAAAAAATAAAGATGGGTCTAGACCAAGGGTAAGCGAGGATAGCAAAGCAACTGCCATCTAGAAAAACCAAGTTCAAGATTATGATCTGATCATTGTTGAATTTAATACTTGCCCAATTAAAAGATGGAGTATTTTTCTTAATTATACATCAGGTTTAGGACTTCTGTGGTGCAGTTGGTAGCAGAGTTATCTTTGCACCAGAGGGCCTGGGTTAAAATTCCACCCACCCCATACATGGGTAACATGCCCAAATAGGTTGATTAAAAATATCTAAAATCAACAACATAATTTGCTGATCCCTGTGTGACTAACTGCACATAAAGAAAACGGTGTTTAGGGCTCTTGGTCCAGGTTCAAGCTCCTGTGACATACATCAAAACATGTGCAAACAAGTTGATTAAAACAACTGATTCAGACTTAGGGTTCTTGGGCGTAGTGAAAGTGTTCCTACCTATGAACCAGAACGTTGGGGATTCAAGTCCCACCTGCTCCAACTGTTTAGCATAAAATGTCCAAGACATCATGCTTAACTGGAACAACAAGAGACCGAGGACAGAGATTAGATTGGGAGTAAGATGGACTGTATTTCACAATACAGAATAAGTAATGTTGTAGTGCAGAGGCATGCACGTGTTGCCAAAGTCTTTCCCAGACCACGGAGCTGCTCTCTCTCATTAGAGAGGTCTGACAGGTGATGATTTAACATGAGGGTCACCATACCTCAGACGAGGGGGCAGTTATGTCCCAAGGGTGCAGAAAACAACCCATTTTACCACTGTCGAGGGAAATTACAACAGCAGTTCCAAAGAAAATCTTTTCTGTCTCATCTTGTAAATAAGTCATCCATTTCTTTCAGATCAGGAAAGTCCCAGGTTCCACCCTTGTTCTTGAACAAATAGTTGATGGTTAAGTTTTAGCAGTGGCGTTACATTTGGCTTCCATGCTCTTCAACCACAAGAACATTAATGGATTTGCTGTGATGCTTTGTTTCTTGTTGCCCTCCCTTTTCTGGGACTGACCGTCCAGATTTAAACTTGAAAAAATACCCATTAATGAAATTATCAGACATTTATGGAAGTGTGCAGAAAACAGTTTCAAGATATAATCACACAGATGCATCGCAGGAAAATAACCAACCACACATACCAATTCACTCTTTATCATATCTATATGCTTTAACAGATGCCAACACAGTTACATTATGAATGAAGTGAGACAAGCAACTCACTTCTGAACTCTTGCTGCAACATCATACTGCACTCAAACATTAAATGTTTTTGTCTCTCCACAGATACTCCGAGACTTGCTGGCTTTCTCTAGCCTTGTTTTTATTCAATTTAGCTCATTTAAAAAAAAAAGAGTCCACAAAGAGTTCTTTAAAAACCCATTTAACTATGCATTTATTGCCCCAATTTATGTACATCTGTATTAGTAAAAGCCTTGTGCTTTTGGTGTGGGAATATTAGCCAGAGAGTCAAACATACATAAGATGTCACATTTGTAAAGTGTCAAAGTGGTAAAAACCCTTCTGGCTCATTTAAATATAAGCATAGAGTTATAGAGAAGCACAGCAGGAAACTGACCCTTCGGTCCAACCCGTCCATGCCAACCAGATATCCCAACCCAATCTAGTCTCACCTGCCAGGACCCGGTCCATATCCCTCCAAACCCTTCCTATTTATATACCCATTCAAATGCCTTTTAAATGTTGCAATTGTACCACTTCCTTTGGCAGTTCATTCCATACACTATATATTAAATTACACATTTAACACTAAAGCAATACGTTGGTGGCAGAATTATTCTGTTGACTCATTTTTCCTTGCATATTAAGGCCCAGTTGTGCAGCTCACCACCAACCACATACTCGGCACGTGAAATCACAACCCATCAGAAAGCACTGTATCGGCCAACTCTGTGTAGCCAATGACAGAGTGAATTCAATTCCATGAGAGATCTGTTGGCAGAGCTACTCTTTTCTTTTACATTAAATATGTATATAAAAACATGTGTTAATGTTTCTTTTCAATTTTCAGGATATCCATTATTGACTATTAGCTTTCCCTCAAAATTTTTTGTCCACTTTTTTTGCATTAACATATTTTTGCATTATTGGCACTTTTGGAATACATACTATATCAATATTCACTAAAGTCAAGTACCTTGCACAATTTAAAATGTACATACAATTAGTATTTCAGACTTATGCTGCATTCGTGGGAGCAGCCAAATGCTCCCCACTGTAATGCACATAAAATCTCGTTTTATGATTGACACAAACGTGATAAAATCCTTATGATTTTGAGCACAGACTTATATTGGTCAACATATTCTGCACATGACAGGTCGCACAATCATCTAATGGTTGCTTGTTAAAACGTATCTCATTTCTGTGAAGGTAGAACCGTGAGTCAAGCTGGGGGGGGTGGGGGGGGTCGAGTTGTGTCCCCCCACTTCTCCCACTCAAGAGGCTGGAGTCAGGCTGCGTGAGGCCCAGCCTTCCTTCCCTCCCTCACCCACCTTACCTTCCCTCCCTCATATTCCGCTCGGCTTCTCCTGCTCACACAGCTCCCGGGACCGAGGCCCAAGCACCGCTCCTGACCGCCTCCGAACTGGGTTTTCTGACACTCGGAGCGAGGCCTGGCGATGGCTGCAACAGCCCATAAACCGCGCCACTGCCGCCGAGGCTCCTGTTGCTGCTGCTGCTGCTGCTGCTGTTACCGTCCCCTCCCCCTCTCCTCAGGTCCTCGCCGCTGCCGCCCCGACTCCCTTTTTTTTCCTCTCTTCCTCCTTTCAAAACACCGCGACGTCAACACTGACGCACTACGTACTACGTACGCCCGGGCGTGACGTCAGCGCACACGCCCCGCGCCCCTGTCCGTCTGGTGGGGCGGGGCCTGGTTGGGGGCGGAGACATCTTGGTTCAGGAGAGGCTGCTGATGACGGGTCATTGACCTGGACTGTCAATGCCTCCCAGAGGGAGGGGCGTCGGTCAGCTCAGTTCTCTGGACGGCTACTTTGCAATGCAAAGATGTGCAGATCAGGTGAATTGTCATTGCTAAATTGCCTATAGTATTAGGTCCATTAGTCTGTGGTAAATGTAGGGGAATGGGTCTGGGTGGGTTACTGTTTGCAGGGTTGGTATGGAATGGTTGGGCCAGATGTCCTGTTTCCACACTATAGGGAATCTAATCTAAGTGATGCTAACAGCAGAGGATCAATTTCTGCACTTTCCCATTAAGGCCTCTCTCCTACTTAGCCTTTGCCCTCACCAGAGGTGCAGTGACCTTCAGGTTAAAGCACCACCAGTCATCTCTCTCTAACAAGAGAACAGCCCCTCTGGTTTGCTAATGCCAATTGTGACTTTTTTTTCTGTACAACCCTGCCTGTTCAGTCACGTAGCATGCTGCAGGAGCAATCCCAGCCATTCTTCTGTTTTCTGCTGAGGACTGGAACTCACTGCCTAAAAGGTTGATAAAAGTGGGTACCACCCTCAGGAGATTTACGAATAATTCCTAGTATTCTTTCTGATAAATATTTGCCATGACAAAGCTCTGAGCAGAGAGTTTGTTTTGGAAATCTAGTGTCAGGTACACAATCAATGAAGCCCACCCAACATAACTGATTAGAAATGGCCAGTGCCTCGATGCTGAGCACATTGGTCTTGATGTTGGAGAATCTAACTTAGCATTGAATTGACAGGATTTTGCAGAAGCATAACTCACAGTATTTCTCCAAGGAATTGAGGCATACAGTGCTGGAAGTCCAACACTGCTGTTCTGTAACCATGGACTTGGTACCAGACTTGAGATCTTTGGCATCGCCCACTCTGTTCAGACAAGGAAGTTGAGTTCATGTCATATTAAAGTGTTTCTTTGCCATATTTTTATATTTTGCTAGAGATTCTGTCTATGGCAGTAGTCTTACTGGTTCTTGGCTGTTGAAGCAGCATTTTCAACTCATGTCAGGCTGGAATTGTGCTGAGATGAGCTTTTTTATTTCAAGATATACTTTATTCATAAAAATCATTTTGTATATATGAATTGTCACAAATGCAGTTTGGTTCTGTACAATAGCACATCAAGTAAAGAAATAAACAGACATTTGAGTTTGGCTCCATCT
Source organism: Chiloscyllium punctatum (assembly GCF_047496795.1). Taxonomy (NCBI): domain Eukaryota; kingdom Metazoa; phylum Chordata; class Chondrichthyes; order Orectolobiformes; family Hemiscylliidae; genus Chiloscyllium; species Chiloscyllium punctatum. The sequence goes on from NC_092743.1 coordinate 32,547,944, forward strand.
CAACAAACCAAAGGCATCTCTTAGACATGTAAGACTATATTTACATGAATTAAGGCACTCGAAGGATCCAATAACTGAACGGACCCCCAATTAACTCCTGCAGAAAGACCTCAGATAATGTTCTTTCCCTACTGAGCCTTGACAGCACTGCTCCAAGCTTTAGCGCATCCCTCAGCGTGAGCCTGAACCTTGGAATATGCCAGTCTGCAACACTTGGTCAAGGTCAACTACTTGGTCTGGAAGACCAACAAGTTTTGGGCAGACAAAGGGCATCTTTCACCATGTTGATGGTCTTCCAGGCGCAGACGATATTTGTTGTGGTGTGTCCCCCGGGGAGCAGACCATAGAGCACAGAGTCCCACATCAAGCAGCTGCTAGGGACCAACCCCAACATAAACCACTGCATCATTCCAGACTTCCTTTGCAAAGGCACTTTCCAGCAGGAGATGTGTGACAGTCTCAACCTCCCCCATCCCCCGTAGCTGCTTCAAGGGTAGCATGTGGTGACACAGACTGACCGGGTGTACACGAAGGATCTCACAGTTTGTGAGATTACCTGAAGGTTTGCAGGGGCAGGGGCGCGCGCAAAATCCTGGATGGAATGCATAGTCAAGGTAAAGCAGAAACCGGTCTTTGGGAGCACCGCTCCATCTCCATTGCAGGTAAAAGTATGGTCATCAGGTGTGAAACACTCTCTGTTTTTGTACATGGTGCAAGTCTGGCTCATTCCCCAAAACTGCACTGTTTCAGTCACCCAAATCATCTTCCACTTCAACTGGAGGTCAAAGATGGACCATGTCTGCAGGGACTCCATGTACTAATCTCTGGATAAGTGGAGGGAGTACGTATCCAACAGTGCCCTTATCCTGATGGCTACCTTTGTATGTGGCTGCATCAAGATGTGTGTAGACCCTCAGTAAGCAAACAACAAGTGTCACTACATACTGAGGTTCTACCTGTCCCTGGTGTTGTGAAGGATGAGAACTGGTTTTATTGCCATGGAACACTCCAAGTAGTTGGACTGGTCTGCATCACCTGTCCTTCATGGGAAAATTTGCAAAGAAGAACACCTTTGATCACAGGTCCATCAGAAAGTGGTCAGCACGAAGTGTCCTTGAGACCCTCACCCAAGGACTCTTGTTCCCTGAGTGGACTGTCAAAGTTATTTGGCAGAATGTCTCACCCCCAGAACTTTCCAACAAGCACCAAGACATCACTTGGCCAGTGTTGAGATAATGGTGGATAGCATGCCATGTGATGCAGTTGGACCAGCAGACATCAGCTTATATAAAAATGTTTGAACATCCATCCAGTCCCTAAGTCCCTTGATGGTGTAGTCAAGCAGATGCCAATGCCTGGAGCAGGGGTCTTGTGATGAGGTCTCGCATCTGTCTCTCTGACAAAATAAGGTGTTCTATATGCCCAGACAATGCTGAAATAATTTCATCAGAAGGAGTTATCTATTTGTGTTCACTTTCGCTTGGCCTCGATTGTCAATCCTCCCAATCCAGCATTGAAATCTTGTTTGTCTCTCTTGTTGTAGCCAAACGCATGGAATTTGGTGTTCTTCTGATTTACCTTTCCAGAAGAAGGTGTACCTGCCAAGTGACCTTCTCCTGACCATCATGTCCCACGCAGGCAGCGATGTCTTAGTACTGAAGTTCTCATGCTATGATAGTGGTGCAACATTCAGATCTTAGCTCTGCTAGTATTGGCCATAAGAGTCCTGTGATATGGCTAGTCTTAAGGTTCCAGGTCCTGAAATTCATGGAAGATTCCTGTGTGTGACTTCTTTTAATATGAGGTGAAGCATAGTCCCAGGAAAGTAATATCTTTATTGAATGGTAGGGATAGGCAAGAGGATTGGTACCCAGCCTCCACTTTGGGAAAGGAAAGTAAAACATATTCACACAATGTGTGAAACAGTTTGGACCTCCAGGGAATAAAGAAGCAGAGAATGTTGCTGGGGGATGGAAGTATAGAGGGAGTGGACATCTATAGTAAAGAGGAGGAGGTTATGGTCAGGAAACGGGAACTTCTTCGAATACTATAGGGTGTAACTCGAGCCCACGTGGGTACCAATGGCCAGGGACAAAAATCAAGGCTCTGGGGCTATACCTCAAGTCAGGGTCTCAAATACAGGAGTCCAGACCCAAATCGAACACAGCGAGCAACTCCCGGTCCCAGCACAATGAAGACTCTGCCGACAGCTTTAGTATTAGGCTATGCCCTTCCAGATCAGCATCCTTCGAATTTACTTACCAGTTGCAAAGGTCTCTGAGGCCTGTGCATGGCAGCAATTTCTGAATTAGAATTCAATGCTGAGATCAGTTTACTATTTCCATCAGTTGCTGTGCGTGGAATATCTTAGCAGTGCAATGGCGCCAACCGAGGCACAGAGACCCGAAAGAGACCCAGGCGCTGGATATCAGGCCATGATGTAATCTGGCCTTGCCGATGGCCTCACTCATTATTTAAAATAAATAATGCATCTTCTTATCAGTTCTTCCTATCTCCCCGAAATATGACCCCACTACAGAACATCAAGCCATTGCTTCCAATGCTGCCATTGACCTTATCTCCTTTTCTTACCACAGCTTAACCACGTTAGAGTTCCCCAAGGCTATATAGCCCACTTTTACTTTCTTCCCTAAATCCACAAACAGATAAGCCCTGGCAGACCTAGCATTTCAGTCTGTTCCTTTCACAGCAGTGAATTTGCAAAAATACTGCCTCTGCTGTTTGAGTTCATGTATCTCCAGACATTGGAGTGCATGTAAGAAAAATTAACATACAGCAAAATTCACACCTGACCTCAGACAAACCTGTGTGGAAGAGCTCACAACATGGGAAAAATTAAGTGAATAGTTTTCAAGTGCAACCTTGCTGTAAATCTACAATCAAGAGTAGAGTGGGTTCTTTTTTGATTATATGTTTTATTGAGATCTGTCTCTTGATTAAATTTTTAAAATATAAAACATAGGTATGAAGTTAGCCTGGAGCAGTGTTATTTAGAGCAGTAAGGTGGTGCTATTTTCTGGGTCTGTAGACTGTGAAGGAGTAAAGATGGCCTTTAGTACAATGATATGCTTTTCCTATCGGATGTGGGTGTTAAGGGAGAATCTCGATGTTACTGATGATTATGTCTGCAGGAAGTGTCTTTGGTTGCAAATCTATTAGATCGCATGGATTGGTTGGAATAGTGGTTGGAGTGGCAGTTAGAGGCAATAAGGAATTTACAGGAGCTAGAAGGTGTGATGGATGGCAGTTTTAGGAAGGGAGAAAAAAACTACAGATACAGTCAGGTAGATGGGTTACCGCCAGGAAAGATAGAAAGAGGGAGGTAGGTTTTGCAGGAGTCTCCTGTGGCTGTCTCCATCTCAACCAAGTATGCTGTTTGGAAAACGTAGGGGATGATGGATTCTCAGGGGAATGTAGCACGAACAACCAAGTTTCTGGTACCAAGACTGGTTCTAATGTTACAAGTGCTACGTCCGGTTCCAAGTGATCAATTGTGATAGGGGACTATCTAGTCAGAGGCACAGACAGATGTTTTTGTGGCCGGCAACGAGAAATCAGAATGGCGTGTTGCCTCCCTGGTACCGGGATCAAGGATATCTCAGAGAGAATGCAGAATATTCTCAAAGGGGAGAAGGACCAGCAGGAGGTCATTGTACACATTGGAACCAGTGACGTAGGAAGGGAAAAGCATGAGATTCTGAAGAGAGAATATAGAAAGTTAGGCAGGAATTTAAAAGGAGGTCCTTGAGGGGGATAATATCTGGATTACTCTTCATGCTATGAGCTAGTGAGGGTAGGAATAGGAGGATGGAGCAGATGAATGCATGGCTGAGGAGCTGGTGCAGGAGAGAAGGCTTCACATTTTTGGATCATTGGAATTTCTTCTGGGATAGAAGTGACCTGTATAAGAAGGACGGATTGCACCCGAATTAGAAGGAGACTAATATATTGGCAGGATGATTTGCTAGAGCTGCTCTGGAGGATTGAAACTAGTTAGGTGGTGGTGGGGAAACAGTGAGGGGGTGTGGGGGAAACCAGGGAGATAGTGAGGATAGAGATCAATGTGAGACTGGTACAGTTGAGAAAGGGAGCAAATCAAAAAGTCAGGGCAGGCAAGAACAAATCAGAGAACGAGGTAAGACTGATAAATTAAACTGCATTTATTTCAATGCAAGAGGCTGAACAAGGAAGGCAGATGAACTCATGACATGATTAGGAACATGGGACTGCGATATCATAGCAATTGCAGAGACATAACTCAGGGATGGACAGGACTGGCAGCTTAATGTTCCAGGATACAAATGCTATAAGAAGGAGAGAAAGTGGGGCAAGAGAAAAGTGGGTGTGGTATTTTTGGTAAGGGGTATCATTATGACTGTACTTAGGGAGGATATTCTTGGGGAATACGTCAGAGAAGTTATTTGGGTGAATTGAAAAATAAGAAAGGATGATCACCTTATTGGGATTGTACTATGGACCCAGCAATAGTCAGTGGGAAATTGAGTAATAAATTTGAAAGGCGATCTCAGTTATCTGTAAGAATAATAAGGTGGTTATGGTGGGAGATTTTAACTTTTCAAACATAGACTGGGACTGCCATAGTGTTAAGAGTTTAGATGGAGAGGAATTTACTAAGTGTGTACAACAAAAAGGTTTCTAATTCAGTTTGTGGATGTACCTACTAGTGGAGGTGGAGAACTTGACCTTCCCTAGAAAAATAAGGCAGGGCAAGTGACTGAGGTGCCGGGGTGGGGGCGGGCTGGTGGTGGTGGGGAGGGCACTTTGGGGCCAATGACCATAATTCTATTAGTTATAAAATAGTTATAAAAAAGGTAGACCGGATCTAAAAATTCAGTTCTAAATTGGAGGAAGGCCAAAAATTTCAAAAATTGATTGGAGGAGGAAGTTCACGGTAAAGGGATGGCTGGAAATTGAGAAGCCTTCTGTTATTATTCAAAGATCAGCAAGGCAGCCTACATGTGGAACCACAGGAGATGGGGGAGATACTAAACAATTATTTTGCATCAATGTTTACTGTCGAGAAGGACATGAAAGATATAGAAAGTGGGGAGACATCTTGAAAAATGTCTGTATTACAGATGGGGAGAATCAGGATGTCTTAAAATGCATAAAGGTGGATACATTCCCACAACATTGATCAGGTGTACCTGAGAACTCTGTGAGAATCCAGGGAAGTGATTGCTGGGCCCCTTGCTGAGATATTTGTATCATTGATAGTGACAGATAAGGTGCTGGAAGACTGGAGGTTGACTAACATGGTATCACTATTGAAGAAAAGTGGTAAGCAAAAGCCAGGGAACTATAGACCTGTGAGTCTGACCTCGGTGGTGGGCAAGTTGTTGGAGGGAATCCTGAGGTTTTGGATTTACATGTATTTGGATAGGCAAAAACTGATTAGGATAGGTAATATGGCTTTGTGCATGAGAAATCATGTCTCACTAACTCATGGTTGAGTACTTTGGAGAAGTAACACAGAGGCTTAAGAGGGCAGAGTGGTGGACATGATCCATATGGACTTCAGTAAAGCGTTCAACAAAGCTCCTCATGGTAGACTGGTTAGCAAGGTTAGATCTCATGAATACAGGGAGAAATAGCCATTTAGATACAGAACTGGCTCAAATGTAGAAGACAGAGGTTGGTGGTGGAGGGTTGTTTTTCAGACTGGAGGCCTGTGACCAGTGGAGTGCCACAAGGGTCGGTGCTGGGTCCACTGCTTTTCATCATTTATATAAATGATTTGGATGTGAGCATAAGAGGTATAGTGAGTAAGTTTGCAGATGACACCAAAATTGGAGGTGTAGCAAACAGTGAAGAAGGTTACCTCAAAATACAATGGGATCTTGATCAGGTGGGCCAATGGGCTGAGGAGTGGCACATGGAGTTTAATTTAGATAAATGTGAGGTGCTGCATTTTGGAAAGGCAAATCAGGGCAGAAGTTATACACCTAATGGTAAGATCCTGGGCAGTACTGTTGAATAAATAGACCTTGGAATGCAGGTTCATAGTTCCTTGCAAGTAGAGTTGCAAGTAGATAGGATAGTGAAGAAGACGTTTAGTATGCTTTCCTTTTTTGGTCAGAGTATCAAGTATAGGAGTTGGGAGATCATGTGACTGTACAGGACATTGGTTTGGCCACTTTTGAAATATTGTGTGCAATTCTGGTCTCCCTCCTTTTGGGAGGATGTTGTGAATCTTGAAAGGGCTCAGGAAAAGATTTACAAGGATGTTGCCAGTCTTAGAAGATTTGAACTATAGGGAGAGACTGTATAGGCTGGGGTTGTTTTCCCTGGAGTGTCAGAGGCTTTGGGGTGACCTTATGGAGGTTTATAAAATCATGAGGGCACTAATAGAGTAAGGAGGCAAGGTCTTTTCCCTGGTGTGGGGGAGTCAAGAACTAGGGGGCATGGGTTTAGTGTGGGAGGGGAAAAATGTAAAAGAGACCTAAAGGGCCACTCTTTCATGCAAAGGGTAGTGCATATATGGAATGAGCTGCCAGAGGAAGTGGTGGAGGCTAGTACAATTACAACATTTAAAAGGCATCTGGATGGGTATATGTTTAGGAAGGGTTTAGAGGGATATGAGTTAAATGCTGAAAAATGAGACTAGATTAGTTTAGGATATCTGGTCAACATGGACTTGTAGGACCGAAGTTCCATTTCCGTGCTGTACATCTCTATGACTCTGTGATTCTATATTCTTGATTCTCCTTCTCAAATGATGGATTGTGCTGTTCCTAAATGGTGAAGTCTATAAAACATAGGTAATACAATTCAATTTCTAGACCAATATCTCTCAAAGGTAATACATTAGATAAGTTTTTCAGACTGGCTGAACATTGGAAGGCATTTTCGTGAGCAATCTATGCCGAGGCAACTCTTGTCAACCACATACATTATGCATTCGATCTGGAGTTGGTAACATACAAATTGACCAAATTAGAAAGATAAAAATGTATCAGAAAATATTTGAAAATAAATGCCAAAGTAAATTCAATGTATTGAAATGTTCATTTTGTGTGCCATTTTTCAGTCCATTCTACTTCTGCTTTGTCACATTAAGGTACCTCACTGAAATCTTCTAGAAGTCTATGCTTGCTATATCTACTACATTGCTGTATTTAGTCTTTCTGTTCTTTCTTCAAAAAGACAAGTTCTGGAAGTCTATCTACTCTTCATAAAATAAGAGTAAAAGAACATGAGATAATTTATTCAATTAACTGCAAACAGACCTCCACCTATTTTGACCTGAGGCATATTTTGATAATTTTTGAGCAAGTAACAGTTGCAGCTAAATAGTTGCATCTAATTTTAAGACGATTCAAGTAAATCTCTTTGGTGATTTTCTCATCCATTAGAGAGCCCTAAGAACACTGAAACCTCCACATTGCTTATGGTTCCATTATTAGATGTGAGCTTTCACTCAAGTGGTTTGAATCCCCTCACTGCCTGAACAGTCCTCCATAAGTGGTTCCCGTAAGTAGGCTCCAGTTTGTCCAGCTGTTCAACGATAACTTCTTTTGCTGGAAAATCAGCAGGACTCCTTGTAAAGAGTTGTACTATCTACAGAATGTGTATATTCCAGCTTTCAGGTTAATGAAAGGCAAATAAGCTATCCTCCAGCAGCTGACTCTAGGCTAACAATTGAATCTGGGAACAAGACAAAAGAATGTCATGCATATTGTGGCATTACTTTAGACCAGAATATTGCATATTTCAGTTGAAGACATGCTGTTATAAGCAGCATGGGAGGAGTGCATTTTCTGTCTGTAATTCCACTACTCCACAATTCACAACAAATCTTAAGAAACAAATGTTTTACGCTGTTATCGATATGGCTGAGCATATATTCAATCTATCTGTTTGAATATGAATTTAGTAACCAGTTTTTTTTTATAAGTAACTAAATTATCACTTTATTAAAAACCAATAATTATTAAGTAATGATGCAAAGTTTGTTAACACAATTGAAATATGACAGCATCAATAGAAATCCTTCTAAATAATCTGACTCAGGCTCACCCACACCTATCAGTTAAAAACAAATTTTAAAAAGCTGTTCCTACAGGCATCATCTGCAAAAAATACCTTGTCCAAATTCTTGTTAGTTAGTGAAAATAAAGGATAAGGTATGGAATATAGTTTTTGGTCCACTCAAGTGATGTTACCAGACATATGTGTTTGTAACTAGACACAGGCAGCTGTCAATTGGACCTTTTCAGAAACAATTTGCCCAAGAGACGTCTTGAAGTAGTCTCCCAGAAGTGTCCCAGGGGAATAGTTGCATCAGTTTTTCTCAGCTCTCACATTGGATTCTCAGATGGCTTTTCAAAACAGCTGGAAGAGAATGAGTTGTGAGACTTTTTTCTTAGCAGGCCAACTGAACTTTGGAAATGATTAAACAGCCACAGCTCCTGGTGGATTGTGACCTCCAGTGAACACGTCCAAGCAGTTGGTTCAGACAGGTGACTTCCAGTAAATGTTTCTTTAAAAAGTGTTCAAAGTGATCTTTCAATGATTTTTCAAAAAGGACCACTCACAACAAGGCAAATATGTTGGTAACCTAGAACACCAAGAAAAATCGATATTGCCAAATTTCTAAGGAAAGCAAAGCCCCCAAAACATTGTGGCAACAAAAATATTGAGGAATGCTTCAAAGAATAATGTAGAAAGCATTTCAGACATGAAGGAATAAATGCGGGAACATAAGAAATCTGCAGCTTCAAGACAAATGTGTAGTCTACATCATGATGCAGTGTTCTGTGGGAGCTGTTCCAAGTCTGAGTTCAGTCAGTGAATTGAACACGCCTTGGAGATGGTCTGAGTCAAAACTAAAAACCCTAGTACAAAGAGGAAGCTTTAAATGGTACAATACTTCAGACTTCAAGGGCAAAACTAAAAAAAAAGTGGCAGCTCAGATCAGGTTGGCACAGAGACTACAAAGCATGGCTAAAAAACAAAGTGGAAGTAACAAGAAAAAGAGAGAAACTTACATAACCCAAGAATTCCCCGGAAGACTAGGAAAATTGAGAACTCAGTCACTTAAATGAACTTAGAAATGAACAATTTAGAGAAGTGAGTAACTCTGATCTAACACAGACACCAATTTAAGGAGACTCCATTAAAGTCCAAAGATTGAGATAATTTTTGATAATAAAAATTGTCCATTAAAGCTCCAAAAGATTGGAAATCTACATAAAGCTGTGGAAGGTAGGAAAACCGCCCTTACAGCTAATAAAGCACAGGAATCACAATTTAAAGCTAACAAGATCAGGAAAACCCCAGAGAACAGCAGCAAAGCATGGGAGAATGGCCATCACTACCAAATAAAAAGCATCTAGATGGGTATTTGAATGGGAATGGTTGAAAGTGATGTGGGCCAAATGCTGGCAAATAGGACTAGGTCAGATTGTGATGTCTGGTCAGCACAGAGCGTTGGACTAAAGGGTCTGTTTCCATGCTTTTTGACTCTATGACTCAAAGATAAAATAATTAATCATAGAAGTATCACAAAATTGCCAGGTAGATTTAATTTCTGAGATAGGCCAAATTGGACATTCTGGAGAAAATAATTCTTGAGACATAAAACGTGGCATAGTGGTCAGCACTGCTGCCTCACAATACCAGGGATCCAGGTTTGATTCTGGCCTTGGACAATCGCCTGTGTAAATTTTACGTGTTCTCCCTGTGCCTGCGTGGATTTCCACCAGGTGTGCTGGTTTCCTCTCAAAATCCAAAGATGAGCTCAAGGTTGAAAGAATCAACAGACACATTCAGAGAGGCATTGAAAGCATTTGCAATTACTTCAATTTCGGGACTAATAAATATTTTTAAAGAACAAGACTTAAAAGAAGAATACAGTGTAAGGAAATCCATTGATAGTTTCATTCATGATCGCTACAGAAGAGATGTGACCATGATGGCTTCAGAGTTCATAAAAGACCAAATTATTGTGGGCATTACTGATGAGTCTTTGTCAGATCTATAGCAGTCCAGAGAAGGTTGGACTTTAGAGAAAGCCATTCAAATGGTGAATCAGACACTAATCCAAAGAGAAATCCAAAGTGAAGATCAAACATGTCACAGGAAATCTTCAGAAGCCATTTAATTCTTAACATCAGACCCACAAAAGAGGCATATGAATACCCAATGCAGCAAGTAAGACGGACACCACACAATAAAAGTCCTTGTCAATGCTATAACAAAGAAACCTCATAGGCCTAAATATTCTGTGATTAAAACTGATCATTGTAAAACAATATTTGACTTTCATGAAATATACTGAAGCGGGGTACATCCATCGAGAAACAAAAAATGTAAACGACTATAAGGACTATCCACATTAAGAGGTAAATGAGATAGAACGGCATTTTGTAGAAGAAAGAACTCTTAAGGAGAGTTTGGTGAACCAGACCAAACAAATTGGCAAGCTTACATTTATAACAATGGACATCTCACAAATTTCAAGTGAGGTGTGGGAAAACATGTCACAATATAATCATAGGATGTTTTGGTTGACAAAACACTGCTTATAGCTGAGAAACATTCAAGGACATACAAAAATTATATGGCAAGCAACTCTCTAACATATCAAAGAACTTTTTAATGATCCTCACACCTAGAGATTTTCATGCCTGAACAGAAAGGTTTGTATTAACCCTCATTTCATTCAGAACTGCAAGGACTTGAACAGTAAAAAATCAAGGAACACCTCTATAAGCTTCTGGCAGAACCTAAATGAAAAGCAGAGTACCCTGAAGTTAACTATCATAAAACTATATGAAATAGGAACACGAGAAGGCCATTCAGCCCCTTGAACCTGCTCCTCCAATCAATCATATCACAGTTGTTCCAATATTTCTCCCTGTAACGTTTAGAAAATGCAGAATACAATGCTACAGCCTTTTATGTGATCTGAGAAAAAGTAATGAAAAACATCTTATATATCTGTTCTGAACATTTGATGTAGATTGTAGAGGTTGAATAAGATCTGTGCCATATGCAAAACAAAAATGATCCTTGTGTTATTTGTTGCAACCGCACATGCAGCCTGAGGCTGTACCCATTGTATAAGTTGTACACCACATATAGCTGTGGCTAACACTATCCACACCCTTCCATGATTTGAATGTATCTCTAAGGATTGGTGTTCCTGTTCAACACCAAAATGGAAACACCACCACCTCAACCCCTCCTCATCGCATTGTTTAACATTTCTAATCTTTCTAAAATACCAATGAAATATTGAGACACTAAGCAATCTAATTTACCATTTATTATCCTGGCAGGCAATATACAATCATAATGGAGTTCTGGATTTGTTGTGACAGTAGGTCTTTCTCAATCAAAGCCATCTCAAGTGATTAAAACCTATTCGTTGTGAAAAGCTTTGGGAACCCTTTGCTCTTCACACCTCGAGCTGGGCCTGGCCACCTTCTTGTGGAGATAGAGTAACCCACTATTTCATTTCAGCTTCAGGTGGTTCCATTGCCTCTTCTCTCTCCATCTACTGCTCTTGCTCTTACTCCCTGATAACTTGTCTCATTCCAGACCTTCATCATTCTCAAGGTCCATACCTGTCAGAAGGTTATGTTTTGGAGAGGGTAGCTAACTGCCACAATGACTGAGATCTGTGCATGAACATATTGCAGGAAACCACCTAGTGCACTTGCAGTACACTTGCATTTCTGCACTGCACCTTGGTCTGCAACACCTACTACCGTTGCAATGCTGCAACAAGGACAATATATGCTCAGGAACATGCACCATGCTCATGGATTCATCCAGACTGCCTCTCTGGTCTGTTCATAGAATCATAGAGGAAAGAGGCAGATATTAAGGGAGATGAAAATGAATGGCATGCAGTAAGTGCTGGTGCATGTGCAGAGGTGTTCCAAGCAAGTGAGCAAACAGTGCAGAGGGTGTGCAGGGTTAGTGGTGTGGGGGAGGGTGAATGGGCTGGGTGACAGTGAAAGAGGGAATTTTTTATAAGCAATAGTGAGAGTGGTATTCTGTACTCACGCATGAGGTAATCAAACCACGGTGCAAATTTAAAATGATCTTCGAGCTTATTTATTTTATTCCTGCAGAAATGAATTTCCATCACTTCATACAGTCTTACTAACTTTTTGTGGCAGCCTTTATTGATTTACACATCAGAATTCCCAGATCTCCTTCTATATAGAGTCATAGAGATGTACAGCATGGAAACAGACCCTTCAGTCCAACCCGTCCATGCCAACCAGATATCCCAACCCAATCTAGTCTCACCTGCCAGCACCCGGCCAATATCCCTCTAAACCCTTCCTATTCATATACCCATCCAAATGCCTCTTAAATGTTGCAATTGTACCAACCTCCACCACATCCTCTGGCAGCTCATTCCATACATGTACCACAAAGACGGCATACTCAAACTACTGGACCTGTGCCTCAAAACACACTTCACATTCAACAACCAAACATATGAACAAATCAACGGCACACCCATGGGCTCACCCATCTCTGGACTCATAGCAGAAGCGGTAATGCAAAGCTTAGAACAAACAGTCTTACCGCAAATTCAACCCAAACTCTGGGTCAGATATGTGGATGACACCTTTGTAATAATTAAAAACACAGAAATAGAGAACATACACCGGATCATCAACACCACACTCACAGGAATCCGATTCACTAGAGAGGAAGAAAAGGACAACCAACTCCCATTCCTAGACGTGATGGTACAGAGAACACTGAACGGAGAATTCACCACAAAGGTATACAGGAAAACCACCCATACAGACCAAGTCCTGAACTACGAAAGCAACCACCCCGACACACACAAAAGAAGTTGCATCAAGACACTGTTCAAAAGGGCCACAACACACTGCAGCACACCAGAACTGCAAAAAGAGGAAGAAGAACACCTCTACAATGTATTCGCTAAAAACGGATACCCACGCAATTTCATCAACAGATGCCTAAGGGAAAGACAACGGAACGAGGACATGCCACAACCCAAAGGACTAGCCACACTACCATACATCAAGAGCATTTCCGAACTGACAGCCAGACTACTGCGACCACTAGGACTCATAAAAGCACACAAACCAATAGCCACTCTCAGACAACAACTCACCAGAATGAAGGACCCGATACCCAGCATGAGCAAAACCAATGTAGTGTACAAAATCCCATGCAAGGACTGCACAAAACACTACATAAGACAAACAGGAAGACAGCTAACGATCTGCATCCATGAACACCAACTAGCCACGAAACGACATGACCAGCTATCCTTAGTAGCCTCACACGCAGATGACAAGCAACATGAATTCGACTGGGACAACACTACTATTATAGGACAAGCCAAACAGAGAACAGCCAGGGAATTCCTAGAGGCATGGCACTCATCCACAGATTCAATCAATAAGTATATCGACCTGGACCCAATATACCGGCCACTACAGCGGACAGCTGGAACTGACAACCAGAAGCGGCAGAGACAGGCCACTATAAATGCCGGAGGAAAGATCACAGAAGCGGTTCACAGGAGGCTCCCAAGCAATGAGGATGTCACCTAGACAGGGGACAAAACATCTGCAACACAAATTCCCAGCTCGGCAAACAGAACCACAACAATATCCAAACTAAGTTAAAATCATTCAGTGAATAACTATAGTCTGTCCCTACCGAACAATTCCACTTTTCACCAGTCTGAGAAGCTTGTTTTAACCCGTGCCCTCATTTTATTATTTCCCAACCATTATTCACTGGAAATCAAGCAAAAAACCTAAAAGATTTCCAAAACTCAATGAGAAAGCAACATATTTCTTATCTGAAAATAAAATCAATTCATTCAGATACTGGAAATCTGAAAGAATCACAGAAAATGCAGGAGAAACCCAGCAGGTCTGGTAGCTTTAGTATCTAAGGAATTGCAAATGGTGTTGAACATTGTGCAATGATTAACAGAGATCCCCATTCTGACCTTATAAGGGAGGGGAGGTCATTGATGAAGCAGCTGAAGATGGTTAGGTCTTGGGCACTACCTAGAGGAATTCCTGCAGCGGTGGTGTGGAGCTGAGGTGACTGACCTCCAACAACCACAACCATCTCCCTTTGTGCCAGATATGATTCCAAGCAGTTGACAATTTTCCTCAATTCCCATTGACTCTAGTTTTTCTCAGGTTTCTTGGAGACACACTCGGACAACTGCAGACTTGATGTCAAAAGCTGTCACTATTCTCTTCAGGCAGTAATGAGGTCAGAAGCTGAGTGGCCCTTGCAGAACCCAAACTGACATCACTGCGCCGGTTATTGTTGAGCAGGTGCTGCTTGATAGCACAGTTGATGGCCACCTGCTACCATTTTACTGATGATTAAGAGTAGACTGGTGGGGTAGTAATTGGCCAGATTGGATATGTGTCAAAGCGCAGCAGGTCAGGCAGCATCAAGGAGCAGGAAAGTTGATGTTTCAGGCATAAACACTTCATCAAGAATGTTTTGAAATTTGTCCTGCTTTTGGTATACAGAACAAAGCTGGGTAGGTGCCAGTGTTGGAGCGGTACTGGAACTGTTTGGCCAGGGGAGTGGCAGGTTCTGAAGCACAAGTCAGGAATGTTTACAGGGCCCACAACCTTTACCGTATCTGGTGTCTTCAGCTGTTTCTTGCAGAGTGATTCAGATTGGCTTAAGACTTCCATGTTCGATATTGTTGACCTTTGAAAGGGGCTGAGATGGATCATCCACACAACATGTCCGGTTGAAGTTTATTGTGAGTGCTGCAGCCTTTTCTTTTGCAGTGATAGATTTTGCATTGGAGGCATTTCAGAGAAAGTTCACTCATTTGATTCCTGGGATGAAGGTATAGTCTTGAAATTAGGAGGCTTGGAGGGGAATTGAGGAAATGTTATTTTCACCCAGAGGGTCTTGAGTATCTGAAATGCACTGTCTGGGAGGATAGTTGAGTCAGGTAACTTCACAAAGTATTAGGATGAACTCTTGAAGTGTCATAACATTCAATGCTGTGGACCTAATGTAAGCAGTAGTGTATTTTTGGTGGTATAGACTCAGTGGGTTGACTGGCCTTCCGTACTATAGGATTCTATGATTCTGTGACAGTCCTACCATTCTGGTAACAGTTCTCGAGGGTGTAGTTTGAGTGTCTTTTTTTGACTGAAAGGAAGTTTATAGTGTGATCTCTGAGGGTCTTAATCACTGTAAGGTATTAGTACATTAGAATCATAGAACTCTTATAGCACAGAAGCTGGCCATTCAGCCCATCAAGTCCACATTGATCCTCTGAAGAGCCCAGATCAATCCTATTCCTGTAACTCTGCACTTTTCATGGCTAACCCATCTATCCTTCACATTCCTGGACGCTACAGAGCAATTTACCAAGGCCAATCCACCTAAACTGCACATCTGTGGAGGTTAGATGCAAGCAGAGCATCCAATGGAAACCCATGCAGACACAGGGAGGATGTGCAAACTCCACAGAGACAGTTACCCAAGGGTGGAATCGAACCTGTGTCCCTGGCACTGTCAGGCAGCAGTGTAACCCCTGAACCACTGTGCCACCAATGTTGGAATCTTTGCTTGATATATATTAATGACTAGACCTAAATGTACAGGACACAGTTTCAAACTTTGAAGTTGACCCAAAACTTTGAAGTATTGTGAATCATGAGATAGTGTAGAACTTTAAAAGCACATAATGTAGATAGATTGGTAGAATGGGTAGACAAGTGGGAGATAAACAACTTGGACAAACAGTCCTGAATGTTGACTGACCAGACCCCTGACTGAACACTGCACATCTCCCTGACTGACAATCTGTTAATTCCCTAACTGGTTACAGCGGATCTGCAGGATTGACCATAGCCCACTTCCCAAACTATATTGAGATGAACCCCCTGACTCGAACCGGCCCAAGTAGATGTCTGACAATCCAAACCCCTGGACCTATTGGGGGAGGTGCCATTGAATGACTTCATATTCAAGTAATTGAAGAATCTAATAAGAAGGAAATAACACAAGATAAATTATTGAACTGCAAGTTAGACATAAGTCAACGTAGGAGTTCTCTCAGATACAATATATAAGCTAAACAAGATTCTCTTCAACCATTCACTATTTGGCTCCAGAGACTTTTCAAATGTGAGTAAAAGATAAGTTGAGCTGGCAGTGCAACACAAAGATTAAGTAATCACAGAGACTCTAAATACGATTCGGAACGGTTCATTGATAAGCAAGGAAGCTTGAGCAGTCCTGTGACAAAGAAGACAGTCAAGAAAACAAAAGCAGAATTCCCACAATAGTTCAATGGAACTTGGAAAGCTAGATAGATTCCTATATTAAGAGCAGGTACCAAAATGTGCTCATTCACATTAAGAGAAGTTTTGCACCCACGTATGAAGAAAGTAAGGTATGGAAATGAAGCAATGGAGTGGTTTCACAGTGAATGACTCAATAAATTGATGTTCTGGTATGGTGTCAGTACCAAAACTAAATGGCTCACCATAAATTTGTGTAGACATTACACAACATTACAAGGCAATGGAGAGAGGAGTTACCCGTATCAGTGGATGAGAGTCTGGGGAAACTAGCAAAAAGCATGTTTAACTAAACTCAACGCTAACAGTAGCCTTTGGCAACTACCAATGGACAAAGAATCTGAACAATTGGTAATGCTCATCACATTGTTTGGAAGCCATTGCTTTAATCATTTACCTGTCAGCATTACTGCAGCTCCAGATTTTTTCTTCAAAGAACAGTGACAAACAGCTTGGAAGGATTAGAAGGGTTAGCTTGGGATTCTTCAGATTCTTGGAACATATTGTCAGTGCAACAGACATCAGAGAGAATCCAAGAGCTACCAAAGAGTTCCCATCACCTCGAAAATGTTCACAGAACTATAGAGATCAATGTAATGAACAATTGTTGAAGAAGTGGAGTCCTATATTTTTGACAACCAGCTATTTACCTGCAACAATGACTCAGTTGAAGAGGCTCAGAAAATGAAGAGTGTGTACATATCTATGCATACTAAACGATCACTGTACAAGTACCCATCTGGAAACATTACTTTCCATTCCAGGGACGTGGTAATGAGAAAGGAACTCTCAGTGTAATGGACCAGCTACCCAGACGTCGAAGAAGACAACCTGAATTATGAGCTGATATTCTCTGATGGCACAACAATGAGTCACTGAGAGTAAATGGAAACTTGAACTAAAAAGATACCTCTCAGAACAAGATTACAGAGAATGGTTAAACCACCACAGGACTTATATTACGAGACAAAGACAAAGATAAGATATGGTAGGCAGAGGGCAGGATAGATCTAGGATAATGCTAATCATGAACAGAATGATTGACTGTAAAAGACCAAATTGCCAAATAAACTGTCAACACTCACTATTGATGATCAGGCCTGAAGCATGGTAGTGCTGGAGAAATTTATACAAGTTTGGGTCTCTGATTCCAGGGTGAAATCGTAAAGGATAAGAGGACAAAAAAAAGCATACAACAACAGCTAAGTATTAACACTGTTTATTGAATCTGTTCGTACTCATGTATGTAATGTCAACTTAAATGCTGGGCTACATATTTTCCTTTACATCTTTTTATTCATAAATGCTCGTGCTCATTTCTACCCGTACGTCGGGCATTATGGACCCTTTTAACTTTGTACAATTGAAACTTGGAAAAATAAAAATTTTCTTTAAAAAAAAACTCCGTTCTCACTCTCCCAGCGGTCTGCCTGAGAGAATCAATCAATGGTAGCGAAGGAGCCTGTCTCCCAAACCCCAACCTTGACGTGGCCATATTTTTGGAATGATGGGAAAATCTGTTAATGGGAACAAAAACAAAAAAAAAGAGTGTCCCCATTAGAGAGCTACCCAGCAAGGAAAAGGAAAATTGAAGTTCTTTTGAAAGCGTAGTCTTTTTTTCCAAACAGGTTGTTCCCATTTATTTCAGAGCTTGAAGCTGTGTGTGGGACAGAACGTCCCCATGAGTAAAACAATAGCTAACCACCAATGTCCCCACTATGGCCATATCTGCATAGTTCCCTGGAACATTGAACCACCTTCATTATTTTTGTTTGAATCTACTGATAGGTCTCTCTTGGCATTTTATTAACAATGTATGAAAAGGAAAGTGTTACGGAATAAGTGTGACACGTAGAGAGTTAGGTAGAACTTCTAATATATGGATAGTCTGGGCAAGGGCCAGAAAGGAGGTGGATAAATTGCCACAATACTGGATACACTGAATAAACTTTACCATAGTTACATGAGACCTATCCTGGCGAGAATCAGGTCATGCTAAGTTTCAGATCTGATGCAAATGCACGTGTTTCTCTTGTCCAGATCTTTATACTGACATTTTTAAAAAAATAATCGGTCATCTGTGAATGTTACATGGTAAAGGGAAACAAAAGAAAAAGTTAAAAAGGCACCAGAGCTGTATCATTAGTCTCTGAATTCATTTCCAAAAAGCTTAGGCCAGCTAACACCATGTGCTCAATCAACTTCATGCAGGAATTTTCCAGGACTGCCTGAACGTAGGCCAAATCTGCAGTGGGTTTCCATAGAAACCGATAGACATCTTAATGATCTGCAGCCTAGGTGCTGCCAGAGTCACATGATCTTTAATTTCTCTTGTTCACCATTTGTTGCCGTAGTCTGTCCCTCTTTTTCTTTTCAATAAGTCTGCAAGGAAAAAAAAATGAAAGAAACAAATAATGGATCACTGAATTATCACTCATTCCAGTACAAAAGATGAGACATCTTTGTGTGAACTCTAGCAAGGCTTTTCCATTTCAAATACCAATGACAGCATTTGATATTCCTGAGTCAGATGACAGACAGACACATGTCAACCATGTGTCAGTGACAGTAATTTCACTTTGGAGTTAAAGGTTGTGCGTGAATGTTTTATTCCAGAAATGTGAGCACAAAAATCTAGGCTGTCACTGAGGTGCAGAACTGAGAACTTGTACTGTTTTCTCAACCTGATTAAATAGGCCTTATTTGCCCTCAGTCATCTATTAAAGAAACTATGGCATTGAAGAAAAACAGAAAAGTTTTGAATGAGGTATGGAGAGAGAAAAAGAGAGGGAGAGAAAGGTTAGATTATGAAAGAGAAATTAACTTAAAGGATAAGAGAAAAATTAACATTTAATTTTTTAAAATGTGGAACAACCTATTACACGCAGCAATATGATTGAACAGCTCCAATTGTTTCCATTTTTGGGCTAGTTAGGTTGACTAGCATTGCATTCCCTCATGAAAAGGTATTTTTATCGTTAGATTCATGCTCTATCTGGCTACAGCAGGTCTGAAGTGTGATGTACTGTACATGTGAATTCAGGAGATTCTGATAAATGAGGGTAATCTATGATTGAGATGCCCTTTGTGTGAAGAAATTAGTGACATAGCGTAAATCAATCAGCATGTTCTGGTGAATTGCAACTCACCGCATTACTATTTCACTCCCTAAATTTGCTGATTTGTGCATTAATAACGACATATGTTATTATCAAGCTGTTATTTTCGCAGCAATGCTTGACCCATTCATGAACAATTTGTGTAAAATTAGTGCTGTTAATCCATGTTGACTAGAAATGGACTGAGATTGCTTCAACTCATTTTAAAAGGAACTTTATAGAAATACCAACAATTTTCATCCCATCTGTCTGGTACAAGACTTGAATCTCAAAAGTAAAAAGCCAATCCTTGAGAAGTTTCTTTACTGGGGCAACATTAGCAAGGACAAACAATAAATGTTCTCAGTGTAAACGGAGACCCTTGGGTGAGTGTTATTTCTGATTCTTTGCTAAAGCAATCCAGATTAATCACACTGTCCCCTACCTTCCACTGATGCGCTTATTCCTTACGAACTCTCTCATGGAAAATTGATCAAACTAGTTGAACACACACACAGATAAATATTTTCGACACACTTGCAATTGCTATTTACCGTCTGTTTCTAGCTTCAGTTAGCTCCATCAGCTGATCTTGTGCAACTCGCAGTTCATCCAGTTGCTGCTGGTACCTGGAGTCACAGCCGTTGTTCCGTTCAAAACTTGACACCTGACTGGAAAGCTCATTTGTCCGATCGCGTAGTTGCTGGATGGATGAATAGAGGTTCTCATCGTCTTCCTCCTGTTGAAGAATGTACACAATCTTAAAGCGTTCTGCTTGAATGTCACCCAATCAAGATCTCTCTCTCTCTCTCTCTCTCTCTCTCACACACACACACACACACACACACACACACACACACACACACACACACAGTAAATATACGACATTCTCCCGTGAAACTCCATTTCGACGTATATGTCCTCCAATACCTTTTGGTTTTGATTTCACACAGGTCAATTAAAGCTGCAGTGACCAAGTTTGCTAAATTTTTGAAGGGAAACTCCAGAAATCTCACCAAAAGATTCATGGTGAAATATGAATGTCTATAACTCAATGAAAGCAGGCTATCTGATGTAGCTGTGAGACAGAAATCTTGGATGTAGGTTTAATATTAATAATATGTGAGGTTGCATGTAGGTTTCTAAAGTAATCGAATAGAACTTTGACAAGGGAAATCTTTCTGGGCTCTGTAGCAAGAGAGAGGGAATGGAACTCTCTTCCAAAGAGCTGGCAGCAGCTTGGAGTGAATGGCTTCCTCTCCGTTGTAAGATCCCATGAAGTGGAATGCCAAGTTGTAGGAAATCGTGGCCAATTCTTGTGGCTTAGACAATTTCATGCATAGGACACCCAAGTGCACAAGCTTGAGCTTCAGGCTTCAGAGTTTGAGCAGTGTCTGGGTCACTGAAGGAAATCTTTCAGGCAAAGAAATACATGGACTGCACATTCAGAGAGGTGGTCTCACGGCAAGTTAAAGGCAAGCAGGCAGATCAGAAATGAGTGAATGCCAGGCAGCCCAACAGAAACCGGCAGGTTATGTTGGAGTCCGCAGAGGTTCCAATAACCAACCGGTTTACGATTCTGGATATTGATGAGAGTGACAGATTATTGGAAGTGTGCAGCAAGAGTCAAGTCCATGGTTCTGAGTAGCTCAGCTGTACATGTGGGTAGGATAAAAAGCAGAAGGGTAGTACTTATTGGGATTCTTTTAGTTAGAGCTTTTCAACATGACTTCAAGATGGTTTGTTGCCTCCTTGATGTTAGGGTCAGGAATGTCACAGAACAGCTGCAGGACATTCTCCTTGGGGAGGGCGAGCAACCAGAGATCGCAGTCCACATTGGCACTAGCTACATAGATAGGAATGGATATGTGGTCTTGGAATTGGAATTTGGAATAGGATGTCTCAAGTAGTAGTTTCCAGATTACTCCCAGTGCTACATACAAATGACTACAGAGAAAGGGAAGACAAATGAGTACATGGCTGGAAAGATGGTACAGGAAGGAGGGATTTAGATCCCTGAGACACTAGAACTGGTTCTGGGGAAGATAGCAGCTGTAAAAGCTGCTTGGGTTGTATCTAAACTGAGCTGAGATGGAGTTCCTTGTGGGGTGTTCTGCGAGTGCTGTTGGGATGGTTTCAACTAATTCAGCAGGTGAATAGGAACTAGAAGAGTAGATGAGAAAATAATACCAGGGTACACAAAATACTGGAAGAGGCAGATAGAACTAACATAGAGAATAGTCAGTAGATGGAGTCAGCATAAGGGAGAAAATAATGAAGTCTAAATCAGAGTTACACTGCGTGTATGTGAATACTCAGAATATTGTTAATAAGACAGGGGAGTTGCAGGCACACATAGCAATGTGGGGATTATTACATTGTGGTGATAACAAAGACTTGGCTTAAGGAAAGGCTAATTTGGATGTTAATATTCCTTGATACAAGGTGTTCAAAAATGATAATAAAGTAAAATAAAACAGGAGAAGGTGGAGTTTTTGCTTTAGGAGAGCATTGCAGTATAGGAGAATGTTGATGTTACAGAGGGATCAAGGACAAGATGGATTTGCTTAAGAGCTAAGGAGAAAGAAGTGTGAATGACATGGTTAGGTGAAACATATAGACCACCAGCTAACGGCCAGTATACAGAGGAACATAGCTAGGTGAAAGTGAGGACTGCAGATGCTGGACAGTCAGAGTCAAAAAGGGTGGTGCTGGAAAAGCACATTACTCAGGCAGCATTCGAGGAGCAGAAGAGTCAACATTTCAGGCATAACATTGACTCTCCTGCACCTTGGATGCTTCAGGACTTGCTGTGCTTTTCCAGCACCACCCTTTTTTACTTGAGAGGAACATATCTGCAAAAGAAATTACAGAGGTGTAAATATCATCGAAGGGACCTTCATTACCTGTATATTGACTGGGACAGTGCTAATATAAGGGACAGTAAGGGGCATGTATTTCTAGACTGCATACCTGGTATGGCAACTGTACCGTTCAAGATTGGAGATGGTTACAGAGAGTGGTGAACTCGGCTCGGACAATCACAAAGGCCAATCTCCCATCTATAGAATCCATCTACCAGGCCCGCTGTCAAGGAAAGGCCACCGGCATTCTCAAAGATCCATCCCACCCTGACAATGCTTTACTCCAACCTCTACCTTTGGGGAGAAGGTACAGAAGCCTGAACACAGTTTCTACCCTACTGTTGTTAGAATGCTGAATGGACTCACAAACTCTTAGCATTCACCTGTACCTGTGTTTTTGTTTTGCCGCTGTTTACCTGTTATTTACTTATCTATGCGATTTTACTCTGTGATCTGCCTGTATTGCTCGCAAGACAAAGCTTTTCACTGTGCCTTGGTACACGTGACAATAAGTTCAATTTTAATAAATTCAATTCAATTCAATTCAGAAAGTTTCCTACAGCAATATGTGCCCTGTCCAACAGGAAAGGATGTACTGCGAGACATGATTTTTGGGAATGAATTGGGCCTAGTGAAAGATTAGCACATTTAAGGGATAGTGATCATGCATTATAAGGCTTATGATGATGGTGCAAAATGCCATGGGTCAATCTAGAGTAAGAATAATCAATTAGCAGGCAGCAGATTTCAATGGGGCAAGAGCAGAACTGGACAAGATAGACTGAAATGAAATGTTGACAGGAGAAACAGTAGCTGTAAAACAGGCTACCTTCAAAGTGACTGAATACAGTCAAGCTGTGTTCCCTCATCAAGGAAAGGGTGCCTGTGGTAGGTGTCTGATAGGAAATACAGCCCAGATCCAAGCTGAATATGGAAAGTTCAGAAGGGAAGAGAAAAAGCAAATATGAGAAACAAAGAAGGATGATGAAAAAAAGGACTGACAACTAAACTAAAAGGAAATCCCAAAGCCTTCTATAAGCGCATCAATAGCAAAACAGTAGTAAAAGAAGGAATGTGCTGATTAGGGATCAAAAGGATATTTACGTTTAGAGGCAAGAAGCATGGCTAAGGCGTTAAATGTATATTTTGCATCTGTTTTTACTTACAAGGCAGCTGCTGCTCAGACATGGTGACAGAGGAGGAAACTCCATTACTTGAGGTGTTTAAAATTGATCTGGAGGAAGTATTGGATATGCTTTCAGTACTGGGACCAGGTAAGATTCATTCAAAGATATCGAAGAAATTGGGAGTAGAAATTACTGCAGTACTGGGAATTATTTTTCAATCTCTCCTGGATTTGTAGACGGTGCCAGATGAATAGAGAATTGTAAACATTATGTCAATGTTCAAAAATAGTTGTAAAGAACAGCATAGCAATGACAGACCAGGCTATTTAACTTTGATGCTGGGGAACCTACAAGAAATTATTAGTCACGTTGTAGTAACATTAAAAATATAGATTGATTCAAAGTTTTCAGGATAGATTTATTCAGGGAAAATTGTGTTTAACTACCTTGCTTGAGTTTTTTGAAGAGTAACAGAGGGAATTGATGGCTGTTGACATGGGAATATGTGGACTTCCAAAAGGATTTCGATACAGTGTCACACAAATTGACAGAAGGATAAGAAACAGGCAGTAATGATTAATGGGTATTTTTGGGGCTGAAGGAAAATTTGTGGCGGAAATTCCCAGGGGTCTGTATTGGGACTCTTAGTTTTCTTGATTTATATTGGAATTCAAGCTACAATTTAAAAGTGTGTCGATGACACTAAGCTTGGAAGACCCATAAATTGTGAGAAGGATAGCGTAGACCTCAAAATATATTGACACATTATTGGAGTGGATAGATAGGTAAAAACAGTTGAAATTTAATGTGGAGAAGTATGAGGTGATGTACTTCAGTGCAAAGATCTTGGAGAGACAATTTAAAATAAAGGGTACTATTCCAAAGATATGCAGCAGCAGACAGACTTGTCTATGCACATAAGTAATTAAAGACGTCAGGACAAGTAGAGAGAGGTAGCTGTTAATAAATCAAACAGTATTCACAAATAGGGGCAATGAGTACAAGAACAGGGAGGTTATGATCAACTTATATAAGAAACTGGTTAGATCTCAGCTGGAGTATTGTGTACAGTTCTGGGAATTACAATATAGGGAAGATGTGAATGAATTAGAGAGAGTTCCAAAAGGTTTCAAAAGCTTTAGGAGTTTGGACAAAGTAAATGAAGAGAAATTGTTTCCACTTGAAAATAGATCGAAAATCAGAGGGCATAGTTTTGAAGTGTTTTGCAAAAGAACCAAATGTGAGATGAGAAAAAGCTTTTTCATACCGTGAGTAATTAGAGTCTAGAATGCACTGCCTGGAATTGTGGTGAAGGCATTGAAGACAGCATTACAAGACAGCATTGAAGACAGCATTGTGTGCAGAATTACAAGGAACAGGAGGAAGTTTGGTACTAAGTTAAAATGTGCAGAGAGGCATTCAGGTTCAATGGGATGAATGGTCGCTTGCTACACTGTGACAATTCTGTGAATCTGCCCCACCCATTCCTGCTCTGCAGTAAAAGCAGTTGAGCCAGAGACAGTGAACTGTTTCAAGTCAGTGTTTAATTAGTTGTTAGAGAAGGAGAGAGACCCCACGGATACCAAAAGAAAGGTTTTGGATGTAAATTTGCTTGCTGAGCTGGAAGGTTCGATTTCAGATGTTTCGTCACCATACAGGGTATCATCATCAGTGAGCCTCTGGTGAAGCACTAATGGTATGGCCTGCTTTTTATTTATGTGTTTAGGTTCCTTGGGTTGGTGATGTCATTTCCTGTGGTGATGTAATTTCCTATTCTTTTTCTCAGGGGGTGGTAAATAGGAATAAGGTCAATGTGTTTGTTGATAGAGTTCCAGTTGGAATGCCATGCTTCGAGGAATTCTCATGTGTGTCTCTGTTTGGCTTGTCCTAGAATGGATGTGTTGTCCCAGTCAAAGTGGTGTCCTTCCTCATCTGTATGTAAAGATATTAGTGAGAGTGGGTCATGTCTTTTTGTGGCGAGTATCTTTAAATACAGATGAGGAAGGACACCACTTTGACTGGGACAACACATCCATCCTAGGACTTGCCAAACAGAGACACGTGTGAGAATTCTTAGAAGCATGGCACTCCAACTGGACCTTTATCAACAAACACATAGAATCCAAGTCAATGTACCACTCCTGAGAAGAAGAACAGGAAATGACATCATCACCGCAGAAAATGTCATCACCATAGGAAATGATGTCACCAACCCAAGGAAACCTAAACACAAATAGAAAGCGGGTCACTAACATCAGCGCTTCACCGGAGGCTCACTGATGATGTTACCTAGTATGGTGATGAAATGTCTAAAAATGAACCTTGCAGTCTAAC
Source organism: Chiloscyllium punctatum (assembly GCF_047496795.1). Taxonomy (NCBI): domain Eukaryota; kingdom Metazoa; phylum Chordata; class Chondrichthyes; order Orectolobiformes; family Hemiscylliidae; genus Chiloscyllium; species Chiloscyllium punctatum. The sequence continues at coordinate 32,573,725 of NC_092743.1, forward strand.
CAGCAAACCTACATCCAGAACCTCAACCTTAGCTACAAATCTTCTCAAAACTCGCTAAGAAAGGTTTACTTCTTGATTATTGAAAACATAAACTACTACGTAGCTGCCATGCATTTTAGAGAATTTGGCAGCAAACATTGCAAACAGTAATTCAAACCATTAATTTAAAACAGAAAGATAATCACAAATTAGTCTTGTATTGTTGAGATTGAAAATTCTTTTAGATAGGCAACAATTCCTGAGGACATAAGCAGTAGAGACAAATATAAATATTAAATTTGGCCTGTTCAATCTGCCATGAGAGGGAGGTGTTGATAGCATTTCACACCATCCTGCCCTTTAGAAGATTGTAGTGAACTGTCTGCTTGAACTGCTTTGGTTTAACGTATGTAGGTATACCTTTAGTTCTGTTAGGGAAGAGGTCCGGCTTATGAACCAGCAGCATTAAAGGAACAGCAATAAAGCCCCAAGTCAAGAGAGAACATGATTTAGAGGAGAACATGGCAGTGTCCCATGAATTTGCTGCTCTTGCCATTCTATGCAGTAAAGGTTATGGGTTTGAAAGGTGCTTCTGAAGCACCCCAAGTGAGTTGCTACAGTGCACCCTGTCGATGGTACACACTGCTGTCATTGTGGACCAATGGTGGTGGGAGTGAACATCGCAGGTGCTGCAGGCTGCATTATCATGGATGGTCATAGGGTCATAGAGATGTACAGCACGGAAACAGACACTTCGGTCCAACCTGTCCATGCCGACCAGGTACCCCAACCCAATCTAGTCCCACCTGCCAGCACCCGGCCCATATCCCTCCAAGCCCTTCCTATTCATATACCCATCCAAATGCCTCTTAAATGTTGCAATTGTACCAGCCTCCACCACTTCATGAGTGTTTGCAGAGTCATACTCATCCAGACAGATGGAAGTTATTCCATTATGTTCCTAGCTTATGTCAGATGGTAGATACACTTTGAGAAGCAGCAGATGAGTTACTTGTCACAGAATTCCCACCTCTGACCTGCCCTTTAGGCCGTAATGTCTACCCAGTCTCAAGGTTTGGGAATGATTATTTAGGACTGAGGATGGGAGAAATGTTTTTATTTAAAGGTTTATGAATCATTGGAACACTCTACCCCAGAGAATTGTGGGTGTGTCATCATTGAGAATGGGTGCAATTTTTTCTGAGTTGTTTTTGAAAGTGCAGTGTCATTGCGTTTTATGGTGACTAACACGCCACACTCATCTGCTGAGGAGACTTGGCTGATCAGATGCCAATTATTTAGTTAAGAGCCAACAGTCACATTGGACATGATTCTCAACCTATCACAGATCTCAATACTGGTGTTCTGCATCACCAGAACCTAAATAGAGGCCAGGAGCTACTGAGGGACTGCCAGTTGAAGCCTAGTTAGGATATCCAGAGGTGAGAGGGTGAAGAAATTTTATACTCTTCTAATGGGGTGGGGGTCATAGGCAGCAGGCAAGGCAGGGTATACTTCTCAGATCCCACCCCTTACTCCCATTCTAATTAATGATGTGGCAAGAAGTGGGTAAGTACCTCATCAGAGCTGACTCCTCAATTATACCTCCTCCTTACCACCTCCAGGGAGGATAACATCACACCCTGTATTTAAAGCTGACATTGATATCTGATCTCTCATGGAAAAAAGGAATTTAGGAAATGAGCAGGAAATGAGAGTTGATGTTGAAGATCAGCCAGAGTAGGCTTGCAGTCTACTCCTCCTCCTATATCTTATGTTCAGAAACACAAGCAAAGATGTTTGATGGAGCACTGTCAATGTAACCTCATTTGACAATCAGATGTGGTGGGCTAGGACTGTTAGCTGAATTGTGGATCAGTGTTTATTGGCAGTTGATATAAGCAAGATAGTTTGGTAAGTTTTCAATCACATTATTGTAAAGACGTAAATCATGAAGTAATTCATTCCAGCAGTTACAAATGACCCCACTGCTGCTCTGTGTCACTCTCTCTACCTGAAAGTGGTGGTTTCTGTGTTTGCATGAGTGTGTGTGCGTGTGTGTGTTTGTGGTTTCCAGTTTAATCTGTATGTGTGGTGCTGTTCTCTCTTTATTTTTAAAAAAATTGATGGAGATCCTTTAATTACTTACAACATTATTATTTTCTGCTACCTGTGCATTGAGGTTATTTAACACGACCTTGTATCATTGCCCTACTGGAGAAATGCAACTCACTTACTTCAGATCAGGGCTGAGTTTAGGAATTCTATGCATGGCCAAATACAACCAGATAACAGTCCTACCTAACTGCATCTGACTGTAGAATGAGGCTACATTACTACATCATACATGTGAAATTAAAAAATAGGTCTATTTCCTGTTTTCATTACTTTATATTTTATGTGATTACCATTTTCTTTGTACAAGCTAAGAAAGCAGTTTATAAGAATGATGCTGTGCCCTATGCAATCCATTTGACATGGGACAGGACTAGCATTTGGGAAAAACTTGCTTTTATTCATTTGTGGAATATGGGTATCATTGGCTAGACCAGCATTTATTGCTAGTCTCTAGTTTCACTTGAGAAGGTGGTGGTTAGCTGCCATCTTGAATCAAGTTAAAAATCACACAACACCAGGTTATAGTCCAACAGGTTTAATTGGAAGCACACTAGCTTTCGGAGTGATGCTCCTTAATCAGGTGATATAACCTGGTGTTGTGTGATTTTTAACTTTGTACACCCCAGTCCAACACCGGCATCTCCAAATCTTGAATCAATGCAGTCCATGTGCTATAGGTAGACTCACAATACCCTTAGGGAATGAATTCCACTGCACCTAACTGTTTCCCTCTTTCCAATCATGTAGCTGAACATGAGGAGAACAATATGCAATGTTAAGGAATGAAAAGCTCCTTGGTGATTTTGATACATGCTTCTTTCAAACATATCACAGTACAATAAAAAAACACCCGAGAATCCATTTCTCCTGTTCTCCAGTTCTCACTATCGTAGTTCAGAAATGAGTTTGCCATCAAGGTGGAGGGACACAGTGGACTGGGCATGTGAACTGGTGCAGAGGAAGGTGGTAGCATCACCTTACTTGAGGGTGATATGACTGTCAACCTCAAGAGCTGGTTAGGTCCCAGAAATCTGAGAGTGTCCTTCCCCAAGTCCAACATGATATCGATCATTCTTTACTTGTGCTTCAGAATGTAAGTGAGAAGATGAGTAAATAGTGTGCCCTGCTGAGGCTGCTCCAGTTCAATACGACCATGGCTGAGCTTCAACATCAGCTTCACTTTTCTGCTCACTCCTTTGATTCACACAGAGGCCAAATATCAGTCTTTCTCAGCCTTAAATAAGGGGTTCAGTATTAACCCTTACATGGTCTGTAAGAGGTAAAAGGGGAATATAGAAAAGTCCCTTGCCAAACTCCTGTGTGGGTTGAAATCTGAGGCTGTCTTTCCTTGAAAAAGGCATTCACATGATTTTCCTATATTGTTTATAGATACCTATTCCTTACACTGGGTTATAACTATAACATGCCAGGAAAGAGGAAGAGGTCTGGGCACCTTTAGCTCCAGTACCAATAAGTATGGAGGAAAACATGTGTTTAGTAAAATGGGAAATAAGACACCTTATTTAGAGCTTGGTTACATCATATTTTTCATATCATCCCTTGCACAAAGGATGAAGAAAGTGAATACACAGCATGTCAAATATCGCAAGCAGCACTCATGCTTTAAACAGAAGGGACATCAGCTCCCAGAAGGACAGTTTAATAGTATCTCAATGCATGAATAGTTAATGGTAAGGATAAAAAAAATAGGAAAGCCCAAATCTTAGCTTTTCACTGCAGTTTTTAAATAATGAGCACATGAAATAATCTACTGAAAGAATCATAATTTTGAAGGTTACAAGATGTCTCCAGTTTAAAAGATTCTCCAGTGCATTTGACTCTTATTGTTGGTCAAGAGCCCCATGATCAATTTTAGACAGAGTAGCTACAGAGCACACATCGACTCCAGTGACTCACTTTACTCAGAATGTACTACAGGGAAGATACAGGAACATATTCCCCCTGGTGGTGAAAAGATGAAATCATACAAAAACCAATTATCTCCATCTTAGATTGTCAGAACATCTCAGTGGAAATCACTGTTAAGAGTTGAATCAGAACAAACAATTGTTGATCCATTACAAATATGCTAATTTGCACATATTTTAGAGAAGTTTCTTGTTTCTCTAACAAATTCACAAAGAAAAAAAAATATCTTATCATATTGTCAGTGGTATACATGAAGAGTATAAGTGACCACGATTTGTAATGAATTTTATGGGTAAAAATCTGTAAATGCCAAATTCTTGACATAATATCCCATCATTAATACCATTCCAGGGACAAAAATTGATAGACATCATGGTCAAAGCAGTATCACTGATAGTGATTGATGATATCTTATACTTCGTATTGTTGTCACTTCTGAACACTAAAATTTACAGTGATGGACTCTAAGAATAAGTACCAATGACCTGGATGTTGTATTTGTGCTGAAAGATGGTGAAGTTGCTTTTGAAGAATTTTAACAAAAGAAAAGTGTCATGAACAATGATGATCACTCCTTGTTTCAGAATTACCACTGGTTGCATTCAGGGAAGGGTTACCATCTTTTAGAGCAAGGACAAGGTAGTTCATTAACTCAATAGTGCCCTTTTGGACTTGCATTCAAGTTGGCACTCACTTCATGATTTTTTTTCTTGCATTGCAATGGTGTTTAATATATATTTGAATCAAAAGTTAGATCTCCGTGATGGTGCAATTTTGTTTCTTTTGTCATTATTATTAATTTTTATGATTTTTTAATGTATGCAATGTATGCAAAGTACATTTCTGTTTGGATTAAAAAGTAAAATTGATTGATTTATTGAATCAATTGGACTGTCACAATTCAGCATCATTATGCTGCAATGCAGCCAGCATCTCTGATACCTGAACATGGAAAGCCAAACAGAGAAATCTGGGGCTTACTATAATTGATACTCTGCACCTTAACAGCAGTTAAAGTGCTCACAGATGGAAATTTAAAGATTCTCTTGAGTTGATGGAAATTCCCATATTTAATGTTGTTTATCCCACCACAAGAAAATTTGAAAAAGTTGCACCTCATTGAATGAGATGTAACTGTAATTTTTATTGACATACTAAGTCATAATTAATACCAGGTAATAACTCTGGCCCTGGAAAACTAAGTTTATCTTTGAAAAGTTTAAAGTTCCTCCATTATTATAGAACCCAATGTATTTTGATTGCAATTAATAAAATGTTGTTTATGATATTACAGGTTCTGGCTTAATCTTTTGTGCATATTCAAATCTTTATTTTTGCTCTTCATAAGATGATTAAAAAGTGAAGAATAATTTACTCCCTCATTTGCTATCTTTGAGAAACGAACTGGCTACTTAATGTTCTTGTTTATATTACTGTTACTGGACACTAGAGATCCCTTTGGCTGCTACAGGAATGAAATTAACATGGAAAAAAAATGAAATTCATTCAACAGAGACTTTAGTGCTCATCTTTGTTCAGTTAGAAGTGAGAATTGTTGCTTTGTAACTGACCACGAAATTTGAGTAAAGAACTTTATGTACAATTACTTATTATTACTCATAATGGATTCCCTGGGTAAGTTTCTATTGGATATAGATCTAAGTGGCATGGCAGTTCCTTATCATGATAATGCTGGAAATTTCAGTTAATCAATTTCTGATTCACTTGCTGCAGAACACTTGATGGACTGAGGGCAACACATTGACTGAGCATCAGTTGTCAGCAGTTGATGAAATCATCATTTCTCCTATTCTAAAGAAGGAGGAACAGAAATCCCTCAGAATGGCAGTTTGAAGTTGTAAAAAATCCTGTGATAAAAAGAGCTATGGTTCAGGTCAAGGAGAAAAAAATATGTATTTCTTTTTTCCCCAAATAAACTTCCTCTGCTGTGGATATTCCAAAGCAGCTCTTAGTATCTGGAGCCCTGCTGAGGTATTGAGATCATTCCAAAGGAACAGGAATCTAAGGTACCTTAAAAACATTCTCCTTGAGAAAAAAGTTAACACCCATTACGGAGTATGGAGTTTGCTGGATGCTGCATAGAACTCAAAACACACAACCTGAGCATACACTGCTTTAAGCTTTCCAGGATTTTAGGTGCTCACGATTGCATTATCGGTCCCTAGGAGTGAGGATTTATTACAAAATATATGAAGGATTCATTGATAATTGTTTCACCGAGAGGATTCTCTGAAGAATGAACTCAAGTGTAAGAATATATCAATGGATTCAATGGGTAAGGATCTCTTTATGATGGACTTTGGAAATACACATAGGTGAGTGATTCTTTGCATAAAACTAAATTTTAAATGATGCTACAGATAGATGCCAATCTGTGAATTATCATGATTATATTTTTTTTGTGAAGAAATTTTGTTTTACTGAGCAGTACCATCATTATCCACATCATATAAGGTTAATTTGTTCACTATAGTTCAAAAACAAACCTTTACCTTGGCATTGACTATCTCAATGTGAACAAGTAGAGAGGCCAGCTCCAGTTCCTCACTGTAACTGTTTTTCAGAGGCACAGATCTGTAACCTGTAAATACAACAAGATCTTGCCATTCATCAAGGCATTACAGATAGTCAGTGGCAACTACAGCTCAGAAAAGTACAATGCAATTTCAGCCCACCCAATATCAACATAGACAAACATGCACAGACATGCACACACACCCCCACTTATGATTTGTGAACACAGCTTGGTATTTACACAACAAGTTTGATGTATGGAGATGTATACTTACACAGTAGTTTAAGTATAAAGGTATGCAAGGTCATTCATAAAAGTAAAGTTTCAACTCAGTTAGAATAATCAGTGAAGCAACTTCATTTAAATTAAATGCATGCAATAACTGGTCTCCATAGATTTGAGAGTACTAAGTGAGCATTGGTCTTTATATGTATAAGTGTTCATGTTGATACATGAACAACATGATATGTATGTTGTGACATATCACTGATTCAAGGGCCTAGCTTAAACATCAAGCCCTCTATTGACAGTAACCAAAAATGAGTTTGAAGAGAGTTAATGTACAACCCTGACCATAGATTTTCAGAATCACAGTAACGGTAGCTGTCCTTGTCAAATAATGCAAAATAAACTTCTCCCTGTGATAGACCAGGTATGCATTTATTCCCACGATTGATGAATTTTCTTATTGATTATTTACCAGTGGTGACATTCGGATCTAATGATAAGTTTTTTTTATATTTACTTGTGGAAGATGGACACCGCTGGCTAGGTCAGCATTTATCTCCCATCCCTAGTGCCTTTGTGAATGTGTCAAAGACATTTTCTGAATATATTTTCAAGTTAATTTCAGGTAGATAAGAGGTGTGGTATCCTGCCTGGTATATTCATGCCTGATGCAAACAATTTGTGAAAGTGTGGTCTTAAAAAATAGTGAAAATTGAGAAACTCTGAAGGTGCAAAGAAACCTGGATGTCAATGTTAGAAATAATGAAATGCTAATGCACAGATATAAAAACAAGTTTTAAAAAATGCTAGTAGAATGTTAACCTTTTGGGAGAAACCCATGCTTCAAAAACAAGAAGCTGTACTTATATAGCATCCTTTTCTTAAGATGTTTCTAATCGCAAATAGTTACTACCTGTCCTTATGCATGTTGAGATTATAGACCAAACCAATAAAATCATTAACTCAGCAGAAGCTGTTTAAGCATAAATTCTTGACTTTGCTTAATTGACCTCTTTAAGTGGTTATAATAAGATCTACTTTCTGGCATCTCCCCTGTCAATTTTAAAATTAAGATATGTGCTCTATTGTTGATATTTGTCTAACTGATTGACACTTATATAGGAATGCAGGAACAGTTGTTCTTTCAAAGGATATTTCTCAGACAGTGGGCTTTTTGACAAGAGTACTACATTTTCCATTGTTATTATACAGCTCATTGATAATTCAGTGAGTGGTGCAGTGGTAATGTCCCTACCACATGGCTAGGAGTACATGGATTCAAATCCCACGTGCTGCAGAAGTCTGTCATAAAATGTCTGAACAGGTTGATTTTAAATGAAGAAAGCTCATTGGTTACATATGTGTTGGCCTGGGTAGTATCAGGGGCCATAGAGAGTGGTTGGGGATGCATGGGTATACATAAAGTTGGCATAAAGAGGACAAGGACAGGGAGACTAAGTTGGTATTTTTAAAAATTCATTCATGGGATGTGGGTGTCACTAGCTGGCCAGTATGTATTGCCCATTCATACTTGCCCTAGAGAAGGTGGTGGTCAGCTACCTTCATGAACCGCTACAGTCCATGTGCTGTAGGTAGATGCACAATGTCATTCGGGAGAGAATTCCAGGAGTTTGACCCAGCAACACTGAAGGAACTTGCAGGTGGTGTTTTTCCCATGTATCTGCAACCTTTTGGGTGGTAGTGATCATGAGGTTGGGAGATACTGTCTCAGGAGAATTGGTGAATTGCTGCAGGGCACCTATCAGAAAGTTCACAATGCTTCTACTGAGCAACAGTGGTGGAAGGATTAAATGATGGTGGGTGTGGTGCCAACCAGGTGGGATGCTTTGTTCTAGATGGTGTCAAAATTTATGAGTGTTATTGGAGCTGCATTCTTCCAAGCAAGTGGGGTGTATTCCATCACATTCCTGAGTTGTACCTGTAGATAGTGGATAGGCTTTGAGGAGTCAGGAGGAGAGTTTTGCAGTCTTCCTAGCCTCTGACTTGCTCTTGTAGCCACTATATTTATGTGGCTAATCTAGTTCAGTTTCTGATCAATGGTATTCTCCAGGATGTTGATAATGGGGGACCCAGTGATGGTAACACCAACGAACATCAAAGGATGATGGTTAGGTTCTCTCCTTTTTGAAGATGGCCATTGCTTGGCATTTCTGTAGTGTGAATGTTATTATTACCAGTTATCAATCCAAGCCTGGATATTGACTAGGTCTTGTTGTGATTGAACATAGACTGCATCAGTGACTGAGGAGCTGAAAATGGTGCTGAACATTGTGCAATCTTCAGTGAACATCCCCACTTCTGACTTTATGATGGAGGAAAGGTCATTGATAAAGCAGCTAGAGATGGTTGGACCTAGTACACTCCACTGAGGTATTTTTGGATTAGAATTGGAATTAAGTTTATTTCACATGTACTCACACGAGTACAGTGAAAAGTTTACAAAGTCACCACTTATAGCGGCATCTTATGTACAAAAGTACCAAATCTTAGGAATAAATCAGAAGAACAAAATTATAAAAAATTAATAATTACAGACCTTGCAAGCAAGTAAAATGGAGCAGACGAGTCCACTGAGGCACCTCAAGACTGCACTGTGGCTCACCTTGAAGTTCTCAAGGTGAGCTTCACCCGAGGCTGGGGGTCCGTGCTGGATTCACTCGAGGCCGGGGGTCCATGCTGGCTTCACTCGAGGTCGGGGGTCCGCGCTGGCTTCACCCGAGGATGGGTGTCTGTGCAGGATTCACTCGAGGATGGGGGATCGCGCTGGCTACACCCGTGGATGGGGGTCTGTACTGGCTTCACTCGAGAATGGGGGTCCGTGCTGGTTCACTCAAGGACGGGGGTCCGTACTGGCTTCACTCGAGGCTGGGTGTCCGTGCTGTCTTCACCTGAGGCTGGGAGTCTGTGCTGGATTCACTCGAGGATGGGGGTCCGCGCTGGCTACACCCGTGGATGGGGTCTGTACTGGCTTCAATCGAGGCTGGGGGTCTGTACTGGCTTCACCTGAGGCTGGGGGTCCGTGCTGGCTTCACCTGAGGCTGGGGGTCCGTGCTGGCTTCACCTGAGGCTGGGGGTCCGTGCTGGTTTACTCGAGACTGAGAGTCTGTGCTGTCTTCCCCCGAGGCCAGGAGTCCTGGAGCTGCAATCACTGACCTCCAATCATCTTGTGCCAGGTATAACTTCAACCAGTGGAGAGATTTCCTAGATTCCCATTGACTCCAGCTTTGCTTGGGCTTGATGCCACACTTGGTCAAATGCATTTTGATGTCAATGTCTGTCACTCTCACTTCACATCTAGAATTCAACTCCCTTGTCCATGCTTGAACCAAGGCTGTAATGAGATCAGGAGCTGAGTGGCCCTGGTAAAACCCAAACTGAGCGTCAGTGAGCAGGTTATTGCTGAGCAAGTGCTGCTTGATAGTTCTGTAGGGGACACTTCCCATCACTTCACTGATGATTGAGAGAAGACAATTGGCAGGGTTGGATTTGTCCTGCTTTTTGTGTACAGGATGTACCGTGGAAATTTTTCACACTATCAGGTAGATGCCAGTACAGTAGCTGTACTGGAACAGGTTGGCTATGGGATTAGCAAGATGTGGAGCACAAGTTTTCAGTACTGTTGCTGTAATTTTGTCAGGACTCACAGTATTTGCAGTGTATTTGGCCATCAGCCATTTCTTGATAATGAATGAATTGAATTGACTGAAGATTGTATTGTGTGATGCTGGACCCCTCTGGAGGAATTGGATCATCTACTTGCTACCTCTGGCTGAAGATTGTAACAAATGCTTCAGCCCCTTGCATTGATGTGGGATGGGGATATTTTGTGCAATCTCTTCCTCCAGTGAGTTGTTTAATTGTCCACCACCATTCACAACTGAATGTGGCAGGACGACAGTGTTTAGATCTGACCCTTTTGTTGTGGAATTGCTTAGCTGTGTTCTATCACTTGCTGTTTATGTTGTTTGGCAAGTAACTAGTACTATCTTGCAGCTTCATCAGATTGACAGCTCATTTTTAGATATGCTTGGTGCATTCTCCATTGAACCAGGGTCGATTTCTCTGATGGTAATGGTCAAGTGGTTAAGGGTGGCACAGTGGCTCAGTGGTTAGCACTGCTACCTCACAACGCCAAGGACCCAGGTTCAAGTCCAGCCTTGGGTGACGACTGTCTGTGTGGAGTTTGCATATTCTCCCTGTGTCTGCATGGGTGCTCCAGTTTCCTCCCACAGTCCAAAGATGTGCAGGTCAGGTGAACTGGCTGTGCTAAATTTCCCATAGTGTTCAGGGATATGTAGGTTAGATACATTGATCAGGGTAAATACAGGATAATAGGGTAGAGGAATGGGTCTGGGTGGATTACTTTTCAGAGAGTCGGTGTGGACTTGTTGGGTTGAAGGGTCTGTTTCCACACTTTAGGGATTCTATGGACAACGTAAATGGACTACCATTTCGATGGAATGGGGCATTTGTTGGGCATTGAATTGCAGATGTTGCTAGAGTATGCTTCTACTGCTTTTGATGGCCCCCACAGTGCCTCATGGATGCCCAGACTTAACTTGCTAGAAGTCTTGCCAGAAGTACTGTCACGGATAAATGTATCTGCAGCCGTCAGATTTGTACTTGCAGAATTACATTTTAATTTGCTCAAAAACAACAGGAATCCATGTAAGATTCTGTAAATCCCTTTATAGATTAGAACCAATCTGAACTTTGGGGCACCGACGGCCTCACACATGGCTCCTCACTCCCTCAATGCATTATCTGGGCCAACATGGCACCTATTGTTAAATTTCACTTGAGAATGTAACTTTAAGAAAGTTCTGGGATTTACACATGAAAAAAACTGAAACCAACTTAATCATTCTAAAAGATGAGAGACTTAACAAACAGCCCAGGCCTTTTCAATGTATAAGTTCAGTTGCATTACACTGTAAACATTTGCTACAAATTCTGTGTCCTATGATCTTATGCTCCACAACCACCTGATGAAGGAGCAGCATTCCGAAAGCTAGTGCTTCCAAATAAACCTGTTGGACTACAACCTGGCCACAGAGTTATTGAGTCATAGAGGTGTGATTTTTAACTTTGTACACCCCAGTCCAACAACGGCACCTCAAAATCTTAGAATCAGTATGTGCAAACAGAAAAGATGCGAAACTAGTTTCCATGAGTACCAGTGCTCACTGGCTGTGTTTATCTGTAATGCTAGGCCAGGACCTCCCTGACTGGAGGTTGGGATTCCACTGTCTCCCCTGTGATTCCATTTGGTATTAGATTGGGTGATGTGGTTGTGATATAAATGACCTTTTCTTAACAAGTTATACCGTTATTTATTTATATGTAATTCATGGATTAAATTAAAATAATTTTTTGTGCATAGTGTTTATTTCAAAATGGCATGGGAAATATAATGCATATTTAGTAAAGCAGCCTATGTTCAAGAAGATGAAACAGCATTCGATTTCCATTGACATAAAACTTAAAATGGGTCAAACCCCCAAGCAGAAAATAGCTTTTGCATAAATTGAAACTTATCCTTTGCGTTATTCTCCAGAGACATGGTCCCATTTAAACACTGTGCTGTGATATTTTTTTAAAAATGTTTGTTGCTTTGAGTTGCTCAATTCTGTGTTCACAAAAACAGTGGCTGAGATAGGAGAGGGAAATCTTTGGAAGCATAATGCTCCTAATTTGGTCTGAGGCCTAGTAGAAAGCCACCACAACCAACACCATTTTTTCATTCATTCAAGGATATTGACTTTTCTGTCTGGGTGAGCATTTGCTGTCCAATCCCAATGACCCTTCATTCTTCACTCTCCTTCGATCTCCAAATCATTCCATATCAATTCAGCCTATTGAGTAGGTGGCCATGCCACTGTTTATCTACAGAGAATCTATCAATCAAACAATGAGTTACAGAGACATTTGGGGATGCAAGTCCCACAAAATCATCCATACTTCACTTTCAGTCTGGCTCATAAGCTTTGCAATAAATGCTAAAGAAAAGGAGATGGCAGATGATGTGTAGTGCCAAGAGAGAAAGACTTATTCTGGCTGTGACATATGTTGAAGTTTTAAATAAGTCTTTCTGATTATCCCAGTGAGCCATTTGCCCAGCACAGGAAGGACAGAATTAACTGGGTCACTGTTGCTATACGCAGCCCTGGATAATTGAGTGGTACTTAATGGAGATGAGGGGTTCTCACTGACCAGCTGAAGAGTTGAAGACAGCAGTACTTTGTATCTTTCTAGTAATGGCTGCCGTATTAAATACCCCTCACGCACTCGAGTAAACAGTGCCAAGACTTCTCCAGGGTAAAGGACCCTGATGGTAGGAACCTGTCCACTGAGAGCCGCCAGTCAGAGGTCAGCAGATCTGACAGAATGGCAGTGTTACTGGGATGGCATTGGCAGTAATTGCCCATTTTGAAGCTTGGAAACCAGCCATAGTTGAATAGTGGCTAGATTGAGGTTGTGAAGATTCAGGGAGGTCAGCTCCTGATGCCCCATCACCCTTTTCAATTTCCCAATGCGAGATCCCTCATTCATTCATTGAGTGCCTTTGAAGGGACTACAGCTTCTGCAAACAACATTGCACAGGATTGTTTGTCATACTCCCTACATGGCAAAACCCTCTCCCTTGATGGGCAGAGGATGAGACACTTAGCTGGGGCATTAGCTGGGATTAAATGGGATGGAGTTGGTCAGGTGATAGACTACCCACTTGCCACCCCCGCTTTCATTAAATGTGACCCACCACCAAACTCATCATGGTGAAAGGGAGCACATTAAATTCCACTCATTTTATCATCCAGCCCACCACAGGGAGAACAAAGGCAGACAAATATCTCTGAACTAAATCCATGCTCTAGCAGATGTGAATGCGCACTGTGCTGTCAGTATAATCCCAGAATTATCATCCCTCACAATGTCAAGTTTATTAAAAACAGTTAAATAATATTTTTCTCCCTAGGATTCTAGTTACCTGTTTTAAGGCATTTAACAGGATAGGTTGCCTGAGCGAGGAAGTTGGGGTCACTGAACATGTCCTCATCATACACGATGAACTTCAAAAAGGCAAACTCGGGGTTGTTGATGTCAAAGACAAATTGCTTGAACAGCCAGACAGGATTTAATCCATTATCCGCTGGAGCAAACATAAAACAGAAAGAGATGCAGTCAACTAATGCTTTCAAAAACATTTCTTTTCATGTGCTCTTCACTTTTCTCCTCCCTTTTACCTGAATTTTCTCCTGAACATTCTGCATAATTCCAATGAACAGACATTCCTTACCTGCCTTTTCCAGCAGGGTTGGTGACCAGGAGCTGGAACCTTGGCTGATGTTCCCCTTCTTTTTGAGGTCAACTGTATCAGTTAGGCTGAACTCAACACAGACCAGCTACTAAAATTGGTGACCATTCTGGTCTGCACCACTCAGTTCAATACTGGACAGAAAATTTACCAACTGAGTAAATGGTGAATAATACATTAAGTATACACATAAAACTGACAGTATTTTCTACAACATGATCACTGGAGGAGTCTCACATACTTTCATAGCAGAAGGTACGTTGTATAAAAGGGCTTCATTTAACAGTGACTGTCCCCCCATTTTGCCAATAGCTGAGTAAGTAAACATACTGAATTGGGCAAACCTGAGCCATATAAATCAAAGCATCCCATGATTGGTCATTCACTTATCTGCTGTCAACTAGGACAGTATAAAGATGTGACAATTTATACCAGTGTCTCACTTCTTCCTTTTAAAGAGGAAGCAACAGATTTGCTAAACTGTTTGTTGGAACTCAACAGTGCCTGCTAGACTCCTAACCTGGTTGACATGCACAGACAAAGCTCACAAGGGGAGAATGACAACATAGTGAGGGCTCAGAGATTTGCCAGTGTATATGGAACTCTGTGCCAGTATATATGAAAGTGAGTACTGCAGATGCTGGAGATCAGAGTCAAAAGGTGTGGTGCTAGAAAAGCACAGCAGGTCAGGCAGCATCCAAGGAGCAGGAGAATCAACATTTCGAGCATAAGCTCTTCATCTGAAACTCTTTGCTAGAAAACAGGTGACTCCCAAGGGAATGGACAAACACTGAGAAAAACAAATATGCATTAAATCAGAACTAGAAGTATTATAGTAAGGGCAGATTATACAAGATGATTAGAATGGTTCATTTATGAAAGTAGGAGAAGCACACAATGGATCTGCCATATTTTTGTGGTGACAGTTATTAAGTGATATTTTGCAGTGTGTATCATTGATGGGCTATAGCTTTTGTACATTCTTATGTTTTGTATATTTACAGAGTAATGGGTGCAGAAAACTGAATCATTACACAAGAGAAGGTGCTCTTCTGATTTTGGGAAATTCAAAGGAAATTCAAAATTAAGTAGTACGTTCTTCCTGAAAATCATATTTTAGGTGTAGTTAACTCATCACTGGAGTTTTCCCTGTTTTATGCCTGGGTCTGTTGTAGGCTCATTTTTAGAGATTCCTTGCGATATATGGAATTTTCCTATCCCAGGAGATAATGAGGTGGGTAGTGAGAAGGGGAAACAAGTGGGTGAGTTGGCCTTGGAGAGATACTCCTCACCTTCTCGCCATCTCACCAACCAATATTGGGTGAGGAGATTCAAGGACGGCTTCTTCAACTCTCCCGCAATTTAAGTTCTTAAGTAGTCAATTAATTGCCACAAAGGTCTCAACTTTCCAGTCATGTGGCCCAGCCCAGCCCTCCCCTCACCCCCATCCGTTTTTCTGCAATCTCCACCATGGGTGGGGCAAAAGAGGTGGCCTCCTCTCTAATTGGGAAGCCAAGAATACCTGCCTAGTGCATCTGGGATGCAGCCGCCACAAAAGACAAAGTGAATGTGTAAAATTATTCATTTGAGTAAAAAAACATAAAAACAAGATACTATTTAAATGATGAGTAACTGGGAAATGCAAGTGGCCAGAAAGACCCTATTGTTCTTGTTCATAAGTCAATTATAATTAACAGGCAGGTGCAGTAAGCAAGTAGGAAGGCAAATGCTAAATTGGCCTCATCACAAAGGGATTTGAGTACAGGATGAAAGAAATCTTGCTGCAGTTGTATAAACTCATTACTAACACTTCATCTGGAGCACTGTGCACAAATTCGGTACCCTTATTGAAGAAAGGATATACTATCATAAAGGGTGTATAAATGAAGATTGACTAGAATAATTCTGGACATGGTGGGATTTTCTTATGAGGAGAAATTGAGGAGGCTAAATCTAAATTCCCTAGAAATTCAAAGAATGTGGGTGATGATATGGAAACTTATAAAATTCTTTCAAGGCACGACAGAGTTGATGTAGATAGGATGTTCCCCTCGCTGGTGATTCTTGATGTCATTATTCCCCAGAAGTCTCAATTACTATCTTGAATTGGGTTGATTATTGAGATTTCACAGCCCTGGGACAGATTTCCAAAGATCCACCCTCTCAGTGAATAAATGTCTCCTTATCAAAATCTTACATGATCTTAATCTTTAGAAGATTAAGGGGAGATCTAATAGAGACGTACAAAATAATACATGGCTTTGAAAAGGTGGATGCTAGAAAATTGTTTCTGTTAGGCGAGGAGACTAGGACCCGTGGACACAGCCTTAGAATTAGAGGGGGTAAATTCAGAACGGAAATGCGGAGACATTTCTTCAGCCAGAGAGTGGTGGGCCTGTGGAATTCATTGCCACGGAGTGCAGTGGAAGCCGGGACGCTAAATGTCTTCAAGGCCGAGATTGATAGGTTCTTGTTGTCTAGAGGAATTAAGGGCTACGGGGAGAACGCTGGCAAGTGGAGCTGAAATGCGCATCAGCCATGATTGAATGGCGGAGTGGACTCGATGGGCCGAATGGCCTTCCTTCCACTCCTATGTCTTATGGTCTTATGGTCTTACTCCTTAAACTGAGATTATCTCTCCTGCATCCACCCTGTCATACTCTATAAGAATTTGATAAGTTTCAAAGAGGTGACCTGTCATTCTTTGAAACTATAGGGAGTACAGTCTCACAGTCTCTCCTCTATTCCACTCCATCTATATAGCATGTATGTTCTTGCTTAGATAAAGAAATCAAAACTGCTCACAGTTGGTGAGGTCTCAATTAAGGCTCTATACAATGACAACATGTCTTTATTCTTATACTAAAATCCCCCTGTGACGAAGGCTTTCATTCCATTTGTCATTTGAATTACTTGCCGCACCTGCATGTCAACTTTTAGTGACTCGTGACCAAGGACACTCAGGTCCCTGTGAAACAATCTCACTTCCCAGCTTCTCAGCATTTAAGAAATATTGTGATTTCTTCCTTTTTTTTAACTAAAGTGAGTAACTTCATATTTATTCACTTTATACTCCATGTTCTTATCATTCTTTTAACCTGTCCCAGTTCACTTTTATCCTCTGTGCATCCTCGTCACAACTTACCTTCCCACTTTGTGTCAATTCCATTTTCTACTCACCTTTGTAAACAAACAACACACAGATTATTGGAGAAAAGGGCTGGAGCTCTGACCAAGAGCATTGCCTTAAATATTAACTCTTAATTCTTTCACGCATATTACCTGATCTAATAAGAGGCTACATTGTTTTTTGGTTTCATATCAGATTTACATGGAATTTTAACTTTTTTGTGTCAATCATTGGAGGTTCTGAAATGTTTCTAATCAATCCGAAGTCCCCACCTGCTTCAAGAAGACCACCATCATCCTAGTACCAAAGAAAGCACATGCAACATGCCTTAATGCCCAGTTGCTCTGACCTCCATAACCATGAAGTGCTTTGCGAGATTAGTCATGGTCCATATCCACTCTAGCCTCCCAGCCTGCCTCAATCCCCTGCAATTGGCCTCCTGGTGAAACAGATCCACAGCAAATGCCATTTTCCTGGTCCTACACTCATCCTTGGAATATCAGGCTCCTATTCATCAACTACAGCTCCGCCCTTAACACCATAATCTCTACCAGGCTAATCTCAAAACTCTGAGACCTAGGTCCCAGCTCCCACTTCTGCAACTGAATCCTCAGCACCCTGACCCACAGACTGCAATCAATGAAGATAGACAACTGCACCTTCTCCACGATAACCCACATCACTGGCGCCCTGCGAGGATAGGTTCTCAGTCCACAACGGTCCACCCACTACTGTGTAGCCAAATTTTATACGAACACCATCTACAAATTTGCTGAAGACACCACCGTGGGAAACCAGATATCAAATAACAATGTTTGATATCCTGCATTGGTACAAGAAGGAGATAGAAGGCTTGGTGTTGTGGTACATTGATAACAATCTCTCTCTCAATTTTAGCAAAACATAATAACTAATCATTGAGTTCAGGAAGAAATGAGGAGGACATGCCTCATCAACGGAGCTGAAGTGGAGCGGGTCGAAAGCGTCAAGTTCCTAGGAGTGACGATAACCAATGATCTGTCCTGGACCTCTTATGTGGATGCAATAGTCAAGAAGGCACAATAACATCTCTTCTTGCTCAGGTGGCTTCGGAAATTCAGCATGGCCATAAGGACCCTCACCAACGTTTACAGGTGCACCAGAGAAAGCATTTTATCCAGGTGCGGAATGGCCTGGTATGGCAACTATTCTGCTCAAGGCTGTAAGGAATTACAGAAAGTTGCGTACACAGTGCAGACCATCATGGAAGCCAACCTTCGATCCATGGACTCCACTGACACTTCTCATTGCAACAGAAAGGCTGCCAACATCATCAAAGACCCCTCACAGACCAAAGTGCTCTCCCAATCAGAAAATGTAGAGGCTTGAACACATGCACCAACAGTTCAGAATAGCTTCTTCCCTGTCATTATCAGACTGCTGAATGGATCTCTCTGACTTCAAATAATGTTGATTTTGTGAATGATAATCTCACCAATGTTAATCTTGCTTTGTACACCTCTTATTATTATTAATATCAAAGATCATCTGAAGAATACTAATTGGTCTGGCCCACGTCCCTTCCCGTAAAAAAAAGTTCAGTCAATGGAGGGAGAAGGGATGGAAAACAGGGAGATAAAGAGAGAATTTTGTAGGGAATATGATCAGGTCACCATATTGTGGTAGAGAAATGTTACTTACCCACCACCTCTGTCTTGTATTTGCTGTTGTCATACTCAGCTCCACATACTTCTACTTCAACAAATGGACAAACAATGCTCCTTCCATTCTTGGGCAAATGTCGTGCTCCCAAGATCTGTCAGTTTAAGAGAATTAAGTCAATAAGGATGCACAGCCACAAATTCTCATGTATTCTTTCTTACAAATAGTGAGGATGTTGAATTTACATATCAGAGTCAAAAAAACTGCAGATGCTAGAATCCAAAGTAGACAGGCAGAAGGCTGGAAGAAGGCAGAAAGCTAGGCACCATCAGGAGGTGGGGAAGTCAATGTTTTGGGTATAACCCATCTTCAGGAATGGAAGAGGGGGTAGGGGAAGCTACATATAAAGAGGGGGAAAAGGGTTAAGGGTGTGGAGAGGATCAGAATGGTGAGGTGGTGAGAGGTGAATACAGGTGGTGGGTACGACCTGGTAGGTTGACAGGAGGAATGAATCCGATTAGTAGCTGGAAGAAAGGGTTATTTGGAGGGATGGACGAGAGGAAGCCGGCCTGGAAAGGGAGTTGGGGGATAGGTGGGATGGTGATTTGAAATTAGAGAATTCAATATTGAGTCCTCTGGGCTGCAGGCTGATGATGAAGGTGTTGTTTCTCCAATTTGCAGTCTGATTCACTGTGGGAATGGAGGAGACTGAGGCTGGATATGTTGGAGACATACTGGGAAGGGGAATTGAAATGGGCTGTCTCCAGGAGGACAGACTGGTCCTTACGGGCCCTGGCTGAGATACTCAACGAAATGTGCTCTAAGTTTATGTTTGGTCTCATCAATGTAAAGAATTTATCACCCTATAAATTGGCCATTCCCAAATAATTGATTCAGTCATCAGTGTAGAAACCTAGTGGGAAACCAAGTCATTTCAGACTGTATTGGGACAGCATTAATGTTGCTGCAAGTTACAGCACGTCAGGGCTAAGCAAGAGTCAAAACCAGAGATCCACCATTCAGGGATTCCAGCTGGAACAGGAGCATGGCTAAATAATACACCATCATAGATTTGATGAATGGCCAAAGAACCAAATGGCAGATGAAAGAAATCCTTTCCTGCAGCAAATTGATCTGATCTGGAATGCATTGCCTGAATAATAATTTCCACAAGGTCTATATTTGAAATGGAAAACAAATATTGCAGAGATATGAGCAAACAGCAGGGTTGTTGGACTAATTAAGTAACTCCTTCAAAGAGCCAGCAGAGCCACAATGGTTCTTTTCTGTGATTGTTTTCTGAATTGGAGGTAGATGGAGAACAGTCAGTTCCTACAGAATAAAACAAAAATGTCTGCATTGTTAAGGAAGAACAAGAGTCTATCTTGCTGCCTCAGTGATACAGTGATGTTCAGATTCCAACTCATGAGCTACCTGCTATGGTATATCTATTGTCCTGATTGTGTACACAGTAGGTACACTGTGCAGTGGCAAGACAAGTAGTTCACAAGTTGAACCCAGATTTGTCTCTGAGCCTCTCTGTATCTCACTGGCTCTCTATCTCTGTCACTCTCTGTCTCTCTCTCTCTCTCTCTCTCTCACACACACACACATACACACACAGTGTCTGTCTCTCTCTCCCGCTATATACCTGCTATTGAATAGCGACCAATCACATAAATCTGGAGCTGGCTCTCACCAGCCCTAAGGACAAGCTCCAACCAATCCAGTATTGGTTCTTCAGCAGATACAGGCACAAAACTGAAGGGTAGGGGAAGAGAAGTTTATGTAGCTGTGCAGTGTGTAATATATTGGCAAGTCAAAACTGGTGCAGCATACAAAGCAAGTAGATATCACTTACTTTGGCTTAATGCTACATTGAGGTACCCTTAGCAACCTCAGCCATTTTGTTGTGGTGAGACATTGGGTTGAAGTAGAAATTGAGGCTAAAGGAGCAATCAGTCATATATATTTCTGAGGATGGTATATGAGAAAGATCACCTGTGGTGTCTGGGCAAACCTGAACAAACAGGGAAGAATACACAGAAAATGCACAAACATCTCCTTTCACTCTGTTAATCCTACTTTTGATGAGTTTGGGAAACAATATTCCAAATTTGCTGGGTAGGATGGCAATGTAAAAATGTTCTTTAAAAGGTGTTCTTCTTAGGTTTGCAATTGAAGAATGTTGATACAAAACAAAGTAATTGCCTATTTCTTAAGATGCAGGCCTGGATTATTTTAAATGATTTAAACTGTCAGTCAGATGAGTTTGGGTGGCCAATAGCTTGCAGGTAGGTGGCAGGGAGGGAGTTTAGGTTGGTCACATATAGGTGAGAAGAGCTTGCAAGCTTCTTTGTTGAAAGACATCCATACATTTTGGTTCCACAAAGGAAATGTCCATCCTCATCATGGAAGACCTTCGTTATCTCAACAGAAACAGCAAACCTGTTTTTACTTAATGAGGAAGGTGTGTGGTGTTTCTATGTGCAAGCCCCAGGTAAATTAACATCAGGATCCATGTGAATTTACTATGTAATACATCAGGTTCCAATTCCAGCAGGGACCAAAACCAGCAGCATTACATTCAGTGTAATGAAGATGGAAATTGAATCGCTCCATTTTCCCTGCTCCCACTCCATTCCTACCCATCATAAAGAGTTAAAATTCCTACTCATGGTTTTCAAATTGATCAGGTGTCTTGCAGTAAAAAAAGGTGGCTGTCACTTGCCTGAAGCTGCACTGTGATTGGTTCCACACCCTTGAGAGTGTTCTTGTCAAAGGGGTCAAAGTTCTCATCTCTCATGATGTCAGGGTGCATGACATAGCCACTCTTTCCATTCATTGTGAAAATCGCCTGGTTCAGCTGCATTGGTTTATCTACAGAGAAAAGGTATTTCAAAGCTCTTTCAGATTAAAGTTAACATTATAATGTCAATTACTCTCCTACACAGCTCCCAGTACTTACGTGTATCTATTTTCTTTAGCTGGAGAATGTTTTGTCTAATGTTGGAGCTCCACAAGTACTGATACTGATTTTCACAGCTGAAAAGCAAGGAAGTATCCATTTCCATGTACACTTTCTCACGTTTTCAGCTATGGAAAGTTAACCTTAAGTGGGAGCTCATATTCAGAAATTACAAGTTTCACAGTAGAATTCTTTGAAGTCCTTACCGACAACCAAAGACAGTCTCACAAAGTGTTATGAATCACAATGGGGAAGAGATGTCTGATTAATTCAATTGTCTTCCTAGCTGACGAGCACTAAACCCAAGCATTATATCCCTAATACCCAACACATCTGAGATGAGCTCATTCAGCTCATGTCAAACTAGCTAATCAGTGGATCAACTCAATGAGCTTTTCTATGTATGGCTCCAATCCACATTTAGTAAAGGAGCCACCACGGGATTTTCTCATATGTATGATGTATCTGTAAAATATAAAGGACAAGTGTAAGTGTAACATATGCATGATGGTAGACAAAGTAATTAGCTAATGTACCAAGCCAGATAGGCAATGGTTGAGTCATTTCTCGTTGATGCTACATTGTTTCTGTAATTATTGTTCAATTCAGCAGAGGGTGTTGCAGGCCAGTATTTATGCTGAGTTGTGCTGATAACAGCAATAATACTAACTACCCTAACATCGGAAAAAAATACGTTTCACAGTAAAGATTGTCAAATGTGGTAGGATACATTCCCGGAGATTGCATAATATGTCTTTCTACTGCCCTCACACTATTACTATTGGGGTCACCCAGAACATAGAGCAGCACTCCTTTTTTGGCAAACACAAATGGAATATTCTCTGGATGATTTTCCTATTTAAAACATGTATTAATTCCCATGTCCAGTAGCTTTATAGCTAATAAGCAAAATTATTCAAGTGCTGCCTTTGGGTTAGTTTCAGGCAGGCATTTAATACAAAGACATTCCAGGCATTTACGAAGATGTAAAGAAACATGGATGCTGAATCAAAGAAGGAAATGATTGGCAGGACTGATCAAAATCTTGATTGAAGAATTATATTTTAAGGAGAGGTTTATGATATTGCAGTTGGTTGAATATGGGTTTGGAAACATTATTGGATTTGGAAACAATTTGAATTTGAACAGAACACTGAGGCTATGAACACTGAAATAGGTTGCAGGATTAGTATACAAAGATAAGGAGTGTAGAGTGAAAATTGAAACTTTGATCTTTCCAATGTTTGTCTAAGGGCACTATAGTGTATCTGATCATTGATGTCAGACAGGTGACCTGACAACATAGTACTGTAGTAGCAGAGCCGTTAATCAAAACTGTGAAAACATAGGGTGTCATCATGCCGAATGTGGAAGATCCTTTGCTCTTGCATATTCAAAAAACACCCTTGCTGATATTCTGGCCTTCAGTAAGTGTGCCTTGTGGTTAGATCACATGACAAAGCAAACTAAGAAGCATATCAGTACAGTATTGCATTTCTATCTAAATAGCCCCCTCCCGTCACACTGTTTCTCAGCTGACTTTCCGTGTTTTATCCTGTTTGTCCATCAATGTAGTCTGTGAAACACTGCAAATCTCTTCTGACATGTTTAGGGTTACTCGTCCAAGCTGTTATCTTGCTTCTGCTGAGCAGAGTGACTTTAGCATCGAGTATAATCTCTGGAATTCCTGATCCTCAATCTTGCTACTGCAGAGAGCTCTCAGGTAAATTGGTCATCTTGGGATGAGTATCATTCCATTAGAGAGACTCAACATTACCTTTGAGAGTTTTACTTTTGGATCATCATCAGGTGATCTTAAGAAGTCAGCATCATAAATGCTGCGGGAAGCATTGGTATCTATTTGGTGGTTCATGTTTGTTTGGTTGTCTTATTCTGCTGTCTTCATCACAAAAGTTACAAACCATTTATCTCCTTTAGGCACGTGTTGCAATCTGCTCTATAATGTAGATTGAATCAGCTGAATCTTTGTCTGACATCTCTTTCTAGTGCCTATGCTTGATTTTTCAGAATTGATGTCCAACATCTCTGTAGCAATTGGCACTTTAGACTTTACAGACTTGTTTGTCTTCCTAGTGAAATGCTTTTGTGCAAATCGGTTTAGCTTTTTGGAGTTAAACACTTTTTTTTCCATGCTGGACCTTCTTTATTTGTAACTTGTCCTTTGGCCTTGATCTTTCCCAGAATTCTAGTAGCACACAAACCCACCAACACTCTCAAACAAAAACTAACAAACTTAAAAGACCCAGTACAACCCATGGACAAAACCAACGTCATCTACAAAATTCCATGCAAGGACTGCCACAAACACTACAGGACAAACAGGAAGAAAGTTAGCCACCAGGATACATGAACACCATCTATCCACAAAAAGACATGACCCTCTCTCCCTCGTAGCCCTACACACGGATGAAAAAAATCACCATTTCGACTTGGACTTGTTGGGCTGGAGGGCCTGTTTCCACACTGTAAGTAATCTAATCTAAAGTACATGAAACAATTTATGCTCACTTGGGTTCATACTATGCCATCTTGACTTTCAAAATTTCTGGTCGTCTTCTGTTCTTCAGAGAGGTTGAGTGTGGAATACACTTTGTATCACGCTGTCCACAAAAATGTATTTATTTATAACTTCTCTGGCTTGTTAACTAAATTTTGTTGCTTTGCCATAACAAAATAACTGTCAGTTCAGTGTCATATCACCTTTCATTTCAACCGAATTCAAGAAAGGAAGGTTTATAACCATCATGTTTCTCATCCAATGAGCCAGCTTCAGCTTACTGCTTTGCTTACTTTTCCTTTGTGGTGCCTTTCAATAGCTAGTGGCAGTTTGCAGCAGCTCTAAACCTTTCTGTCTTCTTCTTTCAGTAGCTGAGTTCCTATGATCATTCTTTAACTCTCAATCTTAGCTCCACTTCTGACACCATGCTATGTGTTCAAGGGAGTACACCCTTGCTTGAACTGTCTCTTTACTAGAACTTTTGTTTAGATGGCTGCCCATACTGAGTATGCCTTGTGGTATAGGTCACATGACTACAGCAAGCCAGGAAGCAGACTAGTTTGTAGAGGTTTGCAAATGGATTAGTCACTGCCTGTGTGATTTTTACCAGGAACTGAGCTAAGTCGGAGGTGTAAAATGGCTTATTAAGCACCTTTCATACCACTGGTATCCATACTACAGAAAAATCGCACCATGTCACAATGCTGCATCCAGGGTTCCAGTAAACAGTGGACCTGGACTGCTTCTGATTTCTATTACACAAAACTACTTATAACCTTTAGAAGTCCATTGGCAATACAACATTGTAAACATGTACTTTTTAAATATTCTTGCAAAGAGTCAATACAAACTCAAGCTCCATAACTTGCTTCTAATTTGGAATTTCCTATGGGTCTATCAAAGGGTTTTAACATCTTATACAGTTTTACAACTAATTTTGATTGATTTTGAACTTTTTGAAGCTCCTTTCCATACAATTTTGTTTAAAGAGTGGTGCCTCATGAAGTTGAGGAATTTGAACTATGGATATTTTTGAATCACTTAGTTGAAACTCTACTTGAACAAAACCCAAATCCAATAACACACCAAAGCTGCCTGTCACCAATGGCCCTGCCTCCTGAGTGATTGTAACTTGTTCCCTTGCTTGCCAGTGGTGAGTTTACCTGGTGTCTGGAAGTTGAGTGCCACCAGCTGGCTGCCACAGATCCACATTGGCAGTGGGTCGTAGTTGGAGGAATCCAAGCGTTGTCCCTTTGGATAGACGCGGCTCAGCTGCCTGTGGTTATACTGAAGAAACTTCTTGCCTTTACTCTTGTTGGCATACTTTTCTGCCTTTGTTTCAGGGAAGGACGACATGTCTCGGTAACAGGCCTTGTCTGTTCCAATCTCTGCGGAAGAGGCAACACCACGTCAGAAAGAAACAACAATACACAGAGGGCTAGTACAGCTAATGGAATGCTTCCGAGAGGAATTGAACACCAGAGTAAGGATGTTATGCTTCAGCTATAGCGAGACCACATCGCGAATGCAATGTAATGTTTTGGTCTCCTTATGGAGGGAAAGATGTAAATGCGTTGAAGATGATTCCAAGTTTACTAGATTGAGATTTACTGGAATGCGGGCTTGTCTAATAAGGAAAGGTTGGACAGACTAGGTCTTTTTTCCACTGGACTTTAGAAGAGTGAAGAGTAACTTGATTGAATTTTCTAAGATCCTGAATGGAATCGACAAGGTGGATATGGAAAGGATGTTTCTTCTTTTCGGTGAGTCCGGAACTAGGTTAGATTACTTACAGTGTGGAAACAGGCCCTTCGGCCCAACAAGTCCACACCGCCCAGCCGAAGCGCAACCCACCCATACCCCTTACCTAACACTAGGGGCAATTTAGCATGGCCAATTCACCTGACCTGCACATCTTTGGACTGTGGGAGGAAACCGGACCACCCGGAGGAAACCCACGCAGACACGGGGAGAATGTGCAAACTCCACACAGTCAGTCGCCTGAAGCAGGAATTGAACCCAGGTCTCTGGCGCTGTGAGGTAGCAGTGCTAACCACTGTGCCACCGTGCTGAAGACACTGTTTAAACATTAGGGGTTGCCCCTTCAGGACAGAAATGAGGAGAAATGTTTTTAACCTCAGAGGATTGTGCAACTTTGAAACTCTCTGCCTCAGTGGGCAATGAAAATGTAGTCATTGAACATTACAAAGCCGAGGCAGATAAACTCTTATGAGATAAAGGGTAGATCAGAACATTGAATTCGATACACAAAAAAATCAGCCATAATCTTGTTGAATGGTGGGACAGGTTTGGGGGGCAGAATGGTGTATTGATGGTCCTCAATGATATCTTGACCTTCTTGGCACTTAATAACTCCTACTATGGATTATATAACACAGAGAATGTGTTACTCATGGGCCAGGAATTTCTTTGGAGCTTCTCGCATTCCAGACCTGAAATGTTGGTGATTTGTGAGACAGAAGCACTGTTTCCCAAAAAGATACCTTAGGGGAGTAGGGATGGCTTTGTAAAAATTCTGCATCAGCCGGGCTGGAGATTTATCCTTGTTAAACAAGAGCTCTGAAGGAACTGGAAATTTTACTTTTCAGGTACCCAGGCCTAGATGGTCACATTATTGGATGTACCCTCTCCAAAATCATTTTGGGGCTACAAATATAGAAGTCCTGCCCCCAATTCTGACAGATTCTTTTTTCACTGACTGGGGGACAGGAAGGGAGACTGAAGTCATACGTGGGGAGTCCTGCATCCATCTGATTGACTGGTAGCTCTGAAATCCCAGTAGCACCAAAAGGTGTGGTCACTGCATTGTTCTGATGTCTGGAGTCTGGATATCTTCAATAGAAGAGGGGTAAAGCGGTGCTGTTGTAAGCTAATAAACATTTATTGGCTAATTACACTATTTCGAATTTGGACTGATGCAGGACTTCATCAGAACCTTCCTCTCTGGGTTGCAGCTACATATGATTTAGCATCATCTTTTATTACTGATGATACACTCAAACAAATTAACTTAATAGCTACTAGCCTCTCAGATGACTGATGAACTGCTGGGATTACAAGCAGTCCTGAGGGGAAGGTGAAGGTGTATTCTGGGCTTCAGGTAGGCAGTAAGGCTGAGGAAGGGTATTGGGTTAGAGAGCCTAGGGAATAGAGAAGAGCAAAAGGCAGGTACCGTCAGAGTGAAGGGTTAGGTTACCAAAAGGGTAGCTCCCAAGATAGGTATCCTACCTTTCTGCTCAACAGCCTATACTATCAAAGATTTTCCACTTTCCCTCTGACTCCATCCACAGACCAGAAAATTGTTGCAAAGTCATAATGTGGCCCTTAGTGGGGTAGTTAATTGTTCAGCTCAATGGGTTTAAGGCAGTTGATGCTTTCTCACCTTCTGTAAGATGGAGTGCTGGTGCGAGGTAGGTGGAAAATGGTGGACTGACTACCCATTTTACTTTATGTGCACTCTATCTACAAAACTGCAAGCAAGGATGTAACATTCATCCCATGGTAAGATATCTGAAAACTACAATACAAATGATCTTCCTCTGTACTGCACATCTCAGTGTGCTTTAATAATGAGATAAGGCAGGAGCCTGACATAATCCAGTGGTGACAATTTAATTTGATGACAGCAGTAACTCAACAAAATAAATTGCAAGAAAATACAATTACAGGAGATCAAATGTTTCCAATCTGAATGACTAAATGAATTGAGTAAAACTTACTTTCCTCATCAAATGGCACAGGACGACAATAGACGACCAGCTCTGATAATTCTAGTGCAATCTTCTTCCGTCTCTCCATTATTTTTCCTTCTTGCATCTGTTACAGTAAGAAACAGATACTTAACACAATTGTGGGATCAGTCTCACTACACCATCACCCCCTTCTGAAAAATTAAGACGGACACTAAATATCAACTCTTCCAGCAATGACCACATCCTGAGAATGAAAAGCCAAATTTTATTTTGTTTGTTTTGGAGATGCTGGTGTTGGACTGGGATGTACAAAGTTAAAAGTCACACAACACAAGTTTATAGTCCAACAGGTTTATTTGGAAGCACTGGCTTTTGGAGCGCTGCTCCATCAGGTGGTTCTGGAGTATAAGATCGTAAGACACAGAATTTATAGCAAAAGTTGACAATGTGATGTAACCGAAATTATATATTGAAAAAGACCTGGATTATTTGTTAAGTCTGTCATCTTTTAGAATGAACATGTTGATTTCAGTTCTTTAATACATAAATTGCAGAATTTTTTAAAAACGTTACATTCCCAAGTGAACTGTAACAATTGGTGTCATGTCGGCCCAGATAACGAATTTAAGGTGTGAGATGCCTGTGTGAGACTGGGGGTCTGTGCCTGCATACAAAGTGTCCTTGCAGCAGAATTGCAATGAAATGTTCCTTTGCAATCCAAAATGCAGCACAGTAGGGCAGAAGTAATGTGCCATGATAATGTGAAGAAGTTGGAATGAATCTGGACCTGGTACATGGGTCTGCTGCCCTTGGAATGTGCCCTCTGGCTTTCATATTGGGTATTCTAAATGTCTACTTTGTCTAGTATGTGGGAGAATGGGAAATGGCGTATTAATAAGGCGAGATTAAATCGTATGAGGGTAATAATCTATGTAAATAAACCTCTTACTGCTCACTAGTGAAAATCTTATCTCAAGGTCAGGAACTTGCTGAGAAAACATGATTTATTCATCTTGGAGTTGAGAAGGGTCTCGCTTGACATCTCGTGTGTGTCTCCCAAATTTCCCACCATAGACCACATTGTTCAGAGTCTGACAGCATTACCCCTCCACCCAGAGCTTTTGGAGGATGCTGCTGCTAGATAAGGTTAGAGAGATTGACAGAGGAGCAATCATGGAGGGCTTGGACATATGTAAGTCATTGAGAAGAATAGTATCAGGACTTAGTATAGGGTAAATTATTCCCAGTCTGACTCCCTTAATCAAACCTTAATCAAATAGCTACTGGATTAAATTCATTAAAAGTGCATTCTGCTGCTGGAGAAAAAAAAGTCACCATTACCAATTAGGTGAAAGTGAGTACTGCAGATTATGAAGCTTAGAGTCGAGAGTGTGGTTCTGGAAAAGCACAGCAGGTCAGGCAGCATCTAAGGAGCAGGAGAATTGACATTTTGGGCAAAAGCCCTTCATCAGGAAAGGTCTTCCTAATAAAGGGCTTTTGACCGATTTCTCTGCTGCTTGGAGGCTGCCTGACCTATAGTGCTTTTCCAGCACCACACTCTCGACCATTACCAATTAGGCCTAATTTGTTGCATACATCTCCTTCAAGAATTGGATAAAGAAACTAAAAGCAATTGTTTTCTGTTTTCTGCACTTGAGAGCTTAATTGTGCCTAAACCTCCTAATGGTTATTATTTCACACTTACCCTAGCATCTGCATTCTGTGTTGCCTCTCGGATCTTTGCAGCCCAATCATTCAGATCCTCCTGACTATCTGCAGCCACGTCCAACATCTGCACTGGGTGGGACATTTGTTGGGAGTGGATGGTAAACACATAAGGCTTGCTTCCTTTCCCTTCCTTCTGGATAACTGCCAAGTGAACACAATTACAGTCACTTCATAAAGCATCCAATACATTTTTGAATCAGGAAATTGGCACTGGTTTGATGGGTGGGGAAGAAATTGAAGGAGCCGGGGAGTGATTGCTACTCTGTGAGATTGGACCTAACAGGAGGAAGTTTCTGAGTCCAAAGAGATTCAGAAGTTAAGTTTGAAATAGATGACTTATTGGTTTCTTGGTGTACTTCTCAAGGCTTCAAAAGGATGTTGTCGACTTTCTTTTGTACATCCTTCCTCTTTCCCTGATCACCCTCAAATGCTGCAAGACCCCATATAGGCAGGTCTAATCTCATAAATTCCTTCTTGTGACCTCTGGCCTAATTTTTGCTCCAACTGGGCAGTCAAGCAGTGGATGTGGTATGTTTTCTGAGGGACTGTGGGAACATTTATGCAAATGAACTCACCCCTTTCAGAAACAAGTTCCTAGGTTTGTTACCACATTGTGCATTAGCAAAGCATCTCTGATCAGAGGTTTGACTTTTTTAGAATATGGAAATCCTATAATACAGTTCATACAGAAAGTGTAACTTGCAAATTAACATCAATACTTGGACTTCTTCTGTACATTTTTTAGAACAATTGTGTTCCCACATATGAAGGAAGGATTAAAGTGCAGGTCTGTTCAGGAAATATGTCCTCGATGGAAAAATAAGCATCATTTTTGCTAAATTCTATCAACATGATTCACTGCCAAAATGTCTCTTATACCTGGGAAGTATCCCAGCTGGAAGACAAACGCAATAGCATGGGAAAACCACCACCTCCAAGATCCCCTCAGGTCACAGACTATCCCAACCTGAATGCATTAGTTGGTTGTTCATTGTTCACTGAATCAAAATTTTGGCACTCCTTAGCCTAAATTACTTTCACCCACAGACTACAGTGGTCCAACAAGAATGTTCAGAATATATCAAGGACATTAGGCTTGGGAAGTAAATGCTTGCACCCAAAGAATGAATATTGTAATAAAATGCTGATTTTCTTAAAGGCAGTATTCTGTCAAAACAAAGTGATTTAATTGTTTAAACAGGTATGTTAGTAATAAATGTTTGGTCTGCAGAAGTAGTAGAAATAGTCAATATTAGGTTACCAACTAACAGTTAATTAAAGAGCCAGTAGTGTTGTACTTGTTTCAAGAGTGGTCTTGTTTACCAGTCTGGCCATTCTGATTTGTCCTGCTTGTAGTAAATTGGCCAAGTCCTTCCTGCATGACCTTGAAGATAGACTTTATTGACAAGACGTATTGATTAGTTGTAAATCATGTCTATCTATTTTTCTTAATGCTGGTTTGGATATCAAACAACAATGAGATATAACTTGACGTTGCATGAGTCTTTTCAGCTCTCTTGAGCCCTGGTGAGATAGAGGGTTGAAGGAATTCTCATACACAAAAGCTTTCATCAAGGAATCATGCTTTAAGTCTTGGAAATTAGCACAGAAACATGCAAGAGCTCTGGGACTTGGTTTTAGAACTGTTAGCTATCAAATATTCCATTACTTTGAGCATTCTGTCTATTGATCGATTATAGTCTGTGATTTTTCTGTTCTCTTAATAGACACTAATTAGTAGCTGCCCTTTTCTTATTCGATGTACAAAGTCACAGTCATCAATCAAACTATTTTCACTGACCTACCTTGGCATACAATTTACAGGTTTGAACTCTTTTTGTTTAATGCCAAGCTTATGCCTGCTCTTCCTCTGACTCTAAACCTGGAACACAGCTCACCACATATGGCTGGGTCTCCAACAAACTTGACACCACAATCTAGATCTTCTCCACTATACCTCTCTATCTCTTCCTTAAGTTATCTGTAAGATACGTCCTGAACAGATTTCTGTTTAAATATTGCCTTCGGGTCCTGTAAATCCATCTGAATGGACAGAAGACTTACATCTGAAAGATGAAACCTTTGAAAATGCATCACTCCCTCAGAAGTACCAGCCTAGGTTAGATATTTAAGCCTCTGGAGTTAGATTCAAATCCACAACCTTCTGATTCAAAGGCAAATGTGCAATCACTGAACCATGTCTGACATTAAAGGAAATCCTTCCAATTGGGACTGTGGTATTCCAAATTGGCTTTAGACATATTGCTGGGGAAGTGTCCAGGGAGCTCTGCTGGGAATTGCTGTGCTGCAACTGACCTATGAGTGCTTAGCAAATAACTTTAATTCATATGGATATTTATAGCATCAAAGGAGGTCACTTAGCTTGTTTGTACCTTTGTTTGCTAGTTTATTTGTAAAGATATTTGCAATCTGTTTCTTTCTGTACTGCTATAGCATTGTCATGGACACCTATGAACTTAGTAAACAGTTCACTCAAAGTTGGTCATTGGTCATTTTCTGTTGCTTATTATAATACAAAGTTTAATAGAAAACAAGAATAATATAAGGGAGCATACGATTTTGCAAGACTCCTCACCGACATGACATGTTGGAACATCAATAAATCCTTTGAGGAAACTTCCCAGTGGACTGTTTTCCACAGACTGCAGATACAGAAGAGATCATACAAGTTACAAAATCATACCTCTATCTAGACAATTTCAGATAGCTCTATATGTATACAGTTATAAAAGCTCTATATGTATACAGTTATCCTCAGTATCCATCACACATAAGTGACATACTGCCACGTGCAAATTTCTGAGACTTGCTTAAAAAGAGAAGGGCCGTTTATTTCTAATCTGCAAAGAGATACTAAACACTGAGTGTATGATTACAACATGCAACAAAACAAAAGGTCATAGAGTCAGCACGTGACCAGCTCCCATAGTCTCAGCATTGGAAATCTAACCTTTGGGTGGATTTTTTTTCCTTCTTCCATGGAATATTAGCATCACTAGCAAAGTCAATGTTTATTTTCCTTAAAAACACTGAAAAAACTGCGGATGCTGAAAATCAAAAACAAGTATGGAAATTGCTGGCAAAACACCACAGGTCTGGCAGCAACTGAATTCTGAAGAAGGGTCACTGGACCTGAAATGTTAACTATGATTTCTGTCCACAGATGCTGCCAGACCTGTTGAGTTTTTCAAGCAATTATATTTGTTTTTGTTCGTTGCCCATCCCAATTTTCCTTTAAGAGTGGGGCTTGAGCTGCTCTCTTGAACTGCTACAGTCCATGTGGTGTAGATATACCCAATTTGTTGTTTGAGGGGAATTGCCTTTACCTTTTCTCACTGCAGCAAGGCTGAGGCTAAGAGGTCAGTCTATGGGGAACTGCTTGGACAGTGCCTCACTGCCATTCCATTGCAGAGTTACTGAGGGAGTGTGTGCAACCTATAGAAGACCCAAGTGAATCCTCCTCTCCAAAGTATCTACTTTAGATCCATTAAATTGACAGAATTGTCCCAGTAAGTGTGGAAGCACTAGGAAGATAAAGGAAGTGACAAACTAACAAGGATCAAATTAAAAGGATGGACTTTGCAAGGTCAAGTTTTAAGTAGCTTTGTTTGACAACAAGCCCATTCTCTTATTCTGGAATCTTCCTTCCCTTTCTCTCCCAGCTATTCCTCATATTGAATAAGAGTGTCACTCCTGGAATAATATAGTCTTACAGTTCAGGAGGCCATTCAGCTAATGGTACCTATGCCAGCCCTTTGAAAAACTGTCTAATTCAATCCACTTCCTCCATAATCCTGCAAATCTTTGTTTTCAAGTACATATTCTATTCCCATGTCAAAGTTTGCACTGAATCTGTTTTCACCATCCTTTCTGGTAGAGCATCTTAGAACATATTAACACACCAAATTTTTTTTAAAAAATCCTCTCCTCCCTTTTTTTCGACAAATTAAATCAGCATCCTTTACTTAATGATCCTCTTTTCAGTCTTAACATTTTTTTCACAATCTACTCCATCAAGTTTCAGACTTGTCTCTCAAATTTCTTCTTGCCCTTCTTTGTTCTAAGGTGAACAATCCTAGCTTCTCTGGAGTGTCCAGATAACTTAAGACCTTTTGTTGATGCCATTCTAATAGATCTCCTTTGCACCCTCTGAATGGCCTTGACTTCTTCAAGCCTGCTTCCAGGATGAAATATCCTTCCACTGAGGACTAACAGATACCAAACAATTGCTCACCGCTTCATCCTGTTCAGGGACAAGTGTGTTGGTTATCTCCTCCACATAGTTTGCTGGAAACCACAGCTGTTTTTTACCTCCATAGTCTCCTCGCCACCTGAGGGGGGAGGGGGAGTTGGGGTAGGGGTAAGAGGTATTCAGGATGAGGAAAGGACAGCTAGTGAAAAACAGGAAATAAACTATCTTTGATAACATTTCCACTTTTTCTGTCACTTTCTGTTTTAAGTTGTTTTATTCTGCTCTTGGCTTTTCATTTACTGTTCACTATCATCATTTAGCATTATTGTAGCAATAAGCCATTGACATACCATACAGAAGAAAAGACAGAGACATTGCTCTACCACATTCTTCACTTCTCTTTGCTGACTTCTTGTAGTTTGACCAACTCATCATCCGATATTTTCCACTTTCAATCTTTAGATACAAAGGCTCATGTTCCCATCTTTCATGTTTATTTTGCAACATGTCAAGTTCTTTTCCTTTATTTCCCCACTTAATTTTTTTGTTCTCCACATTTATAATCCCAGTTAATACCAAAACCTATGTTGTTAAAATTTCAATCTTGAAAAGTAATCTGTTGCTAAAGTAAACTCACCATCCACCATCTTGCTTGTCGACATTGTGGATCAGAGCCTGTTTACAGAAGGATAGCTCATCCTCTCTCTGTGCTTTGTAATCATACAGTGCTTTGACTGTGCACTAGAAGAGAGCAGAGTTAGAGTTTCGCTAAAATGGGATATTATTACATAATCATTCAGGAATGGACAATATTGTCCTAATTTTTGTTTTGATTTTTAATATACTTTTCAGGTTTCAGTGTAGGGGATGGCTAGGAGACCTGTTTTACCCTCAGCCCTTTGGTCAGTGGGAGGTACCCAACGGACTGCACCTCAGAAAGCAGATGCCATAACTTGTATCAAGTTGGAAATCAAGCTATCCAAGCCAGTCTAGAGTTTCTTTTCATATGTGTTCATGGGGTGAGGGCATTCCTGTCTAGACCAGCATCTATTGTCCATTACTAATTGTTCAGTTAAGAATCAATAGTATTGGTCTGGGTCTGGAATCACATGCTTACCAGATCAGGTAAGAATGGCAGATTTCCTTTCCTAAAGGATATTAGTGAACCAGATGGGTTTTATAAAATTTGACAATAGTCATGTTCACCATTAGGTCAGCTTTCATTTTTCCCAGTAATTATTTATCATTTGCCATGTTGGAATTTTAACTCATATACCCTAGAACGTTAACTTAGGGTTCTGGATTGCTACTCTTTGTGCCATTCCCAGTATACCATAGGATTACATTGAGTTGTGCTTTCTGTTCCATCAGAACAGCCTCTAAATAACACCACCAACAACAATATTTGCATATTCCACACTGGCAATTGAGTGAAATGCCAAATTGGTACCTAATTTTTTTCTTGCCCACGAGGAATTGTATTAAGATGGCGGCAAATTTACTTTGCTCCTCAAAACCAATACAGAAAGGAAATTTTCATCTCAGTAGCCTGCACTAATATGCACCCAAGAGGTGAATGGACAGCATTACAGCTGTTGCAACACCGAGCCCCATAAGCCAAGATACTGTTTCATCTCTAACATACCCTTGCAGTTGGCATCTTATTGGCTTCAACATAAAAATGAGGCGTCCGTACTTCATAAAGTGCTCCATAATCCAGTTCCTGAAGGCAAAGTAATCAGTAATCAGTGAAGGACAGAGTCTGATGAGTGAATCTCTACAACAGGAATAACAGCAACTAAATATTGAGTTGGGGATTATTATTTATTTTGAAAAATAATGTTAATTTTTTTCAACCATTTTGGTCTTTTTAAAATTTTACTCTTTATTGAAGGAGTGACTAGACTGTTTACTCTTAGGTCCCTGACCAAATTTAGCTATGGTTAGGTATGTGATTGGGCTCCTGCTAGTTATCCACCTATTCCTCCTTCCAAAGGAAAGACAACTTTCACTAAATGAATATTTGTTTAAAAAACTTTAACAATAAAGAAATAAGGATCTAGCAGTTATATAAGATCTTTTACTGATACTTGAAGTACCATAATACTGAATAGTGAATGAAATAATTTAGAAACGTCATCGCTATTGTAGTACAGACAATGCAGCAACACAGTAAGTTCCCACAAACAACCAGTGATGTTAGACAGATAACCTATTTTTGTGATATTAGGTAATGGATAAATTCAGGCCAGGGATTGAGGATATTGCTATAAAATAGTGCAAGGGATTGCCAACATCAATTTGAAAGGGTACAATGAGTTTTTGCATAATTTCTCAGCTTATAGCTAGTGACACTTGAGCAGCACTAGTATTGACAATGAAGAATTTCTCGGCTACTGAGCCGGGGAGTCAGCCTAGAGTACAGGAGTACTCTGACATCTCTGGAGTGGGTTTGTTGCTGCTGAGGCATTTATGTTTGGTGCAGAGTGAGTGGAGAGGTTATGGGGCAGTGGGGATCATGTTTTAGTGGAGTGCACGTCAGTGGCCTTATAGTAAAGGTCATTGGAGGAAATGTCCTCGTCATGAAGGCTCTCCGGGTAGATATCTGGATTTCGAGAGTATTTGAAAATACTTTCTGGATCCACTACATTCTTGTCTGACAAGATCCTTGGCTAATCTGGCTAAAAGTGGTTAAATTTCACAAACAGAATGACAATAGGTCCTCAGCATCATCAGTGCATTGAAAGCTAGAGCTGTTTTTCTGGCATAAGCTTGACTGCGCACTCAATTTCCGGATCCAGGTAAAGCAGGAAGTGGGCAGGTTGGAGAAAACAGATTTCTGACACTTTCACCCTCCAATCCTAACCACCCCACGCCAAATTTCTCCCGTTCATTCAATTAAAGTTCAATGCAATTACAATGGGAGGATCATGGTAGATATCTGAAGCACATCTGAGCAGAGCTGCCAATCACTTGCCTGAACTCTGCTTCTCCTTCCTGCGACCCATCTGTCTCTCATACAAGTATCCAAAAGTAAATAACTCAAAAATGAAATGTGAAGCAATGAAACCTCCACTTGCTCACTTACTGTTGTACCCATCTTCTCCAAAGTTTCCTCGTTGATTGGGTACCGCAGTTTCATTTTACGATACAGAGGGTGCTTTTCATAATAATTCACCAGGTCCACTAGGCTCTCAAATTCTGCTGAGCTTCCGAGCATGAAGAGACGGCCCTCCTGTTGGATCCGGCAGTGTTTAATTTTCCCCTCCGCCCTGGAAATCAAGAAGTGTTTTGTATGCAAAACTAGAAATCTATTTTCACAGTGATTAGTGGATGAGGAACCAAATTCCCAAGGGGCCTACAACCCTCTGAATTAATTTATTGACTTCTTCTTGAATAAATCTTCATGTTACCCTTCTTTTGATCATTCTGACAGCTGCCAGTGCCAGGACTACAATATTTTCCCATTTTCGGGTTCTTGGTGAGTGTGGGGCACCCCAGAGCGGGTTTGCTCAGGTTAGATGCATGACAAAGCTCCCTCTCTTCAGCTTCCAATTGCATGCATCCAACTCAAACCCAAAGAATGCCTCCTAATTGACATAATATTTTTAGATTCATCACATCAACTATGGAATGGCTGCTTTGAGTGAGATCATCAAACTTGACCTGATTTGGGAGCAGTTCTGGTTATTGAACTGAGAAAGCCTAAAACAATCTTTCCAATCAATAGGTGTGATTTAGCCTAACTCTAAGCCATTGGTCTGGACTGGATATGAACTTAGATCTTGAGTTAAAATGCAAACAGGTAATGATAACAGGATCAACAACATTTTTCTCTTGTTAATGTTCATAGTTTTCCTCCGCAAGAGCAGTTGGTCTACTCATTATTTGAGTCTATGACCCATGTAAAATAAAAGGATCACTTGTGAAATTTGTGTTGTGTAATTCAGGAGGGAGCTTAAAAGTGTGTTGCTGGAAAAGCACAGCAGGTCAGGCAGCATCAAAGGAACAGGAGAATCGATGTTTCGGGCATAAGCCCTTCTTCAGGAATGAGGAGGGTATGCCAAGTAGGCTAAGATAAAAGGTAGGGAGGAGGGACTTGGGGGAGGGGCGTTGGGAATACGATAGGTGGAAGGAGGTTAAGGTGAGGGTGATAGGCCGAAGAGGGGGTGGGGGCGGAGAGGTCGGGAAGAAGATTGCAGGTCAAGAAGGCGGTGCTGAGTCTGAGGGTTGGGACTGAGAAAAGGTGGGGGGAGGGGAAATGAGCAAGCTGGAGAAATCTGCTTTAATCCCTTGCGGTTGGAGGGTTCCTAGGCAGAAGATGAGGCACTCTTCCTCCAGGCGTCATGTTGCCATGGTCTGGTGATGGAGGAGGCCAAGGACCTGCATGTCCTTGGCGGAGTGGGAGGGGGAGTTAAAATGTTCAGCCACAGGGTGGTTGGGTTGGTTGATGCGGGTGTCTCAGAGGTGTTCTCTGAAACATTCCGCAAGTAGGCGGCCTGTCTCCCCAATGTATAGGAGGCTACGTCGGGTGCAGCGGATGCAGTCAATGATGTGTGTGGAGGTGCAGGTGAATTTCTGACGGATATGGAAGGATCCCTTGGAGCCTTGGAGGGAAGTGATGGGGGAGGTGTGGGCGCAAGTTTTGCATTTCTTGCAGTTGCAGGGGAAGGTGCTGGGAGTGGAGGTTGGATTGGTGGGGGGTGTGGATCTGACGAGGGAGTCGCGGAGGGAGTGGTCTTTCCGGAATGCTGATAGGGGTGGGGAGGGAAATATATCCTTGGTGGTGGGGTCTGTTTGGAGGTGGCGGAAATGACGAAGGATGATACGATGTATCTGGAGGTTGGTGGGGTGGTAGGTGAGGACCAGTGGGGTTCTGTCCTGGTGTCGATTGGAGGGGCGGGGTTCAAGGCCGGAGGAGCAGGAAGTGGAGGAGATGCGGTGGAGAGCATTGTCAACCACGTCTGAGGGGAAATTGCGGTCTTTGAAGAAGGAGGCCATCTGGGTTGTTCGGTATTGGAATTGGTCCTCCTGGGAGCAGATGTGACGAAGGCGAAGGAATTGGGAATATGGGATGGCGTTTTTACAGGGGGCAGGGTGGGAGGAGGTGTAATCTAGGTAGTTGTGGGAGTCAGTCGGTTTATAATAAACGTCCGTGTTGAGTCAGTCGTCCGAGATAGAAATGGAGAGGTCGAGGAAGGGGAGGGAGGAGTCTGAGACGGTCCAGGTAAATTTGAGGTTGGGGTGGAAGGTGTTGGTAAAGTGGATGAACTGTTCAACCTCCTCGTGGGAGCACAAAGTAGCGCCGATACAGTCATCGATGTAGCGAAGGAAAAGGTGGAGGGTGGTGCCAGTGTAGCTGCGGAAGATGGACTGTTCCACATATCTGACAAAGAGGCAGGCATAGCTGGGGCCCATGCGGGTGCCCATGGCTACTCCTTTGGTTTGGAGGAAGTGGGAGGATTGGAAAGAAAAGTTGTTCAGGGTGAGGACCAGTTCAGTCAGTCGAAGGAGGGTGTCAGTGGGAGGGTACTGGTTGGTACGGCGGGAAAGGAAGAAGCGGAGGGCTTTGAGACCTTCATGATGGGGGATGGAGGTGTATAGGGACTGGATGTCCATGGTGAAGATAAGGCGTTGGGGGCAGGGGAAGCGAAAATCAGGGAGGAGGTGGAGGGCGTGGGTGGTGTCCCGAACGTAGGTGAGGAGTTCTTGGACTAAGGGGGACAGGACCGTGTCGAGGTATGCAGTGATGAGTTCGGTGGGGCAGGAGCAGGCTGAGACAATGGGTCAGCCGGGGCAGTCAGGTTTGTGGATTTTGGGCAGGAGGTAGAAATGGGCGGTGTGGGGTTGTGGGACTATGAGGTTGGAGGCGGTGGACGGGAGATGTGTAATTCAGTCATGACATTTGCGATCACTCACCGAAACGATATGGCATATGAGTTGAATTCATTTCGTTTGCGCACTAAGAAGGCTCCATCCCGTGGTACTCTCATGAGCATGTGCTCAGCCTGTAGTCGTGTCAGGTTGGCATGGTACCACCTGAAGGAAAACAGAGCCTTGTAATCATATTCCAAAAGTTGCTATCACCAAAGCATTTCTTGATTTAATTCACATTTTCTCTTGCTCTTGTTGCATGCTGCTACCTTAAACTGATTCACAAATCAACAAAATACAGAAAAAGAAGCAACATGTTTTGCCAAAGGAGTACTTTGTGAGGTTCCTGTGACAACATGCATAGCAGACCAAGTAAAGCATCAACAGTCTTTGGCTTCTTAGTTTAAAAAGCTGAGGTGAATGCATTTGAGGTAACACTCACTCTTTACTTTCATGAGCATTTGGTTGTGGTACTGGGTCAGTCAGTCTCATCTCAAATTCGTTACAACGCAGTGGAACCTCCCGGTAATGGCTGATCAAGGTATAGAGGCTGTCAAAGACCAGGTTATCAGTCAGGTAGAACTTGGTGGTGCCAGCTTCTTGGCGTGAATGGATGCGGCAATGTTGAACTCTCCCCGATCTCCTGTGAAAAGAGGAGTTTCTGAATCAGACCAAAATCAACTGATTGTGAAGAACAAGTAAAATTTATATAAAGAAAGCAAGTTCTCTGGACCTTGTCTTTATAAATCTTTTGTCGCTAAGGATATCACCCCTAACCCAAGGTTCATCTCCAAAACGCACAATGGGGTGGCATGGTGGCTCAGTGGTTAGCACTGCTGCCTCACAGCATTAGAGACCCGGGTTCAATTCCAGCCTCGGGCAACTTTCTGTGCGGAGTTTGCACATTCTCCCTGTGTCTGCGTGGGTTTCCTCTGGGTGCTCCGGTTTCCTTCCATAGTCCAAAGATATGCAGGCCAGGTGAATTGGCCATGTTAAATTGCCCATAGTGTTAGGTGCATTAGTCAGAGGGAAATTGGTCTGAGTGGATTACTCTTTGGTAGATCATTGTGAACTGGTTGGGCTGAAGGGCCTGTTTCCACACTGGAGGGAATCTAATCTAATGCAATGAAGGTTTTCCTCCAAGATTTCACTTACTGTAAACTCGTTATAGTAAATAAAAACCAAAACAACTGCAGATGCTGTAAATCAGAGACAAACATAGAAATTGCTGGTAAAGCTCAGCTGGTCTGGCAGCATCTGTGGAGAGAAATCAGAGTTATTGTTTCAGGTCCAGTGGCCCTTCCTCAGACCCTTCTGAAGAACAGTCACTCAACCTGAAATGTTAACTCTGATTTCTCTCCACAGATGCTGCCAGACCTGCTGAGCTTTACCAGCAATTTCTATTTTTAAACTCCTTATACTGTTTGACTAAGCTTGTCTAATCACATGTCCTTGTACAGTGATTGATTGCTTTATCCTGTGTGTGGACTCATTCGTAGAGAGAAAATTTTAGTCAGAGAACTTTGATTATAGTATATTAAAAGTTCTGTAAAGGTTTACGATGTTTAAAGATTAGTAAATTTTATCTTAAATTTATATTATGAATCAGGACACACAGAACCTGCTAAAAACCATCAGATCAGACCAGGAGACTCACTCAAATATAAGGAATCCAAGTGTGACCTTCGCAGAGCCATGAAGGCAGCCAAGGGCCAATACCGATCTAAATTAGAGACCCAGACAGACACCCGGCGACTATGGCAAGGACTGAATGACATCACAAGTTCTAAAAAGAGACAGTGCAAGATAACAGACAATGGCATGTCCCTCCCAGATCGTCTCAACGCCTGCTATACTTGCTTTGAACAGAATTTCGGCGGAGAGGTAACACCTATTCCGACAAGTCCTGACAAACCTATCCCAACAATCACTGCATCAGAGGTTAGATCAGTTTTCGTTCATATGAATCAAAGGAAAGGACTAGATGAAGTACCAGGCCGTGCACTCAGAGCATGCGCACATCAACTGGCAGAGGTCTTCTCGGACATCTTCAACCTTTCCCTGCAGCAGGCCACTGTCCCTGCCTGTTTCAAGAGGGCCAACATCATCCCTGTGCCTAAGAAGGCTCATGCAGCATGTCTCAATGCCTACCGCCCAGTGGCCCTAACTTCAGTGGGTCATGAAGTGCTTTGAAAGGCTGGTCATGATATTAATCAACTCCAGCCTCCCCACTACTCTTGACCCACTCCAATTTGCCAATCGGACCAACAGATCCATGCCAGATGCCATATTACTTGCCCTTCACTCCTCCCTAGAACATTTTGACACCAAAAACAGCTATGTAAGAATCCTACTCATTGACTACAGTTCAGACTTCAACACTATTATCTCCTCGAAACTGATTACTAAACTTAATGATCTCGGACTAAACCCCACTCTCTGCAACCGGGTCCTCAGCTTCATGAGTCACAGACCACAATCAGTGAAGACTGGGGACAATATTTCATCCTCACTAACATTCAACACTGGAGCCCCCCAAGGGTGCATACTCAGCCCCCTACTGTACTCACTGTATACCAATGACTGCGTTGCCAAATATCAGACTAAGGCAATTTACAAGTTCGCTGATGACACCACCGTATTCGGTCGAATCTCAGATGGCAATGAAACAGAATACAGACGGAAGGTGGAAGACCTGAAAAAATGGTGCACTGAAAACAGCCTAGTTCTCAGTGCTGGCAAAAACAAGGAACTCATTATTGACTTTCAGCAGGATGTTACTCATGCTCCCCTACACATTAACAGCACAGAGTTGGAATGAGTGGAGAGTGTCAAGCTCCTGGGAGTGGTCATCCACAACAAGCTTTCTTGGACTCTTCATGTGGACGGACTGGTTACAAAGGCCCAGCAACATCTCTTCTTCCTCAAGCAGCTGAGGAAATTTGGCATAATGACGAATACCCTTGCCAACGTTTATAGGTGCGCCATCAAGAGCATTCTGCCTGGATGTATCACTACCTGGTATGGCAACTGTACCATTCATGATTGGAGACATTTACAGAGAGTGGT
Source organism: Chiloscyllium punctatum (assembly GCF_047496795.1). Classification (NCBI taxonomy): domain Eukaryota; kingdom Metazoa; phylum Chordata; class Chondrichthyes; order Orectolobiformes; family Hemiscylliidae; genus Chiloscyllium; species Chiloscyllium punctatum. The sequence continues at coordinate 32,616,705 of NC_092743.1, forward strand.
GAACTCGGCCTAGACAATCACAAAGGCTAACCTCCCATCTATAGAATCCGTCTGTCAAGGAAAGGCCGCCAGCATTCTCAAAGATCCACCCCACCCTGGCAATGTTTTTCTACAACCTCTACCATTGGAGAGAAGATACAGAAGCCTGAACACACGCACCAGCCGGTTTTGTAACAGTTTCTACCCTAGTGTTGTTGAATACTGAATGGACTCTCAAACTCTTAACATTCACATGTACCTGTGTTTTTTTGTTTTTGCCACTGTTAACTATTATTTACTTATCAGTGCTACTTAACTCTGTGATCTGCCTGTATTGCTCTTAAGACAAAGCTTTTCACTGTGCCTCGGTACAGGTGACAATAAATTCAATTCAATTCAATTAATTTAGAACTAGCATTACCCTGTGAATAACTTCATTACTCTGTGAATCCCTTCATTAAGTCATTCTATATTTACTTGTGCACAATACACTGGCTGTGACCAGCCAGCTTGGAGTCAGTCCCTGAAGTGAGAAGACTATCTGAATCCCCTGTTTATTTCTGTCAGCCAGGGCTCCCTCATTGACTCAAGTTAACAACCCCAATCAAGGATCTCATAGTCAATGAGATCCACTTGTCCCTCATTCCAATCACTACACTCTGAAATAAATCAAATAAGTAAGATATGCAGTAACCCAATTCAAACATGACATTAGACAACAAGGATATTGGACAACAGTTTAAATCTATTGGGCCCAGCACCTTTACTTTGTTCACTGGAAGGCCCTCTCATGTCCTAGGTGGATGGACTTAGATCTACTTGCTTTCTATGGGGATGGACAGTTAGAATGTAGCAGTAGTCCTTAAGAAATTGATACTTATGGATTGGATTGAAGTGGAAGGCCAAGGAATATTCAAGCAGCTCATGGAATAGACATCAACGTTTCAGATGTAGTAATTGATCTTAGAAAACATTCCAGTCCAAAAAAAGGTAAGATAATTGAAGAGCTACCACTGAAATTGTGAGTCCATTCACAATACCAAAGCATTTCGCTTCTACATGTAAATGTAACACAGTAACCAATTAAATGACTGATGTTCAATTACAGTTTGTTCTGCTATAATGCAGTAGGTCCATTCTCGTGCAATCCCATGTTATAACAAAATTGTGTAATAGCAGCAACGTTTAAACTAATGGGGATGAAATCACGTTAAAAACCAATTCATGAGTTAAAAGTTTGTGCTTGAGAAACAGTGTCTCCAATTCGTCAATCCTGTTGCAGCAAATGTGCATTAACGAAACATGCGTCATAGCAGAATGGCCTGTAATTGAAAACACTCCCATCTCATGAATTGAGGAATATCTCCTTATGAAGCACAATGATTTAACCTTTAAAAAAAGCCATAGTATTGGCAGCTCAGGTTGAATTTGGCATGCTAGATTCCAAGAGGTCAGCAAAGAATGGACCAGACACAGTCGCCCACCAACTTAACAGCAAGAGTTATGGACCAGGAGATCTCTGCAATCCCCCCCCCAATGCAGGATCCATTGTATTCAGAAACCCTCAAAACACTGCCTAAGCTGTAGAAATGTTCACCAAATCCCAACAAAAGTGCAACTCATGCTCCAAGTAGAATCATTTTATGAAGGTCGAAGTAGACTTAATTGCTTTGACAAATGTAAAAGATCATTTCCTGACAATTAGGAATCCTACAATGTCCTGACAGTGACAAAACTTTCAGCAGGAATGGCAGATTAAACGTGTATGTTAGGATGGGGCGGTGTGGGTGCAGTGGCAATGGTTCCAGGGATCATGGTTCAAATCCCATTAGGTGAAATTTGTATTTAAAAATTTGGAATTAAATCTAGCCTAATAGTGACAGTGTAGTGATTGTTTTAAATCCTATCTGATTTACTAGTGTTCAGGGTGACCTGGTGGCCCTCACAGTGCCAGGGACCTGGGCACGATTCCAGCCACGGGCGACTGTCTGTGTGGAGTTTGCACATTTTCCCTGTGTCTACATGGGTTTCCTCTGGATGCTCCGGTTTCCTCCCACAATCCAAATGATGTGCAGGTTAGGTGGATTGGCCATGCTAAATTGCCCAGAGTGTTAGGTGCATTAGTCAGAGGGAATTGGATCTGAGTGGATTACTTTTCGGAGAGTCGGTGTGGATTTGTTGGGCCAGATGGCCTGTTTTCACACTGTAGGAAATCTAATCGAAGGAAGAAAGTCTGCCAACCTTACCTATCTGGCCTGCATGTGACACTTAACTGCTCCTTGGGCAACTTGGGATAGGCAATAAATACAGGCCTGATCAGAGACAGCCACATTTCAAGAACAAATGAAAAAAAAAGTAGAATGTAATAAGCTTTAGTCAGAAGAGAGTCTTGATGGAAACTTGAAGACAAAGGTTATTTGGCATGCATATCTTCATTGCTCAGACCATGAATAAAGGAGTTGGGATATCATCTTGCAGTTTGAACAGGATGTTGGTGAGGCCATTTTGCACTACCATGTACAGTTCTTGTCACCTGCTATAGGAAGGATATTATTGAATTGGAGAGGGTGCAGAAAAGATTTACAATGACGTTAATAGGACTGGAGGATTTGAATTATAAGGAGAGGCTGGATAAGCTGGTTCTTTTTTTCACTAGAGTATAGAATGTTGAGGGGTGATCTTGGGGAGTTCACAACTAGAGGACTTAATTTTAAGGTGAGAGGAGAAAGATTTAAAACATACCTCGTAGAATCCCTACAGTGTGGAAGCAGGCCATTTGGCCAATCAAGTCCACACCGCCCCTCATAACAGCATCCTACACATAGCATTTAGACTTAAATATGAAAGGTTTAGAGGGATCTGGGCCAAATGCAGACAAATGGAACTAGTTTAGTTTGGGAAACTTAGTCAGCATGAATGAGTTAGACCAAAGGGTCTGTTTCCATGCTGTATAACTCTATCGCTCTAAATGGTCAAATTGTACCTCCAAGCTTGTACCATTACCGAAGCAGATCAAGAAGTTGAAGAAACCCAAAATTTCTCTATTAGAGTCCACAGAGTCATAGAGATGTACAGCACAGAAATAAACCCTTCCATCCAACTCATCCATGCTGACCAGATATCCTAACCTAATCTAGTCCCATTTGCCAGCACTTGGCCCATATTCTTCTAAACCCTTCCTATTTATTTACCTATCCAGATGTCTTTTAAATGTTGCAATTGTACCAGCCTCCACCATTTCCTCTGTCAGCTCATTCCATACATGCACCACCCTCTGTGTGAAAAAGTTGCCCATTAGTTCCCTTTTAAATCTTTCCTCACTTACCTTAAACTTAGGTCCTCTAGTTCTGGACTCCCCCATCCCAGGGAAAAGACCTTGTCTATTTACCCTATCCATGTCTCTCAAGATTTTATAAACCTCTATACGGTCACTCCTCAGCTTCTAATTCTCCAGCCCATTCAGCCTCTCCCTGTAGCTCAAACCTCCAAACCTGATAACATTCTTGTAAGTCTTTTCTGAACCTAACACCAAATGAAATACAATCTACTTGACAGCAAATAAATGGAGATATTCTGAGGACAGTGATTATGAGGTTACGTTTTCCTTTAATTTCTGTGATATTGATCGTCCACCTCATCAAGCTGATCACAGAGAATCACAACATATTTGTAACAGTAAACATCAGAAACGCACATCAGTCAAATTAATTTCATACAGCGAGGAATCAGGGAAGAATATTAAAAAATGACATGATGTATTTATGCTTGATTTTTTAATTATTTAATTGCCAATTTACAACCTCTTTAAAAAGTACTTAGATCAGCCTTGACGTATCATAGCATTCAAGGCTATGGACCCTGTGCTGGAAAGTGAGACTAATGTAGATTTTCTACATTTTTGGTGGTATGGACTCAATGGGCTGAAAGGTCTCTCCCGTACTGTACCACATTCAATTATTCTAATCGGATCACTACTTAAAAGGAAAAAAATGTTTGCATATGCCCGGCTGACCGTGCTTGATTGTTTTACTCTGTGGGTGGAGCTAGTGAATTCAGTGACTGCCTTCTGAATCTCAGAGAAACCTGAGAGAAATGTTGCTTCTTACTATGACTGTAAAGTTCTGAGATGTTTTAAATCATTTAGACAAACTGTTTGGATTTTGAGAACTAGAATAATCTTTGCCTTGCTTTGAAATAAATCAGAAAAGACAGATGTACAGTAATTCAGTCCAAAGATAACACAACCACATCCTAAATACCATGTGAAGATTTAGTCTCCTTATTTAAGCAAATGTACTGAAGGCAGTTCAGGGGAAGATTGATGCACAAAATGAGTGATTGGCGATAGGGTGAACAGGCTGGGTTTGTTTAGAAGAGTGAAGAGTAATTTATTTGAAGGTCTTTAATAGTCTTGAAGTGCATAATAGTCTTGACAACATGGATGTGGAAGGGATGTTTCCTCTTGTGGATCAGTCCAGAACTAGGGTTATTGTTTTAAAGTTGGGTGCTGTTCTTTTAGGGCAGATATGGGGAGGGTTTTTACTCTCATATAGTTATGTAAGTTTGGAACTCTCTGCCTCATAAAGAAGAGGCAATGCAGTGATTCATTATTTTCAAGACAGAGTTAAATAGATTGTTGTTAAGAAAGGGAATCTAAGGTTTTCAAAAGCAGATGTGAATATGGAATTCAACATACAAACAGGTCAACTACCATGTTATTGAGCAGGCTTGAGGGGCTGAATAGCCTACTTTGGCTCCTACTTCATATGTTTGAATATATGTCCTCCTTATTTCAATCGCACCATTATTGAGACTGGCCAAATGGAGACCAAGAAACACTTGTCACAGGTTCAAATGGGAAGCTATTTTAAAATGGCTGAAACAACTCAACTAGTATCTGTCACCAAGTCACCCTTTACTTACATAGAGAATCCTGCTCTCAGAGTGAACAGGATATCTGACACACCTATTCTTATCTATCAGCCAGGGCTCCCTGTTTGGACCAGATTAACAACTCCAATCAGAAACTCATATTCTATGAGGTTCACCCAGTTGAACTTGTTACAATCACTACAATGATCTTTTTTCATTTATATTACAGAAGCCTTGATCTGTCTTCCTCGTTTCCCTTGTCTTTTGCTTCATAGTAAGAAAAAGGTGAACGTGCTGAAGCGAATCTTTGGCTTTACATGGAAATAAACTTTCAAATCCACTGAGAGCTTTGGGTGAGGGAGAGTGAGACTACAAACAACCCTGGTTTGGAAAGTAATGAGCTTATGAGTTTGAAAAGAAACTGATTAACCACTGAAAGAACTGATGTCAATTAGGGAAAAGAAGCATGGATATCAAATGAAAGAAAACATTCAACAAAATGTTGTCATAGACAGATTATCACAGTAATGACAGAACTTCAAGTGTATATCCAACTATTTCTGATTGTGATGAGAGCTTCCAGCTCAGTCATCCTTTCAGTCAGTAGGATTCAGACTCCCACCACCATATGGGTGAACAAAACATATACCTCATCTCCTACCACCATTTATCATGAATCTGTTAGTTATTGACATACTACTGAGGAAAATCAGTCCTTTCAACCAATTCAATGAAGGCTTTTCATAATTTTATTCAGCTCAAATAAATCTACCTTGGCCACCATTATTCTCAGGAAACTAACCTCATACTATCCATTCTTTTCTCATGGCTAAAATTCTGAATATCTTGCAATATTTCCCTAAAACTTCTCTGTATCTTTTCTACTGGAAACCTTCTGTATTTCTGTAGTGCAGTTATGAGAACTGGATACAGTACTCTACCTGTGGTCTAACTCGTGTTTATGTCCCCGTTGTGGCATAATCCTACCTCTCTTACCCCTATGTTTTGGCTGATAAAGCAAATGATCAGATTCACCTTATCATCATCAAGGATCACTGTGCAAATACTGTAAATTCCGAATGTATCATAATACTTCTCAGTATCCAATGATTTTATGTATTACTTTATCTTGTCTGTCCTTCCAAATACATAATCTCACACTTCTTTGGTTAGAATTTTATTCACAATATTACTGCCTCACTTATATCTTTTTGCAGCTTTCCTATCTTACAGCTTTCCTCCTTACTATCCACCCATACAACCAATTTTTGTACAATCGGCAAACTTCTTAATCATGACCATTACATTGAAATCTAAATTATTTACATGATCAAAAAAGGATCTGAGTACTCAGCTCATCCAATCGAACTTACATCTGACGCTACTGTACTAATCAATGAGAGTTGAGTTTCATCCATATTTGTCTTTAATGCAAACAAAGTGCTGGGGTTATTTCTTTCCGTTGTCAGCATCAATTACTCTGAGATCATCTAAAATTTCATAGACTCAGAGTAAATCTCAGAGATCTTTCCAATGTCAGCCAAGGACATTTCTACTTCTAAGTGTAAATTCATTCATAGATTCTCTAAGTGAGTGTTCCAATTAAGAGTTGATGGTTTTAATCAATTTAACTTGAGTTGACAATAACACAATTTCACTTTGCAAGCCTATATCTAACACAGCGATAGACAGAGAAAGAGAGAGAGAGAGAGAGAGAGAAATAATTTCTTTCCGTCAGTCTCAGGCTCAGACTAAAATTACATCCTGGTAGTAGAGCCGAATACAATTCATCTCATTATATACATCACTTAGCTCCTGTCCTGCAGAACACCTCACATTACTCGAGACTCCACTCTTCTCAGGCTTAACCAATACTGAATAGGTAAAATAATGAAATGGTCAATCATTGTCTGGTTTCCAAAGTTGCTGATCCCTACTGATTGAATAGACCTGACAGATTTGCACTTGCCAGCTGTCAGATTAGCACCAAACTGTGAGGATTTACAAGAAAGGAAATAACTGTGTTGTTTCTATTATTATGTAACTGAAGATGTTTTCTAAACATGCTAACTAAGGGAAGTTACAGATATGATAGGGGGAATTTCTCACTCTTTTTAGCATACTTGTAGTTGCACAGTTAGGTTTTGCTTTGGGAAAAATGGGCAAAGTCATAATTTGCGCAGTTCAGAATCATTCCCTTTGTTCCTTGCCATGATTTGGCCATTCCTGGGATTGATCTGTTGAATCACAACTGTCCTCGTTTATATTGTTTTTCATTCTTTCATTCGATGTGGGTGGCAGTGGCTAAACCTGATTGCCCATCCTTAATTGCCTGTCAGAAGGTAGTGGTGATCCACACTCTGGAACTGTTGCTGGTGTAGGTACATACGCAATGACATTAGGATGATTTTGACCCAGTATACTGATGGGTGATTTAGTTTTAAATCAGAATGGTTTCTGGCTTGGAGGGGACCTTGGAAGTTGTCTTGTTCCTATGTGTTTACTGCCCTTGTCCTTCCAGGTGTGGTACTCAAGGGTTTGGAAGAAAGGAGGCATGATGAGTTGCTGCATTTTGTATGTGGCTACCACTGTGATGGATTGGACACCAATCAAATAGGCTGCTTTATCCTGGATGGCGTCAAGCTATTTGAGAACCTGGATCCATCCAGACAGGTGGGGTTTATTCCATCACACTCATGAATTGTCTCTTATAGATGGTGGATTGATTTTGGGGAGTCAGGAAGTGAGTTACTTGTTGTAGAATTCCTAGACGCTGTTTTGTTCTAATTTAACATTTAGTGACTTGTCCAGTTTGGATTCTGGTCAATTATAACCCCCACAAATTACAGGAGTAATGCAATTGAAGGTCAAAGAGGACAGTTCAATTCTCTCTTAGTGATGGCCACTGCCTATCACTTGTGCAATGCAAACATTGCTTGCTAATAATCAGCCCAAGCCTGAATTCTTGCTGCTCCTGGACATGGACTGAATGCAAAATTTGATTTCTGCTATCTAGGGGTGTCTACACTCTGTAGTCACTAACTCAACCTGTCACATTACACAATAACAAGTTAAATTTTATTCAGGATGTGGCCATCACTGGCCAGCATTTATTGCACATACAAAGTTGCCCACAGGGTAGTTAAGAATCAATCACATTGCTGTGGGCCTGGAATCACATATAGACCAGACCAGGTAGGGACAGTAGCTTCCATCCCTACATTAGTGAATCAGATGAGGTTTTCCTGACAAAGAACAGCAGTTTCATGGTCATCATTAATTTTAAATTTTAATTTTTTTTGTTAAAGTCAAATTTCACCAACTGCGATGGCAGGATTTGAATCTGGGTCACCAGATTGGTCTGTGGATCAATCATCTAGAGATAATACCAAAAGGCCATCAGCTTGCAAAGGTCCAGATTTCTGATTGATTCCAAAACTTGCTTCTCTAAGAATCTGTCTTGAAACCATTCTAGGAATTCTTCATCCAGGCTAATCCAGCCAGTCTGATTTTACGAGCTTATATATAAGGTATATGTATGGTTATATATAAGGTATATGTAAGGTATATATATATGGTATATAAAGTATATGTAAGGTATATAAGGTATATGTAAGGTATCATGTATGGTTACTGTCCCTTTACCACACGCCCCTGCTATTTCCTCTTGTAAACTTTGTCCTGCATTGTGGTTATTAGTATGGAGTCCATAGACCAACATCCCAGTCCAGACTTCTTTCCTCACTATTCCTCATCTCCAGCCAAACTGATTCTATATCCTGAAACCCATAGTGTGGGTTTCCTCTAGGTGTTCCGGTTTCCTCCCACAGTCCAAAGATGGGCAGGTCAGGAGAATTGGCCATGCTAAATTGCCCATGGTGTTAGGTGCATTAGTCAGAGGGAAATGTGTCGGGCTGGGTTACTCTTCGGAGGGTTGGTGTGGACTTGTTGGGCCAAAGATCCTGTTTCCACACTGTAGGGGAATCTAATCTAATCTAATCTCCTGACTCTAACTAGTCAGGTTATCTCTAATTAGTGGATAAATGCCATCCTTGATTAACATAATACCCCTTCACCTAATGAACATACAAGTTAGGAGCAGGAGGAGGCCATTCAGCCCCTTGAGCCTGTTCCACCATTCAATAGGATCATGGCTGATCTGATTGAGGCCTCAACCTGCAAGCTAACCTTCAGAGAATCCAAACTAGTCTCTTTGTGCTCCAGATTTCTGAAATCTTACAAGAGGAAATCTTTAGAAATCTACATCTCTATTCTTCCGACCATTGCGCACTCTGTATTCCATCTACCACTTCTTTGCCCACTCCTCTTGCCTGTCCAAGTCCTTCTGTAGCCTTCCCACATCCTCAACACCATTGGGCTCTCCACCTATCTTTGTGTCATCTGCAAATTTAGTACAACACCCTCAGTTCATTTGTCCCAATTGTTCACGTATAATGTGAATAGTTGTGATTCCAACACTGACTCCTGCTGAATTCCACCATGCCATCCTAGCATAAGCACTGGTGAGATAGTTTGGAGGATCATGTGAGAGGGACAATGAAGACTTTCATAACATTAGGAGCACAAAGCCCCATTTTCCAACTATAACGAAGTGAGATTCTTGCAATCAAGCACTGAGAGGACTACTTACATCCATCAACTTCCTTATTATTAAATCATCTTACCTCGTTGATATGCAGTCTCCCATTCTTGCAGCCACTGGTTAGAAACTAGACGGTGACAATTCCCGATATGGAAGGTAGAGCAGTCTCTTGCAATTCTATGATGCTGTGTGTTCCTCCAGACCTCCATCAAACCCAAAATCTCAGAGCACACTCCATGGGCAGCCAGCAAACAGACCCACCCATTCAGTGGGTCCTCAGTTCCCATCAGCAAAGTGGAGTGCCAATGATCTACTGACTGATATATCCAGGACAAATGTTTTAAAAGTTCAGTGCAAATGTGGGCACACAGCACTGGACTTGGTGAATGGCTGGGCTTTAAAAATAACACCAGTGCCAGGAACCGGCAGTGGCCAACACGTCCACATGTGGCAAGAGGGAGAATAAAATGAGCAGGGTGCCATAGTGCACAAGTAATGATGTAAGTTTGGGAAGTGGAAATTTTTTTTGTGCCAGTGTTCCTTTGCAGATCTGAACTCAATTCTTATTGCTTCTGACAAGGTTACCCCACCATCATCTCCCACATTGCTCATGCTTGTGCATTGTGATTGGAGCTGGAGGAGTAGTGCATGGAAGGGTCAGGGAATACTTAAGAAATATGTAGAGCACTAAATATTATCATATCATGCCTACCTCTTCAGAACATATAAGGAGCACAGGTCACAGGAAGACTCATTAACACATTGTTTCCTCTCATTCTGGCTTTTTCTCTTTTCTCTATCAAGGGCATTGCTGGGAAGACCAGCATTTATTGCTCATATCTAATTGCCCTTGAACTGAGTGGCTCACTAGGACATTTTGGAGGGTTGTTGAGGGTCAACTCCATTGCTGGGAGTCTAGTGTTATATGTCAGATACCATACTTTCTTTCCTTGGATGGACATAAGTGAACTAGTTGGGTTTTTAGGATAATCAATGGTAGTTTCATGGTATGACTACTGCTGGCAATTTCATACCATAATTACAGAGACTAGCTTTGTATTTCAAATTCATTAACTGAATTGAAATTGCATCAGATGCTGTGGTGGGTTTGAATCCATGACCTCAGGGAATCAGCCTGACCTTCTGGAGTACTAGTCCCATAACATCATCATTACGCTGTACCACCTCTAAACCTAGATGTTACCTACCAGAAAGACAGAGTGTAGTCACCCACAAATGTTTCACTTTCCCGCACGAGGAAAGTGCCATCCTTTCCGCCAGTCTCTGTGCAGTACTCATGGAGAAGCTTCTCGGCTATCTGACGACCATCTCGCCCTCCACCGAGTTTCCCGTGGAACCATTTCTCGCTGAAGTGCAGATCGTTGTTGTTGAACTCCTGCTGATAACCACAAATTGCAGCAAAGTGTCACCATCTAACATCAGGCCTGATCACAAGATACTTGATGCATGACGCAGAGCACTGGCACTCACCAACTATTGATGGGGGACCACAAAATCCCATTAGTTTTTGCTTTTGAGTGTAGTCTTTGGAACACTGTACCACAGTGATTGAATGCAGATAGTGCAACTGATCCCAAATACAAGCAGACCGCTCCACTTCCCCACAGAAAGGAGAACAAAATCTAGGACCTATAATATTTATGACTACTTATTGTTTATTAGGGCCCCTTCATAAAGTATAGAAGCTGCAATGATTCTTATGCTTCTGGAATGTCACCCCAAATATTTTTTCCCCATATTTACTGCCAAAAAGTACAAACAATTGTATTAGTAAGTAAGCCCAATATGAAACAAACTATCTTGGTCACGGAGAATGGTGCTCTGGTTATATCTCATGCTATTTTAACTTTGGAAAGTAGCAGAATATATGGTCTATAAAACTGCTGCATAAGCCACCACCCAATACCCTAACCATTATACCATAATACTGCATAATATCACATACCAACTCAAAAGTTATTGCTTATGGGGAGTACAGTTATACCCAAGAATGTGTTAATACAAGGAAAAGGGTAAAAATAATGCGGATGTACCTCTTTTTGTTCTTCTTCCTCTTCATCATCATTGTTCTGGTACCTGGATGTTTCTTCAGAGTAATAGATCTTATTACTTGTGAGGACAAAATAATGTGGGCTCCAGTTCTGCGAAGTTTGAATGTAAGTCATTGTCAAAAAAATCACTTTTGTTTTCACTTTCCCTGACTATTATACTTTGGATCTATACTGTCTTCAAGTGCCTCAATCCACATCTCATAATGGAGAACCACTGGTGTAATTCCATTATTTACATGAGAACATTCAAATAAAGTGCCTTAGACCTTAAAGCTTATTGAATTCTAACTGCGTAGGGGGATAGATTTCCTTTTTAGTGAATTATTGTAGGAACCTGGTGAAGGGGAAATGCCCATGAGAATTTGGCATACAAGTTTCTCAAGATTTTCCATGCATTCTTTATGCTTCTTATGCTTCTGTTCATGTGATAACCTCATGCATCCATACCCTAGTATTTGTTCAACTACACCTTTTATTAACATAGTTTTTGCATTGTCATCCTACCCTGATTTACGCTGATGTCCTAGATTCTTCCTATCTCCCTGCACTGATTAACTTCTACTTCTGTGCAATTTCTGCCTTTCATCATTTCTCATCACTTTTCCACATTAAGTCTGTAGCATTTCTGTAAACTCTCCTCAAACAATAACGAGAAGAAGCTCAAAGGATGTTTGTACCCAAGTGAAATTTTAAAACAATGAAACTAAAAAAATGGCCACTTGACTTCTTCTTCCACCACGTTATGTATAAGCTATATCCTCCACAGTAGGATCATACACAAAAGCGCATGGCTTTCCTCCAGTAATTGCAAAAACAAACTCACTTGCACTCATGTTAACTATGAAATTAAGTTAGCAGAAACTCAAGAAAGGGATGCAATCATGTGATCTTGTTTGGGAATCAGGACAGATTCAGATGAAAAGTTGTGTGCCTTTCTACAGCCTCTTATTTTTTGACATTAGCCCGTTTCATCTGTTTGGTCAATGTTAGTCTTTTTCTTGCTCAGCTCCAAATGAGTCATTCTTCCAACTCTCACCCCAAATTTTAAATATGCTCCTAGCCCTCGCACAAACAGTTAATAGAAAGAGTTTCTTCTTGTCTACCATATATAGTCCATCATAATTTCGTTTACTTCTATCAAGCCTCCCTCAATCTCTTTTGCTACAAGAACAATCTCAGACTTTCCAATTTAGCTAAAACCTTCACATTTTGGTGAATCTCAATGACACTCCCCTGAGGACCTTCATTCCTTTTCTAAAACATTGGGATTCGAACTGGATACAATTTTCTAATTGTGGCATCAGAGCTTTTTTAGAGTCACTATAACTTCAGCACATTTTTACTCAATGCCTCCACTTGGGATTTGGAGATGCCAGTGTTGGACTGGGGTGTACAAAGTTAAAAATCACACAACACCAGAGAGAGAGCTGATGAAGAAGCAGCACTCCGAAAGCTAGTGCTTCCAAATAAACCTGTTGGACTATAACCTGGTGTCGTGTGATTTTTAACTTTGGCCACTTAGGATATCCAAGATCCAAGTCTGTAATATCCTCAAGGCCCTGCAATGTTCAAAGAATGAGTACACATGCACTCCAGGTTCCTCTGTTCTGACACAAGGTTTAGAATTATGCCATTCAAACTAAATTGCCTCTCCCTAACATTTCTATTGAAATGCATCATCTCACATTACATTGTATTAAATTCCATCTGCTACTTGTTAACCTCTCTATGTCCTGCTGCAGGCAGTTCACATCACTATCGTTGTTTGGCACTATCCAAGTTTTTATCATCAGCAAATTTTGATATTTTATTCTATTCCAAGATCCAAATCATTGTATTATACAAAAGAACTCCTAACTCTATTGCTCCTTATAACTTACAATGGTTTCAAAATTGTTCAACCTCTCACCTTCTTTAAGCTTTCCTACTTACTGCAATCTTTAAACTTGTTAAATTCAAGCTTGGGTTTGTCAAATCACTACTTCTTGATTGACAATTACTGTATGGTAACTTTGGTTGTTAATCCAATTTTCTCAATTGAAAATTATCAGTATAATTGGAAAGATGAACAGTTGAGCAACACTTGCAGTGGTATTGATGAAGGTGGTTAGGAGGGAACAGTACTTACATGGTCAATGGGATCCTCTAAGTATAGGATTCCATTTTTAATAGAGTTGCTTATGTCATTTTCTGAGTAGCTTGCCGATGAAACCTCTTCATACAGGTTGCCTTCCACCAACTTCTTGTGCTTTAAACCAACAACAGAACAAGTATTACATAAACATGAATTAATTTTGTGAGACAGCATTGCAGATTGGCAAGCTGAAGAGAGCACGGTGCTTCAGTGACCTCATTGAATCATAATTTTATTTTTAAAAAATTTTAATTAAACTTAAGAAATCTGGGAATGCACCTCCCTATGTATTTGAGTTACTAGGACTGGAAAATCCCACATCTCTGGCCAGGAGCACTAAGGTGTTAAGATAGCCTCGGTAGCCCTTAGGTTAGAGGTCAGAAAATTCTACTAAGACAGAACTGCTGAGAGAAAGTGAGGACTGCAGATACTGGAAATCAGAGTCGAAAAATGTGTTGCTGTAAAAGCACAGTGGGTCAGGCAGCATCCGATGAGCAGGAGAGTTGACGTTTCGGGCGTAAACCCTTCATCAGCGTCACATTTTTTGCCTCTAATACAGAACTCCTACTGAATCTGCAGAGGTACATAAAACTGAAACTTTATTGGGACACATGGACACAATTTGGTATAGAGATCTATTTGAAGAAAGAGTTGCAAAGGGTGGCGCTAGAAAAGCACAACAGGTTAGGCAGCATCAAAGGAGCAGGAAAGTCAATGTTTCAGGCATTTCCCCTTCATCAGGACAACATTCCTGACAAAGGACTTATACCTGAAATGTCATCTCTCCTGCTTCTCTGATGCTGTCTGACCTGCTGTGCTTTTCTATTGCCACATTTTTCAACTCTAACTTTTCAACCCCTGCAGTCTTCACTTTCTATTTGGAGAAAAGCAATTGTACTTAGCGTACTGGCTGGCTTGTAGTAGACATGTAACTGCTACTTCTGATGTATTTGCCTTTGTGCACAGTTTGTGGGGGCAGAGAGCGGCGGGAGCTGGGCGGAAGTTCAGGCGGAGCGCAAAGCCAGTCAGGAAGGTAAGTGATTGCTATTAGAGTGGGTGTGTTCTAGACCCCAGGTCCTACAATGTAGGGTCTCCCTCCCTCCCTCCTCCTCTAACCTAAATTAAGAGTCCACAGACTTGCCACAAAAAGACGGTCTAAGGAAGTTTGGATTGAAGAGTGAGGCTTCAGCTCAGGAGTCTTTGACAAGGAGGTTGAGTGAAGTGATTACGCCACAGTTGAAGAGGGTGAAGATGAGACTGCCCAGCTGGTTCAGTGCACTATGTGCTTGATGTGGGAGGTCAACGATTCTGGTGTGTCTGGCTCATATATGTGTGGAAAGTGTGAGCACATTCAGCTATTGACCGAGCAAATTGCAGCGCTGATGAAAGAACTCGAGGATCTTAGGCTCATCCGAGAGAACGAGATCTTTCTGGACAAGACCTTCAGCGAGGTTATTATACCAATCATGCCAGAAGAGAGCAGAAGAGAGCAGACGATGAGGAAGGCAGAGAGGAGACAGGTGCAAGAGACCCCGAGAGAAGTACCTTTCAGGAACAAGTTGAAGCTTTTGGAAACAGTAGAGACTGATGACACTGCCAGTTCGCAAGGCGGCCAGGTCTGTCAATCAAAGGTTGGCACAGAGGCAGAGCGGAAGAGTCGGACATCGCACAGAGCCGTGGTAATAGGGGACTCCATCGTGAGAGGAACTGACCGGTGTTTTTGTGGCAGGAGACGGGATTTAAGGATGGTGTGTTGCCTTCCTGGTGCCAGGGTGAAAGACATCGTGGACAGAGTGCAGGAAATCCTCAAGGACGAGGGTGAAGAGCCAGAGGTGGTGGTACATGTCGGCACAAATGATGTCGGGAAGAAGAGGAGGAACATACTACAGCGGGACTTCGGAGAACTAGGAAGAAGGCTGAAACGCAGGACGTCCAAGGCGGTTATCTCCGGTTTGCTTCCAGTTCCTCGGGCTGGTGTGGCCAGAAACAGGGAGATAATGGACTTGAACGTGTGGCTGGGGAACTGGTGCAGGAAGTAAGGATTTAAGTTCTTGGATCACTGGGGTATATTTTGTGGCAAGCATAAATTCTACAAAGAGACGGTTTGCACCTTAATAGGTTAGGGACCAGCATTCTGGCAGGCAGGTTTTATACTGCAACACTGCTACATTTAAACTAAGTAGCGGGGGGAGGGGACAAACTGGATGTTTAAAAAGGAAATTGAAGGGAAAGTTAGAACAAGGGAAGTCAAGAAAGACAACTGTATCAATGAGGCAGAAAACTCGGAAAGGGATCATGCTGCAAGGTTGAGTGAAATAGGGGTTGATGGGAAGGGTGAGGGCAGTAACAAATTAAAAATGCTATACATGAATGCATGAAGCATTAGACATAAGATGGATGAGCTTGAGGCTTTTTTGGAAATTGGCAGATACGATATTGTGGGGATAACTGAGACGTGGCTTCAAGTGGACAGGGCCTGGTAAATGAATATTCAAGGCTACACGTGCTATCGTAAGGACAGACTGATGGGCAGAGGGGGTGGGGTGGCCATGTTGGTCAGGGATGATATTCAGTCCCTTGTGCGGGGGGATGTAGAGTCAGTGTGGATAGAGCTGCGAAATACTAAGGATAAAAAGACCTTCTTGGGAGTCATCTACAGGCCGCCAAACAGTAGTCTGGATGTTGGATGTAAGTTGAATCAGGAGCTGAAATTGGCCTGTCGCAAAGATGTTACTACAGTTGTTATGGGGGATTTTAACATGCAGGTAGACTGAGAGAATCAGGATGGTATTGGACCTCAAGAAAGAGACTTTGTGGAGTGCCTCAGAGATGGATTCTTAGAGCAGCTGGTGCTGGAGCCGACCAGGGAGAAGGCAATTCTGGATCTGGTATTGGGTAACGAACCAGAATTGGTCAGAGACCTCGAAGTGAAGGAGCCATTGGGAAGAAGTGACCATAATACATTAAGCTTCAATCTGCAATTTGAGAGGGAGAGGATACAGTCGGAAGTGACAGTACTTCTGTTGAATAAAGGGAACTATGGAGCTATGAGGGAGGAGCTGGCCAAAGTTCAATGGTGCAATACCTTAGCAGGGATGACTGTGGAGAAACAATGGCGGATATTTCTGTGTATAATGCAGAAGTTGCAGGATCAGTTCATTCCTAAAAGGAAGAAAGATCCCAGGAGGAGGCATGGGCAGCCATGGCTGATGAGGGAAGTTAAGAAACAAAAAAAGTTAAAAGATAAAAAGTATAACATAGCAAAGATAAGTGGGAAAACTGAGGACTGGGATGCTTTTAAAGAGCAACAGAGGATTACTAAGAAGGAAATACGCAGAGGTACGAAGGTAAATGAGGTACGAAGGTAAATTGGCCAATAATATAAAGGAGGATAGTAAAAGCTTTTTTAAGGTATGTGCAAGGCAAAAAAATGGTTAGGACTAAAATTGGGCCCTTGAAGACAGAAACAGGGGAATATATTACGGGGAACAAAGAAATGGCAGAAGAATTAAATGGGTACTTCAGGTCTGTGTTCACTGGGGAAGACACAAGCAATCTCCCCGAGGTAACAGTGGCTGAAGGACCTGAACTTAAGGGAATTTATATTTGCCAGGATTTGGTGTTGGAGAGACTGTTAGGTCTGAAGGTCGATAAGTCTCCGGGGCCTGATGGTCTACATCCCAGGGTACTGAAGGAGGTGGCTCAGGAAATCATGGATGTGTTGGTGATTATTTTCCAGAGTTCGATAGATTTGGGGTTGGTTCCTGAGGATTGGAGGGTGGCTAATGTTATACCACTTTTTAAGAAAGGTGGGAGAGAGAAAGCAGGAAATTGTAGACCAGTTAGTCTGACCTCAGTGGTGGGAAAGTTGCTGGAGTCTATTATAAAGGATGAAATTACGGCACATCTGGATAGGAGTAACAGGATAGGACAGAGTCAGCATGGATTTATGAAGGGGAAATCATGCTTGACTAATCTTCTGAAATTTTTTGAGGATGTAACTCTGAAGATGGACGAGGGGGGAGATCCAGTAGATGTAGTGTACCTGGACTTTCAGAAAGCTTTTGATAAAGTCCCACACAGGAGGTTAGTGAGCAAAATTAGGGCGCATGGTATTGGGGGCAAAGTACTAGATTGGATTGAAAATTGGTTGGCTGATAGGAAACAAAGAGTAGTGATAAACGGCTCCATTTCGGAATGGCAGGCAGTGACCAGTGGGGTACCGCAGGGATCTGTGCTGGGACCACAGCTTTTTACAATATATGTTAATGATATAGAAGATGGTATCAGCAATAACATTAGCAAATTTGCTGATGATACAAAGCTGGGTGGCAGGGTGAAATGTGATGAGGGTGTTAGGAGATTACAGGGTGACCTGGACGAGTTAGGTGAATGGGCAGATGCATGGCAGATGCAGTTTAATATGGATAAATGTATGGTTATCCACTTTGGTGGCAAGAACAGGAAGGCAGATTACTACCTGAATGGAATCAATTTAGGTAAAGGGGCAGTACAGAGAGATCTTCTTATACACCAGTCAATGAAGGCTATGCAGGTACAGCAGGTAGTGAAGAAGGCTAATAGCAAGCTGGCCTTCATAACAAAAGGAATTGAGTATAGAAGCAAAGAGGTGCTTCTGCAGCTGTACAGGAGTACTGTGTGCAGTTCTGGTCTCCAAATTTGAGGAAAGACATTCTGGCTATTGAGGGAGTGCAGCGTAGGTTCACGAGGTTAATTCCTGGAATGGCGGGATTACCTTACACTGAAAGACTGAAGCGACTGGGCTTGTATACTCTTGAGTTTAGAAGACTGAGAGGGGATCTGATTGAGACATATAAGATTATGAAAGGATTGGACATGTTTCCGCTGATGGGTGAGTGCCGAACCAGAGGACACAGCTTAAAAATACGGGGTAGACCATTTAGGACAGAGATGAGGAGAAACTTCTTCACCCAGAGAGTGGTGGCTGTGTGGAATGCTCTGCCCCAGAGGGCAGTGGAGGCCCAGTCTCTGGATTCGTTTAAGGAAGAGTTGGATAGAGCTCTCAAAGATAGTTGAATCAAGGGTTATGGAGATAAGGCAGGAAGAGGATACTGATTAGGAATGATCAGCCATGATCATATTGAATGGTGGTGCAGGCTCAAAGGGCTGAATGGCCTACTCCTACACCTATTGTCTATTGTCTATTGTCTATTGCATTAAATACACATTGGTTGAAATATGTTATCAGAAATGGAGCAGTTGAAAATGTATGGAGCTGTTAGAGAGCCAGCATCAAAAAGAAACAGCAACGAAACAGTGAAAAACAAAACTTTCATTGAATCTCTAGTAGATATAGGCATAACATGTCCTTAATGGTCAACTGTTGAGGTATTTCCATCTAAGCATGATTGATTTTCTCTTCTCGCTTCAAGAATGGGATGTTTTGCTCTGCAGGATTACATATTTCAATATAAGCATCAGCAGAACAATACATATGAAAAGATTGGCAAAGGTATTTAAAGTTTGTTGTGGTTCTGTTCGCCGAGCTGGGAATTTGCAAGACAAATTCCCAGCTCGGCGAACAGAACCACAACAACGAGCACCCGAACTACAAATCTTCTACCAAACTTTGAACTATTTAAAGTTTACATACAATGCTTCAGCATCAGCAGCAGGTCAGTTGAACATTCTAGAAGTGAAGATAGCAGACACCTTCAATAGATGGGCAATGTTCCTGCCACAGTAAGTTACCACCTCACCTACCTTTATCAGGATTTTTTTCTTCAGTTGATTCGGTGATGGGAGTTCATCTGCATTGATGTCTACGGGTTTGGTCAGCAACATGTCCCCAAAGACCTTCTTGAAATGCGATGCCATGTTTCGTTGCTGAACAACACTGCAATGGTCTTCAATGGAAAGGATAATTGGAAACCTGCAAGGTACACTTGAAATCAGTAATGCATTGTGTAACATTGGATGTTGTTGCTGTTCCCATATGAGGAGATAATGCAATAGTGATAACATCATTGTTGAAGCAATCCAGAGACCCAAGTGAATGCTCAAATCCCACCATAAGATTTGATAGAATTTAAATTGGATTCATAATTCTGGACTTGAAATGTAGCCTCAGTGATGGTCACCGTGAAAATAATCATCATAACAAACATCTCATTCATTGATATTGTTCAGAGATGGAAATCTGCCATCCTTACTCACTCTGGTCTACTATTTACTTCAATCACATAGCAATATGATCAAATCTGAGCAATCCTCTGAAATAGCTGATCAAGTCACTAAATTCAAAGGCATTTAGGGATGGGCAACAAATGTTGGCCTTGTCAGTGATGCTCATATCCTGTGAAAGAATGCATTTTAAAGAATAATTTTAATATGAACTGGATCATCAAAATATTTGCAATGAGTAAGTACTTACTTGTCATAGTTCCAAAGGAACAAAGTGTTCTGCTGCTGCCCTGGCAATGATTTATTCCTCAACCAATGCAACCCTCACCAAATAAGGATGGTCTAGTTATTGATCTCATTTGCTATTTATAAGAGCTTACTGAACACCAATTAACTGTCATATTTGTTTCCATAACAACTTTAAGGTGGATTCTTTAAGCACTTGCCTAAAGATATGCGAATGATGATATAAGCATTTTTCTTTTACTCAGTTTATCCTTTGCTTGTGCAGTGATGTAATAAAACTATGTCGCCAGTGATTGCACTGTTTAAAGGTTTATCAGATCCTATTTTACTGACAGTGCTGAAGGTATGGTGTGGGGAAGGGGGGTTTGTTAGCAATAGAGAAAAGGGGAAATTAGGCCTCTCTTCTTTGTGCCCTTGGCTCTGGCTCATTTAAGTATTTCAGATTTGATCTGATGCAGTTACACAGCTGAGGTACCCACTTCAGTTAAGATTAGATCAATGAACAGTCAGGTCAGCTACATAGAAAAAAACCCACAAAAACCATTCAACTCAACCTATCCATGTCAGCCCATTCAAGCCTTCTCCTGTATTTGCTAATCTAAATTTATCATCAAATACCGTTCTTCCTTGAGCCTGTCTAGTACCACCTAAGATTTCAGCCATTGATATGGTAGTCAGTTTCCTTGAGAAAAGTTTTTGTCTTCCGAATTTCCGATAGATTTTCTTCAAATATATCTTATATTTTTGGCCTTTGATTATGGTATTCTCCGCAATGGAAAACATTTTCTCTGCATCCACTCTATCAAAACCTTTCATAATTTAAAAGGTCATACCTCGACCTTCTCTCCTCAAGAGAAAAGAGACCCTCAGTCTATCACTCCTTTCTTGATATACCAGCCCAGATATTTCTGCAGTCAGCCAGTTGTGCATACATAAGTTTTTTAATAGTTAAAAATCCTTCGAAATCTAGAAATGACTGTCCTGAGATAGACAGCGTTTTCAAGAAATGAGAAAAACACAGATAAATTTAATCATTTAAATGACATATTAGTATAATTTCTAATACTAATTACTAATACACCTGGCCTCTGTTCAGACCCCAAAGAGGCGAATTCTCGGCCTGGTATGGCCTCAACATAGACTTCCAGTCACGGGGCGATTTCATGGTTTTGTGAATTCTGAGGTGAAGCCAGGCATGGTCCAGAGTCAAGGCCCAGTGCAGGCTGGAGGTTAGATATATGGAGTGGGTTGGAAGACCATTCTCCGTTTTTTAACTTATTCCTAAAATCTGCAATGCTCGACTTCTTTACTTCTCTATTTTTCTAAGAAGTAACTGAAGAAGCTGTACCTAGGGACCTTGTACCTAAAATGGCTCTCTAAGCAGCGACTTTTCACAGTGCTCATTTGACAATAAAGCTATTTTAAATTCTAATTCTAATTAGTATGGTGAAAATAGAATGGATTTTAAAACTTTTGAGATAAAACATTCTAAAATGGCTCTGAGACATCGAGTGGCGATCAAAAGCAAGGCAAAGAGGTTGATTTTGAAACAGACAATGGAGGCAATTTGATGCAGATATATGGAGACTGTATTCTAGTTCATAAAGGATACCCCATAGGCAGAAGGAATTGAAAAAAAAAAGCAGAGTTGAGAAGTTGCAGGATGCAGGGATATGAAGCAATTTGTACTTGAAGGCAAGGATTATTTCAGGTTAGTGAATATGGACGGGAGCAAGACTTCGAGCTGGATTTTTACCACGGAGGAGGGAAGGTTAGGCCAGGAAATCCCCTAACCCAGCCAACCTGTCTCCAATGCAAATGATGTATACATGCTTGTTTGTTGCTTTGGAAGGGTCAGGCTGTGAAGTCCAGCCTGCTGCATCCAGCTGTCGTTCAGATGTGACCACAAAATCAGAAAGTGTCAAGGTCAGCTCATTAGAAGGCTGCCTTGGTTCTCTGAGATTATACTCACTTATATAAAATGCTACAAGGCACTTTATTCTCACTCACCCCTCTCCCCCATACATAGCCCCCATACCACCCTCATGCCTCCCATTGCTCTTTGTTACCCATGTGCCATTTTCATTTCCTCTCACATACCCCTATTTCACCTCCATGTTTCCAATATTTTCAAGCCATGTCTCTGTCCTCTCATATAGCCGTGACATCTGCTGCCCTCTCTTATCCACATCCAATCTCTCTGTCTACTCTAATCCCCATCCCATCTCCCTGCCCTCTCTGATGCCAATCCCATCTCCCTGCCCTCTCTCATGCCAATCCCATCTCCCTGCCCTCTCTGATGCCAATCCCATCTCCCTGTCCTCTCTCATGCCAATTCCATCTCCCTGCCCTCTCTCATGCCAATCCCATCTCCCTGCCCTCTCTCATGCCAATCCCATCTCCCTGCCCTGTATTATCCCCATCCCATCTCCCTATTGTCTTATATGCCCCTGGTCACTTCCACCGCTACTCATTGAGTACCCTTGAGGTTCACTTCCCAGTTTTTATCACCTGGGCAACTATGTGAAGGCAGGAAAAGAAATCATTACAAAAGATTTGATGGGTTTGTAAAAATTGAATTGAAATAGGCCAGTGTCAGAGAGATGAACATAGGAATACGTTTGAGGATGGAGTGCCTGAGGATGTCACAGAGGCCAAGAAGGCCTTAGAAATAGTTGCAACATGAATGATGGGAAAAGAGAGCAGAAGAGGCTGAAGACACAGGACAGGACAGAGCGACTGAGGATGTTTTGTTTCAGAGAAACAAAATGGTCTTTAGAATTAATGATTACCCAAATCATTTAGTTTCACATTTATATAAATTGTCATCCCATATCTTTGGAGCTACTTACTCTGAGGTGATGAAGGCATGTTCCTTTATTGTGTATAACACATCCAGGAATTTTATTTTGGAGGTAAGAGTGTGCCCGTGGTAAATAATTGGCAGGTCATCTGGGCCGTCCCAGCAATCCACTGCGAAAAAGAAATAATTAATTAATTACAGCATGGAATTATTTGGATTTTCCCTTAGGTTGGTTGTCTCACCACTTGCCATGAAGCTACTTCAACAGCACCTCTGAAAATCGCAATCTCGATGACGGAGAAAGACAAGGGAACCAAGGGCATGGAACTACCATCACCTACAAATTCTCCACGTCAGACACTATGTTTTGATGAATATTACCATTCTTTCATCATCGTTGGGCCACAACCTGGATATTCGTTCTCCACAGTTCTGCAGGTAGACCTTAAGACCATGAGACCTTATAGCCCATCCAGCCAACTCTGGCATTTAATGAGACCACAGTGTTTCAGATAACCTTCGGCTCCACTTTCCAGTCTTTTCTTCTATAACTCTTGATTCCTTCAATAACTAAAAATCTGTCTATCTCAGCCTCATACTTAATGACTCAGTCTCACTGCATGGACTACAAAGGTTCAAGAGATGGATTAACGCTATCTTCTCAAGTGCAATAAACATTGATATTACCAGTGATATCGACAGCCCATGGGCAAATAAAAGAAACTGTAGACCAGACATTTGCCCCACTAATCAGAGATACGCCATAAACAATTTCTAGACACAAGTTAGTATAGACCAATAAATATATACATGGCTAAGCTTTTACCCCTTTATCCTACAGTTTTCCTGTTTGAGGGAATGCTGGACTATTCATAATTTTACTGAACATCACTGACCTAAAATTTGTTTCGTCCCCAAGGCCATGAACAAATACTTCCTTTTCATAAAGCAAAGGCAAAACAAATCACACAGCCACACCATTAACATCATCTAAATCTCCTGAAAGTTAATTCAAACTGTTGGACCATGACATGAAGGATATGAATTAGCACCACTTCAATACTCATTCCATTCTGCTCCTTTGTTCCCCCCTTACATATTGTGCAAACTCACACCAACTATTGAAGCAAATAAGGAAATGACACAAAGGCCAGGTTCAAATGTTTGTCTGTACAATGTTGACTGAGTGGGTGGAAACAACATTTGGATTTGCACATCACCTTTTAGCTAAGAAAATCGCATTCTTGATCACTGAGAAGGACAAGGGAACCAAGGGCCAGCAATTCTATGCCTAACCATTCCCTACCTGAATACAGCTGTACCTTCTAATGTGGGTTACAACCCACATTTACCCAAAATGATTCTGGAATTGGAAGCGTAACTGCCCAGGAGAAGCAGCCATACTTTGGAGGAACTGTAACTCAATTGAGTCAGTGCTGGAGGGAGAAGAAACTGAGAGAACTGGGAAAAGGAGAAAGCTTACATTCTATGCAGCGACATCCCATCCTCAGGCATCGGGCATAGGCCTCCAATGATGATTCACTGGAAAACTGGTCACCAGTGAGATACCTGGAAAAGATGAAGAGCATTCCGACCTTTGGTCACGATGACTTGTACAAATAATGGCCCTTAACATTTACACTGAGGGATGGGGGAGAATGCAATAGCAGTCGGGCTTTCCCACAAAGCCCAAGACCATGGGTATCTGGCAAATATAAAGTGGACCTCATTGCTATTTGT
The DNA here is from genome assembly GCF_047496795.1 of Chiloscyllium punctatum. NCBI lineage: Eukaryota > Metazoa > Chordata > Chondrichthyes > Orectolobiformes > Hemiscylliidae > Chiloscyllium > Chiloscyllium punctatum. The sequence goes on from NC_092743.1 coordinate 32,641,319, forward strand.
TTACTCCATACCCTACCAGGGAGCCAGCCAAGTAGGCTGGTCAGTGCTGAGTGGGAATGTCAGTGGTCTGTGAAGGTAACCAAGGGCTGTTGAGTAAAGACCCCAGCAACCAGGAAAGGTTGGGAGTTGGTGAATGTTGAACCAGCAATCAGGATAGGGAGGTACTGAGAAAGGTAGTGGGTTTAGTGGAAGAAATTATGACTGCTTACAAGAGATATTCCTGCTCCTCTCAGCTCACAATCAGCAGCCTTTACCCACTTGTTCAAGCTGCCTCCTATCTTTATTTTGCTGCCCAGCTTCTGACTCCAGAAAATCCAACCAGTCAGTGTTAATTTAAAACAGACACCACACTGCATTGATTTGAACATTACATTGAGGTGTCTCATAGAAGCACAGAATTCCTACAGTGTAGAAAGAGGTCATTTGGCCCATTGAGTCTGCACTGACCCTCTGAAGAGCAAGAACCGAGAAAAAACATGTCATGTAACCAACTGTCTAACTGGCAGCAGGGGGCGCCCTTTCCTCTAAAATCCTATGCCTCTGGTTGGTGGGAGGTTACAATTCCCTCCAGTGGCTTTTGTTTTAACAAGTTGGAACAATTGGAGTAAAGTGTGATCCCATGAATCATTGCTATCATAATTCATAGCATTCCACATCAGGGTTAGCCCAGCAGAGGAAGGCAGCGAATGGAGGTACCATCTCTCTCACAGCTTGGAAAGGGAAATTAAGAGAGAAGTTCACCTCCAAATTACTCGAACGTAGTGGTGGCAGCTGTTAGCAGACCAACAAGGGAAATCACTGGTCTGCCTTGTTAAATATTTTCAGATAAATAAAAGATGGTGAGGAAGCAAAGATTCATAGGAAAATATACTGGGATTGAACCATATCATGGTAATTAGATTTACCCAATGTGTTCTGATTGTCTTCATAGTTGTTCTGAAAGTATAGTTTAAATGTGGAGTCATCTGATATGGATACAGATCCATCTGACTAAACAACTTCAATTGTTGTTCACACAGTGAGTAGTCTCCTGCCTTTAATCCTACACCCTGTGGCTTCTCAGCTTTTACTCTGTGCCATCTGGAGAAGACTGCAAATCAGATGGAGCACCAATCTACTCCCACAACTGATACTTTCAGCAGCTTTTTCAAGCTCACCCTCAGCAGAAATTCCAGAACCACTCCTTACCTAACCCACCCATTCCCTCTGCCCCATAATCGGATGTGGGTGGAGTTGACAAGATTATTGTCTGAGTATTTCAGAGAACACAGAATGTGGTCAGGAATCTTGTTCCTGCCCACTGGAGCATGAGATTCGTATCAGACTTGATTGCAATTGTAGATCCTGCCAGCACTCATTGTCTATGTTCATACAAAGGGAATGATTATTGGTTAAGGTATCAGGAAGTGGCTGTCACATCTGGCATCATAAGCCGATGTGAGTTAGTGCCTTCAGGAGAGGAGGGAAGAAAATTAAGTGGTACATCAAAATTGATTGTGCACGCTAAACAAAATAAAACTGAACAGAGCTTTACTTAACGTATTGTGTGATGAAGAGATCCAGTAATAGGAAAGAGGATAGTTCATTTCCTCCGAAGTCACACGTTCAAACCTTGAATCCAGAATCATGTTCTCTCTAGAGAATAAATATGCCAAGAACTAAAAGACAAACAAAACAGACTCATTTTTACTTGTCATCATTTGTTTATAAACATTTTACAACATTTTCTATTTTGAAACTACATTGCATTTTATGAAGAGTGGAGTAAGAACCAAGATCTATAGTGCAAGATTCTGTCACAGTTGAAGACAATTCAAAGAAGACAAATTGGAAATAAAACTGGTAATGTTTGAAATGTCTGTAATAAACCTGTAGATTCCACAGGAAAGAGAAGACTTAGGGAATTAGGAAATTCTTAAACGTTTGAGTTCTTGAGAAAAAATCTAGATCAAGACATGAATTGGTAGGAAATGATTTTACAGAGAAAATAAGGAACAAGAGAATAAAGAACAACATAATTAAAGGAAGAGAAAGAAAGAGGATGTAAATGACAAAGAACAGAGGTGTGTATGTTTGTCCTCTTTTTAAAAAAAAATCTCAGCATGATTGGGCCTTACATCAGAAAATAGGGACTGGAGAGCCATTGCTTTGTATCAACGAGATTTGCCAGCCAGTATGGTTGACCCGAGCTACTTCAGTTGCCAGTTAATTCTAATTTTTCCCTCCTTCCAGCATCCTTTATGATAGAATATCACTTGAGAAATCATTGTGTTAGAATTCTGCGAACCAGTGGGATTTTGACCACCACCCAGAGTTGAGACCCTTCTATGAAGTTCCAGTCCTTTGACAAATTACAGGGGCTTTCAGCAATGACTTCAAAGCATTAAACACTTTAATCAAAGTATAAAGGATACAAGTTATTCTTTGGCTTCTTATTTATACATCTTAGTTGTTTCAACTGAGTTAACCATTGGAGGGTGGGACAAACTGGGAGCTTGTCGGCATTTCCTCAGGTAAACAAGCTTTAAATTTTAAATAAACCATGGTTGAAGTTGAGCTATTGACATGTTTATGCATTACTAAGGATGGGCCAGAGTTTTACCATATATAATGCAACCCTGCCCTTCTGTGGGACTTGAACCCATGATCCCAGAGCATTAGGCTGGCCTTCTGATTGCTGAACAGGGTGTTGAAATTAAGAGCTTTTCAGTTACAGTTTACTGAGAATGAAAGTAGTAAGGCAAAGGTATATATACCTCATCCAGTTGTAAAACAGGGTCTGATATCTCCCGCAATGGGTCTTTAAAGTAATTAAAGATGCACTCTCGAACTTTGTTTATGTCATTTGCCCAGCTTTCCTAAGGAAGCAAGAGTAACAACATTTAAGGGAATCTGGCTCCAGAGCTACCATTATAACAATTTTCGACAGGAAATTAAACAAACGTAAGCCATGCATAAAATTTGCCATTCATTTCCATTGCATTAATTCTAACAAATTATATCAAGCCTTTTATATCAATGTTCAGCCTCCATAATGCCCCATGACAGCAACAAAGTTGACCTGATTCTCAGCAAATGTTGGCCCATGACCTGGGAAGAACAAGTAATGGATAAAGTTCATCAAACTTGCTTTTCTGACAGATTCCATACAATCAAAGTGGCGGCACAGTGGCTCAGTGGTTAGTACTGCTGCCTCACAGTGCCAGGGACACAAGTTTGATTCTATCCACGGGAAACTGTCTGTGTGGAGTTTGCATATTCTCCCAAGTCTGCGTGGGTTTCCTCCCACAATTTAAAGATGCACAGGCCAGGTAAATTGGCCATGCTAAATTGCCCATAGTGTTAGGTGCATTAGTCAGGGGTAAAGGTTGAGTAGGGGAATGGGCGTGGGTGGGTTATTCTCTGGAAGGTCATTGTGGACTTGTTGAGCTGAAGGGCCTGTTTCCATAGTGTAGGGAATCTAATCTAAAAACTCTATGGATAACACTGAGCATCTCATGTACTAATCAAAAATTCTCTGATCTCTGGTGGTTGCGTGCTTTTCATGAACATTATCGCAGATAAGGTGGAGCACCTTAATGAAAATTCACCTTATGCATCCGTATCTTCAGTCACATTCCTCAGCTCCACGGGGCATTCTTCAGTAGAAACTCAGAGCCTTGACCTAAAGATCCTTGTTGTGCTTCTCTGTCTGTAAAGCACCACTGCCTCTCTGTGTATTGATTGCCCGAAAGTATAGAAAGAATTCTAAACAAAATCATGCCAGATCGTTGTACAAACTTTGCGTAGTGTGAATTCCAAACAATTGTTGTCTCCGTAAAAGAAAGACTTGAAAGAATTGTATATGATGAGTATCTCTCACAACCGCAGAACACCTCAAGCTACTTTACTGCCTATTAAGTACCTCTGAAGTGTAGTCTCTGTGGCAATGTAGGAATGCTTCATTTTGTTTATTGATTCAATCTGCTTACCTTCTGATCGTATTGCAGAAACTTTTGGAAGTCGTACAGTGTAACTTGACACAGCTCAGGCCTTTCGACATTCCTGCATGCAACAAAATAATATTTGGAAGCAAAATATTTAATCATGGACCTGATAATTTAATGAGCTTCGGATCTTTGCTTCTACTGACAAATGGTTTTGGTGCAAGTGCAGTGAATGTTGCAGATGAGACCTGGAACTGAATTCCACATTATCACTAAACATTATGCTATGTTAATACATGTACTTTAAATGGATCAATGGAATTGGTGACATAATTGTGATACTTCTGTGTTGCAGTGCAATATCTATACCTCAGAACAACGAAGGAATGATAAACTGAAAGAGTGCAGAAAGAATACTATGTTCTTGTATCTTTGTTGCCATTAGACTGGACTATTCCTGTACACTTTGACCGGCATCCCGTATTCTATTGTCCAAAAACTTGAGGTCATCCAAAGCATTGATGTTTGTATACTAATTTACACCAAATCTTGTACATCCACCACCCATGTTCTCTCTGACCTGCAGTTTTCCAATGTAAGCAGGACTTTGATTTTAAAATGTTTATTATTGTTTTCAAATCCCTCACACCTCCCCATCTTTGCAATCTGTTCTGGCCTTATAACCAAGATACACCGACTCTTCTAATTCTGGTTCCTTGTACATCATCAATTTTATGTAATGTTTCATTGCTGGCCATTCCTTCAGTTGATAAGGTTCACAGTTTAAAAATTTCCTGCCTAAAATTGCTTTGTCTCTTACTTTCTTTCTCCTTTAATTGGTTCCTTAAGAAACCTACTTCCTTACCTGCCCTGATAGCTCATGTCGTTTGATAAAACATATATGAAGCATATCGGCAGATCCTGATGCAATAGATGCACTATATAAATACATGTGGTCATTGTCAGCCTTTCTGGTAGCTTGGTAAAGTCATCCAATTAATTCCCTTCTTTCCCTATGTACTTGCAAGTGTTTTCCTTCAACCATTATTTCAATTCTTTTTAACTGTTATAATGCTTCCACCACCCAGTGCATTTCAGATCACAATAACTGTCTGCAAAAAAAAAAGGTTTCCTTCTGATCCCTCTAGTGTTTTTGCCTCAGGTTACTCACCCTTCTGCCACTGGAAATGTTTTCCATTTTTTAAATTCTATTTACTCTTCAGCACCCTCTCCAAAACCTTGACACCTTTCCTAAAATGTGAAACCAAAATTAAGTGCAATGCTCCACCTGAAGCCTATCCAGTGTCTACAAAGATTTAACGTCATCATGTTCTATAATGTTAAATAAACATTCTGAAGAAGGGTTACTCGGACCTGAAACATTAACTCTGCTTTCTCTCCACAGATGTTGCCAGACCTGCTGAGTTTTTCCAGCATTTCCTTTCTCTTTCTTTAAAGGGTTATCATTATATCCTCACTTTTGTACTATATGCCTCTGCCAACAAAGCCAAGAGAATCTGATGCACTTTATTTGCTTTTTGAGCATCTGTCTCAACTTGTCCTGCCACTTTCAAAGATTTATGCACATGCACACTAGGTCATTCTGTTCCTGCATCTCTTTAAAATTGCACAATTTATTTTATGTCACTTCTCCTTATTCTTCCCAGCAAATGTGTCACTTTACACTTCAGTTACTATGTTCCTGCCCACTTCTTCAATCTGTCTGTGTTCCCCTGCTGTCTGTTATCAATGTTGCAAAACCTAAAATTCCAACAGTGAGAAAGGAAGTAGGTGAAAAGCCACTTCAGATATGGGAAAGAAAATTCCTGCATTTATACAGCTCTTTTCATGCTTGGAGGCATCGGGAAGTCTTTTACAGTCGGTGAAGAGTAATGTCTGTTGTGATGTAGGAAGTATAGCAACAGCACTAAGGTGATGACCAGATAATCCATTTTAAGTACACTGACAGAAAAATATTTCCTGAAATACCAGGGAGAACCTGCAAAACAGGGCTGTAGAGTGGTTTGCATCAATCTGAGAGGAAAAATGGGCCTGCTTTTTTATATATATTTGTTCACGTGAAGGCCACTAATTATTGCCAATCCCCAATTGCCCTTGAGAAGGTGGCATTGACCACTTAATGACTCATTGAAAAAATAACGTGGTAAAAACAATGACAGCAGATGCTGGAAACCAGATTCTGGATTAGTGGTGCTGGAAAAGCACAGCAGTTCAGGCAGCATCCAAGTAGCTTCAAAATCGACGTTTCGGGCAAAAGCCCTTCATCAGGAATAAAGGCAGTGAGCCTGAAGCGTGGAGAGATAAGCTAGAGGAGGGTGGGGGGTGGGGAGAAAGTAGCATAGAGTACAATGGGTGAGTGGGGGAGGGGATGAAGGTGATAGGTCAAGGAGGAGAGGGTGGAGTGGATAGGTGGAAAAGAAGATAGGCAGGTAGGACAAGTTCAGACAAGTCAAGGGGACAGTTACTGAGCTGGAAGTTTAGAACTAGGGTGAGGTGGGGGAAGGGGAAATGAGGAAACTGGTGTTCTTCCTCCAGGCGTCTGGTGGTGAGGGAGCAGCGGTGAAGGAGGCCCAGGACCTCCATGTCCTCGGCAGAGTGGGAGGGGGAGTTGAAATGTTGGGCCACGGGGCGGTGTGGTTGATTGGTGCGGGTGTCCCGGAGATGTTCCCTAAAGCGCTCTGCTAGGAGGCGCCCAGTCTCCCCAATGTAGAGGAGACCGCATCGGGAGCAATGGATACAATAAATGATATTAGTGGATGTGCAAGTAAAACTTTGATGGATGTGGAAGGCTCCTTTAGGGCCTTGGATAGAGGTGAGGGAGGAGGTGTGGGCACAGGTTTTACAGTTCCTGCAATGGCAGGGGAAAGTGCCAGGATTGGAGGGTGGGTTGTCTGGGGGCGTGGACCTGACCAGGTAGTCGCGGAGGGAACGGTCTTTGCGGAAGGCGGAAAGGGGTGGGAAGGGAAATATATCCCTGGTGGTGGGGTCTGTTTGGAGGTGGCGGAAATGTCGGCGGATGATTTGGTTTATGCAAAGGTTGGTAGGGTGGAAGGTGAGCACCAGGGGCGTTCTGTCCTTGTTACGGTTGGAGGGGTGGGGTCTGAGGGCGGAGGTGCGGGATGTGGACGATATGCATTGGAGGGCATCTTTAACCACGTGGGAAGGGAAATTGCGGTCTCTAAAGAAGGAGGCCATCTGGTGTGTTCTGTGGTGGAACTGGTCCTCCTGGGAGCAGATCCGGCAGAGGTGGAGGAATTGGGAATATGGGATGGCATTTTTGCAAGAGGTAGGATGGGAAGAGGTGTAATCCAGGTAGCTGTGGGAGTCGGTGGGTTTGTAAAAAATGTCAGTGTCAAGTCGGTCGTCATTAATGGAGATGGAGAGGTCCAGGAAGGGGAGGGAGGTGTCAGAGATGGTCCAGGTAAATTTAAGGTCAGGGTGGAATATGTTGGTGAAGTTGATGAATTGCTCAACCTCCTCGTGGGAGCACGAGGTGGCGCCAATGCAGTCATCAATGTAGCGGAGGAAGAGGTGGGGAGTGGTGCCGGTGTAATTACGGAAGATCAACTGCTCTACGTTGGCTTTATTCCTGATGAAGGGCTTTTGCCCAAAACGTCGATTTCGAAGCTACTTGGATGCTGCCTGAACTGCTGTGCTCTTCCAGCACCACAATCCAGAATCATTGAAAAAATAACCTCTCCATGATTGCTATATACTCTCAGCCTGAAATGCTAACATAGATCTTGTGCTTATACTTCTCGGAGTGGACTTCAAACCCACAATCTTCAGACTGAGAGAAGGCTAGCAATGTTTTGGGTTTTTTGGTTTTCAAACAACTGAACAGTTAGAGAATTCATCTCTCAACTCTTCTGGCAAAATTAATTTAATGTCTTATGACTAAAGTTGTATAACAGCTAGCATTATCGCCATTGGAATTTGTATTTTAAAATAGAAGCAGAGGGAGTTTGGTCAGTTCTGTGAAGGTTTCATTGTAAAAAAACACTCATAATGTCATTCTAAAAAAGCATGTCACTATAATCACGGTAGGAATTCTGCAATGTTGGTAAGGTGGTGAGTTTATGACAGGTAGAGTAAATGAAAATAATGTCATTAGTGTTGTTTTGGCTTCAGACAAAAGAGGCAACTATTATTAGTGATCTGTTCAGAAGAAGCCAGAGAATAGTTCTGCTCAGGGTAAGAAGTAACGTAGGCAGAAGTGTCTGCTCAGCTGTGGAGTTTCAAAACTGGGAGAGCATGTATAAAAGTCTTCAAGTTGTTAGAAATAATAAAAAGTTTAGGCCCTCAGGCTTAGAAACACATTATATAATTGCCCCACAGTCAATGGAAAAGAAATTATAGAATCCCCACAGTGTGGAAGCAGGCCATTTAGTACATTGAATCCATACTGACCCTCCAAAGAGCATCTCATCTACAACCAGCCTCCTGCCCTATCCCTGTTACCCTGCATTCCCCATGACTAGCTATCTCTCCATGCTTCAGGCTCACTGCCTTTATTCCTGATGAAGGGCTTTTGCCCGAAATGTCGATTTCGCTGCTCATTGGATGCTGCCTGAACTGCTGTGCTCTTCCAGCACCACTAATCCAGTATTCCCCATGACTAATCCACCTCGACTGTACATCCCTGGACAATTTAGCATTGCCAATACACCTAACCTGCACAACTTTGGTCTGTGGGAAGAAACCAGGGCACCTGGATGAAACCCATGTAGACACAGGGAAAATGAGCAAACTCCACACAGAAAGTTGCCTGAACGTGGAATGAAACTTAAGTCCCTGGTGCTGTGAGGCAGCAGTGCTAACCCCTCAGCCTCTGTGCTGCCCCAATGAAGAGGTCAGTTAAGTCAAAACTTAAGAATTGAGATAGGAGTACAATTTTTTTGCTTTTGAGTCTGTCTAATGGACAGTTTGTTACTTAGTTTATTATAAACAGACCTTGGATAAGGTTGTCTAGTCATTATAGTTCCAGTTGAAATACCCCAAATTGCTAAGCTCCTGTGTTAGGAAGGATGGATTGGCTTCTTTATTCAGATGCTGCTTTGATTGGTCACAACAAAGTTAATTTTTTAAAAAATCTCTTCGTCCTTCTCCCAGACCAAATGATTCCATATCTTAAAAGGAATCAATTTGATCAGACTTTCTTGAGTTAAAAAAGATTGAATTTATTAGCTATTAATTACAAGAAGAAATGGGAATGTAATATACATACACACGGATTAGAAACTAGAAGTGAGTCCAAAAAAAGATACAAGTTAAAAGGGTCATCCTTTGAATCTTTCATGAAAAGCAGATAGTTAAACATTGCAGCTATTAGGTGACTATTAGGAATAGCATTGACATTGATAGTTGAACAATTGATTTTAAAATTCATGGTTTTGCAGATTAATTGAAATTCTTTTGACCTGGTTCCTTTCAACAGTGGCTAGTTGGCAGCACTAGGAGTGAGAGAGAATATTTTTTTCCCTTCCCTTAATGGATGTTCCAAGCTGTGACCTTCACAGCACACTAGTCCCCAGACCAGGAAAAAAGGCAACTAACACAACAGTGATTTTGGGTATCTCTAAAGGGTAAACACAAATATGTTTACAGGAGAGAGCATCCTGCTGAGAGAGGCTGGGTAAACAGCCTCTTATTATTTTTTTTTCCCTTTTGCGCATTCTGCTTGAAGATTCCCTGACTATGTCCAGATGCGACATTCCATATGTCCACCAAAGGACTCTGTAGACCATCATGAATGTTCATCCACAATCTCTTTGTTTTTAGTTGAACCTGTACTCTTTTAAAGAAAAACATATGCTAGAAATAATATTTGAATGAGTCCCTAGGTGATCCAGGGCTATGATCTACAATTACGACACTGTGTTTACCTGGTTTTCTTACATGCATCCCAAGCTGCTATCAGAGTGATCAGAGTGGGGAACACTCACATCACTACATCGGGGTTGCTGATTGCATCTAAAGCACCTGTACTCCTAGGTGCACTGAAATGAATTAATTCAGTTGTCATGATCCTAGTTGATGGTAATACTGGACAAGTCCGATCCCAGAGTGATATCTGGCTTGATAGACCATAAGTTTTACTTTACAATTTAGTTACCATGTTGTTAAGTCACTGAACATGTTCACAAGGGGCTGCCACTGTATTTTTCACAAAAGAACATGGAAGTTTCTTAGAAATATGAGGAAAAGTCACTAACGATATTTACCATATAAGAATTATTTGAAACAGTCTTATTGCAAATTTCAGAGATAAAGGTTAAATCATTTCACCTTCAACCTGACAAATACCTAAATCTCAGTGAAGGGTCACCTTGTTTCCGCATTAAGGTTCAGAAACGTGGAAGAAGAGTCATATCAGACTAAAAACATTAATTCTGTTTCTCTCGCCATGGATGCTGCCAGACCTGCTGAGCTTTACCAGTATTCTTTATTATTATTCCACACTGAGGTTCCCTGTTCAGTGGGCAGAGCTGTGTTTGGTTTCTTTTTGGAAAATTTCTGCACTCAGTTGATGCTACTTCTTTAGTTAGTGTTTCTTCCTGAGACTGTTCAACAAACTACTGACACAACTAATTTATTTCTTAATAAATTCTTTAAACTCATTTTCCATTACCTTCTATTTCTGTAACAGACACACACTCACAATGGTTTAGACATTGCTAAACTGCTCAATTAATGTTACAGACATTTTTTCCTGAATGACTAGCCTCTCTCTGCAAGAAATCTGTATACCTTCTGGATAGTTCTGCTTTTAATATAAATTATTTTTGTCTCTGTCTCCCTGTGTCATAAAACACCATGTTGCTCAGGACTCATTTTTTTCTCTCTCCCATTTATAAGGCACTGATTTAATCACCTCAGGGTTTTGAAAGCCCCACTGAAGTGCACATGAGTGATCCCAGCTCCACTCACAGACCCCAAAATTTAAACTGAAACAGCATCTCCCCTTCTTAACACAGACAGTATAGATGTACGAATCAAAGTTAAAGCTATGAGTGATTCTATCCACTTTAGAATGGAAGTTCCAAAATATTAATAATATGTGATGAGCCCACACAGTACAGACCAAGTATCAAATCTTAGAGCAGATAGTTACTCAACTCTGTTCAAAAGGGGCTGCTTTTACAAGCCTTGAATTAAATGTCTCAGCACAATGGTGACTGTACAGAATTTTACAGATCCACACAAGTTATAGGAAAGGTATTATTAAGCTAGAGAAAGCTCATAAGAGACATGCCAGGATGTTACTGGGTGTGGAAGATTTAGTTATAAAGAAAGGCTGGATAGGCTGGGACATTTTCCACTGGAGCATAGGATATTGAGAGGTGATCTTACAGAGATTATAAAATCATGAGGGGAATAGATAGGGTTAATGGTAGATGTCTCTTCCTTACAATGATCAAGACTAGGGGGGCATGCTCTTAAGATGAGAGGAGAGAGATTTTAAAAAGATATGAGGGGCAACTTGTTTACACAGAGAGTGATTTGCGTGTGGAATGAGCCTTTTGAAAGCGGTGGATGTGGGTACAATTATAATGATTAAAAGACATTTCAATAGATACATGAATGGGAAAGATTTGGAAGGATATGGGCCAGGAGCAGGCAAGCGGAACTAGTTTGGGATTATGTCCAGCATGGACTGATTAAATCGAACGGCCTGTTTCCATGCTGTATGACTCTATGACTCTATAAGTGTTTTTTTCCAATGGGGGGTAAGGAGCCTGTAAAATTTCCCATATGGCCTAGCTGACACTTACCCTCCCGTCTGAACTTGTCTGCAATGTCACAGGGGAAGCAAGAAGGGCTGAGGGCAAACCGTCCACTCTCACATAAATTATTCATTAATTTCAGGGTTGCTCTCTGCTCCAGCTGTAACTTTGAGACCAGCGGGAGGGAATCAGTCAGTGAGGGAGGGGAGCCTGGCAAGTTATCCTGCTAGGGTGAGACAGGGAGAAGGGGGTGCTTTCATCACTACTCCCCTCTCAAACGTGGACCCCTCCCTTGAAGGAATGAACTTCTCCTACCTAAACCAGACAGGTTGACTCTTGCTCAAACTGGAAGCTACATACAATAATACACAAGGCGATGTTCTTTGCAGACAGAAAGAACAGGTTTAAGCAGAATGAAATAGGTGACAGCCATTCTCTGATCCTTTCCTCAGGACCATGACATGCCAAATCAGAGTCACTCTGTCTGGTTTAAATTTAAACAAAGCTTGGCAGTTAATTTTCGATCATCACCTGACTGATGCATTCTCCATGGCAACACCTCTACCAGTCAGAATCCATTTGCTAATTAATCAGCTCTCTTTCTCATATAGTTTGCCTTTATATTGGTATTCTTGTAAATATCTTGACAAAAATAAGAGAAAAGATTCAACAACTTGTGGATTGGAAATTTCTAACTAACTGTTTTACTGTATAACCCTAGCAGTCAATGGTCAGTACTAAGTTTTAATAGCACAGTTTTAGAATAAAGAATGTATTTTTTTCCAAGAATGACGAGTAGAAAGAGGTGGAATTGAAATTCTCCCATCAGTGAAAAAAAATTACAAGGATGGCTCCAAATATGAGAAACTTCAGTGATGAAAATAGATTGAAGAAGATGGGGCTGTTCTACTCGGAAAGAAGGATGCTGAGATGAGATTTGAAAGAAATTTTCAGAATCATGAATGAGCTGAATAAAGTTGATATGGAGAAGGTGGTCGCACTCACAATTGAAAAATGAACAAGAGGACATAGATTTAAAGTGATTGCAGATGAAATGATGATGTTGCGAGGAAAGACATTTTTCACACAGTGAGTAGTTAAGATATGGAGTGCACTGCCTGGAAATGTGGTGGAGGCAAGTTCTATTGAGGCACTCAAGATGGTCATTTGGATAGAAATAATGTGCAAAAATATGGGGTAAAGGCAAGAGACTGGCACTAGCTAATAGAACCAGTGCAGGTGCAATGGGCCAAATGACCTCCTTTGTGTCATGCAGAGACTGTGATTCTGTGATCATTTGAAGTGGGCATAGAAGTGAGTGATAAGATTAAACCTAGACTAAACCTAACACTCTTGCTTATCAGTCAGAAATATTTGTACTTTCAAATAGTAAAAGTTGTTTAAAGGTATGACAGACTGACTGGTCTCCTTCTGTGCCGAGTACATCCACGATCCACAGATGCTACAGTTCTCAATTGCCTGGATCATCTGCATTGATGTTTCATATAATATGTTCCCAGGAAAATCAATACATTCAGTAAAAAAGAAAACAATAAAGTTGGCCAGCTGAAAATTAAACCTGATTATTTTCAAAAAGAGCTCAAAATTAGATGTTCAGAGGGTGATTGTGTCAAAAGTTCATTTTTAAATAGTGTAAGGGCAATGGTCAAAACTATTTTTAAAAAATCAGAACAAATTCAAACCAATGAGAAGCTCCTTACCTCAGAGGAAAAGACAGCTCCAACTGCTCTATTATCTGTACACATAAAAGGAAAAGGTTGCATCATCAGAGACTGACCAGCACTTAGCAATTAGTTACATTGTGCAGTGTAATTGAGAGATTCACATGGTTTATTTATTGAACAGCCACTGAATATCTGAGAGAGGTGAATATGGACAGAGTCTAATTAATATGATCAGCTGACATCTGCGTAGAAGTAATGGATTACAAAGAGTAATCGAGAGGATATAACATAAGTGAAAGAGGGCAGATTTGTTTCAGTATATCAACCTAAGCCATTTTAACAATAGGTACATAGGAACCGGAGAGATTCCGTCCATATATATTATAAAATATTACATTAAATGTATGCATTAAATGACCTTGTACACATAACATGGAGATTTCTTATGCAGCACATGTTATCAAGGAATAGGGATCATTGATATTCCAGGGAATAATGGATCCTGTGGTTACAGTGCACAACAAATGCTGTGTATGTTATAGCAAATGCATATGTTATATGGAAATAGCAAGAAATAGCATCCTGCATATGGGCTTGAAAATAACTAACCATGGGCACATTTTAAGGTTAGAGAAAGGGCAACAAGGATTCACTCAATGTGCTTGAAATCAGTCCAATGCTCAAAGTTAATACTCACTGATTTTTGTGCATCAAACAACAGGTTTCTGTAGAAAAGAACGAATTGTGCATAGTTCATGTCCATCCTTGTGTCCACTTCCTGTCAGAGAGATGAAGAAAGCATAGGTTCTATGAATTCACAGCCTCTGTACACATTTAATGGCTGAAGGTGCTTTGTGCTACAATATCAGAAAAGACTGTATGTGATTTAGCCAATCCAGTTCATCCCTTCCCTATAAGCCAAGTGCATATTGCTCTGTCATAATCCTCTGAATTTATTAAATCTATCTGGGTGAGTAACGACCTGGTATGGCAACTACTCTGTCCAGGAACATAAATAACTTCAAGTTTGTGTGCACAGCCCAGACCATCATATGGACTCCATTTATATTTCTCGTTGCTGCAGAAAGTCTGCCAATGCCATTAAAGAACCCTCCCACCATGGTTATGCTCTCTTTCAAGCACTTCCATCATGCAGAAGATACAGACACTTGAACACACGCACCAACAGGTTCAAGAACAGCTTCTTCCCTGCTGTTATTTGACTACTGAATGGACTTTCTAACTTCAAATAATGTTGACCTTGTTAATGTTGATCTTGCAGTGTAACCTGTATGCCTCACTCTGTGTATGCACCTTATAATCTGTACGTTCTTACTTGCTATGATCTGGCTGTACAGCTTACAAAGTTTTTCACTGTACTGAGGTGAACATGACTACAATAAAACAAATCAAATCAAATCACTTTTGAATGGGGGATCCAAGATGGCAGCGACCCAGCAAGTCTGAGTCTACAGTGCTCCTCCCAAGACTTAGGTAAAGTGGGTCACCCACCCCCACCACACTCACCAAATCATTTAAAATAACTGTTTAATTTAATTAGTTGATCATTGTTGAATTTAAACAATTTAATCTTCAGCAAAAATGACTAAAGGGAAGGGAGCCCGCAGCTCTCAGCAAGCAGGAACACACCCCCCCCCCCCACCCTCTCCAGCTGCAGCAGAGGCGTCCACAGCCGCCCCGGGGGACTTACCTACGGTGGCGAGCCTCGTGGAAATGATCTCTAAACTCGATGTGAAGATCGACGTTTCATTGAAGAATCCCGAAATCGATGGGACTCACTCTCGGCCGCGCTGCAAAAGCACGACCGAGACATTAAAGAAATCGAGTGCCGAGTCAGAGGGGCGGAGCTAAAGGCCGCGACCTCCGAAACTACAGCGCAATCGGCCATGGATCAGGTCCGGACTCTCGAACAGCGAGTCCGGACCTTAGAGAATCATATTGACGATCTCGATAATTGAGGTCGTCGAAAAAATATTCGTTTGCTGGGCCTTCCCGAATGGGAAGTGGAAGACCAGCTTACAATGTTTCTCGAGTAGTGGCTGCCACAGCTTTTAAATTTGGAAGCTGGATCAGGCCAGGTAAGGGTGGAATGGGCCTACCGGGTTGCAATACGCAGGCCCGGCTCAAACTAGCACCCTCGGCCGGTCCTGTTCCGGCTGCAGAGCTATAGGGAGAGGCAGATACTCCTAGAAGCCTCTAGAAATCTTGGAAAAGATTCCCAAGCCATGATCTACAAAGGATCCAAGATCATGTTATTCCAGGACTTTTCCCCAGCTCTGGTCCGTAAGAGGAAGGCATTCGATGAGGCGAAGAAGTGTTTAAGGGACTTAAATATTCAATACTCCTTACGCTACCCAGCGACGCTACGCTTTAACCATGAAGGATCCGTGTATAACTTCGGATCGCCAGAAAAGGCTAAGGAATTTTTGGACTCTCATAGATAAATTGTAAGAGACAATGGATGTTGGTTTGCCTTTCTCCCAGTTTACATCCCCCCTTTTTTTCTTTTTTCTTACCCTACTGTTTAATATTATCTTGGGGGGTGGGAAGAGGGATTTATTTATTTGTTCTCTATTTAACTATGTATGTATGTGTGTATGGATATATATATGTGTGTATGTATGTATATATATATATATATGTATATATATAAGCCGGAGGGTTTAGTTAATGTTGGTGGGGGGAGGTGGTTACCTTATTCTATTTTACCTCTGTCTCTAGGAGCAGGGTTGTTTTTCCCTTGCTATTTTGTATTATTATATTTAATTATTATTTGCTGAGGTTGTAATTTTATAGTTATATATGTTTATACATGGTATTAACATTACCAAATATATCCAGGTGTGGGTGGGGGGTGGGGGTGGGGGTAGGGTGCTCACTGTTAACTCTAGCTTTGTATTATATCTGAATTCTCCTCATTCTATTGAGGAGCGCCTGGGTCAAGGGTGGGGCATTGGTTGGGAGAGGATACGATGGACCTTTGGAAAGGAAGTCAGACCCCCTGGGAACAAGGGGGAAAATCTCCGTTTAAATACGTTTTATACGTTTTATATTTTTTTTATTATTTAGAAATAGTTTTTTGTTATACTGTAGTGAGTGTATTAGAGAGCCTTTATTTTTGTGAATTTTATATGCTCAATGCTCGGGATGTTCTGGATAGGGTGTCCCCTCCCGAGGGGTCTCGGATTTGCCTGGATGATTATGGTTGATCAAACGGTTAAGTGGTGCACCTGGAATGTTAAGGGGAGTAATTCGCCAGTCAAAACGAAGAAAATATTATCAAATCTTAAGAAGGAAAGAGTTGATATAGCTCTCCTACAGGAGACACATCTGTCGGATAAAGAACACTTGAAATTACGACAGGGTGGATTTGATCAGGCCTTTTTTTCTTCTTTTAGCTCAAAAAGTAGGGGAGTTGTTATTCTTATCCAGAAGAATTTCCCTTTCAAAATCCTAAATCAGATAAAAGATGAATCTGGACAATATATTCTGATTAAAGCTACTTATAAATGGAGAAGAATATGGGATTTTAAATTTGTACTGCTCCCCCGGCACACCCCTTTAAATTTATAACGGAAGCCTTCTCAAAATTGATGGCTCTTGGTGCCCGTGATACAATTATAGGGGGAGACTTTAATTGTATTATGGATCCGGAAAGGATTCCCAAGAGCACTGCAGGAGTATCTCCCAGATCTAGACAATTGGTGGATCTGAACAAAGAATTAGGGTTAATAGATGTATGGAGATGTCTTCATCCACAGGACAGAGATTTTTCTTTTTACTCCAATCCACATAAATGCCATACCAGAACTGATATGTTCTTTGCTCCCTCGATTTTTTTAAATTCCATATCATCCTGTAAAATAGGTAGTATAGTAATTTCTGACCATGCTGCTGTATATATGGAAACTAAGGCGAGGAACAATGAGACATCCCCTCGGCATTGGCATATGGACCCCTTCCTAATGAAAGACAGTAAATTTGTAAAGTACTTTTCTCGAGAATTTAAAACTTTTTTAGAAATTAATTTAGGTACGGCTAGCAACCCATCAATGATGTGGGAGACCATCAAAGCTTATGTGCGAGGTTTGATCATCTCCTAAACAGCGACCCAGAAAAAATTAAAGGGAGAACAACAGCGTCTGCTCGAAGCTCACTTAAAAGCAGCTGAAACAGCATACGCTGATAGACCTTCTATTGTCAAATTGCAAAGGATTACGGCCCTTAGAACAGCTCTAAACACTACGCTTACCCAAACGGCTAAGCAGGAAATATTATTTGCAAAACAAAGGTTATATGAATTTGGCGACAAACCTGATAGATACTTAGCATTTTGTGCAAAGAAAAAAAGGCCCCTCAAACTATCACGTCTATCAAGGAAAGTACGGGTATTTTGACTCATGATCATAAAAAGATTAATGCAATCTTTAGAAAATTTTATTCTGATTTATATAAATCACAGGATTGTGAAGACAGGACTAGGAGGATGCAATCATTTTTTAAAAATTTGACCTTTCTGGGCCTAATTCCGGAATAGGTATCGGTCTTAAATGCTCCCCTAACAGTCCAAGAAATACTTGACTCAATCAGGCTACTTCAGAGCGGTAAGGCACCTGGCCCAGATGGTTTTCAAGCTGAATTCTATAAAGAATTTACAGAAATATTGGCTGGTCCACTTATGGACATGTATAACTATGCATATAGTCAGGGCTGTCTCCTGCCTTCGCTGAAAGAGGCAAATATCTCTCTTATCCTTAAAAAAGGAAAGGATCCCGAAGATTGTACGTCATACAGACCAATATCCTTGCTAAATGTAGATTTTAAAATCCTTTCTAAAATGTTAGCATTGAGACTAGAAAGGGTACTGCCATATATCATAAAGGAGGATCAGACGGGGTTTATTAAGGGCCGTAGATCATCCAATAATATTAGAAGGGTTTTGAATATGATTCAAGCCTGCCACCAGGGAAAGGAGTAGTAGTTTCATTAGACGCGGAAAAGGCATTTGATAGGGTTGAATGGTCATATTTGTTTTACACATTGGAAAGGTTTGGCATTGGAAAGGTGTTTACCAAATGGGTCTCAACATTGTATAGTGATCCCAAAGCAGTTGTGGTTACCAATGGATTAGGTTCAGATAGCTTCAGTGTGGGTAGGGGCTGCCGTCAGGGATGTCCTCTCTTGCCATTGTTATTTACGTTAATAATTGAGCCACTAGCAGAAGCCATACGAGCTGATCCTAATATAACAGCCCTGAGGATTGGTACAGGTAAACATAAAATTACCCTGTATGCAGATGATGTTCTTCTATTCCTCAGTAATCCTCTGATGTCCGTACCTCGCTTAATCGAAGTTATTAATACATTTAGCGCATTCTCAGGCTATAAAATTAATTTCTCAAAATCAGAGGCTATGCCAATGGATGGCCTTGCTATGATACCCCACTTAGTGGATGGATCTCATTTTCCCTTTTGTTGGTCCCTGGAGGGTTTCTTATATTTAGGCATTTTTATTACCCCAGTATTTGGTCAGTTATACAAGGCTAACTTTGTGCGCTTACTGGAAAGGATAAGGCAGGACCTCCAGTGATGGGGAGACCTTCCAATTTCCTGGCTGGGTAGAATAGCACTAATTAAAATGAATGTCCTGCTCCATCTCCTATACCCTATGAGAATGCTTCCGGTGATGCTGCCGAGGATGGCTCTACGTAAATTATATGGCTGGTTGGGTTCCTTTATCTGGAATCATAGACAGCCCCTCATTAAGCTGAAGAGGCTACAGCTTCCACAGGCAAGGGGAGGATTGGACTTCCCAGACTTTAGGAAATATCAGTTAAGTTCCTTATTAAGTTACATAGCTGATTGGGTCTTGTTTGATCCACAATCAATCTGGCTGGACATCGAGGCTTCTCAAGTAAGATGCCAACTTATTAACCTTTTATTTTCAGACAAGAGGAAAATCATTACAGATCACTGTCAAAACCCTATAATACTAAATACAATTAAAGCTTGGAATATAATGCGGCAAAATGAGGGCAATTCACATAAAACATCTCCCTATGCACCGATAGTGGGAGCATGGGGATTCCAACCAGGGTTTACAGACGCCACTTTTAAACTCTGGAGATCCAGGGGTATCTCATGTCTAGGGGACCTATTTAAAGATGGGATCTTGATGTCTTTTGAACAGCTGCATCAGAAATTCGGATTACCTAATAAAGACCTCTATCGATACTTCCAAATTCGAGACTATATACAGAAGAAGACTACGTTATTAGATAGTCTTTATAAATCAGATAGAGAATGTAGAGTACTGCGACCAATGGGGGTATCCTCCAGTACCATTTATCCTTTACTACATGATGAAGTATCGGGATATATGGACAATCTGCTTAAAACATGGGATCAGGAATTGGGACTAGAAATCTCTATAGAAACATGGAATGACATTTGGGAAAACACCAGAAGAATCACTATCTGTAACAGAACTCAGGCTATCCAGCTGAAGATACTTCATAGGGCCCATATAGCACCGGATCGATTGGCAAAATTTAAGGCAGGGGCATCTCCAATGTGTCCCAAATGTAAAATAGAGGTGGACACTCTTGTACATTGTCTATGGACCTGTGATAAGATTCGTAGATACTGGACTAAAGTAGCAAGTGCCCTGACAGAAATTTTAGGAACGGAAATTAAAGTGGACCCCGTATCTCTCCTTTTGGGCTTTTCGAACTTATCCTCCCTGGATATGCACGGGAAGAGACTATTTTCTATTCTCTCTTTCTGTGCAAGGAAAAATATTTTGGTAAACTGGGTGGCTGAGGGCCCCCCTGGACTTTCAAATTGGCACAGATTAATTATGGAATGTATTCCCCTTGACTTCCTTACAAATATGGTGCACCAAAAGACCGAATTATTTTATAAAATATGGCAGCCCTTCTTGAATTATATGAATACAGATATTTCGGCTATCCTAACAAGGGCTTTAATTTAATTGAGATTACGAACCTGGCTGGTCCGGGGCCCGTTTGTAGAGGAATCCCGCACGAATATGGGTTTTGTTACATTTGATGTTAACACATTCCGAGCATGTATCTCACTACTCAATTTCTATGTTATCCGCGGTTTTTTTTTCTTTCTCTTATTTGAATAATGTAAGAGACTTAAATATACGCTCTGGTTAGTTATAGGTTAGATTAGTAGTTAGTTGAGTTTTGTTTATTTTTCTCTGTATTTTTCTTTTGTTAAATTTTGGTTATTATATATTTAAGATTTAATTGTATATCAATGTTTGTACTTGAGAGTTTTATTTATTTTTGTAAACTTGTAAAAATGTTAAATTTCTAATAAAAATATCTATTAAAAAAATCACTTTTGAATAAAATTTCCAAAACATTATTTTGCTGATCCTAGCGTTTGTGTAGCAAATGCTCAAGGGTATCAATGTAGCATGATAACCTACATTATTGATCTGCAAGCAATTATGTCTTACACATGATATTCCCAAAACCCCAACTGGACCAGACCTATGGTGTTGCAGTGAATTTAATCTGTCTTTCCATGTGTTCTGATAACCTTAAATCTCTTTCAGATTGCCTTTAAAGAAATTAATTAACATTATCATCATTATAACAAAATGTCAACACAATATTGATATGATTTTAGCACAATGTCAACACCATATATTTTGCATCAATAGTATATTAATTTAGTTTCAGGATATCATTGGAACAGCATTGATGCAGCATCAACTGGTAACAATAGCACATCATTACCACATTACTAGTCCTGTTTTATTACAGCACTATCAAACAGTACTAAAAAGTACTAACACTCTCTGCATAGTATCAACACAGTATTAGTTTCATACTTCATTTTTATTTTTATTTCTTCACAGGGTATTAATTACCCATCCCTAATGATAGTGTTTTAGTGTAGTAGTTACATGGGTGCTAACAAAGCATTAGCATAATATTGATAATAGCACAATACTAGCATAAGTTTAGTCCAGTGTTAATCTAGTGCTATAAAAGTTAATTATAATTAACATATAACTGGCAGAGGGCTGCATCTCACTGCAGCAGAGTAAGTGAAAGGGTGAAATAGTTCCAACAAGCAGCGTATTTTACATAGTGTGGGAAGTATTACCAAAGGCAGAATGGGATCGTTACCTTTACAAGAGAAGTCTTGCCCTTCCAAACCTGCTGGCTAATCTGGCTGGAGGTTCCAGCAGTCCTGGTAACACCAAAAGCTCAGGAGTAAGGTGCTGCTGGTACTGCAAGCAGCCGTGAACATTACAGCAAGTTACATGTTAGATATTGGACAGGATAACATGCTACATTAAAGGATGATTTTTCAGCACCATAAACATGAAATGATTGAATGAAAAATGTCAAGTTGTTATCATCTCGCCAGACCATAAGGCTGCTCTCTAATTTGAGAGTGATGACTGGTGGCAATTTAACTAGCAGGCCACCACACTGCAGACTCAGCAAGCAGTTGACAAGGAAAGCCCTTCATTATAAGCTCAGCTAGTGCAGGGACTGAACCCACACTGTTGGCATGACACTGCTTTGCAAACCAACTACCTCGCCAACTCAGCTAAACCAATCCCCATGGAAAATGAATGGGTGTCAGCATTTCATGACTCACTTCCTAGAAATAAAAAAAATGTAAAAATTTTAAAAGTGAATCTACTAACAATTGTATTTGGCTCCTAGAAATACAAGTTATGTATAAAACCAGAGCTGTGGGCCCTTGCTTTTTTTATTTCCTCCTAACAGGTGCATATGAATTATCCCCTTCATGTGGGTAACTTAAGGTCAAAACTTAACACAGCATACTGCAATTATGTGGTTGTGTTATAGGACTGGTGTATTGTTTGCAAGTGTGGAATCAGCTTACAAAAGCACAGAAGAGAGTGCAAAGTCAAATCTATTAATGTCAAATTAGCTAATATAATCATTCTTCTAGAGTTACAATAAACCAATGATACCAAGGACATATCTCAAGAAGTAGCATCATCGCCAGGGCAATAGGAATCTGATTCCTCTCATACTACACTGGGGAAGTATAGGCCTTACATTATTGTGCTGTTAATGTTCCACTGAGTCAACACCCTGTCGGAATTATGGTTATTCCAAACCTGACGGTCTTTTCTCCCTTCTTTGAAAATATAAAATGCATCTCTGAGTTATTAGGATCCATATGAAAAACTTTGCAGCTGAAAGGACTTGTGATACATCACAACATGTTCTGTGCTTTCATTAATTAAAGATTATAATTGAGGGAGATCTATCTGACCTTTACAGTCATGAGGACACTACAGAATATTAATAACTTGATTGTGATCTTACCACAGAAAAAGTTCTGTGAAGAATGGATGAATTATATAATCTATTTTCATATTTACACTTGATCACCGGACATTCCAAAGCAAAAGTACCTTTCATACATGAATACATCAATCAATTTGCACATTGCAATTTCTCCACAAATTGTAAATGAATGAATGAATGACCAATTAATCTGTTTACTTTGAGGAGGTAATGATAGCCAAGGAGATCAGATTCTATTTTCTAAACCATTCTTATGGGATCTTTTCCAGCCTGCCCCACATCCCCTCCTAAGCAGATGAACTTTGACATAAAGTCATTAATATCTAACATTCAATTACAGTCTTTTGTTGTGAAGCTTCCAACATTCTGTGAAGATAACCCTTGCTAAACAGGCCAGAGCTGTCTTGTTCCAACTTTAAGACTTGTCTCTGAACACATGTTTTGGGTTCAAACGTTAGTTTGGCCATACATAGCCAAACATCTGATAGGCATAGGCCAAAAAGGAGGTGATGGTGCAGTGATAATGTCATTGGACTCAGTAATCCAGATCCACAGACTAATATTCTGGGGAAATAGATTTGAAGCAGATATAATACTTGAGGTCAGTTTAAAAGAAAATTATAAGTAAAAGCTAGTTAAATAATGTAATCATTGTCAATTGAAAATTCCATTTCGTTCGCGAATGTCTTTTAAGGAAGTAAATCGAACAAGATTCCAGACCCAAAGCAATGTGTTCTGCTGTTAGTAAACCAGATGGGCAACAAATGTTGGCCTTGCTAGTTACGCCCAGATCACACGACAGAATAAAACTAAATTCAAGACTGAGCAAATGTTGACTTTAATTTCAGGTAAAAAGTAAAAAAGTGTAGCACTGGAAACACTTTTTCCCTAAACATTGACTTGCATACTCCTTGGACATTGCCTGACCGGCTGTGCTTTTCCAGCGCCACACTTTTTGACTCTGATCTCCTGCATCTGCAGTCCTTACTTTCTCCTTTAGTTTCAGTTAAGCCTACTTTAAGGGATATACACATGAACTGGAGAAAATTAGGGGCAATAATAATGGGCATGGAATTGGCATTAATTGGAAAGTCTTTTCGATAAATTAATTCAGGCACAATGGGTGGAAGAGCCTCTTTCTGTGCTGTAAAACAATGTTGTTCTAAGGCCACAGTTCGCGTTGCTGTTGGAATGAAAATGTCATAGTTTTATAGACAATGTACTTAAGGAAAATGGAGGTGGTCTGATTTTCCTTGAGAGCTTCCTGATCTGTCAATGTTGGGCATTGCAGCAAGTCCTGGCATAGCCTCAGTCAAGGAATAATGTGATGGTGATTCTGAGAACCTTCTATTCTCAGTCATGGGATTCCTCAGAAAAATCGCAATATTGCAAATAGAACTCAAGAAAATCTTTCTACTTACCAACAGCCTGTCCCGCAAGAATCTCATGTTTGGGACTCTGTAGTTAACTTGAGGAAGCATGACCTTTAGATCCTTCACTGTGATACTGAAAAAGAAACATCAGTACACATAGTTAATAAGCACACAACACACTAGCATCACACAAATAGATAGCAGCCAGTGAAGGTAAAGGGAAGGTATAAATAAGTGAAAGACAGAAGGGTAAGGTGAATGGATGTCTGAGTTTAAAACAACATTAATGTGTACTTAAATGGGATAAAATTTCAGTTGCATTACACTGTAAACTTTTGCTATAAATTCTATGTCTTACAATCTTATCCTCCACAACTACCTGATGAAGGAGCAGTGCTCCAAAAGCTAGTGCTTCCAAATAAACCTGTTGGACTATAACCTGGTGTCGTGCGCTTTTTAATTGTGTACTTAAATAGCACAATTAGCACAGCAAAACACCCCAAGGCTCTCAACAGGTGAAATTAAACATTTGACCACAAGCCACATAAAGAGATATTAAAGCAGAGTAAAATGTAGACATTTGAGGGTACTTTAAAGGCCTTAAGCACTGAAGACCCAGCCATCAACGATAAGCTAGTTCAAATCAGGGAGGTGGAAAAGAACAGAATTGCAGGGTAGCACACAGGTTGTAGGGCTGGTGGAAATTACAGAGACAAAGAGGGCTGAGAGAACAGTAAGATTTTGAATTGAGGATGAAAGTTTTCAAATCAAGGTGTTAATGAACTGGGCAACATGGATGTCAAAAAGAATAGGGATGATAGATGAACAGGACTCAGTGCAATTTAGGGTACAGGAGGTAGAGGTTTGGATGACCTCAGGCTTATAGAGGGTAGGAATTAGAAAGATAGCTTGAAATACATTGGATTAGCAGGTTTTTCAGCAGCGGATGAGTTAATCAGAATAGAATTTAGTGTTCTTCTGTATCGCACTTTAGTGATGGTGCAAATATGCGATCAGAGTCTTACCTCAGTATCAAACACAGTACCAAGGTTGCAAGCAGTCTGGTTCAGTCTCAGAGAGAGAGAGAGAGAGAGAGAGAGAGAGAGAGAGCGAGAGAGAGACTTGAGTCAGTGCCTAAGGAACAGAGTTAGTGGCAGACAGCACTGAGAAGGGGTTTGAGGAGCATATCAGTATTTAGTCAAAACGAAATTCAGCACCTCTGGTACTGGATATTAGACAAGTAGTCAGGCACTGAAACAGAAGTGCATGGGTTGAGAGTTATTTGTGAGTATGTTCCATTTGGTCTGATGTTAAAATGGTGCCATTTTCATCAAATGGCAGTATATGGTTGAGAAATTAAAGGGGTCAACTAAGGGGGAACACTAGCGACAGAGGTCTGGAATTGGGAAGAAAGACTTGAGAAGCCATTGGAGGTTGAATCTCTGAAATGAGTCAAAGGGAGTAGGAAGGCAGGAGAGAAAGATAAAGGGTATGAATTGGTGAGAACCTGATGACAGAAAAGGGTTAATGGCTTGAGGATGCAATGGGAAAAAAAGGTGAGTGGGGACTAAACGAATAGCAGACAGTAGGAATGAATGAATGGTTTAAGATTTTAATGAGCGAAAGGCAGAGGTTAAAAATGAATGAACATCAACCGCATCATCTAGTTATCACTCTCAATCTGGTTTATGCACTTCACCTTTCAGATGCCTAAGGCTACAACTCCTGTTCTTCTACTTCTGGTTGAATTGCAAACTCTTGAATGAAGATAGAGTTATTGAGTCCTTTATTGGTCTGTTGTAATCATACCAGCCTCCACCACTTTCTCTGGCAGCTCATTCAATACGTGCAGCACTCTCTGTGTGACAGGTTGCCCCTTAGGTTCCTTTTAAATCTTTCCCCTCACACCTTAACCCTACGCCCTCTAGTTTTGGACTCCCCCAGCCCAGAGAAAAAAACCTTGTCTGTTTACCCTATCCATGCCCCTCATGATTTTATAAACCTTTCTAAGATTTCTTCAGAGATATTTCAGATATCTGCATGATACTCCAGTGAAAATAGCTCCAGCCTATTCAGCCTGTTCCTATAGCTCAAACCCTCCAACTCTGGCAATATCTTTGTAAATTTTTTTCTGAACCCCTTTTGTGTTTCACAGCCTCCCTTCTGTAGCAGGGAGACCAGAATTGTACCAATGACAGCAGCAAAGAGAAGAATATGCCAAAGAGTATCTGTACCAGAATACAACTCTATTTGGCTCCATTGCAAACCTCAGTGTTCTGATCCTGGGTTAGAGTAGTGCTGGAAAAGCACAGCAGAACAGCAGATCAGGCAGCATCCAAGGAGCAGGAAAATCGATGTTTCAATCAAAAGCCCTTCCTGATGAAGGGTGCGGCCTGACCTGCTGTGCTTTTCCAGTACCACTCTAATCTAGACTCTGATTTCCAGCATCTGCAGTCCTCACTTTTGCCCTGTTCTGATCCTGCCCCATTGAAGCTGAACTAACCCTTCATTAGGTCACAGAAAAAGTGTATCACTCACATTGAACAGTTTTGATGGCAAACAGTTTTCTCCAGCAGCTTAAATAGGCTATTTCCTGATTGAATACCTTGGTGAAATAAATTAAGACAATGTATGTTGGCCTCCTTTTATCTTATAGCTGCTGGACTGTAAAGACTATGTCAGTTATAGATCTTCCAGTTTGGAAACCACACTGGATCTGCAGCCTGACAAAGTCTTGAGCAAATACTGTACCCATGATGCTCAGTAGCGAGGTGCCTCAATGGTTGTAATCACCACTACTGTCACCTTTGTTCTTGTACAGAATCACAATCTTTGCATCAACATATCCTAAGATACTACCCTCTCTCTTCAGCAGTGACAGTCATGTTTATACAGAAGCTGGAGGAATGTTGGTTTCGCATAAGTGATGAGTTCTGGTGTTATAACATCAGTATGTGAAGTTTTGTCTGTGACAATTGAGTAAGTAGCTTTGCTAAGCTCATCCACTTTGAGTCTGATATCCAGCTCTGCTCTCACAGGCAGGTTTTCTAAGTCGTTTAGAGTTTCTGTGGTTAGCCTTCTTTCTCGAATACAACTCAAAGTCATGTTTCATCCATCTCTCCAAATGTTTATTGCACTCAACAATGATCTCCCTTTGTTTTCAATGTATATATTTTCTTTGCTAACCACCCTGTTGTTTTTTTTTATCCCTTCACACATTCTCCTACCACTTCCTGTGTTGAAAAACATCTGGATATTCTGGCAAGTTGATAACCCGTAGTAACTGGTGTAATGCCTAGCAGTCTGTTGGAATGTACTTTCAGCAACTCCTTGTGCGTGCAATACCTGCTCCTTCAGATCTTCTAGTAACTAATAACAGCAGATACAGAGCTTTATTTTTCTCCTGTGTTGTCTTATGCTTTAAACGAACACTGCTACCTACCCAGAATATCTCCAGCTATGTATGTAACTCCATTATTTGAGATTACACGTAAAAAGTTATCAAGTACAGCTCTCTAGTGTGATGTCTACATTTATCTCTTCACATGCTTATTCTAAATTGTTGCTTGCTCTCACTGATGTCAGCCATACAATAGGTTACATCATCAATGTTACAATCTCATTAAAGTCTGGTCCAATATAAATTCAGTTCTTTCCCATTAACAGAGGTATTGATTTTTCATGCCTTTAGTTTTATCTTAAAATCTACACTCAAAACAAATGTCAATTCAAATATCAAACTTGCATCATGCCAACTTTTGCATGGGGACGGGTTTATATAATGAACAGAGGCAAGAGTGTGGTGCTGGAAAAGCACAGCAGGTCAGGCAGCATCCGAGGAGAATTGATGTTGCCCGAAACATTGATTCTCCTGCTCCTCGGATGCTGCCTGACCTGCTGTGCTTTTCCAGCACTACACTCTCGACTCTGATCACCAGCATCTGCTGTCCTCACTTTCTCCTATATAATGAGCAGAAAAAGGTTTAGGCAAGGTTTTTGCAGAATCAGCAGGAAAAACTCAAAGCAAACTTAAAGGTATCATCAAAGCTGGTATTGAGTTGCTGGTATCAAAGTTTCATCAGCCATTTGAACTTAACATCAACATGGCACAGTATTTAGGCAAAATGTTGGCATATATCCAGGATAGTCCTGACTGGAGACTATTTCTAATAATAATTGTTGTCTTTCGGTGTGCATTTACTGTAGTAAGCAGAGTTACACAGTAAAGGACAACAGCAACCAAATGATGACCATAAAGCCATTCTCGATTGTCAGAAAAAATATCTGGTTTACTAATGGTCCTTTAGGGAAGAAGTGCTTAATTGGTCTGGCCTACATGTGACTTCAGACCGACAGTGCTCAGTCTGTAGGCCCGTGGAACATAGACTCAGCATAATTGTGCAACTGAGATTAACAGGTTTACCAGAAATCTGATAGATGATAAAAAAATTGACATTAAAGGAGCAATGCCCATCAGAGCTTTCCTTTCACAAGACAGATAGCCATGCATGCAAACCGTATTCTCGTTCCAAACAGTGATTGGAATTTAAATTTGCCAGGTTTTACAATATAAGTACACCCAACTCTCTTATATTTGGCAGGAGTCTAGTGTGGGAGATTTCAACCTTCTGCCTTTTTGCCTTAATCTTCTACAGATGTGAATTATGCTGATAATTCCCAAAATATCTTCTGGTCTCTTCACTGGAAAACAAGGGGAGATTTTTAAAACTTCATTCACGGGATGTGGGTGTCACTGGCTTGGCCAGCATTTATTGCTCATCCCTAATCTTAACCAAAGGGTAGTAAAGAATCGAGAGATTGCTGTCGGTCTGGAGTCACATGTAGGCCAAACTAGTTAAGGATATCTAAAGGACCATTAGTAAACCAGATTTTGTTTTCTGACAATCGAGAATGGCTTTACGGTCATCCTTTGGTTCTTCTTACTTTGTTTGTGGAGTTCAAATGCTTCATCTGCCATGATATGAATTCATACATATAACACATATGTGTATCTTTCTCTCATTTTGTTTTGATTCAAGAATGTAAGGTATTTAGAAGTATTTTACTCTCAAGTATAATATAGCTCCATAAAGGATTTATAATCACTCTCTTTGCTTTTCATTATAAGTTTCACCCTTAACTCTGAATGTTTCTCTAGTCCTCATGGTTTATAGAAAATTGTAAGTCATGGGGGTAATTTTGAGTCATGATGATAGTTTCAAATGGGCGATAGGCAATTCAGAGTGGAGAAAATCCCGTTTGATTTCCAACAAAGCAAATGGCTGCCAGTTCAATTACATCCATTATCTGCCATTGGACAAAGTCAAAATTGTGCCAAAAACCCAACTTTTAATAGAGAGTTTTCACTATCAGTACTTATGTTGAGATATCCCTGTGTTCATCGAAAACAATTGCTTTTTTTTGTTCCCAATACATTTCAAATTTCACAGCCAGGTGAGCTGAGAGAGAAAAAGAAATATTTAAAGGTATGGTAATAGACTCATTCTAAGATGTTTTGTGCTATTGATTAAATGTTGGACACCCTCCCTACCCCCATTGTTATCTTTCTATTTATCTGAGACTCTTGTCTGTCTTGGTGTTTATTCTTCCCACCTCCACCCTGAACAACTTGTCCCCATCTCTCCAGCATCAATAGTTGCAACCTTCCCAACAACTTCCAAATATAAACAAGGCTGAGACTTCAATGCTGTACTGAAAGAGTGCATAAATCTTAGGGTGTTGTCATTTGGATGCAATTTTAAACTAAATCTACCAGCTGGGAGGATACTAAAAATGTTATTATACTATTCAAAGGAAAGCAGGGAGACCTGACTAATATTTACCCTCAACAAAATTGCATGACTGGTTACTTATTTCATTGCTGATTGAGGTAACTTGTATGAATCTTGTCTGCTATGTTTCTTTGGAATTCATAAATATAGTGTGGTAGATGTTTTATATATGGACTTCCAAAAGATATTTGATAACTTTTAACAGACATATTCAGAAAAAAGAAATAAATGGTATGAAAGGTATAGTGGTAACTTATGTTCATAATTGATTACGGGAAGGAGGTAGTGAGTATTAGTCAATGGAGATTTTACGGACTGGAGAGAGATATACAATGGGGAACCACAGGAGTCACTATTAGGACAATTACTTTTCTTATATAGCAATGTTTTGACTTGGGCATAAGCCACATAATGTTAAAGCTTAGGGCGTTCACAGAGCTTGGCAATGCAGTACATAGTAATCAGTGGATTAATCAGCCATCCAGAAGCAAGGACTCAATAATACAAGGTTCAGACAGGCTTCTGGGCCTGTAGATGTTACTCCAAGATGTTGTATTGCCTCCCTGGGGATAATGGTCAGGATGTCATTGAGCAGCTGCAAGGCATTCTGAAAGGAAAGGGCAAACAGTCAGAGGTCATAATTCACATTGGTACCAATGACATGGCTAGAAAGAAGGATGAGTCCCTGCAGCAAGAATTTAGGCAGTGTGAAAAACATGACCTGGAGGGTTGTAACCTGTGGAGTACTGCCAGTGCCATGCACTAGTGAATACGGCAACAAGTGGATACAACAGATTAATATGTGGCTGAAAAGTTGATTAAAGGAAGGAAGGCTTTAGATTCCTGGATCACTGGGTCATTTTCTGGGGATGATGATACTTGTACAAGTTCTGATGCAACAGGGCCAACACACAGTGAAGGCTAAGGCAGGTACCGATTGAGATGAACAAAATTATAAGGGTCATAGATAGGGTGGATAAGAATATTTTTTCTTTCCTTAATTGAGAGTTAAATAACCAGGTGCAATAGATTTAGTTTAAAGAGTAGGAGATTTAGAGTAGATTTTAAGGAAAAGTATTTTTACTCAGAGCTATCTGGAACTCATCTTCTGAGAGGCTGGTGGAGGCATGAACCATCACATCATTTAGAATTATTTGGATGATCACTTGAAGCACCATCGTGTACAAGGCTATGCACCAAGTGCTGGAAAATGGAACTAGAATGTATGGGTGCTTGATGACTAGCACAACAGATGCCAACAGGCCAAAGGGCCTCATTCTGTGCTGTATACTCACTGAATCTATGACTTTGGGACACCCACAGTCTTTCAGCTGCACATCGTTGTCACTGTTTCTTTCTCAACTGTAGTCACTACTGTCCCAGGCAATAAGCACAAATACGCATTGCCACAAGTCACTACTCTCAACATTGTTCTGCTCATACATCATTGTGCTTCAGTATTGAAATAAATTCAGTATTTTTAGTGGTAGAGCAGAAAGCAGCAAAGACAGGGAAACTGACACTTCTCCATGATGTGGTATGATTGCTCCTGCCCTATTTTCCTGTCGCAGAATATTGCTGGGTGAGTAGGTATACCTCTCTCCACTTCGCAAAATATTTATCTTGGGACAATGACTGTTTTTAATACTGATTGCTAAAGACAGGAATCCAAACCAATGGATCTTGCCATTAAAAATGAGCTTCTCTGAAATAATGTTTGACTCCCAGAGGGCCGATATATATTTTAAGATTTGCTTTGGGGTTTGAAGGCTGTGCAGGGCCCCTCCAGCCACAGTGCTATAGCAACGATTTAGATTCAGTGCCAGAGCAACTGAATGATTTCCTGAGAGATGGAGCAGCATTACCTTCATTTATCATAGGCATAAAGTGATGATGTGCCCTGCCAACATCTGCCCTGCAATAAGGCAGTGTGAAAAAGACTCACCAAGAGGAGGCTACCCGGACTGGAAGGTTTAGGTTATAAGGAGAGGTTGGTTAGACTAGAACTTCTTCCACTGGTGTGTAAGAAACTGAGGGGTTACCTTATGGACATCGATAAAATCATGAAGGCATAGATAAGGTAGATAACCAAAAGCTTTTCCCCATGATAGGGGAGTCTAAAACTAGAGGGCATAGGTGAGAAGGGAAGAGGTACAAAACAGTCCAGAGGGGCAACCTTTTCAACAGAGGGTGTTGAGTGTCTGGAACAGGCTGCCCAGGAGTAGTGGTGGAAGTGAATACAATTTTGTCATTTAAGAAATATATAGACAGATACATGGATCATTGACTCTGAGGGAAGACACGAGGATGGCATTATGTCATGTTAGGGTAAAATAATGCAATAGTTTGTGTGATGCATTGAGAATCCTGGAATGAAGAGATTCCTGTTCTTCACTTTACAAAAAAAAGAACACAATTCAAGGGAGACGGTAGATAAAGGGTAAAATAGCCATCATTTCTTCCTTGACACCTGTGGACTTCCTTGGAGTAAATGGCTCTGGTAATTGTCCAACTCTCTGCAGGACTTGGTAATCAGGACAAACCCAGGGAAAGCAGATTGCCTTAGTAATTTAATCATAAAATGGCAAACATCAGATCTGTGCTGTCTTATGCAGACCTAATAGCATGGCAAAGTTCTGTAAATCATAAAAAGGAGCCATGAGGAAATAGGGCTGTCATTATGTCACATTCTCTCCAATCTGCAAGGCCATGTTGCATGAAAGTAACAGGAAGCAGAAGAAATAGTGAAAGTCTCAGAAGTCGGGTCCTCAATCACATGTAGAATAATGTTTAACACTTGGTGAGGAACGTATAACATGTGAGCAGATGATGGAGGCATTTAATGTCCCCTTTGAGATGCAAAGGTCAGCAGCAGTCACCCTTTGTGATGTTCTGTCACTTTTGTAATGTGGAAACAAGGCAGCCAATCTTTACTCAGCAAACTCTCACAAACAGCAACATGATAATGGCCAGGTAATCTGTTTTGTTTGTGATGTTGATAGAAGGATGATTATTGGCCAAAACACAGACATAACACCCCTACTGTTCTCTGAAACAGTGCCCTGGGATCTGTTATAGCCACAACAACAGGCAGATGAAGCCTCTGTTTAACATCTCATCAGAAAGTTAAAGCCTCTGACAGTGTAGTGCACTCTCAGTACTGGATTGTTAGTCTTTACTTTTATATTCAAGGCTTGAACCTGAAACTTTGCAGTAAGGCAATGAAGGACATTGAGTCATGGATAAAAAGGGAGAGAGGGAGGGAGGTAAGGGAAACAGTAAGAAATGAAAAGTCAGAAAGCAGCAAGCAGAGAGGTTAGAAACTAGAGAAGGTAGGAGGGTCGGTGCTGGAACAACTGATGATTAGGACACAAGGGAGATTGTCCCATTCTTTGTTGAATAGTCTCGTGATCCTTTTATTCTCATCTCAGAGGGCAGACTGTAGTTTGTTTGGATTGTTTATCCTTGTGTAGCAAAGTGTAAAATCTGAATCACAATATTTGGAGTGTGACACCTGGGTTGTAATGTATGTGTCATGACGGCCTGAATGTGGTGTACACAGCAGGATTCCTGAAGTGTATGCGTGATACACAGTTAAATGGACATAGGTACTTTATTAGCTTCTATGAAGAATTGACCATGGATCCTCTCGGTGATCCCATTACGAAATAAATGCTTAAATTAGGAAAGGAGAAATACCTCTTGATAGTTCATGGTGCTAAACTACAAAGGTGAACTGAATTAATTTTATTCAAATTATATTTTGGAACTTTCTTAATATTTCAACTTTGATACGTAGTGTTTCTTTACAGAATGAGCAAGGGGTTGTCGATTAGTTGTTGAGTATCTTTAGCTTATTGGCAGGGATAGTGGTGTGGGATGTTATTATAATTGAGTTATTGTCCAGAAGAGAGGTCATTGTTAAGGAATACCAACGGTAAGCTGAAACTGGTCAAGTGGAGAAACCATTGTGAGAAAGCAAGGCTCATAGCACAAGGACACAAACCAAGTTGAAAGAAAGACACAAAAATAGAAATTGCTGGAAAAACTCAGCAGGTCTGGTAGCAGCTGTGGAGAGAAATTAGAGTTAATGTTTCAGATCCAGTGGCCCTTTCTCAGAACCCTGAAAGAAGAGAAGCTGAGGAAGTCAAGGGATTGTGATCAGATGTACATCCCAATTCACCTTATCCAATTAGAAGAAATTGACGGTAAATGCCTTGTTTCAAAGTGATCATTAAAACACAGAGCAACCTATTGCTCAGCTTCCTGTTGATGGTAATGGGTTCACTGATAAAAGCCAACTTCATTTGAACCCAATGCTCTGTTTTCTGGTCGCAAGTGATTCTCTGAATGGAGATTTGCAAATGATGATACAACTCTTTGAAGGAGAGCTCTCTCTGGTCACAAGGGACAACCATTGCTGCTGTGAAAGGTTCCATTAAGACCCTTTCAAGAATTGATGCCGGTAACTAGATATCCAAATTTGTGGTATCCTCGTAGAATGCAGAGCAGTGGAAATGACCTGCAGTCTGACCTTGTGAGATCAGCTGAGTTTGCAATATCTTCTACTTCCTGTTAAATTTGAAATTGAATGCTCCCAACTTTTCTGTTTTTAGTCCAGGTGGATGTCTCCATTTTGACAGCTGGTGAGACATGACAGGAAGCATCTATTTCTGTTGAAACATTCAGAAATGTGTGTGTGCGTGCTGCGTATGTGTGCATATGTGTGTGTGAGAGTGCGTGTGTGTGTGAGAGAGAGAGAACGAGAGAGATAAGCCAGTGTGCCCTCTCCTGACCACTATCCACTGACTCAAACTGAATGTTGGAATTCTGTATGAAGCCATACCCACATACACCTACACATATAGCATGTATCACAGAAGCTGGAACATAGTAATACATAGAATCCAGTCACTATTTCCTCAACTGATGGTCAGGGAGGTGCAGCAAATTGATTTTTAAAAAATAGTGATTCCTAGCTGAGTAACTTATTTGGAAAGAAGACAGAAGGATTGAACTCAGGTGCAATGTTCACAATTTATTCCTATCTCAAACCTCTTCGCCAAAATCCACTGCATCAACAATTAGAACATTTATGAAAGTGGAGAAGGCCATTTGGCCCATTTTATCTGTCTCAGATGCAGAAGAGCTATTCAGCTTGAACCATTTTTCCAGACTTTGCAGTCCTTTGCAAACTAAACACACAACAAAACAGATATGTTGGAATAAAAAAAACAGAAAAAAAGCAAAGAAACTTAAACATCTCCAGCACTCATTGGGGAATGGTGAAACCCTTCCAAATGTCAAAACCCGTCTGCAGCTCACCTGTTTTCTTTGTTCCTATCCATCAGATTAAATTGCTTCCTGAGCCATCTGAAAGGAGAAGACAGGGCCAACGTTAGTCAGTCTCAAAAGAATGCAGTTGTGATGGTTGTACTTGATTTGTACACTACTTCCAGTATACTGTGCAAAAGTTGACTTCCATCAAAATACATTTTGTGGCTCTAACTTCCTCTGGTAGCTCAAACATTCAGGTAAAGTTCCTCAGGATAGCGGTGTCAATGTTTATTCAAATGAAGTGCTCCAACTTGCAACATTCACTGCTCTATTGTCATTTAAAACCAGCCCTCAGAAATTGTTGACCATTTCAAAAACCTGGCACATTACAACATGGCTCCCAATGGACCCTAACCTCCATTATTAGATATACAAGGATCATATCTTACCTTTCTACCTGGAGGGGTGTCGGAGACTTCTGGGTGTCCTGAACCAGCCAGTTCAATCCTGTTACCCAGAAACTGATATCGTCTTCATTGAATGCTGTAGACAATGAAAATCATCATTACTAAAAAGTACTTTGAAAAGATTGATTTCATTTAAACTTTTTTTTCAGATTTGTGCATTAAAGGTGAAAATTTAGGGCCGATAAATAGAGCACCTTTGACTTCAAGCATCACGTGCTCCAGCAGGCATTCCACGTCATAAAATAAGCAATACACAGAGAATCGTCCTCCCTCCTGCATTGTAATTACGTATCCCAAACTCTGACTGAGAACAACTCTTCTCATCAGTAGCATATCTCTCAATTTCCTTCAGTAGCTGTCTTGTATTGGAAATTGACAACTTAGTGAATTACATAAAGGTCAAGCCACTTCAGTGACCAACAGTGAAAGGTTGATTTTGAGATGCGACTCATAGACAGGACAGACTGGATAAGGACAGCAGGTTTACTTCCTTCAAGGGCACGTATGAATCGTTTGCCTTTCTGTAACAAGCTGATAGCTTAATAGATATCGTAACTGACACCAGAGTTTATTTCTATATTTTTGTTTTTTTTTAACTTATTGTCGACAAAGGCATTGTAAAGGATCTACTAACTGGCTCAGACCTGATCCATATAATGATCTTTCAACAGACACTTGTATTTTCTTATTTCTCTCACACAAAGTGAAAAGGATTGTAAGAAATGGTTAACACAATTTCATGACAAAATGATTGGAAAATTTAATGTAAACCGATGTAATACATAAATTTGCAATTGCTTTTTGGCTATTAAATGTCCATAGCTCTTTACAGGAGTCTAATCAGATAAAAACTGACAACTGGCCAAGGAAAGATACACAAGGAAAGGTAACCAAGAATTGACAAAAAGATTGATTTAAGGAGTTTGTTAGGGGGCAGGGGCGAGATAGAGAGAGGTGAAAACTTGGGAAGGTCCAGAGAGAAAATGGGGCGGCACAGTGGTTAGAACTGCTGCTTTGCAGTACCAGGAATCTGGGTTCAATTCCAGCCTTGGGTGACTGCCCATGTGGGGTTAGCACATTCACATTATGTCTGTGTGGGCTTCCTCCTACAGTCCAAAGATGCACAAGTTAGGTGTGCTGGCCATGCTAAATTGCCCATAGTGTCCACGGATGTGTAATTCAGGTGAATTAGCCATGGGAAATGCAGTGTTACAGGGATAGCGTAGGGGGGTGAGTTTGAGTGGGATGCTCTTCAGAGAGTCAATGTAACTTGTTGGGCTGAATGGCCATTTTCCAAACTGTAGTGATTCTATAATTAAAAAAAAATCAGAACTTGAAGAATCTTTATACCTGAAGGCATGCAATCAATTGTAGGCAAAGAAAATGAAGAGAGCAGAAAAGGATAGTGTGAGAGGAACACAGTTGTCAGACAAGTTTTAGGTGTACAAGAGGTATGGATTAGATTACATTACATTACAGTGTGGAAACAGGCCCTTCGGCCCAACAAGTCCCCACCGACCCGCAACCCACCCATACCCCTAACCTAACACAACGGGCAATTTAGCACGGCCAATTCACCTGACCTGCACATCGTTGGACTATAGGAGGAAACCGGAGCACCCAGAGGAAACCCTCACAGACACGGGGAGAGTGTGCAAACTCCACACAGTCAGTCGCCTGAGGCGGGAATTGAACCCAGGTCTTAGGCGCTGTGAGGCAGCAGTGCTAACCACTGTGCCACCATGCCGCCCACTAAGGGAAGGGTGAGATGGAGTCAATGTTGGCAATGAGAATTTTTAACATTGAAGCATTGAAGTATTGATGGACCAGGGACCAAAAATGTTAAGCAAATTCAGGAAGCAATGAGTGAATGGAATTGGTGCAAGTTCTTACAATGTAAAGTTAACTTGGATTCTGCATTCATCACAAATTGATTAGCATGTTGAGGGAGACCCCTTGCTACTGTGTGGTTTTCTGCCTACATCCATGAGTGTTGGTTCAAGTCAGACTGGTTGACGATCAGGCAAAGTCAAGAACTGACTTCAGGCTTGGGTTTCTTTGGAACTATTTCATGAACCCAGCACCCAAATCTAGTCGGTCCACTCCACATGCTTCTCTGCATGCTTCGACTATTCACATGACTAGACATCAGCCATCTGCTTCATTTTTGACATTGCTCATTTCTTTCTCAACTTTGCCCACACTGTGCTATTTATGCCCAGTGAGAAGCAGCTCCATTACATTGCCACAACGTTACTCCAGAGTCCTAAAGACCGAGCAAAGCAGATCATTCTTCAGAACAGTGTGTAGTGTTCTACGAACATTCAGTGTTTTATTTGGTTAAAATATTCCTCAAAGATAGAAGAGTATCACATAGATTGGCACCCATTCACATCCACTCACTAATAATAAATTCATACAGTGCAAACAATTAAATTCTATTAAGAAGTGTATTGTATATATGGCCTTTCAAAGGATGTTTGGCAAGTTGCCATACAATAGACTTAGTAGCAAAAATTAAAGATCTGGCAGCAGCTCAGATATAAAACTGGTTAAAGGGTAAAAAGCAGAGGGTAGAGGTAAACAGTTACTTTGCAGTGGAGATTCGGTGGTGTTTTCCCAGGAGTTAGCATTAAGATCACTGCTCTTTTTCATCAATATTAAGGACCTTGACATGTATGAAAAGGAGCATTATTTTAAAGTTACAGATTACACTAAACTCAGAAATGTGATCAAAAGAAATACGAAGTTGTATGTTTTGGTAAGGGTAATGAAGAGTGACAATGTGAATTAAATAACATAATTTTAAAGGGCCAGCATGACTAAGACAGCTTTGAAGTTTAAACATAAATCTTTGAAGGTGGCTGAATTAGTTGAGAAAATGATAAAAAAAATATGCGATTTTTGGTTTTATTAATAAAGGAACAGAGTTTTTAAAAATGTACCAGTTATTAATAAAATACTGGATAAGCGTCTACTGTTCAATCCAGACACTATAGGTTATGAAGAATATTAGAAAATGTGCCAAAGAAATTTACCAAAAATGTATCATTGTTGAGGACCTTCAGTTATCTGAGACATTGGGATTGTCCTCTTTAATGAAGAAATGATTAAAAGCAGATTTGAATGAGTTATTCAGTAACATAATCTTGGTTAAGCAAGGAAAGAGAATATGTTACCAGAGACAGAAAGGTCAATAACCAGAAGCTGCAGGTTTAAAATAATTGAGAAAGAATCAGAGATGACCTAACACTTTGCTGAGGTGATCTGGAATGTAATTTAAAGAGTGCCAGAAACATATTCAGTATAATACTCAAAGATAACTGGATGAATGTTTGAACAAAGAAACATTTAGGTAGCATGGGAAAGGGGAGTGAAGCTATTTGGATGGCTCTGCCAAATGGTTGGCACAGGAACAATCAACCAATTATGACCATCACCTTATACACCATGATCTTGCAATTCATAGATTTGCATTCATACTGAGCCTGATCAACTCTCAGAACTGCATTTAACATGAAACGTGGTTACTGCTTTAACATAAGCAATTCCAGCAGTAATATTTCCATAGAGCACGAACGACATGAATGATCATTCACGTTGCTTTTGGTTAGGTTTTTGTTACTGAGTCAAAATCCTGGCACTCACACCCTACCAGCTTTGTGGGTAAATAGCCTGCAGCAGTTCAAGAAGGTGGCTCATCCCCACCTTCATGAGGTCAATTAAGGATGGGCAACAAATGCTGCTCCAGCCAGCAATACCCACATCCTGTTAATCAGCAAAATAAAGAGTTGATACATAGGACTATCAAAGGTAAAGAAATTTAAAAAGATCCTGCAGTCCATTTGACTGGTTTATAAAATGTAATGCTTTTGAAACACCCACCACTGAAATATGTTCCATTCTTTGTTACATTTTCCAATATCAACTTACACTGCCTGTCTGAAGGAATGATTTGGAGATGTCGGTGTTGGACTGGGATGTATAAAGTTAAAAATCACACTACACCAGGTTATAGTCCAACAGGTGTGCTTCCAATTAAACCTGTTGGACTATAACCTGGTGTTGTGTGATTTTTAACTTTGTCTGAAGGAAGGGGTGGAGGGTGACCATTAATAGTTAAACATAAACAGTTCATGCATCTCCCCATGTTCTGTGTGTAAGTCTGTATCTCCTGACTCCAGAATTTATGGAAATCTTAAACTTATCTTAAAATTACAAAGGTCTTGCTCCTGCTGTATTTAAAATAAAACTAGTACTATGACGTCCTCAGTCATTTTGTTCAATTTAAGAACAACTTAAAGCGTCTTGTGTATAAAGTCTAATGTTTCAATTTGATCACATGGTGCCATTCCCCCAAATTGGCCTGCCATTTGCTTTCCCTCCACTTGAGTCTAGTAACTGTTGGCAGCCCGAGTCTCCTTGGTGAGCATTCCCATGTTGGCCGTTTCCCCACCAGCTGTGCCACCTCCTGTTCTTCCCTGGCATCACCTACAGTATGCGTCCCTTCACGACCACTTCCTTCAACGCTACTACTTTAATCCCACACCATTTCTGAAGTTCAGACAACATCTCCACCAGACACCATAAAAAAATGGCAGTTGCACGCAATTGTGAGCTGGATCCCATCCTCGTCACCAATTGTTATGTTGATGCTTCCTTTGGAACTAGGAATTATCTCCCAGGTAAGCAAATGGTAAATTTGAACAGGAACATTTTATTGATGCCACTCATACCTCCACACCAATTCTAGACTGGACACAAGCTCCACCCCGCCAGGTGACATCACCAGCTCTTTTAAAGGAGCAACATTCCCACTTACATACATAACACATCCTAATCAGACTACTCCTTCAGGCCAACCTATTGAATTGCTTATCTGAGTCCTCTGAAACAGGACTTGTGTGTGATCTCACTCTCCGATAATGTGGTACTTATCTTACACATTTCCCATGCTCTGGTTGCAGGCCAGTTATGCCCAGTGCCTGCCAACTTGCAGGCTCTGTCTCTCAGCTATCTGTTAAAATATACAGAATGACAGTACGTGAGCTGAAGCCTTTCAGTGTGCAAGTGATTAATAGTGTTTGTTCATTACCACTGTCTTCCTGAATATCCTTAAGGAGAACGAGTGTCTGTGATAAAGAAAATGGGAGAGAGAGTGAGTGTGAATTTTGGAATATGTAAATGAGTGAGTGTGTGAGAGTCTGTGTGTGAGAGAAAACATTGAGATTGCAAGTGAATTGAACATACACACAACACATGCACGTACAAAATGTGTCCACATATCTGGCTAAAGAGGTTTTTCTTTGCTCCAATAGAAATGGGAAGTATTGCAAATGCTTGTGACATCTGTACAGAAAGAGATGAGATCGGTGTATCTTCATCAGATACAGTGCAGGTTATGAACCTGATATATTTACCCTGATTCTCTGTCCATTGACACTGCCTGACCTGCTGAGTAGTTTCTGCTTCTATTTCAGATTTCCACCATCTGCAGTACTTTAGTTTCCTATTTACTTAATGTCGGCCATTTCTAAGTGTTGGTAGCTTCAACTTGAAATGAAAACCTGTCTATCATTCAATGTAAAGTGTAATTTTTCTGTTCACGCTGCTTTTTGGGTGTTGCTTTAAATACATGAAGCTGGCTGCATTATATGAGTGAGCAAGTTATTTGTAATTGCCTGACAAAGTAGTGATTGTAAAAAGTATCACACTGAAACCTGAGCTTTTGCTAGACTTTGTAAGCAAAGTTACAGAGCATTAAACGCAAGAAGTTTTTTTCTAAACCTACATAAACTATTTCAACCCCATTTTGAGATCTGCTTAGATTTTGTCATCTGTATATTGCTTAGGGCCGCGGTCAAAGAAACAGGACAGGTTGCATGATATGATTACATTTTTATTTAAAAGGAAAAAATGAAGTACAAAAGCCAAGTAGTTTTGCTAAACTAATATAATACTGTTTGACATCACTGATGCTATGATCTTCAATATGTGTACCTGAGCAAGGGTTAAACCAGGAAGTAGGTTGCGGGCTGGGGGCAGTGGGGGAGGCAAGGGCTAAAACAAGCAAGGCACCAGAATGTATGATTTCTGTTCCGATCCAGTTAGGAACTGTAGCTTCCAGTAATGTGGCATTAAGATTTACAATAGAGGGAAATATCTCAGTAAGTGCAATGCCATGTGTTTAGTTAGTGTGATGATAATGGTGGATTAGCTGGGGATATGAGTTTTGCTGCAGTGTTATGCACAAAGATAAAGTGAAGCTCTGAGTGTTACATATTAGATATAGTTATCAAAAAAACTGAGCTCCAGATCATTGCTGGAACAGTCGCGAAAATGGGCCTTTTACTAAATAGCTGGAAAACTAAGATTAAGAAGGCATGCATATTTGTTAGTTGAGGAATAGAGGTTAAAAGCAGAAAGATTATGCTGCAACTGTACAAAAGTTTGATTAGGCCAGCACTCATGTATTGTGTGCAGTTCTGGAATCCACATTCTGGGAGGGATGTTATAGCACTGGAGAGAGTGCAGACATTTACCAGATCATTGTCTGGACAGGAGGGTTTTAGTTACAAAGAGAGATTGGATAGAATGGGGTTGTTTTTATTTGAGCAGAACAGACTGTAGACGGACATGATTAAGATAAATATGAATATGAGGGGCATAGACAGGTTAGACTGGAAGAAAGTTTGTCTCTTGACAGAGCGATCAATGAGCAAGAGGTGTAGATTTAAGCAGGAGCTTTAGTACAGATGTGAGGGAAAATGCTTTCACTCACAAAGTGGTGGGAATCTGGAATTCACCACCTGAAAGAGTGCTGGGGGCAGAAACCTTCATAACATTTAAGAAGTATTTAGGTGTACACTTCATACACTTCATGGCTATGGACCAAGTGCTGGTAACTAGGATTACAATTGTCAGGTGGTAATTATTGAACAGCTGAGACTTGATAGTCCAAAGAGCTATAGCCTCTGTGGCTGTAAGTTCAGCTTTCTCCCACTCTGGTTCATACTGTTGCAGCATATCATCTCATTGTTGAACTCTCAGCAGCAAAAGGGTCTTATCGTACCTTGCAGATGTCCAGCAATCTGTCTTCCAACATAGTGCAAGGATTGTTGCAATAATGCACCAGGGAGAGGCAGAGGCACTGTACAGCATGTGTCTGTGCTGAAGTGTTTGACATCTTGCAAGGTTACTGTCAGGAGAGTTTTAGTCGGCATTCATGTTTATATCTGATCTGAGACTGCTTGATAGGACAAAGTTGAGAGATTATTATTCTGCATACTGCCTAGTCTGGACTGTACCCGATGGGGACTGCTTAGCCCTGATAATGAATTGACCGTGATTCAGGTTCCAGATTCCAGCTCTAGCATTTCTTTACTTGGGATGAGAAAAAAAGGAATTCAGTAAGTTACCTGAAAGACTTAGTGTTTTCAGCCTGAATTCCATCCCATACAGAATGACAAAGCACAGACTAGCATCCAGTTTGCGTGCATCATCTGGATAACGTTCAAAATCTCTTGAATTCTTCCCAGGTCGAATTTCTTTAATTTCCCGGATGTCAACTGTATGAAAAGAAGAAAAGAAGTCTCAGCTTATTCCATGAATTAAGTATGAACAAGATTGCATCCACATGACCGCTCTGTCAACATTTTTATTATGAATGCTCATTCCCATATTTATAATGCAAACTGATTATATAAAAGTTGTAAAGCTGCAATTATGCCCTCCCTCATTGAAGAAGCTAAAGCATAATCATTAGCATCAGCATGTAATTATAGCATGACAGGTTACATGGATAAGTTGCATTATAACTTTGGACCGAGGATACAATGAGAATAGAAAAGTAAAAACATAACATATTACTTTATAATAATGACTGAATTAGTTTTCTTTTTTTCCAATGACCCTTCTGCCTACTAACCCCACTTCAATCAAAGACTAGAGTTAGTCTTCAATTTCTGTGTGCAATGCCAGAAGAGGTCAAATAGTAATATGATGTAGATTTTACATGGTTGTATACATTCTGTTTTGAAAATCTTACTTCTCTTTGGCATGTTTTAGAGTTTTTTTCAACTTCTTTCCAATATACATTCCTATTTGTATATTTATGAAGTAAACTTGTCACACAGTAATTATTTCTTTCAGTGAACAATGTACTGTAATAATGACATTGTCCACTGCTGAAACATTTAGTCTTGATGCATTAATTAATTTTAAAATTGCCCAATTTCTATGA
The DNA here is from genome assembly GCF_047496795.1 of Chiloscyllium punctatum. Lineage (NCBI taxonomy): Eukaryota > Metazoa > Chordata > Chondrichthyes > Orectolobiformes > Hemiscylliidae > Chiloscyllium > Chiloscyllium punctatum. The sequence continues at coordinate 32,685,187 of NC_092743.1, forward strand.
TCCCAGCTGATTGTAATATTCACAAGTCAGATCCCAAGGTGGTTGCTAGCTTGATGGACAGTTAATTTTAGCTTTGCAATTTGTTTAATGTAGTGGTTAATCACTGAACATATTCACAAAAGGCTACAAATGCGTTTTTGTAAAACAGCATCAGCATTTATTAAATACAAAACAAAAATAAGAAATATTTTGGACTAATTCAAAGAACTAATTCAAACAATCTTATTACAAATATCAGAAATAAATATTCAAATCTCTTCCGCTCAATAACAACCTTGCAATCATCAACCCTCAATGTATGGTCACTCTGTTTCTACTTTAGAATTCCTTGGACATGGCTTTAACTAATTTCTCTTTAGCTCACTTCTGTAGTCACTTCATGATTTCTTTTAGTTGATGTCTCTTCCGGAGACCCTTAAGCAAACTGCTAACACAGCTCACTTATTTCTTCACATGAGGTCCCTAAACTCTATTTCCACAGTCTTCTGCTTCTGGAGCTTTTCTCTGATTGACATTAAGCCACTCAGGGCTTCTCTTCTTCTGCCCTGTTTCAGAGACTGTTGAATTGCAATGTCCACTTTAGAATTCAAGTTTCATCATTATAATAATGATGACGTGAATAATATGTGAACCTTCACGCGATATTTATATTGATTCTACTAACTAACAATATGTAGCTATAAAATTGTAAAACATGGTATAAAATTTAGCTAGTAACTAAAAACAAAGTATGAGCTGAAACATGATAGAAGTTATCAAATCTCTTTAAAATACTAATATAAAGAAAAGCAGTTTGAAATTTACCCATGCCCCTGGTTAAATTGCTTCCCCATTTTACTTGAAAACTGCTACAAATTTCGAAGTAACTGAAACTTCTATGCCCCCCAAAATGTTAAAATCAAGTTTAATACTATGGACTGTTCTGACTGACTAGATTTTGAGAAACTGTTTTCACTTATGTAAGATATTAATACTAAGGACCAGAAATACAAGATCCTTATGAATACATCCAAGTGGAAAGAAAAGGTAGGTTTTTTGGATGAAGCACAGTGGCTCAGTGGTTAGCACTACTGCCTCACCCAGGTACATGGGTTTGATCCCAGCCTCTGGTGACTGTCTATGTAGAGTTTGCACATTCTCCCATTGTCTGCGTGGGTTTCCTTCAAGTGCTCTGGTTTCCTCCCACAATCCAAAGATGTGCTGGTTAGGTGGGTTGCCCATGGGAAATGCAGAGTTAAAGGGATAGGGTTAGGAGGTGAGTCTGGGTGGGATGCTCTTCGAAGGGTTGAGGCAGATTCAATGGGCCAAATTACTTCCTTACACACTATATGGATCCTACAAATTATTCAAAGGATGATTATAATGTGGAGTTCACTACCTCTAGAAGTGGTTGAGGTGAATATCTTTGATAATCTCTAAATGAAACTAAGATACATACATGAGGGAAGAGAAAGTTATGTTGAAAATTTGAGGTGAGACAGATGGTGGTGACTCATATGGATTATAAACACCAGCAGAGACAAATTGAGCTGAATTTTCCTGTTCTGTGCAAATGTAACGCTGTGTATTTTTTAAAAATGCGACTTCAAACTTATATATTTCACAATAGTGATTAAGTATGTCCACTTAATTAACTTTTGTACCTTCTAATGCCTTGGCTGAAGTTTTTCTATTTGAAAATCTCAACCTCTTCCACAAAGCTTGAATTTGGACTTGATACTTTTGCTTCAAGCTATGAGCTAAATTAAGATTGTGCATTCTGGACATGTGGCATGTGTTGAAAAAAAGTAAATGCTAATTTTGTAAACCTGCGAGACAGGTATTCCATTTTCTAACATCAAACAGAGAAGCAGACAACAAAGAGAGAAAGTAAAGAATACAGAACATGCAGTGTCTCATTCTAGTTTGATTTTTAAAAATAAAACAAATTGTTTGCTTAAGCAAATAAAGTTTATTGGAAGGAAATAGAAAACATGGAATGTGGAGGAAGAAAGCGCATGATGACCAGGTTTCCTAAAATGAACTAATCCCATTTGACTGTGTTTGGCCCATATTTCATTAAATTTTTCCTATCCATGTAACTGTCCAATATTCTTTTAAATATTATAATTGTATCTTCCTCTAGCAGTTCATTCTATATATGTACCATCTTCTGTGTGAAAAAGTTGTCTCTGGGTCCCTTTTAAGTCTTTCTCCCTATACCCTAAACCTTTTCTTAACCTTCTTTAGGTAACACTGTCACTATGTCATTGTCTCCATTTTGCAGAAATCAGAAGAATTAAAGGTGACATAAGAAAAAGGCATTGTTGCACATTGAGTTCAACTTTTCCACTCCACTGTTACTCTCATTTCTGACAGTCATAAAAGCACAGTGTTACAGATTGGGAGCAGTGGATTCCTCATTACAGTCAGTGAATTCCAGCTTTAGGAACTATGGATCAGGTGTAGCACAGGACACGAAAAGTAACATTTCATTTCTTCTACCTGAGCAAAATGCCACAGCCCCAGCATCAGGAATTCATTGAATTATAGAATGGTTACAGTGTAGGAGTGACCACATCAAGTCTGTGCCAACTCACTGAATTAGCTTTATTGTCACGTGCTCTTGAATGAGTGCAGTGAGAACTTTGCTGTGATGCTGCTTATGACATCACCTTAGGTACGAGATACCTCGGTACAGATACCTAACTATTTGGTATAAAATTGAAAGACTAATAAATAAAAGTTCAGCATAAAAATAGAAACGTAAAAAAGTACTCGATTTACTGTCCTTTCACACCAATCCCTCCCAGGACCTAGCCACCAGACGCACAGGATTAAGTATCTAGGGTGTCCTGGGCTTCAAAACTAAAGGCCTTGAGCTGGATTGCAACAACAATCCAGCTAGTCCCATCTCCTTCCCAAAAGCCCAACAATTTATTATTTTACATACTAATTCATTCTCTCTTGAAAACTACCATTAAGATTGCCTCCACCATCCTTTCACCAGTGTTTTCAACATTGCAACCAATCAATGCCTTATAAATGCTGTTGCTCATGTCTTCTTAGGTTGTTTAACCAATTGCCTTAAATTGGTGTTTTCGAGGCATCAGCCCTTCCATTAATGGAATCAATTCTTTTCTATCTACTTTGTAATGGACATTCTTGATTTTGGTAATGACTTTTGATGACATTTTAAAGCCTTCTTGATGGCTTTACTAGCTTTAGCTAGTACCAACCCCTCCCCACACCATGTCAACCCTGCCCGGCCCCAATTCAGCATGGTATTCTTCCTTAATCAAACTTATTGTCATCTTAAAACCTCAGCTAAGGTAAATTCCAGATCAGTGAAGGAACATAATCAGCTTTGAAACTTCTAACCTGGGTGCTATAATAAAATGCTTTCCCTCTGTAAGTTTTGAAATCAGCAAAACTACACGCAATGTTCAAATCTATCTTAAAAGATAATAGCTGTAGATATTCAGTCAAATACATTTGAAGAGAACTGTACTCACGATATAATTTATTTAGAATGGCCTTATCTTAACTTCTCAAAATAAGGCTCAATTCTTTCTTGTCTGAAGATAGCTGCGCTCTGTTTACATGTATGGCCTTTAGAATTCTTATTCTTTTAAATGGTTCTTTCAAATCTTAGAATTTGCCACTGCAGCAGAAAGAGAGACTTCCATCATTCCTTGTATGTCCATGAAAACAATATTTATGACTCTGCTTATACTGTTTCTTAGTTGATTTTTTTAAGGTTCAAATACTCTTCTGTGGATCCTGTCACAGGTGTTTGGCTATCCTGCAATGTTCTTAAAAGTCTTGCGCTAATCGCTAATTTTAAATAAAACTATTTTCTAGGAAATATTCAAATGCTATATATTTACAATAATTTCTAAGTAAAGTCTCTTTTTTCATTAATTTGGCCATTTCCTTCCTATTTGAAAGCATCTTTCATGTCTCTCTATAATCTTCTCTGCTTGAAAGAAAACCACCCTCCAATTTCTCCAAACTATCTATACAGTCAAAGTGAGAAAGTGAGGACCACATGCGGATGGTGGAGAGTCAGATTTGAAAAGTGGCTCTGGGAAAGCACAACAGGTCAGGCAGCGTCCAAGAAGCAGGAGACTCAAAGTCCCTCATCCTTGGAATATTCTATAGTTATATTCCAGTATATTTACAAACTATTTCCTAAATCTGACAAAGTAATTTGGCAGACATTTCATAGACAATAAATCAGGATTCAATCCTGTGCTTTTAGCAGGAAACTACTCATCCATTGCACCATATTTTGTATTATTTATTCATGAATGGGTCAATGTTTTATTACCCAGATGGCAGTTGAGTCATTGCCGTGGGTCCTGGAATTACATGTAAGCCAGCAGCTTTCCTTCTCAAAAGGTCATCTCTAGAGTAGCCTTTAAGTTTAGAGTTTTATTGAATTCAAATTGCACATCTGCTACAGTTGGATTTGAACTAATGTCCACAACACAGGGGTTCAAGTATTGCTAGACCACTGACATTACTACTTTGCCACCACTTCTCTAATAGTTACAATGCTGGGATAGTGGTGAGAATAGCCATCTTATTCTCTATTCCATTTGCAAAACTGGTTTTACAAACACTCCTTATGACAAAAGCAATCTTTAATTTTCTTTAAAATCACCTACAATTGAAGATAAAATCATGCTTACAACTAATTGAGGAAATTTGAGGCTGCCTTCAAATGTCCCAGCCATTCACAGCATATTGCACACATTCATAAATAGGTCTCAATCGAGTTGCTCTATACATCTGCCAGAGAATTGCATGTCGTTTTTTTTCTAGGCACCTAGTGCCTCTTCCCTCCTCTTCTAAAATTACTAACTGCTTCCTAAAGTACATTTCCAAAGACACTCTTCACTACCTTATCTCTTTTCATTTATGAGTTTTAACTGAGCACCAAGATGCTATACCATTTCAGGAGGCCTCATAGATGAGTTTAATCCTATACTAATTTAGTATCTAGATTGCTTCATTTACCAGCCAGTTGTGAAAATGAGCAGGAAAATCTTCCATAATCTGTGAGACCATTATTGCTACTTCAGCTCTGGCAGGATAGGCAGGAGGATGAACAAGTGACATCCCTGGTCTGTATATTCCAGTCTATGAGCCTTCAGGGGAGTTCTTCCATAATTTAATCATAAATTGCCTTCTCATCACTTTTATGTCAATTTAAAAAGAAGCAACACAGTAACGGTGTGAGAAAAAATGCTTAAAAAAAGAAATGAATTATTTGCTTTTATGTACTCTTATACACTCTTAGGAAATCTTAATTCACTTTTCAGCCAATTAAATACTTTCACACACAGTCATTCATGCAACATAGGGAAGCAATGAAGCTAACTTACATATGGTTTAATCAGTACTGAAGTAAATAACTAAATGTTTTTTCTTAATGATATTGATTAAGGCAAAATTAATGGCCAGTACACTGAACAAACCTTACTCTTCAAAATAGCACGACTGGATCTACATCTGCATAAAAGTTGGGTTGGCATTTCTGACAGCGTAGCACTTTGCCAGTATTGTATTGAAATGTTAACTAAAGGATTGTGCTGAAGTCCTTAATATGTGACTGAAACCTACAGAATTTTGCTCACAGACAAGAGTGCCATGGCTGTCACCTTCCGGAAAGTTAGTTTTGTACAACAATTGTAACAAGGACAAATATAATCCTTGGTGATAAAAACATTGCCAAGTGTGGAACTGAATGAAATCAAATGCAAAGTTCCTGAAATCGTATCCAAGGCTGTGCCAAGTTAACTGATCTCATTATTACTATGATCCCTGCAAAGAGATTTGAATTTCCAGTGATCAACTTGAAGAAATTGCAAGACTTTAAGACAAGATTTTAACATTTTAAACATTTATTGTAAAAAAAACTAACATCAACATTGACCGAATGTTACTTATTTGGCAACTGATACTGTAAATTACAGAAAATATATCCCTTATTTGTATTTAAACATGACCGTACATGTTAAAATGGGTGTCTACCCAGACCTCTGGCCAATCAGAGGATGGAAGATATATTGAAAGGTGGCATAATCAGGGCTTCTGCTGATTTCATGCCCACTCAAGATCTAGTGTCATTATTAGATCTGAGGCCAGGTTAGGAGGGAGAGGTGTCCAAAGGTGAAAGCATTGAGGGGGTTTGGCCACAACTGAGTATTTCTTAAGAGGCTACCGTTTTCTGATACCATGTCTCTCGAAAAGGCAATGAGTGTCTTTGAGTAAGGATCACACCTCACTTTGGGAGTCAGCAAGCAAACTTGACAGGATGAACTCACTCGCATGTTCCCCACATGGTGAGAACCCCACCTGCTTGCTAGATGAACATTGATGGTGTGCCAGTGGGCATTAATTGGTAATTGTAAGAGCTCTGATTGGTGCAGACATTCATGGTCTTTCCAACCACAGATATAGCTGGGACAGACGTGGGAAGATGCTGAGGAACCATGCCCAAAACCCACTTATCCGATTAGATGCCTTCTCCCGACTCCCCACCAGCACTGAACTTGCCCTCCATTGGGAAGGACACAAAATTCCACCCAATAACTTCATTATCATTGTATGATCAGACTACCATGATGGTTGAAGAGAATCGAGAGGTAGTGTGGCATTGTTGTGTCAAGCAATATGTTCAAAAAACGAGGAGGAAGTTGATGGAGTACAGAGAAATATTATTGCCGAGACGTTGTTCTTGCAATACTTAGTAGTATGCCTCTCCTTGTTCTCCTTAAAGTCTAGCAAAGGCACAGTGCTATTTAAACATAAACAGGTTAACATCTACATGAATACAAATGCAGTAGAGGACTGTCATACAAAAGTACTACAGGTTCACTTAGTTATAGTAGTAATTTCTAGGTTAGCATCAAATATAAAATGTGGGATTGTACAGCTTTAAATCCTGTATTTATCTTTCTGTTATTATTCATTTCTGAGACAGGGGATTTAAACTGCTCCTAATCAGTGGTAGACTCTTGCGTTTAATATCTGTGTCTAGTTGGGGGACGTTACAAATTACTGAGAGTATTATCTGAGACTACTGTTCGTTAAGAACCTCATGTTGCAATTCAGGGCCTCTGCTTTGATAAGTGGAAAGCATTTCCAGGAGGTCAGTCCTCATCTTTTGCCAGTCTGGTTACCAAGGCGACCCTGGCATGCTGTCAGGAAACTGTTGACATCATCTGCACCAAGCTGCCAATTTTTGCACAGCTTCAAACAGGGAATTACAGCTTTTGCTCTCTGAATCACTACAAAAATCAGTCTTTAACCCGACTCTCTCTGCTGGCGTACTCAGACTTTACTTAGATTGTGACGACTGTGATTGTGTGATCAGGATTTGATATTTAAAGAGGGCTGAAATACTGTGTGGAATTTAGATCACCGTTATATAAATCTTCTATTAGACATCACACTACCACACTAGACTACCACACTACTGGCCTAGGTAAGGCTACAGCACTGACTCTCCAGAATGACACTGAGACTAAAATGTGGTCAGCTAGGAAAGCCAAGCTTTGTCATCAGTTCAGTACAGGTCATGGGTGATCTGATTGAAGTGTCCAAGGTAGTTTAAAGAAAAAGTAGACAGAAACTGTTTCCACTGCTGATGAAGTCCAGTATGAGGAGATATCAGATTAAAATTAAAGCTGTGCCATCAACGTTGAGAAACAATGCTTTGTAAAAGGGTATGATTTGGAGATGCCTATGTTGGATTAGGGTAGACAAAGTTAAAAATCACACAACACCAGATTATACCCTAACAGGTTTATTTGGAAGCACTAGCTTTTGGAGCGCTGCCCTTTCACAACCACCTGATGAAGGAGCAGGCTCCGAAAGCTACTGCTTCCAAATAAACCCTATTAGGGTATAATCTGGTGTTGTGTGATTGTTAGCTTTGTAAAAGGGGCAATGAAAACCTGGAATTCTAGCCCACAAAATATCGTTGAGGGCCAGTAAATTTAAATTTTCAAAATTGAAATCACGATATCTTCATCAAGCAAAAGATTCAAGAATGCAGAAGCCAGGTGCAGCTAGAATCTAGGACTGAATGCTGAACAGGTTTGAGACTGAATAACCTACCCCTGTTACTACGTTCCTGTGATATACAAGTTCATCAGACATTCTGATGTTTAACTAGGATAAAAGTTCAGGGTTGCGTTACAGAGACCAGGATTTTGCAGATTAGATTTTTAGCCTGAGTTGTGAAGCATAATCCCATTTTAGCTAATGATGAAGTAGCACAATTGATTTCAACATTCCTGAGTAAGTGTAAAATATTTTCATCCTTGACCCTACGGATTGCAGAGCAGAATTGTTTTACAGGAAGGGTGCATTGTTCAATGGATGACAATCGCAATGCTGCATGAAACTTGTAGATAACCCAATCCTAATGCTATTTTCAGACCTACATCTGAAAAATGACCAGTTGGATGACACAGATGACCTCATAGTAACATTCTACAGCAAGAACCCATACCTTTAGGAAAGAAGGGATATAACAGGATAAAGGGTGGCTAATGTCCAGATAATGCCTTATTTGGGGGGTGTGGGAGCAGAGTCAGTACTGAAGAGGAAAGCAATACATTGCACGGGAACATTAATACATCTGCAGAAAGGTAAATCAAGCTCAACACAGATAAATATGCCGGATATATTTTGGTAGGAAGAATAGAGAAATCACTTAATCCTTATAAGGTGCAAATCTAAGTGAGACAAAGGAACAAAGGATGACAGAGTACAAATGATCATGACCGTGACTAAAGCAAACACTACACTAGGCTTTAATCGTAGAGGAAGAAAATTGAAAAGTAGTTAATTTATGTCAAAACGTTATTGAACCTTGATTAGGTCACACTGTGTGTCGTTCAGGTTGCTATGTTATGAGGATGATGTAGAGGCTCAGATGAAGGTTCAGAGAAGATTTACAAGGATGAGATATATATCAGGAAAATATTGGCATGGTGGTTATCTTTTCTCTTGAATACAGAAGGTTGAGGGGTTACCTAATAGCTATGAAAGTTTTTGAATTGATACAGAGGCAATATAAGGAAATTTCTACTTCGTTGAGTGGTGTAGGCAACAGCAAAAAAAGTTGGAAAAACATGGTGAGAATGAAAAAGTCAAAACCCTGACATCAAGAAATAAGTTTCCTATTTTCTCCTTCAGATTTAAAGAATGACCTCAGAATCTGTTTATTCAGTGGTGACCTCACCATTTCCATGCATTTGCATTTAATCACATTTCTATGTCATTTACATTTTTTCTCTCCTTGGACAAGAAAATGAATGGTCATAGAATCATACAGCATGGAAATAGACCCTTCGGCCCAACTTATCCATATCGACCAAGTTTGTGATGGTCTTCATTGGATTGGTTTGCTGAGGCAATGATTACAGTGAAGGGGACAATGTATGACAAATGGGCAGGATCTCTAACGGTGGGACAGGAAGTTTACACAAGTCATCATCACTCTGACCTCTACATGATTATATATGGCAAACAAGAGCATGGCAATTTACAAAGCCTTGGGTTTTGGAGGTAAACTGGGGGCATTAATGAACAGAAATGATGTGAGGTTCAAAGGTCATCAGGGACACAGTAGCAGCATCGCAAACGGGAACATGAACAATAAGGGTATCTTGCTCCGAATTAGGAACAGCCTGCAATTCATTCATAAGAACATGAAGTTTAAATGTTGCCATCTTCCATTCAAATACAGCTGTGCAGTAATGAAACAAAATAGCAACTAAGGCAGAGTAAGGTACAAATTTTCTCTTCAGGAATTTAGTAAAATTGTTTAAATTTGAGGCCCTGCTAAGGATAGTTACCTTCTTCATGGATCCACTGATGCAGCAATCTGGCATCAAACTGCACTTCATTGGCAACTATTCATTGTTCAAGGATGTATGTTACACATTATGGCCTCAAGCAGTCATTGCCATTACAGGGTACATTGTTCAGACAAATTGCCTCTTTAATGTGCGAGCAATGCTTCAATGCTTCAATGTTAAAAATTCTCATTGCCAACATTGACTCCATCTCAGCCTTCCCTTAGTGGGTGGCACGGTGGTACAGTGGTTAGCACTGCTGCCTCACAGCGCCAGAGAGCTGGGTTCAATTCCTGACTCAGGTGACTGACTGTGTGGAATTTGCACATTCTCCCCATGTCTGCATGGGTTTCCTCCCACAGCCCAAAGATGTGTAGGTCAGGTGAATTGGCCATGCTAAATTGCCCGTAGTGTTAGGGTAATGGGTGGGTTGCAGGTCGGTGTGGACTTGTTGGGACAAAGGGCCTGTTTCCACACTGTAAGTAATCTAACCTAAATGTTTCTTATTCCATTTAATATCCTTAGATGTTTTTAGTTACAGTATCTAAGCATCCAAGACATAAGACCATAAAACATAACAGCAGAATTAGGTAATTCGGTCCATTGAGTCTGCTCCATTGTTCGATCATGTCTGATGTTTCTCAATCTCATTCTCCTGTCTTCTCCCATAACTCTTGATCCCCTTACTAATCAAGAGCCTATCTATCTCTGTCTTAAACATAGTCAATAACTTGGCCGACACAGCCCCCTGCATCAATTAGTTCCACAGAGTCACCACTCTCTGGCTAAAGAAATTCCATCTCACTTCAGTTTTATAAGTTCATCCCTTCACTCCAAGGCTGTGCCCTAGGGTTTTAGTCTCTCCTACTAGTGGAAACATCTTCTCCGTGTTCAGTCTATCCAGGCCTCTCAACATTGTATAAGGTTCAATGAGAGTCCACATGCACCCCTCGCTCCGCATCCCCCCCAACCACCCCCGCCAACCCCACCCCCCATGCTTCTTAATTCCATTGAGTACAGACCAAGTGACGTCAACCACTGCTCATATGACAAGCTCTTATTTTCCAGGATTATTTTTTATAAACCCTCCCTGGACACCCTCAAGGCCAGCACATCCTTCCTCAGATATGGGGCCCAAAACTGCTCACAATATTCCAAATACAGTCTGACCAGACTCTTACACAGCCTTAGCAGTAAATCTCTGGCTTTGTATTCGAGTTCTCTTGAAATGAATCGTGAAATTGCATTTGCCTTTCTAACTGCCAACTGAACCTATATGTTAACCTCAAGAGAATCCAGAACGAGGACTCTTAAGTTCCTTTGTGTTTCAGATTTCCAAAGCCTTACCCTGTTTAGAAAATAGTCTATGCCTCTGTTCTTCCTCCCAAAGTGCATAACCTCACACTTTCCCACATTGTATATCATCTGCCATTCGTTGCTAACCCTCCTAGCCTGTCCAAGACCTTCTGAGCCTCCCCATTTCCTTAGCACTATTGTCCCTCCAACTATCTTTGTGCCATCTGCCAGCTTAGCAACAATGCCCTCAGTTCCTTCATCCAGATCATGAATGTATAATGTGAATAGTGGTGGTCCCAACACTGGCCACTGGCTTCCATCCTAAATAAGACCCCTTTCTCCCCACTCTCCGCCTTCTGCTAGTCAGCCAATCTTCTACCCATGACAGTACCCTTGCCCCAACACCATGTGCTCTTATTTAATAGCCTCCTGTGCAGCACACCTCCTACTACATGGTTTCATGAGTGGGATACTGTAGAGCCCATTATATGAGAAAAGTTGCTATGAACCATGGTGGAGAAAGTGAGGACTGCAGATGCTGGAGTATCAGAGCTGAAAATGTGTTGCTGGAAAAGCGCAGCAGGTCAGGCAGCATCCAAGGAACAGGAGAATTGATGTTTCGGGCATCAGCCCTTCTTCAGGAATGAGGAAAGTGTGTCCAGCAGGCTAAGAAAAAAGGTAGGGAGGAGGGACTTGGGGGAGGGGCGTTGGGAATGTGATAGGTGGAGGGAGGTCAAGGTGAGGGTGATAGGCCGGAGTGGGGGCGGAGAGGTCAGGAAGAAGATTGCAGGTTAGGAAGGCGGTGCTGAGTTCAAGGGATTTGACTGAGGCAAGGTGGGGGGAGGGGAAATGAAGAAACTGGAGAAATCTGAGTTCATCCCTTGTGGTTGGAGGGTTCCCAGGCGGAAGATGAGGCGCTCTTCCTCCAACCGTCGTGTTGCTATGGTCTGGCGATGGAGGAGTCCAAGGACCTGCATGTCCTTGGTGGAGTGGGAGGGGGAGTTGAAGTGTTGAGCTACGGGGTGGTTGGGTTGGTTGGTCTGGGTGTCCCAGAGGTGTTCTCAGAAACGTTCCGTAAGTAGGCGGCCTGTCTCCCCAATATAGAGGAGGCCACATCGGGTGCAGCAGATGCAGTAAATGATGCGTGTGGAGGTGCAGGTGAAAATCATCTATTGCATCCGCTGCACCCGATGTGACCTCCTCTATATTGGGGAGAAAGGCTGCCTACTTGCAGAACGTTTCAGAGAACACCTCTGGGACACCTGGACCAACCAACCCAACCACCCTGCAGCCCAACACTTCAACTCCCCCTCCTACTCCACTAAGGACATGCAGGTCCTTGGACTCCACCAGACCATGGCAACACGACGGTTGGAGGAAGAACGCCTCATCTTCTGCCTGGGAACCCTCCAACCACAAGGGATGAACTCAGATTTCTCCAGTTTCCTCATTTCCCCTCCCCCCCCACCTTGTCTCAGTCAAATCCCTCGAACTCAGCACCGCCTTCCTAACCCGTAACCTTCTTCCTGACCTCTCCGCCTCCACCCCACTCCGGCCTATCACCCTCACCTTGACCTCCCTCCATCGATCGCATTCCCAACGCCCCTCCCCCAAGTCCCTCCTCCCTACCTTTTATCTTAGCCTGCTGGACACACTTTCCTCATTCCTGAAGAAGGGCTGATGCCCGAAACGTTGATTCTCCTGTTCCTTGAATGCTGCCTGACCTGCTGCGCTTTTCCATGAACCATGGTGGACCAGGAACCATGAACCTTACTCAACAAACTTTAACTCAATTTGGGAAAACATTGCCCAATGTTGCCCCTTGTGGGGGAGAACATAACTCGTCCCCATCAATGTAAGACAGTCACCAAGAAATCTAACAGAGAATTCAAATTAAACTTCTTTCATCAAAAAGTTGAGAAAGTGTGGTATGCATTACCACAGGGAGCAGTAAAAAGAAGTAAAGCGAAACTGAATAAACCTATGGGGGAGAAGGAAGGGGAAATGGCTGTAGATTCATTTGAAAAAAGATGGGAGAAAGCTGCCATGGATTAATTGGACTGAATAGTCTGTTTATATGCTATGTACCCAATGTAAGTCATAGGATTTTACCACTTAGTTTCAGTCAACATTTTCAGTCAAATTTAAATTTCTTAGTTGCAAATAAGAGTCTTGGGATAGAAGAAGTTAACTCCACAGATACTGCCATCCAGCACTTTCTGTATTTTATTCTCATGTTTGATCTGGAGAAAGTGTATGGATTTGTGATTGAAGTGAGAAGTTTCTGCCTTTCCTGCTAAAACGTTGAAGTACGTTTAATGTGCTGAAGGTTTGCTCCCTGTACCTGTGTTTTCTAACCCTCCACCTGGTGCTGAGGCAAATATGGGGAAAGAATATGAAAAGTTGAAGATCTCTCCAAACCATATCAAGTTATAGGCTTCCTATAGTTTGATATAGACTTTAGAAGCCCAGGTCCATGAAGCAATAGTTAGCATTGCGTTTTAACTTCTACATGTGTGAAAGTTAAATTCAGAAAAATGTTCCACAGGCAGGAAAAACAATGAGTGTTTCTATGGTGACTTAAGTTTCTTAATATTCTGTTTTTGAGGGGGGTGGTGTCAGAGCAGTTTTAACCCCTGCTTTTATCAACAATCAGAAGGAAATAGATTTTCTAATGCCTCTCGGTCACATTGCAGTCTTGTGACCTTGGATACATTACAGATGGACTTTATACTTGGAACTGCCTGAGTCTATTGTATTAGCAACAGCTGTACCATGATAAACTGCACAAACATATTTGCTTGCCTGTAAACCTTTGTACCTCTGCAGCCCTGAAGCTTATTCATTTGAAGTAAAAAAGACAAAGAATACTTCAACTAAAGGGGATATTTTAGACAATGGAAGACAGGGCTTAATCCAGGTGCATTAGTTGAAACTATAATGTTGATTTGGGTAGAAGGTCAATGGATTTGAAGACTCAGTGAATTTATTTCAAAGTGTCTGTTTCCTAGTTTGTGCTGAGTTAGTTGGCCTTAGCAGAGGTTGGAATTTTAACATTTTTCCTTGTTAAGGGATTCCCAAACTAGCTACATTCCCAATACAGATTGTGATCCATTCATCCATGTAAGAATTGTGTTTATTTAGACAATGGACAATGCAGAAATCGGATTTGTTTATTCCCATGATAAAACAGCTTCCTAACTGTTATATTTACTTATGAAGAAGTGGGATTTAGTAGGATGGCTCCTCATCAACCAGTTTGTACACAATGGGCCAAATGGCCTTCTTCTGAGCTGTAAATTGTTATGATTCTATGCAGTATATGATGAATGACTTCACACCCAAGCTACTAGCAGATATTTTATAGCTAGAGAAATATGCCTCAGCTACAACTCCACACTTTGAGTGAGCAGATCAGACAAAGGATTCAATTCCCACATCATTTCTTCAGCTCATCATCCAGATGAAGAGTCACGACACTCTGGAAATACAGTAAGCACTTTTCTCTGGGATTTTTAAGACTTCTCACCAAAGTTACAACAATAGATTGTAAGAAGCACTTCAGAAACTGGCTCACCAAATGTCCTGGGCCAATTTGTCTTTTCAGTTTTGTATTCAATGGAGTTGACTTGGAAGCAGCTTCATTTGGTGAAGTTTTAACCACAGATGGATGGGTATATTATGATCCACTGACAAGTATTCATCGTGAGTAATTGGAAGTTATTTACTGTTACGCTCCATTTGAATGTTGTTGAAGTTCGATGGTATTCTGTTATTTCCCAAATCTCTTTTCTTCCCTTCCTTCTTCCTACTACGTTACACCACCCCACTTTTCTCAAAGGCATTGACTCCCCATTTAGGTTGAACGTCCTATTCTCATTCCTATCCTCATGTTCTTAATTAGGTCTGGTTCAATCGAGTATTAGACACCTTTTAGTGTTTTATTCAAATCTGTTATTGTTCCTGTGTATGTATCAGCAGCATTTCCAACTATGTGGATATATATTGACTATCCACATACAATGTCTGAATCTGGTCATCTTTACACTTCAAAAAAATGCAAGGCTAAGTCCTAGGGACACTCAAGAAAACGTTTAGGTTCTCATAATCCACTGATCAATGTTGTTATTCTGCTCATTCTGAAATCTGGATGGTTAATATCATTAAGTGGCCTACAGAACCATTCAATTACATGAGTCAGTCATTCTTCTTTCATTCTCCAATTGCTTTCTTAAGCTAATGTGAAATCAGTTTGTAACTTTCCTGTGATTGGTTTATAAATGGATTTGAATGTTAATGACTGATTAATTATACACTGGGTAATTGACTAGAAATGCACTATTCATGCAGCAAAAAGCACTAATTGTTATGATTAACCAGCAAACGCATTATCATGGTTGCCAGGATGGTAGAAAACAAATTTGATGGACCTTACAGTATAGGCAGATATTTTCTGTATCAACCTGTTCAGAGATGTCATTCCACACCTCTTGAGCAGTGGGACTGGTCCCAGGCCTCCTAGATTAGCAGTAAGTAAATTACCACCGTGCCACAATAACCCTGTCTGTAGAACAGGGAGAAAATGTGGGGAATACTTAGCTGATTAGGCAGCATCTGTGGAAGCAGAAACGAAGTTCACATTTTAGGTCAATTATTTTAGAATCAATTGCTGTTTGATCAGCTGAGATTTTCCAGCATTTCCTGTTTTTATTTTCAATTTCCAGCATATTACTGAAGTCCCTGTTGAATTTTGTTTACTTACTCTTCTGGGTAGGCAGCAAGAACCAATCAGATCACAGCATGAAAGGAATGATTAATTGCCTCCTCAGTACAAGGGCAAAGAGGGGTGGACAATAAGTGCTGGCTTTTCCAGCAAGGTCACCATCCTATGAAATAACAAATTATTGTGCTACTGGATAATGTTAAACTGATGGCTATTCCCTAAGATGTGAATGCAAGATCCTACTGTACTACTCAAAGGCCAATGTTTCTCACTGAAATGCAAACTATTAGGCCCATGTACTAAGTTGCTGTTTGTCATCGAGATCTACAGCACAGAAAAAGGCCCTTTGGCCCATCACGTCACGCTGTTTTAAAATAACCATCTACCTATTCTAAGCCCATTTTCCAGCACTTGGCCCATAGCTTTGTTTGTACTGGATTAGTGGTGCTGGAAGAGCACAGCAGTTCAGGCAGCATCCAACGAGCAGCGAAATCGACGTTTCGGGCAAAAGCCCTTTACCCCATAGCTTTGTTTGCCTTGGCACCACTGCACATTTAAATATTTCTTAAATGTTATTAGGTTTTCTGTTCTAACATCATGACAGACAGTGAGTTCCAGATTCCCCACCACACTTCTGTGTGAAAAAAACTTTCCCTCACATTTCCTTTAAACCTTCTGCCTTAAACCTGAAAGCTATGCCCCCGGTCACTGATCCCTTCACCAAGGGGAAATGTTTCTTCCTGCCTGCCCTATCTATGCTCAGCATCTTCGTAGTACTGCCGTTAGCTGGAAAGCACCCTGAGACGTGCCTTGTTCTTTTTTTATGAGAAAAGCCAATATCTGGAATCTAGTGACTTCAAGTCTATGTTCTTACAGGGAAATTCTTGTTTTGTAGATAACCAAGGAGATTAGTTGGGTGACAGAACTGGAAGTTTTCAGTCAACTCCACCTGAAAACGCACAATTCAGTTTCTTGTGACTGCTTCTGGCAACCATTCATGGATTTATGGAGGAGATAAAAAAAACTTTAATGAATTAAAGTTGTAGGCATTTTTTGGTTCTTAATTACCCCATCGTTCAAGGATAGTATAAACTTATGTGTAAGTTGAAAGATTGTAATCTTTTGCCAATAAAATTTATCTTTTGTTAGTAAGATTGGATAAACACTCAAGTGAGTGAACAGCAACACGTGATCTTGAATGTAACTATATGGTGAGAGAAGGCACCTCCAGAACCTGACAGATACACATCCCAATGCCAGCGGATTTGACAAAGTTCCTTGTGCGCATGTTCATTAGCTATTCTTAGAATGGGGCATAGTTAAGCTTTTGTCCATTCTCAACCTTTCCCCTTACCTGAGGCGGGGTGATTCTCAGGTTAATCTACACCAAGCAACCCTGGTTCTGCTCCATGGTCACTCAGGCAAATAGACTCTGACAATGTGAAGACAGTTGGAACATCTCCTCTTGTTAATGCTGGAGAAGAATGGGCAGGAATTCCAGATATCTTTGCAATTTTTTGCTGTCTGACCCAATTCAAGTTCTACAACTGGTAGAAGTAGAATATCCCAAGTTTACCCCAGATTAGAGGATCTCCAACACACAAGCGTCTCACAGGGGCTGACCATAAAAAGCTATAACCTGGTGGTGAAGGTACACCTGCAGCTGATGACACTCCCTGAATGACAGACTCGGATTTCTCACAGACCCCCAGTGCCTCCCTCTGACCCACAGGTTTATTTGAAAATCACAAGCTTTTGGAGTATAGCCCCTTCATCAGATGAAGTGAGCCAGAAGATCACAGCCACAGAATTTGTAGGCAGAGAGATTAATGGGCAGAGACATCAAAAGATCACATCAATGGTGTGAGTGGAATGTTGAATAATAAGTCTCTGCAGGTGATCAAAAGTGTCAGATGCAGTGAGTAAAGTGGCAACAACTGAATAACAAGAGAATGGATGCCCTATAAGTCATGTCACTTCAGAGCTTATGCTCAAAACATCGATTCTCCTGCTCCTTAGGTGCTGCCTGAGTGGCTGTGCTTTTCCAGCACCACATTCGTGACTCTGATTTCCAGCATCTGCAGTCGTCACTTTCTCTCTTCTGGCTTTGTCCAACCCAGTCCAACACTGGCATCTGCACATCATCCCTTTGTCCTGGTAGACATCCAGGTTTTCTTTCATTTTTGTTTTTAAAGTCAGTGGAAGGAATCAAAGTGACTGGAGAATGATGGCCAGCAGCTTGTTTCTGATCAAGGTCCTATCACAAGAGGACTTGGAGCAATTCTGTCCAGTATTCAAGATGAGAGGCAGAATTAAACAAGCACTAGACAGTTCCCATGGCAACTCAAGTGGTCAGCAATGCTGCTGAGAGCAGAGGCGGTGGACCAAATGTAATGACACATTATTTGGCCAACTAATGATGACCAAGTGCAGGGCCCATTAAACCATGGTTAGCTTGACATGATTTAAGCTGTAGGTATGCTCAGTACTAGAGTATAGAGAAGAAGAAAGCAAGAGAGATGGCCAAAATTGGGATTAAAGTAGACTTTTGAGGAGGAACTTCTTCACCCAAACAGTTGTGAATCTGTGGAATTGCCAGCCCAGTGAAGCAGTTGAAGCCACCTATTTGAATGCTTTTAAGGCAAAGATAGATTTTTGAAGAGTAAAGGAATTAAGGTTATAGTGAGCAGACGGTTAAGACGAGCTGAGTCAATGAGAAGATCAACCATGATCTTATTGAATGACGAGAAGGCTCAACGGGCCAGATGACCTATTCCTGCTCCTATTTCTTAGGTACTTATATTTCTTTTTTGAAGGAGAATCTTAATGGAGGAAGGTACAAAGAGCTAAAGCTCCTTAAAGCACAGTCACCAATGGTGGAATTATTAAGATCGGAAATGAGCAAGATACCAGCTTTGGGGGAATGTGGAGATTTCAATGCTTTGTGGGGTTGGAGAAGGTACGGAGGGGCAAGGATGAGGATTTATAATGAAAGCATTGTCAAATGGATGGCAAGTGAAGGTTTTCAAGAACAGAGATGATGAATGAAATTTGGAGCAAGAACAATTCCTCTTTTTATTTTTTCATGGGATGTGGGCCTGCTGCCAAAACCTAGTATTTATTGCTTAACCCTAGTTGCTCTCACATTGAATAGCTTGATGGGCCATTTCAGATGGCAGTCAAGAGTTAACCATATTGCTGTAATTATGAAGACCAGGTTTATTTCCCTAAAGGGCATTAGTGAACCAGATGAGTGTTTAACAACAAATAACAACAGTTATCTGGTGACCGTTAAGCTAGCTTTTTAATTCCAGGTTCTTCCTGAATTCAAATTTGACCATCTGCAATGGTGGGATTCACACCAGCACCCTGCAACATTAGTCTGGGCCTCTGGATTACTGGTCTAGTAACATTAACACTACACTGACAGTTTTCTTTAGTAATGTTATGATTTTTATGTTAGTTTATGTTAATTTAGTTAAGTTTCTATATTCAGTGGAAGGTGGGAAGCTAACAAGAACATTGAAGCAGTCAAGCTTAGACGTAGCAAACAAAATGAAACAAAAGCAGAATGTGCTGGAGAAACACATCAGATCTGGCAGTATTTGATATTCTGATAAAGGGTGACCTCAGCACTCTGTTTTTATTTCAGAATTGCATTATCCATAGTTCTATATGATTATTATAAATGCTTAATGAGTGTGTCAGCAGTAGATAAGCTGAGACAAAGCTAGATTTGACTAATGTTATAGAGGTAGAAGTGGACAGCACTGGCAATGTTTGAACAAATGGTCAGAGACTCATATTGAGATGAAACTCAGCATCTAGGTTGCAAATCTTTGTGTTCAACTTAAGGTGGTTACCAAGAATGGAAACAGTAGATAGGGAATGGAGTTTAAGATGGGAACCAAAGAAAATGGGTTCACTCTTCTCAATATTTAGTCTGAGTAAATTTCTGCCCACCCAACTCTGGATGCCAAACTAGTAGTGCGGCAAATCAGAGACAGCTAAGGAGTGCCCAGAGAAAATAGTGAGATAGAGCTGAGTGCCATCAGTTTACATGTCAATTCAAGTGTATTTTTGAATGGTATTGCCAAGGGATAGAACGCAGGTGAGAAATAAAAATGGACCAAGTTTTAATCCTGAGATCCAAAGGCAACTAAGTATGGTGGAAGATTAATAAGTTTTCTGCAATTTCTTGTGGTGAAATTGTGAACTATCCTGGATTCTCCCTGCGGACCTATTGCTTGTTCAGTTGTCACCATGATGTGGAGGCACCCATCCCTCCACCAGGTTTATCATTACCTTTTGGCCCTCAACCTGCCCAGTTACTGTTGCCGCTCCTTCTGATTTCTTAATACCAGTTGCTATCCTTTTCTCATTGACAGTGACAAGACTTCCTATCTATAAAAGCGTAAGAACATAACATGGTTGGAGTAGAAATACGCCATTCAGACCCACTGAATCTGCTCTACCATTCAATGAGATCACAATGAGATGCCGTTTCCCGATAATCCTTGTTTTCCTTACTGATTAAAAATTTGTCCATCACATAGTTGAATATACTCAAAGCCTTCTGCAGTAAAAAAATGGATGGTTTTACTACCCTCTGAGAGACAAAACTTTTCTGCATCTATGTCTTAAATGGGCAACACCTAATTCTGAGAGTCTGCCCTTTGGTTCAAGACTCTCTCACAAGAGGACCAACCTCTCTGCATCTACCCTGTCAACCCATCTTAGGAATCTTATATATTTCAATAAGGTTGCTTCTCATTCTTTTAAACTTTAATAAGTACAATCCCAAACTACTCAACTATACGAAAATCCCTTCATACCCACAATAATCCTGTGAATCTTCTTTAATAGCCTCCAATGTATGTCCATCTTTCTTTAGATAAGAGGATCAAAACTGTTCACAGTATTCCAGATGCATGGCATGCAAAGATTGGCAGATTGGAAGTGACTGTTATGATGATGTTGGTGTACTTTAAGAGAGTTAAAAGCAGCAGTATTACCAGACACAGCACCAAGTATTCTCAATAAGGTAACAATGTAACACTTGGTCGAACAACTCGATTAGCTCATTGCCTTGAGACAAAAGCAAATTCTAATTCAGCCCATCAGTTTAAGTTATACCCCCAAAAGCACCAAACTCCAATCCAGTTTGAATTGAATATGATGACAATCTTAAAAGCCAATGACACAATCCGATGCTTTGGGGGTAAGACTGGGGAGGGGGGTGAAATTGAACAGTTGAGAGGAGAACTGCCAAGCCCCAGCATGTAGCAGAATGCTTGAAAAATAGCTCTCTTAAAAGGTACCTTTTCAATCAGTAACCTGTGACGCAGAAATTCCTAAAAAGAAAAGAAGACACAGGAAGATCCAAATAGAAGATCCAAAAGCTGCCTGGTTTTGAGATAAAAAGTGTTGTTTTGTAAATCTTAATTGGGAGTTTTATTGGACTAATATTACAGAAGGGAAGGTAAAAGATAGGTTAGAGGAAGGGCTTGTATATTGTTGTTAGTTAATTATTCTCTGTTATAATTTAAGAAATAAAGTTGTTAATTTTTACTTTAAGTAGTTTTTGAGCCACTTGAACTTTTACAGGTTACTGCACAGAATAAATCTTTTCTGTGTTGCTGGTTTTAAATTAAGCAGGAGAGGTTAACCCGTGTAGTAACAGTGACCCTATGATGAAAAAATTAGGATTGGTATTGAAAAGCAGAAGCAAGAAAGATGTTAATTTTCAACTGCAAATCTGGATAAAATAAAGAGTAACTTGAAAACACTGTCCACATGGAAGGCGTTTGGTGGACTTACTATGGAACTGGATCCAATTAGTTTGCATTAAAGTCTGTACAGCTACTTTGTTTTCCTAATGGAAATATTTGTAATCCTGCCAGGATAAATTATTTTTGGCTTGCATGTATAATTTCAGGAGCCTCCCAAAAAACTGGAAACACATCAAATAAAATATCAAAATCATGCTTTTGAGGTGCGGGGGTGGTGGTATGAAAATACTCCAACGAGCAAATCTTCATCTTCAATATTCCCATTACCCCACTACGCTTTGACAAACTTGAAATCTGATATTCCTACCTATTTGTCATTGTGTCTTTCTCTGTATGTATGTGATTGAATATTTAATATAATTACACCTTCGGCTGCTACTGCAACCCATTCTAATTTTACATGCCAAAGGCTCATATGCAATGACATTTGGAGTTGTCAACTGTAGTTTGGAGCTCTGTCAACTATTTCCTTTGAAGCCAATGGCCAGCTTTCATTCATACTTGAGGTTAGCATATATACACCAGGCATCGAAGTTAAACTCTCCTCATCCTCAGACGACATTCCACATTACTCTGTGAGGAACAGTTGTTGGAAATGATTATAAGTGCATCCGGAATCTGTTCCTATTTTTTAGTTGCTGCCTAGCCTAGAAATGCTGACACCAACTATTTACTATTCCACTTCTTTAGCTGTGACTAGCAATTAAGCCTGGTATCGACTTACAAAAGAAACTTGCTGAACAATGGGGAACACCTGCATATGAACTTGCTGACAGCCAGCTGAGGCTAAACAATGCTCCGTTTGCCAGCTTTGATCTACCACTCTGTTAAAATGCTTCAATATCCAAATCTCTGCCCAGGTTTTTTAGGAGGTTTGTTGCTGTGAGGCCAAGTCAGTTTTCTCACCATATCTTACCAAACTCACCATACTAATTATCAACCTCGTTCTCACGGTATCTCTGATTTCCACTACATCTGACCTTCTGGGACAACTCGCCACACAGTGGGTATCCACTGAAACACTAGCATCCCCTATGTTTGTGCCATTTTACAAATGCTGGAGTGCACTCAGACTATCATTGGCATTCCGAAGCTGCCCTGCTCATTCACGGACAAAGTCAGAAGATGCCAGAGAAGGGGAAGATTGTACCATGATCTCCAAACAGGGACCTGGTGGGCAGGGTGACCCAGAGGAGAGATGTCCACTTCCTGGAGGACCGGTGAGGAGGATGCACTATCAGACGCTGCCAGCCACTCCCAGTATGCTCACAGTCAATCTTTCCCATTGTACTGCTTCAATTTTTACCAACAGTGAGTACTTCACTGTTTCGGTGAGTCCTGAAATATCCTTTCTAGTGGCTGGACTCTTTGTCCCCACAGGATTCACATTTATCCAAGCTGTCTACATTCACTTCCATCCTTCTATCTTTCCCACCTAAATACTGGCGTTTCAGGTGCCTATGCCTTCTATGGTTATTCTTGTCCCCTAATTTGAAGCCAGGAAGATACTGAGTATGGAACAAGCCTTCCTTTGCTCCGCCCCCCCCCATCCCACTATGCCTTGTAACACCTTTTCTAAGCATGCTGTAGTTTTGCCACCTTCGAGTTTCTACTCCCACAGTCCCTTATGATTACATAGCAACCTTGCCCAGACCTTGCAACCCCTAGCCCCAAAGACTAAACTAGTCAAAAGTGAGGACTGCATATGCTGGAGATCAGAGTCAAGATCAGAGTGGTGCTGGAAAAGCACTGCAGGTCAGGCAGCATCCTGAAAGAACAAGAGTGACTATAGTGGTGATTACAACTATTGAGGCACCTTGCTACTGAGCATCATGGGTACAGTATTTGCTCATGTCGACTTTGTCAGGCTGCAGATCCAGTGTGGTTTCCAAACTGGAAGATCTATAACTGACATGGTCTTCACAGTCCAGCAGCTATAAGAGAAATTATGCAAAAAAAGGAGGCCAATCCTGATTGAATACTTTGGTGAAATAAATTAAGACAGTCTATTTAAGCTGCTTGAGAAAACTATTTGTCTTGAAACTGTTCAATGTGAGTGATACACTTTTTCTGTGACCTAATGAAGGGTTAGTTCAGCTTCAATGGGGCAGGATCAGAACAGGGCAAAAGAGAGGACAGCAGATGCTGGAAATCAGAGTCTAGATTAGAGTGGTGCTGGAAAAGCACAGCAGGTCAGGCAGCATCCGAGGAGCAGGAAAATTGATGTTTCGGGCATTAGCCCTTCATCCTGATGGCAAGATGGGTGGCAGATGGATGCCTGTCCTTTTACAGCCTTTCAAGGGCAGTTTCTGCTACACTCTGCAGTATAAGTCTGTGCTTCCAAACCGTAATGCCAGTGCACTATTGAAGTGCCACGGGGAGTTATGATGGGCTGACATGTTGGATGCCAAAGTCCATGGAGAAGGAGATGGTGAGGCAGATGTTCATTTGTCAAGCTGAATCTGCCAAGCGTGATTGTCCTGATTTCCTTTCCAGGTTTCCCCGATGATTAGCTCCTTTGGTGATTTTGGTAAGATGAGCTTGTGAATGTTGTTGAGGAATATGGTGGCATTCACAAGGAATTTAACGATGAATGATGAACGTCAACCATCACCTCGCTGCTGCCTCGCAAGAATCTCACCATACTGCTTGTGAAAAGCATAAAAGATGGAACAAGATGATGTTGGCATCACAATGGGCCTCACCATATTCACTGATTCTGCCACTTATCTCGCCATTGCCCATGTCACTTAATCCTTATAAGATTTCGCCCCTTGACTGTCTATTAATTTCTCTATGACTTTTTACTGATGTTATCATTGCAATCTTTCTCAGCCCTGTATTTCTGCTTAAGTTTCCTATTCTCTCACCAACACTCATGTTACCAGTGCTATCAGTAAGTTCTCGTCTTTGTGAACTCCATCTTTAAAAGTTTTTTAACTCTCAAACTTTGGAAATATTATTCAACTGTTTGTGCAAGTGATTGCTCATCACTTTCCAACTTACTTTTGGTTCTTGGGATCATTTAAAGGCACTATTCATACTCGTCTGTCAGGAATACTTTTCTCATCTGCATGCTGCCAATTACTCAGAGCACATTGGGAAGGATTCACACATTCAGAAACAACCACCCAGTCCCCGTAAATGTGAAAGGAATATTTAGAAACAGTGCGTGGTATGTTACAGAATATGAGATCTCGCCCAATCTGCTGTCTTTCTGGCACTATCAATCTCCCTTGTCTCTCTCTCTCTGCTCTTTTGCTTTTTTATCCGTAACTTTGTTTTTCTTTTGTTTAACTTTCTTGTAAAAATGTTTCCTTTTGGTTGGTTGGTGATCATTGGTGTAGTAGAGGAATATGCCAGCATCATCTGTAAATTGAGGTTGTGGTCAAAATATCGCCCTTATACCTCCCTCGCAATTTCCTGCCTCAATCACTCATACTTTTCCCTTTCTTGTAATATCTTTTCACCACTCCAATTTACAATTCCCTTTCTACCGCATCTTTGTTTACTGACTGCCCCTTCCTCGAACACTTTAAACTATTTGAGCTTATCTTCCTCTCTCTCCTGTTCCACCTTCTCTTCCTTTATCCTATATCCTTTCCTCCCATTCGTTCAGTTGCTTTGTGTGTATGGGGCTCTAACTCTAAGTAATCTCCCAAAGCATCCTTGAACATATTCTCTCATAATCACATTAAAGCTTCTCCTGCTTTCCACTTCTCTCTATGAAATCATATCACATAGACATTGCTTTTTGTCATCATTGTTACCCATGCTGCTGATGTTAATTTCCAATTTCTCCTCACAATGATGTTCCCCAAAACCGAACATAGAGCGAAAGCCCCTTTCCCTTTTCTAACACTAACATCTACTTTCTCCACGTTGGTTTATGCCTGAATTCTCACTGATGCCATCTTGAAGTGAACCTTCTCTCGAATGGCTGTAGAGACTCTTCACGAGGTTCCAGTCAGTATAACAGGAGATATCGTGAAAGACTCAGTTAAAATGTATTTTTAAAGAACCAGAAACATCAAAAACACTCTTGAGGTCCCCACAGAAGTAATCTGAGCCAATACCCAAAACGACTTTATTGTCAAGCAAGCAGCTACCTAGCCACCCACAGGCCAACATCTGACAAGTTGTAATGGGGTGATTGTTCAGTGCCTGAAGTGTACTGCTTCTGTCCAGGCTATGAAATGACTCTAAACACTTGGCTTTTGACATGAAAGGGTGGTGATGGTCAAGTTCACCATCCAAAAATCATAACTTCTTAACTTTCTTGCTCTGTCTGCCTGATGGATATTAAAAATAACTATACACGCCTCTAAGTATTTACCATTTTTGATCAGTGATAATATATTGGTTCCAATGAAACATAAACTGTCCATGTGGATAAATGACAAAATAAAAAACATTTGAGCTCATTTTGAACTCGCCCACCCATTTAGGTTGGACCAAATTGTCTGCTTGTTTTATGACCTGCCCAATTTATTTGTTCCTTGTTTTATTTTATTTTCTCTTGACTGGAGAATAAAATCAGGCATATTTGGGCAGCTGACCTAATCGCGTAAGATTTCCCTGTCCTCATCTCTCACTTCCTAAAATTTATTCATATGAAACACCAGGTCAAAACACAACAATTAGAATGTGATATTCTTCAACCACAATCTAATTGAATGCAGCCGCAGACACAAAATAATGAGGGGCCTGTCCCTGTCTTTAATGTTGCTAACACTGTCATTTTTCTCTCCATGGAGTTTTCTTAAAAGGTTTGGAAAACATTTGAGCAGAAGCTGTTTGAAACTAAAGAAAAAACAGTTCTCAATATAGCTGACTTCGCAAGAATAATATATACTGGGAATACTCAGACTATACAAAAGAAATAGCATCAAAATTCTACTCACATCAAAAATAACTGAGCCCGACGTTTGAGAGAGACTCATGCCTTCAAGTAAAC
Source organism: Chiloscyllium punctatum (assembly GCF_047496795.1). Classification (NCBI taxonomy): domain Eukaryota; kingdom Metazoa; phylum Chordata; class Chondrichthyes; order Orectolobiformes; family Hemiscylliidae; genus Chiloscyllium; species Chiloscyllium punctatum. Next base: position 32,711,815 of record NC_092743.1, read on the forward strand.
ATTTTAATGAAGGCCATAAAATATATTTAAATAGATGAAATTAATTAGATAGATAGATAGAATAGATAGAACAGTACAGCACAGAACAGGCCCTTCAGCCCACGATGTTGTGCCGACCACTGATCCTCATGTATGCACCCTCAAATTTCTGTGACCATATGCATGTCCAGTAGTCTCTTAAATGTCCCCAATGACCTTGCTTCCACAACTGCTGCTGGCAACGCATTCCATGCTCTCACAACTCTCTGTGTAACGAACCCGTCTCTGACATCCCCTCTATACCTTCCTCCAACCAGCTTAAAACTATGACCCTCGTGTTAGTCATTTCTGCCTGGGAAATAGTCTCTGGCTATCGACTCTATCTATGCCTCTCATTATCTTGTATACCTCAATTAGGTCCCCCCTCCTCCTCCTTTTCTCCAATGAAAAAAGGTCTGAGCTCAGTCAACCTCTCTTCATAAGATAAGCCCTCCAGTCCAGGCAGCATCCTGGTAAACCTCCTCTGAACCCTCTCCAAAGCATCCACATCTTTCCTATAATAGGGCGACTAGAACTGGATGCAGTATTCCAAGTGCAGTCTAACCAAAGTTTTATAGAGCTGCAACAAGATCTCATGACTCTTAAACTCAATCGCCCTGTTAATGAAAGCCAAAACACCATATGCTTTCTTAACAACCCTGTCCACTTGGGTAGACATTTTAAGGGATCTAGGTACCTGCACACCAAGATCCCTCTGTTCCTCCACACTGCGAAGAATCCTATACTTAATCCTGTACTCAGCTTTCAAATTCGACATTCCGAAATGCATCACTTCGCATTTATCCAGGTTGAGCTCCATCTGCCACCTCTCGGCCCATCTCTGCATCCTGTCAATGTCCTGCTGCAGCCTACAACAGCCCTTTATACTGTCAATGACATCTTCAACCTTTGTGTCATCTGCAAACTTGCTAACACATCCTTCAATCCCCTCATCCAAGTCATTAATAAAAATTACAAACAGTAGAGGCCCAAGGACAGATCCCTGTGGAACACCACTCACCACAGACTTCCAGACAGAATATTTTCCTTCTACTACCACTTGCTGTCCTCTGTTAGCCAGCCAATTCTGTATCCAGACAGCTAAGTTCCCCTGTATCCCATTCCTCCTGACCTTCTGAATGAGCCTACCATGGGGAACCTTATCAAATGCCTTGCTGAAGTCCATATACACCACATCCACAGCTCAACTCTCATCAACTTTTCTAGTCACATCCTCAAAGAACTCGAGAAGGTTTGTGAGGCATGACCTGCCCCTCACAAAGCCGTGTTGACTGCATTTAATCAAGCCATGCTCCTTCAGATGGTCATAAATCCGATCCCTCAGAATCCTTTCTAACGACAGATGTGAGACTGACTGGTCGGTAATTGCCAGGGATTTCCCTATTTCCTTTCTTGAAGAGAGGAATTACATTTGCCTCTCTCCAGTCCTCAGGTACGATTCCAGTGGCGAGCGAGGTTGCAAAGATCTTTGCAAGTGGCGAAGCAATTGCATTTCTCATTTCCCAAAGCAGCCGAGGACAAATCTGGTCCGGGCCTGGCGACTTGTCAATCTTAATGTTTGACAAAATTTTCAGCACATCAGCTTCCTCTATCTCTATCCATTCCAGGATGCACACCTGCTCTTCAAAGGTTTCATTCACTACAAAATTAAGTCACTATGAAATCTGTAATTTTGAGTTTTGTACATTTTAGATGTTTATTTTTAACAGTCAAAATTTCAGTTAAATAGACAGGTGAAATGTAGTTCTTGAGAAAATTGTAGGATCCCAGCCCCAACCCCAAACACTGAATGGCATTATAACATTGCGATTTTTGAATTGAGTAGATTGCAACTGTTTGGGCAAACACATAAGACTTGTTGCACACAATAATGACCTACAACCAGCAATCAACTGACTTATTTGTTGGTTCTATTGGTTGCGGGGAATGAAGCAAGTGGGTAGGTTCATTTTGGAGTACCGCATACAGTTTTGGTCGCCCTACTAGAAAGGATATTATTAAATTGGAAAGGATACAGAAAAAATTTACAAGGACGTTACCAGGATTGGAGAACTTGAGTTATAAGGAAAGGCTGGATAAGCTGGGACTTTTTCACTGGAGCGTAGGAGGTTGAGGGGTGACGTTAATAAGGTTAATAAGATCATGACAGGCATAGGTAAAATGAATAACAAAAGTCTTTTCCCTAGGGTGGGCAGTTCAAAACTAGAGGGAGTAATTTTATGATGAGTAGAGAGATTTAAAAGAGACATAAGGGGCAACCTTTTCACACAGAGGATGGTTCTTATGTGGAATGAACTGCCAGAGGAAGTGATAGGTGCAGGTATAGTTACAACATTTAAAAGACATTTGGACAGGTACATGAATAGGCAAGTTTAGAGGGATGTGGGCTAAACACAGCCAAAATGAGACCAGTTTAGTATGGAAAACTTGGTTGGCTTGGTCTGTTTCCATGCTGTATGACTCAATGACTCTATGAAAATAGCCAGGAAAGAGAATAGCTTTGAAAGAATCCTGATATTGTGTCTCAAGCTGGCAAGAGGCCTTAACCCTGCCTGTATCTTCGAAAACAATACTATAATACAAATGCCATGCTGTATATGGCATCAGAAGCATGTAGCATCATTTTGGAAGAGTCGTTTCTATATTTTGAAAACAAAGATATTGGATATATGAGCTCAAAATGCTTAAAGCGCCTCATTTGAATAGACAACAGGCCTTACATCTTTTTAGTTTAGCTGGGCCCAACATAGCAGCGGAGTGTATAGTACCAACCCCCAATAAGTACACAAATTATGCCTCTGTATTGGACCCTTGGAGAACATTGAGCACTAAAAACACTGGGTGCGACTCCATCCAGTTTCTTGGCTGTGAAGTCTGGGAATGCCATGAGATAAATACAGTTGTTTCAGACTCATGATGCGTGATTTTCATGCCAGCTGTTACATGTTCTGAGGAAGTCAGCTCCTGTTTAGATACAAAGGATTAGGATCTGTTGTTCCTTCCATTTAACATGAATCATACTGGTTTTCGGCAATCGAATTGGTGAAACTCTAGTTTTTATTTCTATGGATTTTTGAGGAACTATGCTAGAATTTCAGTAATTATATCCAAAGTAATGAACACCTCTGAGTCCATTAATAGTCCAGGCATTGATCATTTTATCACAGATGCGATCTGATGTCTTCCAATCCAGTTGTTTTGATCTAGTAACAACGCATTCAGTTTTTCCATAATTACATGGTACGGGTGACTGGGAGGAGGCTGGGTGGGAGGTGGAGTGAGTGGGAGGGGAAGGGAGGAACCACCTCTTTACTGAGCTGATTTCTATTTTTGTGCAGTTACAGGAAACAACAAAAGGGATTGGAACAATCAGCTGATCGGGAAAGGCTCAAGCTGACGGAAGCCCCTTTGGTCTCAATCAGCACATCCTGTCTCAGTTTCCAGTAATGAAGGGAAAATAAAATCCTTGCAGAACTGTACCAATCTTGGCTAAAGGTGGTGAGAATCTCCATATGAATTCAGATAGACAAAAATGCTTTGTCACGATGCCTCAGTTTTGAATCACAGAATGATAGAAGAAGAGGCCTATCACCATTCATGCCTGGGCCTCCTTGGTAATATTATCTAATTAATCTCTGCTCTTTTGCAAAAACCCATAAAGTATTTGGTGAACTTTATTCTGAACGTTAATGGAACTACATTCACAAACCAATAATATTGCCTCAACTTCCTATATCATTGCCTTAAATTTGTTCCCATTGGGTCATTAGGTTTTCTGGAAAGGATTTTTCCTTACATACTCCATCAAAAATATCAATAATTCTGACCATGTCTTCTTAACCTCCTTGGCTTTAAACAGAACCACCAAAATCTCCATTCTCGCCAAATGATTGAAATCACTCATCTCCACCACTCTGTAGAAAATCTCCTCTGGCATCATTCCTATTGTGTGGTGCTGCCCAGAATTGAACTTAATCTTCCAGCTGCAAGCTAACCTTTATTTAACCAAAGCTTTAATAGAACTTTCTGTTTTCACACTCTATCTCCTTATTAATAAAACCAAGAATAATGCATGATGTGGAGAAGCTGGTGTTGGACTGGGTGGACAAAGTTAAAAATCACACAACACCAGGTTATAATCCAACAGGTTTATTTGGAAGCACAAGCTTTCAGAACACTGCTCCTTTATCAGGTGGTTGTGGAGCATAAGATCATAAGACACAGAATTTATAGCAAAAGTTTACAGTGTGATGTAACTGAAATTATATATTGAATTATGGATTGTTTGTTAAGTCTCTCATCTTTTAGAATGAACATGTTGGTTTCAGTTCTTTCAAATGTAAATCACAGAACTTTTTTGAAGTTATTTCAAAGTTAAACTTTTAAAAAATTCTGTGATTTACATATGAAAGAACTGAAACCAACATGTTCATTCTAAAAGATGAGAGACTTAACAAACAATCCAGGTCTTTTTCAATATATCATTTCAGTTACATCACACTGTAAACTTCTGCGATAAATTCTGTGTCTTATGATCTTATACTCTACAGCTACCTGATGAAGGAGCAGCGTTCCAAAAGCTAGTGCTTCCAAATAAACCTGGTGTTGTATGATTTCTAACTAAGGATAATGCACACATTTTAAATGCATCCTCTCAACATCTACGGTTTAAGTAACCATATAGGAGAGATTGTGATGTAGTGGTAATGTCACCATGGCAGCTGGTTGGACTTAAAGCTGTAAATTGAATTTGAACTCAGTCAATAAAATTTAGAATGGAAGTTAATGTTCGTAATGATGACCATGAAACAATCGTCAAGTGTTATAAAAATCTATTGGTTTCCTCCATGGTATTACTGGGTAGATGGATGTCAGCAACCCATTGTCTTTTGACAGGGTCTAAGGGCCTATTTGGATTATGGTAATAGGGATCAATACTAGTGAATCTTAACAAAAGAAGACTTGTATTTTAAATTGGATGAAATTTAATAATTTAATGCATGATAATAATGAAGTTACATTAGTTTGTTAGACATGGTTACTAAAGACTATGAGGAGCCTGGTGGATAAAGTCTTCATTCAGTGAGATTGTAAAATGTTCTTACAAATTTCTTCATGGAAGATAGCTACTGTGGGACAAAGAGAATTCTCCATTTCCTGTCTTCTGACTTTCTAATTTCTTTTTTTAGACCATGTCCATGGAGCTGTGTCCAGTTCATCAGTGCTTTGTGTAAGCAAATAGATTATTCTCAATCTGCTGACAGATCTGCGTTGAAGAGCATAAACGTTTTAACTTCATCTTGTCCATCAGATGGATGTTTTCCTTCACGCTCCCCCTCACCGTAGTTGTTGTACTCATGTACGAGACATTTCCCCAGCCTCAGATATTGTAATGGAGGATTGCTGCTTACTTAGTACTATCTCTGTCACTGGTCCTCATATTTGTGCTTTGGAAGATGAAGAAGTGAAATATTCCTTTTGAACTGGGGTCATTTTGCCATCTGAAATCAAATTCAAATCCATTCCAACAGTTTGTTCTACTAGATGTGAGTTTGCTCGCTGAGCTGGGGGGTTTGTTTTCAGACGTTTCATCACTGTTCTAGGTAACATCATCAGTGAGCCTATAGAGGCTCACTGATGATGTTACCTAGTATAGTTATGAAACATCTGAAAATGAACCCCCCACCTTAGGGAGCAAACCTACATCCAGAACCTCAATCTGAGCTACAAAGTTTGATCTGTGTATGGTTTTGCTGTCTGAGCGGCTTCACTTAAAAATTTCTTCATGAGTGCAACTTTCGTTAGTTATGTGGTACTTTGTCAAAACAGCTATCAGACCATTCATACACTAGAAAGCTGTTGTTAGTAAAATGCTTGAACATTGTGGACAGCATCACTGTGGCAGCTGGCCCTCTCCTCAATGAATATTCACAGAACTAAAAGCAAAGCACTGTAGATGCTGGAGATCTGAAATAAAACAGAATGGACTGGAGAATCTCAGCAGGTCTGTCATTGTTGCTAATTGTGCTGAATTGTAATGTAGTGTACCCGTTCTGTTTACTGGAGACATTGCCCATGTTTTCATTGTCAAAATGGACATTTTTCAGTTTCTGCAGATAAAATAGAGGTTTCTGCCTTCTCCTAAGCAAAATGAAGAGTTTTCCACCTTTTGTGTCTTAATTAACAATGTCCTTTTTTTGTGAATTTTCAAATACAACCTTGTGCCTGTCACCTTATAGTATGAAGTAACAACGTCCATCGCTGATCATCATGGAGTTTTCTTTTCTTTGACTGGATCCAAGGGCCTAATTGGTTTACAGTGGTAAAGTATCAACAATCTATGTATCTTATGGGTCTTAATCTTAAACAGGATTAGTTATTGCTGATAACAATCAGTTTCAAATTTTGAGTTTGTTCGAGGCTTTTACTAAAACCATGTGGAAACGTGTGAATATCATTCTTCATACATGAGTTCCTAACATGTTCTAGCTTATCCCCACTCAAACCAATATGACAACACCGGATTGGTTGGATTGTGGTGCAGTTGCAAACATTACCCCTTTCAGAATGATTACCTTATCCACCACCCTCTTTTAGGGAAGGAAATCCTCTGTCCACACCTTGGCTGGCCTATATGTAAGTGACTTCAGACCCCCAGATATGTTGTTGACTCTTAAGTAACCTCTGAGATAGTCTAGCAAGCTAATCAGTCCAAGGACAAGTAGAAATGGGCAAATGCTGGCCTTGCCAATGAAGCTCACATCCCAAATAAGAATGAATGTAAAACCACCTGATCTCCCTGTTCCTGAGCTTGTTTAAAATTGGACTGTGTAATTCTTGTTGCCTCTGCTGATTCTTGCCAACAAAATGTCTCACTTCACACCTCCTCTATTTTAAATTTCATCTGTGAAATATCTCCACATTTCAGCAATCTGTCTTTGCCCACCTGAAGACTGTGACTACATTTCTCAATGTTCACTATCTTTACAAGTTTTGTGGCATCTCCAAACTTCAAGTTATGGCCTTAGCACCCAAGTCCAGTTCATTAATACACACCAAAAGGAGAAATGATCTTTACAGCAAACATTTAAAGGCCTCCCTCAGATCTAAAGCGGTTGCTTTTATTATTTTTTCTGTTGTTTCTAATTTTGTATCCATGTTGCTACTGTCCTTTTATTCCTTAGTGTTTAATCTCATAGACAACTTTATTATGTGCTGAGATTCTCCAGCAATTTATGTTTTCATTTGTTATGTGGTACTTTGTCAAAACAGTTACTGGATGATTCACACACTAGAAAACTGTTGTGAGTTAAATATTTTGCTGTGGATGCCATGTAGAATCTGGCCCACTCCTCAACAAATATTCACAGAACTAAAATCAAAGCACTGAGGATACTAGAGATCTGAAATAAAACAGAATTGACTGGAGAAACTCAGCAGGTCTGTCAGCATCTGTGGAGAGAGAAAAACATTTTAAAGCCTGATATGACTGTACTTCATATCTAGAATTCCGAAGAACAGTCGTATTAGATTGAAAGTGTTAACTGTTCACAGGCTGTAATTTCCAACAGGGTTCATGAGATATTAATCAGGAGTAGACATCTTAGTCGATATTCCCCTCCTTTGAGTTTCCACATATGAAGAGCCAGGATTGTACTTGGAACCCCTCTGGTTTATGTAGCCAGCTTCCACACTGAATAATACATTTACACACTTAGTCAGCAATGAGTTTATTCTTGTACAGTTTAGTCAGAAGAATTTACATAAAGCACTTTATTACATTAGATTTACGACATTACATAATCTTCTTGATGGTGTTACAAATTGAGACCCCACGTAAATCATGTCGAACCTTTCCATGTAAGTCAGCCTGAAAATAATTATTTTATCTTGTGTATTAAAATCATTGGTTTTGCTGAATCTAATATAACAAAACCTACAGTAGACAAATAATTATCATGCAGATATAAACATTTGTTGAAAATAATACATATATTTATGTATGCCTATTTAATTTCTGTTCTTACCTCTAACCTTGCGTTGAATTTAAATTTCTAATGAATATTACCATCTGGCATTTCTCACTGATAATGTTGCTGCCTGTGCTATATGCACATGGAACTCAACTGCTGAACACGTTGGTGAATTCTCAGTTGCTGTCATAGATATCTCCAAATCCTTTGTAGGAGCCTAGCACTGCACGTTTAAAACAGTTCACGCCTTACCACAGTATTCAAAACTACAAGACCAAAATGCTGTGGATGCTTCAGAACAATATTGCTACCAGCACATTGAGGTACCAATCTGGAGTATCTCGGTCTTGGGCATCTGCACATACTGGATTAGTGGTGCTGGAAGAGCACAGCAGTTCAGGCAGCATCCCACATACACTGTCCCTGAGGATGCTGCCTCCTTACCCCTAGGTAAGGATCTCTAACTCCTTATGTATTGTAACACTTTTATTTATATCTATGCATTATGGATTATCAAATGCAGCTCTCTCGTGTAGTGTCTAAGACTTTTCTTAACATGCCCATTCTGGACTGGTCTCTTTTCTCTTACTGATCTCAGTGTCATGTCATCAGTTCTGTCATCTTCATTTATATGACTTTCAAGGGGGTTGGTTAGCTCAGTTGGTTGGACAGTCAATTCATGATGCCAAGAGTGCAGGTTCAATTCCTGTGTCAGCTGAGGTTACTATGACAGACTCTCCTTCTCATGCTCGCCCCTTATCTGAGGTGTGGTGACATGCATATTAAACCAGCACCAGTTGTCCCAGTCCAATAAAGGAGCAATCTTATTGTCTGGCAAGACTATGGCAACTTTACCTTTTTTACATAAATCTCATTGCAGTGAAATCTGATGGAAAAGCTGAGAATACTGGCAGTCTCTTTGAAGTACAAAGTTAATGGCCTTCATGTAATACCCTGACCTGTGGCAGGTTACATGATGGTGGGAGTGGGCATTTATTCAGGCAGGAGGGTGGTGGCTGGTCATTCAATAGAGCACCCAATCTCGAATTGGTTGGACACTCCCAACATGTAGGACTTCTGTCTCTGGGGTTTTTGATCCGGGAAATGCCCACCACGATCCAGATTGCCAAGCAGTGGACTTTCCCTAATAGGGGTCATAGGTGTATGGGGAGTTGGGGGTGGATGGGGAGGCACTCTTGAACTCTCCAGGCAGCTTGCAAGACCCCAGTACCTACATTAAACACCATTCAATGTTTCCATTCTGATGTCAGGGAATCAACCTGAAACATTCAAAATTACTGTCTGTCTTTCAAACTGCTCTATCAGTTCATCCTTTGACTCTGAACATTAATTCAACTCTAGTCCCCCTTTATCTCTATCTCTTCTTCGGGAATTGACATCCTCCGCTCACCACTTAGTCAACAATACTATGTTCTGATGACTCGTTTGCACGCAGCAATACCTCATTGTATAACTTTGATAAATGGAGCTGTAAGTCATTGAACAGCTGAATCACTAGCTTTTGGTTTCCTTTGTGCTCCAGCGGTCAACAAAATCTTAATTATTTCCCCTTTTATCAAGAAAATTCTTTTCAGGCCCTTGGGCAATCTACAACATTCCGAGGGGAGTTTGGGGGTAGGCGATGGTCTTGTGGTATTATTGCTGGACTGTTAATCCAGAGACGAGGTAATGTACTGGGGACTCGGGTTCAAATCCTGTTATGGCAGATAGTGGAATTTGAATTCAACAAAAATCTGGAATTAAGGGTCTAATGATGAACTTGAATCCATTGTTGATTATTGGAAAAACACACCTGGTTCACTAATGTCCTATCCGGTATAATTCAATGACTTTCTCACTAAGTCTTTTGGTTTAAATTTTACAACAAATACAGTAACACAAAATGCAGGGAATCCGCAACAGAGACCCAAATGACACTGTAAATGGTACTGGATCTCATCCAAAATATTGGAATGCCCTTTTCCTTTACTGTTGGCTATCCCTCAGTCTCTGAGTAAAAAGATTAGATACAAGTCCCATTCCAGAGATTTAATACCAAAAATAGGCTGACATTTCTGAGGGGGGTCAGTACTGTAACAGAAACATTTTACAGCAGAAATATTGAATCAAAGCCCTATCTGCCCTCTCAAGGAACTGTGAAACATCCATGGAACTAGTTAGGAGTATTACAAGGAAGAACTCTTCAGCATCTTAGTAATACGTTAACCAACCATCATCACCAAACTCTACCGTTCCAAACATGAAAGGTTAATTCTGATTCCCTCTCCACAAATGTTGGCAGAACTGCTCAGTGTTTCCTGAAGTTTCCCAGTATTTCAAATTCCCTGCATCTTTTCCTTTGGTTAGCACTGCTGCCTCACAGTGCCAGAAACCCAAGTTCGATTCCTGCCTCGGGCAACTGTCTGTGTGGAGTTTGCACATTCTCCCGGTGTCTGTGTGGGTTTCCTCCGGGTACTCTGGTTCCCTCCCGCAATTGTAAAGTGTGCAGGTTAGGTGAATTGGCCATACTAAATTGTCCACAGTGTTCAGGAATGTATAGGCTAGGTGCATTAGTCAGAGGTAAATGTATACAAATAGGGTAGAGGAATAGGTTTCGGTAGGATATGCTTCAGAGGGTCAATGTGGATTTGTTGAGCCAAAGGGCCTGTTTTCACACTGTAGGGATTCTAAGGATACTATCTGGTCATAATGACATTGTGGGTTCTTGGACTTTGTGCAAATTGGCTACCTCTAGCTTTTTATCTTCATTACGATATTGACAGAAAACTAAATAAATCTACTGGTTGTGAAGACATTCCTTGGGATATCCTGAGGTGTGGAAGCCTCTGGAGGATTTCCAAGTCAATCTTTTGTTCCCCCTTCGGCTTCAGTCAATGGCTCTGAGAGAAGTCGGGGCATTTGCACTCATACACTCTGTTGAAAGTCGCAATTTCTTATTACACTCAGACTTTCTTTCCTCCTATTGCCTCCAGCAATTCAAAAGAGAGAATTGATTAACACCCAATCACCAATTTATTTATTCATATCGCCTCCTACTTTCTTTTAGCCTTTGTGAAGCCCTGCACTGCAAGTTGAACATTTTGAATAACTTTGACTGAATTAAGATTGATAAATTGCAACGATTCAATTCTGACCACACTGTGGCAGGTCAGTCCCCACATTAGTTTTGTTTACGAGAACAGAAGTACAAACAGGAACCGGTGATCTCAGGGAGCTGGAATGATGTGTGCCATCTGATCACCTAATCAGAGAAAGAATATCGGCGCTTTGGGAGGCGAGAAACTCGTATCAGAAATTGAAGCCTTGAGGAAAATATCAGGAAGTTGAGCTTGTTTTCTTTGGAAAAGCAATGTTAAGATTTCCAAAACTACAAAGGAAATTGACAAGGTTGATCCAGACAAAGCCCTTTTCGGCAAACAACTTGAATCATCAAGACAAAAATAAGGATGTCATGGGTACGAAGCAGAATTAGATATCCATTTATGGCTTTTTGGAAAATAACTGCTGGGAGAGTCAACAAACCATGTTCGAGAGGATTTTCAATTTGTTTCAAAAGATAGGTTGAGAAACATGAGGATTAAAGTAATGCACCTGCACTTCTAGTACTGGAACTTGCTACAAGGAAGAAAGTTTGGTGAATTAGACTACAATATTATAGCCAGTTTCTGTTGTGCTCCTGTCTAATGGAGCATGAATAAAGCCTTAGGAACATGACAGGTAAGTTATTCCAAAAACTAGAGCTCATGGTTTTACCGGCTTCTTAAATTCTTGTATTGAATAAAACATAATCATAAATTATTACGTGTCAATAGCATCTTGGTTGTTTGTATCTTCTTTAAGGAAATTAGTTTTAACACAGGCTAATATCAGTTGCAGGCAAACTGTTAGCAACCATTATTAAGGATAGAATTAACACTCACTAGGCAAAGCACAATTGATAAGGGACAGCCAGCAGGGATCTGTTAAACTCAAATCGTCATTGATTGAGTCCTTTGATGTAGTGACAGGAAGCGTTGATGAGGGTAATGGAGTTCAGTTTGTACATATGGAAGATTAAAATTTATTTGAGATTTATCATAAAAATCAGACTCCATCACAGAGTTAGTTGCAAAATAGCAGCATATGGTTTTAAAGAAATGGCAGTAACTTGAGAACATAATTGTCTAATGAATAGGAGGCACACTTTTCTGACTGGAAAGAAATATACAATGGAATGTCCCAGAGGTTGTGAATGAACAACATAAGTAACATGTTCTTGGCGATAAAGAGTACATTTTTAAAGCTTGTGGATGAGACAAAACTTGGCCATCCACCACTTTAAATATTCCATTGGACATAGGACACTGCCTCTAGGATACACTGCAACAATACAAGGTTCCTTCAATAGTACCTTCCAAACCTGCAATTATCACCCAGAGGAATGTAGGAACACCCACCACTTTCAAGTTCTCCAAGTTACATCAACCTGAACTGTAATGCTTTCACTTTCACTGATAAAATGCTTGACACACTGGAGTCCCACTCCTAACCAAACTACCTAAATGTACTGTGGGTCGATACACATCAGAAGACCTACAACAGTTCAAGAAGTCCACACCAACCCATTTTCAAAGGCATTCAGCAATGTCTAAATCCCATGAACAAATGAAAAATGGCAGTAAATATTGGGGCAGTACAGTGCATAGCTTCCCGGCCTTTGAGCTGGCATTCAAGTCCCATGCAAGGATGTGATGGTTAAGAAAAGTGTGTTCATAACAGGGCAAAACAGGTTGAGCATCTACTTGTGAACAATTCAAACATATACCATGAGCAGACATCAAGAACAGGAGACAGTCAACCATCTGTAGAAGACAATAGCAAACCACTATACTGCCTTGCCATGCATGGCCATGAACACAAGTCCATAGGCACTAACACCCTATCAGGGCACGGTATCTGAAGTGAGGGAGAGTAAATATTAAACAGGATAATAAACGTTCGGAGAGTGTACAATTATAAATATCAAGTTCATGGTTCATGTGTTTTGGTATATATCATTAAATGTTAGAAATTAAAGTTCAACAATAGAAAATAGGCCAAATGCAACTGCAATACATTGAGGTCAAGTGCACTATGTGGTTGTAGTCATGCTGCTTTAAGAGGTTAACAACAAGGAAAGTAATTAAAATATTGGGGTTCGGTAATTGCCAACCACCTGAAACAAATAGCATTTCAGAACATCAGCCATGTTTGTATAATTGCATCTGCATAGAAAGATGAAAGTATACAAAGAGTAGGTGGATTTAATTAGCTAGAGACATAGAGTCTACAAGGCTTGTAGTAATGGCAATCCAGAGGCAGTTAGAGCTAAATTATTTTAAATGCATTCCATAAAGCGTAAATGTCAGGATAAAGACAACACTGAGTAAATTAAATCAACATGGAGATAAGTGGTGCTTAAGAAGGTTCTCTGGTTTCAATCTATTCACAACCACCTGATGAAGGAGCAGCCCTCCGAAAGCTAGTGCTTCCAAATAAACCTGTAGGACTATAACCTGGTATTGTGTGATTTTTAACTTTGACTAGTCCAGGCAAATACCAGCATCTCCAATTCAATCTATCTGGCTATGTGCTTGCTGGGAAAAGTTTGTTACAATTTGGAACTGGGAGAATGGTGTGACTGAAGAAGCAGTTCCAGGTAGCAGCAGTGCTGCTTTTAGCAGGCCCCAGAGAGATAGGGCTCAGGAAAATTACCAGGGAGTAAGGGTTTGTGCCACTGAAAAAGTTGCCGGTGTTGGACTGGTGTGGACAAAGATAAATATCACACAACACCAGGTTATAACCCAACAGGTTTATTTGGAAGTACAGACTTCCAGAACTCTGCTCCTTCATCAGGTAGCCAGTAGAGTAGGATCACAGGACACAGAATTTAAAGCAAAAGATCATATTGTCCACTGAAAAAGGTTAGGCTGAAATAAAAGTGGAGTCACAAATGTTGCTGAACATTGTGCAATCATTAGCCCAATTTCCAAAACCCCCAATATTTACTTTTCTGACCCAATAATGGAGAGAAAATCATTGATGAAGTCACTGAATATAGTTGTTGAATAGAAAATGCCTTGCGTGAAGAAGTCCTACAAAGATGGCCTGGAGCTGAGATGGCTGACCTCCAACAACCACAGCCATTTTCTTTGTACTAGGTATGGTTCTAACCAGCAGAGAGCTTTCTCTCTGATTCCCACTAACTTTAGTTTTGCTACATGTGATTAAATCAGACAGCTCCATCGAAGACCCCACACGAGCATGATAAGTTAAATGGATTCCTCCTGTAATGTAAGATTGTAGAATTCTAAGTCCTTAGTGGGAATAATATCCAAAGCTCAAAACTGATTCCAATTTGGCAACTGTTGACAATTCCATTTAAAAAACATACAAAAATTCTTGCAATGGGAAATGGAAATATTAAATGGTTGCATCAGGACTACGGCTCTAAAGCTGTAACGAAGTTTCAAAGCCAAGAGGTAAAGGAAAAGGAACTTTATTCTGCCTCCTACAATGACAACGGCTGAATAGAAAAGTGCTCAATTCGCTTCTTAAAAATGTGATGTGTTTTAGGCTAGTGCCACTCAATTACCAATCTACTAAATGATAAATGACAGTTCTCCTTGCATGATTGGATTTACTAAGATTGTTATAGGAAAGTGACTTCCTTTCACTGAGTGCCAAGAGATGGCTCAGAATTAGACCCCACTTTGTGAAAATTATGCATCCAAACATGAGTCCCCATATGACAGACTGCCTACTTATAAAATATTAGGAGGCCAACCAACAGTTCAGAGAAATGATACTGAGATATCACACAAGAGAATTCTAACTCTGTTTGTTCGGACTATTTGTCTTCAAATGTTTATAAATTGATAACACCTTATGTCAAGGAGAAGTGAAAATATTTGATGATCTTTTACTCCTCTTCAGTGGACCATGGAGTACTCCGGATGTTTCATACGGTTTTAGAGAAGTTACCAGGCCATGTCAGTGAATTTGCTGAATCCCAGCAGTAGACTACCAGAGATGGACTAAACATTGTGGCTGGATGGTTCATAAGTGTCTCCTCATCCTCAACTCTCAAACAACCAGAGTTCCAAGGAAGGAGAAAGAAAATACAGAAGCACTCCTTAAACCATGATAGCATTACCATTACTGACTCAGAGGAACCTGCTGCCTCTTGTTCAAAATAGCAATCATTTGCCACCAACATGTTTTGATTCCAAATGCCTTAATGATGAAGCAGAGCAGCAGCAGAGAAGGAAAGAAACGGAAGCAAGTCCCACACTTTCGATCCTGGTTGGACATGCATTGCCATTTGCACAATGAAGTTCAGAATCAGCCTGTCCAGTCAGGTGAACACCCATGGTTAAAAATCCACAACCCTGAGGAAATGTCTCCTTTGAATCGAGGGGCACCTAATGACAAGAGATCAAACTGCCCTAGAATTAATTTTCTGATCTATTCTTGGGGAGGGATATGGTGGAATGTCATTGGAGTAGCAAACCAAAATCACAGACTAATGCTCTGGGGACATGAGTTTGAATCTTACCATGGCAAACAATGAAATCTGAATTCAATAGAATTTGAGAATTTAACAGCCATACTATCCCCAGGGCCTTTGTTTAGCCATGAGGACTATATCTCTCAGGTCAGGGACCCCTGGAAGGAAGAATCCCATATAAATACAGGTTTTGTTATGACTTGACATAATTTTACTTTGAATGCCGATTTATTTGTTTATTTACTTTTTCCCTTTTTTGTTCTTAGATATTTACTATACTGTAGTTTTTTTTGTTAATATATAGAGTTTTTCTTTTTATATCCTATTTGTGTTTTGGCAGTCTGGAGAGTAGATTAGTAGTTAGCTTTATTTATACTGATATTGTTACTATACTGTAAAGAGATTACACTATTTTGCATCAGTTTTATTATTTTGTAAAAAACCCAAAAACTTTCTTTCTTTCAATAAAAATATTTATATATAAAAGCTAGCCCAACAGTGACCATGTTGATTGTTGTAAAAATCTCTCTGGTTCATGAATAACCTTTAGGACAGGAAATTTGAAGCCTTACACAATATGGTCTACATTTGGCTCCAGACTCTCAGCAATATGTCTTAACCATTAATTGCCCTGTCCAATTACAGACAGGCAATAAATGTTGACTTAACCCATGAATGATTTTAAAAGTTGCCATCATTTAGTTTTTTTATACTTTAGATGAGAGAGTCAGCTTTTGTTTTCTGCAGTGGTTTCTCAGCAATAAATTCTGTTGAAGAACAATGAGATATCAATGTCAGGATTGCAACAACCAGTAATAGTGACAACCCATTGTCCACACCAATGTGGTAGTGACTACTTCCGATTCACTGGCTAGGCCTCTGCACAAAGGAAAATACTGAGTTAAAATATTCTAAAAGCTGTTCGTTGTCAACACTTATGAAATGTCAAAATCATACAGGAAGCCAACCAGCAGTTCAGAAGAATGATACTAAGACAAGCTTCAACATTCAAGAGAATTCTAACTCTGTTTTCAAAACTATTTGTCTTCAAGTGTATATAAATTTACAATACTTAATGTCAAGGAGAAGTGAAAGTATTTGATGAGATTTACTCCTCTTCAGGGGAGCAATGAGTGCTCTAAATATTCATGTGAGGAGCCATTGATATAAAACAGTTACCCATAAATCCAATAGGGATTTCAAAAGGAACTTCAATGGCTAGAATATAAATTTGCTACCACATGAAATAGTTTAAGCAAATAGTAAAGTTATCTTTAAAGAAAGGTTACATTGTAAAAGAGAAAGAAGTTATTGATCATTCTGGGAGTACCTAATGGTGAGTAAACCCACCTTAACTCTCAGATGGAGACACAAGATCCTATGGCAGTATTTCACAGAGGAGAAAACTAATTCCTCTTGTTGTCCTGGTTAATATTTATTCCTCAGACAATATCACCAATGTAACTTATTTGGTTGTTTGAACATTTTCTTTATTTGCAGAGAACTATTTGAATGTACGTTGTTTCCAGCAAGTGTAAATGAGTCTAATTGCAAGCTCAACTGATTTATCTTAAATTGATTGTTAGTACAGCTATTATTTTACACAGGATTGCTTACCAAGTTTTACCCACTCTCAGAATTTTTGTGTTTTGTAGGCACAGGCTGGTTGAGGAATTCAAGATGGCGGCAGCCTGAACAGTCTGCTGTAATGGGCTCTGTGCCATACCCCAGGCAAGGTGGGCTTCTACACTACCCCACCTCCACATTAGTAACCCCTGAGGAAAGTTTGCAGCATAAAGTAGGTAGAACACATAGAGCCCCTTTAAATTAGGATTTGAAAGATCTGGAGCTGATATGAAGACATTGGAAAGGCAAGGACTGATTAGGGATAGTCAACATGGCTTTGTGCTTCGGAAATCATGTCTCACAAACTTGATTGAGTTTTTTGAAGACGTAACACAGAGGGCAGAGTGGTAGATGTGATCTATATGGACTTCAGTAAGGCATTCGACAAGGTTTCCCATGGGAAACTGGTTAGCAAGGTTAGATTTCATAGAATACAGGGAGAACTAACCATTTGGATACAGAACTGGCTCAAAGTTAGAAGACAAAGGGTGGTGGTGGAGAGTTGTTTTCCAAACTGAACGTCCTTGACCAGTGGTGTGCAACAAGGATTGGTGATGGGTCCACTACTTTTTGTCATTTATATAGACGATGTGGATGTGAACTTAAGAGGTATAGTTAGTACATTTGCTGATGACACCAAAATTGGAGGTGTAGTAGACAACGAAGAAGGTTACCTCGGATTACAATGGGATCTTGAACAGATGGGCCAATGGACTGAGGAGTGGCATATGTAGTTTAATTTAGATAAATGCAAGGTGCTGTATTTTGGGGAAGCAAATCTTAGCAGGACTTATAAACTTAATAGTAAGGTCCTAGGGAGTATTGCTGAACAAACAGTCCTTGGAGTGCAGGTTCATAGCTCCTTGAACGTGGGGTCGCAGGTAGGTACGATAGTGAAGAAGGCGTTTGGTATGCTTTCCTTTATTGGTCAGAGTATTGAGTACAGGAGTTGGGAGGTCATGTTGCAGCTGTACAGGACATTGGTTAGCTATGGAATATTGCGTGCAGTTCTGATCTCCTTCCTGTCGGAAGGATGTTGTGAAACTTGAAAGGGTTCAGAAACGATTTACAAGGATGTTGCCAGGTTTGGAGGATTTGAGCTATGGGGGAGGCTGAATAGGCTAGGGCTGCTTTCCGTGGAGCATCGGAGGCTGAGGGGTGACCTTACAGAGGTTTACAAAATTATGAGGGACATGGATAGGGTAAATAGGCAAAGTCTTTTCCCTGCGGTGGGGGAGTCCAGAACTAGAGGGTATAGGTTTAGGGTGAGAGGGGAAAGATATGAAAGAGACCTAAGGGGCAACTTTTTCACATGGAGGGTGGTGTATCTGTTGAATGAACTGCCAGATGAAGTGGTGGAGGACAGTACAATAGCAACATTTAAAAGGCATCTGGATGGGTATATGAATAGGAAGGGTTTGGGGGGATATGGGCTGGTGCTGGCAGGTGGGACTAGATTGGGTTGGGATATCTGGTCGGCATGGACGGGTTGGACCGAATGGTCTATTTCCGTGCTGTACATCTCTATGACTCTATGACTTTATCTAAAGGAAAGGGAGCTAGAGGAGTGCAGCAGGGAGGGCACTCCCCTACTATGCCGGGCAGACCTGCAGCCATTACCTCGACTCCTGTGGCAGCGCCCTTGAGTTCACTGGAGGAACAGAATTTACTAATGGAGTTTGCAAATCTCAGTGAAAAAAATCGTAGGAGCACTGGCACCAATTACTGCCATGCTGACAAAGCATGAGCAGGAGATCCAGGCCTTGGATTAGCGCATGAAAGCGGTGGAACACAGACCTCAGAAGCCGTGACGGAGAGCTCCGAGGGGTGGGTCCAAACCTTGGAAGATCAGGTTCGGGCCCTGCAGGAACAAGTAGATGGCCTCCAAAATCGAGGTTGGCAAAACAATATCGGCAGATCTTGAGCTTACCTGACTGTGAAGATGGTGAAAACCTCGCTGATTTCCTCAAGAGGTGGCTTCCAGAATTATTGGGCCTGGAGACTGAATCGGGGCAGGTGAGTGTGGAGTGGGCCTACCGGATCACAATGCACAGGTTTCGGGCCGCCCCAGTGCCCCCGCCCCATCCCAGGGCAACTCCAGCATTATAAGGAAAAACATTTAATAATAGAAACAGTCAGAAGACTGGGAAGAAATCCACAGGCTTTGGCTGATAAAGGTTCAAAAACAATGTTTCTTTATGACCTCCCTGGGGCCATAGTTAAGAAAAGGAAGGCCTTTGTTGATGTAAAGAAAAAATTAAGAGATTTAAACATTCAATATTCTCTGAGGTACCCGGCGGTGCTACGTTTCAATTATGGGGGAGCTGTCTACAAGTTCAACTCGGCGAAAAAGTAGAAGAATTTTTGGACTCGCTGAAATGATAGACTTTGGCCAAGGAGGAAGGAAGAAAAGAGGCGTATAGACAATGGCATAATATAACTTTTTTTGGTATCTCTCTCTTTGTTCTTCTCCCTTTTGGGGTCTTGGGCTTTATAGGCTTGGTATTGCTTTGGGGTTAAATCTGGTATGTTTCATATTATATCTGTTCAGAGGTTATTAGTTATTTTATTGTCCTGTTTTGCTGGGTGAGGTGTGGTTACTCCTTTGATGTAAAGATGTGTGCGGTTGAGATGAGGAGTGGGAGGGGTGGGCGTCCATTGTTAACTTGTAGGAGTGTAAATAATAAAATGTATTTTCTCTTGTTTGGGTTTGGGGCCGGCCTTAACTTGAAGGTGCTTGGATGGTTGTGAGGTTGAGAGCTAATGCCCCCTATGGGCAAGGAGGGGTGGATCTCTGGAAATTTGTGCTTTTGTGTTTATTTGTTTAAGTTCAGAATAGAGGTTAGTTTTTTTAGTTTTAGCAGTCTTGGTAGTGTTGGTAGGAATAGTCTTTAGACTTGATAACGTCTGATTTTTCTCCACTTGTCGCTCAGTGAATGGGCTTCTTCCTCTCGGGGACTGTGGACTGTAGTGTGCGGTCACGACTAGTGATCTAGTCAGGTGGTGCACCTGGAATATAAAGGGGAGCCATTCCCCCATTCAAAGGAAAAAGGTGTTTTCAAATCTTAGGAAAGAAAAGGTTGACATTGTGCTGATGCAAGAGACATATTTGACTGATAGGGAACATCTGAAGTTATACCAGGGGGGATATGATAGGGTATTCTCTTCCTCCTTTAACTCCAAAAGCAGAGGACTGGCCATTCTGGTATAAAAGAACATCCCATTTCAGGTGATAGACCAAAAAAAGGATGAGTATCGACAGATCGTCATTCCCAAGGCTCTGGTGCATGTAGAAGAGTATGCCATCCTGAACGCTTACTGTCCCCCACGCCTTCTCTTAAACTTTTAGTTGATGCAGTCTTTAAATTTATGGCTCTTGGGATGCGCCATACAATTATAAGAGGGGACTTTAAATGTCTTGTAGACCCTGGGGTAGACAGGATGCCAAGAGGACTGCCGGGTACACCTTGGCAGTCTAGACAGTTAGTGGACTTGTCTGAGGTGTTGGGGCTAGTGGATGTGTGGAAGTGCCTCCATTGGAATAGGAGGGACTTTACCTTTTACTCCAACCTCCACAAATGCCACACAAGAATTGACATGTTCTTTGTTCCATCAGCGTGTTTGGACTTGGTGTTAGCCTGCACAATTGGGAGCATAAATATTTCAGACCATGCGGCAGTATATTTAGATGTTAAGACCAAAGGTAGTGGAGTAGACACGTGGCACTGGTGCAATGATGTTTCTCTGTTGAAGGATGACAACTTTGAACAGTATATTACAAGGGAGTTCAGGGTTTTTTGGGACACCAATCAGGGTACAACCAGCAATCTGTCAGTGCTCAGGGAGACTACCAAAGCATTCTTAAGGGATATGATTATTTCATACTCGACAACAAGAAGGAGACAGAGAGAGAGCAACAGCAGATGCTCGAGGCCTGGCTGTAGGTAGCCAAATCAGCATATAGACCACCCATGGTCAAATTGCAACGGGTCACGGCTCTCTGGGCTGCTCTGGACTCAGTGCTCACACAAGAGGCGAAGAGAGGCGTCTCCTTTGCAAAGCCAAGACTGAATATGGGGATAAGCCAGGTAGATATCTGGCTTACCCGACTAGGAAGAAAAGTGCTTCACAGTCCATTGTGTCTATCAGGGAGAGAACTGGCAATGTTACTCAGGAACTGAGGAAGATCAATGCCAGATTCCAGGAGATCTATGCAGAGTTATGCAGGTCGGAGGGATGTAGGGATAGAAATGCGAGAGTGGAAACCTGTTTGGAAAACCTGGACTTCCCCGGTATAAACACTGACCAGACCTCCCTTATAAATGCACCTCTGACAGTACAGAAGGTGCAAGAGGTGGTAAGGCAGCTCCAAGGGGGTAAGACACCCAGTCCAGACAGATTCCCGAATGAATTTTACAAGGAGCTCATGCACATAATGGCTAATCTACTGCTGAGAATGTATAGTCACTCATACAGCCAGGACTGTCCTCTGCCCTCTCTTAGGGAGGCTAATATCTCCCTTATCTTAAAGAAAGAGAAAGACCCCAAGCATTGTGCATTGTACAGACCCATCTCGTTGTTGAATGCGGCTTTTAAAATTCTATCAAAGGTGTTGGCTCTGAGACTGGAGAAGGTGCTACCATTATTATAAAAGAGTACCAGACGGGTTTTATCAAAGGCTACAGCTCCTCCAACAATGTCAGGCAGGTGTTGAATATAGTGCAAATATGTCAGCAGAGAACGATTCCGGGTTTGGTGGTCTCCCTGGATTCAGAAAAGGCTTTTGATCGGGTGGAATGGTCATATCTCTTTGTTGTTCTCGATCATTTTGGTCTGGGAGGAGCCTTTAGCAGGTGGGTGGCAGTGTTATACAGAGACCCCAAGGCAGCAGTGATCACAAATGGGGTTAAATTGAGCAGTTTTGGTGTGGGGAGGGGCAGCTGACATGGATGTCCCCTGTCGCTGCTACTGTTTACCTTGGTACTTGAACCACCGCCAGAGGCTATCCGAAAAGACCCTGAAATAATGGCACCGGAAGTGGGAGTTGGGGAACACACAATCACTCTCTATGCAGACTATGTCCTTTTGTTTTTGGCTAACCTCGAAAAATCAATACCCCAGCTAATACAAAAAATTAAGTTATTCGGTAGCTTTTCAGGATACAAGACAAATTTCACAAAATCGGAAGTCATGCCCATGGTTGGGAAGTTTGGTGGAGGTACCAAAACTGGAGGACGGAATGGGCTTTCCTTTTACATTGTCACAGAAAGGTTTTCTCTATCTGGGAATTTTTATTACCCCTCACTTCCGTCAGCTCTACTGCAGCGAACTCTGTGCAGCTGTTTGAGAGGATAAAGCAGGACTTGCAGTGATGAGAGGGACTACCCATATCGTGGCTAGGCCATATAGCCTTGATTAAAATGAATGTTCTTCCATGGTTGCTATATCTTATGAAGATGCTCCCGTTATTACCCAAACAGGTGCTGTGGAGGTTTCCGGGATGGCTTGGATCACTTACTTGGTGCCGTAGCTGCCCCTTAATTAAATTTACCAAGTTGCAACTTCCGCAGGATATGGGGGGGGGGGGGGGGGGTAGCGCAGGGGTGGACTTCCCAGATTTGAGGAGATATTAAATAGGCACCCTGTTGTCATATGTAGATGAATGGGTGTACAATGACCTGAAATCGATGTGGCTTGATGTAGAGACCTCACAGATGAAATGTCCCCTCATAAACATACTGATCATGGATAAGATGAGGTTGGTGGTTGAGCACTGTGAGAGTTGGATTATCATAAGTACGGTAAAAATGTGGAAGATAATGCGGCAGGGTGAAGGCAATTTGCTTAAGACTTCACTGCTCACCCCATTAGTGGGAGCCCCAGGATATAGACCGGGGTCAATGGACAGCGGCTTTAGAGCATGGGAGGATAAGGGAATCCCCTATCTGGGAGATCTACTTGAGGGAGAGGTCTGGATGTCTTTTAGCCAGTTAGGCCAGAAATATGGAATCCCTAATAGGGACCTTTTCCAATTTTTCCAGGTTAGGGATTATATACAGAAGATGACCACATTCTTGACCCAGCCCTACAAGTCGGATATAGAACATAGAGTGCTCCAATGGTGGGGCGCTCTCTCAGTTAGTACCATTCATCATCTTCAGAGAGGGAATGTTCTGGAAGATATGGAGAGACTCCATGAGATTTGGAATCAGGAGTTAGGGGAATAAATCTCATCGGAAGTGTGCAAAGAAATATGGCGGAATGTAAAGAAGCTCTCAATATGCAATAAGGCACAAGTGATACAATTGAAGATCCTCCACAGAGCCTATACGGCGCCAGAGAGGTTAGCAAAGTTTAAGAAAGGATCTTACCCGAAATGTACCAAATGTAAAAACAGCATTGGCACCCTTACACATTGCTTTTGGTCCTGTTACAAGATTTGTGGATACTGGGGGGCCATAGTGAATCAGCTGGAGAGGACCCTGGGATTGGAAGATAGGGAGGATCCAGTGTCCCTCCTGTTGGGGCTACCAAGTTTTCCCTCTTTAGATGAGCACGGGACGATGTTATTCAACATTCTTATGCACTGTGCGAGGAAAAACATCTAATGAATTAGATATAAGAAAAGCGTCCAGATCTTGCAGGGTGGCAAAGATCTGCGATAGAGCACATCCCTCAGGATTACCTGACAAGTATGATGCACTATGGATCAGAATGATTTTATAAGACATGGCGGCCCTTTCTAAATTATATAGACATGGATCTGTTGGTGGTATTGATTAAGGCTTTTATATAGTCACAAGGGCTGTATATGGCAATCCGGGGGCCCCAGGGAGAGGGGTGGGGGTGTGGGGAGAGTGGTGCTGGTAAATGCGGGTATAATCACTGTTGCTCCCATGGACGGGAGCCTTGATGGATGTTTGGTGAGTGGAGCAATGTATTATAGTACAATGTAGTGTAATTTAAGTTGAGTGGATTGTAATTTAATTTAATGTTATTTTAATGTTATGTTATCTGCAAAGCTTTTATTTCATACATTCTTCTGTAGTGAGTGATTTCATTTTAAGTCTTTATCCGTTCATGTTTTTCATTTAAAGGAGTGAACAATAGTCAGTTGGATAGACAGATAATTTAGTTATTATGCTGGTGAATATATTCTCACGTCCTGTGATAGGCTATGGGGTCAATCAACAACAGTGGCAGCTGGATGTATAAATGCACATCATGGAAATTACCATCCCCACAAGCACACCCACACATGGCTCAGCAATGCCACAAGGAAATGATGTCTGCATATATGGAAGCTAACAACACAGACCTCACTATTCAAAGAACATTCACTGGTATTCAGATTCTCCTCACTTTACAATCATCAAAGGTGCTCTTCATATTCACTCCATCAAAACTGTGGTCTTATTTATGAAAATAAATAACTCAGTCTTGCAGCTTAATGGCTCATGCCATTCCTCCAATGCTAGTTTCGACTGTAAAAATCACCATATTTTACTCTTGAATGCAATGAAGGGCCTATGACAAAGTCTTAAATGTCTATATTTGATCTTGTCTTTATTAAGACAGCTGATCATAGCCAGATTGGCTGTAGAGACATTAGAGTTAGCCTCAATACCAGTGGTAAGAGGAACTGGTCAGGAAATGTGTGCTTGAATGCTCTCTCTGCTCTACAGATGCTAAATATTTATACACTTTGTAGTTTTATTTATTTATATATCACACAGACATACACAAACTGGGGCAAAGAGTATAGGATCAGCTTTAACTAAATCCTTCAAGTAGCCAAATTGCTCACACATTGATAGTAAACACTTAAGCAAACTATTTTCAGATATGCAGAGATAACATTAGTTCAGCTCAGGTGGCTGCAGGGAAGACAGATGAAGTCAATACGTAGAGAGTGTAGTTGTTACAGAGTGAAAGACAATGGACAGTATTTAATGTTCTCGCTGGTGGTCTTCTCTTGCTGCACAGACAATTTCAGCACTACTGTGGCTATTCCACACCCTGAGTCAATTTAGTGTTAATCAAGCACTCAGCTGTTGGTGTTGAGATCCTTTACATCTTCAGGCTGGATGTCACGGCTTCAAGACCCACTGGCCAATCAGAAATTGGCAGTGCTCTCGTGCCAGCAGCACCACCAGAAACAGTGGCCAGTGTTGGTACTGCAGTAGGCTCAGGCTGCAGGTTCATTGCTGTAGCCTGAAGTGAAGGTAGGAGAAGGTATGCTCATTTGGTCCATTCAGGGAGGACTCAGCGATATGGGGAAGGCTTATTAGTATTTAGGACAGAGAGAGATCTTCACCCAGAGTTGTCCCTTGCCTTTGGTGGGTTTCAGCATTGGACAGAAGTAGAATGATCTCCTCAAACTAGACCATACCAACCAGAGTTCACTGGTGTGGAGGCAGAGAAGAAAGGGGCTTTAGTTCACAAGGCATGGCTGCCACCCACTGCCTTCCAACCAACCTCCACAGGTGGAATTACAGTCCAGCCAATGGCTTCAATCTTCCCAAAATCTCAATATATTCCCAACATATTCAGATAATTGGAGGAAATTTCTGGACTGGATGGTGGACAAGCAATTTGACAATTCAGAATATCTTGTGGAAATTGATGCTGTGCTTTCAGAGCATGTGACTGAGGAGCATTGTGGGGTCAGAGATCAAGGTGGTCATGGATTGGTCCTTGGGGTAGGGGCAAGTCCCAGACAGAATAGTGCTCAAGGAGGAAAAGGACGATTGCAGCTCAGTTTCTGGAAATAGTTGAATAGATAAGAATGAAACCAGATGAACACAGTTCCATCCTAACTGGACGATGGAAAAGAGGTGTTGAATAAGAGTTGTGCAGTCAGCTTTAAGAAATGCTGGAAGTTTACTTTTGTCATCGTTATAAAGGATACAGTTTGATTTTGGTAAATACTGTTTCGTTAGGAGTAGGAACCGGACTAGAATTCTGGGAAAGGTGGTAACAAGGCAACAACATTTTCAAGATCTGTAGAGGTGCTGTATTTAACAGATGTCATCTCACAGTTCAGACAATGAACTCATTCAGGTAGATGTAAAAGATCCCAGTCCAAAGAATTATTTCACATACTGTCATGGCAACCTTCCGCCTTAAATTAAAATTAACAAAAACAGATGAATGAGTGATTCATCTCATCTGCTGTTGTGGGACCTTGCTGTGCACAGAATTAGCTACTGCCTGTTTCCACAAAGTAACAACAACTGCTTCAAGACAAATCCATTGGCTGTGAAATGCCTTGAATCATCCTGAGGATATGAAAAGATGATAAATAAATGTGATTTTCTCTGTATATCTCTCCAAAATGCATTTCATCCAAAGGTTTTCTGTAATTAATATGGAGGACCATAGTCTTGAGATGAAGTGGACATACTGATTGTGTTTACTTTTGATTGTCTATATTTTTGCTTTGATGAGATGTTAAACTAAGAGACTGTCATTAAAATCTTATGCATTATCTGAAGAAGAGTTGGCAATTGTTCTGGTATCTTGGGCAACATTTGTGTCTCAAATGATTCTATTGAAAAACAGTTTCACTTATGAATTTTCCTGTTTGTAGACAAGTTGTATATACAAGGTGATAGTTATCCCGTCTACATGACAACAATAACTGTCTTTCCAAAGTAAATTAATTCAGACGTATTGAAGATGTCATAAGGGCATTAGTCAGCCCAAGTTCTGTCAAACATTCCAATTGAAACAAAATAAATAAATCACAACTGAAGACTATGTCGACCTTGTCCACAACTCTTGAACTGGAGGTCAAGGTCAGTGTTTCAAAAGTCAAAGCTAACGTGTGAAATCAGTGGGTGAAATTTAATGCAGCCTGCCAATGTAGGGTGCTGGAAGAATAGAACAGGCAAACTTCCATCAGAAAACAGACCCAATTAATTCATTGCAAGGAAACCCCAATGTGAGAATCCTGGTTATGAGTAGTAGAATTTCAATTACAATAACTAATGAGCCACTTGACAGCAATTATCCCTGGAGCCACAGGAATTTAGTGATAGTTTAGGGATGAAATGGGGTTCAGCCAGCTCTCCCATGCATTCCAAAGGCCATCGTGTTGATTTTACGTGCCTCCTAGAGGTGATCACAGGGTATCAGGCATGAAATCCCAATCAAGGGACGCAGAATTGGAAATGGCAAGAGCAGGGGGTTGCAATCCTATGAGCTGCTTTCCTAACAAGAACCTGGTTGGTCTCCCTTATGAGTAATCAATGACTCCACCTCCACCAGCTTCTGAGGCAAAGTTACAAAGTCAAACAGCACTCTTGACAGAAACTGGATCTCTTGTTTCTGTTCTAAAAGGGTCACTTTGGGCTTGATTCCTTTTCAAGGCTGGTCCATTGAGTGCCTGATGGGACTGTCCCACATGAACGATGTGGGATTTGTCCCCAAGCAGTCACAGACAGGTGGATATTCCCTATGGGTAGCACCAAATCCTGGCCGATAATTCAGGGAGCAAGTAGTCAACCTATTGGAACTAACTTCCTATAGAGACGGTGAAAAGATATGGCATTGATTCACTCAAATGCAAATTCAACAACTGAGTAAATAATGTTTTGTTTCAGTGCCATTATCAATGTGCTGGAATTTGAAAGCAGTTTCTCCAGTATGACAGGAAATTGAAGTATAAAGGTAACAACCATTGGGCAAGCGATATTGACATATAATTAAGATTTCAACAAAACAAGTTGCTGCTGCCATTTGAAATTGTTAATTGATGAATCACAAATCTTTTACATTTTCATTGCTTGCCTGAATCCCATTTCCTGATTATGGAATCAGCTGATAATTGCTGGTAAACTCCGTCTAATTTTTGCAATCACTCTTGTGTTATTTTACTGACACTTCATTGCTATTGCTACTCTGAACTTTATTTTCTATCTCTTTTAAATACCATTTACACTGCTCTGCATGTACTGAATCCATAACAACCTGAAGTCAAAAACTTATAGGCTAGATGTATGTGATTGGCTATATCTTATAAATGGGTGGAACTTAAACTTAAATAAAATATGGACAAGGATTACACACTTTGGATCTCTGCTCATTTTGTTTCAATAAAAGTTTCTAATTGAAAATATTGTTGATGAAACATCTCCTCAAACAGGTGGAATCTCCATTAGAAGAATAAAACAAAGGCCACTTTGATGTCTGTGCAGTTGTCTGAATTCGACTCCTGGAAAGTATTGAGAAAGCAAATTCCACGATAAAATGGGCACCTGGGGCTGTATAGGACTGAGATAACATAAAAAGGCTGGAAACACTCAACAAGTCAGCAATACATTTTCAAACATCCCAGTTGAAACAAAATAAATACATCACAACTGTAGACTCTGTCAACCTTGTTCACAACTCTTGAACTGGAGGTCAAGGTCAGTGTTTAAAAAAAATCAAAGCTAATGTGTGAAATCAGTGGGTGAAATTAATGCAGCCTGCCAAAGTGGGGTGCTGGAAGAATAGAACAGGCAAACTTCCATCAGAAAACAGACCCAACTAGTTCATTGCAAGAAGACTCCAATCTGATAGACCTGGTTATGAGTAGCAGAATGTCAATTACAATCATTAATGAGCTACTTAAGAGCAATTATCCCTGGAGCCACAGGAATTTAGTGATAGTTTAGGGATGAAGGAGGCCATCGGCATCAGTCAAAGAAGATCTGAGTATACAAATACAGATATGTGGATGACACCTTTGTAATCGTTAAAAACACAGAAATACAGAACACACACCGAATCATCAACACCACACTCACAGGAATCCGATTCACTAGAGAGGAAGAAAAGGACAACCAACTCCCGTTCCTAGACGTGATGGTACAGAGAACACCGAACGGAGAATTCACCACAAAGGTATACAGGAAAACCACACACACAGACCAAGTCCTGAACTACAAAAGCAACCACCCTAACACACACAAAAGAAGTTGCATCAAGAGACTGTTCAAAAGGGCCACAACACACTGCAGCACACCAGAACTGCAAAGAGGAAGAAGAACACCTCTACAATGTATTCACCAAAAACGGATACCCTCGCAATTTCATTAACAGATGCCTAAGGGAAAGACAACGGAATGAGGACATGCCACAACCCAAAGGACTAGCCACACTACCATACATCAAGAGCATTTCTGAAGTGACAGCCAGACTACTACGACCACTCGGACTCATAACAGCACACAAACAGATAGCCACTCTCAGACAACAATTCACCAGGACAAAGGACCCAATACACATCATGAGCAAAACCAACATAGTGTACAAAATCCCATGCAAGGACTGCACAAAACACTACATCGGACAAACAGGAAGACAGCTAACGATCCGTATCCATGAACACCAACTAGCCACAAAACGACACGACCAGCTATCCTAAGTAGCCACACACACAGATGACAAGCAACATGAGTTCAACTGGGACAACATTACTATTATAGGACAAGCCAAACAGAGAACAGCCAGGGAATTCCTAGAGGCATGGCACTCATCCACAGATTCTGTCAACAAACACATCGACCTGGAGCTGAAAATGTGTTGCTGGAAAAGCGCAGCAGGTCAGGCAGCATCCAAAGAACAGGAGAATCGACATTTCGGGCATCAGCCCTTCTTCAGGAATGAGGAAAGTGTGTCCAGCAGGCTAAGATAAAAGGTAGGGAGGAGGGACTTGGGGGAGGGGCGTTGGGAATGCGATCGATGGAGGGAGGTCAAGGTGAGGGTGATAGGCCGGAGTGGGGTGGGGGCGGAGAGGTTCTGCAAGAACACCTCTGGGACACCCGGACCACCCAACTCAACCACCCCGTAGCCCAACACTTTAACTCCCCCTCTCACTCCACCAAGGACATGCAGGTCCTTGGACTCCTCCATCGCCAGACCATGGCAACACGACGGTTGGAGGAAGAGCGCCTCATCTTCCGCCTGGGAACCCTCCAACCACAAGAGATGAACTCAGATTTCTCCAGTTTCCTCATTTCCCCTCCCTCCACCTTGTCTCAGTCAAATCCCTCGAACTCAGCACCGCCTTCCTAACCTGCAATCTTCTTCCTGACTTCTCCGCCCCCACCCCACTCTGGCCTATCACCCTCACCTTGACCTCCCTCCACCTATCGCATTCCCAACGCCCCTCCCCCAAGTCCCTCCTCCCTACCTTTTATCTTAGCCTGCTGGACACACTTTCCTCATTCCTGAAGAAGGGCTGATACCCGAAACATCAATTCTCCTGCTCCTTGGATGCTGCCTGACCTGCTGCGCTTTTCCTGCAACACATTTTCAGCTCTGATACTCCAGCATCTGCAGTCCTCACTTTCTTTTCACATCGACCTGGACCCAATATACCGGCCACTGCAACGGACAGCTGGAACAGACAACCGGAAGCGGCAGAGACAAACCACTATAAATGCCGGAGGAAACAACACAGAAGCGCTTCACAGGAGGCTCCCAAGCCCTGAGGATGTCACCTAGACAGGGGACGAAACGTCTGCAACACAAATTCCCAGCTCGGCGAACAGAACCAAAACAACGAGCACCTGAGCTACAAATCTTCTCACAAACTTTGAATACAAGTACCATTTACCAGCTTTTTGCCCATCGCTCTAGAGGCTACGTTAACGTAAGTGAATACCTAAATACAATGTAAATGTTAAGAGAGTTTCCAATTCATCCACCCTTTCAGGCCGTGAGTTCCAAATCCCCAACATTCTCTGGGTGAAAGAAAATTCTTGTCAACTCTCCTCTCAGTTTTCTATCTCTCATTTTACATCCATGCCCTCTGGTATTGACCCATCTACTAATGGAAACAATGCTGTATTGTCCACCATCTCTCTGCCCCTCAAATCATATGTACCTTTCTATGATCCTCTCTCAACCTTTGCTGTCCCAAGGAAAACAGCTCCAGCCTAAATTTCCTCATAGCTGAGACTCTCTAGCCCGAGCAGCATCCTGATACACCTCCACTACGTCCTCTCTAGCGTTGTCTCAGCCTTCCTATAATGTAGGAACCAGAACTGCAGTTATGTCTAACCAGCATCATGTACAGATCTAGTAAAATCTCCCTGCTTTTGTAATTCTATGTCTCGGCTAAAAATGCAAGGGTCTGTATGAGTGATTTAGATAAGGGAACTAAATATAATATTTATATGTTTGCAGATGACACAAAGCTGGGTGGGAAGATGCAGATCCGTCAGTGTGATTGTAAGTGAGTGGGCAAATGCATGGTAGATGAAGTATAATACGGATAAATGTAAGGTTATCAACCTTGGTACCAAAAACAGGAAAACAGCTTGTTATCTGACTGCTAATAGATTGGGAAAGGGGAAGGTGCAATGAGATCTTTGTGTCCTTGTACATCAGTCAGCAGGTGGTGAAGAAGGCAAATTGTATGGTGGCCTTTATAGCAAGACAATTTGAGTACAGGAGCAGGGCTTCATGAAGTGGAAATTATGCCTGACACATGTTCAAGAATGTTTTGGGGAGGTAACAAATGGGATAGATAGAGGGAAGCAGAGGATGTAATATCTTTGGATTTTAAGAAGGTGTTAAGTAAGTATGACACATTAGGCAACTTAATAGAATAACAGCTCATAATGTTGGACATAATGTATTACCATGAATACAGAACTGTGTAACAAATAGAAGACAGACAGTTGGGAGAAGGGTGTATTTTCAGGATGTAATCTGTAATTAGTGGAGTGCTACAGGGATAAAGGCAGCAGCTCTAATTATTTACAGTACATATTAATGATTTGGATAAGGAAACTGAATGTACTACAGCCAAGTTTACAGATAACTCAAAAATAGGTGGAAAGGCAATTGGTGAGGATGACACAAAGAGTCTGCAGTAGGATATGGAGAGGTTAACTGAAGGGGAAAATCTTCATAGATGGAATATAATGTGGGGAAAAATGTGAGGTTGTGTACTTTGGCAGGAAGAATAGAAGTGCTGAAAATTATTTAAATAGGGAAAAATTGCAGAAAGTTACAGGGCAGAGGAATTTGGGAGTCCTCATGTATGAACCACAAAAAGCAAGCATAAAAGTTTAGCGGGTAATAGAGAAATAAATGGAATGTTAGCCCTGAGGAATGGAGTATAAACGTCAGGACATCTTGCTAAAATTATACAAGGCACTAATCACACCAAAGTAGCTATAATACTTTGAATAGTTTCGAACACCAGATTATACTGGCACTGGATGCCATCCAGAGAAGGTTCACTTGGCTGATACGAGGAGAGGTTGAGTAGGCTGTGTCTATACTTATTGGAGTTTAGAAGAATGAGAGGCCACCTTACTGAAATGTAACAGATTCCTAGGAGATTCAATACGGTAGATGCAGAAAGGTTGTTTCACCTTGGGACAGTTTAAGACCAGACGGCATAATCCCATTTTAAACCAAGACGAGGAGGAATTTCTTCTCTGAGCAGGTAGCAATCTGTGGAATTACTTATTGCACAGGGCTGTCGATGCTGGGTCATTAAGTCTGAAGCTGATATACATGAGGAAAAGGCAAGAAAGTAGAGTTGAGTATTATTAGATCAGCCAAGATCTCATTGACTAGCAGGGCAGTCTCGATAGGCTGAGTGGTCTATCTAATATCTTATTGTCGATCTTGTGAAAGTCTGTCTTTCTACTTCCTGACCTGCTTAACATTTCCAGCATTTATTTTTCATTTTTTTATAACAAAAGGGAATTCTGGTAATTAAATGGAGGGCAGGAAAGATAATTTTAAAAAGCCAAAAGGGAGAGCTGATAGGTTTGGCAAAGGAAGAAACAAAATAGTGAAAAAAAAGTAAGATGGAAGGTCATCATGCATTATTGTTGGGCTCAGTGTTGTGTCTAGAAGGAGTGTCAAGTTGAAAGACAAGACGTTGTTCTTTCAACTTATTTTGAGCTTCCCTGTAAGATTGTAGAAATTCAAGGACAGGGAGGTTAGAGTGAGAATAAAAGTGGTGGGGGGGGGGGGGGGAGGTGGGAAGATTCAAATGACAAGAGACAGGAAGTTCAATGTGATCCTTGTGGAATAAAATAAAGTTTGTGTTTAGTCTCCCCAGTGTGGAGGATGCAACAGACTAAACTAAAAGGATTACAAGTAAATCATGGTTTCACTGGGAAGAGACTTGCTAGCCGAATGGAATAAAAAGTTGATGGATCTGTAGAAAAATGGTGGGTAACTATGATTCAAAACTGTCTGTTCCTGTGAAAGGTAAACAGCAGCAATAACAAATTTGGGCTTTCCAAAGGAGATTAAAGCAGATTATCAAAATAGAAGCTTGGCAAAAAGAGTTAGGTTTCAGCAAATATAAAATGAAGAACTGGAAGTAGAAAAGTGGAGATGGTGTAGCAGAAATTCCAGAGCTCAATTCTTTGGGGGAACCCATGATGTGTCAGTAATTAAACAGGTCAGATTTGGAGGTATTGGAAGTAATTCCGTAGAAACTGGCAGAGGTTACTGAGACTGCACAAATTCAAATTATCCAGCCAAACCTGTTCTTAGCCTGAACTTCACCATTAGTAAATTCACTTCTCTGTGCATTGATTAGATTAGATTAGATTAGATTACATTTCCTACACTATGGAAACAGGCCCTTTGGCCCAACAAGTCCACACCGACCCTCCGAAGAGTAACCCACCCAGGCCCATTCCCCTATCTTATACTTACGCCTGACTAATGCACCTAACACCATGGGCATTCTCACACAGACTTCAAGTTCTGAACCCCAAGTTTG
This sequence comes from Chiloscyllium punctatum, assembly GCF_047496795.1. Lineage (NCBI taxonomy): Eukaryota > Metazoa > Chordata > Chondrichthyes > Orectolobiformes > Hemiscylliidae > Chiloscyllium > Chiloscyllium punctatum. Next base: position 32,745,758 of record NC_092743.1, read on the forward strand.
GAATTACTTATGCCTTCTTCATTCATATATCAAACTGTCTCTCAGTGGCAAAAATGGTTAGGAATTCAATGTCTATCCCACAGACTTAAGCATTGAAATTGACCGACTCTGCACTGCGAAAGGTGCTGTCTTTCAGAAATGAAGTTAAATTGAAATGAAGGCATTCTCGGCTGAGAGTAAAAGGCCTAATGGGAATATTCAAAAAGGAACAGCAGAATTCTCCCTAGGTATCCTGGCCTGTATTTATCACTCAGTTGACGTCAACAAAACAGATAATTAGGCTTGTAATATGTTTGTGTAGAATTGTTGTAAGAAAATTAGCTTCTACATTTTCTGAATTTTATCAGTGATTGCTCTTCAATAGTACTACACTATTGTAAAGTGCTTAAAGGCATCCTGGCATCATAGGAGTTGCTCTATAAGTGCATGTTTCTCTTTCTTGCTATCCTCCTCATCTTTTCAATCTTACTATTCTCCTGTATTGTGACAATCATCCATGTTCTTAATAATGAAGTACTGCCGGGTTCTCAGGAGTCATATTAGAATCAAAACATTAATTTTGTCTCTCTCTATCTCTACAGATGCCATCAGATCTGCTGAGATTCTCCACGTCTTTGTTGTTTTATTGCTGCCTGTGCTGGAGTTGGGATGATTTACAACTCTACATGGTAATTTAACTGAGGTTAACGAGTGTCTTACATAAATTCAATATCTCCTCTTTGCTTTGTACTCGAAACCCCTATTAATAAAGTCAACACTGTATGCTTTATATGCTGCTCCTTCTCACTGTACTGCCAACTTCAATGATCAATACCTCTGCTTCTGCACTCCCTTTAAAGTTGTGCCCCTTATTTTATATTTTTGTCTTTAGCTTATTTTTATAATCAAACCTGTTCAGAGATGTTATTACACACCTCTGGAACAAGCAGGACTTGAACCCAGGCCTCCCAGTTCAAAGATAGGGACACAAAGAACACAAGAGGTCCCCTTATTTTGTATTGTTTTTCAGTGTTCTTCCAACCAAAGTGCATCACACCACACCTCTCTGCATTGAACCTCATCTGACACCTATCTGCCCACTCCACCAATTTTTCATTGCCATTTCAGAGTTCCACATTGTCCTCTTCACATTTTACAATTACTTCCAAGGTTAGTGTCATCTGCAAACTTTGAAACTGTCCCCCACACACCAAGACCCAGCTAATTAGTATATGTCAGAAAAAGTATGGGTCCCAAAATTGGAGAACTCCACTTCAAATCTTCCTCCAGCCAAAAATATATCCACTGACTTTCTATTATCTATCGCTCAGGTATGATTTGGAGATGCCGGTGTTGGACTGGGGTGTACAAAGTTAAAAATCACACAACACCAGGTTATAGTCCAACAGGTTTAATTGGAAGCACTAGCTTTTGGAGCGCTGCTCCTTCATCAGGTGGTTGTGGAGGGCACAATTGTAAGGCACAGAATTTATAGCAAAAGTTTACAGTGTGATGTAACTGAAATTATACATTGAAAATTACCTTGATTGTTTGTTGAGTCTTTCATCTGTAAGAATACGATGATAGTTTCACTTCTTGCATGTGTAAATTACAAAACTTTTTAAAAAAAAGTTACATTCTCAAGTCAACTGTAACAATTGGTGTCAGCGCAGACAATATGTTGAAGGTGTTAGCCCCCTATGTTCCCTCACTGTGCCATATCGTTTAGGCTGATTCTAATTTAAAAAGTGAGTTAACAGAGTTTTACATTGATTCATGCAGTTTTTGAGCAAAGTACAATGTAACTCTGCAAGTACAAATTCACCCCACAAATGTGTGTGTGTGTGTGTGTGTGTGTGTGTGTGTGTGTATGTCTGTGTCTTTGTCTGAGGTGGGGGGATGTGAGTGTCTGTGAGAGAGAGTGTATATGTGTGTGTGTGTGAGTGTAAAGTGGTCTAAGTATGTGAGAGGATGCATGTGTGAGTGTGGGATTGTGTCTGTAGGAGTGTGTGTGAGTGTCTGTGTATATGTGTGTGTGTATAGTGCAAGTCACACCTGTAGTGTGACTTGACACACACACACGATACATATACATTTGTGGGGTGAATTTGTACTTGCAGAATTACAATGTACTTTGCTCAAAAACTACATGAATCCATATAAGACTGTTAACTCACATTTTAGATTAGAATCAGTCCAAACATTATGGCACAGACAGGGAACACAGGGGGCTAACACCTTCAACATATTATCTGCACTGACATCAATTGTTACAGTTCACCTGAGAATGTAACTTTAAAAAAAAGTTTTGTGACTTACATATGAAAGAAGTGAAACTATTGTGGTATTCTTACAGATGAAAGACTCAACAAACAAATCAACTCATGTGTAATTGCTAGGATTAGTTTTACAATCTTGCTTGAACAAGGATGTAATGTTAATAATTCTCCAAAACACAAGTGTTCAGATTTTCCAGACTGGGAGTTGAATGCAAATTAAACCCATTTTCATGACAGAGCATTTTTTCCTCTGTGTTGAAAAGAAAATTCTTCTTTACTCTCTTACAATTCCATCCTACCTCAACCTTTTAAGATGACACTCTCATGCAATTATCAATTCAAAATGGGGTACTTAGAACCAAAGTGGAGTTGAGCATTTCTAGATGACCATTTCTTTTCTACATATGGAACCAAAGACTTCTGGTCTAATATTTATATCGAGACAAGTCATCACAATGTTATTCAAATAGAAAATGGTCTTTCTGGACATATCTCTGAAAATTTTTAAAATGCAGAAGACTGTTCCTGTGTATAATGGCTGTCCTTCTCCAAATAATTAAAGAAAAACTGGTTTCACAATACAGTTGGCAGACTTTATGACTCCAGATATGAAATCCAGAGAATGGATGTGAAGAAAACCCTATTCTACCACAACTACATGTGAATGTATAAAGGGGAGGTGACAGCCTAATGAAATTATCACTGGACTGTTAATCCAGAGACTCAGGTAATGTTCAGGGGACCTGGGTTTGAATACTGCCATGGCAAATGGTGGAATTTGAATTTAATAAAAATCTGGAATTAAGAGTCTAATAATTACCATTAATCCATTGTTGACTGTTGGGCAAAGCCCATGTGGTTCACTAATGTCCTTTAGGGAGGAAAACTGCTATGCTTACCTGGTGTGGCCAGCATGTGACATCAGACCCACATCCAATGCAGTTGACTCTTAACCGTTCTATGGGCAACAATACTGATCGACCAGTGACATCTTCATCACTTGAACAAACTTCTGAAAATTCAGACCTGATTGTTTATTGTTGTAATCTAATTTCTGATAAGGAGATTTAAAAAGACACATCTATGGGCAGAGAGGGAGAAATACCTAGAGCAGCAAAGAAGCAGGACCATTCCTAAGATAGACCAGTTGTTCATGATTTCATGTTGGCCTTGACTTCTCTACCTGAGGAGTGAAAGCAGATTTCACTTCAGGGCTTTGAGATTGCATCTTAAATGGAGTGGAACAAGATAAATCTGCAACAATATACAATAACCAACAATCAAATCCATCTTCCTGAAACCACATTTCACAGATCAAAACAGGATTACAGGCTTGTATCATTTGAAGACTTCATCCTGAGACAAAAATAGTGCCACAAAATAAAACTCTTGAACATCTAAGATCTGAATGCACACTACCATTTTGGATGTTGTCTAATAATTTTTTTTTAATATACCATTGAGAAAACCTGCCATTTATTTGTTCATAGCAGTAACCATACTCAAGAGTTAAAACATTAATTTATAAACATGCTGTCTTCAGTCATTTGAAAGCCATCCCTATCATCTCTCTGCGGTCTGAAACAAATGTGGTTATACTGTAAAGCAGTAAATCGGCAAGTAACTCATTAAGTGCATTATCAATAGAACGCTCCTTCACCTCAATCATTTCAATAGGTCTTTCTGCTGCATTTAACCTGTTTAAAGTCAGACAATGGCTGTCTGAAATAAATATTGCATTTTCCAAAACCCTATATTCCCTAGTGAACCTGCATTTCCATTTATGAAACCAAAGCAAATGCGCTGCAAAGCAATCCATCTACAATTAGCCTGGTACTCATGCAGATCAATAGAAAGACACTTGGCCCTTCCTGTAATAGCATACTGTTCCATAGCATATCTACACCACTGGCTTCCTCACTAATGCAGAAACCACAACTGTCTCTCATAACAGTAACATACTGTGACATGGTACAGCCCTCTCATTACAGACATTTGTTATAGCTACTTCACTAATGGAATACACTCTCTCTCGCTCTCTCTCTCTTTGTCTGCAGCATACATGTCACTGTCACATGCTCTATTTGAATGATGTCATTTAGCATTGAGCTTGGATTTCACAAAATCACTACCCAACTTCCCTTGATAGACGAATGATTTTATCCACTCAGAAAATAAGGACGTGTGTTTTTCTAGCGGCCTTTCACAGGTTCACAAAGCCTTTTTGAATTTTAGGCACATGTAGGTAGCAAGGTCCCGTGAATGATAGTGAGATTTTGATCTTTGAGGCAGGCAGCAGGGTTCAGGAGACTTGCTGGCTCAGTGCCACACCTCAGGAAGCTTAGCAGCTAATGTGTGATTTTAGTTCTAACAGCACTTGGGGTCAATCATCCTCAGAAAAAGATTTTGAAAAAGCGACTAGGGCTGAGGCAAGCTGGTAAAAGGGCCCACCTTCATGTTCTGAGACTTTATCCCAATTCCAATAAAGATAGAAAAACAAAAGCAGCATTCCAGCCTTCACCACTCACACCCCACTTCTCATACACCCTATGCCCAATCCATGCTCACTCATGCCACTTCATATCCCCCTCAATAGCATGTTATGTTCACTATCCACTCCCCTCTTCCATGGTCCCTCATGCTCTCTATACCAAGCACTTACATTGCACTTTCATTCACTCTCAGCAAGTATAGTCCCAAAACAACAATCCTCAGGCTTGAGACCATGCCTAGATTTAGATTTTCCTGGATTTTGAGGGTCCAAACTATATAATGCCTGCAAGTAACAAACATCCTGAATAAAGCATATAATCTGAATGTAATAAAGACACCTTTAAGAGGTGATTACCTCTTTAAAGATATTAGAAAACAGGTTAACTTGAAAGTCAAGTTCAACGAGCCCTTGGGACCAGGACCCTGCTTCATCAGACACATTGAAACATCAAGCATACAATCACAGAGCAAAGGATGTCGACCAAGCAATGCTTCCCTCTGCTACGTAGCTGTTTTAATAGTGTATTGGATGTCTGGGTTTTCAGCCAGAAATGCATATTTGGGCTTGACTAAATAGACTGACATCTATTGAACTGTTGAGACAGCTTCACTCAGAAATCAAAACTATTGATTTCTCTTGCTTTCTGATTTGTTCTGTCAATTGCAGAATGCTCACTTAAACAAGATAAAAATATTTTATGCGCTACCTTTTCTGCTATTAGTAACTTAAAAAGGCTGAATAACTGACTCATTTGTAGGGCGATAGTGAAAGAGGATTTTTTTTAGAATGTGGAGACTTATAGTAAAGGGCTGTACTTCAAGTTTTTCACATATTATTTTTACTACAGGAAGCGTTGGTTTTATATAGTGTGTGTAGTGAATAGTTGAGCATAGAAGTGACATAGTTGGTATAAAGAATGCTGGGGAGTGAGTAGAAGGGCATTACTTGGCATGGAGGTTATGGAAAGCCATGGAGAATTGTATGTGGAAATGTATAGTTTGGTTTAGGGACTAAAGAAAGACCTTCTGATCTTACATACCTTTCAAAAGGTTTACTCGTCACTGAACTATAAGTCATTTAAAAACTATTTCATCTCCAAGAAAACTGCAGAGGACGAGGATATGCCTATCTCAGCAATGCAGCCAGCCAATTAGAAAATCCAATCTAATTTGTTTCACTGAAGTTAGTTGAAGGGATCAATGTTGGTCAAGATTTCAGTAAACGCTTCTCTATAATTTTTCAAATTGCGCTGTGAGAGTTTGAACATCCATCCAAAAGAGGAAAGTCGAGAATACGCGAGAATATCCAAGAAAAGAATTCAAAACCAATTTGCAGAAATATCATGCCAATGAGCAAGTGGTTACAATCCCATGTGCAACAATCCCATGAGGAGATAGCAGAATTAGCTAGTGCTCATAAATTCAAATGTAAACCAGGTACAATTCTTCAGAAGACAAATTTCGTGACAAAGTGTATGAATAATTTGAGATGTGATATGCACTAAGTTTAACATGCTTGGGATTCCCAAAGATCTTTTTTCCTCACATCATGTCTAGGGCTGCTGTATACCAATCAATGAAGATTGATTGTAAGGATTAATCAACAACTTCATTATCACTACCTAATGCAGAGAAAACCACAATGAATGCACAAAGATTCCAATTCAATGACTCTTTATTCCACTGGCACCAATCCTCTTACTTACATGGAAAAATATTACCTTAAGAAGAGGACGTCGTTACAAGGACTCAACATTTTGCCAGATATTTCAAAGGAAGAAATCAAGTGAGTTGAGAGATCAGCCTCAAACTAACTCAGAGCTGGCTGACTGTTCTTCCTGTGAGTGCAGTATGAAGTTCCACCTCTCCTCCTTTCAGCCAGGTCTTTTGAAACTCTACATTTTCCTTTGCATTCTGCAGTTATTCTTCCCCCTCACCTTTGCTTTAGCTTCCCTGCTATCTCTGCAGGAATCTCTAACTCCAGATTCTCCATTCCATCTTCATCAGAGATCAGCACCACAATGAGCAGCTCATGTGCGGTCCCTGCTCCTTCTTCCATTAACAAAGATCTCACAGGCTCACCTAGATGTTCTTTTCCTTCACTGACAAGGCCCATTGTTCTTCCTTTGGAAGCAGCACCAAGTTCCATCTCCTCTCCATGCCCTGAAAACCTTCTGAAACAAAAGCCAGAGAAATGCCAGGCACAGAAAAATCCTTGCCCTTCATCATTACCATCACCTGATGGCCACAACAAACCCGGGCCAACCATCACCACAATAACCACAGGGTCCCGAAGAGGAAGAGACCATGCAACCATCTCCACCTGGAAAACCAGATGGACCTTGGTCTTTGCTTGTCCAATAATCTGTATGTTCCTTGGCAATGCAAGATGGATTTTCTCTGTTGTTGTTGAGAAATCAAGATGAAAGCTCAAGACTAATATTGCAGACAATGGCAAGGTGCAAAGAATAGGACAGGAGCCTTGATACTTCAATAAGATACCAAGCTTGACTTCTAAATGTTTGAAAATTGTCAGAGGGAAGGAAAGATGACATAGATGGGGAGTTCTTTGGAAAGAGTGAGTTTATGAAATGGTACAATTGTAATGCTCAATAGGTGTTTGCATCAGATACCTGCACTATATTGGTAAATGTGAATTCCCAGCAAGTTTACTGTCCACCTGAAATATCTGTTAGTGTTTTTGCAACACAAATCAGGAGGTTAATGCCTCCTTGTCGGTTTTAAAGACACCTAACCAGTGGTCCATGAACCACCTAACAAAAGCAACATTTTTAAAAAGTACTAACATTCATCTGGATCTGGATGAACAGACATGTTTCTCTGGGCTCTCTACTACTACTGCAGGTTAGTGTCAGCCTGCACTCCCTGTTTCCATGTCTGCCCCAGCTATCAGCAAGGCAGACTACACAAGCTCAAGTTCGTCCCTGAATTATTAAAATAATTCCAAAAGCACAATTTGCATAACTGTGAACCTAAAGATCTTCAGACAAAAAGGAGGTGATCCATCTAGATTCCATTGTGTGATCGCAACGTCTCAAGATGCATAGTGTAAGGAGAATGTATAAAATGGAATTACTGGAATTTTGGAGAAGAAAGTGCCCAGGGATTCCTTGTCCTTCTAGATTCACAGAAGGTTTGCCAAACACTTTCACAGATACTGCTTCACAAGAAAACTCCCTTCACTGAACAAAAAAGAGCTATTTGACTCATGGTCAGGAAAGTTTTAAAGTTGGTTATGGTCAGATGATTGTTGTCTCCTGCTCTGACCATATGTGTATCAGTGACAGAATGTAACAATTCACAGTTGAATCGACTGCTGCTCTTGCTGTGGTCAAGCACTTCTTGGAAATTATGACTGCCTGCCTCAAGGATTTAAGTAAATTGGACAGACTCATTGCAGTTTGAGATGGAAGTGGTCTGTTAAAGGTATGTGTCATTCTTGTTGCCTGAGTAAGGAGAATGATACAACAGGCTTTGGTGGAGATTAGAGTGAGTCTGACAATTACAATATCACAAAAAACGCAACTCAGCTTTTTCTGTCTGTTCCCCATTGGCGCTATATTTTTTCACCAGCTATCCTAGAAGACTGAAATAGTCTCAATGGGCAGGTTAAAGCTTAGCTTAGGATGTGTGTGTTTCGTCAACTTGCAATGTTGCAGGGCACCACAGAGTCATACAGTCACAGAATCATACAGCATGGAAGCAGACTCTTCCATCCAACTCATTGTACCGACTAGACATCCCAACCTGACCTAGTCCCAATTGTCAGCCTTTGGCCCATATTCCTCTAAACCCTTCCTATTCATATACCCATCCAGATGCCTTTTAAATGTTGTAATTGGACCAGACCTCTGACAGCTCATTCCATACGTGTGTGAAAAAGTTATCCCTCAGGTCCTTTTTAACGTTTTTCCCTCTCATCTTAAACCTATGCCCTCTAGTTTTGGACTCCGCCTCCCCGCCCCCAAACAGGGAATAGACCTTGGCTATTCATCCTAACCACGTCCCTCGCCATTTAACAAATCTCTATAAGGACACCCCTCAAGTCTCCGACGTTCCAGGAAACTGAGATTGTGCCAGTTGTGCTGGGAATGTCTTCAGTTTGGGAAATGATCCAAGACCACAAGGTTCAAACAATCCTTTGGCATAATTCCCAATCAATCCTGTTGTGTTTGTTACTTTCCTACTAATGAGGAATATACATGTAACTTCTCTCTCTCTCTCTCTACTGAAATACATCACAAAGGCAGCATTACAGTATACTTTCCTAGACTTGCAATGGATCGTGAAGATGTAACAGTCACTTAAGCAGGCCAGACATGCCTCTGTATTAGAAGGTTATGTTTTGAGCTCCACTGATGAAGGCTGACACTTCAAAGCACCACCGTGGAAGATGCCTGTTTTTGGAAGAGATATTCAATTGGACATAAAATAATCCGTGACAAGGAATTTTTGCTGGTGCCTTATTTATCCCATTCCTGATATGTACCTTTCAGCCAACATTATGAGAAACAGATTATCTTGTCATGATGTTCCTATTAGTGTGTGATTATGCTTTGCAAATTAATTCCTACATTTCTCTAAATTGAAAGAATGATTAGGTACATTGAAAGTACTGCATCATGAGGGACATTATTTAAATGTTAATTTGTAGTCATTGTTAACTTGATCTTCACTGATCACTAACTGTAAATCAGCCTTGGTGGAACAAAAATGGTTAAATCTCAAACTTTCGCATCCCTAAATGGTTCAGTTGGTAAATACAACATGGGGTGAGAAGTTGAGTCACTCTTACTCAGCAGGAACAGATTGCATCAATAACTGTGCCAAATTAACAATCTTTTAACAATACTAGCTGAAGTGGCAATTGATGAAACTCCAATTGATCAAAGTTTGTCCAGATTAACAAGAGGAAAATCACAATAGCTCTATTAATTATAAATATTTCATGATAGCATCCTATTGGTTGCTAAGTATGCATTTCTCTATATCATAGATATCACAGTTTGCTTTATTCTGTCTGACACTGGCAAACCCACATCGGGTGGTTAAAAATGAAGGTAATGATCCTTGTATTTAAACTTCCTGCCTGGTTCCCAATATAAAACATTTTGACCAGCAGAAAATAACTTCAAGCAACATCTGCTTCAGCCTCTGAAACACCCAATTTTGAATTTCTCTCAAACTAGGAGCTTGGGCAAAGTAGGTGGCTTCCTAAAACTTCTATGACACTTCACATCACAGTTTGAAAACTTCAGGGAAAGCAGGTTGTTCAGTTGTGAGTTTAAAAGGCCTTGCCAAAATCAAATGTAAAAAGGGAGTTAAGTTACATTTTAACAGCGATTGACCACAGTTCTCTCTTTAAAAGGTAAGAAATTAGTAAATTGACCAGCACCAATGACAGTGTTCAAATGCTTTAGACTAGCCATATAAATACTGTGGCTATGAGTATTGGTCAGGGGCTAGGTATATGGCAGCATGTAACTCACCTCCTGACTCCCAGATCTTGTCCACTGTCTGCAAAAGCACAAGTCAAATGTGATGGAATACTCAATTGGGTGGGTGCAGCTCAAGAAGGTTGACACTATCCAGGACACAACAGCCCATTTGACTGGCACCACATTCATAAACATTCACTCCCTCCACTACCAACACTCAGTAGCAGTAGTTTGTACCATCTACTAAAAGCACTGTAGACATTCACCAAATATTCTCAGACAGCACCTTCAAATCCCAAAACCACTACAATCTCAAAGGATAAAGGCATCAGATACATGGGAACACTACAGCTGCATGTTCCTCTCCAAGTGATTAACCATCCTGATTTGGAAATAAATCATGTTCATTCAGTGTCACTGGGTCAAAATTCTGGAACTCCCTCTCCAACTGCATTGTGGGTCGACATACAGCACATGGACTGCAATGGTGCAAGGAGCAGTTCACCACTGCTTTCTCAAGGACAAATAGGAACAGGAAGCTCACTGCCATCTACTTAAGGGTAATTAGAGATGTGGTACAGTCACTGGATTGATAATCCAGAACCACAGGCTAATGTTTTGGGGCCATGGGTTCAAGTTACACCATGCCAGATGGTGAATTTGAATTTAAAAATTTAGATGGTAACCATGTAACCATTGTGAAAATCCATGTGATTCAAGAAAGAAAATCAGACCATCTTTACCTCGTCTGGCCTACATGTGACTTGAAATTGACAGCAATATGGTTAACTCTTAAATACTTTCTGGGTACGTAGGGATGGGCAATAAATGCTGCCCTAGCTAGTAATGCCCCACATATCATGAATGAATAAATATTAATCCACCCATTTCTGTTCCCATTTGGGTCTGTTTCTGGATGAAGTAGCCCACTTGCAAAGCCACCCCCCAACTCATTAAGGGGAAAATAATATCTCCTACATGTTCAAAACCTGTAAACACAATATTGGCAAATGACTTGACCTGGAGTTTTATAGAACAATAGCCCATTTCAGTCCATTTCTTCTGCATTAACTCTTTGAAAGAACTATCCATTAACTCACACCATGATGTTCAATGGTACTACCGTTGCAGAATCCCCATCCCCACCATCAACAATTTGGGGGGGGTGGGGGGGGGGGGATTTCTGCTTGACCCGAAACTGAACTGAAATGATCATATAATTACTGTTACAAAAGCATTTCAGAGGCTGGGAATTAGAGAGTGTGTAACACACCTCTTGACTTCCCAGAGCCTGTACACGATTTACAAGGCACATTAAGTATGATGAAATACTTTTACTGGGTACCTACAACATTCAAGAAGCTCTCACATCACAGAGCTGCTTGGGATGAACCTCGACAAACACCACTGCATTCCCCTCCAAAGGCACATTACAGAAGGAGGTGTGTGACAGTCTCATCCCCTCCGCAGCCACTTGGAGGGCAGTGTGCAGTGATGCAGAGAGTCCAGGCATGCATAAAGGATTTCACAGGCAGTGCCCTTCTCACCACCAGCCAAGTAATGTCCTGGTGCTTGTTTGAAAGTTCTGGCAATGAGGCATTCTGCCAAACCAGAGGGATTTCAGATTGCTTAATTGGCCTCAGTCATCTTCAGGTGAAACTGTAGTATAGTAGAAAAGCAAAATCCTCTTTTTGTCCAGACTGCTACACTGCTACAGGTTTTCGTAAGTGTTTAAATTCACTGTAAGTAAGTTGCATTATAAATCAATAACTTAAAAAAAGGCCTCCTCAAAAAAACTGACCAATGTGTGGGAGAGTTCAGAAACTTTACACATCCATTGACATGACCATGGGAAAGGAAGACTGGTCCCATCTGTAAATAAATCAAACTGCAAAGGGGCCAGGAGTATTTTACTCCCTATTTATTTTCATGCAAAATGCAGGCAGGAGTTAGCTTTGCTAGGTAGCTGTGATGGAGCTACAAATCAGTTTAAAGTGCCAAGCAGACTGATGGAGGAGGTTATGGGTCTGTGGGCATGACCAGCTTTTAAAATTCTCAAAGTCACCCCAAACCCATCTCCAAACTTTAATGGAGGTGACACAGGGGCAGGAATTGACCTGATTACAGGAGGTTGGTTAACAATTTCACTGTTATCATGACATAAGGAATATAGAACAATGGGAGCAGGAGCAGATAACACCATCCCTAGATACAGCACCACCATTCATGAAGTCCATTGCTGAACTTTGACATCAACTTCACTTTCCCATCCTTTTTCCATATTAGTTCATTTCTTTCATCAGTATTAGTTTGAATACACTTGTCAATTAAGCATCAAATTTGACAGAGATTCTTTGACACAGAGATTTTCAAACTAATAGGTACTTTAGTAAAGGACTTTCAGCTCATCACAACCCCAAACAGATGATCCTCTTACCCTGACCTGTAAGTCTACAAGCCCAGGCAGAGTAAACAGGTTCTCAGCATCTTCCTTACGAAGCCCTCTCAAACTTTTATACATTTCAAAGAGACTAGCTCAAACTCTTCTCATAGTACAGTTTCTTTTTTCTAAGAAATCAATCAATCAATTGAATCTTAGCTTTATCCTTTGTAAGATTAATATATCTTTTCTTAAGTATGGAGACAAAAACTGTACACAGTTGCTCTCAGTAAAGCATATTAATGACTCCACATTTACACTACAACTCCCTTGCAATGAAGATAAATTACTTGCTGTGTTTCTAGGGTTAAGTCCTGGCTGTTGGGACTCCTGGACCTCAGAAAACTTTGTAGCTGCTTGCTGGAAAAGGTAAGTGTCTTTACAGCACTGCCTTTTGGCCTGAAGGAATAGGAATGTTTTGTCCCAGCTCATCAAGTTTCCCTTCTCCCCACACATCACCATTATCCAACATCCACAGCTCCAAAGAAAATCCCATATAACTGTGACTCCCTGAGAGGAGTGACCACCCACTCAACAATCATACTGCTGCACGGCCTACACACTTTCTGATCCAACCGCACCCTCACAGCACCTACTAGCCCACCCTCAATTCCTGTCCCCAGCAGGTCTGGTCTGCATCACACTTTCAAAATACATAGCTTCAGACCTTGTGAGCATCAGTGGCATTTATGTCTTATTTCCAACTTTCCTTGCAAAGTAACAGCCGTACAAATGAAATGGAGGTGTGTGTGTGTGTGTGTGTGAATCTACTGGACATTGGGGCTGAGGATTTGTATTGTTCTGCCAGTGTATTGTTCTGCCTATGTCACAGGTTATTCTTGTGAAACTGCCAGACTGGATAGAAACAGTAAGCTTCCTCCCTAAAGGTCATCGGTGAATCAGTTTAATTTTCCAACAGTCCAACCAACTGCTTCAGAACTGATTTGCTTTTCGTTTCTAATTTTTCTTTAACTGAAAGCAAAATTCTCAAATTGCTGTGGTGGAATTTGGATTTCAATTGTTCAGGATTGCCACTCCAATAATGTACACATTACACTACCATATTCCCTTATAACTGACGAAATGTGCGCAGAGGTTGACATTAAGGTTTGTAAATATGTGTACTATTTCATTGTAAAGCCATTATTTCACTATTTATTATGGGGAATGCACTTTTTTCAAAAACATTAGTTTTTAAAGCAATTTTAATGTCAACATGTCGAATGGGAATATTTTGCAAAAATTTTCAATACGATTCTAGTATATAATTGCTTCAAAATATCTAAACATTTACCATGATTTCTAAATGACTTTATCAAAAAGCATTCTTCTGCCTTTTTTTTCATTAACTGAAATGTCTTATGTCCAAAACAAGATTTCAACTAAGATTGAAAAAGTAAACATTTAACGACATGGTCAAATTTTGTCACTGAATTGTTTTATATATTGATCAAAGTTTTCAACCTGAACTTGCTATCCTCTTTTGCTAAGACTTAATACTTTTGTAAAGATTGCTCTGCTGAAGGTTGGTCCTGCAGTCTGCAAAGATGTCAGTTTGGATATTTTCCAAAGACAAAACCGTAACACAGACTTACCAAATGATAAAATAACTCTCGGTCTTCAATAAAATCCTAAATATTTAGAATCGTGCAGCAAAGGGGGAGGATATTCAGCCCATTGTTCTTGGACCTGTCATGTAAAAGTGCTACCTGTGACTCCTTCCACACAGCCTTACAGTGTTTTTCTTTACAAGTTTATGCACAACTTTTTTAAAAATTTACTACTTCACCTGTTTCCCCCAACTTTTTATGGAGTAAAAACTCATTTGATGTTCTTTCAAAATTATTTAAAGAAAGGCTAGCAGTTAAGCTTGAAAAAGCCACTTCTGAAGATGAGTCATATCAGACTCAAAATGTTAACTGTCTGTCTCTGTCAAAAAATGCTGCCAGACCTGCTGAGTTTCTCCATCATTTTCTGTTTGTATTACTCACGTATTTGCTTTAATAAGTGCTTAAGTCACACAGTTTGTACAAAGTTCAGAAAGCCTGTTAAACAAATTGGGAGAGACTTGACAAAAGAACCTGCCCTCATCAATTGTTCATCATTTTTGGCATAAAAAATTAATTATAAAGCAAAGTTCAGGTTGGGGTTGGAGAGCAAGGGGTCCTGGGAATGACAAATTATTTTTGTAAATCCAAAAGGAACAATAATTTGTGGATCATAAAATCTGCACTGTGACGCTTGCATGTTCTCACATTTTTGGTTATATTAAATCTAAAATAAGACAATGAACAGTATTCAATCTAAAATACCACAATGAAGAATAGTATTTAAATGTTATTTAGTGATTGACTATGTCTCTATATCATTTTCAAGTGTCACCTGTGGTTTAGTGATGATTACATATGCCTTTGACTCCACTTGTACAAGTCCCACTTGAATATAAAATTTAGGTCCCTACTCCATTGCAGTGATGAGGGAATTGGCATACTGGTGGACGTGCTATGTTTCGAATGAGTAATTAAACTGTGGTCTTTCCTGAGGTAAGTATAAATGATCACATGACAGTGTTTTGAAGAAGAGGAAGGAATATTTACCCCTCAACCAAAACACAAAAATCAATCTGGTCATGATTACATTGCAGCTGCTGAGAGCTTCCTGTTGTCCTCTGGAGAGCTGGTGGTGTAGTGGTAATGCCACTGAGTTAGTAATCAGTGCTAACAATGTGTGGAGAGATGGGTTCAAATCTTGCCATGACAAATGGTAACATTCGAATCCAATACAAATGTGGAATAAATGGGGCGACATAACCACTCAGTTGTTGTAAAACCCACCTGGTTCACTCATGACCTTCATTAGATGGAAGTCTGCCATCCTTACCTTGTCTGGTCTATATGTGACTCCAGACCCACAGCAATGTGATTGATGCTTAACTGCCTTCTGGACAAATAAGGATGTGCAATCAATGTTGGACTAGCCAGCAAAGGCCACATCCAGTGAATAATACAAAAAATCCCTGTGTTACATCAATTACTAACACATTGATTACACTTTAAAGGTACTTTGTTGTGAAATGCTCTGAAACGTTTTTGTGTTTTTGTTATTCACTAATGGGAGAGGGGCTTCATTGACTGGGTCAGTATTTATTGTCCATTCCTAATTGTCCATCAGGTTGTGCTAGATTTCATAAGAGCTAATTGGCTGATAATATGCTAGTACTTCAAAATTAAAAATTGGATTGCTATAATCTATTCTAATTAGGCGCTTGTCAAGTTCGTCAAAGGTTAGAAACTGTTACTGCTAGTAGTATGACTGTGCAAGGTTTGTGAAACATTTCCTGATGTAACCAACTTTATCCAACCATACATTTCCACTGATTTCACTTACCATTAATTTACAGTTATAATCATCCCTCTGTCTAATTATAACATCCTGACCTGTTCTCTTGCCATTAGAGAGCACTGCAGCCTCACATATTAGTGCTTTATCAAATTTATATTTACGTTGTTTCCCCTAGTATGTCCCCTCCACTCCCACCTTTTATTTCTGATCCCCAATTCCCAGAGATCCTTCCAGTAATCTCATGGTCCTGGGCTATACCCTAATCCATTCCACATGAATGAAGCTTTCCAATTTGCATAGATCCAAAGGATGGTAATCCAAAGACTACTGCAAATTTCAAACCAAAGACTGCAGAGAAGTCAAGTCCTCATAGAAATAATTGGCCTGAAAAAGATACTGCTGCTTGTGTCCTATCTTGCATCAAGACCCATCAATCCATGGTCCCTGCGCACATGAACCTATGTTTACCGAATTTCATTCTAATAACATCCCAAATTGAAAATCCTCATCAATATTTTCAAATCCTTTTGCTCCTTTATATCTTTGTAAACTCCTCCAGCCCTAAAATTCCCCACAAATTCTACATTCCTCCAATGTTGGAATCTTGCACAGCAGTAATTTTAATTTCTCCACCACTGAAGACTGTACCTTCAGCTGACAAGCCCAAAATCTCTCCGCCTCTCTCCCTGTCTCTCTCTCTCTGTTTGGTGACACTGCTTATAACTGATCACTATGACCAAGCTTTAGCTCACCGACCCTACTATTTACCTTAGTGGCAGAGTTTATCTGATTATATAATTGTGTTATGCCTGCCAGCACTTTACTATGTTACATGGCCTATTTAAGGCAAATTGTTGTTGTTGCTATGTGGGATGGTGACACAAATATTTTTTTCCCAGAGACACACTGTGGCTCAGCTAATAGCACGCATGTCTGTGAGTCAGAAACCTATGGGTTCATGTTCTCACCTGAAAGACGCTGCCTCTCCAGTGCAGTACTATGGGAGTGCTGTGCTGTTATACAGCAGTCGCCTGACAAAAGAGCTATGCTCTGAAAGCTTGTGATTTCAAATAAATCTGTTGGACTCTTACCTATTGTCATGGGACGTCTGACCTTGTCTACCCCAGTCCAACACTGGCACCTCTGCATCATATTTAGGATGAGGCACTAAATCTTCTTACAGTTTTGGTAGGTAATTAAATGATGTAGGTGAAGCTGGGATTATTAACTGGAGTAGACAGGGTTATTTACCAGAATAAATAGGGATGGGTAGCTATTTGGGGTTCAGGATACAGGAGTTGCAAATTGGAATACATAGAGATTGTGGTTCTGCGAGTGCAGAAAAAGGTAATTGCTAATTTGTGTAGGTTGGAAGCTGTTTGCATTGATTTGACCGGTTTCCATTTTAAGTTAATAATATTTGCAGAAATAGAGTTGTTTTTGACTAAATGAGATTCAGGTTGATAATTGAGTTTATTTCCCTTCACAAGTCGTTACTTTTTATATAATTCAGCCACATCCTCTCTCCCCTGTCCTAATCTTTGTGTACTGTTTCTATATTTAGAATCAGGAACTTGAGGAAGGACAGGATTGAAGCAAATATAACTACACCCAAATCCCATTGCCTGCTAAAGCAAAGGTCTACTAGAAGCTAATATTTACTGAAGCCTAGTTTGCCATCCATAACTCCAGTGTTTATTGACGTATCATTTCCTGTCTGATTATAAATCCAAATGTTTTTGTTAGGGATGAGGAGAAAGCTGGCTGTGGATTCAGAGTGGAAGTACAATGTGTTCATAATAATGCTTTTAAAACCAAGTACAGCTACAGTGGAGGAGAGGAGAGGAAAGAGAGAGAGGGAAGAAGAGAACACTTAAATGATTAGTGGAGAGAAAACAGCAGAGACAGACAAAGGGATGAGAGGGAGACTGAGACACTTACAGCAGCCAGAATGATGTTAGAAGCGAAATGAAAGCTGGGCAAGGTGAGAGACAAGAGAGTTACAAGGAAAATCGAGACAGATACAACATAAGAAATGGAGAATGTGAAGATTAGAGGTAAGGAAATAAGAGACTAATGGTGAGGAGAGAGAGGGACAGAATCTGAGATGGTTAGCAATAATCTATCTCCCACTGCTTTAAAAGTTTCAAGGATTCTACTTCCACTCCTTTTGAGGAAAAGCAATTTGAAGCCAACCCTTTGTGGAAACGATTTATGGTTGGCACAGTGGCTCAATGGCTGCCTCACAGCATCAGGGACCCATGTTTGATCCCAGCCTGGTTGACTGTCTGTGTTGAGTTGGCACATTCTCCCAATGCCTTCTTGGGTGTCCTCCAGGTGCTCTGGTTTCCTCCCACAATCCAAAGATGTGCAGGTTAGCTGAATTGGCCATGCTAATTTGCCCGTAGCTCTTAGGTGAATTAGTTATGGGTATATGTAGGGTAGGGGAATGGGTCTGGATGGGTTACTCTTTGGAGGGTTGGTGTGGATTTGTTGGGCCGAACGGCCTGTATTCACACTGTAGGGAATCATTTCTCTAATCATTTCTCCTCGTCTCCACCTTAATTTCACAAGCTACTATTTTGATACAGTGATTCCCCCAGTTTTAGGCTCTTCCAGAAAAGGAGACATCCTTCCCACATGTAGCCTGTCAAGATTCTGCAGGATCTATGTCTCAACAAAATCATCTCAAATCTTTCTGTTCTAAACTCTAGCAGATACAAGCCCACTCTGTCCCACCTCTCCTCATAAACTACCAGCTCATTCCAGGCATTAATCTAGTGAATCTTTTTATAACTGCTTTCAATGCATTTACATCCTTCGTTAAATACCATACACAATCCTCCAGATGTAGTCGTACCACACTCTATATAAATGTATCAGAATCTTCTTGCTTTTGTACTGAATTCTCCTTACAATAAATGAGAACATTCTGTTGAGATTTCTAATTACTTGCTGTACCTGTATGCTATCCATTCATAATCCATACATTAGGACATCCAGATTCCTCTGCACCTCTGAGCTCCATAATCTCTCATTATTTAGATGATATGTTTCTTTTTTTTACTCTTTCTGCCAAAATGGACAATTTCACAATTTTCCACATTACACTCCACTTTCCAGATCTTTGCCCATTCACTTAGTTGACTTATATTCCTTTGGTTGCCTCTTTATTTTTTCTTCATAACTTACATTCCTACACCTCTCTGTATCATCAGCAAAGTTAGCAACTATACTTTCAGTCCCTTTATCTAAATTCTGAGGAAGTTCTGTAGAAGAGTCATATTGAAATGTTAACTCTGTCTTTCTCTCCACAGATGCTGCCAGACCTGCTGAGTCTGTCCAATATCTTCAGTGTTTCTTAGATTCCCCCCCCTCCTCCCCTCCCCTCCCCTCCACCACCACCACCCCCCCCCCCCCCCCCCCCCACCTCACGCTAGACATGCGTCCTCTAGTTCTGGACTCCTCTACTCTAGGGAAAATTGTTGTTCTACCCTGTCCATGTCCCTTGTGATTTTATAAAACTCTATAAGGTCATCACTCAGCCTCCGACGCTCCAGGGAAAACAACCCCAGCTTATTCAGCCTCTCCCTATAGCTGAAATCCTCCAACCCTGACAATATCCTTATAAATATTTTCTGAACCCTTTCAACTTTCACAACATCCTTCTGATAGAAGGGAGACCAGAATTGCATGCAATATTCCAAAATGTCCTATAAAGCCACAACTTGACCTCCCAACTCCTATCAATGAAATAAAGGACCAATAAAGGAAAGCATGTCAAACACCTTCTTCACTATCCTATTTACTAGTGACTCTTCTTTCAAGGAATTATGAAAGAATTCAGAAGCACTTCATAAGAATTCATGAACACTTGAAGGTCTCTTTGTTCAGCAACACTCCTTAGGCCTTATCATTAAGTATATAAGTCCTGCTCTGATTTGCCTTTCCAAAATGCAGCACCTCGCATTTATCTAAATTAAACTCCTTCTGCCAGTCCTCAGTCCATTGGCACATCTGATCAAGATCCTGTTGTATTCTGAGATAACCTTCTTCGCTGTCCACCATGCCTCCAATTTTGGTGTCATTCTCAAACTTACTAACTATACCTCCTATGTTCACATCCAAATCTTTTATATAAATGACAAAAAAGTAGTAGACCCAGCACTGATCCTTGTGGCACTCCACTGGTCAGAGGCCTTCAGTCTGCAAGGTAACCTTCCACCAATACCCTCTGTCTTCTACCTTTCAGCCAGTTCTGTATCCAAATGGCTAGTTCTCCCTGTATTCCATGAGACCTAACCTTGCTAACCAGTATACCATGAGAAAACTTGTTGCCTTACTGAAGTTCATATAGATCACATCTGCCCCTCTGCCCTCATCAATCCTCTTCATTACTTTTTCAAAAAACTCAATCAAGTTTGTGATATGTGAGTTCCCATGCACAAAGCCATGTTGACTATCCCCAATTAGTTCTTGCCTTTCCAAATACATGTAAATCCTGTCCCTCAGGATTCCCTCCAACACAACTTGCCCATCTCTGATGCTCACTGGTCTATAGTTCCCCGGCTTTTCTTTACTGCCTTTCTTAAACAGTGGCACCACGTTAGCCAACCTCCAGTTTTCCAGAACCTCACCTGTGACTACTGATAATATATATATTCCAGCAAGGGGCCCAGCAAACACTTCCCGAGCTTCCCACAGAGTTCTAGGACCGTGATCAGGTCCTGGGGATTTATCCACTTTTATGCATTTAAGACATACAGCACCTCCTCTTCTGTAATATGAACATTTTTCAAGATGTCACCATCTATTTCCCCACATTCTATATTGTTCATATCCTTCTCCAAAGTACTTATTTAGTATCTCCCCCATCTCTTGCAGTTCCACACATAGGTTACCTTGTTAATCTTTGAGGGCCCTAATCTCTACCTTTTTGTCCTTAATATATTTATGGAATCCCTTTGGATTCTCCATAACCCTGTATGCTAAAGCTATCTCATGTTCCCTTTTTGCCCTCCTGATTTCCCTCTTAAGTATACTTCTGCTGCCTTTATACTCTTCTGAGGTTTCACTCGATCTCTGCTATTTGTACCTGACATATGCTTCCTTCCTCTCCTTAACCAAAACCTCAATTTCTCTAGTCATCCGGCACTCCCTACACCTATTAGCCTCGTCTTTCACCTAACAGGCAGATATTGCCTCTGGACTATTGTTATCTCATTTTTGAAGGCTTCTCATTTTCTGGCTGTCCCTTTACCTGTGAATATCTGCCCCCAATTAACTTTTGAAAGTTCTTGCCGAATACTGTCAGACTTGGCCTTCCTGCAGTTTAGAAGTTCAACTTTTAGATCCAATCTATCCTTTTCCATTACTCTTTTAAGACTAATAATATTATGGTCACTGACCCCAACATGCTCACCCACTGACACCTCACTCAGCTGCCCTGCCTTATTTCCCAACATAGGTCAGGTTTTGCACCTTCTCTAGTAGGTACACCCATAGGCTGAATCAGAAAAATTTTCTTGGACATACTTAACAAATTCCTCTCTATCTAAATCCTTAACACTATGGCAGTCCCAGCCTATGTTTGGAAAGTTAAAATTCCCTACCATAACCAGCCTATTGTTCTTAAAGATAACGGAGATCTCCTTACAAATTTGTTACTCGATTTCCCTTTGACTATTAGTGGGTCTATAATACAATCCCAATAAGGTGATCATCCCTTTCTTATTTCTCAGTTCCATCCAAATAACTTCCCTGGATGTATTCCCAGGAATATCCTCCCTAAGTACAACTGTAACATTATCCTTTCCCAAAAACGCAACTCCCCCTCCTCTCTTGTCCCCTTTTCTTTTTTTATAAATATTTTTATTGAAAAGCTTTTTCAAATCTTTTACAAAACATTTATATAGATATAAAAACCCCATCAAAACAGGAAAAAAAAGTACAAAGAACAAGGCCATAACATAGTACCATTGTTACTAAACAACTCATTATTCGACCAAAGCAAACCTATCTACTTAACTAAAACAAAACTACAAATATATTGAATCAATATTAGCCTAAATTACATTCAAGTTACTTAAATTATATAATGTCTTACTACTTTGTTCTGTCTTACTCATCACAGCTCCACTGAGGCTCCCATCCCTGGGAGTACCCCCTACAGTACCCATATTCTTTTCCTTCCAGTCTCCTCCTCCCTAGGCCCCATGGGCGCCCATAAAGGTTCCCACAGAATTACTGGATCCATGTTAATTTCAGTCCCCAGAATGTCCTTTAACTCCCTTACTATAGCACTCCAATATCTTTGGATCTTCCATCATGACCAATAACAATGTGTGAGAGAACCTATATTAATTTTTGCATTTAGGACACCCTGGTGACACTCTTCTCTTAAACTTCGCTAGCCTTTCTGGTGCCATATGAGCCCTGTGTAAGATCTTCAATTGCATAGCCTGTGCTTTGTTACACACTGAAATTTTCCTTACTTTCCCCCAGATATCTTCCCATATCTTTGGTGAAATGTCCTGTCCTAACTCTTGGTTCCACATCTTACAGGGTGCTTCCATACCTCTCAGAGCATGGCCTTTCTGTAAATGATATAAAGTACTAAGTGAAAGAGTACCCGTACACCAAAGTACCCTTTTCTCCACATCTGATTTATAATAATGGGCCAGGAGTGTGGTCTTCCTCTGTATATAGTCCCTTATCCTTATTGGATAATCTTTATTTCTGACTTAACTGGCTGAGTGACCTCAGGACCTCTCCCTCAAGCAAATCTCCCAAACATAGAATTCTTTTGTTCTCCCATGTCTTAAAGCCGGAGTCCATTGCCTCAGGTTTAAATCCTTGGGCTCCTACCAACAGGGTAAATGGTGAAGTCTTAAACCAATTACCCTCGTCTTGCCTCATTATCCTCCAGGCTTTCACTGTATTCAAGATAATTGGGCTATTGCATTGTTGAGTCACGGATTTCATCTTGTCCATAAATAATAAATTAATCAGAGGACATTTCGACTGTGAGGTTTTAATATCAAGCCATATCGATTCTGAATTCCCCTGTACCCAGTCACCAACATATGTTAACAAAGCACTTACTTGATATTTCTTCAAATCCAGAGGATCCACCCCTCCCTCAGCTTGCGAAAGCTGGGGAAGGACATTAATCTTAATCAGAGCTATTCAGCCCAGACGTGATAACGGTAATCCCTCCCATGGCTGTAAATCCTGTTTTATCCTCTCTAGTAATTGTATAAAATTAGCTTTATATAACAGGTGGAAGGAAGGGGTAATAAAATACAGAAGGGGTATCCCAAATACAGAAAACCTTTTGGTGACCACCTAAACGGGAGTTGCATTTTATCTTCAAGTTAGGCATCTCCACTAAGCCCCCTACTGGCATGATTTCCAATTTTGTGAAATTGATCCTATATCCCGAAAAACTACCATATGAATTAATTATTTGGATCAGTCGGGGAATGGATTTCTCTGGTTTAGCCAAGAATGAAAGCACGTCATCAGCATATAGGGTAATCTTATGTTCCCCCATTCCCACTTTTGGTGCTACTATTTCAAAGTCTCTTTTGATTTCGGCTAATCGCCAAGGTGAATAGCAGCGGTGATAAAGGGCACCCCTGTCGACTACCACTTCTAATATGAAAATTATTTGACTTAATACCATTTGTAATAACTACCACCTTAGGATCCTTATACATTACTGCTACCCATCTGGCAAAGGATTCCCCCCACCCCCAAACCAAACACTCCACAACCCAAATAGATACAGCCATTGTATCCGATCAAAGGCTTTTTCTGCATCTAAGGAGACCACCAACCCAGGAATCAATCTTTGGTGGCATACCTGTACTGTATTCAGTACTTTCCTAATATTATTAGAGGAACTGCGGCCCTTAACAAAAACTGTTTGGTCTTCTTTTATAATATGAGGCAAAACCTTCTCCAACCTCAGAGCCATCACCTTTGATAACATTTTGAAATCTATATTCAGTAACGAAATTGGTCTATATAAAGTACATTCTTCAGGGTATTTCCCTTTCTTTAAAATAAGGGAGATATTAGCTTCCCTAAGAGTAGATGGCAGATAATCCTGTGTATAACAGTATTTGTACATCCGCAGAAGTGGTTCCACTAGTATGTTTATGAATTCCTATCCTTCCTACAGCATTTGTATCCTGGAGCATCAAGCTGCCAGTCCTGTCCATCCCTGAGTTGCATCTCTGTAATTGCTATGATATCCCAGCCCCATGTTGCTAACCAAACCCCAAGTTTATCTGCCTTGCCTGTTAGGCCTCTTGCATTGAAATAAATGCAGTTTAACTTGTTAGTCCTACGGTGTTCTCTGCATATTTCTTGCCTGCACTGACTATTTGACTTGTTCCTTTTCTCAACTATACCGGTCTCAGATTGATCTCTTTCCTCATTGTCTCCCTTGGTCCCACCAACCCCCCCACCTTACTAGTTTAAATCCTCTTGAGCAGCTCTAACAAATCTCCCTGCCAGTATATTTGTCTCCTACCAATTCAAGTGCAATCTGTCCTTATTGTACAGGTCACATCTACCTCAGAGGAGAGTCCAAAGATCCAAAATGGTGAACCCTGCTCCCCTGCACCACCTCCTCAGCCACACATTTATCTGCTCTAATCCTCCTATACCTACCCTCACTAGCTCATAGCACCTTCTTTTTAAATTCCTGTCTAACTTTCTATGTTCTCCCTTCAGAATCTCATCCTTTTCCTTACCTATGTTATTAGTTTCAACTATACAATGCCCTCCTGCTGGCCCCTCTCCCCTTTGAGAACAGTCTGCACCCTCTCTGAGATATCCTTGAACCTAGCACCAGGGAGGCAACACACCATTCTGATTTTTCGCTGCATGCCACAGAAATGCCTTCCTGTGCCTCTGACAAGAGAGTCCCCTATCACAATCGATTGCTTGGAACCTGAAACATCCCTCATTACATTAGAGCCTGTCTCAATACCAGAAACCTGGCTGTTCATGCTACATTCCCCTGAGAGTCCATCACCCCTACATTTTCCAAAACAGCATATCTGTTTGAAATGGGTATAGCCACAGGAAACTTCTGCAATACCTGCCTCCCTCGCCTACCTTTCTTGGAGTTAGCCCATTTACGTTACAGTATCTGCAGCTTTTCTCCCTTCCTATAACTGCCACCCATCACACTCCCTAGCTCCTGTAAATTCCTTATTGCCTCTAACTGCTGCTCCAACCGATCCATGCAATCTGATAGGATTCGCAATCAAAAACACTTCTTGCAGACATAATCATTAGTAACATGGAAACTCTTCCTAACTCACACATCCAACAGGAAGAGCACATCACTTTACTATCTTTGTTCCTTCACAATCCACAGACCCAGAAAATAGCAGCGTATTATTGGTCTTAAAAAAAAACTGCTCCAGGCTAACTTAGCACTTGTTTTAAGACTTGAGGATCAAGTCCATCAAGGCACAAGGAGCTGGAATTAATGCTTTCAGAGAGCAGTGTTGAGGTTGCTAGTTACATTTCGTGGGGCTAATGTACTCGTTAGAGGAAGTGCATCTGGGTTACCCATTACAATAGGTGGAACAGTTTTACTAATTAAATGTGTTTACTTTTTGACTACATAGATTGGTTTTGCTAATATGTTCATGCGCAATACACTACAATGTAAAAGCTGAACTTCTGACTGCTGAACATTTCCTAAGAATGTAGATTTATATTGTTTATTAATATGACTAGTTTTAATCAATAGATTCACTGTTTGCAAAATGATCATAGAATAGAATGCCTCCAGGCCCTTCGGTCCAACAACTCCACACTGACCCTCCAAAGAGCATCCCACCCGAACCTCTACATTTACCCTGACTAATGCACCTAACTTACACATCACTGAACACTATGAGCAATTTAGCATGGCCAATTCACCTAACCTGCACATCTTTGGATTGTGGGAGGAAACTAAAACAAACCCAAGCCAACACAGGGAGAATGTGCAAAACTCCACACAGACAGTTGCCGGATGCTGGAATTGAACTCAGGTCCTTGGCACTGTGAGGCAGCAGGGCTAACCACTGAACCATAGTGCCACTATAATATTCCAGAAGTAACTTTAAATGGAAACTCACAGGGCTGTCAACAGCAAAATAGACTATATGCTCTAGAATTATACAACACAGACCTAAAAAGAGACACAGTTTAAAATGAAGGGATCTCCCACTTAATATGGAGGGTTTTGTTTTCTCTCAAAGGGTCATTAGTCTGTGGACATCCCTTTCACTGACAAGGGAGTCAGGGTAGACAGGAAAATAGAGGCTACAATTAAATCAGCTGCGATCTTATCAAATGACCGAGAGGCCGAATGGCCTATTTCAGATTCATATATGTGAATGCAGATTGGGGTCAACCTTATTTATATCATGCTGCACTCCACCTAATTTCTGATATGCTACATCATTTGTGTAATTGTCTGTCATGAGATTATTGCTTCTATCTATTATTTAGAAGATTCTGATCTTATATTTCACCGTCCAATAAAGTGTTCTACGTACACCTGATGAATAAATTAATTGAGCTTTTACTCTCATGTTTCACAATCTAATCCAAACTGCCTTATCGTTGCAATATTCTGGCAGCCAGCCAGTCCCTCTGTAGAGGCAACTTGGAAAATAACCTATCAGCTTGTTTTATTGCTTAAACTGGTATTTGATATATTTTAGTAAGGTGCGTATTGGCATAACTAAAACCATTGTTTTTCCAAACTCCTCTTTCATGTTCCTCCCAGAGTTGTTACTCTGAGCTTCTGTATTCCTATTCTGTGGAAACGGAGACCCAAAACATTATCTCCTTTCCCAATTCATCCTTTCTTAGCACCAGAAAACTAAAAAACAAGTTTCTATAACCTCGTGACTATTTTGTCACAAGTTGGTGTATCCTTGCTACTATGCTTTCATAAAGTTAATGGTAGTCAGTTGGCTGGACAGCTGGTCTGTAATGCAGAGTAACGCCAATAGCATGGGTTCAATTCCTGAACTGGCTGAGCTTATCACAAAGGACATGCCCTCTTCCCTTAACTGAGGCATGGTGACCCTCAGGTTAAACCACTACCTATCATTTCTTTCTAATGAGAGGACAGTACTGTAGTCTGATAAGACTATGGTGATTTTACCATTCACTTTTTCATTTCTCCCATATCCATTTCAACTTGGCAGCTACTATCAAGCCAACTGTGGTTTTGTTTTTACCAAGCCTTGGTAATTGAAAACAACCTCATGCTTCAGTGCATTACAAATATCTAGTTCCTGGATCACCTGTTTTATTAGATATATTTCCTGTAATACAGTGATCAGAACTTCTTGAAAACTCCTTTGCTTTGTTTATCCTCCCCAAACACAATCTTTCACATATCTCCACACTGAGTTTTCTTTTGTCACTTTCCACAGATCTCACCCATCCATTGAATGTCAAGGATCAGTGGTTAGATTGACTCTACTGTTTCTAATGTTTAACAGTTGAAAATGGGATAAATGCAATTAAAACATCTTGTAGTCTTTTTCACTTAAAAGATTGGGATCATGTTAACCTTTTAAGCAACATCAACCTGAAAAGGTTTTCTCCTTTAGAAGGAAAATCAAAATGAGCCGGTGTGCTTTCTGAGCTGGGGATGTGGTGTTTATGTTGCTTGTAGTCATGCCAGTTCATGGTGATTGTTCATTTTGGATGTTAAAGCTAAATTAGTTAAAAGCATTCAGTAAACTCTAAAAGGCTATAAAATTTAATTATTTTACCAGAACAAAGAAGAAATGGAAATGAATGACAATTAACATTGAAATCAGATTAAGGATCCTTCAGAGTTGGCTACATGTCACGGACATTGGTCAAGGGTAAGAATTTTCTCCATTTTTAACACATGGGTGTGTGTTTATGGAAATGTGTTGCTGTTTGGAGCTGGGAGTGTGCTGAAGCAGACATGGTGATGCCATACAGGGTAAAAGGCTAGAGATGAAGTGAAGCCCTGGGGGACATTTGTATTTCAACGCAGTGAGAGTTGGGTGAAGGAAGCCCACATCTCTAACACGACCCTTCCTGTAGTCAGAACTTCTTGTAAACTCCTTTGCTTTGTTTATCCTCCCCAAACATGATCTTTCACATATCTCCACATTGGGGTTTCTTTTGTCATTTTCTGCAGATCTAACCGATCCATTGAATGTCAAGGGTTAGTGGTTAGATTGACTCTTATTGGAGATGGTCATTGCCTGGCATTTGTATGCAGCAGTCTACACCTTTGTTCCTCACCGTCAACCACACAGCCAATTTTCCTATTATCTGTAAATTTCTTAATTCAGCCTCCTACATTTAAGTGTAGATTATTGATATATCCCACAAAAGCCAAGGGATCCCAGAACGGAGGCCTGCAGAACGCCACAACCAACAATCTCCTAACCCAAGACCTTCTCTCTATTTATTAATTAATGGGGCATGGGTATTGCTGGTTGGGCCAGCATTAATTGCCCATCCCTAGTTGCCCTCAAGAAGGTAGTAGTGAGCTGCCTTCTTGAACCGCTGCAGTGTGTGTCCTTTAGGACAACCCACAATCCCATTAGAGAGGGCATTCTAGGATTTTGACCCAACAACGTTGAAGGAATGGTGATATATTTCCAAGTCAGGATGGTGAGTAGCTTGAAAGGGACTTCACAGGTGGTGGTTTTCCCATGTATCAACTGCTCTTGTCCTTGTAGATGGTCATGGTTTAGAAGATACTATTCAAGGAGCCTTTGTGAATTTCTGCAGTGCATCTTGTAGATGGTACATCTGGCTCCTACTATATGTCAGTGATGAAGGGAGTGAATGTTTTTGGATGTAGTGACAATAAAGCAGGTTGCTTTGTCTTGCATGGTGTCAAGCTTCTTGACCATTATTTTGGCTTTAGTCAGGGGCCTATTCCATCATGCATGAACACACAGTATGTTGCAGAAACTCAGCAGATCTGGCAGCATTTGTGGAGATATTTGGAGTCCAGTACGACTCTTCATCAGAAGTCTTCAGTTCTGAAGAAGAGTCATACTGGACTTCAAATGTTAACTCTTTTTCTTGCTTCACAGATGCTGCCAGACCTGCTCTGTGGGTATTTCCGATCTCTTGCAACAGCAGTGTTTTGCCTGTATTCCATCACACACCTGATAGATGGTGGACCGGCTTTGAAGAGTGAGGGAGTGAGTTTTTTGCCACAGTATTCCTAGCCCCTGACATTCTCTGGTAAGTACTGTAGTTATATGGTTAGTCGAGTTGAGTTTCTGGTCAATGGTAACCCCAAGGTGCTGATAGTGGGTAATGCAGTGATGGTAACACCAGTGAATGTCAATGGGTACTGGTTATTGGAAATGCTAATGGCATTTGTGTGGTTTGAATGTTACTTGCTACTTCTCAGCCCAAGCCTGAATGTTGTTCGGATCTTGTTGCACTTACAAATGGACTACTTCAGTATCTGAGGAACGATGGATGGTGCTGCAATTGTGTGTTCATCAACGAACATGATCTCACGATGGAGGAAAGGTGATTGAAGTAGCAGCTCAAGATAGTTGGGCTTATGACACCATCCTAAGGAAATCCTGCAGAGATGACTTAGAGTTGAGATGACTGGCCTCCAACAATCATAACTATCGTCTTTCATGCTAGATATGACTCCTGTCAGGAGGAAGAGAGGACTGCAGATGCTGGAGAGTTAGAGTCAAAAAGCATAGTGCTGGAAGAGCACAGCAGGTCAGGCAGCACCCGACAAGCAGAAGCAGGAGATTTGATGTTTCAGGCACAAGCCCTTCATTAGGAAGGTGGGGGGGGGGGGGTGGGGGGGGGGTGCGGCAAGGGGCCTGACTTCCATCAGCAGAGTTTTGCCCCTGGTGACTTTTGCCTCCAGCTTTGTTAGTGATCCCTGATGGTGCATTTGGTCAAATGCAACCTTGAAATCAGGGACAGTCACTCTCACATTCCTTCTGTTAGCCATCTTTGTTTCCTACCTCTGAGTAAATCTTTGATCCAACTTGCAACTTTCCTATGGATCCCATGTGCTTTTTATCTGCTTGGCCTGCCATTTTGGACCTTATTAAAAGTTTTGTTAAAGTTCATGTGTCTAAATTTAACACTATACCCTCGTTGACCCTTCTCATTATCTCCTCAAGTATTTAGTCAAGTTAATCAGATATAATCTTTTTTATAGCTCTTTTGACTGTTCTTCATTAATCTAAGCCTCTCCAAATGACAATAGTGGCTGCCAGACTTTCTTTCCAATAGTTTGCCTGTTATTGCAGTTAGAGTGACTTGTCTGAAGTTATTTGGATTCTTGCTTTTACATAACGGTACAACTTTAGAAGTCTTCCCATTCTCTCTCATCATAGCTGCAGTCAAAGAATACTGAAAAATGATGGTTAGATCTTCTATAGTG
Organism: Chiloscyllium punctatum; assembly: GCF_047496795.1. Classification (NCBI taxonomy): domain Eukaryota; kingdom Metazoa; phylum Chordata; class Chondrichthyes; order Orectolobiformes; family Hemiscylliidae; genus Chiloscyllium; species Chiloscyllium punctatum. Next base: position 32,776,211 of record NC_092743.1, read on the forward strand.
CCTGCCCTTTCTTCATTTAGCATACTGGGCTATGTTACATCTTGGACCAGAGACTTATTCACTCTCAAGGAGGCTAAACAACTCACAATGTTTATCCAATGCAATATCACGTATTCTTTTGCCTTAACTGCAATGCCTGCCTCATCTAACTCTTTTGTGAAAACAGGCACAAAGCATTCATTAAGAACTATGTCTTCTATTCATAGATAAATTACCTTGGAGATCTCTAATTAGCCCGACACTTTCTTTAGATATCCTCTTGCTCTTTATGCATTTATAAAATGTCTTTGAGGTTTCCTCAGCAATAGGTTACTTACCTTTGCTTTCCCAATTTCCTTTTTAGTTTCACCGCTGTCCTTTCTATACTTCATCAGGCTTTCTGCAGCATTGAACTTCTTTGTTGCTTTATCTGATTCAATATTCTCTTTGATATCTAAGAGACCCAGACTTGGGGTGCCCATCCTTTTTCTTTGTGAAAATGTATTTTCTCTGGACTTCCTTCATCTCCTTCTTGAATAACTCCCAGTACTCTGACAATGACTTACTTGCAAGTAATGGGATCCACGATGAAGTGGTAAGTTGGATGCAAAATTGGCTTGGTCATAGAAGACAGAGGGGAGTTGTGGAGGGGTGTTTTTCTAACTGGAGGTTCATTCTCAGAATCTGCAGAGGGATCTGTCTCTGGATTGCTTTCCGTGCAATAATATTTCTCTTAAGTAAGGAGACCAAAACTCAAGACAGTACTCCGAATGTTTTCCTAAACTGCAGAATGACCAGTTCCAGAAGCATTCTATCCATATACCTCTTCCTGCAAGGATCAGTGCTGGGACTTCTATTGTTTGTAATAAATGTAAATGATTTGGATGAAAATATAGGTGGTCTGATTAGTAAGTTTGCAGATGACACAAATATTGATGGAGCTGTGGATAGTGAGGAAGGTTGTCAAAGGATACAGCCGAATATAGATCAGCTGGAAAGTTAGACAGAGAGTTTAATTCAGATTAAACAAGTGTGAGGGGATGCATTTTGACAGTTCAACTGCAAGAGGTAAGTAAATAGTAAATGGAGGACTCTTAGGAGCATTGATATACGGAGGTATTTTGGGTTGCAAGTCTGCAGCTCCCTGAAACTGGCAACACAAATGCATAAGGGGCTAAAAGCGGCATATGGCATGCTTACCTTCATTGGTCAGGGCACTGAGTATAAAAGTTGGCAGTCACAGTTGGAGCATTTGTGCAATTCCTGTCCACAACAGGAAGGATATGGGAGCTTTGGAGAGGATGCAAAAGAAGTTTACCAGGATGTTGCCTGGATTGGAATGTATTAGCGTGGATAGTCAGAGTCTATCCCCCAGGAACGAAATGTAAAATACTAGGGGGCATAGACTTAAAGTGAGAGGGGAAAAGTTTAAAGGAGATGTGCAAAGTAAGTTTTTTTTACACAGAGGATGATAGGTACCTGGAACGCACTGCCAGGAGAGGTGACAGATTCTTTTGTACAGTTACATTTCCCATTTAAATAATACTCTGCCTTTCTGTTTTTCACACCAAAGTGTATAGCTTCACATTTAGTCACTTGTACTACATCTGCCCATGTTTGCTCACTCCTTCAATTTGCCTAAAATCAAGCCTCCTTATATCCTCCCCACAACTCACAATCCTACCCGGTTTTGTGTCATCAACAAGCTTGGAAATGTTGCATTTGGTTCCATCATCCACATATTTATCTATGTTGTGAATAGCTGGGGCCCAAGCACTGATACTTGTGGTATCCCACTAGTCACTGCCACTTGGATAAACACTCACTAACTTTTTTTAAGAGGGACCTTATCAAAAGAGTTCTGAATGAAGCAGCAGAACAGTTGGAAATTGAAAGACTGAATGTGTGCATCGAGAAGCAAGGTAAAATAACAAAAATATGAAAATTTTTACTGTGGCAATGTTTTTTTCAATAAATGTTTAGTTCATTTATGTTACATTTAATTTGTCTTAACATAAAAAGGCATTTCAATTCGATCATTGCTGTTTCATGTGGGAACAGGACACTTCTCAGGTCCTAGATAACCATGATTTCGAGGAACTCACATCCGAGATTTTGATGCTTGAGCTGCAACTGATGTCACTGTAGTATGTCTGGAAGAGGTATATGGATAGAATGCTTCTGGAACTGGTCATTCTGCAGTTTAGGAAAACATTCGGAGTACTGTCTTGAGTTTCAGTCTCCTTACTTAAGAGAAATATTATTGCATGGAAAGCAATCCAGAGACAGATCCCTCTGCAGATTCTGAGAATGAAAGGGGTTGCTTTATGAAGAAAGGTTGAGCAGGGTATGCCTACACTGACTAGACTTTAGAAGAATGGGAGGTGATCTTATTGAAACGTGTAAGTTTCTTAAGGGATGTACGGATGCTGGGACAATGCATCTTCTTCTGGCACAGTCTATAACTAGGGGATACAGTTTAAAACCAAATGGTTTCCCTCTGAAGATGGAAGTGAGGAGGACCTTGTTTTAACAGAATCCCAATAGTGTGGAAGCAGTCTAATAGGCCCATCCAGTCCACACCAACCCTTTGAAGAGCATCTTAACCAGACCCACACCCTACAACTATCTATTTTCCATGGCTAACCCACCATGGGCAATTTAATATCGCCAATCCACCCTAACATGCACACCGTTTAGACGGTGGGAGGAAACTGGAGCACCCAGAGGAAACCTACACAGATACAGGAAGACTGTGCAAACTCCATACATACAATCGCCTGAGATTGGAATCAAACCCAGGACCCTGGTGGTGTGAGGCAGCAGTGCTAACCACTGAGCCACCGCGCCACTCTCAGGGCTTTTAGACATTTTTAATCAACAACGGAGTTAAGACTTGAGGGTGGCAGGCAGGCAGGCAAGTCAAGTTAAGGTCACGATCAAATTGGTTGATGATTGTAGTGAATGGTGGAGCAAGCTCAAGGGTAAAGTGGACTACTTCTACTCCTCTATTTCTTATGATCAAGCAGGCAGAATGGGTGACTGCCAGATAGTCAAGTGGAATGTTGCATTGTGAACACTATGCAACATTCCCCTGGATGGACTGTGCTCTCTAACTGCTATTCAGTTGGATTACAGCTGAGGATCACAGCTAGAACCAGGATTACTGCACCTTGGGCGCTACAACTGTGGAGAGGTGGACAATAGGATGGTCAGGAAAGAAAATTGATTGCTGATTCAATCATTTGATGACCAGACTGGATCTTTGTGGCCGCAGATATAACAAGGATTCCCTCATGCCACGGTCAAAAGGTTCATTGAGGTACTGCCAAATATTCTGAGGGGAATGTCTGCACAGTCAAAAGTCACGACCCATATCAGTGCTAACGACACAGGGAGGAAGAGGAATTGATGTCCTGCAAGGAGAATTCAGGCAGCTAACCAACATATAAAAAGTAAGATCCAGAGGTACTTATCCCCAGTTTATTCCTACTGATATCTACTGGTGAGTATAGAAACAGGAAGATAATTGAAAATGTGGAGGCAGAGATGAAAAAGGTGAGAAGGCTTTAGATTCCTAAGGCATTGGAAAGGTGGAACGTGTACAAATTGGACAGGTTATATCTTAACTGGGCCAGGACCAATATCTTTGAGGGAAGGTTTTCCAGTTCTATTGAAAAGTTGGGGAGAAAGGTAAAGATGCAGTGAGAATGAAAAGGAGTATAAATTAGCCAACATTACTTGCTGACAGAAGTTTACATAGTTCCAATAAGTGATTGGACCTACTTACTAAATGACAATAATCCACAACTAGTTAATTAGAAAACTGAACCTTTCTATATCCAGACTCCATTTCATTGTCCCATGAAACAGTTTTTTAATGTAAAATGGTTACTAGTAATTTGGTAAAATTTAGAGAAAGTGAGGACTGCAGATGTTGGAGACCAGAGTTAAAAAATGTAGTGCTGGAGAAACACAGCAGGCCAGCCAGCATCCGAGGAGCAGGAGAATCGACATTCGGGCATAAGCCCTTCTTCAGGAATGAGGCTGGTGTGCCAAGCGGGCTGAGATAAAGGGTAGGGGGGAGGGGCGCTGGGAATACGATAGGTGGAAGGAGGGGAGGGTGAGGGTGATAGGCTGGAGAGGGGGTGGGGGCGGAGAGGTCAGGAAGAAGAGGTCGTTTGACCCGACCTCTCCGCCCCCACCCCCTCTCCGGCCTATCACCCTCACCCTCACCTCCTTCCACCCATCGTATTCCCAGCGCCCCTCCCCCAAATTCCCTCCCCCCCTACCCTTTATCTCAGCCCGGTTGGCACACCAGCCTCATTCCTGAAGAAGGGCTTATATCCGAAACGTCGATTCTTCTTATCCTCGGATGCTGCCTGGCCTGCTGTGTTCTTCCAGCACCACATTTGGTAAAATTTGACGAATTAAAAAAACTTCTATGGATGAGTTTGAGTAATCCTTATGACTCCAAATGGTTCCATTTTATTCCAAGTATTTTGGAATCACGTTTGACATCAGAAAAGCATCTACCTCTTCCAGGTGCTGCAATAGATTGCCAGTGGAAAAAGAAATCCCTTTGGAAAAATGCATCCCTTTCTCCCAACTGAAATGAAGTCTAGCAATAGCAAGTCTATTCGCCTCTGTGCTGTACATAGTTTGCAGTGTGACGGATCAGGGATGCTATGAAACGTTAGTCACTGACAAATTCAATGAGGAATTCAAGTAAAACCAGGCAGTGGTTAGAACATAAAACTCCTGACCACATGGAGTAGTTGAGCTGAGTCACACTGATGAATTTTAAGAGGAACATAGATACACATGAGGGAGAACTGAATGGAGGGATATCTTGCTGACTTAGAAGCAGAATAGGAAAAGGGCAGAGCATAAACATTGACATAGACCCTGGTGAACTGAACAGTCTGCTTCTGTGCTGTAAACGTCTGTATTCTTCTAATTGTCCTGGTGTAGCAGATCTCAGTGGCCAAGTGCATCACCAGTGTTAACTAAAAAGGCCTTACATTGATAAATGACCGCCTTGGTGAGGTACCAAGTAAGAAGCACACGGAAACAGACTTCAACAAGAGTTGATCCTTGCCGAAGAGGAGGGAAATCTACAACTGTGCAGTGAATCTAATCAGAAAAACAGGAATTCCAAATCCTATTGGGGATCCACTATTTGACAGCTCCCTTTCCCAGTCTGTACTACTTTGAAAGTGTTTAAACCATCCTTCTGGTATCCAACAAAATATATCATCCAATGAAATCAGATGATCTTGCTGTTACAAATTGCAAATCATTATAATACAGACATCAACAGCCTAAGATCTTTCTCAAAAATAAGTCCTTAGTGTTTCCTTCTGCAGGGGAAATGAATTGATAGCTAATTTTAGAAGGAATTGCAACATTTTAGCAGAAATCGAAATTTGGTGTTCAGTGTATATTTAAATAAATGCCTCCCACACACCCATATATTCAACAGGTTACATCCATCCCACGTAGCCTTAAATTTCTGTTTGAGATACATGGTTCAGTCAACTGTCCAATATAGGTAAGTATGACCTCCCACACCATCACTGAATAACAAGGTAATGTGAGAGAACTTAAACTAGGTTACATTTGTATGTGTCCCTCAGGAGAACCTAGTTAACTCGCCTGCATGTGATGGTCCTATGGTGAACCCTCAGACACCGAGAACCTATATATTCCCCACTGCCCAACATTTTACAAACAATCCAAGTGCTGCTTTTATTTCACTTACTTTCGCCTTCGACCTTGTCACTGGTCCTGCACCAGATGATCTGCCTAGTCTCCAGTTTCACCTGAAAAGTTTTTCTCTCGGGTCTCTGCGATTTCTTCTGGTAATATAAAGTCATGACAGTGCCCAGCTCCAAGTTTCGGTTGACTCTGCTAACGTCTGCTTCCATCCTTCCATCTTCCAGCAAAAATCCGTTTGGAAAACCGACTCTGGACCCTGACATCTTCAGCGCATCATCCGAGAGATTATCTTTAGGTTTGAAGAACGTGGAATAGACCCCGACTCGATATCAAAAACAAAAACAGGATTTCCAATCAGAATTATAAACGGACCCTTTTTATCTGCATGGATTTTTCTTCACTGTAAAGCAGACTCCTGATGGGCAGGGTTAGGGAAGTAGATAGTGGCGTTCCCACCTCTAATATATAGTCCTACAAACAAACGTGGAGAAAAAATGCCGGTGAATTCGCTCAAATGATGCAGTGCTGGATCCTTGCCTGTTTCCTGGTTGTCTGGATGTTCTTCCCGTTGCTGTCAAATCCTCGGTTGTGCTGGCAGGAGCATTGAAGATGGAGGAGTAGTCCGGGAAATGTATATCTACATACATACAGGCACACGTACACATACACAGACGTACATTTATGTATGTATATAGCAAAAATGTGCATATATATGTGTTCCTCCTCTTTAGAATTTTGGTAGTGCAGCTCCAAGTGAAATCGACACGGTCGAGAGGTACAGCTGAGCCCAGAGGAAACAGCACATACACACACAGCCGGAAAGAGATCAGAGACAGGAATCTGAAATATTACAGGCTCGGGGGAGGAAGAGCGTGGAAGAGAAGGGGAATAAAAATGTGCTGGAAAGAATGAAAAACAGCGACATCTAGAGAGAAAGAGGGTAGATTAAAACAAGGAGTGAAAAAGACGTGGAAGAGAATACGATGCGGGATAACCATTATATAATATTGGTATAGTGTATTTTTTTATTGGAAACAAATGCCTTCAAATTGACTTACTTTTTGGGTACAGCTAAAGGGTAGAGAAGACAGTTGAAAAGTAGATACTGAATGATGCGGGAGCCTATTTGTATGAAATATGTGAAGGGTCAGCAAAGTAACAGGATTTGAAATGACCATACCAGAGAGGTGACAGATAAGTGAAACAAAGATATACCAAAAAATACATGTACAAAACTTGGCGAGACTTCCCTGGTGATTATGAACCACTAACAGTCAATTTAGCACAGTACAGCCATCTTTATGGTCACCTATCTATCTCACAATGATTGTCATACACCATACTAATCTCCATACAATCACAGTAAAGCCTTAAAGGACAGTGAAACCCAAAGTTGGTATAACCTACGTTTAGTCTTTTTCATAACATCAGAAACACCCTATTTAATACCATCTACCAGGCCTGCTGTCAAGGAAAAGCCACCAGCATTCTTAAAAATCCATCCCACCCGAGCAGTGTTTTTCTACAAACTCTACCATCAGGGAGAAGGTACAGAAGCCTGAACACATGCACCTGCGTTTCACAACAGTTTCTACCCCACTGTTGTTAGAATACTGAATGGACTCTCAAACTCTTGACATTCGCCTGCACCTGTGTTTTTGCTTTTGCCGCTGTTTACCTATTATTTACTTATCTAAGCTACTTAACTGTGATCTGCCTGTAATGCTCGTAAGACAAAGCTTTTCACTGTTCCTTAGTACACATGACAATAAATTCAAATTCAAATTCAGTTCAATAATATGAAATAAATCTTCAATGTTTACATTGTCTGACATAATCAGTTTAATTCTGAGACTGACTCATTAATAGTGAGAATACGATATGAAGTTAGCATTAGTAAATTAGAGGTCAGCATGTTATAACAGGGTCAAGATTGTTGCATAAAGAACAATGAAAATATTCGAAGATATTTAGTAGATTAGGCAATTGGTATGAAGAGATAAATGAATAACCTTTCTTCAGAAATAAAATCAAAATTTCTCAAAATACTCAACAGATCAGGTAGCATCCATTGAGAGAGAAATGAAGTTAATGTTTCAGTTCAGGGTGACATTTCATCAGAACTGACGTAAATTCTGATGAAATGTCGTCAACTCGAAATGTTGGCTCTGTCTCAAAAGCTGCCTGACTCGCTAAGTATTTTGAGAATTCTTTTTCATTCAGAATCTCAGTTTATTGCTTTTGTGTTAGTGACCTTTCATCAGAACCTATTATATAAAGATTGCAATGCAGTTACTATTGCATATCTTGCACTGGCTATTATTTAACCTAAATGCTGTTATTATGAGCAGATTATGATCTCAGTCTTATCTATCGTTTGTATGACTTTAATGCTGTTGCTTTTCTTTATTTGGTTCTGTTTACTTTCTCTTGCCTCCATAACCTTTCTTTTTGCTTCTTTGTTCTTTTATTCTTCTCTTGCTTTTCTCTTTTCCACCAGCAGTGGAAAAAGAGCCAGCAACTGCAAGTAGTATTTAGAATGGAGCATATACAGAAAATATGTGACTCAGATAATAACTTTTTACTATATAATCTTTTTGGCTTATTCCCACTATTACTTCGACTACATCTATACCTAATTCCAATTACCTTCTCCTGTTAGACTCTTCATTCTCTATCTCTCAACAATCCAATTAGTTTGTTTATTCTCTTCAGCACTGTTGCAGCTTTATTCCACTCATCATTAATCCTCCATTGACTCCAAACCATTTCCAATAGGTATCTCTGAAGGCCAGTAGTGATAAAGGGAGAAATCCCTTCACTCTCAATCTTGATTGAGTTTTTTGAAGAAGTAACAAAAAGGATTGATGAGGGCAGAGCAGTAGATATGATCTATATGGACTTCAGTAACGTGTCCAACAAGGTTGCCCATGGGAGATTGATTAGTAAGGTTAGATCTCATGGAATACAGGGAGAACTAGCCATTTGGATACAGAATTGGCTCAAAGGTAGAAGACAGAGGGTGTTGGTGGAGGGTTGTTTTTCAGACTGGAGGCCTGTGACCAGTGGAGTGCCACAAGGATCGGTGCTGGGTCCTCTACTTTTTGTCATTTACATAAATGATTTGGATACGAGCATAAGAGGTACAGTTATTAAGTTTGCAGATGACACCAAAATTGGAGGTGTAATGGACAGGAAAGAGGATTACCTCAGATTACAACAGGATCTTGACCAGATGGGCCAATGGACTGAGAAGTGGCAGATGGAGTTTAATTCAGATAAATGTGAGGTGCTACATTTTGGGAAAGCAAATCTTAGCAGGACTTGTACATTTAATGGTAAGGTCCTAGGGAGTATTGCTGAACGAAGAGATCTTGAAGTGCAGGTTCAAAGCCCCTTGAAGATAGAGTCACAGGTAGATAGGATAGTGAAGAAGGCATTCAGTATGCTTTCTTTTATTGGTCAGAGGATTGAGTACAGGAGTTGGGAGGTCATGTTGTGGCTGTACAGGACATTGGTTAGGCCATTGTAGGAATATTGCTTGCAATTCTGTTCTCCTTCCTATTGGAAAGATGTTGTGAAACTTGAAAGGGTTCAGAAAAGATTTACAAGGATGTTGCCAGGATTGGAAGATTTAAGCTATAGGGAGAGGCTGAACAGACTGGGGCTGTTTTCCCTGGAGCGTCAGAGGCTGAGGGGTGACCTTATAGAGGTTTACAAAATTATGAGGGGGATGGGTAGGGTAAATAGGCAAAGTCTTTTCCCTGGGGTCGGGGAATCCAGAACTAGAGGGCATAGGTTTAGGGTGAGAGGGGAAAGATATAAGAGAGACCTAAGGGGCAACTTTTTCACACAGAGGGTGGTACAGGAATGGAATGAGCTGCCAGATGAAGTGGTTGAGGCTGGTACAATTGCAACATTTAAGAGGCATTTGGATGGGTATATGAATAGGAAGGGTTCGGAGGGATATGGGCCGGGTGCTGGCAGGTGGGACGAGATTGGGTTGGGATATATGGTTGGCATGGATGTTTTGGACTGAAGGGTCTGTTTCCATGCTGTACATCTCAATGACTATGACTCTATTTGCCTCTTCCACGGTTCCTCTTTCTACCTATTCTTTCTATCTGTACTCCCTAAATACCATATCAATTTAAAATAAGACTTCTTTCAACTGATCCATGGGATGCTGTCACTGTCTTGTCTTTATTGTTCATCCCTAATTGCTCTTGAGAAGGTGGTGGTAAGATGTCTTCTTCAATGATTTCAGCTCATTCAGATTAAGTAGACCCACAATGCTGTTAGGGAGAGAGCTCCAGGATCTTGACCCAGTCATACTGAAGGAATGGGGATATGTTTCCAAGTCTGGATGGTAACTGGTTTGAAGATGAACTTGCAGGTAATGATATTCCCAATTTTTTGCTACCCTTGTCCTTCTCAATAGAAGTGGACGTGGGTTTGGATGGAAGTGCGCTACGGAGCCTTACTGAATTTCTGCAATGCTGCTACTGAGAGACGTGATGGAGAGATTGAATGTTTATTGATGGGGATGCTCAAGTCAATTCTAACTGTTCTACTTGATCTACTGCTTTTCTCCTGCTCTTTTCAACCTCAGTGGTTACTTATCTATGGCTATAACAAGTTTGCCAATGGGAAGAAAACCCAGCGTTTTGCCAAGTATCTGATTTATTTTATAATCTAAATCTGAATCTGAAATCCCCATTACTGGATCTTCTCTATTTGTTTTCCTGAAATACATTTTAAAAACCTGTTGCTAAACTGGTTTTAGTTATTTTATGTGCATCTGGACTGCACCTTTTCTTTTATCACTTTTTAAAGAATTGTTGGGTGTGTTCATACGTTTGGCTAATCTGATAAGCCAAATTGTTGCAGCTAATACCATTTATTTGTTTATATTTTCTCCCTTTTGTATCCATTAAGCATTCTTCCCTCTGGAATACTGGCAAAAATAACCAGGATCACCTTCATTTAAATTACAGTGTGACTCCAAACAATATAACGAAGGCTGGAGTGAGAAATGTAAACTAAAAAGTGGAGGAGAGTTCAAGTGAGGCATTATTTAGAAAATAAGTGAGAAAGACCAAGCAACAGTGCACAGGAATCACGTGGATAAGAAAAATGTGACAGGAAGTGGTAGATTATGCAAACAAGAGTAACATCAGCAAACAGGGGTGGCAGGGAGAAAAATGATAACATTACAGGATTAAAGTTTCTTGATTTGAATGGATGCAGACTTTGTAACAAGATGGACAGATTAATAGCACAATTGGAAATAAATAGTATAACACACTCGCCAATGCAGAGATAAGATTTGCCATGTTCCCATTTATGAGGATATTCGACAAACTGGGTCTTTGTTAGGAGCTGGATTTATAGATCATTATCATTTAAGTAGAATGCTGAGAAGAACCAAGGGTAAGGAAACAATTGGAGGATTCCACTGTTGAATTAAAACAGCATTTAAAAAAAATTCTTATACAAACTGGTACAACACAACCAATATTACCTAAATAAATATAATGAACAGGTAACATTGATTCCAAGCCAGAGACACTAAATATACAACTTAGTCTCGGGCATTCAGGATTCATATACATTAACAAACTGCGGTCAGACACCTTACAAACTGCACTTCAAATGGTTGATGCAGTCAGAATAGATCCCAACCAGATGTTAGTGACATAATGAGTCACCAAATCTCATTAAAACTAAAAACAAAACCCAAAGAATTGTGAATGCTGGAAATCAGAAACAAAAAGAGAAATTGCTGAAAAGAAAACTAGCAGATCTGACAGCATCTGTGGAGAGAAAGCAGGGTTAACATTTCAGATCCAGTGACTGCCCGGAAATCAAAAAGTTTCTCTGTTTTGCTTCCAAATTCCACCATGATTTCTCCTTCATCTGATCCATTTCTGACTGCTCCCTTCCCTTGCTTGACATCTGTTTCCATTCCTGGGGATATGTTTTGAACCAGACCGAACCCCCTCAAAATATATTAAGAAGATAGCCTAGACCTAACTTAAGACCATAAGACATAGGAGCAGATATTAGACTATTCAGCCCATCAAGTTTGCTCTGCTATTCAATTATGGCTGATAAGTTTCTCCAGCTTTCTCTCCATAACCCTTGATCCCCTTGATACTCAAGAAGCTATATATCTCTGTCTTAAATATACTCAATGACTTGACCTCCACAGACTTCTGTGGCAATGAATTTCATAGATTCACCACTCTCTGGCTGAAGAAGTTTCTCCTTGTATCCTTTCTCTAAAGGGTCTTCCCTTTACCCTAAGGCTGTGCCCTTGGGTCCTAGTCTCTCCTACCAATGGAAACATCTTCCCAACATCTCCTCGATCCAGTATATTTCAATTAGATCTTCCCTCATCGTGTTAAACTCCATTGAGTATAAACTCAAAATCCTCAAACATTCCTCATACATTAAACTTTTCATTCCTGGGACCACTCTTGTGAACGTCCTCTGAACACACTCCAAGGCCAATACATCCTTCCTGAGATATGAGGTCCAAAACTGCACACAATACTCAAAATATAGTCTGACCAGAATGTAAGACATTGCATTTTATTTGCAACTCGACTGGTCAAGCTGCAAGACTTTCAGCAAAACACACTTTATTTTTCATTACCAGTTAAAGTACAGACAAAATAAAAGTAAAAGAATTAGCTTAATGGTAACTCTACTTAAATGCCTAACAAAATTATATATATATTGAATACTACTAATTAACTGTTCCAATATAGTAACATCCCATAAACACTTACTTGGCAAGGCAAATTCAATAAAATAGATTGTCTCATATGCAATTCGAGCAGCAGGAATAGAATCCCAAGTTTTAGCTATAACAGAGAAAGAAATAAGAATTTCCACATCCAACTTCAAAACGTCAGCAACTGCAGAAATCTAAAACTAAAATTCCTGTGGGAACGTGACCCCACCCACACAGGCTGCCTCTATTGTTCCAACATAAAATAAAGCTCAAGGCCTCACTAGCTGTTTACTTTATTGGCTTTGAGCAGACTGCTTGGCATCTCTATCTCAACCTTTCTTCAGAAAAGAAAATGAGGGCAAAATACACCTTTTCACACCACTAATATCCATTCCAAACCCAATGACTCCTACAGGTACCTTGACTATACATCCTCACACCATTTCCTGTAAAGATTCTATTCCATTCTTCCGGTTCCTCCGTCTCTGTCACATGTTGTGATGATGCTAACTTCGATGAGGGGTCTCCAAAGTATTTACTTTCTTCCTCAGTCGAGGATTCCCCACCATAATGGTTGACAGGGCCCTCAACCATGTCCAACTCATCTCCCATTCTTTGGCTGTCACCCAATCTTCCCATCTACACCATCATCGGGCCCTTCTCATACTCACCTACCATTCCACCAGCATCCACATCCAAAGGATCATTAGCTATCATTTCCACTCCCTCCAGCAGGAAGTCCACGAACAGACACATTCCACTCTCTCCTGTGAGCTTTCCACAAGGACCATTTCCTTCAGGACACTGTGGTCCACTCCTCCTTTACTCCCAACAGGTCCACTTACCCTCAAAGCACCTTACCATGAAATCACAGAAAGTGTAACACTTTCCTGTTTACTTCATCCCTCTTCAGTAAGATTACTAGATTACTTACAGTGTGGAAACAGGCCCTTCGGCCCAACAAGTCCACCCCGACCCGCCGAAGCGCAACCCACCCATACCCCTACATTTACCCCTTACCTAACACTACGGGCAATTTAGCATGGCCAATTCACCTAACCTAAGCAAGGGCCCAAACACAACCTCCAGATGAGGCAGTGCTTTACCTGCACTTCACTCAATCTAGTCTATTGCAATCACTGCTCACAACTTGGTCTCCTCTATATTGGAGAGCCCAAACACAGACTAGCTGACTGCTTTGCATAACATTCAGGTTCTGTCCTCAAAAAATGACCCTGATCATAGAGTTGCTTGCCACTTCAACACACCACTCTGTTCCCTGGCCAACATCACTGCCTCAGGCTTATTTCAGTGCCCAGTGAAGCTCAGTGCAAGCTGGAAGAACAGTATCATGTTTTCCACTTGGGGAACTCAATATCAAGTTCCACAATTTTAGGGCCTGAGCACATTCTCCTATGTCCTTACCCCAATCCCCATATCCCAGGCCTTGTCATCACATGGGTTGCTACTACAAATAACCCATAGTCAGCCACTAATGGCCGCCATTAGCAGCTACTTATCCTCCCAGGCTAATGTTTACTCACTTCTTTGTCTGCCCAACTGTTTTCTCTCTCTCCGAGCTCCATCTTCACCAATCATTTACTCCTGTCCTCTCGTTTCACCCTACATTTAGCAAATATGCCAACATTTTCCTGGCAACAATCAGTTCTGAAGAAAGGTCATTGGATCCAAAACATTAACATTGCTTTCTCTCCACACATGCTTCCAGCAATTTCTCTTCTTGCTTCTCAATAAGATTCTGTTTTCTTTGCAGGGGATTTCAATTCTTCACTTTTGCAGATCTAGTCTTGGAGTTCACACAAAGCCTGGCTGACTTGGACTGAATAGAATGGAATCCCTACAGTTTGGAATTAGGCCCTTTGGTCCAACAAGTCCACACTGATCCTCCGAAGAGTAACCCACACAGATCCATTCCCTTACACTATTATCCTATATTTACTGCTGACTAACGCACTTAACCTACACATCCCAGAACACTATGGGCAATTTACCATGGCCAATTCACCTAACTTGCACATCTTTGGACTGTGGGAGGAAACTGGAGCACCCCAAAGAAACCCACACAGACTCGGAGAGAATGTGTAAACTCCACACAGCCAGTTGTCCACGACTGAAATTGAACCTGGATGCTTCACACACTGCTCATTCCTTGGGATTTGAATCTGAATTCCCCAAGAGTCCAAAGTTTTTAATTCCTGGCAAGCTTCCATTTTTAACAAAGGAGGATGCCTGAGTTTTCAGCCATTCTCACCCGAATCAAGCAAATGTACTGCCTGTACACCTGCTTCACGTTTTCATCTAGAACTGAAATACCAATGCATTGATTTTTTTTTGTAGCCCTAACTCTTTCCATGGCACAAAGCTACTGCTCTCTTGGAATTTACCTGAGCTCTAATTGCCTGAAATCTACTCACAGGATTCGCAGGGAAAGTGTGCCAAGCAGGCTAAGATAAAAGGTAGGAAGGAGGGGCATTGGAAATGCAATAGGTGGAAGGAGGTTGAGGTGCTGGTGATTCCTGAAGAAGGGCTCATGCCCGAAACGTCAATTCTCCTGCTCCTTGGATGCTGCCTGACCTGCTGCGCTTTTCCAGCAACACATTTTCAGCTCTGAAGTCTATTAACAGCAATATTTGTCCTGTGTGGACTCACACTTTCTGCTTCAGCACTTTCCTAGCTCCAAATTTCAACTTCTGCCAGTAAACATACACCCCGATATAGTACAGAAAGCCTTCTTCAGCTGTACCAATATGCACGGTGATGCACCTACCTGGCTCTGAGGTATCCTGGTCATATAGAGTAAGACAGAATTAATTAATGATCTCATCTTTTCTTGTTCTCTCAGGAGAAATAGTGGTACAGTGGTAATATCATTGGACTAGTAATCCAAGGCACTGGGCAAGTGTTTATTGTGACCTGAGTTCCATTTGTAGCAAGGCACATGTCAAATTTGATTTCAATAAAACTTTAATTAAAAGTTAGTCCTTGCAGAGTTGAAGTCCAGTCTCCATACGGAGGATAGCTTCCATTGTGTTGTGCAGCACTATCACGGTGCTGAATAGAATAGACTTCCAACAGACCTGGGAATGCAAGATTGAGCATTCATGAGGTGCCGTGAATCATTAGCAGTAGCAAAACTTATGTTCAACCAGTCTATAACCTCATTGCCATTGCCTTAAATCCAGGAGATCAATCTTTGCCCAATGAAGAGTGCAGAAGGACATACCTTAGTTTTCAGTGTGCCTGGTTTTTCTTGTGGTATCAACCTTTGAAAGGGACACTTTTTTTTCCAGAGAAAGGACTACTTCCGTGCCAAACAGTGGAATTGGCATGAAATCAACAAGGCTAAGTGATTCGACAGTCAAAATGTGTGGTGCTGGAAAAGCACAGCCGGTCAGACAGCATCCAAGCAGCAGGAGAGTCAACATTTCGAGCATAAGCTCTTCATAAGGAATGATAAAGAGCTTATGCTCGAAATGTTGACTCCTGCATCTGCAGTCGTCACTTACTCTTAAAATGATTTAACAACCAATGGATCAGGTATAAGCTCTACAGTCCTGCCACATCTAGTTGTGAAAAATGGTGGACAATTAACAAAACTTACTAGAGGTGGTGGTACACGAACATTCGTATATTTGTACCACAACCTGAAAGTTAGTTCTCAAAGTTTCAAGCCATCCTGAACTGGAACCAGTAGCTGAATCTTGGCAAAAATATTCTAAGTATTAACTCAATTGAGTTTCATGAAAGGTTTCTCTTTGAAAGCCAAAGAGACAATTGTCACTATCCTCTCAAACTCTCCTTCAACTTCAACACTGCAATGAGAGGAGTAATAGGTTTAACAGCTACAGCTTTGGGAGAACATCCAATTAGGGGGAGCGAAAAAAAAACAATGACATTACAGTGATGTATTGCTTAGTTAGTTCGTGATTAGAATTTTTTTTACAAGAAAGGAAAGCATTAACTGAGAATGTGAATGTCAAGGCCAAATAACATAGGAATATGTTAGCAAAGTTGGGTTGGGAAGTAGACTAACGTCAAAGGAACCAAGTTAAAGACTAAGTACGCAAGTAACATGAAGTTTAAGTTGAAGGCATCGCAACACAAGTCAGTTGGATGGAATATGTGGCCTGCAATATCTATGAAGTCATAGATCTGACCAGTGTCCTAGATATACATAATGCAAGAAGTGCTTTCATCTCCTGTAGAAACTTAAGCTCTGGGTGGCTGGGGACACTTTTGTATATCCATGAGGCTGAGAATTACATGGAGGAGATGTTCAGACTTCAGCTTAAGAGCCTAGAAGAAGGAAGAGAATGGGGTGACCAGACAGTCCAAGGGGAACAGATTTTGCAGGAATCTGCTAAGGTCCTGCTGACAAAGAAGTTCTCTATTTTGGAAGCTGATGAGGGCACAGGTTTCTTAAGGGAGTGCAGTCAGAACCAAGGTTTTGGTAATGTGAGCAAACTGAAGTGTATAGCAGGAGAGGAAGAAAACAGGAGTATTGTGATAGTAAGAGAAACAGACAGGCCCTCCCTCGTGCTAAGATCAAATATATGTTACAGAGCGGCTAAAACACGTCCTTCTGGGGGAGGGTTAGCAGCCAGGATTTATGTTCCACATTTGTACTTCGGTCTTTGGGAGAAAGATGCATGTGGTCCTGAAATCAGAATTTTCTATGCCAAATAGAAAAGTTAGAAAGCAGACCTCATAAGTAGTAAACTGGGCATCAATATTTATCAAAGGGATTAATTAATTACATCACAAGCCTTTAAGAAAATTCTAGTTTGAATTATTACAGACCATTAAGGAAATACCAAACAAAATGGATAAACCTGTTGATACTTAGAATTCCAAAGGACAGTTGACAAGATGCCATAACACAGTTAACTACACAACAGCACAGATACAAGATGTAACATACTGGTTTGGATAGATAATTTAACAGGAAAACAATAAGTTGGAATAAATGGGACATATTCCAGTTAGCAAGATGTAACAAATGGAGTGACATAGGATGACTGGTGGCTTCTCATTTATTTACAATCTGTACTTAAAAATAACTTGTATAGTAGGACCCTAAAATATACTTGCTAAATTTGCTGATGAAAAAAAGATGTTGCTCAGTTTTGACAAGAATATAGAGAATCTGCAAAGGTGTTTAGATAGGTTAAGCCAGTGGGCAAAACTTTGCTAGTTTTTATAGTATAATATTGGAAGTTGTCCACTTTGGGAGGAATAGAAAACAACATATTTCTTAAATGCAGGGAGATTTGAATGCTCTTGTATATGAATCACAAAAATGGTCTGCTCCAGTTGTATAAGACTGTACATTTTCAGTTTCCTTATTTTAAAACAAAGGCAAAGACAGTTACATTACAAGCATTACAGAAAAGGCTAGTAAAACTGGTTCCTGTGATAAAGGGGTTGGTGTATGAGGAAAAAATTGGCAGGCTCAGCTTATGTCAATTAAGTGTTTTAAAGAATGAGACTTTACCTTATTGAAACATATAAGATCCTGAAAAAAACTTAAGATGGATGCTGCAATGAAGGTTCTCTTTGCAGGAGGGGCTAGAGCTTGGGATACTTCCTAAAAAAAAGAGCTCTATATGGTAGAGTATTAACATTTTCTCTGTGAATCATAAATCTATAGATTCTTTTCTTCATAGAGCAACGTTGGTGGCATCGCAGGTTGATGGGGTGGTCAAGAAGGCACATGACATGCTTTCCTTCATCAGACAGGGTGTTGAGTACAAGAGTTGGCAGATCACGTCACTGTTGTATAGGACTTTGATTTGGCAACATTTGGAAAACTAGGTACAGTTCTGTTTGCCATATTACCAGAAGAATGTGGATGCTGGATGCTTTGGAGAGGGTGCACAGGAGGTTCACCAGGATGTTGCCTGGTATGGAGGATGCTACATATGAAGAGAAGTTCAGTAGATTAGGATTATTTTCATTAGAAAGATGGAGGTTGGAGTGGAGGGAATCTGATTAAGGTCTACAAAATAATGAGGGGTACAGACAGGGTGGATAGCAAGAAACTCCCCCCCCCCCCCCCTCCAGAGTGGGGGAACTCAATTACTAGGGGTCACAAGTTCAAGGAGAAAGGCGAAAAGTTTAGGGGAAATAGGAGTGGAAAGTTCTTTAAACAGAGGGTGGTGGGTGCCTGGAACACATTTCCAGTGGAGGTGGGCATGGTAGCGTCATTTAAGATGTATCTAGACAGATATATGAATGAGCAGGGAGCAGAGGAATACAGATCTTTGGAAAATAGGCGGCAGTTTTACATTGTGAATCTGGACCGGCGCAGGCTTGGAGGGCAAAAGGGCCTGTTCCTATGCTGTAATTTTCTTTGCTTTTGCCTGCACACATTAATGACCACTGAGGTGAGAAAAAAATACTTGCCCCTGCTTCACTGAATGTTCTTGTTCCTTACCTGAACTAATTGTTCTTACCATACCCAGGACACAAGATCCACTTCATTCCTCCATACCCTCCAAAATCACCTTTTAATCACACTCATTTAGATCTCTCTTTTACTCTGCAATTCTCCAATGCCAATGCACCACTGGTTTATCCTTCCCAATTCCGAGCTTCCCTGCAAGCCACAATTCTATTGTACCCCTGCCTTGTGCCAGAGATTTCAACAAACAAAACCACTGATGCAGCTGGTGCACACTACACTATGACATATTATCCAGAGATTCTCATGTCCTCTCCTCAATTACTGATTTATCTGGATGGTGGGACTTAAACGTTTTACACTCAATGAGTGTTCATAGCAAGAAAACTTATGATGTGTCAACCTGCCACTGGTCTGAGGAGTCCTCAACAAGCTGCTAACTTTACCTCAACACCTCAAAGCTCGGTTGGAAAAAAAAAATCAATATTTTACATCCCACCTAAGGCAGTCTTAACACACACATTTCTCATATTGTGGGCTTCATAAAATCTCCGCAATAATTCTTTCCCTCTCCAAAGATTTTGTCTGGACCATGAATGTTTTAAAAAAATTCTACCCTACTTCTGCTAAGAGAACAGGAAATAAACAAGCCAAGCTGGAAAAATAGCTGAAAGACAAAGACAAGAATTATGAACCAAGGTAAAAGAGTGAATAGATATTTACATAAAGATTTGAACTTGAACACCACCTATGACAATCTCAGAACACCCCAATTAAATAATCTTTGAAATATATTCTTGTAATATATGGACTATTACACTGAACATCTAGGCTTAAGGGATTTGCTCAAGATTCATGAGGCCTTTATTAATAGGTTTTTAAAAAGGACTTGCACAGTGCTATTAAGATTTTAATTTACATAAATTCAGATTCAGAACTCAATGCAAAGGCAGAAAGCAAGCAAGTTTGGTGCAGAATTAATTGAATTAAAATTAAGTAACCAGGAAAGTGGGTGCAATTAAATGCAAGTATATCAAAAAAAAGAGCACACTTATTCTGTGAACATTGAAATAAACAAGTATAATACGGATCTTTGTTTTAGGATATACAATAAATAAACCAATGCAGAAGTCATAAATTGGATGTTGAACTATGTAGTCAAAACAATTGTCAGAGAAGATAGTAATCAAACTTTTTCATACACTTTCCAGATGACATCTCGAATATAGCATCCAGTCCCGAATGAATTAAGATGAATCGAATGGGTTTCCTCATCCAAATTATCCAATGATCATTAATCTGCATTATTTTAATATTTGTGGTGATATATTGAAAACATTTGGTTGAAGCAGAATTAAACATTCTGAATTTATTTGTAGCTGGTCTGCCCTTTCAAGTCTGCCAGAACAGATTTTGATAGTTCAATTAATAGATACTACATCTCATTGCCCTTCTTTAATTGTCTGCAATGGACCCAGGACCCAAAATCCGATTTTATCCTCCTTGGATAAACTGAGCTCATTTGTGGTATGCTGGACAGAATACACATCATTCTCTTAAAGCAAGGTTGGTCAAATCACACCTAACAAACTCTCCACACAACTATTTCTTGGAGGCTCTGTATTGGATTTTTTTTTATTAATTCCAAGGTGGAACATTTGTCGTGTAAGCAAATATTACACTGCCACATTACAAGTTAGTAAAAGTAAATTCAAATAAGGGACACAAATTACAAAAGAGAACAGATTGTAAATATTCCCTTTTTGCTTGTATAGTATTGTGACCATGATGAGAAGGTTAAGAGGTCAAGGTTTGAGATTCATTTAGCTGCTTGCTGGTTTCTTTTTCTGTGGGTCTGGTATTTTTCTAGCACTTAGTTCTTCAGATTTATTTGATACTGTTGGTGTTGGGAAGAAGAATACACTTATCAGAAAACCTTATTCTTGAAACTAGATTTAGTGTAAGGAGAGACTTTCAATATTGTCTTTAGACTGTCGCCTTTCCAGTTGGTCTTTAAACTCGTTATTTCTTCCAGTCCAGCATAGGGTAAGATTTTGAGTACATGATTTTCTTTAAAAAAGTAATTTCCTCAGATATTTTCAAGCAACGTTTCTTCTTGTTTTAAGTGACTTTATTACACATTACATATATAATGCCATATATAAGCATAATATTTTTATATTATAATCTACAATTAATTTGCTTCCCTTGGTTTTCTTTTTAGGCCTAAAAATATAGGGATTGCTTGACCCCAATCCTAGACTATACTAATCTACAAACAGGAGGGCTAGATGCTTGAGTTTTCTAACTTTCTTTCAGGGTATAGTTTCCATTCAATTGTTTTTGTTTTGTTCTACGCTTTTCTCCAGAATAGCTTGAGCTAGACTGAGATGCTACATTCTGTTTTATGTTGTGCAATATTCATACACAATTGCGATGGTTGTGTACTTTTCATGTAACCATCATCTCTTCGGAGCTTCACAAAGTCTTGCATTCCAATTCAGACCACACAAAGGTCAGCCCCTTTAAGTTACCATTTGCACATGGCCATAACTACACAAAACAAGGGTCATGCATTTAAAACAAACTGCCCGTAACTTCCAAAACAAATGTTTAGAGGGAACTTGCAGGTTAACATGAACGTCTTTTAGATTATAGCAAGGTGCACTAAGGCACCATTTAATTGCATGCTTTCTCTTAAGAGACTCATCACTTCCCAATATGCACTTATCAAAGCATGCTGCGATACAGCACTATTAAGCCAAAACTTTTACTTTCATTAAGCATTACATATTTCAAAACTTTCATCTTAATTTTTTCAAATTAACATTTTCCATCAACTGTGCAACAAAGCCACTGAAAAAAAAAACATTTTAACATATTGAAAGAAACAAATTCAATGAACAGTGTTCAAGTACAGAATTTTTTTTCCACTCCCTGAGATACTGTGCACTTATTTTTCAATAAGCACTTTTTCTTTAGAATTCAAAATTTTCATCAGTCATATCAATGGCCCAGGCAAATTTCTCTCGCTGTGTCTTGTTGTAGATCTTCTCAATAGGAACATGCCATTTCTTGCACCTTCAAAGACAAGAAATGTAAAGGGATATGCACATTGTAGAATTGCTGGATAAATCCAATCATTTCATAAATCAGGAAAGACAATACAAATATTTAATCTTGGAATTAGGGCTAATTGGTTTAGTTAAATTCCCGTCCAGGTAACATGAAAGATCAGGACTTAAGTACTGATGTTTGGAAGATAAAGAAAATGAAAAATAAAATGTTGTCTCTATAGCTAACTGCTTGACACACAAGTATCGTGCCTGAGTAACTTAATTTCTTCTAGTTTAGATTATGCAGGACATCTAATTACATCAATCCAACACTCAAACAGGTTTCAGGTAGTACGGCATGTCAAAAGCTGGCTAGTTCTTACTGACCAAGCAACAGTGATTCTGGGATCAAGATAGTTGAGTTTGGAAGTGCCCAATGCAATCTGCTTGTTCTCCTCTCTGTCAGTTGCTTGAACTTCCAATTTCATTAGTTGTTCTTCCATCCTCTGTAAAAGTTTTTTCTTCTTCTCTACCATTCTGTTTAAAGATGATTCATTTGAGTCATTTTAGAACAGGACATGTTAAACAAGTGTTACTTTTATTCCTAGCTTCCTTGGCTCAACAGCATAAGCAAATCATCCAATTTTTTTTTAAGAAATAATAGCAAACTTAAGATATCTCACTTTCAACTAAACCTTCACCTCTGTTTTATCACCTCCATCGCAATACATTTACTTTCTTAACTGATGCTAGGATACAATTCATAACTTCATCTCATCGTCAATACTGATCCACACAAGGATAGGTGACGGCCTAGTGGTATTATCACTGGATTCCTAGTCCAGAGGCTCAGCTACTGTTTCTGGGACTCCGGTTTGAATCCTGTCATGGCAGAGTCTAATGATGACTATGAATCCATTATTAATTGTCAGAAAAACCAATCAGGTTCACTAATGTTATTTAAGGAAGGAAATTTGCCATCCTTATCTGGTCTGGCTTATGAGACTTCAAACCCACAGCACTGTGGTTGACTCTCAAACTTCCCTCTGGACCATCAGGGATGTGTAATAAATACTGACCTAGCCAGTGATGTCCTCATCCAGTGAATAAAATACAAAACATGGCTGGCATCCATTTGCGTTTTGCTTTGACTGGTTTTCACTCAAAATGTGAAGGAATCCAGACAATGGAGTATAATATTAGAAACAGAGCCAGGACATTCAGGGTAATGGTAGGAAACATTCTCTTATGGCAAGGGCAATGGAAATTTAGAACTATCTTGTGACAACAACTGAAAATGCCAAAACGGAGAAGAGGATTTTGTGCCAAGGAAGACGACTGTTGAGGGCCAGCTCCGTATTACATTTAACCAACTAAACAGTGTAAAACTTTAAAACAGATTAAGTGAATATATAAAAATAGACAATTACTTTCTGCCAGTTAAACTACAAAACAGAGATCAACACATTTTATTCTATCCGTTGGAGGCCACTACTTTAATAAGTGGTTATTTAATTAATCTGAGAGAGCATGTTCAAGAAATACTCACTGTTTTGATTTTTCATCTTTTTTAACTTTATGATCCACCTTGGCATTTTTTAGATCTTTTTTTGCCACTGCAAGTTGTTCCTTTTTGGCTTCAATCTATGAATAGGATAGTACGAACTACTTTTTAAAAATAAAATTGTTATTGTTCCATTTAGAGACCACCATTCCTATGAATAATTTGTGTGTTCATCTGTCAGACAGGGAATCTCCCTTTCTTCTTCCAGAGCAAGGTTTATCTATAGCTACTCACGCACTGAACATTTCCCAAGTGTGAGCCAAAACAGATATCAATTAAATCGGGTAAGTCTTCAGTAAGTCCTCATTAAATGCACTGGAAAGTAGTATGCGTCCGAATTCTAGCTAAGTGGCACTGAGATAGATTATGGTATCCATTGCTAATGCCAATGCTGAAGCTGGAAGAGAACGCGACTACAGTTCCACATTACAACGATAGATGGTATTGAATCTCTATCTTCTAGATATTTTCTAATCACCTGTTCGGAGATGGTGTGACACACCTTTAGAGCAGGTAGGTCTATAATCTGGGTCTCCAGACTCAGACGTAGGCATGCTACCATATACTGTATCAAATGTCATTAGTATTGCAATGGCTTTGGAAATACTCCGCTAATAAGTAAAGCATGTTTCAAATAATTTAACACTCATTCAGTACTATTTGTGTGGATTTTTAAATTTTTATTTCAAAACAATTATAGCTACATGAGAAGTTACAAATACCACAACATCCTAGCTACAATCTGTGGCAGGGCTATCTTAGAAGCTCTCAATTACTGCAGGAAAACATATTCTCTATTTTGTCACAGAATGTTGAAGAATTCATTCACTTAAAAATGCAGAGTTTATAACCCATGATACCATGTCAAAAAAATGAAGGAACAAGTCTGGTAAGGATTGTAGCTAGTGGTAAGTAAACTGTAAGTGGCTCCAAAGTTATAGCACAGTATCTTAAAGTGATTCAAAAGCATCCTGGTTAGCTTAAGAGATTACCCAATATACCAGCCACTGCAGCGGACAGCTGGAACTGACAACCGGAAGCGGCAGAGACAAACCACTATAAATGCCGGAGGAAACATCACAGAAGCACTTCACAGGAGGCTCCAAAGCACTGAGGATGTCACCTAGACAGGGGACGAAATGTCTGCAACACAAATTCCCAGCTCAGCGAACAGAACCACAACAACGAGCACCCAAGCTACAAATCTTCTCACAAACTTTGGATTACATAATTGAGATTTTAAAAACTAAGGATAATGGGCTGTTCACTATAGTGGAGACTTTGAATAAAAATTAACAAACCAGTAAGTTAGAAACTTGTAGAGAAGTTCAGTGAAATGTTTCCAGAAGTAAAAGATAATTGTGGAAGTAATGGAATCTTTCAACTAGACAATGGAAATGGGATTCAAATATATCGAGCAGCATGGTAGTTCAATGGTTAGCTTGGCTGCCTCAGTGCCAGGGACCTTGATTCCATCCCATCCTTGGGTGACTGTCTGTGTGGAGTTTGAATGTTCTCCTAGAGTCTGTGTGGGTTTCCTCCAGATGCTTTAGTTTCCTCCCACAATCCAAAGATGTTCAGGTTAGGTGGATTGGCCATTATAAATCATCCATTGCGTCTAGCAAGTGCATGCTAGGTGGATTGGCCATGTGAAATGCGGGTAAAAGGGATAGCATAGAGAGGTAGCTCTGGGTGGATGCTCTTCAAAGGGTTGGTGTGCGATTCTATTACCTGAATACCCTGTTTCCTTACTGTAAAGATTCTATAATTCCTCAAAACTTTCAAGATTAAGATATGGTGAGAAGTTGCACAGAAGCCAAGAAAAATGAATGACGCTGCACTAATGTCCTGGACTTATTTAACTGGCCCTATCTACAACAATGACAAACATGATTTTTTTTGTTATTTTGTTTAAAACTTACCTTGGCCTGAATATTTTTCATGGACTTCTCATACGTTTTCGGGGGTGTCCTCTGGTGGTTGCAAAGAATGGCCACTGCTCTGTTGGCTCGATTGTAAGACAGGATTTTTTCTGCGATACTTTCTTCAGCTGAAAAAGAAGCAAGCAAGCAAGCAACATCACTGGTCAATTAATTGCATCATTGTAAAGCTGCAAATTAAATATTTCTGGTAATATTTTGAAAAGAACAGCTGTCACATAGCTCTGCCATGTTGTTAAAAATCATGGGTTATTCAGTCATTTGAGCATTCAATTTCATCATGGCTGAATTGGGTCTCAATACCACCTATTCAACTTTTATCTTGCCTGATTCATTAGTCCAACAAAAATCTATTATCTGTCTTGAGAGCTTGAATTGTTTACAGCATCCAGTCTTTTGGTGGGAGGAAAATAAATGTTCCAGATTTACACTACACTTGGGGTATAAAGTGCTTCTCATTTCATTGCTTTAATTTTGCAATGTACTAAAAACTAGAACTTTCTTTGTGATGTTAATTAAAGGATCAATAGAAGCCACAACACAGGAGGTAAGTTTCCTGCTCTTTATTGAAGTAGTTCCTTTACATCGCCTGAAAGAACGAAGGCTCGGTTCAATGTTTCAATCAAAAGGTAGGGCTTCAGAGTGTAGCAGTCATTCAGTACTTCACTGGAATGTCAGCCAAAACCTTAGCACTCAAGCATTACAATAAGACATGGGACTATAACAACACTTCGCCATAGAGTTCTCACAGGTCTATCACACCAGAGTGAATAATTTGGAGCAAATGAAAGCTTTGGAAAAGGAACACCGGGCCTAAGGATTTTATTCTTTATATGACAATTTTAAAGAGAACTCACTCCTTCTGTGGACATTAACATAGCACTGCATGCCAAAAATGTTCACTTGCTTTTAGAACAGGTTATGTTTGTTGACACTGCAGTTTACAGTAGACCTGAGGTTTCAGTGGTGGTCATGGCACTGCCAGTGATAGAACAGTATTTTGGATGACTGCCAATTGTTGCCCCACTCCATACCTGCCTTAGTTAGTGCCCTGTCTGTCTGCCACTCATTGTCCCACCTGTCAACCCTCTCATCAGCCAGCACCCAAACCTTTGTCCTTTCAGAGTGAATGGGCACAGCAAGGGAGGTTTGCAAGTGGTGCAGCAAATGGGATGGCAGCATGGTGATGTCAGAAGCACACATTTTCTGTTCCAGTGTAGTGTCAGAAAATGCAGGCATGGATCTTTTGAGCAGTGACAATGACCACTGAACTGTTGTGCTTATAAATTCAATGATTTGCTACACAAGATTCTTGTGGGCATGATTTTCACAGAAATGTCCATTGCGGAACTCTATCAGAGAGGAGTTAGGGGAAGAACTAACATCACTGTGCTGCACTTGCTGCCATATGGTAAGCTTAAAGCTCCAGTTTTAACATTAGTGAAAGAGAGAAGCAGGTCAGGTTAGGGCAGGCACACGTCAGATGTTCAGATCAGGTTTGCAGTCCAGGTTTTGACCTTTGTAATATTTCATAGGTGACAACCCAGGTAAGTACTGCAGGTGTGTCTGAAGTCTTTGATTCCAGCTCAGACTCGGAGGCATTTACAGAGGGTCATAGATAACTTCCTAGGCAATTTGCATATATAGTGTCAGGATCTCTTAAAAGGTCCGTGTGTGCATCTCCAGTTACAAATCTAGTCTCAAGAGATCTGATCATTTGGCCAAAAATGTTTTACGTATAGATATATTGGGAATAATTCTCTTGACCTTAGAGATGCCATGGAATCTGCTACACCCATCAGAGCAGTCAAATGCGACTCACTTTAAAGTCCCACTTGAGAGAGGGCACTCCAACCATGCAGCACTGCCCCAGCACTGGACTGTCTTCTTGATTTTTGGGCTGAAGCCATGGAACTGAATTTAAAACCAGAACGTCCTGACTGAAGAGGTGAGAGCGATACCAACCCTTGTAAACAAAAACATTCACTGATAGGATAACTATTCACTTACGATCAGTCAATTCAGCCAATTGTTCTTGCAACGTGATGGAGGCATTGTATGTTCGAAACACTTTGGCAGTGAGCCCTTCCATCAACTCCTGAAGGTGTTTATTCAAATCAGAGGTCTAAAAGAAAATACATTACTTTAGCTATATTAAGGGATGATGAAATTGCATGTGTGTCAACCTCACTAATGTAAACACATCTAAATACAACATACATTCAATCTGTCAAACAGGTCATCTGTAGGATCCTTATTCTCCATGAACAATTTTAGATTCTTGAACACCTGGTAGAAAGAAATACAAAAAGTACATCACTCTGGAATTGTAAATGTTGTACAAATTTACAAATACAAGTAAATGAAAGAAATAAAGAACATTTTTGGGTGCCTCTCACAAATTCAGGGTGTCACAAACTGTTCACACACAATACCAAATATTCCTGAATTGTGTCATGATTATAATTCAGGAAATGTGGAGAACTAATTATACACCATTGCTGTGGGACAATGAGATGTATGGCCAAATAAATTTCCCTAATTAATATGGCTGAGGATTAGACGTTGGTCAAAACACAGAGCTCTTTTCCAAACATCCGATGGAATATTTTGTGCCCAGTTGAGGCAACAAACAGAATTTCAATTTTAACATCTCATCTCACTGTCACAACCCTAATAGTGCAAAATGTAGATATGGACTTGATTCTAAACTGTAGCTTGAACCCACAACCCACTGACCCAGAAGGGAGAATGTCAACTTAGCCATGGCTGACATTTTCAGGCACAGCTGTAGTACTCACTGGGCTATTCTGTAAACCAGCATGGACTTGATAAACTGAATAGCCACCTTCAATGCTGTAAATAACTTTAAAGTAGAAAGACAGTGTGATCATTACTATTTCATCATAATTCAGAATTAGTAACACACAAGTCAATTTAATCCTGCACTCCACTTTGCAGAAAATACCAGTCACTCCCGAGACTTTCGTGAAGTTCAATAAAAAGGCAAGTGAAAGTCCACCTGAAATACCACAAAGTGGTCAGAATAGATATTTTTCTCCCAAATTTGGGCGATAAATTTGGACAAATGAATTTAAATATGCTGGGTTTTTTTTTTACAGCAAGTTGTCCAGGTGTCAACCAGAAAGCAGTTTATAATAGACTTGTTATGTGCAATGAAATAGGACTAGTGATGTCAGAATAAGCACTCCGGGTACCAGTGACCACAATACATTTGAAATTTACACAATTTGAGGGAGAGTAAAGTGTGCCGAAGACTTGTACTTTAAACTTCAATAAAGGGCATGAAAGCAGAAGCAGATAGAGTGAACTGGCAAATTAAGTCAAGAGATGCGTTACTAGAAATGCAGCTGCAGACATTTAAAGGGATATTTCAGAACGCATAGAATAGCAAATTTACACTAAGTTCCAAGGACAGATCTTACAATCTGGGGTTAGCTAAAAAGTTTAAATCAAAACCAAATTTAAAAGTGGCAGGTCAGAAGGTTGAACATGATATAAAAAAAACACTAACAACAAAAAAATTAATTATGGAAAAATGAGTGTATGGGAGTAAGCTAGCTGGAATTATAGAACAAAAGTAAAGATTTCTATAGGTAAAAAGGTCAAGAATCACTTTGAAAATCTCAGGACCAACAGTCTTTCAGATGAAGAATGTTTTCTCAGATATAGTCCCCCATCAGTCCGTTTGAGTCCTTTGGAAAAAAAAATCTTTGCTTGGCCCAAACGGACCTGCAGACACCAGAGTTCGGGCCAGTGGGAAAACACTTTGCTTTTAGGCCCAATTCAGCCAAGAGAAGTTCTTTGCCAAACCGCCTGAAGTCAGTGAGTCTACAGGTCTGTTCGGGTCCACATTTGAAAATGACCTTCACTTGTTAGATCTTGCCGATTTTTAGACACGCAAAGACTACCTGAACTGTATTTTAAAACAAGTTAACAGAATGAACAGTGGTATATAGCGGAGACTGTGGAATTAATAGAAAACAAGGAGATGTCAGATGAATTGAACCAATATTTTGCATCGGATTTCACTAAGAAGAAATAAGTAACACGACAGAATCAATAAATAGAAGGGAGGGAGGAACTCAAGAAAATTAGAATTACTAGGGAAGCGGTAGACAGAATATTGTTAGAGCTGGAGCAGACAAGTCAATGGGTTCTGCTAGAATACACTCTAGGAGCTTAAAAGAAACAGCTGGGATAGTTTATACATTGGTGTTACTTTTTCTAAATTCTCTCAATTTAGGAAATACTTAATTAGAATGGAAAATAGTAACCTCTGTTTAAGAAGGGAGGGAGACAAAGCAAGAAACTACAGGCCCTCAGAGATGGAAGATATTAGAGACAACATGAATATATGAAATACAGGACTATAAAAGGAGGCCATTTGACCTTGCAAACATGTTCCACCATTCAAGAAAATCATGACAACTGTTTGTGATCTGAATTTTACATTCCCATTTATGCCCCGATAACCTTATTCACTTGCCTAACAAAAATCTAACTGCCTCCATTAAAAATATTCAATGACCCTGCCCTTTTAGGGCAGAGTGTTCTAAAATCATGACACTTTCATAGAAAAGGCTGATCAACTGTCCTAAAAGGGAAACCCATAATTTAAAAGGCATACTTTCCAGTATGAACTCACCCACAAGGGGAAATATCATTGCATGTCCAGCTTTCAAAACCTTTCAAAATCTTAAATCACCCACTTAAATTAAGTGACCCCTTACTCTACTTTGATGGAAACATTCCTAGCCTGTCCAGTCAAGTCACCCAAGAGAACTCATGTTCCAGGTATCAGTCCAGCAAACCTTCTCTGAACTGCCTCAGATGCATTTATTTTCTTTCTTTAAAAGAGACCAAACTACACAAGTATTTGGCTCACCAACGCCCTATATAATCAAAGCATAACATCTTTATGTGTCTAATTCCAATTATATTAAAGAATGGCATCCCATTAGCCTTATCCATTGCATGTGACTCATGCACTGGATCACACATCACTTTGTTCTTCAGACGTCTGAAGTCTTTCTCTGTTTGGTGGAGCATGCTAAAGGAGCAGAGTGGCCTACTCCTGCTCCTAATTTCTATATTCATTTTTTTTTTGAAAAGATAAATATTATTGAGTTACAGATGGAGGTACCCTATGGTAGAAGTAGTCAGTTGATGAACTAAGAGCACCTTACCCAATGGCTCAGGGGATTTAGCAAGGATAGAAAATATACTTTTATCTACAGTATAGCCTTGGGCATTTCCCTTCTGGGTGAGGAAGCAGGTCATGCTGCAATCAAGTCCCAACTCGCATGTTGACTTCTGGCTGCTGCTCATTCACTTAAGTGCTCAATCAGCATTTCCATTCCATTTTGCACTTCCATTTTGCAGATCACCTCTGAAGTCATTACAGATAACACTAGGATTCACGTACCCTAATTTGTGAATCACTATAGTCGAGCAACTAGCAGCATCACAGTGTTATAATCTAGGATGCGCTTTTGTTAATGCCTTATAGCAAGTTCATAATCTCATTTGCGATGTTTGGCAGAAGCTTGCAGCTGGAGTAGGTTAACTATTGTAGCATCAAGTCATGCAGATCTGGAAGGCCTTAAATTGACAACATGATTTAAACCTAACTAAATGCAAGTGGAACAAGAGAAGGAATTAAACAATAGCATTGCAATCCTCAAATTTGGAGGAGGAGCAAGAACACCACAATCCTGCAAATATCTTATAATAGTAATTTTCTAGTAACTGTATATGTAGGGTATATTTTGATTACACTTTCAAAAGGTTTAGATTATCACTTGATGCTTGGCAGTCTGGTTTTCATATTTCACTATGATCAAGGAACCTATGAGCAATTAGTGTCTCACTTAAATTAGTGTTTATTGAAATGTGTGGTCTGCTGGTACACCATCTGCAAATCTTAAATGCTCATCGATCCATGAAACTCAGCCAGATTTTAACCTTACCCACGTAAGGGCTAGGAGTTGATAATATCTGAGTTAGTATGAGTAAATTATAGTCTATTTAGCAATCTCATAGCAATCCACTCAATTCAATGCCACATAACCCATATGTTCTTTTAGAAATTTGCTCATAGAGTATGCACTCTGTAGGCTGGGCCAACATTTATTGCTATCCCTAATTTCCCTTGAATGGAGTGGCTTGTACATCTCGATGACTCAGGGAACAGTCAAGAATGTTTACACATTGCTATGGGTCAGGTTTCTTTCAGTAAAAGAACACTAGTAAACCAGCATTTTTGCGAGGATTCATAATGTCACCATTAGATTTGCTTTTTTAATTAAGTATTTTCACTGAATTCAAATTTCATCTGTCAAGGTGGAATCTAAACCAAGGTAGAATGTTCCCCAGAACATTCATCTGAACATCTGAATTACTAGTCTAGTAACATTAGCACTATGCCATTGCCTCTCCCATGCTTATCTGCATGGTTCAGTATTACAATTTGATACACTAATCACTCAAAGAATTTGTAGAGATTTTAAACAATCATATTTTGGGACTAAACAATCAGATTTAAGTAACTGACTTAAATCAGACTAAAGCAAGTTAATATGATGGATAATGTTATGTAGTGGAAATGAGCTCTGTACCTGTTTTTCCACTGGAACCTTATTATAATATCTGATTGAGTCCTTTCCAAGGAAGTCAAATTCTACCACACATTGCTGCCCATTATCATTTTCATTCAACTTAATGTGTTCAACACGGAGTGAGCAGCAACCAACTGTGTCAGCAGTCTCTCCTTCCTCCTTTTCATTCCCAGCTCTTAGTGCTAACTATAAAAGAACAGAAAAAATAAATTATTTAATTAAGGCACAATTTAAAACAACCATATACAGTTCAAATTTTCAAAGTATTGCAAATACATTGCCATTTAAAGGAATTTACAATAAAGGATGTACAGCATGGAAATTGACCCTTCGGTCCAACCAATCCATGCTGACCAGCTATCCCAACCCAATCTAGTCCCACCTGCCAGTACCCAGCCCATATCCCTCCAAACCCTTCCTATTCATATACCCCTATTCATATGCCCATCCAAATGCCTCTTAAACGTTGCATTAGTATGATGACTATAGCTTGAATTTTGCAGTTATAATGACTAAAAACTATATTCACCATAATTCCTATGAAGTACAGAGAGACCTCAGTCATTTGTAAATGTTCAGTTGAACAATTTAACCTCAAAAGATAGCAAAGAAAGATGACAACGTATGGATGACTCGAGCACTACATAATAGCCAGAATTAAGGAAGATAGTGCAGGGAAACTCCAGCAGATAAACTGGTGATCCAGGAGGGAGGCCTTGAGACATCTAGGGCACGTAGGAAGACCTGGACTAGCCAGGAAGATTGAATTTGAACAGGGTTGCTACAAATATACTTTGTAGATGGTTAATTAGGATTTGCAAAGAGTTCAAACTAATTTGGAAGAGCACCAAGACATAGCACCACAGAGGGACACGGTGCATAGAGAGCACAGGAAAAAAAAATGGGACAGCAGGTTAGCATGATGTTACAATGCACATTCATCAATATGAAGTGTTAAACTAAGGATGAGGAGCTATGGTGCAAGTTAATTATGGACAGATATTGGAAACATTTATGAATAGTTACAAATATCATAAAGCAGAATATGAGACACAAAAAGAATTGAAGGGAAGGTGGTGGTAGTATTGATTACATTTTAGTTCGACAGAGGAAAGTGAAAATGGCCATGTGGAAGAGATCTGATTTTAGTGATTTGAGATCAAGAACAGGTGGGCTACAAAAAATTCCAAGGGAAAATGATCAAGGGGAGACTTTTGAAGACAGTGTTAGCTTGTACATAGGCCAAATAAGATAGGGCATCAAAGGCTAGAGCTCCATAGAGTCAGATGTACAGCATGGAAATAGACCCTTCAGTCCAACCAATCCATGCTGACCAGATGTCCCAACCCAGTCTAGTCCCACCTGCCAGTACCCAGCCCATATCCCTCCAAACTCTTCCTATTCATATACCCATCCAAATGCCTTTTAAATGTTGCAATTGTCCCTGCCTCCACCACTTCCTCTGGCAGCTCATTCCATACACGTACCACCCTCTGCGTGAAAATTTTGCCCCTTGGGTCTCTTTTATATCTTTCCCCACTCACCCTAAATCTATGCCCTCTAGTTCTGGACTCCCTCACCCCAGGGAAAAGACTTTGCCTATAGATGACAAAGCATAGTGATATTAAAATAAAGCAGAACAGGAAACAAACATCAGCTAAAGAATACAGAGAAATGGGATGAAAAAGGCAACAAGAGCAAAGAGAATGAGAAAATATTAGGAAATCAAAAGGGGACCCCACAAATATTTAACAGCATAGAAAGGTAAAGATTAATAAAGATTTGGTGGGTCAATTTAGGTCAAAAACAAGAAATCTTTTGGAAGCAGTGGATGTAACAGAGAAAGAAGTAAATAAAAAGTTAAATTTCTTGTGGAGAGATCCACATGTACAACTATGGCATTAGGTTAACCTTGTTACCTGTTATGACACAGCAAGCCAAACTAAATCAGCCTCACTATCACAACATCGTGAATTTAAAATATTCAATGACACTGAAATTTGCCAGTTGTTCCTAATCAGAAATTATGACTAACAAATCTCAGAGACGAAGTTTAATAAAAACAAACCAAGCAGAGCAAAGCTGAACAGCAATATAGTCGATTTAAGGTGCATCATTACACCCAACCCCCTTTGTTTGTAAGCTCCACTCAATACCGAACAGAGTTAAGGGAAAATTTATAGAAAATAAAAGAATTGTAATTTGCCAGTTGGATAACAATTTCAACAATGAGTACCAGATTTTTATGGAATCATCGAACAATGTGTTGGGTTACAGGCACGTGGGATTGTACCTTGCTTTAACTCACCGGTCAATGCAAACACCTTCCAACAGGAATATTCACTGATTTCTTACAAATAGAGATTATTTTCTCAAAACATTTAACAATTCTTTAAATATAAAACTAGAGTAAATCTCAAACACAGCTTCCCAGTCCAGTAGCTTCCAAGCACACAGCCCTCTCCTCAAAGAACCCAGTCAAAACCAGTTCAATCTATGGTTTCTTGCTTCCTTTTCCAACATTCTCCATAGTTGGCTGGCTAGCATTGGTTTCTCCATGATTAACCAATGCAATATCCAGCCAACTGCCGGTTATTGATAAATTATCCGGACTACACTCCAGTGTTCTGAACGAGATAGCTAGGATATTGGAGGCATTGGTTGCACTCTATCAAGAGTCACAGGAGTCAGGGAGGGTCCTAGAGGATTGCAAAATAGTAATGTAACACCCCTGTTTAAGAAGAGAGGAAGGAAGGAAGACAATAAGAAATCCTAGGCCAATTAGCCTGATCTTGGTGATTAGGAAGATTTAAAAGCCCACTTTTAAAGATGAGATTGTGGAGTACTGGGAAATTTATGGTAAATAGGGCCAAGTCAGCATAGCTTCATCAAAGGAAGGTTGTGCCTCACAAATCTGTTAGAACTCTTTGAAAAGATAATGAGCAAGTTAGACAAAGGAGAGCCAGTGGATGGGATCCATTTGGATTTCCAGAAGCCTGTGACTAGATGCCCCACAGGAGGCTGCCTAATAAGATAAGAGCCAATGTGTTACAGGCAAAAACCTGTTATTGATATATGACTAGCTGACTGACAGAAGGCAGAGTGTGGAGGTAAAGAAGTCTTCAACAGGATAGCAGCTCGCGATGTGTGGGATTTTGCAAGGGTCAATGTTGGGACCGCAACTATTCACGCTTTCCATTAATGGTCTGGGTGAAGAAGGCACAGATAGTGTTGAGGCAGCAGAGAGGCTGCAAAACGATTTGGACAAGCTAGGAGAGTGGGCGAAAAAGTGACAAATGGAATATAAAGCGGGAAAATGTGAGCGGTACAAAGAATAGAGGTGTAGACTATTTTCCAAATTGGGAAAGGCTTTGAAAATCTGAGGCATAAGAAACTTTGGAGTTCTAATTCAGGATTCTCTTAAGGTGAACATGCATGTTCAACTGGCAGTTAGTAAGGAAGATGCAACGTTGGCATGCATTGAGAGACAGCTAGAAAACAAGAGCAGGAATGTTCTGCTGAGACTCAGGCTCTGATCAGACCATGTTTGAAATACTGTGAACAGTTTGGGGTCCCATATCGAAGGAAGGATATGGAGGAATTGGAAAGGGTCCAGAGAATGATTTACAAGAATGATCCTGGGGATGAAGGGCTTGTCATATAGAACATAGAAGTGATCAACACAAACGGGCCATTGAGTCTTGAGGTTCATGAAATTCTCAGTATCGTGAATGCTCCAGTG
This sequence comes from Chiloscyllium punctatum, assembly GCF_047496795.1. Classification (NCBI taxonomy): domain Eukaryota; kingdom Metazoa; phylum Chordata; class Chondrichthyes; order Orectolobiformes; family Hemiscylliidae; genus Chiloscyllium; species Chiloscyllium punctatum. The sequence goes on from NC_092743.1 coordinate 32,812,020, forward strand.
AGTCCACCCACCGCTCCGGCTCTCAAAAGTAGTTAGCCAAATGCTGCAGCTAGCACACGCAGACATAAGAAACATGGGTAGCATCCTTTATTTCCCCACATTGTGCAAGATGAGCACACCATGTGCCTGAGGTCATGACTTCTCTCTAGATTAAGCCAGTTACTCCTTTTAAGAGAACAGAACTTAATTCAATTAATCTAGGGGCCTTCTCTGTTCAAACACTTCTATTATAATTGAAAGTCCCTCACTTTATTTAAGCTAATGCATTATGTTTTAAAGATTGTATGAGAAACTCTGCAGGTATCACTTACCAATTGGCTGTTTTCATTGGGACCATCACACTTTCAGAATTGCTTGAACTAACACTGAGTGTGATGCTCAATCTTTCAGCTTTATCTAACTTCCTGTTTTCACCCAACTTCCAAGCACTCTCATTTAGCCAAGCAGCACTGATGTTCCCTCTCTTTTAAATGTCCCAAAAACAGTGTTTCTGAACTGGATCAAGCTAGCTGTTCAGTTAACTATTTTCACCGAAAAGTGAATCAGCTGACTCCTGTTTCAGAAATATGACAAACTACACCCAATAAAACAAAGCAGCTTTTAGTTACTAGATTAAAGAACTAATTTAGCTTGAAGATTAGCCCTGAAATTAAGTTTAATTACAAATTACCTTTTAAAACTCATTTGCGCCCAACTGTCAAGCAACACTCAGTGCACATGAGTAGTTGAGGACTCTAGGTCCGTACTCAATGGACAGGATACTTGACTGAAACTTACAGGAGACTGAGAAGCTTGCATACATTAGACGTAGAGAAGATGTTTCTACTAGCAGCAGAGACTAGGACCCAAGGACACAGCCTCAAGGTGGAGGAAGCACCGTTTAGAACTGAAGAGGAGACATTTCTTCAGACAGAGGGTGGTGACACTGTGGAACTCTGTCGCAGAAGGTTGTGGAGGCCAAATCATTCAGTGTATTTAAGGCAGAGATAGGTAGGTTCTTGATTTGTAAGGGGATCAAAAGATTGTGGGGAGAAAGTAGAAGAATGGGATTGAGAATAAATTAGCCATGCTCGAATGGCGGTGCAGATTAAATGGGTCCGAATGCCTAATTCTGCTCATATATCTGATGGTCACAACACTTCTTGCTGCCAAAAAGTCTGCAACATTCTTAGTTCAATAATTAACCGACAATTATCTTTCCCATAAACAAAGATCAGTTTGTTTGCCTTCTCCGCCTTTCAAAACAAGCTACTGTACCAAATTAGGTTCTCAACTTTAACTCACTACTTCAAACCAAAAAATGAGAACACTAAAGAAAAACATTGATTGCTTCAACAACTCAAAAATTCAAGTTAATCACAGCTATACAGCATGGAAATGGATTGATGTAGACCAGAATTTCTAAATAAGTCTAGTCCCATTTGCCACCATTTGGCCCATATTCCTCTAAACCCTTTCTTTTCAGATGTCAAAAAGTGTGGTGCTGGAAAAGCACAGCAGATCTGGCAGCATCCAAGGAGGAGAATCAACGTTTTGTGCATAATCCCTTCATCGTGAATCAAGGGCTTATGCCAAAAACACTGACACTCCTGCTTCTCGGATGCTGCCTGACCTGCTGTGCTTTTCCAGTGCCACACCTTTCGACTCTGATCTGCAGTGCTCACCTTTTCCTCCTTCCTTTCCATAATCCCATCCTGATGACTTTTAAATGTTGTAGTGAACATGATTTGCCTTTAGCAAACCTATGCCAATTCTCATTGATTAGCTGTGCCTTTCCAAAAAGACAATTATTTTATTCCAGATAATTATACTCATCAACATTCTCAGCCTTGATGTTGAGCAGGCAACCTTCCTCCTTTTCCCCTTTCTATGGTGCAAAATTAGCCAATCTCCTAGTTCTATGGCACTGCCCTGCATCCACACCACCTGGAATGGATGCCAGTATTAGCTAATAACTCTACAACTTCTAAGTTTACTTCTTTCAGGATGTATACCATCTAGACACAGTCACTTAGCAGTTTTTAGCAATGTTATTCTTCTTAGCAGGCTTTTTAAAAAAATCATTCACAGGATTTGGGCATTACTGGCTTGTCAAGCATTTATTGACCATCCCTAGTTATCCTTGAGAAGGACCTTTTGATTACTATCCCATCTATAGCTGCTTTCTTCTCTAAGTGCATCTTTGTGAAGACTGATGCCACATACTCAATTCTTCAACCAAGCCATTATGAGAAGATAGCCCCTTGGATACTCAGTAAGTCTCAACTTCCCCCTTGCTAATTACTTACTTGGCATTTTTGCGGAATTCAAGCCTACGTCCCCTAATCCAAAACACTAGTCTGTCTCTGGCTTACATTGTCATACTACACAATCCCTATCTCCCCTACATTAAACCAGCGTTAAATAAAAATACAATATAATAACAAAAGTATTGTACCTTGTCAATGAAATATAGTGCCACTGCTCGTTGCCGTGTTTTCATTTCCCTCGATTTCCAGTCTCTATGATACTGACTCCGGATTGCATCGATTTTGTCCTTTAGGCGCCGAGCAATTTCATACTTCTGCCAATCCTTCTCACCCTGTTAGTATTAATAGACGAAAATACAAAGTCAAATCTATTCATCAAATAATTGCTTGATATTCCAATTCATTGTATTTCAGAGTAAAAGTAAATGGGTTCAGAGCACCTCACCCTCAATAGGTGTTGTGGAACAAAACCAAACAGGAATTCAGATTCAATCTCAAATCGGTCTGGAAATAGCTAATCTAAGTCATAATTCTGTGAGAATTTACAAACTGGTGTCAGAATGTCTACGCCATACACAAGGGAGATAGTCATTTTTGAGGCTGTCCAAATATTCTTGCTTTAAAACATGCAGGTTTAAGGTATCATCCAGCTTAGATTTGATGCCCCTTGGTCAAAAGGCTCAAAAATAACTAAGACTCTCACAAAAAGTTTATTGCCTATAGAAATCAATAGCATTCTCTATCAATCATGAATCACTATCTATAGAAGATATTTGCAAGCAACTACTGTCCTCCAACTGTATGACTACATGTTAATTATGAGGGGAGCAAAGAATTGAAAACTTGAAGTAGAGAATAGAAGTGCAGTTTGAATTCACAAAAAAAAAATCAAGTAAATCAGGGCAGGATTTATACACTTAATGGTAAGGTCCTGGGGAGTGCTGCTGAAAAGAAATCTTGGAGCGCAGATTCATAGTTCCTTGAAAGTGGAGGAGCAGACAGATAGGATAGTGAAGGTCCATTTGTTATGCTTTCCTTTATTAGTCAGAGTATTGAGCACAGGAGTTGGGATGTTATCTTGCAGCTGTACAGGACATTGCTAGGCCACTTAAGGGATAACTGTGTGCAATTCTGGTCTCCCTCGTATAGGAAAGATGTTATGAAACTTGAAAGGGTTCAGAAAAAAATTATAAGGATGCTGCCAGGGTTGGAGGGAGAGGCTAAATAGGCAGGGCTGCTTTTCCTGGAGTGTCGGAGGCTGAGGGGAAAGATTTAAAAGGGATCAAACAGACAACTTTTTCATGCAGAGGGTGGTGCGTGTCTGGAATGAGCTGCCAGAGGAAGTGGTGGTGGCTGGTACAATGACAACATTTAAAAGGCATCTAGATGGGTATATGAATAGGAAGGGTTTAGAAGGACATGGGCTAAGTGCTGGTAAATGGGACTAATTTAGTTTAGGATATCTGGTCTGCATGGATGTATTGGACCAAAGGGTCTGTTTCCGTGCTGTGCATCACTATGAATCTGTGTGTCAAAGGATGGGAAGGAAAATGTGATTATCACAATTCTGCTGCTCCTAAACAGAAATTTTTTTTTTTCAACGAACACACTTGTGAAAAGAACATTTTTGTGTGAAAATCTGTGGCTAACAACTCCTTTAAGTTTTCAATGTCATTTCCAGTTGGACATTACATTGGGATGGTTCAATGAATTCAATTGTATTATCTAGACAATCAAAGGGAGACATTTAGAATTTGATTAACCATTGGTCAAAACAATGGGTTCTAAAAATGTATGAATTCAAAAATTCTGACAGAACAAAAAACATAAAAGGATCTTAATGCAATTAAATCATGTGCCTGATGAAACAACAAGTCATTTGAATGAACAAATCAGCCCTTTGTTTATGAAAAGATGTTAGAAAAGACAATTTGTACAGAATTCACAAAAGAATTGAGAGATATCAGAGGGGGTTCTTGGCCAACAGAAGAGCAAAAACGAAAGCTTTCAAGTACAAATCCAGACAACACTACTAATCTCGCGATGAAGAGACATTTCATGCCCTCAAAATCTGCTGACTCCAGTCATGTACATCAAAATTAGAGGAACCCTTCAGCATACTTTGCCAGTAAAAAAGATCAAGGCTAATCTGATTATTCCACATTACCACCTACTTGAGGAACAGTTTGCTCATCAACAATCAATCAACCTCCTCTGCCTCAAATATATTCAAGGAACCTGCTTTCAGTGCCTTGAGGAAGAGGATTCTAAAAGACTCTTATGAGGGGAAAAAAAAGTTTCATCTCTTAAACATGAGAAGTCTTATTTTAAAAGCTGGACTCCTACCTCCAGATTCTCTCAAGAGGAAACATCCTTTCCATATGCACCCTGTTAAGTCTCCTCAGGAATTTTCCATTTCAAACAATTTGCTTCTTACTCTACTGAACTCCACCAGATTCAGGACTGGGGAAATGACCTAGTGGTACTATCACTAGATGATTAATCCAGAGAAACACACGGCTTGGGTTCAAACCCACCATGTCAAATGGTGGAATTTGGATTCAATAGAAATCTGGAATTCAGAGTTTAATCATGGCCATAAGGATGTTGCCAATTGTCCAGAAAATCTATCTAATGTCCTTTTAGGGAAGGTAATTGTGCTGGTTCCTGGTCTGATTTACATGTGACTTCAGAACCAACAGTTAAATGGTTGACTCTTAACTTTCCTGTGGACAATTAGGGCTGGACATAAAAGATGGCCTAACCAGAGACATCCACATCCGACAAATTAAAAAATAACCTAGCTGGTCTACCCTTTCCTGATAGGCAGACCAAATCATTCCTGGGTATTTGTCTAGCAAACCTTTTCTGATCACCAAGATCCATGGTACTTTCATTTTATGTCTTCAGATATTGGTATACTCTTATTACAAAGCCCTTAAGAAGTTTTCTCTCCGATATTTATTTACCTCCTTAGCTTGAAAAACACCAAATACTGTTCCCATGGATGAGAAACATTAGTTAGAGAGACTGGAAAAGTTGGGATTGCTCTCAGTAGGGAGAGGTTAAGAGGAAGTATGATGCAACTTTTTAAAATCACAGCAGGCATTGATAGATGAGAAGAAGCTCTTCCTGCTCATAAGGAGGAATGAGAACAAAAAGGCATCAACTTAAAGTGATTTGCAAATGTAGCAAGCTTTAGATTAGATTACTTACAGTGTGGAAACAGGCTCTTCGGCCGAACAAGTCCACACCGACCCTCCGAAGAGCAACTCATCCAGACCCACTCCCCTACATTTACCCCTGCTCCTAACACTACAGGTAATTTAGCATGGCCAATTCACCTAACCTACACATTTTTGGACTGTGAGAGGAAACCAGAGCACTCGGAGGAAACCCACGCAGACACGGGGAGAATGTGCAAATTCCACTGAGGCGGGAATTGAACCCAGGTCTCTGGCGCTCTGAGGCAGCAGTGCGAACCACTGTGCTCCCGTGCCGTGTGAGGAAAAACATTTTCATTTGAGTGGTTTACATTTGAAATGCACTACCTGAAAAGTGTGGTGGAGGTAAAGTTAGTTGAGACTATTAACAGGGTATCATGTAATTATCTGTATAAAAACAATGTGCAAAGGTAGGTGGATAAAGCAGGAGAATGGCACCGTGTTGTAATGTTCATCGGAGAGCCAGTTCTGACACAATGAGCAGAATGGTCTCCTTCTGAACTGTACCAATTCCATATTACTATAATTTGCTCCTACGACTGTTCTTAAGAAGGCAACAGGGTTTTCTAAGCACTCCACAGCAAGATAAGTTCTCCCAAACTAGTTATTCTATTTTAGCCACTAACTCTACTCCATTTATCCATCATACTACAAATTCTCAATGTGCTCCCAAACTACAACATTAATTAACTAAACAGAAGTTGGGTTTTTAAAATTAATTTATAGGATGAGGGTGTCATTACCTAGGCTAGCATTTATTGTCCATCCCCAATTGCTCAGAGGGCAGTTAACAGGGAAGGATATTGCTGACAGTCTGGAATCACATGTAGACCAGACCAGATAAACATAGCAGGTTTCCTCCCTAAAGGACATTAGTAAGGCAGAAGAGTTTTTCCAACAAGCTACTAAATTTGTTTCTGAAAACCTGTGTGTCAGGAAGGCAAGATGAAAGTAAACCACTCTACTCACTTCTGGTCAAGAAAGAACAATTTAAAGAACAAGATAGTGTGATAAGTCTTGAGCCACATAACAGTAAGAAACTGACAGACATTAAGGGAATACAGACCTTAAGTTTTGAGCTTGGATTGAGCATGATATATTTAAGTAGCCCCTGAACATTTTCTGTCCATGATGCTAGCCAGGTTACTTTATTATCAAAACGTATTTCCTTCCAGTGGTGATTTTTTGGAGGTTCTGGAATATTGGAATCTCTGAATAAAATGAGATTATTTTATAACAACAGTCAAAAAAACAAATGTTGAACAAGTTAGACTAACTCAAACTAAATGTAAGCTAAGCCGCTCAATGAAAACTCAGCAAACCAGTTAGTAGGTGACAAGTAACCTCCTGCACTATATATTAAGGGTAGAAGGCCATTTGGCTCTGCTGCTCAATAAGATCATGGCTGATCTGACAGAGGTCTCAAATCCACTCTCTGTCCTCCATAACCCTTGAGTTTCAAAAATCAAACTCAGCCTTAAATAAATTCAGTAACATTCCCTTTGTTTCTCTCCACAGTAGAGAATTCCCCATGGCCGAAAAGAAATTCTTATGCAGAATGCAAATTTTAAAATTTACTTAAAACATATGCTGAGTTAAGATGTTTTAAGTTTACTGTAAATAATTGTTTAATACCTGTTGCTTTGATATAGAACTATAAAACCGTTATCTCAGGAGCACGGGTACACTATGTACGTAGTTACTGATTCCAACAACATATGTTATCACCAACCCAGCATTTAAGATATGGGTACCCAATCCTTTATCCAAAATCTTTGGGTCTATTGTTTTTCGGAAATCAGAATAAATGACACTTTCCCAGTGAAGTTTTATTTAAAAATCACCTAATAGGAGACGCACATGTGAATAGTATGAGAGCTGAGACACAATTGACGTCTGCCAGTACTGGGCTACGCCGCCATGTCACATCTGAGTGATGTGGTTCGAATGGGTATGGAGTGGGGTCATCTACTTGCACACCAAAATGTTGCTGCACACTTCACAAAAAAAGTTTTCGATTTTGGAACTTTTCAGATTTTCAATAAAGGATTGTGTACCTGTACTGGGAATCAGTCTGTTGAAACCTGCACTGAAATCCAGCTTCACACTGCCCAGTCACCCCACCTATCAGAAGCTTTTCAATTTGACCCCATATTCACCTCGACATTAAAGTGCAAAAATTAGACTGGATCCCACTCTTTATAATTAACATCTTGGGACCATATTGAGGTATCTTAGTACAAGGGAGAGAGAAAAAAAACAAGAAGAGAAGACTAGAGACTAGAAACGCTGTTATTACATCAAGCTGAGCTAAAAGTAAACCAGACTTAAGTGATGGAACCCAGTCCCAAAGTCTTACCAATTCCCAAAGTTTTTCTTTTAATCGTTATAAGCAAGTGACCAGGGTTTGCTTTTGCTTCATATAAAGCAAACACAGGAAGGTTCTTGATTACTGTCAAATATAAGCAGTTATCACAAGAAAAAAATCAAACTCAAAACTACTGGGAAAATTATTGGCATCATGGAAAAAGAAAATGTGACAGTTATGAGGCAACCTAAATCTCAGATTTGTTTGTTCTTGATATTTTATTTTAGACATCATGTACATTTCTTACCTGCTGCAATTGATAATGACATCTTCAGGCATGATCCTTTTCTTTAGTTTTCCCATCTTTGGATGGTCGCCACGTCCACGAAACAGACCTGGAGGCTCAATCTTGAAGTTTGCAATTTTCTCCCGATGTCCATCCATTACACAGTAGCCATATATCTCAGCGATTTCATCTTGCTCTACTTTTAGTTTCTGTAGGAAAAGACTGCATTTTTAACTGGATAGTTTGATATTATGACCTTTTGTCCCTGATCCCATGGGAATATAGATACACAGGCAGTGATGAGTTTCCATTATGCATGTAGGAGTCAAGACATCAAGTATTTCCAGAGTATTTGCACATGGGCATGCCCAGACTCATTAGCTATCCATTTCAAGTTAGGCAGTACTTACAGCAAAGACCCTAGATATTTTCCCCTTTTATAGTCCTGCTTTGGAGTAGATTAAGTCTCAGTGCTGGATTAGCAAGCATCAAATTTGTAAGCTGTTGTACTCTGTTGTAATTTTCTAATGAACATTTACATTTGAATTAATATAGCAATGACTTAATTTCTGCTTTCGCGCCTTCATTTGATGTATCATAAATTTGATCTGCTTTTCTTCATCAGCTTGGATAGAGTAAAAAAAACTGCAGATGCTGGAATCCAACGTAAACAGGCAGAAGGCTGGAAGAACAGCATGCAAGGCAGCATCATGACGCGAAGAAGTCAATGTTTTGGGTGTAACACCCGAAACATTGACTTCTTCACCTCATGATGCTGCCTGGTTTGCTGTGTTCTTCCAGCCTCCTGTCTGTCTATTTTCTTCATAAGCTGTCAGAGGTCTACAGCAGCTGTTCTTCTATAGAGTCTGCACCAGTCAGAAACAAATCATCTAATTATACTAATGCCATTTTCCAGCACTTGACCCATGCCTTGGTATCGGAAGTCTACATAAAATATTTCTTAGAAATTATGGAAGTCAATGTATATCACTCTTATGTATATCAGACAGTTCCAGATTTCCACCATGCTGAGGGAAGATTTTTCTCAAATCCCCTCCAAGACTCCTGCTCTTTACCTTAACCTATGCCGTCTGGTCATTGATTCCTCTTGCTGTCTACCCTATGGCCCATTATAATTTTATGCATTTCAATCACCCACTCAGTCATCCCTGTTCCAAGGAAAACAAGCTTGTTTTTCCAATACCTCTTCATAACTAAAACTATCCAGCCCAGGCAACATCTACTAAATTTCTGCAATCACATTCCTCCTATGATGTCAAATCCAGAAGCAGACACTCTAGCTATTGCCAAACCAACCTTCCTGCCTTTAAGTTCTACCCCTTTGGCTAATAATGACGACTGTTTCATTTGCTGCTGCATTGTTTTGGAACTTTGGAAAAAAACAAGTCAAAACAACAGCAGTCTTAAAAGGGAAAAGAACTGACAAAGGAAGCACATGGTGAGGTCAGTGCAGGACAGAGAGAAAGAAACTGACAACAGTGAACCTACTGCCTTTGCTATTTGAATTCATGTATCCCTGTACATCGGAGTGCGTTTGGGAAAATTAACAAACAGTGAAATTCACAACTGATCTTGGAGGAATGGTTGGGCGAAGTTCATAGCACACAATCGGAGAAGTTAATCATCGTTTTAAGTGTGGCCTACAGAGAATCTGCAGTAGTGAGTGGAGTGGGTCCTTTCTTGATTATGTGTTTTTGGAGATACGTCTCTTGATTAAACTTAAAATATAAGCCATAACTATTAATTTAACCTGGGGCAGTGTTTAGTGGAGGAATAAGACGGTGTTATTTTCTGGGTCTGTAGATTGTGAAGGAGCAAAAATGGCCTTTAGTACAGTGATATGTACTTCTTGTCAGATGTGGGAGTTTAAAGAGAGTTTAAGGGTTACTGTGGATTATATCTGCCATAAATGCTGATGGTTGCAAATCTTATCAGATCAAATGGATTGGTTAGAGAGATAGTTAGAAGCAATGAGGAATTTGCAACAACAGTACATGATGGATGGCAGTTATAAGAAGGTGGCGGGGGGGGGAGAAGAGTCTCAGATACAGTCATATAGAAGGGTTAACTCTAGGAAAGGTAAGAGGTAGGCAGCAGCCTTCTGTGGCTATACCCATTTCAAACAAGTATGCTGTTTTGGAAAATGTAAGGGACGATGGATTTTCGAGGAACGTTGCACGAACAGCCAAGTTTCTGGTATTGTGACTGGCTCTAAAGCAATGAGGGGTACGTCGGGTTCCAAGAGATCAATTGTGTTAGGGGACTCTTTAGTCCAAGGTACAGACAGACGTTTGTGGCCAGCAGCAAAAAAATCAGAATGGTGTTGCTTCCCTGGTGCCAGGATCAAGGATGTCTCGGAGAGGGTGCAGAATGTTATCAGGGGGAGAGGGGCCAGCAAGAGTTCATTGTCCACATTGGAACCAATGACATAGGAAGGGAAAAGGTTGAGATTCTGAAGGGAGATTACAGAGAGTTATGCAGCAATTCAAAAAGGAGGTCAGAGTGTAGTAATCTCTGGATTACTCCTGGTGCTACAAGCATGTGAGGGCAGGAATAGGAGGATAGAACAGTTGAATGCATGGCTGAGGAGCTGGTGTATGGGAGAAGGATTCACATTTTTGGACCATTGGAATCTCTTTTGGGGTAGAAGTGACCTGTACAAGAAAGACGGTTTGCACCTAAATTGGAAGGGGACTAATATACTAGCAGGAAGATATACTGGAGCTGCTCAGGATTTAAACTAGTAAGGTGGGACCCAGGGAGATAGTGAGGAAAGAGATCAACCTGAGACTGGTACAGTTGAGAACAGGTGAGTCAAACAGTCAGGGCAGACAGGGACTAGGTAGGACTAATAAATTAAACCGCATTTATTTCAATGCAAAGGGTCTAACAGGGAAGGCAGATGAACTCAGGGCACGGTTAGAAACATGGGACTGAGATATCATAGCAATTACAGAAACATGGCTCAAGGGTGGGCAGGATTGGCAGCGTAATGTTCCAGGATACAAATGCTATAGGAAGGATAGAAAGGGAGGCAAGAGAGGAGGGGGAGTGGCATTTTTGAAAGGGGATAGCATTATAGTTGTGCTGAGGGAGGATATTCCTGGAAATACATCCAGGGAAGTTATTTGGGTGGAACTGAGAAATAAGAAAGGGATGATCACCTTATTGGGATTGTATTATAGATCTCCTAATAGTCAGAGGGAAATTAAGAAACAAACTTGTAAGGAGATCTCAGCTATCTGTAAGAAGGGTGGTTATTGTAGGGGATTTTTTTACTTTCCGAACATAGACTGGGACTGCCATAGTGTTAAGGGTTTAGATGGAGAGGAATTTGTTAAGTGTGTATCAGAAAATGTTCTGATTCAGTATGAGAAATGTTCCTACTAGAGAAGGTGCAAAACTTGACCTAGTCTTGGGAAATAAGGCAGGGCAGGTGACTGAGGTGTCAGTGGGGGAGCACTTTAGGGCCAGCGACCATAATTCTATTAGTTTAAAATAGTGACGGAAAAGTTTAAGTTCTAAAATTGGCCATTCTCCAATTTAATGTTATTAGGCAAGAACTTTCTAAAGCTGATTGGGGGCAGATGTTCGCAGGTAAAGGGACAGCTAGAAAATGGGAAGCCTTCAGAAATGAGATAATGAGATTCCAGAGAAAGTATATTCCTGTTAGGGTGAAAGGAAAGGTTGGTAGGTATAGGGAATGCTGGATGACTAAAGAAATTGAGGGTTTGGTTAAGAAAACGAAGGAAGCATATGTAAGGTATAGACAGGATAGATCAAGTGGATCCTTAGAGGAGTATAAAGGCAGTAGGAGTATACTTAAGAGGGAAATCAGAAGGGCAAAAAGGGGACATGAAATAGCTTTGGCATAGAGTTAAGGAGCAGCCAAAGGGTTTTTACAAATACATTAAGGACAAAAGGATAACTAGGGAGAGTGTACCTGGCTAGGTAACATCATCAGTAGTGACCTCCAAGTGAAGCGATACCTCAGAAAACGAACAAGAAATGACATCACCACAAACCCCAGGAACGCCATCTGGGACAAACATATAAATAGAAAGCAGGAGACAACAGCTTCGTTTCACTTGGAGGTCGCCACTGATGATGTTACCTAGCCAGGTAATGAAACGTCTGGATATCAAACCTACAGCTCAGCGAGCAAAGCTACACGCTAAACTTCAACCCGAGTTACAAACCTTCACAAACCTTGCATAACTAGGGAGAGAATAGGGCCCCTCAAAGATCAGCAAGGCGGCCTTTGTGTGGAGCTGCAGAAAATGGGGGAGATACTAAACGAGTATTTTGCATCAGTATTTACTGTGGAAAAGGACATTGAAGATATAAAAGTAGTGAAATAAATGGTGACACCTTGCAAAATGTCCATATTACAGAGGAGGAAGTGCTGGATGTCTTGAAATGCATAAAGGTGGAGAAATCCCCAGGACCTGATCAGGTGTACCCTAGAACTCCGTGGGAAGCTAGAAAAGTGATTGCTGGGCCTCTTGCTGAGATATTTGTATCGTCGATAGTAACAGGTGAGGTGCTGGAAGGCTGGAGGTTGGCTAACATGGTGCCACTGTTAAAGAAGGGTGGTAAAGACAAGCCAGGGAATTATAGACCAGTGAGCCTGACCTTGGTGGTGGACAAGTTGTTGGAGGCAATCCTGAGGGACAGGATGTACATGTATTTGGAAAAGCAAAGACTGATTAGGGATAGTCAACATGGCTTTGTGCATGGAAAGTCATGTCTCAAACTTGATTGAGCTTTTTGAAGAAGTAACAGAGAAGATTGATGAGGGCAGAGCAGTAGATGTGATCTATATGGACTTCAGTAAGGCGATCAACAAGGTTCCCCATGGGAGACTGATTAGCAAGGTCAGATCGCACCTTCCAACCCATGATCCCTAAAATCTAGATGGTCAAAGGCAAGTGCAGCCAAAAAATCATCTGCATGCTCCACTTCAAGGCACAGACCATCTTGACTTGGAACTACAACTCTGTCACTACCACTGGGTCAATATCCTAGAACCCACTTTCTTACTATGTGTGTTCCAAAGCCCCAAGGGTCGTAGTTGCTCAAAAAGGCAGATCATCACCTTCATCATGATTATCGATGGGCAATAAATATGGTCCTATACCCACAACTATGAACGAAGAAATAAAATGGCACTTCCACTATCACAATGGGTTCCATTTGCTCTCGAGTGACAGCTTTAAGGTACACAATTCTGTGAAGAAATTTAGTCTTTTTTCAATTCTTTCATCAAACTCCACATCAGTAATAACCCAGCATAAATTGAAGTATTGCTTTCAGCTGAACAACAATTATGGTGATAAAATGATTCTTAGATATTGAGTGGTCGAAGTGCAAAAGCAGATATGTAGCTTGTCCCAGTAAACAATATTATAAATAGATCCCAGAAGAACATCCTAATGAATAGATCAGTAATATATTTTAATACTATAAGTCTGGTCTGGGCAAACACTCAGTGATGTTATTTCTACAACTGACAACACATACTATCAAGGCAAGGTATGGCTTCCAAGCTGATTTTTCTGGAAAAGATTTTAGCTCCTTCTGTGACAGGGGTGAATGGATGCTATGTAGGGCTATTTGGTTGTGACAATAACATCCTCCATTAGTTAAATTTGATTACATGAAGGCCCTAAATTCCAGTCGTTATTTTAAATAATTTCAGTCCTATTTTATGTAGCACCGTGATTATACAATGGCATAAAAACTTCTTGAAGTTTGTGTTGTTGAAGATGTCTCCTAGTTTACCAGTGAAGATTATTTTCCAAATGATGTAAAATAAAGACTGCTTGATGTCTGAACAAAGACCCGGTGTTTCAGTTGCCTGCCACTTCGAAACACTACCCTTTCCGTGGGCCAACACTCGTCTCTGGCTTGCTGCAGTGCTCTAATGAAGCTCAGCACAAGCTGGACAGATGACTCCTCATTTTCTGCTTGGGTACCCTGCAGCCTTCTGAATTTAATATAGTGTTCATCAACTTTAGGATTTGAGATCTCCCATGTCCTTATGACCCCTAGATGCCTTATTATCACAGTCTGGATCATACACAACCCATTGTTAGCCTCAAACAATCCCCACTAATAGCTATTCATCCTTCTAGCCAGATCATTATCCTTTGTATATCCAACTGTTCTTTGCTCTGTTTGGACTCTACCCCACCTATTGTTTCCTCCTTACCCCCTCTTCCAACCCTATCTTCGGTGTATAAATCAACATTTCCCTCGCTAACATCAGTCCTGAGGAAGGGTCACTTGTACAGAAATACTGACTTTGACTTCTCTTCAAAGATGCTGCCTATTGAGCTTTTCCATCAACTGCTTTTGGATTCTGTGTTAAACAAACAATTTGCAGAGTAACGATTTCTTTGATCTTCATCTCAAAGCAACTCCTAATAAACTGGTATGGCGTTTTGGCATTTCTTGTCCTAAACATTCCCTCAGTGAAATTCCTCTCAATGACATTGGCTAATAATATTTAACATTTATGTTGCATTTGTGATGTCAGCCGAAGCAAAGGAGAGAAGTGGGCTGTAAATATGGAAGCCTGACAGACTTTTAAAAACAAAGTCAGTTAGGTTAAAAAAAAATGGAAAGCAGTCTCCATCTCTAAATGGAATATTTCATTTGCTGAACAATGCACATTCTTCACCTGTTCTGCATTTTGCTTACTGAAGTGCAAGAGTTCATTACACAGATTGACAATAGGAAAAACTAATATGAGAAACTCCGATTTGGCAGCATGGCTGGAGAGAGAAAGAGCTAACATTCAGCCCATGACAACTCATCTTTAGAACTGAAAGGTGGGCTGGAAAATATGACAACTCCTCATCATAGTTCTTACCTTGTTAAGAGATGAGGTGATGGTGAAGTTGCCCAGAGAAAAAGATAAAAGGGAATGCCAACAGTAGTGAAAGAGGGATTGAGATGCAAAATGGTTGCTACTGGTTGTCAATAGTAGAAAATAATGGTAGTTACACTGAATTATGTTTCAGTGTTGCTGGGACAAAATCCTGGAAATCTCTCCCTTACAGCACTGTGGGTCTACCTACACAGTGGTTCAAGAAGGTAGCTCATTCCCACCTTCTCAAGGTTGTTTATGGATAGGCAATAATACCCACCTTCCACAAGTGAAAAAAAATCTTAGCAATAGAATATTAACCAGCTGTCGTCATATATTGACAAGGATGGACCATAGGTAGATTAGGAAGAAACATTTATTCGTTAAAATAATGGCTTGCACAATACCTGCTCTGAAATGGTGAACATTCCAGTTTTCAGAAGTAAGCTGCCCTTTGGGTCCTATAATGAATCAAACTGCTTCATCCCCAAGATGACTGTGGAATTAGGAATAAGTGTCTATACAAGCGCATAACAATGGAAGAGGCCATTTCACCCAATGCTGAATTCTGACAGAGCATTTCATGTAAGTCTTACCAACATACTTTGTCCCCTTGCCTCTATCTTAAGAGTTTTCTCACAACTGACCTTAGACTAACTAGTACTTGTTACTCATTTTCTCTTGCTCTCTCTTCCAGAGAAAAAAAGTGCTGCTAGTTTGATTTATTTCCAATTCCATGGCACAACTTCCACAAAAATAAAACTTTAGATTTTAAGATCTGGATGTTTTACCACTTTTGCCCTTTTTATTATTATTTGTTGTTTTTTTATAATTTCTGGTTTAATAACTAAGGTAGTGCTGAAGAATGGTGACCTTGTACACTTCACTTTACTCCTATTCTTGAGTACACGTGACAATAAAATCGAACTCAAATTTTAACAAAGGGTCAGGTTTGTGCTTAACGGTTATTGTGCATTGTTTGCTGGCATTCACGGTCTCTACTCTCAAACAAAGATTGATCATTTTGGTGAGGTGCTAGTACCTGCAAGATTATACTTTGGCATGCAATGACTCGAGGGACAAGAAGTTAATTTTAAAAAAACTTTTACGAAAAATGTTTTCTCACCTGTTTCTCCTCCTTGGGCAATGCTTTCTTGGCCTCTGCTTTTTCAGTGAAGTATTGATGCATTTGTGTGAAATCACATTTATCTAGGTCGGTAATTATTTTTTTCTCTTGCTCATTCATTTCCTGCAATCAAGTGGAAGGCCAAAACAGTAAATGACTTATGTTAACACAGAATTTATCTCTAAGAGTAGTTCACACACTTTTATTTTTGTTGGCAGCAGCAATCAAATCAAGCTGTACTTTGGTATCAAATCATTCTGTATATAGTGGTGCACAAAATTAAAACTGTCAGACAAAAAACAATCCAAATATTTTGACGACAATAATTTGGAAATCTCTCTCCATTCCTGTTGGAGAAGTAAAAGTTGACCAGGAGTCCATATTACCTTTTATTTTACACACTGGACCATGAGCCATAGGAGCAGAAAAAGGCTATTCAGCCCCTTGAGTCTGCTTTGATTTGATAATCCTCAAATCCACATTCCTGCCATTTCCCCTATAACTCTTTATTCCATTACTGATTAAAATCTCTCTCTCTCATCTGTGAATATACTTTACAAACTAACCTCAGCCATTCTCGATGTTAAAGAATTTCAGAGATTCACTATGCTCAGACAAGGAATTCCTCTCAGCTTGGTCTTAAATGTGCAATCCCTTTTTTTTGAGGTTTTGCCCTCTCCCAACCTTTCGTCACCTAACTAATCTCTTTGTCTTTTGTATCTTTTGTAAGGGGTGATCTGAGTCAGGAGATGATTTAGCTCTTTGAAATTATGCAATGTCACTGATTGCATAAGCAGGCAGCTTATTCTATAGTCTATTATTTGGTCAAAGGCAGAGCTAAATATGACCTAACACTATCTTTGCATAACATATATGCATCATTCCAGGTCCTCTATAGTCACACAGTAAAAACATATATTGTGTCACTACAGTCATTATCTGAATAATATATGACAATGGCTGATAGTTATCAAATTGCATAGTGGGATGTAATGCATCCAAATAACAGGTACTTAAATTAATCTAAACAAGCTATTTTGTTTTACCCACAGAGTAAATGGAGTGAAGAAAGCTTCAAACTAGTGATATTCAGTAATCCATTTACTTCCACTATTTACCTGCACAATCTTGATGCTTAATGCTCAGTTACATACAATAGCTAAAATGTCAGCTCAGCAGAATCCATATCAGATTATTGGAAAATTTATAAAAGCACCAAGCATGAAACTTGATGTATTAAAGTCAAACTGCATCACATCATTAGGTTGTGTAATAGATACCAACAGGAAGACTGGAAGTTTCAAAATTTCTTAAATAGCTGAGATGTAACATTCTAATACACAGAATCTGAGTTCATCACACCATAGGGATGACTGCTGTTCAGTTTGCATTAAAGGTTGCAGACTGAATTTCTGCAAAGTTGGGTGACTCAAGATCCCTTTAAAAATACAAGTGGGACCAGATTCTCATTCTCAACCCATTCCAGTTTCTCACAATTCTGATGGGCATGGATAAAGTTCAGCCATTCAAATATACCAATTCCACCCTTGACTTTACCATGGGCATGGGCAGTTTAAATGCTACATAATTTTAATGGAGTCGGGCTTCTTTCAGTAAGCAGACAAGGTGTGTGAATTCTCAGAAGGAAACAAAAGGAGGCATGAACCATGGTGGAAACCCAGTCTGAAATGAGGAATTCAAGACACAGTCAAATGCACAAAACAAAATTTGCTGGAAGAACTCAGCAGGTCGGTCAGCATTGGCACCTGTTATTAAGTTTAAAAAATGCCAGGCAGATGCTACAGGAATATCTCATTTTCCAGTTTGGCACTTTACAGTCTCTATGATTCAACATTTCTCAATTTTTCTTTCATCCAGCACTTGCCCCAGGCCATGTGTTGCTGACTTCGCTAAGCAAAGTAGACCTATTTTCTCCTTTTGTCACCCATTTTCACATTTCCATCTCTCGGTTTACCACTTTCTTTATCTTTTGTTTTGGACTTCTTTGTAAAACGGGCAGCAGATACAAGAGAACATCAAAACCTGCAAGCTGTGATCAGGACGTAAGAAATTTGCAAGGGATATAGATGGTTGAGTGAGTGGGCAAAAACTTGGCAGATGGGAGTTTAATATAGGAAAGAATGAGGTTATTCACTTTGGAAGACTTATTTAAATGGAAAGAAAGTGGTATTTCAAAAGTGCAACAGAGGCATTTAGGTGTGCTTGTGTGAAAGACAAAAGTTAGTATTTAAATGCAACACATAATTAAGGCGGCAGTTAGAATTTTGACTGATATTTCAAAGGGGTTGGAGTTTTAAAACAGAGAAATCTTATTGCAACTATAGAGGGTGTTGGTGAGGCTGCACCTGGAAATATTGTTCAGTAATGGTCCCTATGCTTAAAAATGAATATATTGGCCTTGAAAAAAAAACTAGGATGAAGAGATTGAAGGCTGAAAAGGTTCCTCTATATTTGTTAGAGTTTATAACAATTAAGAGTGAAGAGGGTGATTTTATTGAAACATACAAGATTCTGAGGGAGGTAATTTTACTTAATAATCTCATCAATCTCTATGGCCACCAAAACCTGACTCTGAATTTTCATTCTGCTCATCTCCCAGGAGAAAAATAGAATAGGTAGCAGCCTTTTTAAAGAGTCAGGTCTGCCAGATTAGGAAGTTTCCCAACACAACCTTCCTGCCTCTTCTACTTCTTTGCATAGATAAATTGGAATGAGAGAGAAATTCCAACATGGCAGATGGTGAAATCTGGAATTAAAATCTAACGCAAGTGACCACGGTTAATTGCTTCTCTATTTTGACAAAATATTATTCAACGAACAACTATCTCCTTAAATCTTCAATGACATCAACTTAATTAAATACAGCAATATCACTACTTGGTGGAGGAGAAAATCACTCATAACCTGAAGCCTCATCTGACCAGTCAACCCAACAAGGTTGTGCAGAATCAAACAACTATTTTCAGTGATTTCCCTCCTTGAATATTCAAAAAGCACCTCCACTATAATAGACTTGAACTTTATAGATATTAAATACACTCACTTAGATGGGTGCAGCTACCAACACCATTATAAAAACTATCCAGCACAAACCAGTTCATTTGACTGGTGCCCTTTCCACAGGGGGCAATATTCATACTCCACTACCAGCACTGCAATTCGTGTAGAGTAGATGCCAAAAAACAGGATGCACAATTCCTCAAGCTCAACTTGACAGAATTTCAAATCCTCAACCTTCAAGACCAAAACTGTCAAATCATTGGAATGAATCTACCTACAAGGTCCCTCCAATTTATATAGCATTCCCATCTTCATTACTAGATCAAAGGGATGTCTTACCATGAACAGAAGAACAGGAGCAGGCCATAACGTCCTTGAACTTGTTCTACTAGTCAGTGAGATCACAGCTGATCAGTGACCAAACTCCAGAAAACTACCTTTGTCTTATATTCTTTGAGGACTTGACCAATAAAAACCTTAAATTATTCATTTAAAACTCAGGTTATCTAAAATTGCCATCTGCAGAAGTGAATTCCAAATTTCTGCTATCCTTATCAATCATTTATTGGAGGAGGATGTGTAGTGACTCAAGAAGGCCTATTACTGCACTTACTCAAGTTAACTACATTTAGACAGTGAAAGCAGCTTACCAATCTTGTCCATAACCTAAGAATGAATGATTAAAAAAAAGTATAAGTACCGTTCACATTGTGGTTTATGCTGGACCAGCTTAGATTCAGTTCAGGGAGTGTAACAACATTTGCAGAAGTAACCATAGGGACAAAGCAAGATGTGTAAAGTCTGCTCTCAGTTTTCATTAAGGTTATAAACCTGCAGTTTTGATTTGCCTGCTCACTAATGCAACAGATTTACAGGACATTTTAAGTTTTAAATTTCACGTGCACTTTTTTTCCTAATGAATTACATTCTTGTTAAAACGTTGATATTCAAAGAAATGAATTGTCTCAAATCAAACCTATGTAAATCACTTCAGTCATTTTCAGTTGAACCTTAAAACACAGAAGTCAGTCTCTCTCCTTTCTTCTAATCTACAGTCTTTTAAAGTCCAAGCTTTGCAACACTTAATTAATAATTTGTCAGATAGTCATGGCCTTTGATTCTGCTCTTCAATTTTAGATTTTACCCTTTTTATATTTCTCAATGAAGAGAGACATACCTTCTTCCAGTCATGAAAAAAGTTTTGCCTGAAGACATCCTTTGTAGTGTACTCATGATCCAGCATCTTAGCATAGAAGGTAGCCACTTCTTCTGCTGCCAGGCTTAATTTCATAGGACTACCTACACAAACAAGCCATCAAATATAAAGAGGTAAAGAGGATCTAACAACAAACCAACAGTTACACAAGATTTGCAAATTTAAATCAAACGTTGGGCTGGCTTTGTACTTTCGTCAACTAAAAATTGAAAAGGAAAATAGTGGTTACTGTTTATAACTTTGCCAGTACAGCTGTACTACAAATTTAAGTTTTTATATAAAAATTACTAGAAATATTCAGAAAGTCCATCAGCAGCTGTGGTGGCACTGAAAGGGTCATCAATTGGAAACGCCAATCCCTTTTCTCTCTCTCCAAATGCTGAGCATTTTAAATATTTTCTATTTCTATCTCAGTTTTCTACTATCTACAATAGTCAGTTCTTAAAGGTAACTTCTCTTTTCAAAAGTTCTTATCTCCTTGTACAATTTAAGCTTTTTAACTATTGTCGTGGTTCTGTTCACCGAGCTGGGAATTTGTCTTGCAAACGTTTCGTCCCCTGTCTAGGTGACATCCTCAGTGCTTGGGAGCCTCCTGTGAAGCACTTCTGTGACGTTTCCTCCGGCATTTATAGTGGCCTGTCTCTGCCGCTTCCGGTTGTCAGTTCGAGCTGTCCGCTGCAGTGACCGGTATATTGGGTCCAGGTCGATGTGTTTGTTGATAGAGTCTGTGGGTGAGTGCCATGCCTCTAGGAATTCCCTGGCTGTTCTCTGTTTGGCTTGTCATATAATAGTAGTGTTGTCCCAGTCGAACTCATGTTGCTTGTCTTCTGCGTGTGGGGCTACTACAGCTAGCTGGTCGTGTCGTTTCGTGGCTAGTTGGCGTTCATGGATACGGATCGTTAGCTGTCTTCCTGTTTGTCCTGTGTAGTGTTTTGTACAGTCCTTGCATGGGATTGTGTACACTACATTGGTTTTGCACAAAACACTACACAGGACAAACAGGAAGACAGTGGTAGTAGAGTCAGAAACATTAGGGACATTTAAGAGACTCTTGGATAGGCACACTGATTATAGTAAAATGAAGGGTACGTAAGGTTAGTTTGATCTTAGAGTGGGATTAAAAAGGT
Organism: Chiloscyllium punctatum; assembly: GCF_047496795.1. NCBI lineage: Eukaryota > Metazoa > Chordata > Chondrichthyes > Orectolobiformes > Hemiscylliidae > Chiloscyllium > Chiloscyllium punctatum. The sequence goes on from NC_092743.1 coordinate 32,833,472, forward strand.
TGGCACAACCTTGAGGGCCAAAGGGCCTGTACTATACTGCTCTATGTTCTAAAACTGAACACAATACTCCAAGTGCAGCCTCACCAACATCCTGTACAACTGCAACAAAACTTCCAACTTCCATACTCAATGTCCTGACTGATGAAGGCCAGTGTGCCAAAAGCCTTCTTTACTTCTCTGTCTACCTATGACTCCACTTTCAGAGAACCGTGTGCCTGTTCTACTACACTCCTTAAGGCTCTACCATTCACTATGAAACTCCTACATTGATTCGAATTTCCAAAATTCAAAACCTCACATTGCCAATCAGGTCTCTATCTATGGCAGTTCACTACTCCCAATCCCATGTGTCTAATTTTACTTGCTAATGTTTTTAATATGGGACCTTGTTGAAAGCCTGAAAGGCCATGTAAACAATATCCACTGGCTGTCCCTTATGAATTTTACTAATTAAATCTTCAAAACAATTCCATTTGTAAAGCATGATAGGTCTTTTGTAAATCAAACCTACGCTGAATGCCCAATTCTCACTGTTTGCCCAAGTGGTCCGTTATTAAATCTGTTATGGTCTGTATTTCCCCACTAACAATACGAGGCTAATAAGTCTGTACAATTTCCTATTTTCACCCCACCTCCTTGTTAAAGTAGTGTGGTTACATTACCTACCCTCCAACCCACAGAAACTGTTCTAGAGTCTATACAATCTTGAAAGGTGAGCCTCCAATTCATTCATTGTTTGTAGGATTTGTGGCCTTTTACCCCATCAATTTACACACACACACACACACACACACACACACACACCTTGGCATGTTTGCGATGTTAGGTGTCATCCCTTGTGAAAGCAGAGTCAAAATATGTATTTAATTGGTCTACAGTCTCTTTTCTCTATTATATATCTTCCCTCATTTCTAACTGTAAGAGACCTGCATTTGTCCTACCTAGTTATTTTTCTCTTCACATATCTACAGAAGTTTTTAAAATCAGTTTGTATATTCCTTGTATTGTTACGCTCATCTCCTTCTTCCCCTCCTCTTAAATCAGTTTGTCATCTTTTGCTGAAATCCAAACTGCTTCCGATTTTCAGGTTTGCTGCTTTTTTTTGCCTATTTGTACGCCCCTTTCTTAGATCTGATGCTATTCCTAATTTCTGTTAGTTATAGACAGACCACATTTCCCATTTTAATAATTGAAACCTTTTGTAATCGCAAGTTACTATCTATTGTGCATCTTACCAGCTCTCTACAAATATTCATGCACTTTTACTTAAGAAGAAAAATGACAGAGGATGTAACTCATTACTGGGCTTCAGGAACCTGAAGAAAAGAATCCCCTCCTATTCTAACATTTTAACCAACACATTCTATAGAGCCATAGAGGTGTACACTATGGAAACAGACCCTTCAGTCCAACTTGTCCATGCCGACCATATATCCTAACTTAATCTAGTCCCATTTACCACCATTTGGACCATATCCCTCTTAAACCCTTCCTATTCAGATACCCATCCAGATGCCTTTTAAATGTTGTAATTGCAACAGCCTCTACCACTTCCTTTGGCATCTCATTCCATGCGCACACAACCCTCTGCATGAAAGAGTTGCCCCTTAGGTCCCTTTAAATCTTACCCATCTCAGCCTAAACCTATGCCCTCTAGTTCTGGACTCCCACATTCCAGGGAAAAGACCTTATCTATTCATCCAATCCATACCCCTCATGATTTTATAAACCCCAAAAGGTTACTTGTCAGCTCTGAGATAGCTTAGGTTAGTCTAGTCCCATTTGCCAGCATTTGGCCCACACCCCTCTAAAGCCTTCCTACTCATATACCCATCCAGATGCCTTTTAAATGCTGTAACCGTACCAGCCTCCACCACTTCCTCTGGTAGCGTGAAAAAGTTGCTCCTCCGGTCTCTTTTAAATCTTTCCCCTTTCACCTTAAACCTATGCCCACTAGCTTTGGACTCCCTCATCCAGGAAAATAAAATCACTTTGGCTATTTATCCTATTCATACTGCTCATGATGTTATAAACCTCTATAAAGGTCATCCATCATCCTCAGATGCTCCAGGGAAAATAGCACCAGTCTATTCAGTCTCTTCCTATAGCTCAAACCCTCCAACCCTGGCATTCTCCTTGTAAATCTTTACTGAAGCCTTCCAAGTTTCACAACATCCTTCCTAGAGCAGGGAGACCAGAAGTGAATGCATTATTCCAAAATGGCCTAACCAATGTCTTGTACAGCCACAACATGACCTCCTGACTCTATACTCAATGCACTGACCAATAAAGACAAGCACACGAAACACTTCCTACAGTAGTCAAAGATGTGTGGGGTACTGGAAAAGCACCATAAGACCAAAAGACATAGGAGTGGAAGTAAGGCCATTCGGGCCATCGAGTCCACTCCGCCATTCGATCATGGCTGCTGGGCACTTCAACTCCACTTACCCGCATTCTCCCCGTAGCCCTTAATTCCCCGAGACAACAAGAATCTATCAATCTCTGCCTTGAAGACATTTAGCGTCCCGGCCTCCACTGCACTCTGCGGCAATGAATTCCACAGGCCCACCACTCTCTGGCTGAAGAAATGTCTCCGCATTTCTGTTCTGAATTTACCCCCTCTAATTCTAAGGCTGTGTCCACGGGTCCTAGTCTCCTCACCTAACGGAAACAATTTCCTAGCATCCACCCTTTCTAGGCCATGTATTATCTTGTACGTCTCTATTAAGTCTCCCCTTAATCTTCTAAACTCCAATGAATACAATCCCAAGATCCTCAACCGTTCCTCATATGTTAGGCCTACCATTCCAGGGATCATCCGTGTGAATCTCCGCTGGACACGTTCCAGTGCCAATATGTCCTTCCTGAGGTGTGGGGACCAAAACTGGACACAGTACTCCAAATGGGGTCTAACCAGAGCTTTATAAAGTCTCAGCAGCACAATGGTGTTTTTATATTCCAACCCTCTTGAGATAAGTGACAACATTGCATTCGCTTTCTTAATCACGGACTCAACCTGCATGTTGACCTTTAGAGAATCCTCGACTAGCACTCCCAGATCCCTTTGTACTTTGGCTTTATGAATTTTCTCACCGTTTAGAAAGTAGTCTGTGCTTTTATTCTTTTTGCCAAAGTGCAAGACCTCGCATTTATTCACGTTGAATTCAATCAGCCATTTCCTGGGCCACTCTCCCAAACTGTCTAGATCCTTCTGCAGCCTCCCCACTTCCTCAGTACTACCTGCCTGTCCACCTATCTCCATATCATCGGCAAACTTCGCTAGAATGCCCCCAGTCCCTTCATCAGATCATTAATATATAACGCGAACAGCTGTGGCCCCAACACTGAATCCTGCGGGACACCGCTCGTCACCAGCTGCCATTCTGAAAAAGAACCTTTTATCCCATCTCTTTGCCTTCTGTCAGACAGCCAACCCTCAATCCATCCCAGTAGCTCACCTCGAACACCATGGGCCCTCACCTTGCTCAGCAGCCTCCCGTGTGGCACCTTATCAAAGGCCTTTTGGAAGTCTAGACAGACCACATCCACTGGGTTTCCCTGGTCTAACCTGCTTGTCACCTCTTCAAAGAATACCAACAGGTTTGTCAGGCATGACCTCCCCTTAGTAAATCCATGTTGACTTGTTCTAATCAGACTCTGCTCTTCTAAGAATTTAGAAACCTCATCCTTAATGATGGATTCTAGAATTTTACCAACAACCGAGGTTAGGCTAATTGGCCTATAATTTTCTATCTTTTGTCTTGATCCTTTCTTGAACAATGGGGTTACAACAGCGATCTTCCAATCATCCGGGACTTTCCCGGACTCCAGTGACTCTTGAAAAGATCTCAACCAATGCCTCCGCTATTTCCTCAGCTACCTCTCTCAGAACTCTAGGATATATCCCATCGGGGCCAGGAGATTTATCAATTTTAAGACCTTTTAGCTTTTCTAGCACACTCTTTTGTAATGACAACCATACTCAACTCAGCCTCCTGACTCCCTTTAATTGTTGGGATATTACTCCTGTCTTCCACTGTGAAAACTGACGCAAAGTACGTGTTAAGTTCTTCTGCTATTTCCTTATCTCCCATCACTAGGCTTCCAGCATCAGTTTGAAATGGCCCAATGTCTACTTTTGTCTGTCGTTTGTTTCTTATGTATTGAAAGAAACTTTTACTATCGTTTCTAATATTACTGGCTAGCCTACCTTCATATTTGATCTTCTCCTTTCTTAATACTCTCTTTGTTATCCTCTGTTTGTTTTTGTAGCCTTCCCAATCTTCCGATTTCCCACTGCTCTTGGCCACTTTATAGGATCTCTCTTTTTCTTTCATACATTTCCTGACTTCCTTTGTCAGCCATGGCTGTCTAATCCCTCCCTGGACATTCTTTCTTTTCTTGGGGATGAACCTCTGTACAGTGTCCTTAATTATACCCACAAACTACTGCCATTTTTGCTCTACTATCTTCCCCGCTAGGCTCTGCTTCCAGTCTATTTTGTCAGTTCCTCTCTCATGCCCTCATAATTACCTTTATTTAACTGTAACACCATTACATCCGATTTTGCCTTCTCTCTTTCAAACTCCAGACTGAACTCTACCATATTATGATCGCTGCTTCCGAAGGGTTCCCTTACTTGAAGATCTTTTATAAAGTCTGGTTCATTGCAAAGCACTAGGTCCAGAATAGCCTGCTCCCTTGTGGGCTCCATGACAAGCTGTTCCAAAAAGCCATCCTGTAAGCATTCCATGAATTCCCTTTCTTTGGATCCACTGGCAACATTATTTATCCAGTCCACCTGCATATTGAAGTCTCCCATGATCACCGTGACCTTGCCTTTCTGACATGCCTTCTCTATTTCCCGGTACATGTTGTGTGCCTGCTCCTGACCACTGTTAGGAGGTCTGTACACAACTCCAATTATGGTTTTTTTGCCTTTGTGGTTCCTCAATTCCACCCACAGACTCCACATCATCTGACACTATGTTATTCAGTGCCATACATTTAATATTGTTCTTAACAAACAAGGCAACCCCACCCCTTCTGCCGACCTCCCTGTCTTTTCGATAAGTTGAAAATCCTTGGAGGTCTAACTGCCAGTCCTGACCCCCCTGTAACCAAGTCTCTGTGATGCCTACCACATCATAATCATTTACTATGATCTGTGCCATTAGTTCATCTACTTTGTTATGAATGCTACGCGCATTCAGGTAAAGCACCTTAATGCTAACTTTCTTATCATAAGAGATATTGGAAGTCATATGATGTCCTAAGTTATCCTTGCTTTTTTCTGCATTCCCAGTCTGCCTCAATTTTAAATCCGCCTGGACACATGCTATCCTGCTGCTTGTCTTTCCATTTAACGCCATACTCCCTGTTGCTTTCACTTTCTCTTCCCCCCAACTCAGAAGTTTAAAGTCCTACTGGCCACTCTATTTATCCTCTTCGCTAGAACATTGGTACCTGATCGGTTCAGGTGGAGACCGTCCCAACGGTACAGATCCCCCCTGTTCCAAAACTGATGCCAATGCCCCATGAAGTGGAATCCCTCTTTCCCACACCAATCCCTTAGCCACGTGTTTACTTGCCTAATTTTCTTGTCCCTATGCCAATTGGCACGTGGCTCGGGCAGTAATCTGGAGATTATGACCCTTGAGGACCTGTGCTTCAATTTCTTGTTTAGTGCCTCTATCCCCAAACAGGTCCTCCACCCTAGTCTTGCCTATGTCGTTAGTACCAACGTGGACCACAACAACTGGATCCTCCCATTCCCGCTCTAATATCCTTTCAAGCCGGTCGGAGATGTCCCGCACCCTGGCACCGAGCAGGCAACACAGCATGCGAGACTCCCGATCCGGCTTGCAAAGGATACTATCTGTACCCCTAATTATAGAATCCCCTATAACCACTACTTGTCTATTAACTCCCCCCTCTTGAATGGCCTTCTGCACCATGGTGCCTTGGTCAGTTGGCTCATCCTGTCCAGAGCCCTTTTCCTCATCCTAACAGGGAGCAAGAATCTCGTACCTGTTGGACAAGGTCAAGGGCTGAGGCTCCTGCACTCCTGAACTCAGGTTCCCCTTACCTGCCTCACTTACAGTCACACTGATGTGCACAGGTCAGGCAACATCCAAGGAGCAGGAAAGTTGATGTTTCTGGCATAAACCCTTAATCAGGGATTAGTTGGTGGGGTGGGGCAGTCAACAATGGGTCAGAGAGATAAATGGGAGGGGGTTTGGGCTGGGGTGGGGGGAAGGCAGCTTGTAAAGTGATAGGTAGATGAAGGTAGAGAATAATGGTGATAGGACCTTTACATGAAATGTCGATTTTTCTGCTCCTTGGATACTGCCTGACCGCTGTGCTTTTCCAGCACCACTCTAATCTAAATCCATGATAGTGTTAGGTCGGAACGAACGGTGGAGTGGATCAGTGGGAAGGAAGATTGACAGATAGAACCGAAGGCGGTGCAGAGTTGGAAGGTTGGATCTGGGATGAGGTGGCGGGAGGGGAGATAAGGAAACTGGGGATGTTGACACTGATGCTGTGTGGTTGGAGGGTCCCAAGGCAGAAGATGAGGCATTCCTCCTCCAGACATCATGTGGCCTTGGATTTAGTGGTGGAGGAGAACCTAGACTTGCACGTCCTTGGCAGAGTTGGAGTGTGGAAATGGGCGGCCGGAGGGTGGTGGGGATGTTGGGTATGTGCGCCCAAGAGATGTTCCCTGAACCTTTCCACAAGTTGGCGTCCTGTCTCCTCAATGTAGAGGAGATCACATCAGGAGCAACAGACACAGTAAATGAGGTGTTGAATGTGCAGGAATATCTCTGTCAGATGTGGAAGGATCTGTTGGGCCATTGTGAGGTGAGTGGGAAGTGTGGGCACAGATTTTACACCACTTGCCAGGGGCAGGAAGATGCAAGAAGTGCAGGGAGGGTTAGTGGGGCACATGAACGTAACAAGGGAGTGGCAGAGGAAATGGTCTCTGCAGAATGCTGATAGGGGTGGGGAGGGAAATTTATCTCTGGTGGTCGGGTCTGACTGTAGGTGGCAGAAATTGCGGAGGATGATGCATTGTGTCCAAAGATTGGTGGGATGGAAGGTGAGCTCTATTCTTGTTACAGTTGGAGGGGTGGGGGTTCAAGGGTGGAGGTGCAGGAAGTGGAGGAGATACGCTGGAGGGTATTGCAGAAGGAGGGGTTTAGGAAGGGGAAGAGGTGTCCGAGATGGTCCGGGTGAACTTGAGGTCAGGATGGAAGGTGTTTGTGAAGTTGGTAAACTGTTCAACCTCTTCATACAATTCATCAACATCACGAACACTTTCCACCCCATCCTCAAGTTCACCTGGACCATCTCAGATACGCACCTCCCCAATTCTATTTCTGACAACTGACTTAACACAGACATTCACTTCAAACCCACCAACTACCTGGACTACACCTTGTCCCAACATCACCTCCTGTAAAAATGCTATCCCTTACTTCCAATTCCCCAGTCTCCATTGCATTTGCTCTCAGGAGGAGTAATTCCATTCCAGAACATCCCAGATGGCTTCCTACTCTGATTTCCTCTCCCACATGATCAACGATGCCCTCCAACCACAAACCCCACCCCAGGTCCGCACCTTCCACCTCACCAATCTCTCAGGATGCCAACTTGCGGAACAGTTAAGTAAACATCTCTGGGACACACGCACTCAACAATCCCATTGTCGTGTGACTGACCACTTCAACACTCCCTCCCACTCTGCCAAGGACAAGCAAGTCCTGGTTCTCCTCCACTACCCAATCCAAGCCACCTGATGCCTGGAGGAGGAATGTCTCATCTTCCACCTTGGGACCCTCCAACCACATGGTACCAATGTTGATTTCATTAGTTTCCTCATCTCCCCTACCCCCGCTTATCCCAGATCCAACCCTCCAACTCAGCACTGCCCTCTTGAACTGTCCTACCTGCCCATCTTCCACTCCAATCTATCACCACTACCTTCATTTACCTATCACCTTCCAAGCTACCTTTACCCCACCTCCACCCTATTAACATTTGACTCTCAGTCCCCTTGTCCCCCCATGCAACCACCCCCAAATTCCTGAAGGGATTATACCCTAAACATAGACTCTCTTGCTCTCAGATGCTGCCTGACCTGCTGTGCTTTTCCAGTACCACACTCTTGACTCTGATCTCCAACATACAAGATGATCAGAGGATTAGATAGGGTGGACAGCGAGAGCTTTTTTCCCCACAGTTGGTGATGGCTAGCACGAGGGGACATAGCTTTAAACTGAGGGGATAGATATAGGACAGATGTCAGAGGCAGGTTTTTTACTTAGAGTAGTAAGGGCGTGCAACATTTAAAGGACATTTAAATGGTCATTGGATAAATATCTGAATGATAATGGAGAGTGTTGGGTAGATGGGCTTCAAATTGTTGTACCGACCTGAAGCAACAATCAAGTGAAACTATCGAGGGCTGAAGGGCCTGTTTGTCACTGTAATGGGTTAGTGGTGCTGGAAGAGCTCAGCAGTTCAGGCAGCATCCAACGAGCAGCGAAATCGACGTTTCGGGCAAAAGCCCTTCATCAGGAATAAAGGCAGTGAGCCTGAAGCATGGAGAGATAAGCTAGAGGAGGGTGGGGGTGCGGAGAGAGTAGCATGGCCCAACATTTCAACTCCCCCTCCCACTCTGCCAAGGACATGGAGGTCCTGGGCCTCCTTCACCGCCGCTCCCTCACCACCAGACGCCTGGAGGAAAAACGCCTTATCTTCCGCCTCGGAACACTTCAACCCCAGGGCATCATTGTGGACTTCAACAGCTTCCTCATTTCCCCTTCCCCCACCTCATCCTAGTTTCAAATTTCCAGCTCAGCACTGTCTCCTTGATTGTCCGGACTTGTCGGACCTGCCTGTCTCCTTTTCCACCTATCCACTCCACCCTCTCCTCCTTGACCTATCACCTTCATCTCCTCCCCCACTCACCCATTGTACTCTATGCTACTCTCTCCCCACCCCCACCCTCCTCTAGCTTATCTCTCCATGCTTCAGGCTCACTGCCTTTATTCCTGATGAAGGGCTTTTGCCCGAAACGTCAATTTCGCTGATCATTGGATGCTGCCTGAACTGCTGTGCTCTTCCAGCACCACTAATCCAGTATTTGCTTTCCAGCATCTGCAGTCATTGTTTTTACCTCTGTCACTGTGATGGTCTATCTGCAGTCCTCACTGCCTCCTTCACTATCCTGACTACCTGCGGCTACACTTAAGGAACAATGAACCTGCACTCAAGGTCTTAGAAATCTTTGTGGCCATAAATAATATTTGACATGGGAGAAATTGTCTTTTTTGTTGATAAATTCCAGAAACTATTGGTACATTGTAAAAACGGTATGAACATTGGTACTCACCATCGTAATAAAAATCAATACCATCAGGAAGTGGCTCATATTCAGGTGCAAACAGTGGACCGCTGTGTTCAAGAAACATCCATTTCACACCATCCTCATAGTGTTCTTCTTCCCACCTGATGGCATTGAAGGAAAGATAAAGTGCAGAAGAGAGCAATATCAATATTTGGCAATGACTGATACTTTCACAAAAAAAACTATTACTACACATTTCCTTCTTTAAATCAAAGATATCCTTCAAAGATAGTATTAGATAAGCAAAGATAGTTTTTTTGTTAACTTTTAGTTAGCAAGGAGGTCACAGGAAACAACAATTTTATGCTTGTAAAATTATGACATGATTACATGAGGATGATCAATCATTTGAACCTTATAAAATGTTGGATCTTATGTCGAACCCTTCCTCAGCCATTTTAGATTATCTCAAGCAATTCCTCTCCACGCGGTCAACAACTCAAACACCTGAAGTGGATCATTTACAATCTTCAGTGAAAAATGAGTCAACAGTTTGTGACTGCCTTTCATCCTCTCATTACCCTCTTCCTCCCTTCCCTTCCCTCCATCCACCTATTCCCTCTGCAGATGTATTCAACGTCAATTGAATTGAATGTGTTTTCAAATTCCCTTCTGAAAGTATGTTCTATACAATAACTCTATCCTTAGAAAATATTTATGGATCTTTTGCCAATTATCTTAAATATGCTCTCTTTGCTGACTAATTCTTCCGTGGAAACACTTTCTGTTTATGTATCCTTTTAAAAACCTCTATTTTAAGCACTTGAATTCAGAGAAAATCACAACTGTCCCACTGCTCGAGGCCATTCAGCCCATCCAAATGACTATAACATTTCATGCTATTCTCCTACTTTCTTCTTATAATCTTATACATTCTTCTTTGAAATAACTGCCTAACACCCTTCTGAATATCTTGTCTAAACTTGCTTCCACCACACACCATTGGAGCGCAGGCTACAGCATAACTTTGGCTCTGTGTAAAGGTTAGAATTAAAACTCTCAATCTCTATTTAAGAAGAAAAGACCATTCATCTCTAGTATTTTCTCAATTAAACATCTTTATTTGCAAGCCTGGAATACAACCTTCAATCATCAGTGCTCTGACCAGTTTTCTGGAGAATCCAATTTCAGTGGTTTGATAACTGATTTTGTAGAAAGTGGAATTTTTCTAATAGTTCCACAATGCCATTATAGCTGTTTTTGCTATTTGTAGCATTTAATTAAATCTCCAGTTTTTTTTAAACCTGGCTTTCAAATAAGGGAATGTTGAACACTACTTCTAAACATCTCTTTCCTGTCCATCCTACACCTAATTCCAGTCAACTAATCTCACATACAAGACATATAAATCCAGTGATAATATTACATTACTTCAAAGATGAAGAAAGAGAGGATTTGAGTTATCGAAAATGAAATAAACAAAATATTTTACACATGCAAATTAATAGTTCATCTTCCCTTGTGAAGGCACATTTCTCTTTTTATTAATTCCTACCTTATCAGCTTACTAAAAAAAAAAGGTTGCAGCCTACCTCTTTCCTGCAAACCGTACTCTCTGAGCAATAGGAAATGTGCATCTTAAAGTCCTAACAATTAAATTGCTGTGCTTAAAGTTTAAATTGCTAAAGACTATTTTTGTCACAGTAGCCACACATCTGAACATAACAAAACATGTTAGAGATTAGTTTGCTTAAAAATATGTGACACTGAAACACTCCTACAAGAAGAACTCGCTGCATTCATTTCTACTTCATTTGAACTTTGAACCTGACAACACTTCCTGTGGTGCTGCTACATTCCCCTTCCCACAGACAACAAATTTCTGTACATGGAAAATGATTCATATCAGCATAATCCTTACTTAGTTTGAATAAGATTTTCAATTTTTAATTTGTTAAAGCAAACAAAGGGAAAAGAAGATAAATATAACACAAAACAATTCTCATCTGTGACTGTGTCAAAGTAGGAAAAATACTTTTCAATTCAATGACAATTAAGTTAATTGAGCATTTTTATTCCTTTACAAATTAGCTCAGTTTCTTACCTAAAAATTAACTTGACAGAACACAAGATGAAAATGATAAATTTTTTTTTTTGAAGAACTGATATAAAAATCTGAATAAGGTAAAAACAATGACTGCAGATGCTGGAAACCAGATTCTGGATTAGTGGTGCTGGAAGAGCACAGCAGTTCAGGCAGCATCCAAGGAGCAGCGAAATCGACGTTTCGGGCAAAAGCCCTTCACCAGGAATAAAGGCAGAGAGCCTGAAGCGTGAGGAGGGTGGGGGTGGGGAGAAAGTAGCATAGAGTACAATAGGTGAGTGGGGGAGGGGGTAAAGGTGATAGGTCAGGGAGGAGAGGGTGGAGTGGATAGGTGGAAAAGGAGATAGGTAGGTAAGACAAGTCCGGACAAATTATGGGGACAGTGCTGAGCTGGAAGTTTGGAACTAGAGTGAAGTGGGGGAAGGGGAAATGAGGAAACTGTTGAAGTCCACATTGATGCCCGGGGTTGAAGTGTTCCGAGGCGGAAGATGAGGCATTCTTCCTCCAAGCATCTGGTGGTGAGGGAGCGGCGGTCAAGGAGGCCCAGGACCTCCATGTCCTTGGCAGAGGGGAGGGGGATTTGAAATGTTGGGCCACAGGCTGAATGGTTGATTGGTGCGGGTGTCCCGGAAATGTTCCCTGAAGCGCTCTGCTAGGAGGCACCCAGTCTCCCCAATGTAGAGGAGACCGCATTGGGAGCAACGGATACAATAAATGATTAGATGTGCAGGTAAAACTGATGGCTGTGAAGGCTCCTTTAGGACCTTGGATAGAGGTGAGGTAGGAGGTGTGGGCGCAGGTTTTACAGTTCTTGCGGTGGCAGGGGAAGGTGCCAGGATGGGAGGATGGGTCGTGGGGGGGGGGGGGGGGGGGGGCGTGGACCTGACCAGGTAGTCACGGTGGGAATGGTCTTTGCGGAAGGCGGAAAGGGGTGGGGAGGGAAATATATCCCTGCTGGTGGGGTCTTTTTGGAGGTGGCGGAAATGTTGGCGGATGATTTGGTTTATGCGAAGGTTGGTAGGGTGGAAGGTGAGCACCAGGGGGGTTCTGTCCTTGTTACGATTGGAGGGGTGGGGTCTGAAGGCGGAGGTGCGGGATGTGGACGAGATGCGTTAGAGGGCATCTTTAACCACGTGGGAAGGGAAATTGCGGTCTCTAAAGAAGGAGGCTATCTGGTGTGTTCTGTGGTGGAATTGGTGAGCAGATACGGCGGAGGAATTGGGAATACAGGATGGCATTTTTGCAAGAGGCATACGCAGGGTGTACAGACAAGGTTGTAATTCCTTCCCCCTCCCCACCCCGAGTTGGGGGGAGTCCAAAACTAGAGGGCATAGATTTAGGGTGAGAGGGGTAAGATTTAAAAGGAACCTAAGGGACAATTTTTTTCATGCAGAGGGTGGTACCTATATAGAATGAGCTGCCAGAGGAAGTGGTAGAGGCTGGTATACTTACAACATTCAAACGATATTTTGGGAGGTATACGAATAGGAAGTCTTTAGAAAGATATGGGTCAAGTGCTGACAAGTGGGACGAGACTAATTTTGGATATCTCGTTGGCATGGATGAGTTGGACCAAAAGGGCCTGTTTCCATGCTATACATCACTATGACTCTACGACAATGTTAAACTTGAATCAATGATGCCATTTTCAAACTAGAAACCATCTGATGGAATTTTGCAACATTGGAAGTGTCTGTTTCGATAAGTACTTACACCAAACCCTGACTGCCCCACAGGTGGATACAAGAGATCCCACAGCAGAATTGAAAACGAGCAGAGATTTTTTCCAATGCCCGGCACAATATTCATCCTGTAATATACAAATCTAAACTGATAAACCCCTCAACATTTGTTTAACCTACCTGTGGAATACTGCTGCATGCAAATTAGCTTGCTTTGCTTGGGTTTAAAACAGTAAGTGGCTAGAAAGTACTTTGGATCACCTTGACATCATAAAGTACTAAGACCCTCTTTAAAAGTAAAGGGTAAAAAGTTGTATGGGTGGCAGTGTGCCCACGGCAGGGACTGTCATGATTGCCAGGAGAAAATCAGAACCAAGGTCCACGTTAGTCTTGGGCTTTCAGAATACACAGTACAGAAGAGGCCCTTTGGCCCATCAGTTATGTGCTGTTAAAATATACTAAATCAAAACTAGTTCCACTTTCCAGCACATGTCTGTAGTCTTGAATGTTATGACTTAAAATGCTCATCCAAGTACTTTTTAAAGGCTTGAGGCTAGCTACCTCAACTACCCTCCAGGCAGACTACGATCACCTTCTGAGGTAAATTGCCCGTAGCCTTAGGCAAGGGGTATATGTAGATGTACATGTAGGGGTATGGGTGGGTTACGCTTCGGCGGGGCGGTGTGGACTTGTTGGGCTGAAGGGCCTGTTTCCACACTGTAAGTAATCTAATCTAATCTAATCTAATCTAAGAACTTTAAAATATATTTTAAAGTTGCTCTAAAACTTCTGCCTTTCAACTTAAGGGCCCCCTTGTTATTGACTTTAAACAAACGAAAACAGCTGCTTTCTATCTACCCTGATTATGACCTTCATCATCTACCATATCTTTATCAGATATCTCCAATTAACCTTCCGGTCTCAGAAAACAACTGAAGTTTATCCATCCAATCTCCATAACTGAGATGCTCCATCCCAGGTAATATCCTGGTGAATCTCCTCTGCATCCTCTCCAGTGAAATCACATGTTTTCTACAGGTGGTGGTCAGAACTGTACGTAGTATTTCAGCTGTGTCCGAACCAAAGTCCTGAACATCTCCAACACAAGTTGCTTTTTTTAATACTTCGTGCTACAACTGAAAAGAAAATGTCCCATACGCCTTCTTATTTACCCTACTAACCTGTCCTATCACTCTCAGGTATTTGTGGAAAAGCATCCCAAGATCTCTCTGTTCACATTGCGGCTGTACAGGACGTTGGTTAGGGCACTTTTGGAATATTGCATGCAATTCCAGTTTTCCTCCTAACGGAAGGATATTGTGAAACTTGAAAGGGTTCAGCAAAGTTTTACAAGGCTGTTACTACAATTGGAGGATTTGAGCTATAGAGAGGTTGAATAGACTAGGGCTGTTTTCCCTGCAGCGTTGGAGCTGAGGGGTGTCTTTATAGAGGTTTATAAAATCATGAGGGGCATGGAAAGGATAAATAGACAAGGTCTCTTCCATGGGGTAGGGGAGTCCAGAACTAGAGGGCATAGGTTTAAGGAGAAAGGGGAAAGATATAAAAGAAAACCGAAGGGTAACTTTTACAAACATAAAGTGGTGCGTGTGTGGAATGGGCTGCCAGAGGAAGGGATGGAGGCTAGTACAATTGCATCTGGATGGGTGTATGAATTGGAAGGGTTTGGAGGGATGTGGGCCAGATGCTGGCAGGTGGGACTAGATTGGATTGGGATACCTGGTCGTCCTGGATGAGTTGGACCAAAGGGTCTGTTTCCGTGCTGTATGTCTTTATGTATAGATGGGCACTAGAAAGCTCCTGTCAGAGAGTCATAGAGTACTCCCTGGTCTTGTAACTTCAACTAAATTGCATTATCTTGGTTTCAGGATTAAATTCCATCTGTCACTCATCTGACCAATCCACTTGAACTCACATTCACACTCCAGTAACCCAATGCCTTCTTTCTCACTGACATTTTTTATGTCATCTGCAAATGTTATTATACACCCACCCCCACACTCTTCAACATTCTCAACATTTATTTCACCTATGGAATACTGCTGCATGGAAATTAGCTTGCTCTTCTTAGGTTTTAAGAGTTAACTGGTGAGAAAGTACTTTGGATCACCTAGATGTTAAGGCGGCAGTAGGGTCTGAAATTAAGCCAGAGAGGTCAGCATCAAGTCACTCATGACCAATCCTTGACATCGATCCAGCTCCCTCATGAGCCAGCTCTGATAGAACAGGATGTCTGACACTTGTTCTGAGCTGTCAGCCAGGGCTCCCTGCAGGAGCAGTCTCCAAAGGTCAAAAGGTAAATTTTGCACCTATTTCCATATTTTATAAAATCAAAAATCTCATTAGCAAAGACAGATTAGAAGTCAGTTAGGAAATAGCAGGGAAGAGACAAAGGCTAGAAGATCTTATTCTCTCTCTACTTTTTCACCCCTTGCATTTTAGATTAGGAAAATTGGCTTATTGAAATTCAAATATTAAAAGTACTTTCTCAAAAGATTAAAAGGAGGCTCAGCTTTGTTTGTCAATTCCACTAATTTCCGAAGACTGCACATAGATATAGATGCACAAAAGGAGAAGTGATGACTTGATTAAAAATACTACAATTAAGAAAAATATTATTAAACGATCCTTATTCTCCATTCCTAAAGCTATTAACCTCACCATTTCCATTTTTCTGCATCTTTTTTCTTCTCTTCCTCCTCTTTCAATTGAGTCTTGCTTTTTCCCTCCTTCCCCAATTTCTGCTTTCCCTCCTTTTCTTTGATTGTGGTCTTCGATTTCTTCAGCTTCGCAGAGTTACTTGTTGTTGCCTTACACGCAGATGATGTCTGTTTGGAAATTAGACGTATAAAACGTTTCCTTGATTAAAAACATTGAATAATGTGTTAACATGCTCAACAACTAACGAGTAAGGGCAAAGATGTTGTTCATTTTAATTGGTTGCTATTTACAGAAAGTCGTCCAAGGACTGTTGCAGATATTTCCTTGCTGTTATCAGGAAAGATATTTAGTCTATTTTTGTTTTAAAAAAATATGGAAAGCAGATGTCAATCAGTAAAACTAATCTCAATTTCAAAAGCCTATTTCAAAAGGTAATTTATTCAATATTCACATATAGGGCCATTTGCGGCATAGTGGTAGTGCCCCTTTCCTTGGACCAGGGTACTCAGATTCAAGTCCGACCTGCAACAGAGGTTTGGATGGATATCGGTGAACAGGTTGATTAAGCCAGCTAGCGCTCGGCAGGAATTATTAAGAATGGTTTTGTTAGTACTGTGGCAAGCAATAAATAGATCTCCACCAAATTATTTTAGTTTTGATGTAGTAAATTAAAAAAAAGACAATAAGACACAAGAGTAGAAGTAGGAGAGATGAGGACTACAGATACTGGAGATCAGAGTCAAGATTAGAGTGGTGCTGGAAACGCACAGCAGGTCAGGCAGCATCCAAGGAGCAGGAAAATAGATGTTTCAGGCAGAAGCCCTTCATCAGGAATGCGACTGGGAGCCTCTGGAGTGGAGAAACAAAATGGGAGGTGGGGGGGGAGGTGGGGGGGGGGGGGGGGGGGGGGGGGGTGGGGTGGGGGGGAGGAAGAGATGGAGAGGGAAATGGGGTTGTGGAGAAGGTAGCCAAGAGTGTAATAGGTGGATGGAAGTAGGAGTGAAGGTGATTGATCGGAGAGAAGGGTGGAGTGGATAGGTGGGAAGGAAGATTGGCAGGTAGGACAGGTCATGAGGATGGTGCTGAACTAACAGGTTGGTACTGGGGTGGCCAGGAGGGAAATTGTGGAAACTGGTGAAATCCATATTGATGCCCTGGGGTTGAAGTGTTCTGGAGGCAGAAGAAAAGGCATTTTTCTTCCAGGCGTCAGGCAGTGAGGGAGTGGCGTTGGAGGCGGCCCAGGACCTGCATGTCCTCAGTACAGTAGGACCGGGAGTTGAAATGTCCGGCCATGGGGGTTCATTGGTGCAGGTGTCCCGGAGATGTTCCCTAAAGTGTTCTGCGAGAAGGCGTCCAGTCTTCCCAATGTAAAGGAGACTACATCGGGAGCAACAGATACAATAAATTACATTTGTGGAAGTGCAAGGAATAGGAGCAGAAGTAGGCAGTTTGGCTCATCAAGTCTGCTCCACAATTCAAGTAGACCTTGGTTGAACTGATAATCTTTAATTCCATTTTCCTGCCTCATGCCTTTTATGCATGTAGTTGGGTGTTGCTGCCCTTTCAAGGTAGCTGGTCAGGTAGCTGGGAGGGGTGGAGCTGGAGTCTCGACTAGGACCAGTTGTGAAAGTTTGAGCTTCATAAAGGAATTGTTTATGTTCAGATTTACAATTTACTTACCTGGCGCATAATTCCTGGTTACAAAAGAAACACCAACAGAACAATGCTTATACCTCTTCATTTCCTTACTGATTAAATATCTACTTACTTCAGCCTTAAATGTATTTAATGAACCAGAATCTCAACCATATGATAAGGTATGCCACAGTTTCACTAACTTCAAAAGAAATTTCTCATCTGTCGTAAATGGTAAACCCTCATTCTGGGATGTATGCCCTCTGGTTGAAGGCACACTCAGCACCTACCCTCTCAAGCACCAAAGAACTTGATATGTTTCAATACAATCTTCTTTTATTCTTCTAAACTCCAAAAGAGCACAAGTCCAACATACTCGCTCCTCACAAGAAAATCTCTCCATACCCTGTACCAATGAACTTTTTCTGGACTGCCTCCAATGCCAGGACATCTTTCTGAAGGTAAGGAGACCAAAACTGCATACGGTTTTGCAGACATGGTCAAATTAGTGCTTAGTCATTTTAGTAAGACTTCTATTTTAATACAAAAACAGAAATTGCTGGTACATAGCATGTCTGGCAGCATCTACAGAGAGAAAGCAAAGTTAACGTTGTGAGTCCACTGACATCTGCTCTGATGAAAGGTTGCTGAACTCAATGTTAGCTCTTTCTCTCCAGAGATCTGCTGAGCTTCTCCAGCAATTTCTATTTTTGTTTCAGAACTTGACCATTTGCAGTTCTTTGTTTTATTCTTCTATTTTGATACACCCATTACCTTTGAAATAAAGGCCAATATGCCATCTGCCTTCCCTATTACCTGCTGCACGATGTACCATATTTGTTATTTGCTAACAAGGACCTCCACTCCCCTCCCCCAAAAACCATGCTGCAGATTCTTTCGTCTTTCTCTATTTAAATAATATTGAGTTCCTCTATATTCTTCCTGTCAAAGTTCATAACTTATTATATTCTACTGACTGTTATTGTTCACTCACTTAATCGGTTTATACCACTCTGCAGACTTTGCGCCATCTTTCCAATATCCCTACACAGTAAAGAAAGATGCCATTTGGCCCATGGAGCCTCCACTGACCCTCCAAAGAGCATCCCAGCCAGACCCATGCCCCATTCTATCATTGTAACCCTGCATTTACCCTGCTAAATCCACCTAGCCGACATTCTTAGACAGTGAGTAATTTAACATGGCCAATCCAACCAACCTGTACATCTTTGGACTGGCAGGGAAAACTGGAGCACCAGGCAGAAATTCACACCGACATAGGGAGAATGCACAAACTCCACTCATACAGTCACTAGAGGCTGGAATCAAATCAGAGTCCCGAGCAGAGTGAGGCGGCAGTGATAACACAGCCACCATGCTGCATTCTCGCTTTCCTTCATACTTATTTTTCGATCACTTGCAAACTTTGCAATGGTACATTCTTTTCAGTATTCCAGACATCAATTATTGTGGTCCCAGCACTGATCTCTGTGGGACCCCAGTAATTACAGGTGGCTATCCTGAAAATGCCCCCCTCATCTCAACTCTGTCTTCAATTAAAAATCACACAACACTAGGTTATAGTCCAACAGGTTTAATTGGAAGCACTAGCTTTCGGAGCGTCGCTCCTTCATCACCTAGTTATAGTCTGATGTTGAGAGATTTTTAACTTTGTACACCCCAGTCCAACACCGGCATCTCCAAATCATGACTGTCTTCAATTAGTTAGCCTAGCAGGAGGATGGGATTGACCGATTTTTCTTGAGAGCCAACATTGACTTGATGAGCTAAATGGCCTCCTCTGTATTATAAGAAACCTCAAGAGTCCTCCCAGTCCCAGTGTGACATATCCATTTCTTTTGTCAGGATTCCTTGTTACAGAGGCACAACTTTACATGTCCCTGGTGCTCATACCATAAGTAATTGGAATATCTTTTGTTTTCTCTTCATTAATGACACTTCATGATTTTATGCAGCTGTCAAAACTCCTTTCCACCTTGCTTGCTCCAAAACATCAACTTCATTTCATTTTTCTTTTTTTTATTGGATGAGAATAATGCCAGTAAATTCAGCATCTATTGCCTGATCCAAAAATTGTTCTTAAACTAAGTAGCTTGCTTAGCCATTTCTGAGCGCAGTTAAGAGTTGACCACATGGCTGGGAGTTTGGAGTCACATGTCGTCCAACCAGATAACACTGGCAGATCGCCTACCCTAAAATGACATGAATGAACCAGTTTTTTTTGCAACAATCCACAATGGTTTCATGGTCACTGTTAGACTGGCTTTTAAATCCACATTTATCAGTAATATTTAAATGTTACACCAACTGTGGTGGGATTTGAATTCATGTCTCCAGAGCATTCATCTGTGTTTATTGGATTCTAATCAAATGGCAATAGTACTGCACCACAACCTACTAGATTAAATTCTAACAGCCCTGGAATCATGGAGAGTCTCATTCTTATACTTTTAAAAAGACCCTTACATCATCCTTCAAGTATGAAACCTGAACTAGGTAAAATATTCTAATTCTGCATAACCAGAACACTATGAATGTGATGTCCACAGAGACACTTATTTTAACAGTCTCTGTACTTCAGATTTAAGTCAAGAATTCACACAGGTAGCTTTATGGTTGAGGCACGAGATAAGGGGTTGAGGGAATTGTTAAAAGACACCTTTTCAGTGTGAATTCAACCTCAAGATCCAAGAAAAGGCAGTACATCAGCAAAAGCTGGCTCTAATATACTCAAACCCAAATGTTAGGTGCACTAAGTCTTTAATTTTAAAGATAATGCAACCATATTAAAAGGCACATTTTAAAAAGAATAAACCAAGTTAAAACATTTTCAAAATTACATACGTGCTTTGGAAAAAAGAAAATCCATAACACCAATTTTGCAATTAGTATTACAATATCCTTAAATTTTCTTCTCTGGCTTGAGTTGTTTGCCAATACCTATCACACTGACCTGCTAATGTAATGACATCAAAAAGCTGAATTTGATGCCTAATGGAGATCAAATGCAGATATGATCAAAGTCCCATCCTAGTAAATTTAGCAGAGTCATGAGTGTTTGCCAAAATTGGAGACGTCACCCATGGATTGGTCAAGTAACAAAGAATCAAACATAGCACCTAATGTGTTAGATTATTCTCAATCACCAGGCTTGGCCTGTTAAGAAGAATTAATGCCAGACCAGTGTCAGACAATCACATTCTCCCCATCTCTGCGTGGGTTTCCTCTGTGCACTCCAGTTTCCTCCCACAGTCCAAAGATGTGCAGGTCAGGTGAACTGGCCATGCTAAATTGCCCATATTGTTAGATGCATTAGTCAGAGGGGGTGGTTGCTCTTCGGAGGGTTGTTGTGGACTTGTTGGGCCAAAGGGCCTGTTTCCACACTGTAGGGAATCTAATCTAATTGCTAGGCAAAACAAAAACGTTATTGACCAGTCTTTGAAATTCAATGCATTGTCAACAACATCCCAGCTGAACATTCTGGGGAAATCGCCATTGACCAGAAATCTATCTCGAGTAACGAACAGATCACAGGCTAGGTGTTTGCCAAGACGAATTCAGCTCTTGACTTCCCAAAATATTCCCAACATTAAGGGCATAAGTCAAGATTGTGATTACATGTTTTCCATTAGTACAGCTCCAAACAATGCAAAGCACTTCAAAGAAATTTATTATTGGGTCCACTATTTTAAACCACCACCAATGGAATATAGTTGCATTAAAAAAAAAATCTCCTGCACCCACTCACCAAGGGTTCTTCAACAGTACTGTTGAAATCCTTAAGATCTAGCATCAAGAGTAACAAGGGGAGCACCACCACTCTCAAATACCCTTGCAAGAGGTACGTCATTCCTGAATACGTCATCAAGAAATCTGCCTGCTCTCTTTACACTATAACTGTCTCATTCATTTTGGGAAGGTTTACATCCTCGAATTACCTCAGTGAATCGTCCACATATTGCCTGCTGTTTGTTAGAGTCAGAATGGTGAAAGCATCTGTGTTGAGTAAGGAGTCCTGGTACTGTGACCACATGATAATGGAGTGCTGATAGTTTGTCAATCTTTCCAAAAGAAATTGGGATAGTCATAGTATAAAAGGGTTAGAGGGGGCAGGTTTCTTGAAATTTATTCGGGAGAGCTTTTGATATCAACATGCAAAAGAAATAAAACAGAAAAGTACAGCGATGAACCTAATTCTGAGTAACAAAGCCAAACGGTATTTAAGGCAGGCAGTGGGAGAGCATTTAGTGATAGTATGTTTAGACTTGTTATGGAAAAGGGAAAAATGATCCACAAAAAGAGATTTTGGCTTTGGGGAGGGAATGCTTATATAAGGCAGAATCTGGACAAAGCAGATTGAACAGATAATTCCAGGTAAATCTACAGAACAGTGGAGAGCATTCAAACAGATTTGGCAAGAGTACAGGCTAAACACATTCCTTTTAGGGTGAAATAATAGGAGAATCAGTCCAGAGAACCGTAGATGTCTAGAAACATTCGGGACTGGATGAAGAGGAAGAGAGGGGTTTTTAACAGGTACAAAAGGGAACAAATCAACAGAGGCTGTAGTGGAGAACAGTATAGAAAGTGTAGGGGAGAACTGAAGAGGAGAAACACCCCGAATGGCAGAACACTAGGAAGCTGAGAGGAACAGAGTGATCTTGGGTTGCTTGTCCACAGTTCCTTCATGGTAGAAAGGGCACTTTCGTAGTGTAGTTAAAAATATGCTCTCTAGTTTTGAACTTTTTAAGGTGGAAGGGGAAAGGTTTAAAAGGGATCTGAAGGGCAACTAGTTCGTATGTGGAATGAACTAATCAGAGGAAGTTTAGGTGCAGGTACACTTACAACATTTAAATGACATTTGTACAGGTACACAAATAGGGAAAACATTTAGAGGGACAGGGGCCAAAAGCAGATAAACTGGACTAGTTTAGTCTGGGAAACTTAGTTGGCATGGATTAGTTGGACTGAAGGGCCAGTTTCCATGTTGTATGACTCTATGACTTTACACTTTTCAGCAAAAGAATAAACCTACTTCAGTTCTTTGTAGAGGTAAGGGGTCTCTTTGGGTCAGATCCAGGGACAGCTTTGGAACAAGTAAAGTATACTTAAAATGTGTGTTAAACACTAAATAAACTAATTGGAAAAGCCAATACACATGATGTCCATGAAGCTATCAAGCTGCCATGGAATGTTTAATATTAAAAGATTGAAGGCAGGTGGGTGAGGTTTGGCATAAATTTTACTATTTGCAATAAAAGTTTAAAAGGAAATTATTGGATACAGGAATGTAGGTTGACATGGAGGGAGCTATGAGTTGGCATAGGATGAGATTTTGGGGGTTGAAGAGGTGTGACAGATGAAGGTTAGAGGATTCTTATATAAAGCATCATTCTTTGCAAGTCCTGAAGCATTGACAGTGGCACTTTATACAACCATGTCTGCATCCAGTAACCCCTGCTGCCTCCCTCTGTATTCTTTCCAAAGAGCGATGGACTTCACACACCCAGCCACATCACTAAAGAAAATCTGAACACACTGTGCAGTTGATCTTGAGTCAGATTTTTGGAGTCGGGAATTTAGCAAAATTCAGGTAGTAATCTTTAGATAAGAAATCAGTCATTTAGGACTGAGAATGGCAAACAGCTTTTTCATTTGAGCTGTCACTCTTTAAAATTCTATAATCTACATCTAATAGGATCATAGATATTTAGACAGTATTTTAAAGAAAGGACTTGCATTGTATAGGAACTTAGAACATTTTACAGCTAATGAGGTGGCATTTAGGAAGTGTGAGAAATACAGCAATCAATTTTCATACAACAATCCTTTCATAACGTTAAGGGATAAATATGACCAGCACAAAAGCAGCTAATGCCAGTCTTTTTCAAACTGTGCCATGGATCTTTTATCTGCACTTGACAGGACAGATAGTGTCGCTGTCACAGGACTGCATTAAATTGTCAGCTTTAATTTAAACACAAGTCTTAGAATACGACAAATCCACAATTTTCTGATTCCAAGATGATAAGTTACATTAAGTGAGTTAAGACTGCAATTGCTAAAGATTTTGAACTTAAAATTTTATCAAAAAATATCAAGCATCAAAATCATAGAGGCAAGTGGAACAAAAATTGAAGATCTTTATGATCTGAATTAATGGCAATACAGGCTCTAAAGGGCTGTAATCCTGCCCATTTGCTTGAGGATGACAAAAATGACTGGTGAAATAGGGAGTCACATAAACAGTGCAGTTTAAAATGTAAAAATATGAAGGCATATATATTGATAGGACAAATGAGAGGCAATGTATTTCAAACTAACAAAATGGAGAAAGAGACTTGAGTGTAGTTAAACAAGTCTTTGAAAGCAGATAACTTGAGAAGATGGTTTATTTTGTTACATTAGTAGGGCTTGAGTTCAAAAACAAGGAGGTTATGCTAAACCTTCAGTAAACACTGGTTATTCCTGAACGTTGAATTTAATTACAAGAAAATGTCAAATCTTTAGACAGGGAGCAGAAAATTTATAGAATTGTACTGGAGATGAGGGACTGAGGAGAAATCTAAAGCTGGCATAATTTTTCTTATAAAAGATCATCAAGGAGAGATTTGATAGTTGTTGAGAGATGTTCAAGAATATAAATGGTTCTGATAGAATAATGAAGTAAGTATTCTACATAGTAGATGGGTCAGGTGGGTGATGTGATCAAGGAACAAGTGGCATTAGTTTTAAATATACAGTCAGCAATGTGGTTGGGAAGGCATTGTCTGAAACAGTGGTAGAAACAGACATAGCAGTAACTTTCAAAAGAGGACTGGATAAATACATTGAAGGCCAAAAAAAAACTAATTAATTAATTAAATAGGTTGCTTTAAAAAAAAAGCTAGCATAGACACACTGGGCCAACTTGGTCCTGCATCATTCTATGCTTGGAGAAAGTAAGGACTGCAAATACTGGAGATGCTGCCTGAACTGCTGTGCTCTTCCAGCACCACTAATCCAGAATACTGGAGATCAGTCAAGAATGTGGTGCTGGGAAAGCGCAGCAGGTCAGGTAGCATCCACGGAGCAGGAGGGAGAGATAAATGGGAGAGATAAGTGGGAGAGGGGTGCGGGAGGTAGCTGAGAATGCAATAGGTAGATGAAGTGGGGGAGAAGGTGATAGGTCGGAGAGGAGGGTGGAGTGGATGGATGGGAAAGGTGATGGATAGGCCAAGAGGGCAGTGCCAATTTGGAGGCTTGGGACTGGGATAATATGGGTGTGGGTGTTGGGTTTGGCGGGGAGTGGGGGGGGGGGGGGGGAAGGAGTTAAGTGACAAAACTGGTGAAACTCACATTGATCCTGTGTGGTTGCAGGGTCCCCAGGCAGAAGATGTGGCGTTTTTCTGCCAGGTGTGAGGTTAAGGGTTTGGCAGTGGAGGCGGCCCAGGACCTACATGTACTTGGCAGAATGGAAGGGGAAGTTGAAATGGTTAGCCATGGGCAGTGGGGTTGGTTAGTGAGAGTGTCCCAGAGAAGTTCTCTGAAATGATCTGCAAGTTGGTGTCCAGTCTCCCCGCTGTAGAAGATACCACATCAGGTCAAAGGATACAGCAGCTGACATTGGTGGAGGTACAGATAAATTTCTGCTGGATGTGAAAGGATCCTTTGGGGCCTTGGAGAGAGGTGAGGGGGGGTGGGGGGGGGGGGGGGGGGGGGGGGAAAGAGGTGTGGGCACAGGTTTCGCACTTCCTGCGGTGGCAGGTGAAGGTGCCGGGAGTGGGGTGTGGGCTGGTGGGGGGCGGGGTATGGGGTATGTGGATCTTACGATGGAGTTATGGAGGGAATGGTCTAGAACACTGACAGGGGTGGGGAGTGAAATGTTCCGAGTGGTGGGGTCTGTTTGTAAGTGGCAGAAGGTGATGTGATGTATACAGAGGTCGTTGGGAAGGAAGGTGAGGACCAGAGGGGTTCTATCCTTGTTGCTGAAGGTTTCAGATTTGTAATGCATACTAGTTGTCCTGTTTAGGTCCAAATTGTGTTGGTTTGAATGTAGCCTTGAGCGCGGATATGCAGGTCTTTGGCCTCCTCCATTGCCTAACCCTTACCACCCGATGCCTGGAGGAAGAACACCTCATCTTCCACCTTGGAACCCTGCAACCACACGGGATCAATATGGATTTCACCGGTTTCTTCATTTCCTCTTCCCCAACATTATCCTAGTCCAGATCGACACCACCGTCTTGACGTGTCCATCATCTTTCCCATCCATCCACTCCACCCTCCTTTCTGATCCATCACCTCCTCCCCCACCTTTATCTACCTATCGCATTCTTAGTTCCCTTCCCTCCATTCCCTACCCCCCTCCCCTTTATTTCTCAGTTCCCCCAGCCCATTCCTGAAGGGCTTATCCTCGAAACGCTGGTTTTCCTGCTCAATGGATGCTGCCTGACCTGCTGTGCTTTTCCAGAGCACCACACTCTCGACTCATTCTATGTTAATTCTCCACTGAAGGCCAATGAATAAAAATCTAACTGCAGTAATCATTGGCATCAGCAATTTCAAAACATACCTATATGATGGTCATACAAGGGGAATCTTTACTGAGAAAGCCTTCGAGTACATAGGAATGGTCCGAGTAGATTAGCATCCCGGAAGTTGCATTGCATAATAATAATGGACCTGCTTGCTTAGCGATGAACAGAAATCAGACGAATGTAAAATTACATTTTTCTCAAATTACAACTATGAGTAGCAAGTAGAAACCTATGAGAACATACCTGAGGTAAATCATCTTCAGTTTTCTCTACTTTTGGTTTCTTGAGTTTTACATCGGAACTAATAGTAAAAAAGAGCAGAATAGACAGGTTTTCTAAAATTGCACATAAATAATTATCAGAATATTTAAGCAATATTGACTAATAATCTTGGAATCTATTCATATAGTGCACAGGCCTCTTAAATTTATTTTGCACAGTAGCACACATGTGTTTTGCTTTGCTGGTGTGGGAATGTCAAGGTTACTGTGGGATCAGATACTAACCTACATTGAAGGAACATGTTCTGAAGTATCAGCTTGTTTTGGTTGTGTTTTCTGAATATAAATATTTATAAGTTTGAACTCCACTCCAGGCTAACATTGCAACACTAAGACAGTGAGGTAGCCACATATGCCCTTGTCTGCCTTTCAGTTGCATGTTAAAGATTCTATGCCTCAACTTGAACGTGCAGTTTTAGCAGCTAGTCAATTTTGTCCACACAGACAACAGGACGCAAAACGATGAATTAGATATTTGTCACATTTGCAGATAGAAATATGATACAAACGCATATGACTGCAGCGTCACATTATGTTTCATCATTTTATTGTATTTAAAGTTACTGGGTCTGCATGAAGTACTTAGGGAGCTGAACAAAAGACAACAAAATATCTTTATAAAGAGGATATTGTGTAATCAAGTTATAATAAAAACAATTCTAAGGTCATGCAATAGTGTATTTGTCTAAAATCCCACTGAACCATGAGAACTAGATTCCTGGATTAACTAGAGTTGAAAGTAGACACCTCAAAATGGAAGTAAGGACAAGTGAGAATATTATCTTCAGTTTTGCTCTATGATCACAATGCAAAAGAGCATGTTAAAAAGGTTGAACTGATAAGGCCCCTAATTCAACTATATTGCTGACACTGATTGGGTTGATACAGAAAATGGTTAATTTTCTCAGCATGCCTGGAATTTGTAGATGGAAAAACTTGCATTTATATAGTCCTTTTAACAAAATAAAAAATGTGCCAGGGCACCTCAAACATTATAAAACAATTTTTAAAAAGTTACAGGAGATGATAAGGAAAATTAGATTACCAAAAATCGAAGAAGAATTCCTTTAAAAAAGGAGGAAAGAGAATTAGAAGAGGATGGAAAGAGTAAGGAAGGAATTCCAGAATTTAAGGTCTAAAGAATTGAATGCATGGTATCTTCTGTGGAGTGTTTACAATCAGAGATACACAGGAGGCCTGACCTTGAAGGGTTGTTGGAGGAGATTACAGCGTAGGGGAGGGATTAACCATTACAGAT
Source organism: Chiloscyllium punctatum (assembly GCF_047496795.1). NCBI lineage: Eukaryota > Metazoa > Chordata > Chondrichthyes > Orectolobiformes > Hemiscylliidae > Chiloscyllium > Chiloscyllium punctatum. Next base: position 32,861,009 of record NC_092743.1, read on the forward strand.
TTGGAAAACAAGGACGAGAATTTTAAAATCAAGATGCTGCATGACCATGTGCCAATGTAGACCAGTGATAAAAAGGCAATAATTGAACAGGGCTTGGCATGACTTATAAATGCAAATCTTTGGATCTCATGAAATTCATCATGGGTAGAATAGGGAACCAGCTCGGAACGCACTGGGTATAGTCTACTCTGCAGGCAATAAAGGAATGAAAGACAGTTTCAGCAGCAAATGAACGGAAACTGAGGTGATATTATGTTGATGTAAGTTGGTGGTCTTTGTGATGGTATGAATATAGGGGATTACTATACATATTCAAGTAATAACTCACCCTGCGCAAGAAACAAATCCAGACGTAAAACTCCAAAAGCCTTATTTTTCCCATATGACTTGAACATAACGACCCCTTATTTTTGATTTGAAATCCTTGCAGGTTTCATCGAAATATAGGAGTGGGCCATTTAATTCCTTGGGTATGCTCCACCGTTCAACATGATCATGGCTGATCATCCAACTTAGAACCAGGTTCCCACTTTCTCCTCAAACCCTTTGATCCCTTTTGCACTAAAAGCAATATCCGAATGCTTTCAAGGAGTTAATGTCTCAGCCTCAGCTGCTAACTGTGATCTTAAACTATTTAATATACCGGGTGTTAGGTTGTGAGCAGGATTGGTAGCAACAGCAGTGAGTCTTATTTGCAATTGCTTTTCTCCCATTCAAACATCTGAAATACCAGGAGATAATCTTGGATGGGTCCTCACTATTGAATTTGGAACCATGGCCAGCAGCCAAGGTCAGTGTCAGTAACTCCAAAAGACCCAAATTAGACCTTAATCCCCTGAACGAATTATTCAAAGATGTTCACCCCTTACTTTTTGCTTAAAGACATGGTATTAAAGAACATGGCTTTTACAAAAGTATATACGGTAAGTGTTACTAAAATTGCAAACAAGCTTTCGGACTAAGGCTGTTGCCAGAGAGGGGGATGAAATGGACAGCCAGGAAATTAAGTATAAAACAGGAAATCGAAAATATTAGCTTCAGGGTGCCTGTTTTATGCTCATTCAATACCGAAAGCCAGTAAAATAGTCCAATAGTTTAGGACCAGCAGAGAGGTAGACAATGGTGACATAGGGCATTTTGGGATGGCCAGGCATATAAACAGAAGTCTGAAAAATCAGCCTCCTAAGGTGTAACAGTCATTCTTTAGGATTTTTAGAAGCAAATCTTTAATTAGATTCCCTATAGTATGGAAACAGGCCATTTGGCCCAACAAGTCCACACTGACCTTCCAAAGAGAAACGCACCCACACCCATTCCCCTACCCTTTATTTACACCTGACTAATGCTCCTAACACTACAGGCAATTAAGCATGAACAATTCACCTGACCTGCACATCTTTGGATTGTGGGAGGAAACTGGAGCACCCGGAGGAAACCCAGGCAGATGTGGAAAGAATGTGCAAACTCCAAACTCAGTTAGCTGAGGTAGGAATCAAATCCGGGTCCCTAGCGCTGTGAGGCAGTGCTAACCACTGAGCCACCGTATTGATAGAGATAATTTTCCTGTCTGGTTAAGGACAGCAGACAGGCTCACAATTTGAGGCTTATTCAGAAGTCTTCAAAACAGAGAGGAGTTTTATCCCACAACAAATGGCAAGTAACTGAGAAAGTGCTTCATCATGGAGATACTAACATAAACATGTTTGAACAATTAAAAAAAATGATACGCAGACCATCCAGGCAGACAATGAGACCTGTAAGTTAGCCTGCAAAATTGATGCCTTAGTTATCCTGCTTCCACATGGTTAAACTGTACCCTCATCCATTGGGTTTTTGGACCAACTAGAAAACCAAGGCTCTTAACATGCCTAACTGATAACCCTCTTTGTAGTGGCAGGCAGCCCTACCACAAGACAAATAGAAGAAAATGTGCAGGGTCATGAGATCTGTAGGCTGTTCGGGCTGAGTGTGGGTCTACAGTTCAGTCCATTGTTGCCATGAAAAATCCATCCGCACATTTGTAAAGAACAGACGGCTGCTGTAATTGCAGCTCAACATTCTATATCAATGTAATAAAATCTGCCAAGAGCAATACAGGCTTACTAACTATCCCCAATTGTACTTCAGGTCCTAAATTCTTCAGATGCTCAATCTCAGACAGACATTTTCCACAGGGGTTTGCAGAGATGCAGTTAGCTCATTCTAAAATGCTCTTCATTATTACTGCTTTAATTGTATCGAATTTCCTTTCTTTCATTTAACTGTTGATTAAAGTATTTCTCTCTCAGTTCCTACATCACTGTGAAATAAAGCATGGAACTACGTTCTAAGCACCAAACTCTAAGCCGCTTCATCCAGTCTTGCCTCAGTTTCCTTGCAGTGCATGTTGTTCATTCTGGAAGACTATGGAGTAAATTGCCAGTGGAAACTGAAGTCACATTCTCAAGTGTGACATCATTCAACCTCATAAAGAGGGTTTGAATAAATCTTTAAAAATTCTCAGGGAAAAAAGTTGATACAGTACCAAATGATTGTAGTGCTGGGCTGACAATATGTGGGTTGCCATTAAAAAACTCATATCAAATTGTTAAAATGAAATCCAGAATCAAGTTCTGGGCAAAATAACTGCAAAAGCTATAACAAACTGTCAAGAGGAGCTTGAACTCGTGTCAAATAACTACTCATTGAATTTAATGAAAAAAGATCCCAAGGGCACTGAGGTTTTGTGTGCTTTTGTTACTCCAATGTGATAAGACAACAAAGATTCACAATAACTACAAGCTATCTAACACTTCACTTGGTTACATTTAAATATAAAATGACATTCATTAGGCCCCAATCTATTGTATAACTCTGCCACTATAAAGGCTTATGATAAAGCATCATATTGTAAGCAAGGCCACATGGAGGAACTGCACTTTTCTCACACTGTGGGTATTGAAGAGAGAGAGGAGAGGAGAAAGGAAAAAGAGTGGGGTAGGCAGTGTTATTTTTTAAAAATGTCATTCACAAGATGCAGCTTCACTAGCTGGGCCAGCATTTATTGTCCATTATTGTCCCTTGAGAAGGAAGTGGTATGCTGCCTTCTTGAATCATTGCACTTCATTCAGTGTATGGACACAGCAGTGATGTTAGGGAGGGAATTTCAGGATTTTAATCTGGAGATAAAAGGAACAGCAATACAAAGGATGGCGAGTAGCTTAGAGAGAATCTTGCAAGTTATGGTTTTCTTGTAGATCTGCTGCACTCTTCCATCTAAATGCTAGTGGTCATGGGATTAGAAAGAGCTGTCTAAGAAGCCTTAGTGAATTTCTGCAGAGTATCTTGTCTGTGTGCCAGTGGTGGAGGGTGTGAACATTTGTGGATGTAGGTATCAAGAGGGCTACTTTATCTTGGATAGTGTCAAACTTCTTCAGTGCTGTTAAAGTTGCATTCATCCAGGCAAGTGGGAGCACAATGCCTCATACTTAGGTTTTGTAGATGATGGACAGGCTTTGAAGAGTCAGAAAGTGCAGAATTCCTGGAACCTGACCGGTTCGCGTAGCCACAGCATTTACTTGGCTAGTTCAGTTCAGATCAGTTTCTAGTGAATGGTAATCCCCAGGATATTGATAATGGGGGATTCAGTGATGGTATGAATACCAATGTCAAAAGTTGAATGGTTAGACTCTTGTCTGTGATGGGCATTACTTGGCACTTATGCAGTGCAGATGCTATTTGCCACTTTTCAGTCCAAAGTTTAGATGTTGTTTAGAGCTTGTTGGGTTTGGAGATGGACAACTTTGGTACCTGCTGAATCATGAACATTGATGACTGCATAGTGAAAATCTCCACCTCTGAAATTACGATAAAGGAAACGTCATTGATGAAGTAGCTGAAGATAGTTGGGCGTAGGACATTACCTTAAGAAACTCATGGCTTTGATACTCTTTCCCTGGGCCAGGAGACCGGATTCAAGTCCCATCTGCTCCAGAGACACTTAACATATCTCAACAGGTTGATTAGAAAATATCTACCCTGAGGAACTCTGCTTTTGTGATGCAGTGGTAGGGTCTGTGTCTCTGGACCAAGAGGTAGGAGTTAAAGTTCCAAATATTTCAGACAGGTGTAATAACATCTCTGAACAGGCTGATTAGAAAACATCTACCTTGAAGAGCTCTTGCTCATCCATGAAAAACAAAGGTGATGCATTTGCAACAATCTATAACCAGAGATGTTGAGTAGATGATCCATTTCTACTTCTAACTGAGTTGCCAATATTTACTGGAGCAACAACCACAATCATCTTGCTTTGAAGCCACAAGGTCAAATGCAGCCATGATACTGCTCTCAGTTTCTCTCCAGAGATTTGCTTTTTTGTCCATGTTTGAATGAAAGCAGTAAGTGAACAGAATTAATTGAATATTGGCCATTTAACATTTTTGAGAAAACAGGAAAACGTGGAAATGAATCACTGAACGGCTCTGGCGGATGAAAATTTCAAATATTGTTGGTTCATCTTTTATACTCGCACGTTGGGCTTAGCATCACTGAACAGAAGAATACTCACAAAACCTTCTCCATAGGCTAGATATTTGCCTACTACAGTTCATGACAGTATATAGGACAATGGTATTTAGATGTATACTTATGATACCAGGGCACGAAAGGCTATGTGCCAAGTGATGGAAATGGAATTGGATTGGTTAGGTGGTTACTTTTGACCTTTCCCTATGCTGTTTACCTGACTTTATGACTGCAAAGCTTTGAGTTGACCCACTGATCATGGAATCACTTAACTGTCATACTGCTGTCTTACTAGCATGTATGTAGTTAGTTTCCAGTCAAATGAAGCAGCAAAACCTTACTTTCAGATACTGATGCTGCTCCCAATTGGATCAGGTCTGGTCATCTGGTGGTATGGAAATGGAAGAATGAGGGATCTGCCAGGACATAAGACTGCACACTAGTGTGGAATGCAGTTCTGTTGTTGTTGTTGATAGTCAACAGAAAGTTGGATGTTGAACGGATGTTAATTTTGAACTGCCAGACCCATTCTACTTCGCACAATGGTAGTGCCACTCTGGATACTGTCCTCAGTGAGAAGGTAAACTTAGCTTCCATAAAGACTAAGCATCCATCCCTACAAAACATCCATGGATGGACAGATTAATCTGTGACAGAAAGGTTGCGAAGTCAAGGTAAAGTAGTTCTTCAAATCATCTTGGTTGTCTCACCCCTTGTTACCATTCCAGTTAACAGGTCCATCCTTCAAGGCTCCCTCAGTAGTGATGCCACTTTTAGTACTGGATAGTGAAGATTTTGCAGCAGAGGACGGAGGGAGCTGGGCAGAAGTCAGGTCTGGGAAGGTTAGTGAGTGCTATTTAAGTAGACGTGTTTTTAAGTAGCAATAAAAAAAAGGCTCAAGGGAAATGTCTGGTGAGAAAGGTGAGTGTCTTTGGCTTACGCCACAGACTCAGGAGATTACACCACAGTTTGAAGAGTGTGAAGCTATGACTGCCAAGCCAATTCAGTGTGCTGCATGTACGATGTTGGAGGTCAGGGACACGGATGGTGTCGCTGGCTCCAATAGCTGTGTAAAGTGTGTACACATTTTGAAGGAGCATGTTGCAGCACTGAAGAAAGAATTAGATGACCTCAGGCTCATCCGAGAGAACGAGAATTTTCTGGACAGAACCTTCAGCGAGGACATTACACCAAGCATAGCAGAAGAGAAGGGACATGACTATGAGAAAGAAAGAGATGATTTAAGTACAAGAGACCCCGGGGGAAGTACCTCTCGTGAACAGGTTGGCTCTTTTGGAAACTGTCGAGACAGACCACACTGCCAAGCTGAGGCGCAGACAGGTTTGCCAATCAAACATTGGCGGAGGCAGACCTGAGGAGTCAGATATCATGCAGAGTAGTAGTAATAGGGGATTCCATAGTGAGAGGGACTAAAAGGGGTTTCTGTAGCAACAGGCGAGATTGGAGGATGGTGTGTTGCCTTCCTGGTGCCACGACCGACAGAGTGCAGGGAATCCCCATGGGCGAAGTTGAAGAGCCAGAGGTGGTGTGCATGTCAGCACAAATGACATTAGGAAGAAGAGGAGGGACATTCTACAGCGGGACTTCAGAGAACTCTGAAGGCGGCTGAAAGGCAGGACTTCCAGGGTGGTTATCTCCGGTTTGCTTCCAGTTCCTCAGGCTGGAGGGGGCAAGAACAAGGAGATAATGGACTTGAATGTGTGGCTGAGGAATTGGTGCAGGAAGCAAGGATGTAAAATCTTGGATCACTGGGGTATGTTTTGCGGTAAGGATAAATTATACAAGAGGGACAGGTTGCACCTTAATAGGTGGGGGACCATCATTCTGGCAGGCACGTTTGCCACTGCAACACAGGTGTGCTTAAACTAAGTAGTGGAAATTCAAGAAGTTAAAAGGGAAAGTGAGAATAAGAGATGTTAAGAAAGACAACAGAATCAACAGTGCAGAAAGCTCAAGATGGGATCATACAGTATGGTCAAGTGAAATTGAAATTGATTGGAAGGGTGAGGGGAGTAACAAATTAAAATATTATATATGAATACACGAAGCATAAGAAATAAGGTGGATGAGCTTGAGGCTCAGTTGGAAGTTGGCAGGTACGATGTTGTAGGGATAACTGAGACGTGGCTTCAAGTGGACAGGGCCAGGGAAATGAATATTCAAGGCTATATGTGCTATCAAAAGGTCAGCCTGATGGGCAGAGGGGTGGGGTGGCCCTGTTGGTGAAGAATGATATTCAGTCCCTTGCAAGGGTGGGGGGGGGGGGGGGGGGGGACATAGAATCAGGAGATGTAGAGTCAGTATGGATAGAGCTGAGAAATTCTAAGGATAGAAAGACCCTAATGGTCACTAGTCTACAAGCCCACTAGTCTGGATATAGGGTGTAAGTTGAATTAGGAGATGAAATTGGCCTGTCACAAAGTTATTGCTACAGTTTTTATGGGGGATTTCAACATGTTGGTAGACTGGGAGAATCAGGATGGTACTGGACCCCAAGAAAGGGAGTTTGTGGAGTGCCTCTGAGATGGATTCTTAGAAGAGCTTGTACCGGAGCCGACCAAGGAGGCAATTCTGGATCTGGTGTTGTGCAACAAACTGGATTTGATCAGGGATCTCAAAGTAAAGGAGCCATTAGGATGATTTGGAGATGTCAGTGTTGGACTGGGTGTACAAAGTTAAAAATCACACAACACCAGGTTATAGTCCAACAGGTTTAATTGGAAGCACGCTAGCTTTTGGAGCGCCACTCCATCAGGTGATAGTGGAGGACACAATTCTAAGGCACAGAATTTATCGCAAAAATTTACACAGTGTGATGTAACTGAAATTAAACATTGAAAAATACCTTGATTGTCTATTGAGTCTTTCATCTGTTAGAATAATATGATCGTTTCAGTTCTTTTATGTGTAAATCACAAAACCCTTTTTTTAAAAAAACATTGCATTCTCAGATTAGCTGTAACAATGAGTGTTAGCTAGACAATAGGAGGTAGTGACCATAATATGATAAGTTTTAATCTGCAATTTGAGAGGGAGAAGGAAGAATTGGTAATGTTGATATTGCAGTTGAACAAAGGGAACTATGGAGCGATGAGGGAGGAGCTGGCCAAAGTTCAATTGTTCAATACCCTAGCAGGGACAGCAGTGGAACAACAATGGCAGGTATTTCTCGATATAGTGCAGAATCAGTTCATTCCAAAAAGGAAGAAAGATCCTAAGGCCAGGCAGGGGCGACCATGACTGACAAGGGAAGTTAAGAACTGTACAAAGATAAAAGAGAAGTATAACATAGCAAAGATTTGCGGGAAGCCAGTGAACTGGGAAACTTTTAATGAACAACAGAGGATAACTAAAAAGGCAATACGTGAAGAAAAAGTGAGTATGAAGGCAAACTGGCCAGAAATATAAAGGAGGATAGTAAAAGCTTTTTTTAGGTATATGAAAAGAAAAAAAAATGGTTAAGACTAAAATTGGGCCCTTGAAGACAGAAGCAGGTGAATTTATTATGGGGAACAGGGAAATGGCAGAAAAGATGAATAGGTACCTTGGATCTGTCTTCACTGGAGAAGACACAAGCAATCTCCCAGATGTCATAGTGGCTGAAGTACCTAGGGTAATGGATGAATTGATGGAATGTACATTAGGCAGGAAATGGTGTTGGATAGACTGTTAGGTCTGAAGGCTGATAAGTCCCCGGAACCTGATGGTCTGCATCCCAGGGGACTTGAGGTGACACTACAAATCATGGATGCACTGGTAAACATTTTCCAATGTTCTATAGATTCTGGATCAGTTCATGCAGATTGGAGGGTGGCTAATGTTATCCCACTTTTCAAGAAAGGAGGGAAGAGAGAAAATGGAATTATAGACCGGTTAGCCTGATGTCAGTGGTGGAAAAGATGCTGGAGTCAATTATAAAAAATGAAATTACGACTCATTTGAATAGCATTAACAGGATAGGTCAGAGTCAACATGGATTCACGAAGAGGAAATCATGCTTGACTAACCTTCTAGAATTTTGAGGATGTAGCTGTAAAGATGGACAAGGGAGAGCCAGTGAAAGTAGTGTTCCTGGACTTTCAGAAAGCCTTTGATAAAGTCCCACATTGGAGATTAATGAGCAAAATTAGGGCACACGGTATTGGGGGCAAAATACTGACTTGGATGGAAAATTGGCTGGCTGACAGGAAGCAAAGAGTAGTGATAAACGGGTCCTTTTCGGAATGGCAGGCGGTGACTAGTGTGGACCACAGCGGTTTACAATATACATTAATGATATATGAAGGCATTACAAGTAACATTAGCAAATTTGCTGATGACACAAAGCTATATGGCAGGGTGAAATGTGAGGAAGATATTATGAGAATACAGGGTGACTTGATCAGGCTAGGTGAGTGGATGGATGCATGGCAGATGCATAAATGTGTGGTTATCCACTTTGGTGGCAAGAACAGGAAGGCAGATTACTACCTAAATAGAGTCAAATTAGGTAAAGGGGAAGTACAACGAGATCTAGGTTTTCTTGTACATTACTTAATGAAAGCAAGCATGCAGGTACAGCAGGCAGTGAAGAATGCTAATGGCATGCTGGCCTTCATAACAAGAGGAATTGAGTATAGGAGCAAAGAGGTCCTTTTGTAGCTGAAGAGACCGCATCTGGAGTAGTGTGTGCAGTTGTGGTCTCCAAATTTGAGGAAGGACATTCTGGCTGTTGAGGGAGTGCAGCATAGGTTCACGAGGTCAATTCCCAGAGTGGTGGGACTATATGTTGAAAGATTGGAGCGACTGGGCTTGTATACACTTGGGTTTAGAAGAATGAGAGGGGACCAAATTGAGACGCATAAAATTAAAGGATTGGACACTCTGGAGGCAGGAAGCATGTTTCTGCTGATGGGTGAGTCCAGAACCAGAGGACACAGTTTAAAAATATGGGGTAGGCTATCTAGAACAGAGTTGAGGAGAAACTTCTTCACCCAGACATTGGTGGATATATGGAATGCTCTGCCCCAGAAGGCAGTGGAGGCCAAGTCTCTGGATACTTTCAAGAAAAAGATGGATAGAGCTTTTAAAGATAGTGGAATCAAGGGTCTGGGAATAAGGTAAAAACAATGACTGCAGATGCTGGAAACCAGATTCTGGATTAGTGGTGCTGGAAGAGCACAGCCGTTCAGGCAGCATCCAAGTAGCTTCGAAATCGACGTTTCGGGCAAAAGCCCTTCATCAGGAATCAGGTTATGGGAATAACGCAGGAACAGGATACTGAGTGTGGATGATCAGCCATGATCATAATAAATGGTGGTGGTGGCTCAAAAGGGCCAAATAGCCTACTCCTGCACCTATTGACTACTGTCTATCCCCAGAGACTGCATTAGGCCATTGTTAATTTTAGGGTTTCTTCCCAGAGGTGTTCAATTCAGAGGCTATTACTGATTAATCATCGGGTAGACCGTAGCATGTGACAAACAACAGATTTCTTTGCTCATATACAATGTCATGATAATTCACCCATTTGGAATCAATGCTTATGACACTGAAGGCAATTTTATTCTTCTTTGGCATAATTTCTCTTAGATTTGTCCTGCTAGTGGAACAGTACATATCCAGTGATGGTGATGGAGGATATGGATCAGGCTGTTGTTTGGCTGATATGTGACAAAGCTTTTGAAATTTGCAAGCAAGGAAGACTTTGTAGGGTCTAATGGGCTGTATCTAGTATCCAAGTCAGCGCTGAATGATGTGTCTAGTGTCATTACCATGGATCATAGTCCCAGATCACCCATAGACAGATCGTGCCTCGCCTGATCCAAGTTAATTTATTTAGTGCATTCTCTGGTTACAAAATTAATTTTTCAAAATCTGAGGCCATGCCGATGGGTGGTCTCGCAAATATGTACCACTTGGACGAATCTCATTTTCCCTTTTGGTGGTCTCTGGAGGGTATTTTATATTTAGGTATTTTTATCACCCCAGTATTTGGTCAGCTGTACAAGGTCAATTTTGTGCATCTACTGGAAAGGATAAGGCAGGACCTTCAACATTGCAGGGTGGGGGGAAAATCTTCCAATTCCTTGGTAAAATAGCTCTAATTAAAATGAATGTCTTGCCCAGTCTCTTACACCCTATGAGAATGCTCCTGGTGATGCTGCTGAGGTAGGCACTGCGCAAATTATATGGTTGGCTTGTTTCTTTCATCTGGAATCATAGACGGCTCCTCATTAAGTTAAAGAAGCTACAGCTTCCACAAGGGGAAGGCTGGATTTTCCAGACTTTAGGAAGTATCAGCTGAGTTCTCTACTAAGCTACAAAGCGATTGGGTCTCGTCTGACCCGCAATCAATCTGGCTGGACATTGAAGCTTCTCTTATTTTTAGATAAGCTGAAAGTCATTATAGACCATTGTATTAAACACAATTAAAGCCTGGAAGATAATGCGCCAAAACAAGGGTAATTCACATAAAACCTCCCCTTATACTCCTATAATGGGGGCATGAGGTTTTCAACTGGGGCTCACAGATGCTACATTTAAATCCTGGAGGTCCAGGGTTATCTCCTGTTTAGAGCATCATGATGTCTTTTGAACAGCTGCACCAGAAATTTGGATTACTTAATGGAGACCTCTTTCAGTAAAAGATACTCCATAGGACTCCTATAGCACCGGAACGATGGGCAAAAATTAGGACAGGAGCATCTCTAATGTGTCCCAAATGTAAAATAGAGGTGGGCACTCTAACACACTGCTTATGGACATGTCATAAGATCCGCAAATACTGGGTCAGAGTAGCAAATGCTTTGACAGAAATCTTGGGAGCGGAAATTAGAGTAGATCCAGTATCTCTTCTCCTGGGCTTTTCGAGCTTGCCTTCCCTGGATGTGCACGGGAGGAAATTATTTTTGTACAAGGAAAAATAGCTTAGTAAACTGGGTAGCTGAGGGCCCTCTAGGACTTTCGAATTGGTATAGGTTGGTTATGGAATGTATTCCCCTTGACTTCCTTACAGATATGGCGCACCAAAGAACTGAATTATTCTATAAAATATGGCAGCCCTTCCTGAATTATATAGATACAGATATTTCGGCCATTTTGTCAAGGGCTTTCATCCAGTGTGGTAGCGGTTCTGGCTGGTCCGGGGGCCATTGGGGGAGGAATCCCGCATGAATACGGGTTTTATTATGACTTTATGTTAATTTGTTCCGAGCATGTACTTTATTATTTAGTTACTATGTTATTTTTTTTCTCTTGAGTAATGCAAGATATTTTATTATACGCTCTGGTTAGTTATAGGTTAGATTAGTAATTAGTTGAGTTTTGTTTTCTCCTTTTTTTAAAATCTCTTTTTGTCTGTTAGGTTTTGGTTATTGTTTACTTAATATTTACCTGTATATTAATGTTTGTATTTGTATGTATTATTTTGTAAGTTTGTAAAAACATGTTAAATTTTTCAATAAAAATATCTATTAAAATTAAAAAAAATAGCCAAAGGTTGACTGTGGACATGAATTCAGCAACTCTTTGGAATTGGAGACAGACAATCTAGAATGTCATACCTGATGAGGTTGCAAAGAATTTTCACAGGGAGAAAGTGCACTACAAATTTAACTTGCGAGGTCCTGGGGAGTATCTTAAATGATGGACATGATGTCATCTTTCTTTTAAAAGAAGTGCAATCATTGTGACAGACAGATTTGTGGTTTCCTCACTTTCAACATGGGATGTGGGTTAAAAGCAAGCTTCAACCCTAGTCTGTGCGCAATTGTGTTTTGATATCCAAGTGTGGACTAATATACTCAGAGGGTTACAGGTCAGAACAGCAATTTAGAAGTCCTCTGTACTGCAGGTTAAGCAAGGTAAAAGACTCAGAAGTATAGAAAATAGGAGTAGGCCTTTCAGTCCCGGAGCCTGCTCTACCATTCAAATAATATTAAGGCTGATGATCCAATTCAGTACCCTGTACCTGCTTTCTCCCCATACCCTTAGATCACAGTAGAACCAAGAATGATATCTCCTCCTTCCTTGAAAACAGTAAATGTTTGACCTCAACCACTTTCTGTGGCAGAGTATTCTACAGGTTCACCACAGGGGGTAATGAAATTTCTCCTGAATTCAGTCTTAAACAGCTTACCCCATTCCTTAGACTCTCTCCCACTCAGTGCTGTCAGTCAACTGCTTTCAAAAGGAATCAGGGTTAAAAAAAAGTTCTAAATCACCCTCAAAGCCAAGTATCTTGCAACTGACTATTACGTACAAATGATGCGGAGGTGCCAGTGTTGGACTGGATTGGACGAAGTCAGAAGTCATATGACACCAGGTTATAGTCCAACAGGTTTATTTGAAATCACAAGTTTTGGGAGATTATTTTTATTTCAAGATGTTTTAGTAAAATGAAATCTTCACCTAAGGAAGGAGCAGCGTTCCGAAAGCTTGTGATTTCAAATAAATCTATTGGACTATAACCTGGTGTCATGAGACTTCTGACTTTGTTAGCTACTAAAGTCAACACTGCCTGCAACATCATTTGGCAGCAATGTTCACCCATTCACTCTTCACAAATAATTCAGACTAATCTATACATCATTTTGTAGCCCCCCCTCCCTTACTTCTAAGTAGTAAATGTGTGTTGCACTCATGACTTCTCATGTTTGGTAATGAATAAACTCACTCTTTTTGTTAATTCATGAAGGCCTAGTTAAAATAGGTAATTTAAAATGGATCTCAGAGAAAGGTATCCACAAGGGCAGGGATCCTTTTAAAACTAAACTTGTTGTGATCAATCAAGTGACAGATCTTAACAGTTGGAGGTATCCATTTGGAACCACAAACTGTGGAACTTATCGGGAACTGGTCTGAAGACCGATTTTATTTTCAAGATATTTTCTTGTGATTTGGTAAAACAGAGTAACTTGCGATGCCATTGAGTCAATCACTTGTTCTGGATCTGGAATCACAAATAGGTCAGATTAGCCAGAAGATACTAGAAAGCCAGGTGGGTTTCTCCAGACAAGGTTAGAATGGTGCTGGAAAAACCCAGCAGCTTAGGTAGCATCCAAGGAGCAGAAAAATTGCCATTTCGGGCAAAAGCCCTTCAACAGGAATGAAGTCATTCCTGATGAAGGGTTTTTACCCTAAACATCGATTTTTCTGCTCCTCAGATGCTACCTGACCTATTGTGCTTTTCCAGCACCATTCAAACCTTGACTCTAATCTCCAGCATCTGCAATACCCACTTCTACCGGGTTTCTCCAGACAGCCCAGTAGTTGCATAATCATTATGACTGAAGAGGTCCTTAAATTTTCCAGCTGACGTTGCAATTGTTGATTACCTTCAGATTAGTAGTGCAAGATTCTGCACTAATCCAGTAACATAACCACACATTGCTATCAAACTTGTGTCCAAGAACGTAGGATCAATGTTCTGAATAAACACCAGGTTATTTACCTTCGTGCATAAAAGTGAAAGAAAGTTGAAGCAATTACTGCAAATCTATGGAACACAAAAGAATCCTTCTCATGGGAACTGTCAGTATAGCTGCCTCTTGGACAACTGAGGCAATAACTAGCATAGCCAATGTGTTCATGGAAACTGTCTGACTGAAAAGTCTTCCAGAAGGCATCTGGTAAGTTTCGTTAATAATCCTCAAGATAAAACTAAGTGCAGAAAATTGAGGTAACCTTGTGAATTGGTTCTGAAATTGGCTCAGAAGTTGCAACATTTTGAGATGACTAAGTTAGGATATAGTAAGTTGTGTGGATCAGAGTAGAAAGTTAAAAAGTGAGTGGGCAAAAAACTGTCAAGTGGAATTTAATGAGAGATCATCCACTTTGGAAAGGAGGAAGAGAAGTCACTCATTGTTAAGAAAATAAATTGGCGATAGGACAGATTTTTCTTGAAGTTAATTGGCAAGGGATCATAAAAAATGCATAGCTGCAAGAAATATCAGATTAGATGAATATGGATCTTCATCTCAAGAAGAAATGCTGTACTTATATTCAGGCATTCTCCTTGGTGCTGTTTTAAATTTTGAGCATTTGAGCATTAAACATTAAGATTCAAACAGAAAGTGAACAGTAACGACTAACCAAAATTATACAATGGTTTTAAGTTACAAGGCAGCTTGCATAAATATGGCTTGCATTCACTTTAGTTCAACAGGTGGAATGGTAATTTAGTGAAGATGGCTTTTAAAAAACTATTTCAACAAATTCATTGGATAGCTTGGGAAGAATTATTCTCGAGTGGGAGAATCCAGAGGGAGGAGGCATTACTTTAAGATTGCTTTAGGAAATAAAGACTAACTTGATGCAGAATGAGTGATGGAAATCTGGAACACCTTTCCTCTACATCCCAAAAGCCGCATAAATGCTGGATCAATTGAAATTCAAGACCAAGACCAGTGGAGCTTTTTTGAGGACAATATCAAGAGATATAAAGCTGGATTGCTAAAATATGGAGATACAGATCAACTATGATCTAATCAAATGGTGCAGCTGGTTCAAGTGGCTGAAACTTTTCCCAAGACAGCTTGATGGTCAAGAAAGAAAACGTCAAATAATCACATCTTGCTTCAAACATTTATAATGGATAAGATGGTTTACAAGGGAAGCAGCATTTTAAAATAGAAAAAAAAAGGAAACCAAAGAAACAACTGGGCTTTCAACAAATCTTTGATTATTGTGTGGCTCAATTAAATCCCAAATCAAACTTCAACTACCACTGCTATAAGACATCATTTATACACTTACTGGCCAGAACCTGTATTGCAGTGGACCCTTTTTGTTTTCTTATTTTCAACAGGAATCCCATTTCCATTCAAATCTTGATCTTCCTTCACCCTATGATAAACGGAACAAACTTCAGATTGGACAGGCTTTGATATTTATGTCACTGTCTCTCAACAATCTCATCTTGGTGTTCCCCCAGCTCTACCATAAACCTTTAAACTCCTACAAAAATCTATTATTTTGCAAGTTTAGTAAAAACAGAAAATGCTGAAAGCATCTGTAGAGAGTCATATTGAACTCAAAACATTAAGTTCATCGATTACATTAAACTGGGCAGGAGATAAAATGGATAATATGAATGTGTAGAAAGAAGTTGAAGTTCAGGTTAGTTAATTGAAACAATGCATCCTCATACAAGAGAATAATGGGCAATTAAGAAATGGCACTTCACTTGCTAGAGGATAAAGGAAAACATCTTAACAATGAAGTTAGATTTGAGATTTTCTGCATCCAAACAATGTTTAACAGCAATCAAGGAAATTAACAGGCAACTATCAGGATCTGGAGCGTACTGCCTGAGAATGTGGAGGAGGCAGATTCAATATGGCATTCAAAAATGGAAAAAGACCATTGTAAAGGAGGACATTTAAAGGAGGTATATAGGGGAATAGGTTAAAAATCATAACACCAGGTTATAGGCCAACAGGTTTATTTGGAATCAGTTGGACTATAACCTGATTTTGTGTGATTTTTTACTTTATCCACCCTAGTCCAACACCGGCACCTCCAAATCATGACTACAGGGGGATAGGTGGGAAACGACACTAAGCGCACAGTTCTTATACAGGGCTACACACTTACAAGCCAAATGGCTTCCTTTAACACTATAATGATTGTTTGACTCTATAAACATAATTATAATCTATTTTGCCAAAAGCAACAAAGATAAAATTCTGAAATCAGTGAATCAGTATTGTGCTCTGGCTAAGTTTCATCATGAATAATACGATAAAGATGACAACACCAATGGAAGTGGTGCACATAAAGATACAACTAATTGCTTGGAGGCAGAGATAGAAGAAAGTCTCTATAAACGGAGGAAAAAATTCAGTTGGGCCTATTTTCAGGGGCACTTAGTTTCACTAAGGCATGCATCACATTCATCTAAATTGGGTCAGTGTGCACACCAACAGAAAAATGTCCGAACTGCTGCATAATGGAGAGAGGAAGAGCAGAGAATGTGGCTACATCACAACCAAAAAAAAAACAGCAACCATATTTGTTTTAGATCATGCAAATGCAACCATCTCCTTTTGAAAAGTGCTGAAAAGCTGAGTTTCAAATTCACTCACCTTGTAGAAGGATCCTCATCCTTCTCTTTATCACCTTTTTCTAACTTCTTGCTTTCTTGATTTCCAGAAGTTTCACTGGTGATCTGTAGTCTACATATCACATTCAATTTAAGCCTTTTGTTATTTTAAAAGTAAATCATATTTTTATATGGATTATATTAGGGACATATCTAGCACAATGTCTTTGCAAAGCAATTTCCAACTACAGAGTACTTGCTCATTAGAGAAAGGAATGTCAGGACACTTCTCAATATTTTGGTAAACTAACTAGGTAGAATATGTCCATTCAATGGAATAAGGCAGAGAAGTGATAGGCAGGGTTGAAAATAGAACAAATTTGGGTTCTGTGCAAGACTTGTCCCACTTTCAATGATCAGTGAGACTACATCTATTGTGCTTATGTGCAGCAATAGAGATGGCAGGCAGCACTTTATAAAAGAAACCCAGATGGAAGTGCTGTCTTGTCCAAAGCTCGAGAAGCTCACTGCTCAATCAAAAGACCAGAGTTCTGTCTTTGAAGTGAAAACGTGTAGAGGTTTTAACAACAATTCTTCACGGCATATGAGCAACATCAGCTAGGCCAACCTTTATTGCTCACTCCCAGCTGCCCTGGAGAAGGAAGTGGTCATAATGAGCCATCTTCTCAAACCACTGCAGTCCATGTGATGCAGAAACACTTTCATTGATGTTACAAAGGAAACAAGCTTCAC
Source organism: Chiloscyllium punctatum (assembly GCF_047496795.1). Classification (NCBI taxonomy): domain Eukaryota; kingdom Metazoa; phylum Chordata; class Chondrichthyes; order Orectolobiformes; family Hemiscylliidae; genus Chiloscyllium; species Chiloscyllium punctatum. The sequence goes on from NC_092743.1 coordinate 32,878,314, forward strand.
AATTTTGTCTCATAACAGTGAAGGAGCGAAGATATGAAGGTGTACAGGATTGGGGGTAGCATATGAACATGGATAAAGATCATGGTTAGTTGACAGGAAACAAACACTAGGAATAAGCAGCTCTCCATCTGTGCCTCTCCACCCAAGGTAGCAGGCAATAACTAGTGGAGTACTGCAAAGCTATGTGCTTGGACCCCAGCCATTCACAATATACCTGAATGTTTTAGAGGAAATAACTAAATGCAACATCTCGAAGTTTGCAAATAACAAAGCTGGTCGGAGGGTAAACTGTGAAAAGAATGCAGACATGCTTCAGCGTAATTTGGCTAAATTGAGTGAGTGTGCAAATGCAAGGTTGACAAAGTATATTGCGGGTAAATGTGAGGTTATCCACTTGGTCTGAGATCCTTTGGTCCAACATGGCCATGCTGACCAGATACCCGAGATAAATCTAGTCCTATTTACCAGCATTTGGCCATATTCCTCTGAAGCCTTCCTATTCATATACCCATTCAGATGCCTTTTAAATGTTGCAATTGTACCAGCCTCCACCACTTCCTCTGGCAGCTCATTCCATACACACACCACCCGGTGTTCTCCTCAGGTCCCTTTTAAATCTTTCCCTTCTCACCTTAAAGCGACGTCCTCTAGATTTTGCCTCCCTCACCCCCATGGATGTTTACATTATCCATGCCCCTCATGATTGAATAAACTTCTATAAAAGTCACTCCTCAGTGACTTGGACTCTCCAGGGAAAATAGCCTGTCCCTCATTCTCAACCCTCCAACCCTGGCAAAGCAATGAAGGCAAATGTTATGCGAGCCTTCATTACTATTTCACATGTTATAGATCTTCCATTCCTTTCTCCACAATAAACACTGCTGCAAAATACTAGTTTAGTATCTTCCCCCATCTCCTGCGGTTCCACACATAGGTGGTTCCTGCTGATTCGCTCCCTAGTTACCCTTTTGTCCTTCATGTATTTACAAAGTCGGTTTGGATTCTCCTTAACCTTATTTACCAAAGCTTTCATGTCTCCTTTTTGCCCTTCTGATTTCCCTTTTAATTATATTCCTACTGCCTTTATACTCTAAGAATTCACTTTAACTTGGCTGTCTATACCTGACATATGATTTTCTTGATCAAAAACTCAAGTTCTCCAGTCATCCAGCATTGCCTACAGCTACCAGCCTTGGTCTTTCACTAACAGGAGCATACGGTCTCTGGACTCTGGTTATCTCATTTTGGAAGGCTTCCCATTCTCGATGTGATCTGAATGGTAATATTGGGAAAGTGGAGGTGCAATGAAACTGGGCTGTCCTTGTACACGATTGCTGCACCTGCATACAGGCCTTCAGCAAAGCAATGAAGGCAAATGTTATGTTGGCCTTCATAATGAGCACAGCAGCAGATATTTCTTGCTAAAATTGTACAGGGCCTCAGATCACACTTGGAAGCTGGGTTCAGTTTTGGTCTCCTTCGGTGAAGATAGAGGTTTTGATTATGGAGGGAGTGCAGTAAAGGTTTACCAAGCTGAATCCTGGGATTGCAGGACCATTGTAGGAAGAGAGACTGGATCGTTTAGTATTATATTCATTGGGTTTTATAAGAATGAAGGACAAACACAAATCTATAAAATAGTATGGAATATATAACAGACGACAAAGAACAAAATGACTCACAAATATATCCTTAGCTCATAAAATAATGATTGCTATGCTTTCTGCATAGAAGAAGCATTGAAGAGACAAAACCTACAGCAAATCTGAAATTAGAAAAAAGATCAGAACTACAAAAGAAAGATATTTAACATTTGTATCATCTTTTCTGCACTTTAAAGAGAATGAACTTGTAGCATTTGTTGTTTAGATTATAATTGAATAAAAATTGATTGGTAGTATGAATATGGAGTTAGAGTCTAAAAGCTGCAGAACAGAGACGACCTTTGAATGATTGCTCCATTCTGTGCATTTCCCTGCTCTCAATTTCACTCCCACAGAGAAGTGAAGACTAGGAATCCCTCAAAGGGAAAAAGAATACGTCTGATGGAGAGTTTGACAGCAGTTGTACTCACCTGCTTTTAGATATAAGTCTAGTTTTCATTCTTTGCCACAGAAGAAAGAAACTAGGAAGGGAGACAGCTCAGAAGGCAGAAAAAGGCTCAAGAAATTATTTGACTAAATCTAAATGCTACAGACAAACATTATTTATCAATATTCTCTGCCGAACAGTAATCCTCATTACTAACAAAAATAAAACAGATAGTTTAAACACTTCTCATCTTACTCATCAGAATGCTCATCTTCCTTCTCTGGAAGTTCTTTGCTCATCAGTTTTTCAGTTGCCTCTCTAGAATCACTATCTGCTGATTTCAGCCCTTTATTTAGTCTAAAGTACAAGAAAAAAAAGGCATAGATCAAAAATCTTTCAATTAAACCGAGCAAAGTTTTTCACAAAACCGGCAGGCATACCAGTTAGATGGTAACATTTAAAACTGACAGCATTAGACCAGAGGAGACTATTTGGGATCTTCAAAAAAAGTGTTCCAGTTTAAGAGAAACGATGATTAACAAAATAAAAACCAGCCTTTATTAATAAGTATTCTATATTAACACAATACCTATTAACACAAACATCTACCTCGATTAGTAAATTCAGGTTACCCTTCAATGAGTACCATTTAAAAGTTCAAGAATTATATTTACCAGGTCAATAAGCAAATAACCCGCAAGCACTGATAAGTAAACACTGCTGTTTGCCATTTTTATAAACAATCTGGATGAGGGCATAGAAGGATAGATTAGTAAATTTGCAGATGACACTAAGGTCAGTACAGTTGTGGACAATACTGAAGGATGTGGTAGGTTACAGAGGGACATAGATAAGCTGCAGAGCTGGGCTGGGTAGTGGCAAATAGAGTTTAATGCAGATAAGTGTGGTGTGATTCACTTTGGAAGGAGCAACAGGAAAGCAGTGTACTGGGCTAATGGTAAGATTCTTGGTAGTGCAGGTGAGCAGAGATCTATGTCCCCGTTCATAGAGCCTTCAAAGTCGCCACCCACGTGGATAGGGCTATTAAGGCATACGATGTGTTAGCTTTTAGGAGTTGAGGGATCGTGTTTCAGAACCATGGGGTCCTCTGTTACGTCACAGGGTCAATCTCCTGCTTAATTTAAACCAGCAACACAGAAAAGATTTATCCTGGGCAGTAAAATTCAAGGGGCCAAGAACTATTTAAAGTAAAAATTAACAGCTTTAAAGTATAATAGAATGAATAACTAACAACTACTACAACTCCTTTCTCTAACCTTTTACCTTCTCCTTCTAGAACACTAGTCCGATTAAACTCCCAATTAAAATTTACTGAAAAATTCAAATTTCAAAACCAGCAGGTGATTGAATCTTCTCTATCTTCCTCTGTAGAGTTGCTCTCCTGGTTGGTGATGTTTTTCTCTGTGCAAACTCTTTCTCGAGACAGGTACCTCACAGAGTTCTGACTAGCAGCCTACATCTGTTGGTCTTTTGGCAGTTCTCCCCCAACTGTTCAATTTTCCCCCATCTTATACCCACAAAGCATTGGATTGCGTCATTGGGGGGCTTTTAAGATTGTCAATATACACAATTCAAACTTGACTGTAGTTTGGTATTTTTCAGGGTATAATTTAAATGGATTGGCCTAATTCGAATTTGTTTTGCCATCTCCAGGCAACCAGCTACCCTAGCTGTTGGACCAAAAGGTTACATTATATCTTGTTCAGAACACCTGGTGCCGACGGGTAGTTCTGCTAGCTTTTAACCTTCTTAAAATGGTACCGTACACCCACATCTTCATAACACCTTGAACGATCTTAATGAAAAGAACACATTATCGTAACGTCTTAGAGGTTGGTTGTGAAAATTCCTCCATGGCCTTCATCTTTGCATTCCATGGGGTCAACCTTCATGACCAATGTTATGCCCCAAGAACGTCACTGCTGCTTTCGCGATTTCAGTTTTATTTAAGTTTAATCACCAATTTGGCTTCTCAGTCGTTTGAAGAGCTCTGCCAACTATACCATGTGATCTTTCCAGGATTTACTAAAGATCACTACATCGTCCAAATAGACTGCGCAGTTTGTTGACCCAGCTACAACTCTGTTCATGAGTCTTTTGAATGTAGCAGAGGTGTTCTTCATTCCAAAAAGGGCATCACTTTAAACAGATATAGACCATTTGGGGTTATAAATGCAGAAATTTATTTTGTTGTCTCTGACAAAGGTACCTGCCAGTAACCGTATTAAGGACGCATCAAGTCCAACTTGGTAATATAACTGGCTTGTCCAACTTTCTAGGAATTGGATTAGTAATGGCGTTGACCTTCCGATAATCATCTCAGAATCGGTGAGCGCCGTCTAGTTTCAGAACTAAAACGATGGGTGAACTCCACTCACTCTGGCTTGATTCAATGATGTCCTTGTTGAGCATGGCCTCCACCTCCATCTGACCGGTCTTGTTTTGAAATGATTAAGCCGATAGGGGTCTTGTTTTTAATCAGAGCAGTATTTGCTACATCTACTTTGTGTACAATAACATTAGTTCTCCCCATCTGATCCTTACGTATGTTTTTATACTACAGTAAGAAATCTTTCAACTGCACTCTACACCCAAGACAGATAGCTTACTAGCTATCCCACTCCTCAAAGACATTCATTTTTCAATTTATGTTGAAGCACATCAAAATCCACATCACCTGGATTTGATTCCTCACTCTGCAGGGCATTAACTAACACCGGTTTCTCCAGTGCTTTCTCTCCAAGTGTAATACGGTTTCAACATGCTTACATGACATACCCAATAGCTTTTTTTCTATCTGGCATCTTTACTCGATAGTTCACCCGACTCAACTTTTTTAAATTTGATAGGGACCACTAAACCTGGCTTTGAAGGGATCTACCATCACTGGTTACAGTACTAACATATCAGTCTCAGCTTTTATCTGCTACTTGTTTCATTCTATACTGTGCCATCTTGAGGTGCTATTTAGCTAACTCACCTACTCGATTTAATCTCTTCCTCACCTCCAATACACAATGTAAGTGTGAGATTTCAGACTTTGTTCCTGTCAATGTTTCTTTAATTAATTTCAAAGGACCTCTCACTTCATGTCTGAATATTAACTTGAAGGGAGCATTTCTAATTGCAAGACAAAGGAATGGAATACCTTTATCCCAATCATTCGGGTAATTCTGACAGCATGTTCTCCCATGATCTTCAAGGTCTGATGCTACCCTTCTAAAGCTCCTTGGGATCCAGGATGATATGCACTGAAGTTAAAGTGTTGTATACCGAAGCGCTATAAGCTCATTAAACAGTCTAGCAGTAAAATTTGACCCTTGGTCCAACTGAATCTCTCTGGGTAGTCCATATCGTGTGAAGCAAGCTAATAATTCTTCTATTACCCTTTTTGCCTTGATACTCCGTAATAGAATTGCCTCTGGAAATCTGGTAGATACATCCATTATGGTTAACAAGTACTAGTTCCCTTTTCAGTTCTCCAGGGTGGGGGGATCCTCACAAGCAATTATAACCTGCGTGAAAGGTTCTTCACATGCAGGAATTGGCAACAAAGGTGCTGGTTTTATTACCACCTTTGGTTTAATTACCATTTGGCATGTATGACACAGTTGGCAAAAGTTAACCACATCCTTGACATTCCAAAATAAAAATGTTTTTGTATTTAGCCTGAGTCATTCGAACCCCTAAGTGACCTCCTACAGATAGTTCATGTGCTACCTGTAACACCTCCAGTTTGTACACTACCAGCAACACAACCTGGTGCACTTCAGCCCATCTTTCCTGTGCACTAACATACCGTGGAATAACCCTCTGGAATATCCTCTGCCCCCTTTTCAGATTACACACACACCCACACACCTAAAACTTCTGTCTGACCCTCTGCCTGTTCAGGTTTTTCCTGCACCATTACGTCAAACAGGGTGCCCGCTAACTGGACCTAAACTCCTTCATCTTTCTTTACTTTTCACTTTGTGCTGTGACTTATGATAGTGGGATCTGGTTACCACACAGTCTGGGAAAATACCAGGATATTTCTGTTTTTACTCTAGTTTCTTGGTCTTCCTTGGGCTTCCCCACAACAAGAGGTGTCACTCCCACCTTGGATCCTGCCAAATCATTCCCAAGAACAAATTGAATTCCTGGAACTGACACACTGTCAATCACTCCCATTGTAATTTCCCCAGCCTCGAGTTGGCACACCAACCTGACAAGGGAATGCTAAATTTCTCTCCATGTATCCCACAAATTACCACACTCAGGTAACAGATTAGAAAGAGTGCATATTCACTCATCCCTTACTATCAGCAACTGGTTAGATCCTGTATCTCTCAAAGTTCTAACTTTCCCGCCTGTTCTTTGAGTAAACTTTACCCAGAGAGGCAAATTCTTTAGAGGTCAGCTACTAACTCCATACCCAGTCCCTGTCCAGGCTGCGGACTCACCTGCAGCTCCTCGGCTTTTCTTGGGGTCTCCTTTACTACCTTCACTAATGCCACTGATTTAGCTTCTTTTAACCACATCTTTTCCAACAGTGCCTTTCTTTGACGACCAGCACTGTGACTTTACATGTCCCGCTTTCTGGCAGCAAAAGCACCTTTTCCCAGTGCCCTTATGAAACCAACAGCACTAATTGTTTGTGCCCCATTCCATTACAGTGAAAACACCTGAGGCCTTTCACCCCCTGTCCACCTTCTTGGGCTTCTTTTTTTAATCGTGTGGTAAACTCTTATCACTACACTGGTTTTGTAATGTAGGATCTCCCCTTCTCCCAACTTCTATCCCTCAAAATGAGATTCTGGCTGGGAGCTTGTGTTATGCACCAACTTGTACTCATCTACTAATTCTGCTGCCCTTCTCACTTCCTGAACTTTCGGTTCCTCCACAAATTCTTATCTCTGAAAGTGAGTTTTTAAACTCCTCCAGCAGAATAATCTCTCAGAGCCTCAAACGTCCTATCTATTTTTAAAGCATGCATACATCTATCAAAATGACTATGTTTAAGTCTTTCAAACTCAGCATGAGTCTGACCTGGGTCCTTTGTGTTTCTGAACTGCTGCCTGTGTGTTTCTGGTACTAATTTATAAGCACTTAAAATAGACTGTTCAACCTCTTCATAATCTCTTGACACCCTCATCTGACAGCGCAGCAAATACCTCACTAGCTTTGCCTACCAGTTTAGTCTGAACTAGCATTACCCATAAATCGTTGGACCACTCCATCTGCCTAACCAATTTTTCAAATGAAATAGTGAAGGCTTCAGCATCTTTCTCATCAAAATGTGGCAGAGTTTTGACATAATTATCTTCTCTTTTAATCTCCATCCTGTTAACTTGACTTTGCTGACTAAGTCACAACTTCTCAAGTTCAAATTCTCTTTTTGCTCAGCTAAGAACCTTCTCTCTCTCTCTCTCTAGATATAGGACAGATGTCAAAGGCAGTTTCTTTATTCAGTAGTAGGGGAATGGAACGCACAGCCTGCAACAGTTGTAGACTCGCCAACTTTACGGTTGTTTAAATAGTCATTGGATAGGGATATGGACAAGAATGGAATAGTGTCGGTTAGGTGGACTTCAGATTGGTTTCACAGGGTGGCGCAACATCAAGGACCAAAGGGCCTGTACTGTGCTATAATGTTTTATGTTCTATGAACAGGGTTCTCAATGTCAGTTCAAGACTGAAATAAGGGGACAGATTTCTATTTTATACTTAAGACAGTTTAGGAAAGAAATAATTTCCAAACTCCTGCTGCCCTGCAGTTCCAAATCTTCTGATCTCTAAGCCACTCAACTAAGGGCTACGTATTTTTAACAGTCTTGATTCAGAAATAGGAATATTGGCTAGAAGAGTTTCAACTGTACTTCATAATTAGATAGTCCATTAGCTATGAATAACCAAATAACTTGCAGGGATTGAGGCAGCAGCAGTCAAAAATTATATGCCATGGCAAATCCTAGATGCCTGCACCAAAGGCAGAGTGTTCCATACACCTTTATTGAGATGGGAGTTTAAGATTTGGACATTCTTCTTTCTTTAAGACCTGGATGTTTTTCTTTCCTTTCAGATCTGGTCACATTTTGGCTTGGTTTCATTTATTTCATATGTTCTTTTCAATTCTTGTTTTTGTAATTAAGATGGCACTGGGGAATTGTAACTGTAGTGATTGTAACAAGCTCAGCCAGGCGGATGTCAGAATATGAGTTTCTTGATTGGCTCAGATTAACAACCCCAATCGGGAGTCCTAACTGTCAGAAAAGAACAGGCATGTCAAACATCCTGTTCACTGAGGGAGCTGGATCAGTGTTAGTGTCAAGGACTTTCTACATGCAAATAAAGCATGTAACTTGATGACAGGATACTTGCTCCTGTGAAGTTATTTCAGTGGTGAAAAAAAACCCACGTTTTTCAAGAAATGAACTTGCCCAGAAAGTTTTCTTTGAATTGGGGTTAGCATTTCTGGCATCATACCATTTTTTGGGAAGCTTGACTCGTTTGATCCTGCCATCGAAAACGAGCTCTAGTATGTGTAAAGAAAACATTTTTTTTCAGTGGGTGAAATAGCATCAGGAACACCAATGCCGGGCACAAGACTCTGCTAAGTGAAAGACAGTTTACTTTGGGGATGAAGCTTGACGTAGAAACCACAGCCTGCATGGGTAAGAGGCATGGCTGATGCGAGGTCAAGTCCAGTGATGTGTAAGGTTCGGGTAGATGCAACAGTCCTAAACAAGCACATTTAAACCACATGAAAGCTGCAAACAAATGGTGAGGGAGTAAAGTGTATCTTGTACGTTGACAACTTGTCCGACTATGCTGGAACCTGTGGGTTCTCCAATTCTGTCAAGCATTGAAGATACCTTGGAATCAGGTGGACTTGGTGGACGTCACTACCTTGACAACCTTGCTGCCTTAAGAGGAGAATGAATTTCTTCTGAGATGCTCCAGGTGCAACAGGCAAACTACTGTGCATTAAATACTGTCTGTATCAGAGGTAAAGTTGGAGATATCAAGACATTTGCCCTAGGAGGAGCTAAAAAAAATGACTGGTCTATGCCCCTGGACTGAGAAGGGTATGAATATGGTGATTGTAACATGATCAGCCAGATGACCTCTAAATGCAAACTCCAAGGTTGGGGCTGTTTATCTGATCTATCAGAGAGCCCTGGCTGACCGGTAAGAATAGCAATGTCAGACATCTTGTTCACTCAGAGCTGGCTCTGAGGGAGCTGGACCAGTGTCAAAAACTATTCACACGTAAATAAAGGGTAACTTGGTGACAGGATTCCAGCCTCTGGAGATACTTAAGCAATTTTGTACACTTTTCACTTGAGTACATGTGACAATAAAATCGAATACTAAAATATAGGATAAGCCATATGAAACATAGTTAGAGTTGGCTAGAGTTTAGTTTGCAAATAAAGCAGCTTGAGATAGAAAGTTCAAATGTTTAACTTGAACTCTAAAGAGAAAGTGAAACCAGGGAAGTACGAAACACAAAAAGCTTGGGTGATTATACATTGAGTCTAGCAGTTAAGAAAAGGAAGTCCCATTTAGGATTTAGATTAACTCAAACACCTTCCTTTTGTTGCAAATTTATAGAAAGAGGAGACAGATTCTATCATGCTAAACATTTTAAGTGGTTAAAGGAAACAAACTTTAATGCTACTCAGCGTTCAGAAAAAGTAAGGAAAACTGTAAAGTGATGGAAGAACAATTCACATAACAGTTTACTGTTAGGGATGCCCATAACGGAACAAAAAATGGCTGGTAGCTGCTCAAGGCTAATGCACAGAACAAGGCTGATAGTAAGATTTCAAGGCTGCTGAATGTTCATAAAGACATAGATAATAACATTTATCATTTGATTAATATAGTAGAACAATAGTAGCTCTGTAAAACATAGATCATAACATTTGACTTTGAATAAGAACATCTCACCCTAATTAGTTGTTTAATCAATAGTTATGGACTCCAATTAGATATAGAAAAGCACCAAAGAAAAAAGATTCAAACCAGTTTCAGACAGTAAAAAGCAATCTCCTTTACTATCGCAGGGAGGAATAAATACAGTAATTAGCGGACATTGGAATCTGGACTGAACATTTTAAGACACAACAACTTATTATCGAAAGAATTCTAGCTTTAGGTGTAACCACATAACTTTGCTGAAAATGATCAAAAATCAATATTATTTTGAGAAGTTTAAAGGGTTCTGAAATAATAAGCAAGTATCCAATTAGTTGGTAGTTAACATGATTCAGCTGCCAAATGTTACTGACATTACTATACTTACATTACTTACTATAGCGTTCATAGTGGAAAGCCCCACGAAAGGAGGTAAGAGTCTGGAAGGACCAGGATTGGACCACAAGCCTCTTTGTTGTTTTGCTGAAGCAAACTTAAATTGTATAAGATGCTTTACTGGAGAACCAATTACAGATGAACAACTCTGCTCCAATGACCAATAGTGATCGGGGTGGGGTCGTGCGCACTTTAAGTATAAACTGTATAAGTAAGGACATTCTGAAGCTTGTGTGTGCCTTTTTTGTGTGCTGCAACTGGCCAGTAAATCACCATAAAAGGTCATCTGCCTTGTGTGCCTTTTTACTGTATGTTGTAAATTGCAATAAAGAACACCTGAATCTGCCCCATAACTCCAACTCTGAATGAAAATCTGAGAGCTAACACTTATCATTTAAGGTTTAGGTCTAGAAGGCAAAACTTCGTCAGACATTTGTGGAATTCAGTGGCAAGGAATGGGAAATGAACAAAATCCTTACATTTCCTTAAAGTTAAAGCAAATGCTTTGAAAATGGGAATGAAATAATCAGGATACATTTCAATGACAATCAAGCCAGAGTTAGTTGAGTGTCAGGTATCCAAGATCAAAGTAACAGCAAGTGTCATATCATAATTTGGAGTCTAATAAAGGATAACATTTCACACCCTGTCCCCAGTATTGGCCACATTCCCTTTCTAACTTCCTGTCCAATACTGTCACCAGTTTAGAGTTATACAGAGATTGTTGTCAAATTCGCTCGGGGTCAATCACATTTTACAAAGAAATAAGATATCCTCCATATACAAACAATCTACAAAATTCATTACTTAGACAGAGGTAAAAACAGTTATGAGATGATAAATACCAAAATATTAGAACATGAAAAATGAAAGCAAAAAAAATCCATGGAGTAAATACATCAAAAATCATTCTAGCCAAAATATTACCTGCTAAGACTACTTTCTTCCTTCTCTTGTCGTTTATTGGTGGTATTGACTTTTTCCTATGAAGAATAAGGTAATACTGAATAAAACTTGCATGCAAATATTGTACTCAGCATTGTAACATCTCACACTCTTCATTGTATCCATCTTCAAGTGTTGTAAATAATACTATGAAGGTGAGGGACAAGTTAGTTATGCTATGATAAATTGGGAAAATAAACCAAAAACTTAATGGTAGCGTCAATGGCTAGTACATAAATAAATAGTACATGGTCTACAAGAGATATAAAATTCTAAGGCATAAGCATCCAAATGGAAAGGTGAATCAACTGTGGTTAATGGCATAATTTCATAAATGCAATAGATCAGAGGAAGTAACTTGTAAGGAAGCTTGGGAAAAAAAATGTTCTTAACCTGAGGATTGGGAACAATTTGGAATCAAAGGGTAGATGTAAAGAAGGCAACTGATTACCACTTTCTGAAGGGCAACTAGAGATGGGTATTAAAAGATGGTTTAGCCAGCCCACATCCAAGAGTGTGAAGTTAATCACTTCGAATGAACATAAATAATTTATTCTGTTGTTAAAATGGAGAGGGGCTGGCAAGTGCAGGTGTGCAAATAGAATTGGGTAGCCATATTCATGAGATTAATCTCTGGGATGGTGACAATATCTTATTAGGAGAAATCTGTATTCCCCAGAGTAGTTACAGGTCGCAGTGCTTGGAGATGCAGCGAGAGATCTGGGTGTCTTCCTGCATGAATCACAGGAGATTAGTGTGCAGGTACAGAAAGTAATCAGGAACGCTTACAGAGTATTTTGGTTTATTGGAAGGGGAATTGAATGCAAGAGTGGGGAGTTATGCTTTAGTTATACAGAGCACTGGTGAGATTGCATCTGGAGTGCTGAATTTACAAAGGATGTTACTGTGTTTGAAGCAGTTCAGAAAAGGTTCACTCAACATACTGGAACAAGGAGACTGCATTAAGAGTAAAGGCCAGACAAGCCAGGGCTATATTCCCAGGAGTTTGAGTCAGAGGTGACAATTTTTAAAAAAAGGTCACTAGGGAACTTGATCAGGCGGATCTGGAAGGGAGTTTTTTTTTTAAATGGGGGAGTTTAGAAAGAGTCAGTTTAAAAATAAGACGTCATCCCTTTAAAATAGATGAGGATTTTTTTCCCCTCTCAGTGCTTTAGGAGCCTTTGGAATTCCTCTCCTCAAAGGCAGTGGATGTAGAACGTTTAACCAATTTTAAAGGCAGAATAGATAGAGTCTTGATTTCCAAAGAGATGAAAGATGATCAGAGGCTCGCAGGAATGTAGAGCCAAAATTAAAATCATATCAGCCACAATCTTATTGATAGGAGACCAGGCTTGAAGAGCCAAGTGGCCTACTCTTGTAGCCTTGATACTTTTTGTTGGCTAAATCAGAGTTCAATCATGTTTTTTGGAAAGATTTCCACACAGTGGCCAAACTAGTTTTCCCTTCTTATCTTGTCAAACTCATCATGTTAATTATATAATCTATTCCTACAGCTTCCCTCACATTTGATTCCAGTCCCAGAAAACTTGCCATTAGGGGATGTCCTGAAATTCACCATCATCACTGTGCTGCATTTTTAAAAAGCCCATTGTGCACTTAGACAAGTACGGTAATCTGGACCTACTTTGCACTATTTCTCATATCTGGCCCAGACGTGGCAGACAGGTGTACAATCCGCACCCTTCTGTGCAGGGAGGAATCTGGAGGTTTGCTGGACAGGTACAGAGATGTGACTTAGTCTTCCCAAAGGAGCAAGAATGGAGGCCACAACATCATACCACATCAGCTTGGTCAGAAGTTGTCACCTAGATTAAAGCAATCTTGGGCATTTGGAGGAATACACAGCAATATTGGAAAAACGTCAAAGACCTTCTCTGCTGTGCTAGCATTAAGTGTGACCAGTTTCTATCATCTTGAAAATTACTGTATAATGGGGCCACATGGTGGCTCAGTGGTCAGCACTGCTGCCTCGCAGCATCAGAGACCCAGGTTTGATTCCAGACTCAGATGACTGTGTAGAGTTTGCACATTCTCCCAGTGTCTGCATAGATTTCTTCCGGGTATTCCAGTTTCCCCCCACAGTCAAAAATGTGCAGGTCAGGTGAAATGGCCATGTTAAATTGTCCATAGTGTTAGATGCATTAGTCAGAAGGAAATTAGTCTGGGTGGGTTACTCTCCGGAGGGTTGGTGTGGACTTGTTGAGCCAAAGGGCCTGTTTTCACATTGTAGGGAATTTAATCTAGTGTTGGTTAATGGTTCACTAAAACCATAAATATGAGGTAGACGGAAAGTAAATTTGAACAGGAAACACTTTATTGTTTACCCTCGCAGCTCCACAGTCGGTCTTAGACTGCCCCTTTAGCTCCTGTTTCCGGGTCACCTTACCCACTCTAAAAAGGGACAACATACACCAAACTGCATACGGGCATGTATATGAAGGTATCTAGCTTCCATCATACTGCGAGCCCAATTGACAATCCTAAATTGATTGCACAAAACATTACATGAACATTCAGGATTATTAAGCAAATGTTCAATTGCAGAATCAGATTGAATGCTGGACAGAATGTTGAGTTTTGCAGCAGCTTGGTAATGAAAATAATCAGTTAACTGGTCCACCATCAGTTCACCTGCTAACAAATCAGCAATCTTTTCTTATACACATGAGTATTATTTTGCCTTTACAACTGTAATTCTTACAAAATGTTCTGAGAAGTGCAAGCCAAAAATCCACTACAAAATGTTTTTCTTTCAGAAAATAGATACATTATAAAGGAAAAATTACATAAATGTTGTAATAAAGTTAGGTGGGTTGACAAGACACGTCAGACCTCAGACTGAACTTTGGCTTGATATATCATTCTATTGGTTTTAACAAGATGGTGTCTCATGAAAACTAAGAACACAACTGTGGATTTTGTTTCAACATTAAAACATAAGTTTGTTATTCAAGAGAAAGGAAATTAAAACAAGAAAACCATGTGTTTAAAGCTTCCGAAACACAATAAATTATAATCCTGTTTAACAATTCTTTACCATACACGCACTAGAGTGAAATCCCTTCTCTTTCATACTATATGACTTAACTTAATTATAATTTCAATTCTTCAGTTTGAGAATCTGACAACCATAGACTCAGAGATCCACTGTACAGAAAAAGACTGTTTGGCCCATCGCATACATATGAATCGAAAACAACTATCTATTTTAATCCCAGCCACTCCTTGGAGCCTTCTTAAAGGTTAGACCTTCGCCATTTCAAAAGACTCCTTCAGGATATTAACAAAACAATTCTGGCCTGGAAATTTCAAATTACATAGAGGCAAACTATTCCCTAACATTTCTAAACTATGCCTGTTCCTCAGAAGAAACTGATTTACACACACTAAGGGTTGTGCAAAGACCAGCCACTAAATCGAAACACTTTTCTTTCCAAACTATGGGTATTTCCCCAATCAGAATACATCACATCTCTATCATTTAAACTGTTCACTTACAAGTCTCCGAACAAAAACAAAACCCGGCACTCTGGAAAATCTTTCATGTTGTTTCTTTTAATAAGAAAATTGCCATGGCTACAAAGATAGTTATAAGTGAATCATTAAACCCCTCACAGACAGACAAAAACCTACATGACCTCAGCTCAAATCCAAACTCAAAGTAAATCATATTAACATGTATCTAAAGCCCATTCCATATTACAAGAGTCACTCATACATTAGCTTGATTTCTGTTGCTATTCCTTTGTAACGGAGAGCCATGACATTTTTTTCCCAACTGAAAATAGCTACAAATGGTGTCTAAAACAGTGCATAATTACCCTTTCTTTGTGTTTCCTATCCTTATTTTTCTGCTTCCTGGCACAGAATTCTTTGAGCTGTTCATCCATGCCCATCAGCATGTCTTCAAAGGATTCCTGACATGTCGATCTGTAAAAAAAAATTGTGGTCCATAAAACTCATCAAGTACCAACTAACTGTTTTACATGGCCCTTTACTTTGCTAATTTCCAAAATGCAGTTCTATTACATCCTGTCATGAATGGTGATAGACAATTGAACACTTAAAAGGTGGCAGCTCCACAAATATCACAATCCTTAATGACGTAGGAGCTCAGCATATTAATGTAAAAGGCAGGCATTTTCATGACAATCTCATCCACTTTCCAAGATGTCCAGTATAATAAATGACACACTTCCTTCATTTCAATTCACTCTACCTGATAAAGACTAATTGTAGGATTTGGATTCTAGAGGAATTGAGTATAGGAGCAAAGAGGTCTTTCAGCAGCTGTACAGGGCCCTAGTGAGAGCACAACTGGAGTAGTATGTGCAGTTGTGGTCTCCAAATTTGAGGAAGGACATTCTGGCTATTGAGGGAGTGCAACATGGGTTCACAAGGTCAATTCCCAGAATGGCATTATCATATGTCAAAGATTGGAGCAACTGGGCTTGTATGCACTTGGGTTTAGAAGGATGAGAGGAGATCTGATTAAGACGTCAAAGATTATTACAGGATGTGATACTCTGGAGGCAGGAAGCATGTTTCTGCAGATGGGCGAGCCCAGAGCCAGACGACAAGTTTAAAAATAAGGGGTAGGCCATTTAGAACAAAGTTGAGGAGAAATTTCTTCACCCAGAGATTGGTGGGTATATGGAATGCCCTGCTCCAGAAGGCAGTGGAGGCCAAGTCTCTAGATACTTTCAAGAAAAAGTTGATAGAGCTCTTAAAGATAGTGAAATCAAGGGTTATGGGGATAAGGCAGGAACAGGATACTTATTGTGGATGATCAGCCATGATCATAATGAATGTTGGTGCTGGCTCGATGGGCTGAATGGCCTACTCCTGCACCCACTGTCATCATCATCTATGGTCAACATTCTAGCAATATTACTCAAGATGTGCTCCCAAACCAGTGCTCTGACCAAAACAAAAAATTTCAGGACAAATCAATTGCCAATTACTGCAGTAATAAACTAAACTTTAAAGTGTCTCTTTTGCATTGTATGATTCAATGAACTTTCTCCCTTTTAAATTATATGAATTATGGTATGAACCCATCAAGCAAAGAAATTTTTTTCCTGTTCAGCCTAGGTAACTCAGCCCTTTAGCTTACCCTGACATGTACATATCGACACAACATCGTGCTGTACTTTTCCACGTTCTATGCTCTAATATACGTATCAGCATGTCAGATCATCTGACTCTTTTGCCGATTACAGCTTTCTTTCATATCCTTTGATTGATTTAGCCTCAAGTACTATATTCAACTTCTTCTCAAAATCATACAATATTTTGGCCTTGATTGCAACCTCTGCTCATGAATTCTGCTGTATCATCACTCTCTAGGTGAAGAATTTTTTCCTCATTACAGTCATTAGGCTGTGACAGAGTTGTGCATAAAAGATTACTGTGCAAAACCTAAAGTGCATGGGATTGTGTTTTGGGGGGGTGGGAGTGGTCTGAAAGAAGTGTATTGAAATGGATAGAAAATTGGTTGGCAGAGAGGAAACAAAGTAGGAATTTTCAAGTTGGCAGGCAGTAACTAGTGCGATGTCACAGGGATCAGTGCTAGGACCCCTGCTGTTCACAGAGTATATTAATAAGTTGAATGAGGGAATAAAATGTAACATCTTAAAGTTTGAAGATGATACCAAGTTGGATGGGACGGTGAACTGCGACAAGGATGCAGAGGTCCTTCAGTATGATCCAGACAGGTTTGGTAGATGGGCAAATCAATGACAATTGCAGTATAATTTGGATAAATGGGAGCTCATTCACTTTGCAAGCAAAATCAAGGCAAATTACTACCTGAATGGCTGTAAATTGGGAGAGAGGAGTGTGCAGCAGGACCCGGTATCCTAGTGCACCAGTTGCTGAAGGTAGGCATGCAGGTGCAGCAGGCAGTAAAAGAAGGCAAATGGTATGTTGGCCTCCACTGTGAGAGGTTTTGAGTACCGGAGAGGGGATGTGTTGTTGCAATTTATACAGGGCCTTGGTGAGGTCACACCTAGAATATTGTGCACAATTTTGGTCTCCTTTTCTGGAGGAAGAATTCTCTTGCCCACAAGGTAATGCAGCGAAGATTTACCAGGCTGATTCCAGGGATGAGAGAACGTGAGGACTGCAGATGTTGGAGATCAGAGTCGAAAAGTATGGCACTGGAAAAGCACAGCAGGTCAGGCAGTATCAGAGGAGCAGGACAATTGACGTTTTGGCCATAAGCCCTTCATTGGGAATTCTGGGGATGGCAAGACTGACGTATGAGTAGAGATTGACTAGGTTAGGATTGTTTTCGCTGGAGTTCAGGCAAGTTGGAGGGTGGAAAATCTCAGAGACAAACTCTAACAGGACTAAGACAGTAGATGCAGGAAAGATGTTGGGTACATCCAGAACCAGGGGTCACAGTCTGAGGATTCAGGGTGGACTATTTAGGACGGAGATGAGGAGACATTTCTTCAACCAGAGTGGTGAGCCTGTGGAATTCATTACCACAGGAAGTAGTTGATACCAAAACATCGAATGTATTTAGCAGATAGCTAGATATAGCACTTGGGACAAATAGGATCAAAAGGTTATAGGAAGAAAGCAATATTAGGCTACTGCGTTCAACAATCAGCCATGATCGCAATTCATGGCGGAGCAGGCTTGTAGGGCTGATTGGCCTCCTCCTGCTCCCATGTTTTTATGTGACCTCTGGTTATAGGACCATCAGGAACATCCTTCCTTCATTTTGGCTGTCAAACTCAGATCTTTATAGATTTATAACAGATCCCCTCTCATCCTTCTGAACTCCTGCAAACTAGTCTCTAGCCGATTATCAATCCTCAGTCAGTGCCACCATTCCAGGACTTAGTCTAATAAACATTTGTTCCTTCTCTTTGGCAGAACATTCTTCCACTGATAAAAAAAGACCAAAATGCAATATTTTAGCTATAGCCTCACCAAGACCCTGTATAGTTATAGCAAGATGCCCCTGCTACTACCAAATGCCTTTTTCATGGCTTGTATCATCTGCACGCTTATGTTCAACAACTGGTGTGTGAGAACACCCAGATATCGTGGCACATTTCCCTCTCAATTTTACAGCTATTCACATAACAACTTGCCTTCATTTGTTGCTACCAAAGAAGATAATCTGACATTTGTTTACATAACACATCTGCCATGCATTTGACTTGTCCTTAAAGCAATAAGGGGGGTCTTCAAGAGATGAGGAACTGGGAATTTGCTATCACTGCCTGGAAGGGTGGTAAGCATAGGATCCCACCTTGAAGAATTATTTCTAAGTACATTTGCATAAGGAATACAAAGCTATGGTCCAAGTGCTGAAAAAAAAGCTACTTGGTTTCTTTTGATGGCTGCGGATTCAAGGGGCCAAAGGATACTTTTGTGCTGTCGATTTCTTTGACTAAATTAATTTTACTTTCAATACACTGACAACAAACAGGTTGACTTATTTGCCATAGAGACGGAACAAATGTTTATCAGACTAAGCCCTGGAATGTTGCCCATCAAACAGTTTCAAAAAAATCTCAAATAATTAAATGCACAGGCCAACTGGCATTTTACCAGAAACCACTAAAGGCACATGTTGCAAAATCTTCCCCAAATATCTAAAGATTACTACCTGGTATAATATGTAATGCCCAAGTACCAACCACTGGTGGCTTGGGGTCTTGTAGAGTACAACCACAATCCTTTGTGAGAGTCCACGAGGTTGTTCACTAGTCTTCGGTAGAGAAAGGATAACAAGCAAGTACAACTTGGTACAGGGAAAAATGGGACAATCTCAAGTGAACAAAGCAGGGGCCAATTCTTTATGAGCTGCTTTACTAGGAAGTGGGGTTGGAGCAAGGAATCAAATTTCAGAAGATGTAGTATATCAAAGAGTAAACACAAGGCAAAAGAGAAAAGTACTCATTCAGAAAATGATAAATATATTATAATTGGAATTGTTACAGAGTCCAAACCTAAGAGTACACCAACAGATAAAGTCAGAAGTCACAAAAAGAATAGAAAGATAAACCTAAAGAATCTGTATGTGAAGCATGTAGCATTCGTAATGAAACAGATTAATTAAAAGCATAAATAGAAGTATAATCTAAACAGCCACTACCGAGACATTGGGAACTGAAATCTTGAGAGGATGGAACTTAAGAAGAGGCTTGGAAAATGGTGGAGGGATGGCACCATCGGTTAAATGACAATATGCACACAATAGAAGGGGAAGACCCAAGTTCAGGAGACCAGAGTTAGAAACAGTTTGGAAAGAGATAAGAAATGTTAAGGGTAGAAGTCACTTGAGTGGTAAAGATCCTTGAAAACCCAGATTCTGTAACTGACAGTTGGGTTTATGATAAAGGAAGAAATCATAGGACCTTGTCAGAAAGGCAAGGTGTAGACAGGATGGATTTTAATCTTCATATGGAGGTGGCCCAGATGAAGGACTCAAAAGTGATTTCTAAGTTGTTTTAGAACAATAATGTCTGGAATTAAAGGAGGGAGTATTCTATAATAGACTTGATATTGTGCAACAAATAGAATTATTAAATAGGTGCTCATAGATGATAGTTAACATAGTTGAATTTTAAATTCACTTTGAAGGAGAGAGAGGAGTGGGGTTGAGTTTTTTTTTGAATAAAAAAGACAACAACACGGGCATGAAAACAGAGCTAGTTAAAAAATGATTTGGCACATTAGGTTGAAGGATTGCTCAACTTAGATGCAGCTGACAAAACAGTACAGCACAGCATTGCAACAGACCCTTTGGTCTATGGTATTGTGACAAACATGATACCCAGTTAAACTAATCCCTTTTGCCTGCCCATGGCTAGTATCCCTCCATTCCTTGCACATTCATGTGCTTTTCTAAAAGTCCTTTAAATGTCCCTATCATACCTGCCTCCACCACTACCCCTGACAGCATATTCCAGACTCTCACGATTCTAAAAAAACTTGCCCCTCCCATCTCCTTTGAACTTTCCCCCTCTCATCTTAAATGTATGTCCCCTAGTATTAAACATTTCAACTCAGAGATTCTGGCTGTCAATCCTATCTAAACAGCTCATAACTTTAAAGAATTCTATCAAGTCTCCAATCAGCCTCCGGTGCTCCAGAGTAAACAATCCATGTTTTTCTAGTCTCTCCTTATAGCTCATCCAGTCTAATCCATTTTGGTAAACCTCTTCTGCACCCTATCCAATGCCTCCACATTCTTTCTGGAAAGTGGCAACCAGAATGGAGTACAATACTCTAATTGGGGCCCAAACAAATTCTTATAATACTGCAGTACGTCATCCTGACTCTTGCATTGAGTTCTCCGACCAAAAAAAAAAGGCAAGCATGCCATATCTCAGTTATCTACCTACTATATTTCTACCTACACGTGTGGCCATTTTCAGGGAGCTACAGACTTAAACCCTAACAAATCGCTGTACATCATTACTATTCCGGCTCCTGCCATTAGTTATAGTTTTTCTTTACGCTTGATCTCCCAAACTGCAGAACCTCACACTTACTTGGATTAAACTCCATTTGCCATTCTTCTGCTCATACATGTCACTGATCGATATCTCACTGTATCCTTTGATAATTTTCTACACTATCCACAACTCCACAGAGTTATGCTGGGCAGACAATCTCAGAGCCTCACAATCCTCTCGAATACAATGGCTTACATGCAGGACTGCAGGTGTGTGCCTCTGTGTAACTCCTGACCGCCCACTCTCTCCTGCCTTGTGTTTGTGTTGTATAGAGCTATAGTCCATCAAGAAGGATGAGAGTTTGAGATGAGTCATTACTCAAGGCAGCAAAGGCCTGTAGCTCAAAGCTTCCTGTTCATGGATGACATTGCTGTGTTTTTGCTTAGGTCCACTGTCA
This sequence comes from Chiloscyllium punctatum, assembly GCF_047496795.1. Taxonomy (NCBI): domain Eukaryota; kingdom Metazoa; phylum Chordata; class Chondrichthyes; order Orectolobiformes; family Hemiscylliidae; genus Chiloscyllium; species Chiloscyllium punctatum. The sequence continues at coordinate 32,899,515 of NC_092743.1, forward strand.
GTCCACAGACTTGAGTATTTTCAACCAGTTTGAACTGGCCTCGGGTGCAATGATAAATTGAGGCAAGGGGTAGCTTATGTTCTTTGGTAACTAAACCGACCAATTTTTTATACTCTTCACCATTAGGACAGATTACCTGAACATTCAGAGGGACTAAGGTGTGCACATAACTTGGGAGGAGCATATGAGCAAGAGAAGGCAGAAACTGGACAGATGGAGAACTGCTTCCTCTGCATTGTGGTAAGAACTTGGATATCAGTTAGGAAATCCTCTGTTTATGGTGCAGGCCTGGCCTATTTCCTGAACTTGGGCAGCTGTAGTCACCTGAGCCATCTTCCACTTCATCTGGATGTTGAAGATGGACTGTCTTAAGGGACACCATGTGTAAAGTGCTGGATGTAGAGTGCATAGACCCTCATTATGCTACACCAAGTGCCACTAATTACTGAGGTTCTACCTGCCCTCGTTGTTAAGGATAGATTTGTCCTTGTTGCCGTAGAATGCTCCAAGTAATTAGATTGTATCACTCGTCCCTCACAGAAAAATTTGAGAAAGAAAACATCTGACAATAAGTCTAATCAGGCAGCTGTCATCACATAGCTTTGAGAAAAAGAGAGGGTTGATCTTGTTGGGTGTTGCTTGAGCAGACTGTCAAAGCCAGATTTTTCAAAAAAGCACCAAGACATCTCTTGGCTGGTATCACGAAGGGAAATCTTTCGGGTGTGCCTGGACTCTGTCGTGAGCAGGGAGCAAGACTATCACATCTCCTTCTAGAACATGCCTTTGCAAACGGAGTCTGAAGAGAGATGCATTGGTTCTTGCAGAGGTTCGGCCCTAGCAGCTGAGTGAAGCATGACTATGCTCTAGGTCTGCTCCCTGGGACGCACATCAAGACAAACAGATTGTGACTGGAAGACCATCAACTCAGTAAAAAGATACTCAAACACCAAAATAATCTGCTCACCTTTTCTCCCTTCCTGCCCCTCCACTCCACCATAGTCTTCAGCATAAATAACATCTTTTCTTATCTATTATCAGTTCTGAAGAAGTCACTGAATTCAAAACATTAACACTGTTTTCTTCCTGCAGATGCTTCTAGACATGCAGAGGTTCTCCAACAATTTGTTTTTGGTTCAGGTGTCAAACATCTAGAGTTTTGTTTTATTTTATTGCATTTGAGTCGATAGCTCTGAGCTGACAGAACAAAATGGGGTAAACAGCGTATTTTATGACACCAATTTGATTTTAAAATCAAACTTATTAACTCTAAAATATTACACAACGATTTACTTACCTCTTCCATAGGTTTTCTTTCACTTTCTTTCCTGTAGCATCATAGCTCTCCTGTAACAAATAGTAAGCTATATTGTTAATATTATACAGAGATTGAGAAATCATAAAACTCCAAGAAAATTGATCTTCAAAACCTAAAATATGAAGCAGCAGTGGAGACAGAGGGGCTGCAAAGGACAACATGGCATTAGGTGGGGAAAAAAAAAAAGAGTGGGGGTAAAGTGGAGGGGAGAGGAGCAAATGAACCTTTAACTGAAGGAATGGTGTATTGTAAAAAAAATTGTAATTGTAATGAACAAAGTCAATTTGATTATATCATAAGACTGAAAACTTTGTGATGAGAGTTGTTTCTGGGTTTTCACATCGCAAACAAAGGGGATTAAAAAGGTGTGGATGGACATCATCAAATAAGGCTAGATGGACTGAACTCAGAATGTAAAAGACCCATGTCCCATCGACAACCAAATAGTGGGAGTGAATTTGAGAAACAACTATGTGGCAAATTTCTGAGCACAAAAACAATAGTTGGGGTTTCAACTACCCAATATCAGCTGGTACAAAACAGTGAAAAATTCTTCACAAAATTCTTAAATATTCAAAATAATTTTTAGCTAGCATATAATCACTTAGTAAATTACAACACAATTCTAGATATAGGTTTAGGAAATGAAATAAAGCAGGCAGATTAAGTAGTGGATCACCATTTTAGAGATAGTTATCATAACACAGACCAATTTAGCATTATTATGGAAAAAGACAAAGATACAAGAGTAAATGTTCTAAATTGGAAGAAAGAAAATTCCAAAAATAAAGACAATCTGGCAAAGGGGTACTTGATATAGCTACTTGAAAAGAGGTCCAGTGGTAAATCAGTGGAAGGCATACAAAACAGGCGATTCTGTGTAAATGTGATTCCCAGAAAGAGGCTGGGATTTCCAAATTTAGACCCCTGGTTATCCAGCCATTAAACAGGACAAAACAAAAACAGAAAGAAAAGAGCTTATAACAATCTTTAAAAAAAACAGAATACTTTAGGAAGCTTCAACACTGTAGAAAGTATGGGGTGAAGTAAAAAAGGAAATTAAGAAAACAAGAAGCATTCACCATTCAATCGTTAGGCTAACTTTTAGTGCCAGCATTTAAAATTGTATCAAATTTCACCATTTGCCTTGACCATGTCCCTTATCACATTAGCTTTAAATTCTGGATCACCAGCCTATTTAACAATAAGCCAGCAGTGGCCGCCAGGAATGACCAACTTGAAGGTGGATGAATCGCAAGGACCAGAGGAACTACACAGTCAATAATTAAAAGGAAGCAAGGGAGAAAATAGCAGATGCTGAGGATCATTTTCTAATCCTCAATAAATATAGGGGAGGTACCAGAAAACTGAAAGTTTGTGAACATTGTACCATTATTCAAAAGTGGTTCAAGGAATAAGCCGAACAATGACAGGCTGCTCAGTCTAACTTTGATGACAGGCAAAGTACTAAAATTAATTGAGAGATAAGACTTATTGTTTCTTATTATTAATCCATATTTTTCAAGGGGTAGTCAGCTTTCTTTGATTAAGGGAAGAGCATTTCTTGCTTCTTCAAAGAATGTAATTATATTAGCTATGAAGAGGATTGGTGAGCTTAGAGCAATGGAGCTTTCCTATGTGGAATTTAGAAGATTCCACAAGGCAGTCTGGTCAGACAAAAGCACAAAGGACACAAGGGAATTTGGTGCATTGGATCCAAAATTGGCTTAATGATAGTAAACAAAGGGTAATTACTGATGCAAGTTTTTTTTAAAAATGGAAATTGGTTTGCAGTGGTGATGCACAAGATGAAACATTAATGGACCTTTTAATTAGATTAGATTACTTAGTGTGGAAACAGGCCCTTCGGTCCAACAAGTCCACACCGACCCGCCGAAGCGCAACCCACCCATACCCCTACATTTACCCCTTCACCTAACGCTATGGGCAATTTAGCGTGGCCAATTCACCTGACCTGCACATCTTTGGACTGTGGGAGGAAACCGGAGCACCCGGAAGAAACCCACGCAGGCACAGGGAGAATGTGCAAACTACAGTCGGGGACTGTGGTATACATTGATGTTTAGACTTGAACATGACAGGCACAATTAATGGCTTGGTTCAGTGGGGGGGTGGTGGTGGGAGGTTGTGGTAAATGGAATTCGATCTAGAGAAGTTGAATTTCAAGCAGCCAAAAATGTTATACACAAAAACTGGGAGGATTTTGAGAGGGGTAGAAGTTCTGAGACCTTGGGAGTGATCATCTACAGGTCAACATGATGGTAAAGAAGGCATATGGGATGATTTATTTCATTGGGCAAAGTGTAATACAGAAGCAGTATTGCAATGGTGGAACTATCCAAGACACTGGTTAGGCTGTCTGATCTGGTTACCATATTATAAGACTGATGTACTTATTCCAGGGGGAGACTATGAAAAAGGTTTGCAAGAATGCTTGAAAATTGCAACTGAGCAAAGATTAAGTAATTGTTTTCCTTAGAAAGAGGATGACTTAATTGTTGCATATAAAATAATTAGGGGATGGAATAGGGTGCATGGGATTGACCTGTTTTTTCAACAGAGGCACTTACCCAGGATCACAGATTTAAGATAATTGATAGGAAGATTAGAGAGGACATGGGGAAACGCTTTTTCACTCAGAGGATGGTGGTGGTCTGAAATTCACTATCCAGTTTGGTGATTGAAGCAAAAGCGTACAACTCATGAAAAGTAATCTAGATTTGCACTTGAATAGAACTATAATTTACAAGATCACAGACTGTGTGCTAGCAAATGGAATTATAATGAGCTGCTATAGATGGATAGTTTTTTTCTGTGCTTTCACTTTTTTGCAGTTTTAAAGTGTCTCAAGTAATTAATGATACTTGAAGTGCAATTGTTGTATTAGGGACAAAACTGAACTGTTCAGCTTTGAGCTCTTTGGTAAGTGGAAATTGTGTTTATGTTAGTGGCTTTTTGTGTATAATCTTGCCAGTTATCTTAAAATTCATGTTTGCCTTGCATCATGGCTTTAGATTTAATATAATGGTGATATTTACTGAGGATATTTTTAAATTCCTTTAATTTTGCTGCTGTGCAATTGAAGTATCAAATATGTTAACACAAAATAGAATGTATTACTACATGACTCCATCACCTAATAAATGAGAATGGAAAAAAAATTAAAAACCTTAAAGTAACCAAAGAGAAATCCTCAAGCGGAGCCATAAGCCGATAAGATGTCACAGCAAGTCACTCAGCAAATGGAGTCTGCTCCGCCATTCTTTGAGATCACTGCTGATCTGATAAGGTTTCCTCATAACTCCCAATTCCCTTACTCATTAAAAATCAGTGTACCTCAATCTTGAATGTATGAGATGATCTGGTCTTGTAAGCCGTTTGGAGTAAAGGATTTCACAAATCAATAACCAAGGAGTAAAATTTTCTCCGCATTTTTGTCTTAAATGGGGCAACACTTTACACAGATTCTGCCACCTGGTCCTAGACTGTTCAGAATGTGGGAAGCAACCTCTCCATGTCTAAATTGTAAGCCCCAAAAGAATCCAATTTATTTGAACTCCATTAAGTACATGCCCAATGAACTCAACCTGTCCTCGTAAGAAAATCCTTCTAATCCTAAAATCAACTTCTCTGGACTGCCTCTAATGCTAATATATTTTTCCTTAAAGGAGAAACAAATTGTTCATAGTATTCTACCTATGGCTGGACTAGTGCCTTGTCTAGTTTAAGCGAGACCTCATTTTTATGCTCTACTTCCTTTGAAATGAAGGGCAGTCAAATTGCCTTCCCTAATACTTACTGAACTTGTACACTAATCCATCTGAAGTCTTTCACCTCTATTCTCCCTGCCAAAGTGCTTTTATATTTTCCTCACATTATATTACACCTCCCAAAGCTTTGCCCACTCACTCAGTCAATATTCCTCTAGACTGTTGTCTTCCCAATTTGCCTTTCCACCTATTTTATGTCATCCACAAACTGTAAAATGGTTCATTCACTTCCATCACCCAAGACATGAAATCCTCCAGGTATGTGGGTGAGAACTAGAATTTTGATCTCTAAAGTATTTGAGAAATGCATTGCTATTCTTTGATTTTGATAACCAGATTAACTAATAAGTCTCAAGTTTTACATTTGCTCCACTAGCTGTAGAAAAACCTGCTATAAACATTGCACATGAACCACTTAAAAAAATTCTCTTTTATCCTGAGTTTGACTCAAACAACATTTCCAATGCTCTCCTAATTGCTCCTTACTGAGAAAGGGACCAAACACTATATATAGTTATAAGAGCTCAGCATTGATCTGCATTGTATATAGAATTGGCTGATCTCAGGCAGCTGAGAAGAAGTTTGATTGGAACAGAAAATCAAAGAAAAAGGCAGTTTGGATCCCACAAGAGGAAATTCAAAATAGGTTATGTAAAGTGAGAGGCAGACAGCTTCATAAAACTGCACAGCTACAAACAGCAGACGGTAAGGAAAAGAGGACAACATTGGGAAGCTGGGAAAATAAATGCCTACAAGCATAATTTCAGTAGCAATTTACCTTTTGTTCAATCTTTACTTCTTTGGTAATATGCATCTCCGAGTCGTCTCCCTTGTGCTTTTTTTCCAGGTTTTCTCCTACCAGATTATTCTTGCGTTTCCTATAAATGAAAAAGGAATGAGAAAGGAGAAAAGACAAATCATGTTTTCATCATCCGCAACCAAACAAGAAGCTTCAGCCATTGAACAATTAGACTGCCAAGCTCAAGAAGTACAAAAAAAAGTTGCTGGAAAAGCTGAGCAGGTCTGGCAGCATCTGTGAAGAGAAAATCAGTAACATTTCAGGTCCAGTGACACTTCCTCAGAATGGGTCACCAAACCTGAAACATTAACTCGGATTTCTCTTCACAGATGCCGCCAGACCTGCTCAGCTTTTCCAGCAACTTGTGTTTATTTCTGATTTACAGCAAATGCAGTTCTTTTTGTTTCAAGGTAGGTGGATCACTGGAACCGAAATGTTAACTGCTTTCAGTCTGCAGGTGCTGCCAGACATATTTGGAGTTTTCTCAGCAATTTCAGTTTCGGTTTTTGATTTCCAGCATCTGTAGTTCTTTGGGGCTTTTTTTGGTCTATTAAGTTCTTCACTGTGTTAATATGTTTCATTCAATTGTTACCTGTTACTTGGTTCTTTCTCACTCTTGGGCCAAGGTGGTGAATCATGTTTTGAACTTTTGTTTTTCTCATCATTGTTTTTTTCCTCCTTGTTTTCCTTTTTAGATTTTGAGACATTTTTCACCTTCTCCTCATCCTTTGAAATGGCATTGTTCAGTCCTGAAATAAAAGGATTAAAATAGATGAATGCTAAGTAAGCATGCACCATATACAAATGCAGAGTTGCTGGAAAAATAGGGAAATCTGGCATCAGTTGATTGGGCAATAATTCCAAATATTTCAAAGTAGGATGTTCTTGAAAGATTTTGAATCTAATACATTATACATGTACCCCACCATAAAAATTAAGCTTATTTAACACTTCCTTCTTCAAAATAAATTAGTTTACAAGACATTCAATGAGAAAAATTCAAAATATTCTTCACAGAAAAAGGGTACAAGCCAAAATAAAGGGGTAACCAGAAACTTGTTGAAGAGATAAAGCTTTAAAAAAAAGATCTTAAAAGTATTCTTACAAGGAGAAAAATGTGAAGTTGAGGAGTTTAGGGAGGAGATTAGACCTATTTGACTGAAGTCATAGTGACAATATCAGAGGGAAAAAGGAGATGTGGTATAAGCTAGAACCAGAGGTAAAAATATATTTTAAAAAAGAGATGAGAGAAGGAATTATGTATCTGCAGTAACTCTTTTCTGAAGTGCTTCCAATGCAAATACAAGTGTTCTGTAAGAGACCAAAACTATATACATCTCACCAGTGCCCTGCAAGGTGGAGCTTTTATACTCCTTAAAAAAGTCAACATTCCACTTAGCTAATTACTTGCTGCACCACCATGCAACTTTTTTGATTCATCTACAAGGAAATGTAAATCCTTTGATCTAACATTGATTTTCTAAATGTCCTATAACTACCTTCTTAAGGGATTCTACCATTTTTCCCAACGACAGATGTTAAATTAACTGGGCTATAGCTTTCAGCTATTTCAGTATTACATTTGTGGCTTTCCAGCACTGAAGGTACATTTGAAATTTACAATGCATCGACTATCTGTGCAGCCAATTCCTTTAAGACATCTAGGATGCAGGCTATCCGTCCAGACAACTTTAATCAGGCTTTAGTCAAATTAGTTTCCTTAATACTGTTCTCTAATGGTTCTTATAACTTTTTAAAAGTTGTGCTAATCAGGAGAAAGTTTGAACTTGCAGGGCACCTCAGATATATATAGTTTGTCTCTTATCGAACACATGTATTTGCACTGGAAGCAGTTCAGAAGAGAGTCACTACAGATACATAATTGTTTCTTATCTCATTTCTCGATATATTTTAAAACAAAACAAACAATTTTAAAATTCCATTATTATTGATTTCATTAGCTGGGTTCAAATAGCATGAAATGGTCTTTGTTAAAAAAAAGGACCAATGTTACTTAAAAAGGCCACTGTAATCAGCCTATGTATCTCTTCCACCAATGATCTCTTTCCTTTGATATTTTTCATTTCACCCAAAGAGGCTTGATTTTGATACTTTGGAACAAAATAATTACTCAACTATATTGGACTGGTGTTCGATTAATAAAACTATCTTTCTTTTCTTTGACTTCTGACTTGTCCACATCAGTCCAACAGTGGCACCTCTACATCATGGCTAATTTTACCTGAAGGGTTTGTAGACATAATGGTAAGGTTACTGAACTAATAATTCAAAACTCCAGAGACATAGGCTCAAATTCCAGATGGCAGATGGTGACATTTAAATGTGATAAAATCTAGAATTTATGCTAGCATAATTGTGATCATGTGATTGTTGTAAAAACACATCTGGTTCAATAATATCCTTTAGAATAATTTCAGGCCATTATTAGTCTAGCCTATGGGACAGGTCTCAACATTGGCACAGTTAAAGGACAGGGTTGTTGATGCCGAATCAAAGTCAATTGTTGTGTATTATTTCATTCATATGATCTTGATATAAGTGATTGGCTTTCCAAGCGGTTTCAGAAGGTGGCTGAGTGTCAAAATGTCAGCCAGACCAGGAAAGGGTGGTCCTTTAGGGTAGGAACTCAGTCATCCTGCAGAACATTAGCCGGTGTTTTGGATTACTAGTCTAGTGACAAAACCACTATCCTACTTCCTTCCTCTCAGGCTGATGAATCACCATACCACCATGCTGAACACCACTTGGAGTTGGCAAAGGGACTGAACGTGCTCTGGCAGGGGATATCCACCCAGATAGCCAAGTTCTAAAGGCTTGGTCTGCAACAGGTGGTGACAGAACTCAGAAGTATAAATCTTCTTGACCTTGTCCTCACCAATCTACCGGTCATGAATGCATCCGTGACAGTATTGGTAGGAATGACTACTACACAACTTTTGTAGAGACAAAGTCCTAAATTCATACTGATGATGCCCTCCACATATTGTTGCACTTAAGTGGAACAGACTACAACAAAAATTGGGCAACTCAAAACTCACCATAAATGAGCCTCTGTCAGTTAAAAGCAGCAGCAGAACCGTATACAACCACAATCTATAACAGGGAAAAAGTGAGGATATTCCTGATGAAGAGCTTATGCCCAAAACGTCAATTCTCCTGCTCCATGGATGCTGCCTGACCTGCTGTGCTTTTCCAGCACCACACTCTCGACCACAATCCATAACAGACATATTCCCCATTCTTCCATTTCCATAAAGTTGAGCGATCAACCCTTGTTCAAGAAACAGTGCAGCTGGGCATTCCAGGAGCAGCATCAAGGTGACTTAAAAATAAAAGTGCCAATCTTATGCAGCTACAAAGAACTACTTTCATATCAAACAACTGAAACAGCAGGCAACAGGGCGATGTTCCAACGTGATCGAAGCTTTGCAGTCCTGGTACATCCAGCTGTGAATGGCATGAGTGAACAAATAAATGACAGGAGGATCCTAGAACATTAGATTCCACAAGTACAAAAGAAATTATCTGTCCTGGCTTCCTCAGAGGACCCCCAGCATCAGAGATACCAGTCTTTAACCAATTCACCCCACAGGATATAAAAGGAATGAATGAAAGTGCTGGATACTGCGAAGGATATGGATCTGACAACATTCCAGCAATAATATTGACAGGCTCATGCTCCAGAAATAGCCAGAGTCCTAGCCAAGCAGTTTGAGTACAAAAATACTTATTCAACAATATGAAAAACTTCCATGTATGTATATACTAAAAGCAGGGAAAATCCAATCTGGCCAATTACTGCCCTATCAGTATTCTATCAAAGTAATAAAATGGATATTGTGATAATGCACTTGCAAAAAAAAACCTGCTTCTGGTCACTGTTTAGGTTGCACCATGGCCACTCAGCTTCCAAACTCATTACAGCCTTCATCCAATTATGAGCAATAATGAGGCGTTTAAGAGTGACTACCCTTGACAGCAATGCAGCATTTGACCAAGGGTGGCATAAAGGAGCCGCACCAAACCTGAAATCCAATGGGAAACAGGTTAAAAAAAGTCTCTGCTGGTTGTGGTCACAGTTAGCACATAGGAAGATGGCTGTGGTTGCTGGAAGCCACTTATCTTAACCACAAGACATTATGGGGGTCTCTCTCAGGATAGTGTGATAGGTTCAATTAACTTCAGTTGCTTCAAGCTCTTCTGTCATAAAAACCTGTTAGAAGTGGGGTGGTTAGCTGATGATTGCATAATGTTCAGCAGCAATCACCACTCTAGATACTAAAGCTGTTTGTTCACGTAGAGCAAGTTCTAGGCATCATCCAGGCTTGGAAATGATAAGTGGCAAATAGAATTTGCACCATGCAACTGCTGTGCAATGACAAAGTCCAACAGGACAGAATCTATCCACTGCATCTTGATATACAAAGCATTAATAGTGCAGGGTTCAGTAATATCAACACCTTGGGTGTTTAACAGACTAGTAACTGAAGTAGGTCAGCTATGTGTGTTCTGTGGCTACAAGGCCAGATCACAGGCTAGGAATTCTGTGGCAAGTAAACTTACCTCCCATCTTCCTCATGCCGGTTCACATCTGCAAGGTACAAGTCTACAATAGGATGGAAAACTCCACTTGCCTGGATAGATCTAGCTCTAACACCACAAAAGCTGGACACCATCCAGGACAAAGCACTTCACGTTACTGGCACCCAATCCACTTCCTTCACCACAAACACACACTGCTAGCAGTGCGTACCTTCTAACGTTGCACTGCAATAACTCAACAAGGCTCATCTGTCAGCATCTTTCAAACCTGCAATCTGTACCACCTATGGTGTCCCTCCAATGCATTGACTGCAGTAGTTAGAGGAATCAACACCATCACCTTATCCAGGGCAATTAGAGATGGAGAATAAATACTAGTCTAGTAAGCAACACCCACATTCCATAAAATAAATTTAAAATAATGCATTTTTGATTCAATAAACCAAGTTCCTGGCACGGTTTTAGTTTTGTTTTAAACATAGTTTTGTTCCTGTTTTCCAAATCTTAATTATATATTTTAAATAGTGTGATGTTCAATTTATGCATTTGCCAAAAGTCTTATACATTTCAATCTTGAATGAATTGCAAGTTTTTCTTATTTTATTAGATTTTTTTTTCCTCTTAAAATGTTTCACTTCCTCCAGTTCATGCTGATCTATAACAAAATCCCATGTATTGGCTTGGATTTTGTTTTGCAATATACATGTCTAACCAGAACAACTTCTCTTAAAGCTTACACCACTCACAGGATCACCTTCAGGTCACCTGAAGGTTTAGAGCTACACTATCTTAAAATTTCCTTTTCTAAACATTGATCACTATGTTAAATCACTTCCATCCTCTAGATTTAACAATGTCAGAATATCATAAACAACCATTGCAGTTCCACACTAAGTCAGTTTCCAGCATCTTATTTTAAATATGAGTATTTTTATTATAGCTCTGCAATTTCAAAGTTTATCCATTACGTGGCCTTTGACGAAGAACCAATTCTTGCCTGTTCTTTCCTTCTACTGCATGAAGTGTCTGGCTGAGGTCTCATTTTCCACCTATCAAATTATTTTCCACTTCTGCTTCAGGTTCACCTTGTGCTTAGACTATATTATAGAATTATTTCCAAATATTTGGAAATCGCCACACCACTTGTATATTTTCATCTATTTTGTTGAATTTTCCTCTCATCAGCAAGTAGGATATTTCATTGGCTCAAGATCTCTCATTTCTAGTTTTAAGGCTAACACTTAACATCAATTATTCATGCAGTTTAGGTATAATAGCTATCTACACATACCTCCAGTCTCCTCGTGGATTATTTCTCAATGATGCACTGTTCCAGTTTCATATCTACAGTTCTATATTTTGCCAATATTTTTCATAATACACATTGCTCTATTCTGAGAAAAGTACCAACCTTGGGGAGTTGAAAGTTACATTTTTATCTAGCTTAAGCACTACCAATGTTTTTTCCACCTTATACAAAGGATTTCCTATTTGCTCTTTTATTAATTCAAATCTCATGTCCCTACCTGCTAGAGTTCCTTCAGATGCTACTCTGCCCTCATCTCTAATTCCATTCTTCCAATCTCCACGTAAAACCAGAAGCTAGAGTAGAATTAGGCCACGGGGTGGCATGGTGGTTCAATGGTTAGCACTGCTGCACCAGGGACCATGGTTCAATTTTACCCTCACGAGACTGCGTAAACAAAAACAAACAAACCAAACAAACAAACCAATCTACTCATGTCTGTGTGGGTTTCGTCTGGGTGCTCCAGTTTCCTCCCACAGTCTGAAGAGGTGCAAGTTAGGTGGATTGGTTGTGCTAAATTGGATTCACAATGGGAAACATACGGTTATGGAGATAGGATTGGGAAGAGTCATGGTGGGATGCTCTTCAGAGGAACAATGTAGACTCAATGGTGTGCTTCCATGCTGTAGAGATTCTTTGATTTAGCCCATTAAGTGTACTCCACTGTTCAAAGATTGGCAGCACAGCAAGATGCTCCAGTTGGAGCTCATCCCTCCACCCATTTACTTTTTCTCCCTTCTCTCAGCCTTGGACACCAATCCCTGGCCTCTGACTCCCAGTTTTCAACCCGTGGGGGGAGAATCGTTGGCTTACAAATAGTGGCCAGAGCAGGAATGCCTGGGAGCAACAACCCAGGGCAAGAGTGTGGTGGTAGCCAGACCACATGCAGGCATCCTTGCGCTGATTTGCTGCAGTGAGCCCTTAGAGACACGGTGACGTTTGCGTTTTTAAACTTTGTTTCTTGTTTTCTGCCTATAGTAATACTGTGGGTAGCTGTTATGTAATTTTTTTATTTATTTCACTATTCTATAACTAAGGATTTTATCTTGGTATGCTGTACTAAAAGGGTGCCACACGTTTGTGACATTGCTACATGCAATTAGTCTGTAACTGAAGAAGCTATACTTCGGTATCTTTGGATCTAAGGTGGTGCTTAGATCAAAAGTGGCGACTTAGAAATTTTTCACTGTACTCGTTTGAGTAAGGGACAATAGAGCTAATTCAACATGCAACTCTTGTTATCACTATCAGATGGCTTACTTACCAAATCTTATGTTAGCCATTCAACCTCAAAAATTCACTGCAATCTTCCTGTCCAAACAGGTTCCTGTACCTTGCTGCCTTTCTTTAAACTTGCTTGGGCTGCCCATGGTATCAGATTTTCTATTTTACCGAGGTTAAAAACGAAAACACTATTTGTGTAACTGGCAGTTTCTTTTATTCCAGATGCTCCCTTGTGATCTTACAATGAACTGATACACCTACATTATTTTCTAAGCTTCCTTTCATTTTTATATTGCATAGCCTTGGATAGATTCCTAAGAAATTAGGACAGTAACAGAATATATATATCCCACTACAACTTCGACAAGATTTGTGGTTGATTTTGGATTTCAACTTAACTTTACAAACAGTTCTGTATTTCTCTTGATTTCAGAGAGAAAATCTCTCGAGTCACAGAGCTAGTGGGAGGGTTAACAGAGGGTGCTTCAGTGTGATTTGTACAAGTTGACTGTGTAGACAAATGCATGGAAAGTGCAGTATAGTAATAGACAAATCAGAGGTTCTCCAATTTTATAGCAAAAATAGGAGGCAGATGATCTGAATAGCAATAGATTGATAAAGAGGGAGGTACAATGAATGCCCTTGTGCACCCTTAAGAGGTGATTTCATAGAGACATATAGGATTCTTAAGGGGCTTGACATGGTAAATGCTAACAAGATATTCCGCCTCATGGGTGGGTCTAGGGCTAGACAGCATTGTTTCTATGTTAATTCTGCAACTAAGTCAAAATTTCAATCGTGTGCAGTAGACCATGATGTGTAGGAGCAGAAGGAGGTCATTCAGCCTATTGAGGCTACTCAGTAAATTAGTGAGGTAATGGCTGACTTGATAATCCTCAACTCCCTTATCCTGCACTTTTCCCCAGAACCCTTGATTTTTCTGACTGATTAAAACTCTGTCTCAGCTTTGAGTTTACTTAATCAGTGCAGGTTCATAGCTCCTTGAAAGTGGAGTCACAGGTAGATAGGATAGTAAAGAAGGCGTTTAGTATGCTTTCCTTTATTGGTCAGAGTATTGAGTACAGGAGTTGGGAGGTCATGTTGTGGCTGAACAGGACATCAGTTAAGCTAATCTTGAAATATTGCATGCAATTCTGGTCTCCTTCCTATCGGAAAGATGTTGTGAAACCTGAAAGAGTTCAGAAACGATTTACAAGGATGTTGCCAGGGTTGGAGAATTTGAGCTATAGGGAGAGGCTTAATAGGCTAGGGCTGTTTTCGCTGGGGTGTCAGAGGCTGAGGGGTGACCTTATAGAGGTTTACAAGACCATGAGGGGCATGGATAGGATAAATAGACAAAAAATCTTTTCCCTGGAGTGGGGGAGTCCAGAACTAGAGGGCATAGGTTTAGGGTGAGAGGGGAAAGATATAAAAGAGATCCAAGGGGCAACTTTGTCATGCAGAGGGTGGTGCATGTATGGAATGAGCTGCCAGAGGAAGTAGTGGAGGCTGGTATAATTACAACATTTAAAAGGCATTTGGATGGGTATACGAATAGGAAGGGTTTAGAGGGATGTGGGCCAGGTGCTGGCAAATGGGACTAGATTAAGTTGCAATATCTGGTCGGCCTGGATGAGTTAGACCAAAGTGTCTGTTTTTGTGCTGTCTATCTCTATGACTATGCACCAATTTAATCAGCTGGGGAGAAATTTCTTCTCAGTTGAAATTCTTTGGAACTCCTTGCTACGAACAGAGGTGGGAGCAGAGTCCTTTTGTATATTTAAGGCGGAGATAGATTCTTGATCAGAAGGAGAATCAAGGGTTACAGGGAAAGGACAAGAAAATGGACACGAGGAATGTCAGATCAGCCCTAATCCTATTGAATGGAAACCGGCTCATGGGATTGAATAGCCTACTCTATTTCTTTTGGTCTTACCTATTGCTAAAAGAAAGAATGCAGGTGCAGCAGGTGGTAAAGACAACAAGTGAAATGTTGACTTTCATAGCAAGAGGATTTGAATACATTGCAGGATGTCTTGATAAAATTGTACAGGGCTTTGGTAAGATTAATCCTTATCTTAGGATGGATGTTCTGGCTGTTGGAGGGAATGCAACAAAAGGTTCCTAGAATGGTACATTTGAAGATTGACTATAGTCCTAACCAATTTAGTCTATGGAATTTAGAAGGAGGTTATGCAAACTCAAAGCTATACATTTCTGACAGGATTAGACATGAAGATTCCTGATGAGAGTCCAGATCCAGGGGTCACAGTTTAAATGTATGGGGTAAGTCATTTAGGACTGAAATAAGGAGAGATTTCTTCACCCAGAACTGGTGAGCCTGTTGGATTCTCTGCCCAGAAAGCAGTGGAGGCCAAAACAGCGAATGTTTTCAAGGAATTTAGATACAGTTCTTATGACAAAAAGGATCTAAAAGGTACAGAGAACAGGGTACAGAGTTGTATGATCGGCCAAGTTCACATTGAACACTGAGCCGCCCCAAAGGGCTGATTTGCCTAGTCTAGTTCCTATTTCTTCTCCACATTTTGCATTTGATGTAGTATTTTTGAGTTGATATTAGTAGTCATACTGTGCTAGTATAAATATTTATGCAATTCCTCCTCCGTTTTCTCATTGTTACTTCCAAGATTTCATTCTCTTATGGAACTACGCTCAATATGGTCTCTCTTCCTTTTTCTATTATTAAAGATGCTCCTGCTGTCCATTTTTACATTACTTGCTTGTTTACCCTCAGTTTATTTCTCCCAGTTTACTTCTGTCATACTTTAAAATTTTCCGAATCCTCTGGTTTACTACTAACATTTGTCACACTGCATGTTTTTCTTTCAATATTTTTCTTTCAAATTCATACCATCCTTGTGTCTTTCTTGGCTAACCAAAATTAGTTTATCCCTTCCTTAGGATCCTTCTCCCTCAAAAGGGATATGATGGCTGAGTCAGGAACTACGTTCTTAAATGTCTGCCATTCACCCACAGTCTTTTCAGCTTTGCTGTTTTAATAGCCCACTCCAGCTATCTCAGCCCTCAGTCCTCTGTAATAAACTTAAACAAGAGTAATTAGTCATTTCCAACCCAAGTTTTAAACCCTCAACTGAATGCTAAATTCTATCATGACCCTTGGGGATATTCTACTCCAACATTTATTAAAACTGCCTCATTATCAGATCCAACTTGATCCTAGTTGGAGCCGCAACATATTAGCATCTTGTAGGTTGTATTTAATGTAGCTTACTATTCAATATTTTTCAGTACAATCTCCTTACTTGTTCTATCATTATTGTTGGTACAGCGGATGGTGACAATTGGATTGTTCCCTTCTAGTCCAAATTTCTCTCTTGCTCGGAAGAGCTGTCCTCAACTTTGACACCAAGATAACAGTCTTTGGAAGTCAAGCACACAGCTGGAGAAAACAGTATTCATCCCCTCAGATCTCTTGTCTGTTACCACTAATGCATACCTAGGGCCTCCCCCAACTTGAATGATTCCCTGTGCCACAGAGTTTATGGCCCATTCACTAATCCTTTCCATTGTCCTTGCTCTCAGCCACATGGCTTGTTAGAAGCTCATAAATGCTGGACAGTTTTCCCTCGCTGTTAGAAGTTCTGATGAAGAATCTTAACTCTGCTTTCTGCCCACAGATGGTGCCAGACCTGCTGAATTTCATTCAGAATGTGCGCTTTTGGCTCAGATCTCCAGCTTCCGCAGTTCACTTTAAAGGATAACACTTGTTTGATCAAAATGGTATATGAGGCACAGTGGGGTAAACAGCAGAGATGGATCAGATGTAATTTGTTAATAGCCTTCTTCTCCCCTCCAAAAACACTTTTCAGGAGGGCTAAAATCACTATTCAATGTGAGGTTAAGAAGTAGATCAGGGATCAGTCACTAAGAAACCTTAATACAACTGTTCAAAAAGAGGATAACTATCCAGTGGATAGAGTTATACCTTGCCCATCATGTGAAGATTCTGATTGCAGGAGGTCAATCATCTTGCTGCAGGGGTTTCCTTAGCTCAACTATTTTCAGCTACTTCTTCATGGCTTTTCAACTATGAATACGTCAGAAACATGCTGTCTGTTGTTCATTGCTATTCATCTCCACTTGCAATTTCTTAGATCCTAAAGGTTGTCTACATTTGCTGGCAACAAGGAATACACAAAACTAGACTTTTCTCACTTTAAAAGACCATTTCCAAACACAGTACCTAGCCATTTTCCCTTCGCATCGAATGGCAATACCACCAAAGTCACTACTAATATTCAGTATTCGCTATTAGTCATAATTTCAAATATTCAAGTCATATAAATTCTGTGGCTTCGAGAGCAAATCAGAGACTTCATATTCTGAGAAACAAGGCTCACTTCCCGGTTTCCCAAGGGCTTTCTACCATCCATAAGGTTTGACTTAGAACAAAGCAATCCTTTTGAACAAAAAAGTTTAAAATCACAACACTAGGATTATAGTCCTACAGATTTATTTGGAAGCACTAGCTTCCTCTATCACCTGCTAGCCAAAACACTCATACTCTCCGTCACAGTGTCTTAGAAAGCAGATGTAAGTGACGACTAATACTTTAAGTTTCCTTTTAAGTCATGTACTATCCAAACTTTTACACTTCAACATTAGATTACATTACAGTGTTGAAACAGGCCCTTCAGCCCAACAAGTCCACACCGACCCTCTGAAGTGTAACCCACCCATACCCCTACATTTACCCCTTACCTAACACTACGGGCAATTTAGCATGGCCAATTCACTTGACCTGCACATCTTTGGACTGTGGGAGGAAACCCACATAGACACTGGGAGAATGTGCAAACTCCACACAGTCAGTCGCCTGAGGCAGGAATTGAACCCAGGTCTCTGGCGCTGAGAGACAGCAGTGCTAACCACTGTGCCACCCATGAACATTCCTTCATCAATATATGGTCTCAAAATTGTGGGACTCACTTCATAGCAGTACAAGTGCATTCACAATGCCAGCTATAGTAGCATTCAAGGTTCGGTACCAAAGAGGTAAATAGAATAAAATCCCTATAATTGTGGAAACAGGCCCTTTGGCTCAACAAGTCCACATCAACCCTCCAAAGAGGGCCTCACCCAAACCCATTCCCCATTATATTGCATTTACCCCAGAGTAATGTACCTAACCTTCACATTCCTGAACACTATGGGTAATTTATCATGGCCAATTCACTTAACCTGCACATCTTTGGAGCAACCAGAGGAAACCCATGCAGAAACAGGGAGAATGTGCAAACTCCACACAGTCACCCGAGGCCAGAATTGAACTTGGGTCCCTGCCGCTGTGAGGCAGCAGTACTAACCACTGAGCAACCATGCTGCCCTAAATGGTTTTAAACACATTTATCTATCCTGTTCATGTATCCCTTCAATCACGTTTCCTCTATTGATCTGTCTGACCTGTTCTTGGAGATTCTGCCCTGCCATTAGCCCAGGGTGTGAATTCCACAATCTCACAGCTTTGAGAAGAAATTTCCATGGTCCACTATCCTAAACATCTACATTAGCTCATTTCTGTGGTCCTTCACTTTCAATCGATCAACTACTGGGACGACACAGTTGGCTTCTGCATATCCCTTTCAGTCCTTGAATCGTCTAGGGCAGTGCATGACAATGTTATTGGGCTAAGAATCCAAAGGCCCAGACTATGCCCGAGAGAAATGAATTCAAATCCAACCCATCATGGCAGCTGGTGGAATCGAAATTCAATAATCTATCTGGAAATTTATCCCCCTAATGGTGACCAGGAAACGACCCTTGATCATGGTAAAAATAAATCTGACCCACTAATATTTCTTAGGGATGCAAACCTACTATACTTATCTAGTTTGGGCCATATCTGACTTCAAACCGCATAGCAATGTGGCAGCCTCTTAATTGCCCGCTAAAATTATGTGCCAAGCCTATCAGTTCAAGAGCAATTAGGGATGAGTAAAATACGCTGGTCTTACATCCCATAAGACAAAACAAAAGTATCATGCCATGATCTTCATTGTTCTAATTTATTTAACATTTCTGGTGTATTCCCAAAGTTTTTCTGATTTTAAAAAAGCCAAACGATGGTCAAAAGACTTTATATACCAAATAGTAATTGTTAGAAAAATATGCTTGTCACATTTAAAATAATCTTAAGGGCCGATAAGAAAGCAATAATAAATAGTATAGTTTACTCAGCCGGCATTACCTTGTAACCTTTTTGAATTTAACAGTAGACTGCATTGCTTAAAAGCTTTCCTTACCTGAATATATTCAGTCCAGTGTCACTATGGCACCCAGGGACAGTGTTAAAGTGTTGAATGTGTTGCATGCCCACACTGGGTTCAAGGAGGTATACCAGATCCTTAGCACAAGGAGGAAAAAAATGACCCAAAATGAAACCCCAGATCCTGCAGAGTCTTTGATGCAAGCCAATCTTACCAATGATACTCATATATAAAGAATTAAATGATAAAATTCTCAACTGGATACACATTACAGTAGAGAAAATGCTGGAAAATCTCAGCAGGTCCGGAAGCATCTGTAAGGAGAGAAAAGAGTTGACGTTTCGAGTCTAACTGACCCTTTGTCAAAGCTGTTAAGACTCGAAACATCAAATCTTTTCTCTCCTTACAGATGCTGACGGACCTGCTGAGATTTTCCAGCATTTTCTCTTTTGGTTTCAGATTCCAGCATCCGCAGTAACTTGCTTTTATCCACATTACAGTAGAGTTTTGATCAGTTAGCCTCAAGTCAGCTTAGTTGTTCATATTTGTGGTTCAGGTAACCCTACAGGGGTTTCATTATAATGGTGCTCCTTTTTATGATACCTTTTGATTGGCAACACGTGACACAACTAGAAGTTAGGTTGTTGAAGTACATAGTACCTCATGGACATCTAGTTTTGGGTAATCTATGTTACATTATGGTGGACAATGTCTTCACATGAACTATTCACACTTCAAATGTTACTGCAGTCAGAGAATCTGCAAATTGTTTGGCTAGAATAAAATTATGCAAATTGTTTCACGACGTTGATCCACTCACCACCACCCAAGTGGAAGTGATGGCCTGGTGATATTATCACTGGACTGTAAATCCACAAATTGAGGTAATGTTCTTGGGACCAGAGTTAGAATCCTGCCATGGCAAATGATGAAATTTGAATTTAATAAAAATATGGAATCAAGAGTCAAATGATGACCATGAATCCAGAGTCAACTGTCCGAAAAACCCATCTAGCCCACTAATGTCCTTTAGGGACAAACTGCCATCCTTACATGGTCTGGCCTACATGTGACACCAGACCCACAGCAGTGGGGTTGACTCTTAACTCACCTTTGGGTGATTTGAGATGGCAAATAAATACTGGCCTAGCCAGTGACACCCTCATCCCGTGAATTTAAAAAAAACCTTGAGACAGAACCAGTCTGGCTGTTCAATCCAAATTGGATTATTCAGTATCCACTGAACAACCAACATCAATTATAGTTGATGTTGGGAAATACCAATAGGGTCTTAAGTGCTGAACAACCAAATTCCTTATTTGGAGTAAATCTTGTAACTTCCTTCCCTTAGGATTTCCTTCAAGTAATGATCAACGCGAGTACAGATTTCTTTTTTCTGATTGAACATATAGGGCAACTGGAACATTGATAATAATTTAGCTGAAGATATGGGACTTAAAACAGTGCAGAATGCTTTGAGTGCAATGTTAAGCTGACTACATGTCTGCGTTTAAATGGATATTATTTTGGATTTGACGTAAAATAGAGGCATATGGATACAACTAAGTTGAGTGAAAGTAACTGTTGAAATGTCAGAATAATAATTATAAGTAAATAAAATCAGAAAATAAATGTAAGTGCATCAATTCTGAGAAAACATATCGCTAGAGTCATGTGTTTAAGGAAACTTATAGATATTTTATCTGTGAACACTGCATATGTTTAGTTTGACAATTAGACTGAACTCAAGGCCATTACTTTAACTTCAAAACAGGGGGCAAAATCAGAAGGGTCAGGCTTCTGGACACATGCAGAGTGCCAGCGGCAGGAAGGCAGATTCAGGGGGAACAGCATGGTGGCTCACTGGTTAGCACTGCTACCTCATAGCACCAGGGACCCAGGTTCATTCCAGTCTTGTGTGACTGCCTGTAAGGAGCTTGTACATTCTCCCAGTGTCTGGGTGAATTTCCTCCGGGTGCTCCGGTTTCCACCAAAAAACAGATTAGATGGATTGGCCACGCTAAACTGCCCATAGCTCCCAGGGACGTGTAGGATAGGTGGATTAACCATTGGAAATGCAGGGTAACAGGGACCAGGTAGGTGGAGGCACATCAGGATAGGATGCTCTTTGGAGAGTTGGTGTGGACTTGTTGAGTCAAATAGCCTGTTTTTCCACACTGGAGGGATCCTATTCTATTCTGGTTCAAAAAACTTTTAATTAAGGGGAACACAGTCACCACAGCAGAAGTAATTTTTAAACTGTGAAACAGATATACTGACAGACAATACATGTGTCCCAACAACATAAAATATGGTATGGACTCTAAGGAATTTGGGAACAGTCCCCAGTGGAGAGAAAACTGGGAAGAGTTAGTTAATTAAAAGGTTGAGTTAAATTAGGAGTAAAATTTCTCTGGAATTGAGGACCTGAGTGTTTGAAACTTTGGCCCAGATTTTGTGACGATCAGACAGATATATGACATATCCTGCGTAGATGGGTGGAGTGCATTGTAACGGTTTAGAAACCCAGTATAGAAGATTCTGAATGAATTGGTTGGGCAGTTGAAGATTCCAAAAGACTATTCAGCAATGGTTTGAACCCTCCACTTAAATTGGAAAATTGCAAGGATTCTAGTTAAGCAAGCAGTTATTCTGGAAAGGGTTAGACAATTAAATAGGTAGACCAAGTTCTGCATTATTCAACTCACCAACATACCAAACCCATACCTCCCCAAAGCCTTGACCTGACACTGTTAGGACATGACATACTTGTCATCTGATTCAACTTCCATTTCCAATCTATTCTAATAGGGTAGAGAATCCTATCCTATTGCTCTACATTTCCCCAGACTAATGCATCTAACCTACAGATCCCTAATACTATGGGCAATTTAGCATGGCCAGTTCACCTAATTTGCACATCTTTGGATTGTGAGAGGAAACCAGAGCACCCGGAGGAAACCCACACAGACACAGGGAGAACATGCAAGTCCACACAAATAGTCACATAAGGAATCAAACTGGAATCCCTGCTGCTGGAAGGCAGCAGCGCGAACCACTGAGCCATTGTGCCAGGCAAATCAGGGCAGGGCTTATACATGGTAGGAATGTTTCTGATCAAAGAGACCTTGTGGTATGGTACACAGTTCATTGAAGGTGAAAATCATAGACAGTGTAGTGAAGGTGTGTTTGGTACTCTCGCTTTCATTCGTCAGGAAATTGAGAAGGAGTTGAGATATCAAGTTGCAGCAGTATAGGACATTGGTTCAGCTACTTTTGGAAAACCATTTAATTCTGGTCTCCTACCTATTGGAAGGATGTTGTGAACCTTGGAAGTGTACAGAACAGATTTACAAGGACGTTGCCAGGGTTGAAGGTTTTAAACTATAGGGAGAAGCTGAATAGGCTGGGCTATTTTCGCTGGAGCAGAGGTTGAGGGGGGTGACCTTACAGAGGTTTATAAAGTCATGAGGGGTGTGGTTAGGGTGAATTGCCAAAGTCTTTTTCCCAGAGTAGGGAGTCCAAAATTAAAGGGCATGGGTTTAAGGTGAGAGGGTAAAGATTTAAAAGGGGCCAAAGGGGCAACCTTTTCAATGTAGAGGATGGTGCTTGTATGGAAGCATCAGAATGATATGTGAATAGGAAGGACTTAGAGGGATGTGGGCCACATGCTGGCAAATGGGACTAGATTAATTTAGAATATTGGGTCAGCATAGTTGAGTTGGACCAAAGGGTCTCTTTCCATAACGTACACCTCTACGACTCTAAGAACTCATAGTATTAGATGCAATATATTGGCATGGATAGGGGATTGGCACTAACTATGGAAGACAGAGTTGAAATAAGGGAGACATTTTCTATGACTAGTGGTGTGCCACAGGAATCAATGTGAGCAATTCAAAAATACATTTAGTTGACGAATGCGAATGACCTATAGCCAAGAATGCAATTGGCACAAAAGTAGGTGAGGATGACAGACAATGTCTGTACACAGATATAGAAAGGTTAACCAAGTGGTCAAAAGTTTAGTAAACGGAATACAAAAGGTGGAGAAATATACTGTCATATACTTGGCAACAAGACGACTGGCTGAACATTACTTCATTGGACAAAGACTACAAATCTATGGAGGAATTATTTGGGAGTATTCGTCCAAGAATCACAAAAAGTTAGCATCCATTTGCAACAGGCAATATGAGAAGCAAATGTTGGTCTTTATTTAAAGAGAGCAAAGAGTATAAAAGTACGAAGGCTTTCCTAAAACTAGACAAGGTACTAGTCAGATCACACCTGGAATACTGAAAAATTTTGGATCCTTGGTGAAGAAAAATATGCATTAACACAGTAGGCACTCCGAAGAAGGTTTACCACATTGATACCTGGTATGGAGGGACCATCTTATGAGGAGAAGTTAAGTAGATTGCATTTGTACTCATTCGAATATGGAAAGCAACTTAATTAAAAAATAAATATTCTTGGGGACTTAACAGCATAGATGCAGAAAGTCTGTTTCCCTCATAGGAGTCTAAGATGAGAGCTATCATCTCAGAATAAGGGCTTGCCCATTTAAGACAGACAGAGATCATTTTCTCCCCTTGGAGGGTTGAGAATCAATGGAATTCTTCAATGGATAGGGCTGCTGAGGCTGGGTCATTACAAATATTCAACACTGAGACAGATTTCTAAGCAGTAAGGGAATAAAAGGTTATGAGAAAAGTCAGGAAATAGAGTTGACGATTATCAGCTCAGCCATGATCTCATTGAATGGCAGATCAGACTTAGTGGCTCAATGGCTTACTTCTGCTCCTATGTCTTACAATCTTAAGAAACCTGGGTTTCAAAAGGTAAAAGCAATAGTTCCTTGAACTAACATTCCTTAAATTAATGTATGTAAGCTTGACGAAATATTTTGGATACTCTTCATACCATATGATGAAAATACAGAAAGAACTATGAGTCAGCAACTTACGTGAAATGGTGATACATATCCTCGAGCCAAGTAGAAGTCACTAATATTATAGTTTAGTATGAATCACCACATTCATAAGACTTTTTTTAAAAAAAACAAGCGTGCAATTATCCAAAATTAATTGAAATGTATTACTTCAATGATGCAATATACCATATTTTCCAAATAACTGCTCAACAATTTCATTTTTAAATACTTCGAATAATTCACTTACTCCCCTGAATTTTTCATATTTCAGTAGAAGCAAAGAGATTACTGCAGTCAACGATATAAAAATGGTGATTATGCCACCACCTTAGATTGATAATTTATATAAAGAATATTTACAACTGAGTTTCAATATGTAATTCTCAGATAACCAGATTGTTCTGTATTTAGTTAAAAATCACATAATACCAGGTTATAGTCAAACAGATTTAATTGGAAACACACTAGCTTTCGGAGCATCACTCCCTCATCAGGTGATAGTTGTGTATTTAAGGATTGCAACTGATCAACAGACAGGTGTTCATTTCAGTAAAAACAATGACTGCAGATGCTGGAAACCAGATTCTGGATTAGTGGTGCTGGAAGAGCACAGCAGTTCAAGCAGCATCCAAGTAGCTTCAAAATTGACGTTTCGGGCAAAAGCCCTTCATCAGGAATAAAGGCAATGAGCCTGAAGCGTGGAGAGATAAGCTAGAGGAGGGTGGGGTGGGGAGAAAGTAGCATAGAGTACAATGGGTGAGTGGGGGAGGGGATGAAAGTGATAGGTCAAGGAGGAGAGGGTGGAGTGGATAGGTGGAAAAGAAGATAGGCAGGTAGGACAAGTCCAGACAAATTATGGGGACAGTTACTGAGCTGGAAGTTTAGAACTAGGGTGAGGTGGGGGAAAGGGGAAATGAGGAAACTGCGGTGTTCATTTCAGTCAGTTACAAACTATTTTTTATGACTACAGTGAGGGAGGATGGAGGAAAACAAATTTAGAAAAGACAGCAAGAATCGGTTTTGTAAAATTAGGCTCAAAGAATACTGGAAAAAATTAACAGTTAGGTCCCAAGAGGAATAAAGTGGTCAGAGAGCGTGTCTTTAGCAGGTCAATATGATGAGCATCATGTGGCTGAAAGGTTTTCTCACAAGTACATAAAATATAGGAGCATTTGGCCCACCGAGTCTGCACTGCCATTCGATCATGGCTGATATGCTGTTCACCTCCACTTTCCTGCCTTCTCCCCACATCCCATCAACCCATTACCAATTAAAAATCTAACTACTCCTTAAATTTACTTAACCATCCACCACATTTTGGAGTAGTGAAATCCACAGATTCATAACCCTTTGCTAGAAGTAGTTTTTCCTTAACTCTGTTTTAAATTTGCTTCCCTTTATCCTAAGGCTATGACCTCTCAGCCTAGAATGCCTGACTAGATGAAGCATCTGCTCCATACTTTTATTATCTTGAGTACCTCAATTTGATCCCCCCTAATTCTACTAAATTCCAGGAAAGTGAAGTTAAGGATTATCAGATTAGGATTAAATCATAAAACTGTTTCTCCTCCTCTGCAGTCCACATTGCTGGCTAGCAAAAACACAAAGAAAATCAAACATGTAAAGTTGCTCCTCATTGGTACAAAGTCTCTCCATTGATCAAGTTTTCAACTGTGTTGCCTCATTGTGACATACAGAAACTTGGCCTATCATGGTATTAAAGTTTCATAGGTTAGAGATTTGGCCTCCAAACTTCCAGGGTACTGGCCAATGCATGTGGATCTGCCCTGGGATACATGGACCATACAAACGTATGGAAAAATAGTTTTCCAACCTAGTGCATACCTTTGGAACATTACAGTGTGTCCAGAAACAGGTTCACAAGGTTGACTCTGGGTTTGGAAGGATTTTCCAATGGAGAAGTTGAATTGGTTGCATTTGCACTCATTGCAGTTTAGAAAGTCCTTATTGAAATATACAATTTTTCAGGGGGTTGGCACAGTAAACATGGAGAAGTTGTTTCCCTTGTGGTAGGATCTAAGATCATTGTGCATGATCAGACTAAAGGGATGCTCATTTAAGACAATGAGGAGGAGGAATTTTGATTCTCAAAAAAGGTAATGAATCTGTAGAATCCTTTTCTGTAGAGGCTGTTTAGACTAGGTTGCTAGATAAAGTCCAACAGGATCAGCCTTTGGAGAAAAAGGCAGGGAAGTGGAGTTAAGGATTATCAGGTCAGCATTAATCATACTGAACGGCAGATCAGTCCAAATGAGTCTAATGGCTTACTGCAATCTTATGGACTAAGGGAGTAAACCCTGGTAAAATATCTGAATAGAATCCAAAGAAGACAGGTATTTCCTGAAATTCCTGCAGACAAGCTGATACTGAATGTTGTGCTTTACACTCCTTTAGCCTTATCTGGAGAAGTCAATAAGGTACCCTGAAATTCAGGCAACCTTGGAACCCCCTAAATTTTAGTTGGGATTCTACCCTGAAGAGGTCACTCCCAGTTTCCCAACTCAAGAAACAACAGTTGAGTGATAAACCAAATCTGACTAGCATGGAGAGCAGTACAGGCTGTCTCAATGGAGGGCTAATCAGATCACAGCAGCTAGATACCACCCACCGAAAGTCAGGCAGCCCCAACAAGTATGGTGCTCATCTACCAAAACCCATCTGCTTCAATGGATCTTTAGAATCTCTGAACAACAAGTGGATGGAATACATCACAACAGGCAAATCAATTCAACAGTAAAACAAAGATGTACTCTGGCAAGCTTGAAAACCAAGATTTATGCACAGCACTGATTAATAACTTTCAGGCAGCTGGTCAAAATGCCTCAAATAATTGATGTTCAGCCTATCAATTTCCATGATAAAGAAGTCAGAAGATGCATAGATACAACAGATTAAGCTACAGTAGAGAACCAAAATCAAACATTACGTGTTTATCTTATGGGAAGAGTTGAAGAAAAGCAGGAGTAAGGTTCTGGTTTGAATGCAAGGAATTTACTACTTTCTATGATAGAATTCCAACTATTTCTCTCTTCACCATCTCCCACACACTGCACAAAAAAAGAATATTCAGACAGAATGGTTTCTCTCCATCTGGCTCAAACTAAATAGGCCCAGTTAACCTAGCAAGTATCTATGCTACAACACTGTCCTCCATAATGCAAGCAGAATGCTGACACAGATCATCTTTGACTCTTGTCTCAAATACCATAACCTGGGAATGCTAAACAATTTACTTGGCTTTGATAATACCATGGGATTTGTAAATCTAACACTTTCAGAACAAACCATATCAGCAAATATACTGGAGATATTCAAGATCAAGTAATGACAGCAATCTGATTATTACCAGACAGGACTCTAAATAACATTCATGATACATGGAACCACCATAATACTGACTGTCATACACATTCATTTCCCAGTGTGCACTATAGTGAAGATGCAAACTTTTGAAAGTTTTTCATTCAAAAGCATGAAGAAACATTTGAGATGGAGTAGATAAAACAGGGTCATGTTCTAGCACAGATTCTCTAGTGGTATATTCTTCTTTTGCTGCTGTCATGTATTTTCAGGTCATCTACTGTGCACCAGAACTAATGGCAATATATTTCATCACTGACACATGCACACTAATATCCCGTTCTGATGATCATCTGCAGTAGATGGAGAAACTTTCAAACCTGTAACGTGGGGTTTAATAATCAACATCATGAAAACAAATGTCCCAGTTCCTATGCTGCCATACTATAGTTTATCCGCACAAATAAGGCAATATTGGAAGTTACTGATAACTTCACATATTTAGGCTCTGCAATCACAAGCCAACTGCCATTTCATGCTGAAATCAATCCTCGCATGCAAAAGCTGCAGCTGAGAAGTCCAAGCTGAGTGAATCCATAAAGCTCATAAGAGCTGAGTAGGACATGCAAGTCCACTCCACCTTTTAATGAGCCATGGCTAATCAGAATCCTCAACTCCACTTTCTTGCCTTTACCAATAACCCTTGATTCCTTTACTGATTAAAAATCTGACTAACTTAGAAGTGAATATACTTCAAAGCTCGGCCTTTACAGCCTCTGCACTAAAAAAAAACAAAACTCACAGATTCATTGCCTTGAGAAAACAAAAATTATAGTTCAACTAATTGGAGACACTGTACACAGTGGTCATGCCCTCTCGTCCAAATCTCTCCCACAATGGAAATCAACCACTTTTCATGCATCCTGTCAAGTTCACCAAGAATCTTGTATGTTTCAATAATGTTATTTCCCATTGTTCTAAGCTACAATGAGCAAAAGCCCAACCTATGCAATCTCTTCTGATAAGAAAATCCCCTCCCATATGTTCCCATAGTAAGCCTTATCTCTGGAAAGCAAAACTATTCATAGTATTTATTCTAGTACTGTTTGACTGATGCACATTACAGTTTTAAAAATACCTCCCTATCTCTACTTTTATACTTAATTTCCTTTGTAACAAAGGCCAACACTCCAATTGCCTTCTCTTTTAACCAATGAACTTGGATGCTACCGTTTTGTGATTTGTGCACAAGGCTTCTCAAATCCCTAAAGATTGTAGCTTTCTGCAGTCTTTCCCCATTCAAATAATATTCAGCTCAGTTGTTCCAAAGATCTTCATTTCTCATTTTTCCCACATGATTCTGTATGCTAAGTTTTTGCCCATTAACTTAATCTCTATGGGTTCTACATCATCTTCCCTACTTGCATTCCCATCTATTTTTACATCATCCACAAACTTGGTAGCATACATTCAATTCATTAACGGTGTGGGGAAAAAAAATATTCATTATGCATTTCTGAAGCCTGAATCCTTAACACACTCCTTTCTAGTGGAGAGATGTTGACAATACATTCTAGGCAGTAGAAAAATCTGAACAACTGGCACCTTTGCTGTCGGAGAAAGATATTCCGATTTTTTTGGCGAAATGCAGAGTGGAATTTAACCAGAGGTGCTCGGACATGCTAATTACATCAGTAGACACTCAATACTAAAGCTACTATGCCAATGACATATATTCAGATAACGGATTCTGATCCAAAGACCTAGAGGTGAATTGAGCACTAGTTCAGTACCTCAATAGTGTCCACACTTCCGTATAAGACATAGGAGTGGAAGTAAGGCCATTCGGCTCATCGAGTCCACTCCGCCATTTAATCATGGCTGATGGGCACTTCAACTCCACTTACCCGCATTCTCCCCGTAGCCCTTAATTCCTTGTGACATCAAGAATTTATCAATCTCTGCCTTGAAGACATTTAGCATCCGGCCTCTACTGCACTCCGTGGCAATGAATTCCTCAGGCCCACCACATTCTGGCTGAAGAAATGTCTCCGCATTTCTGTTCTGAATTGACCCTCTCTAATTTTAAGGCTGGGCCCACAGGTCCTAGTCTCCCTGCCTAATGGAAACAATTTCTTAGCGTCCACCCTTTCCAAGCCATGTATTATCTTGTAAGTTTCTATTAGATCTCCCCTTAACCTTCTAAACTCCAATGAGTACAATCCCAGGATCCTCAGCCGTTCCTCGTATGTTAGACCTACCATTCCAGGGATCATCCGTGTGAATCTCCGCTGGATACGCTCCAGTGCCAGTATGTCCCTCCTGAGGTGTGGGGACCAAAACTGGACACAGTACTCCAAATTGAGCCTAACCAGAGCTTTATAAAGTCTCAGTAGCACATCGCTGCTTTTATATTCCAACCCTCTTGAGACAAATGACAACACTGCATTCGCTTTCTTAATCATGGATTCAACCGGCATGTTTACCTTTACAGAATCCTCGACTAGCACTTCCAGATCCCTTTGTACTTTGGCTTTATGAATTTTCTCACCATTTAGAAAGTAGTCCATGCTTGTATTCTTTTTTCCAAAGTGCAAGACCTCGCATTTGCTCACATTGAACTTCATCAGCCATTTTCTGGACCACTCTCCCAAACTATCTAGATCCTTCTGCAGCCTCCCCACTTCCTCAGTACTACCTGCCTGTCCACCTAGCTTCGTATCATCAGCAAACTTCGCTAGAATGCCCCCAGAGCATTCACTCGTGAGATAGGAGGATGGCAGACACTGACACCCGACCTCTGTAGGAAACGCATTAGAAATGGTCAGAATAAAAAATGACTCAACCAACTGAAAAGATGGTCCAGAGGCAACTGGTCCAGAACAGAGAAAAGAGCTCAGTGAATCATGCACATTCTCAGCCCACTGTCTTCCTCAGCTGCACAATCAGGCAAAGACAGCCAAACCAGAGCTGGGGTCTTCAGCCACACAAAGCAAGGTTTAACAGTTGACTACCATGGTGTAACCATTGTCGTATAGAACAGAATGCTGCCATCACCTCAGTGAAGGAAGGCTTCATTGTGATCTTCACTGGAAAAAACTTGTAGGTATTGCCTTTTAAAAAAAATTCACATGGGATGTGAAAGACAGCTGGTACAATGCATTATATTTTTAATTTTGGAGAACAAACAGAGCTCAAATATTCGTTAACCAAACTTCAGAAAATACATTGACAGTCCCTCAAGACTTTGAAAATGATAGCTCTGTAGGTTGAGGACAAGATTATAGATTGGATCAGATGGTTCATAGAAACGCAAAAAAATTAGCAAGTATAATTAAACAAACAATTTTTAAGATCAGTGTAAGGATCCTGAAGTTTATTGTATTCATTGCTGATCTTAAAAGTGGTACTGTGAGTACAATGTCAGTTAGCACACAAGATTAATGAGGCAATAGGGTTTAAAAACGTTTTCTCGAAAATGATTTACTTACCTATAAGCCCCTTGAAATATGAAATGTATGTTTTACAAAAGAACGTGATTGTACATTTG
Organism: Chiloscyllium punctatum; assembly: GCF_047496795.1. Lineage (NCBI taxonomy): Eukaryota > Metazoa > Chordata > Chondrichthyes > Orectolobiformes > Hemiscylliidae > Chiloscyllium > Chiloscyllium punctatum. Next base: position 32,930,568 of record NC_092743.1, read on the forward strand.
AAGGTTATACAAATACAACACAAGTGTAATACTACAGGCATTTAAGAAAATCAATGAAGAGGAAGGGCCAGTCAGCTCATCTTGGCCACCACCTAAAACTTCACAAGTCACACTTTCTTGCTCTCAATTAGTTACCATAGCACACCACTAAATTCATTACATTGAAAAACATTCAGCCAATATGGCCTTGGCCAAATTAAGATTTTATTTTTAATTCCTTCATGGAACATGGATGTCGTCACCTGGCCAGCTTTGTCACTGATTGGCCAACACTATTAGGATGAGTGGTTATAGAGGTCTTCCTTAGAAGTACAAGCCAGAGAAAATTTGAACTTTATGCATAAAGCTAAGGTAGATTAACCATTGATTTAGTGAAACCATTATACAAACACAAACAGATTAAGTTAGAACATAGAATTTATTCAGTACAGGTACTTGCCTTCAAATTTTTCCCATTTAACATGCATTGCTGAGGTATACAGTAAATAGATCATTATTACTAACATGCAAAGGCCTGAAATACATCAGGATTTTTTTCTGATGCTCTTCCATTGTTTCTTGAGGTTGGTAATTTATTCTGAGATACAGTTCCACAGGTACCAACCATGCTTCAATATATCATCCGAACAACAATTCTTCACAGCTAGATGAGTGTTGGCAGTCTTGACCATCTTAACTCAAGGTGATCAACCTTCAGCAGATATTTATTTACACACATTTCGCGGTGGTTTAAAAAAAAGTTACCAGCGTACATACCTTATACAGCATCTCTTCAACAATTTCAGACAAGCTGAGCTATCTAAATATTTGAATTGGATTGCTCAAACAATTCAACTGTGTTTGCATGCCTAAGATACTTACACTGATTTCAGACTAAAAATTGTGATTTGTTGATCTCTGTTGAACCAGAAAAAAAATTTAGAAGAATTTTAAAAATGTTAAAAAATGTAGCAATGAATCAATATCATCAAGGACAGCCAGATTATAGGCCCCAGTAAAAGCAGACAAGTGACATATTTTGAGAATATACTGAAAGGTACCCAAAATTAACACTAAAATGAGACAAGTATTTGAGATTCGTACTTGACCAAGCTGAATGAAACGAAGAGAAATGATACTATATTACCTTTTTGCCTTCTTGTTTCCTTGCAATAAAACTCACCTGCAATCTTTTGCAATAAAAGCTCATGGGAAAAAAAAATTAAAAAAGTGTTGCAACCAATATGAAAATCTTGGGATTTGGTAGTCAACAATTATTGTAGATTGCTTCTACGTAGTGAATGAAAGTCACCAAAAATACTTAGCCTTAGTATTTTTGTGCCAAAAGTGCAAAATACAATTTGATTTGTTTTAATGAAAAGGGTATTAATTCAATTTCTTGTACATACACACAGCTATTTCTCAGTGCTTCAGAAAGGAAATGACCGGATACTGTTTGGTATACTAATACTGCAACAGTCTCAAAATTACCTCTTTTTGTAACAGTGCTCCATCTTCAAACCATAACTGCAAGGGTCAATGGCTTACATCATTATTAATCTTGATCAATATAATGTTGTAGAAAGAATGAACATATCACACATTGAAAAAGATAGGTGATTAAAATACTGTATTCCATTTCAATTTCTAAATGAAAATTGCATTCAGACTTCCATTTCAACCTGATCCTATGGATAACTATTGTGTAGAGTCTTATACCTACAAGTTACATTATAATCAAGATGGATATTTCCAATTTTATGCTTTATCACTGTTGGAAAGCTCAGCAATATCATTTCAAGGATCTTTCTTTGTAGTACAGGTACCTTTGATAAAGTGCCTCTACAGGGTTAAAGAAACTTCAATCTACACAGCATGAAAAATGAAGGTTTTTTTTAATATAAAGCTTTGGTGACGCGACAACTAGAGTATAACATCCAGTCCTGATAGCACTTCAGGAAGGGTGTGGAGGCATTTGAAGAGAGTGCAGTGGGAATACACAAAACTCCTCCAATCATACAGGATTTTACCCACAAGATAGGATTGGAAGAACAGCAATGCAAACTACCAAGTCTGATAATATCCGTGGGGACAGAAACAGAGTTAACATATCAAACTTAGTCCCAGATAAGAGTCATATGGGCTCAAATTATTTCTGTTGCCAGACCTGCTGAGTTTCCCCAGAATTTCCTGTTTCTATTTCAGATCTCCTGTAGCCACAGCACTTTTCCCTTATTTCATTGAAGAAAATAGAGTTGTAAGAGCAAAAAGAGGTACAGTACACAAGTTTATGACAGGTTTAGTTCGATAAGATGGTCTAAGCTAAACTGCTCCGATTAATGACATATACAGATTTGAATTTTGCACACGTAGTGGAGATATCACACACATTACTGCCAAGAAAATTAGTCAAAGCAGTGGCAATGGATTACTTCCAAAGGAAATTCACAGGCGAGGAAAGAAGAAAATAATGAAAGTGGAAATGATAACAGAAATGAAGCTTGCACTGGATGGGCCAAATGGTCTCCTTTTAGCCCTTATGATTCTGGGCAGGGGAGAGAGGTGGAGTAAGGAATTTCAGAGTTTTGGAGGAAGGGAGAGAAAGGAAGGAAAGTGAGGTAAGGGAGAAAGAAAAGTGAGGTGGTGGCGAAGGGGAAAGGTTGAATGGATTCTAGATCAAAGTGGTGCTGGAAAAAGCACAGCAGTTCAGGCAGCATCTGAGGAGCAGGAAAATCAACGTTTCGGGCAAAAGCCCTTCATCAGGAATATAGAGGCCTTTTACCAGAGTTGGCTAGAATAAAGCTCCCACAAGTTGGGGGGGTTCGTCAGGTAGCGCGCGCACGGGTGAAGGTCAGCGCGCGCGCCCCAGTTGTCGCTTTCGGCGAAAGGAGCGGGCGAACTGGGGAAGAGGAGGACGGTGCAAACATGAAGAGAAAGAAAAGGATGAGGGCCGGGGTGAGCTTGTGGCGGCCTCCTTCGCCCCCGCCCCTCAAAACAAGAACTGGAGGCATCAGTATCGCCGAGATAAATGTCTGTCTACTCACCACTCGAGGAGGAGCCTGACACCTGAGGTAAACTCTCCCCCTGCGGCAAAGACACACAGTTGTCAAACTTTAAAACTATATTATGGATATAAACGAATATCTGAAATACAAAGGGGACGGGAAAATGCTGCAGAATGTTCATCTTTAGTTTAACCTCACTCACCTCTGATGAAGTTAAAGTCACGGCTCCGTTCATCATATTGAATGATAACAAAAGCCGTTAATTTGATTTTTAAATTGAAGCCAAACCGTCGGCTGTTTGCTTTCGCTCCCTCTCTTATAACCTGCACTAAGTGCCGGATGGTGCTTACTGCGCATGCTCCCAGCTCCCCCTCCGGTATCATCACTGTGCGCAAAGTTTGTATAGCAACGTGGTTTATTCTTTTTCTGTGAGCTGGTAGACGAGGACGTTTATTGCTTGGCCCTCGTTGTCCTTGGTTTAGTGCAATGTATCCTTGCTATAATCAAAAATTTGGTAGTGTATTCACATTTTATGATGTTGGTCACCATTGTTTTAATGATGGATTTCTGACACCTAGCAAAGGCTCAAAACTATTCTCAGTTTTCTGATGGTTAACTTTTGACCCCCTCCCCGCTTTGAATTGGATTCCTTTTGGTAGCCTCATGGTATAAAATTCGTCTGAAATACTGAACTCGCTAACCGAGAGATGAGGATGAGATTCTTAGAACAGACAATTGCAAACATCAGGAATTATTCACCTCTGGGATAGATGAAGCAGAGACTATTGTACTTTATATATAATATCTGTGAAAGATAATTGTGAAATTTGTCTCAAATACTTTAGCAAAGAGCTATGATACAGCTGTGACAGGGTGGATAGACTGCTGTAACTGATTCTAAATCAATCACAAACTCAGGCAGCTTGTTAAAAATGTTCAATAGTGAAATTTCAGAAAATGTTTTGACAGTTCATGTCTACATGTGCTGTTCTTGTTTTTAATCTTTTAAAAGAACTATTTGCCACCTAATCAGGATTGTTATATACATTTACTAATATAGACTTGTAAATAACAGACAAATCTTAACATCTTTATATTGTTTAAGGTTTGTTGATAAATTTATTTCAACTAATGAATGATTTTGGTACACAAGCCTTAGTGAATTTATAACATTACTTATATTTAAGTTAATAAAATAATCTCAACAGCAATATAAAATTTGAAAAATTATTGTTCTGAATTAAATGCGCTTTTAAAAAACATCTCTGTCCGAAGGCAGGTCTTTACCAATTATTCCCCTAACCACTGCAAATTACCATGACTTCTTACTAGTTGGGTGGAGAAGAAGATCTTCAGTCTATTATGTTTGAAGCAAGGATCAAATCCTGTGCAGTTGGTATTAACTTAATCAGCACACTGGCATCTAGTCAATTGAGGTCCTCCTCAGGCTTCACACATCGTATATAGTAATGTTGCAATATAATCAGTGGTCTTACAATTATTAGTATGCTATTCAATATCACTGATATCCTAATAAATATAAAACAGAAAGTACTGGCGAAACACAGTAGATCTGGCAGCATCCGTGGAAAGAGAAACAGAGTTAACATTTCGAGTCCTATGTGACTCTTGTTTGGAATTCTAATGATGTGGAGGTACGGTGTTGGACTGGGGTGGACAAAGTTGAAAATGACACAACACCAAGTTATAGTCCTATTGGACTATAACCTGGCGTTGTGTGATTTTTAAGTTTGGAATTTTAAGTACTTCTAATATAATTTGATTTCATTAAAATAAACAACTGCAGATGCTGATGGAATTCTAACTAATACTAATAATTAAATTAAAATAAAGAAATGCAGATGCTGAAGATCTGAAATGAAAACAAGAATTACTAGAGAATCTCAGCAGATCTGGCAGCACCTGTGGAGGGAAAGCAAGTCAATGTTTTGAGTCCAGTGACACTTCTTCAGAACAAATTAATTGATTGCTGCCAACAGTCATGATACCTGTTTCAAGTTCAATAACAAATGCCTATTTCTGTTGTAAGTCATATATCTTTCTGAAAATGAAGTTATCCAAATGTATTTCATAAAAATATTTAAATAGCAATGCATTATTCCCAATTGCTTTCCCAATAATTATCCCTAAAGCAACAAAACATAAACAGATTATCTAGTAATTATCGCATTGTTGTTTGAAGCGACTTTCTGTGCACATATTTGCAGTTATGTTACCTAAATGCAAGTCTTTATTTTACAAAGACAGAATGAAGAATGAGACTATTTTCTCTCATTGTACTGAATGAACACAAGGTGACTGACACGAAGCCTTGGCTTTTTATGACACTATCTCATCATGGATGATAGCAGTTGGCTAACTGACCGGCAAGCAACATCAGGACATTTAGCAGTATGGCAGCAATGGAAGGATGAATGCTGTCATCTTGATAAAGGTCAGCAGTTTTGTGTCTTGTACAGCCGCTCCCCAGGCTGGTACAGCTCAGCAATTTGAGCAACGTGATGGAGAAGAAATGTTTGGACAGATATGGCATTCTGCTAGTTCTCTGAACACTGGTAAACTTGCATGAGAGCAAACTAAAGTTGAATGAGAGTGGTCTGAGTTGAGGCAGCCAAATTGATCTCGTATAGCTTTAGTTTGGGCTTCTACCAATATATTAGCTTCTGCCTCCCTGCAGTGGAAGCTGAGACTTTGGCCACCTGATGCGCTATCGCGGTTGGGATTGTAAATGTTCTACTGCAGTTCACCTCCAATTCTAGGCTGAAGAAATGGGCTCCATCCTCTGCAAAGTCACTTCCATAGTTCTCTATACTCCTTGATGTTTCTTGTAGGCACTCTTCTGTGTCTGCCAATTTATCAAGCACTTCAGTGTGCATACCCAGTGGTTGTTTGGTCGTAGCCTGTGTAAGGAACCACAGAATTTTCCTTTCTGCAGTAAAAACTGGAATAAAAGTTGGACTTACATATGATTAAAAGTTTGTGAATCTGGAATTCATTATCCCAAAGTGTGGTGGATGCTGGGACAGTGAGTAAATTTAAGGAGGAGTTAGGCAGATTTTAAATTTTTAATGGGTTTAAGGGATATAGAGAGAAGGCAGGAAAATGGCGGTGAGGAGCATATCAGTCATGATGGAATGGTGGTGCAGACTTGATGAACTAAATGGCCTAATTCTACTCCTACATCTTATGAACTTATGAAATAGCAACAGAGTTTTGAGATTTGAAAAAATCAAGTGATTTGATTTATTACTGTTATGTTTACCAAGGTACAGTGAAAAATGTTATCTTATGTTGTTTACAGGCACTTCGTACTATACAAGCAAATCAAAGTAACAGAACAGAATGCATGTTTTCAACTGTGAAAGACTTTTTTTTTCAAAGCAGTCAGATTGTTAATTTGAGACAAAGTGGCACAGAAGTATTGAGTTAAGGAAAGACTGCTTACACAATCCTTCAATTGGTTGAATTACAGTTTGTTACAGATCTGTAAGTGCACGGCAGCCAGAGACCGTCAGCGTTGGTAAACAGAAAACATTTCTCTCTCATTTCTCCCAAAAGGTCTGAAAAGAAGAAAAAACCAAGAAACGTAAAAAAAATTCTAATATCAGAAAAGATCTTAGTCCACCAGATCAACCATCACTTTAGAGACAGCAACTTATCATCATGCTAAAGGCAAAAGTAACTGTGAGAGACAGTTTAAACCTCCCTTGAGATCTGGAAGTTTGATCCTGAGAATATTATTCTTTTCATGTTGATATTTTCCTACCCATTCCTACCCGGTGGAATTGCCTGCCAGATTAGTTGAAATATTGGCAAAGCATCTGGGACTAGTAGAAAGGCAAGGGACACTGGGCATACCAATTGGTGAATCACTTGATTTAGCAAAGGTTCAATTATGGTTAAAGCAGTGTGAAAATGATAAAGAATTGAGCCAGTTTGAGATAGAAAAGGAATTTAAGAAACAGAAGGTGGAGATGTCAAAGTTTGAATTTCAATTCCAGAAAGAAGAGATGGAGAAAGAACTAACATTTCAGGAGAGAATATGATGAAGGAAAAGGAAACCAAATGGAGAGATAAAGGGAATACAATCTTAAAATGATGCAGTTAGATAAGTAACTTCAGATGCTATAGTCAGAATCTAAACGCTTGTCACATAAATAGTCTTTGTCAAAAGGAAAGGTAGCTCCATTTTTCTTCAACTGACTATATTAAAAGCTTCAGGAATAGCTCAACTTCTTTCACCAAAGAACAACACCGTTTTCCTTCAGATAATGTAACAAAAGCTAAAATGTGAATAAACAGGATAAGTGAGAAATATATCCCAGTTCTGTTGTACAAAGTACTTAAAAATTTGACTTGTCTGGAACAATGGTAGTTTTTAAAAAATAAGGTAAAAACAATGACTGCAGATGCTGAAAATCAAATACTGGATTAGAGGTGCTGGAAGAGCACAGCAGTTCAGGCAGCATCCAACGAGCAGCGAAATCAACGTTTCGGGCTATTCCTGATGAAGGGCTTTTGCCCGAAACGTTGATTTCGCTGCTCGTTGGATGCTGCCTGAACTTCTGTGCTCTTCCAGCACCTCTAATCCAGTTTTTAAAAAATGCCCATGGAGTTACTCCTAGATAATTTGGTTGGAGTGAAAGTTATAATTTTGCCGGTAATCACAGAAGATCCAAGTGAAGTTAAAGGACTGTATTGTTTCAACATATGTTGTGAGCAAAGAAATAGCTAAACAAAAGTCACAAACAGATGTCAGAGTAGGCAAAACTTTCTTTAAGAATGGCATGATTCAAAAGGTGATTTTCATGCCTTTGCCAACTGAAGCTAAGAAAACAGATCCAGAGTTAATAAAGTTAACACTGTTAGATCACACTTAAAGTTGGACTGAGGGAGAAATGAAGTATTATTGTATTAGAATGGGAGTTCTGATAAGGAAGTGGAGTCACCCTCATAGAGCTGTGGATGAGCAAAGACTACTTGTTCGTAAGATCACACCACTGTCTTGAATCATGAGATATTGCAAGTAGCATAGGAAATTCTTAGAATATGTAGGAATATGGAAAACTCAGACATTTTCCCTAGTCAAGACTTCATAATGACATAGTGCAGTTCTGTAACTTATGCAATGCGTGTCAAGTAATGGGAAAACCTAAACATGTAATAAACAGGCACATTTAATATCCATATCAGTTTCTGAAGAATTATTCAGTCAAATATTAATAGATTGTCTAGGGCTATTATGAAAAAAGCAGGACACTAATACATCTTTACAATTATGGATATGACAATACAATTCCCAGAAATTGTACCTTTAATGGCAATTACGACGAAAGTAGAAACTTTAACTTAGTTAGTCTTGACTTGTTATGGATGACTAATTAAAATACAATCAGATCCAGGTTCTAACTTTAGGTCTGAAATGTTTCAGGCCAAAAAAAGCAATTTGATATAAACTAGTTGAAGTCCACTGCCTATCACCTGCAAACAGGAAGGTTTGATGAAATTCTACTTTAAAAAAAAATTGAAATGAATTGTCACAAATGCTCATAGGACTGGGGCAAAGGATTAGATTTCTTAGTATTTGCTATCAGAGATTCCTGAAATTAATCTGCTGGGTTTAGACCATTCAAATTGATCTGTGGTTGTGAGGTAAGAGGTCTGTTAAAATGAATCGAGGGCAAGTTTTTAAGGCAAAAAATGAATTCTCAATGTTGAATTATATGCCAATATTTCTAGAAACACTGACTTTGAAAACTCTTCAGGCACTGATGAGCCGATTAATATTTCAAATAGGAAACAAATTGTTAATGTTATACCTTTACAATGTGAACCTCTGAAAGTGTGATTCATTGATCAACACAAGGTAATTAGGAGGTTTAGTAAAGAATCTGGTAGACACTCCTGATTATAGGAGGATGAAGCAGATATGTCACTCAAATATGTTAAAGCAGTAGCATTGTTGGGAGGAGGATAAGGAAGAGCAAGTATATCAGATGGTAAGAGTAGTGGAGGGTATCAGGGAGAGGAAGATAGAAGGATAGTTTAGAAAACAAGCATCCTCCAATTCACTAGCTTGTACTGTACTTAAATACTGAAACAGACAATATATTTTCATGCTTCGAGGAATGTACTGGGGAGATCTAATAAGATTATTTACAAAACATAAGGATATTTCTAGAGATGCAGCTGGATGTATTGTTACAACCATGCCCCAGGTAAGATTCTCCAATTTGTAATGATTCCAGGCAGGATATCCTAAACTATTAACTTGCCAGCTGAGTCTCTTCCTCTTTAATCGATTCAAGGTAGCACTGACACAGGGCGTCTCTTTTTGAGATTTCTACAGCAGATCTTACTCTCACATTTCTTATAATTATTCTGCATTTTTAAACTTCACCTTCTTTGCAGCCATAACTTTGTGTTTCTTGCTCTGTTCTCTAACCTTATGATATTTGCACAGTCTGATCTGCACGTATTGCACCCAAAACAAAATTTTTCACCATACCTAGATAGATGTGACAATAATACAACAAATAATATCAACCATCTCCTCATTTATTTGCAGCAAGGCTAATCTAAAAAGTATTCCTTTTCTTGTATACCTTTTTCCAGACCATACAAACTTAACCAGGACTTTTTGATGTAACAGAGTGAGTTTATTAATTATTACACATAAGAAATATATTAAAACACCGCACATACATCGATTAGAAATAAGAGGCAAGTCCAAAAAGATAATAGTTAAAAAATAAAGTTATATAGATCAAACTCTGAATCATTCACAAAGAGCAGTTAGCTGAACATGGTGGGCATTGTGGAGGTAACTGGTAGCATTTATGTAGGTAGTTGAAGAGTTGATTTCAAGATCCTTAGTTTCGCAAATTGCTTGAAATTCAGTAGTTGTGATTCTTTTTGATGCTGATTAAATTCCAGCACTGAGAGTGACAGAGTTATTTTGTTGTCTTGTTTCCTTTGGTGTGGTTTGCAGAACTCAGGCATGGTCTTTACCTGAAACACAAGGGTGATTAAGGGGTAGTTCCTCAACTGTGACCTTTACAGTATCTAACGATCGATGTTTAGTTCCACGAACACATTCCAGTAGAGTTGGAAATTTAGAGAGAATATCACAAAATGTGTCTGCAGTTTGGCACCTAATCTGCAGGACGTGGTTTGCTGTTAAGCCAGGGGTCATCAGTAGCCCCTCATTTTTATTTGTAGTCAGACAAGCTCACAGTGAAATCTTTTTTGACTTGCCTCTTCCTCCCTTTTGAAGTGGAGGTACTAGTGCTGGACTGGGGTGGACAAAGTTAAAAAACACACACCAGGTTATAGTCCAACAGGTTTATTTGAAAATATAAGCTTTCGCAGTATAGCTTCTTCATCAGGTAGCTAGTGGAGCAAGACAAAAGGACACAATTTTTATGATGAAAGATCAAAGTGATGTATTAAACAAACCTAGATTGCTGTTAAGTCTTTAATCACTTAGAATGGGAATGCAGGTTTCAATTGATTGATGTGTAAATCCCAGAATTTCTTTCAAGGCACAGATCTGAGATAAGTTAAAGTTTTCAGTATCTGTCCCTTCTAGAAAGAGATTGTGCTGTTTCCTCCTCCATTTCTATGACCTCTTATTGCTCACTGATGTTAAATGTGATGTTAAATCCAAAATGTTATATCTAGGTGAGTGTTTGAATAAGGCAAAATAGCATGAGGGTGAGTGAATAAGATGGATGAATGGTCTATCAGAAGATACCATGTTGCTCATTGGATGTTTTGTACTGAGCACCTCTGAGCAAAGTGTAAGAAACAGTGCATAAGTTTAATTTATAGTCTAGAGGCTTAATTGTTTACATGCATTTTGTAAGATTTTACAACCCTTGAAATATAGATGGAGATTAGTTGTTCAATGCATTAATGTATGTGCACCAACAAAGTGTAGCAGGAGTATTAAACTCAAGCAGGAAATTCTGCAAGACTGTTGGAAACTGAGTTTAGGGAACACGAGTTTGCTCTGAAGTTAAAGTAATAGTGAGTTTAGTTTGTAGATTGATTTAGGTGTCTCAGAAAGAGATACCAGCTGAAGAAAGAGCATCTTGTGATGCATAGACATTTGCCAGAAGGAAACAATTACAACTGTGAAAGTTGAGCAAAACGACCATGGTGTGAAACAAGTGATACGTTTTCTTTGGGGTTTTAGTGTTTGTAAAGATTTTTCTAGGATAAAGGGAATAGTAAGTTTAAATCCTTATCTGTGTTTGTCGTACAACTTTTCCAAAATTTTTTTCTCATACAATATAGCTCATGTTCTTCTTGATTAACAAACATTTTATTCCATATCTTAAAAGTACATTAGTGGATTTATGTCCCATAAATGATCTCCACAGCTGAATAAAAACAAAGTTAGAATCTATCAAATAAGTTCAGGATTGAAATTGATCAAACATTTTAAAATTAAAAACCTGTGAATCCTTCGAGAAACAAGTATGTGAAGGTACTGGCATAGGACTATGAGTTGCTGTGAAGTATATTACAGGGTTTGAAATTTTCAAATGGTTTTTGCTGTTGCTCAGACTTTTCTGGGACTAAAAAAATGTAACAATGACTTGTTTGAAATCTTGGACTAATGTTAAACTGAAAGAGTGGGCAAATTGAAGGTAGAAATAAATGCAGGATCTTGTAAAGGTAATATGGTTAAGGTGATACCCAGCATTTAGAACTAAAATGAAGCAAACTTTAAATTGATGTGTCACAGCTAGAAGTAGCTAAGGTTCTGGTGTATAGAAAATAACTTAAATTGGAGGAATAAAAAAAAGTGAAAAGAAATGTTAATTAGTAAGAGAGCAGGAAGGAAACACAAGAACAAAAAAACTGGATTTTAAAAAGGGAGAAGTAAGAAAAGGAAAGTGAAATGGAAAGCTCAACTGGGAAGAAAGGCAAAAGAAAATGAAAGACAAATGGACATGTGAAATATTGAAATCCACAGAAAGGAAAATCGGACAATGGACTTAGCTAAAGAAAAAAAATTTAAGAAAGGGGAGATAGTAGTTCAGAGGATGATTCTGATTCCACTGAGAAATTATTTAACTAAAAGTGTTCATTTAGTGCATCAATTTACAGAGGATAGAATTGAATGATAACTGAAAAGTTGAAGTGGCCAAAAAATGTTTGAACCTTAACATTACATAGTGTTCTGATAGTTATAGCTATGAATGTATATACCAGTCTGTGCACAGCAGTGTGCAGATTATAAAAGATTATAAAAGATTGTGAAAGGGCAATGCTCCATCTTATAAGCTTGTCTCTGAATTAAAATGTAGAACTATAAAAAGAACCTAATCAGACATCAGTTGAATTTGTGAAAGAAATTAAATGTTATGGGATGAGTGCTTTCAATCACTGAAGTTAGAGAAAAAAAGGGCATACATGGGAAATCATGATTATGAACGAGTTCCAAATAGTATTTTGATTATCATTAAGGCCTGGACAAGGATCCTCAAATTGTTTCAGTTCCAATTGGAATGCAATAAATAGTTAGATTCCTGGGTGAGGAGGGATAAACAGGTTCTATGTCTTTTTTCTGTCTGATCATTTGGTTGCAAAAGTCAAATTAAAAATTCCTTCCTTCCTTGATATCTTCACCCCTGACCAAAATGAAAAATATGTTTGAAAAGGACACAATTTAACCAGGCTTTCCTGAATTAATATAGAATGAAGATTACTCATTATTAACACAAAACAAATTAGTAACACAACACAAATACAGACCGATTAGAAGTTGAATAGAGTCCAAAAATATAACATTTTACAAAAGAGACACATGGATCAGTCTCAGATTTGTTTGAGAAAAGTGTATAGTTGAAAATTATGGCCACTGTAACTTTACAGCCATTTTTAATAGACATTAACAGGAGTAATTTTTTGATTCTTGTTATTGTAGGCTGATTGAAGTTTCTTTGTCTTAATTTCTTTTAAAAACTAGCTTGTTGTCCTTGGAGTGAGAGAGTCTTCCTTTTGCCTGGCTGCTGGCTAGCTAACTTCTAGCACTCAGCATGAGAAGCAGGTCTTTAGCTGGTAGGGATAACTATTGAATAATTCTTCAACTTTGTTAATGCTTGAACCTGGTATGGTATACACAAGAAATTTCAGTCCCACTCCAGAGAGTTGAAACTGGCTCTTTAACCTACTGTATGTTCTTCAAAGGGAAAACGCAAAATGTATTTATACTTTAGGACATAACCTGTCGGAGGTGAATTGCTATTGAGTAGAAAGTTGTCAACCTATGTAATCACGAGATCACAATGAGAAATTCCCATTGCTCCGTGTGTTTTTTAACACTAGTTATTTTATCTATGTAGTATTCCTCTTTCAGAAAAAAACATTTCTATAATTTATAGCCATCTCTGAATATTTCCATTAATCTGGAAGAACAAATCTAGGCTTGTTTTGTGAGGACAGTGCAGGAGAGAGAGAGAGAGAGAACCTGCACAGTTACTGCCTTTGCTGTTTTTGAATTCATGTGTCACTGGACATCGGAGTGCATCTGGGAAAATTAACAAACAGTGAATTTCACAACTAATCTTGGAGGAACCGGTTTGGGCAAAATTCACAACACAGAATCAGCTAAGTTAATTGTTGTTTTAAGTCTGTCCAAGAGAAAGGCTGTATTAGTGAGTTCAGTGGGTTTTTTCCTTGACTATATGTTTTTGGAGATAAGTCTCTTGATTAAACTTAAAATATAAGCCATAACTATTAATTTAACCTGGTGCAGTGTTTTGTAGAGGAATAAAACTGTGTTATTTTCTGGGTCTGTAGATTGTGAAGGAACAAAAATGGCCTTTGCAGTGATATGTACTTCTTGTCAGATGTGGGAGTTTAAAGAGAGTTTAAGGGTTACTGCGGATTATATCTGCCATAAATGCTGTTGGATGCGAATCTTATCAGATCGAATGGATCGGTTGGAGAGACAGACAGAAGTGATGAGGAATTTGCAACAGCAACAGTACGTGATGGATGGCAGTTATAGGAAGGGGGGAAAGTCTCAGATTCAGTCACATAGATGGGTTAACTCCAGGAAGGGTAAGAGAGGTCGGCCCACCTAGGGCAGGAGTCTTTTGTGGATATACCCATTTCAAGCAGGTATGCTGTTTTGGAAAATGTAGGGGGTGATGGATTCTCAGGGGAATGTAGCACAAACAGCCAAGTTTCTGGTATTGAAACTGGCTCTAATGCAATGAGGGGTGTGACGGCATCTAAGAGATCAATTGTATTAGGAGATTCTGGAGTCCGAGGTACAGACAGATGTTTCTGTGGCCAGCAGAGAAAAAGCAGAATGGTGTGTTGTTTCCCTGGTGCCAGGATCAAGTATGTCTCAGAGAGAGTGCAGAATGTTCTCACGGGGGAGAGGGGCCAGCAAGAGGTCATTGTCCACATTGGAACCAACGATATCGGAAGGGAAAAGGTTGAGATTCTGAAGAGAGATTACAGAGGGTTAGGCAGAAATTTAAAAAGGAGGTCCTCAAGGATGGCAATATCAGGATTACTCCCAGTGCTATGAGCTAGTGAGGGCAGAAATAGGAGGATAGAGCAGATGTGTTGAGGAATTGGTGTATGGGAGAAGGATTCACATTTTTATATCATTGGAATCTCTTTTGGGGTAGAAGTGACCAGTACAAGAAGGACGGCTTGCACCTAAATTGGAAGGGGACTAATATACTGGCAGGGAGATTTGCAAGGACTGCTTGGGAGGATTTAAACTAGTATGGGGGGTGGGGGTGGGGGGAGGGGCGTGGGACCCAGGGAGATAGTGAGGAAAGAGATCAATCTGAGACTGGTACAGTTGAGAACAGAAGTGAATCAAAGTCAGGGCAGGCAGGGACAAGATAGGACTAATAAATTAAACTGCATTTATTTTAATGCAAGGGGCCTAACATGGAAGGAAGATGAACTCAGGGCATGGATAGGAACATGGAACTGGGATATCACAGCAATTACAGAAGCATGGCTCAGGGATGGGCAGGACTGGCAGCTTAATATGCCAGGATACAAATGCTACAGAACGGATAGAAAGGGAGGCAAGAGAGGAGGGGGAGTGGCATTGTTTGATAAGGGATAGCATTACAGCTGTGCTGAGGGAGGACATTCCCGGAAATACATCCAGGGAAGTTATTTGGGTGGAACTGAGAAATAATAAAGGGATGATCACCTTATTGGGATTGCATTATAGACTCCTCAGTAGTCAGAGGGAAATTGAGAAACAAACTTGTGAGGAGATCTCAGCTATCTGTAAGAACAATACGGTAGTTATGGTAGGGGATTTTAACTTTCCAAACATTGACTGGGACTGCCATAGTGTTAAAGGTTTAGATGGAGAGGAATTTCTTAAGTACGTACAAGACAATTTTCTGATTCAGTATGTGAATGTACCTACTAGAGAAGGTGCAAAACTTGACCTACTCTTGGGAAATAAGGCAGGACAGGTGACTGGGGTGTCAGTGGGGGAGCACTTTGGGGCCAGTGACCATAATTCTATTTGTTTTAAAATCGTGATGGAAAAGGATAGACCAGATCTAAAAGTTGAAGTTCTAAATTGGAGAAAGGCCAATTTTGACGATATTAGGCAAGAACTTTTGAAAGCTCATTGGAAGCAGATGTTCGCAAGTAAAGGGACGGCTGGAAAATGGGAAGCCTTCAGAAATGAGATAACAAGAATCCAGAGAAAGTATATTCCTGTCAGGGTGAAAGGGAAGGCTGGTAGGTATAGGGAATGCTGGATGACTAGAAAAATTGAGGGTTTGGTTAAGTAAAACAAGGAAGCATATTTCAGGTATAGACAGGATAGATCGAGTGAATCCTTAGAGGAATATAAAGGAAGTAGGAGTATACTTAAGAGGGAAGTCAGGAGGGCAAAAAGCGGACATGAGATAGCATTGACAAATAGAATTAAGGAGAATCCAAAGGGTTTTTACAAATATATTAAGGACAAAAGGATAACTAGGGAGATAATAGGGCCCCTCAAAGATCAGCAAGGCAGCCTTTGTGTGGAGCCACAGAAAATAGGGGAGATACTAAATGAATATTTTGCATCAGTATTTACTGTGGAAAAGGATATGGAAGATATAGACTGTGCTGGATGTCTTGAAACGGTTAAAGATAGATAAATGGGCGGCACGGTGGCACAATGGTTAGCACTGCTGCCTCATAGCGCCAGAGACCCGGGTTCAATTCCCGCCTCAGGCGACTCTCTGTGTGGAGTTTGCACATTCTCCCCGTGTCTGCGTGGGTTTCCTCCGGGTGCTCCGGTTTCCTCCCACAATCCAAAAATGTGCAGGTTAGGTGAATTGGCCATGCTAAATTGTCCGTAGTGTTAGGTGAAGGGGTAAATGTAGGAGTATGGGTCTGGGTGGTATACGCTTCGGCGGGTCGGTGTGGACTTGTTGGGCCGAAGGGCCTGTTTCCACACTGTAAGTAATCTAAAAAAAATCTAAAAAAAATCCCCACGACCTGATCAGGTGTAACCGAGAACTCTGTGGGAAGCTAGAAAAGTGATTGCTGGGCCTTTTGCTGAGATATTTGAATGATCAATATTCACAGATGAAGTGGTGGAAGACTGGAGGTTGGCAAACATGGTGCCACTGTTTAAGAAGGGTGGTAAGGACAAGCCAGGGAACTATAGTCCAGTGAGCCTAACCTCAGCGGTGGGCAAGTTGTTGGAGGGAATCCTGAGGGACAGGATGTACATGTACTTGGAAAGGCAAGGACTGATTAGGGATCGTCAACATGGCTTTGTGTGTGGGAAATCATATCTCACAAATTTAATTGAGTTTTTTGAAGAAGTAACAAAGAAGATCTTTGAGGGCAGAGCAGTAGATGTGATCTATATGGACTTCAGTAAGATGTTCGACAAGTTTCCTCATGGGACACTAATTAGCAAGGTTAGATCTCATGGAATACAGGGAGAACTAGCCATTTGGATACAGAACTGGCTCAAAAGTAGAAGACAGAGGGTGGTGGTGGAGGGTTGTTTTTCAGACTGGAGGCCTGTGACCAGTGGAGTGCCACAAGGATTGGTGCTGGGCCCTCTATTTTTGTCATTTACATAAATGATTTGGATGTGAGCATAAGAGGTACAGTTAGTAAGTTTGCAGATGACACCAAAATTGGAGGTGTAGTGGACAGCGAAGAGGGTTACCTCAGATTACAACAGGATCTGGACCAGATGGGCCAATGGGCTGAGAAATGGCAGATGGAGTTTAATTCAGATAAATGCGAGGTGTTGCATTTTGGGAAAGCAAATCTTAGCAGGACTTATACACTTAATGGTAAGATCCTAGGCAGTGTTGCTGAATAGAGAGGCCTTGGAGTGCAGATTCATAGCTCCTTGAAAGTGGAGTCGCAGTTAGACAGGATAGTGAAGAAGACATTTGGTATGCTTTCCTTTATTGGTCAGAGTATTGAGTACAGGAGTTGGGAGGTCATGTTGCGGCTGTCCAGGACATTGGTTAGGCCACTGTTGGAATATTGCATGCAGTTCAGGTCTCCTTCCTATCGGAAAGATGTTGTGAAACTTGAAAGGGTTCAGAAAAGATTTACGAGGATGTTGCCAGGGTTGGAGGATTTGAGCTATAGGGAGAGGTTGAACAGGCTGGGGCTGTTCTTCCTGGGGCGTCGGAGGCTGAGGGGGGACCTTATAGAGGTTTACAAAATTATGAGGGGCATGGATAGGATAAATGGACAAAGTCTTTTCCCTGGGATCGGGGAGTCCAGAGCTAGAGGGCATAGGTTTAGGGTGAGAGGGGAAAGATATAAAAGAGACCTAAGGGGCAACTTTTTCATGCAGAGGGTGGTGCGTGTATGGAATGAGCTGCCAGAGGATGTGGTGGAGGCTGGTACAATTGCAATATTTAAGGGGCATTTGGATGGGTATATGAATAGGAATTGTTTGGAGGAATATGGCCGGGTGCTGGCAGGTGGGACTAGATTGGGTTGGGATATCTGGTCGGCATGGACAGGTTGGACCGAAGGTTCTATTTCCATGCTGTACATCTCTATGCTCAGTGACACAGACTATATGTCTAAAGTACATCAATTTTCCTATAGGTGGCAATGTAAGATAAGTGTTCACCTGCAACAGTATAACTGAAAAATGCAGCTACTGAGAAAGTGGTTAGACATTAGTTGTAATGTGTTTTTTCACTGCATTTCTTTCTTTAGCGTTGTGAATTTCCAATCAGATATGTTGCAGAGTGAATGAGAGGGAAACATGGGTGTGGGCTTCAGCCTAGGCTAGACAAACTGTTCCTTGAACCCTCAGCAAATTCAGTCCAATGTATATTCATTTTTCTTTACTGTCATTTTGGCCTGTTTAATTTCATGTGTCTGGCAGTTTGGAGAGGACATTTCTTTAAACTCTGTTTCCTCATTAAAGGATAAATCCTAAATCAGAAATGGTACAGAATGAGCTCATTCAACTAATATTATGATAAGCTAATAACTTCAGATCAATACAAATTAATGGGAACATAGCATAAAAAGGCAATTCTGGAGACTTTATGATGCTGTATCCACATTTTATGATTTACAAAGGCAAATATCTTGAACAATCAGTAACTTAGGAAACAATTCTTTGGGTTTCTTTTTGTAACACAGGTAATTGTGAATTTTTTTTGTATGTAATAAAATCATGAACACCTTTTTTCAGAACAGAGGAGGTCTTCACTAATATAATTCATAGAATCAGAATGGTTACAGCCTATTCGAAAGCTGTTTGGCCCACTGAGTCCATGAATAAAGTCAGTTTGCTTATCTTCTGAAGGTGAAAGTGAGGACTGCAGATGCTGGAGATCAGAGTTGAGAGTGTGGTGCTGGAAAAGCACAGCAGGTCAGGCAGCATCCGAAGAGCAGGAGAATCGACGTTTTGGGTAAGAGCCCTTCATCAGGATAAAGACCCCACTATCATCCTCACAGGGAGCAAGAGTCTCAGAACTGTTAGACAAGCTCAAGTGATGTGTTTCTTTGATCCTGGATCCCTCTACTTGCCTCTCTTCATAGTCACACCCTCCTGTTTCTGACCACTGACCGAATTCGAAGTAGTTAATCTAAGGGGTGTGACTGCCTCCTGAAACACTGTCCAGGTAACTCTGCCCCTCCCTGGTGTGTTGCAGTATTCAAAGCTCAGACTCCAACTCATCAGTTCTGAGCTAGAGTTCCTCAAGCAACCAACACTTGCTGCAGAAGTTATTCTGAATTGCATTGGATCCAACAGCTCTCTCATCATTCATCATCTGGCCCTGCATTTCTATTTTATTTGCTTAGTTCTTAATTAGATTTATAAAACTGTTATACTGGTCTTTTAGGTTGTAACCTGTAAATAATTCCCCTATTTACTTTGAATCTGAAAGTAACTTATGAATAGTCAAATTAGTAGCTATTACTAACCAATGAAGAGAGATTGAACAAATATTGCTTAAAGTCTCTGGAATTTGGTAGAATGAGAGCAGATCTAATTGAGCTATATAAGGTGTTGAAGGGGATTGACAAAGACCACAAGTTATATGGACAGGAGTAAACTCTTTCATTCCTTAAGCCTGCTCCATTATTCAATATGATCATGGCTGATCTGACACTCCTCAATTTCATTTTCCAGGCGTCTCACTATAATCCTTCATCTTTTCCCTCATGTTTTAAGAAATTACAGTATTGGAAATTTTTCAGTTTTTACTATGTCATTCTGATGCTGTAAAAATGAATTCAAGGGTACAGAAAATACAGAGAGGAACAATTTTAACTATGTTCACAAATTGCCATAAAAATCACATGTATAAATTTGGGTTCTGCTGTTCTTATAATTAAGATTTCCTGCCCAGTCTGAAATACAGAATACTCACATTCACTCTTCTTTTAAATGGAGAAAACTGTAACTATGCTAACGAAATCATAGAGTTTGGTGAAGGCATCACTCAATTTAGGAGGTGAGAATATTTAAGGATAGGATCAGAAAAAGGACAAAGTGATTTGAATATGAATTTCCTCAATCTTTTATATTGAAAATTAGCATTGTTTAATAGTAATTGGCAGACCTTTTGAAAATTTCGTGGTCAGTGTGTTTACTTTGGAAACCAATAGAATTTATGGTACTCAGAGGGTCTGAGAACTGTCCAGAAATGTTGAGTTCTGATTTTAAAAAATCATCCTGAACCATTAACTGTATTACTCCCTTCACAGTTGCTCCTAGATCTGCTGAACATTTCCATCATTTTCTGTCTTCATTAGTTTACGACAGCTTGTGTGACAATCGATAGAGGGCAGTAACATTCCATTATGAAAGTATCTCACAAAAGTTCAATGTCAGGAATGTGGCAATACAGGAGACAAAGACAAATTATGCAATCCAAATGGAATAACTTGTATGTAAAAGAACAGGTAATGACATTGAGTGACAGACTGAAAGACAGAGAAATAAGAGATAGTAAGTATGAGAATGAGAGAGAGAGCTAGAAGGACACATAAATTGATAGGGAGAAATTGGAAGACAGAGAGAGAGTGGTCGCTAAGCTGAGACTGAGAATTAAGGCAAACATAGATAAACAAAGGTTAAGACCTTTGGTCTGCAGGTTGTTAACTAGACAAATGATCCAACATCTGCATCAAGACTCTGAAACTCCAGGGGCAAGGACTTCCATGGGAATTGCGTAGGATGTTTGAACTTTTGATGGGCAATTCCTCTGCTCTGTGAATCACACCACAAGCGTGTCTGACATTGAACTAGACGGTTACAGGATTGCATTGTGGGGGGTGGCATTAAATTCCAGTTATAGTACAAGTGTCTGAGATGAATTGATACAGGCAGATGTAATAATCATACAGAGATGCAAGGGAGGTTTAGAATCTGAGAGTGACAGATAAACTGTTAAAGAACACTAACTACCTGATGAAGGAGCAGCGCTCAGAAAGCTAGTACTTCCAAATAAACCTGTTGGACTATATCCTAGTGTTGTGTGATTTTTAACCTTGTTCACCCTGGTCCAACACTGGCACCTCCTCATAAAGGACAGAGACAGAGATGTGGGTTGGAAAAGGAAGGGAAGACTAAACTAAAACAAAGCCAGTGCAATGGATGGAAGAAACAATGGAAGCTACTTAGAGAAATAGATGGAGAAAGTCATAAAGAGAAATGAAAGAGTGAGGTGTAGCTGTAAACAGAACATAGACAATGAAACGTGTTGGAGTCATAGAGTACAAAAAGAACAGTATAGTTGATATGACTGGACAAGATTTAAGAAACAAAGCGAGAGTAAAAGAAAAAGCTTGACAGAATAGGCGAGATATAGATCAAAGACAGAAGAACAAAGAGGAACACTTTTTTTTTAAAAATGATGAAAAGGTTGTCAGACCAAGATAAAAGCAGTTAGTGTTAGCGAGCCAGAATGGCTCTGGCAGTGAATTTTCCACTTTGCATAAAGATTATTTGAAACAATGACAGGACTATTTGTTTTCCATATGAAATTTCCGATTTGGTTCTTTTTACCATTTCCTACTCATTTTCTACTCTGATTTCCTGAAAGTTTTGACGATTGAATGGTGGAATTCCAACTACTCTTCACAACCTTATTCGGTGGCAGTTTTCTAAAGTGTGCATTTTTGCAATGAATATCAGGAGGGAGGTTATTTGGCCATAGGTGAAGGGAGGCATTAGAGCTGAGCCAGTTACTAGCCACCCCAAGTATGATAATTAAAAGCAGGAATTTTGTTTTCCTAATCTGTTAGTGCTGTGTCCTCATCACCACATTAGATGACATTAAATTTGGCATTAAAAAGTAATTGCTTCAATAAGATGTTTTCGTAGAACCCTGTACACATGCGTTTTCTGCACTTTCAGATTGTGACAAAATTATTGGAGTCATCTAAGATGAGGGAACTCCCGAGGGCACCCTCTCAGAACCACCAGTGCCTGTATGTCTGACTGTTTTACTGACAGAATTATTGCTCTCGTCTTTTTTCCAGTTTCTGCTAAGTACTTCAGTACATATACAAAAACTAATAAGTAGCAGAGGAATTTTACATTAATGTGTTAAATAATGTCACTACCTATCATTTTTAAGATTAGAAGAGCAGCGTCTTGCGTATTTAAGCAAGAATGCAGGAGAATTAAGTTGGAAGCTGAAACAAAATAACATTGGAGGTTAGAAGCATTTTTAAGAGACAATAAAGAAAGAAACATGTGATACAGTACAAGATCTAGATAATAGTGGCTGCATAAAGAGGTCAAAAATAACCTACAGGCCATTTCAAATAAACATTTCAAAAGAATTATGAACTAATCTAGCTAATTGTAGCTACCCCTAAACTGAGGAGGTTAAACAAAGGTCAATTCTAACTATTGTAAATTTCAGGCTTTATGAGCAATTAGCATATTTTACTTAGCATACTGGTACATTTTAAAATAATGAGCACATGCTGAATGCAATACTTTTGCGCAGAGTCAGAGATCTCCTACTGCATTATTTTCATAGAGTCCAAAAATATGCTGTTCAGTAAAGATATGAATGCCAGACCATGTAATATGGAATGTGGATTGTGGCATTTTGATGCTCAAACATTTAACTGTCATTAAGCAAGCATAACTTAGATCAATTGAATGTAATTATTGTTTAGACAAGAAACTTTCCATTTAAGAATATGCTTGCTAGGTTGCAGATACAAATCAACCAGATTGGTAGTTAAGCATCAATAACAAAATGTGACATCTGGAATAGGATATCCCAATGCATGCCTTTTAATGAGATTATTATACATAAGATGTTAAGATGGGGGTAGTTGATATAGATTATATGGATTTCAGCAAAGCCTTTGACAATGTCCCACATGAGAGACTGGTCGAGAAAATAACAGAATGTGGAATACAGGGTAACTTGGCAGGTTGGATCCAAAATTGACTTAGTAGAGATAGAGAGTGGTGGTTGAAGGTTGTTTGCATCCAACGACCTACTGCAGGAATCAGTGCTGAGTCCCGTATTGTTTGTGATATACATGAACGGTATAGCAGAAAATGTGGCGGGATGAAAAGTACATTTGCAATAACAAAGATTGGCCAGGTGGTCGACAGTGAGGAAGAAGGTCTTACGTTTCAGGAGAATATAGGTGAATTGGTCAGATTGGCCTGTGAGTGAAAGATGGAATGTAACTTTGAAAAGTGTGAGCAGATGCCCCTTGGAAGAAATAAGTGGACAAGGGAGTACTCAATGAATGGCAGGATACTAGGAAGCTCAGAGGAAAGGGGGATCTTCGAATGCTTAAACATTCCCTGAAGGCAGCAAGACAGCTTAATCTGTTAAGAAGGCATATGGGACACTTGTCTTTGTTGTGAAAAATCATACAACGCCAGGTTATAATCCAACAGGTTTATTTGGAAGTTCAAGCTTTTGGAACGCTGCTGCTTCGTCAGGTAGCTAGTAGAGCAGGATCATAGAACACAGAATTCATAGATCCTGTTGCACTAGCTACCTGACGAAGGAGCAGTGCTCAAAAAGCTAGTGCTTCCAAACAAACCTGTTGGACTATAACCTAGTGTTGTGTGATTTTTACCTTTGTCCACCCCAGTTCAACACCGGCACCTCCACATGTTTATTAGTTGTGGCATAGATTATAAAAACAGAGGAATTATGTTGCAGCTGCACTAAACTCGGGTTTTTTTTCACACCTGGAGTACTGTGTGCAGTTCTTGCTACTGCAGTTTAGGAATGATATGATTACAATGGAGGGGTGCAGAGGAGATTTACAGTGTCTTACCTGGGATGGAGTATTTAAGCAATGAAGAGAAGTTGATCAGGGTGAATCAATAGTGATTGTCTCCTTCAGTCGAAGGGTGAATAACAAGGGGGCATAATTTTCAGGTGAAATGCAGATGGTTTAGAAAGAATTTGAAATTTTGTATTCACGCAGTGGGTGGTGGGAATCTGGAATGCACTGGCTGGAAGGGGAGGTAGGAAGCCTCACAAATTTTATGAAGCACTTGGGTGAGAACCTAAAATGTCATAATGTTCAAAGCCATATGTCAAGTGTTGACTTAGAGTAGTTTTGTCATTGCAGACTTTGGACGAAATGGTCTCTTCTCTACAGTATGATTCTAAGATAGAAAGACATATAGAGATAAATAGAAACAAAATAGATTTTTAAAAAAGGGACAAAGAAAGAAGTATAGGAGAAAGAGAGGGGGAATTAGAGAGAGAGAAAGGGAGAAAGAAACAAAAAATATGAGATACAGGGGTAACCAATGATCAACACAAGGGATTATGCAAGCATTAGTTTAGGATAGTGAAATGAGGACTGCAAAGATGGGAAGCAGCAGAAAGTCAGTTACTTCACAAGAACTTTGTTTGAATTTTTTCTTCATCCGTTCCTTCTCCCTCGATACAATTCAGCCTTCTTGTCAGCTTACGGCTTTTAGTGTACCTACTGTGTAGTTATTTGGGCTAAGAACCTTAACAGGTGCCAGGCTCTTTGACTGTAAGTGAAAGAAAGGATGGCAGCTAAGCCCAAAAATCATCTGGCTCTGTATGATAAGGTTGTATATTTTCCTGATGCAGGGCTTTTGCCCGAAACATCGATTTTCCTGCTCCTCGGATGCTGCCTGACCTGCTGTGTTTTTCCAGCATCACTCTAATCTTGACTATTTTATGTTTCAGAGCTGTGTAGCCATAACACAAGATTCTGTGTATGGAACAGGCTTTACTCGCATTATCTTGAAATGTTTATTACATCAGATATCCGACTTTCTACAATGTTGTTTATTTTTCTGAGTCTACCCAAGCACAATGAGCATAGATCAGTTACCAGACTCTTATAATCAAACATTGTACAATTAGGCACTACATACAGCACAGTGGCTCAGTAGTTAGCATTGCTGCGTCACAACGCCAAGGATCAAGGTGCCATTTCACCCTTGGGCAACTGTGTGGTGTTTGCACATTCTCCTTGCATTTCCAGGTACTCCAGTTTCCTCCCACAATCCAAAGATATGCAGGATAGGTGGAGTAGCCATGCTAAATTGCTCATAGCGTCCAAAGTTGTGCTGGCTAGGTGGATTTACCATTGGAAACGCAGGGTTGTAGGGATAGACTAGAGGGGTGGAATGCTCCTGGTGGGTTGGTGTGGATTTGATGGGCCGAATAGTCTTGTTTCCATTGCAGGGATTCTATGATTCTATTCTATGATATAAGTTTATATTTCTAGCAGTATGTGTGAGGTAGCAATCCGATCAAGAATCCTGACCAGTTTTTAAACTCCATAATCTGGAGCTGCTAGGATCTATTGTAGTTTCTATACATATCAGTTCATTACTTTTTATACATAGATCATAGAATTCCTACAATGCAGAAAGAGGCCATTTGACCCATCAAGTCTGCACAGACCCTCAGAAGAGCATCTCACCTTCTCCCTTGCATTTACCATGGCTAATCCAGCTAGCCTGCACATTTTTGCACTGTGGGATGAAATTCGAGCACCTGGCTGAAATGAATGAAGACAAGAGGAGAAAGTACAAGTTCCACACAGTCACCGAAAGCTGGAATCAAACCCAGATCCCTGGTGCTGTAAGTTAGCAGTGCAAGCCATTGTGACACTCTAAATTATTGACCAGAGAATTGGTAGCATATCGTGTTTAGAAAAGTTAGCATAATAGTTATGTTGCTGCTGAATAATCAAAAAGGATTTATAATCCAGGTACATTAATTTCAATACTACTATCACATTGGATATAGTATTTGTAAGAGCAATTAATTGTAAGGAATTATTAATTGGTCGCTCATGACAATAGGCAGTCTGGCCTGTACTTGACTTTAGACCAACAACACTTTGATTAACACTTATCTGTCTCTGAAATGACCTTTTCAGCTGCTCAGTTAAAGGTATGGAAAGTTGATTTTTTTTTTAAATTAGCCTTGCTAATGATGCACATATTCTGAAAATGAATTACAAAAAAATAGTTGATTACGGACAATGCATAAGTCATTAGATGTGAACTAATTTGTTCCTATTAAGAATTGAGAGAGCTGAATTTTTCTACATGTAATGTTATTTTTATTGATTTCTATAAGCCTATAATTTAGTAATGATCAATAAATTCTTAGTCACCTTTTGCAATTCGTTAAGCATGGTTCCATACCTTTTAATGTTATTTGCACCATACAAAGTAATCATTGAGTGTGGGGAGCATATCGATCTCAACTTATTACATTTGAAAACTGCATGAATTAAAAACAACTGAATAGGGAAGAGATTTAGATATAGCTTTGCTTGCTGAGCTGGAAGGTTCATTTTCAGATGTTTCATCACCATACTAGGTAACATCTTCAGTGGCTTCCAGACGAAGCGTTGCTGATGATTCTGGCTTTCTATTTATATGTTTGGATTTCTTTGGGTTGGTGATGTCACTTCCTGTTCTTTTTCTCAGTGACTTGGACCTAATTTACCACCCAATGTGTTTGTTGATAGAGTTCCGGTCGGAATTCCGTGCTTCTAGGAATTGTCATGCATGTCTCTGTTTGGCTTTTCCTAGGATAGATATGTTGTCCCAGTTGAAATGGTGTCCTTCCTCATCTGTATGTAAGGATATTAGTGAGAGAGGGTCATGCCGTTTTATGGCTAGTTGATGTTCATGTATCCTGGTGGCTAGTTTTCTGTCTGTTTGTCCAATGTAGTGTTACAGTCCTTGTAAATGACATTAGTTTTGCTTGTTGTCTGTATAGCGTCATTCAAGTTCATTAGCTGCTGTTTTCGTGTGTTGCTGGGTTTGTGGGCTACCATGATGCCAAGGGGTCTGAGCAGTCTGGCAGTCATTTCTGAGATGTCTTTGATATAGGGGAGAGTGGTTAAGGTTCCTGGGTGTGTTTTGTCTGCTTGTTTGGATTTGTTGCTGAGAAATCTGGGGACTGTGTTCTTTGGGTACCCGTTCTTTTTGAATACTCTGTATAAGTGATTTTCCTCTGCTCTGTTTAGATTCTCTGTGCTGCAGTGTGTGTGTTGGCTCGTTGGAATAATGTTCTGATGCAGCTTCGTTTGTGGATATTGGGGTGATTGCTTCTGTAGTTCAATATTTGATCCGTATGTGTTGTTTTCCTATAGACTATGGTTTGAAGTTCCCCATTAGCTGTTCGCTGTACTGTGACATCTAGGAATGACAGCTTGTTGTTGTTTTCCTCCTCTTTAGTGACTTTTATGCCAGTAAGGGTATTATTGATGGTCTTGAAGGTTTAGTGATGACAAAGGTGTGATGGCCAATCTATAAGTTGGTGTTACAGGTAGCGAGACTATGGGTCTGAGGTGGGCTCCTGGTTTCTGAATTTTGGGTAATCTGCAGAAGCGTGGTGTGTTGGATCCGTTTGGTTTCATTTTTTGGAAGTTGGTCTTATTTATTTCCCCAGATTTCTGAAGTTTTTGAGTAGGGCTGTGATTCAGTTCTCTAGTTGTGGGGATGGGTCTATCGCCACTTGTTGGTAAGTGTTGGTATCTGTAAGTATTGCGTTCACTTTTTCAATGTAGTTTGTTTGGTTTAAAATGACTGTCAAGTGTCCTTTGTCTGCAGGTAGGATAACAATGTTGTTATTTTTAGTCGTTCTCGTACTTTCCTTTCTTGTGTATTCGGTGTGTTTCCTTCCTTTTTTCTGTTTAATGTTGGTGCGACTACCTGTCTGAATGGCCAAGGAGCTACACAAAAGTTTAAAACACTTAGAAGAAGATTTACACCACTCCATCCACTCCACCTGAGAAGTCCTGAAGTCTACCAAAGACACCAAGATAAATGAGGATAAAATAATAGTCTCCTTTGATGTAACTGCCCTGTTCACATCAATCAACATCAACCTGGCCAAGGAAGCACTGACTACACTATGAGAAGACATATACACCAAACACCACTAACTTCATCAGCAAAGACAGTATCGTTAAGATAGTCGACCTGTGCCTTACCACCCACTTCACCTTCAACAACTAAACCTACAGACAAACCAGCAGAACATCATGGGATCTCCTATATCAGGGTTCTTAGAAGAGACAGTAATGCAGAGACTCGAACAATTAGCTCTGCCAACCATTCAACCCACACTTTGGGTCCACTATGTGGATGACACCTTTGTCATCACTAAATGAAACGAATTAGAGGAAGCCTTCAAGATCATCAAGACCTCTTACTGGCATAAAATTCACTAAAGAGGAGGAAAACAACAATAAACTGCCATTTCTATATGTCACAGTAGAGCAAACAGACAATGGGGAATTTCAAACCAATATCTACAGGAGAACAACATATACGGACCAAATATTGAACTACAGAAGCAATCACCCTAACACCCACAAACAAAGCTGCATCAGAACATTATTCCAATGAGCCAACACACACTGCAGCACAGACGATCTAAGCAGAGCAGAGGAAAATCACCTATACACTGTATTCAAAAAGAACAGGTACCCAATGAACACAGACAACAAATTTCTCAACAACAAACCCAAACAAGCAGCCAAACCACATTCAGAAACCCTAACCACTCTCTTCTGAGACATCTCAGAAAAGACTGCCAGACTGCTCAAACCCCTTGGCATCATGGTAGACCACAAACCCACCCACACACTAAAACAGCAGCGAATGAACTTGAAAGACCCTCTACAGACAACAAGCAAAACTAGTATCATTTACAGAATACCGTGCAAGGACTGTAACAAACACTACATTGGACAAACAGGCCACCAGGATACATGAATATCAACTAGCCTCAAAACGACATGACCTTCTCTCACTAATATCATTACATACAGATGAGGAAGGACACCACTTCGACTGAGACAACACATCCATCCCAGGACAAGCCAAATAGAGACACGCACGAGAATTCCTAGAAGCATGGCATTCCAACCAGAACTCTATCAACAAACACATTGCCTTGGACCCAATTTACCACCCACTGAGAAAAAGAACCGGAAATGATGTCACCATAAGAAATGACATCACCAACCCAAAGAAACCCAAACATATAAGTAGAAAGCAGGAATCATCAGTAACTCTTTGTCTGGAGGTCACCGAAGATGTTCCCTAGTATGTTGACAAAACGTCTGAAAATGAACCTTCCTGCTCAGCAAGCAAACTTACATCCAGAACCTCAACCTGAGCTACAAATCTTTTCAAAACTTGCTCGGAAAGAGATTTACCTGGCAATATCCTTAATTATTGGTAGGATGTGTCCTACCTGTCTTTGCTTCCTTTTTCAATCTAAAACTGAAGTGCAAGCTAAAGATTAAGGGCATGGTTTATTATTAGAGAGCAAAACCATTTGGAGTTTCATCTTAGGGAAGTCAGGTGATAATTGACGTGTAATACACAGAAACACTTGTTCACTTTTTCATCTGCTCTTTGTAAGAAGAAAGTAATGAGACAAAGGGAGCTCTTTCTCTGAAACCAGCATTACTAACCAAAACCATCTGCTCTGTCTCTACATATTTTTAAGTTTAAAATTTCCTGACTTCTTTCTTACACCCAGTGTTACTTGTTGTATGTTCCAAAGGTTCTAACAGTTTTCCAGTGCCTTGCACACTAAGCTCATTTTCGTGTGTTCTCCTTAGTAATGAATCTCTCCACATCTTTCCTTACATAGCTATGCATCTATTTTCCAAGTGATTATATAGTACCTTGAAATATGCTATAACATTAATAGTTTTACATAAGTGCAAATTATGTGCTGGTGGCATCAAAGATTTTCTCGATCCTAACCTCATCTTCATTCCACTTTTCAGCTGGAGTGGATGTTTTTAAAAAGTATCATCATGTAAAACTAGCTATTTGACTAACTTCTACTCATGTTCTATTTTTGTCGTCCTTATTAAATATTGCTTTTTATGTTCTCTCTAATGTCTAACCTTTCAACTGTCTTTGCATAATTATGTGCACTTTCTTTAAATTTGAATTTTTTTTATCATTTCTAATCAACCACATATGGTCGATCAGTCCCTTAAAAGTTTTTCTACTCATTGGAATATATGTATTCTGTGTATTCTTAAATATCCCCTTCCTGATGTGCTAGACTGCCAGTAGTTCATAAATGAGAAGTCACGCTGTTTAAATGCCTGCAGTTGGCTGCACACGTATTTGCTCGAGACTAAACTGGCATCCAGAAACTTCTACGTGCTGTAGCTGTGACACGTCACCTGTCCTGTCATCCTTATTGTTTTCTAATTAACTAATGAGGTTTTTAAATATATTTTATTAACCCTACTCTACCACCAGTAAAATACGTGTTGGAGGAAAACACCACATCAGACTCTAAGCCTCTTGTTGTAATTGAAACTAAGATATGCAGTTGATTTCTTTGACAATAGAATTTCTTTTAACTTTTTCAATTTTATCCCTCTCTGCCACCCAGTGTCACAATTGTCGATTTAGATCTGTTTAGACAACTAATAGCCACAACCTACCTCCCTTAACCTTAAATAAGGACATTAAACCTTAACAATGTGATTAACCAGATATTGATGCAGGTGTCTTTGGCCAAGGATGTCAGAGGAAAGATGTCAAGCTTCTTCAGAAACGCTCAAAGTGTACCTTGCAAATTGATTGAAAGGATTTGACTAGGGAGATGAATTTGTGATGTCTGGTCCAAAGAACCTTGCGACAGTGCCACAAACATTTCACTGTCCTCATAAGAATGCATTGAATGCACTTTCAAATGATCCACCTCCTACTCTGTCCATCATCAAACTCTCAGACTGCTCAAGTCTCCATAGTCCCATTGCTCACCCATCAAAAATCAGACTCGTGCCTTAAATTCAAATGGTCTGTGTCTCTCACTCAAAATGCTGCTTATTTCTCACTGTTGCAGTTTACATTTATTTCCAGCAATTCAATTATGGAAAACACACAGTTTAATAGATTGGATCAAGGATGTTATGGTCACAATTAACAGAAGAGACCAGCAGTCGAATACAGTCACCCTGCATCTCTTTGAGTCACTTTAGTGGAAACAGTGCTGTGCGTTATTGGACCAGAAGTGTTTGAGGCTGTTGAATTTAATATCACCACAACTATACTGTCTGCTCATATGCTGCTGAAACTCTCATTTATGCTTTTGTAACTTTAAGACTTAACTTATTCAATGTCCTCCTGATTCCCCTCCCATATTTGACTCTTCATAAATTTCAGGCCTGCTTGTACACATCAACTTAATTTAAGCTGTTACCACGGTGTTTGTGACCTACTTTGGCTCCCAGTCGAGCAATGCCTCAATTTTAATACAACTGTTCTTTTTTTCAATTCCCTTCACAACTTCATTTTTCACTATAGCTGTAATATTTTACAGTGAATATTATTTAAATTGAGAAAGACTGCAGAAAACTCCAGAACAGAGGGATTTGGGAATCCTTGTTTATGAATCACTAAAAGCTAACATCCGCATTCAGTGGGTTATAGGGAAGGCAAATGGAATGTTATAGAATCATAGAGCACGGAAACAGACCTTTAGGTCCAACCAGTCCATGCCAACCATAATCCCTAATTAAACTGGTCTCACCTGTCTGGGCTTGGCTCATATCCCTCCAAACGTTTCCTATTCACATACTTATCCAAATGTCTTTTAAACATTATAACTGTATTCACATCTACCACTTCCCCTGGAAGTTCATTCCACACATGAGCCACTCACTATGTTTAAAAAAAAAAGTTGTCCCTGATGTCTTTTTTAAGTCTTTCTCCTCTCACCTTAAAAATATGCTCCCTAGTTTTGAAATACCCACCCTTTGGAAAAGACCCTCTCACCCTAAAAATATGCTCCCTAGTTTTTAAATACCCACCCTTTGGAAAAGACTCTTGTCATCCACATAATCTGTACCCCTCATTATTTTATAAACCACTTTAAGGTACCCCTCAGCATCCTATACTGCAGAGAGAGAAAAGTCCCAGCTTATCCAGCCTTGCCTTATAACTCAAACCCTCCATTCCTGGTAAATCTTTCCTTAACCCTCGCTAATTTAATAATGTCCTTCCAATAACAAGGCAACAGAAATGGGACACTACTACAGAAGAGGCCTACCAAAGTCTTGTGCAACCTCAACATAGTGTCCCAACTCCTATACTCTGAGCAAGCATGCTAAATGACTTCTTGACCACCCTGTCAACATGTGATGCAACTTCAAAGAATTATGTACCTGAACCCCTAGGTCTCTTTGTTCTACAACACTACCTAAGGGTCAATATTAGAGTGGTGCTGGAAAAGCACAGCAGGTCAGGCAGCATCCGAGGAGCAGGAAAATCGATGTTTCAGGCAGGAGCCCTTCATCAGGAATCGATTTCCAGCACCACTTTAATCTTGTCTCTAATCTCCAACATCTGCAGATCTCACTTTTGCCTAACACTACCTAAGACCCTACTTTTAATTGTGTAATCATGATCTTGATTGTTTTACCAAAATGTAATTCCTTGCATTTATCCAAATTAAACTCCATCTGCCATTCCATTAACCCAATTGATCAAGATCTCTTTGAAATCTTAGATAACCTACTTCACGGCCCACTATGCCATCAATTTTGGTATTGTCTGCAAACTTACTAAACATGTCTTCTATATGCACTTCTAACTCATTTAGATAAATTACACACAAAAGTAGATTTAGCACCGAATCCTGTGGAACACCGCTGGTAACAGGCCTCCAGTCCGCAAAACAAGCTTTCAACCATCACTTTGTCTCCTGCTGTTTAGCCACTTTTGTAAACAATTTGCAAGCTCATCCTGAATCCCATGTGATCTAACTTACTAATTAGTCTACCATATGAAATGTTGACCTTTATGTCAAAGGGATTGGAATATAAATGTAGGGAGTTTTTGCTAAAATTATACAAGGCACTAGTCAGACCACAGCTGGAACACTAGCAACAGTATAGACTCATTATTTAAAGAAAGATATATTGGCATTAAGGCAGTCCAGAGAAGGTTAACTTTGTTGATATGGTATGAAGGGACTGTCTTACGAGCTTAATCTTGGGTAGATTAGGCCTGTACTGATTGGAACTTAGAAGGATGATAGGTGATCTGCTTGAAACACACACGATTCTTAGGGATCGTAACAGGCTAGATGTGAAAAGATTGTTTCCCCTTCGAAGAGCATATGATCAGAGGGCGTAATCTCCGAATAAGGGATCACCATTGAAGATGGAGCTGAGGAGGAGTTTCTTCTCTGGGTAGTAAATCTCTGGAACTCTTTACCATAGAGCACTTTCGGGGCTGGGCCATTAATATATTCAAGGCTGGGACAGACAGATTTTAAATCAGTAAGGGAATTTGTTGGAATAGGTAGGAAAATGGAGTCCAGAATTATCAGATCAGCTATGATGTCACTGAATGGCAGAGGTTTATAAAATCATGAGGGGTATAGATTATGTGAATGACAGGTATCTTTTCCCTGGACTGGGGAATTTCAAATCCTGATAGGTTGAATTGTCTGAAATTGCAAGCCGAAGCTGTCCTCCTTTTTCATGAGTCACTGTGAATCGTAGTTGCAGCCTTCATTTGGTATGGAGGCAATACATTCTTGAACTCAAATATGCTACGTTAAGTTGTGTTACAATGAGTGTTCATGGTCCCACTCCTATTCAGTGAGTTCCTGATCATTTTTTAGATTACTTACAGATTACTTAGTGTGGAAACAGGCCCATCGGCTCAACAAGTCCACACCGTGCCGCCCATGGTTAGAATTAGTGAAAAGGCGTATGAATAAAGGATAGTCATCTCCTGACAAAGAGGCAGTGGAAATCTGATGGGGCACTAAAGATGAATCTCTAAGTATTCGTTCAGAAATGATACTGGCAGAGCTCTTGGAGCAAGTCACCTGTTCTCTTTACCTAGTAGATTACTCACAGTGTGGACACAGGCCCCACGGCCCAACAAGTCCACACCAACCCGCTGAAGCGCAACCCACCCAGACCCATTCCCCCACACTACCCCTTCACCTAACACTACGGGCAATTTAGCATGGTCAATTCACCTAATCTGCACATTTTTGAATTGTGGAAGGAAACCGGAGCACCCGAAGGAAACCCATGCAGATATGGGGAGAATTGAACCCGGGTCTCTGGTGCTGTGAGGCAACAGTGCTCACACTAGACATAAAAAGTTAAAGAAATAAAGTAATCATAGACTTTATTGATGTTTTTTCAAGTCACTGTTTACTGGCTGACAGGAGAATTGACAGATGATTAGACAAAAAAACCCATTGACCTTAAATCTCATTCCATCCTTCACAAAATGCACAGGAAGAAGTCCATGCTTCCTAAGTGCACTTTAAGACTACTGTCCTTAATCATTACTGTAAAGTGTACCAATACTATGAGATCTACCTAGCTGTAGATCAATGCTAAAAAATTTAGTCTATTCACTGTAGTCCTTTAAGTCAATGGGGATAGGGCAATATACAACTTGTCATCAATGCCCCCCATAAAGATCAAGCACTTGACAAAAGTGGTTAATTTGAACATTGTTTCTTTGGATTCAGTCTTTTTTTTGGTCAATGTTCAAAAAGTTGTTGTGGCATTTTGATTTTTGTAGGTAAGGGATGGGAGCTTATATTGTTTTTCAGCAATTAAAATGATTGTTGTAACTTGATGTTCATAATGCAAATAGAAAGGCCTTAAGAACAAGACAAAAAACAAATAAGACTCATCCACAGCACTTCAGCTCATCTGGGTGTGTTAACAATTGTATACCGTGTTCTGGTAGTGGTCAGATAAAATACACTGAAAGCCAGCGTCCGTTTGTTCACATGCCTTTTTGCCTTATTTCAAAAACCACCCTGTACTGACATTTGTTTCCTATTCTATCCTGCGACTAATTTCTGTGATAGTGATACATTTTCACGTTGTTGCAGTCATGGTGATATTTATAATATTTATTAACATTAATTTGATAACATTGATAATTTTATAAGCAGTAGATTCAGATGGAAGCTAATAAAAAACAAAATTTGCAGATTCAGATAGAATTTGTTTGGAAGGTGTGTTTTCAAAATATGGAGCAACTTAGCCATGCTGAGTGGATCAGTCATCATCTTTTGCCAGAAGTCTTTGCTAGAAACACAATGACTACTTTTTAGGATTAATCAACATATTTTAGATAATTAGATCTACAGACAATGACTGTCCAGTATATTGAAATTAGACATTTTTAAAACAACTATATTTTGCAGCACTGTGGGGCCTTTAAGGCAGGTGCTCAGGGGAGGGGGTAAGGTGATGGTGCATTAATATGGTTTCACCATGGTTTGTTATGCTGTTACAATAGCTTGATATGTAGTTCTATGTATCTCCAAAGGTTAATGTCCACAGATGCACTCTGAGAGGCTTTTCCTCTTTTATTAGAACTAGCTTCTTCTTGGTCTCTAGCAGCCCTAGTTTGTCCTTGTGCTAATTGAGGTTCTCTTACTCTTATATTTACAGGTTACTGAATATAGCTGTCCAGTGCCTGCATCCTTGTCTTTACATGTTTCTCTCTGATCTAACCTTCAGTACTCTATGTTGCTCTGCTATGTCAGAGTAACATCATCATTATGGTGCCGTTCTTTGCACACACATCTCTCTCCACATTCTGAGCAGGGTTGTTATGATAAATGATAAATTTATCAACCCTGGCTTTTTAGACAATTGGACACCACTTGGCCATTCATATAATGCAATCAGATCTGATCCTTTGAACCTGCTCCACAATATCAAACATTGAAAAGAGCTGAACCTCACAACAAGCACCACAAACAACAAACCCATGTAGAAAAGAGTCCATCTTGAACTAATTCACATAACTTCTAATTTCACTTCCAAATTTAAAAATAGCAAAAGTCTTCAGGTAAATAAGCACCAACCCATTCACCATTCAAGGAGGCACTACTAACAGTACAAAATACACTTAGCAACTGATTGGTAAATATACTCTCATTTTACATTGAAACTAAACACACATGTTCAACATGGAGCAAATAATAGGAGAGAAAAATACTTCTGATGCTGAAAGCAGAACAAAAAAGAAATTCTTGAAGGCACCTCTCAAGTTTTTCCTTGAGGACTACATTTTGATTTTCTGTTGCACCTTTGGTTTTCAGGTGATTTTTATTTTATTGTCACAAACTCCTTTGTTAGTTGGTGCAGTTGTATAGTAATATCCTTATCTTGTTTGTGTCTTATGAGGTATTTCGACTCCCAATAGATAGATAGATAGATTCAACAGTATCCTTAGTAGTTGTCACTCTTCCATTAAATATAAACAGCATAAAAGGAAAGCAGATTCCTTACACCACAGTATTGATTTTTCTTTCAGGAAACAGATGTAAGTTAGCAACAAAACTTTTTTTTTTCAAAATAGCTAATGCACTTCTACACATAAAAATACATCATCTGACATGCACCTTCCACAGACTGGTGAGATCACACCTAATGAATTTCCATTGTGAATGCACAAAGCTGAAAAATTTTAATGAGATAATGAATTTGCTGATCTTGTGGTGGAAAGGTTGAAGACATTGCTGGAGGAATGGGAGCTCTTGGGGTTTGGGGTTAGCTACTTTGATCCAGAGGGTAGATGTGAAAGTAAGTTGCTCCTGAATTGCTCCAAGCTCTTGCCTTGAAAATTACTTGGGTTCTTCGTTGTTCAGGAGATCTGACTGCTGCAATTAAATTTAAAAGCTGAATGGTAATAATGCTAACAAGTTTATTAGCATATTTAGAGTCATGCACTACTTCCTGGCGGTGTTGATATTTCTAGTATTTTGTAGAGTGAAATTAGATTGGAAGTGAGTTTGGGTTGTAAAACAGAATCTGATTTTCTAATCACACACTGAATCCAACCAGCCTTTTTTTTCAGTTAAAAATCAATCCAATATGCCAAAACATATGAAGAAAACAAATTGCTCTTAAAATTCAGGTCAAATCATTAAAGATTCACACAAATCATTAACATTGGGAAATGCTTTGCTCCAAAAACATTCTGCCCAATAATTTCGAAAAGTAAACCCTGAAAGTAGATTGGAGGTGGGTTTGGGTTGCAGAATGTAGAATAATTTATGTTTATTAAAACTTGTGTGAAGTTCTTGAAAGATAGAATGAATTGGCAAGAAACTGGAATTAATATCTGCCAAAAACAACAAAGTATCAGGATAGCTTTGAATGAAGTAAAATAGCTGTATATATCCTGGAATCCACTGGCTTATATATTTTTTTTAAAAACTTTTTAGATTTTAGAAAAACCAGGCATATCATTTTGGAAGTATGGTCTAGTCCAAGACTAGATAGTTGGAAACTCCAGTTGTCACTCTATTCAGTCCCTAATACCAAGCTCCAAGAATGTCGTCTAACGGGAAAATGGTCTTCCTTGGCTTAAACTGATGTGAATGGTTCTGTCTTTTTCTCTGTGGAGTCAAGGAGATGGATGATTCATATCTAAGCTGTTGGCTGCTTTCTTTGTGCTTTGGCTTAATGTGTTGTCAGTCAGCTTCTGTACGAGAGGCTTTCAGTATGGGTCACCAACCCCTACCTCCTTACAAACCACTAACAATTCATCATTGTCTCATTGCTAATCCCACTCTATGCTGATGGTGAGTAATAGTAAAAACAACCAGTTGGTGGAAGCAGAGATGAGGAAACTGGCATATGACCAAATTAGCTGCTCTGACAATAACTATTCACATTTGTTGAATTTCTTCATTTCAACTTCCAGATATTTCACAAGTTAGCTTATCTCTGTAATGCTTTCTTATTGAGGATGATGTTGTTTTAAGATCTGTTGTGTAAACTTTCTCTTTTTTTGAAAACATTAAATGCATTTAGACTGGAGTGTTTTGCTTCTATTGCATCATTCTTTGGGAAAGAGCTGACACTTAACTCCATTCTGGCATTTTATGTCTAATGTATACCTTAGCCAGAATGCCTTTACAAGTGCAACATGCACTGGGTGAAACGGAAGAAAGCCTTCTGCTCTTGTACTAAAAGCTTTTACAAATCTTAAGATCTGACCTGCAGAGGCATAGCATGTTTGAAAAGAAAGGGAGCACCTTGCATCTATTTCGGTATCAACACTCCCTACATGTTCACAGTGAGAAACTGAAACAATTAGTTTCTCTGCTGCAAAGTATTTTTTATGTATTTAAACTTGTTTATTTGAATAAGTACAGTTAACATTGGGAATAGGGATAAGTTCACTACTGTCAAATATTTTACAGCCCATTGGACCCCCTGTTTCTGGGCACCTTATCATCCCCTTGTGCACTCCAATATTTAACCCTCCTCTTCATGTTGTTTGGTTACCCAGAATGACAACTATAGTCCCAGTGGTGTTAGGCTGTTTTATATGACTTTAGAAAAAAAAATGCTTTTGTATACAATGCCCATATTCATAAAGATCTTAAAAAGCTCCTGTTTCAGTAGGTGTACTTTACACACAACGCATTGTCAGGCAAATAGATACAATTTGATTGTTCGTACTATCCAACTATCTCCACTCCTTTGTATCTTCCCTATTCAATTTCAGGATAGCAACAGGAACAAAAAGACAGAAACCTCACAACAAGCACCATAAACAACATTCCATGTACGATAAGAATATCTTGAACTAAGTGAAATATTTATTGCTTAATGATTCCTGTTTCACTTCCCAGTTTGTAAATAGCAAAAACCTTCTGGCAAATTTGCAACAGCTTATTTATCTGCAGTAATGTGCTATTTATATCCACATAAGTCGGGTTTAATACACTTTGCAATTGAGTGGTTAACATTTTCTTATTTTACATTGAAACTGTGCTCACTAGCCCCGTGGAATTCCTTTCATTAGATTCCAGCCCCATCTTACAGGCATGTTCCCACCCTACAAGCACGTTCCCATCCCTGAAAGGCTGCAGTGCGTTCAGACATGTATTGGCAATCTGGTATTGCCCAGGGCTGACACTCCTTCACAGTTACGATCCATTCTCTCATCCTAGTCACTGTGTAACCTCCAGGGCATGCACTCGACTGGTCCTTAGCCACATCCCATCTAAAAACATTCTTTAATCAATCTTATTGTGTCCCCAGCACTTACTGTAGACCAGCATCTTGTCTTTGTCCAGTAGCAGAGCATCACAAATAGGCAAGCAATCAGGCAATTCAAATAATGAGGTTTTATTAATAGCTGGCTAAAAAGGAACACAAACAAGAACAATCAAGGCTGAAGTTCACCCCACAATGCAGACCAAATGCTGGTATCATGACCAAATTCACTTTAACATTCCATGATGGTCCACAGCACCTAATTCCTATCTAATGGAACAGAGTATCAATAAGCTCCTACTGATAGTATCCGATACTGCTGAGCTGTGTTATGCACAAGTAGAGCTGCCTCCTCCCCACTGCCCTAGGTTTACTACTGTTCCTCAGCTCCTCAGCATCAATAACATCACCTCATTGGTTACTCCAGTTATTCAGAGCACTTAAAGCCAAATTGGCACAGCAAACTGCCCAGACTGATCCAGGCAGTGGAAGTGCATGGTCAACAGCCCAATACTCTGCTATACCTTACCACTTGCTGAAACGTAGGGCAGCATTGGATCTGTGCTCCTCATGAGTTGGGTATTGTACAATGCTAAACTGAAACATGGATGCAGTGGTTAATCTTTGCCTTCCCAGTAACCAGCTTGAAAGGCAGCTGGACTCTCAAATGCACCAGATACATGAGAGTGCTCCAGGATTTAGGAGACATGGGACCTGATCAGTTAGTGGGCACACGCCTCCAGGACATGTAAAGGTGATGACAAATTAATATTTGTTGAGTAGAGCTCCTGCCTGTTGATGAATTCCACAACATTGTGATTTGGCCCTCCCAGTGCCATGTGTTGATGGCATCCTACACTTAGACGATACTAGGTATATTCCCAAGTCCTCCTGCCTGGGCTGAAGAAATGAACCAGTGATCTTGGACAGATAACGTTGATCACTGTCTTGGTGTAATTGTGGATACACAACTGGGAGATCTATTACAGGTCACCCATTGCTCCCTGGAAGGAGTCAAACATGGAAGTTTAACCAGCTGCCACCTTCTTGCCACCGAAGGAGAATGACCTTCCCCTCCTGTAGATCTCAGGTCCCACTCCAGGATCCACATAGTTCCGAGGCAGTATCCTGGAATGTTCAAAGCCTATGTTGCACTGCACTTTACAAATCTACAGAAAAAGCAGTCTGAGACCCCAGCAGATGTCTCACATCCTCTGGGCCCTGCGGCTTTGACCTCTCACAAGCTGGGTTCTCCTCATCCTCTATGGCAGTCTGTATTTGCTCTTGGACGTGCCATCGGCCTTTGTCCTCCTACATCTACCTTCAACTTCTAAGGAAGGCAACCACAGTTATCAATATCCCACCACCATCTGAGCACAGGACTCTTGATGGAAATGAGCTTCATTGGGAAGTGTGAACCAGATTCTTAGATCTCAGACCAGTCAGTTGTGCAATATCCTGCTGGTTAGGGCTGAGCACACCTCCATACGGTGAAGCAAGCAGCACCCCAAAAATGAGGGCCTTTTCTCCGTTATTCATTCAACTTCACCTGCACTAACTTGATGAAGGTGCCATGGCACCTGAGGGACCAGTATATTGCATCAATATGACATGCTATTTACCCTATCCATGCCCCTCACGATTTTACAAACTTCTGTAAGGTCACCCCATATCCTCTGACACTCCAGCCTATTCGGCCTCTCCCTATAGCTCAAACTGTCCAATCCTGGCAACTTCCTTGTAAATCTTTTCTGAACCCTTTCAAGTCTCACAACATCCTTCCTATAGCAGAGAGACCAGAATTGCGCACACTGTTCCAAACTAATGTCCTATATGGCCGCAACATGACCTCCCAACTCGTATACTTAACGCACAGAGCAAAAATGACAATTGTACCAAATGCCTTCATTATCCTGTCTACCAGCGACTTTACTTTCAAGAAACTGTACTCAACGGTTTCTAGGATCTCTATTATTAACTGTATAAATCCTGCCCTGATTTGCTGAACCAAAACGCAGATATTCATGCTTTAAAATTATTAAACTCAATATTGAGTCCTGAATGCTCTAAGTCCCAAATGGAAGGTGGAATGTTGTTCCTTGCATTAAGGCTCACTGGAGTACTGCTGCAGACCTGAGACAGAATATGGTGGTGTGAAGTAGCAAGCAACTGGAAGCTTGGGATCAATTTACAGACAGAAAGTAGGTGTTCTGCAAAGTGGTCATCCAGTCTACATTTCGTCTCTCAATGGAGAGGAAAACCACATTGTGAGCACCAAATACAGAAGACTGGATTGAATGAGGTGTCGGTAAACCATTGCTTCATTGGAAAGTGTGCTTTGGGTAGTGAGGAAGGAGAATGTAGATGGGCAAGGATTGCACCTTCTGAGGTTGCGTGGGAAGGAGCTGTGGGAGTACTGGGAAATGTTGAGAGTGGAGGAAGAGTGGACCAGGATAAAATGGACAGAGTGGTCCTTGTTTAATGCTGACAAAGGAGGAAGATATATGTCTGGTGATGGTCTCCTTCTGGAGATGGTGGAAATTGCAGTCATGATCTTTTGTATGCGGATGCAGGTGGGGTGGAAAGTGAAGACGCTATCATTGTTGGAAGGAAGAGAAAGGGTGAAAGGAGAGGTGCAGAAAATGGGTTGGACACAACTGAGGGCTCTGTTGAGGAAAATGGTGGACATTTCTGACTGCCTCCCTATTGAAGATGGCGTCATTTGAATTAATTCAGTGGAGATTGAGAAACTGAATTGAATTAGTTTTATTGTCACATACTCAAATGAATGTGACAAGTTTTCTAAGGCTCCACTTAAACAGTGTCATTTTAGATACAAAGGTCCCTAGATATGGCTTATGTTACAGTTACACAAACATTAGTTACATAAACTGGGAGAAGGAAATGGATTCTTTGCAGGAACCAGGATATGAGGATGTATCTAGGAGAAAGTGAGGACTGCAGATGCTGGAGATCAGAGTTGAGAGTGTGCTGCTGGAAAAAGTCAGGCAACATCCAAGGAACAGGAGAATCGATCTTTTGGGCATAGGCCCTCTGAGGGTATATCATCAAAATAACTGTGGGATAATTATATTTGTTATGCATATCAATGACCAGCCTATTCCCAAAAATGGAAACAGAGATGTCAAAGAAGGGAGGCGAGTAGTCAGAGATAGACCAGCTGAAGGCGAGAAAGATAGAAATTGGAAGCAACATTGATAAATTGATCTAATTTCAAAAACAGGGAAACCGCACCAATGATATCATGGATGTAGCGGAGAAATACTTGCAGAGAGTGAGCTAAGTAGGACTGGAACAAAGAATGTTCCATGTATACCATAAAGAGACAGGCATAACTGGGGCTTTTGCAGATATCAAAGGCCATAATCATTCAACTTCCCATTCAGTACACCTGCTACTAGACTTACATAACAGATCATGAAACAATGGTGTAATTCTCCCACAGCACCCTTGGAACTTGCATGATTAATGGTTCACCATTGGCCAGCGTTGGCATCTTTTTAAGTTATTGTTGGTAATGTCGATATTATCAAGATGCCGGTGTTCAATTTGCAAGTATCAGTGGTGCAGTGCAAATTGACTTTGAGCAGTATATGATCCCTAAGCATCTTCACTCTGCATGCATTCCTGATGGACCAATGATTCCAAATTAAACGTAGCTAGAGTTTGCAAATAACTGCTTCATATATTTGATCTTCAGT
Organism: Chiloscyllium punctatum; assembly: GCF_047496795.1. Taxonomy (NCBI): domain Eukaryota; kingdom Metazoa; phylum Chordata; class Chondrichthyes; order Orectolobiformes; family Hemiscylliidae; genus Chiloscyllium; species Chiloscyllium punctatum. The sequence goes on from NC_092743.1 coordinate 32,973,325, forward strand.
AACCTTATATCCAGAAAATGTGGACTTCATGCTTTTGCCCATCAAACGACATTGATTTCACCCACCCTGAGCCTTGTTGTAGCCATTTTCTGGTAGCACTTTGCATCTAAAGAACAACAAGTGATGGCAGAGAATGCAACTTGTTGTGCACACAAACAGAATAGGGCTTCACCTAGTCACTAGGGACACTTCACCACCCCTGATCTTTCATGTTTTTGTTAACTTGCATTATCCAACAGCAGCATTCTTACCATTGTCCTCATGTAGAGACCCACTATATTGACTTTTACCTCTACTGTTCATCCTTGTCCCTGAACCCCAGCATTAAAACTTAATGATGTGTGGGTCCCCCTCTCCCGTAGCCTATCATGCCCTCCAATATTGTTCCACATTCCTCGCATACACTTGGTGGGATTGCCCCTCAATCCCCATCATCATCCTTAACCCCACCTTTTGGCAGTGATCCCTTTGCTACCCTTAAAGACCCCCTTCATTAACAAATGTCAAACAGACCCCCAGAACTGTATTTTCCCCAGGTCTCTGACTGACTTTGATCAGCATGCTTCAAACATGACTGACCAGATCTGTGAATGTTAAGTGTGAAGATGCAGGATTTCACCACTGCTTCTGATGGTCCTCCAAGACTAACCATTACTCACTTCACAGACAGTAGTCTGAAAGATTCCCAGATCATGAGCAACTCATTTGGATGAATGACTCGAGCCAAATCCTTCCAATGTTTGTGGACTGTGCCAGTGTCTCTCAGTACCACAACACCCTGACCAACTTTGGCCCACAGCTGGCACATGTTGTAGATATTAGATTGACACCTCAGTGCACTGTAAGTCAAGACACTCCCTTTCACCCATTCCCACCCCAAGATAATCCCTACTGACGAGCAAACTGTCTGTGTATCTGTGCTTAAGAGCACCTCAATACAGTACTAATAGATTTTGACTCTGGCTTAATCTCAAAGCTTTTGTTTCTAAAAGCTGTTCCTTTTCTCAAGGATGCTGTGTCCTTGATTTTTTTCAATGGATTTGTAAAACAGTCCGGGCTCTGATTCGGTTGGTTTGGTACAGAGATGAAAGGGTTTACTAAGAGGCCTTTTTGTTTATATGTAAACAGATGGCACTTTAGGCCACAGCTTAGATGTTTTAGAAGTAACCTGTATAATGAAAGGGGAGTGGTTAGTCCTAAAAGCTGAAGTCTTGTTTGAGTTCAGTTTAGCAGTGGGCTGTGTGGAAACAGGCTGCTAGACTCTCTCTCCTTCTGCCCTTCTAACTTTGACTTATAAGCCTTTGTTTCATTTTTTACTGTATGTTTAAGGGGTTTGTTTATTGAGACTGTTGCATATTTTTTGGAACAGCATAATTAAGTCTAGTTTGGATAGACTGAGTTCTGTGGGTATTCTATGTTCTTTCTGTTTTATTCCGTAATTTTGTGAATGAAGTTTTGTCTGTTTTTAAAACCTGGTAGTCAAGCTAGCTAACTTACTCTGGGTAATTTTCACTGTACACTTACCGAAACAAATAGCAAAGTTACAGTCTGGGGCACCTGTTTAAGAATATTTGAGTGGTCTGGCCTAGACCATTACACTGATCACTAAAATCCTTCCAAGGTTGGCATGGCAAGGGATGGATATTGTAAGCATGCAGGTATGTGCTAAGTAATCAAGCATTAAGAGAGCAAATGAACAATCCTGAGATGCCGCCTAGTCCAATCTGCCCTCCTTGTGAGGTATCCCCGTTACAGCCTTTCAATGCTAGTTGCTGGTGTACATTGCATAGTAGGTCTGACCTTCCTACATGGCCTGCATTTGGATTATAGAGGTGTCGTAATGATTGTGAGGGATTAACAAATGCCAGATGCCAATGTCCATGGGTAAGGGTGCATGTAGTTAATACCTATGGATCACGTCCTGAGATACTAAGGAGGATTTATGGAGCAAGTGGTGAGCTGAAGTCACCAGGTACCTGCTGTGATTTGAAAATGTGTTGCTAGAAAAGCGCAGCAGGTCAGGCAGCATCCAAGGAGCAGGAGAATCGACGTTTCGGGCAAGAGCCCTTCTTCAGGAATGAGGAAAGTTCATCTCCACCGCATCTCCTCCACTTCCCGCTCCTCTGACCTTGAGCCCCGCCCCTCCAATCGCCACCAGGACAGAACCCCACTGGTCCTCACCTACCAACCCACCAACCACTATATACAGCGTATCATCTGTCGTCATTTCCGCCACCTCCAAACGTACCCCACCACCAGGGATATATTTCCCTCCCCTCCCCTATCAGGGTTCCGAAAAGACCACTCCCTCCGTGACTCCCTCATCAGGTCCACACCCCCACCAACCCAACCTCCACTCCCGGCACCTTCCCCTGCAATCGCAAGAAATGCAAAACTTGCGCCCACACCTCTCCCCTTACTTCCCTCCAAGGCCCCAAAATATCCACCACAAATTCATCTGCACCTCCACACACATCATTTATTGCATCCGATGTGGCCTCCTCTATATTGGGGAGACAGGCTGCCTACTTGCGGAACGTTTCAGAGAACACCTCTGGGACACCTGGACCAACCAACCCAACCACCCCGTGGCTCAACACTTCAACTCCCCCTCCCACTCCACCAAGGACATGCAGTCCTTGGACTCCTCCATCGCCAGACCATAGCAACACGACGGTTGGAGGCAGAGCGCCTCATCTTCCACCAAGGAACCCTCCAACCACAAGGGATGAACTCAGATTTCTCCAGTTTCCTCATTTCCCCTCCCCCCACCTTGTCTCAGTCAAATCCCTCAAACTCAGCACGTCCTTCCTAACCTGCAATCTTCTTCCTTACCTCTTCGCCCCACCCCCACTCCGACCTATCACCCTCAACTTAACCTCCTTCCACCTATCGCATTTCCAACGCCCCTTCCCCAAGTCCCTCCTCCCTACCTTTTATCTTAGCCTGCTGGACACACTTTCTTCATTCCTGAAGAAGGGCTCATGCCCGAAACGTCGATTCTGCTGCTCCTCGGATACTGCCTGACCTGCTGCGCTTTTCTAGCAACACATTTTCAGCTCTGATCTCCAGCATCTGCAGTCCTGATTTATACCTGCTGTGATTTCTCAAGTCTAATTTGTTCAGCATGTATGGTAAAATAAGATGATTTGTCAATTAACAATGTACTGAACAAATTATTAATTGGCATCCCACCACTGCCTAGTGAGAAAATCATCACGCTGCTTATCAAAAGCATAAAAGATATAGTGAGGGGCACTTGATATCTAGATAGAGCTCACTAGACTTATCGCCTGATTCTGCCACAAATCTTGCCAAAGCTGAAGTCCCTTGGGCCGTTATATAATTTTGCCAAATTGTTCTGAAAGAATTAGTGTTGAAGCTGCATTAGCTTCACCCAATCTGTTGTCACACCATATGTGGTTGGCAAAACAGTCAGTCTGGAATGACTTTGATGGAGACTGTTGTGACGTGTCTGATTTCCTGATAGGAAAATTGTGCTTAACCAGTTAATGTTAATAGTAATTACTCAATTATGCAATAAACTGTACCTTGTTATGTAATAGTGACACTTCTTGTTAAGACTCTGTAGTGATTTATTCTCTACAACTGTTAACAGGCAGGCCATTAATGAACTACCACAGCCAGTAGCTACTCGTTGTTGGTAATGACAGCCCAACATAATATGGTGAGCAACATTGTGGATTTGAATTACATTTGACCCTGATAAAAAGAAAATTGTAAATAAAACTGACTTTACCCTTTTAGAAAATTACTACTTTAAGAAAACAAAAAGCATTTAGCAGTTAAAACTCTAAAGCTAACAGTCAACTGAACTTTTGGGAATAGCAAGGTGAAAATAACACTTCAAAAGAAGACATTTACCTCAGAGCTGGTAAAAGGCACAATTTTGTTGGCTGGGAATATAGTCAAAACCATATTCAGGACTGAGAGGATAGGGCGTGGTGGCATGTGAGTGCTGAACCTTGAAGGAAGTGGTACAAAAGTGAGTCAGGAAAAGTAATCGAGTGAAATGGGAGCTTTCACCCCTTAATATGAGAATTGCTACCATTCCTAATAGGCTCCAAGAGACATAGCTGGAAAGGACAGAAAAGTAATTTATACTAAGGCTGTAATGTTGGAAAGGCTTAAGACTTTATTTAAGGCCTTTGAAAAACACATTTAAAAGATTGAAGAAATTTTGAACTATTTTGAGATTTTTAGACCAGGACACTAAAGTGATTTCAGTAGCAAGATTTGTGAAGGCCACGGTCAAAGAACTTTGCTTTAGAAAATGCGTGAAGGGAGGTACTTCTAGCATTAGACTATGAAAGCTGAAAAAACTAATGCATTTTACCTGGAACAAAGTTGGAAAGCATTCACATTGACTGCAAAACATGAGAAAGCCATTCAGAGTCCAGAGTCACACTACTGATAGTTAAAAATAGTGGGAGACACCCCAAAAGGCAATACAGAGGTACAGTATTGCTAGCCAACAGGATTTGGAACTAAATAAAGTACCACAGTATAGCATTGCTAGCCAACAGAATTTAAGCCTTTATTTGAAGAATATCAAACATTATTGCTGTGTAACAGAGTTTGTATACAGAGTTTACACATTTTAATAAAACAATTTAAAACAGCATTGGTTTAATTCAAGAATACAAGCTTGAAGACAGAATACAAGCAGCATTGAGTGAGTATTGACTTAAAACAACTTTAAAGGAATAAATACAAATGAACTAATTACTAAAAAATAGAATAATGGTTCCAAAAGCATTGAGAGGTTGGCTAAACAGAAACATAGGTTTTCTTAATGTACTTCAAAATTAAATACTAATCCAAAACTGATCAAGTTAAAATATTATTGCATTCCACAGGTTAAATCCTAAATACTAAGAGTGAATATTGATGTTGTGAAACAACAGTGCTTCACTGGCACAGACAATGGCAAAAACAACTAGGATAAAAGAATGCTACAGCTGTATAAATGTAGATCACTTCCAAAGAATGTGCAGAATAAGGACACAGTTTCAGAGTAACAATAAGTCAGATCTTACAATACAATAAGGTTGGATTTCCTCCTTAATAAAAATTTCATGATCCATGGAAGGGGAAGGGGAAGATCCAACTAACTCAACTTTCACAGAGCTTATTTATATGACTGGACATTATGTTTAATTTAAGTTTGACATTGGAGCAAGTGTATCAACGGAAGTTACAATCTACACAATTGAGGCTACAGCATGTAAGGGGAATCATTCTCAGCATTAATGATCTGCTATAAATAATGCGACAACATAGAGTCACAGAGATGTACAGCACGGAAACAGACCCTTTGGTCTAACTCGTCCATGCCGATCAGATATCCCAACTCAATCTCGTCTCACCTGCCAGCACCTGGCACATTATATCTCCAAACTCTTCTTATTCCTATACCCATCCAGATGCCTTTTAAACTTGCAATTGTACTAGCCTCCACGACTTTCTCTGGCAGCTCATTCCATACACGTACCACCCTCTGCATGAAAAAGTTGCCCCTTGGGTCCATTCTTTCCTCCTCACCCTAAACCTATACTGTCTGGTTCTGGACTCCCCACCCCAGAGAAAAGACTTTGTCAATTCATCCCATCAATTCCCCTCATGATTTTATAAGCCTCTAAAAGGTCACCTCTCAGTCTGTGACGCTCCAGGAAAAATAGTCCCAACCTATTCAATGTCTCCCTGTAGCTCAAATCCTCCAACGCTGGCAATATCGTTGTAAATCTTTTCTGAACCCTTTCAAGTTTCACAACATCCTTCCGAGATGAAGGAGACCAGAATTGCACACAATATTCCAACAGTGGACTAACCAATGTCCTGTACAGTCGAAACATGACCTCCCAACTCCTATACTCAATACTCTAACCAATATAGGAAAGCATACCAAACACCTTCTTCACTATCCTGTCTATCTGCGGCTCCACTTTCAAGGAGCTATGAACCTGCACTCCAAGGTCTCTTTGTTCAGCAACACTCCGTAGGACCTTACCATTAAGTGTTAAGTCCTGCTAAGATTTGCTTTCCCAAAATGCAGCACCTCGCATTTATCTGAATTGAACTCTGTCTGCCATTCCTCAGCCCATTGGCCCATCTGATCAAGATCCTGTTGTAATCTGAGGTAACCTTCTTCGCTGTCCACTACACCTCCAATTTTGGTGTCATCTGCAAACTTGCCAACTATACTTCTTATGTTCACATCCAAATCATAAAAAGTATCAGATAGTAAATAATGCATAAATAATCAAGAAACCCTTCTGTCAAGTAGGGAGGTGTGTTTGACATTTTAAAGACTTTTAGGGCCAAAGAACTGGAACTGTATTGGACTGAAAGTTCCTTTGAACGTAGATACACTAAATTATTCAAGGAATTAGGCATATATGCAATACCAAATACAGTATCATGTTAAGGAAGAATGCTGAATAATTATGTCTGCGCAAGATGACACCACATGTCTTTTATTCAATGCAGCCTAGCTTGGAGAAATGACCAGAAAAGGTTCCATTTACCTGGTGACCAAATGGATAAAATGGTACAAAATGAGAAAATGCTGGAAAAACTCACCAGGTCCAGCAGCATTTGTAGAGGAAAGAAAAGAGTTAACATTTTGATCCCAGAGACCCTTTAACAGAACTGAAAGTAGCTGGAAAGGCATAATATCTGTTATGAAGAAAGGGGAATGGGATGGTCGTGGGAATTAAAAGAGGAATGGATATCCCACTGTATCATTTGATAATCCTCCTCACTGTCTACAACTCCACTAATTTGGTGTCATCTGCAAACTTAGTAATCAGACCACCTCCATTTTTCACCAGATCATTTATATATGTGACAAACAACAAAGTACTGATCCCTGCAGAACGCTACTAGTTACTGATCTCCATTCCAGAAAGCATGCTTGCACTTCTATTTTCTATCTTCCATGACCTAGTTAGTTCTGTAACCATTTACCCAACAAACCCTGAATCCCATGAGGCTCTACCTTTAGTACCAGCCTCCCATGAGGGACCATATCAAATGCCTCACTAAAGTCCAGGTGCATTGACCAATTATAGTTCAACACAACAGTTGTGAGGGATATCCATCCTATGTTGCAAATTCCTCATGACTTCTAACTGTCTCTCCAACCGATCCATTCGATCTAATAAGATTCGCACCCAACAGCATTTATGGCAGATATAATCCGCAGTAAACCTTAAACTCTCTTTAAACTCCCACATCTGACAAGAAGAACATATCACTACAAAGGCCATTTTTGCTCCTTCACAATCTACAGACCCAGAAAATGTTTGTTAATTTCACAACTAATTTTGGAGGAACCTATTTGGGCGAAGTTCACAACACAGAATCAGATAAGTTAATCATTGTTTTAAGTCTGTCCAATAGAAAGGCTGCAGTAGTGAGTACAGTGTGTTCTTTCTTGATTATATGTTTTTGGAATAAGTCTCTTGATTAAACTTAAAATATAAGCTATAACTATTAATTTAACCTGGTGCAGCGTTTTGTAGAGGAATAAGACGGTGTTATTTTCTGGGTCTGTAGATTGTGAAGGAACAAAATTGGCCTTTGCAGTGATATGTACTTCTTGTCAGATGTGAGAGTTTAAGGGTTACTGCGGATTATATCTGCCATAAATGCTGTTGGATGCGAATCTTATCTTAAACTAGTAAGGTAAGGACCCAGGGAGATAGTGAGGAAAGAGATCAATCTGAGACTGGTACAGTTGAGAACAGAAGTGAATCAAACAGTCAGGGCAGACAGGGACAAGGTAGGACTAATAAATTAAACTGCATTTATTTCAATGCAAGGGGCCTAACAGGGAAGGAAGATGAACTCAGGGCATGGTTAGCAACATAGCAATTACAGAAACATGGCTCAGGGATGGGCAGCACTGGCAGCTTAATGTTCCAGGATACAAATGCTACAGGAAGGATAGAAAGGGAGGCAAGAGAGAAGGGGGAGTGGCATTTTTGATAAGGGATAGCATTACAGCTGTCCTGAGGGAGGATATTCCCAGAAATACATCCAGGGAAGTTATTTGGGTGGAACTGAGAAAAAAGAAAGGTATGATCACCTTATTGGGACCCCCTAATTGTCAGAAGGAATTGAGAAACAAACTTGTCAAGAGATGACATCTATCTGTATGAATAATAGGGTAGTTATGGTAGGGGATTTTAACTTTCCAAACATCGACTGGGACTGCCATAGTGTTAAAGGTTTAGATGGAGAGGAATTTCTTAAGTACGTACAAGTCAATTTTCTGATTCAGTATGTGAATGTACCTACTAGAGAATGTGCAAAACTTGACCTACTCGTGGGAAATAAGGCAGGGCAGGTGACTGAGGTGTCAGTGGGGGAGCACTTTGGGGCCAGCGACCATAATTCTATTCATTTTAGACTAGTAATGGAAAAGGAGAGACCAGATCTAACGTATGAAGTTCTAAATTGGAGAAAGGCCAATTTTGACGGTATTAGGCAAGAACTTTCGCAAGCTGGTTGGGGGCAGATGTTCGCAGATAAAGGGACGGCTAGAAAATGGTAAGCTTTCAGAAATGAGATAACGAGAATCCAAAGAAAATATATTCCTGTCAGGGTGAAAGGAAAGGCTAGTAGGTATACGGAATGCTGGATGACTAAAGAAATTGAGGGTTTGGTTAAGAAAAAGAAGGAAGCATATGTCAGGTATAGACAGGATTAATCGAGTGGATCCTTAGAGGAGTATAAAGGAAGTAGGAGTATACTTAAGAGGGAAATCAGGAGGGCAAAAAAGGGACATGAGATAGCTTTGGCAAACAGAATTAAGGAGAATCCAAAAGGTTTTTACAAATATATTAAGAACAGAAGGGTAACTAGGGAGAGAATAGGGCCCCTCAAAGATCAGCAAGGCGGCATTTGTGTGGAGCCGCAGAAAATGGGGGAGATACTAAATGAATATTTTGCAACAGTATTTACTGTGGAAAAGGATATGGAAGATATAGACTGTAGGGAAATAGATGGTGACATCTTGCAAAATGTCCAGATTACAGAGGAGGAAGTGCTGGATGTCTTGAAACGGTTAAAGGTGGATAAATCCCAAGGACCTGATCAGGTGTACCCGAGAACTCTGTGGGAAGCTAAAGAAGTGATTGCTGGGCCTCTTGCTGAGATATTTGTATCATCGATAGTCGCAGGTGAGGTGCTGGAAGACTGGAGGTTGGTAACGTGGTGCCACTGTTTAAGAAGAGTGGTAATGACAAACCAGGGAACTATAGACCGATCAGACTGACCTTGATGATGGGTAAGTTGTTGGAGGGACTCCTGAGGGACAGGATGTACATGTATTTGGAAAGGCAAGGACTGATTAGGGATAGTCAACATGGCTTTGTGCGTGGGAAATCATGTCTCACAAACTTGATTGAGTTTTTTAAAGAAGCAACAAAGAAGATTGATGAGGGCAGAGCAGTAGATGCGATCTATGTGGACTTCAGTAAGGCGTTCGACAATGTTCCCCATGGGAGAACGATTAGCAAGGTTAGATATCATGGAATACAGGGAGAACCAGCCATTTGGATACAGAACTGGCTCAAAGGTAGAAGACAGAGTGGTGGTGGAGGGTTGTTTTTCAGACTGGAGGCCTGTGACCAGTGGAGTGTGACAAGGATCGGTGCTGGGCCCTCTACCTTTTGTCATTTACATAAATGACTTGGATGCGAGCATAAGAGGTACAGTGAGTAAGTTTGCAGATGACACCAAAATTGGAGGTGTAGTGGACAGCGAAGAGGGTTACCTCAGATTACAGCAGGATCTTGACCAAATGGGCCAATGGGCTGAGAAGTGGCAGATGGAGTTTAATTCAGATAAATGCGAGGTGCTGCATTTTGGGAAAGCAAATCTTAGCAGGACTTATACACTTAATAGTAAGGTCCTAAGGAGTGTTGCTGAACAGAGGGACCTTGGACTGCAGGTTCATAGCTCCTTGAAAGTGAAGTCACAGGGAGATAGGATAGTGAAGAAGGCGTTTGGTACGCTTTCATTTATTGGTGAGAATATTGAGTACATGTTGGTCATGTTGCGGCTGTTCAGGATATTGGTTAGGCCACTGTTGGAATATTGCATGCAATTCTGGTCTCCTTCCTATCGGAAAAATGTTGTGAAACTTGAAAGGGTTCAGAAAAGATTTACAAGGATGTTGCCAGGGTTGGAGGATTTGAGCTATAGGGAGAGGCTGAACAGGCTGGGGCTGTTTTCCCTGGAGCGTCGGAGGCTGAGGTGTAACGTTATAGAGGTTTACAAAATTATAAGGGGCATGGATAGGATAACTGGACAAAGTTTTTTCCCTGGGATTGGGGAGTCCAGAACTAGAGAGCATAGGTTTAGGGTGAGAGGGGAAAGATATAAAAGAGACCTAAGGGGCAACATTTTTACACAGAGGGTAGTACATGTATGGAATGAACTGCCAGAGGAAGTGGTGGAGGTACAATTGCAACATTTAAGAGGCATTTGGATGGGTATATGAATAGGAAGGATTTGGAGCGATATGGACCGGGTGCTGGTAGGTAGGACTAGATTAGGTTGGGATATCTGGACTGAAGGGTCTGTTTTCATGCTGTACATCTCTATGGCTCTATGACTATAGTCCACAGGAGTTTCACCAATTCATTGAAAGGACAATTTTTACCACACTCAGTGCCAATAGTGCATTTTGGCAGATACCATTAGAGAGGTAGTCAAAGGTGCTCACATTTATTATAGAAACCATAAGTGCTGCAGAAATTCAGCAGCCTGGCAACATCTGTGGAGAGAGACTGACTATTATCAACTCAAAATGTTACTTTGTTTTTCAGTTTGGTGGTCAGGGATCTCGAAGGTTATGAGGATCTCATAGCTGACTGTGAAACTTGTGCTTTTCACAAGTCTTAACCTAGAAAGCAGCTAATTCCATCGTACAACAGGAGTAATTTGGAACTGACCATGTTCAACAAACTATCTTATTGCCATCAACTATATTTCCTCCTGAATAAAGATAGCAAAGTGATATACAACCTCCACAGAAACAGTTGTGAGGATCTTGCATAAAATGTTTGCTACATGTGGCATCCCAAACAATGAACCATAGTATCAGCAAGCTTCCAGATATTTCTAGATTTGAGCACATAACTGGTTTGGCAGAGAGCCATAGCTAATTGTGAGTCCAGTCAGTCAAATTTCTTTTGAAGAAAAGTGTGATTTTTACAACCTTCTTAAATTATTGGTCAGTCCCATTCCACCTGATGAAGGAGCAGCACTCCAAAAGCTTGTGCTTCCTATTAAACCTGTTGGACTATAACCTAGTGTTGTATGATTTTTAACTTTATACACCCCAGTCCAACATCCGCATCTCCAAATCAGTCCCACTCCAGTTAGACTTGTTGCTATCAGATTGATGATCGTTCAAGTCCCTAATCTGTCAAAGAGGTACCTCAGGTCTGTAACCATGGGACAATACAAATGTTTGTTTAAAACAAAGAACAGTCTTATCAGGCACAGTAGGATAATCTCTATGCTTCTCATCAGTATGCATGACAGCTGCCACAATTGGCCCTGGACGGCATATATTGATTAGGGTTCTGAATTGGAATTGTACAGTCGTTCATGAATCAGTGGACCAGGAGTAATCAAATATTTTCTCTACTGCTGAGAGAGTGGTATGGAGTAACTGCAAAAATCTTGTACAGGATATGACATACCCACATTGGGCACGTTTTTGGCAGTGGACATGTAAAATAGGTTTCTTTTCCCCCAGCTCCCTTCCAAACTACTCTTCTCTCCCTGATCTGCTTACAGCATCTCCCCTCAATTCCCTTGCTGTATTTCTCACTACAAGTTATTTACCCTCCACTGCCATTTCAGCTTCCTTCAGCCCCACAACCCTAAAAGCTTTGTCAAAATGAGTAGAGACTTTGTCTGTGTGGGGATTTTGGTCAAAGTGAGAATTTGGTGCAAAGAACAAGGATGGTTTAACTAAGGTCTTCTGCAAAACGTAATCGCTCCAGGAGAGGATAACTGTGTACCAAGAGAACTACTTTCAGTGAGATCAGCGGTCAATTGATAGTACAGACCACAGCAAGAGGGCAGAGGAAGCAGATAATTGGTAAACGACATTGGTGAATATTTTAGTCTTTAAAGTAAAAGTAAGATCTTAAGTTTATCTTTAAGTCTCTCTTTTTCTTCTCGTTTTTCTTAGAAATAGCATGTAATGTATAAGATTGGCACTAGTGATTTTTAAAATTTAAATATATGACAATAAAATGTAAAGACCAGGGAATCTAGAGTAATTCGTTATTGAATTAAATCACATGATAGTGATGGCAGGACAGGTGAAGTGTTGCTGCTGCAGCATGGGGGAGCTGCTGATCATCAAAGAGATCCAGAACGAACACGGTACTAAATGGTTGGAACTTGAGGAACTTTAAATATGAGTTGAGCTTGGATCCAAGCTGCAGGTATTGCACCCTATCAGGGAATGGGTAAGTTACTTTGACATTTATCACTATGTGCACAGCAGGTCAGGCAGCATCCGCGGAGCAGGAAAATCGACATTTCGGGCAAAAGCCCTTCATCAGAAATGAGGCAAGAGCCTCCGGGTTGGAGAGATAAATGGGAGAATGGTAGGGCTGTGGAGAAGGTAGCCAAGAGCACAATAAGTGGATGGAGGTGGGGATGAAGGTGATAAGCCAGAAAGGAGGGTGGAGCAGATAGGTGGGAAGGAAGATTAGCAGGTAGGACAGGTCATGAGGACGGTGCTAAGCTGGCAGGTTGGAACTGGAGTAAGGTGGGGGAGGGGAAATGAGGAAACTGGTGAAGTCCACATTGATATCCTGGGATTGAAGTGTTCCAAGGCAGAAGATGAGGCGTTCTTCCTCCAGGAAGGCGGTGAAGGAGTGGCAGTGGAGGAGGCCCAGGATCTGCATATCCTTGGCAGAGTGGGAATGGGAGTTGAAATGTTCAGCCACGGGCAGGTGGGGTTAATTTGTGCAGGTGTCCTGGAAATGTTCCCTAAAGTGCTCTGCGAGAAGGCGTACAGTCTCCCCAGTGTAAGGGACACCGCATCGGGAGCAACGGATGTTATAAATGACATTGGTGGATGTGCAGGTGAAATGTTGATGGATGTGGAAGGCTCCTTTGAGGCCTTGGATGGAGGTGAGGGGGAGATGTGGGCACACGATTTGTAATTCCTGCGGTGGCAGGGGAAGGTGCCAGGAGGGGAGGGTGGGTTGTTGGGGGTCATGGACCTGACCAGGTAGTCACTGAGGGAACGGTCTTTGCAGAAAGCAGAAAAGAGTGGGAAGGGAAATATATCCCTGAAGATGGAGTCTGTTTGGGTGTGGCAGAAATGTCGGCGGATGATGCAGTTTGATAGGGTGGAAGGTGAAGACCAGAAGGGTTCTGTCCTTTTTGCGTTTGGAGAGGTGGGGTTTGAGGGTGGAGGTGCAGGAAATGGATGAGATGCGTTGGAGAGCATCTTCAACCACATGTGAAGGGAAATTACAGTCTTTAAAGAAGGAGGTCATCTGGTGTGTTCAGTGGTGGAACTGGTCCTCCTGGGAGCAGATACTGTGGAGGTAGAGGAATTGGGAATATGGTATGGCATTTTTGCAGGAGGTAGGGTGGGAAGAAGTGTAATCCAGGTAGCTGTGGGAGTCAGTGGGTTTGTAAAAAACATCAGTGTTGAGTCGGTCGTCATTGACGGAGATGGAGAGGTGCAGGAAGGGGAGGGAGGTGTCAGAGATGGTCCAGGTAAATTTAAGATCGGGGTGGAATGTGTTGGCGAAGTTGATGAACTGCTCAACCTCCTCGCGGAAGCATGCGGTGGTGCCGATGCAGTCATCAATATTGCAGAGGAAGAGGTGGGGAGTGGTGCAGGTGTAACTATGGAAGATGGACTGTTCTACGTAGCCAACATAGAGACAGGCATAGCTGGGGCCCATGCGGGTGCCCATAGCTATCTCTTGGCTACCTTCTCCCTAGCCCCACCCCCTACCATTTATCTCTCTACCTCAGAGGCTCCTGCCTCATTCCTGATGAAGGGCTTTTGCCCGAAAAGTCGATTCTCCTGCTCCTCGGATGCTGCCTGACCTGCTGTACCTTTCCAGCACCACTCTAATCTAGACTCTGATCTTCAGCATCTGCTGTCCTCTCTTTCGCCTATTTACCAGAATGTGTCACCCCTCAGATTCAGTAATTCAAATTTGGTCTGTAATGAAAGACAGGAGTGTGGGACTGCAAGTGAAGAATCCAGGGAGTTGTTTGAGGAGCCAAAACCTTTGTAATTTTTGAAGAAATTATGAGGTTCTCACATGTTGTCTAGAAGAGAGTGGGACTGTTGGGAGGATGAACAAGCTGATTATGGCACCATTGTATAGGTAGACTATTCAAACTGGGGCAGGAAATAGAAACATGGTTAAAGTAGCGGATGGTATAATTAAGGAGTACTATGGCAGGGTTTCTCTTGTATGTCTTGGATATATTCACTGCCACTAATCCATCTTCTTGACAATCAAAGAAGTTTTATTGCATGGTACTTAATAACTAGTTACATTATGTCTGATTCTTCTGACGCTTTACACCAGTTTCAGAATTTCCAGTTTTCAGGCTCCAGCCACTTCTTCTTCACTGTGGATGTGAAATCCCTTTACATGTCTATCTTCTGTCAGGATAGTCTCAGGGCTCCCCACTTTTTCCTGAAACAAAGGCCTGAACCGTCCCCATCCACCACAAGCCCCTTCCACCTGGCTGTGCTTCTCCTCACCCTGAACAACTTTTCCTTTAATTCCTCTCATTTTGTTCAGGTTGAGGGGTAGCCATAGGTTTACACATGTTATACCTGTCTCTTTATAGGTACATCTCTGTGTCCATTTCTGGGGATAGACTGATCACCAATATCCACTATAAACTTTAACTCCCACAGTTACCTGGACTCTACATCCTCACATCTTGCTTCCTATAAAGACTCTATTCCACTCTCCTAGTTGCTTCATCTACATCACAGTTATTCTGATGCAGCCAACTTTGACAAGTGAGCCTACGAAATGTCCACCTTTTTCCTCAGCTGAGAATTCCCCAGCATCATGGTTGACAGGGCTTTTAGCCGGGTTCGATCTGTTTCCTACACCTCAGCCCATGACCCCTCTCTTTCTCCTGCAACTGTGAAAAGGGATCCCTTGTCCTTAACTACCATCCCTCCAGCATCCACATCCAGGGCATCATTAGTCGTCATTTCTGCCACTTCCAGCAAGATACCACCACCAGACACGTATTCCCCTCCCTTATCAGCCTTCCGCAAGGACCATTTCCTCCAGAACACCCTGGTCCATTCTTCCTTCATTCCTAACACTCCCCACAGTCTCACGGCATCTTCTGCTGGAACTTCATACTTTCTAGTCGACAGCATTTGCTGCTCACAATGTGGTCTCTTCTCCGCTGGGGAAATGAAGCGTAGACTGGGTGACCGCTTTGCAGAACACTTGCATTCCATTTGCAAAAAGGTCCTGAACTTCCAGTTGCCTACCACTTCAACACACCACCCTATTCCCTGGCTAACATCTCTGTCTTAGGCAGGTTTCCAGCAAAGCTCAGCGCAAGTGCCTCATTTTCTGCTTGGGGACCCTGCAGCCTTCCAGACTCGCTGTTGAGTTCAAAAGCTTTTAGGGCTCTCCTATGACCTACCCCAATCCGACAACTCCGGCTTTGTTATCACATAGTCTGCTATTACACACCACCCATTGTTATCCATTAACAGTACCCATTAATAGCTATTCAGCTTCCTAACCAGATTGTCATTCACTCCTTTGACCGTCCAACAGTTCTTCTCTGTCTTTGGGGTCTATCCTACTGTTTACTCCTTAAGCCTTACCCCACCTATCTTCTGCATATAAACCAACATTTTCTGAGCTACCATCAGTTCTGAGGAAGGGTCACTCAACCTGAAATGTTAACTCTAATTTCTCTCCACAGATGCTGCAAGGCCTGTTGAGCGTAATTGCCTGCCAAACAGAATGAGCAGCAAGTAATAGACAGAGCTAAGCAATTTCACAAAAATAGATCAGATCTACGCTCTGAATTCCTGAAATGGCTAGTCGTAAATGGTGGCGGGCAATTAAACAACTCACTGGAGGATTTGGCTCCATAAATATCCCATCCTCGCAATGGGGAATGCAGCACCTCAGTGCAAAAAGTAACACTGAAGCAGTTTAACAATGTTCAGCCAGAAGTGCTAAGTGAATGATCCATCTCACTCTCCTTCAGAAGTCCCATAAGCATCACATAATGTCCATTGCCAGCATACGCAATTCACTCCACTTGATATGAAGAAATTGCTGGTGGCACTTGATACCTGCAAAGGCTATTATCCCTGACAACAGTCCAGCCCTAGAACTGAAGATTTGTGTTCCAGAACATAGTAGTATTAAACTGATTGATTGAATTCGAACTGCTGTGAAAACAACGCAGTATCTGTGTTACAGCTAAAATGTTACATCTTTCAATGTTCCAACACACTCTGTAACATCACAGGTTTTTGTCAGCTTTCACTCTCTCTTAAAGGTGCAGAACACACCTTCAACTTCATAACAAAGGATAGCAAATATATGGGAACCATAGCAAAACTGAAGTCAAGGGAAATAAAGGAAAGCTCTCCTGGTTGGAGTCATACCGAGTACAAAGGATGGTTATGATTGTTCATGTTCAATTATTTCAGCTCCAAGACAATACTGGAGAAGTTCCTCAAATTACTGTCCTAGGCCCAACCATCTTCAGCTTCTTCATCTGTAACTTTTCCTCCATCCTAAGACCCAAACTGAGGATTTTACTGATTATTGTGCCATGTTCAGTTGTAACTCATTTATTATTCCTCTGATGCAGAACCTATTCATATTCCTGTGCAGCTAGAGCTGTAAGTACTCAGTCTTAGGCTGATAAATAGCAAGTAAAATTTGTGTCTCGCAAATGCCAGGCAATGACAGTCTTCAGCAAGATAGAAATTAAACATCATCCTTTGACATTCAATGGCATTCCCATCTCTGAATCCCTCACTTGCAGCATTCTGGAGCTTAATATGAACCAGAAACTGACCTTGACTAGCCATATAGGTACTGTGGCCATAAGAGCAGTTTAGAGGCTAGGAATTCATTTTTTTATTCATTCATGGTATCTGAATATCTCTAGTTAGGCCAGCATTTAATGCCTAAAGGCAGTTAACAAATTAACCACTTTGTTGTGGAGCTGGTGTAACACATAGGCCAGACCAGGTAAGGATGGCTGATACCCTTCCCTAAAGGATGTTAGTGAACCAGATACATTTTTGCCACAATTATCAGTAACTACATCATCATGAATCCTTATTCAAAATTTTTATTTCATCAGCTGCTGTGGTGAGATTTGAACTTTGTTACTGGTCCAGTGACATAACCACAATCCCACCAGCTCCTTCATCTCTGACTATGTTGATTTCATTTAATATTTCACACTCTTTCACCCCAAATTGCAATATTTATGAAGTATTCATTAAGAATGATACCATGCCCTCTTACGTCCACAAAAAGATTACTTTTATGGCCCCTCATTTTAATCATTATTATTTATTAATTCTAATGTCTCCAGAGTATAATTTTGGAGGGTCTCTTGTATCTACCATCATACTCAACCCCCACCTGGCCCCGGAGATAAAGGATGTCTCATATTCTCAAATCTGAAAATCCTAGTTCTCACTTGCTCACATATTTAGTCTCTCTTTAATGCATTGCAGTCCAGATTGTCTTTTATTTTAGAAATTCATAGCACTTCCTGCAGCCACAATGTATTCATTCCCATTTAAGAGTTTCAAGTTGCTTTTAAGTACTTCTAGCCTCTCAACAATAGAGTTTCCTGCTGATGCACACCAACCAGTGAACAACACAGCTAACATTAGCTGCTGACATAGCAACTTCGAATTGCAGGCATTAAATGTGTATCGTAATGAATGGATGTCTCTTATTCCCTTAGAACTTGTGATTTAGCCAACATAATTCCCATAGATTATTCCTTTTATTTATGATATTATTTTCCTATATTTGGGCTTTTGGGTGAAGAATAGCCATTTTGGGTTGATGATACTTGTGCAAGAATATATGAGCACATCACTTTCTTCAGGAAACCAGGGACCTAAACTCACGAACTAAAACAGAATACATTGTGAAATAGTCTGCTAAGTCTGTGTTAAACAGAGGAAGTTTAGACTATCTCATTTTGTATTTCTCTCTCAAATAGTAGTGTTGAATATTTTTAACACAGGTACAAGATACAAAATATGAACAAAAGAACCCAGTATTGGTCAATTAAAAAATCAAAGCCAGCATCAACTACCACTGAATTTATTACTGACCCACAAAAAATACTAAACTGAGCCCAAGAATGAACTTATGTCTTAATTACAATGCGTTCAATCAGAATTGGATAGGACTGGGAGAAATGCCAATGCATATTGAGTCACTCTTGATATAGTGTTGGCAGAATAAATGAAATCACTGAAGATTAAACAATAGTTCTGATAACTGCTGAAAACAAACAAGTTTAAAAAGGACTTTTAAAAGAAAGCAGACAGACCAAGGTAGAGACCACATGGTCAGAGAAAGAAACCAACACTGCTGTCTGTAATAGAAAGTGTTTAGAGGGATATGGGCCAAATGCTGGAAAATGGGACTACATTAGGTTAGGATATCTGGTCAACATGGACAAGTTGGACTGAAGGAGAAAGTGAGGACTGCAGATGCTGGAGATCAGAGCTGAAAATGTGTTGCTGGAAAAGCGCAGCAAGTCAGGCAGCATCTAAGGAGCAGGAGAATCGATGTTTCGGGCATGAGCCCTTCTTCAGGAATGGGGAAAGTGTGCCAAGCAGGTTAAGATAAAAGGTAGGGAGGAGGGACTTGGGGGAGGGGCATTGGAAATGCGATAGGTGGAAGGAGGTTAAGGTGAGGTTGATAGGCCGGAGTGGGGGTGGGGGCGGAGAGGTCAGGAAGAAGATTGCAGGTTAGGAAGGTGGTGCTGAGTTCGAGGGTTGGGACTGAGACAAGGTGGGGGGAAAGGGAAATGAGGAAACTGGAGAAAACTGAGTTCATCCCTCCCCCTCCCACTCCACTAAGGACATCCATGTCCTTGGACTCCTCCATTGCCAGACCATAGCAACACGACGGATGGAGGAAGAGCGCCTCATCTTCCGCCTAGGAATAAAATCCACACCCGTGGCCCAACACTTCAACTCCCCCTCCCACTCCACCAAGGACATGCAGGTCCTTGGACTCCTCCATCGCCAGACCATAGCAACATGACGGATGGAGGAAGAGCGCCTCATCTTCCGCCTAGGAATACCTTGACACAGCTGAGGCTAAATGCCAGCTGCGGACACCTCCTCCTACTGCCCCCTTGAACATGACCCCACCTCCCACCACCAAACCATCATCTCCCAGACCATCCATAACCTCATCACCTCAGGGGATCTCCCATCCACCGTTTCCAACCTCATAGTCCCACAATCCCGCACCGCCTGTTTCTACCTTCTGCCCAAAATGCACAAACCTGACTGCCCCGGCCAACCCATTTTCTCAGCCTGCTCCTACCCCACCAAACTCATCTCTGCATACCTCGACACGGTCCTGTCCCCCTTAGTCCAAGAACTCCCCACCTACATTCAGGACACCACCCACACTCTCCACCTCCTCCATGATTTTCGCTTCCCTGGTCCCCAGTGCCTTATCTTCACCATGGACATCCAGTCCCTGTACACCTCCATCCCCCGTCACAAAGGACTCAAAGCCCTCCGCTTCTTCCTTTCCCGCCATACCGACCAGTACAGTTCTACTGACACCCTCCTTCAACTGACTGAACTGGTCCTCTCTCTGAACAACTTCTCTTTCCAATCCTCCCACTTCTTCCAAACCAAAGGAGTAGCCATGGGCACCCACATGGGCCCCAGCTATGCCTGCCTGTTCGTAGGATATGTGGAACAGTCCATCTTCTGCAGCTACACAGGCACCACCCCCATCTTTTCCTCTGCTACATCGATGACTGTATCGGCGCTGCCTCGTGCTCCCACGAGGAGGTTGAACAGTTCATCCACTTTACCAACACCTTCCACCCTGACCTCAAATTCACCTGGACCGTCTCAGACTCCTCCCTCCCCTTCCTAGACCTCTCCATTTCTATCTCGGGCAACCGAATCAACACAGCTACCTAGACTACGCCTCCTCCCACCCTGCCCCCTGTAAAAACGCCATCCCATGTTCCCAATTCCTTCGTCTCCGCCGCATCTGCTCCAAGGAGGACCAATTCCAATACTGAACAACCCAGGTGGCCTCCTTCTTCAAAGACTGCAATTTCCCCCCAGACGTGATCGACGATGCTCTCCACCGCATCTCCTCCGCTTCCCGCTCCTCCGCCCTTGAGCCCTGCCCCTCCAATCGCCACCAGGACAGAACCCCACTGGTCCTCACCTACCACCCCACCAACCTCCATATACAGCGTATCATCCGTCGTCATTTCCGCCACCTCCAAATGGACCCCACCACCAGCGATATATTTCCCTCCCCTCCCCTATCAGCGTTCTGAAAAGACCACTCCCTCCGTGACTCCCTTGTCAGGTCCACATCCCCCACCAACCCAACCTCCCCAACCTCCACTCCCGGCACCTTCCCCTGCAACTGCAAGAAATGCAAAACTTGCGTCCACACCTCCCCCCTTACTTCCCTCCAATGCCCTAATGGGTTCCTTCCATATCCGCCACAAATTCACCTGCATCTCCACACACATCATTTACTGCATCCTCTGCACCCGATGTGGCCTCCTCTGTATTGGGGAGACAGGCCACCTACTTGCGGAACGTTTCAGAGAACACCTCTGGGACACTCGGACCAACCAACCCAACCACCCTATGGCTCAACACTTCAACTCCCCCTCCCACTCCACCAAGGACCTGCAGGTCCTTGGACTCCTCCATCGCCAGACCATAGCAACACGACGGCTGGAGGAAGATCCACTCCCCCCACCTTGTCTCAGTCAAATCCCTCGAACTCAGCACCGCCTTCCTAACCTGCAATCTTCTTCCTGACCTCTCCGCCCCCACCCCCACTCTAGCCTATCACCCTCACCTTAACCTCCTTCCACCTATCGCATTTTCAACGCCCCTCCCCCAAGTCCTTCCTCTCTACCTTTTATCTTAGCCTGCTTGGCACACTTTCCCCATTCCTGAAGAAGGGCTCATGCCCGAAACATCGATTCTCCTGCTCCTTGGATGCTGCCTGACCTGCTGCGCTTTTCCAGCAACACATTTTCAGCAAGTTGGACTGAAGGGCTTGTTTTGGTGCTGTACATCTTTATGACTCTAAATGTTCTATAATAATGAAGTGTAAAGAGATTTGAGATGTATCTTTGAGCAGGAGTAGTGAGGTATAAAAGCAAATATTTATGAATTTGAGAAATATTAGTGCTGAGGAATAAATATTAAGGATCCAAGTTTGTTTATAAATGAAGTACAAAGTGTTCTGTAGACTTCCAAAACATTACATAGAATTTTATGCTGCTCCCAGGACCATGAAGCAAGTCAAGCAGGAAAGTTTAATTGTGAGAGAGACCAAAAATCAGTTTCCTCATCATGGAATTAAACTCAGGTATTTAAGTTCTTTGATATTTGAAGGGAGATTGAGCATATTGATGTCAACTACTGCGCAGTCCCTTACATGCATTTGCCATTTGTGTTCATTATCATGTAATTAGCTGCACCTTCAAATTAAGTTATCAGCAATCAGGAAATACATACAAGGAAGAAGAAATGGAGGGAGACTGCCAAAGCAGATGTTATATAAGATAATAGTTCTGAAGTAATTAATATTAATTTTACATTGGCTCCACCCAAATTACTAATTTTATCCACAGTTGAGGATGGAGACAAGAGTTGAAATCTTATAGAGATATGAATTGCTTCTGGTGAGATGTATGAAAGAATCAGGTGAAAAATGTGGTAATGTCCTCCTTAATGTTGAGACCAATTCACAGCATCTTTTATGCTTTCCACAAGTATGTATTGAGATTCTTGCTAAGCAGCAGCAAGTTGGCAATTGATGGGGATTAATGCTTGTCAAACAACTTGTTTATGGCACAAGTTCCTTTAGTTACCTTCTTCAACAGTTTAGGGCTAAAATTCTCTGTCCATTAAATTCTCCAGTATAGGTTTTTGCTCATGCTAATTTCCCTCAACTCCTCATATTCTCCCTAGTCACTTGGATCTCTAATTCAGAGAGAGACTTCTTGTTTTCTTCTCAGTGAAAACAAACACAAAATTTAGTTTCTCATTGCCTATTCTCCACTATAATTTCTCCTGACTCTGCCTGCCATGGATCCATGTTCATTTTAGCAAAATGTTTCTTTCTCATTTACCTTTAGAGGTGTTTACAGTGCATTTTATGCTAAATTGCATTCATAAACACTTTCTTATCAGGTTCGTGATTCTCTTTTGCACATTTTAAAATCTCCCAGTCCTTATTTACTATTATTTTTGGCATAGGTCTTTTCTTTAAATCTTATACAATCATTAAATTCAAGAAAGTTCAGGAAAGTGTAGAAAATCATCAAAAAAGCTGATGGAATATTCGTTTTTATGTTTACAGGACTGGAGTACATGGATGCAGAAGTTATGCTGTAGTTATACAAACCTCTGCAGATCTGGACAACATTCCTTAGAAAGGATATATTGGCCTCAGAGGGAGAACAATATAGGTTTACAAAATGATATCTGGACTTTAGGGGTTAAGTTACGAAGAGAGACTATATAGATTAGACCTATTTTCTCTAGAATTTAGAGGGTCAAGGGGTGATAAGATTGAATTCTTCAATATATTAACAGAAAATAACAAGGTTGATAAACTATTTCCACTGAATGAGGATTCAAGAATTTGGGGATTATAGTCTGAGTTAGAGCCAGACCATTCAGGAGAGAAGTTAGGAAGCACTTCTACACACAAATGGTGGTAGATGGATGGAACTCTCTTCCACAAATGGCAGTGGATGCAGGATCAGGTATTACTTATAATTCTTCGATTTTTGTTAAATAAAGGTATTAAGGGATATCGGCCAAAGGCAGGTACATACCATTAGGCCACAGATCAGCCATGATCTCATTGGAAGGTGGAACAGACTCAAGGGGCTGAACAGTCTATTCCTGTTCCTATGTTCCTTTGTCTGCCATGGTTGGCTGACCTTTTCAAGTTGTTGCTCTTTGAAACAAAATGCATATTTGCTGTATGTCACGGAATAGTTCTTTAAAGACTAGCCATGGTATATGTATAATTGTGTTTTTTAATATTTTTTTCCTAGTTCATCTCAGCCAATTTGTGCCTTTGCCTTCATAATTTCCCTCAGTCAAATTAGAACACACTAACTTCAGGCTGAATTACCTCAGTTTCAGACATAATGTAAAAACTTCATCATATTGTGCTCACTTACCTCTAAAGATTATTTTACAAGATTATTAATTTTCCCTTTTTCAGTACATTAAAGTAGATCTAAAATACCCTATCATCTAATTGTATCCTCAACACACTGTTCGAGAAACAATCCCAAACATACACCAGAAACTTGTCCTTACCAGCTTTATTGCTCAATTGGTTTGCCCAGTTTATATGCAGATTAAAGTCATTCATGATTACTGTGTTGCCCATACAAAGACTTCTCTTATCTTCTGATTTTTATCATGCCTCACAACCACTACTAATTAACTCCTACAATGCTTTGCCTAGTAGAAGACTGCAGTACACATGTACCATTCATGCAAACCAGCACTTTTCCTAACATCTCAACAACTGCTTCTGAATTTTGGGCCAGATTTTCCAAGGGGTGGCAATCTCGCATATAGTGCAATCTGACTTTTTTTTATGAAAGGAGAGATTTGCACACTTCAGATAGGCACTTCCAATTAAAATTCCTTCAGAGGTGTGGATCCATATTTCCTTTCTGACAGTTCCTTCATAGTTCACAACAAGCAGAAGAATGCAAGCCATGTACCATTTCACAGTAGTGAGCTGCCATTTTCTGAAATTTAAAGGTCCAGAATCACAGGTAGCCACTTTGACAGCTGTCGTCAAATAGTAATTCTGGATTAACTAATTAATAAGCTAAGTGCGAGATTAGAAACAAACAAAAGCAAGATTTCTGCAAGTTTGGTAGCATCTGTGGAGAGAAAAATATGAGGCTAGTGTGTCTGGAGGATATGAGATTGGGTGTCAAGTAAATTGGGTGCTGTGGATGGAGAGAGTAGGGGTAATGTGCCAATTATGAAGGGTAGTGGAGTGAGTTGTTGTGTCTGTTGGCAGAGAAAGTAGGTGGGTTGGTTGGTAGTTAGGTTCCGGGGGCTGTTGAGTCAGAGACAGATCAGATGTGAGTGAGTAAAGGACAACTATGTTCCAGGTGTGCAGTGGGGGAGAGCACAGTAGCACACCATGTCTTAAGAGGGGCCAGGGAAGCGGAGAACAAGTCTGAGCATATGAAGAGAGGGGCTGGCTGCAAAGTATCAGACTTTGACGTGGAATTTTTTGAAGGGTTCCAGATGCTGGGTATTTACATATTGGATATTTAAACTTTCTGGGCAATTACTACATGGTATAATGGGACTTCTGAATGGTTCTGTTGCACATATTTTAGAGACCCGACGAAGTCATACCAAACTCGACGTTAATTCTCTTTCTGTCTCCAGATCTGCTGAGTCTCTCCAGCATCTCTGTTCATTTCAGGTTTCCAGCATTCAAGTATCTTGCTTTTATATCTTTCAGGGTAGGAGGAAGTGAGGAGTGCAGATGCTGGAGATCAGAGCTGAAAAATGTGTTGCTGGCAAAGCGCAGCAGGATAGGCAGCATCCAAGGAGCAGGAGAATTGACGTTTCGGGCATATTCCTGAAGAATAGCTTTTGCCCAAAATGTTGATTCTCCTGCTCCTTGGATGCTGCCTGACCTGCTGCACTTTTCCAGCAACATATCTTTCAGGGTATGTCTGGAGACCAGAAAATGTGGACCATGCAAGTACCTTATGTACTAGAAAAACACTTTGACAGAAGAGGTGCCGCAGTACTTATTATTAATGGAAATTGATCAAGAAACAATTAATTTCAGCTCAGAAAGCTGTGATAGTTAAGTATAAAAGTTTCTAATAAAATAGCAGGGGTTAATTTTTGAAGAGGAAGCCTGGAAACTCAAGAAAACTGAAGTCAAGTCCTCTACTAAATTTATAACAGACAAGCTGGACAACTTTGTTCAAGTATAACCTAGGACATTGTGGGTAGCTAGGTAAGAAATTTCAGGACCCCAAGCAGAGAGATTTGTATCATTTACAGCCACAGGTGAAGTGCTTGAGGACTCAAGCATGGCTAATTTGTGTCTTTATTTAAGAAACGCTGTAAGGAGAAGCCTGGGAACTACAGCCCAGTGAATCTGACATCAGGTAGATAGTTTATTGGAAGGGATTCTGAGAGATAGGATTTACATGCATTTGGAGTAGCAAAGACTGATTAGGGATCGTTATCCTGGCAATGGGCATGTGAAATTGTGCCTCACAAACTTGCTTGAGGTTTTTGAGGGGGTAACCAAAATATTTGATGAGAGCAGAGGCGTAGATGTGGTCTATATGGACTTCAGTAAAACCTTTGACAAGGTTCTACATGGTAGACTTATTAGTAACATTAGATCACATGGGATTCAGGGAGAGCTTGCCAATTAAATACAAAATTGGCTTGACAGTAAAGACAGAGGTTGGTGATGGAGGGTTGTTTTTCAGACTGGAGGCCTGTGATCAGCAATATTCCACAGGGATTGGTGCTGAGTCCATTGTTGTTTGTCATTTATATAAACAAATTGGATGTGGATTTAGATTATGTGGTTAGTAAGTTTGCGAATGACACCAATATTGTTGGCATAGTCAACAGAAGAAAGTTATCTCAGATTACAAAGTTAAAAATCACACAACACCAGGTTATAGTCCAACAGGTTTAATTGGAAGCACACTAGCTTTTGGAGCGACGCTCCTTCATCAGTTGATAGTGGAGGGCTCGATCGTAATATAGAATTTATAGCAAAAATATACAGTGTGATATAACTGAAATTATACATTGAAAAATTGATTGTCTGTTAAGCCTTTCATCTGTTAGAATACAGTGATAGTTTCACTTCTTTCATGTGTAAATCACAAAACCTTTTTTTTAAGTTGCATTCTCAGGTTAGCTGTTAACAGTGGTGATAGCTGGACAACATGTTGAAGGTGTTGGCCCCCTGTGTTCTCTGTCTATGCCATGATGTTTAGATTGATTCTAATCTAAAAAGTGAGATAACAGAGTTTTACATGAATGCATGCAGTTTTTGAGCAAAGTACAATGTAACTCTGCAAGTCCAAATTCACCCCACAAAATATATGTGTGCATGTGGGTCTTTGTCTGTCTGTGTGTGTCTGTCTGTCTGGGGTGGAGGTTGTGAGTTTGAGAAAGTGTGTGTGTGTGTGTGTGTGTGTAGTGAGTGCAGAGTGTCTTAAGTCTGTGAGGGGGTACATGTGTGAGTGTGGGAGTGTGTGTGTCTATAAGGGTGTGTGTGGGTGTCTGTGTGCGTGTCTATGTGTACGTGTGTGTGTGTGTGTGTGTGTGTGTGTGTGTGATCACCTGTAATGTGACATGAACCCAAGGTCCCAGTTGAGGCCCTCCCTATGGGTACCGAACTTAGCTATCAGCCTCTGCTCGGCCACTTTTCTCTGCTGCCTGTCCCGAAGTCCACTTTGGAGGATGGTCACCCGAAGGTCTGAGGCTGAATATCCTGGACCACTGAAGTGTTCCCCAAATGGGAGGGAACCCTCCTGTCTGTTGATTGTTGTGCGGTGCCCATTCATCCGTTATCGTAGCCTTTGCTCGGTTTCCCCAATGTACCATGCCTCTGGGCATCCTTGCCTGCAACGTATAAGATAGACAACGTTGGCTGAGTCTCATGAGTACCTGCCATGTACAAGGTGGGAGGTGTTCCCATGCGTAATAGTGGTATCTATGTCCACAATCTGACACGTCTTGCAGCCTCCACTGTGACAGGGTTGTATGGAGTTGTCCTGAGAGCCGGGCAGTTTGCTACAAACAATGATCTGTTTGAGGTTTGGCGGTTGTTTAAAGCCAAGTAGTGGAGGTGTGGGGAAGGTCTTTGTGAGGTGCTTATCCTCATTAATAATGTGTTGCAGGTCACGAAGAACATGGCGTAATTTTTCAGCCCCTGGGAAGTACTGAACAACTAAGGGTACCCTGTCAGTTGCAGCATGTGTCTGTCTCCTAAGGAGGTCATTATGGTTCCTTGCTGTGGCAAGTCGGAACTGGTGGTTGATGAGTTGAGCATCATACCCCATTCTTGTGAGGGCATCCTTGAGTACTTCCAGGTGTCTGCCATGTTCCTCCTCATCTGAGCAGATCCGGTGTATGCGTAGGGCTTGTCCATAGGAAATGGCTGTTTTAATATGTTTTGGGTGGAAGCTGGAGAAGTGTAGCATTGTGAGGTTGTCTGTGGGTTTGCAGTAGAGTGTGGTGCTGAGGTGTCCAAATCAGATTACAAAGGCATCTTAATCAAGAAAAGATTTACAAGGATGTTGCCAGGGTTAGAAGGTTTGAGCTATAGAGACAGGCTAAATAGAATGGGGATGTTTTCCCTGGAGTGCAGAGGTATAGAGATTTATAAAATCATGAGGGGCATGAATAGGGTAAATAGACAAAGTCTTTCCCCAAGGTGGGGGAGTCCAAAACTAGAGGACATAGGTTTAAAGTGAGAGGGAGAACATTTAAAAGGGATCTATGGGGCAACTTTTTTCACACAGAGGATGGTGTGTATATGCCAGAGGAAATGGTGGGGGCTGGTGTAATTGCAGCATTTAAAAGGCATCTGGATCGGTAAATGAATAGGAAGGGTTTAGAGGGATATGGGTCAAATGCTGGCAAATGTGACTAGAATTATTTAGGATATGTGTTCAGCATGGACGAGTTAGACAGAAACGTCTGTTTTTCGTACTGTATATCTCTATGACTCTAATTATGCCAATGGGCTGAGGAGTGGCAAATGGAGTTCAATTTGCGAAGTATTGCATTTTGGTAAAATGAACGAGGATAGGGCCCATACAGTTAATGGTAGGGCCCTGGGTAGTGTTGTCAAACAGAAAGACCTAAGGGTCCGGTACATCGTTCTTTGAAAATTGCGTCATAGGTAGAGTAGTTAAGAAGGCGTTCAGCACACTTACCTTCATTGCTCAGACCATTGCATATAGGAGTTGGGATGTCATGTTGTGGTTGTGTAGGATGTTGGTGAAGCCACTTTTGGAGCACCAAGTAAAGTTCTGGTCACCCTGCTGTAGGAAGGATATTATTAAATTAGAGAGGTACAGAAAAAATTACAAAGATGTAACTGGGACTGGGGAATTTGAGTTATAAGGAAAGGCTGGATCGACTGTCTTGATACGGATGTCTTGATGTCTTGAAATGGTTGAAAGTGGATAAATTCCCAGGACCTGATCAGGTATACACGAGAAGCTAGAGAGGTGATTGCTGGGCCTCTTGCTGAGATATTTGTATCATCGATAGTCACAGGTGAGGTGCCGGAAGACTGGAGGTTGGCAAACGTGGTGCCACCTTTTAAGAATGGTGGTAAAGACAAGCCAAGGAACTATAGACCGGTGAGCCTGTCCTCGGTGGAGGGAATCCTGAGGGACAGGATGTACATGTACTTGGAAAGGCAAGGACTGATTCGGGATAGTCAACATGGCTTTGTGCATGGGAAACCATGTCTCACAAACTTGATTGAGTTTTTTGAAGAAGTAACAAAGAAGATTTTTGAGGGTAGAGCAGTAGATGTGATCTATATGGACTTCAGTAAGGCGTTCGACAAGTTTCCCCATGGGAGACTGATTAGCAAAGTTATATCTCATGGAATACAGGGAGAACTAGCCATTTGGATACAGAACTGGCTCAAAGGTAGAAGACAGAGAGTGGTGGTGGAGCGTTGTTTTTCAGACTGGAGGCCTGTGACCAGTGGAGCGCCACAAGGATTGGTGCTGGGCCGTCTACTTTTTGTCATTTACATAAATGATTTGGATGCTAGCATAAGAGGTACAGTTAGTAAGTTTGCAGATGACACCAAAATTGGAGGTGTAGTGGACAGCGAAGAGGGTTACCTCAGATTACAACAGGATCTGGACCAGATGGGCCAATGGGCTGAGAAGTGGCAGATGGAGTTTAATTCAGATAAATGCAAATTGCTGCATTTTGGGAAAGCAAATCTTCACAGGACTTATACACTTAATGGTAAGGTCCTAGGGAGGGTGCTGAACAAAGAGACCTTGGAGTGCAGGTTCATAGCTCCTTCAAAGTGGAATCGCAGGTGGATAGGATAATGAAGAAGGCATTTGGTGTGCTTTCCTTTATTGGTCAGAGTATTGAGTACAGGAGTTGGGAGGTCATGTTGCGGCTGTACAGGATATTGGTTAGGCCACTGTTGGAATATTGCGTGCATATCTGGTCTCCTTCCTATCGGAAAGATGTTGTGAAACTTGAAAGGGTTCAGAAAAGATTTACAAGGATGTTGCCAGGGTTGGAGGATCTGAGCTACAGGGAGAAGCTGAACAGGCTGGGGCTGTTCTCCCTGGGGCGTCGGAGGCTGAGGGGTGACCTTATAGAGGTTTACAAAATTATGAAGGGCATGGATAGGATAAATGGACAAAGTCTTTTCCCTGGGATCGGGGAGTCCAGAGCTAGAGGGCATAGGTTTAGGGTGAGAGGGGAAAGATATAAAAGAGACCTAAGGGGCAACTTGTTCACGCAGAGGGTGGTGCGTGTATGGAATGAGCTGCCAGAGGATGTGGTGGAAGCTGATACAACTGCAACATTTAAGAGGCATTTGGATGGGTATATGAATAGGAAAGGTTTGGAGGGATATGGGCCGGGTACTGGCAGGTGGGACTAGATTGGGTTGGGATGTCTGGTTGGACGGGTTCAACCAAAGGGTCTGTTTTCATGCTGTACATCTCTATGACTCTATGACTGGGACAAAGGAGGCTGAGGGGTTACTTTATACAGGTTTATAAAATCATGGATTCATAGATGGGGTGACTAACAAAGGTCTTTTTCCTAGGATGGCAGAGTTCAAAACTATGGGGTAAATTTTTAAGGTGAGAGGAGAAAGATTTAAAAGAGACCTGAGGGGCAACGTTCTCACACAGATGTGGGTCATTTTTGGAATGAACTGCCAAAGGATGTGATACTGGACTAGAACAGGAATGGAGCAAATTAGGAATACTACAAATTTAGGGTCTATAGGAGGAAACTGAGTGGGAGAAAAATAAGCAATTGACAATGAGATGATAGCTCTGCTAGCTCTTCTTGTTAGTTCCTATTACCAGAGTACCAATTAAATTGGCAAGCATTGAATCTTTACCTTGTTTGAGTCCTAATTGTGTTAATGTAATGTAACTTTAAATCCCTGGGTCACAGGCAGGCATGCACAGACCTGCTCTTTCCCTCCCACTAATGTCCTGTTTTTCTGCTCTGTGCTGACACAGACTGACAGAGTGCGCTGAGAGGTTAGTGAGTAATTGACCTAGCTCCCTGCAAGCTGCCCTTGTAAACATATCAAATAATTGCTGTAATAGGAGGGAAATGACTTT
Organism: Chiloscyllium punctatum; assembly: GCF_047496795.1. Taxonomy (NCBI): domain Eukaryota; kingdom Metazoa; phylum Chordata; class Chondrichthyes; order Orectolobiformes; family Hemiscylliidae; genus Chiloscyllium; species Chiloscyllium punctatum. Next base: position 33,004,057 of record NC_092743.1, read on the forward strand.
GATCCATTTCTATAGACTCAGCATTAATTTACAAAACTACAAACCCAGATGCCATTAGGGAAGATTCTAGGTTAAAGACAAAGTATAATCAATTCTGCTCAGGAAGCATTTCCAAATTCCCTTAAATCTGATGCCAAACATTTAAACTGGCTTTACTAGCAATCCCACTTCCTTAGGATATAAGTAGACAAACTGCACAAATTTGCAGATTGTAAAATGTAGCCATGCCTCATGGGTCTGTTGGTTCCATTTTTTTTGTCCATTTCCATTTCATTTCTGATACTAAGGTGAAATTTAAAAAAAAACACAGGTTTGCAATCCAGAAAAATTAGTTGGCATATACCTGGGATTTAGATGGAACAGGACAACACTGAGGGGCTAGGCTTATGAGATCTTGCATGGGCAGTCCCTGTCATATATTTTTATAATGGTGCTGGAAATACTCAGTGTAGTGTTAAATGATTCAATTTTCTGCATATTGTTAATACTACTGTGCTTGATTGATTAGGCCTGGATGTGGATTCAGAGAAAGGTAAAGTAACTATTGATGCTACAAGAAACCAGAGCTGTAAGCATGGAGCAGACATTCAAAATCACTGTGAATAAAACTTAAAAACAAGTATCATATTTCAGTAAAATAAAGATAATACAAAATAATACAACAGAGATAATGAAGGGAAGTTTAGATTTGCATTACTTTCTTCACTGGGAGATCCACCTTTGCCATGGGATCGAGGCATTTCAAGAGTCAAGACATATCTGCTTACAGCCAACTTGGATGTTCTGCAGATAACCATGATATTGGCAGTTTAAATCAGTTCTGACTTATTTGCCTTGAAGAGATTACATAGAACACACCTTCAGAATCAGAGTTGCAACCACAGTTTGTCAATCAGTTTATGTGCAATTACTGGATTAGTGGTGCTGGAAGAGTACAGCAGTTCAGGCAGCATCCAACGAGCAGCGAAATCGATGTTTCGGGCAAAAGTCCTTCATGGCAATGCACAAAGATGCTTCAATTATCTTATCAACACATTGTGATCAGACACTTTTAAAACTGTGCCAAAATTATTAAGATGCACATTGATTCACAAAGGTAGATCAAGCTCGAGGTAAAAATAGTTGGTTCTTAAAATGTTACCATTTTGCAAACATATGTAGGCCAAATAAGTGGACTTTGTCAGTTCAACATGTGGACGATTGTCTTCCTGAGAGTGAAGAATGTATAACAATAATTTTTCATCACATTATAAGTTCATATATCATCCTTATTGGAAATGAGGGACTGCATCACCTGTGTCATGGCAGGACTGATAGGCCAACCATCATCTAATTCGGTCTACTATCTCCATCAGCCTGTCCTAAAAGAGGCAGTAGCAGCAAATGCACTACCATAGGAAATGTCGGTGGCCCTAAGTACTCTGCAGAGAAACCTGCTCAGTTAGTACCTCAAAGTCAAGCAGTGATGTTCACTAAACAGGAACCAAAGAATATCCAAAGTGTCTGGTCTGCTCTTAAATCCACCATTGTCAATACTTCTGAGAAGACTCGCAGTTTTACATCAGGAAATGTTAAGACTGGTTTGACATGAACAACTAAGGGATCCAGGAACTACAAAATCACAATTGCAAAATATCCCTAAATTACTATACAGAAGAGTTCATTAGAAACTTTAGCTTGTACATTCAGTTTAAGTAAAAAAAATTGTTAAACTATATCTTGCATGCCAGAGGAAACATTACCCTTGCATCGAGTCTGTCCAACCCTGTCAGAATTATATACATTTCAGTGAGATTCCTCTCATTCTTTTAAACTCCAGTGAATGCAGGCCCAGTCATATGAATTACTTCAAGTGGGACAAACCTGCCAACCTGTAAATCAGTCTAATGAACGTTTGCACACCTTCTGTGGCAAATATGTAATGTCTTAGGTAAGGAGACCAAATATGTATCCATACTTTTGATGTGATTTCACCAAGGCTGTGTACAACTACAATAAGAACCTTTTAGAATCATTGACTAAAATGGTGATAATGGAACTTATTGTAATGATTTTTGTGATTCAGTATACATCACTACAAAAGTAGTACATTGTCTTTTTTAAATTTAGCCTATTTTTCTAATCAACCTACTCAGAGATGTTATTACATACATTTGGAGCAGATGCGATTTGAACCATGACCTCCTGGTCTGGGGTAGAGACACTTGCACTCCACCATAAGAGGGCTTCCTGGTGATTGTGTCCCTGCAAAACGTCTTCATGATAGTGTAAGGACCAACTAACTTTAGCTGCTCTCTCAAGGACATTTCCTCCATTATAAGTTTAGAACAATTATACAATGCTGAGAGTTTACAACTCTCTATAGATATTGAGTCAGTCTGTTTATATATGCAGTTCGAACTGGAAAACATCCAGGCTTGAACTAATAAGTAGCAAGTAATGGTCATGTCACACGTGCCAGGTAATGATCATCTCTAACAAAAGAAAATCTTATCATCATCCTTTGCCATTTCATCTAATTACCATCATTGAGACCCCATTACCAAAAACTGGACCATCCATATTGCTACAATCTCAGTTGATGTTATTACTGGAGTAATAACAATTCCCCTCCCAATAAATGATACCTATTCTATTGGAGGATCAGCGAACAGTCACCTATAACTGATAATGGGCCAGATTTTCCAAGGACTCAAAGGGGTCTTCTTGTGGTGCAGTAGAAGTATCTCTACTGTTGAACCGAGAGTGTATTCATAGAATCTCCACAATGTGGAAGTATGCTATTTGGCCGATCAAGTCCACACTGATCTTCTTAAGACCATCCCACCCAGACCCACCCTCTTATCTAATCTCTGTAACCCTGCATATCCCATGGCTAATCCACCTAATTTACACATCCCTGGACATGTCCAATCCTCCTAATCTACATATCTTTGGACTGTGGGAGGAAACTGGAGCACCTGGATGAAACCCACACTGACACAGGGAGAATGTGCAAGCTCAACACAGAAAGTCACTCAACGGTAGAATCAAACCTGGGTCCCTGGTTCTGTGAGGCAGCAGTGCTAATTACTGAGAAGGGTTCATGTCCAACCTGCTCTAGAGATATGTAGTAATATCTTTAAATAGGTTGATCAGAAAAATAAGTCCAAGCAATGGAAGGGGACCTTGTGTGGCACGATGATAGTATTCTTGCCTTTGGACCAAAATCCCATCTCCTCCAGAGGCGTGTAACGGCATTTCTAAACAGGTAGATTAGAAAGGTAGTCCAAGGAGTGGAAATCTCATGCAAATTGACACACTGGCCCTTTTATGAAAGGAGGCTCAACATTTCTGACAAGAAATTCTGATCATGGCTCTCTCAGGAATGCGGAGCTGGGCTTCCTTTTAGATGTTGGTTCATAGCACAGAACTGTCAAAGGAAGGCAAACCGTGCCACCTTTCACAACAGTCGACTGCAATATTCTGCAATTTAAAGATCCCAACAGGCACTTTGACGTCTGCTGTCCAACTAAGGAAATACGGTGAGTGCGATGTTCGGGTTCTGGGAGTGTAGGGTGCCAGGTAAGTAATGTGCCAGTTGGATAGGATACTACCTAGGTTGAAGTAGGATGCCATCTATAGAGTTCCAGCTGGATAAGATGATAAATGGGTAGGATGACAAGTGGGAAGGGAATAGGGGGCCAGGGTACAAAGTTGCAAGGCATGTTGAACAGTGTTTATGACAGGTTGATGGGAGAAATCAAGTGCAGCAGAGAGGTTTGCTTTTGGGCCAGGGCTTTTGGATCTGGCAGCAGAGGGGTCAGGTTAGGAAAGATGGTAGAGGTAGATAGGAATTCAGATAGGGTTGAACCTGAATTATCAGGTTAGATGGGGTCAGGTCCAGTGAAGGATGTGGCGGTGTGTTGGATCAGGCCTGGTGGCTGAGGGAACAGGTTCAATCTGGCCTGGTAGATATCGATGCAGGAAGGGAAGGGGAGTAGTTGGCTTAGTAAGGTCTATTTCAAGAGATGTCGACTCAAGCCTGGTGGTGTTGGGAGTGGGTGTTTGGATTAGATCTGGCTGCAAAGGTTTATGTCAGATCAGTTCAGTGAGGAGGAGAGGGGACAGATCTCAAGGGTGGATTGGTAGGTGCTTGGCAGGTCAGGGTCTGTAGGATATAAGTAGCCTGGGGGATTTTCAGTTGGGGTTGTGTGAGGTAAGTATGGGGTCTCTTTAATAGTTACTCAGGAGTTACACCATGCATTTAATAATCTAGCTCCAGAGTAACTATTTACATAATTTCATCAAAATCCTCAGAGGTCTCCAAACTAAATAGGAATGAGATGCACATTTTTCAAAGATTGTTAAAGAATTTACTGCATTGTACTTGCATTATCACTGCATGCATTGAACTAATGCAAATACAATACACTTTGCAACACATAAAAGCATCGAGTCATAGCAAGGGAACCCCCACAAAATAAACTTTGATAGAATCTTAATGGTAAATTTTACCTTCCTCACTGTTGCCCATGCTTCATTCCTGGCTAGAACCTCATTTATCTTGTAAGAGTCTCTAGTATTTGGAACGTTTTAGGAAGCAGGCCCCACTAGTCTACCCACTCAAGGGAATTACATTGTAGAAAAGATACATTATCAGATTGTAAATTCAACTGTTTCACCACAATTTCATGCCCTAGCATAATGGGTACGTTACAAACCACACTATTCCATTGAAAACAAGTTACCTAACATTTGCTACTGACATTTACACAAGAATTAGGATCATATTAGGTCACCAAGGACATGGGTCATTATTAAAAATTATTACAAAGATCGTTACTAGTTCATCATTCACATTTAATTTCTAGAGAAATAAATTTGGTGCAATTATTACACTCCGCAGATTTTATTTGAAAAGGTTAGTAGCGGATGGAAAGATGGTTAGGTACAATAATTAAGGTATCTTGATCAGAATAGATTTATTGAACCACTTTGTGCAACATTAATTGCACAGGGACCATATTAGGAACTTAATTGAATCATTCTCAATTAGTGACCAGTACCATAGTCGTCTTGGCTACATGTCATTTTGTTCCGTTTCCTCTCACTCTGCTTTTTTAGTTGAGCAATATTTCTCTGCATCTCCATTTCTCTTCATGGTTATACTATTTTGTAGATTAAATGCACAACAATTTTCTACAGGCAGCACTGAAATAATTTGTTCTATTGTCAGTCAGGTTAGTTGGAGGAACAATGTTGGAGGAGACACTGAGGATACCTCCTGTCTTCTTTATTGAAGAACCACCAAGAGGACTTTGGTTTTATGTTCATCCCTGAGATGGCACCTGTGGCAATATAATGATACCGTTGCAGCACTGTAGTGTCAGGCTAGATTTTGCACTCAGGCCTCTGGAATAGAAATAAACCATGGGCATTTGATTCAAGTACTGCAAACAGAATCATATTTATGGTACTGATAAGGACAGCTCCATTTCACATTCACACAAGGCGGGAGAAAGTGAGGTCTGCCGATGCTGGAGATCAGAGTAAGAGTGTGGTGCTGGAAAAGCACAGCAGATTAGGCAGCATCCGAGGAGCAGGAAAATCGATGTTTTGGGCATAAGCCCTTCATCAGGAATGAGGTACGGCAGTTAGAAATGAAGAGGTCAAGGGTGGGTAATGGACCAGCACAGGGTGTCCAGATGGATGGGATGTGTTGAAGGTGGGAGGAAGGGTCCTCGGTGGGTGGGCGGGAGTCTTGGTTGAAAAAGTGAGCCCGGAGGTGGAGGTGGCAGAAGAAATGTTCAAGGTCGCAATGTGTGTCAAACTGATTAATCTGGGAGTGTAGAGGGATGAAGATGAAGCCATTGCTGAGGACTAAACATTCATCCTCAGTGAGGGGGAGGTCTGGGGAAATGGTAAACACACAACAGGGCTGGGAGCTAGGACCTTGGGTGGGGCTGGAGCTGGAGCTGGGTGTGGGGGCGGAGATAGTCACTTGAATGGGTGTGATTATAGGGTCAGGAGTGATGTCGCCAACAGAAGTGATGCTCACAAAGGGGGCGAAAGTGGGAACTACAGCAGTGTCATGGGGACGGAAGTGACCTCACGCACGACAATGACAGCATTGCAGTCTGGTTCTCGGTGAGTGATGTATCTGGTGCTGGAAATAACGTCAGTGTGGGAGTCATCCATGTCCAGGTGCGTGATGTCTTTAGGGGCGGAAGTGGCTGCGGCGGCAACTGTGGGAGCGGAAGAGATGTGTAGAGTAAGTTTTGCGTCTGTGCTGGAGGCAGTGAATCTAGCGGCAGTGGTAGATTCTGCGGCAGTAGGGACGGCAGTTGTCTTCCCGGCAGTTGCGGTGGTGGTTGGGTGAATGGTGATCTTGGAGGTGGTATGGTCGGCAGTGGCTGTGGTCCCTGCAGCAGCTGGGGCAGAAGTGACTTCATCGTTCACCTCAGCGGTTGTGGAAGAAGCAGCTGCATGGTTAATGGCGTCTGAGCAGTTCCAGAGGCCAGGAGATGTTTCTGAAATGTTCAAGGAAACCCGTGTGCTGAGGTAAGTACATGAGTTTGTTTAACATATGTTCTTTTGTGTCTGATATGGCAGAGAAAAACCTTTTGTTGAGCGCGTGAATTCTGAGGAAGTAGAAATGCAGAGGTCCGTTGCAGGTCTGGGAGAGAGTGACTCTGAGCTGGGGCAGGACCGACTGCAGGTAGAGTAGATGGCGGCGCATGGCTGCTAGTGTGGAGTGGAAGATCCAGGAAGAGAATTGTTGCTAAAAGTTTAGGATTTGTAGTGTGTATTGGGTATCCTGTCCAGGTCCAAACTGTGTTGGTCTGAATGTAGTCCGGAGTTCATGTGGGATCAGTCAGTTCCATAGGTAGGCACTGAGGAGGGAGATCTGGCTGCGGGAGCAAGGTTGCTTCAGGATATTTGCTGATGATACAAAGCTGGGTGGCAGGGTGAAATGTGATGAGGATGTTAGGAGATTACAGGGTGACCTGGACAAGTTAGGTGAGTGGTCAGATGCATGGCAGATGCAATTTAATGTGGATAAATGTATGGTGATTCACTTTGGTGGCAAGAACAGGAAGGCAGATTACTACCTAAATGGAATCAATTTAGGTAAAGGGGCAGTACAGAGAGATCTGGGTGTTCTTGTACACCAGTCAATGAAGGTAAGCATGCAGGTACAGCAGGTAGTGAAGAAGGCTAATAGCATGCTGGCCTTCATAACAAGAGGGATTGAGTATAGAAGCAAAGAGGTTCTTCTGCAGCTGTACAGGGCCCTGGTGAGACCACACCTCGAGTACTGTGTGCAGTTCTGGTCATCAAATTTGAGGAAAGACATTCTGGCTATTGAGGGAGTGCAGCAGGTTCACGAGGTCAATTCCTGGAATGACGGGATTACCTTACACTGAAAGACTGGAGCGACTGGGCTTGTATACCCTTGAGTTTAGAAGACTGAGAGGGGATCTGATTGAGACATATAAGATCATTAAAGGATTGGACACTCTGGCAGCAGGAAACATGTTTCCGCTGATGGGTGAGTGCCGAACCAGAGGACACAGCTTAAAAATACGGGGTAGACCATTTATGACAGAGATGAGGAGAAACTTCTTCATCCAGAGGGTGGTGGCTGTGTGGAATGCTCTGCCCCAGAGGGCAGTGGAGGCCCAGTCTCTGGATTCATTTAAGAAAGAGTTGGATAGAGCTCTCAAGAATAGTGGAATCAAGGGTTATGGAGATAAGGCAGGAACAGGATACTGATTAAGGATGATCAGCCATGATCATATTGAATGGTGGTGCAGGCTTGAAGGGCAGAATGGCCTACTCCTGCACCTATTGTCTATTGTCTATTGACGTGGCTGAAAAGCTTCAGGGCAGAGAAGATGACCTGGAGGGGTGCAGTTAGAGAGGGACTCACTAAGATCCTTGTGAAGTGAGGAGGAGAACTTCTTCTGGTAGGCATCCTTGGAGGAGGCTTCACAGTAAGGTTAAAATCAACTAGGAGAAAGTGAGGACTGCAGATGCTGGAGATCAGAGTCATTCCTGATGAAGGGCCTATGCCCGAAATGTCGATTTCCCCTGCTCCTCGGATGCTGCCTGATCTACTATGCTTTTCTAGCACTACACTTTTCACCCCCATATTCCCAAGGCAGCCATACAGTGAGAAGTTCTTCCACAACCTAACACACATGCATGGCTGAAACTGAAAGCATTTTTGGCGTTTCTAGGTATTATATTGAAGGATGATATAATCCTGCACTGGTTACATGTTAATGGGTGCAAGTATTGTCTGCTCCTGAAAGTCATAGGATTAATGTCATGATGTGATTAATCATCGGATGCTTATGACTGCAGTGGTTCATGACAAGACAAGGCCATAATTAGATCAGCCATAATCTTATTGAATGGCCAAGAAAGGTCAAATGGCTAACACCTGCCGGTTATGTTCCTGGTTCTATGTTGCTATATAAATAGAGAAGGACCATCTTCTGTTGTTGAAGCATATTGGCCTAGAACAGATAACACAGTTGTGTATCATATTTACTTTTGAAACAATTTCTGCAGATACTCAGCTTAATCTGTGTTACAGTTGTGTATGTTGGTTTAAGAGCAGGATGTGTGCATAATGCTTGTCTGTTTTGATAATTTTCGAATTCATTGTTCTCAGCCAATTACGGAATCTCAATGTTACTTAGAACAAGCAATACTTTCATATTTGAAGTGAAATTGTAGCTGCTCGAAAGACATTTACTGAAAAAAGAACAACATTAAAATTTTAAGTTATGTAAACAATTGAGTAAACATAAATAATCCAGAAGATACACATAAAAAAAACAGGAGAATGCCAATCGGCCTCACAGTCCTAGTACACTCTTTATAAGATCATGGACCTATAAAGGAGCCCTGTCCTGAGCTGCTGAGTGGGACATCACAGGAATGTCTTGAGTTGATTAGTCATTGAGCAGCTGCTGTTAGTGTCTGTGTTTCAACCCCAGAAATTTAGTAAAAATAGAGGCACAGGAGAGGGAACTGATTTGTCAGTAAAGGCAAAACTAATCTAAGGGTTGGAGTTAATAATACAAGAAAATCCATATTTTTGACTTAGCTTAAATTTTGAGTATGCAAAGGGTATGGCAAGGGAGCTTCGTCCTCCTCATTACACAACCTGTAGTATGTGGGAAGTCTTAAACAACTCTGCTCTGCTCAGCTTTAGCACTGGGTTTCAGAGCTTGAGCTCTGTGATGCATTTGTAAAACTGAGTTAAGTGGGTGGTACATTTTTAGAAGCGGCCATCCCATGGCTTCAGGAACTGTTGGCAGGGAACAAGTGGGTGACCACCAGTGAGAAGAAGGGATGGAGGCAGGTAGTCAGGAAGGTCTTAGCGTGCATCTAACTCTATGAGTCTGCAGAAGGAGGGTATAGTTGCATGATGACCAACACAGACACAATGGTCTGAAGAGCTTCTTTCCAAAATGTAAAATTCTGTGACTGATCTGATTCTAGCCTTAAATCCACTTTTATGCTTTTCCCCATAGATTTTATATTGACAAAGGAGTTAAAAATTATCTAAATTAGCTTTCAATATATTCTGTGACCCAATCTCCACTGCTCAGTTGTAAATTCTAAACACTAACAAACCTCTGAGAGAAGAATTTATTTCTCATCTCCTTAAAAAGGAGTCTCCTTCTTTTGAAGTGGTGACCTCTAGTTCTAGCTCCTCCCCACAAGAGAAACATCTTTTCAGCATTAAGCCTGTCAAGCTCCCTCAATGTTTTATGTTTTAATAAGGTCACCTTTTTCTCACTTTTAGAAATTCCAAAGAGTACAATCTCAACCTGCTCAACCTTTCCTCATAAGGCAAGCTTTTCATCCCAGGAATGAGACTAGTGAACTGTCTCCAAACTGCTTCCAATGCAAGTATGCCTTGCCTTAAGTTAGTCTCACCAACACTGAGTCATTGAATCCCTACAGTGCAGATAGAAGTCAGTTCAGCCCATTGAGTCTGCAAATCCTCTGGAGAACATCCCAATCAGGACCCAAAGTCCTTTCCCCCCCCCCATTTACCATGCCTAATTCCCAAGCCTTCACATTGCTGGACACTATGGGACAATAGGATGGCCAATTCACCTAACCTGCACATCTTTGGACTGTTGGAGGAACCAGAGTACCCAGTGGAAACCAACACAGACACAGGGAGAACATTCAAACTCCACACAGACATTTGTCTAAAGTTACAATCAAACTTGGGTTTCCGAGCATTGTGAAGCAGCAGTGTTTCCTACAGTGTTACCAGTGATCTGAAATTCAAGTACTCGGCCACTCAGGGCCCTCTCTTGAGCAACATTACTATACCTAGCTGGTAAAATTTAAAAAAAAGAAACTTTATAAAAGAAGCTAAATATTACAGTACAGTTTTCAACTACTTACATCTATACACCAAGAAAAGGAAAGACACAAAGTGGTTCTTGCTGTGCATACATGAAAAGCATGCACTTTAAATACAAGAAATAGCACTAAGACAGTTATGAGCTTCAGGGCCTGGGAGAGGGGAATACGTATGACTGGAGTCCAAGCTTTTTTTGTAGTCCTGGGCTCAGGGCAGGACCACCCTATCTCAGTGTGCGCAAAAACAAGTATGCAATACGGACTCCAGGAGAAAGTTCCAATTCTTAAGATCCTATTGATCTGCAGCCAGAGCTCAAGTCCCTGTGATCATTGGTTTGATACTCAACGATGCATTTTAAGTGATATGGTCAACATCAGGGGTTCAAGTTCTGCCTACTCCAGGGGTATGTAATAATATCTCTGACCAGGTTAGTTAGGAAAATAATTACAGCCTGCAAGTGTGAATGGGAGAAATATAGGTGAAGGGAAGAAAGAGAGCAGGTGTAAGACATGTAGCTGCAAGAATGGTGGGAGAGAGAGAGTGTAGAGACGTTTAGAGAGTGAGGGAGGCTACAAGTGGAGTGGGAGATGCCGGGAGATAACTATTCACCAGAGCACAGATCAAAGTTACCCATTTGTTTCAAGATTAATGGTTAAAAATGTTGAGGTAAATTTTGTTCAAAAGTCTGGAGAACAGAACAACTCTGGTCATTATAATTGTATAGAAATGGCCAAATGCTGTCAAATCAGTGCAGGAACTTGTTTTCATAACCATGCCTGCTTGTCTCCTCTACTCTTTCATTGGTAATTACTTCTAGTTTTGTTTATAATTGACATTGTTTGTTTTCTGTTAGTAATTGCTGATTACATTGTCCGGGGAATTGACCTGTTTGAGTTATTGAGTCCAACAATGTACAGGAGCTCAATTATCAGCCCGAGAGATTAACACAAAGCTCCAATGAGCTTGCTATTTACGTTGTGTATTGGACAACTCCCTCATGTTGGGCTTTGTTGCTGCTCTGTGTTAGTGTTACTCACTCTAGCTCTGAAGACCAGCATTCTTGGTTCTTTCAGTCTTGCTCACTTTTTTTGTCGAAAGCCAAAATTCGACGTTTGTAGGCCTTCCATTCACAATTGTATAATGGTATATTGTTTGTGAAATTATACAAATTAGATCTGAACTATCAATTCCACAATATGAAGGGAATTATACAGATCAGGGAGACGTAAAGAATTTTCTTAGTTCAGAGAATAGCTGGAGTATAGATGGCATTGTAATCTATCCATTGAGTACCGAATAATATTGTTGTGATTTTAAAAAAAGTATTAAATATCATGCTAGATATATGGATTTTCTTCCAAATAGGTATGTAACCATTTGGAAGGAAATGGACTTATCAGTGATAGCATGATTTTGTGCAGGGAAGGTCATGTCTTACAAACCTAATAGAATTATTTGAAGAGGTGACAAAGTTGATTGATGAGGGAAGGGGTGCAGTAAGGTATTTGATAAAGTTAGGCTGATGAAGAAGGTGAAGTCACATGGGGTCCAGGGTGTTCTAGCTGTTTGGATAGAAAACTGGTTGGGCAACAGGACACTAAGTTTGGTGGAGTAGCAGTTAGCAAAGGGGACTGTCAGAGAATACAGCAGAATATAGATAGAAGGGAGAGTTGGGCAGAAAAAAGGCAGATGGAGTTCAATCTGGACAAATGCAAGGTAATGCATTTTGGAAGATGCAATTCCAAAGCGAACTATGCAGTCAATAGAAAAGTCCTGGGGAAGATTGATGTACAGAGAGATCTGGGTTTCAGGTCCATTGTTCCCTGAAGGTAGCAATGCAGGTCAGTAGAGTGGTCAAGAAGGCACATAGCATGCTTTCCTTCATCAGATGGGAAATTGAGTACAAGAGTTGGCAGGTCATGTTACAGTTGTATAAGACTTTGGTTCAGCCACGTTTGGAATACTGCGTACAGTTCTGGTCGCCACATTACCAAAAGGATGTGGATGCCAAAAGGGTACAGAGGAGGTTCACCAGGATTTTGCTTGGTATGAGGAGAGGGTGAGTACACTAAGATTATTTTCATTGGAAAGGAGGAGGTTGAAGGGAGACTTGATTGAGGCCTACAAAATCATGAGAGGTGTAGACAGAATGGATAGCAAGAAATTTTTCCCAGAGTGGAGGACTCAATTACTAGGGGGCACAAGTTCGTGAAGAGAATGCAAATACACAGCACTGCTAACAAGATTTAGCTACGTGATCTCACACATGCAGCCACCAGCTCAGATATATTGCTGTGTGTAACTTGGAGGTCAGTATAGAGCTGGGATCAGCACCTGATAAGTAACTCGTATTGATTTGTCTACAACCAAGGCCATGGTTAACCGCAGAGGTGAGGAGGAATTTCTTCAGCCAGAGTGTGGTTAAGCTGTGAAACTCATTGCTGTGGACGGCTGTGGAGACCAGGTCATTGAATGTATTTAAGACAGATAGATAGGTTCTTACTTGGTAAGGGTGACCAAAGGTTATGGGGAGAAGGCAGAAGAACACGGTTGAGAAACATATCAGCCATGATCGAATGGGAGAGCAGACTCAATAGTCGAATGGTTTAATTCTGCATCTATATCTGATGGTCTTATGATCAGAGGGACATGGTGAAGGACATTTTTGCTGTAAAAGATCTAGATAAGGAGTTCAATGGGATGGCATGCATTGGGTTGCAGATTTGCATACATTCTGAGAAGTTAGGTTCATTGAATGGTCTACCAAGGACTGCTGTTATAAGCGGAGAGGGAATAGCCAGCAGTCCGGAGGTTAAGTGGAGCAAGATAGCCAATATATCTGGAAAAGGGATGATTGTTTGACTGGTGTGGGTGGTCAGCAGCTTGCGAGCTCAACCAGAACATGTGTGGAAGCCCCCTGCATTGATCTACTGCAGGCACTTTGTAGAAAAACTGTAATGTTTATCTTTTTAACTTTATTTCTTATTTTTCTAACTTATACTATGAATAAATGTACTGTAATCCTTTTGCTTATTTCTCCATTTTGTATCTAAGAGTTTTACCTAAGTACTTTGTACCTAAAATGGCACCATTGTACCTAAGAGGGTGATACTGTAAACCTTTCACTGTACTCCTGTACTTGAGTACATGTGACAATAAAGCAAATTCTAATTCTACTTGATTAGACCATTCACTATAGGGCAGTGTGCAATTGAGCCATATAAACTTGATTGTGTTCTTTGAGGAAGTGACAAAGATGATTGACGAGAGTAAGATGGTGGGTGTTTTCTACGTGACATTACCTAATCATTTAATAAGGTCCCTCATGGTAGGCTGGTCTAGAAGATTAAGTCACATGGAATCCATGGTGAATTGGCAAGTTGGGTACAAAATTGGCTAGGTCATAGAAGATAGAAGGAGTTATGGAGGGGTGATCTTCTGACTGGAGGTCTGTGACCACTGGTGTTCCACAAGGATCAGTGTTGCAAATTCTGTAGTTTGTAAAATATGCACATGATTTGGATGAAAATGGAGGTGGTCTGATTAATACTTTTGCAGACAACATGAAAACTGATGGAGTTGTGGATAGTGAGGGCGGTTATCAAAAGATACAGCAGGATATAGTTCACTTGGAAATTTGGGTGGAGAAATGGCAGATGGAGTTTAATCTGGACAGATATGAAGTGATGCATTTTCAGAGGTCAGGACAGTAAATGGCAGGATCTTTAGGAGAATTAATATACTGAGGGAGTTTGGGGTGCAAAGCTCTTTGAAAGAGGCAACATAAGTTGATAAGATGGTAAAGAAGGCATTTAGCATGCTTGCCTTAATTGTTTGGGGCATCGAACATAAAAGTTGGCAAGTCAGGTTGCAGCTGTATAAATCTTTAGTTAGGCCACAGTTGAAGCATTGTGTCCAGTTCTGGTTCCCACAGTCTAGAAAAGATGTAGAGGATTTGGAGAGGGTGCAAAAGAAATTTATTAGGGTGTTGTCTGGATTATATTGTATTAGTTGTTAGGAGATTGGACAAACTTGGATTATTTTCATTAAAGTGTCAGACATTGTAGGTCAACGTGATTGAAGTATGTAAAATTAAGAGCGGCCTGGATTGGTTGGATAGTCAGAACCCTTTTCCCAGGGTGGAAATGTCAAATACTAGGGGGCATAGGTTTAAAGGCAGAATTTTAAAGGCGATTGTGACAGAAGTTTTTTATACAGAAGGTGGTAGGTACTGTTCTGACAAGGAATGTTCTGACAAGGGATGTGGTCGAAGCAGATATGTTAGCAAAGTTTAAGAGGCATTTAGACAGATACAGGAATAGGCATGTGGTGGAAGGATATAGACCATGTGCAGACAGATGGGATTACTTTAGAATAGCATTGTGTTAGGCACAGATACAGTGAGCCAAAAGGCCTGTTTCTGTGCTGTAGTGTTCTATGTTCTGTGTTAATTAATTCTAGTGATATTATGGTCTTAGAGTTAGATCCTCTTTCATCAATTCCACTCTAACTGTCTCTCGCTTACCAGAATTGTTAGTTGGGAATGAGGTTAAACATCATTGTGCAGTTTTCTGACTCACACTCTTTTTGCAAAGCTCCACACTAGGAAAACAGAATCACTGATGAGTGCTCAAGTGTCTTTCTTTGTTTTCCTTAAATCAGGGCAAGCTGAAGGCTGAGGTTGGGAGGTGGCTTAATTGAAGCATTTAATAATGAAGGTCTTGGATAGAGTGGACAGGGAAAACTTGCTTCATGTAGCGGAGATGTTAGTTACTAGAGGCACAGATATAAGGAAATTTAAGAAATAAAAGAGACATGAAAAAAGGCCTTTTCATGCAGATGGTGATAGGTATCTGGTGGTTGAGGTGGAAACCTTCAGTCCATTAAAAAGGAGTTTAGATTTGCACTTTTAGCACTGTAACCTGCAAGGATGCAGACAGTGTGTCGGAAAATAAGATTATAGAATGGGTTTCTTGTTTATTCAGCCAGCACAGACACAATGGACTAAAAGATCTCTTTCCACACTATACCTTTTCTATGGTTCTATAGTTCCATGTCTGCTCCCAGGTGGTAGTGAGGAAGTCTACCTCCCTCCCAGTGATCAGGTGCTGTGTCTTACCACGGCTGACAATAAGGAAACTCCTGTGCAGAATCAACCCACGTAAAGCTGTTGGACCAGATAACATCACTGGCAGAGTGGTCAGAGGATGCTCTGACATATTGGCGGATGTTCTCACGGACACCTTCAACATCTCCCTGAGCTGCGCCATAGTTCTAACATGCTTCAAGGCTGCTACCATCATCCCCATGCTGAAGAAGTCTTCAGCATTCTGACTCGATGACCACTGCCCTGTTGCGCTAACACCCATCTTCATGAAGTGTCTTGAGAGGCTTGTGATGAGGCATATTAAGACCCTGCTGCCCCCCACCCCTCCCAACTGGACACCCTGCAGTTCAAGTTATCGTCCCACTGCTCTGCAGATGTTGCAATTTCCACAATCCTCCATGTGGCCCTTGCCCACCTGCAGAAGAAGGATGCGTATGTCAAATTACTGTTCATAGACTTCAATTCTGCATTTAACGCTATCATTCCTCAGCACTTGATTGGAAAGCTGAGTTTGCTGGGCCTAAATACCTCTCTTTGTAACTGGATTCTGCACTTCCTGACTGGGAGACCTCAGTCAGTCCGGATTGGGAATAGCATCTGCAACACCATCACACTGAGCACAGGGGCCTCCCAGGGCTGTGTGCTCAGTCTACTGCTGTTCACCCTGCTGACACACAACTATGTAGCAATGCACAGGTCGAATTACATCATCAAGTTCACTGATGACACGACTGTAGTGGGTCTCATCAGCAGGAATGACGAGTCAGCATACAGAGAGGAGGTGCAGCGGCTAACGGGTTGGTGCAGAGCCAAAAACCTGTTTCTGAATGTGGACAAAACGAAAGAGATGATTGTTGATTTCAGGAGGGTATGGAGCGACTGCACTCTGCTGGACATCGACACCTCCCCCATTGAGATCGTGAGGAGCACCAAATTTCTTATGCACTTTATGACACTCTTTGTATGATCTTGTAGTTTGTGCTATCCATGTTGCACCTTGGTCCTGGAAGAACGTTGTCTCGTTTCTTTACTCTATCAGTTGCAAATGGTAGAAACGACAAATAAAAGCTACTCTACTCCAGGTTTATTGTGAACCCCAGCACATTTAGTTGGGCCAAAATAACCAATTTTTGGTTAAATATATATTAATCTGTCATTTAACAAAAAAACTTCACAGATTGTTTCTTCGTTCGTTTATGGGATGTGGGCAGCATGGATAAACCATTTATTGTCCATTCCTACTGCCCTTAGATTGTAAGGTAATTATAGTGATGGTTATATCAGCAGAATGCCTTCCATTATTGGTACTCTGGTACACTGAACCATGAATAACTGATAACAAAATCTTACCTGAATCCTGGCTCTTAACCTTAACTCCTGACAGCAAACCACTGAACCTAATCCAGAACTCAAACTCTAATTGCTAATTTCTAATAACTTTTACACATGAACATATGAATTAAGACCAGGTATAAATTACTCAACCCGTGGCTTATCTGATTGTAGCTTTGAGTCTTCATTCCCATCTTTCCTTGATATTCTTGGAGTTCTTTGCTAAACAAGAATCTATGTAGCTCCATCTTAAAGATATTTGGAGTGCAGGTTCATAGTTCCTTGAAAGCGGATCACAAATAGATAGAATGGTGAGGAAGGCATTTGGTATGCTTTCCTTTATTGGTCAGAACATTGAGTATAGGAGTTGGGAGGTCATCTTGAGCCTGTACAGGACATTGGTTAGGCCACTTTTGGAATATGGTGTTCAATTCTGGTTTCTCTCCTTTTGGAAAGATGATGTAAAATTTGAAAAGGTTGAGAAGAGATTTACAAACATGTTGCCAGGTTGGATGGTTTGAGCTTCAGGGAGAAGCTGAATAGATGGAACTGTTTTCCCTGGAGCATCAGAGGCTGAGGGGCAACCTTATAGAGATTTATAAAATCATGAAGGGCATGGGTAGGGTAAATAGATGAGGTCTTTTCCCTGGTCAGGTCAAGTCCAGAACTAAAGGGCATAGGTTTAAGGTGAGAGGGGAAAGATTTAAGAGGAACAACTTTTCACATAGAAGGTGGTATGTGTACAATGCTGAGATCAAACCCCTCTGTTAACTAAAACCAAACACCCAGAAAAGCCTGCCTTTGCCTCACAATCTGTTAACGTGAGTGGCAGAGAACTCCTAATTTCCACTATATAAAGACAAAATAACAATTTATTTTCCAAAGTCAAATAGTGAACACTAAACAATGACTACTGACAAATCCAAACACCCCCTCGTCCCATTATTAACTACGTGCTGTCTGATCCCAACTCTATAAAAAACACTGTTCCAATAACGCACTTATTAAACATTATATTAACTTAATCTTGAGACCATACAGTCTTTGTCTTCTCTGCAGTCTTCAACCTTCTGTCTGCTGATCTCCTTGGATCGATTCCTTTCTTTTTACTGTGAGTGTAATTTACATGAAAAGGTATCTTTGAAAGAGAGTGTTTTCTAATTTTTTTTGAGAGCAACATTTAGATGGGCAGTTAGCTCTCTGGCTCTACATTAGTTGCTCAGCTGATCAGTGGCAATTGCTCTCTGACCAATTTTTAAAATGCCCACATTTTTATACCTCCCAACATCATGCTGTCTCATTGGTCTGATTTTGTTAAAATAATAGATTCAAACTTGATTGGGTTTTAGTATTCTGGCCATAATTTAAATTAATTGATTAAATTCAAAACAGCAACCAAAACTCAGGTATCCGTTTAACAGCCATTTGCTACATGTATCTATTTTGGAACAGCTTGTCTCCCAACCTTTCCATTTGGTCAACTGAGCCTGTATTTTAATTTTACTTCAAAATTCAGAAACACTTTTATTTAAAGTGAGCATACATGCTTTTGACTTTGTAACATCTCCCCACTTAAGAAAAAATAAACCATCATAATGAAAAGGTGACTTCATTTTTTTCTCTAATTCTTAATGCCATTACTATGAAATACACATGTCATTAATCTACATTATAATGTTCATATTAATTCTGCATATCTATATAACATTGGAACTGATATGGTCCAATCATACCGCTATCTTTTCTTTTAAATCCGCGATAACACATCTGCTATCACAATTTGAGGATGCACAAATTAATACAATAAATTAAAAGTCTGTAATGTAAGACTGCAATGAAATAGTCTTATATTTTTGTCTTTAAATCTCTCCAAAAACGTAAGAGGATTGTATTCCATGTACACAGCCATCTCCGACACATCGTTCATCACATAAATATTAAAATGTTGTAAGGCCAGTACCAAATTTAATAACTTTTTTTTGATAGTGGAGTATTTTCTCTGGTAGATGTTAAGTTTCTTTGAAAAGTAGCCAATTGGCCGTTCAATTCCATCATCGTCTTCCTGCATCAATACAGCTCCAACGCTATATTGCTAGCATCGATTGCAACTTTGAAGGGTTTCAAAAAATTAGGTGTAGCTAAAACTAGTGCGTTGGTTAATATGGCTTTTAAATTCTCAAATGCTTCTTGGCATTATTCTGTCCTGAATCAACTTTTTCTCAATTTGATAGGGGCTACTAAACCTGGCTTTGAAAAAATCTCCTACCACTGATAACAATATTAATATGTCATTCCCACAGGAAAACGTCCGAATTCTAGAGTTTTTATCTGCCTTCTGCTTCATCCTATGCTGTACCCTCTTCAGGCGCTGTTTAGCTAACTCACTTACCCAGTTTGCTCTCTCCCTCACCTCAGAGACATAATCCAAGTATGAGATCTCCAACTTCGGTCCTATCAATTTTTCTTAATTAGTTTCAAAAGCCGTGTCTGAATATTAACTAAAAGGGAGTAAACTGAGTAGATTCATTTGGGACATCTCTAATGGCAAATAATATGAATGGGATACCTTTATCCCAATCATTCAATTAATCCTGACAATACGCTCCTAACATGGTCTTCAGGGTCTGATGCCACCTTTCCAAGGCTCTCTGGGATTCAGGATGGTATGCAGTTGATTTAAAGTACTGCATGCCTTCGCTATCCAAGAGTTCCTTAAACAGCCTAGCTGTAAAATTAGACCCTTGGTCTCACTGCATCTCACTGGGTAGCCTATACCAAGTTAAAAAAGTTACCAACACTTCCATCATACATTTTGCCTTAACACTCCGTAATGGAATTGCCTCTGGAAATTTGATAGGCATATTCATTATGATTAACAATTACTGGTTCCCACTTCTAGTTTTTGGGAAAGGACCTTTACAATCAATCATAACCCGTGTGAAAGGTTCTTCAAATGGAGGAATTGGCAACAAAGGTGCAGGTTTTATTACTACCTACCATTTAGCATGTCTGACATGTAAAGCAAAATTTAACCACATTCTTATGTAGTCCAAGCCAATAGAAGTGCTGTTGTACATTTGCCTGAGTCTTCTTCACACCCAGATGACCTCCCACTGGTGATTCATGTGCTACCCATAATACCTCCTGTCTGTATGCTACTGGCAACACAATCTGATGGCTTTCCACCCATTTCTCCTCTGCATGAACCTGCTGTGGTCTCCATTTTCGTCTTAAGGTACTAATGCTTGGAATAAATTCTGATTCCTTTTCTGAGTCTGCATCAATATGTATATATCTTTTTTTGTCTCATCTTTCAGGACTAAATCCCTCTGGCTGACCCTGTATCTGTTCAGGATTTTCCTGTACCATTACATCAAACAGGGTGTCAGCTAACTGAACCTCAACAATCCGATCTTGTTACTATACATCTAGAAACACACCAGGGTATTTTTCTTTTAATTCCTCAGTTCCCTAATTTTCCTTTGGCTTTTCTACGACAAGGGGCCTCGTTCCCACCTTGGAACCTGCTTGGTCATTCCCAAGAACAAACTATATTTCTGAAATTGAAAGTCTGTCAATCACTCCACTGTTACTTCCCCGGTCTTGATTTTGCTTTCCAACCTGATCTTACACAGGGGAATGCTAAATATCTGAACATGTATTCCATAAATTATCACCCTCTCGGGTAACATGTCAGAAAGAGTGAAAATACTTTAACGTCTTACCATTAGAGACTGACCAGATCCCATGTCTCTTAAAATTATAACTTTTTTCTCTTCTCCCCCGTTCTACCTGAGTGAACTTTACCTACAAGAGGTAAAGTTTTCATAGCGATCAGGCACTAACTCAATACCCAGCCCTTGCATAGGATGTGCACTTTCCTGCAGCTCCTTGACTTTTCTTGGGGTTTCCTTTACTACTTTCACTAATCCCACTGGCTTCGCCTCTTTTACCACATATATTCCCACAGTGCCTTTCTTTATGACCAGCATTGTGACTTTACGTGTCTCACCTCATGTCAGTGAAGATACCTTTTCCCAGTGCCTTTCTTAAACTACTGGCACTGTGAATTAATGTGTCCCATTCCAGTACAGTGAAAATACCTGAGGTCTTTTGCCGCCTTTCCACTCTCTTGGTTTGTTTTCACCTGTGATAAACTATTCCCAGTGTGCAGTACTCTTTATTTTGTATTGAAGGATCTCCCCTTCTCAATCACGTTTAAATTTATTGTTTTGACAACATTGGACCAATGAGCCTGTACAGTATTGGGCATTATAAAAAAATGCAGATATTTAAAAAATTTGGTCAGAGACCAATTTCTAGCCCTCATGGGATGAAATTCTTGTCGCAAGCTAAGTTTCACCTTCTGCTTCAATGCATATTCATCTGCCATCTCTGCCACTCTTCTCACTTCTTGAACTTTCTATTAATCCATATAAGGTCTTATCATAACTGGAAGTGAGGTTTGAAACTCCTCCAGCAGAATAATGTCACTTAGAGCCTCATGTGTCTTGTCTATTTTTAAGGCATGTACGCAGCTTTCAAAATTACTGTTTAATTTTTTCAAACTCAGCATAAGTCTGACCTAGTACCTTCTTTATCTTTCTGAAATGCTATCTGTATGTTTCTGGTACCAATTCATAGGCACTGAAAATAGCCTATTTGACATCTGCAAAATCTCTTGATTCCTTACCTGACAATGCTACAAATGCTTCACTAGCCCTGCCTACCAGCTTGTTCTGAACTAGCATTACCTACAAGTTTTCTGGCCACCACACCTGCCTAGCCAATTTTTCAATTGAAATAAAAAAGACTTTGACATCTTTCTCATCAAAATGTGGCAATGTTTTAACATATTTCTGTACATCTTTATCTTCTCTCTTCATTTCCCACTTGATAACTTGACTTTCCTGACTAATTCACAACTTCTGAAATTCAAATTCTCTCTCTTTTTCCACAGCTAAGAGAACCTTCTCTCCCTTTCTCTTCACTCTCATTTTCTTCTCGCTCTCTCTCCCTTTTTGTTTGTTCACCTAAGAACCTTCTCTCCCTTTCTTTTTCTTCTAACACCTGTTGCCACATTTGCAACTTAAGTTTTTCTAACTCCACTGCACTTGTCTGTGTCTCTGATACACCTCTGTGCTTGACCAATGGTATCACAATTTCGGCTTTCCTTTTGTCCCTGGTTAAATCTAATTCTAACCTGTTTGCTAATTCTAAAATTATATCCTTCCTTTCTCTTTCTAAACTTTCTTGGCATACTGCGAGTATGTTTTACAAGAAAAGGTACGTTTAATAGAGAGTGCTTTCTAATTTCTTTGAGAGCAAGGTATTAGATGGGCAGTTAGCTCTCTGGCTCTACAGCAATTGCTCGGCTGACCGGTGGCAGTTGCTCTCTGCCTAAATTTTTTAAATACCCACATTTTTTATAATCCCAATATTGTACAGGCTCATTGGTCCAATGTTGTCAAAGCAATAAATTTAAACTTGATTGGGTTTTCATATTCTGGGCATAATTTAAACTAATTGATTAAATTTGAGTTGTTGTCAAAACAGCAACCAAAACTCAGGTATCCGTTTAACAGTTATTTTTACATGTACCAATTTTGGAACAGTTTGTCTCCCAGCCTTTCCATTTGGGCACTTTCTATTTACAGTGAGCGTACATGCTTTCAACTTTGTAACAAATGAGCTGCCACAGGAAATGGTGGAGGCTGGTACAATTCAACATCTTAAAACACATCTGGATAGGTATATAAACAGGAAGGGTTTAGAGGGATATGTTCCAAGTGCTGGCAAATGGAACTAGGTTAGTTTAGGATATCTGGTCGACATGGACAAGTTTGACTGATAGGTCCATTTCAGTGCTGTGCATCTCTAAGACTTTATTCAATGACCTCACCTCCACTGCTCTCTGTGGAATCTAGTTCCAAAAGTTCATGACACCAAGAAAAAAATCCTGCTTTCCATATTCAATGGAACATTTTCTTTAAATATCTCCCCTTGTTCAAGATTCATTCACATTATAGACATCCCTTCAACTTCTACTCTGTAAGATCATCTCTTATTCCTCTAAATCACAAAGGACAGGCTCAGACTGTTCAAATTCTTTCAAGGTAACTTCCACATTTCAGGTTTCCATTTGAGTAAACCTCTGAACTGCTTCTCATGCATTTACTGTCTATCCTTCCTTAAATTTGTACACTGTACTTCAGTGGTTGCAACAACATCCTATAAAGTAACAAAACATTTCTGTCTTTACATTCCATTTCCCTTGCAGTAAATGACAACACTCCATTTACCAACCGAATCACTTCTTGGACCTGCTTATTAACTTTGTGATTCACAAGTATACCCAGATCCGTCTGTGACTCAAAGCTTTGCAGTCTCTCTCTATTTAAATCCAATGCTGCTTTTCTATTCTTCATACTAAAGCAAACAACTTTAATCTTTCTTACATTATATTGCACCTGCCAAATCTTTGCCCATTTACTCAACCTATCAATATCATTTTGTAAACACCTTACATCCTCTTCACAACTTACTATTTTGGTGTTGTTGGCAACATTAGCAACCATACATTCAGTTCCTTCATTCAAATAATTGATATAAATCGTAAATAGTTGAGGCCTGGTATTGATCCCTGTGGCACTATGCTAATTAAAGCATGCCAACCTAAAAATGATGCATTTATGGCCGCCCCCTTTTTCCTGTTAGAAATCTTCAATCCTCATAACCAATATCCTGTATACCAGGAACATACATGCCCGTGTCAAATTTCTTCCAAAAATCTAAGTATATCACATCCATAGGTTCCCCTTTATGAAATATAAAGGGAGAAAAGTTGTGCTACTTTGTCCATATTTCTTCATACTTCCTCAAAATCTTTTCTAAGTTAGTCAAGTATGATTTAAACTTGTAAAAAAAAACATGTTGACTCTGCCTGAAAGCATTGATATTTTGTATCCATCCCATCCACCTTCCTTAATAGAAGAATCCAATACTTCCCAATAACATTTATTAAACTACCTGGCTTGTAGTTTCCTGCTTTCCTGCCTCCTCTTTCTTGAATAGCGGCATCACATTCACTACTTTCCTGTTTGAAGGAATATTTACAACTTTACCCTAACTTGAAGCACTAATATTAATGTCTAATCTTAGACTGTATGGTGGAGAGCTAGATGTGGTGTTGGGTGATTACTTAGAAAGTCGCCAAACTACATAATGAATCAGTATTGTGTCCTGTCACCACAGTTTTCACCGAAACTACAATACAAGAGACTATAGTAACAGATTAATGACTAGCAACTGGGTATCAGACCCCTGAAAAGTTTGCACCTCCCTTATCCCAAGAACATGGATTCTCTACAATTCCTCTTCCAGCTCAACACTGAACGTATTTGATTCAGTTTTACTGAAATTGCAACCTCCATTTGCCCATTTCATGTGTTGTTGTTCTATTGTATTGTTGCAATCTGTGCAATCAACCTGGGAACATAAATACTGCTGATTGCAATATAGTACTCGTCTGTTTCAATAGAAAATGACTTGAGGATGTAAATAGGGCATAACTCCTCACTCTGTGCCTGACCCTTCAACGCAGAGAAGTACACATGCATATTTTCATTATAAGTTAATTAATTTTTATCAATAGCCACTTTCATTTCTTGCTGCAAACAAATCCTGTTTTACTGCCTGCTTTCAAATTTGACTCTCGTCAGCATGTTTTTCCATGAGCTTTTTATTAAGCTGATTAATAAAAACGTTAGTCTGTGAGGTAATTACCAGATAATTGGCGATGACAAGGCATGCACCTCAGCGGAATAATTTGCCCTCTTGCTTGGTGCACTCTGGATTTGCATTAATTAAAAATATCCGGATGCCGACTGGGTTGTGCTGATAGAGTCCTGCGTAAATCACAGGGCTGCCAGTTTACACATGCAGTTCCCATAAGCAAACAAACAAAGACAAAACAACTGCTTTTCTCAGCTCATTAAATGCATTTTAAAACATATAGTTTCGGCACGGTGGCTGAAGCTGCAGATATGCCTGATATGAAAAGTCATGGGAATGGTATAAAACATAGTGCATATTTTGTGAGACAAGTAATCCAGAAGTCTGAGCTAATGATCTAGACACTTGGGACTAAATTTTTCCAAGAACATCAGCTCAAATCGGGAGTCCACCTGCTGGCTGGATTTTATGGGATACAGGGAGACAAAGTCATAGGTCTGTACGCCATCCAATTAAGCAGGTTTTGGATGCAGGTAGACATTGTGGTCTCTAGACCAGCAGGTCCATGTTCACATCCCACCTACTTTGAAGCTGTGTCATAACATGTCTGAACATGTTGATTGTTTAAACTATTTTTAATGTGACCTATTGCAAGGAAGGCCAACAGCTCTCGCTGCATGATCAGTGGGTAATCCTGTGAAACCCAAGAAGCAGGATCTAGTATCAGGAGAGCAGCTGAGACATTATTAGGTTCTTGACAATTGGAGACATCGGTTCCAGGCATTTCACACTAAATGGTAAGACTATGATATGTAAAGCCTTGACGTTTTATTCCTTGAAATACAACAGTCTTCATTAACATTAATATGCTCACAGCATGCTATAGCCACTACCTTTCACTCACTGGGGTCTAAATACAGTGGGATGCCAGCAAACTTGTTCTTCTGCTGCATGAATCACCATTATTGCCTGTCGCAGTCACTAGTATGCTCTTGCTTCTGGCAAAAACATGGAGAAAAGGTCAGCTGCAATTTCCCCGGCATTATGTATCTACAACAATGTCCACCAAACTAGACTCAAGCAACTCTGCATTCAAATCTCCCACATGAAAATTGGGGCATTTTAAAATTCAGTTTATAACTGTAGAATCCAAAACAAATATCAATGTGGCTATGAAAAAAAGTCTTTCTTTTTAAAATAAGTGTCTACTAATGTCGTTTGTCAGAGGAAATCTGCTTTCCCTGCTCCATCTGACTCTATATTCAATAATGTGGTTGAATAGTCGTCTGAAATAAAATGAGTCATTCACTAGGTGAGGAGGAGCCTTCAGCAATGACGTGCAAGGCAGTAAAACAGAGACGCTTCATGTCAAAAGCTTGGAGGAAGCATCTGTTCAATGTCTGTTAGAGGTCTTCAAGTGCTATCATCCATGGGTTGGTTGTGCTGGTGCACCTACTAAGTTGCTCCAGTTTTATCACCAGCTTTTGATCTCTTCCATATCACCAGCAGTTATGGTAAAGCAAAATGGTCCTCAAAGTCATTGCAGGCCTTCTCAACAAGGGATGATTCGGGACTGCCTGAGCTGTCATATTTCTGCAGCATTCACCAATGTAGATGTCTTCACCTCAGCTAGTGCCTGAATCAACTATAGAAAGAGAACACTGGCTGGGAGAGACTGCCTTGCAAGTGAGCAGCAGCAAGAGGAGAGTGAAGTAGAGTCAGCTGTGGGCAAAGCCTGAATACAGCCATGCTCTGCTGAATGGAAATGGGCCGCAAGTGTCATAAATGCTAAGTGTCCCTCTGGAGCAGCAGAGGCAGTTGGATTCTTAAATGTTAGAAATCTGTGAGGTATTACAGAGCTGTGGGAAGGCAATGGAGGGGTCATTATATCAGGTGTCTTTGATCATGGCTCATTTTTAGTGATTGAACTCCTCTATTGTGAAAATTCTTGACAAGGACCATCTGCAGCACCAGTTTGGATGGGTGCAGAAACCATGCAAACTTGCACAGAAAAAATGAGACTCTTTGGATTGCTCAGTGTTGTTAAAGGTGCATTGATTTTGAAGTGGAAGCCAACTTTGTTCCAGTCTGTGGCTTTGTCCAATATGCAAGAGTGCTATGAATGCCTGTGACTATCAAAGGGAGCTAATGAGGGGACATCTTTCAGACCCTCTGATTCAGGGACCATCTATGATGCTAGGCTCTGTGACAGAGGCTGCCCTTGTAATGATGTAAGCAGCTTGCTGTACATTTCCACATCAAGAACAGAAGCCATGGGTTTTTCAGCCACATGCAGGTACAATAGAGTTGGCTGTCTTCACCTCTGCTCAGTCACAGGGGAGAACCATGTTGATTTTTGCACTTGATGGGTTACTGATGTGTGGTTGTCTCTTTGCTTTATCATTGAGATAAAAAAAATCATTATCACAAGTTAAATCAATCAGATTTGTGTATTTTAATGCTCTCGTGGAGAGAGGTGAAATGAAGGTTATGTCAGCTGGGTTAAGCTTGTAGCAGTTGCATGGCTGTGATGTTGAGCAATGGTAGCTCTGAAGTATCCAATTTCAAAATCTTTTTTGGGTTAATAGAACTTTTCAGATGTGTATATGCTTATGAAGTTTTATCTCTGGAAGATTAAATGCAGAATTATCAGTCTTGACCTGGGAGACACTTATGTCAAGTATCATTGACCTGAGACACACTAAAGTGAAGTGTTGTTGAATCAGCATAGCCCTTGTTGCCAAGGGACATTGGAGAATAGGATGGAGGACAAGGAATAGACCATTCGGTATTTGAGCCCACTCCACCATTCACTGAGTACAAGAATTATCAGATTCTGGTTTATTCTCCACCGTCAAACCCATCTGCCTTGGGATCGCCTCGGCAGACTTCTCTTGGCACTGGATTCCCATTAAGCATCGTGTTTGTTCTCCTCTTCCTCGATCTTTTTTCAATTCCTCAATGTTGTCCTTGAGATGAGTAAAGTATTATGTCCTCCTCTTAATGAGCTCTGACGTCTTTTTTGTCTTTTCATTTGTGCAAAGTGTAGCAGAGACACACTGACTGGTTCTACGTATTTTCCTTTCCATACACAATTCCCTTCCGAACGCTTCAGTGGAACCTGCCGTCACCACGTTTCAAAGCAATACATTCCAGATCCTAACCATTAACTGTGGGACAAACTCTTCTATTGGTACTTTTGCCAATTACCTTAAACTTGTGCCTTGAATTTTCCTTATCTACACTGTCCAGGCCTCTCATATAATTTTGAACATTTCTCTCAAATCTCCTCTTCAGCAGGGAAAACAGTCCTTACTTCTCCAATCTATCTACATGTCTGAAGTGAGGGAAATACTGAGGGAAATAAGGATAGAAATTGGAGAGGACCAGGTCATAATCTTCCAATTCTCCACAACCAACATATCAGATCTAAACTCCACAGTCCTGCCAAAGGGTTATATTGTCGTTTTTTTTCAGGAGGTCATAAAAACACAGGTTCTGGAAAGTCTAAGCTTGTATGAGTTTTAGGGCCAATTTGGTTATAGCTAACAGATATTGCCTCAGGCAAAAGGTGTTCAAATTTTAAAAAATACTTATTCAATGAAAGGGGAGTGGCCAGTTCTCCCAGCTCTGCTTCTCTCTGGTTTGATATGGTTTTTGGTGGCCTGGCTATTCACTGAAAGCAAGCAGGCAGTTTAAAAACTGCTGGACCCAAAGAAGCAGGTCCATGCTGATCCTGCTCTCTCTCTGACATCTCTTCTGTAAGACCCTGTGTTTGATTTTATCTTTTGTGCCAAGGGATGTTTATGGAGGTTGTTGCTAGTATTTGGAAAAACATCATTAAGTTGGGATGATCTGTTAGGTTTTCAGATAGTTTGCGTTATTCAGTATTTTGGTCTCTTTTGTTTGTGTTTCATTTGGTAATCTTGTAAATAACTTCTGTTTTGTTTAAAATTAAGTAGTTTAACAGCTGCATCTCTCTTGGAATATCCATTGTACGCCTGCTTAAAACAACTAGCAAAGCTAGGGTCTGGGCTACTTGAAATATTTTGAGGGGGTCTGGCCTGGTCCATAACACTAGTCATGAGTGAATAATTAAGGGACTCACTGGGGGAGGAAACTCCACAAATATCCCTAGCGTCAATGATGGGGGCACCCAGTACATCAGTGCAAAAGATAAATCTGAAACATTTGTAACAATCTTTAGCCAGAATTACTGAGCTAGTGTTCCATCATAGCTTCCTCCAGAGGCCCTGATCATTACAGATGCCAATCATAGAAACATAGAAAACAGGAGTAGAAGTAGGCCATTTGGCTGTTAAAGACTGATCATCCAACTCAGTACCCTATTCCTGCTTTCTCCTCGTACCCTTTAATTCCTTTAGCCCTATAAACTCTATTTAACTCCTTCATAGGATCATGTAGTACAGAAGAAACCACTCAGCCATTGAGTCTGCACTGACAGAAAACTACTCTTTAAGTTTATACTAGTCCCATTTTCCAACACTTGGGCCAGAGCTTTGAAAATATTGTGGCAGAAAGTTCTAAATGCTCACCACTCTGGGACTCTAAACCCTAAATGACCTACCCTGTGTGCTCAGAGTGTAACCACTGGTTTCAGATCCCTCTAGTCATTGGGAATATACTTTCTGCATTTACCTTGTCTAGTCCCATTAGAATTATATTGGTTTCACCCCTTATTCTATTAAACTTAAGCAAATATAATCCTAACCGATCCAGTACAGTACAGTTACAACACTACCAGTAATCTGCCTGCTAATATGGAAAATTACCCAGGTATATCCTGTACACAAAAAGCAGAACAAATCAAACCCAACCACTAACCGCCTCAACCCTCTATTCTTGATCACCAGTGTAGTGATGGATGCTGTCATCAATAGTGCTATCAAGTAGCGCCTACTCTACAATAAATTACTCACTGACACCCAGTTTGAGTCTGACTGGGCTACTCAGCTCCTGACCTGATTATAGACCTCACTATAGTTCAAACATGGATAAAAGAGCTGAATTCCAGAGGTTGAGGTTCATCCCAAACAGGTTTTCTCAGGCATGCATGACAAGACAAACATCAAGTTGCCTGGAGGATCATCAATTCAGAGAAGAACACTCTTATATTTGTGTAAAACTTGCTGGTCTTTCAGTGCTAGGAGTTGTCCTTGACCAAGTATTGCAGAGTGGTTCATTCCAAAGTGCAGGACTACATGCTGAGAAATGCACTGACATTTGGAGAAGCCACCACATACCCACAATGGAAAAAAGTCACTGTCTAACATCAGCTTGGAGTTTTGGATCTCTAGTACAATAACATTGGCATAATATCGCAGCTTCTCCTTTTGTAATTCACCAACTAATTTGAGATATTTTCTGCTTCTTTATTTGAGAGTGAGGACTGTAAGATGGATGAGCTAACTGACTATGACACATTGTACAGGAAGCCATTTAAATGCAGAACAAATAGAAATGTAGTCATAATAAGGGATAATATTTTGAGGGGGTTAGCTTTAGATTTGTGAAGTCAGGAGTATGAGACCCAAAGGCCAAGTTGCCTACCCTATGCCAGGGTTCAGGATACGTGCTTAAGGCTGGACAGGAGCTTGAACTAGAAAGGGAAAAAGCCAGTTTTTATGGTCCAAATAAATATCAGAGACAAACGTAGGATAAAGAAATGGATTCTACTTTGATAGTATGTCGAGCTAGACATTGAATGGAAGATCAGAATCTAAAGGGTAATAATTATTGGTACGTGACTCATGTAATAGGAGTGGCATGGTGGCTCAGTGGTTAGCACAATTGCCTGACAGTGCTAGGCTCCTGGGTTTGATTCCATGACTGTCTGTGTGGAGTTTGCACATTCTCCATGTAGGCTTCCTCTTGATGCTCTGGTTTCCTCCCACAGTCCAATGATATGCAGGTTACATGGATTGGCCAATCTATATAGCTCATAGTGCCCAGGGATGTGAAGGCCAGGTGGATTAGCCATGGGAAAAGTAGGGTTACAGGCATAGAATAGCTGGATGGCATTGGTTGGGATGCTCTTTGGAAGGTCAATGTTGACTTGATGCGCCAAATGGCCTGTTTCCATACTAAAAATATTCGTTTTTAGAGGCAGCCACTGTGACTCAGTAGTTAACACTGCTGCCTCACAGCATCAGGGACCCAGGTTCGATTCCACCCTTGGGCAGCTGTTTGTGTGGAATTTGCACATTCTCGTTCTGTTTGCATGGGTGTCCTCTGGGTGCATCGGTTTGCTCCCACAGTCCAAAGTTTTGCAATTTAAGTGAATTGGCCATGCTAAGTTGCCTGCACTCTCCAGGGATGTTTAGGCTATTTGGATTTGCCATGGAGATGCAGGGTTATAAGGTAGGGCAGTAGGTGGCATGTTCTTTGGAGGGACGGTGTGGATTCAACGGGTCGAATGGCCTGCTTCTTCACTGCAGGGATTCTGTGATTCTCTGATAATAATGCAATACCTGGTTATTGAACTGAATACATGATTCAAAGACTGATGTGGCAGAAGTAGGTTCTTTTGTGTGGGGCACTGGTATCATTACTGGTGGATGTGTCGGATGGTCTGCATCTAAATTATGCTGGGTCCATGGTTCCAGCAAGTGGTATAACTAAGGAAGTCAGACAGCTTTAAAATAAACAATGGGGTTAGGATCAAAATTTGGGCATATACAGCAAATCAAGGATTGATTTAAGGCAGGAGAGCAAATGCAATAATGTGAGATCTGAAGTTCATATATGGCAGGAAAAGACAATAATAGTGCACCAGTAATCAAGATTAGATGTTACAAAGATAATAAAAGGATAAACCTAAAGGCTGTGTATCTGAAAGCTTGTATTAAACCATAAAATAATCATGGGTGATTTCAATCCAAACATAGCCTGGAAAAATCAGATTGACAGTGGTAGCCTGGATGAGGAATTCATAGAAAGTATCTTGAAAGCATTCTTCAAAAACATTTTGGAAACAACTAGAATTAGGTTACACTCACCTTGGCATTGTGTAATGTGACAGAATTAATTATTAATCCAAGTAAAGACTTCACTAGGTTGAAATGACCATAGGGCAAAAGTAAAGACTGCAGATGCTGGCGATCAGAGTCAAGATTAGAGTGATGATTTGCGGGTGTTGGGCTAGGGTGTACATAGTTAAAAATCACACAACACCAGGTTATAGTCCAACAGGACTATAACAAACAATCCAGGTATTTTTCAATGTATAATTTCAGTTGCATCACACTGTAAACTTTTGCTATAAATTCTGTGTCTTACATTTGTGTACTCCACAACCACCTGATAAAGGAGCAGTGCTCTGAAAGCTCGTGCTTCCAATTAAACTTGTTGGACTATAACCTGGTGTTGTGTGATTTTTAAGATTAGCGTGCTGCTGGAAAAGCATAGCAGGTCAGGCAGCATCTGAGGATCAGGAAAATCGATGGTTTCAGCAAAAGCCCTTTATCAGGAATGCTGATGGTTTCCTATGAAGGGTTTTGCCCGAAACATCGATTTTCCTGCTCCTCGGATGCTGCCTGACCTGCTGTGCTTTACCAGCACCTCTCTAATCTTAGCAATGACCACAGAACAAGTGAAGTTTTGCATACAGTTTGGAAAGAGTGGGTCCAAGACTGGTATTTTAAACTTAAGTAAGGACAACTATTTGGCTATTAAAGCTGAGGTAGCTGAAGTGAGATTGGATACAATGCTAGTGGATAAATCAATAGGGAGGAAGTCGCAAACAATTAAGACAGTATTCCAGAATACCCAGAAGTATATTCTTACTATGAAGAAAATTTCTAAAGGGACGTCCCACCATTTGAGGTCAACCAAAGAAATTAAAGAAAACATCAAACTTAAGAAAAAGGCATATAAGTGTGCACAAATGAAAGGCAGGTTAGTTGCTTGCATAAAATGTAAAGAATGGCAATGGACTAAAAGATTAATCATGAGGAATGAATTAGAGTTTGAGAGGACAATAAAAACACATAGCAAGATATTCCACAGGTATTTAAAATGGAATAAAAAGCAGTGTTTATTGTCTAGAGGCCTTAGTCACAGAATAAGTGTACACTTATTAAAGACTGAAATGAGGAGGAATTTCTTCTCTCAGAGGTATATCTTTGGAACTCCTTATTACAGAGAGTTGTGTGGGTAGAATCCTTGTGTATATTGGAGGCTGAAATAGATAGATTCTTAATCAGTAGGGGAATCAGGGGTTACGAGAAAAGCGGACATGAGGAATATCAATCAGCTATGATCCTACTGAATATTGGAGCAGGCTCGGGAATCCAAATTTCTTTTGGTCTTATAGTCTAGAGAGCAAGAATAGAGAAGTAATAGTAGATAACAAAGAAATAACAGATGAAATGAATAAATATTTTCATCTGTTTTCACTGTAGAATATTGAAAAATATGCCTGTGATAGTTGTTAATCAGGAGGTAGAAGGAAAAGAGGAATTTGGTGAAATTACAATCGCTACAGAAGTAGTACTGTACAAACTGATGGAGTTGTGAGCTGACAAATCTCCAGGTCCTGATAGATTTCTTCTTAGGGTTTTAATGGAGGTAGCTAATGATGCTTTCATGTTAATTTTCTAAAATCTGTTTGATTCTAGAAAGATTCCATCAGTATGAAAATAGTGAATATAACTTCTCTATCAAAGAATTAATGGAGGCAAAAAGCAGGAAACTATAGGCCAGTTAGCTTGAAATCTAGTGTGGGGTTAGGGTTAAAATCAATGATTGAAGAGATAATTACTATTTACTTAGAAAACCCAAAGATTTCAGGAAGATTCAGCATGATTTTGTTAAAGAGAAATCATCTTTAACTGATTTATTGGAGTACCTTGAAGGAGTAACTCATTCTGTGAATAAGGAGATAGGCACATTACATTGCATTTCTACAAGGTATTTGATGATGTGCAAAATCAGAGGATTCGAGGGAAATAACAGCTCATAGTGCAGAGGTGACATATTGACTATGAATAGAAGATTGGCGAGCTGCAAGAAACAAGTCTTTCTCTCATTGGTAGAACATGAAGGGTCATGCCCAAAGCATCAACTTTCCTGTTCTTCTGATGCTGTGTGACCTGCTGTGCTTTTCCCAGATTGATATTGATAGGTTGAATGAGTGGGCCAAAGCCTGACAGTTGGAGTATAATGTGGAAAGCGTGAAGTTGTTCATTTTGGCAGACAGAATGAAAAACAATGAAGTATTACTTAAACAGTGAACATCTACAGAATTCCCAGATCATTCTATGCATTCTAGTGCATGAGTCACATTAAGTTAATATTTAGATACAGGAAGATATTTTGATGGGCAATGGCAGACTATCCTTCATTACGATATAAAAATTAGGATGTTACACTTAAATTATAAGGACATTGCTGCGACTGCATCCCAAATGTGGTATGCAGTTATGGTATTTTTATTTAAGGATGAAAATAAGTTGGTGATGGTTTACAGAAGGTCAATAAATTTGATACTTGGTGAGTAGGTTGTCTGAAGGGGAGACTTGACAGGCTGGGATGATTTCCAATGAAGTATAGAAGAGTGAGGGGTGACTTGTCTCAAGTGTACAAGAACTTGAATATTCTCTACAAGGTGGACATAAAGGGATGCTTTCTTGTGTACAAATCCAGAACTAGGTGGCACTTTTTAAGAAAAAATATGGGAAGCAATTTTTTTTTCCCTGAGGGTTGTGCAATTTTAGAATTCTGTCTCAAAAGGCAGTGGAGGCAGGCTCATTGAATATCTTTAAGATGAAGGTAAATAGATTCTCATTAGAGAAGGTAGATGAGAACATGGAATTCAAAACACAAACCAAGAAATGATGATCCTATTAAATAGAAGAGAGGGTTCAAGTGGCTGAAGACCTACTTCTGCTCTTAATCTGTCTACTTGTATAATCCAGCAATATTCAGTATTACTCATTACTCCGATATGCAGCAAGACCTAGACAGCATTCAAGCTTAGGCTGGTAGACAACATGTAACATTTATGCCACACAAGTGCTTGTCAATGAGCACCTCCAAAAAGCAAGAATCTAATCACTTCCTTTTGGTAATGACAACTGTTAGCGCGGATGAAATTATCTCAGTCCGAGCCCAGAGTGCGGTTCGACAATCGGTAACTTTATTGAAGTATTTAACGTCGGCGGAGACCAACCGAGGTCCTAATCTCGATCGCTCTACCGATTCCCGCGCGATGTTACAAGTTATATACTTCATGAGTCAGGATGTAGGAGATTGGGTATGAATGAGTGTGAATGGTGGCAGTCATGGCTGGAGTATGTGTGAATGTCAAGCTTCCTGCCGTCCTCGGAGAGTCGGCAGCATACACAAAAGGTGTGCTGTTTATCTTTATGTAAATGGGTCCGGGTGCTATCTGCTTGTCTCTCCGTGAGGGCTGGAGGATAGCACCCCGCTTTGTTACTTCCAAAGTGTCTGTTAGGTTCATCCTGTTTGTTTGGTGTTTGCCTTTTGTGTAGGACTGTTTTGCATGATCAGGTTATGGGTGTGTGTCAGTTGGAACCTTGACGAGATTATAAGGTGGGTTTCAATCTGTGAGTCATGACCATTGTCTGGAGTTATGACTAGTGTCTGGTCTGGTGTGTATTTAGATCTGTCTTTGGGCCCCCTTCTCCCGATCACGTGGTCAGGCTGACAGCTGCTGTCTTAAAATGAATACTGTTTGCTTTAAAATGGATACTGTTGGTTTTCCCGATGTTTCTTGCTCCACGGTAAACATGGGGCGGTTTATACCCACCTTCAGTCCCCCCTTTCGGCAAGGGGTTGGCCACGTCCACACCCCCGAAGCCGACATCTTAAAAGCTGCTACCCTGCCCGGTACATTCCGCCGGCCGTCATGCTGCAGTCATGGGGCCTTTGGATAGTCCCGGGAGATGGTTACATTAGTTCGAACCCTGTGAGCTTGTGGTGTCTGATTACTTGCCAGGAGTCTATGGCGTGGAGCATGGCCTTTCTGGCCTTTCATTTCTTATGTTGGCGGCATGAGTGACATGCCACCAGGAGCCAGGCCAGAGCTAGCAGTAACTGTACCCCCATGATGGCATGGGAGATGATTCTGACCCAGGGGTGTATGTTGACATTTAGGTCCCAGTTCCAAACCCTCTGGGCCCAGCCCTGGGTCTGCAGAGCTGTCTCTGCATCTTCCTCTAGGTCTTTGATATGGGCTTGTAATTGATGGTATAGTTTTACTGAGTGTCCCACCCAGGTCCTAAGTTCCCGCAAGACCTCAGCCAAATGTGGGATGGGGGCTTGTTCGGGTTCCTGGTACTCCCTAAGGGTGTTTCTGAATTTGTCGGCAGCCTGTATAGACTCGGGGTCCCGACGTCGGACCTCCGAGATATGGGCTTGTCCAATTGTCACTGAGCGCCTAGGGGTAAAGCAGAACTCGTGCTGGGGAATCGGGCATTGCAGTCCGTTGAACCAGAAAGACGTTTCAAGGGTAGAGACACAATATTGTCCCCTGCCACCATACCCCGCCCTAGTGAAGTGGGGGCCCGTGGGTTCGATCTCAAGGGTGCAGCCTGTGTACGGTTGAACCCGCATTCCGCTGTTTCACTCCGCTGTAAGGGGTGGGGGCAGATTGAGATTGCCCCTCGCTGAATGCAGCCTGCAAGCGGCACCCCGTACACAGCGCCGTCTCGTGTGTCGTGTGTCGTGTGCCAAAATATATTTGAGGGAGGCGTTTTCCTGTATTACTCCAATGTTTTCGATGTGGAACTGGGGAAATGGCCCAGACCCCGGGGTGACCACTGGAATCAGGAGGACCATCCCGACTCCCGTTGCCTCACTGACCTCACAGTCGGGAATCACCGGGTACACCCGGGTCATTCCCTTCAGGGTCTGGCTATCAAGCGGCCTGGAGCGTCCTGCGAGTGAGGCCAGTTTGGTGCTATCAATCCAGTCGGGCACCTCCCCCCTTTGTATCTGATCCAGGTTGTGTCGGATCTGGGCTACCATCCACAGGCCATACGCATGGCACAACTGCCCCTCCTGAATGTGAGCCGTGTTCTCCCTTTCCCGATCTATAAGGCGGTTGATGGTGTGGGCATGTGTCTCCAGGACTGCAATGTCGTCGAGCTGAATATGTGCTCCCTCTTCCCCCCAGAAATGCCTGTTCTGCCTGGTGTGTGAGGGATCTTGCTAACAGGTCTCTCATCACCCCTTTAAGCTGTTCGACTTTCTCGTTAAGGCACTGGATATCTAGGGAGTTTACCACGGATGTTCCTGTGTTGAGTCCTGTGAGGGCGTCACTGATAATGTCCCGTCTGCGTCGTTGTGTGTTGTGTATGTCGGTTCGATAGTGGGTTGCCCCCATGGCATCTATAGCCCTCTCTATCACCTCTGTTCCCATCATGGTGTATAGGCTGCGTACCTGTGCTGTGCAATATTCCGGTACCTGGATGCCCGATATATTGACCAGCACGGGCACGACCTCATGTCAGACATTATCATAAAGGACTTCCTCCTCCTCCCATAATACCAGTCCCCCCGCGGGCCCCGGCCTCAGAGAGGGGCACGGTAGTATCTCAGGAGTCGTGGTTGTTGGTGGTGTGGTAGGGGGGAGCGAGAAACACAAATATAGAGAAATCATGGCGACATTGGTCGGTTCATAGTAACTGCAAACAGACAGGTCCCGTATCGTGAATGCGTCGGAGGCCGGGGCTGAGGTGAGATCGTCTGGCATAATGCACATCGTTCCGAATATGCACCCCCCCCCCAGGTCCATAGCCTCTGCACGTCGTAGGCAGGTTGGTTGTGGGTCGCGCTCCGATGTGCAGAGTAAGCAGATTGTCTGTATGTCCGGGAGGACTTCCAGCCAGGCATTGAAAAATGTGTTGACCTCGTCAGGCTTATCCCTCGCAGGGATGCAGATGGCACTGGATGAGTTGAAGGCAACGCCATGACAGTAGAAGTTGTCTGGAGCTCCGGAGGAAGAGGGTATAAGTCCTATGGCGAAGAGGAGGATGTGGAGGACGGTGCACCGGTGGGACATGATCTGTGAAAGAAAAGAGAAAGGGAGAGAGAGAGACACCCTCGTCAGGGTGTATGATTAGTAAACGTACATGTGCGCCCCCCCCCCCACCTCTCCCAGACCGGTCCACCACCGTTGCTGTAAGGGGAGAAAGTGTTAAAATCCCATCAGGTGTGTCGGGGGAGTGCGGGTGAGTGGGGGGATAAGTCGGTGGTGGCTGCCAGTCAATTGGCTGGACCGATGTTCCGGCCACTCCACGCATCGGCCCTGCGTGGCTTGGCGCAGAGACCAGAGGAAGCCTGTGCTCCGGCCACTCCATACATTGGCCCCGTGTGGTTAGGGATGGGGCCCACAGTCTAAGTCTTTGTCGTCCGTCCAGTCGGGCCCTGGGGGAAAGGTTTAAGTTGGGACCAATGTTTCCACCTGCCCTTCCCCTTCATATCGATGCAGGCGCAGGTGT
Source organism: Chiloscyllium punctatum (assembly GCF_047496795.1). NCBI lineage: Eukaryota > Metazoa > Chordata > Chondrichthyes > Orectolobiformes > Hemiscylliidae > Chiloscyllium > Chiloscyllium punctatum. Next base: position 33,042,101 of record NC_092743.1, read on the forward strand.
TGCTGGTGAGGATGATCTCGTGCGGCCCCAGCCACCGAGGGGCAAAGCCGGGCCGGTCGGGGGCGGCCCGGACCAGGACTTTGTCCCCAACGCCTGGGAGGGGCTGGGGAGGAGGTTGATGCTGCTGTTTCGTTTGGTCCCGGATGTCCTGTTGATCGCGGGCGGTCTGTCTGAGGGCCCGCAACTACGCGTCTAGCTGTCTGATGTAATGGGCCATCCTATCCCTAAGTGGGGCCATGTCCTCACCCCCTTCGATGACGGTCTCAGGTAGTCGCATGGCCCGTCATGAGTTCGAAGGGAGTGAGGCCAGTGAAACGGCCCGGGGTGGCTCTGAGGCGCATCAGAATGCAGGGCAGGACGTCCACCCAGCCCTGACCGGTCTCGGCGATCGCTTTCGCGATCGCCACTTTGAGGGTCCGGTTCATGCGTTCGACCATGCCCGAACTCTGGGGGTGGAAGGGGACATGGAAGCGCTGCCTGATACCCAGGAGGCGGCAGGCTAGTTTCATCGCGCGTCCCGTGAAATGTGTTCCCTGGTCTGAGTCAATCTGGAGGGGGACCCCCCATCGCGGAAAGATGTCGAATGCCAGGATTCTGGCCACAGTGGCTGATGTGCAGTCCCGTGTTGGGAAAGCCTCTACCCAGCGCGTGAAGTCATCGACTATGACAAGGCAGTACTTCTTGCCGCGGGGTCAGGGATCGCGCCCCTTGCCCACCAGTCCTCCCTTTCCTCGGGCTGAGCGCCATTCTGGACGTCCAGGACGTTAACGTCCCGGACTTCATTCACAGGCGCAGCGCGTACGGGGGGGGTAGAGGGGCACCTGCGGTGGCTTTGGCGGCCTGGTCGACCCAATAGTTCCCTAACTGTTCGGCGGTGGTGGCCCGCTGGTGCGCCTTGATTTTTACAACAGCCGCGAGCAGGGGAAGGCGCGCTGCCACCACTAAGTCACAGACTGTGTTCTCGTGTTTTTTCTGGCCGCCGCCGGCCGTGACGAAACCCTGGCGGCTCCAAGCTGTCATGTAGTCATGGACTACCCCAAAAGCGTACTGGCTGTTGGTGAAAATATTCACCCACATGCCCATCCCCATGCGGAGCGCTGCCGTGAGGGCGACCAGTTTCTCGACTTGGGCTGAGGAATCGCCGTCTAATGTCCCCTGTTCTCGGGTGGCCCCGGTGTCGTCGACCACTGCCCAACCCGTCCGGTAGGACCCCTCAACCAACCGGCGTGAGCCGTCAACGTATAGGACCAGGTCGGGGTCCGAGATAGGACTATCGGCAACGTAGTCCTCCTCAGCCGAATCCATGACGGCCTGGCAGTGGTGGGGTTCCCCTACAGTTATAATCCCGTCCGTTGGGTTCGTTCCCGTGTCCCTAACTATTCTAATGGATTGGTCCCGGGGGAGGTTGCCCTCCGGGCGTCAGAGACGGTTCAGAGGCATCCTGTATTCAGGAGCTCCACTATAGTGTGTCCGGTGTGCAGGATGATCTGACCGGACATGGTGACCGGCTCGCACACACGGACCGCCCACGCGGTGCAGTCAAGTGTGGCCACGCAGCGGTGCATCCCCCTCACGACCGGGGACTTCTTAGTAGAGTAGTACCCTATGGGCTTCATGCGGTCCCCGGAGAGTTGGGTGACCACGGCGCTATAGAACCCCCCTTCCAGGCTATAAAAGACATGAAAGGGCTTAGAGAGGTCGGGAAGGCACAGGGCCGGGCACTGAGGAGATGGGTTTTTATCTTGGAGTAGGCATCATCTTGCTCGGGGCCCCACTCCACCCTCTCTGCCCCGGGCCTACCCCCCTTTACGAGGCGCTGGATGGGCTCAGCGATGGTGGCGAAATGCGCTATGAAGACGCGGCAGTAGTTGAAAAGGCCCATAACGCGGCGGATTCCCCTGACCGTGTCCGGCCGTGGCATGTCGGCGATGGCCGACTTACGATCGGGAGGCAGGGTCTTGCTGCCCTGGCTAATGTCGTGGCCCAGGTATCGGACTGTGGCCAGGCCGATCTGGGCCTTTGTGGGGCTGATTTTAAAACCTGCCCGGGCGAGGGTGCACAGGACGGTGGTCAGGGCTCCCAGGTGGGAGTGCGCGTCCGTGGACGCGATCAGGAGGTCGTCTACGTACTGTAAGAGGGTCCTAGAGAAAGGGGATAGGTCGCATTCCTCGAGGGTCTGACTCATGACCCTGTGGAAAATGTTGGGGCTGTTGTGAAAGCCTTGTGGCAGCCGGGTCCAGGTGTATTGCCTGTCTCGCAGCGTGAAGGCAAACTTGTCCTGAGAGTCACAGTGCAGTGGGATGGACCAGAAGCCATTTGCCATGTCCAGGTAAAGATCTGGTGGGAAGGCTCTAGGCCGTTAAAGATGGTGGACGGGCTGGCAACAATGGGGTGCTCTTTAGGTGTGACCCGGTTGAGTGCCGTATAATCGATGGTGAGCTGATAGCTCCCATCCGGCTTACGGACTGGCCATATGGGGGAATTGGTGGTGGACACCGCGGGTCGCAAGACACCGCGGCTGGTGAGTTCGGCCTCAATGGTCTCCCTGGCGTGCAGCGCCTTGTTTGATTGGGTACTGTCGGTGCGAGGGGTGTATACAGGGCCGAGTATCCGCTCGGGAGGGGAACGGACAAGGCCGCAGTCCTGTTTGCTCGTGGCCCAGACCTCCGGGACCAACTGGCAGACTGTTCCGAAGGCGCCGTCTCCAGTCCAGTCCTGGGTGATAAGGACGCAGGGCACGAGTGCAGCGACCGATCTAGTGGGGACCCATCTACCCTCAAGTGCGCTCTTTTGGGATTTGCAGGACGTCCATAGGAGGCGCCGGTGGAACGCACCCACCACCGCTCCCAGTTCGCCCAGCAGGTCAATGCCCAGGATCGTCCCTTCTGAGTTCGGGCAAACCCAGAAGTGGACGGGGAGTAGAATGTCATCGATCTCCAGGAGGGTGGCCTCGCTACGCCGGGCCACAACCGAGCTTCCCCCAACCCCCGTGATGGAAATGGAGTGATGGGTGGAGGGGAGGTCGAGGTCGGTGAGGGAGACTCATGCCCCCGTATCTATCAAAATGTTGCATCGGCGGCCCCCAAGCGATGCAGAAACCCAGATTCAGGGGTCGGTTCCCTCGGCGGGGGCCGACGCTACTCAGTCCTTATGCCGGGCGAGTAGCTGTAAGAGCTCGAGCAGCTGCCTGCGACTGTCGGGGGGTGGGTGGGTGGGGAGGAGGGGGTAGGGGGAAGGCTTCGGGCTAGGGCTGCGGGGTTTGTGGGGTTTTTGCGGCCATGGGTCACCATTGGTTCCCTGCTTGGGGGTTCCCTGTTCGCTGGGGCGCGAGGGGCACCAACGGTGGGCATGCCGCGGTGGGGAATGGCCCCAGTGCTGACCCGGGTTGTCCCTGCACTGGCCGGGGCTGCCCCCTCCCAAGTCGGGGTCTCCGGGGCGTCAGAAGGAGAGCGGGCAGTTAAACCTGTGGTGACCCGTCTGTCTGCAGCGGTAGCAAACGTACGGCTTGGGTGTCGAAAGTGCTGCAACGGTGGCCGGTGCTTGGTTATCGAGGGACATGGCCCAATTCTCGAGCTCTGTGAAAGAGACGTAGGGTACCAGGCCTGTCTGGAGGACAGCCTGGTGTATGGGGCCTAACCCGTCCTTATATAGCTGGATAAATGCGGGGTTCTGCCTGTCAGCATCGGGGATCCCGCTATGCGCCTGAAAGGCCTCGAACTTACGGACCCCATATTCCTGAGCACCCTCGCCAGGTTTCTGGGTGATAGCCACAATGGCGTTTCAGTTGACCGGCGTGTGGCCAAGAGCCTTGCTGACATCGGCCTTAAAGTCTGCAAGGGCGGCCTCCTGCTTGCGATGGCTGTCACTGAGGTCGGCGCACCAGGACCCATTCTGGTGCACGGGTTGGAGCCTGGACCACAGGTTCTCCAGGAGTTTGGTCCGGACCACACCGGCCACATCCCTATTGTGGAGGTTGTGGCAGATCTGCATCTCCCAGGCCACTGCCAAAATTCAGCATTGTTGTGGCGGGGCTTAAGGGTGGCGAGCCTGTCCAGGAGTTTCATGGTATCACCCGGAGTTAAGGAGACGTATGTCATTTTAAGGCGGGGGTTGTGGGTTTGGGACGCTGGTCTCCCCCTCTCCCCACCCCCCGGGCGTATATTCAACTTTAACCGGGGCGGCGCGAGCTAGGCTTGCGTGTGATTCCCGGGGGCCTGTTTTGTCCACGAGCCCCTCCCAGTCCCGGGGGGGGACAGTGGGGCACTTGGAGGCTCAGATAATGTCGGTAGGATCGTACAGTTGGCAAGCGCCTGGGCTTCGAGATGTTCTGAGGCCTGTTTCTGCTTATCTTGCACGTATAGTTGGACCTTGCTAGCGAGCCTAACATGTGCCTGAAGCACAAGGATGCAGGCTTTCTCGTATCTATCCCTTTTCTGGCGGGCCCACCACTTCCGCTGGGCATCCAGCGGATCGGCGGGCCGCCAGCCCGATCGGAGCATAGCCTTGATGACCTTTTTATTCTCGTCGGCTATGAAACGAGTAAGGGAGCCTTCTGGCCCCCATTCTAAATCGCCGGCCGCACAGCCAGCCATGGTAGGTGGGGGGGGGGGGGGGGGGAAGAGATAACAAAGCTACCAGCGTAGGAGCGCAAGAGATGTAACTGGCGCTAACTTATTCACCTCCCAGTCGGGGAGCCCACTCCCTGGAATCTGACCCTAGCCCCCCGGGTCGACGAAGGCAGGTGTGGGTTAGGTACAAACGGGGTGCGTGTGTATACCCGATCGCGCGACCCCGGGTTACTGTGAGTCTCACTCTCACTGCCTAACGCCCAACGACTGTGCATGTCCCACGAACACCGGGCGTGATCCAGGGGCCTGTGTGCAAGGGGGGGGAATGGCGTGAGAGCAGACCACTTAAAAACAAAAATGAAATAAAAAGGGCGAGGCGCGGGCCTGTACCAGGGCGCGCAACCTAAAAAAACCCGTGAGTCTTTCTCTCACCGTCTGAAGTTCAGTGGCCGTGTGTACCCGCCGGCACCGGGCGTGAACCGGGGGTTGTGGCGGGGGGGGGGGGGTCGTGAACACAGACTTCTCCGCACTAATCCCACAGAGGCCACCACCCGGGACTGCAGAGGCAATGGGCGAAGCTTGGCCCAGAGGCTCCGCTCGTCGAGCTGGTTCGGAGGACTTCCCGTCTTGTCGCCCGCATAGGCCTTCCAGACCCTACCTCGGACTCAAGGAATGGCGCCAAAATGAAAAAACGGGCTCAACGTACAATGGGATCCCCTAAACTCCCACTGCAGAGGTTATCCAGGAAGGCTTTGTTTGTCGGTGTTTTACACAGGGGGTCAATCTGTTGGGGTCTCGTACCTAAAGTCATCGGTACAGGGAAATTCAGTCCATCAGTCACTAGAACACGTCAACAATAAATGACAGTAAACGAAAATCAAAACAGTCTCATGCACACCTTTACCAGTGCTTCGCGACCCCAATGGCCCACCCACGAAGGATCACTCACACAGGCGCACACACACACTTTTAAAGAGTACTCTATCGTTACCTAACTGCCGGACCCACTCTGTTCACAGGTTCAGATAACAGCCGGCAGCGGAGTCCCTTGCGGGGCTCTGGGGAACTTTTACGGGAGAGGTAAAAGAGTAAAGATACTCACCCAGAGCCTTCGCAGAGATCCAGCAGCCGTCGTTATCCCGGACGAGCCCCCAATTGTTAGCGCGGATGAAATGATCTCAGTCCGAGCCCAGAGTGTGGTTCGACAATCGGTAACTTTCTTGAAGTATTTAACGTCGGTGGAGACCAACCGAGGTCCTAATCTCGATCGCTCTCCCGTTTCCCGCGTGATGTTACAAGTTATATACTTCATGAGTCAGGATGTAGGAGATTGGGTATGAATGAGTGTGAATGGTGGCAGTCATGGCTGGAGTATGTGTGAATGTCAAGCTTCCTGCCGTCCTCGGAGAGTCGGCAGCATACACAAAAGGTGTGCTGTTTATCTTTATGTAAATGGGTCCGGGTGCTATCTGCTTGTCTCTCCGTGAGGGCTGGAGGCTAGCACCCCCCTTTGTTACTTTGTTAGGTTCATCCTGTTTGTTTGGTGTTTGCCTTTTGTGTAGGACTGTTTTGCATGATCAGGTTATGGGTGTGTGTCATTTGGAACCTTGACGAGATTATAAGGTGGGTTTCGATCTGTGAGTCATGACCATTGTCTGGAGTTATGACTAGTGTCTGGTCTGGTGTGTATTTAGATCTGTCTTTGGGCCCCCTTCTCCCGATCACGTGGTCAGGCTGACAGCTGCTGTCTTAAAATGAGTACTGTTTGCTTTAAAATGGATACTGCTGGCTTTCCCTATGTGGGCCTTGCTCCACGGTAAACACGGGGTGGTTTATACCCGTCTTCAACAACATTACTTGAACAGAATCACTCAGCGTCTAAAGCTTTATGGTTACCATGGATCAGAAATGTAAGTAGATCAACTATACAAATATTTTCAAAACTTTATCACCTAGGAGGACAGAGGCAGTAGAAGTATAGGGATGACAATACTCTCCCACCTTCACACTACCCTGACTTGGAACTGTATATCCATTCCTTTATTATTTCTGGATTAAATCCAGATTGCCTAAACCAGACAGATTGCAGCATTTCAAGAAAGTTGTTTACCACCATCCAAGGGTAATTAGTAATGGGCAACAATTGTTTACCTTGTTTGCAATGCTCCTATGACAGAAGAAAAGATCAGAAGCAACCATTTTGGTTTTCTTTTTATATAGCAAATCCAATCCAATTGCAGAATAAAATCACGTTTTAGTCCCTGTTGTATGTTTTGCAAGCCTGGGCATTTGGGAACAGCCAAAGGGATATGTTATTTAATACAAACCATCAGCTTTTTGGAGAGATGGCCCACATACCTAATATTGAAATTTACATACCGCATTACTCATTTGTATATTAAGCAGAATGCATTACGGCTTGATGGTACTATCCTATTACTGGTATATACCATTCATTACCGCTGCATAGCAGCAACATGAAACAACCAGCTTTACCTGTTGCTCAAACCTTACATGTCCGTGATAATTTGCGATATTTGGGCAATTTTCAGAACAAGAATGACAACCACTGGCTTATTCATGTTTTTGCACAAAAAGAATTAATTTTATCAGGGTAACCATGATATTATTAGATAGCTTTGATGTCTCCTATTGTCACATCAAGTTTGTATGGTAAACAAGTGGCTTGGGTCATGTTTGAGGTTGTTGTTAAAGTCAACCTTATAGAGTATGGAATATACATGTTGATCAGTGGTGAATTTATTTTTCAGCAATACCCAAGTTCTGATATGTTAAAAGTTTGCAGGCTCCCATTTTGCTATGCTTAAAAGATCCCAATTTATTTCAAACATTATTTTTCCATTTTTCAAAGAGTGAAAATATTCTAAGTTTGAAAAAGTCCAAAATGTTTAAACAAATGATTTGGCATTGTGTATTCCTTTATGAACAAACATCCACTGCCATTTTATTCTTGATGTATGTCAGCAACATTAACAAATCTTAACACAAAATCTTCCCACCATATAAATGTAATAGTTATCGTTTATTAATATTGTTTAATATTTATTAACATTTAGAATGATAATTTTAATAAAACCAGATTAGCGTAGGCATTTTCAAAGCACTTGAGATGGAATGTTGTGAGTCACCTACTAGTTTTTCCAGTAGAGTACAAGTATTCAGTGGAAGAAAACAAATACCACAAAGTCCATTGTGTAATTCTAATTCTGAGATGGCAGGATTGTCATATGAGGAAAGTTGAGTGGGTTTAACCTGTACTTATTTGCACTTAGAAGAATGGGAGGTTACCTTATTGAAGCAGATACAGTTCAGCAGAAGCTTTGACAGAGTAGTTGCTGAGAAAATGTCATGAGGAATATAGAACTAATGGGCATAGTCTCCCATTTAAGATGAAGGTGAGGAAGTATTTAATTCCTCAGACAATCTTTGATTTTTGGAATTCTCTATCTTGGAGAGCAGTGGAGGCTGTTTTTATGAACATACTCAAGGCTTGGTTAGATCTTTGATTGGCAGAGGAGTCTAGGATTATGATGGTCAAACAAGAAAGTAGATTTAAGACAACAGTCAGGCCAAACATCCTCTTGGTTAATGGCTGGGCAGGCTTGGGGAGCTAAGTGACCTCTTCCTGTTCCTACTTATTATGGTTTAACATAAATTATATTTATGTACATTTGTCTGGAATTGGTGCACCTCCAATAAGTGCATGATGCCCAAATATCTGCAAGTATGCATGTGACAACTTCAAATAGCTGGTCATAGGATCTGAAGGTGAAAACACTGGATGCCCACCAAATGTCTGGAGTCAATGAATAGTACAAAACAGGTGCTGTGTGTCACATGAGATTAAAGTGAGGGAGAAAACTGCTTGATATAAGAATGCCACCTTTTACAGATGGAATGTTTGGTTCAGGGGAAACATATGACACTGAGATGCCCACTTGGAAAAATAGAAGGAATATAAAACTGAAAGGAAATTATGAGAACTGTCTGATAGCAAAAGAAAAATGGAAATATTATTGTTAAATTCATGAAAATTCAAATGAAAAAGCTTTTTGATAGAAATATAGTAAGTGCTCAACAGCAAGAACATTAATCAAGTATACAACATTGTTAGAGAGCAATGAAATCAGGAACCGTACTACTTGGTTAATGTATTCACTCACAGTCCATCTTCAACATCAATATACTGTTGTTTGACAGTCCATGACAGGAGCGTGCATTATTTAAAAAGGCAACATCTGCTTATTACTCATATTAATGAGCTCTTTGACATTTAAATGTATGATATGTACGTTTTGATCCATTCCGGTAGGTATCTTAAACTGTACTACATGCATATATTATATATACATTTATCTATTATATCTCTAGCTACATTTTCCTTCCTGTCTAATATCTCAACTATCTTCCCATTTGTCCATCTATCATTTATTGAGATAGTCATCTATTCATATCTTGATCTATTTCTCATCCCTCCAACTCATCCACTCCATTGTTATCTCAATATTTTTCTCATTGTCTTTTTCTCTGTTGATTTCAAATGTATCTTTTTACCTACCTTCCAGTTCTACACAACAAATATTTTGATCATTAATACTTGATATTTTTGCCAGATAACTAAGTAAAGAAGGATAAAATAATCTTAGAAAAATGAGTATCACAGAGGGATCCGATGTCTTTGGATCAAGAAGATTTGATGTAGATGAGTGGAATATCTATGATAAAAATACAATGAATTAAAGGATGTTTATTTACATAATTCTGGCAATTGCTTTCTGAGTAATTTCAATAATGTGAATTGAGTTATTTCAATTTGAGCTTTGCTTAATCATAAGGCAATAAAGGAAGCAACTTATAAATAAAAAAGGCAAATCAATGTCCTGATTTGTAATTTTGTCTCAGAAGCCACGATGAGACAAATATCTGATTAGTTTTTGATACACTCTAGTTACTGTTACTGTTTATCTGTCTCTCATTTTTTTTCTTTCTGGTTCCCTGTTCTCTTCTTCAAGATCAGGTATACATTTCTACAGCATGTTCTGAGTTCTAGGCGCACTCTGTTAATGTAATCTCTAACCTTTATTTATAACTCATAAGTAAAATGTAATTTCCATGTTTTGTTAAATAAAGCAACGAAAGAATAACGGAACACTCCACTAATGCCCCAAAAGTGAAGTAAAAATGTAAGACATGGGAGCAAAGGTAGACTAGGAACTGGAGTCAAGACGAGAAAACCCGGGTCCTCGTGGCTGTGACCTCTCCATAAACTGTGTTCTTTGTTCATCTCACGGGCCAGCTGCTACTTCTGGGCTTGCCACCTTCTGGTCCTTCTCTATCTTACTTTGCCTTCTTAGGAAGGCAGACACAACCAGCAGAAGGGCCCAGGGCTCTCAGTGGAAATAACCTAAAATGGTAACAAAAGGATCAAAAGAATTTCTTAGATCTTAGAATGGCCACCAGTAGTTTACTTTGCAGAGAAAGGCTGAGCACATTTCACCATGGAGTTTAGGCATGCTGAACCCTGATTACTAAAGGGCATATCTCCATCATTCATCCACACTGAGACTCAATGTGTGCAACAAATTGGTGAAGATGCCACGCTAACTGAGTGACCACCTAATGTGTCATCGAGATGAGAGTACCTGCAGCATTCTGACACCGTTCTTGTCGCAGATTCACATCAAATCCTTAACTTCACACTGCATTCAGTACAAGCCAATGTCATATTTACAAGATAGATGAGAAATCATTGTGTGGCTCACACACGTCCTTTGGAAGTTATACAAATAATGGTTCCCCTTCAACCAGAATTAGCTTTTATTGCTTCTTACCTTAGCATTATTAAATTCCCAAGTTCAATTTACAAGTACCAAAGGTAGATCGCAAACTGCCTTTGACCAACATCTGATCCTGAAGCACCTTCATTCTGCATGTACAGCAAGTGGGTGATGAAGTAATTGCAAATTAAATTAAAGTAAATTGCATTGCATATGACTGCTTCATGTATTTATTGCTACCATGTCCTCGTGCCCAGCAAATATGGATCCCACATTTTCAGCATTAAATTGACACTTACTCTACTCACTTTGAGTGGAGTTTGCCTAGTCATTTTCTAGCAGCACTTAATATCTAGAGATCTCACGGAATGCTGCTTTTGTGGACAACATTAATACCAGAGCCCATTCGGTTGGCAGGTACCTCTCTGCAATCCACCCACACCACTCCCTCTGCATTCCCATGTCTGATTTTACCTTGCACTACCTCTATGGCCCATTTCCACATGTTCCCCATTTGGAGTCCCATCTCATTGTACTTTGCCTCCACTGTCTCCCAGCTCGCTGAAACTCAGCATTACACTTTAATGATGATCACCTTGCTCATCTGCACTCCCGTGTAAGGCATGCTGATGGTCACTACCAATAAACCCTGTTCCCATAGCCTATGTTGTTCCATATATCCCCTTACACTTTGAGTTTCCACCTTGTCCCCATCTCTGTAAATGCCACTGTTTACCCTCTCTTAATTGCCTACTTCTGACAGTGATTGACCTGCTGCAGCCTTAGCAAACTATCTATCCCCCATCCCAAAATATCCTGGTAGATTAACATTTGAATGCCCAGGCTGTGTTTATACTTGTCCTCCAATCAAACTGAATGAGTAGGCCCTACAAGTGACTGTCCTGACCTTTGATTGCTGAGTTTGGACCTTCTAGACTGAGGATATGTGATTCCCTGACTTCTTTAGCTAATCGTACAAGACTGACCACTGAACACCATCCAAATTGGACTGGGACAGATCCCATAACCATGAGAATCCCAAATGGCCAAGTGCCTGAACTGTGTGTGGACTGTGCCCAGAACTGACTTTACTGGAAACCTTTGACTAGCAGTAGCTCCTTTTGACTGAGGACTAGCCCCAACAAGTGTCTGACATGATTATTTGGTTGAATGAACATGCTGTCTGTTCATTGCACAGACAGCTCATACATACTTTTATCATTTTTCCAGAAAATGTTTTATTATGAAATTACGAATTAACCAAGCCATAATAAATCAATGCTGCATTTAAAATACCTTTAAACGTAATTTGTACATAACTTATTTTTCTAAGAAACCTTCATGAAATCATTCGATAAGAACATCATCTAGACTACATTTGCCAAGTTGATCTTTCTCATTCTATAAGAAGATTAAAGTCTCTTTGGTTATCACGTTGTCTTTGTTTTTAGATCCAATTACATCTAAAAATATTGTTTATGCTTTTTACCACAATTGCCAGTGGTTACCATTGGGCCAGCTCTTCATTACAGATTTTATTGAATTCAAAAACCACCATCTATCTTGGAAGGATCTGTGCCTCCCAGAATATTGCCTGGGGTTCTGGATTATGAGTCTACTATTACTATTGACATTACTGTTACTACACTGCCTGTCATGCTTAATACTCTGTTTGACAATATAACAATTCTGAGGGTATCTATAAATTGCGCCCGACAATGCTTTCTGACACTTGTTCTTCCAAATCTACACTCACTCTGAGTCAAGGAGTATTTTTACTAATGGCCTTATGTCCAATTGTACTATCATTTTCCATGTCTTTTTGAACTATTAAGTGCCTTGAAATATTTATTTCATAACCTTGGTCACTTTGGATTCTGTGATGACAGTTCTAAATATATCAAACTCATTTACCTTTGTCTTCTTATGACTGTTTTGTGAATTCACTGTTGTTTTAATAAACCTTATTTGTTGATGAACTATTACTGTTAAAATCTGTTATTTCTTATCCCATTCTGTCTTTATCCAAATCACTATTGCCTCAACATTTCTTTTTAGATTTTATACTTTCCCTTTATCTCACTTACAGCCCAAAGTTTAAAGCTTCGCTTACAGCCCGAGTTATATGATTTGGCAGGACACTGAACTGGTTTAAGTGGAGCCTATCCAACAGAATAGTGCCTCTTCCCTCAGTATTACTGTCAGTGCCCTATGAGTTGAAAGCCCTTCTTTCTACACCAATCTTTAAACCACATGTTTATTTTACCAATCTGCTTGGTCCTTTGCCAAATATTTGCCAGGCTCAGGTAACAAGCCAGAGAATCTTTGATCTGTGTGTACTATTTTGGATCATCAATTCTCAAACTGTCTCAGCAGAACATCGTTCATGGCTCTATCAATACAATTAGTTTCTACAAGAACTACGACAATGTCATCCTTTCCCTTCCACACAGCTCATTACAAGCATGAGGAGCTGCTTTTAACACTGGCATTAGGCAGGAGACACAATATTCAAGAGCCCTAGTTTTAGATGCCAGAGAGCAATATTTATTCTTCTCGGTACACTTTCATTATTGTATTTCATTTCAATACTCTCCTGATATAAAATGTCAAGTATGGCTTTGTCTCCATGAAATTCAATGCTAATTCTACTTTGGATATGATTCGGGGAGTACAGTACATTGCATGAGGTAAGATCACTCTTTGTGTATCTCCAGTAGCTAGATCAGAATGTCCCAGAGTCAGCTGGACTTCTAGCCAAAAATGGTGACAGTCTGACCCAAAAGACAGAAAGACAGAAAACAACTGAAAACAGAGAGCACTAATTGTCTGGAATTGACGCCCAAAATTATAGGGTCATTGAATACGACATTAAAAGCTCGTTGACATAACTTCACAGCTAGAAACAGCTGCCCAAGGAAAATTACTTATGATTGGTAGATAAAGGTGTCAACCCTTATAAGAATGCAGGCGATCAGGAAATGAGGTATCCCAGAAATGATAGACTATTTTCTAACATAGTCAATATTTACATTGCTTTGATTTTACTATCAGAACATCTGCTTGCTCTACGCAGGGCAAATGTTTCACATTAGAATTGTTTTGATTATGGATTTAAATATTGATTAAATATATAGATTTCCCCATTGATTGTGACTAAGTGTATTCATAAATCTTGGAGAATAATTAATAGTATTCTCTTGAACTGATTTTTGTTTTTGCCAGATTTCTTCCTCCCAGTCTTGATTGCTTTCTGTGCTTTCTTACTACAGAGAAAACCCTTCCCCTATTTCTGGATGTTAAAGCATAATACTTGATAAACCCTCATAATGATGTTATACAACCACAAAGATATCACAACTGGCCCTACACATGATATTGACATGTATTATTTCCTATAGGAGTTTCAGAAAGCTGAGCAGGAGATGGATCTCAAAGCAATTGCCTTCTTCTTAAACCTGGGATATTAAGATTTTTTAAAATTTGTACAGCTATCCAGGTCAACTGACAATGTATTATGATTAACCGCAACATTGTTCTGGTCTCAAAAATTTAGGTACTTATTAGAGGACCCATGTTTATCTCATATTTTATACAGAGAAATTCTCATTATGCGTTGTACATTTTGTAATTTCACAAAGGGTACTGGGAATCACTTTGACTGCTCCTCTAGGAAATGGCAACGTATGTGTTGTTTCAGTGTAAGTTTGCCTTTGCTTTACATAAGAGAAAAATATATCTCAAGCCTACTTAAACATAGAACAGGAGTCAATTTCAAAGTGGTGCCATTTTGTTCCTTTTAAAGAGTTTTAAAAAGAAGCAGATGACTGCAAACATTCTTGATTTTTAGTGGAAGATTGTTAATTGTGTAAGATTTTTTGACATGAGAGAAAACATTGAAGGCATTAACTTTTGACTTACATTCTAGTTTTGGAGGAGACCTGAGTGCTGTCAGAAAGAAATATATTTTCTATCCTGGAAAGGCATATAATAGTGGGAAAACACAGTTACCTTTGTGCAAACATTTAGCTTATGAAACTTCTACGCCACAATTTTTGGTTTAGAAACCTACAGATTATAAAAGAGACCGAGAAAGTCTAAGCTTTCAATTTTGTGGGTATACATGTAACAAGACTTCATAGTTCACAGGACAGAATTGAGGAGAAGTTAAACATAATGATTTGATATGGAGGGAAATTTTTTTTCTGGATTTGAATTGCTGTGAAATAATGGTGTTGAGAAATAGATAAGCCTTTGGTTTGATATGTGTTTAAAGATCTTTCAAACTATGTTCTTTTATTTCTTTTTATGTAATAAGCTTCTGTTTTATTGTTGAAGAAAATTTGCAGTCTTGTATGCCTGTGTTTTAGAGAATGACCAACACATTAGATTTTTAAAAAACATATAATCGAAAAGTCAGATTTCATTCTGGGATCTGACTTGTCCAGTAGTATAATCAGGGGATTGCAACAATGTCCTTTATGTAATTTTCTTCTCTTAATAAATTGTTATGCAGGACTGTTGGGATTCAAGAAGACAGCTCACTACCACCTTCTCAAGGGCAACTAGGCACTGGATATAAAGGTAAAAACAATGACTGCAGATGCTGAAAATCAAATACTGGATTAGTGGTGCTGGAAGAGCACAGCAGTTCAGGCAGCATCCAACGAGCAGCAGAATCAATGTTTCGGGCAAAAGCCCTTCATCAGGAATAAAGGCAGTGAGCCTGAAGCATGGAGAGATAAGCTAGAGGAGGGTGTGGGTGGGGAGAGAGTAGCATAGAGTACAATGGGTGAGTGGGGGAGGAGATGAAGGTGATAGGTCAAGGAGGAGAGGGTGGAGTGGATAGGTGGAAAAGAAGATAGGCAGGTTGGACAAGTCAAGGAGACAGTAACTGAGCTGGAAGTTTGAAACTAGGATGAGGTGGGGGAAGGGGAAATGAGGAAGCTGTTGAAGTCCACATTGATGCCCTGGGGTTGAAGTGAACTCTGGCCCAACCAGTGACACACACAGTCCCACAATTGAATTAAAAAATCTTTTGGTTTTACTGTTTGCTGAGCACTTGAAGAGTGGACAAATGAAACAGAGAGAAAATAGCAGTACAATAATGCCATTTGCTCCTTCAAACCTGCTCAACCATTCAATATGATTATGGCTGATCATCCACCTCAGTACCCCATTACTGTTTTCTCTCCAGAGTCCTTGATCCCTTTAGCTCTTAGAACTATATCTAACTTTCTTGAAAACATTCAGTATTTTGGCCTCAACTGCTTTTCTGTGGTGGAGAATTCCATAGGCCACCACTCTCTGAGGGTGAAGAAAGCTGTCTTCATCTCAGCCCTAAATGGCCCAACCCATATCCTCAAATCGTGACACCCGGTGTTAGACTGCCTGGTCACTGGGAATATCTTTCCAGCATTTACCCTGTCAGGTCATGATAGATTTTATAGGTTTCTATGAGACTCCTCCACATTCTTTTGAGCTCCAGTGAATATAGTTCCACTGATCCAATCTCTCCTCATACGTCAGCCCTACCGTCCCAGGAATTAGGTAAATCATCCCAGGTAAACCTTTGCTGCAGTTCTTCCATAGCCAGAACATTCTTCCCTCTGATAAGGGGAACAAAACTGTACATAGTCTTCCAGGTGTGATGTCACCAAGGCCCAGTACAATTGCAGCAAGGCATTCCTGCTCCTGTAGTCAGGGGAGACAATGACCTAGTGATATTATTGTTGGACTATTAATCCAAGACTCAGAGAATGAGCTGGGGATCTAGGTTCAAATCATAAGAACATAAGAACTAGGAGGAGGAATAGGCCATCTGGCCCTTCAAACCTGCTCCACCATTCAATGAGATCCTGACTGATCTTTTCGTGGTCTCAGATTCACTTACCTGCACTCTCACTGTATCCCTTAATTCCTTTATTGTTCAAAAAAACCTACCTTACTTTAAAAATGTTTACTGCAGTAGCGTCAACTACTTCACTGGGCAAGGAATTACATAGATTTACAATCCTCTGAGTGAAGAAGTTCCTTATCAATTCAGTCCTAAATCTGCTCACTCTAATCTTGAGGCTGTGACCTCTTATCCTAGTTTCACCTGCCAGTGGAAACTTCCTTTCTACTTCTGTCTTATCTATTCCCTTCATAATTTAATCTGTTTCTATAAGAGCCCCTGCATTTTTCTGAATTCCAATTAATATAATCCCAGTCTACTCAGTCTCTCCTCATAAGCCAACCCACCCGACTCCGGAATCAACCCAGTGAACCTCTGCTGCATTCCCTCTAATGACAGTACATCCTTCCTCAGGCAAAGAGACCAAAACTGCACACACTACTCCACGTGTGGCCTCACCAGCACCCTGTACAGCTGTAACACAACCTCTCTGCTTTTAAAGTTAATCCCTTTCGCAAGAAAGGACAAAATTCCTTGTTGTACCTGCTCGCCAACATTCTGTGATTAATGCACAAGGACACCCAGGTCCTTCTGTACAGCAGCATGATGCAACTTTTTACCATTCAAACTTTGGATGGCACGGTGGCTCAGTGGTTAGCACTGCTGCCTCACAGCGCCAGGGACCGGGTTTAATTCCAACCTCAGGTGACTGTCTGTGTGGAGTTTGCACATTCTCCCCGTGTCTGCATAGGTTTCCTCCGGGTGCTCCGGTTTCCTCCCACAATCCAAAATTTGCAGGTTAGGTGAACTAGCCCTGCTAAATTGCCCATAGTGTTAGGTGCATTTGTCAGGGGTAAATATGGGGAATGGGTCTGGATGGGTTACTTTTCAGAGGGTCAGTGTAAACTTGTTGGGCCGAAGGGCCTGTTTCCATACTGTAGGTAATCAAATCTAATAATGCTCTTTACTGTTACTCCTACCAAAATGGATGACTTCACATTTATTAACATTGTATTCCATCTACTAGACCTTTGCTACTCATTCAAAGTATCTATGTTCCTGAGCAAAGTTTTACGGTCCTCTGCACACTTTGCTCTGCCACTCATCTTAGTGTCATCTGCAAACTTTGACACATGTGGTCCCCACCTCCAAATCATCTATATGAATTGTGAATAATTGCAGTCCAACACTGATCCCTGAGGCACACCATTAGTCACTGATTGCCAGCCAGAATAGCACTAAATTATCCACACTCTACCTGTTAGTCAACTAATCCTCTATCTATGCTAATACTTTGCTCCTAACGCCATGCATCTTTATCCTACGTAGCAACCTCTTGTGCGGCACTTTGTTGAAGGCCTTTTTGAAATCTAGGTACAACACATCCACAGGGTCCCCGTTGTCCACCTTGCTCGTAATGTCTTCATAAAATTCCAAAAGATTTGTTAAGCGTGACCTGCCCTTCATGAACCCATGCTGTGTCTGCCCAGTGGGACAATTTCTATCGAGCTGCCTTGCTATTTCTTCCTTGATAATATACTCAAGCATTTTCCTCACTGCAAAGGTTAAGCTAACCAGTCTATAACTCTCCATCTTTTGTCTACCTCCCTTTTTAAACAGAGGCATCAAATTTGCTGTTTTCCAATCTGCTGGGACTACACCAGAGTCCAGCAAATTTTGGAAAATTACCACCAGTGCACTTGCTATTTTTCCTGTCATCTCATTTCATACCTGAGAGTGAATTCCATCAGGGCCAGGAAAGTTGTCTTTCCTTAGCTCCATTAGCTTGCCCAACTCGTCAATAACCATGATTGTTTCCAGATCCTCACCTACCTTCATCTCTTTATGAATTACTGGCATGCTATTAGTGTCCTCCACTGTAAAGACCGATACAAAAATACCTGTTCAATACCTCGGCCATTTCACCATATCCCATACCTAAATACTCCTTCTCACCCCCTTAAGGACCAATGTTTACTTTAGCCACTCCTTTTCATTTTATATATTTATAGAAACTTTTGCTATCTGGTTTTATATTCTGTGCTAGGTTTTTTCTCATGTTCTGTCTTACTTTTCTTTATAGCTCTTTTTGTGGCTTTCTGTTGCCTTTTAAAATGTTCCCAATTTTTAGTTTCATGCTGTTTTTGGCCACTTTGTATGTCTTCTCTTTCAGTTTGATAGCCTCCCTTATTTCCTGAGATACCCATGGCAGAATCCTGCCAGAGCAGATGGTAGAATTTGGATTCAATAAATATCTGGAATGAAGAGTCTAATGATGACCGTAATCCATTGTCGATTGTCGGAAAAACCCATCTGGTTCTGTAATGTCCTTTAGGGAAGGAAACTGCCATCCTTACCTGGACTAGCCTACATGTGACTACAGACCCACAGAAATATGGTTGACCCTTAACTTAGAGATGGGCAATAAATGTTGGCTTGGCCAGTGATACGCTCATCCCATGAATGAATAAAAAACTCTCTTACTATGAAGGCCAATGAGCCATTTTCGTTTTATGTTGCCTGCTGCATCTGCATGCTTACTTTCAGCTATTGGTGGACAGTGATACCTAGGTTTCATTCAACCTCACCCTTTCCCAATCTATCATCATTCAGGTAACAATCTATATTTCTGTTTTGCTACCAAGTGGATAACCTCACATTTGTTCACAGTATGCTGCTTCTGTCATGTTTTTGCCCACTCACTCAACTCGTTTACATCACACTGCAATATTTCTTCATCCTCCACAGCTCACCTTTCCACCCAGCTTTATGTAATCTGCAGATTTTGAGATATTTAGGTCCCTCATCTTAATCATTAATATATGCAGTGAACCTTTTATTATCTAGCACTTATGGGACCAGGAGTGTGTGGAATGATCAAATATTCCAGATAATTAAGAGGTCTATGTAATCAATGTAAAAACAACATTAATTAATAGAAACATAATGCAGAGGGTATATACATCACTGTTATACTTTGATTGTTTAGACTTTGCCTTAAGTAAAACTTACCTGGCAGAGAGCTTTCTTATTCACCCCTTCAACTAATTGCTTCAACAGCTTGGCATTTGAGGAAGAATTGACTTGAAATGGAATCAACTGTTAATATTTCGTGTGACCATTTGATTGAATAACAAGTAAATTTACTAAGCCTTCATTTATGACATTATAACTAAGCCTTATTCCTAAGCCTTCATTTATGACATTATAACTAGCTCAGTGATCCTCTAGGAACTGGCCACCTAATTGGCAACCTCCACTACCCTTTACTAATTTATCACCATCAGCACTGATAGAAATGGGTTTTGTTGAGCCAGACAGGAAACTGTGAGGGGATTTCAAATTGGAGGTACCCTCATTGGGCCACACAAGAGTGCAGAAGTAAACAAAATCTAAAGCTACAATTCCAGAGGGATGGATGGGAGAATAACTTTACGCACTTGGATGTGATGAATTTGTTGGCTTTTAGTGAGCCACCATTCTGCATCAGGGAGCTAATTTGCATTGTGTTAGCAATATTGTAAAATTGCACCTAACTGGAATCTTAGTATAGTTGGCAATCCACCTTGATGTGGAGTGGGCAGTAAATCCACTTCTTATCCAACCATTGAAAAACTTCCAAGGGGAAGGCATGTATCAGGAGTTAAGGAACCATCCTTGCACGTCTCCAAAGTCCAAGCAGCATTGAAAGTTAAGCCCATTAATTCTGTTTCTTCTGTTGATGAGTATTGCCTGACTTACTGAGTATTGCTTTATTCTATTTCTATTTTTTTTTTAATCCTTGACTTAAGTATACAGCTTCAAAAAACTTCAATGATCCTCAAATAAGAAAGGGAAGAATGGGCAAGTAGCCAAGATCACTCCCTTTTGAATTTTTGCTGTAAAGTGTAGCTGTGTGTTCATGAAATGAAGATGAATCCAAACTTTAAACAAAGGTGAGACTCCATATTAGTGAATTAGGTGAATTTGTAAATTAGGTTTTATTGTCATGTGTACTCAACTACAGGGATACGAGAGTACAGTGAAAAATGTACAAAGTTGCCATTCCCGGCGCCATCTTAGATACAAAGGTACCTAGGTACAAATCTTAGATATAAAGTAGAAAATTAAAGAAATAAAGTTGAAAGTTCACATTACAGTCCTTTTCAAGAACTTCACTATTGGCCTGGCTCTAAGCCCTTGCACCCTAACACAGAGACCAACACCAGCAGGAAGCAGTCAGCCAGCCTCAAGTTCCTTCGCCTCACGACCTGTTGCCATGTTGTCCCCACCGGCATCATTGTGTGGGATATAGGTAGTGTTACTTCTGCAATCGTAATTACTTATGCAAGGTAAATGCACTCACACCAGTGTATAATTGTTTCAACCAAGAGCTGAGTCAACAAGATTGAAAACTATGTGAAGGAAATATATAATGGTTTTTGTATTAGCTAAAATGTGCATACAAGAATGAAACGTGCCTGCAAACAATGGTAGATGTTACAGACAAATAGATAAGGTGCTGTGAGGATGTAGGTTAAGCTAGATATGCTTGTACAAGCAGTAGTTATAAGCATCTGTTTCCCACTTCTGCAAAAACAAAAAACAAACCCCAATTAAAAGGTCATAAGGTTAAATATGGTTGATGAATGGGAGGAAATGTAACAAGTAAGGGAAATAGATGGCAGTGAAGGAGGATATACACAACAATGGACCACAGCAGGATATGGTGAAATGGCCAAGTAAAACTTGTACTTTGTTATGCACAAGGCCAGATAAGGCACGAGATAAACAATGGTAATGGGCACCGGGTTTGAAGTAGTGAATCCTATATAAGATGTGTACTTGCTAAACTCTGCATGTCTATTTTAGGCACCACACTTGCAAGCGTATAATAAACATACTGATTCCTTCAGATCTTGTCTCAGACTGAAATTATTGAAGTGAGTGAGCTTTGTTTCTCAGAATTGCCACCATGAATCTGCACTGGATGGATCTCAGCAGTGCATCCACCACTGAAGCTGTTGGGTCCTGCACCGGGCACTAAGCCCAAACTCGCATCCCTCCTTACCACTGCCACTAGAAACACAAACTCAACTTCACAGACATGCTGGACACCATGCTGAGATCTTCACAGAAGGTAAGTATGAAAATAAAAACATGGAAAGAAGAAAAAAATGTAAAAGCAGACAAGCGCTAGGTAGGAGCCCACATGCTGCACTGCTACTCTGCCACCATCTCCCAGGTACATATGCTTTATATCTCAAAAATCAATGGGGGTAGGGTGTTTTCACCAGCTTGGCAATGGAACCTCAGGGGGTACAAATATCCAAGGCTGTTAATCTTTAAGTGTGTTCTACTCATGTGAGGGCTCAAAGTTGCAAAGATAAATGTGTGCTCCCAAGATTTTGCATTGAAAATTCCTTAATAGAATCTGTAGTCCATGTAGGTGATCACAATCATCCATTATGTCTCAATTATATGATAATTATTTCCTGGAAAAGATGCAGAGTATAAAAGGAAGGAGAAATATAAAGGTCAAAAGGGAGTTAAAAATTGGAGAGTGGGGGAGGACAGATGGAGACAATGGACCACAGCAGGATATGGTGAAATGGCCAAGTAAAACTTGTACTTTGTTATGCACAAGGCCGGATAAGACAGACAAATAAAGATAAGATTAGAGCATGGAAGACACTGGCACACAGAGGAAAGGCTAGTGTGATATATGCTAAGGCAGAGCCTGAAATATAGAGACTTTACAATGTAGAAGACATACACAGAGAAAATGTGAGTCACAGAGATTACTCTGACATTAATGAGCAAGTGTGTGATCAGTAATCAGACAGATAGGAAAAATACTTTCCATCAGCAATTTGCAAACTGTGAATGAACTAAAGACAAACCATTGCCACTCTGTGCATGATGCATTGGTGAATGGGGATTTGCTGGCTTCCCTCTCAGACAGAACCTATCCATCTTAGTCAGCAGCTGTTGCATGTTAGCAGTAATTGTTCAGATTCATCCCACTGCCTTTCCGATTCTACAATTTAATCTCTCATTCTGTGTTAGAACATCCATTCGCAGCCCTGGTTTGTCATTTTTTCATTGCTGTTTCTGCTGTGTGCTCTGTTGATATCTGTATTGACAGAAAGCCTGCATGCGAGTGATGAATGCAGCCTCAGTGCCTGAGGAAAGACAAGCAAAAGAAAAAGAATCTCAGTTATAGTTGACAGGCACAAGGGGCAGCAGCAGAGCCCCCAGTTAGGCCTGGATACCATGATGTATGTGAAAACAAGCTGTTAGCAATTTGTACTTAAGAAGTGAGTCATTTGTCAAGACAAAACGGAGGTGTCGTGTAACAATGCTTGCTGAGGAGCCAAGGTATTTAAAGAGCCTATGCAGTAAACAGTGGCTGGCTGCCTCAAGAATACGTAGATTTTAAATGGCTAGTAATATTTTTAAATGGCTAACCATAATATTGCAAGCATAAGCCTGAAACTGGGTTAAATTTCTTTGTCCAACTGATTACCTGGAGAATTTTCTTGCTTTTCATTCATTAACTTAATTTAATTTACACTACTGACTGAATCATAACTTCTATGAAGTCCTGTTTGCCCATCTAGATTAATGTTTGGATGAAGGGACTACCTGTATTGTAGCCAAGTTTATTGATGATACAAAGATTGGTAGGAAATCAAGCTATGATTTAGATTTAGATGTAAATTTTATTGTCATATGTACTCAAGTACAGGAACACGAGAATACAGTGAAAAGTGTACAAAGTTGCCAATCTCTGGCACCACCTTGGTATTGAAAAGACAGGATTAAAAACAGCAGCACAAGTAAAAGGACCAGCCAGAAGAAAAAGAAATGTCCAGGTCACTCCCTCATCTCAGTCATGAGTCCTCGCCGCCAGAAAAACAAAGCCACAAAGTCCATCCCTTAGGCTGCGAACACTCAGGTGTCCCGAGTCCCTGCACGCCGCTCCCACTGGAATGCCATTACCTCTACCATCAGGTACCTGGGCCCAGTCAAGTCCATCACTGCTGGAATTGTGTTGCCACCACCGATGTCACCTCCATGAGTCCATGTTGAGCCAATCTCGGAAATATAGCTACTGCTGAAGCTGCCAGGTACCGAACTGGGCTCAAACTCAGTTCTGGGCCTACCACGCCTTAGTTGCTGGTGCCTCATTCTGGCTTACGTTACTGTGGCTGCCGCCCTCCTGGGACTGCCATTTCAGCAAACGAACCGGTTGCTGTCAACTCTCCAGGAAAAGAACATCTCCCACCACTGCTGGCACTCCATGAAGGGGACTGATGCCATTGAGAAAGGAAAGAAAGGAAAGGAGAAAGAGCAAAAGTAAAAGAAAGAAAAAGGAAAAAGAAAGGCAGATGGAAGCGGATAAGATCTGTGCTCAGGACCTAGGCATGAATGCTGCAACACCATCATCTATGAGGAGAATATAAAGAATCTGCAAAGCTTGTCAATGAAAAAAAATTGGTATTTAGAGCATAATGTGGAAAAAGCAGAATGTGATTTAAATGGAAATAAATTTTAGAATAATGCAGAAGGATATGAATGTGCTTGTACGTGGATCACAGAAAATGCAGGTACACCATGTAATTATGAAGGCAACTGGAATGCTGGCCTTTATTGTAAGGGAAATGGTACTCAAAAGTAGGTAAATCTACTATAACAATGGAGGGCATTGATGAGACGACATTCAGGGTATAGTATACTCTTTGGTACTTAATGTCTACATTGGAATTAAGTTAGAGAAGAATTGGTTTGTCAGATACACTAGGATCATTTAACTGATCTTGGATAGGCACATAGAAGATAGGTTAGTCTGATCTTAGAGTAGGATAAAAGGTCGGCACAACATTGAGGGCAAAAGGGCCTGTAGTGTTCTCTGTTCTACACCAATTCTTGCAATTAGGTGTTTTTTTCTAATGTGGAAAGGTTAAGCAGTTTGGGCCTATCTTCTTTGAGCTTAGAAGAATTAGTGAGTGATGAACTTATTGAAATTGTAAAATCTTGAGGGACTTGACAGGGTAGATGCTGAGAAGCTATTTACTCTCATGAAGGAGCCTCCAATTAGCGATATAGTTTTAAAACAAGGCATCTTTCATTTAACTTGGAGGTAAAGAGAAATTTCTATTCTTTATCATTCATGTTTGGTATTCTCTTGCCCAATGAGCGGTTGAGGCTCAAGCCTTAAATGTATTCAAGGCTATGTACATGGATTTTTGATTGACAAGGGAGTCAAGAGTTGCAGGGAGGATCAGACAGGCAACTAGACTTAAGACTGCCATAAGAACAGCCAGTAAATCTAGATCTATACAAGAGCAAAGATTAACGCTTGAACAGCATAAAACACTCTTTCTTTAGCTATAGTACTGGGCATGGTTCTGGTCACTATTACAGCAAGTAAGGATACTAAGAGGAGTTTAATACGAAGAGTAGCAGAACAAATCTGAGGATGTTGTCAGAAATGAAAAATTTTAGGAATAAGAAAAGATTATTTTGAAATCCCTGACTTGACAAGAAATATGATGAATCATACTGCCTTGTCCTTGGCAGGAGTGGACTCAACTCATACTTTGCTCTTGCTCTATCTCACAATGAGATAGATTAATGCTTACACAGGATTATTCAGCTTGAATCTTAAAATAGGCTTCCTTGGCCTTTCATGCCATTACCACAGCAGACAATCCCAACTGAGTGCGAGCATGGGTCTTCCTCTTATTAATAATATCAGTACTGATTACAGGGAGCGAGCTGTCCTTCTGATTTCTTCCTATTCAGCGGTTCACCTAGTAGCAATCAATAGTAACAGCTCCAATAAACACAAAAAATGCTCGGGAAACTATGCAGAGCTGGCAGCATTTTATTTAGAGGAGGAAGAGTCATATCAGATTCAAAATGTTAACTATTTCTCTCTCCACAGATGCAGTCAGCTGAGCTGAGCTTGTTCATTATTTTCTGTGTTTGTTTCAGATTTCCAGCATCTGCAGTATTCTGCTTTTATAATAGTATCTTGTTCATTATTTTCTGTGTTTGTTTCAGATTTCCAGCATCTGCAGTATTCTGCTTTTATAATCGTATCAACCTTCACCCCTCTATCACAAATTCTCATAAGACATCCATGCAAAGCACAAATCTAAAAGTGGTTTCAACAATCATAGATGTAAGTGTTTATATAAGGGCTGAGTCAAGATAACATATTGCTCATTAGTAAAGAAATCTTGAACGCCTAGCTTAATAATGTTGAAACTCTACTTTGTCTCCTGAGTTTTACCAAATGCAGCAACAAGCATTTAACTTAAAACAGACGATTTATTTCTAAAATCTTAAGGAGTAAACATTATCAGCATGACAGTGAGCAAAGGTAGCATCAAAGAAGTAGGTTGTCGGTGGACTTTTAAAGGATAGATCAAAGGTCAAGGGAATAGGGTTTAAGGGAATAGGGTTTAAGGCAAACTGTCCTGCTATTCTACCAAGATGGTGCAAAGCCCTTGGCTGTCTGCAAGGTGTAGCTTATAAATAGCAGGCAGGGGACTGGACTAAATCCCAGAGGTGAAAGACCACTGTTGAGCCAATTACATCACCCACTCCCATTTCAAATCAATCTTGATTCAAATCAATGCAGCATAGTCAGGTATTTATCATCCACCAGGCTAAGACCAGTGCACATCAACCTGAATGCCTGCTAATCAGTCATGTAAAGCAGACTGCAATCATTGCTGATCTCAGCCAAACCAATACTCAGAGCTGAATGCATTCCAACATCTGTGTCAGCAAAACCTAGCACATAGTGTAAATTATATTTCAGCATTTGGGTCCAGTAAAATGAACAGAGAACCCGAACTGTATTTCAACCCTCAGGCCAATTACATTAACCTCTGATAAAACAACAAAATGCTGGAAATGCACAGCAAGTTGATCTGAAAGGGTTTACTTAGGTTAATGTTTCTTTGGATCATTCAAGCCCTTGATCCTGTTTGCTCCAACTCTCCTAGCTACATACCCATTCTTCCCAAATCTTATTACAGTATGGTGGAGAACTTCTTGTTTTCTCATGTCTCCAAATGTAATAGTTTCAGTAAATGTCAAATGAACTGCTGCTTCCATCATTACATCAAATGTGTCTTCCCTGAACTCCAGTTTCAGTTCATTCACAACGTCACTCCTTTGTGACTCTGTCTATTAACAGCTTCTGCCTTCATACTTTCCTTTGAAAACATTTATGCTTTAATATTTTCAGGGGGCCTCTTGTTGCACATTGGTAGTGTCCAACCTTAAAGCCTTGATGCCCAGGTTCAAATTCCACTTGCCTC
This sequence comes from Chiloscyllium punctatum, assembly GCF_047496795.1. NCBI lineage: Eukaryota > Metazoa > Chordata > Chondrichthyes > Orectolobiformes > Hemiscylliidae > Chiloscyllium > Chiloscyllium punctatum. Next base: position 33,068,685 of record NC_092743.1, read on the forward strand.
AGGAGTGTGTTATGACGTGTCTGAGCAGGTTGATTAAAATATCTGTACCAGCTCAATGGAGATATCCTCTGTGGACCATGGGACAATCACTAGTTTCTTAATGTCTAAATAATGGAGCTGAAAGGCTGCACACAGAGACTTGTCAATTTTGCTGAATTACTTTCTTTTCCAAGAGAATCAGACCTCACCACCACCTACTTTCATGAATGCCTTGATGCTGAACTGCCCTCTCAGACTCAAGCTGCCTGGACGTTGCCTACCTCTCCTTGGCAGAATCTGATTTGACCAGCCCCTGACTGTTAATGGAGAAACAGTTAAAAGGTTGCCTCTCATGAAATGGCTGATGTTTTGCCAGCAAGTGTAGGCTTGAAATCCTCATTTGGATGGGGATTCTGAAGCCAGCCGTAAAATCTAACACAATCCGTTTAACAGTTCTAAGCAATAATGAGGGAGTAGAGCAATGGGAGTCCTTCTTGTAAGATTGATGACTTGTCAGATTGTTGCAAAATCTCTAATCCAGCAAAGCATCATGTTCAGAGAGTCAATGCCAACATGATGGAATGGATGATCTCTTAACTGTGTTGTAATAATTCTGTGATTCTGTCATCTTGAAACTAAGTTTTAATCTGGTTATGTATTTTGTTAGTTCTTATGGAGACCTTACTAGTTTCAAATGGCTATAATATTTACCTGCATAACTATATTAATATTTCAAAATTAGTTCAACGGATGTGAAGTGTTTTGATTATTGTGCCATAGAATAAAGCACACATAAATCTACATTCTTTTTAGATTTTCAGAATTTGTTCTTTTTCATGATGTTATTCATCTATTCCATTCAAACTTGTTGCAATGCCCTACTAACTGCTATTAGATGGGGTTCCAAGTGCTTGCAGAGCTTTACAAGTCTCTCACATGGCTATACTTGTTATTATGGCCATCATTTTTCAAGATCTGAACGAGGAAATGGTAGTCGACCATTCAGACTACTAAGTCTGCCAAGTTAGCCAAAGAAATATCTGGGACATTGAGAAAGGCCATGAAAGTTGCAGGGTTCACTCCAGATTGTATCATAGATTGACCATCGAAAAGGATACTGGAAAGTTGTAAGTAAGAATGATAAACTGGAGAAAGCTAACTTAAATGGAGTAAGAAAGAATCTGGGCTGAATGAATTGATGCCAGAAGTGGATAAGAGAAATGGTAACTGAACAATGAATTATCTCCAAAGAAGGAAGAGATTTGACACAGTCAAAACATAATCAAGATATACTCCCTCAAAACCTAAAGGTTGGATAAACTATTCCAGAGCTCCCTGATTACAAAAGAGATAAAAATTAGTACAAAAAAAGAAAATATATGTTCATGACTGATGGCAGGTAGAAAACGCAATTCAAAATCAGGCTGAATAAATGTAGAATAGGGCAGATTTGGGTAGCAAAGAAATTATGATTGAAAACCCTACAGGACGAATCACAGAAAATTTGCTTTTCACAGCAATCCCACATTCCCATCCCCAGACATTAGTGACATTATGACTCAGCAAAACTTATTAAAATGTCACTTATTAAAAATTCTTCACTTTTGTTGGCCTGACCATGAAACTCCCTCAAAGGCTGTTCCTTAATGACTACTCGTGTTCTGGAGGTCCTCCTCCTTTTGCTGGGGATATCTTAGGGAAATTGTAAGATGTAAAAATCCACAGTTTATCGGAAAGTATGTGAAGTACTCATTGGAAAATTGTGGATCACAGTGGAGAAAATTTGGTCAGGAATGATATGTATTTAAAATATTTCTTTTAAATCCCAAATGACTGTCTCAGTGGTCACAGAATTTTATCCATCTGGAAAAAGAATAAACCTTCCTTAGATTCTTGGAATTTGCATTCTAACACCTTTAACAGGCGTTACTCTAGCTTCTCAAAAACAGTGAGCTTTATTAAACTAGTTTGGCCATTGTTTTTATTTTCCTGAGCTCTAATTGTGTTTAATTTCACTGAGCAATTTGTTTGGGGTTTTTTGTTCATAGCTGTACCCATTAATTATTGACACATACCTTCTTCAGAAATTTCGGGGGGCTGGAGGGCTTGGAGGCCCCGGTCATGGCGGATGGAGGTGTAGAGGAACTGGATGTCTATGGTGAAGAAGAGCTTTTGAGGGCCAGGGAAACGAAGTCTTGGTGGAGGTGGAGGGTGAGGGTGATGTCCCGAACATATGTGGGGAGTTCCTGGACCAGAGGTGAATAGGACAATATCGAGGTATGTGGAGATGAATTCAGTGGGGCAGGAACAGGCTGAGACACTAGGTCGGCCAGGGTAGTTAGGCTTGTGAATCTTAGGTAGGAGGTAGAATCGGGTGATCCGGGCTTCCCGAGCTATGAGATTGGAGGCTGTGGGTGGGAGATACACAACCTCATCACCTGAGGGTATGTTCTGGGAGATGATGATTTGGTGATGGGGGTGTGAGGTCATGGTCGAGGGGGCGGTAGGAGGAGGTGTTTTCGAGTTGGCACCTGGCTTCAGCGGTGTCGAGATCAGTGTGGCAAACTACCACTACATACCCACCCCCTTTGTCCTCTGGTTTGATGGTGAGGTTGGGGTTGGAGCAGAGGGAGTGGAGGGCTGCGCATTGTGAGGGTGGGAGATTGGAGCAGGTGAGGGCGTTGGACAGGTTGAGCCAGTCAATGACCCAATGGCAGATGGAAATAAAGAGGTCAAGGGGGGTTAATGGGGTGTCTAGGGGGTGGGGAGTATTGGAGGTGGGCGAAGGGGTCCTTGGAAGGTAGGCAGATGTCTTGATTGAGACTTCACAACACATTTTGAATTCGTGAATGGAGGGGAATGAAAGTAAGGCCTTTGCTGAGGACTGATCATTCGTTCTCAGTGAGGGAGAGGTCTGGGGTGGGGGTGAAAACTCAACAGGGCTGGGAGCTAGGACCTGGTGTAGGGCAAGAGCTGGGAATGGGGGTGAAGACTGCAACTGGAGTGGACGTGGTAGTAGTGGAAATGGGGTGGAGTCATTTATGGAAGTGATGCTTACCCCAGGGTTCTGGGGCGGAGGTGGGGGGGGGGGGGGGCAAAGGTGGTGGCGGATCCACAGGGGGCATATTAGCAGTGTTCAGGTGACAGGCGTCAGTGGGGGCGGAAGTGTTTGAGACGATAGCAGCTATGGGGGAGAAGTGGCGGATTGCATAGCGTCAGTGATGACGTAGGGGACGGAAGTGGCAAAGCGTGTGGCATAGATGATGTATTTGGGGGTGGAAGTGACTGCGGCAGCAGCCACGAAGGGGGCAGAAGTCGTGGAACCTGTGGCATGGGTGATGTCAGAGGGAGTGGAAGTGGCTGCAGTAGCGGCAACAGAGAGGGCGCAAGTGTTGTTTCGGTTAGACTTTGCGTTGGTCTCAGGCAGCAGATCTTATAGCAGTTGCAGCGGCTGTTGTCTGGCCGGCAGACGTGGAAGTAGAATGATCAGCCGTGGCTGTCGGGTGGCGGGGATGGAGATGAAGTCATCGTTCGCCACGGTGAAGGTGGCTGGCATGGCTTCTTGGCTGATGGTGGCCAAGCAGTTCCGTGGTCAAGGGAATCTTCTGAAATGTTCAACAAATGCTGACTATTGAGGTGAGTACGTGAAAAGTTTGTTGTATTTACAGTTTTTGATGTCTGATATGCAATAGAAAAAGCATTTGTTAATTGTGTGAATTCTTCTGAGGATGTAATACAGTAGGGGACCATGTTGAGGGCTTATAGTCAGGACTATCCAGATAATTGGGATAAGGGAGTTCTGTTTGTGCTTGTTGCAATCAGAGGTGCACTAAATGAATCAACCAAATTCAGTCCATTTGAATTAGTTTTTTGGGCATGAAGTGAGAGAACCATTAAAACTGATTAAGAAGAAGTTAGTAAGTCAAAATTCAGAGACCGCGTATTTAGAATTGTGTGTCAAATTTTAGAGACCAATTAAATATAGCTGGTGAGTTGGTTGGACAGCATTTAAAAGTATCACAGCATGCAATAAAACAGGAAGCGAACAAGAAATCAAAAATTCTCAATTTTGCTATCAGGGATAAGGTATTTGTGTTACTTCCCGTGATAGATGAACCTTTAAAAGCAAAGTTTAGTGGACCTTATCAAACTAAAAGGAAATTGAGTCAGGTGAACTACTTGATAGGGACTCCAGAGAGAAAGAAATCTCACAGAGTGTGTCATGTGAATATGCTCGAAAGGTATTTTGACAGGGAACGAAAGCAAGAGGAGAAGGTGTTAATGATTACAACACAGAAGGAAGAACCAAGTTCAGAGGATTCTGAATTGGACGTTCCTCAAATTAAATTGGACAATGAGGAAGTTATCAAAAATAGGGATAAGTTATTGAATTACCTTCCTGAGAAAAATTGAAATGACCTGAAAGAGTTACTATTATCACATGGAAAGGTATGTGGAAATAAACTGGGAAGTACTACCCTAATGGGACATGATGTAGATATATGTTCTGATTAAGCAACATCCTAATGGGCATAACCCTTTAAAGTTGGCACAGGTTCAGATAGAGATAGAATGCATGCTCCAAGATGGCATAATCAAAGTGAGTTACAGTGTCTGGAGCTCACCCATAGTCATGGCGCCAAAGCCAGATAGTACCCAAAGGTTATGTGTGGACTATCACAAAGTCAATGCTGTTACAAAAACTGAGGCATATCCAATTCCGTGGTTGGAAAACTGTTGAAAAGGTGGGACAGCAACTTACATTTCTAAGTTGGACTCAGAGGCTACTGGCAGGAAGCCCTGTCAGAAAGAGCAAAGGCAATTTTGGCTTTCGTAATGCCAAATGGACTGTATTAGTTTACAGTCATGCTATTTGGTATAAAAACACTCTGGCCACATTTCAGAGACTAACCAATAAGGTCATTGCCAGATTACCCAACTGTGTGGTGTACATTGATGACCTAATGATTTTTAGTCACTAATGAAGGAACATTTACAACGTTTATCGGACTTGTTCGATTGACTTCGGAAGGCAGGCTTAGTGATAAAAACGAGATAAAAACAATGACTGCAGATGCTGGAAACCAGATTCTGGATTAGTGGTGCTGGAAGAGCACAGCAGTTCAGGCAGCATCAGGCTTAGTGATAAACATAGCTAAAAGTGAATTTGCCAAAGCCCAAGTCACCTTCCTGAGCCATGTTATTGGACACTGGCAAATGGCCCCACGGGATACAGAAATGCAAATAATTGGGGAATTTCCCATACTATCAACAAAAAGAACAGTACTACGGTTCCTGGGATTAAGTGGATTTTATCAAAAGTTTGTGCCGAATTCTAGTGTGGCTGTTCCACTCACTGAATTGCTAAAGAAAGGCAAGAAGTTTTAGTGGACAGCGGACTGTCAGAAGGCATTTGACAGCCTGAAATCTATGTTAACCACTGCCTATATTAGCTGCTATATTAGCCATACCTGATTAAGCAAAGCCTTTCAAGGTGGTTATCAATGCGAGTGATGTGGGTGTTGGTGGTGTACTCCTCAGGAAGGTGATTAGGCAGAATATTCAATAATCGAAAAAGAGACATTGAGCTTGGTGTTGGTATTACAAGTCTTAATATTTAAGTCTTAATATTACTATTAATGCATCTGAGATAATAGTATACACTGATCAGAACCCATTGAAGTTTCTGGAGAAATTTAAAGACAAAAACGTCAGACTGTTTAGAGGGAGCCTGTTGTTACAGCTATTCAATTTGAGAATTGTGCATGTGGCAGGATGAGAAAATATGATTGCCGACGCATTGTCGAGACTTGAAAGAGAAACAGAGGTGTTTGGTAGTGGGAGAACCACAGACTGAATCCGAATGTAGTTGTGCATGTTTCCATATTTATAATCAGTGAATGTATGTATGTGTTTCAGGGTACCAACTACTATTTCTTGGGGTTTTGAAAAATGAAGCCAACTTTGGATATTGATGGTTCATTTTCTTTTAAGTGGGGGGAGGTGTCTTTTTACAAGATTACTACGCCCTTAAGTTTTTTCCCAGAGGGGGCGTAATTGACCAGGCTCCAACTAGGCTATGTTTGAAAGTTTTATTGGATTCTTATTGTTTACTCCTATCAGATAATGCCTCCAGCCTAAGACTGTATAATCAGTATAATCAAAGGAATGTGTGGGGAGGGGAGAGGGGGAGAGACTCAGGATCAAGTTATGGGGGAGTGTTATGGGGGAGTGTGGGTAAGGAGGAGAATTGGGGATATATAAAAGATGTTCACATTGAATTAGGTAAGAGAGATGACCAGGTGAGAGGAGGAGGTAGGCAGAGAGTGGGTTAAGAGAGATGTGGATAAGGAGGGTTTGGAGAAATATAGATAAGGATGGTTCGGAGAGACCTCGTCTCTCTCCCCCCCCCCCCCCCCCCCCCCCCCCCCCCCGCCCAGGGCGGGCTGCTTCCTGGCAAGGAGAAGGAAAAGTCCGGTTTGAAACCTCTGTTGCCTTGCGGTCAGACCCACATTTGGAAAAGGCTTCAGGGGTAAACCTCAAGGAAAGTTCGGGGCATGGGCTCCAAAGACAATGCTTCCTTACCTACAACCTCATTCTGGCAGCTCCTGCGATGGTGCTGGTACCAAACTGTAATGGCTCTGCTGTTCCTTTGGATTAGTCAGTGTCGCGGAGAAGTGGGATGTGATTCATGGGCAACAGCTTGTTCCCCATACCACACCACCTAGGCTTGCATCCTACCACCACCGTACCTGGAGAGGACACTCCAGCTTTGCCCACAGTGTCGACACAACATGGGGTCAGCAGATACAGGTTTTAAGTCTTTGCTAGATTGGCATAGAGTACAACACCATTGCTCCCAATGGTGGAAGGGATTTTTGGTCCCATTGGACAGCTATCGCCTGCCTCAAACTGGGCAGTCCCCAGCCAGTAAAGTGCTGTCCCGCCACAATCTGCTATCCCCATTGGGTGCATCTGGAATAGGAATTATCCGAACAGCAGATTGCAATCACCGCACCAAGTAACTAAAGAAACAATAAAAGAGATCAGCTCTAAAACTGGGAAGCTGGAACATCTGGGCAATGATGACTAGCATCTCAGAAAACCTCCAGGACATCAGCAACTCCAGGAAATCAGCTGTCACAAATAACGAGCTCAAAAGACTCAACATGGACATAGACACCCTCCAGGAAACAAGGCTAGCAGAGGCAGGCTTACTGAAAGAGAAGGACTACATGTTTTACTGGCTAGGGAACGTCTCTGATGAGCCCAGAGAGCACGGAGTCGGCTCCGCAGTAAAGAGCATCCTGATGAACACAGTAGAACCAAGCAGCAAAGGTTCAGAGCGACTCATGACTCTGCCTCAACAGCAGCTCAGGCCCAGTCACCTTTGTCAGCATGTATGCCCAGACACTGTCCTCCATGCCAGACACAAAGGATGAGTTCTATGACGATCTCGCTCCCCTCATTAGCAGCATCCCTAGGAAGGAACAGCTTGTTCTTCTGGGTTTAGATTAGAGTGGTGCTGGAAAAGCCAGCAGGTCAGGCAGCATCCGAGGAGCAGGAAAATCGACATTTCGGGCAAAAGCCCTTTATCAGGTATTCCTGATGAGGGGCTTTTTCCAGAAACGTCGATTTTCCTGCTCCTCGGATGCTGCCTGACCTGCTGTGCTTTTCCAGCACCACTCTGATCTAAACTCTGGTTTCCAGCATCTGCAGTCCTCACATTTGCCTTGTTTTTCTGGGTGACTTCAACACAAGAGTGGGTAAAGACCACAACTCGTGACCCTTCTGCCTTGGGCATTTTGGTGTGGGCAAAATGAATGAGAATGGACAGCAACTGCTCAAGCTGTGCACTCACCATGATTTGTGCATCACTAACTGATGTTTCCAGACAAAGCCTCAGCACAATGTTTCCTGGAGGCACCCACACCGCCATCAAACACGTTCTCCGCACACGCTTTTACCATAGTGTGGACTATGACACAGACCATTCCTTAATGTATTGCAAGATGAGGCTGCAACGTAAGAGATTCCATCTCACTAAGCAACAGGGGAACCCTCGCATCAATGTCAGTGAGATGTCCCAGACAGACTTTGTGCAACAGTTCTCAGAGGCTTTCGAGAGAGAACTCAGTGCCTCATGACACGGAGTCTCCGCCACAGAGAAGTGGGAAACCTTACATGATACTATGCACCGCACATCCCTTGCTATCTTTGGGAAGAAGACCTGCAAAACACACGACTGGTTTGAGGCTTAGGCAACTGAGATGACCCCTGTTGTTGAAGCCAAGCGTGTTGCCCTAGCTGAGTACAAGTGGTCAACTAGCAGGAAGAACCTGCAGATTCTCAGGGCTGCCAGGAATAAGTTCAGCAGAGACACTGCCAGGCATTGCGCTGAGTACTGGACACAGCTAAGTGAGGAAATTTAGACGGCTGCTAAAACGGCGATGATTAGGGAAATGTACAAAGACATCAAGAAGTCACTAGGACCAGTCTAGAGCAAGACAGCTGTCCTCAAATCCTCCACTGGGGAAGTAATCACAGACAAAGGCAAGCAGATGGAGAGGTGGGTTGAACACTACTCTGATCTCTACTCCAGAGAGTAACCCGTGTTTACTTCAGCACTTGATGCCATCACATGCTTGCCAACCATTGATGAACTAGATACAGAGCTATCAGAAGAGCTCAGCAAGGCTATTGACAGCCTGGCCTCAGGTAAGACCCCAGGTAGAGATGGAATTGCTCCTGATCTGATAAAGTGATGCAAGATTTGCTTACTGCTCCCATTGCATCAAGTCCTCTGTCAGTACTGGCAAGAAGGAGCTGTACCACAGGCCATGAGGGATGTCAAGATCATTGCCCTCTATAAAAACACGGGCAAGAGAAGCAACCACAATAACTACAGAAGCATTTCTTTCCTTAACACTGTCGGCAAAGCCTTTGTCGAGTCAACTTGACTCGCCTGCAGAAACTGGCAGAGCATGTATAGCAGAGTCACAGTGTGGCTTCTGAGCTAAAAAGTCAACAGTAGACATTATCTTCTCCCTTCGCCAACTGCAGAGAACCGAAAATGCCCCTTTATGTCACTTTCATCGACCTCAGCAAGGCGTTTAACCTGGTCAGCAGAAATGGCCTTTTCAAGGTTCTCCTGAATATCAACTGTCCACCGAAACTGCTAACGTGATTGAATCCTTCCACAGTAGCATGAAGGGGACAGTGCAATTCAACGGCAGCTGTTCTGAGCCCTTCAACATCCGCAGTGACATCAAACAAGGCTGTGTCCTCAGTCCCACACTCTTCGGGATTTTTTTCGCTGAGCTCCTGAAACAGGCCTTTGGCACTGCAATGGAAGGGATTTGCCTATGCACTAGATCAGATGGCAGGCTCTTCAACTTGGCCCGCCTTAGAGTCAAGAGGAGAGTACCCGTGGCACTCATGCTGTTTGCCGATGATGCTGCAGTTACAACACACACCAAGAAGGAACTCCAGTTACTGATAGATTACCTCTCTCACACTTGCAAGCATTTTGGGCTGACTATCAGTTGGAAGAAGACAAGCATCCTGTGACAGGACATAGAGGCACCACCGGTCATCATCATCGACAGCTATGAACTCACTGTCATCCATCAGTTTACTTACCTTGGTTCTATCATCACTTAAAACCTCTGCTCGGACACAGACATCAACAAGAGGGTCAGGAGAGCAGCCTCAACTCTTGTTCGCCTCATGACTCAAGTATGGACAAATCCCAAGCTGACAGTGAAGACAAAAATGTCAATCTACAAAGCCTGCATCATAAGCACACCGCTGTATGGCAGTGAAACGTGGACTACATATGACAGAAAGGAGAGAAGACTGAACATCTTCCACTTGAGGAGTATCCACCGTATCCTGGGCATATCCTGGCAAGACAGAGTATCCAATACAGTGGTCCTACCTCACGCTGGCCTTCCCAGCATATACAATCTGCTCAGGCAGCGGAGACTGTGCTGGCTGGGCCACGTCCACCACCTGGAGGATGGCTGCATCCCAAAGGATATCCTCTACAGAGAGCTTGCATCTGGGAAGAGGCCCACTGGGTGTCCTAAGCTGAGCTACAAGAACGTCTGCATGAGGGACATGAAGGCGCTTAATATTGTTACGGAGTCCTGGGAAAGGCTTACAGTTGACTGCACGAGCTGGAGAAGCACCCTGAACCAACACCTCAAAACAGGGGAAAAGAAGCTGATGGCTGCTGCAGCAGACAAGCGGGCACCAAGGAAGGAGTGCAGCAGCTTGAGCAGATCAGCAACCACATACCAGATGTGATCTCTGCGACCGGGACTGTCACTCCAGCATTGGTGTTTTCAGTCACAAGCAACATTGCTTCAGGGAAGCAGAAAGCCAGAACAACGAGGATGCACCCCATGGTCTGCCATGACTGAAAGGGGCCTCACTCATAATCAAAGGGGAATGGCCAGCGAGCTGTGTAGCTAACCTTCATTTAGATTAGAGTTAGTTGCAGCAGGGAATGTGTGAAAAAGGCTGCTGAACTCTCTCTTCTGGATTCATAAACTGTAAGCTGTCTGTTTCATTTTTACTCTTTGTGCTAAGGACTGTGTTTATTTGGATTTTCAGAATTGTATCATTAAGTCGGGGTAATCTTTCGGGTTGGATAGGATAAACTATCCGGTATTCTATTTTCTGTTCTTTGTATTTCATTCCGTAATTTGTAAATAAATTCTGTTTGTTTAAAACTTGGCAGTCAGTCTAGCTGATTCACTCCGGGAATATCCACTTATCTAAAACAAATAGCAAAGTTACAGTCTGGGCTGCCTGCTTAAAAAATGTTTTGAGGGGTAGGGCCTGGTCCATAACATTAGGAATGTGGTCTTAAAATCTTTATTCATTTTCAACATTGCTTGGATAGTTCTGACTTTCCTTCCAGCTAACGCATTAGACTGGGGACACCTTACGGAAATTGTACGCAAAGTGTGTGAAGTAGTCAGTGGCAAATTGTGGATCATAATGGAGACAGTCTGGTCAGGAATTTAAAATATTTGTTTTAAACGCCAAATGGTATCTCAGTGATCACTGAATTTTATCCACCCGGATAAAGAATAATTAACAATTAAACAGAATTTTTCATTAAACATGGATAGATTCATCCCTAGATATTTCCACTGTTTGGATGAGAATTGTGATGAGATAAGAGGCTCCTTTTGTTCTGGTCTGCGCCTTTCATACACATGGGAAATAATTTTAAATATAAATATAGTCATCGAGTCATATAGCACTGAAACCGAACCTTCGGTCCAACTCATCCATGCCAACCAGATTTCCCAAACTAAACTAATCCCATTTGCCTGTGTTTGGCCCATATCCCTCACAAACGTTCCTATTCGTGTACCTGTCCAAATGTCTTTTAAATGTTGTAATTGTACCTGCACCTACCACTTCCTCTGGAAGTTCTTTCCATTTACAACACCATGCTCTATGTGAAAAAGCTGCTTCTCAGGTCCCCTTTAAATCTTTCTCCTCTTGTCTTAAACCAATGCCCTCTAGTTTTGAACTCCCACACCCTAGGGAAAAGACCTTTGCTATTCATCTTATCTGTGCCCTTCATGATTTTACAAACCTCTGTAAGATCACACCTTAACCTAACATGCTCCTATCGTGCTCGGATGCTGCCTGACCTGCTGTGCTTTTCCAGCACAACACTAATCTAAACTCTGATTTCCAGCATCTGCAGTCCTCACTTTTGCCTAATCTACCTCCTCTCAGTGTCAGACAATGTTTAAGGTACATAGTAAACCAGCCTACCATGCTCATCTGGCTGTTCTTGAAAAAGTGTCTGGATTAGTGGTGCTGGAAGAGCACAGCAGTTCAGGCAGCATCCAAGTAGCTTCGAAATCGACGTTTCGGGCCAAAGCCCTTCAGCCTGAACTGCTGTGCTCTTCCAGCACCACTAATCCAGAATCTGGTTTCCAGCATCTGAAGTCATTGTTTTTGCCTTGTTCTTGAAAAAGGACAGCCTTGTAGATGATATATCTGCTGAAACTGTAGGTGGTACTCAGATAATGTGCTAAGATATCTGGTGAAATCAGTAATTCTTTGATGCTTTGAAATGTCTGGTCCTGATATGCATCTCAACACCATTCATGAGGTTTCTTTAATAATTATCTTAGGGGCTCAGTAACTTGTACTGAGTTCAGCAGAATTTGTGCCAACTGATAAACCATTCCAAGAATCAATGAAGATCTTGGATGGAAGGAGGAATTGGGAATGCACTAATGGCCCTTCTCTTTATTGAATCTTTTATTATGCCCTTGCCACTAACAATGTGCCCGAGGAACTTTCAATTTAGTGTCAGGCCTTCTTCCCAGGGCATAACTGTAACCAAATTGCAAAAATAAAATTGCTCAGTACTGCCATTAGCTGTAATCATAACATTTTTTGGGAAAAATTCTTTGCTAGACTAGACATTTCTTTATTAAATTGTGCAATCATTGAAATCTTTAATTTATTTCAATAATTTCTTCATTCCTTGTTCCCAGAGTATTAAACTGGCTTAATTCCAATCTCCCAAGTCACTAATTACTAACCCAGCCCATCCTCCAGCTAATATAAAAACATAGAATATAGAAACAGGAGCAGACATTTGGCTCTTTGAGCCTACTCCATTCGATAATATGATCATGGCTGATCATCCAACTCTGTGCTGTTCCTGCTTTTGCCCCTTTTGTCACTTATAGTACTGTATCTATCATCTCCTTGAAAACATTAAATGTTCTGACATCAACTGCTTTCTGTGACAAAGAGTTCCAAAGTTCACCATTGTCTGGGTAAAGAAATGTTTTCTCATCTCAGTCCTAAGTGGCCTAGTCCATATCCTTGGACTATGATCCCTGATTCAGGACTTGCTGTCCTTCCAGCATTTACCCTGTCAAGTCCTTCTATAAATTTATAGAATCATGAGTCTTAGAGATGTACAGCACGGAAACAGACCCTTCAGTCCAACTCATCCATGCTGACCAGATTTTCCAATCCAATTTAGACCTACCTGCCAGCACCTGGCCCATATCCCTCCAAACCCTTCCTATTTGTATACCCATCCAGATGCCTTTTAAAATGTTGCAATTGTACTAGCCTCCAGCACTTCCTCTGGCAGCTCATTCCATACCCGTACCACTCTGAGCCCCTTATGTCTCTTTTATATCTTTCCCCTCTCACCCTAAACCTATGTCCTCTAGTTCTGGACTCCCCCACCCCAGGGAAAAGACTTTGTCTATTTATCCTATCCATGCCCCTCATGATTTTATAAACCTCTATAAGGTCAATCCTCAGCCTCTGACGCTCCAGGGAAATCAGCCGCAGCCTATTCAGCTCTCCCTATAGTTCAAATTCTCCAAACCTGGCAACATCCTTGTAAATCTTTTCTGAACACTTTCATACTTCACAACATCTTTCCGATAGGAAGGAGACCAGAATTGCACGCAATATTCCAACAGTGGCCTAACCAATGTCCTGTACACCTGCAACATTACCTCCCAATTCCCGTACTCAATACTCTGATTAATAAAGGAAAGCATACCAAACGCCTTCTTCACTATCAAGAATATATGAACCTGCACTCCAAGGTCTCTTTGTTCAGCAACACTCCCTAGGACCTTACCATTAAGTGTACAAGTCCTGCTAAGATTTACTTTCCCAAAATGCAGCACTTCACATTTATCTAAATTAAACGCCATCTGCCACTTCTCAGCCCATTGGCCCATCTGATCAAGATCCCGTTGAAATCTGAGGTAACCTTCTTTGCTGTCCACTACATCTCCAATTTTGGTGTCATCAACAAACTTACTAACTAGACCTCGTATGCTCGCATCCAAGTCATTTATATAAATGATGAAAAGTAGCAGACCCAGCACTGATCCTTGTGGCACTCCACTGGTCACAGGCCTCCAGTCTGAAAAACAACCCTCCACCACCACCCTCTGTCTTCTACCTTTGAGCCAGTTCTATATCCAAATGGCGGGTTCTCCCTATATTCCAAGAGCTCTAACCTTGCTAACCAGTCTCCCATGGGGAACCTTGTCGAATGCCTTACTGAATTCCATATAGATCACACCTACTGTTCTGTCCTCATCAATTCTCTTTGTTACTTCTTCAAAAAACTCAATCAAGTTTGTGAGACATGATGTCCCATGCATAAAGCCATGTTGACTATCCCTGGGTAAAGAAATGTTTTCTCATCTCAGTCCTAAATGGCCTAGCCCATATCCTTGGACTATAATCCCTGATTCAGGACTTGCTGTCATCAGGAACATTCTTCCAGCATTTACCCTGTCAAGTCCTTCTATAAATTTATAGAATCATGAGTCCTAGAGATGTACAGCACGGAAACAGACCCTTCAGTCCAACTCATCCATGCCAACCAGATTTTCCAATCCAATTTAGACCTACCTGCCAGCACCTGGCCCATATCCCTCCAAACACTTTTCCAACATATTTTTCAGCTCTGATCTCCAGCATCTGCAGTCCTCACTTTCTCCTATCCCTAATCAGTCCTTGTCTTTCCAAATACATGTAAATCCTGTCCCTCAGGATTCCCTCCAACAACTTGCCCACCACTGACATCAGGCTCACTGGTCTATAGTTCCCTGGCTTGTCCTTACCACCTTTCTTAAACAGGGGCACCAGGTTAGCCAACTTCCAGCCCTCCGGCACCTCACCTATGACTATCGATAATACAAATTTCTATGATACAGTTTTCTATGAGAACCACAGTGAATATAATCAGGTCTCTCTTCATATGCTGCCACCACAACGGTCATTCTGGTAAACCGTAATTGCACCCTCTCCATAACCAAAACATCCTTCCTCCGATAAGAAGAGCAAAACTGCACACAATACTCCAGGTGGTGATCTCACCAAGGCCCATATATTTATAGCAGGACATCCCTGCTCCTGTACTCAAATCCTCTCATTATGAAGGCCAACATAATATTTGCCTTCTCACTGCCTGCTGCACCTGCATGCTTACTTTGCATGTAATCTGCTGATTACTTTATTTGCTACAAGTGTCTGAGGGGCACTATAGAGTCATCTTCTTACTTCAAACTATGTATTTTTTCAGATTGTGTTCCCCATGAAATTCAGTTTGAGTTTAAGCTTCTCCCTAATTCCGCGCAATGAATAATGGAAGTTGGCTTTTTTTTAACTTCTTGCAGTGCACTTAACCCTTTATATTGGTTTTGCCTTAGTGGCCAGCAAATCATACCAGGTCAAGACTGCAACTACTGAGCGTGGATGGCTCATGTCCCTTTAGTTTTTTTGGTCATGCGAAACTGGGTGAGTCAGATTCCTATCTGTGTTTGTCATTCGTGTGTCCATTTTCAGTTTGTGTCTTCAGATAGGTCGTGTATTGGTTAGGTTTTTCCATCTACTTGCTCTATAGCTTTCTCTTCTTATCAGACCTTGGAAGTTTGTCAGTCTTATGGTAATCAGCCTTATTACCATTTCATTTACAACATTTTCCACAGTTTAAATATTAATCCTTAACATTATAAGGAATATTATAAAATGATTCTATAACTGCCTGATTTCACTGGTTCTGTCCTTCCTGGGTCAACACACAGTCTGATCTCGTTGTATTCATTGTCCCAGAGTCAAACACTCTGATCTCACTGGCCTTCATCCTCCCCAGTACCTAACAGGGCTCCTCTGTGAGAATCATGTTCTGTGATTGCTTCCTCCCTGAACTTAATTGGGACCCAAAAACAATCCCAATGCCTTTTCTTACCCTAGAAGGAACACCAGATATGGAAACGTTACAGAAGTATTAGAAATATTCTGTCAAGGGTAGGGTTAAGGCAGTGGAGCCCATCACTTTGATCAGCTGTGCTACACTAGAGCTCACGTTAGTGGCACAGCCACGCGTAGTCAGCAGAATATTATTCATCCTTCCAATTGTCTCAAATTCTGTAAACGACTCTGTATAAATCTTTGTCACGTAGTACTCATGTCAGCAGAATCTAACTGAGCGGTGGGGGAAGGATGAATCGGAATAAATGAAATTAAAAGGAAAGAACATGCAATGTGTGTCCAATCTTAAAAATGAAAGAAAATGAATTAAAACATTTTAAATTGTGCCAAGTGTGATGTCTCAGTAGTAAAGCTCAAGGAATTCAGTTAGTTAAATGACAATTTAAACTGTAGCTGGTCCTTCAAAAAGTTGAAAGAAATGAAAAATACAATTAGCTTCTGCCTTAATGTTTCTCGCCACTTCATCATGTGTTTCTAGCTGTTAATATGTGTTGACTGAGGCACATTTCAGACCTGCAGAGGTTTGAGGTCACCTCCCCCAGTAAAAAGCTAGAAGAGCAATTCTAGAATCATTAGGGAGACAATGAATGTTTGAAGTTTTCATTTCTTTTAGAATAATGCAAAGTACAGTTGAAATGAAGTCTCCTCTTGGAATCCGTAAATCTAACGCCTCCATTCCTGCACCTTAAAATTGAGAAACTCAACACCTCTCAGTTTTATGTCTGCTGCTAATCAGCAGACTTTTAGACCTAAAGCTTGGTGTCACTAAGTCACCACTTTTTGATTCATCATCGATTCTTTTTTCACTCTTGATTTTTTGTCATGTCCAGCAATTTGGGACTTGGCCTTGGTTTCATAATTTAAAATATTGCTGTTCTGTGAATATTAATATTTAAAGAGCAGTGGAGCTGAAACATCCTTTCCATTAACATTTGTAATTAATTATGATTAACATATCAGTTTCTGCAATCTCCCATATTCATAAATGATACCATTCACTCACGATTATAAACTCTGGATATTTGTTAATTTAATAATTAAAGAAACACTTACACCTTTTTATATCTATCTGCTACAAACCTCTAAGAGCAATGAAATCAGATTAGGCCACTAAGCACTGTAAATGACAATGGTAAGCATAGCTATATTGTCACTGCCAAATCCTCTTGACTTATATTTTCAGCCTGTATCAAAATTGGGAGAGCTAACTCACAGACTCGTCAAGGAGCAGCCTGACATAGTCATGCTCATGGAATTATATCTAACAGGCAATGTCCAATGTACCAACATTTGTAGTTTTGTCCCCTTCAGGGATGTTTCACAGTGGGCCCCGAACAGACTGCTGCTGCACACCATCCACCTCTTTTCCCTCATCCACCGCCCAAACATGCCTTGGCATGCCCATTTGCCACCGCGCAGTGGGGATCTCCAGTGGAGGGCTCTCTACCTGGGAATCCTCCCCCTTTCTCTCAGGGATCTGTGGTGGAGGGTTCTTCACGCAGCAGTACCCTGCAACCACAGATTATGGTGGTTGACCAACTCCCAGCTTGTTTTGTTGTGCTGTGGAGTCCGTGGACCATATATATATATGGGATGTGAGTGTTTGCACACCCTGTTTAGTTTTCTAGAAAATCTTCTCCTCTGCTTTTGGTTGCATTTCAATCCCCCACTCCTGATCTTTGGGCACCCGGTGCGGAGGGGGGAGGGTAGGTCAGAGGATCTCATCGTGGGTCTGCTCCTGGGCCTGGCTAAACTGGCCATAAAAACAGGTCCAGATAGCGGGCCGTGGAGGGGATTGTTACGGCCGATTGCCTCCCCTCTTCCATGGCTATGTCCAAGCCCGGGTGTGTCTGGAGAAGGAGCATACATTATCTACCAACACCCTTGATTGAGCTGTTCAGGGAGAGGTGAGCACCGCAGGGAGTGGAGTGTTTTATTTCCCCCTCCAACACTACTTGGCTTTAATCGCTGCCCACGCCTTCACTTTTTTGATCACGCAGCATTGCCTTTTGATGAGAAGGGCATTGCTTGTCACTGGCCTCTCAGGTGTTTCCTTTCTTCCTGGTGTGGTGATTGAATAAAGATTTGTACATCTGTTGTTTTTCACTGTATCCTACACCTGCACACACATGACATGGGTGCTGGGGAAAAATAAGCACTATGCAGTTAGGCAGTAGTGTGTGGGTAAAGCATATAAGCAGGAGGTAATATAACCAGGAGATTTTGAAAGAAAAAAACCCCACCGTTCCTGGGCATGTCCTGGACTACTGGCAAGATGGTTCCAACAGAGGTGGCGATGCAGTGATACACAGTTAAGAGGGAGTATTCAGTAGAAGTTGTCCTGAAGATCCTAATCATTGACTCCAGACCTCATGAAGTCTGATGTTGTCAGATCGAACATGAACAAAGAAACCTTTTGCAACTTACACTTACCAACTACCTCTGCCCCTCTGTTCTCTTCAGCTGATGAATCAGTATCCAAAATCAGGATTGGGGTACACCAATGTGTAGTTATTATTCAAGAAGGGAGCAAGGGATAAACCAGTATCCTGGTTGGACAGTCTCATATCAGTGGTGTGAAAACTATTTGAAGCAATTCTATGTTTATCTATATTTGGAGAGGCAGTGATTAATCAAGAACAGTTAACATGAATTTGTTGAGGGGAGGTCATATCTGACCTACTTGGTTGCATTTTTTGAGGAGTTGGCTGAGTGTTTTGATGAGGGCAATGCTTTTGACGTGGTCTACTTGGACTTCATAAGGCTTATGATCGGGTCCCGTATGGGACACTGATAGCAAATGTAAAAGCCCAGGGGTTCCAAGGAAATTTGGCAAATCGTATCCATCATAGGCTGAGTGACAGGAAACAAAGAGTGATGGTTGAAGGATGTTTTTCTTACCGAAGGTCTGTGACAGTGGGGTCCAACAGGGGTCAATGTTGAGGTTCTTGCTGTTGTGGTTTGTATAAATATTTTAGACTTAAGTGTGGGAGGGTTGATAAAGTAAGTTTGCAAACAATACAAAAGTTCCTGGGGTGGTAAATAGTGAGGAGGATAGCCTTGGATGACAAGTGGTTAGAGATGGGCTGGTTAGCTGGGCTGGTCAGTAGCAAATGTAATTCAGTCTGGATAAATGTGAGGTGATACACTTGGGCAAGACAAACAAGCCAGGGGAATACATGATGAATGGTAGGACCCTGGGAAGCACCAAGGATCAGGGAGGCATTGATGTGCATGTGTATAAAGTGGTTAAGAAGGCATATGATATACTTCCCTTTGTTAGTTGAAGCTAGAGCGTAAGAGCAGGGAGGTTATACTAGTACTGTAAGAAATGTTGGTTAGGCCACAACAAGCGTTTTGAATGCAGTTATGGACATTATAGAGAGAGATGTGATACTGGAGAAGGTGCAGAGATTTACCAAGATGCAATCCCGGCCAGAGGGTTTCAGTTATGAAGAGAAGTTGGACAGACTGAGGTTCTTTTTCTTAGAACAGACGAGATTGAGAAGTACCATGATTGAAATGCATAAAATTATGAGGTACATAGATTATGTTGATGTTTCCTCTTGATGGCAGGAATCAATGACCAGCAGGCATAGATTTAAGGTAAGGGGCAGAGGTTTAGAGTAGATGTGTGGAAAACATTTTCACCCAGACTGTAGTGGGAATGTGAAACTCACTGCCTGTAAGGATGGTAAAGGCAGAAACCTCATAACGTTTAAGTATTAGATAGGCTGTGGACCAAATGCTAGAAATTGGGATTAGAATAGTTAGGTGGTTGGTTTTGGTCAGCATGGACATGATGGGCTGAAGGGCCTTTTCCTATCCAATAGTTCTGATGAGTCAGCAGAGTCAAAAAATTAATTCTGTTTTCTTACCTACAGATGGTGTGAACCTGCTGGGTTTCTCCCGAAATTTCAGTTTTTGTTTCAGATCTCTAACATCTGCAGTCCTTTATTTTATTAATCTCTTTACTGAAGCTTGATTTGTGTTCTAGCAGGGCCACACATCTCCTGACCTAATTACAGCTTTGGTCTAAATGTGGACTAAGGACCTCATCTCAAGATGTAAGGTGAAAGTGACTGCCCTTGACATCAAGGCAGCATTTGATTGAGTGTAGTATCAAGAAGTTCCAGAAAAACTAGAGACAACGAGAATCAGGGGAAAACTCTCCATTGTTTGAAGTCACACTTTGCAAAAAAGTTGTGGCTGTTGGAGGTCAATCTTCTCAGATCCAGGAAATGACTGCTGGAGTCCCTCAGATTTCTTAATATTAAATCACTGCCAAATCACCTATGTCACTATGTACATACCACTTAACAAGCACTGCCTGCCAGTGGCAGTGCAGCAATAACAAAAAAAAAGGATGAGGAAGGGGGAAGAAATGAAATTAAATGTAGTTGGAAGGGGAAAAACTGCTCTACAACACCCTCAGTGAGCAACTTTATCTGAACTTGCTCAAAAGGTTTACATCTGGAAGGAGTATCACACACAACTAAATGGTCTTTCCCATCACCAAATCACCTGTTGCTATTTTCACCTTTTAACTAGCACCTTTAACTCACCCATGCTTCCTTGGGATTATGCCCTGACCATTTTCAGCTGCTTCATCAACTCCTTCCATCTATAACAAGGTCAGAAGTGGAGATGTCTTCTAATGATTGCCAGTCCTCAATTGAACAGAATCTGTGATTCCTCAGATACTGAAGCAGATATGTCCATAACTGAAAACCATTAAAATTAGGACTGATAAGTGACAAGTAATATTCACACCTTGAAAGTGCCAGACATGACTATCTCAAAAGGAGAAAATCTATCTTGTTTTCCCTTGATATTCGTATGAATTACCCCTGTCACGATCCTAATGTTTACTGTTAACCACACATTGAAACAGACCAGCCATATAAATACTGTGGCTACAAAAACAGGCCAGAGGCTAGGATTTCTGCAGTGAGTGTCCATAATCCCTGTGGTTTGTCCTCCATCTATAAAGGCACAAGTCAGGAGAATGATGGAATACTTCCCACTCGTCTGGATGGGTGTAGCTCTAACAAAACTCAGGAAGTTGTAAATTATCCAGGTCAAGGCAGTCAACTTGACTGACACTCTTTCCACCACTTCCAACATTCACTCCCTTAACCACTGATGCACAATGACCATAGTGTGAAGTATGTACATGATGCACTGCAGCAACCCATCTATGCTCATTTAACATTTAGAGTCATACAGCACAGAAACAGACCTTTCGGTCCACTCGTCCATGCCAACCATGTTCCCCAACTAAACTAATCACATATCCCTCTAAACCTTTCCTACTCATGCACCTGTCCAAATGTCCTTAACATCTTTTAACTGTATCTGCATTTACCACTTCTTCTGGCAGTACATTCCATATACAAACCACTCTGTGTGAAAATGTTGCCCTCAGGTCCCTTTTAAATCTTCCTCCTCTCAACTTAAAATTATACTCTCTAACTTTGAACTCCCCTATCCTATGGAAAAGACCCTTGCTATTCTCCTTATGATTTTATAAAGCTTTTTAAGGTCACCTCTCAACTGCGTATGCTCTAGTGAAAAAAGTCTCAGCTTGTTCAGCCTCTCCTTATAATTCAAATCCTGCAGTCACAGTGGTATCCTTATAATTTTTTTCTATACTTTCTTCAATTTAGTAATATCCTTCCTACAGCAGGGCAACCAGAGCTGCATATAGTACTCCAAAAGTGGCCTCACAATATCCTGTACAACCACAAAATGACATCCCAATGCCTAAACTCAATGGTCTGAGCAATGAAGGCATGCGTACTAAATGCCTTCTTTAAAACTCTGTCTACCTGCCGTGACACAAAATATGCATTGAACCCCGAGGTGCCTCTGTTCTACAACACTCCACAGGGCCCTACCATTAACTGTGCAAGTCCTGCCCTTATTCACCTTACCAAAATGCAACACTTCACATTTACCTGATTTAAAGTCCATATGCCACCCCTTGGCCAATTGGCCCAGTTGATCTACATCCCTTTGTAATCATAAATAACCTTCCTCACCGTCTATTATGCCACTAATTTTGGTGTCATCCACAAACTGACTAAACTTGACAGCACCTTCTAAACCTACGATCTTTGCCACCTAGATGGATAAGGGCAGCACATGCATGGGAACACATCTGTCTTGCAGGTTCCACATTTGGACTATATCATCATTCCTTTTAAAGTCTTGGGGTCAAAATCCTAAGATTCCCACCACCATCTACTGGGATGGATCTACATCCCAAGAATGCAGTGGTTTAAGAAGGTGACTCACCACCATCTTCTCAAGGTCAATTAGTAATGAGGAATAGATGCTGAACTAACTAGTGACACTGAGATACCACAACTTAATTTAACAAAGACTGTGTGACATGTGAATGATACACCATATATGTCATCATAGCAAGTGGTGATGTGTTAGATAACATAATCATGAACTTGCTTTACTTTAGCCACATGGTAAGATGACATCCCAGTTGGATGTTGATACTGTTTGTTACATACTTAAATAAATTTTTCATTTTTAACTTTACTTCAGCAGACTTTGTAGATATTCTTTAGGAACATAACAAGTCCAAGAACATTCTAAGTGCAGAATATAATAATGTAAGTTACTATATAAGTTTTGTGTTATTTTTATCCACGCACTGTAGTGGGATTATATTTGTAGATTTTTCTAAAACCACAGTGCCCAGAACCAATAGTGCACTTCCATGGCTTTTTAGGTTTCTTAGATTCCTTTAACTGACAATCAGAAAATATTCTTAGACTATACCAGGATTGAATGAGTTTTTACTCAAAAACACCCAACCGTGAACTTTAACATCTAAACAAGTGCTACAACTACTACCAGGTCTGAGATCTAATAATTCAAAGCAACTTGAGGATCAAACTGAGAATCTTCCTTGTGTAAGTGACTCATTGTGTAAGGTACAGAACATCACTCCCATGCAATATAATCTCTTCAGCAAACGGGAGTGAGACTCTGTTGATGCACAATAGAGGGAGTTCTACACTGCAGTCAAACTGTGCTGTGCCTGACCTGAGAGTGCTTAATGCTAGAGCTGCAAAATGGAAACTATGCTACCCCCCAGCACAAAATTCCCTGAAGAAAAAGCTAAATATCACGAAGTATGAGATAATTGTTGGACTCCAAGCAACGAATAACTGCCCTCAGAGTTAATTTCAGGTCTTGCAATTTGCAGGGCTGCCACTGAAGATGTCACGGTTTGCAAGGCTCAATTACTGCTGAAGGCTTTAAGCTGAGGGTCTGAGCGTGCTACAATTTAGGCACTGTGACCGACCTGCTCAATGTTGCGACACTGGAGTGTCTGAAAGCTAATTTCCGAACATGTTGCCGATTGCTGAACTGTGAACATTACCATCAGCATTTTTATCTGGTTAATATACTTTACTGTTTATTTATATATGTAGACACAGATATCAGAGTTGGCACTAATTAGAAAATTATTGTGAGAAAAGCAATTGCTGTAATGATTTTATTTTTACACCTGGCAGAGGCTGGGAAGAATAGGGACTCTTTCCCTCTGTGTAATCTGCATTGTCACATGAGTACAAAAAACAAAATGAAAATGTTCAACAATTCTACTTTATTACGTATGCTGATACAGTCTGCCACATGAAAAAACAATGATATAGAAGGAAACCTTAAGCATTCATGAAGGCCCTTTTTTGGAGTAGGTGCATGTTGTTTAATTCCTTTTATTACATGCAGATTGACCACCTTCTCAACAATAATTTTCTTTGTTCCATCCAACATTTTACCACCATGAAATGCTTGATGGTTACTTGGTTCATTATGGACTTACATGCAAAGTTAAGACCACGTTCTAGTAAGTAACTCCAAATTGTCTGACTCTAACAGAACATAGTGTCCTGACTATCATTTATGAAAAGAGTACTGGAAACATAGGAACAAGCGGAGATCATTTCGCACTTTGATCATATTCCTCCTTTCAAATTGTGGGTCATGAGCAATTCCATATTTGTTTATTCCATATTCATTAATACTGTCAAAAACAAATCTGTCTTCACTTTTGAAATTCAAACTGATCTAGCATCTATTGCCATTTATAGGAAAGAGTTCTAAGCAAATACCACCTTTTGTGATTCATTGCTGTGAACTGTAATCGTGTCATTGGCTTTACCTTCAGTAACATAGCAGTACACTGTGAGGTAATACTAATGGTAGCTCCCATAATATAAGAATGAGCCATGGGTAATGTTGTACGCATAGAATCAATAGACATTACCTGCAGCTCCTGGTATATACCTATATTTTACAATCACAGGCATTTCAGTGCCTGCACAAATATTAAACTATTCAGGTAAAAACAATAGCACACGTTCATCAGTGTGTTATATTTCAAGTAGCCCCACATAAGATGGAAATTGACCCTTTATACCTTACCATCAGGGTACAACTTAAACACTTAATGCTAAGGTTCTGGGAGTGTTGCTGAATAAAGAGACCTTGGGTTGCAAGTGACTGTTCCTTGAAGGTGGAGTCAAGGTGGACAGCATAGTGAAGAAGGCATCTGGTACACTTGCATTGAGTACAGGAGTTGGGATGTCATGTTTGCAGCTGTACAGGACATTGGTTTGGCCACTTTTGGAAAACTGCTATAGTAAAGATGTGGGGTTTAGAAAGATTTACAAGGATGTTCCCAGGGTTGGAAGGTTTGTGGTTAAGGGGAGGTTGAATAGCCTGGAAGTATTAACCCTGGGGACGTTGAGGGGTGATCATACAAAGATTTATAAAATCATGACGGCCATGGATAGGGTGAGTAGCCAAGGTCTTTTTCCCAGGGTAAGGGAGTCCAGAACTTGAGGGCAGAGGTCACAGTGAGAGGGGAAAGATCTAAAAGGGACCTAAGGAACAACTTTTTCATGCAGAGTGTGGTGCGTGTATGGAATAATCCTGATGGAGGCTGGTACAATTACAGCATATAAATGGCATCTGGACAGATACATGAATAGGAGGGGTTTAGAGGGATATAGGCCAAATGCTAGCAAATGGGACTAGATTAGTTTAGGATATCTGGTCAACAATTTGGACTGAACTGTCTGTTCTTGTGCTGTACAATCTATGACTCTTTAAGACCATAAGACATAGGAGCAGATTAAGGCCATTTGTCCCAGTGATTCTGCTCCACCGTTCAATTTGGCTGATATGTTTCTTTTTTTCATTCACTTGTGAGATGTAGGCATCATTGGCTGGCCAGAATTTATTCCCAACCTCATTCTCCTGCTTTCTCTCCATAACCTTGATCTTACCAATCACAAATCTATCTCTGTTTTAAATACACGGTATGACATGGCCTCCACAGCCCACTGTGGCAATGAATTCCACAAAGTCACCACCCTTTGCTGAAGAAATCTCTCCTCATCTCAATTCCAAATGATTATCAGTTCACGCTGAGGCTGTGTCCTCAGGTAAACTCTCCTACTAGTGGAAGCATCTTCCCCAAGTCCAGTCTATCCAGGCCTCTCAGTATTCTATAAGTTTCAGTGAGATGCCCCTTCATCCTTCTAAATTCCATAGAGTACAGACCCAAAGTCCTCAACCTCTCCTGATACGACAAACCCTCATTCCTGGGATCATTCTTGTATATGTCCTCTCGACCCCCTTAATGCCAACACATTCTTCCTTAGATGTGTGTCCCAAACCTTCTTACAATATTCCAAACGCGGTCTAACCAGAACCTTGTAGTGCAGTACATTTATTTATGGGTTGTGAGCAGCACTGGTTAGGCAAGCATTTTTTGCCCATCCCTATTTTCCCTGGAGCAGATAGTGGTGAGTCTTCTTGAACTAATGGCTCCCTCACTTAGTGCTTTTAGTTCCCAATCACTGATGTCCAAGTGATGCTGCAACCTCGTATCCCCCAGAGAATCAGCATTGCACAATACAGGCCTCTCAGTACCAACATTGCCCACTCTATACAACTAAAGTGGTAGCTAAGTGTAAGTCTCCACGAGTACTCATCACACCCTTCCCCACAACTATGTTAACAAAAGCTGCACACTAACATGTCCCAAACCTCCATTCTCACCACGCTCCCAATTGATAATATCAAGTGGATACTCAAAAAGCTATTGATGAACTCCACAATGTGCTCAACAATTCATTAAATAATTTGATGTGAGGTGTGAAGGTTGCCAGCTCCCCCTCCCCCAATCCTCTTTGAAAATTGTTTAATTTAGGATGATCTTCCTACGGCACAGTTTTCACAACGTACTTGCATCTGACTGCACCCTGCTGGGTTTACGAATATAGAGCTCAGTACTACAGCAAAACTGAGGATCACAGTATAAGCACAAAGGGACGAATCAGAATTGCTGCACATCCTATTGTGAGCTCAGAGTTTTACCAGCGTACTGTCAATTTCAGTGTAAGTGAAATTGTATACATAGTCTGGTTCACTCACAGAGTTGGCGTCAGATTATTATATGTGAAGGTTGGAAAGGTCACATTTCACTGGGATATTGTGGGATAACAAAAACAGTTACATTATAGATAATGGACAATCATGTGAATCAATAGCAATTCAATTCAAATCATGTGCTAATATTATAGGGGCTAATGATCACTGATCATCATGACATGTTTCCCTTCCCTCAGCTGCATCTGTTGGCATGCTGGAATGTGTCATAGAATAGTCCTATATCATAAGGCTGTCACTGCATTCACTTCCGCTGTTAAGGAATGTCAAGTAAAGCATGTCATAAAGATGCTTCATTATTAATTTATTTTCAGGATTCATGCTTAATGGATCATGGACAGTGGTTCCTTTGACTGAATCATTTCCTGAATGAACTGTGTCTGCCAAGATCCCAGTGACAGTTGCCTGTCTTTATTGTCACCAATCAACATGTGCAAGGATACTGACTGAAAAAAATCTTTTTTTGTCCCTGCAGGAACAAAAAAAAGTGTGGCAGTGTTTAAAATGGTAAAAATTTATTCTTTCTTAATATTCCACTATCAACATCCTGAGAATTACCATTGACTAAAAACCAACTTTCGCTCCTCCAAGACTGCGTTAGGGAACTGGAGGGGGAGCTGGATGAACTTTGGATCATTTGAGAGGCAGAGGCTGTGATAGGTAAGAGTTACAGGGAAGCAGTTACTCCTAGGCACAAAGAAAGCTGGGTAACTGTTAGAAGAAGGAGAAAACAGTCAGCGCAGGGATCTCCTATAGTTGGCCCCCTGCAAAACAAGTATACCTTTTTGGATACTGTTGGGGGACAGTGACTTGTCAGGGGTATGCAGTGGGGTGCAGATCTCTGGCACAGAGTCTGTCCCTGTTGCACAAAAGGAGGGAAAAGAGGAGAGTGTTAGTCATTGGAGACTCAATAGTTAGAGGGTCAGATAGAAGGTTTGTTGGGAACGTATGAGACTCATGGTTGGTGTGTTGCCTCCCAAGTGCCAGGGTCCATGATGTCTCTGATCATGTCTTGGGGGTCCTGAAGGGAGAGGGTGACCAGCCCCAAGTCGTGGTCCATGTAGTTACCAATGACATAGGTAGAAAGAGGAATAGGGATGTAAGACAGGATTTCAAGGAGCTAGGGTGGAAGCTGAGAACTAGAGCAAACAGAGTTGTTATCTCTGGTTTGTTACCCGTGCCAAGTGATAGCGAGGCAAGGAATAGGGAGAGATGTCAGCTGAACATGTGGCTGCAGAGATGGTGCAGGAGGGAGGGTTTCAGGTACATGGATAATTGAGGCTCGTTCTGGGGAAGGCGGAACCTCTACAAACAGAACAGTCTTCACTTGAACCAGAGGGGTACTAATATCCTGGATGGGAAATTTGCTGGTGCTATTCGAGTGGATTTAAACTAGCTCAGCAGGGGGATGGGAATCTGAGGTGCAGTTCCAGTGCACAGGAGGATGAGAGTAGGGAGAACAGGGACAGGATTTCATAGTCACAGGAATGTACTGGCAGACAACGAGCTGGTTTGAAGTGTGTCTACTTCAACACCAGAAGTATCTTAAATAAGGTAGGTGAGCTTGCAGCATAGATAGGTACCTGGTACTTCAATGTTGTGACCATTTCAGAGACATGGATAGAGCAGGGTGAGGAATGGATGTTGCAGCTTCCGGGGTTTAGATTTTTCATTCAGAACAGGGAAGGCGGTAAAAGAGAGGGAGGTGTAGCCTTATTAGTCAAGGACAGTATAACGGTGACTGAAAGAACTATTGACAGGACCCGTCTACTGAAGTGTGGACTGAAGTTAGAAACAGGAGAAGAAAGGTCACACCGCTGGGAGTTTTTTATAGGCTGCTGCAAAATTCCAGGGATGTGGAGGAAAGGATCGACAAAACGATTCTGGGTAGTAGTGAAAGGAACAGGGTGGTCATTATGGCGGACTTTAATTTCCCCAACATTGATTGGAAATGCTATAACTCTAGTACATCAGATGGATCAGTTTTTGTCCAATGTATGCAGGAGGGTTTCCTGACACGGTATGTTGAAGGGCCGACAAGTGGGGAGGCCACACTGGATCTGGTGCTTGATAATGAACTGGGGCAGGTGAGCACTTTAGAGAGAGTGACCATAATTCAGTTACATTTAATTTAGCAATGGTATATGCCACAGGGCAAGAGTTATCGATAGGGCAAGGGCAATTACAATGCGATTAGGCAAAACTTAGAATACATAGAATGGGGTAGCAAAATACAGGGGATAGGGACAATCGAGATGTGGAGCTGGTTTAAGGAACAGATATTGCGTGTCCATGATAGGTATGTCCCTGTCAGGCAGGGAGAAAGTGATAAGGTAAGGGAACCGTAGTTTACCACAGAAATTACATCTCTTGTTAAGCGGAAGAAGGGGGCTTATGTGACAATGAGATGAGGTGGTTCAGCTGAGGCGATGGACAGTTACAGATTAGCTAGGAAAGATTTAAAGAGTTAAGAAGAGCAAAGAGAGGACTTGAGCAGTCTTTAGCAGATAGAATAAAGGAAAACCCTAAAGCTTTCTATCGGTATGTGGGGAATAAAAGGATTACTAGGGTAGGAATAGGGCCAGAAGTGGGAAGTTGAGTGTGGAGATCGGAGAGGTACCAATATTTCTCATTGGTTTTCACTCAGAAAAAGGAGAATATTGTAGAGGAGAAGAATGAGATACGAGATATCAGACTAGAAAGGATCGAGGTTCGTAAGGAAGAGGTGATATCAATTCTAGAAGGAGTGAAAGTAGACAAGTCCACTGGGCAGGATGGGATTTATCTGAGGATTCTCTGGGAAGCTAGGGAGGAGGTGTTGGAACCTTTGGCTTTAATGGTCGTCATGGTCTACAGGTTTAGTACCAGAGGACTGGAGGATTGCAAATATTGCTCCCTTGTTTAAGAAGGGCAGTAGAGATGACCCAGGTAATTATAGACCAGTGAGCCTTACACCTGTTGTAGGAAAAGTTTTGGAAAGGGTTATAAGAGATAGGATTTATAATCATCTAGCAAGCAACAATTTGATTGCAGATAATCAACATGATTTCATCAAGGGCAGGTCATGTCTCACAAATCTCAATGAGTTTTTTTCAAAAGGTGACCAAGCATGTGGATGAAGGTAGGGCAGTTGACGTGGTGTACATGGACTTCAGTAAAGCCTTTGATAAGGTTCCACATAGTAGATTGTTGGAGAAAATGCAGACGCATGGGATTGAGAGTGATTTAGCAGTTTGTATTAGAAACTGGCTTTCTGTAAGAAGGCATTGAGTGATGGTTGATGGAAAATATTCAGCCTGGAGTCTGGTTACTCGTGGTGGGCCACAAGGATCTGTTTTAGGACCACTGGTGTTCGTCATTTTTAATAAATGACTTAGACACAGCATAGGTAGATGGGTTAGTACGTTTGCAGATGACACTAAAGTCGGTGGAGTAGTGGACAGTGTGGAAGAATGTTACAGGTTGCAGGGGGACTTGGATAAACTGCAGAATTGGGCTGAGAGGTCACAATGAAGTTCATTGCAGATAAATGTGAGGTGATTCACTTTGGGAAGAATAACAGGAAGGCAGAATACTGGGTGAATGGAAAGATTCTTGATAGAGTGGATGTTCAGAGGGATCTTGGAGTCCATGTACATAGATCACTGGAAGTTGCCATGCAGGTTGATAGTGCTATTAAGAAGGCATATGGTGCGTCAGGTTTTATTGATAGAGGGATTGAGTTCCAAAGCTGTAATTTCATGCTACAACAGTGTGTTCAGCTGCAGCTCTAGTGTATCCAGCTGCAGCTCTTGTTTGACCGCATGATGGCTCTGGAGCTGCGGATGGACTCATTGTGGAGCATTCGCAATGTTGAGGAGGTCGTGAATAGCATGTTTAGTGAACTGGTCACATCACAGGTTAGAATTGCTGAGGGAGACAGTGAATGGGTGACCAAAGGCAGAAAGAGTAGGAAGGCAGTGCAGGTGTCCCCTGTGGTCATCTCTCTCCAAAACAGGTATACCGTTTTGGATACTCTTGGGGGAGATGGCTCACCAGGAGAGGGCAGCAGTTGCCAAGATCATGGCACCATGGTGGGCACTACTGTTCAGAAAGCCAGGAAAAAGAGTTGTAGGACCAGAGTCATAGAGGATTCTATTGTAAGGGGAGTAGATAGGCAGTTCTGTGGCTGAAAACAAGACTCCCAGATGGTATGTTGCCTCCCAGGTGCTCGGGTCAGGGATGTCACCGATCGGCTGCAGAGCATTCTAAAAGGGGAGGGTGAACAGCCGGTTGTCTTAGTATATAGGCACCAACGATATAAGTAAAAAACGAGATGAGGTCTTGAAAGAAGAATTCGGGGAGCGAGGAGAGAAGTTAAAGAGGAGGACTTCAAAGGTAGTCATCTTGGGATTACTACCAGTGTCACATGCTAGCCAGTGGAGAAATGAAAAAATAAGCAGGATGAACATGTGGCTTGAGGGATGGTGTAGGAGGGAGGGGTTCAGATTTGTTGGACATTGGGACCAGTTGTGCGGAAGGTGGGACTATTACAAACTGGACGGTCTACATCTGAAACAGACTGGAACCAATGTCCCTAGGGGAGTTTTTGCAACTGCTGTTGGGGAGGTTTTAAACTAATGTGGCAGGGGGCTGGGAACCAGAAAAGAAGACAAGTAGACAGCAAAGTGGAAACTGGAGACTGTAAGAATCATGAAGAAAGCATTAATAAGAGGAGGAGTAGGCAGAGAGCAGATGAACGCAGAATAACTGGTGGCCTGAAGTGCATCTACTTTAATGCAAGGAGTATAATGTGTAAGGCAGATTAATTTAGGGCTTGGATTGTTGCCTGTGAGCATGATGTTATTGCAATCACAGAGACTAGGTTGAAGGAAGAGCATGATTGACAACTAAATGTTCCAGGATATAGATGCTTCAGATAGGACAAGGAGGGAAGTAAAAGGGGGGGAGGAGTTGCAATGCTGCTGAGGGATAATGTCACGGCTGTGCTAAAGAAGGACACTATGGAGGGCTTGGGTAGTGAGACATTATGGGTGGAGCTGAGAAATAAGAAGGGTGCAGTTACATTGTTGGGGCTATATTACAGGCCTCCCAAAAATGAGCATGAGGTAGAAGAACAAATAGGTAAACAGATTATGGGAAAATATAGAGGCAATAGGGTAGTGGTGATGAGAGATTTTAATTTACCCAACATTGACTGGGATACACTTAGCATCAGAGGTCTGGATGGGGTAGAATTTGTGAGAAGTATCCAGGAGAGTTTTCTAGAGCAGTATGTCAATAGTCTGACAAGGGAAGGGGCCATGTTGGATCTGGTATTAGGAAATGAGCCAGGACAGGTAGTAGAAGTTGTGGTGGAGATTTCTTTGAGAACAGTGATCACAATTCTGTAAGTTTTAGAATACTCGTAGCAAAGATGAGAGTAGTCCTAAGGGAAGAGTACTAAACTGGACCAAAGCCAATCATATCTAAATTAGTCAGGAGCTGGGAAATGTGGATTAGACACAGTTATTTGAAGGGAAGTCCACAGTTGATATGTGAGAGGCTTTCAAAGGTAGGTTAAATATAGTGCAGGATAGGCATGTCCCGTTGAAGGCAAGGGATAAGAAAGACAAGATTCGCGACCTGTGGATGACAGGAGAAATCAAATGACCATCCAAGAGGAAAAGGGAAGTGTACATAAGGTCTAGGCAGCTAAGAACAAAACGGGCCCTGGAGGAATATTGGAAGAATAGCACCAGTCTTAAACGAGGAATCAAGTGGGCTAAAAGGGGTCATGAAATAGTTTTAGCAAACAGAATTAAGGAGAATCCCAAAGCCTTTTATTCTTATATAAAAAGCAAGTGGGTAACTAGAGAAAGGATTGGTCCACTAAAGGATAATGAAGGAAGGCTGTGTGTCGAACCTGAGAGAATGGGTGAGATTCTGAATGATTATTTTGCATCAGTGTTCACTGAGGAGAGGAACATGATAAATGTTGAGATTAGAGATAGAAGTTTGCTTAGTCTGGATCACATTGACATAAGTAGGGAAGATGTGTTGGGTAGGCTAGAGGTTATTAAGGTGGACAAATCCTCAAGACTGGATGGGATTGCTGAGGGAGGCGAGAGAGGAAACAGCTGGGGCCCTGACAGACATCTTTGTGGCATCCTTAAACACAGGTGAGGTGCCGGAGGACTGGAAGGTTGCTCATGTTGTCCCCCTGTACATGAAGTGTAGTAGGGATATTCCGGATAACTACAGAGCAGTGAGCCTGATGTCAGTGGTGGCAAAGTTGCTGGAGAAGGTACTGAGGGATATTTATATTTAGAAAAGAATGGGCTTATCAGAGATAGGCAACATGGTTTTGTGTGGGGGAGATCATGCCTTACCAACTTAATAGAGTTATTTGAGGAAGTGACCAAGTTGATAGATGAAGGAAGGGCTGTTGATGTCATATACATGGATTTTAGTAAGGCATTTGATAAGGTTTCCCATGGTAAACAAATAGAAAAAGTGCAGTCACATGGTGTGCAAGGTGTTCTAGCTAGGTGGATAAAGAACTAGTTGTGCAACAGGAGACAGAGAGTAGTAGTTGAAGGGAGTTTCTTGAAATGGAGAAAGGTGACCAGTAGTGTTCCACAGGGATCAGTGCTGGGGGCACTGTTGTTTGTAATATACATAAATAATCTGAAAGAAGGCACTGTTGGTATGATCAGCAGGTTTGCAGATGATACAAAGATTGGCGGAGTAGCAGAAAGCATAAGTGACTGTCAAAGAATACAGGAGGATATAGATAGACTGGAGAGTTGGACGGAAAAGTGGCAGATGGAGTTCAATCCTGACAAATGTGAGGTGATGCATTTGGGAAAGTCTAATTCTGGAGCAAATTATACAATGAACGGAAGAGCCTTGGAAAAAGTTGAGCAGAGAGATCTGGGATTGCAGGTCCATTGTACCCTGAAGGTTGCTGCTCAAGTGGGTAGACTGGTCAAGAAGGCATATGGTATGTTTGCCTTCATCGGATGGGGTATTGAGTATAAGAGCTGGCAGGTCATGTTAAAATTGGTTCAGCTGCATTTGGAACACTGTGTACAGTTCTGGTCGCCACATTACCAAAAGGATGTGGACGCTTTGGGGAGGGTGCAGAGAAGGTTTACGAGGATGTTGCCTGGTACAGAAGGTGCTAGCTATGAAGAGAGGTTGAGTAGGTTAGGATTGTTTCATTAGAAAAAAAGGAGACTGAGGGAGGGGACCTGATTGAGGTTTGCAAAATCATGAGGGGTATAGACAGGGTAGGTAGAGATAAGCTTTTTCCCAGGGTGAAGGATTCAATAACAAGAGTTCACACTTTCAAAGTGAGAGGTGAAAAGTTTAAGGGGGATACATGTGACAAGTACTTTACACAGAGCATGGTGGGTGTTTGGAACACGTTGCCAGCAGAGGTGGTAGAGGCAGGCATGGTGGATTCATTTAAGATGCATCTGGATAGATACATGAGTATGTTGGGGGCAGGGGGATACAGATGCTTAGGAATTCGGCGGCAGGTTTAGACAGTAGATTTGGATCGGCTCAGGCTTGGAGGGTCAAAGGGCCTGTTCCTTGGCTGTAAAGTTTCTTTGTTCTTGTTCTAACTATATAAAACACTAGTGTGGTCGCACTTGGAATATTGTGTACAGTTAATGTCGTCCCATTACAGGAAGGATGTGGAAGCATCGGAAAAGGTGCAGAGGTAATTTACCAGGATGTCGCCTGGTCTGGAGGAAAGGCTGAGACAATTGGGTCTGTTCTCATGGGAAAGAAGAAGGCTAAGAGGGGATTTGATAAAGACGTACAAGATGATCAGAGGATTAGATAGGGTAGACAGTGAAAGTCTTTTTCCTAGTTTGGTGGCATCAGCTTGTATGCGTAGCTACAAATTGTGGGGTGATAGATTTAAGACAGATGTCAGAGGCAGGTTCTTTACTCAGAGGCATGGAATGCCCCGCCTGCCAATGTAGTTAACTCAGCACATTTGGGAGATCCTTGTATAAGCACATGAATGATGATGGGCTAGTGTTGGGGGATGAGCTTAGATTAGTTCACAGGACGGCGCAACGTCGAGGGCCAAAGGGCCTGCACTGTATTGTT
Source organism: Chiloscyllium punctatum (assembly GCF_047496795.1). Taxonomy (NCBI): domain Eukaryota; kingdom Metazoa; phylum Chordata; class Chondrichthyes; order Orectolobiformes; family Hemiscylliidae; genus Chiloscyllium; species Chiloscyllium punctatum. The sequence goes on from NC_092743.1 coordinate 33,103,071, forward strand.
CTATGTTCTTTGTTCTAAAACTGAACTAGACCAACCATTTAAACCATATACTGTGATTCCAAGAGCAAGTCAGAAACCGGGATTTCTGAGATGAATAACTCACCTCGCTACTCATCAAAATCTGTCAACCATCTACAGGACACCAGTCAGGAATATGAAAAGATGCACTTCACTTGCCTAAATCAGTGCAGCTTCAATGAATCTCAAGAACTTCAACACCAATTTGGACAAAGTGGCCCACTAGATGGTACCCCATCTATTGATTCAAATATTCACTCCCTCCATCACTGACACATAGTAACAGTACAGTATACAATCATCAAGATGTACTGAGGCAACTCACCAATGTTTCTTAGACAGCACTTTTGAAATCCAAGAGGATCTACCATCTAGAAGAACAAGTACAGTTGATACATGCAACACCAAATTATATGCCAGGCTGCACACCCATCCTGGCTTTAAATTACATTGACATTTCTCCACTGTAGATAGATCAAAATCCAGGGACTTCGTTCCCGATGGCTCTGTGAGTGTTCCTACAAGCATGTACTGTGGTAATGCGTAAAGCAGCTCACTGTCACCTTCTCAAGAACAATAATGGATGGTCAACAAATGTTAGCCTTGCTCTGGCTTGTCAAGTCCCATGAAATAAAACAAAATCTATTCTCATGATTAGGAGAGTGATTTCACATTCTGTTGGAGCAGATAGTGGACTTGCATCAGGATCCTAATTCTATTACTAACCATTACATTTACAGTTTTCCAATCAAAGTACAAACATTTGTACAAGGGAGGGTGCAGAGATTGGTTGGTTTAACTTTATGTTGAGAGTGACAAACTTGTGGAACAGTTATGTGGGGCTAATGTTAAAAAAGAAACACTTGAATTTACATAATTCCTTTTACAATTTCAGGATGGCCCAAATCATTCTACATCTAATTAAGTACATTTTTTTAATAGCAGTCACTATTATAATGGAGGAATTACAACAGGCTATTTACATACTGCAAGATCCAACAACAGCAATTAAACACATGACCACTTAAGTGAATGGAGATTGACAGATACTTAATGGCCAGGAGACCAGGGACAATTCCTACTTTTTTCAAATTATGGAATCTTTGCTATTCATGAGTGAGTACATGAGTGAGATGGTGTCAGTTTGATTTCTCATCCAAAGAAAGCACTTCTGGCAGAGGAGCATTCCTTCAATACTGCACTAGAGTTATGAGCCAAGGTTAAGTGCTGGCAGTTTTAGGATTGGGATTTGAGCCTAGAAACATCTGAATCAAAAATGAATGTTCTATCCCTAAGCTACAACAAGGGAGCTAAAACACTTGTGACTTCTCACATCCTAGTGTATAATAAGTTGAGGTTGACAAAAACATGTGATATCCCATATGATGATAACATTTAAGCAACTCACTGAGCCCATTTGGGGGATAATTTGTGGTTGGATCTTCTCATCATTTAGTTTTGCCGTGACACAAAAGTCCTTAGGCATTCTATCTGTGGTGTTACTTGTCGTACATAATAGACTGCTGATGAACCCATGAGGGTTAGAGCTGAGACATCTGAGTTTAAGAAACAGCTTCTTTACATTGTAAAATAGTAAAAAAAAACCATGCAGACTTAAGTGTAACTGAAATGTGCTTGGTTAAGCATGAAGAAAGCTATGAAAATGAGAAAAACTGATCAATTTGCAGAGAAAGGGGACAAAAAGTACAGGCAGCTACAAGGGGATTTGTTGAAAATGTTTTGAAGTTTTAGTATTTTAAGTTTGGAGAAATTATTTAAACTGTTCGTACACAGCTATGAATCTGTTTAATCAGCAACATTAAAATGACAGACTAATAACAGATCAAATAGAAATAATCTTTGCTGTCCATTAAATTTTTCACTTCCTCTCCCCATACCCCTAACTCCACACATCTAAGTTTAAAGCCAGAGTTTATTTTATATCTAACCTTCCAAGTACTAGATTGTCATTTTAGTGATTAGGATATGTTACAGCATTTCAAAGCTATCATAATTTCTAACAGCAATTACTGTGAATTGCTTTCCTAAGACAGCAAGGAGTGTACGTGGAGTCAATGGAAAGAAGACTGGTTATCATGATGGACTGGGCTTCTTTCACAATGCTCTGTAATTTCTTGAGGCTTGGGCAGTGCAGCGGCCATACCAAGCTGGGGTAACAGTCATTGTGAACATGCCAAATTTCCTTAGCTTTCTGAAGAAGTCGAGGCATTGGTGAGCTTTTTTGACTGTAGAGTTGATGTATATGAACCAGGATAGAACATTGGTGATATTTATGTATAGGAGCATCTGAATCAGAAATGAATGTTCTATCCCTAAGCTACAACAAGGGAGGTAAAACACTTGTGACTTCTCACATCCTAGTGAATAGGTTGAGGTTGTCAAAAACATGTGAAATCCCAACAGATGATAACATTTAAGCAATTCACTGAGCCCATTTGGGAGATAGTTTGTAGTTAGATCCTCTCATCATTTAACTTTGCTGTGACGCAAAAGTCCTTTTACTTCCCTCCATACTATCCAAGAACCCAGACACACCTTCCAGGTGAAGTAGCAATTTACCTGCACTTCACTCAAATTAATCTACTGTACTCACCGCTCACAACGTGGGCTCCTCCACTTGGAGGAGAGGAGACACAGACTGAGTGACTGCTTTGCTGAACACCTACATTCTGTCTGCATAAGTGACTCTGAGCTTCCAATTGCATGTCATTTGATACACTACCGTGATCCCAGGTGAAAATTTCTGTCTCAGGCTTGCTGCAGTGCTCCAGCGAAGCGAGATGCAAGCTGGAAAAACTTATCATTTTCTACTTGGGGCCCCTTTAGTCTTCAGGATTCAATAACTTTAGGGCCTACACATCACCTTTCATGTCCTTAACTCAACCCCACATTCCAGACCTTGTCATCACATGGGCTGTTTCCATCACAATCAATCCATCTTCATCCATTAATGGTATCTATTAGCAGCTTTTCTTTCTCCCCCGCTCACCATTATACATCCCTTTGTCTGTCAAACAGGTTCTTTCTCTCTCCCTCTGGGCTTCATCTCTCCTAACATTTACTACTACAGAGAAAACTCGATTATCCGAATACCAATTAACCGAAAATCGGATTATCCGAAGGAGATCTCAAGGTCCCAATAGAAACATTACATCAAAGACGTGTTTCCAACAGTGATCGCGTCTTTTGTTTACAGTGATTAAACGAGCACTGTCTCCAAATACCTGACTGCCCGCCCTCTCTCTCCCCACACTTTCCCTGGAGTTCTACAGAGGGGTGTACCCTAAACCCCCCCCTTCCCAGGAATAATCTCTCCAACATTGTCTTGTATAGGGCAAACATGGGACCTGTCAAAATTTTGCAGTAAAAATTTGTGTGTGCACGCTATTTGGAGACTTACCCCACAAAGGCAGCTACAACAGCAGCAGTCTTGTTGATGTGCATTCCAGTTGTCCCGGAGAGAGTCGGGGGTGTACGTGGTGGAGCGGTGGGTGGGGTTGTGTTCAGGGCGGGGACTCATGCGCTAAGCGGGGTTGGACCGGGTTTGGGGGTGGGGTTGGGCCGGGTTGGGAGCAGGGGGCGAGGTTGGATTGGGTTTGGAGCGGGGTTGGACTGGGTTGGGGGCAGGGTTGGCAAGGTTGGGGGGAGGGGTTGGACCAGGTTAAGAGCGGGATTGGACTGGGTTGGGGGGTGGGGACTCGCACGCTTTGTGCTGGGGGGTGAGGGCAGTCTTGGACTGGGTCAGGGGGCGGGGTTGACCGGGGGGGTGGGGGAAACAAGAGGGGGGTGGTGTTGGGGGAGGGAACTCGCGCACTGTGTGCTGCTGCAGTCTCCTGAATAGGAAGCAGACTTTAAAACTCCGAGCCCCAGAGGAAAGGCATTTAATCAATTTTCTGAATAATCAATTATCCGAACGAAATAGTGCCTGCCCATCACGTTTGGATAATCGAGTTTCCACTGTACTTCCCCTTCACCACTTGTGTTTTCATCTTTTCTTAGCTACAATCATTTCTGAAGAAGCGTCACTGGATCTGAAACATTGACTTTGCTTTCTCTCCACAGATGCTGTCAGACCTACCCACACTGAAGTGATGGGAGCCAGGACATAATCTCCAGGGTGTTGTGAAAAGGCAGTTGGAGAGAGTATTGCAGATGAAGGACAGTTGAGGTGGTGGGCTCATGTTGGAAAGGCAAGATTGGGAGGTCATCACCTGAGGTGAAGCGTGGTAGACTTAGTGGGAATCGTGATTTGGAAGAACTTTGATGTGGACAGGTATTTATCTTTCACAATTGAGCCCGTGCAAATTATTCTGTTGACACCTCTCCTCTCTGAACTCCTGCCATCATCTTCAGAATTTCAGTTGGGCAGGAAGTAGCATTTAGGTGGCCAATTAAAAGACTTGACTGGGGAGAGTGTAGGCAAGAAACCTTTGGCTTGCCCGTCCTCCATAAAATTTCAGGTTAGCTTGGGTAGGTAGATATCAAAAATTAGGTTGTCTGAGGAATATTATGTGTTCCTCACCTGGGGACCTGCTGGCAGGGACCCTAAATATACTTCCTATGAGTTTCTGGAACAAGTCCTGTCTGCTAACAGACATATTTCAAAGCTTCAGACTTGCACACAGCACCTTTTGATCTCAATGTCTCCTTTATTGCCAAAGTTGCAAGTTCCATTTTTAACATTTCTTGCCCTCTTCTCCTTATTGTTTTCTGCCTAATAGTGACTTTTTGGGATTTTCATCTCTGACAGAGAAGTTAGCTTAGATGGGCTGAGCCCATTCCTACTCCTGTCCTTGGGTGGATACCTGATGGCAAGAAATACCCCAGTGTAGCCATTTGTACTTAGTGTTTAATCAACCTCTGATAGGTACAGCTAACCTCTTCTTAGTTGCTCTGGTCATTGACTCAATCAGAACTGAAGAAGTACATTAAATCCTGTGGATAAATGTCTCTCCACTTCTCTATATTTTCCCCATATCCCTCAATCTCTTACTTCAACAACAAAGTTCTGACCTCTTGAGCTCATATTTCAATATCATTCCTTTGTAGTTTATTATCCTTTATTATCCTTTGGAAAAATTTTGCTTTTTTTTTCTGCTTGAATATAATTAGGTAATTATTAACTTAGATCTCTGATGTCCCACAGTAAACAATTTGCTGTTAGCTCTCTTCAAGATTGAATTTAGGGCACCTTGAGATGTTGGAGGCCATATTCACTTACACGCAAATTTTATCAGGTTATTCGATGGGTATAAATAACAGACATATGTAATGTTATATTCATATCAATGTTAGTTTATATAGGTATGGTATCAGAAATTGATATCAAGTTTATTCTTGTCCATGAAGCCCTGAAGGTTTTTAATGAAAAGACTGTCTTAACTTGTCACACCTGCCTCAAGAAGAGTGCTTCTAAAGATAGGATCCTTATTCCATGAGGCAGGTGCAGAATGGAGCTGGACACAGATCAGGAGAAGCCAGAAGAGCTGCTCAGTGACATGGTGGGCTATTTAAAAGGCCCATCATGGTTCTCTGGAACTTTTAATTTCTCATGGAGTTGGGACTTACGGTTTACAGAATTCAAAGAGACCCTTCAAACCTTTGAAATGAATGTTGCTGTAGCCGTTGCCCTCAAGCCTCCTACATAGAGTCTCCATTCCATTTATACCAATGGATTCTCCCATCCACTGCCAACGGTAACTCATACTCTCTAAAAGTGTCAATCAACCAGACATTTAAACTATTAATGATAAAAAACCATAAGTACTTGGCATCTCTTTAGGCTATGCAAGTATATATTGAGCCATTGACAAAGGAAATCACAGAAAGTAACCCAACATTTCACTGTAAAGCTGTCAAACAAGTACATTTTTCATTTCTCCCGCGAGTGTCAACAGAGCTACTCCTTTTATAGAGGCTGAACGTTCAGCCTCATGGTAGGGTTGTAGCTGCAGCAGTACTTTTAAGAAGATAGTCATGATTTTTTTTAAGCAATTCCACATATGCCACTCTTACTATTTTGGACATTGGTTCTAGACAGATTGTATTTTAAATGAATGGCCATTGAAGTGCTTAAGAGGAAATTTGTGAACCTTTAGAGGTGGGCTGGGAAATGAGTTCACATGGAGGGTATGAGGGGCATAGTTGTCCATGAGAAGTGGATGCGATGGAAGGCTGGAGGGCTTAATATGTATACAGATAAGTGGGGAAATATCTTATTGCAATCAGCCTGTCTCAACAGTCAGCAAACCCTGTGGCTGCCTCTGATTCCACCTCTATCATGCCCTTGACCCCTCCCCCTACGGGCCTTGAGTGATAATTTATCCAAATTGAAATACCCACCTTGATAATGATAATCTGGCCCCATCACTATGCTTCTGCCAATCCGAACTCACTTACTAACCAAGCAATAATCGCGTCTCAAATAATATGAAAGAATGTTTTCATTTCACATTTGTCTTTTTTAAATATTGTCCTAATGCATTCAAGAAAAAATCTCCAACAAAGTTTGTTTTTTATCAGCAGTATCAAAGCCATACTGCACATTGTGTAAAAATATAGTAATGTAAGAAATGAAACATCCAATTTGCAAACAGCAAGACCACAGAAATAGAAAGAAGACAAATGACCAGATAATTTGTTGTTTGAGATATTGCTTTCGGATCAAGGTTAGCATGAAATCAGAAAAAGTCTTCTGCTCTGCTTCAAGTAATACCAGGGATATTTTAAACATTTTTGCAAGACCAGAAAAGATCTTAATATATTGATCAGAAATGCAGCATCTCTGACGCTATAGCATTCCCTTATTACTGTAATAATGCCATGGAGTCATTCAGGTCTGTCACACAGAAAAAGGTCCCTTCAATCCAGCCAGTTTACGCCTGTCAAAAACAACCACTTTACTATTCTAATCCCGTTTTCCTGCAATTGGCCCATAGACTTGTATGTCTTGGTATCACAAATGGACATCTAAATACTTCTTAAAAGTCACAAGGGTTTCTGCCTCTACCATCCTTACAGGTAGTGAATTCCAGATTCCCACCACTTCTTTGGGTGAAAAAGCTTACCTCGCATGCCCTCTATATCTCCTGCTCACTCACTCTGAGCCTACCTGCATATGCACAGCTCTCTTGCCATGCATTGTGTTGCTTTGCTTTTCTTGCTTTGCCTCTCAACCAGAGATAGCTGGTTGCTTGCAATTTAGTGCAGACACAGACCCAGAAAGCTTGTTATCATTAGAAGGAGATCTCAGTCTAATCAAGAGGGATAGGTTTTGGGCTGAGAGTCCTGGCAAGTAATTGAAGGTCAATCACCAATACCAGTCCAGTGATTTCAGCATTGTCTGGATGCTTTTCTCATTGGACTGCACTTACTGTGTTGGTAACTTTGGATAATGCTGGTATAATCTGGTTTTGTGGGCTTCACTGCTGGACTTGGGGTAGTGGAAGACCCAAGTTTTCACCAGCCCCTCCAGCAGGACTTTGTGTCTGCAAAATAAGGTCACAGATAACTGGTAAGTGGCGAGTAGTTCTGACAAGAGCATGTGGTAAGATGTGGATAGAATTAGAGAAGAGGGATGGCATTGCGGTCAGGTTTGTAGTTAATGAGGCACGTTCAGTAAGATATGGTATGAAAACATGCTGGGCCCTTCAGTGGAATCCCTCCAAAAACCTCGCAGTTAGCCAAATAAATGTAAGATTCAGCCCCATATTGCTGCTCCAGGTGAACTAAAACTTGAGGATTTCCTGACTTGTATGAGCTCAGCCACTCATTTTGTATTTCTGTTTATCAACTAAAGTATTGGCATGTCAGAATAATATCAATGCTTGTCTCTTCCATGAAGGAGGCTAGAGATGCAGATTAGAGCATAGAAAATATATTTATTAAGTATTTTGACAAAAAAATATATATTAGCGGTGACATAGTAAAGCATCTCCTTGCTACACAGCCAAAATCTGAGAAAATCAAACAAAATGACACCAAGTCAAGGAAAAATATATTCAGAGAAATGATTAATATCATGAGCAAAGAGGAGGATCTTCGAGGATGCTGAAGGCATGGCTTTGCAAAGTGGAAAAGTGAATGAAGGGTAAGACCATAAGATGTGAAAACAGAAGCAAGCCATTCAGCAATTGAGTCTGTTCCGCACTCAATGAGATCATGGATGATCTGATAATCCTGAACTCCACTTTCCTGCCATAACCCATAAACTTTGATTCCCTGGTTAACTGAAAATCTGTCTATTTCAGCTTTGAATATATGCAAAAGTGGCATTGTTGGAGGAACTCTCAGTTCTTGAGGAGTTGTAGGGCCTGCAAGACCCACAATAAAAGGAAGAGCTGAGGACATGAACAGATTTGGGGATATGTTTAAAATCGAAGTATTGGTCAGTGGGCAGCCAATGGCTGAACAGGTGAAGATGCATGTTAGGATATGGACAATGAAGTTTTAGATGAGCTCGTACTATGGGACATTTTCTGTTCAACATATAATCAGAATGACAAATATTGATTAATTCCTGTTCACCATCTCAATGTATCAATAAACAGCAGCACTTGCCGGAGCAAACCAGAAATCTGATTAACTAAATAAATGCATTGTTAACAGCATTAGTACAGCACCTTATCTCACCATTTGAAAGATTTCACAAAAAAATGTTTCCTAGGCAAATATGTAAATGACCACAGTCCACTTTGTGCTAGTAATCTTTCACACACTGTACAACACTGTGTTGGTGAACCAGATATTAGCTAGATCGCCTTGTTTGTGCCTGAGATTTGTCCATCCAAACAGTGTCACAATGAAAGACTGGTTACAGTGATTACAAACAAATCCAAGGTTTAGCAATCTCAAAGGTGTTAAGTTTCATTGGGGGCAGGAAGAAAAAAGAATGAAAGACAGAAATTTTTGACAGAGAGTATTCAATGCTGCAATTCAGTGCTGAAAACTGCATCTAAAGCCCTTGCCTCAAGGGGTTAAATTACGACCTGCGCTAACAAGAGTGCTGAGCATTGCATCCTCTGATTTTCTTAAAGCCTGTGATCATATTTCTCAGCTGGTAAGATCACTTGAGTAACCAGCATTTGCAGTTTTATTAAATAATGACTGTTCTGTTATCCATAGCCAGAATTCAAATAGCAGGGGGTTGAAGATTGTGGGGGGTTATGCTTTTCTGTACCTGTCACTTCACATTAACAGGCAAATTATTTGAACCTAAGGAAAAATCCATGACTTTTTTTTGGCCTGTCGATTCAGGCTTTGGGAATGATGAATGGCCATTTTACCCTGATCCAGTGATTTGTGCACCGCTGTGATTTCAAATCCATGCAGAAAAGAAACACGGCCATTCTTCACTCTGTCTTCAGGCGAGTCAGGAATAAATTTTTCCACTAAAACTTGCTAAGATCAGGTTTTCTTTGTGAGGAGCTTCTGACAGGCTGTCAGCTTACAGAAATGGCCTGCACCTTGTGTGCCATTTGCAAAGGTGTACAGGCAGGGGCAAAAAGATGAGAAATCGAGGAGAGAAGAAAGGCATGTTATTCATTTGTCTTTTCTTTTGAAACCTTGTTTGGAGATAATTCTATTTAAAAATTGTGCAGATGCTCAACATTAGCAATGCCAAGTAAAGAATAGTCTGATTCAACTTCCACTGTTGCATTTAATTAAGTCATTTGTAACAATGTTCCATGATTTAAAAAATAGATTCCTGATTGAAAGTATGTCTCTTGCTATTTAGTGCTCCATTCAAGCGAGCAATTATTTATATGAGGTGTATGACAACAAGTATTAGAGGCAGTTTGTCTGAAGAAACTGGTCTTCATCAAATGTTATCACAATCTATTAGCCATAAGCAGGAATACTGGTTGTTACTTTTCACAATTGCACTAATCCAGGTGTCTCAGAACAATGTGTCGTGTCCTTGATTCTGCTCCAGCTGAGATCCATTAACTTAGTTATTTAATTGCTGCCTTAATTTAGATTGAAGATGAAACGCATGGCGTTTCAGATCTGCTTCGTTCAGCAACTCCTTGTGAACACTTTGCTGAATAATCAAGGAAGGACGACCTGCTGAAATAAACACTGAGATTCTAGCCTTATACTGAGTTTGTTGACACAACTATGGACCATGCCAACAGAATGATTCTCACTAATATTTAATATATAAGTTAAAAATGTGCAAAACTTCCAAAATTATACATGTACCGTTAAATATGATGATGAAGAACCATGCAGATTGCAACAGATTAAGATTTGATATCCAGTTTGGGTTTTCTCAGAGTTAGGCAAAATCCAAAATGATACCAGGACTCTGGATCCACAAGACCTGTCTCTATTTCTCACAGATCGTATTATTGCCAATAGGAGAAAGGGAGTGGGATATGAACCCCATATACGGAAAACACTAACATACCAGGGCCATTTGAACTCAGTTTTCAAAAGACCCCATTTTTGCTTTTCGGAGTTCTATTTCCCATAATTTTAACTTTTTAAAGAGTATTTGAGAATGCGTATAAAGGTTAGAGACCTTTGTAAAGGAGTCAGCTTATTTAAATCTACTGCTCTTTAAATGTTTAATAAAGAACCACCTTTTGTTTTAATTGTGTTCATATTAAAGTCTCACATTTATATTCTGTCAACATTTATCTGGACAGTGCTAGTTAAATCAGGCCTGACCTACTGAGATGGTCATGCTGATAATAAAAATTTTGCAATGAAAATAATCCAGAAATGGATCTTGAAGTTTTCTTGGGGTTGTTGGAGAGGGATGTTAAAGATGAGCTTTGAGTCCCATGTTCAGCAACACAAATCAACCTTTATCTGGAGTTCCTTACCAATGCAGTGTTGTGGAGGCCTCTGGAGACATACTCCCAAGATATCCTGACATTCTCAATAAAGTACAGGATTTATACATTCCACGTTACAATGATTACATACAACATTGACATCAGTGCTTGCCACAGCCCCTCGGACTGTTAAGCCCGTCCCAAGACATTTTCCAGCTGCACCATACAGAGTCGGTGCTGTTTGCTACCTTGAAAAGCTGTGATTGCTTATTTTCTTCAGGTCATAATGACTAAGTAGTGTTTCACGTTTGCCCCCTTACAATGCTGTTTTCCAGCGTCATTTCACAACCGTATTTGTTTATACCATTTGTTATACATCAATCGGTTCTTGGTGTTTATGTCATTTAGAGTCACAGAGTCATAGAGGTGTACAGCACGGAAACAGACTTTTTGGTCCAACTCATCCATGCCAATCAGATATCCGAAATAAATCTAGTCTCATTAGCCAGCGTATGGCCCATATCCCTTCCTGTTCACATATCCATCCAGATGCCTTTTAAATGCTGTAATTGTAACAGGCTCCACCACTTCCTCTGGCAGCTCATTCTATACGTGCACCACCCTTTGCGTGAACAAGTTGCCCCTTAAGTCCCTTTTAAATCTTGCCCCTCTCATTTAAGCCTATGCCCTCTAATTTTGGATTCCCCATCCCAGGGAAAATACCTTGACTATTTACCCTATCCATGCCCCTCATGATTTTATAAATCTCTATAAGGTCACCCCTCAGCCTTCAATGCTCCAGGGAAAATAGCCCCAGCCTACTCAGCCTCTCCCTATAGCACAAACCCTCCAATCCTGGCAACATCTTTGTGAGTATTTTCTGAACCCTTTTAAGTTTCACAACATCTTTCTTATAGCAGGGAGACCAGAATTGCATGCAGTATTCCAAAAGTGGCCTAACCAATGTCCTGTACAGCCACAACATGAACTCCTGTACTTAATGCACTGACCAATAAAGGCAAGCATACCAAATGCCTTCTTCACTATCCTATCTACCCGCGACTCCATTTTCAAGAAACTATGAACCTGCACTCCAATGTCTCTTTGTTCAGCAAGACTCCCCAGGACCTTACCATTTGTCCATCAATTCCCTCTGCTGAAGGGTTGGGGGCTTCTTTCTACTAAATACAGCCATTTGTCTAAAGGAATTCAGCGAAATTCCTTAACTTTAATTATGTGCTCATAATTCAGTATGCCTACATGTATAATATGTAATGGCAATTATTTAACATTTTTGATAGTGGTGGGATCATACTTTCCCTTCAACACTTTACTAAATACCAAACTTTGGTCTTATTGGTACCAGGCATTTACCTAGACTTTTCAAGGGTACTCCTTATTAAGATTGTCTCTGTGCCTAGACCTATTGTCTACAGTAACCAAATTAAATGCTCAGTGTTTAATACACTAAAACTACTGCAAATTGAAACTCTACTATCATCGTATGTATATGTAATTATGATCGCCGAAAGAATCTTAACTAAGGTAGGTAAAGCTTTTCCCATTCTCTCCATGCTAAATAACAAACTTTAAATTAGCATTCTAAATGGCTTCCATCCTAGCTTCCAATATCAGAAATGTCTCAGTGTTTACATTTTGGCTCCTTCTTTACTAAGATTTCCAGAAGGCATTATTTATTTTATCTGGTTTCTATTAGCATGAAGGCTATGATTCTGACTGTGGAAGCTGCTGTGTTCAACTAACAATTCTCTTTAGCCATCTTATGTTAGCTAAAACCACAGTCAACCATTTTATGTTACCTTCAGCCATGAGGGACTGTAACTATTTCTTTACTTTATTTATTTGTGAAATTGTTAAGTAAAATTGGTGGTACACTGTCTTGGAAATAAATTAGGTTGAATTTTTCCATTTGTAGTTAAAGTGTTGTGGCATTTGAATTTCATTGCAGCTTGTCTACCATAATTCATCTTTTTCATGCAATCCTCTCCTTTTCACATTTTTAGTTATACAGCTGAGCTTTTCAGTGCATTTCTTAGGGAATGCACAGCTATAGAAGCAGATGCACTGCCCTAATGACTTACACCTGATGTAAATATGACATCTCTGGTGTCATATTTAAACCCTAGCTGCAGACCACTTCAAATGCTGTAAAACCAGGAAAAGACTTCAAACAGTGCTGCTCGACTCTAACAATGTCATGGAGGGAAGGAAAACTATGTTCCTTATTCCAGGATAGGATTTTGGAGATGCTTGTAGACGTGGTGGTGAAGTGGAGCGCACAGAATCACAAAATGTTTACAACATTCAAGTTCCTTTCGACCAATCATACCAGCACTGATTCTATTACTTAGTACCAATCTTCTGCTTTTTCCTCAAATTCCTACACAGCATTTCTATCCAATTATTTATCTAATATCCTCTTGAATGCCTCAACTGAACACACCTCCATCATATTTCCAGGAATTACATTCCAGACTCTAAATATTCACTGTTTGCAAATCATATTAAATTTATCTCCTCGTTCTTTTTTCGTTTACCAGCAGGAAAGGTTTCTGCCTATGTACTGTGTCCAGCCCACTTATGATTTTGAAAAGCTCCGCAAATCTCCTCTCAGCCTTCTTTTCTTCAATGTGTAGAGCCACAGTTTCTTCAATCTGTCCTCGTTATTGAAGTTTCTCAATCCTGAACCATTCTTGTATATCGCTTCTGTATTTATCCATTACATTCAAAATGTCCAAAAATGTGGTATCCACACTGTAAATAATACTCTAGCTGAGATGTAATAGGTGTCTTGTATAAGTTCAACATTACCTATTGTCCTGCTCTAGGTTTCTAAGCTCCTATTAATAAAGCCAAGATCTCCGATGCTTTATTAACTGCTCTTACCACCTGTCCGGCTACCGTTAATGGTCTGTACATATAAATATCTGGGTTCCTCTGCTCTTGCACTCCCTTTCGAATTGTACCACTCGTTCTATATGTCTTTCAATGTTCTTGGAACTAATGTGCATCGCCTCACACTTATCTGGAATGAACATCATAGAGTCATCTGTCACCTATCTGTCCACTCCACCAATGTGTCAGTCTCCTGTTGGAGTTTCGCACTGTCTTATTCAGAATTGACAATTCTTCCAAGTTTAGCGTTAGCTGCAAACTTTGAAATTATCCCCTGCACAAGTTCCAGCTCATGAATCTCTATAAGGAAAAGCAAGGGTCCCAATAGTAACCCTGGGAAAATCCACTAAAAACATTCCACCAGCCAAAAAAATATCCATTAACCATTACTCAGTTTTTTTTTATCACTCAGTTGATTTTGTATTCACAATGCAATGAATTCTTTTATACCATGAATTTAACTTCCCTCATTTGTCTTTGTGTGGTGCTGCATCAAAACACCCGTCTGGAAACCCATGCATACCAGATCAGCAACATTACCGTTATTGAGTCTTTCTGTCAGCTCTTCAAACAACTCTAGCAAGTTATTTAAACATGTTATTCCTTTTTAGAAACATTGACTTTTCCTATTCAATCCACTATTTTTCATATGATTTTGAATTATGTCCTGTTTTTCCATGTGGTTATGAATTCTATCTTGAATAAGTGATTCCTGAAGTTTCTCCAACATCAAAATTAATCTAAATTGTCTGTTTTTGCTGAGAATATCCTTCTAATCTTTCTTGATCAACACCCTAATATTTTGCAATTTTCCAGTCTTCTGGCACCTTCCCCAAGTTCAGGAAAGATTGAAAGATTGTAGCTTGTGCCTGTACAATTTCTACTCTCACTTCCTTCAATATCCTTAAATGCATCTCAACCGGTCCTGGTGTTTTCTCAATGTTAAGTGCCAACAATTTATTCAAGACTTTCCTTATTGATTTTTAACACATCTAGTGATAGACTCATCATTTGTTACCAAGGCCTATACAGTATCCTTTTATTCTGCAAGAGTCTCTAATCAGTCCTACTCCTTCTTTAACCACCTATGAAGACTTTGGGATTTCCCTTTAGATTAGGTTATCTACAGCCAGAAACAGGCCCTTCAGTCCAAAAGGTCCACAACGCCCCTTCGAAGAGTAACCCACCCAGACCTATTCTCCGAACCTATATTTTACCCGTGTGTGATGCACCCAATGCTATGGGCAATTTATCATGGCTAATACACCTGACCTACACATCCTTTGGATTGTGGGAGGAAACTGGAACATCCAGGTGAAATCCACACAGACACAGGGAGAATGTGCAAACTCCACATAGACAGTGGCCCAATGTGACTGGTCCCTGGGTCTCTGGCACTGTGAAGCAGCAGCGCTAACCATTGAACCACCATGCCGCCCATATGCTAGCTCCTGGTCGTTTCTCACAATTCCTCTTTGCTTCACTTATTTGCTTTACCTCTTACCCTAAACCTTCAGTTCTTGCTGGGTCTCAATTTTATTTTCTGCCTTACACCTCTCACAACCACATTCTTTCTTTCTAATGTTTATATGTATCTTCTTTGTCATCCAGGGAATTTTGCATTTGTTTAACCTACCTTTTCCATTAAAGGGAGTATACCTCAATTTTTTTTTTAGATTAGATTGCATTACGATGTGGAAACACGCCCTTCGGCCCAACAAGTCCACACTGACCCGCCGAAGCGTAACCCACCCATACCCCTACATTTACCCCTTACCTAACACTACGGGCAATTTAGCACGGCCAATTCACTTGACCTGCACATCTTTGGACTGTGGGAGGAAACCGGAGCACCCAGAGGAAACCCACGCAGACACGGGGAGAACGTGCAAACTCCACACAGTCAGTCGCCTGAGGCGGGAAATGAACCTGGATCTCTCGCGCTGTGAGGCAGTAGTGCTAACCACTATCCCACTGTAATCAAACTATCTGCTTTTTAAAGTGGATTAGTGGTGCTGGAAGAGCACAGCAGTTCAGGCAGCATCCAAATAGCTTCGAAATCGACGTTTCGGGCAAAAGCCCTTCATCAGGATATTCCTGATGAAGGGCTTTTGCCCGAAACGTCGATTTCGAAGCTATTTGGATGCTGCCTGAACTGCTGTGCTCTTCCAGCACCACTAATCCAGAATCTGGTTTCCAGCATCTGCAGTCATTGTTTTTACCTTGCTTTTTAAAGTGGCCCACTCTTAAATTACTGTTTTTCCTGCCAAACTCTTATTTTAATTAATCCTGCTCAGCTCTGTTCATGTCCCATTAAAATCAGCTCTCTGCCAATTGATTTTTCTCACTATGCATTTTTGCATGCTATTCTCCAACACCATCCTGAACCTTGTGATATAATGATTCCAGTTGGTTCACCTCATTTCCAAAGGACCAGGTCCAATGAAGCATTCTTCCTTGCTAGAACGGATACATACTGCTGTCGGTAACTCCCGAACACAATCGAGGAACACATCTCTTGCTGTTCCTTACACATCAGCTATCACACAGCCTATATTTGGGTAATCGAGGTCCCCTATTATAATTACACTATAATGTTACCATTTCTATGTAATTTCCCTGTGGGTTTAATCCTTTACATCCTTTCCATTAGTTGATAGTGTATAGACTACAGAGAGAAACATCATTTTAGAAATATTAAATTTTGATTGTTTCCACAATCTGTCAGAGCGGTGAGCTGTACTCTTACATTTTGATTTACATCTTTAAAAATTTATAAATGGAACAGTTATTTTTGATGTGTTGTACCTACAAATACTTCTTTTATAAGGAATTCAAATTGTTAAAAGGATTTAAATTATTGCGTGCGCTTTTACTGATTAAAGTTTATGTATATATTTTATGTAGTCAAGCCTAACAGATTTTGAAAACATAATTTCATTGTATCTTTACTTCTTAGCTGTACCCATGATAGATCTCAGTCAGTTAGCATAGAAGGTGTAAAGGCAAAGGGTGATATTGAGAGACTATGGGTTAGCTTAAGTTGGGCCTAAGTTAACGTAGCATTACATGGCCATGAACAGTGGGTAGAGAAGCAGAGATTGGCATTGGGGTATGAGGAGGGGTAGGAGTTGTATTGAGTTGTATTTAGCACAGATGGTATATGGGGAGTGAGTTGAAATGTTAGGTGATGTGATAGCTAGAGGGATTTTTTTATTGTTTTACAGTTGATTGGATCTGTGAGGTAATCTCAGAACACCAACATGGACTTTTACACTCAACAGAAAAACACAGAACTGCAGATGTTGGAAATTAGAAACAAAATCATGAATTGCTATAAAATCTTTGTTAACTGAAAAACCATTCTAAAGAAGGGTCACTGAACCTGAACTGTTAACTCTGCTTTCTTTCTACAGATGCTGTCTAACCCCTGGTGAGCTTTTCCAACAATTTAAGATTTTATTTCTGGCTGTTACATTCAGCTGCTCCTGAGGCTGCAATCTCACTGTTTCTGAGGGCAATTGGCTAGACTCCAGTACGCATCTGCTTTCCCTGGGCCCAAATTCCCCTTATTCAGGGCTCTCTCACTTCTGAGTTGGGAGTGCTGAACTTGTACTGTTCTTGAATTGGTGCACTTACTTCTGGAATCAAAATTATATCCTTGGTATTTCCTGTTGTAATGTGCTGCAATGATCGAACTTCCCTTATATTAGACATCATGTGTGTGTGTGCGTGTGTATGTGTGAAGTAAGCTGCACCTGTGTGTTCACACATTAACTCTGAGCACAGGACCAGGTTTTGCTGTGATGCTTCCTGCAGTCCAGCAGCAAGGAATAAGTCAAAATAAATGAAACCTAAACATGAAACAAAGCATTCTAGAGAGAAAAGCCTGGAAAGAAACAAAAATAGAAATTGTTGGAGGAACTCAGCAGTTCTGGCAACATTGTGGGAAGAAAGCAGAGTTAATGTTTTGAGGGCAGTGAGTCTCCATTAGAACATGGAAAGGAAAATGTTTCTGAGTAGCTTGTGATACATGCAAGGCTGTCAGAGGCCCAGATTTTCTGTTCAGTTGTTGTGGTTCTGTTCGCCGAGCTGGGAATTTGTCTTGCAATGTAACGGCACTGTTCATCTCCATCGACAAAACACTAGCCAAAGAAACAATAGCCAACCTGCTGGACAGACATAACAGACAACAGGACGTTGAACCTATCAACAAAGACGGCATACTTAAACTACTGGACTTGTGCCTCACAACACACTTCACATTCAACAACCAAATATACGAACAAATCAACGGAACACCCATGGGCTCACCGATCTCTGGACTCCTAGCAGAAGCAGTAATGCAAAGGTTAGAACAAACAGTCTTAGCACAAATTCAACCCAAATTCTGGGTCAGATACATGGATGACACCTTTGTAATAATTAAAAACACAGAAATAGAGAACACACACCAGATCATCAACACCACACTCACAGGAATCCAATTCACTAGAGAGGAAGAAAAGGACAACCAACTCCCATTCCTAGACGTGATGGAACAGAGAACACCGAACGGAGAATTCACCACAAAGGTTTACAGGAAAGCCACACACACAGACCAAGTCCTAAACTATGAAAGCAACCACCCCAACACACACAAACGAAGTTGCATCAGGACACTATTCAAAAGGGCCACAACACACTGCAGCACACCAGAACTACAAAAAGAGGAAGAGGAACACCTATACAAAGTATTCGCCAAAAACGGTTACCCTTGCAATTTCATCAACAGATGCCTAAGGGAGAGACAACGGAACGAGGACATGCCGCAACCCAAAGGACTAGCCACACTACCATACATCAGGAGCATTTCCGAACTGGCAGCCAGACTACTGCGACCACTAGAACTCATAACAGCACACAAACCAACAGCCACGCTCAGACAACAACTCACCTGAACAAAGGACCCGATACCCAACATGAGCAAAACTAATGTAGTGTACAAAATCCCATGCAAGGACTGCACAAAACACTACATCAGACAAACAGGAAGACAGTTAACGATCCGTATACATGAACACCAACTAGCCACGAAATGACACGACCAGCTATCCTTAGTAGCCACACACACAGATGACAAGCAACATGAATTTGACTGGGACAACACTACCATTATAGGGCAAGCCCAAAAGAGAACAGCCAGGGAATTCCTAGAGGCATGGCACTCATCCACAGACTCTATCAACAAACATATCGACCTGGACCCAATATACCGGCCACTACAGCGGACAGCTCGAACTGACAACTGGAAGCGGCAGAGACAGGCCACTATAAATGCCAGAAGAAACAGCACAGAAGCGCTTCACAGGAGGCTCCCAAGCACTGAGGATGTAACCTAGACAGGGGACGCAACGTTTGCATGCAAGACAAATTCCCAGCTCGGCAAACAGAACCACAACAACGAGCACCCGAGCTACAAATCTTCTCCCAAACTTTGAATTTCTGTTCAGTATCAGAACAGTTACCTCCAATGCTCATCAGTCAGGAAAATGCTCTGTCCTGGATATGTTTTTCCCTGGCCCAACTTCAGATGCAGGCTGTTGAAAAATTCCTGCAGTGAAAACCCAAGGACAAATCTGCAAAGATGATCAATGCAGAGGACATGTCCCTTTTTTCATGACTTTGGTGAGAGGGAGGCTATGGTGAGGTTCAGATAAGGTTTTTTGTTTCTCTTTTAGAGAAGTGGGGATGGAGGCTAGAGCAATCACATGCTCCTCTTGCAGGATATGGGAGGTCAGGGTCACTACCAGTGACCCTCCTCACTTTACCTGTGAGAAGTGCATCCAGCTTCAGCTCCTCACTAGAGAACTGGAGCTGGACGAAGTCTGGTAGGCTGAGGCGTTGATAAAGAGGAATTACAGGAAGCTTGTCACACCTATGTTACAAGATGAAGGTAGCTGGGTGACCATTAGGAGAGGGAAAGGGAAGAGGCAGTCAGTGCAGGGATCCCCTGTGTCCATTCCCCTCAGTAACAACTATACCATTTTGAATAGATCTGGGGATGCGACCTACCAGGGGAAAGCCATAGTGGCCAGGCCTCTGGTACTGAGTCTGGCCCTGTGGTTCAGAAGGGAAGGGGGATAAAGAGGATAACAATAGTAATAGGAGATTCATTGGTTAGGGGAACAGATGAGAGATTCTGTAGATGAGAACAAGACTCCTATATGGTATAGGTGAAAGTGTGGATTGCTGATGCTGGAGATTAGAGTCAGGAGTGTGGTGCTGGAAAAGCACAGCAGATCAGGCAGCATCCGAGGAGCAGGAAAATTGACATTGCGTACATAAGACCTTCAGGAATCTTGATGAAGGGCTTTTGCTTGAAATGTCGATTTTCCTGCTCCTCGGATGCTGCCTGACCTGCTGTGCTTTTCCAGCAACACACTCTTGACTCCTGTATGCTATGTTGCCTCACGGTTGACAGAATCAGGGATGTCTCGGACCTAGTCTATGACGTTCTCAAAAGAGAGGGTAACCAGCCAGAAGTCGTGGTACACTTCGGTACCAATGGCATAGCGTAGAAAAGAGATGAGGTCATAAAAAGTGAATTTAGGGAGTCAGGAAGGAAGTTAAAAAGAAGGACATCAAGAGTAGTTACCTGCTGCCTGTGCCACATGCTAGTAACAAATATTCAGCAGTGGTAGATGTAACAATCAGTGAGACTGTATGAATGGATACACTATAATGGCAAGAGGATGGGAGTCCAGGTAAAAAGACAGAAGGGAGCAATGCAGAGGCCAGAGCAAAAGTTAGAAAAGACAAAAGTAAAATTGGGTGTCAGATTCATATGCAAAAGACAGGGAGATTGCTAGATTCAAAAAGGACAATGAGTATAAGGGCACTTTATTTGAATGTTCAAAGTATTCGAAATAAAGTCAATGAACTTGTTGTGCAAATCGGTCCCAAGGGGTTTACAGTAGTTGTAATTGTACAAAGTGTTGGTGAGGCCATATCTGGAGTATTGTGCGCAGTTCTGATCTCCTTACTTGAGGAAGGATGTACTGACTGGAGATGGTGCAGAGAAAGTTCACCAGGTTGATTCCAGAGATGAGGGGGTTACCCGATGAGGAGAGGTTGAGCTGCCTGCGACTGTACTCGCTAGAATTTAGAAGAATGAGAAGGGATCGTATAGAAAAATATAACATTATGAAAGGGATAGGTAAGATAGAGGCAGGCAAGTTATTTCTGCCAGTGGGTGAGAATAAGACCAGGGGACATGGCCTCAAGATTATAGGGAATAGATTTAAGACAGAGATGAGGAGGAACTGCTTTTCCCAGAGAGTAAGTGAATCTATGGAATTCTTTGCCCAAGGAAGCAATAGAGACAGCTCATTAGGTGTGTTCAAGACACATTGGATGGGTTTTTGCATGTTGGGAGAATTAAGAGATATGGGGATAATGCAGATAGGAGGAGCTGAGACGATGGATGGATCAGCCATGATCTTAATGAATGATGGAGCTGGCTCGATGTGAGTAGATGGGTATGCGAGTGGATGGATGTATGAGTGGGTCGGTGAGTTAATGATTGGGTGTGGTGAGTGGGGTGTTAGTGAATGGGTGTTGGCTTTTGTACCAGTGTAATTGATGTCAATATATTGAGATATCACAAATGTATTTTGTTTATTGTTCTCTCATTTATTCTTTTCCAATTTGGGTTTTATATTTTTCATTCAACGAAACATCTGAAATACGGAGAAATCCATTATTCTATTTAAGACTCTACAAATCAACTACAAAATACATTTCTGCTGAGTTTCTGTTTGCCTGAATTGACACACACACTCATTGGAACATATCCAGCTAATTAAATTAGGAAAAATCTATAGGCAACCCTTAGAGTTCAGCAGGAACTATGCACAGCAGAGGAAAATCACCTATACTGTGTATTCAAAAAGAATGGGTACCCAATGAACACAGTCCGCCAATTTCTTAACAACAAACCCAAACAAGCAGATAAAACATGTCCAGAAACCCTAGCCACTCTCCTCTACATCAAAGACATCTCAGAAATGACTGCCAGACTACTCAGACGTCTTGGTATCATGGTAGCCCACAAACCCACCAACACACTAAAACAGCAGCTAATGAACTTGAAAGACCCTAAACAGACAACAAGCAAAACTAATGTCATTTATACCGTGCAAGAACTGTAACAAACACTACATTGGACAAACAGGCAGAAAACTAGCCACCAGGATACGTGAACATCAACTAGCCACAAAATGACATGACCCTCTCTCACTAGTATCCTTACATACAGATAAGGAAGGACACTACTTCGACTAGGACAACACATCCATCCTAGGACAAGCCAAATAGAAACACGCACGAGAATTCCTAGAAGCAAGGCATTCCAACCAGAACTCTTATCAACAAACACATTGAGTTATCCATCTACCACCCCCTGAGAAAAAGAGCAGGAAATGACATCACCACAATAGATGATATCACCAACCCAAAGAAACCCAAACGTATAAATAGAAAGCAGGAATTATCAGCAGTGCTTTGCCTGGAGGCCCACTGAAGATGTTACTAGTAGGGTGATGAAACGTCTGGAAATGAACTTCCAGCTCAGCGAGCAAATCTATATCCAGAATGGGGTAAAAGTGAGGACTACAGATGCTGAAAATCAGAGTCTACATTAGAGTGGTGCTGGAAAAGCACAGTCAGTCAGGCAGCATCCAAGGAGCAGGAGAAACGAAGTTTCGGACAAAAGCCCTTCATCAGGACTCCTGCCTTCAGTCCTGATAAAGGGCTTTTGTCCGAAACATCGATTTTACTGCTCCTTGGATGCTGCCTAACTGGCTGTGCATTTCTAGCACCACTCTAATGTAGACTACATCCAGAACCTCAACCTGAGCTACAAATCTTCTCAAAACCTGCTATAACTATGATCTTTTGCTATAAATTCTGTGACCTCCGATCCTGTTCCACTAACTACTTGACAAAGAAGCAGTGCTCTGAAAGCTTGTACTTTCAAATACAAAATACAGTTCCAGATAAAAGGCTCACCAGTCAGTTAAGCTATTTGAAAAACAGTGGGGCCAAAATCAGGAAAACTCTGAAATATGTTGTAATAACTGCTTTTAAACAGCAGAACATGGAGAAAGAATCTGGACTGCTAAGAACAAGGACTGAGAGTCTCTTTCTCTTCCTTTCCATGAATGTCACACTCAAATAAAATGATTCCCGGTAAAAATAAGAATTGAGTAACAACCATTTACTGAGAATTTGAATACATTAACAAACATCACATACCAATCTACAACTGTGGTTTCAGTGTTGATTGGTGTAAATGTAACATCTCAAGGACTCCAAAGATATTACAACAGTGTAACCTTTATTCTCCCTGTCTGCATCAAATGCTGTCACCTTTTTGAACTTATTCTGTGTGTGTGTGAGTGTGTGCATACACGCACACTTCTGTGTGATGTCATATTTTATTATGATTCGGGGCATTAGTAGGTATTCATGAAAATTTTACATTCCCTTTATTCACTCATGGGATAAGGGTCTCATTGACCAGGTAAGCATTTATTGTCCATCCTGAATTTCCCTTGAACTATTTCTGAGGGTATTTTAGAGTCAACAACGTTGCTGTGTGTCTGGGGTCACATAAGAACTAAATCAAATAAGGATGGAAGATTTCCTTCCAGGAAGGACGATAGTGAACAGGTGGACACAATACTGGTTACATGATCATCATTAGACTAACTTTATGTTCTAGATTTCTTTTTAATTAAAATAAAATGTCACCATTTGTCATGATGTCAATGAGGGTGTTTAACAAGTTATGAACTGAATGTGCTGTTAAAATGTCATGTACAATGTGCAGTTTATTCACTGACTTTGACAATGAGCCTAATCTCAAAAACATAGATGTTTATGTCAGCTCATTGATTGCTTAGGGAAGGACCACAACATTGCACCTTGTGTTTGGAGTTGCTGATAGGAATTTTAGATTTCTATATTATTCTGCACATGTGAAGTCTTGTAATGTCACTGGCAGTTTCAGTGGAGTAATGCCATCACAGCCATCACATTATCTGGGCCAATAATCACTGGCACCCCAGGAAATATTATATTGGCCTGTTCCTATCCTGAAATTGTTAATGTCTTCTTGTAATTTACCACAGTTTTCCCAACATGATGTAGTCTATGTATTTAGAGATTGTGTTTATCATTCTAAAATCTAAGTCATTAATATAAATTATGAACAATGGTGCTATAACACTAACCCTGCAGGGTTAGACCACCAAAATAACTCCACCAAAGATATACTTTTTTCCCATCTCAAACAAGTCAGCAGTTGACTCTGGCACATAAAATGAAACAATGGCACGTAGTATTGTCACTGGACTAGTAATCCAGGCACAGGCTCATGCTCAAGGGCCATAGATTTGACTCTCAACACAGCATGATGGAATTTCATTTCACTTAAAATCTAGTCTAAATATTCTTTGGGGAAAGAAATCTGCTATCCTTACTTGGTCTGGCCTATATGTGACATCAGGTCGACAGAATGTAGTTGACTCTGAACCTCCCTCTGAAATGCCCGGCAAGTCACTCAGTTGAAGGGCAATTATGGAAGGACAATAATTGTTGACACAGCCAGTGATGGTGACATCCAAAGAATGAATATATAAAATAACTGCAAGGCTATTTACAAATACAAGAAAAAATTATTGGCAAAGATGATATTATGTTCTTTCTTAACTAACTCAGGGGCTTACAAGCTGTCATTGGTTGATTTGCTTGGATTTTTGGAGATTTGTATCTTTTTTTAAAGAAGATAATTATAATAATAATACATAGTTATTAGTAAATTAGACAGTTTAGTTTGACAGAAGGAAGCAGAGAATACAAATCAAAGAAGAGTCACTGATATAGTTGTGAATGGCAGACTGATGATTAATAAAAATAAATATGCTGCACATCTTGTATTGATGAATTTCTGTACTTGTCAGAGATAAATAAATTGAAGTGATATTCTTCTGGAGGTTTTTATTCTTATTAGCTTTATAAGGAATTTGGTCCACAACTGAACAAATTATACATCATTCTGGGATCAGGTGAGAAGAAAGATAGTGGACTAAATCACCATTTCTCATTTTCACACAAAGTCCTTATGCTGTTCAGATCTTTTCCAAAGTTGTAGAAGTCAATCAGCTGCAACTGAAATAATATTCATTCACAATTTCTGAGAACTTGAATCAAAGACACCCTTCCTTACGAATAGCAAAAGACTGCTTGTCAAAGCTTCTAGGTGCTCTTTTGTTTGCTAATGTGTCATTTTTACCTTCCATTCTTCATTAATTCAGTTCTGGCGGTGGGGGTTATGCTTTGCCAATATTTTGTGCTAAATGTGCCTGAATACTCAAAGTCATTGAACTGACATTGGATACTGGAAATAGGAGGTTAACATTTCCCATTCTGCAAACCTAAATTAAATTGTGTTTTTATATTCATTGCAGATGCATTGCATAGCTGGAAAAGTGAGCAAAGCATGCTCAGGCACCTAGCACAAGGTGAAATATTTAATAGCCACCTTTCCATCTCAAACAAGAGAAGGGGTTGTGTTTGAGCAGTGCAGAGTTCATCTCAGATTTGAAATAAATTAGACAATCCCTCCTTATTGTAAAAAGATGATGCAAGATATTTCATCCCTGAAGTCATTCTAGTAAATCTCTTCTGTCCTGTCTCCAAACTTTTCACATGCTTCTAAAATTGTGGCTGTACAAAATATTCCAAATAAACTAATGGTTTAAATATGTTTAGCATAAGTTCATTTTTTGTATGTTATACATTTATGTATTCGTTCCAGGATGCTATGTAGGCTGAATCTTATTGTATTTTGGTAAGAAGTACTTTTCATGGAGGGTTTTTTGCCATAAGGCCTAATGGGTTTTCACATACTGTCATCCAAAACTCAGGCATTTAACTACCTACCACAGCCCTAAGGTCCACCTTATGTCTGATGCTAGCCTGACTCTCTCAGTCGCTGTAGCCAGAAGGTCTTGAACCACTGGAATATCCTGAGATCACTGGCATCAGTGCCATGTTTAAAAAGACCTTTGGAAACCAGGTCAAGCACTGTCAGTCTGGAGCTGCTCTACATGGTTTGTAACTTTCGCCTCAAACGGGACAGATAAGGGGAAATTAGTGCAGTCAGTAACCTGGAGATCCTGCTGGATCTGGTGGTGGAGAGGGAGAATCTCCTCTGCCCACAGGATCTATGGAGGAAGCCATGACACCAGACCCTGCCAGTTTGGTTTGAATTTGCCACCTGATCAGTGCAGCGTCAGGCATCTGAAGGAATACCCAGCAATATAGGGAGAAAGTCAGTGACTCCTCAGCTTTCCCAGGGTAATGTCACCATTTCCTCTCTGCTAATTCACACTTACTATTTCTGCTACAGCAAGAAACTCCCACTAAGCTTTAACATAATTTCTGGCTTAATTGTTAGCCTTTTGTGTGTTATTCTACTATTTATAAAGTGCCACTTAACTCATGTTCCACCACTTTGGTTACCACCTGCAACATCTTACCTCACTCACCCAATCCACCCACAATACTAACTCCCACATGACCCCTGCGCTACCTACCCACTCACTTGGGACACTTCACCACCTTTGCCATACTTGCATCAGCGCTAAACGTCTCTCCTTTTGTCTCACTGCAGGTGAAAACAGCCCACAATATGGCAGAAAGAGCCGAGACGATTAGTATGATTCCCAGCATTCTTCTCCTTGCCCCATACAAAGAGGATTTTGACCCTGACTGTCCCCGAGTGCAAAGGAAGTAAGCGATAGGAGATAGGTAATCAGATGAAGACTTTAACTTTATTGTTGGGAATTCTCAGCTGCAAGTTTCTATCTGGTCGATGGTAGAATGGGAACCTGTATATAAATGAGCTAAGATTAGGTAGCAATGCAAGTGAAAATGAATGATAATCCCTGTTAATAGGTTCTCTCTACTCAACGAGGAGAAAGTGAGGACTGCAGATGCTGGCGATCAGAGCTGAAAATGTGTTGCTGGAAAAGCACAGCAGTTCAGGCAGCATCCAAGGAACAGGAGAATCGACGTTTCGGGCATAAGCCCTTCTTCAGGAATGAGGAAAGTGTGTCCAGCAGGCTACCCAACACCAAGAATCTCATCTTGAAAGCCAGAACTCAGTTTGTAAAATAGGGCTTGTTGCTGTTGATATTGAATAAGGTCTACCTATGTATGGTGATTGTCCCAAACTTATTGCAGTAGCCCACATCTTTCAGGACCTGGGAAGATTCTGCCCTATGTTTTGACAGCTTTAATAATCTGTCTTAAATACTCAAAGATTTGAGTAGAAATACCCCAAATCTCTTTTTTCATATCTGCTTTTGAAATGTGGTTAAGGTAGAGATACAGTGGTTAAATGTTACAGTGGTTTACAGGATTAATGGTTATGGCACTGGACCAGTACTCCACAAGCCTGAACAGATAATCTTGAAATTGAATTCAAATCCCCTATGGTAGCTGGAGAATTTGAATTCCATTAATTAAAATAAAGTACTGTATTTGTAATGGTGACTGTGAGACAAACTTTTTATCTGGTCTACTTGTACTGCCAGGTAAGGAAATCTGTAGTAATCACCCAACTGCCCTCCATGCAGCTCCAGGCACAAAGTAATGTGATTGATTGAAGCAGCCTTCTAAAATAACCAAAGTAACCACAAAGCTTTATTCAAGAAGATGGCTCTTCACTACCTCATCTAGGACAATTTTGGTTGAGAAATATATTCCTAGCATTTTCTAAGCTACCATCTGTCCTAAGGAAGGGTCACTGGGCCTGAAACATTAACTCTGATTTCTCTCGACAGATGCCACCACCCTTGCTGAGCTTTTCCAGAAACTTAGAACATAGAACATAGAAAAATACAGCGCAGTACAGGCCCTTTGGCCTTCGATGTTGCACCGATCCAAGCCCACCTAACCTACACTAGCCCACTATTCACCATATGCCTATCCAATGCCCATTTAAATGCCCATAAAGAGGGAGAGTCCACCACTGCTACTGAACTCACGGCTCGCTGAGTAAAGAATCTACCCCTAACATCTGTCCTATACCTACCACCTCTTAATTTAAAGCTATGCCCCCTCGTAATAGCTGACTCCATACGTGGAGAAAGGTTCTCATGGTCAACCCTATCTAAACCCCTAATCATCTTGTACACCTCCATCAAGTCACCCCTAAACCTTCTTTTCTCCAATGAAAACAGCCCCAAGTGCCTCAGCCTTTCCTCATACGATCTTCCTACCATACCAGGCAACATCCTGGTAAACCTCCTCTGCACCCGTTCCAGTGCCTCCACATTCTTCCTATAGTATGGCAACCAAAACTGCACACAATACTCCAGATGCACCAGAGTCTTATAAAACTGCAACATGATCTCAGGACTCCCGAACTCAATTCCTCTACCAATAAAAGCCAGTACCCCATATGCCTTCTTCGCCGCACTATTTACTTGGATGGCAACTTTCAGAGATCTGTGTACATGGACACTAAGATCCCTCTGCTCATCCACACTACCAAGTATCCAACCATTAGCCCAGTACCCCATCTTTTTGTTACTCATACCAAAGTGAATCACCTCACACTTACCCACATTGAACTCCATTTGCCACCTTTCTGCCCAGCTCTGCAGCTTATCTATATCCCGCTGTAAACTAACACATCCTTCCTCACTGTCAACAACTCCACCGACTTTCGTATCATCTGCAAACTTGCTCACCCAACCTTCTAGCCCCTTCTCCAGGTCATTTATAAAAATGACAAACAGCAATGGTCCCAAAACAGATCCTTGCGGAATACCGCTAGTAACTGCACTCCAAGATGAACCTTTACCATCAACTACTACCCTCTGTCTTCTTCCAGCCAGCCAATTCCTAATCCAAACCTCCAACTCACCCTCAATGCCACATCTCCGTATTTTTTGCAGTAGCCTACCATGGGGAACCTTATCAAATGCCTTACTAAAATCCACATACACCACATCTACCGCTTTACCCTCGTCCACCTCCTTAGTCACCTTCTCAAAGAATTCAATAAAATTTGAGAGGCACGATCTGCCCTTCACAAAACCATGCTGACTATCCTTGATCACATTATTCCTATCCAGATGTTCATAAATCCTATCCCTTACAATTCTCTCTAAGACTTTGCCCACAACAGAAGTGAGGCTCACCGGCCTATAGTTACTAGGGTTATCCCTACTCCCCTTCTTGAACAAGGAAACCACATTTGCTATCCTCCAGTCTTCTGGCACTATTCCTGTAGACAACAAGGACATAAAAATCAAGGCCAATGGCTCTGCAATTTCCTCCCTTGCTTCCCAGAAAATCCTTGGATAAATCCTGTCAGGCCCAGGGGACTTATCTATTTTCACCCTTTCCAGAATTTCCAACACCTCTTCCCTACATACCTCAAAGTCGTCCATTCTAATTAATTGTGACTCAGTATTCACATCGGCAACAATGTCCTGTTCCTGAGTGAATACTGACGAAAAGTATTCATTCAGTGTCTCCCCAATCTCTTCAGCCCCCACACGCAACTTCCCACTACTATCCTTGACTGGACCTATTCCTACCCTATTCATTCTTTTATTCCTGACATACCTATAGAAAGCCTTTGGGTTTTCCGTAATCCTACCAACTAAGGACTTTTCATGTCCCCTCCTTACTGCTCTTAGCTCTCTCTTCAGATCCTTCCTGGCTACCTTATAACTCTCAATTGCCCCAATTGAACCTTCACGCCTCATCTTTACATAGGCCGCCCTCTTCCCTTTAACAAGGGATTCCAATTCCTTATTAAACCATGGCTCCCTCACACGACCCTTTCCTCCCTGCCTGACAGGTACATATTTATCAAGGACACTCAATAGTTGCTCCTTGAACAAGCTCCACATATCAATTGCGCCCTTGCCTTGAAGCCTACTTTTCCAAGCTACGCATCCTAAGTCATGCCTCACCGCATCATAATTTCCCTGCCCCCAGCTATAACTCTTGCCCTGCAGTGCACACTTATCCCTCTCCATCACTCGAGTAAAAGTCACCAAATTGTGGTCACTGTCCCCAAAGTGCTCACCTACCTCCAATTCTAACACCTGGCCTGGTTCGTTACCCAGAACCAAATCCAGTATGGCCTCACCACTTGTTGGCCTGTCTACATATTGTGTCAGGAAACCCTCCTGCACACATTGGACAAACACCGACCCATCTAACGAACTCGAGCTATAGCTTTCCCAGTCAATATCTGGAAAGTTAAAGTCCCCCATAACAACCACCCTATTACTTTCACTCTTCTCCTGAATCATCCTCGCAATCCTTTCTTCTACATCTCTCGGACTATTAGGAGGCCTGTAAGAAAACTTCTAACAGGGTGACCTCACCTTTCCTATTCCTAACCTCAGCCCAAACTACTTCAGATCGCGAGTCTTCATCCATCGTCCTTTCCACCCCTGTAATACTATCTTTGACAAGCAATGCCACACCTCCCCCTCTTTTACCCCACTTCTGACCCTACTAAAACATTTAAACCCTGGAACCTGCAACAGCCAATCCTGTCCCTGTTCTTCCCATGTCTCCGTAATAGCCACAACATCAAAATCCCAGGTACTAACCCACGCTGCAAGTTCAAATGCGTAAGGTGGCAAAGGCCACAGTCTTGCCTTCTCTGAGGATTGAACTCAGGACCTTCAGATTATGAGACTGACACGCTGCCTACTGCGCTATGTTTTGTTTGTGAGAAAAATATACTGGTCTGACCTCAAATCCCACATCCCATGAATGAACAATAAGAAAAGTCACTATTGTTTTCAAATGGTTAAGATCTGGAATAAATTGGCAGTGGTGGGTTCAATTGAAGCATTGAAAATAGAATTACACTGTTATCTGCAAAGAGAATGTATAGGGTAAATAGGGGGACAGTAGGGAAAGGTGCTGAAGGAATTGCTCAGCTACAATGGGCCGAATATCCTCCTACTATGCTGTAACCATTTTGTGATTCTTAGTGTTCCAATTTAATGAAAAACAAAAACCTGAGAAGGAGCAGTCCTTTGTAGGATTTCCATTCCTAATTGGTATCCATTCAAATTGAAAGGTGTCAAAGTGCAAAGTCAAATACAGACAAGATCAGATCCAATTGTTTAATCAATTGTTACACATGAATTGAAAGAATACTAAAAATCTTGTATTTATAGAGCAAACTTACATGCTCCTCTGAATGCATTATTTTGAAGAATTATCACCAGAAATGGTTAGCAAATTCTTTTATCAGAATGATAGATAATGGGAAAGAAAGCAGCAACCCCTTTGTCTTGACTCACAAAATGCACTTGGAATATCTCAAACTAACCATAAGAACAATGATGTTTACAAGACCTTTGTTCCCAGCACCTTGTTGCATAGCTGTGAAACAGCTATATCTGTGATACAGATATCAGAAAAAAAACTCAACTTTCACCATTGCCATTTGTGACACAATGTGGGTCTATCCTGGCAAGACAAGATCACAAAAATGGCAGTCTTCTCAAAGGCAAATCATCTAAGCTTGTAGCACTTAGATTAGATTAGATTACATTACAGTGTGGAAACAGGCCCTTCGGCCCAACAAGTCCACACCGCCCCGCCGAAGCGTAACCCACCCATACCCCTACATTTACTCCTTACCTAATACTACGGGCAATTTAGCATGGCCAATTTTACCTGACCTGCACATTTTTGGACTGTGGGAGGAAACCGGAGCACACCCACGCAGACACGGGGAGAACGTGCAAACTCCACACAGTCAGTCGCCTGAGGCGGGAATTGAACCCGGATCTCTGGCGCTGTGAGGCAGCAGTGCTAACCACTGTGCCACCGTGCCGCCCACTTGTCAAACAGAAGCAGTTCATTGGTTCAGGCATGTCTGGAAGATGGAAAATTGTTTCATATCCAATGACATTCTGCCTGGTGATATAATCAGAACCAAGCAACTAGAAGTACTTTCAAAGCACCACTTCAAACACACTTGCAAGCATGACATGAAGACCATAAACATCGATAATTGTATCTTGGAGTCATTACCTGATGACAGAGGAAAATGGTAACACCTCCTTGTGAGGGTGTGCACCACTAGCATGGATAGGGTAAATAGACAAGATCTGTTCCGAGGGTGGGGAAGTCCAAAACTAGAGGGCATATGATTAGGGTGAGAGGGGAAAGATTTAAAAGGAACCAAACGGGCAACATTTTCATGCAGAGGGTGATGTAGGTATGTAATGAGCTGCCAGAGGAAATGGTGGATGCTGGTTCAATTACAACATTTAAAAGACATCTGAATGGGTATATGAATAGGAAGAGTTTAGAGCAGGGGTGGGCAATTAATTCTTCCTAGGAGCCACATGAGATACCTAAGTTGTGTTGGAGGGCTGAACCAACAATAAGTTGAACGTAATTGTGCTCAGTATTAATTTTCTCCCATTGTAAAAAGTACTAAATTATATAGTTTTGCACTGAAACTTATAATCAAAAGAATAAGGATATTCTGTTACAATAAAGATATGAAATTGTGGAGTAGGTCAAATATAGAAGAAATAAACAGTAAAAACAATAATTTCAGTAATTCATTTTATTTTTAACATGTTAATCTCACAAACCAATAATGAAAAGTTGTTTCATTATTGTTCAGTATTACAAACATCAAACAACTCTATACAAAAAGCAGTAAGTGCTTTTGACGTTTTTCAGTTCATTTTACTTGTTTAGTGAGAAAATCCAGTCTGTTTTGGGCTTGAACACGTGCACTGAAATCTGGGTGAATGTCTGAGGTGGCTATGTGAAGGACAGCTGAGAGGTGATCATCAGTGATAGAGGATCAGGATTTGGATTTGTTGAACTTCATCACTGAGAATGTCTGTTCGCATATATAGGTAGATCCAAATAAGACTAGAATCTTCTGAGCATGCCTCCTCATGTTTGGAAAGTTCTCCTCTTTGAGGGGAGAGTAAAAATCAAGCAGTGAGACTGACCTAAAGTACTCTGCCAGAAGTGTGTCAGATTGCAGGTCAATGAGTTCAAGCTGAACATCACTAGGTGCATTCCTCACATTGCCTGTAAATGGAGAAAAAAATCATGCGCGTTTCATTCTCAACCGTTTTAAAGTCTTGAAATCACCTTGAAAATTCACGTGCAGTGCTTCTAACATAGATGAGTACCTGTGGAGGTGATCAGCTGAAGGTGCAACTTCCTTCGGTGTTGGCAAGTGGGTGAGAATGTTGTCCTTCATTTGGCTTGAGAGAAGCTGCAACTTTCTCATAAAAGCCTTCACCAGGTTGTACATTTCATGCACAAGAAGGCCCTTCCACTGCAGTTTCACATTTAGTTCATTTATAAGTGCAGTCGCATCAACAGAACAATCAAGGTCTGCAATCCAGTCTGCATCTGAAAGCTGTGGAATGCCATTCCATTTCTTCACACAGAAATCTTGAATCTCTTCTCTGAGGTCCCATACACTTTTCAGCATTTTGCTCAGGCTGAGCCACCTCATAGCTGTGTAGTAGCCTATGTTACGATGTTCAGTCTCATTTTCCTCCAAAAGTGCAAAAAACTGCCTGTGATTCAAACTCTTGACCTGATGAAGTTAACTATTTTGGTTACAACACATGGTTAATTTTTAACACTGACTTACACAACACTTCCTGATGTATAATACAATGCAAAAATACCATAGGGTCAATTTCTGTCACTTTATCCTGCATTGTCTTTAAGAGTCCAACATTTTTTCCTGTTAGATTTGGACAATCATCCGTTGTCACACCCGCCAGCTTGTCCCATTTTAGTTCCAACGTATCCAAACATGCATTTACCTCCGTGAACAAATCATTACTAGTTGTTGTTCCTTTCATTGACTGCATGACTCCCAGCTCCTCCGTGATTTTAAAGTCCGTAGTTATCCCACTTTACGAAGATGAGTAGCTGGGCTGTGTCACGTACATCGCAGCTCTCATCCAAAGCCAAGGAAAAAAAGTCAAAGTTGACCGCTCTGTGCTGCAGCTGAAGCTCCAGATTTCTCGCAATGTCCCCAATCCTTCTCGTTACAGTGCGTTGGGAAAGGGGCACATTCTCAAATGCCTCCTTTTTCTCTGGGCATATTAGTTCTGCAGAGTCCAACAAGTACTCCTTAATAAACTCTCCATCAGAAAACGGTTTACTGTTTCTGGTGATTTTGTGGGATGTGACGTAACTGGCCTTGGCAT
The DNA here is from genome assembly GCF_047496795.1 of Chiloscyllium punctatum. Taxonomy (NCBI): domain Eukaryota; kingdom Metazoa; phylum Chordata; class Chondrichthyes; order Orectolobiformes; family Hemiscylliidae; genus Chiloscyllium; species Chiloscyllium punctatum. The sequence continues at coordinate 33,137,119 of NC_092743.1, forward strand.
GAGCTGACATTTTGAGGGCTAGCCAGCAAGCATCACTTTTAGCTGTTCACGCACGCACATATGGACGCACATGTGCTTCCATACGTAAATAAAAAAAGCATCCTTTTCAAAACAAAAGCAACACAGTTGTATTGCATGCATGGCATAAATACTTTTTCATTTATGTTCTAATTTAAGATTGACCTCCTGCAGGCCAGACAGGAGCGACTAAAGGGTCGGATTTGGCCCGGGGGCCGTAAAATGCCCAGTTCTGGTTTAGAGGGATACGGGCCAAATGCTGACAATTGAGACTAGATTTATTTAGAATATCTTGTTGATATGGATGAGATGGTCTGTTTCCATGCTGTGCATGTCTATGACTCTATGATTCTATAAGAAGAAAAAGTGGCTGAGAGAGGTCATCATGTTCTACCCTTTGTTTCTAGATATTTGGTCCACAGAGTTTTATTCTCTCTTTGCCTTCTTTTAAATAAAAGACCCTCTTCGCTACAGAGACTTGTCTTTGTTTGTGTTGTGTGAGTGCATTTTTGTGTAGGATTAAGGAAATAAAATTTTAATTTTGAATCACTGTTGAGATGTTAGTTGTAAATTGCCATTTGTTCTAAGAATAAGTTTTGTCCATGGTAAACACACCGTTTTGAGTACATTAAAGAAGCCTGGTGAATGTTTCCTTTATTCTGGGTAGTAACAAATTTACACTAATGCTTTGGCTGTTAGAGTAGGGGGTCTTATTTATTAGCACATTCCTGTCAGTGCCATAACGTCACATATAACTGAGGCCAGATTAATATTCAATTGAGAATTCCCATCAGGAGAAGACCCAGGGATTTCAAAGACGATTGTTAATGTCTGAGCTGAGATCAGTTGATGGAATTCAAAACATGGATCAAAACTGGATCCTTTTTCTTGTGCACAGTGCATCGAGCCACTTCTGAACTTCGATTGGTTTGCATTCGCTGACAGCAAGTTAAAACCCTGTTTATAGGATAATGTGAAGCAAAGGATGAATTACTTTGAAATAGGCAAGCTGCCAAGTAAGTACTTGGTCCAAAGTATTGAATTGTGCATCTGTAACTGATGCATTACAAGCATTAGTGGATTTTTGAGAATGAATTGATTTTACATTAATTTGGTAAAAATCATTTCCACTAAATTTCGTTGGTATAAAGCGTTAGCAGTAAAAATTCTATAAATTCCTCGTTTGAGGGAATGGATGGGAGTAGAGACGACATTTTCTCCAATTTCATTGGAGGATATTAGATGATTTTAAAGGGGACACCTGGACTTGTTTGGGACTTTCAAATAGCTGACAAATGAATTAAGAAAAATCTCCCAGGAGATCTGTATTGATGTGGCATCATCAAAAGAACAAAGACCTCACAATGTTTTCTGGGAATGGATAGATAATCATTACCTAGGAGCTGCATATCAATAAAACAAAACTACCTTCTATTGGACTGTCTTTGGAACAGAATGTTTTATTAAAATAAAACAGGCCAGATGATTCACTATTATGTGCTGCAGAAGTGGTAATCAAAATTGTTTTTTGTTGAATGTAATTACACTTTCTGTTCTCTGAGGAAATTTTGAATTTTCATTTGATGCATTGACATTTAATTTAATTCTTGTCAAATGAAAGCTTATTTTTGGCATGAAAGTACTTTAAACTGCTCCAGAAACGTAACTAGCTGCACAGGGGACAGATTTAACTTTTAATCGTGATGTACTAAAGAGATCTCTGACAAAAAAAACTTGACAGTCTTCAGCTTGTATCTCTTTCTCTTCTAGTTGCTTTTTCCTCATTATTTTCCCCAACCTTTATTTGTTCAGAATACCTCAGAAGCATCACAAGGTCTTTCTCTGATATTTGATTATCTTGCACTAGTTGATATAGAGTAACATTTTTAAAAATAAAATTATGATAATTTTGCTGTAATGTTATGCTCATCAGCATAAAGAATATTAATGTTTGTGAATGGGGCACCATCCACGCTGAGCATCAAACTTCTAAACTCAACCTAAACTAGGGAAAGTGCAGGAGAACAAGATTAGTTTTAGTTCAAGTGCCAATCCAGACACCATGCAATGGCTTCAATGGACTTCTACGGACTTCAATGGAGCAATGTAAATGCCTTTCTGAACATGGTAGAAACAGTAAAATTTTTCCAAATCTTTATTAGAATTGATCTCAGCCACATTTTGAGAACTTTGCTCCTTATTCAATCAGCATAAAGTTTCTCGATTTCCACCTCAATCCATCTTTCTTAAGTGTGACTGTTAAACCAGTGTTTGTTATGGTGGATTTGGTCTGATGAGCTAATGATTTCGTATAACTTGGCTACCTAAAGTGACAGGGCTAATTTGACTTTTAATAAGAGCCTGCCTTTGTTTCAATCTCATTTTCAATCTCTGCCATTACTACTATACCTTTATTGCAGCCTTATCCAAAGGTCCTTGCTTCCATCTCTTAAGGTCAATAGCTGCCCAAAGGATATTTGGAATGGGGTTGGTGGTGCTAGGTAAACTAGAGACTGGGACTTTCTCATCCTCAACTTGTTTCCATTATAACCCCCTTCCCAGACACCATTTTTATTTGGTTCCATCAAAGTCATTTTCTTTACTTTTAAAACTTTCCTTCAAAACTGCAAAGTCTATGTGTGCCTGACTTTGATTCTCTTGCTTAGAAAAATAAATACCACTTACCATTTTATGGCTAATGAAACACAGATTGGACAGATGATTCGAAAATTCAACTGTATTTTAAGATTTGAAGTAACAGTAACTCAATACATTTTTGAAAGATTTTAGAACACAAAAGTTGCAAAGATTTATAATGGATACCTTTTCTCTGGACATTTGAAATAGTAAGTTGTCTTAACTGATAAGGTATTGGTAATTGATAAAGATGAGTTTTATGTGCTAGTTGACAATGTAGAAAAAGAGATTTCAGAGAGATAGTTACACTGTAGTTTGAGGCCATGTAGGCAAATGTGGGCTAGGGGACTGACAGACAATCCATAAGACCATAAGATCATAAGACATAGGAGTGGAAGTAAGGCCAAGAAGCCCATTAAGTCCACTCTGCAATTCAATTATGGCTGATGGGCATTTCAATACCACTTACCCGCACTCTCCCCATAGCCCTTAATTCCTAGCGAGATCAAGAATTTATCAATCTCTGCCTTGAAGATATTTAACGTCCCAGCCTCCACTGCGCTCCATGGCAATGAATTCCACAGACCCACCATTCTCTGGCTGAAGAAATGTCTCCTCATTTCCGTTCTAAATTGACCCCCTTTAAGTCTAAGGCTGTGCCCACAGGTCCTAGTATCCCTGCCTAACAGAAACAACTTCCCAGCATCCACCCTCTCTAAGCCATATCTTGTAAGTTTCTATTGGATCTCCCCTCAACCTTCTAAACTCATATGAATACAATCCCAGGATCCTCAGCCATTCATCGTATGTTAAGCCTACCATTCCAGACATACTCCGGGGATCATCCGTGTGAATCCCCACTGGACACGCTCCAGTGCCAATCTGTCCTTCCTGTGATGTGGGGCCCAAAATTGGACACAGTATTCTAAATGGGGCCTAACTAGAGCTTTATAAAGTCAAAATCCAAAAGAACTAGAAGGGTAGTGCAAGAGTCCCCTGGTGTCCCACCTGAGAATGGGTTTTCCATTCTGGATAATGAGGAATGAATCACGTGCCAGGCATATGGCATCACTGGTGAGCTGAAAAGAATGAAGAAAAGACAAAATGCAATCATGATACAAGATTCCTCATTTGAGGAACAAGCAGGTATTTCTGCAGTGCTGTGACTCCAGGTTGATATCTTCTTCCCTGGTGCCAGGTTAAGGATGCTACAGAGTAGGACATTCTTCTGGGAGAGAGTGAATATCCAAATGCCATGGTCAACCCTGGTACCAATGATATAGCTGGAGAGGGGATGCAGAGAATTTAGGGACCCAGGTAGAAGTTCAACAAACAGGATCTCAAAAATATTAATCTCTAGATTACTTCCACATAACAGTAAGTACAGAAATAGGAAAATCAGACAGATGAATGTGTGGTTGGAAAGAAGATGCCGGAGAGAAAACTTCAGATTCTGAGACACTGGGGTGATGGCACTTGTACAGTTGGTTGGATAGATTGTACATACGCAGAGTCAGGATCGAGGTCCTTGTGGATAGCTTTGCTAGAGTTTTTGTGGAGGCTTTAATCTAATTCTGTGGGGGTGTGTGAACCTGGGGGAGAACATTAGAGGGTAATCCTAGAGTGCTTAAATTACAGGGAGACACTGATAGCACGATAATAGAATAGTAGATTAATAGCTGGATTAGTAGTAAGGAAGAAATTGAAATTTTCAAATTCAGACACATTCAATATATTGGAATGCAAGGAGTATAATAATAAGACTGGACAGTTACATGCAAAAATTGCTGGATGAAATTATGACCAGCACGGAGTGAGGGCAGGACTGGGTGTTAAATATTTCCAGTTACAGGGCAATTAGCAAAGATAAGGCAGAACAAAAAAAGGATTGGTAGCAGTCTGGTTAAGAATAACTTTACAGTATTGGAAGAAGAGAATGCCCCAGACATACTCATTTTGGCCAGAACCAAAGAACAAGAAGTATTCAGTTACATTGTTCAGTGTAGTCCACAGGCCACTAATTAAAGGAGACGATGTAGAGGAATACACCTAAAAAGAGGGGCAAACATTATTGAGTAGTTATAGTGGAAGACTTTATTTATCAGAATACAACCTGAATAGTGGTAGTGATAAAGGCAGAAATGCTCTTAGATTGTGTTCAGGAAATTTTCTACAGTTATAGTCCAACAAGAAAGGAAGCAATTTTAGATCTGATTCTTGGGAAAAGGATGGGTAGATCAGATATTGGTGGGGGAGCAACTAGGGATAACAGTCATTGTATTATAAAGTTTAAGATGATAATGCAAAAGGATAATAGACAATCCAAAGTAATAATAGTTGACTGGAACAGAGCTAAATTCAACAGGGCAAGAATGGAGCTGGGCATGATAGACTGTAGCCAAAGGCTGGCAGAAAAAGCGATAGTTGAACTTTGAGGTAACTTTCAAAGAAGAGATGATTTGGATATAGTCAAATTATATTCCTGCAAAAGAGAAAGGGAGGATCAATACATCTGTGTCTCTTGGATGAAAGTTAAGATAGAAAATAACACACAAAAAAGTATGTGTTTGACAGGTATCAGGTAGAAAATAAATGGAAGGGAACTGTGAGGCCAATCCAGAGGTTCAAAAGGGCATTGATAAATTAGTGGAATGGGGAAATAGTGGCAGATGGAGCTTAATGCAGAAAGGTGATTTATTTTGCTAGAAAAAAAACATGGAGACACAATATAAAATAAACACTACTACTCTAAAGGGCATACAGAAACAGAGAAATCTCAGTGTATATATGCAGAAGTCATTAAATGTGGCAGAATAGGTCAAAAAGATCATTAATAAAGAATGCAGTATCCTAGAATTTATTAATAGAGGCATAGAGTACGCAAGCAGGAAAGTAGGGCTGAATTTGTATAGACCTCTATTGACTAGTTAGGACTCTGCTGGAGTATTGGAGAGATTGCAGACGATATTTACAAGAATGGCTCCAAGAATGTGAAAATGCAGTTATCAAGATTAATGGTAAAGTTAGAACTACCACCATTGCCACCTGCCTCTCCCTGCTATTTTATGCTGTCACTGAAGTTGCTTTAAATTGATCGTATTGTATACTTTTGACATACGCATAGAAAATCAAAGTAACAGGTGGCAGGATGCACCTGTTGCAGCAAATTTTCAACCAGCCCAATATGCATAACAATTTGGATCAGTATAACCAGTTTACCTGTTTTAAACATTCAAACTTTTGACTACCCAACCAATTCTCAATGAACTTGAAAGGATGCAGAAAAGATTTACATTGATGTTACTGGATCTGGAGGGTTTGAGCTAAAGGGAGAGGCTGAATAAGCTGAGTTTTTTTCTCTGGAGCATCAGAGGGTGAGAGGTGACTTATAGAGATTTATAAAATCTTGAGGGGCAAGGATAGGGTTAATAACTAAGGTCTTTTTCCCAGGGTATGGGATCCGAAACTAGAGAATGTAGTTTTAAGGTGAGAGGGGAAAGATTTAAAATGGACCTGAGGGTGGTGTATGTATGGAATGAATTGCCAGAGGTAGTGGTGAAGACTGGTACAATTATTACATTTAAAATACATCTGGATGGGAACATGAATAGGAAGGATTTAGAGAGATATGGACCAAATGCTGGCAAATGGGACTAGATCAGTTTGGAATATCTGGTAGACATGGATGAGTTGGACTGAATGGGTCCGTTTCTGTGCTGTATAACTCTATGACTCTATGTGCATTTAATGCATGTAGCAGCATTAGTTCGAATTTGACTATTTCTTGTTGATAAAATAAAAGCCAGACAATTGTGGGTCACAGCAGAGTCTTGGCTTTGCATTACAAATGTTGTTAGTCATATTAAAAATATTTGTCTCTCCAAGTACAGGACCTGTATTGAGGTCCCCTTTGGACAGATTTGCAGGTAGGGTCCTGTAAATTTCCATGAGTGCATTTCTTGCCGCCTACCCAGCCTTCCCTAAACTGACTACAATCTTTTAGGCTGTGGGGAGGAGATTAACAATAGATGAAAATAAATTTGTTTGCTTGGGCACTGGGGAGGAAATGGTGGAGATATGAGCTTCATGGTTTCCTTTTCTGATTGGAGAACCCTGTCCTACAAAGTCTTCCCATGCACATGGTCCGTGCATCCTGCTCCTACTCACCTCGATTCCTACTTCTGAATTATCTGTTCCTAGCCGGGCAACACTGAGAATCCCCTCAATTCATTTGCTTCTGGCACTTCTTCATTGGGACTGGATCTAGTCCAGTCTGGTGGTGCTGCTGAACAGAGAGCTGCTGGTCAACCAGATTAACTGTCAGAGTTACAACTTCTTCAAAGAGTAGAAACAACAGTCTTACTGCTGTATGAAGTGATTGTTTTATACAAAGGGTCATAAACAGTTGAGAAGGAGGAGCTTTTTATTCATTCAGATGATGTATCATTGACAAAAATGGAAATTTTTTGACCTGTCCTTAGTTGAGACCTTATGCCACAGTCAGATAGTTTCTTTGCTCACCTCAGACTGCAGTTCAAAATTAACAATAATGGGTGTAAGGTCCTCTGGATGATTAGTTTAATAACATTTTTAAAAACTGCACTACAGTAGTCTTTGATTGAGATGAAAACATTGGAGTCATATGAGAAATCGTAATTATATGAAAAACATTCTGATAATTTAATAACATGATAGGAGTTGAAGTAAACTGGCCAATAATATAAAGGAGGATAGTAAAAGCTTTTTTAGGTATGTGAAAAGCAAAAAAAAATGGTGAAGACTAAAATTGGGCCCTTGAAGACAGAAACAGGGGAATATATTATGGGGAACAAAGAAATGGCAGAAGAATTAAATTGGTACTTCAGATCTGTGTTCACTGGGGAAAACACAAGCAATCTCCCTGAGGTAACAGTGGCTGAAGGACCTGAACTTAAGGGAATTTATATTTGCCAGGAATTGGTGTTGGAGAGACTGTTAAGTCTGAAGGTTGATAAATCCCTGGGGCCTGAAGGTCTACATCTCAGGGTACTGAAGGAGGTGGCTCAAGAAATCATGGATGCATTGGTGATTATTTTCCAGAGTTCAATAGATTTGGGATCAGTTCCTGCGGATTGGAGGGTGGCTAATGTTGTACCACTTTTTAAGAAAGGTGGGAGAGAGAAAGCAGGAAATTATAGACCAGTTAGTCTGACCTCAGTGGTGGGAAAGATGCTGTAGTCTATTATAAAGGATGAAATTACGACACATCTGGATAGTAGTAACAAGATAGGTCAGAGTCAGCATGGATTTATGAAGGAGAAATCATACTTGACTAATCTGGAATTTTTTGAGGATGTAACTCTGAAGATGGACGAGAGAGTTCCAGTAAATGTGGTGTACCTGGACTTTCAGAAAGATTTTGATAAAGTCCTACTTAGGAGGTTAGTGAGCATAATTATGGCGCATGGTATTGGGGGCAAAGTACTAACTTGGATTGAAAGTTGGTTGGCTGATAGGAAACAAAGGGTAGTGATAAACGGCTCCATTTCAGAATGGCAGGCAGTGACCAGTGGGGTACCGCAAGGATTCAGTACTAGGACCGCAGCTTTTGACAGTATATGTTAATGATATAGAAGATGGTATTAGCAATAACATTAGCAAATTTGCTGATGATACTAAGCTGGGTGGCAGGGTGAAATGTGTTGAGGATGTTAGGAGATTACAGGGTGACCTGGACAGGTTAGGTGAGTGGTCAGATGCATGGCAGATGCAGTTTAATGTGAATAAATGTGAGGTTATTCACTTTGGTGGCAAGAACAGGAAGGCAGATTACTACCTGAATGGATTCAATTTAGGTAAAAGGGCAGTACAGAGAGATCTGGGTGTTCTTGTACACCAGTCAATGAAGGTAAGCATGCAGGTACAGCAGGTAGTGAAGAAGGCTAATAGCAAGCTGGCCTTCATAACAAGAGGGATTGAGTATAGAAGCAAAGAGGTGCTTCTGCAGCTGTACAGGGCCCTGGTGAGACCACACCTGGAGTACTGTGTGCAGTTCTGGTCTCCAAATTTGAGGAAAGACATTCTGGCTATTGAGGGAGTGCAGCATAGGTTCACAAAGTCAATTCCTGGAATGGCAGGATTACCTTACACTGAAAGATTAGAGCGACTGGGCTTGTATACCTTGAGTCTCGAAGACTGAGAGGGGATCTGATTGAGACATATAAGATTATTAAAGAATTGGACACTCTGGTGGCAGGAAACATGTTTCCGCTGATGGGTGAGTGGCGAACCAGAGGACACAACTTAAAATACGGGGTAGACCATTTAGGACAGAGATGAGGAGAAACGTCTTCACCCAGAGAGTGGTGACTGTGTGGAATGCTCTTCCCCAGAGGGCAGTGGAGGCCCAGTCTCTGGATTCATTTAAGAAAGAGTTGGATAGAGCTCTCAAGGATAGTGGAATCAAGGGTTATGGAGATAAGGCAGGAACAGGACACTGGCAGGCTGGTACTTCATTGACTGGTGTACAAGAACACCCAGATCTCTCTGTACTGCCCCTTTACCTAAATTGATTCCATTTAGGTAGTAATCTGCCTTCCTGTTCTTACCACCAAAGTGAATAACCATACATTTATCCACATTACGGATGATCAGCCATGATCATATTGAATGATGGTGCAGGCTCAAAGGGCAGAATGGCCTACTCCTGCACCTATTGTCTTATGTTTATTGTATTGTTGAAATAGAGTTTGATGTCATCAGTGTACAGGTGAACATTAAAACTGAAACTGAATGTTTTGGGGAATTTACAGGACCCCAGAATCACTTCTGGCCAATCCAGTTTTTGTCAGTAGGTGGAGGGGGTGAGGAATAAATTACACGACGTGAAACATAAATCTGCTGGGCCATTTGAAAATAGTGTTGAGCTTAATGAGTGCCATTTTTGCTGTTCCAAGGACCTTACCTCAGAACGTGGAAGATACAGATTTATGTTGGGGAGTAAATATCCTTCAATGGAAAGTAAAGTCTGTTAAAATGCCATGATCTGTGGTTTAGAAAATGTCTAGTCCTTCAAGCATGAGTAAAAGCTAGTCTGTGGCTGTAAGAACAAAGATAAACACAGATTAAAGGAATGTATTCGTTCATGGATTATCTGGTGTAGCTTTGGAAATGCCATTACTATCTATTCTTGCAGTTTAAATAGATTTAATTGTTGACTTTTCCCAAAAGGTGTTCTTATAGTTGAGCCTATCATGAATGGCTGGCTGAGTTTCAAATGATCAAAATCACACTTTGCAGTGGGGAGACTGAATTCACATTTCACTGAGGCTATTGAAGAATTGCTTGACTTTGCAATTGTTATTTGTGCTGTTTTATAACATTAAGCACTTGAGGATATTTATAGCCTTTGATTAGATTTCATGAATGAGTGTGTTTTTTTTTCTGTCCCAGACTATATGAATAAGAGTTCTAATAAATTTTTATATTTAATCTCACTATGGTTCCTGATATCTGCTCATAATAAATACTGGGTGAGGGGCTATAAAAGCATATGAGGAAAGGTGGCATGGAGGAGGCATAAAGGTTTTGCAATCATGATGGTGAAGGTCAGACTGCTTGTTTGCCTTTTAGAAATCAGAACTACAGTGTGAGAGAATCAAGGCAAACCTTCTACCCAGCCAGCCATGGCACTCCCCAACATCCATGGCTTAACTAAATTGCCTCTGTAGGTGGTACACAATCATTTCATACTTCCCCAGAGCAAGGCTTTCTATATCAATGCAGATCTGCTGAGTTGGGCAATTTCTCAAACCAAGATACCCAATAAGGTTATGAAAACCTAGGCCTATGTATTTCGAGCTGAAAATGTGTTGCTGGAAAAGCGCAGCAGGTCAGGCAGCATCCAAGGAACAGGAGAATCGACGTTTCGGGCATAAGCCCTTCTTCAGGCTTATGCCCAAAACGTCGATTCTCCTGCTCCTTGGATGCTGCCTGACCTGCTGCGCTTTTCCAGTAACACATTTTCAGCTCTGATCTCCATCATCTGCAGTCCTCACTTTCTCCTATGTTTGTATTTAGCCAGGATCAGTCAACGCTATACAGCCTGTGCATCAAATACGTAACCTCCTGGGCCAAACAGCACAATAGTAACTTAAGCAGTGCATTTGCAGAGTTAAAGATCACACAGTGTCAGGTTATAGCCCAACAGGTTTGAAAGCTAGCGCTTCCAAATAAACCTGTTGGACTATAACCTGGTGTTGTGTGATTTTTAACTTTGTCCACCCCCGTCCAACAGCAGCTCCTCCAAATCATTTGGCTAGTGCTCACCGAAGGAGGGGACTTTCTTGATAATTTACGTGATTGGCAGTGAAATAAAGCTACAATGATTTTTTTTTGCTGACTGGAGTGAAGTACCTTATACTCATGCTGAATTAATTTGATTTAATCCTTATTAGTCTTCGAGAATGGATTGCCACTATCCTAAAATGTGCATTAAGTGCAACCACTAAATCCAATTAATTTTCTTAATTATTGAACAGGAATTAATTATATTTAATTTTAAAAAAAAAAATAAATTTGGCTAGCTTAGAAGTTGGAATCTAAGCTTCTCTCCCTTTTCAAACTCAATTTTCCTCATGTTTTTGAGAGACTTCTACCAATGTGAGAGATTTCCTTTTGCCAATGATGATATGAGATGCCATTCAGTGACCAGGATATGCTGGAGAGCTAAACTTGGCTGATGCAAGTTCTCATGTAACTTGCTTTAAAGCGTCTTACCTTGGATGTTTCTTTATTCTTTAATGGATGTGCCTGTTGATGGCAAGTCCAGATTTGTTGCCATTTTCTAATATTTGCTGTACTGAATAGTCCAACAGGCCATTTCAGAAAATAGACAAGACCCAACCACATTACTGTGGATCCAGAGTCCCATATAGTCCAGGTAAGAATGGCATATTTCCTTCTCTAAGATACATGATTTAATCAGATGGGTTAGTACAAAATCCATAGTAGTTTCACGGCACCATACTGAGACTAGCTTAGTATTCCAAATTTTTAAGTCAAGTAATTTAAAACGGACCTAAGGGGCAACTTTTTCACTCAGAGGAATGTATGGAATAAGCTGCCACTGGAACTGGTGAAGGCTGGTACAATTACAATATTTAAAAGGCATCTGAATGGCTATATGAATAGGAAGAATTTATAGGGATATGGGCCAAGTGCTGTCAAATGGGACTAGATTAGTTTAGAATATTCGGTTAACATGAACGAATTGTTCGGAAGGTCTGTTTCCATGCTATACATCTCTATGACTCTATGACTCTAAGGAATAAATTTAGATGCTGCCATTGGTGGGATTGCAATGAATGATCCCAGAGCAGAATCACAGAATTGTTATGGTACAGGAGGAGGCGTTTGGTTTATTATGTTTGCGTTGGCTTTCTGGACATTTTAACTTAGTGCCAATCTCCTTTTTTTCCATAATGCTGCACATTTTTCATTTAAGTATATCCTCTTGAATGTCTCAATTGACTTCAAAGCAATGCATTCAATACCCTAATTATTTATTGAGAAAATGTTTTCTACGACCTCAGATTTTTTTGCTTTTACAAAACACTTTAGAACTGTCCTCTGGTTATTGATATGTTCATGATTGGGAACTGTTTCTCCCTTTCCACTCTGTCTCGGCCCCTCATGATTTTATCAAATCTCCATTTAACCTTTTCCTCTCCAGGAAAAAAAGTCCCACTTTTTCCATTCTTCCCTCATAACGAAAGTATCTCATTTCTGGAGCCATTCTCAGAAACCTGTTCTGTACTTTCTCCAATGCATTCATATTATCCATATAGTGTGACTCCAGAATTGTACACAATACTCCAGCTGAGGTCTGAAGAGTGGCCTGTATAATTTCAGGATAATCTACCCGCTCTTGTGTGCTATGTTGCTCTTACATTATTTATGAAGCCTAGAATACTGCATGTCTTATTAATATCTCTTTCGACCTATCCTGACACCTTTAATGACACCTACATATAAGGTCTCATTTCTCCTGCCCACCCTTTAAAATGGTACCCTTAGAGTTCTCTGCAATGAACTTCATCTGCCACCTATCTGTCCATTCCACCAATGTGGCTATGTCATTTTGAAGTTCTGCGTCGTCCATGTTACAGTTTACATTTCTGCCAAGTTTTGTGTCATCCACAAACTTTGAATTCTGTTCCTATACGTTAAGACCTATATACTATAGATTTTTTTCTGAACAATTTCATGCTGACTTTTCTGAAACAAACACATTTTTCCATGTGATGACTAATTGTGTTTGAATAATTGTTCCTCGAATTTTCCAGGATTGAATGGATGGTCTGTAGTTGCTAGGCTGATCTTTACGACTTTTTTTTTGAATAAGGGTGCAATGTTTGCAATACTTCAATCCTCGGGCACCATCCCTGAATCCAGGGAAAATTGAAAGAAACATGCTAGTCTTGGCATCTGGAGTACTAACCTGGCAACATTACCATCATACCATCATTCCCCTATGACTTTATCTCCTTCTCTGCTGCAATTTTCCATCTTTTCACCCTGTGCTAATGTTTGGAAATTCCAGGGAAAATAGGTTTTAAATCTGCTAAATGAGAGAAAAAAAAAGTTGGTAGTCTCAACAGTGCACGCTGGCTTGTTAATGATCCAGAGACAGATAAATCAGGTTATTTGAGTTATAGGGCATTCTTCGATAACCAATTCAACCTAAGTGCTTGCCAATCTTCAGCCCATGTCTGCATATACATAGAGTTATAGAGATGTACAGCATGGAAACAGACCCTTCGGTCCAACTCGTCCATGCCAACCGGATATCATATCCTAATCTAGTCCCATTAGCCAGCACTTGGCCCTTATCTCTCTAAACCCTTCCTGTTCATATACCCATCCAGATGCCTTTTAAATGCTGTAATTGTACCAGCCTCCACCACTTCCTCTGGTAGCTCATTCCATACTCACACCAACTACTGCGTGAAAACGTTGCCCTTTAGGTCCCTTTTATATCTTTCCCCTCTCACCCTGAACAATACCCTCTAGTTCTGAACTCCCCTACCCCAGGGAAAAGACCTTGTCTATTTATCCTGTTCATGCCTGTCATGATTTTATGAACCTCAAAAAAGGTCACCCCTCAGCCTCTGACATTCCAGGGAAAATAGCCGCAGCCTATTCAGCTTCTCCCTATAATTCAAACTCTCCAACCCTAGCAACATCCTTGTAAATCTTTTCTGAACCCTTTCAAGTTTAACAACATCCTTTGGAACAAGACCAGAATTGCATGCAATATTCCAAAAGTGGCCTAAACAATGTCCTGCACAGCCGTAACATGATCTCTCAATTCGTATATTCAATACTCTGACCAATAAAGGAAAGCATACCAAATGCCTTATTCACTATACTATTTATCTGCATCTCTAATTTTAAGGAACTATGAACCTGCACTCCAAGGTTTCTTTGTTCAGCAACAGTGCCCAGGACTTTACCATTAAGTATATAGATTAGATTAGATTACTTAGAGATTAGATTACTTACAGTGTGGAAACAGGCCCTTCGGCCCAACAAGTCCACACCGCCCCACCGAAGCGTAACCCACCCATACCCCTACATCTACATTTACCCCTTACCTAACACTATGGGCAATTTAGCATGGCCAATTCACCTGGCCTGCACATCTTTGGACTGTGGGAGGAAACCGGAGCACCCGGAGGAAACCCACGCAGACACAGGGAGAACGTGCAAACTCCACACAGTCAGTCGCCTAAGGCGGGAATTGAACCCGGGTCTCAGGCGCTGTGAGGCAGCAGTGCTAACCACTGCGCCACCGTGCCGCCCACATAGGATTTGCTTTTCCAAAATCCAGCACCATGCATTTATCTAAAATAAACTTCATCTGCCTCCCCTTAGCCCATTTGCCCATCTGATCAAGATCCCGTTATACTCTCAGGTAACTTTTCTTCGCTGTCCACTACACCTCCAATTTTGGTGTCATCTGCAAACTTACCAACTATACCTGCTATGTTCGCATTCAAATCATTTATGTAAATGACAAAAAGTAGTGGACCAGCACCAATCCTTATGGCATTGCTTTCAAATGTCACATGACAGTGATCAGGAGAGCGAACACCAGTTGACCATTCTGTCATATAACCAAGATGGAATCATTTGTGAATTTAGTCTATTTCCCAGTTGAGAACATCTAATCCAAGAAAATGCATAGTTCAAATTTCAGACCTTGAAGGCTTGATTGGAACACCAAATAATAATACACCAACCATCTGATCTGGTTAAAAATTGGATTCATTTGCATTGTATGGTGTGTTTTGTTGAGAGCAATGATCACGCTCAATATTATACATTGGGAGTGAAGGATAAATCTTCAACTAAGATAGAGTTATAACGTGTAATATAATTCAATACAGGTACGTAGATGTGATTCAGACTATGTTAAATTCGTGCATCAAATGTTTATTTCCCCATTGAAGTAGAAGAATATTGTGAACCATGCAAATAGCATTAGTTAAAAGATTAGAGCTTCTCAGCATTGCTAGCTGAAGAGATGGAATATTCAAAATAAAAACTGCTGTTTTCTACGGCATGTAATAATAGCATGACAAGTTTGTGTAAGTAGTTTCCTTTATAAAACTGGATGTATAGTTTTATAATGGAATTTTATGCAGATGCAAGATTTCTGACATGTATCTACATTGGTTGTATTCATTGTTGCACACAGGGATATTCACAATTATAGAAACATAGGAAGAGGAGTGGATCATTCAGCCCCTTGTACCTCCTCTGTCATTTAATACGATTATGGCTGATCATATACTTTAATGCTTTTTATCCACACCAATCCCATAACCCTTTGTGCCATTGATAATCAAAAATGTATCGACCACTACTTTAAATATACTCAAAGATTTAAGTTCCTCAGCCCTCTTTGCTCAAGAATTCTAAAATTTTATTGCCCACTGAGTAAAAATATTTATCCTCCTCTTAGTCCTAAGTGTCATCCCCTTCATTTTTCAATTTTGTGCCCTAGTTCTACATTCCCCAATGAGGTCAAACATCTTTCCTACATTTACCCTGTCTATTACTTTAAGTATTTAACAGATTTCAATGAGATAATCTCTCATTCTTCGAAACGAAAGAATACAGGCCCAGTTTACCCAATCTCTCTTAATAGGACAATCTAGCCATTCCCTGGAACAAGTCTGGTGAACAGTTGCTGCATTCCTCCTATGGCAATAATATTTTTCTTGATGTAAGAAGACCATATCTCTAGGTGTAACCAAACTTCTATACAATTGAAACAAGACTTCTCTACTCCAGTATTCAAATCCTTAAATAAAGACTAATATAATAATTAGCTTTCCTAATAGCTTGCTTCACTTACATGTTAGCCTTCAGTGACTCATTGACAAGGACACCTTGGTTCCTTCACACATGTGCATGTATCAACCTCTCACTTTTTAAGAAATACTTTGCATATCTGTTTTTCCTACTAAAGTGGTTAACCTCACATTTTTCCATATTATATTCCATCTGCCATGTTTTAGCCACTCAATAAGCCAGCACAAATGCTCATGAACATTTTTTGTCATAACATAAATTCCTGCTTAGCTTTGTATCATCTGCAACTTTGAAAATAATATATTTGGTCCCTGATTCCAAATCTTTGTTATGTATTGTAAACAGCTGGGAACAGCTTACCCTGGTGGTACCCCACTAGTCACCATCTGCCAACATGAGAATGACCCATTCATTGCTATTCTGTTTTCTGTCTTTTAGCCAATCTTTTACCCATGTCAGTAGATTTCTTCCTACTCTACATCCTTTAGTTTTGCTAACCAACATCCTAAGGTGGACCATATCAAAAGCCCTCTGAAAATTCAATAAGATCTATCAACTTTCCTTTATCAATTTTGTTAGTAATATCCTCAAAAAAATCCAACAAGTTTGTCCAACATGATTTTCATTTCACAAATCCATGCTGACCAGACCCAATCAGATCATTTTAACCCGAGTGTCATTTATCACATCATTTGTGATAGATTGTGATCAGTATTTTGTTTCTAGAAACTTCCCTACTATTGATGTAAAGCTGATGGTCAATATCGCCCTGTTTTTTTCCTCTTTTTCCCTTTCTTAAACAGTAGGGTGATATTTGCAAGCCACCAATTTACTAATTATTCCACAATCCATAGAATTTAGGAAGATAATTGCCAATATGTCAATTATCTCTATAGCCACCTTATTCAACACTTTGGGATGTATCAGAATCCATGGACTTATCAAAGCTCAGCACTATTAATTTCTCTGGTTCAAACTTCTTATTAACAGTAATTTCTTTTAGTTCCTCATTCACCCTAGTCACTTTGATCTCTAATTCTGAGAAATTTCTTGTTTCTTTAAATAAAGGAAGACACAATGTAATAAGTTAGCTTCTCTGCCATTATTTCTATTCCCCATGATAAATTCTCCTGACTCTGCTTTTAATGGACCCACATTCACCTTAGCTAAATATTTTTTGCTTATTTACCTGTAGAAGCTTTCACAATCATTTACACAAACATTTTTGATTTATCTATAAAAGAATGAGTTTATTAATTACAAAATACAAAATGAGTTAGTCACACATGCACATAGATTAGGAATAATAGGTAAATTTAAAAATTGTGATACCTGGGGCTACAGCTGTAACTCCCAACATTATGCATGTTTTTTGCTAGCTTGCATTTATGTTCCATTTCTCCTTTCTTTATCATTTTCTTGGCCCTCCTTTACTGTATTCTAAAAATGCCCAGTCCGCTGATTTATTATTATTTCTGATCTTATAAACCTTATCTTTATTTATATAAGCCTTTTCTTTCAACGTAATGCAGTGCTTAACTTTTTTGCGAGTCATGCTTGACTGATTTTTTTTTGAGTTTTTGCACTTTGAAGGAGTGTCTCGTTGCTGTGAGCTATTTATTATTTCTTCAAAGACTGATCATTGTGTACATACAGTCATACTTCTTAACATATTTTCACAATCCAGCTCAGCTAACTTCATGCTTTCATAATTTCCCTTATTCAAATTTATCAGCCTTGCTTCAGACTGAATGACCTCATTTTCAATCATAATGTGAAATTCTATCATGTTGTGGTCACTCATTGCCTAAAGGTTTCTCCAACGCAATTATTGTGTAATAC
This sequence comes from Chiloscyllium punctatum, assembly GCF_047496795.1. NCBI lineage: Eukaryota > Metazoa > Chordata > Chondrichthyes > Orectolobiformes > Hemiscylliidae > Chiloscyllium > Chiloscyllium punctatum. The sequence continues at coordinate 33,154,978 of NC_092743.1, forward strand.
TAGATCCACCAACACCTCCCTCTAATTGGTTCTTCAACATGCTCTTCTAGAAAAGCATCCCTAATACATTCCAATAAAAATTCATCCTCCACAGCTTTAGTGCTAATTTGGTTTACCCAGTTTCTAAGCAGATTGATTATCAGTGATCACCATGTCACGCATGCTTCAAGCTTCTCTCATCTCATGGTTTATACCAGGCCCCACTTTACCACTATTCACCAACGGCCAAAGATTTTCTGTGTACAATACAGGACAAAATCATAAACTGTTCTATGTTTATGGATTTAGAGTGGTAACATATTCAGCATACATAGGAATACTTATCTTTCCTGTTCTCTCATGTTGAGATTTGTAGGTTATATGCCATAATTCCATTTTAAAAATTCCTGCAGCTGCTCTCCCCATACTCACCTACCTCCCACCAGCCCAGTGTTAAGAGTTACAGTTGTACAAGTTACATTTTTGGACTCACCTCTAATTCTTAATCTATTTACATGTGTGTCGTGGGATGAGTTCATTTCATATTTAGTAGTTAATAAACTCACTTTTTTTTGTTAAATCAACACCATCTGGGTAAATTAGTTCCTTTTAATATATAAATTAGTTTGGATCTGTGAAAAAGGTATCAACAATGGAAAAAGTTCTTTCTAATTCACCATGTAACCAACCAAGGGGTCAAGTGAGTAAAGAAGGGGAGCCAGTTCATCCTTCGTCACCTAGGGGCTTAACAGTTTGACATATCCCATCTGAAGCCATAATGGATTGGCGAACCTTACTCAGCATTTGGTTGTAACAATATTTATCACTCAATCAGCATTTCTTAAAACCCAATTTACATGATCATTATCCTATTGCTGTTAGCACAACCTTGCTGTGCACAACTTGGCTATCATCTTTGCTACATTATAACAAGGAGTGCTCTCAGAAAGGACTTAATTAGCTGTAAAGTGCTTTGGAATGTCCTGAGGTCATGAAAGCTGCTATACAAATGCAAATCTTTTCAAACCTCTGACCGTAGAACCTCAGCTATGAAATTGTGACATTATAGTTCAGCAAATGTAATGTAACTAAAAGGTAGTGCAGTGCATTCTGGGAAGAAACAGATAGCTGTGAGTGATTTCCCAACAGTAATCCCACCTCAGGATTTAGATGACATTTATTATCCTCTTCAATTATGATGTCGCCTGAACCCCTCGGTTATGGATATAAAATTACTCTCTCCTAAAAGATGCTGCCAGCTCTAAAGATGTGGTCTTACACTGTTATATCTGTACAAGGCAGGTGCTATAAACACCAGGGGAGTTTAAAAATAACACATCAACGTGAAAAATGATCCCCTCAGACCACTAAAAGAGCTTAGCTAATGAAATTCATTTTATTGCATTATTCTTTGCACTGTTGCAGCAATGAAACGCATTTAGATTTGAATACAAGCCCATTAATAAGGGAAACAATACAATGCAGAGCAAGTTCTCTTCTTTTAACATCTTAGACAGGCCGTTTGCACTGGCTACTTTTTCCAATCCAATCTCATCTTTTCCCAGCTTCCAGGCCAGGTCTGGAGTAAAGCTTTTTCAGCTATGTTGAGCTCCAACAATGGGAAGGCGATCCCCTGCATACTTATTGTACTAAATTTATAAAGCATCCTTCAAACATATCTTTAATCTCACTGCCCAAAGAATAACTAAGGCAATTAATTCTTCCACACAGTAGTTTCAATCACAAACTCTGAACAGCATCCCGTACTGCAACAAACTGACATCTTTAGTTTTCCTCAAACACGCCTTCCTTATTGCATTATTAAACAAAACTGGCAAATTAATGTAAGTTTTTCTAGAGTTATGGGGATGCAATGTTAAAATCAACACAGTAGCAGTGCACCCCAAACTCCACAATGCAGTTCCTCCATTGACTTTGTCTCTACCATCTTTCCTTTCCTCCTTCCTTCGAGCTTTCCTGGCTACTGCCTGCACCCAATCCTTCCAACTCTTCTATCTTCTCTCGCATTTGCTTCCCATGTTACCATCACTATGCCATTGCTTTGATTTTGATTTTATTTGTTTCAACCGCAGATTCAACTATTTCTGGACAAAGTGAAGTAGCACACATAGTTCCTTTAGAAACCCAAATAAATGCAAATCATATCACTTCTCATACTGTCTTTCTAGCAAGGATGGGTTAAAACATAATTGTTTCTCATAGATTAACCCTGCAATTAATCTGGTTGCTCTCGCCAACATTATTTTGTAATACTAGATCCATCGTAACATGCCTCTATGTTGACATGCCATCAAATAATGCAGGTAAAGACACCATAGTCCAATAGGGCTGCTCTCTTATTAGAGAGAGACAATTGGTGCTGCTTTAACCTGATGGTCACCACGCCTCAGGTGGGAGGTGCAGTTGAAGTTTGACCCTTCATTGTCACCTCAGCTGGTATGGGATTTGAACCTGCACTGTGTGTGTTTCTCTATATTCCAGCCAACTGATCTATCCAATTCCAATGTCAAAAAAAGCATTAAATAACAAAGAAAGGTTGAACAACATACTGCAAACACATTTTAAAAAACTGCATGACCATTAAAATACATAAAAGATGAAGAGTTCAGTGTACCACTTAAGCTCCAGAGAAAATGTTCAACAGACACTTACTGCCTCCTATTTATTGTTCCCTAGATCTGAAGAAAAGTGCAGCCCTTTAACTTACTCTTACAAAACATATCATATACGTTTGTTTTATCCTTTCATAGGATAGAGGCAAGCCTATATTTGTGGCTTATTCTAATGAGGAGAAAGTGAGGACTGAAGAAGGGCTCATGCCCGAAACGTCGATTCTCCTGCTCCTTGGATGCCGCCTGACCTGCTGCGTTTTTCTAGCAACACATCTTCAGCGCTTATTCTAATGACCCTTGAACTGCTAGACCATTTCAAAGGCAGTTAAAGACAGCCACATTCCTGAGAGTCTGAAGTCACACATAGGCCAGACCAAATTTCCTTCTCTAAAGGACATTAATGAAGTAGTGATATTTTACATCAACCAATGGTCAACTCCAGATTTTATTAATTGAATTTAAATTCCATCAGCTGTTATAGTGAGATTTGAACCCAACAGCATCAGCCTGAGCTCTGGATTATTAATCTAGTGATGATCCAACTGTACCATTGCCTCCCCTAATTGCTTAACATTACATTTTGATTTACATTAGCCTAATATGCTGTCCTTTTCAACTGTTGTAATGGGCTTCCACCTTTCATTAAAGTTTTGTCAACTAAAAGAACACTTTGAAAATGCACGTTTGGAATGAAATTAGCCCTAAGCAATAGTAGTTAACGGTAAACAATGATTATCAGCCTGTTTTACATTGTATCTGATTTTCTCTTCCATCAAAGACAATGTTAAGTATTTATTTTGCGCTACCACCGAAGATCCATTTCATCCCAAAATCTTCTGACAACTTACGTCATAATCAGGAGGAACTAGAGGAGCTCCTAGAAATCTGTCTGCTGCTACCAGATGTGGATGTCCAAACACTGGCTTCTTTGGGACATTGCATATAAAATGATCTTCTGTTAAACAATTAAAATAACTTTCCTCCTAAATCATTTAACAACTAAGAAATGATAATTCAGAAGGTGGAAGCAGGTGTTACAGACCTGATGTTATGCATTTAAACTGTACAAAAGGGTGAAGTGGCTTCCTCAGAGTGAAAAACACCTCAAGTATGTTGCTCTCTTGTGCTGACTCTCAGGACAACTTCATGAATGAGCTAGGGATTGATTACATCATATGAAAAGGAGATGTTAAAATACACATGGTCAACATAATATCCTGGATTACTTATGGTCACTTGAGGCCTGATTCAGCACCTAAGGAGTTCAGAATGTACTTGAAGAATCATCAGCAAACATCATTTCTGACATTGTATTGGATGCAAGGTTATTGATGAAATAGATGAAGGTGCTTTGGCTGAAGCAGTTGGCTTTTGTGACACTGTAGTAGTTTCCCTCCCTCTGAGCTAGGTAAGTGTGGAATAAAGTTCCACCTCTTCCAGAAGTATATAATAACATCCCTAGCAGATTGATTAAAATATCTAGGTCTATCCTGAGAAATACCTTCAGGAATGTTTTCAGGCTGTTAAGACCAGAGATAGATGATATTTAGATGTAGATTTGCTCGCTGAGCTGGAAGGTTTATGTTCAGACATTTCATCACCATACTAGCTTCGTCTGGAGGCTCACTGAAGATGTTACCTAGTGTGGTGACGAAATATCTGAACATGAACCTTCCAGCTCAGTGAGCAAACCTACATCCAGAACCTCACTCTGAGCTACAAATCTTCTCAAAACTCGCTAATAGATGATATTTAAGAGGTTCTACAAATAGGCAATTTTATACTTGAGCATGCAATACTTGAAGCTCAGCTCTCGGTCATGCAGAACACATAGCTTTGACAGAATTGAGTTTGACCAATTTTCAGTCAAAAGGAAAGATAAACCAGGAGTCAAAGGTTCTTGGAGAGGATCAGTTTTGCTTTGCCCTGGTCAAACTATAGAGAACTTTGCCATATTCACAATCACTTACTAGTTAAGAAGCCCATATTAACAACATCAACTTGCACTAATATAGTGACTCATATATGGTAAAGCATCCCAAGGGGCTTCATAGAACTACAAAAGTAGCATGAAGTATTTGGTCAAAGAGCCAGTTGTAAAATGATATCTTGAAGAATTCCTTAGATATTGAAGCAGTCCATGTTAACTGCAGCAAGATCTAGACAATATCCAGACTTGGGCTGTTAGTGGCAATTAGCATTCACTCCACACAAATTCCAGACAATAACTATCTCCAACAATAGACAATCAACTACCTCCTCTTCATATTCAATGGTATTACCATTATTGAATACCTTACCGTCAACATCCTGGGGTTTATCATTGACCTGAAACTCAACTGCTGTATCCATATGGGCACCATGGGTAGCATGGTGGCTCAGTGGTTAGCACTTATGCCTCACAACACTATGTCCCGGATTTGATTCCATCTTCAGGCAACTGTCTGTGTGGAGTTTGCACATGCACCGTACGTCTGCGTGGGTTTCCTCTGGGTGCTCCAGTTTCCACTCACAGTCTAAAGGTGTTTGACCTTTGACTCTACTTTTATTCAAACATACAAACATAGAACATGACACTTAGCACTTCAAGCCTGCTCCACCATACATTAAGATCATGGCTAATCTGATTTTAACCTCAACTCTACATTCCTGCCTACCAATGAAAATTTTTCATCCCCTGGGAATCAAGAATCTAGCTATCACTGCCTTAAGAATATCTAAAGATATTGCTTTTTGAGGAAGGGAATTCCAAAGGCTCACACCTGAGGAAAAAAAAATCCTCATCTCTGTCTCAATGGGTGATCTCCTATTTTTAAACTATGTGCCCCAGTTCTAGACTCTCCCATAAGAGGAAACATCCTTTCAACATCTACCAGATCAAATCCCCACAGGACTTTTGTTTCAACTAAGTTACCATTGACTCTTTTAAGTTCCAGAGGATCACCCCAGGACTGGCCTGTTGTCCCAGCTTCTCCTCATAAGGCAATCCTCTCATTTCAGATGGGGTGAAGGGTCGCTAAATCCAAATGTTGACTCTGCTTTCTCTCCACAGGTAGATTGGCCATGCTAGATTGCCCAGAGTATCCAGGCGTGTGCAGGCTAGATTGATTAGCCATGGGAAATGCAGGGTTATAGAGATATGGTAGGGGGATAGGTCTGGGTGAGATGATCTTCGGAGATTTGGTATGGATTCGATGCGCTGATTGACCATCTTCCACACCGTAGAAATTCTATGATTCTATTCTATGATATATAGACACTGACTACGAGAGTAGTTTATGCCACGACGAGTGATTCCAACAACACAAGAAGCTTGACACCATCCAGGAGAAAACAACACTTGAAAGGCACCACATCCACAAACATGCATTCCCTCCACCAGTGATGCTAAGTAGCAGCAGTGTTTTTAGATTTTCAAGAAATTTCAGATGCTCAGACCCTTAGACAGCACCTTTCAAACCTATGATCACTTCCATCCAGAAGGACAAGGACAGCAGATACAGCTAGTTCTGCTAATACACGGTAGTTGTGATCCTGTACGGCCCCACACTCTACAAAATCATGCAATACAGATAAACTTAAAGTGTTGGCGATGTAAATATGTTATAGCCAACACACACTTTAAAAGTTCACGTTTTTGTAAAAGCATTCCCTATTCACCCAACTGCATTACACCCAATTCGCCTTAACAAAAGACACGTTACAGCAGAACTACTTGCATATGGGAACACCAACACCTGGGAGTTCCCCTCCAAGCCACTCATCATTCTGACTTGGAAATATATCACTGTTCCTTTCGTGTCATTGGGTAAAAATCCCTGGAATTCTGGGTCAATCTATAGCATATTGACTGCATCAGTTCAAGAGGCAGCTCACCACCACCTTCTCAAGGGAAACTAGAGGTACCAATAAATGCTAGCTCAGCCAACGACATCCACATCCCTAATAAAACAAAGTAAAAAATAATCCAAAAAGAGACAAAAGCGGAGAAATAAAATAATAATATTGATTGAATCAAGGGCAGTAGTGGAAGAGTTAATTTGGTTATTGAGCTTTTTGTCCAAAAATTGACCCTACTTTTATTCAAACATACCAACATAGAACATGACATTTAGCACTTCAAGCCTACTCCACCATACATTAAGATCACGGCTAATCTGATTTTAACCTCAACTCTACATTCCTGCATACCCCTGAAAATTTTTCATCCCCTGGGAATCAAGAACCTAGCTATCACTGCCTTTAAAATATCTAAAGATACTGCTTTTTGAGGAAGGGAATTCCAAAGGCTTACACCTTCTGAGGAAAAAAAAATCCTCATCTCTGTTTCAAAGGGTGATCTCCTATTTTTAAACTATATCCCCCAGTTCTAGACTCTCCCATGAGAGGAAACATCCTTTCAACATCTACCAAATCCCCTTAGGACTTTTGTTTCAACTAAGTTACCATTGACTCTTCTAAATTCCAGAGGATCATCCCAGGACTGGCCTGTTGTCCCAGCTTCTCCTCATAAGGCAATCCTCTCAATTCAGATGGGGTGAAGGGTCACTGAATCCAAGATGTGTTTTCTCTCCACAGGTATTGCCAGACCTGCCAAGATTCTCCAGCAATTTCTGTTTTTGTCTTTTGCCAAGTATTAGTCTGGTAAACCTTATCTGAACTACTTGCAACATTCTTTCATAAGTACAGTGATCAATACTATACACAGTACTCCAAATGCCATTTCTCCAATGTTCTGTATAACTGAAACATAACCTCCCCACTCTTGCATTCAATTTCCCTCACAATAAAAAATAACATTCTATTTCCTGATTACTTTTTGTACCTGAATACTAAACTATGCTCCATGCACTAGAGCACCCAAGTCTTTCTGCAACTCTGCAACCTCTTACCTTTTACACAAATTTTTAATTTTTTTTTGTCAAAATGGACAATTTCATATGTCCCCATATTATGCTGCATATGCGGCACGGTGGCACAGTGGTTAGCACTGCTGCCTCACAGCGCCAGAGACCCGGGTTCAATTCCTGCCTCAGGTGACTCTCTGTGTGGAGTTTGCACATTCTCCCCGTGTCTGCATGGGTTTCCTCCGGGTGCTCCGGTTTCCTCCCACATTCCAAAGATGTGCAGGTCAGGTGAATTGGCCATGCTAAATTGCCCGTAGTGTTAGGTTAGGGGTATGGGTGGGTTGCGCTTCGGCGGGGCGGTGTGGACTTGTTAGGCCGAAGGGCCTGTTTCCACACTGTAAGTAATCTAATCTAATCTAAACTTATCTATATCCCTATATAGGCTCCTTACGTCCTCCTCACAATTCTCTTTCTAACCTACCGTTGTATCCTGGGCAAGTTAAGCTCCCATTTCTTTGGTCTTTTTATCACTTATATAAATTATAAAGAGGAATATCCCAGCACCAACCCCCGAGATACACTATTCATGACGATTGACATCCTTCTAGACTGACAAAAGCTCTACTTATTCCCACTCTCTGCTTCTCGTTAACCAGCCAATCATCTAACTAAACCTGTAACATCATGAGCTTTTATTTCCCATAATGACCTGCAATGTGACACCTTGTCAAATGCCTTCTTGGGACAATTAGGATACATCCATTAGTTCCATTTTATACGCAGTATAAATTGCATCTTCAAAGAATTCCAATAAATTAGTTAAACTTGATAATTCTACATTGGCTCTGTCTGACTATCTTGAACTTATCCAAGTGTCCTGTTATAATGCCCTTAATAATTGCTTCTAACATTTTAATATAACAGTGTGGCTAATATTATCAGATGTCAAAATATAGATTATAATCAAGAAGGGGTTAACGATAGAACACAGGAAGGTAAGCCATTTCAGGAGGCACACTGGCAACGATAGATCTCTGAATGCCCAGAGGATCCTAAAGGAAGGTTCAAAAGGGATATTGATACAGTCAGTACTGTCATAAGCATTCAGAGGTTTGCTAGTAACTATTTGTAGATAAGGTATGCTGTAGGTATTTTATCTGACCAACAAAAACAAATCTTTCCTTATACATTATAATCCCTCCTTCCTCACAGAAAACATGGTAGAAAAAATGTTTGCTTTAAAAATGTGTTTTAGTAAACAAGTAATTAGCCTTACCTGTCAAACTGCACGACTGATGGAAATATAATGTTGCAAAATGACGGGACACATGAAAACTTCACACATGACCTGACAGAAAGAGAATTTAGATTTTTTAAAATGTATATCTCATTGGTAGAAAAAAGTTTGAAATATTCAATGTACTCAATGGAAATCAAAAGACATGGGGGGTGGGGACGAAAAGGGTTTGCTGGCGAAAGCACAAGCAATATATCAAGTTCAGAGATTTCAGACTTATATTTCAGAATATTGTGCAAATTGCACATTTGGTGTCATGATGGGGCAGTAGGAATCCAATCTTACACCGCATTAAGGACGGATTTCACAGGCTGACAGTCTCCCAGTGCTGAGATCTGTGAGAACAGTTGAAAAAAAACTAAAAAGAATCTAATCCTGCTGACTGGCCAGGTTTTAACTTTCAGAAAAAAAATAGGTTAACCTGAGAAACTTCCTTTGTACTCAGCTTGGAGCACACACTAAGTTATGGGTTAGCTGTGTCTTCCTGGTCATTTTTTGCGTGCTTATCACTGCCGTCTCCTTCCCTCCTTTCTTAGCTTGATGTAAAGATTTGGTCTCATGGTCACTAACAGCCCTTGGTGCCTTCTTGCTGTGTGATTCAAGAGTTTGAATGATAGCAGGCTATTCTGTTTTGGAAACCACAAGGCCAAACCTGATTCTTATCCTCACCCCAGTGGTTTTCATAACTGATCACTGTGAACTGTATCATTGTATAATTATATCTAAATACAATTTGTATGATGCATGATGCACCGAACACAACGAGCAATTTAGCATGATCAATTCACCTAACCCGCACATCTTTGGACTGTGGGAGGAAACTGGAGCATCCGGAGGAAACCCACGCAGAGACAGGGAGAATTGTGCAAACTCCACACAGTCACCCGTGGCTGGAATTGAACCTGGGTCCCTGGCACTGTGAGGCAGCAGTGCTAACCACTGAACCACCGTGCCGTGATGTTTTTTAAATATACTTTTTCAAGCAATCTATTTAATTCCGAGCTTGACTACAGTTGAGAGGGACTCTTGCTGTGCAGTAGCCGTGTTCATACCTCTGGGTCAGAAAGGCTGGGTTAAGAGCCTACTTGCCCCAGAAATGTGTATTAACATGTCTGAACAGGCTGATTAAAATTTTCTCAAATACAGTTGCGTGTCTAACGATGGCTAACTATTATCACTATCTGGATGCAAAGCCCATGGGGCACAAGCTGCTATAGAGATGGGTTTTTGAGGGAAAGAGTCTATAGCAAACCAATAGAGTGCTGGTTTGCAGGTTTCTCAAGATATCCTTGAACTTCACACACAAGTCAGTCTGTAAGAATCTGAAAAAGAAACAGCCAATCCCTTGTTATGCACACAGAATGTTGGTGGGAATTTGCACTTAGACTCATAGAGATGTACAGCACAGAAACAGACCCTTCAGTCTAATGTGTCCATGCCAATCAGATATCCCAACCCAATGAAGTCCCACCTGCCAGCACCCAGCTCATATTCCTCCAAACCCTTCCTATTCATATTTCCATTCAGATGCCTTTTAAATGTTGCAATCGTACTAGCCTTCACCACTTTCTCTGGCAGCTCATCCCATACACATACCACCCTCTGTGTGAAAAATTTGCCCCTTAGGTCTCTTTTATATCTTTCCCCTCTCACCCTAAACCTATGCCTTCTATTTCTGGACTCCCCAACCCAGGGAAAAGACACCTCTGAATCTGCAGCAGCTCCCATACATTTTCATTCTGAAAAGGAATCATTTTCATGAGCCTAAAAAGCTGTCAATTCCCATATCATGACCTCTAAGGCATATCTCAGAAGGTCTATGAATTTATATAGCTTGTTTGCCTGCTCTTAAATTTGAGTATTCCAATTTAAAAATAATCTACATATAGCTTTATTCCTTAAGTAAGATAGTTAATTTATTGTACAACTAATATTAGACGTTACTAAGTAAAAAGTGATAGTTATTTACTAAAATACATATAGAAAGGTGAAATATAGGTACAGAAAAATATATAATTATAAACATGAAAATGAGATCAGTCTCTCTTACTATTACAGGCCTGACTTAAGAGTGCTCTTTCCAACTGAAACTTTGATGTCAAACTTTCGGAGCTTTGATGACTTCTATTGTCAAATAGTTAAGAAATTGTCTACAGCTGGATAAGTAGAACAGATTCTGGGAAGGAGTGAAGGCTCTTTTATTTCACTTTTACGACACTGTGGGTTGTGGCCCTTGTTAGACTGGTTCAGTACAGCAGTCCTTCAGCTGTTTCTGTTTCCTTTGTCTCCCTGATAAGAATTGTTTCTCTGATGTTTTCTTTCGAGCTCATCTTGGACTTCTATTCAAATTGCCAACTCATTGCCTGTCTTACAACAAGCAAGGCATAGTGATTGCTATGTTAAATTCAAATGAGCAATTGCTCCACAAGGAAAATAAATAAATTGTGTTGAAATTACCTGTGTTGTTCTTTTAGTCTCCCGCTCCTCTCAGAACTTTTGAATTCTCACATCTTTCAAATGACCCATTGTCTTGTCCAAATCTCAGTTGAATTCTAAATTTCTCCTTGTGTGATTGGTGCTGAGACAATGTAGTCCAATAGATTTCAAGCCCCTGCTCTAACCAGACAGTCATCTGCTTTGACTTTCGACTTGAAAGGACTTTTGTAACATAATTTTACAGGATGTTTTTTATTCCACGTTATAATTTTAATGTAGAAATATTCCTTTCACAGTTATATTTCTTTAAAATCTGCAGGATCAGAACTACATAATAATAACTGGAATATCTATTGGATTTCTCCAGATCTCCCATTGGAACTTTGGTGGAGATAAACAAAAAACCTAGTAAAAATGACTGTTTCTGCCATATCTTTGGAGTTTCCATCAATCTTTCCCCAATATTGTGGCCAGAAATGAATGCAAAGATTCTGCCTTATTTACATTTATTTATGGAATACAACTAACTAAAGAAGAACCACTGTTATCCTGTTAGCTGCAGTTCTACCATATGAAAAGCACCAACAGAGTAAAAGAGATATGGAAAGTGAGAAAGAGAATAAATAAGAGTAATCATTGCACTGAGACATTATCAGGGCTAAAGCAACCCACTAGTACATTTATCAGTGATGAACAGGTGCCAGGAGTCAGAGAGTGCACTGCACTCGTAATGTACTATAGTTCCTAAAGGAATAGAAAAGTCAGAGTTGATCTTTGGTTAGAAGAATCCAGTTTTGAATGAGCGCTCAGTGACCTTATAAGCAGTAACCAGTCTTCAAATAAATTATAGACAATTTCAGTTCCACAAGCCCCTCAGCATTGTGAGTATAACTTAAAAGGGTTATGCTTCCACTTAAACCAAGGTACAGTAACAGTGTACCTTCGATTCTGTATTTAAGCTAGCAAAACTAAGGCAAATATTTTGTTACTCATCACAAAATTCCATTTGTTGGAAGTTCAAACAAAGGGACTGGATTAACAAGTCAGAAGTTCAAATTCCCAACACTTAAATCTTTCCAGTCCTTAAAACAAATACAGACAATCTGCAGTATTATTAAATAGACATGCTGACCATTGCAAAACATTCTGAAATCTTTGCTTCAAGAAGTGAGACTTTGCACTGAGAGTGAATCTTATTATTTTGGCATGAACCAGTCATTATTTTTTGCCCCAACAATATTTTTCCTTCCCCTCCTTTTCTGGAATAATTGGAGATAATTTTAACATTGAATGATGTTTTATAAGGCAATAGTGTATAGATTAAACTTTATGAATTCAGACTAATTTGCCTATCCATTGATGTCAATGAAAAGCGTGATCAGCTAAGGTGCATTTCTTTTAAAAAATGATTCATGGGAAGTGAGCATCACTGGCTAGACCATGATTTATTTTCCTAGTTGCTCTTGAGAAGGTAGTGGTGAGATGCCTTTTTGAACCATACCATGACAATCCGTTGGCTAATTCAGCACTGGATATTGGGTTTATTTCAATACAGGTCATTCTCCTATAACATGGGAATTCACTGTAATGTGACTGGCGAATTGGGAACACTATTTCAAAAGAATGAAATTTTAAAATGTGTGTTGGCTGTAATATGATTACGTCGCCAACACTTTAAGTGCTATTTCTAAAGCGAGATTTTTCTATAATGCGGGATTGCACAAAAATGCAACCATTGCATTACAGAAGAACTACCTGGATTACTTTCAGAGGCATTTTGTATATTTAACAGTCAAATGACACTAGAAGAAAATATTTTTAAAAAGGCTTTTTCAGGATGTCCTGGAGCCTTTACACTCAACAAATTACTTTTTAAAGTGCATTCATTAGTTGCTATGTAGATGAACAACAAAAGCCTTCATCAAGGATGAAGTCAATAGCTCATGAATCTATTAGCAGGGATGGAATTGTTGCCAGGAAACTGTAAGAACTCACTTTCTGGCTGTTCCTCAGCTTGACTTACCACCTCAAACAAGAAATGATGAGCTGAACTTTCATGTGAAACGATGTCGGAAATTGGGTGACAGCATTAAAATCAGCAAACACTGCTTGTCACTGGCCACTTGAGTCTTTCCTTTCTTCCTGAAAAAAAGGGAGAATACATTCGAGCCTGAGTGTCCCTGGAGAGGGAGACGCGGTGTCTACTAACACCTTTGAGCTGTTCAGAGAGTGTTGGGCACTGCAGGGAGTGGAATGTATTATTTCCCCCTCCAACTCTATTTGATTTAATCCCTGCCCTCCCCTTCACTGCTTGATCATGCAGCAATTAAAAAGAAAAAGAAAAAGAAAGAAAAAAAATTAAGGTCAGCAAATGCGGCAGAGCAACGGCAGCCAACTTCAACCTGACTTGCAGCAGTCTGTAGCTGCACAGCAGATGGATCCCAGCAGGTAGTGTGGCTATCACAGAAGATGTTACCTAGAAAACCGTCAGCAGACAAAGGCTCGTTTTTGGAAAGCTTATTGATTCTTTTGCACAAGGTCCACATATCACTGGCAAGGCCAGTAATTGTTTCCCATCCCTAACAGCTTCTCAATGGTTTGCTGAGTCTTTTGAGGCATTTCAGTCAGCTACATTTCTATGGATGGGGAATCATTTGTAGGTCAGATCAGGTAAGGACAACAAATCACATTCCCTAAAATACACTAGTGAACCAGATGGCATTGCAAACAATCACAATTATCATTACTGAGATTAGTTTTAAATTTCAGATTATTAAATGAATTCAAATTGCATTTGCTGCTATGGTGGGATTTGAAACCACATTTTTTTATAGTTTAGTGACACAATGCCACCATTTCTGCCATGGTTCTTCCATGATGTATCTCAGTGCACAATCTCTGGACTTCAGATCAAGTAGTTCCAGACATTCGCACACTCCTGAAAGGATGTGTCTTGGGACCTGGTGATCACAGGGTACGAGTGGTTAGCAAAGTTAGCACTGCCTCTAATACTTATTACATCTCTATTCTTCCAGGGTAATGCTGTCGTTATATACGTTATCTCCAAATCAGTTCTTCCTTTATATGTCAGCAATATCAGACGGGTTGGCAATTATATTAATTTTTTCACCACATGTGTCAGTCAGAAAGAGCCAAGATGTGGAGGTGCCAGTGTTGGACTGGAGTCATAGGGTCATAGAGATGTACAGCATGGAAACAGACCCTTCAGTCTAACCCGTCCATGCCGACCAGATGTCCCAACCCAATCTAGTCCCACCTGCCAGCACCCGGCCCATATCCCTCCAAACCCTTCCTATTCATATACGCATCCAAATGCCTCTTAAATGTTGCAATTGTACTAGCCTCCACCGCATCCTCTGGCAGCTCATTCCATATACGTACCACCCTCTGCGTGAAAAAGTTGCCCCTTTGGTCTCTTTTATATCTTTCCCCCCTCACCCTAAACCTATGCCCTCCAGTTGTGGACTCCTCCACTCCAGGGAAAAGACTTTGTCTATTTATCCTATCCTTGCCCCTCATAATTTTGTAAACCTCTATAAGGTCATCCCTCAGCCTCCGACACTCCAAGGAAAACAGCCCCAGCCTGTTCAGCCTCTCCCTGTAGCTCAGATCCCCCAACCCTGGCAAGTGGACAAGATCAGAATTCAGATGACACCAGGTCATAGTCCAACAGGTTTATTTGAGATTGCAAGCTTTTGGAGAGTTGACCCTTCGTCACTTCACCTGACGAGGGGGCAACGCGTTATAGTCCAAAATATTTTGACTATAAGGTGGTGTCATCTGACCAAGTCAGAAATAGCAGGGAATTGGCTTTGCAGCCATGGATGGTTTCCCAAAGGTGGAAGACATCATTAATGACACACATGTGGCAATATGAGCAGTGCACAGAATACCAGCCAGGAGATTCCTGAATTAATGTGTAACAAGTGCACAACTACAAAACTATCTTTATGAAGCTGTGTGCATGATTGTCTGGCTGGCATTCCAAATTCCTTGATCACTTTGCATCTAAATGAATTTCAGGGGTCGCATCAAGGTGATCAAGGCTAGCTATTGTAGCTAATAAAACCTCTAATTTTAGAGCTCTCCCAGAGGTTCTATAGCGAGAGTTCTGAAGAAGACATATTGAACTCAAAATGTTAATTCTATTTCTCTCTCGACAGATGCTGCTAGACCTGTTGAGCTTCTCCAGCACTTCCTGTTCTTATTTCAAAATTACCTCATCTGTTGAGTGTATTAGATGCTCTGAAATTATAAAAGATGCTTTTAAGGCAAGTTATTTCCTTGTTTACAGATTTCTAACTGTCCTTCTGCAGAATTCTACCCATCTCTGTCACACATAATAAAACTTTGAGAAGATGTGAGTTTGAGAAGTCTTCATCATTTCATAAAGTTATCTAAAAAGGGGAATTCATGCTAATTTACAGCACTGAAGTATTAGCGAGAAAAGGTTGTGGGGGCTGGTCTTGTTGAGGGCAGTTGCTTCCATTTGAAAATTCCATGAAATGAATTTAGCAAAAGTGATTTTTCACTTTTTCTCTTCATAAAATTGATTAAAATATCAGCATTTTGTCCCAAAATGTGCTGCCCCAGCAATACACACTTTCCATATTTCAACTGCAAATCACCATTCTGGTTTTGATATCCTGAACCAGCATTTTGGGTTAGCTGTTTTAGGGCGAAAAAACATCCCTTCACTTAGACATTTAGAATTATTTGCTTTTTCTATTTTCTTTTATTCCTGATGCTCTGAAAGTGTGTGATTCCTGCAGGGATCAGGTGATTATTTGTGGAGGAAATTGACTGTGGAGTATGGCACCTCTGGGGCCCTATGTTGCAGTCAGTCACAGCACCAAGGAAACACACAGGCCAATTCATCACCCTGTCAAATGCGTGACAGCTCTTCATAAATACACTACAATGAGCCATGCAGCCAGCTCAATAAGCACAAAAGCCGTCCTCATCCCAAGCAATTTAGTAACTTTTGAGTTTTCTCTGTGAATAAATGGGGGAGTGAGATAGAACAGGAGTCTGTTAGTACATGTGAGCAAGCTTCAGATTCAAATCGATAATTTGGACGCAAATGGTTATTTCTTGAAACTTTTGCAAAAACATAAGCAATGAAAAGCTCAAGCTGGTTTCTCAAGCTGGTTTTTATTAGAATGTTTCAAGTAAATGTTGAATTCTTATTCTCTGAATTACGTTTTCTATGCTGTAAATATATATTTTCATTTAATTTTCTTTCTTCCCTGTCTCACTTTTCTCTCTTTCCACCTATAACAGTTAACTCTCTCGATATTTGCCGGTCTCTCAGTTTCTGGGTAAATCTTTTGATGAGCAGTGTTCATATGTGAGTACTCATCACATTTACATTAGTGTGCTTGCTAACTATTGTTGTGAAATGCCTATTTAAATAGATTTACAAGGTACAAAGGGATTAATTTACGTCTATCAGTAATTCATAAAGAAATGCTGGCCAGAAAATATCTCCTATTATTCTTTCTCTCTCCCTCTCTCACACATTGCTTTGTTAATGCTCTCCTACTGAGCTCATATAAAACTCCTTTGGCTATTTTCACTTCTTTGATTTCATGCTACAACATTACTTATTAGATAGAGTTCTCAGGAGTAAAGGGATCAAAGAGAAGGCAGGAACAGGTTATTGATTTGGATGATCATCCATGATCATATTGACTGGTAAAGCTGACTCAAAGGACCAAAAAGAAAAAACAAGGACTGCAGATGCTGGAAACCCAATTCTGGATTAGAGTGGTGTTGGAAAAGCACAGCAGGTCAGGTAGCATCCAAGGAGCAGAAAATTCAACGTTTCGGACAAAAGTCTCTCCAAGTCTCTCTCTTGTGCCCGAAACATCGATTTCCCTACTCATCGGATGCTGCCTGACCTGCTGTGCTTTTCCAGCACCATTCTAATCCAAATCAAAGGACCAAAAGGCCTATATCTGCTCCTCTTTTCTATGTTTCCATTTTTTATAACTACATAAGACTGTGGAGATCCAGCCACTGAATGTATCTATAATGCCTATCTTTTTGGCTTTATTTCTTATTTCCTTACTCAGACTATGCATATCTGAAAGGTAGTGCTTTTTCTTCTGTATTTCCTCTATTTTTGTTGTACTTAAAATTTGTACCTAGGTACTTTGTACTTTGTTGGCAACATTGTACACCTTTCACTGTATTCCTGGTCTTTTGTAACTTGAGTACTGAATACATGACAAAAAAAAAACTAATTCTAATTCTGATTTTATATTTGTGAAAAAAATAGATGACTAGATACTAAAGGCATGGGTGTCAGGAGTGATGTGGGTATAGGAGAAAGCAAGAATATTGAATTGAATTGAATTTATTGTCACGTGTACCGAGGCACAGTGAAAAGCTTTGTCTTGCGAGCAATGCAGTCAGATCACAGAGTTAAGTAGCATAGATATGTAAATAACAGGTAAACAGCCGCAAAAACATAACCAAAAAAAGCGAATGTTAAGAGTTTGTGAGTCCATTCAGTATTCTAACAACAATAGGGTAAACTATTTCGAAACCGGTTGGTGCGTGTGTTCAGGAATCTGTACCTTCTCTCCAATGGTAAGAGATTGTAGAAAAACATTGCCAGGATGGGATGGATCTTTGAGAACGCTGGTGGCCTTTAATTGACTTTAGGCCTGGTAGATGGATGCACCCAGAAGCTTGACACTCTCTACTTGTTCCACCTCTGTGCTGTTAATGTGTAGGGGGTTATGAGTCACATCTCGCTGCAAGTCAATAATAAGTTCCTTGGTTTTGCCGGCATTGAGAGCTAGGTTGTTCTCAGTGCACCATTTTCCCAGATCTTCCACGTCCTGTCTGTAGTCTGTTTCATCGCCATCTGAGATTCAACCGACTATGATGGTGTCATCAGCAAATTTGTAAATGGCATTAGTCTGGCATTTGGCGATACAGTCATGGGTATACAGTGAGTTCAGTAGGAGCCTGAGTACACATCCCATGGAGGAGGGGGGGTGGGTGTCATCAGTGTTGAGTGTTAGTGAGAATGAAATATTGTCCCCAGTCTTCACTGATTGTGGCTTATGGGTCAGGAAACTGAGGATCTAGTTGCAGAGAGTGAGGCATAGTCTGAGATCACTAAGTTTAGCAATCAGTCTTGAGGGAATAGTAGTGCTGAAGGCTGAACTGTAGTTAATGAGTAGGATTCTTATGTAGCTGTTCTTGGTGTCAAGGTGTTCTATGGAGGAGTGAAGAGCAAGTGATATGGCATTTGATGTGGATCTATTCATCCAATAGGCAAATTGGAGTGGGTCAAGAATAGTGAGGAGGCTGGAGTTGATTATTGCCATGACCAGCCTTTCAAAGCACTTCATGACCACAGAAGTTAGGATCACTGGGTGGCAGTCATTGAGACATGCTGAATGAGCCTTCTTAGGCACAGGGATGATGTTGGCCCTCTTGAAACAGGCAGGGACAGTGGCCTGCCTCAGGGAGAGGTTGAAGTTGTTTGAGAAGACCTCTTCCAGGTGATCTGCACATGCTGTGAGTGCGCAGCCTGGCACTCCATCTGTCCTGTCACTTTCCTTGGATTTACATGAAAGAAAACTGATCTGACCTCTGATGCAGTGACTGTTGGGATAGGTTCATCAGGACTTGTTGGAATAGGCATTACTTCTCCACTGAAATTCTGCTCAAAGTGAGCATAGAAGGCGTTGAGACGATCTGGGAGGGATGTTGAGATATGTTGGACTAGAGGATCAAGCATGATCGTATTGAATGATGGAACAGGCTCAATGAGCTGAATGGCCTATACTTGATCTTATTTCCATGTTTCCATGATCAGTGCTGTGGTATCAGCTATTTACAACCAATATTAATAACTTAGATAAAGGTAGTATATAAGTAGTGACATTAATTGGCTGCAGATCGTTAACTAAAATTCTGGGGACCTCAGTAGGAGATAATATAAATCATCCAGCAGGTAATTCTGACTGAAGATGGTAGCAAGTGATTTTTTTAGTCTGTGCTGTGTCCACACCTCCCATCACTGAGATTGGGAAAACTTGTGAATCATCCATCTCCTGTTAGTTATTTGAATATCTTCCAAAATCCACGGCTGGATTTGGCAGACTGCAGAGTTTAGATCTGATTCACCGTAGGATCTCTCAATTTTATCTATCGCATGCTGCTTCCACTATTTGGCATGCATGGACTCCAGCCCATACTGTAACTTAATCTGATTTTTTTTAATTTTTAGGGATGTCAGGTGCTGCTTTTAGCATGCCTTCCTATACTCTTCATTGAAGTGTTGATATCTTGACTTTGTGGTAATGTTACAGTGAAGGCCATGCAAAACCATGAGGTTATAGATTGGGATTGAATGCAATTCTGCTATTTGCCTACAGCATCTCATAGATCCCAACTTTGAATGGCCAGATCTGTCTAATATAGTATGATCGTGGTGTCATACACTTAATGTGAAAACAGATGCATTTGAGCTGGTCATTTGTTATGTGCAAAATGTTACAGTTTAAAAAATGATATAATATCAGAGATTTAGAAATATATAATCTAATCAAGCAAAGTTAGTATAGCTTCCTCAAGAGGAAGTCTCCCCTGAAAAATTTATTTAAATTCTTTTAGGAAATAATAAGCAATCTCGACAGAGGAGAACAAGAATTCCAAGCAATCGATTGGGATAGTGGACTCTCTAGTCAGAGGCACAGACAGATGTTTCTGTGGATGACGGCGAGACATCAGAATGATTTGTTTCCTCCCTCGTGCCAGGGTCAAGGATATTTTGGAGAGGGTGCAGAATAATGTCAAAGGGGAGAGTGACCAGCAGGGCATCATTGTACATGTTGGTACCAATGACATAGCAGGAGAAAAGGACAATGTTCTGAGGAGTGAATCAGCTTTTTACATGCAGAGGTTGATGCGTGTATAGAATGAGGTGCCAAAGGAGTTGGTGGAGGCTGGTTTAAAATGCATTTGGATTGGTATCTGAATTGGACTGGTTTAGAGGCTAATGGGCTAAATGCTGGCAAATGAGAGTAGATTAGTTTCAGATATCTGGTCAGCGTGGACAACTTGGGCGAAGGGTCTGTTTCCGTGCTGTGACTCCAAAAAGGTGTAATATATTTGGATTTCCAAAATTTATTTGATAAGATAATGCAAAAGTGGTTGCTTAATTTGATAAGAGCTCATGTTGGTGTTAATATAGTAGCATAGATAGAAATTTGGTGAACTAGTTGAAGACATGGAGTTGGGATAAGGGGGGCATTTTCAGAATGGTAATCTGTAGTTAGTGGAGTGCCATAGGGATTAGTGATAGGGCCACATTATTTACATTATATATTAATAACCTGGAAGAGGGATATGAATATACTGTTACCAAATTTACAGATGACACTAAAATAGAACTGGTCTTTGATGTGTACAGCTACTTGATAAAGTGGCTATTGTGGCCTGGAAAACCAGAAAAAAACATAGTTTAAATGAAAAGGTACTGCCATATAATCCATAGGGAAACTGACTTTAAAATAATTAAATTGAACTTGTGTGTTGGGAGGAGGGTGTTAAACTTAAAATAATCTCTATTTTCTTTAGGAGTTGGAGAATAAGGGGTAAATACTTAAGAAACTACCACATGATGGATACAAGTGAAGGGAGTGCTAGCGAACCTTTTAAGTCTGCGCTGCTATATTTGGAGGTACTATAATCAGCTAAGCATGAGCCAAAGTCCTTAATGGATAATAGAATAGTTTCAATGCAGAATGAGGGAAGAGAGGGACAATTCGATGTAAGAAAAAAAGAAAGCAAAAGACAAGAGACCAAGGTGGAGATACTTGCGTCATTTGGAAGCCTAAGATCTGCTTCCACCTCACTGAGACAACTATGATAGGAAGTTCTATATATAACATTACAGTGCTGATGGTATATATCTCCATGTACTCTTCTTTAAATTTGTCACCCAATTTTCCTTCTGTCACTAAACCACAGATCAATCCTAGAAAGGACCAGAACCTTGAAATTGCATCTGGTTAAAATGGTCCAGCCAAACCAAGAAGAAATTCAAAATCTAGGAGACCCTGCCTGGTATGAGCTAGTGTGTAATACCAGTTAGATCACATGGCTGAGGATGTAGGCCTAATGTTTAGTTGCCACTCAAAGCTTGATATTAACATTTCTAGTAGCTTTATTGTGTCATTTGCATTATATAATTGAGAAAATTGAGAACCAATCCTGTACCTCAGAAATAGTTAAAAATTACCTATGATAGGTCAATGATGATATTTCTTTTTATGAATTCATGGGATATGGATGTCGCTGACTGGCCAGCATTTATTACCTGTACCTATTTACCTTTGAAGGGAATTCCAGGATTTTGACCCAGCAACAGGGAACGAATGATAGTATATTTCCAAGTCAGGACGGTAACTGGCTTGGATCTTACAGGTGCTGGTGTTCCCATGTATCTGCTGCTATTGTCTTTCTAGAGGGAAATGATTGAGGGTTTACAAAGTGCTATCTAAGGATCTTTAGTGAACTTATGCAGATTGGAGCTTATAACTTGTATATAGCACACATAGCTGCTGTTGAGCATTGGTGGTGGACAGAATGGACGTTTGTGGGTGTGGTGCCAATCAAGCAGCTGTGTTGTCCTGGATAGTGTCAAGCTTCTTGAGTGTTGTTAGAGTTGCACCCATCTGGCAAGTCCATCATACTCCTGACTTATGCCTTGTAGATGATGGACAGGCTTTGGAGAATCATGAGGTAAGTTACCCATAGGGTCATAGAGTTGTACAGCATGGAGACAGACGTTTTGGCCCAAACTGGTCCATGCCACCAAAATATTCATCAACGCTAACACCATTTCCCTGCACTTGGCCCATATCTTTCTAAACCTTTCCTATCCATGTATTTGTCCAAATGCCTTTTAAATGTTGTTAATGTACCTGCCTCAACCACTTCCACTGGCAGCTCATTCCATGTGCATACCACCTTCTGTGTAAAAAGGTTGCCCCTCAGGTTCTCTTTTATTCTTTCCCTTCAAACCTTAAACTGATACCTTCCAGTCTGTGATCCCTGAATCCTGGAAAAAGATTGAGTGCATTCACCTTATCCATGCCTCTCATGATCTTATACATTTCTTTAAGACCCCTCCTCAGTCTCCTACACTCCAAAGAAAAGGTTTCCACATGGTAGGCTGCTCTGGAAAGTTTGATCAAAAGGAATCCAAGGACAGCTGGAAAATTGGATACACAACTGGCTTGATGGTAGGAAGCAGAGGGTAATAGCGGAAGGTGCTTGTCTTAGCTTGTCCAACCTCTCCCTATAACTCAGACCGTTGAGTCCTGGCAATATCCTTGTAAATTCCTTTAGCACTCTTTCCAGTTTAAAAACATCCTTCCTATAGCAAGCTGACCAAAACTGAACACAATACTCCAAGTGCACCTCACCAACATCCTGTACAACTACAACGTAATTTTCCAACTTCCCAATGTGCCAGTGTATCAAAAGCCTTCTTCACTGCCCAGTCTACTATGACTCCACTTTCAGAGAACCGTGCACCTGAACTCCAAGGTCCCTCTGTCCCACTACAATCCTTAAAGCCCTACTATTCACCATGAACCTCCTGCCTTGATTTGACTTTCCAAAATGCAAGACCTCACAATTATTGAGGTTAAGCTCCATTTGCCATTTCTCAGCCCACTTCCTCAGCTCATCAAGGTCCTGCTACAATTTTTGATAACCTTCCTTACTGTCCACAATACCTCCTATTTTAGTGTCATCTGCAAACTTATTAATCATGTCTTGTACCTTCATATCCAAATCATTGATATAGATAACAAGTAGCAATGGGCCCAGCACCGACCCCAAGGCACTCCACTAGTCACAGGCCTCCAGTCCAACAAGCACCCTTCCACTATTACCCTCTGATTCCTACCATCAAACCAATTGTGTATCCAATTTGCTATCTGTCCCTGGATTCCATACACTCAAACCTTCCAGAGCAGCCTACCATGTGGAGCCTTATCAAAGACCTTACTGAAATCCACACAGACTATGACTACTGCCCTGCCCTTGTCAACCTTCCTGGTCACTTCATCAAAGAACTCTAACAAGTTTGTGAGGCATGATCTCCCATGCACAAAGCCATGCTGACTATTCCTAATCAAACCCCGTCTTTCCAAACGCATGTATATCTTATCTCACCACAGTATTTCTAGTGTCAGACCTGCTCATGTCGTTTATTGTTCATATTGTAAATAAATTGTATTGATTTGGCAAATCCAGTTGAATTTCTGGCAAATGGTAACCTCCCAGGATGTTGATAGTGGGAGATTCAGTGATGGTAACACCATTGAAGTCAAAGGATGGTGGTTAGGCTGTTCCGATTGGAAAAGGTCATTGTTTGGCACTTAAGAGGCATCAATGTTGCTTGCCCTTTGTCAGCCCAAGCCTGGATATGGTCCAGATCTTGAACATAGACTGCTTTAGTATCTGAGGAGTCATTAAAAATGCTGAACATTGTGCAATCTTCAGAAAATTTCTGACTTTATAATGGAGGGAAGCTCATTGATAAAGCAGCTGAAGATGGTCAGGCCTAGGGCACTAACCTGAGGGAGTGCTGCAGAGATGTCCTGGAGCTGAGATGACCAACATCCAACAATCACAACCATCTTCTTGTGTGCCAGATATGACTCCATCAGCAAAGTTTTGTTAGGGCTCCTTGATGCCACACTCAGTTGAATGCAGCTTTGATATCAAGAACTGTGACTCTACCTTACCTCAGGAATTCAGCTTTTTTTGTCCAGTTCTGAACCAAGGCTGCAATGAGGTCTAGAGCTGAGTGGCCCCAGCTGAACTGGGTATCACTGAGAAGGTTATTGCTGAGCAGGTACTGCTTGATAGCACTGTGGATAGCATTTTCCATCACTTTACTGATGATCACGAATAGACAATAGGGTGATAAATGGGCAGTTTTGGGTTTGTCCTGCTTTTTACATACAGAGCATACCTCAACAATTTTCTACATTATTGGGTAAATGCCAGTGTTATAACTGTACTTGGCTAGGGGAGCTACAAATTCTGGAGCATGAATCTTCAATACTATTGCTAGAATGTCGTATGGGCCCATAGCCTTTGCAGTACTTAGTGCCTCCAACAGTTTCTTGATTCGCGTGGAGTGAATCAAATTGGCTGAAGAGTGATATCTGCTGGGGACCACTGGAGGAGGCCGAGATCAAAGGGGGGCACTGTTGAATATTTCCTGGAAATTGCTACATAGCATGATAATCCATTTCACAGTTATCACTGTCATAGTTATCTTGCCAAAGTTTTAGCATATGAAAACCAAGGGAAGAATCACAAAAATCACAATGGTCACAATGCTGATTGAACTATTGTCAACAATTTATCTAGTGCCAAATTAAACCTACTATCGGTGTGCTTTTTTTGAACACAGGAAGCATTTCTTCCTGTGTTCAGGAAAAATGGTAAATATCCATCAGAAGAAGGCAGGCAAGGGGATAGCAATAACCTAATGTCATGAGTGGCTGCCTCATAGCCATTGGCTAAAAGAGTTCAGACAGCACAGTTTGATACAGCACAAGTTACGTGGTCTTAGCAATATGATATAATGATAAGTGCTCGAGGCAGAGGTTGGCTTTCAGAGAAGCATTCTCATCAGCAGACCAAATCAGCCATCAGGTGGATCTCAAAGTGCAGTCTTTGTCGAGCAGTCCTCATCAGGCAGATGGAAGATAGACAAAATAAATTACATGAAGGCCCAAAGGAGAGTCCCCTAACATCTCAGCTGGAACGCAGGATGCTGCCCTTACAACATTAATGAGACTGAAACATTCTGAGCCAACAGCCTGTTTGTGCTCTTGTATCAATGAACCATCCATAATTGCAAAGGTTGTATACTTTCTTTATCTAATTAATTAATGTATCATGCTGCTTCTTCACAACCTTAATAAACTATCAGAAAATTACTTACAAATCATCAACTCCCTAAATTAGCTAACTCTGATTGTGAACCCCCGAAAGCCACTGAGGGCTAGCACTATGAGATTTGTACTGCGTGACTGATTTTCCTACCTATGTTACACTGGAGTGAGTGCCTGTTAACTGACCAGTTTGATTGACAATTCCAAGTGGTTATAGAATCATGCATGATTTGTCAGAGTAAGGTTTACATATTTAAGTGCGATGTTGGTTTTCATAAAGGATTTCATTAAGTACTAAAATACCATGTTTGCTTTTGTAAGAAGTTAGTTGAAGAAATTTAATGTTATTCACGATCGTGGAATGGGTTAGCTCAGTTGATTGGATAGCAGAGTAACACAAATGGTATGGGTTTAGTTAATGGGCCCAGCTGAGGTCAACATGAAGATCCCACTTTCCCAACTGCACTGCTTGCCTGAGAAGTGGTTAACCTCAGGTTAAGCCACCACCAGTTATCTCTGTTTACTGAGAGATCAGCCCTGCAGTCCTCTGGAACTATGGTGACTTTACCTTACATTTTATTTTGGTTTACCATACCATTTCTATTTAGAACTAATGTCATCTCTGGACTTCTCTGGGTTAAATCAGACATTTCAGATATACAGCAGACCAACAAAAGTATAACAATCAGCACTGGTTCACCTGCTAAAGTATCCATTCTTTGTGCCAGAGGCACACAATGGGTCTAATTCTCCTGCTCCTTGGATGCTGCCTGACCTGCTGCGCTTTTCCAGCAACACATTTTCAGCTCATGCTAAGGAAGTTCTCAAGACTTCTTTGGCAATAACCTCCTGAACCTACAACTCCTACAACATAGTAGAACAAATGCAGCAGGAGCATGGTAATGCAATCACATCCAAGTTTCTCCAGGTCATACACCATACTGATGGACATGTATTATCATTCCTTCATCATCAGTGGATACTTGTAATAGTTAATAAATGCTGGATGTATTGGTACCCAGTGCATTTACGTCCCACCATTCTGTCATCACCTTCTCCTTGCATTTCCCAACAGCCCTTATCTTTCTCCCTCAACTCCCTGACACATTTCACCAATGGTTGATATGTTTTTGGCTTCACTGCTTCCTTGTCCCTTGGATATATGATGGAGCTTACGTTTCATCAGCAGATCTGCTATCATTAAGTGGAACTGTTTGTTTTGTTGAGAAAACAAAGAGAATTGGAAGAAGCCTTCTTCTGAACTTTCTGTGAAAGTCTAGTTGAGTAGGTAGCAAAAAAGAATTAAAATGATCACTCACTCACACAGATGCATCAAACAGAAAAAAATAGCTCAGGAAAAAATAAATAAAACATGGGAAGACAGACCCCCTCAATGGACTACTTAGGGAGAGTTTATTTATCACTGTCGGCATTGAGCAAGTTCTTGAGCTGTCAGAGTGGGAGGGCAGACAATGAGATGCATTCATTGATGAATGAGGCATGTTGATGGGCCAGGCCCCTGGGACCTGGATCCCAGCATGGGACTTTCCATTTTATTGCTATCCTATAGTGAACCTAAAAGTGTTCTTTATTTCAGCACGTGTCTACTGGAGAATCATATTGAAATTTGTGTCTGATTCAGCTTCAGCTCAAAGCTGACAAGCTCAATCCTGTTTTCTTTCGTACTCTGGGACTCGACTGTTTTTCAGTACTGAGAGGTCACTATTCATTGACACCTGGTGCTGCATGTTTGGCTTGACATTGTTTCACATACAGCAGCACATCCTAACAATTGAGTGAGTTAACTGCAATTGAAGAGTTGTCATTTGAATCATAGAATCATACAGCACAGAAGAGGCCCGTCAGCTCATCGAGTCTGCACTGATAAAAGTACAGCAAATCTACACTAGATCCACTTTCCAGCTCTTGGCTTATAATCTTGGATGTTATTTCATATCAAATATTCATCCGAGTACATCTTAAAGATTGTGAGGTTACTTGCCTCAACTACTATTCTTCTAGACTGTACGTTCCCAGACCCCTACCACCTTTTAGGTGAAAAACACTTACCTTAAATCCCCTCTAAACTTCCTGTCTCCTTTAAAATTATCGCCCTTGTTATTGACCCTCTAATGACTCGCCTATTCACCCTGTTTATGCCCCTCATAATCTTGCACACTCCTATCAGGACCCCCTCAACATTCTCTATTCCAAAGAAAAAAACTCAAGTTTATCCAGCCAGGATGCTCTATCCAGGCAACATTCTGATGAATCTCCTCTGCACACTCCACTGCAATGACATCTTAAGGAATCTGTGAATGGATAAGTGAATAGAACAAATCATTAGTATATGTTCTTATGTCTTTATGCTCAGACAAATGCAGCAGTGGTTATATTTCATGCAAATACCCCTCTTGTATGATGTCAGAACAAGAGTGTACATATTTATGTGAACATTACATCAGTGTTTTGTGCACTTTCTTTAAAAGGGGCTTATAAGAAAGCTTGAGACAAGAAATAATTATTAGTGTATCTGCAGACAATGTTGAGTTTGTTGCATTATTGGTCATCTCCAAACAGTATTAGCCATAGGCTGGGAGCAGCTTCTCAGAATGGTGTGTATCGTGAGCTAATCAGTTCTAAAGAGTAAAGATTTCCTTTAAACATAAGAGGGCAAACTTTGGAACTAACTGTTGCAGTAATGTCTGATTGACTCTCCATCTTCCATACTGCATAAATGTTGAGAAGCATTTACTTATGTGTTCACACATTCCCCAACTGTCCTAGGCACAATCTTAGGATCGGGCTAAGCAAGCTACAGTGAGAAATATGGGATAATCAGGTGAGATGTGGGACAAGACCTTTCTCAGGCCTAATTTGTTCACAGTTTCAACCGGCATCCTGGACATCAAGACAAGATTGTCGTGAGGAAGCAAAGAGATACTGATTGAGGGATTTGGTAATTGTGAACAGCCTCATTAACAATGTACCTCATTACATTAATATGCATTTTCTTATTCCTCTGTTATCAAAAACTCATGGTGCCTCTCCAATCCACTGATAGGACACATTTGTACTGTAAAGCTGCACTTCAGAGTACACTGCAGCTAGCATTGGAATATAACTGCAAGGACACTTTGCTGGCAGGGACAGGCATTGCATCAAGCTCAGGGAATTGAGCAGGCTGCGATTCAAGGCTGCTCATTTGTTCTCTGAGTGCTCACTCAATTAGCATCTACGAGCATGCACACAGCAGCCCTGGAAAGGCACAGCAGGTCAAGCAGCATCCAACAAACAGGAGAATAGTCTTTTTAGGCATAAGCCCTTCATAAATAGAAAGATGGGAGTGGGCTGAAAGTAACTGGGAAATCGATTGGTAGATGAAGGTGGGGGCGTGATAGTCTTAGGTTGCAGGGGAGAGTGGAGTGGATATGTAAGAAGGAAGAAGGACAGGTAGAACAGATCAAGAGGGTAGTGCCGAGTTGGAGAGTTGAATCTGGGATGAGATGGTGGAGCAGGGGAGATAAGGAAACTAGTGAAGTCAACATTGATGCCATGTGATTGAAGAGTCCCAAGGCAGACATTGGGTGTTTGGATTTGGCGGTGGAGAAGGCCGAGGACTTGCATGTCCTTGGCAGAGTGGGAGGGGGAGTTGAGGTGGTCAGTCACATGATGGCAGCCCTGCCTTGCCTTGCCTTTTAGCATGATGATGCTTCAGCCAAATCCTAAAGACTCACAAAACTGACATATTGACTTGCTGTTTAGTGTTGCTTGTCTGTAACAATCAATCCAAGGAGGGTGGACGTGTTGCTGATATATTGATTTCACACCTACAGATGTGTTAGTTACCTGCACTGCAAACACATTGTGTGATTTTCCAACCAACCGGTCATGTCTCATGAGTAATGCTCCATCAAGCCAAGGGAGCTGCTGTCACTCTAGGGGTTCTGTTATGGACAGTCAAGGACAGGGTTCATGCACAGTCGAAGGGCTGGCCATGGTCAGTCATCTGCTAGGCATTGTTAAATTCAGGGGATATCTCTGAGTACAGTCCCAGGCAGTGGGATTTAGCCACATGACTGGTTTTCTCCAGGTATAGGATTTCATTGACTGTACAACACATTGACTGGAAAGGGCCATATCACAATATAGTGTAAGTCATCAATTCCATTCATGTATAGGTGATCTATGATCCCTGTTGCCACTTCCTAGATGTGTGTGCCCACTATGCTGGCAGCTGCCACCATTCCTACATCCAGGAGCTCTCTGAGGTATCTGGTGCATTTGAGTGTCCAAGTGTCTTACAAGGCTGGTTACTCGGGGAGGGGTAAGGGTACCCACAGCAACCGTGCCTGAAGACATTGACTAACACACAGTCCTCTGTCTGATACAAAGTGCAAATACATGCTTCGACTAGGGCTCTGACAGTGGACAGACAATGGGGCTACGAGAGAGTTCTATTGCTTGGATAGGTCAGACAGGCAGCGGGGGATTTGCACTAAACTCAAGACAGAATGTGCCATATCATCCTGTGTATATGGGAATAGTCTTCAGAAGATGAGGACGTTGAGCTGGAAGACATTCTCCTGATGTATAACAGAACCAGACAAGAACTGATTAACTCTAATTCTAGTATATGAGAGCTGGGCATAGCAGGCAATCGTGTAATGTAAAATACTGTTGATCATCCTGCCAGCCTTTCATTTGTATTGTGGAGTTGAACTCTATTAGTTTTGTGTTCACTTTTGATGACTGTAAATAAAAGTTCATATTGGAAAATGTCCAAATACTTGCCTGTCTGTGACAGTCCCACAGTAGGCAATGGCAAGGTGCTGGTCTGCAGTGGACATTGGGAATAAAGTTGCAGTTATTAGAGGTTGGTGGAATGGGATGTAGCTAAAGACCAGGTAAACTGTATGGCCTGGTGGTTAAACAGAACATGGAGCAAGAAAGTAGAGCTGCAAGTGCCAGGAAGTGACAGACACCTCAGCGGGTATTTGTGGCTGTTGTGCCATTGCATAGCCAGTGAATGGCAGAATGTTAATGCTTGACCAGCGTTTGGCTGGTATTTAGAAATTGTGCTGACATGCTGGGATATCCAGTGAGTGATGAGCTCTCTAGCTGTGATGACATGGTAGAATGAAGGCAGAAATGGACAAGAGTGGCATGGTAGGTCGTTAATTGAGACAATATGGTGAGAAATCCTGCTAGGCCTGCTGGAGAAAAATCATCGAAAGAAATCCTCAATAAAGCACAATGAAATTGACACTGAATCAAAAGGTTATTGCTTTAATTTTAAAATTCTCATCCTGTGTTCAAATCCATTCATCGCGTTGGCACTCTGTCATCTCCCCCAGCCTGAAACCTCCAAGAACTCTGCCCTCCTCTAATTGGTTTCTTGTCAATCTTAATTCACTTTCCCAATGGTGGTGAGACCTTCGCTTTCACTCTTAAATTCTTATGCTGTAAAGTTCTAGATTTCTTCAGGGAAGCATCAGTACATACATTGGAAGGCAATCCTCTTTGCTTACCATTTGCTCTCAGGCATTATTACTAGAGGTGGTTAAAACCAATTCCTTTACTGGCGTGTGCCAGGTTAAAACCATGAGCAGAGGTGCCATTAACAGCATACTGGGTGATATTAAAGCAGTAAACACAATCTATGGGATTAATGTGATTGCACAAAAATAAAGTTAATAACAAGTGTTGTGAATTATTAATCTAAAGTGTTTACATTTGAGGCCCTTATTCACACCTCAGCAATTTGTTGCCACACTCCTTAATGATGTACATATAAAAAAAGAAAAAAGGTACTTACTTTGGGTTGTAGGCCCCACAGGAACCATTAGTTTATTGACTATTTCACAATATTAGAACAATGATGCAACAAGGACCCCTGACAAATGAGCAATTGCTGGGTTTTCTGTTGCTGAGACTTCCTTGCTTGCTTTTTAGAGTTGCCCAGCAACATGTCACCCTGCATCAGTTCTTTTGTTTGCTGTTTGCTCAGTACTGTTTTTAATTCCTTCACACATCTTCACCTACTCCCACTGCACAGAGGTAGCTGGAACTCAACAATCAAGATGGGACTGGCAGGACAAAATAATTGAATGCATAAAATAACAGGAGCACTTCCGTTGCATGAGCCATTGATGTGCAATCACAATATTATGTGGAATGGTGGACAACAGATAGAAAATATGCACAGCAAGTGATTAATATAAATTAATTAATGGCATAATAGAGGGTAATTTATATGATTTTACAGTTGTTATGGAGACGTTGCTACAAAAGATCAAAACTAGGAACAAAATATTCAAGGATATGTGACTTCTTCAAAGAGAATGATGGAGGGAGAGTACGAGATAGAATAACTACAATAGCGGGAAATGATTGGATTGGATAATGTAGAAGCTATTTGGTGGAGATAAGAAATAACAAAGGGAAGGAGTCATTCGCTAACAGCAGCTGTTCTGTAGAACAGAAAATAAACCATCAGATAATAAGAAAAGCAGTATATTAATCATGTGTGTGATGAAGTTTCAGATAAATTTGGAAAATCAAACTGGCAAAGGCAACATGAGAAAGAAGTCATGGAGTGTATTTGGGACAGTTTCCTGGAACAAAACATATGGATCCAACCAAGTTTCAGGCTACGTTGGATCTGTTGTAATGAGACAGCTTTAATAAATGATCTCAGAGTAAAAGACTCTGAGGAAATAGTGACCATAAATGGTAGAATTTAGCATTCAGTTTGAGAGGGAGAAATTAAGTTG
This sequence comes from Chiloscyllium punctatum, assembly GCF_047496795.1. NCBI lineage: Eukaryota > Metazoa > Chordata > Chondrichthyes > Orectolobiformes > Hemiscylliidae > Chiloscyllium > Chiloscyllium punctatum. Next base: position 33,186,922 of record NC_092743.1, read on the forward strand.
GAAACACTGTGCTAAACCTAAATAAGGGTAATTGCAAAGTGATGAAGACAGTGGTGCCTCGGTGGACTAGAAATTTAGTTTTTCAGCAAAGATATTTGGGAAACAATGGCAGACATTGACAAAAAATCCTAACCCACAACAAAGATATATGACAGGAATAGGGAACTCTGGATGACAAGAGACATTGAGGCTTTGACCAAAAAAAGGAGAAGGCATGGCTGAGGTACAGGCAGCTGAGATCAAGGGAATCTGTGGAGTTATACAGGGAATACGGGAGTTGAATGAAGAAGGGAATCAAGAGGGCGAAAAGTGGGCATGAGATAGCCTTGGTTGAGAAGATTAGGGTGAATCCAGAGATTCTTTAAGTATATTTCAGGAAAACAAATAACTAGAAAGAGAATAGGACCCCTCAAGGACCAAAGTGGACATGTATGTATAGAATCGTAAGAAATGGGTGAGGTCCTTAATGAATGTTTTTCCTCTGTGTTTACTGTGGAGAAAGACATGAAGACTTGGAAACTCGGTGAAGTTAGCTGTCAGATCTTGCGGACAATCTATATACCCGTAGAGGAGGATTAGAATGTATGAAGGTGGATAAATCTCCTAGTCCTGACCAGGTATACACCAGAAAGTGAGGACTGCAGATGCTGGAGATCAGAGCTGAAAAATGTGCTGCTGGAAAAGCGCAGCAGGTCAGGCAGCATCCAAGGAACAGGAGAATTGGCTCATGCCCGAAACGTCGATTCTCCTGCTCCTTGGATGCTGCCTGACCTGCTGCACTTTTCCAGCAACACATTTTTCAGGTATATACGAGAACACTGCTAGAGGCTAGAGAAGAAATTGTGGCCCTGGTTGATATTTTTGCATCATCATTAGCCTCGGTGAGATCCTGGAAGACTGGAGGGTAGCAAATGTTGTGCCCTTATTCAAGAAAGGCTGCAAAGGAAAGCCTGGGAACTATAGAGCAGTAAGCCTACATGTGGTAGGTAAATTACTTGAGAAGATTCTGAGGGTTAAGATATACATGCATTTGGAAAGACAGGGTTTTATTAGAAGCAGCTAGCACAACTTTATACGTGGGAGATCATGCCTCACAAATTTGTTAGAGTTCTTTGATGAAGTGACCAGGAAGGTTGACAAGGGCAGGACAGGGGTAAACATAGTCTGTATGAATTTCAGTAAGGCCTTTGATAAGGTTTCACATGGTAGGCTGCTTTGGAAGGTTAGATCACATGGAATCCAGGGACAGTTGGCAAATTGAATAAGCAAATCAAGATAGGAGTTTCATGGTGAATGGTAGGGCCTTACAGAGTGTAGTGGAACAAAGGTACCTTGGAGTTCAGGTGCATGGTTCTCTGAAAGTGGAGTCACAGGTAGACAGGACAGTGAAGAAGGCTTTTGGCAGACTGGTTTTCATCAGTCAGGGCATTGAGTATCGAAGTTGGGAAGTTACGTTGCAGTTGGAGTATTGTGTTCAGTTTTGGTCACCTTGCTACAGGAAAGAATGCAGAAGGAATTTACAAGGATGTTGCCGGGACTCAGTCTGAGTTATAGGGAGAGGTTAGAACATAGAATAATACAGCACAGAAGAGGCCGTTCAGCCCACGATGTTGTGTCGAACATTTGTCCTAGCTTAAGCACCGATCCATGTACCCATCCAATTGCCGCTTAAAGGTCACCAATGATTCTGACTCTGCCACTCCCACAGGCAGCGCATTCCATGTCCGCACCACTCCCTGGGTCAAGAACCTACCCCTGACATCCCCCCTGTAACTTCCACCCTTCACCTTAAATTTATGTCCCCTTGTAACACTCTGTTGTGCCCGGGGAAAAAGTCTCTGACTGTCTACTCTATCTATTCCCCTGATCATCTTATAAACCTCTATCAAGTCACCCCTCATCCTTCACCATTCCAATGAGAAAAGGCCTAGCACTCTCAACCTATCCTTGTACGACCTATTCTCCATTCCAGGCAATATCCTGGTAAATCTCCTCTGCACCCTCTCCAAATCTTCCACATCTTTCCTAAAATGAGGTGACCAGAACTGCACACAGTACTCCAAATGTGGCCTTACCAAGGTCCTGTACAGCTGCAACATCACATCACAACTCTTGAATTCAATCCCTCTGCTAATGAACGCTAATACACCATAGGCCTTCTTACAAGCTCTATCCACCTGAGTGGCAACTTTCAAAGATCTATGAACATAGACCCCAAGATCCCTCTGCTCCTCCACCTTACTAAGAAGCCTACCGTTAACCCTGTATTCCGCATTCTTATTTGTCCTTCCAAAATGGACAACCTCACACTTGACAGGGTTGAACTCCATCTGCCACTCCTCAGCCCAGCTCTGCATCATATCTAAGTCCCTTTGCAGCCGACAACAGCTCTCCTCGCTGTCCACAACTCCACCAATCTTCGTATCATCTGCAAATTTACTGACCCACCCTTCGACTCCCTCTTCCAAGTCATTAATAAAAATTACAAACAGCAGAGTACCCAGAACTGATCCCTGCAGAACTCCACTTGTAACTGGGCTCCAGGCTGAATATTTACCATCTACCACCACTCTCTGAATTCGACCGGTTAGCCAGTTCTCTATCCAACTAGCCAAACTTCCCACTATCCCATGCCTCCTGACTTTCCGCATAAGCCAACCATGGGGAACCTTATCAAATGCCTTACTAAAATCCATGTACACTACATCCACTGTTCTACCTTCATCCACATGCTTGGTCACCTCCTCAAAAATTCAATAAGACTTGTAAGGCAAGACCTACCCTTCACAAATCCGTGCTGGCTGTCCCTAATCAAGTAGTGTCTTTCCAGATACTCATAAAACCTATCCCTTAGTACCCTTTCCATTACTTTGCCTACCACCGAAGTAAGACTAACTGGCCTGTAATTCCCGGGGGTATCCCTATTTCCTTTTTTGAACGGGGCACAACATTCGCCATTCTCCAGTCCCCTGGCACCACCCCCATTGACATTGAAGACGAAAAGATCATTGCCAACAGTTCTGCAATTTCCTCTCTTGCTTCCCACATAATCTTAGGATATATCCCATCAGGCCCGGGGGACTTGTCTATCCTCAAGTTTTTCAAAATGCCCAACACATCTTCCTTCTTAACAAGTATCTCCTCTAGCTAACCAATATGTTTCATACTCTCCTCTTCAACAATATGGTCACTCTCATTTGTAAATACTGAATTAAAGTACTCATTCAAGACCTCTCCTATCTCTTCCGACTCAATACACAGTCTCCCACTACTGTCCTTGATCGGACCTACCCTCGTTCTCGTCATTCCCATGTTTCTCACATACGCATAAAAGGCCTTGGGGTTATCCTTGATCCAACCCGCCAAAGATTTTTCATGCCCTCTCTTAGCTCTCCTAATCCCTTTCATCAGCTCCCTCCTGGCTATCCTGTATCCCTCCAATGCTCTGTCTGAACCTTGTTTCCTCAACCTTATGTAAGCCTCCTTCTTCCTCCTTATAAGACATTCAACCTCCCTCGTCAACCAAGGTTCCCTCACACGACCATCTCTTTCCTGCCTGACAGGTACATACATATCAAGGACACGTTGTATCTGTTCCTTGAAAAAGTTCCACATTTCAATGACATCCTTCCCTAACAGCCTATACTCCCAACTTTTGCTCCTCAGATCCTGTCTTGCAGCATTGTATTTACCTTTCCCCCAATTGTAAAACCTGCCCTGTTGCATGCACCTATCTCTCTCCATAACCAAGGTGAAAGTCACAGAATTGTGGTCACCATCACCGAAATGCTCACCCACTAACAAGCCCATCACTTGTCCCGGTTCGTTACCAAGTACCAAATCCAATCTGGCCTCCCCTCTGGTCAGACAATCTACATACTGAGTTAGAAAAGCTTCCTGGATACACTGCACAAACACCGCCCCGTCCAATCTACTTGATCTAAAGAGCTTCCAGTCAACATTTGGGAGCATAATTTGGGTGCAATATTTTTTAGAGCATAAGAGACTGAGGGGGAAAGTTATACAAGTATCTAAGATCATGACAGGCATGGATAGTATGAATGCACTCAGTCTTTTCTCCAGGATTGTGGAATCATGGACTATTAGGCATCAATTTAAGGTGAGAGGGGAAAGAATAAAAGGGAACATGAGGGGCAACTTTTTTTACACAGAAGGTGGCATGCACATGGAATGAGTTGCCAGTGGAAGTGGTAGAGGTGGGTACATTAACAACATTTAAAAGGCATTTGGACAAATACATGGATAGGAAAGGTTTAGAAGGATATGGGCCAAGTACAGAGAAATGGTATTTGTGTTGGTGGACGTTTTGGGTGGCATGGACCAGTTTGGGCTAAAGGGCCTGTCTCTGTGCTGTAGGACTCTATGACTCCATATAACCCAGTGAAGTGGAAAGACTCGAGGAAGTAGCTAAACTGGCCATTGTTAATCAAGGAACTTAAGAATAATATCAAATTGAAACAAAAGAAAATAAGTATGGCAAAAATAATTGGTTAAACTAGAGGATTTGTAAAGTTTTAAAAGACAACAAAAAGTGAACAAAAAAAAAATTAAGCATGAGAAAATAAACTATGAAGTTAAACTAGCAAGTAATACAAAATGGACAGTGAGAGCCTTTTGAAAAATATATAAAAGGAAAGCAAGGAGCCAAAGTGAGCATAGGCCTCTTAGAAATGAGGTTGGAGAAGTGATATTGGGGAACCAGGAAGCAACAGAAGAGTTAAATGAATACATTGCATCAGTCTTCATGGTTGATGATATAAATAGCTTTCCAAAAATACTAAATAATTAAGGCTAAAGGGTCCATGGAGCAGAGGTAGGAAATAAATAATAACTAGAGAAAAAGTACTAGGGAAACTAATGGGGCTAAAGGCTGATAAGTCCTCTGCATCTGATAGTTGAATCCTAGTGGATACTACATGAGTAGGAATCATAGAATTAAACAGAACAAAAGAGGCCCTTTGGCCTATTGTGTCTGACACCACAAGAACGTTTCTGTACTAATCCCACACTTAATCCATAGCCTTGAACTTTATGACATTAAGGTACTTCTTCAAATACTTTTTCAAGGTTTTAAAGTTTCCCCACTTCAACTATCCTCTCAGGCAGTGCATTCAAGACTCTCACTACTCCCTGGGTGATTTCTTTTCCTCAAATCCCCTCTAAATCTCCTCAGTTTCATCTTAAAATGATGCTCCCTTGTTATTGACTCTTCAACCAAAGGGGCCAGTCACTTTCTGTATACCTTGTCTATGCTCCTCAATGTTATACACCACTATCAGGACTCGCCTCAACTTTCTCTGCTGTACAGAACACAACATGCGATTATCAAGCTTTATTTTAATAAAACATGCCTTCATCCAATTCACAATTCTGTTTTGCCAACCATATTTTTCCTTTTTCATAACAAACTGAAAGTGTATGGCATTGTGGTCATTATTCCTAAAGTGCTGTCTGACTGCCTTCTCAAACACCTGATCTTCTTCATTCCTGTGAATTAGGTCAGCACTCCACTGCTTCGTGTTGGAACTTCCACGTATTGATATAAAAATCCCTTATGAATATATTTCAATAAATCTACTTCCTCTAAACCCTTACACTACAATTATCCCAATTAATGTTGGGGAAGTTAAAATCCCCTAATATAATTACCATTTCTTGTTTTTACGCATCTCAGTGAATAATTTATATAACTGCTTCTCTGTTATCTGCTGACTCTATGGGGATCTACAATAAACTCCATGAAGTGTGAATGGCCCTCTTTTATCTGAAAATCTACCCCCAAAACCTCATTTGAAAACCCTGAGATATCGTCCCCTCCTTACTGCAGTAATTGACTCCTTACTTAACAATGTGATACCACATGCTCTGCTTCACTTTCCCCTGTCCTGCCTGAAGATCCTATCCTCAAGAATGTTGAATTACTAGTTCTGCCCCTCCCTCAACCACATCTTTGTGATGGCAATGACATTGTAATTCATACGTCAATCCATGCCCTCAACTCATCTGTCTTAACTGTATGAATCCTAGCGTTAAAGTAGAGGCTGTCCAGTCTCAACTTTCTCCCTTGACACTCAACATACTGAACTCTTTCTGCCTTAGCTTCTTTACTAAACTCTGCTGTGCTCCCAATATACTAACATTCTGTGTCCCCTCACTCTGTGGGCTATTTCACCTTCTCTCAAGAGCACTAGCAAACCCATCCATGATGACATTGAATCCATCCTTGTTAAGATGCAGGATGGACCTCCCTCCTCCACCTTTGTGTTGGTTCCACCTTCCCCAGAAATGGTCTGAAAATCTAAAATCCTCCTTCCTGAACCAACTCATGAGCCATGCCTTCATCTAACCTATTCAACTATTTGTGTACTTGCTAACACAAGGAGTAATCCAAAGATTTCAACCTTTGAGGTCCTGCTCTTTAGCTACTGCCTTGCTCCTACATACTTGTTGTCAGAACCCATCCCTCTTTCTACCTGCATTGTTGGTACTCATACATACTTGTTGTCAGAACCCATCCCTCTTTCTACCGCATTGTTGGTACTCACACATACCAAAATGTGTGTCTTGTCATTCTCCCCTTTCAGGACACTCTGCAATCACTCAGTGACATCCCTGATCCTGGCACCAGAGAGACCATACACTATCTACAGTCAGGAACCAATGCCTACCTTAGCTTCCAAAATGATAAAAAATGATATCTGAGCAGGATCCCAGACGACTCCTGCACAACCTGCCGGATGCTCTTTGACTGCCTAGTAATCACTCATTCCCTTCTTTCCTCCGGTCCATTAAGCTATAGCACGACTGCTACTTGAAATGTGTTATCCACATATATCTCAGCCTCGCAGATTGCTACAGTGTCTCCAGCCACTGCTCAAACTTTAAAACACGAAGCTCGTGTTTCTGTAGTTGGCAGCACATCCCACACATGTGGTGGTCCCGGATTCCTGTAAGGTCCACAACTTATGACACATGACAGGTCATACATTCCACTCGGCCTGCCAAGACTTAGACTTCAACCTACTCAGTCATACTTGCTAACTTTTCTAGTTACTTAAATCTTTAGATTTACCTGCACTTTAGTCACCTTCTCTTATTCTCTGACTTTAACTTATCGCTGGTGCTTCTCAGTTAACCCATTAATAATAAAACCACCTAAATCTTGGGCCTTGGTCTACTCCTGCCTCCACTGATCTGTGAAAGTAGTTAGAAAAATAAAGCAACAAAAAAAAGAGAAACCTTCCTCCCTACTTCACCAAACTCTCACACTTACCAAACTGCACACTGCACTCTCTGCAAGTTGCAATCTGCTTGTAATCTGTTGTCTAATCACTGTCTGTAATCGTCCAAGGATCCATATATGTAAATGTCCCAGAGGATTAGAAAACTGCCAATGTAACACATTTGTTCAAAATTGTAAGAAAACAAGTATAAAATAGCTAGCTTGATGCCAGTGATCTTAATATCTGTCATTGGGAATATGTTAGAGTTTATTACAAAGGTTGTAATAGCAGACAATGTAAAACTAAACAAATAAAAGGAAGGAAAAGCACAGAATGTGCTCTGGGTGAGGCTTTAAATGTTCTTCACTAAGGTTATAGCTCCACTGAGCTGACAGGTTCCTGAAAGATAAAGTTTCCAGTCTGAGTTTGTAACAGGTGTTACAAAAAGGAACACAAGAAAAAGAAATGTACTTGAGTTCATCTTCACCAATCTAAGTGGCATTTGTCCATGGGAATATTGATAGCTTGCAGTGACTGTTGAGGTAACGACTTGTCTTCACATTGCATTAAATGAGATAAATTAAGAACCAATCTAATAGATAAGAATAAGGCATCTATGAAATGGTGGAGACCATCAACAGCAGAATGTAATCCACCAAAACGTGTAATATCATGACCCAGTTTATTCAGTACTCCACCATAAAACCAATGTGGTGAATGTTCTGCCAGCACGATAAAACTGCAAGTGCAGACATGCTGCACATAAAAGGTAGCATGTAATATCATCACACAACCAACCAATCAAAATAAAGATCCAGTGTCCTACTACATCCAGTTGTGAATGGCAGTGGACAATTAAACAACAGATAGGACGACACTGCTGCCTGAATATCTCAATCCTAAAAATGGCATAGTCCAATATGTATGTGCAAAAGACAAAGCTGATGTACTCAGAACCATCCTCAGACTGAAGTGGCAAGTGAATGATTCACCATGGACTTCTCCTGAGATTTTCCACCATTATGGATGTCAGCCTTTGGCAAATTTGATTTATTCCACATGTTGTTAGGCAAGATTTCAATGCATTGGTTTCAGAAGAGGTTGCAGTGTTTGAAGAGTTGTGCTCAACAACTGAAAATATACCTCTAATCAAGCTGTTCTGGTACAGCTACAACACTGGCATAATACCAGTCAAAATGGAAAATTTCTAATGTATTACCAATACAGAAAATGAAAGGCAAATCCAAACCAACCAATTACACTCAGTCAGTTAATTCTTGAACATCAATGGTCCATTGACAATCAGCACTTATTCACCAATATCTGCTCATCAATGCTTAGTCTGGGTTGCAGTCTTGTTGAGCAGTAGTAATGTCCCTACCTCTGAATCAGAAGGCCTGGGTTCCAGCCCCACCTGCTTCAGATAATTTGTATGAACAGTTTGATTAAAATATATGCTTAGTCTGGTTATGTCAGGACCACTCAGCTTCAGAATTTATTACAGTCCTAGTCCAAATGTACATGAATCTGAATTTCAGAAGTGAAGTGAAAGTGAGGGCCCATCACATCAAAGTCGAATTTGACAAATGCGGTTTCAAGGAGTCCTAGCAGATTTAAAGTCCATGGGAACTAGAGGTTAAATTTTTCACTGATTTAAGTTATACATTTTACAAAGAATGATGGTTGAGGTTACTGGAGGCCAATAACATCTGGACAGGACATTGCTGCAGGAATCCTGAGTACAACCACTACCAGCTGCTTAATGATTGACCATCTATCCATTGTAAGCTCAGAAGTGGGGATGTTCACTTATGGTTGTGCAATTCCATTAGCAATACCTCAGGTAATGATTTAATAGGTCCCATAACCAGCAAAACTGAGACACCATCCAGGCTTAGGCTGACAAGTGACAAGTAAAATTCATGCCAAGCAATGACAGTCTTCAACAGAAGAAAATTAAACATTTCCTCCTGAGGTTCAAAGCCATTAGCACTATTAAACTCCAACTCCCCCCCCACCCCCCCCCCCACCATCATTAGTATCCTGGAGATCCTGGAGGTCACCATATGTCAGAAGTTTAATTGGCCCACCTCATATCTACTTTGGCTACAAGAACAGATTGGAGGATTGAAGTTCTGTGGCTGCTAACTAGCCTTCTTATATTTCCAAAGCCTTTCCATTCCAACAAGGTTTAGGTTTCATTGTAATGGAATATTTTTTATTTTCCTAGATAAGTGCATCTCTAACAACACCAAGGAAGTCCAACAGCATCTCGGATAAAGACACTTGATTGACAGCCTATCCACTACCTTCAATATTTAAGATCTCCTCCACCTCCAGCCAACAATCATTGTAGCATTTACCAAGTATACCCTCCACTTCAGCAGCTACAAAGGTTCTTTTAACGGAACCTCATATTTTCTTGGCATCCAGGTTGTTTTTCCACATCGCATTGGACAGTTTTTCTGAGTTGAAGCTATCATATAATTAAAAATTAATGCTGTAATTTAGGAAGGTTTCAAAAGAAGTTGGAAGGCAAAGAAATTATCACAAAAAAAAGATACAACAAGAAGATTTGTAATCACAGGCCTGAATAAAAATTCAAAGAAACTCTTTCTAATTTGCATGGATAGATTTTTCTCGTACCTTATTCTGGCAATGGCCCATAGAGGGTGTTGTTGCATAACAAAATACAGGTTACCAATGTTCACAAAGAAAGGTAATTCTCTAATCCCGCGACTTCCCATGAGGTAACTGACTTTGACTTTATAGGTAACTGGAAACACAAATATCCTTTTATCGCTTTCAAGTACAGTTTTGGTAAACACTACAGTGCTGTCCCTTTCAAACTTATAAAATATAAAAAAGAAGCTTAATACTTCTCACCATTTTGGCACAATTCTAAAAATGTCCCAGAAATTCAGTTTTTGTCTTGTCTGGAACACTGGGAGGTCAGTCCTGATACAAATATACATAAGCCAGGAATCACCACTAGAACACTCTGAACATTGAAAATATCCTCGATATTTTGACTGCAACATATAAAACATTTAAGCACACAGTGTTGTGTACTTAGAAAATTTAATCATTAGGAGTAACCAAGGCATTATTCACATAACAACATACTCTATCCATTGATGATAAGCACATAGATTGTAAGATATGGTGCTGAATGCTGCAATGCTCCAGTGAAACCCACACAAACTGGAGGAACATCATCTCATCCTCAGACTAGACATTTAACAATCTTCTGGATCTAATATAAAGTTCAACACCTTCAAATTGTGAACCACTCCCCGTCCTTTCTTTTCTTTTAGCTTTACTTGTTACATTCTCTGTTACCATATCTTGCCTCCTCTCTCCTCACTCCAGTGGGACTGTCTGTTCTTTCCAGTCTGGCAGTTAGACACACCATTGTTCTGCCATTCTCACATTCCAATCACGTAATCTGAACTATCAACATCCTTTCTTTCCCAGCACTCCAAACCACCCCCTCCCCCGCCCACCTATTGCACAAATGCTGCCCCTCCACACTTCACATCAACTGTAATGTTAGCTTGCTTTCTCTCCATGGATGCTGCTTGACCTGCTGTGATCGCCACCATTTTTTTGTTTTCAGTACAGATTTCAGCATCTGCAGTAATTTGCTCCTACACGGTGCTGACCCAGTCAAATTAGTAATCTGCGCCCGCCCCCAGCTCCCTCACCACCCCCCCCCCACCCCCAGAATTTGATCATTGAATTGAGTTAGTCAGTCACAAGTAGGGATGTTTGTACCATGTGTTCCCAGACAGTAGAAAGACATTTAGAGAAATAGGATCCATACTCAATCATTCAGTGATTTCTATTGGAAGTAGCACGTGTAAATATCAGTTGAAGTTGGGTTCCACTGATGAATGGATTACTGTCCCCACTCAGTTGTCAGATGAAACCTTCGAATGCTTACTAAGAATGGAAAAATAAGAGGGAAGTTTACAAATTCAGTGTCACATGATCAAATAAATTTCACTTGTCCAATGCACTGGATGACCTTGGGTCAAAATTGTTTCTAAAAATATATTTCTGCACAAAGCTAGATCTAATTCAGCAAGTTGTGTATATAAAGTGTTTATACAATCCAGCAACTTGATATCTCAGAGGGCAAAAGTGCCGAGCAAGGTGAGCAGTGTGTTTCCAATAGAAGAGCGGAGGACACGTCACATAGTTTCAGCTCAAAGAAAGCAGCAAAAGGAACAAAGCAAGGAAGAGTCTCTGAAAACCACATAATTTAAAAAAAATTGACAACAATGAAACAGAAATTACAATAGACTTTTAGGGGAAGTCAAGAAAGGCTTCAAAACAGGTTTAGCTAGACGCTGGTGCGGGATTTACAATCTTGGAAGACCATTTATAATAGCTCAAAGCAGTTGATGTTGAGCCATTGAGAAATAAATTACTAGGTCAAAGGGGCATGGATTTTCAAGTAAAAGGTCAGGTCAGTATCTCATTTAGCTTTAAGTAGCACAAGATCAATGATACTCCACATTTTAAAGAATCAAAAAACTTCTTTATTGAACAAAAGTGCGTGTGTATAACTAGGTCTTCTGGAAAGAGTAGATAAAGTCCTGCAGCAAGATGTTGGAACAGAATTCTTTCGAGAATTCATATTGCCATTTCAAAGTCTAGGTAGCCTGAACAAAAAAAAAATGTCATATTGTGTTGTTCTAAGATACTAAGCCAAAATGTCAATACACTCCTCGGAGTGAAGCACACCCACTGTTGGAGAAAGTTCGAAAGAGCTTGATGATATGCTAGACAGAGGTGTAGTGTCACCTTTTACAGAGCCAGGTAGGCAGTGGTCAGGGTTTCTAACAGATCCCAAGCTTGATGGCAAGCTCAGGCTCTGTGTAGACATGACACATTTGAATAAAGCAGTCCCAAGAGATGTCCATCCAGTGTCTGCAGTGCATGACAGTCTAGCAAAACTCATCAATTGTGTGCTTTTCACTAAGCTAGACACTAAAATTGTTTTTAGGCAAATGCCCTTATACTGTGAGTCAAAGCTATTAATAAGATTTATCATACTTTTCAGGTAATTCCATTTTAATTACCTTTCTTGTGAAATCTCATCAGCTCCAGAGATATTTCAGTGCACAATGTCACACAATGTGGAAGTGAAAAAAGGAGTACTTTTTCATATGAATTATACACTAATACATAATACTACAAAGCAGGAACATGACTACAGAGTTTAGAAAAAATGGGGACAGGGAGATAGTGAGAATACAGATAGTTTAAAGAAACAGTTAAATAATGCTCATTAGTTCAGAGAAACACAAGGGAGGCTTTGTGTAATGACAATAGATATGATATGGAGATAGTGATGGGGACTATGATGTAACAGTAAAATCAGCAGTCATGTGAAGAAAGGATTGAACAATTGTACTAGTGAAAGATGTGAAATTAAAGAAAATGTACTATGTGCAATAGTTTAAATAAAAGAGGTTGTAGAAAACTACCAGAGTCACCTGACACTCAAAAGTGGAAATGATTATAGAGCAAAGCCTACCAAAGGGGAAAACATAAGTTATCGGCTCATGGCAATACAAAACAAACACTTCCCTGCATGTAGATTCTATTCTTATTCCAATAATGGAATTTAGGGCAGCATGGTGGCTCAGAGGTTAGCACTGCTGTCTCACAGCACCAGGGACCCAGGTTCGATTCTCAGCCTTGGGTGACTGTCTGTGTGGAGTTTGCACATTCTCCCCGTGCTATGTGAGTGTGTTCTACTTTCCTCCCACAGTCCAAAGATGTGCAGGTCAGGTAAATTGGCCATGCTAAATTGCCCATAGTGTTAGGTGTATTAATCAGAGGAAATTGGATCTGGGTGGGTCACTCTTCGGAGTGGACTTGTTGGGCCAAATGGCTCGTGCCCACACTGTAGAGAATCTAATCTAAACCATTGATTGTATTTGATCGCAACTTCACTGAGTTCTTAATTTGAACCAGTGATCCATCTTCCATGTTTTTCAGTGCACTTGAATTGTATTGACGTAGCTCAGAGAAAGATGTGCAACCTCTTTAGGAGATGTATCAGCTTTCTGAAAATTGTGTCATTCTGTAACTTGTGTATGTGTATGATCTGCATTAATATACTGCTTCAAAAAAGAATTGGAAAACAGATGCTATGTTTTACATATACCTGATGTTAACAGATATGCAAAGTAATACTATTAATAGGTTTGCCCTTAGGATGCAAGATTTGCAAAGACAGCATTAGAGGGCAGAGTGTGAATGAAAGCAGGGATGATAGAAGGTGAACAGAGAAGTGGTAAAGGCTTTGAGAGACACATCTCAGAACAAAAACAGCAGATGACACAACTTGTAACTAGAAGACAATAGCAGTTAGAAGGGAGCAGCTGGTCAACTCCCAACTTCTGGAGTCCAATCTAGTGAATGTATCTTCACATAAGATCCTCTGTTCACCACTCATGCTGCTCAATGTAGCACACTTCCATCACTCACCCAGCTTTAAGACCTGGGGTTCAGAGCACACATCTAAAATTGAAATGCTCTACAATGTACAGCTGAGTCAAATTTCATGGCGTCTGGCATTGCTTGGAATGTTGAGAATGACGATATAATCCTGCCTTATGCTCTCTTCTCAGCTTCTAGCTGTTTGGAGTGATGAGCATGCAGCAGAAAGTATGACCAGGTACTTTTTGTTTTTCTTTGCCACCCATAAGTTATGATAGATCAGATAAAGTTGTGTGGAGTACAAATACCAGCACAGACTGTTGGACTAAATGCTGTTTTTATGTGTTGTACATTCTATGTAATATATGAATATCATAGCCATTGTATGATAAATGAACAGTTTTGAAAAACAGCCTCAGTAAGTGAACCAAAAAATAAAATTTCCAATTTTTATTTATGTTTTCATAGATTTATACATGTGTATCTTTATTCACTGTAGGCTCCAGACATGAATCTATATTTTTCTCAACACCACGTGACCTTTCTACAAGGTTATGTACATCCATATGTTCAATACTGTTTCCAAATTTTGAAAGCCTTTTCTGGCATTTGTTTCTTTAACTTAGTAGAATAACAGTAAAACCCTTACATTCAATTAAAACCAAATACTTAGCATAACCACTAATGTTTCTGCCAATAGGAACCTTTCTTGTCTCTTTTTACTGAGTTCATAGTACAATATCAGTTCTGCTCTTAACTTTCTTCCATTGCTTGTCCTACTGTTTCAAATCAGTAGCTGACTCAACCACCCTTCTTTCCATCTCTCACCTGCATAGGATGTAAGATTCATTGTACAATTTTGTATTCATAATCATTCATTCAAACAATCTGAAAACCATGGAACACCTCACACAATTTATTTTCTTCCAAAGTCATGAAATTTTGTAAGTTCAAGCTGTCATCATTATTACTAAATCTTGATTTATCTGGTCCCTTTAACTTATTTTAATGTTTGCTTTACTTCATTATTGACCCTAATCCTTATGTGGCTTTCTATTGTTTAAACACAAATCATGAAGAGGAACTGGCTTCACCAAAACATATTGACCTCTTGTAATTTGTTTGCATGCCAGTATCATAGAAGGGTCTGATCATGATAATGATTTTACATGTTCTTTTTGGTTCATAGTCTTCCCCATTGCTCATCCTATCAAAAAGAAAAATTCTTTTCAATAAAGTAATGTCCCTTAAATTTTGACTCATTTATTTGAGGCGTGCACTATCTCAGTTCATTAGGGACAGGAGCGCAAATGCTCTAGAAATATTCTTCAAGGAGTCCCTGAAAAACATTTGATTGAGAGCTGTGGTACAAGAATATGAACTGTTCAGGGAGATGGTCAAGTTAGATTGGTATATCTGTATTGTATGTGCTTTTGCTTGAAGTGACATTGGGGGAAGAGCAGAAAGAAGATGCTTCCCCTGGGGGAGGGATAGGAACTGACAGGTGTAGTGCAATGTGACAAGCTGCACGAAAACTGTAAATCTGTCAGCAAACTCAAACATCATGGGCTTCTAAAGTAACAGAAAACAGGAATCAGTTTAACTTTGGAACATCGTATTGCCTTTATTTGGGTCACTTGTGGAGATAAGCTTTGCCTTGGAGAGGATGAGAGGAATCCTTTTAGTCACAGTAAGTCCTGACACCCACAGGAAAGCTTGCACATTAGCATTGAACTAGTTGAATGAGCATTGAACCAATTCTGAAGAAAGGTCTCGAGACATGAAACATTCACTCTGTTTCTCTCTCACCAGATGCTGTCAGACATGCTAAGTTTCTGTTACAATTTCTGTTTTTGTTACAGCATTGAAAAAGTTTCAGGTTTGGGATTGCAGCATCTTCTTTTTCTATACAGTACTAGATAAGGTTTAAATGTCCATAATGCAGAACACCACAAGGGTTGAAGGCAGTAGTAATTACGCAGTGACAAGATTACTGTTCGCAACACCGATATTTATTGCAAAGAAAATGGAGTGAAGGAGAAGAGATAGCTAGACTAGGAAACTGTGTAATCAGTCTTAATTTCATGATAATGAGTTGAAGGTAACACCTGCAATTAGAGTGAGTCTCACATGAACTGTGCTGTTAAGGGCATGGTAAAAGGCTGTGTTCGGTTAAATATATTAAATATTCAGAATAAATGTTGTAATAAATGTAATTTGAGATGATCGACTTTAGTTCTGGTTCAGAGCTGAGATTGGGATAATTAATTAATGGTGATTTAAAACTGAGGTTAAGTTTGGTGTAAAGGTTGTAATGTAGGTGCGTTGAGTTAGTAAAATAGGTGATGTGTATATGGCATTTGATGAGGCGTTAAGGAAGAAGTTAGGTTAAATTTAAAACAATACTTGTAAATGTTAGGGTAAGCTTTGTGGAAGACAATGGAATCCATAAATGCTTTTCAATGTTAAGGGTAGCAGGGAAGTAAGTGACAATGAGCTGAATTTTACTGGAAATCGGCTAAGTGTCAGTTACGGCAAGTTTCATGCAGAGTTTCTCATTGTGAGGCCTAGCAAGACTTCTCATGCTATTTTCCAAAGCTTGCCAAAATGGCTATGTACAACATTCCTTTGTATATAGGTAGCAGGGTACCTATGCTTATCTTCCTTCTCACCACAGCCACAAGTATTCACCACGGATGGTATCTTCATGGTACCAGTGACGTTGTTAAAACCCAGTCATGCACCTGATCAAGTGCTGTCAGCCAGGAGTTGTCCTTCGCTATGCATTTAGTGAATGGGGAATCAAAAGCAAAAGCTTCTCAGGGCACATAGGTGGCAGGACTGACAATTCATTGCAAACACAATTGTAAATTCATAAATATATTACTATTTGAGAACCAAGCTACATAGATTATCTATCCTTAAACACATCCAATCTTAGAACCCTGACTAAGGGAGTACTACTCTTTTCACATTGTAGCCCACCATCTTTACCATCTTAGGACCATCACATACAGGAAATCCTTCGTACAGTTGAAGGCATTAATTTTTGTTCAGCAATGGCAACAGCGAACAATAACAAACAGGAGCTGTTTTTGCCTCTGAGAACAGAGATGAACTGCTTGCCTTTTGAATAGAAGCAAACTTAAGTCAATGGGTGAGCTTTGCACCCAGCTCTCATTTACTAGAACCAGGTATCATTGTTACAAGTGAAACTGCAGTGCTATATCATGCAGAAGGTAGAGTTCCTCCTGACTTCATCTTCCTCCTTGGAAGACTGGTGTCTCTCTCCTGGTTCTTCAGTCCACCACATTTTTTTTGCTGCGTCATCCAGTTGTGCAGAGCATAACATGCTCAGCTTATGCAACACTCTCTATCTGTGTGTATTGCAAGGCCCCACCACCCCACCAAGCTAAGCATCTGAACCTAATTTTAAGCAGGCCTATCATCCTCAACTTGATGGCCCTGGTTGGAGCATGGACAGCATTGTATTTACATTTAGCCTCAGTCAAGGTGTTGCATAACAGAGTTGTCAGCTACGGTTGCAGAGGCTAGCTCTGCACCTGAGGGGATGTTGGCAAACACTTATTGCCCAGGTCATCACGGGGAAACAAAATGAAGACATGTGATCGAGTACAAATTGCAACAGTGACAGTTTGATGCATTCATGGCCGAGGGTTGTGAAATCCCACACAGGTCCCCACTGACTCCCTCATGCCACCAATTACATATGACTTTAATGCCACTGTCTCCTAGCATCCGAAGAGCAGGAAAATCAGGGCTTCTGCCTTCATCAGGGCTTTTTCCCGAAATGTCAATTTTCCTGCTCCTCGGATCCTGCCTGACCTGCTATGCTTTTTCAGCAGCACTCTAATCTGGACTCTAATCTCCAGTGGGATAGAATGGCCAATAAATGCAGCACAAATCATGCGTGTAAATGCAATAGGAGATCATAAGTGTGGTCTGATTATTATACTTTATTTTCTCCACATCATCCAAGAAATGCTGCATTGCATATTAAAGAATATTGTCAAACACTAACAGTTCAAGGTGAGCAGAAGTCAGCTTCCATGTCCTTCGACAACTTAGGACATGTACCATTAACTTTGCCTATTGTAGCCCATAGATATCATTTTGAGGTCATCTATGCTAACTTCTGCTTCACAGAGGTGAGTACCTTTCAACTGCAATGATCATTGACATGGTCGAGATTGCTTGTGACCAGTATTTGCACCTCACATAGTTCACATGCAGGATGCTATGATTACAGAACAATTCAGCCTGGTCTGTGAATGAGACTGATGAATGAATTGCCCCTTGAAGAGTCTCACATTGCTCTCAAGCAGAGTCTGTGTGCTCAGTCAGATTTTTGAAAGACATTCATTCCACTCACTCTGGGTGTTGTTACTGCCATTTTTCATTTTCAGTGTACATGTACACATTGCATGAATGTAAAAGGCAATGCAAGTTGCGTTGGGCGTAGTGAGTCTGAGATTCAGCCTGATAATAAAAGTCCCTCCAGACAGAAACTCCATGTTCCTTTCTTCTTGACATTCTCTGTTGAACCTATCAGTACCCACTCTTCCATATGTTTCCACAATTTATTTTGAATTATGGTGTTTTCTCTCCACATTGACCTTTGTTGTCTGTGGTCCAATGTCCAAACTATAGTGATATGGACCCCCTGACCATGACCATTTCCATACAGCTGCACTGATTGTGAATGCTGCACGTGTCTTGCCGTACCAGGACCACTGACTGAAGGCGATATCCCTTGACAGGATTGAGGACAACTTCCGCTAGACTTGATACATAGCCATTTGATGGCACATTGAGTGTGTTTGTGATACAAGCTGCTGGCACATGGTAAATGTGTGGGATTGACATATCATGGTGCCACACAACAATACGTCTACCCCATTGACTGCTGACAATCATGACAAGCTGCCTAGCTTTATGCCTCTGCCTAAAGGAAAGTCAAGACAGAAGTGCTGTGAGTCATTTTGCTTGGACTGAGGGGACAAAATCCAAAGAAAAAGGTGGAGATGTGTGAACATCCAAGTAGGCACAAAGTGAGTGAGCACTAACAGAGTAAGCAAAGAGATCTGAGATGCAGTCAGGTCCAATCCATCAACTGGGTGCCTCTTCCTACAAGTTTCCTGGCTGCAGCACTCCAATTAAATTCTGTGCTGCTTGGGTTAAAGTTCTGGTTAATTAGGTAGAGTAAATACGAAATTGAAATTATAGGTCCAGATTTTCAGATGGCCACATAGTCTTTCATTCCAGGGAGGATGAGAGTTGTGCGCGGAGACCCTACGGAATCCCTATCCTATCAGACAAAATTATGGAATTGTTCTAGTGCAGAAGGAATAAATTCAGCTAATCTGCACCAGATCTCCAAATGATAAATCCACAGTACAATTCCATCACCTTCTTCTCATAACCCTACATATCCTTTCATTTTAAATAACAGTCTAATTCCCTTTTGAATGCCTTGGTTGAACCTTCACCACACTCTCAGGCAGCGCATTCCGGACTCTAATCATTCACTTCATGATGAAGCTTTTCCTTATGCTGTATGAGTTGTTTTTAACTATTACATTAACCTTGTGAGCTCTTGTTTTCAAACCTACATAAATCAAAACAGTTTCTCCCTGTCTACTGTATTCAGACCCCTCATGATTATGAACATCTCTATCGGATCTTGTCATCCCTGGAAATATTTGCAAGTTTTGTTTTGCACTCTCTAGTGCTTCCTGAAGTGTGGTACCCAGAACTGGAGACAATATTCCAGCTGAGGCTGGGCTAGCATCCAATGCAAATTCGACCTAACCTCCTCGGTCTTGTGATCTGTTAATAAAGCCTAGGATAACCGGTCTCTCCACTGGTCCTTCAAAGAATTATGTAGGTGTGTACACAAGACCCTCTTCACCTTCACCTCCTTTATGTCATATCTTTCTGTCATATCCTTTTCGATACAGTCTGTTGTCAACCTATTCCCCTTTTATCTTCTGCAACTTTTCTGAAAACATTAAATGCCCAGTTCTCGCAATTTTTATGCTACTTTTCCATCATTACCACCATATCTTATTCCCCTAGTTGCTTGTGCATGTTGTTCACCAACCATTATCATCACAGTTAAGTTTTAATGCACATGCGTTCTAAACCTGGCTCTGAATTCCACTTAGCCTTTCTTTTGTTAGTTTCCATCAAACATATTACTTCCATTTCCGGTACTATCCGGTGTTCTCATTCTATATATCTCACCCTCCTTACTTGTTCTACCTTCTGATTCCAATTCCAATCCCACTATTAATTTAATTTAAAACCTTCCCAATTATATGAGTGACCCTTCCTCTGATATAATTGGTTCAATCTTCATGAGTTGCAACTTCTGAATGGGTGCATCCTGTCCCAGAACTGGTTTAGGTATCTCAAGAATCTGAATCCCTCTTTCCTGCACCATTGATATTCCATATCTTCCTATTTCTACTGTTGCTAGCATATTGTGCTGGGAGTAATCCAGAAATTAGAAACTTCAAGATTCTACTTTCTAACTTCTTTCACACCACCGGAAAATCGACTGTAGAACTTCCAAAATCTCTCCTCTTCATGTCATTGGTCCCAACGTGTACTGAAACATTTGGCTTACTCTCATCACCAGCACAGTCTTTTGTACCCTCTCTCTGTATCCTTTAACCTAACACTGGAGAGGTACCATGTGTGACTAATGGTGTTTGCCTATCCCCCAATTATTGGATTTCCTATAACAATTGCAACTTTATTCTTTATTATTCCTCTGGGGAGAGATGAGAGATTTCCTAAACCCCTGCACCTCACAGAATGGATGTTAAGTCAGTTCCCTGAAGTGAAAAGAATTTATTAACAATGACGCCTAGAACTTCCAAAGATGCTATTTTCTTAACATGAAGGGACTGTAATGCTGACAAATCACTGTTAGAACCACTTTTGGTGGAATGGAGTGATTTTTTTTGTGTGCGGTTCTGTGGTAATGATTTGAAGTCCTTCAGAAGTCCATGTCTGTGACAATGAACTAATCCAGCAGATGAGGTTTTGAGTGGTTGTTTGTGCACATCCCTGAGAGCCGACAGTGAAAATATTGTCTAAGTGAGTAGTCTGCAATGTTTCTGTTTGATGGGTAATTGTGTTGGCAGGAATGGGTGCTCTGATCTACTCAGAGCTGTTAGTGCCTTTTTACCAGCCTTGCCTTTTCTAATCTTGTCTTCCATCCCTTCTCCCTTCCTCTTTCACTCCCACTTTCCTTGAACCTCTTTCTAACTGTGTAACATGACATGGGATCAAGTTAAATATCTCTTCTTGTCTTTCCACCTCTCAACCTTGAATCTGAAGAGAACTGACAGAGTCGACCAATTTACCTGTCAGACTGTGTCAGCATCACTCTGGAGGTGTAAAGAATAAAAGACAGACCAAAGGAAATGTGTGGGCATTAACTTTCACACAGGTACATCAAATCAGGAGACCAGTTCTCGGTAAAACTACTCTAAGATCAATCCATAACTTTAATTTCAACAATATTAAATTAAACACTGTTGGACATGTCGTAAGAGGCTATAGGAATAGATTTGACTGGACAATATAAACTCAGCTCTCTGCTGTACTTCTTTATTGAGATTTTTCAATGAACGCACAGAACCAAAAAGGAAGAGAGTTGTATAACGACAAAAACAGAAATTCCTGGAAAGGCTCAGCAGGTCAGGCAGCATCTGCGGAGAGACATCAATGTTTAACCTCCAAGGTTCAAAGACTGTCCTCAGAACAGTTGTACAGCATGTAGCTCTTGACTCAAACATTTTATTTCCCAGTGAAAATTACACCCAAAAAGTTATTTTCTTCGAACAAAAACTTGCAGTTACCTTTAAAATGGTATAACATCACATTTGGCTTGATAAGCCAAAACCTATAAGAAAGAAAAATCTATAGAAAGGGCCTTATGGAAATGATAAAAAGAGGAAATTTTGAGTTAAACTTTGAAGATGAAGAGAGGAATAATTAAATGAGGGGGAGTTGAAATGGATGTCTAAGACATGGTGAATGTTAATGATCCCACTATTGTATGAAATGAGAAATATCTACAGTATTAAAAATAAGGGGTAATATCATGGTGGCATTAAAAAAAATGAAGATAACAATGTTCAAATTGGTATACTGAAGACAAGGCACATTGGAGATTAACAAAAGCCAAAAGTGAAAATTGAATGGGATCTTTTGCAAAAACAGGATATGTTAGTTTAACCCAGGTTGAGTTGGGGTTTATGTAGGATGAAGTCAGATGAACAAAAACAGGAAAAAGTTTGACAAAGTTCAACCCAGAGGTGGTAAAATATGAATGACAATTTCAGAAGTGCTGAGTGTTGTATTATTGCTCAGATCTTAAAATGGCACCATATGTTTAAGAGCTAGACAACATCACAACATGTGTGCATTAGTATAAGAGGTTTCGATCTTTCTTTCTGTTCACTCAGTCAGCGAGCCAGTTGGCCAGTCTGCCAGTTAAGTCAGTCATTTATGCTTATACTATAATAACAATCTAAGTAAGCACATAACCCAGACTGTATATTTTATCTTTGCATTTGCTGATGGAAGCAAGCGGTTCAGTTTGGATTCTGTCAGGGAAAACTGAGTAGAAGATACACTCTAGCTTACAGCTAGTGGGAGAAATCTGCAGTGGTCCTCACAGAGCCTTGTGGTATAAAGCAGCCAGCAGAATTAAAGCTGCAAGAGAGCTAGTGAGTAACTGCTGGCAACCTGAGCACGGAGCAGAGGCACCCGTAGATGTAAGAGTCTATAAAGGAAAGATGGAGGCAAGGTAGTCCAAAAGCTTATGGAATGACCCTCCACCCCAACACTATAAAATCCAAACTTGGAGGATTGCTGAAACACTGAGAAGTAAAACAAATCCCTGAGGGTGTGGCATATTTTTAGACTGGTCCCTAAAGTTGTTCATAAACTTTAAATATTTTTGTAATATATAATGAAATTCTAGAGCTGGAAAGTTAAAAAGAGGAACTGAGTAAAATTAATAAGTAATTGTAAATAAAAGTATTAAATTGATAGTGTTCAATTTTGTTAATTCATTTTGATCTACAGTAAAGTGAAGAAGCATTCAGTGATACACTTAGGTATAAAGAATATGGAGATACAATATAAAGTTAAAAGTGCTATCCTAAAGGGTGTGCAGAAGCAGGGCGATATGGTTGTATATATGCATAAGTCACGAAAGGTGTCAGGACAACTAATAAAGCACACAATATAATAAATTATAGTAACAGAGGTATAGCATTCAAGAGCAAGGCGGTTATCGTGAATTTGTACAGGATATTAGTTTGGCCTCAGTTAGAGTATTGTGGACGATAGGAAGGATATGATAACATTGGAGAGAGTGCAGAAGATTTTTAGGGTAATAATTTCAGGGATGAGAAACCTCAGTTATGAAGATAGAATGGAGAAGTTGGGACTGTTTTGCTTGAGGAAGAGAAAGCTAAGAGGAGATTTGATAGAAACTTTCAAAATCACGAGGGGCCAAACAGGGGCCAAACAGAGAAAATATACCCACTCATGATAAGATCAAAAAGGAGATGACACAGATATAAGGTAACTGGCAAAAAAAGCAAATGTGATATAAAATGAAGCTTTTTCACTGAGCAAGTGGCTCGGGTCTATAATGCACAGTATGGAAGTGTGATGGAGTTATGTTCAAGGGGACATTGGATGGTTATTTAAATACAAATAATCTGCAGGGCTACAGGGAAATGGCAGGAGAATGATAGCAAATCATAATGCTAATTTGATGAGTTGCTGCAGATATGAGCCATATGGTCTCTTTCTGCACCTTAACAAATCTGTGATTTTGTGACGGAACAAATTACTGCAGATGCTGGAATCTGTACTGAAAACACCAAATACTGGAGATCACAGCGGGTCAGGCAACACCTATGGAGAGAGAGCAAGCTAACATTTCGAGTCTAGATGTCTCCATCAGAGCTGAAGTAATGTTTGGAGGGGACAGCATTTACACTATAGAGCACAGCAAGTCAGGCAGCATCCGAGGAGCAGGAAAATCGATGTTTCCAGCATCACTCTAATCTTGACTCTGATCTCCAGCATCTGCAGTTCTCACTTTCGCCTAACATTTATACTATAGTTTGGCGTGGGGTTGTGGAGGGCTGAGGGTAGTGGGTATCGAGTGCTGGTGAGGAAAAGACGTTGTTAGTTGAGATTAAGTGATTGGAATGTGAAAATAGCAGAACATTGGTGTGTCTCCTGCCAGACTTGAAGGGACAGTAAGTGGGATTTGGGAAGGGGAGGACATGATAACAAACTAAAAGAAATGGATGAAATGTTCACAATCTCAAGATATAAAACTCAATATTAAGTCCAGAAGGATGCAAAGTGCCTCGTCTGAAGATGAGGTGTTGTTCCTCCAGTTTATGCTGTGATTCACTGGAGCACTGCAGCCTGCCAAGGACAGACATGTGGGCATGATGTTGTGCTAAAATCACTGGAGCACTGCAGCATGCTGATGAGTGTGTTTTTGTTTAAATCATGTGGCATTGCCCTATCAGTTAATTGTTGAATGCTCTGGTTTCCTCTTTAGATGCCAATGGCTCCTGTCAGGATTAGAACAATTGGCACAGTCTGTGTACAGGCAGAAGTGGTTACTGAAGATGCTGGAGATTAGAGTCAAGATTAGAGTGGTGCTGGAAAAGCACAGCAGGTCAGGCAGCATCCCAGGAGCAGGATAAGTGACGTTTCAGGCAAAAACCCTTCATCAGGATTCTTGCACCTCGGATGCTGCCTGACCTGCTGTGCTTTTCCAGCACCACTCTGATCCAGGGTCTGCGTACAACTTGACTCTGGGACCAGAGATCTTATGAATGAGGAGCTTGTCTTCCATTACTTTGACTTGCCGAACTATATAGGTTATAATACTTCAAACCTGCTTCAAAAAGTTTTATAGAGTTTGTTGCCTTGGCTGGATTCATGTTAAACCTGCTTCAGTTTGATTTAAATGCTTTCAGAGTAGGTATTAATCCAGCTCACATTGAATATCTTGGCATGTGGCTATGTAAAAATTATAGCAGAACTGCTCAATAGCAATGCCTAAAATTGTTCTAATGTGAAGGCAGAAGCCCCCTGCTCAGACATGACCTTGATTAGCAAAGATTTGGTACAGTATCAGCATTACTAGAGAGGTCAAAAATGGCTGCTATGTGAAGTGGTAATGCCACACATTTGTTATAGAAAGTGCTGTACTGATATTGGAGCAAATAAATATTTCTGGAGGAAGAGTTCTTACTTCTCCATGTAGCTATGTTCTAAGTTTGAGCAGAGAATACATGCTGATTGAATTATTTGTTTGTCATTGGGAGGAAATTCCATTCTCTGAGCTAATCCTCATGTTCTTTGTTGAGCTGATAAACCTCACAAAGGGAAAACAAGTTGGAGAGGGGAAATAGAGAGTATGAGGGAGAAATGAGCTAATATAGACTGAATGGGAATGGGCTGCCCCTGCCCCTGCCCCTGTAGACATCACTCAGCTCTGGGATTTGTAATGGATCATAAAATGTCTTCATCTGATACCCACAGTCCTGTCTCTTAACAAAACCTCATCAAAACCCAACCAGCTGCCACTAATCTTTTCTGCTTGAAGGCTTTCTGAAAGGGTAAATGAACTGCCAAACTTGGATAATGGAATTGTAATTGCCAATTAAAACCTATGATGTTAATTGTGTTGGTTAATCATTTGAATGCACTGTCTTGCTCTTTGTTTTTGCAATTGATTCATAACATAAACAAAGGGCAGACAAATTGAGAAAACAGTCTAGATATATACAGGGAAAAAGCGAAAAAAAAATCAAAAACAAAAAAACAAAAACATGCTGAAAATACCCAGTAGGTCTGCGGAGAGAGAAACAAAGTTAATATTTCTTACTAGGACATGAGGCATATTTGGACAATGCATGGCTTGAACTCATAGCTGGTGTGAAGGTTTGATTTGTGCATGGTGAGGATAGTTGCATTGTAAAACTCTCTGTTTCTTCATCCATTAAAAATTCTTCCCTCTATTCAGTGAGAAGGTTGCTGGAAAAAGAGTTATCTCAATGAATTGTGGCATAGTTGGCCTGCAAAATGTACATTTCAGGCAACACAGAAGGAGTGTGAGAAACAAAGCTTACTCACTTCAATAATTTCAGTCCGAGACAAGATCTGAAGCAATCAGTATGTTTATTATACGCTTGCAAGCATGGTGCCTGGAATTGGCACACAGAGTTTAGCAAGTACATATCTTATATAGGATTCACTACTCCAAACCCGGTGCCCATTACTATTGTTTATCTCTTGCCTTATCCGGCCTTGTGCATAACAAAGTACAAGTTTTACTTGGCCATTTCACCATGTCCTGCTGTGGCCCATTGTTAGGTATATCCTTCTTTGTGATTATCTACTTCCCCCACCTGTGCCGTCTCCTCCCTTTCCCCAACCATATTGATCTTTATGACCTTTTAACTGGGGTTGGTTTTTTGTGTTTTTGCAAAAGTGGGAAACAGATGCTTATAACTACTGCTTGTACAAGCATATCTGGCTTAACCTACATCCTCACAGCACCTTTTCTATTTGTCTACCATTGTTAGTAGGCACGTTTCATTTTTGCATTCACATTTTAGCTAATACAAAAACAATTATATATTTCCTCCACATAGTTTTCATTCTTGTTGACTCAGCTCTTGGTTGAAACAATTATACACTGGTGTGAGTGCATTTACCTTGCATAAGTAATTATAATTGCAGAAGTAACACTACTTTACTTATATCCCACAATTTCCCCCTTTTTCTTTAATTAAATCTGCAATTTTCTTTTAAGCATCGGCCCCAAAATTCGCAAGCATCATTCCGGAGATTTCATCCATCTTGGTCTCACTCATCCCCTCATTATTTAATCGATAAAGTTCCTCTGCCTGATTCCCTTTTAGGGGCATCTGTTTCATTAAGGCTGTCTCAATCAGTCTTTGGGTGAGCCCTCGTATACAGGGTATGATACAACAGCCAATGGCTACCAATACCCCGACTACTACTATCAGGGAAGTAAGGATGGAAACCACCACCCCTTCCATTTTCCAAACCAGGATTCAAGCCATCCCGTGAGAGACGTGTCTACTCCTGAATTCTCAGCCAGTTCCTCTGCTAAGGTAGTCAATCCCCTTAAGGCCCGAGTAATTGAAACCATCAGGCGCAGTGTTATTAGGAATAGAGGTACAACAGCTTCCTCCTAACATCACACACACACACCCTTTTTCTGCTAAAATCATATCAAGGGCCATTCTGTTTTCCCATGCCATAAGCTGTTCTGATATTCCTTTAACTGCATCTCATGTATAATTTATAAATCGCTGTTGATTCTAGAAAATGTAATTTATCCAATTTACATTTTTATTAACTGTTACCCACCAAAAGAGAGCTGACTCAAAGCCCGCTGCAATCTGATTACAAGCCTTGAATTCATCAGGTACCCCCCCTAGGGATTCCTACAGAATCGAGATAAATCCTGTCATCGAAAGAAGTGTCTAACAGTGATCTCTTACTCCTTCCTTTTTTCCCTACTATCTTTTCCTTCTCAAATGCCAGGGTAAATGGAATTGCCAATTGTACAATTGCACATATCCCTCTCCAATCCGGAGGGAGGGTGGGTCTCAGTATTTTGCCTCCACAGTACCACCACAGATCCGCTCGAGGAACATTTAGTGCTGAGTAGTTCCCCTCCTTGTCCGTTTCAGTGACATTCTTAATCTTTGTACATAATTTCAGCTCCCCCCAAATCTCTAGACCGATTTGTACCTTGTCTACGCACACAACGTGTGATTTCCAACTGCGGCTGAAAATGTAGGGGGGCCTTTAAATCTTTCTTCTCCAAGGGAGGGAACATCAGAGATAGAGAGGTATAGTTCCTATCATTCCATGCAGTCTTATCCTGATACAGGGTTATCATACATTTCATGCCCTTCCTGTCTCCCTTCCACCCGAGCGGAAAGGGAACCACCTGGGCCACTGGCTGACTGGAGGCACATGCATAGCAATTGCTCTTATTCAGACTTTATTATAGTATACTTTACCCATTCAACCCAGGCATTTGCATCCCCATACCCAGTTTCTATTTCAATGGTCTGTTTTAAGTCCTTTGCCTCTATAATTTTTACTACTTTAAGGTCATCGGGAGGGTTGATAGGTTGTACCTTATTATCCAGTAGTTCTACTCGTTTTCCCTGTCCTACACTAATTCGAAAACAACAGCCTAAGAAATCATTCCCGTTTGCTTTCACTTCTATCCCAAATGTTTCATTTAATTGTATCTCATAGGTGTCCCACCCCCCCCCCCCCCCCAAAGAATTGCTTCATGCCATGTGGTTTCCTTTATCGTTAAGTATATTGGGTTACACTTTTTATCGGGATAATCGAGAGCTGGTCGGAAGGGGGCCCGGTGTACTGTGACGAGACCATTATACCAAGTACCATCCCCAAGGCCATTCCCATAGGACTTAAGATGTATCTCTGAGCTGCGGTACTGTCTCTACATCCCCACAATTTACTAAGCTGCGTGCATCAGCGTCTATTACTTGTGGATTATCAGACTCAGGAACCGTTAATAACACGTACAAAAATGATATTTGACAAAATCCCGATCCTAAGAGGGCTAGCATCATAACTCTAAACATCCCCAGCATTCTAAAAAAAAGCTGAAGCACAAAAAAACTTAATATACAATCCTACAGAAATAATCCTGTGCTCGCGTCGCCACTGTATAATCAGTTACTCAAAATCTCCTTAGCCTGAGTTTCAGCGGTTCTTGCTTTGATTCAGCTGTCCAGACTTCTTCCTCAACTGGAGATTCCACTGGCCCTTTGATCCGAGTGTAGTGAGTCCAGCCTTTCTCTGCCATCCTTCTTGCCGTTTCGGTAGTCAAAAGAGCCTGATACGGCCCTTCCCAGTCCGGCTGCTACTTAGTCTCTGTCCATGATTTTACTAAGACCCAATCTCCCGGCCGGATGGGATGAACGGTGAATTCAAGGGGCGGAGTCTGTGCCAATAAACCCTGTTTCCTGAGGAAAGACAAAGAGGAGGACAAGCCCAGTATATACTACATTAAGAACAAGTCTTTAATTTCGGGAATTGGCTATTCTCCATTCGTTCCCAGATAAAGTAATCCAAATAAGATTTCATAATGGGATAGTCCCAAATCTTTCCTTGGGGCTGTTCGTACTCACAAGAGAGCTATAGGTAAACATTTGGTCCAAGGGAGTCTGTTTTCTATTATCAATTTAGAGAGCTGTCATTTGAGTGTTTGGTTCATTCTCTCAACTCTTCCCGATGATGGCGGGTGCCATGGAGTATGGAACTCCCAGGAAATTCCCAACCCTTTCATTACCCCCGTAACACTTTAGAGGTAAAATGAGTTTCTTGGACAGAATCTATACAGTTCACTAGCCTATATCAGGGAATTATGTGCTCTAATATTGTTTTAGACACCCCACTCGCAGTGGCAGTAGCTAGGAGGTATTCCTCAACCCAACCAGATAGATGATCTACTATGACAAGCATATATTTTAGTCTTCCTACTCTGGGTAGTTCAGTATAATCTACTTGTATACTCTGTAAGGGTCTCAATCCCGGTTGTCTTCCTCCCAGGGTCTGTTTTCTCAAGACTTTCTTATTTACCTTTCTGCATATTATACATCCCTCACATATTTGTTTTGCAATTATATATATTCCTTTACATCCATATTCCCTAAGAACTAAATCACACATTGCTTGTACTCCCCAATGGCTGCCTTGGTGTAGGACAGCCATAATTTCTTGCATCATCATTTTGTTTAACATTTCCCTTCCATCAGATAACATCCAATGCCCATCTGCTGTTTTTGCAGCCCCTAAATCTTGCAATTCTTTTTCCTCTCTTTTAGTAAATGTAGGAGCTTCCTGAGGATCTGGGACAGTAGGTATTAGGGAATGAATCACCACTTCTTGTGGGTTCAGGGCTGCTTCCTTAGCCACTTCATCGGCTAATCTATTCCCCCTAACTTCTGGTTTATTTCCTTTCTGATGACCATTTACATGCACTACCGCTATTTCTTGGGGGAGTATTAGGGACTCCAAGACCCGTTTAATCAACTCCTCATGTGCTAATTCCTTCCCCCGGCTATTGATCAGTCCTCTTTCCTGCCATATCTTTCCGAAAGTGTGCACAACACCAAATGCATATTTAGAGTCAGTGTATACTGTTCCCTTTTTATTTTCTAACGCCCAAAGGGCTCTTTCCAATGCATAGAGTTTGCAGGTCTGAGTTGACCACCCATTTGGCAACCTTCCTGCCTCTACCACACTACCTTTCGTCCCATCTACGGCTGCATACTGTCTTTTCCCTTCAGTCACCCGGGATGATCCGTCTATAAAAAGTCATTTTCCTGCATGAAGCGGAACATCTCTCAGGTCCATGCGGACCTTAGTTTGGTATTCTATAATGTCAAAGCAGTCGTGCTCTGGAATCTGAGGAGTTTCTCCTTTCCCTTTCCAAAGAAAGGCAGCTGGATTTAAACAATTGCCCGTGACCAACACTAGATCATCTTTTTCTATTAATATTGCCTCATATTTCAGAATCCGCGAGTCTGTCAACCATTGCCCAGCTTTTTGGTTTAGGATCATTCTCACTTGGTGTGGGGTGCTTACTATTAGGGCTCCCCCAAATGTAAGCTTTCTGCTTTCCTCCACCAACAGTGCAGTGGCAGCCACGGCCTGCACACACTCAGGCCACCCCCGGGATACTGGATCCAATAGCTTTGAAAGATACGCTAGTGGTTGTTTCATTCCTCCCCACCTCTGGGTCAATACTCCCAAAGCCGGTCCCTTTTATACGGTAGCAAAGAGGTGGAAAGGTTTATCTAGAGAAGGTAAGGCTAACACGGGGGCATGGATCAGATCTCTTTTGAGTTCCTCAACTAGTTCTTTTTCCTCATCATCCCAACTTAGACACTTTGGTTCCTCCCCTAATAGTTTGAGATATAATTTCTTAGTCTTTTGAGCATAAGAATCAATCCATACTCTGCAATATCCCATTAGACCCCAAAATTTACATAACTCCCATATAGTCCTAGGCAGCGGCATCCCCACTATTCCCTCTATCCGTTCTGGGCTTATCTTTCACTTTCCCTCACTAACTAAACGTCCCAAGTATTTCACTTCTCGCTCCATATATTGTAGTTTGTTTTTAGATACTTGCAGTCCCTGCTGACCCAGGAAATTCAATAATTTGTTAGTGGCTTCTCCTACTCTTTCTCTTCTTTTTCCTGTTACTAAGAGGTCGTCTACATACTGCAACAGGGTAGTTCCCTTAGGGCTGCTAAATTCTCTAATATTTGTTCTAACATCTGTCCAAATAAATTCGGGGATTCCGTAAACCCCTGTTTCCATCCTGTCTTGGGATCTTCCCATTCAAAGGCGGACAAATTCCTACTTTCCTCCACCAAGGGACAAGCCTAAAAGGCATCCTTTAATCTATCACACTAAACCATTTGAGGTCATGAGGGATCTCACTTAATAACGTATAAGGATTTGGCACCACTGGGTGCCTGATTTGTACTATTCGATTCAATGTTCTCAAATCCTGCACCAATCGATAAGTTCCATCAGATTTCCGTACTGGTAGAATTGGGGTATTACAAGGAGACATACATGACTCCAACAGTCCATCTCTGATCAGTCCCTCAATTACTGGGTGCAGTCCTCGTTTACCTTCTATGGAAATGGGATATTGTCGCTCACAGACAACGTCCCCTTTCCTTTTTAAACTTATTTCTAGGGGAGGGATCTGTATTTTTCTACGATTCCCTTCTCTAGCCCATACAATAGGGTCTATCTCCCTCTCCACATCCTCTGTCAACACTGCCATTTGTACAACTAATTCTTTTTCCTGAATTCCAATCTCCAGTCCTAAGAGGATAATTAAATCTCTCCCTAGTAAGTTACGTCCTATATCAGGGATATACAACAGTTCCCCTATGACTGTATCCTTAGGACCTTCTATCATCATAGGTTCAAATACTGGAACAGTAAATCCTTCCCCTTTTAACTCCGAAACTGTAATTGACCGTGTTGACATTCCTACTTTCTTTGGTTTAAAATTCAGTGATGACCGTGCTGCTCCCGTATCTACGAGGAAGACTACCTCTTCCCAACAGGGTCCCACCTTCAAGTTTATCAAGGGTTCCTGGTGTGTCCCTGGGGGCAGGAACCCCTGACACCCCGATCCTTGATCAAAATTCAGAAGCAGAATTGCCCTTTCTTCCCTTTGTAGATCAGGACACTCCCGTTTAAAATGCCCTATCTTTCCACAATAATAGCATCCTGCCTGGGGAGACTTCCATCTCTGCCCCTGTCGCCCGAATCCTCTATCAAATGCTCCCCCTTGTCCTCTCCCTCTCCCTCTCCCTCTTCCTCTCTGTTCTACATGCTGCCACCCGCCGCTCCGGTTGCTCACTATTGGTTCCATTCTTTTCTTAACTACTTCATCAACCGCAGCTACCATCATTTTTGCCTTCTGTTTTTGTCTTTCATCCTCTCTCTTTACAAACACTTTCTGTGCCTCTCTTAACAATTCATCTAATGGTTTTTTGCTCCACCCTTCTATCTTCTATATCTTTCTCTGTGTGTCTGGCCATGCCTTTGTCACAAAATGTACTTTTAAAAGACACTATGTCCTGGGTCCTCAAGGTTCATTCCAGAGTATTTCCGCACTGAGTCTCTTAATCTTTGCAAGAAAGCTGAGGGAGTCTCATCGTTCTCCTGTCTAACTTCAAAGGCTCTAGTTAAATTCTGCAACTTCGGAACTGCCTCTCTTATTCCTTTTAGAATCAGGTCTTTCAATTCCCTCATTTCTTCTCTATGCTCCGGGTTTTGATTTTCCCACTGGGGGTCTCTGAGGGGAAACTTCGTCTCTCCCTGTCCAGCAGCCCCATCTCCAATGGGATATTCCCTGTCCCGTATTTTAATGACTGCTCCTCGTATAAATCCCCTTTCTTCCCCAGTAAATAGTATATTCAAAATAGACATTAACTCAGTCCACGTATACAGACTGGGCCCCAAGAATTGATCAATTTGTTCAGACAGCCCTAATGGATCCTCAACCAAGACCTTCATCTCCTTTTTAAATGTTCTGACCTCCCCACTGGTGAGGGGGGCACTTACAAACCCAATCTCTTTGTCCCCTATTGGTACCTCCCGAAGGGGATAAGTCTTTACATTCTTCCCCTTTTTTGTTTTTGTTTTTCCTCCTTAGACTTTGGTTTAGATACTCCTCTACATCTACTTTATCTTCCCTTTCTTTTGTTGAGGATTGAGGGTCGGGAACAACAACATCCCCGTCCACCGCCCCTTCGTCCTCCACTTGTGGGTCATCCGTTCCCTGTCCCTGTCTGTCTGTCTCACCTCCTTCCCCCATTTTCACCTAATCTGATTTTATGGTACAGGGTGGGGTGCAAACAGCCAAGAGGATCCCAGGAACTGGGTGGAGCAGAGGGGGAATCCTTTGTCTTTACTACCATCATTCCCAAACTGCCCTTCCAACAGGACACATAGTCCACCCGTTCTTGACTAAAAGGTTGTTTTTTATTCACATACAACTCTAAATACTGACATACCCAATCCTCGTCCGAGGACATACTTTGGCCAGATAACAGCCGGGCGAAGGATTGGTTCTTTGGTCCATACTAAACAGCAAGCGTGGTGCCTGGAATTGGCACACAGAGTTTAGCAAGTACACATCTTATATAGGATTCACTACTCCAAACCCGGTGCCCATTACTATTGTTTATCTCTTGCCTTATCCGGCCTTGTGCATAACAAAGTACAAGTTTTACTTGGCCATTTCACCACATCCTGCTGTGGCCCATTGTTAGGTATATCCTTCTTCGTGATTATCTACTTCCCCCACCTGTGCCGTCTCCTCCCTTTCCCCAACCATATTGATCTTTATGACCTTTTAATTGGGGTTTGTTTTTGTGTTTTTGCAAAAGTGGGAAACAGATGCTTAAAACTATTGCTTGTACAAGCATATCTGGCTTAACCTACATCCTCACAGCACCTTTTCTATTTGTCTACCATTGTTAGTAGGCACGTTTCATCCTTGCATTCACATTTTAGCTAATACAAAAACAATTATATATTTCCTTCACATAGTTTTCATTCTTGTTGACTCAGCTCTTGGTTGAAACAATTATACACTGGTGTGAGTGCATTTACCTTGCATAAGTAATTATAATTGCAGAAGTAACACTACTTTACCTATATCCCACAAGAAGTCATTTTCTTTATCTTAACAATGCCATCCTACATCTTCTTCCCATGTACTGAGTGGATTGTCATCTGAAATAACATCATCTTCTAGCAGCCAACATCAAAGGAAGTTGATAAATGAGCTATTCATCCTATGACTCTTTGCAGGACCTTGATGATGCAGATTGACTAAGTCAGAAGTGGGGCTCTTGCAGCGTATTGGTAGAGTTCCTTTCTCTGAATGATGACATACTGGATTTAAATCTCACCTGATCCAGAGCTGTATCGTAACATGTCTAAACACATTGATTAGATGTACCTTCACTCCAACTGCAACTACAATTATGCAAATCTCATCCTTATGATTTGGTTGAGATTGTAGGAGTAAGCTCGTAAGTTTGCAGATGACACCAAAATTGATGGTGTAGTGGGTAGTGAAGAAGGTTATCTAGGAGAATAATAGGATCTTGCTCAACTGGGCCAGTGGACCGACAAATGGCAGATGCAGTTTAACTGAGATAAATGCGAGGTATTGCATTTTGGTAAGACAAACTAAGACAGGACTTACACAGTTAGTGGTATAGCCCTGGGGAATGTTGGCAAACAGAGAGACCCAGAGATGTATGGACATAGTTCCTTTAAAGTGGTAGCACAGGTAAATAAGGTGGTGAAAAAAGCATTTGACCCACTTGCCTTCATCAGCCAAAGCACTGAGTACAGCAGTTGGAATGTCATGTTATAATGTACAAGACATTGGTAAGACCACATTTGGATTACTGCATACAATTCTGGTCGCCCTGTCATAGGAAGGATATTATTAAACTGGAAAGGATGCAAAGAAGATTTACAAGGATGTTGCTGAGACTGGAATGTTTGAGTTAATAAGGAGAGGCTGGATAGGCTGGGACTTCCATCTCTGGAGTGTAGGAGACTGAGTGGTGACCTTATAGAGGTGTATAAAATCATGAGGGGCATAAATAAGGTGAATAGCCAAGGTCTTTTTCCCATGGTAAAGGAGTCCAAAACTAAAGGGCTTAGGTTAAAGGTGAGAGAGGAAAGATTTAAAAGAGATCTGAGGGAACAGAGGGTGTTGCATATATCGAATGAGCTGCCAGAGGAAGTGGTAGAGGTTGGTACAATTACAACTTTTAGAAGACATTTGGTAGCAAAGAACCTGCTAGGAAATTGTTGCAAATATGTAAATTTGTTGATTCTGTAAAACCATCTGGAGTTAAGAGAGCAAGCAGGTTTTTGCTTGGCTAATGCCTATTCATGGTCTTGGAGGTGGAAATATATCGCCCTTCAACTTCTTAGTAATGATCATTGTACTTTTAAATCATTTATTGTGTGAATGACTTTGAGGCATTTTGACAAGATGATGAGTCCTTCGATGTATGCAAATACCAGTATTTACTCCTCTCCACTCATTAACACAAAGTACAATGGGCTCCTTTAATCTAATTTTTTGATTGCATCAGTGTGTTTAATTTACAATTGCTCAACAATCCTTCACAGTTGCATGGTATTCTGTGAATAAGATGATAATAAAACAAATGTAATTTAATAGGAAATTGAACAAAATAATGCACAATATTATGGATGGTCAGGAGTAAGTAATAAGGCTGTAATTTAATCAAGGGTTTCAGATCACATCACCAACAGCGGGAATGCACCTCAAATGACATATGATTCATACTTGAACACAATCAGAACCTACTTACTTCCTGCACAGACTTTGCTTAACCATGGTATATCCTAACCTGGGTCTTTTACTTCTCCCTCTTTCTAGTTCTCTTCCCCAACCTATTCCTGAGGATCTAGTTTCTATAGTCTGCCAGCATTTCTCTAAGTGTTTGAGTGGCTTGTCTCATAATTGCACTGCGTCAGGTGCATCAACACTGGCAGAGTCATTGCACTTCCATTATAAATTAAAAACTCATAGGTTCAAGCTGCACAGTAGACTTAGATAATCAAGACTAACACACTAGTAAAGCACTGAAGGTATGCTATACAGTTGTCTGTCGGACAAATCTTTCAATCCCTAGCTCTTCACTCTGGTACAAGTGTAAGATGCTATGGTACCATAGGAGAAAAAGCATGTAAGGCTAAACCAGCGTTTATTGCTTATCAGCACCAGACATACAGGTTATCTGCTTAGTGTTGTTTGCTTTGTTGTTTGTGGAACTTCTTTGCAAATTAGTTGCCACATTTCCAATAAGACAATAGTTACTAGACTCCAAAAGGATTTCATTGGTGGTAAATCAAGTTAGGACATTCTGATTCATGACAGCTGCATAAATGCTGACTGTATAAAATAAGCAGACCTTGAACTTCCTCTTTCTATTGCAGAGGTAGGCTTCAGAGTGAGTGAAATTCTTTTGGACCATAATTCTCAGCCTATATATTTTTTAAAAAAGTCCAAAACTCTTCCTTCATAGATGATGCAGGCAAAAAATGAGGAACAAAACAACAGTGACTGGGAAAAAGAAGAGCTTTATTGTATATGGGTCATACTGCAATGAGAAAGAATTGGCTATTTTAATTTTTCTGTGTTTAATTACATGACGCAGTGCAAACTATATCAAAACCTGCATCAGGTCACTTGTGCAAGGCTTGGTTACAACAAAACATTACACACAACTTTTCTGTACAGCAGACAACTTGTCTTGAACAGTTTCTCTCTGCTTTTTTCAGCAGTAATAATGTCAAATCAGTATCTACTGAAATTTAGAGAAATGTGGGAATGCAGAATAATGAAGTAGTCCAGATATGGCTGGTAGAATGTCCACATTTCACCAAAGGGCACACTGCAAAGGATTCCATATACTCCAATCTCCCTTGCAATCATGAATTGATGAAAACTTCCACTCTTCACTGCAAAGGGTCTGGTTAAAGGTGCATGTTATTTAATAAGATGTAACTGGGCTGTTAATGGCACTGTTACTTCATAATTACAGGTAAACTGACCCTGAAAACTAATTCTGTATTTGTGGACTTCTCCACATGATTAAACATTTCTCATATCTCAAAAAAGTAAGGTTTTTTTTAAAAGGCTTGTTTATTTTTACTTTATCTTCAATTTTAATACATTTATTTCACAACCTGCCAGATTAAATTTAAAATGAGGGATTCAAAGGGCAGAATTTAATAGGTGACAAGATTTCCCACCTGACCACAAACATTTGGCAGGGCATGTGTCCTCACCTATAGCAGCTGCCTTGCAATAAATTTAGTAAGGGAGATAACAGCCAGTTGTACATGCTGCCGTTAAGCTCTGACACCGTCTTTTTTTTAAAATGCCTTGATGTGAATAGGGTATTTTTAAGTATATAATTAATTGCAAAGGATGTTGTTAATGGGATTTAAGTGATGGTAATGCCATTGAATATCAAGGGACAATTCTCTGTTGCAGGAGATGGTCATTACCTGCCATTTGTGTGGCATGAATGTTACTTGCCACTTCTCAGCCCAGTCCTGGATATGTAGATGTTTAGAGAGTCATACAGCGTAAAATCAGCATATCATTCTTATGCCAACATCACCAAACTACACTAATTCCATTTACTTGCACTTGATCCATAGCCTATTATGCCCTGGTATTCTAAGTATTCAGATAGATGCTTCTTTAAATATTGTCCGGGACTTCCACCTGAAGAAAGGCTATACTGGTCTCAAAACATTAACTCTGTTTGTCTCTCCACAAATGGTGTCAGGCTTGCTGAGTTTCACCAGCATTTTCTATTCTTACTTGAGTTTTCAAATATCTGCAGTATTTGATTTTGTATTGTCATAACATTAACTGTGGTATGTTGCAAGGTAACAATACAGCACAAGGATAAAATATTATATTAAGCTCCTGTTGGAACCTTCTTTGTCTCAATTAAGGAATATATAATGGTCACTTGCTGACTGTTGTTTATTGAACAATATGCTTATTGTCACAGTGGAGGTAATAGCTGAAACAGCAAAACATTAATTCATCGTCTCCACTGATATTTATCAACTCTCTTTTACTGTCAATATCCTTTAACCAAGGATAACACGAGAGAGTCAAGAAAAAAATTATTAAAATTGAAAAAGAGAAATAGGATTTGTCAAATAACAGTTTTTAAAGGGATACCAAAATTAATCATACTGTTTTTGCTTTAACTCTTAAAATGAAGTATTTGCCCCAATTTTTATTTTTCAGCAGTAGCATTAAAACCTGTGCCACTAGAAGGTGCCCAAGTTAGCTTCAAGAGATGTTAGGTGCTGTGAAGCATTTTGCCTTGCAGTCAATCCTTTGTACCAATTTCTCCAGTCAATGAGACTGACACCCCACACTCATACTTCTGATTAAGATGCCACACTTGAGCAGGCATTACGATTTGATGAGGAATTGATCAGAGCACCAACAAGGAAATTTAACTGCTCGGAGGAGCATCTCTAGTACAGATCATCCCTGTCAGCTTGTATTGGATGTGCTTTAGAATTCTCTAAGCAAAACAGAGGAAGATCAAAATCCTTGTGCTTTGGGACCAAAACATCTCAATATATTTTTTTAGGACAAAAGCATTTGAGTCCATTTGTGTATTTATTTACAGTTCTAAGGTAATTAATTTGCAACAGTTTTTTAAAATCCATTTATTCTCCTCCTTTCCTTTAAAGTCTCATTTGGACCTTTCCTATTGAATTATCATTGCATTTAATGGCCAGCAGCAATGTTGTGTGTTAGCTTCAACCATTGAATGCTGATTATCACTTCCTCACTGTTGTCATCGCCTTGAGAATAAATGCACTTGGATCCCACACTCAAGAGCAGTAAATTACTTTGTTTCAATCATTTTAGGTTTGTCAGTGAATAACATTGGAAAGCAAATAAATTATAGCATGAAACTTGCCCAATTAATCCATATTGGCCTTTCTCAGTCACCCCAAGCCCTATAACCTTTTCTCACAGAATCACAGGAATTTCTCACAAGAATTTTATAGTACAAGTGCCCATCATATCTTCACCAGCTCTACAAATAAGCAATGCACCCAGTACAATTCCCTTGTCTTCTCCCCATAACTTTGGAATTGTTCCTTTTCAGTTGACAGCCGAATTCCCTTTTAAGTTTCTCAATAGAATCTACCTCCACCAAACTCATACACAGGTGCATTCCAGACCTTAACCATCACAGTGTGCAAAAGGTTTTTCTCATGTTCTCTTCCCTTCTTTTGCCAATTACTTTAAACTTTAAATCTTTTCTTATTGATGCTTTCATGAGTGGAAACAATTTATTTCCTATGTATTCTGTGCAGACTTTCAATACCTATTGCAAATCTTGTCTCATCTCTTTCTTCCCGATGGAGTGAAATCCCAATTTTTGTGATACTCCCAATCACTGGGGCAATCTATGTCTAACCACACTGTCCATCTCTTCATAATTCTAAACAGTTCCATCAAATTATCTCCCCAATTCTACATCAATAAGTAACTGAGCTGATCACAAGTTCAATTCTCTCATCTGTGCCGAGTTGACTGATCTCCACGGGGCAGTAGTGATGCCACAGTTTGAGCAAATGCAATTGAGCAGGTGAGAGGTAATTCCCTCGGTTTTTGCTCCTAATTCCTACCCATCAATCTTTCTGGAAATGTGCATGCGTGGAAATCAACAGTTGAACATTTGAGGGGTGATTTCTCACCTGAGCAGGCAGCTACCCTCATGCGTTTAGGATCAGCAAGGCAGTGATTACACCACCACCAATCCTTGACCAGGAATATAAAATGCTTGCAGTAGATAAGTTCATTGAAATTGGCTGGGCATCAGGAGGCATTTCTTTTCACAGAGGTCATTGACCTGTGGAAAAAATACACAGTAAGCAGGAGCAAAGAATGTGAGTTGAATATAAGCAGCCATCAGGAATGCAGAGATTTATAAGAATGCTGAACGTATCCACATAGAGAAGGAGGATGAGCCATTGGTGAATGCATACAATAGCTGCCAAATTCTTCAAGAGCTTTCTTGATTGTTCTGGGATATTAATAGAAATTTCCTGGAAATACTCATCAGCTATGCCAACATCTGTGGAGAGAGAAAAGGCAATGTTTGATTGCCTTTCATCAGAACACACATAGAACATAAAAGATAGAACAGTACAGCACAAGAACAGGCTCTTCAGCCCACCATGTCTGTGCTAACCATGATGCCAATCTAAACCAAACCCATTTGCATATGGTCTATTCTCTGCCTGTTCATATGTCTGTCTAAATACCTCTTAAAAGTTGCTCTTATATCTGCTTCTACCACCTCCCCTGACAGTGCTTCCCAGGCACCTACCACCCTCTGTATAAACACTTGCCCCAATCATTGCCTTTAAACTTTTCCTCTCACATTAACCTATACCCCCTGTATTTGACATTTCCACCGTCAGAAAAAGACTCTGACTATCTCTTCTATCCTTGCTTCCCGTAGTTTTACATAATTCTATCAGGTTGCCCCTCAGCCTCTGATTCTCTAGCAAAAATAATCAATGTTTGTCCAATTTCCAGGCAACATCCTGGTAAACCACTTATACAAGTTTTTCAAAGCCTTCACATCCTTTCCATAGTGTGGTGACCAGAAATACACACCATACTCCAAATCTGACCTAAATCAAGTTTTATAAAGCCGCAACATGACTTGCCAATTTTTATACCCTGAACAATGAAGACAAGCATGCCATATACCTTTTTAAAATCACCTTATCCACTTATGTTGCCATTTTCAGGGAGCTATCCACTTGCACCCCAAGATCCCTCAGTATATCAATGCTTCTAAGGTTCCTGCCATTTACTATATACTTTGCTCTTGCATTTGGCCTCCCAAAATGTATTACCTCACATTTGTGCAGATTAAACTCCATGTGCCATTTTTCCACCAAACTTTCCAACTGATCTATAAGTCTGCTGTATCCTTTAGCAGCCTTCCTCATTATCCATAAATTCACAATCATTTGTGTCATCTGCAAACTTACTAAGAAGACAAATTATATTTTTATCATATATATAATATATTATATACACACAAACAACAAGGGTTCCAGCAATGATCCTTGCAGAACATCACTGGTTGCAGTCCTTTAGTCAGAAAAACATCCCTTCACAACTACTGTTTTCTATGACCAAGCCAATTTTGGATGCAACTTACCAATTGACTGTGACCCCATGTGACTTAGTAAAGCCTATGTAGACTACATTCACTGCCTTCCTTCATTAATTCATCTTCATCACTTCCTCAAAAAATTCAATTACATTTGTGAGACAAGATCTCCCCCACCCAAAGCCATGTTGATTATTCCTAATCAGTCCATTCTTTTCCAAATGTGAGTAAATCCTGTCCCTGAGAATCTTGCCCAAAAATGTGCGTACCAGTAATGTAAGGCCCACATGCTTATAATTTCTTGAATTATCCCTGTTTCCCTTCTTAAACAAAGGAACAACATTGGCTATGCTCAAGGTTCCTGGGACCTTTCTAGTGGTCAAAGCAGATACAAGGATCTCTGTCAGGGTCCCAGCAATTTCCTTCCTTGCCTCCCTTAGTATCCTGGGGTAGAAGACTTAACTACCTTAATGCTTTTATATCTGAATTTATAATATCTGAAACATTAACTATTTCTCTCTGCAGTTGAATATTTCTAACATTTTCTGTTTTTATTTCAGATTCCCAGCTTCAATGTCACTTTGCTTTTGATCACTTTGGGAGTTTTAGAAGAAGAATTTCCTTGAGTTTTTTTTCCTAAATTGACTGAACCAAATATTACATAATATTGAGACATAGGGTGACGAAGGTCTCACTATTGTAGTCTTACCAGCATGGTTACTGTGACTCAGCAACTGCTCTGTGTAATAAGATGGTGAGCTCAAGTCTCATATCAGGACAGGAATCCATCATTGGTCACTCATTGTAAGAAATACCGCTCTGTCAGAGGTGCCAATTTTTCGAAAAGATGCTAAACTGAGGCTCCACCTGTCCTCTCAATTATCCTAGGGCTCTGTTTTGAAAAAAGCAGGGGGATCTCCCTAAAACAAAACCAAAACTTAACTAAATCTGAAAACAAAGCAGAAAATACTGAAAATTTTCAGCGGGGTAGGCTGCACCTGTGGGGAGAGAAATAAAACCAAATCTTAAAGTTGACAACCTTTCATTAGAAGCTGAGCAAAGTCATCACACTGAAGTGAGATTTCCCCAGTACCCTGGCCAATATTTATTCTTCAACCAACAACAATAAAGTAAATAATCAAGGCTTTTATCTCATTGCAGCTTGTTTGAGCCTGTGGTGCCAATATTAACAGTTGTGTTTTTAAATTGAAACAGTAACTACATTACAAAAGTACTTCAGTGGGATTACCTGAGATCACAAAAGACAATATATAAAAATTACAGTAGTTCTTTTCTGTTTTTAATTTTCTCTGTATGAGTGTATAGTCTAACCATTGAACCTGACTACAATGACTCCAGCAAGTGCTAGCCATAGCAAAATTTCTGAGGGATCAAGGACTACTTTTAGTTCTAAGGCTTCTCATAAGCTCTTCACTTAATCTGCTAGATACAAGATGGCAGGAAGATAGGAAAAAAGAAACAATTGGATGATGTGTATTAAAGAAAGCTTGTGCCACCTCTGACAAAAAGAAGTTGTCACTCTCCCAATGTGATAATGCTAAGTTCAGGGGTTTCATCTAATGTACTGACATCTGAATGGCAGATCCTTTATGAAGGTCACTGACCTGAATCTGTTGTCCACTGATGCAGCTGAGCACTTTAACCTCTGAGTAAAATACCATGGCATGTAGCTAGCAGGTATTTTATTTGGGTGTCACTGGAGTGACAAGAAGCTGCTTCAAGCTGAGGCTGTGTTTTAGGATATCAATGAAAGACTCTCATTTTCCAAAAATTCTGAAAGAGAAACAGAAGAATGTGTAGCTACTTATGTTGGATCAGCAAACTGATTGAGTGTGTAACTGAGTTGCAGATGGATATCATGTCATTCTGAGACCAAAGCTGACAGAGATAATTTTGGAAATCCCTGCAAGAGCAGTTTTGTATTTCCACATCTCCTTTCTCTGGTGTTACAGTCAAACACTGAAGAGGATGGTCTCAGCTCCACAAAGCCATTCATCCTCTACAACAGTCCAAAGATGTGCAGGTCAGTGGATTGGTCATACTAAATTGCCTATAGTGTTAGGTGCATTAGTCAGAGGGAAATAGGT
Source organism: Chiloscyllium punctatum (assembly GCF_047496795.1). NCBI lineage: Eukaryota > Metazoa > Chordata > Chondrichthyes > Orectolobiformes > Hemiscylliidae > Chiloscyllium > Chiloscyllium punctatum. The sequence continues at coordinate 33,230,194 of NC_092743.1, forward strand.
CTGGGTGGGCTGTCTTCAGAGGGTTGGTGTGGACTGGTTGGGCTGAAGGGCCAGTTTCCACACTGTAGGGAATCTAATCTAAACATTCAGCAGTATGTACGTAATATGGTGGAATCCATGGTCCTGCCTTATTTCTTGTTGTGGTCAACAGGACAGTATATTGAATGAGTATAGCAAGCAGGCAATGTGACACTAATCATTTTATGCTATCACTCAGGACAGAATGATACTCTTATGACTTTGTTTTCGTTCTAACTTTAGCTGGACAAGGCATACAAACTCTGGAAAGAACATTGGATTTAGTTGGGGGCTTTGGTCTCTTTGAAACTTACAGAGTACTGAAAGGCCTGGATAGAATGGATATTGGGAAGATGTTTCCATCAGCAGGAGACCTGAGATGCAGCCTGAGAGTAAAGGGAAGACCCTTTAGACCAGAGATGAGGAGAAACATTTTCAGCTAGATAATGGTGGATCTTTGGAATTCATTGCCATAGAAGACAATGGAGGCCAGGTCATTGAGCATATTTAATACAGAAGTAGATAGGTTTTTGTTGTTAAAGTGAGTAAAGGGTACAGGGAGAAGGCAGGAGAATGAGGTTGATAAACTTATCAGCCATGATTGATGGTGAAGCAGACTCAATGAGCCGAAGGACCTAATTTATGCTCCTACGTCTTATTGGAAGTGACACTAGATTTTATAAATAATTTTAAATATTGGAAAAGGTAAGGAACAATTCCTTTAAATTAACACCAAGCATCCCATAATGTCTTTGAGTTATCATGAATGTGGGTTGAGGAGGATTATGTTTTAACCTGTCTTGTATAATTTAAGGTGAAAAAGAACAGTCTGGGTAAGGGAGATAGTGCTCATTCTAAATCTCTGAGTTCAGCTCCAACAACACTCAAGAATTTTGACACCATCCAGGACAAAGCAGCCCACTTTGATCAGCAATCCATCCTTCAACATTCATTCCCTCCACCACCCATACACTGTAAAAGCAATGTGTACAATCTACAAGATGTTCTGCAGAAACTCACCAACACTCCTTACCACCTTCCAAATCCATAATAATTACCAATTAGGAAGAGAAGGGCAGAAGATACATGGCACAACATCCATCTGCAAGTTTCCTCCAAACCACTCACTTTCCTGATTTGGAAATACGTTGTTATACCTTCAGTGCTGCTGGGTTAATGGCTCGGAACTTCCTCCCTAACAGCATTACGGTTGTAATTAGACCATATGGGCTGCACCCTTTCTCTTCTCATGGACACCTAAGCATGGGGGATCAATGCTGTTCCAGTCAACGAAGCCCATTTGCCATGCATGAATTAAATAGTGTTAGAAATCAGTGCTCTGCAGTGTGAAAAGATGGAAGTTTCTGATCCAAACCACCTTACCGCTCTTCCACTGACTTAGTGCAGCCAATTAAATTTCATCCAGTTAGTTTGTGTGAAATCACTTATTCATATCAGTAGAAAGGTGTTCAATTAATTTGCACAATGATCAGAACATAGCTCCTGAGCTTAATTCCTGTCTTTGGACAGCTTTTGACTTTTAGAAGGTGGAAATCATACTAACCCCTTTGATAAATGACCCTTGAAATGACTCTGAAGACAGTATCAGGCATGACTATGGTGAGATTTGTTCTTGCTGCAGAATGCACAGGGCAATCTTATCCAGATCTTATTCCAGTCGCCCGTGTAGTCTTGTTTCATTCATTTAAACATTTAAACGTTTATAGCCCCAGGCAAATCCCCAATCATTTATCATTATAGGATCAACTGTAGTGATTTTTCTCTCTCTCTCTTCCTCTCAGTGCCTCGATGGTATGTTCAGTTATTAACCTTGCTTAGCCTGGAGGCACACTCCTAACTGTTTCAGCCAAATACCATTTGTTCAACATTATTCCCAATCGTGCCTGGCTGACCTGATGTGTATTCCCAGCACTCGAGAGCAGTGGTAATTATTGTTTTTATTTATTTTTTCTCCCTCCAAATCACCATTTGTCAGCACTTGGCTGGCTGGTATAGCAATCCAGTCACCGCTTTAAACATTAACACATTCCTCCCTGTTGAAGAATTTGAAGGAGGGAGACAAAGGAAGAGGTGAAAGTAGGAGAGAAATAAAAAGGACAGAAGAAAAGGCTTTTTAGCACTATTAGGCACCTGCCCAGAAAACATGGTAACTTACAATCAATTGTTTGTTCCCCCAAGCATAGAGGGATGATGTAGAAATTTAACTGTAACATGTTTGTGTCTGTTTCATGGACCTACATGGATGCAGTGATTCCAGATTTAACACAGGAGTTCTGGTATTACTGAATTGCGAGGAATGTTTTATTAGTTAGCCCTGCAGGTAACTGACTGAACGACTGGAGGCAACATTACAACATTAAAAGAAGCTCCTCTATGCTTTTACATCGAATGGTCTGCCCTTGTCAGATCCGGCCGTTCTTAAAGGGACGGCTGGAGGCCACTCCAAAAAGAACTAGGAATGTGAGGACCATTTTTATTATTTTGTGGGATCCTGGCTTCACAAAATAACAGTGAACCTCTCTCATTTGCTTCAGATCATTTCCTCTCCCATGCTGACTGCTGTTGCGATTAGACCCAGCCAATGTGAATGACCCAATACTCCATTGTAGGAAAGACTCCATGTACATAAACTGAGCTGCACATGATTTGAGAGTGTTTAGTGTGAATACCCGAGGGCCAGTATCTTCCCTTTAAGGTGAGAGCTGAGAGCTGGCCTAATTCCAGATATTGTGATCCGACCCCTAGAGTCTTGAGCAGAAATCTTCACCATTCCCAAGATTAGACATGAAAAGAAATGAATGAAACTCAGGATTTTCCATGAAATGGTGAAGATTGAGCTGGCAGAGTTATCAGAATGAGGAGATTAGGATAAAATAAATGCAAAATAAATCCATTGGCAGTTTGGTACGCAAGAGACATTAGCTTGTTACTGAGGCATGAATGAAAAGGGTTGAAAATACACGCACAATCAAATGATGGGAGCAGATTTCATGCCTTTCAAAGGGAATTTAGTAAATATTTGGAAAATACAATGTTTGAAGGATATAGGGAATGTTCATGGACTACAGCAGGATGTTGGCATATGGAACTTAATGATATTGTTTATTGCATGAGGAATTGAATATAAGGCATGCCTTTTTGGCTAGCTGTCAGTTTCATTAAGTTTCATGGAGGGTTTCTCTTCATGAGGCGTAAGAGTTTTGATGCATTTTACCAAATTCGTCTCAATAATTACCCAAACCTCTCATCTGATTCTAGCCCCATTCTACCACCATCCATATCCAGTAACAACTCACTAATTCCAGGATACCTCAGAATGGACTGGTACTGTCCTAACTCTGGTACAATTTTTAAAAGATTATTGTGAACGCTAACAAACACTGTCAGTCCATATTGGCTCTGCATAGTTCCTAATATTTGTCTTGGACTTGTGAGAGAAGGGAAAATTGGTGCTCCACTTTGCAGCAGGAACCTGGAGGTTCTTCTGGAGAGGTTGTTGTGGAGATGGGAAGTCCTTTTCTCAAAGAAGTTTCAGTGGAAGCCATGACAACATATCATGCCATCTGATCTATGGTTGCCACCAAGATCAGTGTGGTTTCAGCTTTCTGGAAGAATACCAGCTTTGCAGGAAGAAGGGCAATGACCTCTCCACTCCACCAATTTAAGAGTTACCATATTCTTATCAACACCTCACACTCGCTCTACCTCTGCCACTATACCAACTTCCCACCAAGGCTTATGCTCTACCACTGTCATTGTTGCCTGCAACATCTTGCCTCTCTTGCTGTCACCACAAATCCTGCATACACTCTGTGCTGCCCACTCACTCACTTGGAGCACCTCCTACCTGTACCAAAAATAACAATTGTGCCACCCACTTTCATCTCCCTTAGTATCTGCCTCTCTCATCCTATGAGGAATACGTCCCGCAGTGGGGAAGGAAGTGTCCAGATGAGTGGTGGGATTTGTCTTCTCATGCCTCAGAGGATAAGAGAATCCTGACTCTGACTGCTGCGAGCTGCTGACTGACTGTGTGCATGCCCTTGGACTGGTGCGAGAGGCTGTCCTGCACTGGCTATGCCAGAAAGACTACCAAAGGCTGAGAGAAGGCTATCTCCCGTGTCTTGACTGAGAACTGCTATCAACCATGACAACGCTCCTGGTTTTGTGTCTGCTCTAAACTGTGAGCCTGCTATCTCTAGCTGAGAGGAATGTTGTAAAAGGACAAGGCAAGGAAGCTACCTTTATTGGGCATTTTCTGAATATAATGCTGTTGTCTGACTATATGAGAGTAATACTCAAAGTCAGGTATGATTACCAGCAATTGAAATACTGTTTTCATTCAGCTCTGATTCATGAACTTCAATGAACTGGTGGTCTATCAGGTGTGAGGTGCTCACTGGCTGACCAGAATTCATTACAAGACCAATAAAGATATGGAGGTGCCGGTGTTACATTAGGCTACTGCAATTATTTTCACCCCTGCAGGCCTTGTTCCTAGAGTCATAGGGGAAAGTGAGGACTGCAGATGCTGGAGATCAGAGCTGAAAATGTGTTGCTGGAAAAGCGCAGCAGGTCAGGCAGCATCCAAGGAGCAGGAGAATTGACGTTTCAGGCATAAGCCCTTCTTCAGGAATGGGGAAAGTGTGCCAAGCAGGCTAAGATAAAAGGTAGGGAGGAGGGACTTGGGGGAGGGGCGTTGGAAATGCGATAGGTGGAAGGAGGTCAAGGTGAGGGTGATAGGCCGGAGTGGGGTGGGGGTGGAAAGGTCAGGAAGAAGATTGCAGGTTAGGAAAGTGGTGCAATCTTCTTCCTGACCTCTCCACCCCCACTCCACTCCAGCCTATCACCCTCACCTTGACCTCCTTCCACCTATCGCATTTCCAACGCCCCTCCCCCAAGTCCCTCATCCCTACCTTTTATCTTAGCCTGCTGGACAAACTTTCCTCACTCCTGAAGAAGGGCTTATGCCCGAAACGTCGATTCTCCTGCTCCTTGGATGCTGCCTGACCTGCTGCGCTTTTCCAGCAACACATTTTCAGCCTAGAGTCATAGGGTCATACAGCACAGAAACTGACCCTTTGGTCCAACCGGTCCATGCCAAACTTAATCCCAAACTAAATTAGCCCCACTTAGCCTGTATCACTCAAAACCTTTCCTATTTATGTATTAAACAATTGTGCAATTGTGCCCACATGCAACACTTCCTCAGGAAGTTCATTCCACTTGCTAACAAGTGGAATGTTGAGTACTTAGTGAGGTAAAGTCTGGGGGCTGGGGAATTGCCCAGTTTGGTAGAAACATAGAAAGGAGGAGCAGGAATAGGCTTTTTAGCTCTGATTAGAGTGGTGCTGGAAGAGCACAGCAGGTCAGGCAGCATCCAAGGAGCAGGAAAATCAATGTTTCAGACAAAAGCCCTTCATCAGGAAAGGGCTTCATCAGGAAATTCCTAATGAAGGGCTTTTGCCCGAAACATCAATTTTCCTGCTCCTCGGATGCTGTCTGACTTGCTGTGCTTTTCCAGCACCACTCTAATCTTGACTCTGATCTCTGCGGTCCTCACTTTGACCTTTTTAGCTCTGATGTCTATTTCGCCATTCAGTTTGACGATTGATGATACTCCAACTTGTATTCTGTTTCTGCTTTCTCCCCATACTCTTTGATTCCATTCGTCTGAATAACTATACCTAACTCCTTCTTGAAAAAATCAATGCATTGGCCTCAAATCACTTTTGTGGCACAGAATTCCACAGGCTTACCACTTTCTGGGTGAAAATGTTTCTCTTCATCTCAAACCTAAATGGCCTAGCCTGTATTATTTAACTGTAACCACTGGTTGTAGACTCCCCAGTCATCAGAAATATCCTGCCTGCATTCATCCTGTGTAGTCCTGTTAGAATTTTATAGGTTTCTATGAAGTTTCCACTAATGCGTTTGAATTATAATGAATATAGTCCTAACTGATCCAACCTCTATTCATACATAGGTTCTGCCATCCCAGGGATGAATCTGATGGTGGCTGAGATGAGGCAAAAAGTGAAGTGGGATGTGTTAAGATACCTTTTTTGATTGAAGTGTATAGTCAAACGTAGTGTAAATCAAATCTTTGATCCAAACCTATCACCCTCCCCTACTCTCACCAGTTGGTTATGTTAAAACCAGCAAACTCTGATTTTTGTAGCTGACAAATACAGCAGGAATTATATTTAGAACCTGAGCTATTGTTGGGCACTGATTGTTATTTATGGCTGATTGGAGGGAAGTGTCACATTACCCTGATTACGAAGATCACAGCACCAATATTGCTGTCTTTAAATATTAGATTATAAAAATGGGAATGCTGAGCTAGATAAAACACATCATCCTGTAAATATGATTTTTTGATAGTTACTCAATAGAGCTGTCAAGTTAAATTAAAAAGAGCTGAACAAATTGGCCTATATGGACTGATTTTGGCAAATTTTTTCCAACACTTCTAATTACTGTTCTTTGACCTTTTGATCAACCCTTCTCTATCACTGACTCTTTTCATATTATCCATCGTGCACATAGTCCATTCCTTATACAATGAAATTTTGAAAATTTCTAATGGCTATTTTCATGAATGTAACAAAGTGAGAAGCTCCAGGATTCGTCTGAAAATGGGTTCAAATCCCATTTCAAATAATTTGGACAAGCTGCTGATTGCATCTCAATGTTTAATTCATCCATTGTCATTAGTCCACTATTATCTCAGCAACTTCAGCAGTGAGAGAGGACCCACAGTGTGAGGAGGAGGGATACCAAATATGGTCAGGCAACAACCTGATATTCTGGAGGCGAAACCCCTTCTTTGAATAGAGATTTATTTCGACTGTAGCCACCCCTGATTAGCCTGAGCAGAGAAGGCCAGAAGGTTGCTCAGTGATTTAGTGGGGAGTCCTGGACAGACTTTAGACCCATCATTTCTTCCAGGAGTACACTCAGGTATCTGGGAAGCTGCCTTTACCTCTGCAGGGATGGAGTGCATCCCCCTGATGTGGAGCATCGTTGCTTGAAATTGTCCCACATCACACCTGTTTGTTGGGTACAATGAGTGTAAACAGGTTTGATTCCCATGTCACAGTTTGTCCTGAGAGAGCCCGGTATTAGTCTATGGCATTGTAACATTCCAAGACCGTCAATAATAGGATAGGGTGCTTTCTATGGCACATTTGTAAGAATTGGTAAGAATTATTCAGAAATGTTGAATTTTCTTAGCCTTCTGAGGAAGTAGAGGCATTGGTGTGCTTTCTTGACTGTAGCATCAACATCTTAGAACAAGCCACAAAGTTTCAAAGCAGTAGAAGATCAGTCAAGGGAAATCAAGAATCACTGACTAAATCACACCACATTTAGGTTATACAGCCTTTATAGCGAAAAAAAAAGAACCAGCATATAGAGCAATTAGCCCTTCTTGGTCAAATATCTTTATTATATCCCCAGCTTCTGCATACAAAATTGTTGGTGTTGGTGACCACTTCATTCGATGTGTGGAGCAGGAGGTGTACAGCACACGGAGCTAGTGCATCAGTATTACAAGAGATTAGAGAGCCTACAGGTCTGTGAGCTACTGCCCGTGAGTATATCCCAATCATGCATTAGTCCATTCTTATCTATGCTTTACCATAATGACCCCTACAAATTCCCCCTTCACAATTGTCACTCCCTCTTAAGTAAGCCTGCAGCCCCCAAACCCAATGAATAGATTGTAAACCTCCTTCCTAAGGCAGCAACCTCCCTTGTACCACCTATCTCTCTTTCTCTGGACTGACCTGATGGACTGATCATGGTCCATCCCCTTGAATGGCCTAACTGGACAATCTGAGAAGTATACAGATCCCCGATTGATAATATCCCTGATACTAGATCCCTTTATGTACTTTAGATTTACCCTTTGGACTGGCCACAATGGAGCCACAGGAGTAACCATGACCCATTACCAAGACTTCAGAGGCATGGACCTCCCAACCACATAAACCCTAGCCAAGAATGCCTGGCCAACCTTCTGGACTGGAGCTGGAAGCTTCCCTTGACTTACTGTGCTACAAGCAGGAAGCTAGTCATAGTTGTCCAAAGTCTTTAGCGAAGTCAAGGGGGTCAGCTTTTGGTCAGGGATTGCTGGAACTTAACATCGAGGACAAAATATGAGTCCAATTCCTGCTCAGGGCAGTCACAGTCAGGCATCTGTCATCGTTAGGGGTGAGGAGCCAAATGATAGGCAGCACACCATCCATCCCAACTCTTTCTGCCCTATTGAAAGCTGCTTTCTACATGGAATGAGTGAGACAGATATTATAAGACCATAAGACATAGGAGTGGAAGTAAGGCCATTCGGCCCATCGAGTCCACTCCGCCATTCAATCATGGCTGATGCGCATTTCAGCTCCACTTGCCAGCGTTCTCCCCGTAGCCCTTAATTCCTCTAGACAACAAGAACCTATCAATCTCGGCCTTGAAGACATTTAGCGTCCCGGCTTCCACTGCACTCCGTGGCAATGAATTCCACAGGCCCACCACTCTCTGGCTGAAGAAATGTCTCCGCATTTCCGTTCTGAAATGACCCCCTCTAATTCTAAGGCTGTGTCCACGGGTCCTAGTCTCCTCGCCTAACAGAAACAATTTTCTAGCATCCACCTTTTCAAAGCCATGTATTATTTTGTACGTCTCTATTAGATCTCCCCTTAATCTTCTAAACTCCAACGAATACAATCCCAGTATCCTCAGCCGTTCCTCATATGCTAGACCTGTCATTTCAGGGATCATCCGTGTGAATCTCCGCTGGACACGTTCCAGTGCCAGTGTGTCCTTCCTGAGGTGTGGGGACCAAAACTGGACACAGTACTCCAAATGGGGCCTAACCAGAGCTTTATAAAGTCTTAGTAGTACATCTCTGCTTTTATATTCCAACCCTCTTGAGATAAGAGACAACATTGCATTCGCTTTCTTAATCACAGACTCAACCTGCATGTTTACCTTTAGAGAATCCTCGACTAGCACTCCCAGATCCCTTTGTGCTTTGGCTTTATTAAGTTTCTCACCATTTAGAAAGTAGTCCATTCCTATATTCTTTTTGCCAAAGTGCAAGACCTCGCACTTGCTCACGTTAAATTCCATCAGCCATTTCCTGGACCACTCTCCCAACCTGTCTAGATCCTTCTGTAGCCTCCCCACTTCCTCAGTACTACCTGCCTGTCTACCTAACTTTGTATCATCGGCAAACTTCGCTAGAATGCCCCCGGTTCCCTCATCCAAATCATTAATATATAATGCGAACAGCTGTGGCCCCAGCACCGAACCCTGCGGGACACCGCTCGTCACCGGCTGCCATTCTGAAAAAGAACCTTTTATCCCAACTCTCTGCCTTCTGTTAGATAGCCAATCCTCAATCCATCCCAGCAGCTCACCTCGAACACCATGGGCCCTCACCTTGCTCAGCAGTCTCCCGTGTGGCACCTTATCAAAGGCCTTTTGAAAGTCCAGATAGACCACATCCACTGGGTTCCCCTGGTCTAACCTACTTGTTACCTCTTCAAAAAATTCCAACAGGTTTGTCAGGCATGACCTCCCTTTACTAAATCCATGTTGACTTGTTCTAATCAGACTCTGCTCTTCCAAGAATTTAGAAACCTCATCCTTAATGATGGATTCTAGAATTTTACCAACAACCGAGGTTAAGCTGATTGGCCTATAATTTTCCATCTTTTGCCTTGATCCTTTCTTGAACAAGGGGGTTACTACAGCCATCTTCCAATCGTCCGGGACCTTTCCTGACTCCAGTGACTCTTGAAAGATCTCAACCAATGCCTCTGCTATTTCCTCAGCAACCTCTCTCAGAACTCTAGGGTGTATCCCATCGGGGCCAGGAGATTTATCAATGTTAAGACTTTTTAACTTTTCTAGCACTATCTCTTTCGTAATGGCAACCATACTCAACTCAGCCCCGTGACACCCTTTAATTTTTGGGATATTACTCATGTCTTCCACTGTGAAAACTGACGCAAAGTACTTGTTAAGTTCTCCTGCTATTTCCTTATCTCCCATCACTAGGCTCCCTGCATCAGTTTGAAGTGGCCCAATGTCTACTTTTGCCTGTCGTTTGTTTCTTATGTACTGAAAGAAACTTTTACTATTATTTCTAATATTACTGGCTAGCCTACCTTCATATTTGATCCTCTCATTTCTTATTACACTCTTTGTTATCCTCTGTTTGCTTTTGTATCCTTCCCAATCTTCTGATTTCCCACTGTTCTTAGCCACTTTATAGGATCTCTCTTTTTCTTTAATACATTTCCTGACTTCCTTTGTCAGCCAAGGTTGTCTAATCCCTCTCTGGTTAATCTTTCTTTTCTTGGGAATGAACCTCTGTACAGTGTCCTCAATTATACCTACAAACTCCTGCCATTTTTGCTCTAGTGTCTTCCCGGTTAGCCTCTGCTTCCAGTCTATTTTAGTCAGTTCCTCTCTCATGCCCTCATAATTACCTTTATTCAACTGTAACACCATTACATCAGATTTCGCCTTCTCCCTTTCAAACTCCAGACTGAACTCTACCATATTATGGTCGCTACTTCCTAAGGGTTCCCTTACTTTAAGATCTTTTATAGAGTCTGGTTCATTGCAAAGCACTAGGTCCAGAATAGCCTGCTCTCTTGTGGGCTCCATGACAAGCTGTTCCAAAAAGCCATCCTGTAAGCATTCCATGAATTCCCTTTCTTTAGATCCACTAGCAACATTATTTACCCAGTCCACCTGCATATTGAAGTCACCCATGATCAATGTAACCTTGCCTTTCTGACATGCCTTCTCTATTTCCCGGTACATGTTGCGTCCCTGGTCCTGACCACTGTTAGGAGGTCTGTACACAACTCCAATTATGGTTTTTTTGCCTTTGTGGTTCCTCAATTCCACCCACACAGACTCCACATCATCCGACGCTATGTCATTCAATACCATAGATTTAATTTTGTTCTTAACTAACAAGGCAACCCCACCCCCTCTGCCCACCTCTCTGTCTTTTCGATAAGTCGCAGTCCTGACTGCCAGTCCTGACCCCCCTGTAACCAAGTCTCTGTGATGCCTACTACATCATAATCATTCACTATTATCTGTGCCATTAATTCATCGGCTTTGTTATGAATGCTACGAGCATTCAGGTAAAGTGCCTTAATGCTAACTTCCTTATTAGAGATGTTGTAAGTCATATGTCCTAAGTTATCCTTGCTTTTTTCTGCATTCTCAGTCTGCCTCAATTTTAAATCCGCCTGGAAACATGCTATCCTGCTGCTTATCTTTCCATTTACCTCCATACTCCCTGTTGCTTTCACTTTCCCTTCCCCCCAACTCAGAAGTTTAAAGTCCTACTGACCACCCTATTTATCCTCTTCGCTAGAACATTGGTACCTGATCGGTTCAGGTGGAGACCGTCCCAACGGTACAGATCCCCCCTGTTCCAAAACTGATGCCAGTGCCCCATGAAGTGGAATCCCTCTTTCCCACACCAATCCCTTAGCCACGTGTTTACTTGCCTAATTTTCTTGTCCCTATGCCAATTGGCACGTGGCTCGGGCAGTAATCCGGAGATTATGACCCTTGAGGACCTGTGCTTCAATTTCCTGCCTAGTGCTTCGTAATGCCCAAACAGGTCCTCCACCCTAGTCTTGCCTATGTTGTTGGTACCAACGTGGACCACAACAACTGGATCCTCCCCCTCCCGCTCCAATATCCTTTCAAGCCGGTCAGAGATGTCTCGCACCCTGGCACCGGGCAGGCAACACACCATGCGAGACTCCCGATCCGGCTTGCAAAGGATACTATCTGTCCCCCTAATTATAGAATCCCCTATAACCACTACCTGTCTATTAGCTCCCCCCTCTTGAATGGCCTTCTGCACCATGGTGCCTTGGTCAGTTGGCTCATCCTGTCCAGAGCCCTTTTCCTCATCCGAACAGGGAGCAAGAATCTCGTACCTGTTGGACAAGGTCAAGGGCTGAGGCTCCTCCACTCCTGAACTCTGGGTCCCCTTACCTGCCTCACTTACAGTCACACTCTTTTGTGCCTGATCACTAGCTGAGTGGGAATTAATTAATCTCCCAGGTGTGACTGCCTCCTGAAACAAAGCGTCCAGGTAACTCTCCCCCTCCCGGATATGCCGCAGTGTTTGAAGCTCAGATTCCAGATCATCAACTCTGATCCGGAGTTCTTCCAGCAACCAACACTTGCTGCAGATGTGGTCACTGCCGTTCACAATGGGATCAGCCAGCTCCCACATCATACAGCAACAGCACATCACCTGCCCAGCCATCTCTGCTTAGTTAGTTAATTACTTACTTAGTACAAGTATGAGTTAGAATACCTTCTGATACCTCTCTGCTATAGTTTTTTTTTACCCTACGTAAGGACTTGATGTATACACACAAAAAAAAACACGAAGTAAATTTTTTAACTAGTCCCCAGTAAAGAAATAAAAATCCTTACCTTAAAAGAAAAAGCAGAGTAGTTAAGAAGGTTAGAGGAGGGGGGCGGGTGGGAGATACTACAGCCGCCTTCCGGACTTATATACTCACTTTTCCGTCCCGGCTGCCCCTCTGCTCGCCGTCACTTCCTCTGCAGCTCCCGCTCTTTCTGTGGAGATGAAAGTACGTGACACTGATATTGCTGCTAGTGCAGGTATTCTGACTTCGTGAATCGGCAGCACAGCACGCATACAAGGTTAGAGATGTTGGGCATTAGGGTGGGTGACAGCGAGCAGGGAAATTATTGCAGTCGTAGATGAGAGTGGTAAAGCATGAGTCTTGGTGGGTGGTGGTTACAGTAGCAGAGATAGAGGAAGTGCATGGTATGAGAGAGAGAATGCTGGAATGCTTACTGGCAAGGTGGAGAAGGATAATGATCAGTTTCCTATTATGCTAAGCATTCATCCTAATGGCTGAGACTGCTGTGATCTGGACAGTAACCTCATCAGCCTCACCAGGCTGGCACAGTCTGTCTGATCCAGCAACCTTTGCTGTTCTTTGAGGAAGAGAAAATGCTGTGTCAGCACCATCCCATCCAGCAGGACCTCCAGAATGAAGCCTCTGTGGGGCACCAATTTTGCCCTTTCTGCCATTTCAGGACAAATTTCAGGAACCATGTGGGACAGTTCTGGACTGACTTGCCCAGGTGTATATAGGGCTTTCAAATCTGGGTCCTGTGCAAAGGATGCTGGTGAATTCTGGGATATCTGGTGAGTGGTGCATTGTTCCAGGTATATGGCATGTGGCAAGTTGGGGTGGAAATCAAATATGATATACAAATGGTGGCATAGGTAGTTAATGACATAAATTAGGTAAGATACTCTGGAAGAACTCACTCGGCTACATGCGACACATTCTCCAAAAACTCAACACAACTCAGACTTAGCCAAAAAAACTGTAAGGTACAGTCGAGGACAGTTAAGATGGGAAGTTCATTTTCTCCATCAGGCTGGTCACCAATTATTTCAAACAATAGCTGAAACAGAAACTAAAACATTCAGAAACGCAGTTAGTGCCCAGTGAACAAGCATCTATGTCAAGACACTGACTACCTTGTCTAATAAAAGTATTCCAATGTCCTTTCATTATGCTCAGTAAAAACAAAAACAGGTATCCACAATTCTTAAAATTCAAATCCACAAAATTATGAAATATATATTTCTCAAAGGGAATTAGCAAAGAGTGTTATGAGTGCATCAGCTCTCAACTTTGTTCCTTTGCTGCTCTTTGAGCTTCATTTGATACCCAAGACCACTTGGTGAAAAATAGGCATAGGTAAATGACAGTTTCAGGAGCACTATTTATTGCTTCTGATGAACACAATACATTTCTACTTGTATTGTCCATTGTTTGACAACGTATTTACAGCACAGCTCATTTGAGGCAAGGAGTTGAGCTTTGAAAGATTTTCTTTGTGTTTGGAATGTCAGGCAAGAGTCATCCATTGTAATGAATTTATTCCTTTAGAACAGGATTTTTCATGAGTATACTAATAGGTTTGATGCTGTGGAATAAAGGATCAATGATCTGGAACTTTGATGTATTCTGATGCATTTTTACTACGTTGTGTTAGCTAACTCAGCACAGTCTGTAGATTGAACTTGAGACCTTCCTGTTCTGCATCAGTTTAAAATTTTCTTTAAGAATTCAATAGTTGTGAAGCATAATGTTAAACTTTCCTTCATCTGTTAATTACTTTGATTTACTTATGTTAGTGGCAATGATAGAATTAAATGAATACCTATAGATTTTCAGTCCCTAAGACCTAGGTAGGGTCAGTTCCTGGTAATCTTTATGTTTCAAGCATGCATGCTAATTCAACAAAGGTTACAGGATTCCCAGAAGGCTGCTGGAAACAAATCAATGACCTAAATCAAATGGTCAAACTGGAGAATTAGGTTTATAAATGAAAGACGCCTTTTGATGGACCTAAACTTAGCAAAAGCTGAAAAAAATTGACCTTGGCAGAATTCGTAGGGCTACTTTTCTATAATTTGTTGTCAGATTATGGGCAATGCAAAGAAGGTCATATTTATTGATCATTTTCTCCGATAAAGCAATGCTGCCCCTCTTTTAGATTTGCTATGTATCTGTTGTGGTCAAAGTGAATGATTAGATATTTTCTAATTTACCTGGTCAGTGATGTAATTACACAGCCTCCTGGCTCAGAGATATGGAATCTACCACTGTACCACAAAAGCCTATGGTGAATGCTTATTTTTTGTCATAAACCACCGCAAAATCTCACATGTCACCAGTTAAGCAATGAACAATTTACTGTTGTGAATGTTTAGATATTTTATACAATGGATGGTTATAAGCAATTGAGGGCAATAAGAGTCAATTGCATAATGAAAACTAAAGTCATGTTTGGGCCAGAATAGTAAGAACCAGAATGTTTTCTTTCTGAGCACATCAGTGAAGTAGTTGAGCCTGGGTTCATTACACATACACAGTGTAGGCATTTAGTATTGACATGAGAAATCAGAAAACTGTC
The DNA here is from genome assembly GCF_047496795.1 of Chiloscyllium punctatum. NCBI lineage: Eukaryota > Metazoa > Chordata > Chondrichthyes > Orectolobiformes > Hemiscylliidae > Chiloscyllium > Chiloscyllium punctatum. The sequence continues at coordinate 33,245,263 of NC_092743.1, forward strand.
GGCTCTAAGGGTCCTCAAGCCTGATATACAATCCATTGGATCATAGAGAATTTTTGACCTAAACTGAACTTTCCTATTTGATTTCTGTAGCTATCATGCTCTTCGAGACAAAAAAAATCTATTTATCAAAGCCTTGAATACAGTCTGGTCTCTCAGTCAAAGAGTTATAAAGATTTATAAACCCTAAGAAGGGAAATTTCTCGTAATTTCAATCTTAAATGGCTGATGCCTTATTCTGGAGCTATTGATCATAGTCGTGGTCTTTTGTGGCAGTGGAAACAGTCTTTCAAACTCTAATTTGTCTAGCCCTCTCAGAAATTTATTCTATCACTTAATTATTGTAAACTCTAGAAACTATGCCTGAATAGCTTGAACCTATCCAAGTGTCCCGCTATGACTTCTTTCAGGATAGCTTCTAATATATTCCCAATGACTGATATTAAAATAATTGACCTATGGATTCCAGCCTTCTGTTGTCTTCACTTTTGAAGAAGTAAGTTATATTGCTCTCATCCATCTCATGGGATCATCCTGAATCAAAGGGAAGTTTGCTAAAGTAAAACTAATGCATCAATTATTTCACTGGACATTTTTTTCTGAGACTATAGGTGAATGTAAGGTCGGGGTGGAATGTGTTGATGAAGTTGATTAACTGTTCAACCTCCTCATGGGCGTAGCTGGATCCTATGCGGGCACCCATGGCCATCCCTTTCATCAGGAGGAAGTGGGAGGAATCGAAGAAGAAATTGTTGAGGGTGAGGACCAGTTCAGCCAACTGAATAAGAGTGTCAGTGGAAGGGTACTGGTAGATATGTCAGGAGAGGAAGAAACGGAGGGCTTGGAGGCACTGGTCATGGCACTGGGGGCCAGGGAAATGAAAGTCTTGGGAGGTGGTGGAGGGCATGGGTGGTGTCCCGAACATATGTGGGGAGTTCCTGGACTGGAGGGGCAGGACAGTATCGAGGTAGGTGGAGATGAATTCGGTGGGGCAGGAGCAGGCTGAGACGATGGGTTAGCCAGGATAGTCAGGCTTGTCAATCGGGCAGTGCGGGGTTTGTGAACTATGAGGTTGGAAGCTGTGGGTGTGAGTTCCCCTGAGGTGATGAGGTTGTGTGTATGGTCTGGGAGAAGATGGCTTGGTGATGGGCGGGATGGGGGGAGGTGAGTTCATGGTCAAGGGGGCGGTAGGAGGAGGTGGCTTCAAGTTGGTGCCTGGCTTCAGCGGTATAGAGGTCAGTGCGCCAAACTACCACTGCACCACATCCCGCCCCCCCCCCCCCCCCCCACCGTCTGCTGGCTTTATGGTGAGATTGGGGTTGGAGCAGAGGGAGTGGAGGGCTGCACGTTGTGAGGGTGAGAGGATGGAGTTGGGGAGGAGGGTAGACAGGTTGAGGCATTTAATGTCTCGGTGGCAGTTGGAAATAAAGAGGTTGAGGGCAGTTAAGATATCGGCACAGGGTGTCCAGGTAGATGGAGTGTGTTGGAAATGAGCGAAGGGGTCCTTGGAAGGTGGGCGGGAGTCTAGATTGAAAAAATAAGCTTGGAAGTGGACACAGCGGAAGATGTGTTCGACATCATACCATATGTTGAATTTGTTGATGAGTGGACGGAGGAGTATGCTGAGGACTGATTGTTTGTACTCAGTGAGGGAAAGGACTGGGGGAATACTGAAAACCCGGCAGGGCTGGGAGCTAGGACCTAGTAGAAGACTGGAGTTCACATGACCTGTCCATCTTCCTTCCCACCTATCAGCTCCACCCTCCTCTCCGGCCTATCACCTTTATCCCACCTCCATCCACCTATTGCATTCTCAGCTAATTTCCCACCCAGCCCCACCCCCTCCCATTCATCTTTCCACCTCCAAGGATCCCAGCCTCATTCCTGATGAAGGGCTTTTGCCCAAAACATCGATTCTCCTGCTCTTCGGATGCTGCCTGACTTGCTGTGCTTTTCCAGCACTACTCTAATCTTGACTCTAATCTCTAGCATCTGCAATATCCACTTTCGCCTGAAGTCTGTTAGCACCCAGGCACTTGTCAGCCCACAGCTCCAACAATTTGCTCAATATCACATTTCTGGTGATTGTGATTTTCCTGTATTTCTCCCTCCTTGCCAATTCCTGATTTATTACTACTGCTGGAATGTTACTTGTACCTTCAATTGCAAAAGCTGATGCAAGATATTTATTTAATTGATCTACCATTTCCTTAATTTCGGTTATTACTTATGAAGTCTTTTCTATAGGACATATGTTTATTTTGTTAACTATTTAAATTCTCCTTTAACTATTTATATAAATTCTTATAATTCTTATAACTTCTTCAGTTTTTATATATCTGGCTAGTTTCCTTCAGTACTTTAATTTTCATTCCTTATTAATTTTTTGATCACTCTGCACTATTTTTGATATTTTGTTCAATCTTTTGATTTACCAACTGACTTTGTAGAATTATACGGGGACATAGTATCATATTAAAATACAATCTTTAACATTTCTTGTTAACATCCTTCTGCCTGATTACCATCATGCAATAAACTATACCTTATTAAAAAAAAAGACGCTTTATTATGACTGACTTGTGGTTGTTCCTCTATCATTGTAAACTAGATAGGTCCAAGAAAAGATAGATGATACCTGCATCCTTTTTCACACAAATACCACATGATGATCAGCAGTTGGCATTGTTACTTAATATCACAAGCTACAATGGTGAAACATCCCTCGGTCCCAGATGAAATTTCCAGATGACCAAGTAAATTTAAAGTTTTAAACACATTATCACTTTAATATCTGCTCATACAATCAGCAGTTGCAAGCACTCGAACAACTAGGCAGTTAGTAGAAACGTCTGAGAAACCAACAAGAGAAGCAGCACTTCATGCCATTGGGAGGACTGCAGATACTGGAGACCAGAGTTGAAAAGTGTGGTGCTGGAAAAGCGCAGCAGGCCAGGCAGCATCCGAGGAGCAGGAGAATCGACGTTTTGGGCATAAGCCCTTCTTCAGGAATAAGGCTGGTGTGCCAAGCGGGCTGAGATATAAGGTGGGGGGGGGGGGTTTGGGGGGGGGGGGGGATGCTGGGAATACAATAGGTGGAAGGAGGTGAGGGTGATAGGCCAGAGAGGGGTGGCCGTGGAGAGGTCGGGAAGAAGATTGCAAGTCAAGAGGGCTGTGCTGAATTCGGGAGTTGGGACTGAGATAAGGTGGCCATTGCCTTTGTTTCAGACCTGGTAAGAAGGACAGAAAAAGCAGTGTGGCTTGAAAGAATGTAAGGATTGGTCACAATAGCTAGTTACAGATTGCATTGGAATGAGTAGATCTGAGGGAGCTTTCCAGGTGAGAGGTGGCTAAGAAGTAAACAAGTCAGAGCTTTATGAGCAAAACTAAAAATCCACAGGGAGAAGGCCATAATGCTATCATAACAAGTGCATACTAAAAAACATGCCCACAGCACAAATATTAATTGCCATAGAATTTCTTTATAATGAGCCACAAAACGACATGACCAGCTATCCTTAGTAGCCACACACACAGATGACAAGCAACATGAGTTCGACTGGGACAACACTACTATTATAGGGCAAGCCAAACAGAGAACAGCCAGGGAATTCCTAGAGGCATGACACTTATCCACAGATTCAATCAATAAGCACATCAATCTGGACCCAATATACCGACCACTGCAGCGGACAGCTGGAACTGACAACCGGAAGCGGCAGATTCAAACCACTACAAATGCCGGAGGAAAGATCACAGAAGCGCTTCACAGGAGGCTCCCAAGCACTGAGGATGTCACCTAGACAGGGGACGAAATGTCTGCAACACAAATTCCCAGCTCAGTGAACAGAACCAAAACAACGAGCACTCGAGCTACAAATCTTCTCACAAACTTCAATCCTAATTGCCCTGGGGATGCCATTAAACATCATGGGGAAATAGTTAGCTTTTCTCTTTTTGGAGATACTCATTGCCTGGCACTTGTGTGGTACAAATGGCACTAGCCACTTATCAGCTCAAGCCTGGATGTTGTCTAAAACTTAACATACATGGACACAGACTATTTCAATATCTAAAGAGTCACAAATGGTGCTGACCATTGCACAATCATCAGTGAACACTCTACTCTGGAATTACAATGAAGATCTGGCCATTGTTGATGTAGCTGAAGATGGTTGGGTCAAAGACATTACCTCAAGGAACTCCTGAGCTACAAATCTTCTCACAAACTTTGAATATCATAAAACCCCATCTGGTCCACTAATGTCATTTCAGGATGGATCTCTGTTGTACTTGTGACTTCAGATTTATAGCAAGGTGGTCAACTGTTAACTTCAAGCAATGCCGATAAATGCTGGCCAAATCCAAAATAAAACAAATTCAGAAAAAAAATCATTTTAAAACAAACTTCAATTGTACAATTTTTCAAAACAAAACAACTTCCTTTTTATTTAAAAATTTGGGGTAGCACAGTGGCTCAGTGGTTAGCACTGTTGCCTCACAGTCCTAGGGACCCAGGTTCAATACCCGCCCCAGGCAACCGTCTGTGTGGCGTTTGCACGTTCTGCGTGGGTTTACTCCGGTTTCCTCCCACAGTCAAAGATGTGCAAGTTAGTTGAATTGGCCATGCTAAATTTCCCGTGGCGTTAGGTGCATTAGTCAGGGGTAAATGTAAGAGAATGGGTCTGGGTGGGTTGCTCTTCGGAGGGTCAGTGTGGACTTGTTGGGCTGAAGGGTCTATTTCCACACTGTAGGGAATCTATCTATCAATATGTTTTCTTAAAACCTATAATATCAGACAGCATATTATTGGCAAAACTTTGGAATGTTCCCAAGTTATATCTGATGAAGCACTTTTGAAGTGTAGGAAATGCAATTTACACTCAGTAATCTCCTGAAAACTGTCCTGTCACAAAGTTACCAAGTATTTGTAGCACAGAAGACATTCATTGAATGATAATTTTCCAGACCACTGCAAAATGCTCTCTGCTTATCTTTGTATTGTATCTTGAGATTCTTTGCATTTTTCTGAGAAAGGCAGCACAGCTGGTTGCTGAGAACCATGCCACCTCCCCACTCAGTGCCTCAATAGGGGAGCAGCAACTAAAGTGAGCAGGCATGTCGTTTTGCAATGATGACCAACATACTGCTTTGACAAATCCTTCCTACATGCCATTTCAGGGAGGCCAGATCCAGGCTGGAATGGCTACATTGCTAATACTGAAGGCATTAAAAGGCTAGTTAAGGTGGTTGTTGAGAGGCCACCTGGAAGTTTCAAAGCAGCCAGTGGCAGCACTCCCCGTTATAGCAGTGAGTGTAAGGCAGCTGTCTGGAGATGGCCTCTCACTAGCAAGCCAGGGGACCAGTTCCTCATAATGGGTTTGAGGCCACACACCCCATTCTGATTATCTGGCAATTACTGTGGAAGGGTCACCTCTGGAAGGGTTTCTCTCTGGGGCTGGGGCCTTTTTTTTAAATTTCAAATTTGGTGTGTTGAGATGGTGCCCTTTGGATGGACCAGACCAAACCCCCTTTAAATTGTATCAATAGCCCAGATCCTAACTTTTACTTTATTTAAAGGCAAATGCAAGGTTCTGTGTCCCAGATGTAATACAATTGATTATGCTACTCTGATTTAAGGAAAATACACTTTAATCTTATCCACCAGTTAGAAACAAAAGAAAGAAGAATTTGAATAACTTTAACTCTATTGGAAAACTTAACAGAATAATAGATTATTTAACCGTTATCAGCAACTGTTCCAATAGTAACATCCCATAAACAGACCCTTGGCAAAAGCAAATTCAGTAAAACAGATTTTCTCACATGTAATGTTTTTCCAATCCAGCAGAAAATAATTCAAAGACAAATTCTTATACAGAGAGAAGTTTGGCAGTTCCATAACCAGTTTCAAAATCCCAAAACTGACTGAAAGTAAACTAAAACCTTGGTTCTGTGGGGTCCTGACACCACCTATTCATGCTACTTGTTTTGTTCTAACTTTTAAAAAACCCAAGGCCTCACAAGCTGTTTACTTTATTGTCTTAGAAGAGATGGCTTGGTACCTATAACTCAAAATCTCTCTTCAAAAAATAAGGACAAAATGCACCTAGTCTTGTCACAACTTACAAAGACAGACTGCAATTCCTTCCATACTGGAGGGTCCTATTCATCCATTAATATCAAGATCCACCCACTATCCTTAACTAGAAAATGAGTGCACTCCATGGCTGCTAACTGGTCAATTCAGGCAAAATCATAGGTAGTTTTTTTTGACAAGCTGCTAGTTTGAGTTGGATATTTGACTCTTACATTGGCAGTGCCAGTGAATATTGGAATCCTGCCCCAAGTTTCTGAAATAAGACTTGAATCCATAACTCAGAATCAAGGGTACAATTACTGAGTCACAGCTGAACCGAGAACCATACTTCCACTTTCTGTGTCTGGGTAAAGTCCAAACATTGATTCATTATTTCCTCTTACAAATGCTGACAGACTTGACAATTTTTTTTCAGTTTCCTGTTATTTAATATTCTACTCATTTTACCACTGCTGATATCCTGTACATTCAATGCAAGACTCCACATCTCAAAAACTGATTTTGTACTGGTTGTCAATGTCCTTATTGTAGCCAGTCCACTCCCCCACCCCCCACCCCCACCCCCACCCCCCACACCCCACCTTTCAGTCACTGGTACTCACTGCCGCATGTTGATTAAATGTCTCCTTACTTTCACCATGGTAAATTATCATAAAAATAAACCACTACAGATGCTCAATTAATCACTTGCTGGCTTGTCTTGTTCCCAGCTGTCTCTCGGCATGAGAAGCCCCTTTCTCTTGGTTGCTTATGTTATTTTCGAAGTATTTCTTACCCTCCACCATCTGCAACATGTGCATGGCAATAGGAGTATGCTGCTCTGCTTCCTCATAGTTAATGGATGTGTTAGTTCCTGCTCAATTTCAATGTTACTCTGCCCCTCCAAAGTGTGAAAATTTCACTTCTGAGTCTTCCTTCCTGTTTTCAGGCTTTTGAAATGGTAGCTCTTCACTACAATTTCAGATGAATATCGACTTCTGTTTTACTTACTTTAACCTTGCTTCTGTCCTGCACTGCTGCATACAGGCCTCTGAATAAAACAAAGGTAACAGAATATTCCCTTGAGAGTAATTCCTGCTCTTCTGTTGTTAATCATTTGTCATTGTGCACTTTTTTTATGCCTTAGTTACAAGACATTCTCTTCTCCATATCAGTATTGACTCATCTCCACCTTAATCAACCAGTATCATCATCAAGCATACTCCAAGACAAAACAATTGTGCAATGGCAGTAAGGACACTGGGAAAGTCTCTGACAGAGGTGCAGATATGCAAGTATCCTGAGAGAAAACAGCAGGTTCATTGGAATGTAGAAACCTAGGAAGAGGAGTAGGTCATTTAGCCCACTCCACTGATGGAGTACTTCAATGTCTTTTACCCACCCCATCCCATTAACCTGTGCTTCATTACTAATGAGAAATCTATGTCAACAGTAACATACTCAAAAGATTGAGGTTCCACAGGACTTTGTGGTAAACAATTCCAAAGGTTCACAACTGAGTAAAATAATTGCTCCTCATTTTGGACCTAAATGGTATAATCCTTTTTTAAACTGTACCACTGAATCTAGGCTCCCCAACCATGAGAAACATCTTTCTGCCTCTACCCTATCTATCCCTTTAGGTATTTTGTAGCCTTCAATGAGATCATTTCACACTCTTTGAAATTTTTGAGAATATAGGCGTGGTTTGCCAATCTTTCTTTGTGGAACATTCCTGCCATCTTGGGAATACGTCTGGTGAACCTTTGTTGTACCCCTCTATGGCATATCATCTTTCCTGAGAAAAGGAGACTAAAACTGCACATAGTAGTCCAGGTGCTATACAACTGAAGCAGAACTTAACTATTCCTGTACTCAAATCCTCTTGTAATAAAGGCTAACATTTCATTTGTCTTCCTAATAGCTTGCTACAGCTGCGTGTTAGCCTTCAGTGACTTATCAAGGACACCTAGGTCTGTTTGTACCTCAATACTTCCCAATCATGTGTTACGTGATTCTCATGTCATAGTTCCTCCTACAAAAGTGAATAATCTCTTTTTTTTCTATGTTATGTTTCTTTTGCCACATTCTTGCCAATTCACTGAGCCTGTCCAAATCCTCCTGAAATCATTTTACATTTTCCCCACACCACATGTTCCCATTTAGTCTTTGCATCATCCACAAATTTCAAAATATTACATTTGGTCCCCAGTTCCAATTTATCAAACTGTATTGTGAATAACTGGGGCCTTTTGTGGCCTACCAATGTGAGAATGGCTTATTTAATCCGCACCCTTTGTTTCTGTCTGTTAACTAATTATTAACCTATTGCATTACACCCCACTATCTCTTATGCTTTAATTCTTCTCAGCAGCCTTAGAGACCTTATCAAAAGCCTTCTAAAAATCTAAGTATACCATGACTCTCTCTTATGAATTGTCTTATAGCAGCTCCAAAAATTTCCAACAGGTTCACCAAACTCACTTGCCCATGTGCAAATCCATGGTGATTATGCCCAGTCAGATCATTATCAACCAGGTATCTATTTATCCAGTCCTCAACTATAGATTCCAGTGTTTTCACTGCTACTGATGTAATGTTAACAGGTCTATAGTTCCTATTTTCTCTCTTGCTCTCAAATAGTAAACTAACATTTGCTATGTTCCAAACTGCAAGAGTGATTCCAGTATCTATGGAACTTTGGAAGATAACCACCAATCCATCGACTATCTCTATAGCCACCTCATTCAACAATCTGGGGTGTATAGAATCACGTGCTAAAGACTTATCAATGTTCAGCCCCATTAATTTCTCCAGTACAATCTTCTTACTGATACTAAATTTCTTTCAACTCCTCATTCTCCCTAACTACTTGGATTTACAGTTCTAGGAGATCACCTGTATCTCCCCAAGTGATGGTTTCTCTACCATTTAGTTTCTCTACCATTTCTCTATTCCTTATTTCTGAGTCTGCCACATTTTCTAACTAATTTTAGCCAAACGTCTTCTTTTTATTTACCTATAGAAACTTTTGCAGTCTTCAAAGTTTGGGAGAAGATTTGCAGTCTGTTTCCATTTTTTTCCCGAGGTTGCATTCACAGTCAAGTTTTCTTTCCTATCATTTTCTTAATCCTCTTTTGTTGTATTCTAAAAAGCTCCCAATCCTTAGCTTTACAATTATTGCTGGCAATTTTATTTATACACTGAAATAACTACCCAGGCACCAGTATCCTGTCACCAAGTCACTGTTTATTTACATGTGCACAGCACATGACCAATCAGCTCAGAGCCAGTCTCGAGAATGATCAGACTCGATGAAACTCCTGTTTATATCTGACAGCCAGGGCTCCCTGATAGACCTAGGTTAAGAATCCCAATCAAGGATGTCATAATCAATGAGATCCACCTGGCCCTTGTTCCAATCACTATTTACACCTTTTTTCTTAGTTCACATTGAATAAAGCTATCGTTGACAGCAAAGGTTGACTAACATTTTGAGTATTTGTACCTTGAAGGAAAATATTGTTGTGAAAAGTCATGCAATAGTTCTTTAAGTTTATCCATTGTCGATATATACTCCTGTTTTTAATGTATTTTTCTAATCCACCTCAAACAACTTGTGCCTAATTCTTTCATAATTTCCCTCATTCAAATTTAATACCCTTGCTGCAGGGTGACCTAACTCACTTTCAAATATAACATAAAATACAATCATCTTGTGATGACTCATCCATAAAAGTTGTTTTATAGCAGATTTGCTTACTGCCCTTTTTTCCATTGCATAATACTGAATCTAAAATAGCACATTTTCTTGTTGAATCCCCAATACACTGCTGTAGAAGACTATTCTTAACACAGTCCAGAAACTTGTCCTACACAGCTTTATGCTCAAATGACTTACTCAGTCTATACGCAGATTGAAATTACCCATGATAACTCTGTTGCCCATGTTACATGCTTCTCTCATCACCTAACTTAAACCATGCCCCATTCTACCAGTATTGTTTTGGTGACCTATAAATATATCACACCAACGATTGCCACCCCTTCTTTTTTCTTAGCTCCAACTAAACAGATTCCACACATTATCCTTCTGATCTGAAATTTGGTCTTACTGAGGTACTGATCCTTTCACTTATTATTAGTGTAACACTTCCTTTTCTTTCTTGTCTGTCCTCCTAAAGGTCGAATATCCTTGAATATTCATTTCCCAGTCCTAGTCACCATGCAACCATGTTTCTGTCATGACAGTTGATTTACACCCATGTATCTCTCTTTATACCTTTAGATCATCTACCTTATTGCAACTGTTACAAGCATTTAGGGAGAATACCTTTAACCTTACCCTTCTGAAGCCATTCTTTTTGAAGCAAATTCAGTGCCTTGCATTGATTTTCCTGTTTTCCTAGTCTTCCAAGAATTGTTTTGATATTACTAACTTTTCTTAGTTCCAAATTGGCTTACCTGTCAGGTTTTCATCCCCCTGACAAGCTAGTTTGAACACACCTCAAAAGCACTAGCAAATCTCCCTGCAAGGATATCAGTCTCTGCACAGTCATTAACCCTGATGCCAGCATTTCTCATTGGAAGTCCATCATTCTTCCGTGCAAACCTACCTCCTCAAGGTCTGAATCAGAGTCCAGCCTCCATTGAGTTGGTGCTTACTTCTCTAGTTTCTGAAAATGTGCCTGGTAATTAATTATGTGAAGATCTTTCCTCTAGATTAAAGTCTAAAGTGTTCATCGTCTCTGGGTTGCTACTTGCTTGAGACAATTTCAAGGACATTTCATAAAAGCTGGAGTTCTGTTCCTGAGGTCTTGTCATTTTAGCACCTGAAAGGAAAAAGAAAATGAGGGTTAGAAATTAGACAAGGAATATAAAGAAGCAGCTAGTATAAGAAACTGCAGTTTATCCAGCAGGATATGCAGGAAAAAAAGAAGTTAAGGGCCTAAAAGATAAGGTGTGGAGTAACTTTGGCATGTGTTTCACCTGACCATGACTGCCCCCGATTAAATGGCCAGCATGTCCTTCTATAATGAGAGAGAATATGCAGCTGAACCTGATCTCCTCTGGTTACAGTCTCCTACTGTAATTTGTGCACAGCTTTCTCCTACATCAAAGAAGGAAGTGTATTAGTGTCATTCTTGTGAAGGATTAGTCGAGGTATCTGTAATGGTGGCATAGTTTATATGTTGTGTGAAAGATGTGGAATATGTGGCCATGAATGTTTCAGTGAATTAGAGATGCAAAGTAGATGAACGTAGTGATTACAGAAAATGAAAGAAGAGCGAGAGGGATATATTGTTTGTAGTGAGGCTCAAGGTTTGCAAATATGAGCAAAGAAAGAGATAATGTTCTTACCTTTAAATTCCAATAGGGTAATTAAACTTCTTTTGCAGTTACAGTTAAGTTGTGGAAGCTAAGACATTGGTCTTTATTGCATTAGGGATTGAGTTTTGCTGGCAATAGAGCTGTTACCCTAAAAATATTTATGACTCCTGGAGCGACGCAGATCTCCTTCCTCATGCTCATCACCTTGACCAATGCTGCATCTGACTGCTTACAGTCATGCTCCAGTAACATCCAGGGTGAAAAAATGGGGTAAAGCCACCATTATCTTACCAGACCATAGGGTTGTTCTCCCTCATTCAGTGAGACAACTGGTAGTGGGCGAGAGGAGAGGCTGAGGAGCGTCCGTTATGGTAGTGACCCCAGTCAGTGTGGACATTGCCCAGCCAACTGGGCTAACCAACTTCAAATATGGTCCACAATGTTGCTGATAAAATGAGATGTTGATGACATGACTGGATTAGTATAGATTTAGAGTAGTTTTGTTGGTGCAGACCTAATGGGCCAAAGGGCCTCTGCTGCAATACATGATTCTATGATCTCTGTAAGTTTCCTATAATTGTTCTAAACTTGTCTGTAAACCATTTGATACTTGTAATTTATAATTTGCAATGATACAAATTAGAGCATTGTCACTGAGATGCTTTGCACACGACACAATCATCAAATTTGTAACCAATTTGGGGTGGAATGAAATTTGGCAAGAAATTTCTTTTCAGCCTGTCATCCACATGGACTGTCTCACAGTGAGCTGGTAACCTAATCACATGACAGCAGTAACTGCAATAGAAAGACTACAAACCATTGACTGTAAGTTTTCTTTTGCTGTACAATTTAAAAACAACTTAAAGGATTTGCGAACTAAGAAAGTACAGTTTTGGACATGTTTCTTTATTAGGTGTTGGAGAGGACGTTGCTTGTTGGGGATAATTAAGGTCTAATATTTGTATTACAACAGCCTCTGTTTGAAGCAGATGCTTTTTGTGGAACTGGGCCAGACAGGTCGGAAGGTCCTCATACCCATCCCTCAGCTGACTTAAATTAGCCAAACACAGCTAAAACACTGCTATAATTGGTTCCAAATTCTGCTCTAATTGGTCTCAGTATCCCAGGAGTCTTGGGAATAGTTAAAACTGAGATAGGTTCCTCCTCCTGGAGGTCATATAATAATTTCTGGGTGGGGACAGGCTTGACTGCTACACAAAACATGTTGATATTCAAATTGTGGGAATAAGATTATAAAAGAAGTATGTTGTGTTTAAACTGGGCCATTTTAAACATTTGGTGTTCGTGTCCTGCTCTAATGCATTGGGAATGACAAATGGACAAGGCTGGGAATTGAGGTAACAAATAAACTCAGCTGTAGCCACTGACTAAAACAAATAAGGATGGTGATCTTCTCATAACAAACTCTCCTCATGTCCTGCTTCTCCCTTATCCCTAGCCTTTTCTATCTTAAAAACTGAAAGTGAGCCATGCATTTTTTTTTAACTTTGTGTTCCAAGCATTGCTTACTTTTAATTTCAAATATTCTGAAACTGCAGAAAATGATGGAAGGATAGGAAGACATTAAAAATGGAAGTGCATTGTCACTCGATATCACAGTTGCAGGCACTACTTAGATGCTGAGGCTGAGTGCAAATTAGAAGATAGCAGAACAATGGCAACTGCATGTGACAAGACACTGGGCTCAAGGTAGCTGCAGCCATAGTAGGGAGAAAAGAATGTTGTCTGCCAGCTTTCCAGAAGGAATGATTACAAAGTTCTGTTACAGTGGATTCAAAACAGGAACCCATAAACTGGCAAAATACATGGCTGATGGTTCTACACACCAGAATGCTGAATGGATTGGAAAGCCTGCATGCAATATGAAGGAGCATGAAAAAGCCTGGCATCAAAGAGGCATAAGGCTTTGTGCAGGGCTTCGAGTTTACTTTTCCTACTTTGGAACGTGTGACCCAATCCAACAGTACACTTGTGGAACCTTGATGCAGCTTGGAATCACAGCTCAGCAACATCCACCTAATGCCTGACTGCCACAGTGAATAATCAGACCTCACCTAAAATAATGACGATGGGTAACAGTATTCAAAGAGACTTCTAGGTTTAACAGCAGCCCAGAAAGCTGTCCTCTAACAGATTGCTCAAATGGCTGGTGGGCAAATGTCCTGCCCTCTCTCCAGACAACAATATCCATGTGTCAGTCAAAACCACTCTGCCAAGTGCCCCTTTAGATGCTAGCCAGACTGTTTCAGCCCATGCTGAGTGGTACAGTTCCAAGCTGGGCCCTTCGGTGATCCACTTATTGCAAACAAACATTGGCTAAGGGTTTACATTTGTAACAGACCTAGCATATTTTCTTTTTGGTGAGTAGCAGAACGGCTTGACAAATTAGCTATACAAATTTATAATGATTTTTCTTTCTTACCCTTAGGATGCAGTACACCTGTTCCTGAAATCAGGAGTCATTGTGTCCATTTCACCCCAGTTAAATGTATTAATTTCTGCCCCTTTAGCTTTGCAATGAGGCAAAGGAGAAAGAATGGCATTCATGAAGCACTTTCACCTCAGGATCAGCAGACATGTTTTAAAGTACCATAGCAGAGTGTAAATCTAAACTCAAGCCCCAGTTGTAGCACTGAAGAAATACTATGTTGGTGCAGACTCAACCTTCAAATGAGATGGATTTTAAAATTCTCCCCCTCATTTTCAAATCCCTCCATAATCTTGTTTCTTTCCATCTCTGTAATATCTTCCATGCTCACACCCTTCAATATACCTGCACTCATTTAATTCAGTTCACCTTAATGTCTCCAATTTTAAGTGTTCTCTAGTTTGTGGTACATTCTTATATATTTCAGTTTTACAAAATGCCAGGAATTGACTTTGCCCTCATTCATCTTTCCAATATTAATGATGTTACATTTACCTGCCCTAAAAATGCATGATTGTGATGTGTGAACCCACTGCTATTTCACTCTGACAGATTAAAATTAATCCCTTGAGAATTAGATTGAGGAAAGAGACTGTCGAAGTGACAATTTAGGGTCACTCCCATGATTCCTGGTTTGGTGGACTGATGGGAAGTGGATTATTGAGGACAATCAGATCAAGTTGCCTAATTACTTATTATGGTAGCCTCAGATTTCAGCTACTTTTATTGAAATGCTGATAGAGATGTTTGCAATGCTTCACTATTCAATAGTACCTTACATTGTTAATATCTAAATGATGAGGGAGTTTGGCAGGCAGGGCAAAATGAGTTTATTTAATGCAGAGTGCATTTACTGACCATTAATTTACATCATCTTGAATCTTACCTGATACCGAACAGATCACTCTGCCTGTTATTTATAACCATTGTACCACCTATTCATTTATTGGTCACTATTCAAAGTAATTCTGAAAATAATTGGTCTGCATAGTGCTATTAAAAAAAACACATAATGATAAATATATTCTGTGTGAGAACTTCAGTCTGGCTCAAGTGATTACATTGGTGTTATATTTCTGTCACCTGTTAGGGTTAAATTCAATAGCCCCTGAAAATAGGTGCATGGACTGAAATTTGTGATGAATGCCTATTCATTGGTTGAAATGCAATCTGCTGCCTGTTCACTTCAGTAAACAGAGCTGCTAATAATTGCACACATCAGTAAGAGGCCAACTATAAGGGTAGCCAAAAGCAGGATAGGATGTCCTAGAGTTGGCCGTAAGGTGTGTCAGGGCAGACCGAGACCTGCAAGGGTCATGGGGGGGGGACCGAGAGCCGGAAGGGGCATAAGGACGGGCTGCCTGAGAGAGTGGCGTGGAGGTGGGAGGGACGGTGGTCTGTATTGTATGCACTGTTTTTTATGTAATTGGATTGTCATTTATATACAAATGTCATTGTTACTGTTTTGTAATGATTGAAACTGGGATTTGAGGTTTGTCCTCATTTTCCTGAAAATTGGTTGAATGGTAGCGTTTGGGGCCTGGCTTTGCCATTCCTCTCCTTCATAAAATTGCTGTTTTTCTGTGTACAGCTGTTAATGTTAATTGTTTTGTAAACTGTGTATTGTTTAATAAAATAAAAAGGGTAGCCAACATCGTTTAAACCTGTATTGCTTAAAATTTCTCAAATGGGTGATTAGAGTAGGAAGTGATTCTCACCTGGTAAACATCAAAGATTGGTACAACATGAGAAACAGTGGGTACTGTGTAAGGTAGAGTGAGCATAATGCAGGAGACTGAAGGCTTCACATTTTCTGATTTGTACTGGAAGCTGTGGCAGAGGTGGAAAGGAGAAGATGTTATTTTACTAGCCAGGAAGGTGACCAATTTTCTTGACTAGTCAGAATACAATTAATTGGGCAGGTGGCAAGATGCAGCCCATAATTGTTCATTTACACTTCATGACCTTAGTTAGCAGCAGATTGAGAGGTCAACTGACTGCAGGCCTTCATGCCCAGAATTTAGTTCCCAACTGCAACTTATAGGGAAGGGAACAAAGGCACTGGGTACAACAGAGTGCTATTGGTCCATTTTTCTTCAAGGATAGTCCAATTAAAGGGCTTTTCTCTCCTCTCCTACTCTTGATATCCTTGCTCATCAACTGTTTGCAGTATTACTGCTGGCAAGGCCTGAGCCATTAAAATGCTGAAACTGTGCAGTACACAGCAGGAACCAATGAATCTCGATATTTGCTACGCCAAGTACTCAAGGGTGCAGCTAGACTAGTCCAGGTGATAGGAACTTTGTTCATGACTCCAATGATTTGCTGTATTACATTTGATGTTGTAGTATGACATTTTTAAAATGCTTGTTATGCACGAAGTTCAGGAGCTAACTGCTGGAAGGCAACATTTCTTGCCTATTTTTGTTGTGGTGACTGAAATGCAGCTGGCACAGTGGATTCCTGCAGAATGAAGTTACTATGGTTCCTTGTAGGATATCCTGCATGGATTTGCTTTCTGTGACCATGTATCAGCTGGAGATTGAGGTATAAGTCACATGGCACGTGAAGGTTGTAGATTCCCAAGTGTGCACTCAATGGCATCTTGGGAAATAATGTATTCATAGCAGAGCTGCAAATCTTCTCCTCCAGTGGTTTCTGCTGAAAGAAAAGTAAATGTTGTTAGCTCGCTTTGATTAAATAGTGTCAGCATCCTCTGTTATGCAACGCTGGAGGACAAACTGCAAGATATTATGCATAGCCATTGGGTGAGATTCCCCAATTTGTTACAGTTCCAGATTAATGCCTCAAAGCATTAAGCATTGAAGGATGAAATGGCTCCCTTGGTTTGTCATAACAAGGTTAATTTAAAATGGATCCATTCCCTTGTGGAATCCTTTCTCTCATGAACCTCATCCATATGAACTTATGTTTTAAAAAGTGTTAATTTATCCAGACTTTCTCGAATTAACAAGAAGAGTGAATTTATCAATTACTAAGCGCAAGAAGGTTCAATAATAAACCAAGGGTTTTCTTCTCTATTATCGAGTACTGTCTGATATTCACTTGGTTATTTGGAGAAGTGTCCTGGTTGTTCTCTCTATTCTAGACTTGTCTTTATGGAGGAGAACAGCCCATTTCTGATAAAACTCGCATCAAGAACCACATTAAACATCTGCTTAAAGCTTGCTGCTGCAAACACAGGCTCACTTGTTAAAATGCTCTTCAGCTTTTCAAAAGGATTTTGCATTTCTCAGTCCAGCATCACCTTTGCTTCTTTTATGTAGTTGATCTGTAAGCAGCACAACATATGAATGATAGTTGCAGGTTTTATTCCTCAGAGATACTCCACATCCTGGCACATGTGGCATGTTCTGCAAACCTTACTCTACCCTTTATGGAACAGTTACTGGTAAAAATTCAGGCTCATGTGGGTTTGGGATTTGTGAATACTGACATGTTCAGCCATTGGAATTTTGTAAATGAGCTGCAATATTTCCCCACAAAGGCTCAGCAGCATTACTAACTGGTGGATTATTGAGCACCCCTGATATTTCACAAACAATAAGAGACCAGTACCGAATCCTGTGTACACCAATGGACACCCATCCCCAGTCACAAAATCAGCCTTTTACCACCACCTCCTTGTCTTCCTACCATGAGGCTAATTTAGATGCAACTTACCAAGTCACCCTGGATCCCATGACCTTGTCAAATATTTTGTTGAAATCCACAAAATATATCAACTGCACTAACCTCATTGACACACCTGCTTGAAAAATTCAATCAAATTTGTTAGGTAAAAACATCCTCTGAAAAAGCCATGCTGACTATCCCTGTTCTTGCCTCTTCAAGATCAGTTCTCCCCTTCAGAATTTTCTCCAATACTATTCTCCCTACCACTGATGTGGCACTCATTGGTCTGTAATTCCCTGGTTTATCTCTACTACTCTTCCTGAAAATTGCAGTTGGGAGAAGGAAGTCAGTGTCAGGGATAGCACACATGGCATTGCACTCAATTTCACTCCCCCACCTACCTTCCAAACAAATGAGTGTAAAATTTTATATTTGGAATTTATGCAAAAATACTAAACTTTACAGTTTTAATTCTGTGTATCACAAAATAGTTTCAACATCCATTTTTATATCGGAATCACACTGAATGTCACACGTCTGCTATTATATAATATATCTGTCATGCCTATGTCGGTAATTGAAACTGAAAACCTGTATCTGAGATCAAAGCAAACTTTGAGACATACAGAGGGAGCGTTGTCAACTGTTCTGTAAGTAACACAGCTGGATAATACATTGAATATCATAATATGTTTGTACTGATAGGTAAGAAATCACCACTGTTTATTTGATATCTTCCTGTTCGCTGTTAACAGAGGCATTGCCCAGGCATTTCAGCAGCAAAATTTCCATTTGCTGTTATTTCTAGCATTTATTTCTTGCTTTGTATTTCTAATAAACGAAAAGCATAGTTGCCGTGATTGTGATCTCATGCTATTTGTATCACTGTATGTTTCGATAGCCAAACAAGACTGATGTGACAAGTCAAAGCTGGAGTTAATTCAATAGCAGTTCTTGATGTACTAAATATTGGAGTTTAGCCTGTTCAGAACTGGTGATCCAGATTAACAACATTGAAAATCATGGTTAGTACTGGCTTTTCACCTTTGAAAGAAATTGACCCTCATTATCCTCAGTGACTCTCATGTTACAGGTCCACAGTAAGCAACAATCCCATAATTTAGTCTTACTCTCATAGAAAGGAGAAGGTACATTGAGACTGAGATGTGGGTACTCAGAGGGTATAGAATCTCTGGAACTCTCCAGCCCAGAGAGCTGTGGAAGATTGGTCATTGAGTACTTTCAATTCAGCGATTTCTAGTAATTAATGACAAGGGAAAGGGGAATAGTGTGGGAAAATGACATTGAAGTAGATTATCAGTCAAGATCTAAAATAGCTTAGCAGGCTCACGAGGCTGAATGACCTAACCATGCTCCTATGTTTCTATTTAGCAGGAAAATATCTAAACGGATAGTTCCTTTCAGATACTACGAGGATGTTTGAGATAAGAGGCTGCACGGGCACATTTGAAGTGTAACCACTGTTGTCATGTAGAAAATACAGTGTCTTCACAGGTCCCACAAAAAGCAATACAGTAATGATCAGCTAATCTGTTGTTATGTTTTCACTGAGAGAAAGGTATCTGCTTGGGCACTATGGAGAGTACTGGTCTTCTTCAAAATAGAGCCACTCAGCTAAGAGGGCAGGGAACTTGCTTAAACATTACATTGGAAAGATGAACCAATTGATACTGCAGCACTCCTTCACAGCATTGGTGCATTGGGCTTGATTTTATGTTTAAATCTCTGGAGTGGAATGTGAACCTACAACTCTCATACTTGGAGTTGAGAATGTCATCAACTACAGCAACAAAGATCATCAAAGTGTTTAAAAACATGAGTTATGTCAAGAAGTAGCGTATCAGCAACATAACAGGAGTAGGCCATCTGGCTCCTTGGGCCTGCTCCGCCATTCATTAAGATCATGGCTGATCCTTTTGTGGACTCAGCTCCACCTACCCTTCTGCTCGCCATAACCCTTAATCCCTTTACTATTCAAACATCTTTGCCTTGAAAACATTCAACAAGGTAGCCTTAACTGCTTCACTGGGCAGAGAATTCCACACATTCACAACCCTTTGGGTGAAAAAGCTCCTCCTCAACTCAGTCCTAAATGTGCTCCCCCTTATTTTGATGCTATGCCCCTTAGTTCTAGTTTCACCACCAGTGGAAACAACCTCCCAGCTTCTATCTTACCTAATCTCTTCATAATAGAAAAGAAAAGAGAATAGATTGGATAGAAGTTATAGTAACACAATGCACCGAGGGCTATTCTGTATAAAAATATGAATTAAAAGTGAAAAAATATCAATATCAGAGTAATCCCTACTGGTGCTTTTCACTCACTGTAAGGTTAGTGCTTGAACTCATGGGCTGTTGATGTTGCTGCCAACAGCACTATATATGATCAACCTCACACTGAGGCAGTAATTGTTCACTGGCAGGGGAAAGTCTCCATCAGGGGATGTGACCAGACTTAATCTGCCATTCTCTGCAGAGCTCAAACTCCAAATCCTGTTTACAAACAGATCAATAAAGAGACATAAAAACAAGACGAAGGATCAATTAGGACATGAATGTGCATTAGCGCAGTAATTGTAGTGTGTTGGGAAGGGGTCCATTTCCTACAATTACTATGATGGACCTGTCACTTTTCTGGAGATTTGCAGACAGCAAATACAAAGGATCTTCTTGTGTTTAAGTTGTTCTACAGAAGGATGCAAGACGATGGGAGTATCTTATGGTCATCCTGAAGGTATGCCTACTCCTGACCTCAGGATTCTGCCATAGAAGAAATATCAGACAATGAAGGCATGCATGAGGACCTCTCTCTGCTCTGTCCAAACACGTGTACAGTTCAGCATTAAAACAGCACCTGGCTAAATCAATGTGATGGATAGAAACTGTTCATTATTGTAATGATGTTGCAATGACTTTTCTTGAATAATTTTCAGTATCTTAAACAGGCTTTTTGTTAATGAGGGGCCAGACACTTGTCTTTGAACTCCTCTGATAAATTGAGCCTCCCTGCAAAAACCTAACATGGAAGTAACTAAACTATCAGATGGCCACAAGGAATTTTAATGTTTTAATTTTTTGTTCATGAGAACGAGTTCTCCATTTGGCACCACAACATCCTGGTATCTGTGACAACACACCCAACTCCCACTGTCCTCCCCTAAGCACTTACCTCAGGAGCTAGCAACATGAAATCACCATTCAAATCAGCATCTGTGTGAGCACAGTAAAATTTCATATTTACTAGGCTCACTGACAGGATGAAGTGAACAACAATTGAACTCCACCAACATGCCTATCCTCAGAAGACCCAGGAGCCCAGAAGACCATTACAAAACACAAGACTGAAATATTTTCAATCATCATCAGCCAGAAGTGTAGTCTGGATGATCCAATGCAACTTGGTTTCCCAATCCTTCCATAAGCCAGTCCACATAATCTCAAAGAATGGCAGAATGCATAGAATGCATGGGCTTTGGTACGCTCTCTGTCAAAATGCTGCCACCATCAGCTTTAAAGTACCTAGCTCTAATTTTACAGTTATGAACTCTTATCCTGGACTTCCTAAACATTGAAATGTATTCTTCATGAGATCCCGATGTTTTGATTCTCATTTATGGTCATACTCCTTTAATTTGATATACCAGATAATTTATTTTCCCTGACATTATTGCCCCCTTAGTAATGTATCAGGTGAGCTGAGTTATTCTTTTTACAGTGTGGTCACCAGTAGCTTTTTTTCAGTCAAATTACAAAATAAGTATTATCAATAAAGTTTAATCCTGTCCAATATCCATTCATTTGACTAATATGGGAAGCATGCAATTTTTCCACTTTGTCTCTGTAAAATACTAGGAAGAGTGTAACTGCTAACTAAAGGTATGTCATTAACCTACCTATCAGTTTACTAACAGCTTCTTAGTAAATATACTCAACTGTTCATGGTCCTCTATCAGCTCAGCAGGTAAGCAGCCTTTTCTTTTAGAATTAACATGGCACTGGTGATATGCAAATAGCCTTTCTCTACTGTCAAGTGACATATTGACTGTCCTTTTTGTAGTCATTCTAGAAGATGCAGAATGGTCTTGGTTATTTGCTTAAGTTCATAGTTTTTTATGGTAAACAAACTCTGCTTACCAGAAACGGATGGAACACTCCATGGTCGTGCAAGCAAGAGTTTTCTTGATTCTTTCATGGCGTTATGTTTGAGTTGGGAGGAGTAAACTGGTTCCTTTGCTTGTCTCACTCCTGCTCTGATCACAATTAAGTTTCAGTTTGAAAAAGAAAGTAGATATTGCTAATGGCAGCTCACCACCACCTTCTTTTTAGATTGTTTTAATATTACAACAAATACAAAACAATAAAATTCAAAACAATACAAAGAAAGAACACAAAAAAGTTTTTAAAAAAAACAACTCTCCTTCATGTACAAATGTATAAATATATATAGAAAAAGATATATTTTAAAAACCCAGCTAACTATTTAACTAAATAAATAATAACCAACAACAAACTAATAAATAGTAATAACTCAACTCAGTTAAACAAAACACTCATACATTCGCAGTTCCTCCTCCCTGGATATTGGACTTGCAAAATACAATCATTATGGCTATATAAAAGCCCTTATTAGTGTGGCAGATAAATCTGTGTTCAGATATTCCAAAAAGGGCTGCCATGTCTTGTAGAAATTCTACGTTTTGTGGGATCCCATATTTGTGAGAAAATCCAAAGGGATATGCTCTATAACAATCTTCTGCTAACTTGACAGGCCCAGGGGATTTTTGGATACTTAACCTTTTGGATACTTAACCTTTAATTTTTGGATACTTGCACAGAGAGCGAGGATGTTGAAATGATTTTTCTTATGCGCATCTACAGGAAACACAGTGGACAGGCCAAGAAGAGGAGATATCGGGTCCTTCTCCCCCTTTACACCCAAAATCCCCTCCATTGCTCCTGCCACAGTGCTCCAGTATGTTTGAAGCCTATCACAGGACCAGAGACAAAGGGTAAGAGTGCCCATACCAACCTTGCACTTGGGACATGTTGAAGATATCCCTGGTTTAACAAACAGTCTAGAGCCAAGTGGATCCTGTGGTGAATCTTCAACTGTAAAGCATGGGTCCTATTGCAAATTAATATCTTGCATTTTCCCAAATGTCTTCCCATACCTCTGAGGAGACCTCAATGCCCAGCTCTTAGTCCCACATAGTGCAGAGTCGATCAAACTCATCTGAGGAGGCACCCCCCAATTGATGATATAAAGTGTACTCTTAGCACTGAGCACCATCTATGTTGGATTTGTAGAGATCAGTTAAAAGTGTAGTCTTTTTTAAAATAAAATCCCTATTAAAAAAATAATAGAGAAACACGAAAGAGGTCCCTGTTAGCTCGTATTTCCGTGCTTACTGACCAAGTGACATCATTGTGTCTCCCACAAATAAATCACCCAGGCAAGACACACCTCTAGCTGCCCTGAATCTATCACTCCTGGTCGAAAATCTAGCATACCCACTACAGGTGTAAGAGAAGGTGTTTTGCCAATATTGCCTTCGCTCTGCTGAATCGCCCTCTATGCTTTAACAGTATTAATAACTATTGGGTTATGGCAATATTCCCTAACTGTCTTCATTTTGTCCAAAGCTAGTAAGGGGAACCTTGCCTGAGAGGTTTCGATATCTAAACCTATTGAAAGACGGCCCCCACAAGCCCAGTCACTCACGTAGGATAAAAGTGAGCTTAGTTGGTAGCTTTTAATGTCTGGGAGATTCATTCCCCCCAATCTGTGAGGCAATTGCAGTTCAGCTAATTTAATAAGAAGCCGCTTATGAGCCAAATATAAGAGCCGAGCCAGTCTCCTCGAAAATCAGGGGGAGCACCCCTACGGGGTACAACTAATGGGGGAGAATATTCATCTTAATAAGCGCTATCCAACCCAACCATGAGACCGGAAGCGCCTCCCATCTTTGAAGGTCTTGTTTGATTTTGTCAAATAATTGAACAAAATTAGCTTTGAATAACCGATCCAGAACTGGTGTAATGAATGTGCAAATACACAAAGCCCCGCTGTGACCACTTAAATGGGATTCGTCCTCAAGACCCAGCACCTTTGTAAGACCACCCATAGTCATAGTCTCTGATTTTGCGAGATTAATCTTGTACCCAAAAAGGCACCAAACTCACTGATGCATTGTATCAGGCAAGGCACCAAAACTGCTGGACTTGACAAAAAAAAGGACATTGTCCGCGTACAATGAAATTTTATGTAATTCTGATCCCACTTCTGGAGCTGATATATTGGGATCCCTACGAATGGCCTCTGACAATGGTTCAATCACCGACGTGAAAAGCAGTGGCGATAGGGGATAGCCCTGCTGGCTCCCCCTAAAAATGTTAACATTGCTTGATCGCACTCAGTTGGTGAGGACCACAGCAAGAGTGTCACTGTGTAGAGCCTTTATCCATCTTATAAAGACTTCGTCCATGTCAAACCACTCCAGAGTATTAAAAAAAGGTACAGCCATGCAACTCAGTTAAATACCTTCTCTGCATCTAAAGAAATCACCAATCCCTGTATTAACTATTGTTGACAGGCTTGAATTACATTAAGTAGCCTCCTAACATTATTGGAGGATCTGTGGCCCTTTATGAAGCCTGTCTGTTCCTCTTTAACAATAGAAGGTAACACAGTCTCTAGCCTTAACACAACAGTCTTGGAGAGGACTTTAAAATCCACAGTTAGGAGTGAAATGGGCCTATATGAAACACAGTGCTCTAAGACCTTCCCTTTTTCTAAGAATAAGTGAAATATTGGTCTCTCTCAGAGATGGTGGGAGACAATCATGGTTGTATGAGTCATTGAACATGTTGAGCATTGGGCCTGACAATATGTTTATAAATTCCATAGAGAATTTGCTGTGAAGTCCATCAGGACCGGGCGCCTTTCCACTCTGAAGCTGCTTCACAGCCTCCTGCACCTTTTGCTCCAATAAGGAGGCATTGAGAAAAGGCTCTTGGTTGGGGATCATGGCCAGGAGCTCCAGATCCTTGAAAAAGGACTTCATTTTGGTCCACCCCTCCTCACAATCCTCAGACTGGTATAACTTAGAGTAAACTCTCTGGAATGCCACATTAATCGTTTTGGAGTCACATGTTAGGTTCCCAGACTCTTCCCTAAATGTTGTGATGGTTTGAGGGGCACTCCTTTTCCTGACGAGATATGCTAAGTATTTGCCTGGCCTGTCACCATGCCTCATATAGCCTTTACTTTGCAAAAGTAAGCTCCTTCTTTGCCATCTGCGTGAGAATGGAATTCAATGCAGACCACAGCGCCATAATCCTCTGTAGCTTGACCAATGAGGGTCTGTCAAAGTAAGCCTTCTTGGCTGCGTTCAACTGTGCTTCAAGGAGATGTTGTTGCTCACCCTTCTGTCGCTTCCTACTGGCAATAACCATTTAAAACACCATATCCTTACCCGTTTGTCAGGGGTTTGAGAATTACAAACCTCTCGTATGTCTTTAACACACTCTAGTAACTTAAATGGGAGATTCCTCCTAACCAATATAGCCACTCCCTTACTTCTGGTATTAAAAGATTAAAAAGTAAAACTGATCAAAGCCATTCTGTTGTAGTTTCAAATGCTCCCTATCATCCAAGTGTGTCTCCTGTAACAAAGCAATATCCACCTTCTCCTTTCTAAGACTGAAAAGTATCTTCTTCCTTTTAATTGGGGAGTGACTCCCCTTGATGTTCCAGGTACACCATTTAATCAAGCCATTAGCCATAACCTTATGCAGTAACATTTAAATTAAAGAGAGAAGGAACTCAAACCACAAATTGCCAAGCCTTAGTGTCACAAGAACATAAAAACTACATAAACGAAAACTAGGACAGTTAACAAACCTACAAAGATTATATACAACAAAAACCGAAAAACAAACCAACATATAAAGCGCCAACAGTGCTGAGTAGGGGAACTCATCCCCTTTCCAAAGGGGGCAACTACCCATCCCAAAACCCAATATCCCATCCCACTACCAAGACTGCAGCCCGGGCATTTAAATACCTGAACCGGATATAAACTGCCCGTAAGTAGGCATCTAGCCATCCCAACCATTTTCCCTCCTCCTAGCTAGAGCTGCACTGCAAACACAAACAGAAAAGAAAGAAAATACACCATGGAATAGCAATGTGAATAAAGAATTTTTTTTTAAAAAAAGGGTAAATACTCCACCCATTCTTTGGTATTACTTAAAAAAATTGAAAGTACACATCTCAACCACTGCCAAACATTGTTTAAACCAGATTATTACCAATTTTAAAAAATCTAGGAAAAGAAAACCCCAACCGGACTTGCTCTTTTTTTTTAGAGAAAAAACAAAGACATACCTAAACAACACTACTACTTGTACATACTAAATTGTTCAGATTAAGTTAATTTGTCCGTAAAGCCTTTTGCCTTCTCCGACGTGTCAAAGAGATGTACGTGTGCATCTAAGGTAATGCGAAGCACCACCAGATACCTCAGGGAGAACTGGATCCCAAGCTCCCTCAGTCTTTCAACAATTTCCTGGGACTTCACAACCTTTCCAGAATCCCAGGATATTGCAATGGGTTGGGCGGGTTAGAAGTTCATCCTGCTTGTGCTGCGGTGCGGAGCTCCGCAACGTGATCCTCCTAGATTGCCGCCATCTTGGATCCCCACCTTCTTAAGGGCAATTCGGGCTGGGCAAGAAATGCTGATCCAGCCAGTGCTATTTATGATCCATTAATTAATTTTAACAATATATGTATATTAGAATGTATATAACTCAGCATTAGAAACACGTAAATCAAGTTCCTTAAATAATGAATAAAGAACTTATTTATTTAGTCAAAACTTAACAAATATGTAAATATTATTAACAAAAGGTTGCAATTATGAAAGTACATGCAAATATGTGTCCTTCTTGAAAAATTACATATAATTACTAAGTCTGGGAAAAAGAATGTAGAAAATTTGTAGAGTGTTTTCCTCTAAATATTGGACCAGTGACGGTTAAATTCAGAAAACAAACACACACAGATTGTCCTAGAGACTGGTCTGTGGCCAAAATCACATTGCATAAAGGTTGTGAGCACAAGGGTTTCCTGCATCAGTTATTGTTGGCCTCAATTCTCTCTCTTCCTGGAGAGGATGTTGTAGATTCAACACTTTCCTTTACAGTCCACTTGCAGTGATGATGATATCCATTGAGATTCAATTAAAACATGTTCATAGGTTGAGTCTCAAAGAAAGAGAGTGGATCAAAGGTTGTTGCTCCTGAGGCAAATTATCTCAACTCACTGTGTTCATAAAGGCCAACCTCCCATTTATAGAATCCATCTATGAGGCCTGCTGTCAAGGAAAGACCACCAGCGTTCTTAAAGATCCATCCCACCCTGGCAATGTTTTTCTACAACCTCTACCATCAGGGAGAAGGTACAGAAGCCTGAACACATGCACCAGTTAGTTTTGCAACAGTTTCTACCCTAAAGTTGTTAAAATACTGAATGGACTCACAAACTCTTAACATTTGCCTGTACCTGAGTTTTTGTTTTTGCTGCTGTTTACTGTAATTTATTATCTATGCTACTTAACTCTGTGATCGGCCTGTAATGCTCGCAAGACAAAGCTTTTCGATGTGCCTCGGTACATGTGAAAACGAATTCAATTCAATTCAGTTCAAATCCATTAGCTTTATTATACCCAAAAACTGTGGTTAACTTCTCTCTGAAAGGTTCACAAATCTGCATAGCAATAGAATGTGGGTATCAATGGCAAGCCAGCTATTGTCCATCTGTAACTGTACTTGAACTGAGAAGCCTGGTGAACTATTCCAAAGAACAGTGAAGTATTAACCAATTTGCTGTCCAACTGGAATCATATGCAGCCAAAATCAGAAAAGGGTTACAGCTTTCTTTCCTTAAAAGGCATTAGTGAATTAGTTCTTATAACAATCAGTGCTAGTTGTCATGATCACTGCAGATTTAATTGAATCATACATTTACTCCATAGCTGCTGAGATGTTGCAGTGACATCAGATCACTTGGAATTGGAGCCTAAGTCTGTAAGGTTTCAGATGATGTGTCCTCTCTCTCAGGTCTGCATCTTCTGTCTATAGTTATGTTTAATAAAGCCTATTGATATTCACTGTCAACAATGTAAGTCTCATATTACTACATGGTGGCAATGGTGACCAGATCCAAGGAACAGCGGCAAGCAGTCATAACAGTCTAAAGTGAAGCCAGCACCTGTATAGTACAATGGGAAGGAGTCTCCAGACCAGCTCTGCAATGTGAACCCCTAGCTGGGGAATTTAGCTGAAGTAAATATTGTCAGCTGTAGTGGCTAGCAAGTGATGGACTTAATGAGAAAAAAAATACAGAAATCAATTGGCTATGTTAAATAAAGTATTACAGAAATTGAAATAACTCAGAGGTAGAGAAGCAATGAAAATTCAGCAAATACACCAATAGAAAGCACACACAGTGCACAAAAACTCCACCACCAGGAAATAAACCTGACCCATTTTATAGTGAGTTTTGAGGGCAATGAAATAGAAACCAGAGTGTGGCTAAAGGGACCACTGCAGTGTTTGGAAGTCCTAGACTTAGGGGAAACAGAGAAGGGTGAACTCTTCCTGTGGGAAGTGACAGGCCCACAGCAAGATATTGAACTCCTCAAATGGTACAGACCTATCCAGAGCTTAATGTAAAAGGAAGGAAAACTAGTTTTTAATTGATTCTGATGTTGAAGTGTCAATCCTTTAAGGGACAGAAAACTTTAATGAGAGTTTCTTTATTGGCCACCAAACAGTGATAATAAAATATAATCATAGTAGAAGCTAGTAATTTAGAGTTATGAGTAACAAGGGCAACAGTAATCATTAAGTAAATCTAATTAGGATAATTTGATGGAGTACAAATTCTAAAAATGTTTTCTTGATCAGTACATTGAGAAACTATTGTGCAATGAAAAAGGGCTAACTAATAATCTTGTTGTAAATGTAGGAACACAGAGGTCATTCAGCCAATCAGGCTTGCCCTTTCATTCAAAATAATCAAGGTTGACTGAACACTTGAATATCCTTTACACCCCATCCCTATAAACCTGTTATCATAATTGGTCACTAGAAATATAATTGATCTGATCGATCCTTTCGAAAAGTAACAACGTTATAGCATTTTACGTTGTGTCTAAAGTAATGCAGTTCAATCAGAAATCAAGATCTTAAATTTAAATAATGGAAACTATAAAGGAAAAATTGCTGAAAGTGTCTTGGAAACTATGTTAGGAGGTATGATATTCAACAGGAAATGGCTAACATTTAAATGACTAGTAAATGGTATACAACAACATTATATATCCTTTTGAGACACAAAAATCAAGTCAGGTAGGTGTTCCAACTAGAAGTAACAAAGAAGAGTTAGTTCGCATGAATAGAAAGTGCAGATAAAGTTGGCAAAATAAACTGGTAATCCTGAGGATAGGGAACATTTTAAATTTTGCAAAGGGCGATCAAGAAACAGATTAAGAAAGGGAAAATAAAATGAGAGTGAACTCATGGGAATCATAAAAAATGGACCATAAAAAGGAAAAGATTTGCAAAAACAAATGAGGGTCCATTTCAAACAGAGCGAGAAGAAAACTATGACAGAGAATATGAAAATGAGAGAAACTAAGTATATATTCAGCCTATCTTTACAGAGGGAGATATTTACAAACTCTCTCAGAAATAATGGAGAATCTAAAGATCAGTGTAAACAAGAAATTGCATAATATTAATATTAGTAAAATAAGGTGTACTAGTGAAATTAATGGTATTTAAAATGGATAAATCTCCTAGACCTGGTGATTTACAGCCCAGAATTTTGAAAGAGTCAGTTCTCCTCTTTCATTACATTAATTACATTAAGGAGTGCATTAATCATGGTTGACTTTAGGCTTCATGTAGATTAGGATGGTGGATTGACAGAGGAAGCCATGAGGAGGAATTCATAACATATATCCAGGGCAGTTCTGAGAACAATACATTGTGGAACCAACTGGTGTGAAATGAGGCAGGTCTAACAAATTATGGCAGAACAAAAGATTCTCTCAGAAAAAGTGACCATCAGATGTTAGGAATTAGCATTCAGGTTGAGAGGGAAGAATTTGGGTTGGAAACAACTGTGTTAATATTAAATAAGAGCAATTGCAAATGATTGAGGGCAGAGTTGGTTGAACTGGACTGGGGTAAGATTTAGCAGCAAAAGGATTGAGTAACGATGGTAAACTTTTCACAAAATAGTTCATGACTCATGACAAAGATGTACTCCAGTTAGGAAGATGGATTCAAGGAAAGGAATCTGCCAATTATGGTTAACCAGGGAAGTTAAAAATAACATTAGATTTAAAGAAAAAACAGACATTTGGGTAAAGATTAATGGTAAAGCAAAGAATTGGGTAAGTTTTAAAACCAAATGAAGGATGATCAAACAAGGGGTAAAATAACTTTGAGGGTAAACTTGCAAAGAGTATCAAAATGGACAGCAAGATCTTTAAATAGATTAAAAAGAAAACAAAAGTCAAAGTGAACATGGGCCCCTTAGAGAATGAGGGTGGGGAAATAATAATGGGAACTAGGAAATGGTGGAGGAGTTGAAGAAAAACTTCATCAGTCATAAACTAAACCAACAGCACCCCAAAATTACTAAATAATCAAGGGACAAAAGGAGGAGAGAAAATAAATACCATAACTATCAGTAGAGAAAGATTGCTAGGGAACTATTGGAGCTAAAGAATGATAATTCTTCTGAGTTTTATGAGATGTATCTTAGGATATTAAAGGAAGTATTACGGAGATAATAGATTACTGGGAATATATTTCCAGCAATCCTTTGGTTCTGGACAAGTCCCAAAGCTGCCAGTGTAACAACTTTATTTAAAAAAGGAACGAGATACAAACAGCTAATTGTGGATCTGTGAGCTGAACATCTTTATGTTAGGGTCTATTATAAAGGATGCAAAAGATGATCAAGGCTTCATGAAAGGAAATCATGCTTGACAAATTTATTATAATTCATTGAGAAGGTTCCAAGTAAGATAGATAAAGGGAAAACAGTGGATGTAAAATATTTGAGGTACTTGATAATGCACCACACAATAGGTTACTTAATAAGAAACTATGGTGATGAAGATAGCATATCAGTATGGATAAAGGATTGTCTAACTAAAAGAAGACAGAGTTGGGAAAGGGGAGAGTTTTCAAGGCAGCAATCTATAACTGGTAGTTTGCCACAAGGATCAATTCTGGTCCCACAATTATTTGCAAGATACATTCATGACTTCGATTGGGAAAGTGAATGTGCGATAACCAAGTTTGTGCATGATACAAAACTTGTGGAAGGGCAAATAGTGAGGATGGCACAGAGTTTGCAGGGGGCTATAAACGTTTTCAATCATAGGGCACAAACTTGAAAGATGAAATATAATGTTGGAAAATGTATGGTTATGTACTTAGGCAAGAAGCATAGTGCAACTGAATATTGTTTAAATAGAGAAAGATCAAAACCGACAGAACGGAGGGGTTTGGGAGCCCTTAATCATGAATTACAAAAAGACAGTATCCAGGTTCAGCAGATAATAGGGAAGGCATATGGAATGTTGGCCTTTATTTCAAAGGGAATGAGGTGTAGGAGCAGAAAGATTTTGCTAAAACTGTACAATGCACTAAATGACCACAGCTGGAATACTCTCAGTACCTTTGCCTTTAGATGTTGAGAAGGGTGGGTCTTCTGCAGCCCAGCATTTCTCTGCAGACATCATTGGCAGGTTTATGTGACCTGCCAAACAAAAGAGAGAGAAGGTATTATGCTAATAGTGTGCAATGCTTGACAATGACAATGAGGTTAATGGGAGAGGGCTGCCCTGTGCAAAATGGTACATATTTGTTTGGTGAGACAAGGGTGACTCTGCATCCCCGCAGGTACAGTTCTGTCCTCCTTCTGCCGGGAGTAGAATTCTCTCCAAGTGGGATGTGAGAACATGGATGTTGGGCACCACCACCGCAACCTACCCACCCATATGGGCTCACTCTGGCCTGTCATGGATTGTCTTCTCCTGTAATGAGAAAAACACGGGAAATGAGTGAGATGACAGTGGGTGGCATGGCTGGTAGTCCTGGTGCAAGTGGTGAAAAAAGCAGGGGAAGCTTCAGCCCATTGAATCCACACCAACTCTCCAAAGAATATCCCACCCAGATGCAACCCTCATCTTGTCCCCGTGACCCTGTTTTTCCAATGGGTAATCTACCCAACCTCCATATCTTTGGACTGTGGGAGGAAACCAGTACACCTAGAAGAACCCACATAAATATCAGGAGCCTGTGCAAGCTCCACACAGACAGTCGCCTGAGGATGGAATTGAACCCAGGTCCCTGGCGCAGTGAGCCAGCAGTGCTAGCCACTGTACCACCTGAACCTCATTGTCCCTTTCCCCAGCATGTTCTTGCACTATACCCAAATCCCTTTATGTTTTTTACATATGTAAATCTATCAACCACGGTCTTGAATATGTTTTATGGCTGAACCTCCATAACCCTCTAAAATAGAGAATTCCAAAGATTCACTTGCCTTAGAGTGAAGACATTCCTCCTAAAATGGCTTGATCCTTATTCTGAGACCGTGTTCCCTGATTCCAGACCACCAGGCCACAAGAAATATTCTTTGTTACTGTATCCCGCTGATCCCTACAAGAGTTTTGTATGTTTGAATGACATCTCCAGAGAACTATGGAGGTTCAGCTAATAAAAGTGTTCAAGTCTGATAGATTTATAATATGTTGAAAACATCAAGGGATCTGGAGATAATGGTGGGACATGATGTGAAGTGGAAAATCAGCTATGATTTTGTTAAATGATGGAGTGGACCT
This sequence comes from Chiloscyllium punctatum, assembly GCF_047496795.1. Classification (NCBI taxonomy): domain Eukaryota; kingdom Metazoa; phylum Chordata; class Chondrichthyes; order Orectolobiformes; family Hemiscylliidae; genus Chiloscyllium; species Chiloscyllium punctatum. Next base: position 33,277,712 of record NC_092743.1, read on the forward strand.
AAAGGGATGAATGACATACTTTTGCTCCTATTTCTTACATTCTTAACTTCCAAACCATACTGAATGTATGTTCATGCTTAACCTGTTGCCATGGAAGTTAATGAAAATTTGAACGATTGTCTCTGGATCAATCATCTAGACCTTTGAGTTCCTAGTCCAATAACACAATCACTATGTCATCATTGTTAAACGGGGTTAGAATGCCATTTCAGGATCAAACAGGGCTTTAAGGTTGCAAACATTCTAGTTCAGGCTGAGATGGAGTTCAAAGAAGGTAATGCAACGATTGAGGAGGAGACAATTTGTAGGGATCAAGGAAAATCAGTGCTCGGTCTTCCCAGTGTTTAAACACATATTGTGGCTGATCCCATGTTGCGTAGAAAGTGTGGATTGCAGATGCTGGAGATTAGAATCAAGAGTGTGGTGATGGAAAAGCATAGCAGGTCAGGCAGCATAAGCCCTAATCAGGAATGAGGCTTGTCGGCCAGAGTGCTGAGAGATAAGTGGAATGGGGGTGGGCCTGCGGGAAAGGTAGCTGAGAATGCAATAGGTAGATGAAGGTGAGGGAGAAGGTGATAGGTCAGAGAGGAGTGTGGAGCGGATAGATGGGAAAGGTGATGGACAGGTCAGGAGGGCGGTGCTGGGGGCTTGGGACTGGGATAATGTGGGGGAAGGGAAATGAGGAAATTGTTGAAATCCACATTGATCCCGTGTGGTTGTAGGGTCCCAAGGCAAATATGAGGCATTCTTCCTCCAAGCATCGGTTGGTTAGGGTTTGGCAATGGAGGATGCCCAGGACCTGCATGTCCTTGATGGAGTGGGAGGGGGTGTTGAAGTGTTCAGCCACGGGGCGGTGGGGTTGGTTGGTGCGGGAGTCCCAGAAATGTTCTCTGAAACGATTCACAAAGAGGCGTCCTGTCTCCCCGATGTAGAGGACATCACATCGGGTGCAACAGACACAGTAAATGACATTGGTGGAGGTACAGGTAAATTTCTCCCTGCCCCATCCCTTTCCCATTCATCTCTCAGCACCCTCCCCTTCACCTCCCCCCCCCGCCCCCAGCCCAAAAGACTCATTCCTGATGAAAGGCTTATGCACAAAATGTCGATTTTCCTGCTCCTTGGATGTTGCCTGCCCTGCTGTGCTTTTCCAGCACCACACTCTCAACTCTGATCCCATGATGAATGACAGCTACACCGTTTTGGAAAACACAAAGACTGTGAATGGGTTGAGAATGTTGCTATCTGAAAGAACTTGACATTTCAACATATATTAAGAAGCTGACATTGAGCTTTTCAAGTTACTACCGAGGGGAACCATGTAGATGAGAAATATTTGACTGTACTTAAAATGTTCATCATTCATTCTATTTGATGTGTCTTCCTGTTTATAACACTGATCACTCAATTTACTTCATATATGATTCGGAGATGCCACTGTTGAACTGGGGTGTACAAAGTTAAAAATTACACAACACCAAGTTATAGTCCAACAGGTTTAATTGGAAGCACACTAGCTTTCGGAGCGAGGCTCCTTCATCAGATGTTTGTGGAGAGCTCGATCATAACACAGAATTTATAGCAAAAATTTGCAGTGTGATGTAACTGAAATTATACATTGAAAAATTGATTGTCTGTTCAGCCTTTCATCACAGACACCCACACACACCCTTATAGACACACACACTCCCACACATGCACCCCCTCACAGACTTAAGACATTCTGCACTCACTATGCGCGTACACACACACACACTTTCTCATACTCACAACCCCCACCCCAGACAGACACACACACGCACACATATATTTTGTGTGGTGAATTTGTACTTGCAGAGTTACATTGCACTTTGCTCAAAATCTACATACATTCATGTAGAACTCTGAGCTCAAAAACTGCATGAATTTATGTAAAACTCTGTTGTCTCACCTTTTAGATTAGAATCAATCTAAACATCATGTCATAGACAGAGAACACAGGGGCTAACACCTTCAACAAATTGTCTAGCTATCACCATTGTTAACAGCTAACCCGAGAATGCAACTTTTAAAAAAAAGGGTTTTGTGATTTACACATGAAAGAAGTGAAACTATCACTGTATTCTAACAGATGAAAGGCTTAACAGACAATCAATTCTTCAATGTATAATTCCAGTTACATCACACTGCAAATTTTTGCTATAAATTCTGTGTTACGATCGAGCCCTCCACAATCGGAAAGCTAGTGTGCTTCCAATTAAACCTGTTGGACTATAACCTGGAGTTGTGTGATTTTTACTTCATATATGTGTCACTCGACAGAATTAGGGTATGTGTCACTCAGTCATTTTAAAGTGTTCCTTATTTCCGTTAATTGATATATTTGCCGGTCTGTTTAATGTACTTGTCAGTTGGATTATTTAATATACTCATCATTGTTTAAAATGCTTGACATTTTGTTTAAGGTATCTGTCTCAATCCTTTTAATATGCTTACTATGCAATCTGCTTGCAATTTTCTATATATCAAATTCTCATCACTTACTTTTTTCAAACACTTGCTAAAATCAGTTTGAAATACCTGTGGCTCAGTTTATTCAGTCCAATGTTGTGTTTTAAATTCAAGTCACTCAATCTATTTAAAATACTCAACTCAATTGATTAAACATTGGCCTGAGGTATTACATATGTGCAAGAATCATGATTCTAGACCTGCCTGCAGCAATCTCAGTTGAGGTAGGCAGCAAATGAATCCTGTGTTGCCTCCTCATTTATCTGTGTGTCTGGGGCAGTCAAGTGCAATCCATGCTGCTGGCTGACTGTACAAGTTTAGGTTTCTATTTGATATTACACTCATCTCTTCGTCATAAACATACTAATCATATGAGAACAATGTTAAATAATAACATGCCTTCCTAATTTTAAGATAGAATTATATACATATAGTATTAACTGAGGGACTTAAAAAACACATGCACATTTTTGAGTGTGTACTGAGTCCAGAGTCATTAGACAACTACATCGCATCCTGTGTCAATGGCAGGTATTAACAGTAACTTAAGATATGTACCTTTAGAAATACATGTATATCATATCACAGCATCTCCTTTTTTTCAAAAGTAGAAGTTAAACTTTAGAGAATCAAAATATTTACATGAAAGCAAAAGAAAACGATGGTTTGAATCTTGTAATATTTTGGCAAATTTGTTCAGTTTCACAGACTGTCTCTCCATGAGGCCTAGCAGGTTTTCTCACATGATTATTTACTCTTTAAAACTAAAAGTAATACTTCCTCTACTCTCTCAAACTGAAAATAGACCTCTCCTTACACTGCCCCACCAAACACTCTCAGGACATGTATAGCGTGGGACCAGATAGAGCAAAACCTAAGGGCATGAATGACCTACTTTTGCTCCGATTTCTTATATTAAGTTCCAAGATATCCAAACTTGGAACAATTATCTTCAATTTGCCTCATAAACTACCTACGGTACCTCTGTGGTGCGGCTCTTGTCCAATACCAGCTCAATTCTACCACTTGCCATACCGGGAGGATTCACCATGAGATACCACAGAGTAGACTAGTGCCCATGCAATCTTTAAAAGGTCATTGTGCACCCGGAGAGGCACTGTCAGCTTCATGACATCTTCCTCAAATCTGACAGATAAGGAGAAATTAGTGTCACATTTACTAGAGGTCCTGGTGGATGGGGCGATGAAGGGAGTGGATGCCCAACAATGCCTTACTCCAATAAGAAGCAATCTAACCACCGATCTTTGACATTCAATAGTATTACTAACACTGAATCCCTGCTATCAACATCCTAGGGGTTACCATTGACCAGAAACTTGACTTAAATTGCCACATAAGCAATGGTTACAAGGGCAAGTCGGAGGCTAGGAATACTGCAGCACGTAATTCATCTCCTGACTCTCAGAACCTTTCCATCATCTACACGTCAGGAGTGTGGTGAAATATTCTCCACCTGTCTGGATGGGTACAGCTTAAACAACACTCAAGGAGCTTGACCTATCCAGGACAAATCCACTCGCTTGAATGGTACCACATCCACAAACATCCACTCCCTTCATCACTGACACTCAGTAGTAGCAGTGTGTTTTGTCTACAAGATGCACTGCAGCAATTCACCAAAGATCCTAAGACAGCATCGTTCAAACCCACATCCATTTCCATCCAGAAGGATAAGGGCAGCAGGTAAGTGGGAACAACACTACCTGGACTTTCCCCTTCAAGCCACTCACCATCCTGACTTGGAAATATATTGTCATTCCTCCTCTGTCACTGGGTCATAATCCTGGAATTCCCTCCCTAAGGGTACTGTGGGTCAACCTACAGCAGATGGACTGCAGCAGTTCAAGAAAGTACTTACCACTGCCTTCTCAAGGCAAGCAGAGACGGGTAATAAATATAGGCTGGTTAGCAACGCCAATGTCCCCATGAGTGAATTAAAAAATAACGTGACTAAAACCTGCTGACAACTATGGCAAGTATCCTGGCTTTGTGTCTGCGCCAATCAGCAAAGCAATATGGAAATAAAAACTAGAGTGACCAGGATGAGTGGTTATAGTGACACTAGAATGTAACAGATTACAGGGGTGAAATCTGAGTCATTTGTCAGTGAGCTTGGTGGTGTTGGCATGGGTCAACAAGTGTGGCACTGGAAAAAACACAGCAGTTCAGGCAGCATCCGAGGAGCCGGAGGTGTGATGAAACGTTGACTCTGGAGATCCTTTGATGCTGTCTGACCTGCTTTCCTTTTTCCAGCACCACACATTTCGACTCTGACTCTCCAACATCCGCAGTCCTCACTATCTCCTAGCTTTGGCTTGGTGTCAACAAAGCACAAAAAGGCAAGGCAAGGCCAGGATATTGGAAGCATCCAAATAGTCTCAGAGTGAGTGAGCACTAGGAGAGCGAGCAAGCAGTGATGAGATGCAGACTGGTCCAGAATGTGATCTGTTTGCCCGCCCCTGAACGAATATAAAGGCAGCAGCCTTCCAGTACTAGCAGCTGGTGAGCCTCATGGTACAGCTTTAAAGTGCAGGAGTGTCCTGTAAGTGGTTTAGAAAAGTGTCATGAGGATTCTTGGAGGCTAGCACATGTCAGATATCAATGTTTGATGACGTAGTGCATGCAGCTGGTGGCCTGGAGTGTGCCCTGAGATGTTGTTGCCACTGGTCCAGAGGAGCAAGCAGTGAGCTGAAGTCACCTGTTCTCCTTTTCATGTTGGGAATTGTCGATGTGGAGCTGCTATGCTGCATGTGGATGGTATGATAGGAGGTTACATATTAATGAGGTGAGATTTACAATTACAGCTGACACCAAGCAATATTCTCCATTTAATGAGAACCTCATTGCTGTCCACTGAGAATGTCTTATCCACACTTGGAACTTTGTGTTAAAATGCAACAAATTGCACCCAATATCGCGGAAGACTTTGCCTAATTTCTCACATGATTGTCCCAGGTTTCTCGCCAGAATCCACGTCATTCAGGGCCCGATAAGATATCCCAATGTGTCTAAATGTATCTAAAACCAAAACAATATATTGACACACTAGCCCTACTTTTAGCAGTCAGCCGAAAGCCTTCAATGTTGTGACATTTCAAGTGCTCATCTAAGTGTACTTTTTTATAAAGTTTGTGAAGTTGCAATCATAGAGTCATAGAGATATACGGCATGGAAACAGACCCTTCGGTCCAAACCGTCCATGCCAACCAGATATCCCAACCCAATCTAGTCCCATCTGCCAGCACCCGGCCCATATTCCTCCAAACCCTTCCTATTCATATACCCATCCAAATGCCTCTTAAATATTGTAATTGTACCAGCCTCCACCATTTCCTCTGGCAGCTCATTCCATACATGCACCACCCTCTGCATGAAAAAGTTGCCCCTTAGGTCCCTTGCTCTACTCTACAGGCAATGCCCAGTTATGGCATATTCTGCTAACTTCTGCTGGACTCTATGTGCCATCACTTGGGTTCTGACCTCAAAAGTTTTGGTCCAGTGTTGAAGTTGAGTACTTCAGGGTGTTAGTTAGTTCAGTTGGCTGGATGGCTGGTTTTCAAAGCATAGTGATGCCAACTACAAGGGGTCAGGTTCTGCATCAGTTGAGATTAACACGAAAGTCTCCTTCTCAACCTCTTCCCTCAGTGAGATGTGCTGACCTTCAGGGCAAACCACCAGTTCTCTGTCTCTCTCTAAGAAGACAGCAACCTTATGGTCAGATAGAACTATAGCTACTTCTGAGTAATTCATCAACCACATGCCTGTCATTTATATCTTACATCCTTCCTGTTTGTTTATTGAAGCATCTTATAGTCATGGAAGAATCAATGAATGGTGATTGGGACCCATGGTGTTAACAACATAAAACAGCTGGGGTGACCAGGATAAGCTGGTGTAGTGATTGATTTATTGTCACGTGTACCAAAGTACAGTGAAAAGTTTTGTTTGCAAGCAATAGAGGCAAATCATAATAGGCAATAATGTACAGACCAGAGGTTGTAAAAAGACTTAGGCAGATGCAGGTTATATTGTACAGGGCGTGCACTCGGTAAAAACAACATTAGTGGTATCAGCATTACTTGAGGCTAGAGAATCCATTCGTCAGTCTAATAATGACCAGGAAGAAGTTATTCCTGAACCTGTTGGTGTGTGTGTGTGTGTATGTGTGTGTGTGTGTGTGTGCGTCTGTGTGTGTGTGTCTGTGTCTGTGTGTGTGTGTGTCTGTGTGTGTGTGTGTGTCTGTGTGTGTGTGTGTGTGTGTGTGTGTGTTCAAGTTTTTGTATCTTCTGCCTAATGGATGAGGTTGTAGGAGATTTTTACCATGGTTGCAATGGGTCTTTGATGATGTTGACAGTCTTTCCGTGGCTGTGTGCTATGTAAATGGAGTCCATGGATGGAAAGTTGGCTTCCGTGATAGACTGGGTTATACACACCATCTTCCGCGGTTTCTTTCGGTCCTTGACAGAGCAGTTGCAATAACAGGCTATTATACACCCGGACAGTATACTTTCTATGAGTCATCTGTAGATGTTGGTGAGGGTCCTTATGGACATGCCGAATGTCCTGAGCCATCTGAGGAAGAAGAGGTGTTGTTGTGACACTTGAATGTAACGGATCTCAGGGTTACAATCTGAGTCATTGGATGTGAGGAGCTTGTCAGTGCTTGGCTGAACCATCACTTGGCACTTGAAACATATGTTTCAGTTTAGAAGTAGAAAGATGTTTGGAGGGATGATTTGTATATAATCTTCTGTTATCCTTGCATCTGTGGGCATATAATCTGGATGGTGGAAAATACTACGTGCTACAATAAGTTTGTGTTCACTGTGCTGAACTGTGGTCTCTTTGTGTATCTAAATTGTGATTATCCTCATCATCTGACTATAATTCTTGGCCAGCCATTCATAGATCTTATTTTGATCATATCTGCTATGTGCCCTTTCTTGATTAGAATGCTGTGCCTGTCTGACATCTGGTTGTGCCTTCACATGATGCCAAACCAATTGCTCTGGCTTTTGCTTTCTACACTGGCATTTCCAAAATAAAATGCAAACAGAAAAGAGCTGCAAAGAAGATTGGCAAACGTACTCCAGACAAGACGAGGAATGAAACAATAAAGCCACTAAGGCAAAGGACAATGCTAAGAAGTGAAGGGAGTATGTGATAGGTAGAAGGAAGTAACCTAGACTGCTCGATCAGTAAGGTATTGAAGCCTTGAATAGATAAAAACAATGCTTGGTGTGTGAATATACAGGAATAAGGAACATCTGTTTAACATGTGATTGTAGTTTGTAAAATTGAATAATGGTAACAGATGTATAAAGAATGACACTTGTATCTTTTAGAAGGTTGGCTTTCCCTGCATACATTTAAATAAAGATAATCTGAATCTGATTCTCCTGGAAGTTTGTCAAGTCATACAACATTATCTGTATGCATCACCCATACTACCTATTAAGTTTGCTTGCATTCACTACATTTACAATAGTGGACAAATTAGCCTACAGACTCTAGACATTTAACAGTATGATTTAATATTTGTAGTAGAGCTTCTATACTGTAACTTTTGAGTTTGTCCAAAAAATTTTTTAGAACATTTCTGTTAAGATACACGTCATTTGAGCTTGATTATTCTTTGGGCTAACTCTGATGTAAAGTCAATCCCAGACCTTGTCTCAGCATCGACTTGCAAATTGATCAATGATCCCCATCAGAAATTGACTAAGACATGAAGTCAAGACAGAGTAATCAGAAGCTGAGCATCCCTCATCATTGATCTTCAAAAGTTGATCATATTTTATCTGAATTCTTAATGTCATTGCCTGACAGATGTGAAGTGTTCAGTCTGTGAAGACTAGATTGATTGTAGGAATTTTAATCTAAATAACTTGAGTTCCTAGTTTGTCGACATTGAGGTGTATAAAACAATATTCCATGCATATTCTGAACAAAATACATTGAAGGTGTGTTGACTTCCAGTTTAGTGTTGTAAATATCACAGCAAGCCTGTGGCTTTTTTTCAGGATTATTAAGGCTCTCTGCAACAGAAACACATAGCCAGTTCTTTTTTTACAGCCCTTTAGAAATTTGTTTGGCTCTCTAAGTTGCTGTTCCTTAAATGGACGCAGCCTCAGGTGGTCATGGATATGTTGCTTTACCACAATGTTGTACAATGTTGAGCTGCTTCTGCCTAACTATTGTTAGTTAAACTTCCATTGACAAAGCAGTGAATTTGGGATGAAAACTCAGATTAAACACTGGAAGAAAGACTGTTTAAAGACTTATTCAGGATTGTAGGAGTTGTTGGAAACTGCTGTTGGATATGTCTTCATTGTTTGTCCAATTTTCAGTGTTTAATCTCATTCTGACCTGCTGAGGAGATGATTTGAAGAAATAATTAGTTTTCCCCTTCATGTTTAAAGAAAGACCCATTGGAGTACACCATTTATGTCTGTTCCTGCACAAACTATGCGGTAGAAAGGTTTTATCTACTTCAGGTCTCCCAGTTTTGAACAACCCTACCGTGATTGGTGCTGGCTTAACTATGGTGTGATGTCCCAGAACAAAAGTACTATATTTAGGATTCCTTCTCTGCTGCAAAATCATGTGGCCCCTGTGAATACTTGATAGTTGAATTTTCCAATTCACATCAGTTCTTTTATTGAATGAGGAAATGTTTTGAGACATGTGTACTTCACAGTTAAATTTCGAATAACATGCCATTACCACATAATGTTCTCCTGTTCATTGTAAATATATTAATCATGTAACAAGAAGTGCTAAACAATAATGTGGACTCTTTGTTTGAAGATAAGATTGCATGCATGCAGTGTTAACTGAGAGGCTGAAAAGACATAGCTTCCTTGTAGAGCTGCTACTGTTGACTGAGTACAAATTCTTTGGAGTCCTACGTCACATCTTTTGTCAATGATAGTGACTGACAGCAATTTAAGATACATTCCCTGAAAAATCCATGGGCATCATATCACAGTAATCTGGAGAACCTCATGGGTTCAATCTCCCTTGAAAACCATGATCAAAACTCAACAAGATCCACATTCTCCATGCAAGAATGTTACAGTTCCACCACAAATGGAATTTCAAGCTCAACACAACACATGTCTGTGGTAACCTGGATAAGACTGTTCATCAGATTGTGAATGAACGTGACTCATGAAAAATTGACAAATGACTCATGGCATTCCACTGAACAACAAATAACCCACTGACCTGACTGTTCAACTTGAACTCAGATGGCACATTGGTTAGCACTGCTGCTTCACAGCGCCAGAGACCCGGGTTCAATTCCCGCCTTAGGCGACTGACTGTGGAGTTTGCACACTCTCCCCGTGTCTGTGTGGGTTTGCTCCAGTTTCCTCCCATAGTCCAAAAATGTGCAGGGTAGGTGAATTGGCCATGCTAAATTGCCCGTAGTGTTAGATGTGGGTGGGGGTCAGTGTGGACTTGTTGGGCCATACTATAAGTAATCTAAAAAAAACTTGAAAGTTACAAGATGTCCTGTATAAGAGAAGACTCTTTTGTTTCAAAATAGATGTTGGTGTATCTATTTATCCCTCATTCAACCTGTTTAAAATATCTATCATCCAGTTTATTGAACATATTCATTCTTCATTCTGTTTAGAATCAATGTTACTCAGTATATTCAAATTGCCGATAAGTAAGACCACTTGAAATATCGGTCCTCATTTATTTTCTTATTCATCACTCTGTCTCTTTAAGAAACACCATGCAGCCTATTTAAAACATCCATGACTCAATTTGTTTAAAATACTTGTCGTTCAGTCTGTTTGAAACTTTGTCACTTTGTCGGATTAAATTCCTCTCAGTCAGTCTATTTAAAAACCTTGTCCCTCAGCTTGTTTCTCATTCAGTCTATTTGAAAATTCACTGTCAGTTCAATTAAAATATTTGTCACTCAGATTAATTAAAATACTCATTACTGATTGAATATTCATCAATCAGTTTGATTAAAGTACCTTTCATCCATTCGGATAGATTCTGACTTTGAGCAATTGTGTTGTAGTACAGGTGATAGTGTGTCGGCAGCCCATTTTACATCCCCCTCAATATTCATTATATTGAAGTCAACAGAAATAAAATAAAATCTTCATCATTCCATATCTTTAAACAAAGTCATTTGGTTTGTTGACAATGTTTTAGCTCACTGTCTATTTGGTTTAAAATACCAGTTAGTGTGCTTGCTATGGTTAGATATTTGTCACTCTGCCTCACTTTTCAATCGATCTGTTAATGTAGCACTGTGTCAGATTTGTCACTGAGTGGGGTTAACTTTCCTCTGTGAGTGCATCATATCTAAAGGTTATGAATCCCCTCCGAGTGGCAATGTGTTAGCAGATCCAAAGTGTTCAGGGCCCAGTCTTTTATACAGTATGTATGCAGTGCAGATCCAGATTCGAAATCAGTTTTATTTGATTGCTGACCTTCTCCCACAGTCTCTGTGTTTGCTTCAGTTTTACTTGACAAATGGCAAGAGCAGAAATTGATATATCAAGAATAATTGAGAAAGCTATGGATCCAGTGCTAAACGAAGAAGAAATGTGGGGCAGCCTCAATGTGATGATCATTGTATTAGAAATATATTTAACCATTGAAATGAAACCCCCATCCAAAACAAACGGGAATCCTCGACCTAGCCAGAAAAGCACATTTTGCTGTAAAAAGACAAAGGCATGTCAATTCCATCTGTACAGTAGCTTTCTGTAGTCTTTCTCCAGTTAAATAAAATTCAGCTCCTCTATTCTTCCAGCTGATGTGCATAACCTCACATTTTCCCACTTTATATTCCATCTGCCAAGTCTTTGCCCATTCCCTTAAACTGCGTCTCTTTGCTAATATTTTGTATCATCCTCACCATTTGCCTTTCATTCTATTTTTGTGTCATCCAACAAAACTGGCCATGCCCTATTATTGAATATTTAGCATTACGATTTGACAACAGATTAAGATGCAACAATGAAGTCAACAGCATGTCTGTGAGATGTCAGGCCTCATTTCAGCCTGCAGTTCATTCATATTTGTATTATATTTGCATGCTATGAATCCTCATTAGTGTAAAACTGATTGTTGTTAATGTTAGTAGTGGATGAGATTCTCATGGGCACATTTGTTTGTTACTTTTCAGACCATATGCATAAATCACAAAAAAAGTTAGCATACAGGTTCAGCAGATAACAGGAAAGGCAAGTAGAATTTTGGCCTTTATTTCAAAGTGAATGGAATTGTAAAAAAAAAGAAGCCTTGCTAAAATTATACAACACACTAGTCAGACCACAATTGAAATACTGTGAAAAGATTTATTGTCTTTAGCTAAGGAAAAATATCTTGCCATTGGAGGCAGACCAGAGAAGGTTCACTCAGTTGATCCTGGAGAGGGGACATTGTCATATGAGGAAATGTTAGGAAGAAAGGCCCTGCATTTCTTGGATTCTCAAGGGACTTTACAAGGTAGTTGTGGAAAGGTTGATTCCTCTTGTCAGAGAGTCTAGGACCAGAGAAAAAAATCTCAGAATTAGGGGTTACCCAGTTAGGACAGAGAGGAAGAGGAATATTTTCTCTCAGATGGTAGTGAATCTGTGGAATTCTTTACCACAGAGGGCTGTTGAGGCTAGGTCGTTAAGAACATTTATGGTTAAGATATATGGATTTTTAAATCAGGAAGGTAGTCAAGAGTTATATCGAAAAGGAAGGAATGTAAAGTTATAATACTCAGATTAGCCATGATCTCATTGAATGGTGGAGCAGACTTGCTGAGCTGAATGGTCGACTTTGGATCCTATGTTTATGGTGTGAATCTGCATCCAATCTGAGTCTGAGAGGCAGTCAGTTAGTATGTGCTCCTACAATTCATTCAAAAATATTGATATCCCGAGAGAATTGTGACTAGTTTTATTAAAAGAAAAGCAACTATAATTGACTGCAATTGTCAATGGTCATAAAGAATTAATTTGACTCATTAAGTCCCTTTAGGGAGGGAAATCTACCATCTTTTCCTGTCCTGGTTTACACATGATTACACAACCATCACAATGTAGTTGACTTTCAACTGTCCTCTATAATGGTCTAGCTAGCCATTCTGTCCGAGAGCAATAAGGGATGGTCAACAAATGCTGACCTAGCCCACATCCTATGAACAAATAAATAGAAATTTCTCCCTGGTCTGACTTGGATATGGCTCTTATGCAAGTTTCTTCCCAAGTACTTGTAGCTTTCTCTCCAAATACTGAGACATATGAATGCAAGTAAGCCTTTCAATCTGTTTGACCTTGCAGCTAGTTCATGGCTAACCTGTATCTCCATCCTACTTAGAGTCGTCCAGTTTCATAATACAGAGGAGGCCATTCAATCCATCATGTCTGCACTGGCTTCCGAAAGAACTATTCAGCTAGTTCTCCATTCTCCAGCCCTTTCATATGCTTTCTCACTTTAATAGCATACTCTTTGGTATCCTCACCTAACAAAATAGTCCCGAAATAGTCTTAGTCCCGAAAGCTTTGATTAACCCAAGACACACAGTCTTTTTTGGGCAGCTTTCTACTACATTAATTTTCTATCTGGTTGACTTGATGTACATATTGATGAGGTACTTCCTGAGTGGGGAGGCGATTAATGCTGGCTGCAGTGTCAGGGGGACTTAATGTCAGAATCGTCTTCGCCTCCTGTTTCCTTTGACACTAGACCCTTGGTAGCTTTGGTATTATGATTTAAGGCTGTCATAGCTCCTGGTTAGAAGAGACATTTGTGCATTGTTTCTTGCTTTCACTCTTCAATGACCTGGCTTTAGTGTTAATATTATGCCGACTTGCTCTGGATTCACTCACCAGAGAAAATGGGACATCTTCCAAAATGATCCTTTTTTTAAAACTTTTGCTTTCAATCTGAGCCCTACTTGCAATCAATATTTTTACCTCCATAGCTATTTGAGAGGTTTGAAGGAAAGAAGACCTTCTCTCAGTGACTACCTTGAACAGTTTGTTTAATGCCTTAAACTGTTAATGCAAATAGAAAGCACTGCTACCTCACAGCACCAGGGTCCCAGGTTCAATTCCAGCCCTGGGCGACTGTCTGTGTGGAGTTTGCACATTCTCCCCGTGTCTGCGTGGGTTTTCTCTGGGTGCTCCGGTTTCCTCCCATAGTTTAAAGACGTGCAGGTCAGGTGAATTGGCCAAGCTAAATTGCCCATAGTGTTAAGTGCATTAGTCAGAGGGAAATGGATCTGGTGGATTACTCTTCAGAGGGTCGGTGTGGACTGGTTGGGCCGAAGGGCCTGTATCCATGCTGTAGGGAATCTAATCTAATCTAAAGCAAAACAAAAATAATCAGACAAAGTTTTGTTCAGTTCTTTCACTTTGCAAATTCTCCAACTTTTTTCCACAAGAAATTGGAGCTGGCTCAGCTTTTAATCACATTCACTTGGACTTTTTTTGACAGGCACAGGTCATCGGATTTCTGAAAAACATGATTTTTTTATACATTCAGTGTCATTTTAATGGCAAGGTATCCTCCACTGGACTGAGCGAGACCTGAAATAAAAGCATTTTAAGTAACAATCTATAAAACATTGTGACATGCTGGTTTTCAAATGCTTTGCACCAGTGTGGCAGACTTCAGATCAGCTTTGCTTCTGTTGAAAGGAATATGACATGAAATCTTCCAGTTTTAGACACATTATAGGTTTTTAGGAAATGGGAGGGAACAAAATGGATGCTTTTCTCCTTACCTCAAGTGGTAAATCTTTCAGACAATCCACTTAAGAGCACTGTAGACCCTTAGCCTGCTATTAATTTTCTATCTGGTTGACTTGATGTACATATTGATGAGGTACTTCCTGAGTGGGGAGGCGATTAATGCTGGCTGCAGTGTCAGGGGGACTTAATGTCAGAATCGTCTTCGCCTCCTGTTTCCTTTGACACTAGACCCTTGGTAGCTTTGGTATTATGATTTAAGGCTGTCATAGCTCCTGGTTAGAAGAGACATTTGTGCATTGTTTAAAATAATTCTTTTCATCTCTCACATTTTACTCATTTTATCATGGGTAAGCTGACTGACAGTTTTCTTGTGAGTTTAAGGTTTTTACAACCCTTTTTTTCCATTTCTCTGAAATTTCAGTAACACTCCTGGTTATTCAGTGCAGACTCTAGTGTAGAAATTAAACTGTGCAATGCTATTACACATTTTTCTCTGCTTTTCATCTTAATAATCTGGGGTAACATTCTTGTCAATAAAGTAACTTTACACAAAAATGGAAACTGGCTTGAATTTACTATCACATGGCATAGTTTTCAGGCTTATTCAGCAGGTCAGTGAATATCAAAGTTGTCAAGAAAATGTCACTAAACTAGTAATCCAGAGTGATCAGACTAATGTTTTAACAATAATATGGCAAGTAATGTGGGTTCAAATCCCACCAGGACAGATGTTGGAATTCAAATTCAATAAAATACCTGGAATTAAGAGATAATCCAATGACAACCATGTAACAATTGTCGATTGTCATAAATACTAACTATGATGACTTTGACAATGATCATTAAGTGTTACAAAAACCCATTTAGTTCATAATGGGACTGTGCTCAATGTGAGACAAATGCTCTTCAGGGAAGGAAATCTGCCATCCTTACCCAATCTGTGTACATGTGATTCCAGACCTAAGAAATGTGGTTGACTCTTCACTGTGCAATGAAATATCTGAGCAAATCACTCAGCTGAAGGACAATTATGGGTGGGTGTTGAACATGCCTCATGTCATGGATGAATAGAAAAAAAAGACACTGACAAAAGAGATCACAGAAAGAACAACTTACTACCAAACAGAAAGTCCTGCTGAGCGAATGTTTTTATTGTTTTGGGCTAATAGGCAAGCCTTTACTTATGTTACTGACTGGCATGGAAGGGGCATGAGGTAGCATTGAGTTGGCATGGAGTGTACAATTGCTCTATGAGGAGTGGGTGTGAGCCAGTGGGTAATAAGGGATGTAAGAGATGAAGCGTACAGGGTCTACATTAATCTAACACAACTGGGACAAAGTCCCAGAAAACCAAAGCAGGCCTTCGAACCAACCTGCCTCAGCATTTACTGAACTTATAACTACCTCTGGAACTGTCCTTAGGGTAGGCGACTCAGAGTGGTTTGTCCAAGTCCCATTCTGGGACT
This sequence comes from Chiloscyllium punctatum, assembly GCF_047496795.1. Classification (NCBI taxonomy): domain Eukaryota; kingdom Metazoa; phylum Chordata; class Chondrichthyes; order Orectolobiformes; family Hemiscylliidae; genus Chiloscyllium; species Chiloscyllium punctatum. The sequence goes on from NC_092743.1 coordinate 33,293,415, forward strand.
ATCAGCACCTAGGCAGAATTGGAAGGCAGGATGAGATGAGCTTTGAATAGCCAGTGTGATTTGTCCCTTTAGATGGACACACACACATGAGATACTTTTTGCCAAGGTGGTTCAATCTTAAAAAAATTATTGGAGGGAAAGCAGTACAGATAAATTTTAATGTTACTAGGGCTTGAAGATTTAAACAATGATGACAAGTTTCATCAACTTATTTTGTATTTCCTTAAATATAGAAGTTTGAAGACTAATGAAAGTACTAAAATAATAAAAGTATTTGACAGGGTAGATGCAAAAAATGATTTCCTTTCTCAGGGAGGTCCAGTAGTAGGGAATATATAATCTTTAAATCAGGCAATTCAGAAGTTAAATTATGAAGAATTGTTTTTTTCAAACAATGGGCAGTAGGAATCTGAAACTATCCATTGCTCATATTGTTGATGTGACACTGCAGTGATACTCTCCCACATGATTTAATATACAATAATGTTTTGCATACACAGCAGCGAAACTGGCAATATGACTCAATGCATTGACATTATATAACTCAACTTTCACAGCTATGACACTCTTTCATGATTCTAACTGTGTGCTTTCTGCATTCTTACTAAAATAGCATATAGAGAAATTTTATAAGCATGTCTTTTATCAAATATTGTACTGCATAACTTCAATCAATTTGTGGCTTAAATATTAAGTGATTGTCAATGAAGGTTTCAGGACAATTTTTAAAACGAACATTTCTTTTTGGATCATCCAAGTTAGCTGCTGACATTTCAATTCACAAAGTTAATCAAGTCAATTAAATAAAATGTCTGACCCCAAATGCCACCTATGGCATGTCATAACATGCCTGGAGAAATTGATTAAAATATCTATAAATCAGGGGAAAAAAAAATCAAACATTTCCGTATAGTCGCCATTAAAAGTTAGACACTCAAAACATTGTACACATGTTAAAATAATAAGAGAAAAGCTCTGATTATTCAGTTCATAAAGTATTGATCAGGTACATGAGTGACCAGTTAATAATTGAAGCCATAGTATGTAATACAGTTAAGCAAAACAATGTTTCAAGTGTTTTATCTGTAAGTAGTTTTTATCTAAAGTGCAGCATCCATATTCAAGAATGACTGACTGAATTCAACCTCTTGTATTCATCGTACAAGTTAAGGGAGATTTCAGAAACAAGTATTAACTGTTTCATGTTTCAGCAGTGAATATTCTGCTTCACACTTTCTTAAAAGTAAATACAGAGATGAATCATTTTCATTAAATCAATTCTGCTGGGTGCAACTTTAAATCACCTCAACAAATATGTTACTCCCATCCACAGCCTCCAACCTCATCATCTGGAAACCCTGCCCCAACCCGATTCTACCTCCTACCAAAGATTCACAAACCTGACTTCCCCAGTTAACCCAGCGTTTCAGCCTGCTCCTGTTCCACTGAACTCACCTCTGCAAACCATGACGCCATCCTGTCCCCCCATCGTCCAGGAACTCCTCACCGACATTCGGGACAACACCATCTTCACCTCCTCCAAGGCTTTCGTTTTCCCGGCCCCATACACCTTATCTTCACCATGGACATCCAATCTCTGTACACATCTATCCGCCATGACGAACACTTCCAAGGCCTCCATTTCTTCCTGTCATGCCATCCCAACCAGTACCCTTCCACTGACACCCTCATCCACCTGGCTGAACTGGTCCACACCCTTAACAAATTCTCCTTCCAATCCTCCCACTTCCTCCAAACCAAAGGGGTAGCCATGGGCACCTGCATGGGCCCCAGCTATGCCTGCCTCTTTGTCAGGTATGTGGAACAGTCCATTCACCACAGCTATCCCCCACCTTTTCCTCCGCTACATCGATGACCGTATTGACATCACCTTGTGCTCCCATGCAGAGGTTGAACAGTCCATCATCTTCACTAATACCTTTTATCCAACGTCAAATTCACCTGGATCATCTCAGATACCTCCCTTCCCTTCTTGGACCTCTCCATCTCCAGGAAACCAACTAACCATGGACATCTACTACAAACCCACTGACTCCCACAGTTACCTGGACTACACCCTCTCCCAACCTGTCTCTTGTAAAAATGCCGTCCCTTATTCCCAATTCCTCTGCCTCCACAATATCTGTTCCCAGCATGACCAATTCCACCTTAGAAAATCCCAGATGGCCTCCTTCTTCAAAGACTGCAATTTCCCCTCTCACATGGTTGCCAATGCCCTCCAGCGGATCTCCTCCACTTCCCACACACCTCCGCCCTTGAATTCCACCCCTCCCAATGCAACAAAGACAGAACTCCCAACCTCCCCACACCCCCCCCTCCCCCGCCCCCGGTCCTCACCTTCAACCCCAACAACCTTTGCAAACATCACATCATCGTCTTCCACCCACAAGCAAGCCCCACCACTAGGATATATTTCCCTCCCCACCCTTATCAGCAATCCAGAGAAACTATTCCCAACACCACTCCCTTGACAGATCCACACTCCCCACCAGCCCTCACCCAACTCCCGACTTCTTCATCTGCCACCGCAGGAAGTGCAAAGCCTGCACCCACACCTTGCCCCTCACCTCTGTCCAAGGCCCAAAAGGATCCTTCCACATCCGACAGAAATTTACCTGTACTTACATAAATGTCATCTACTGTATCCATTGCACCCAATGTGGTCTCCTCTACACTGGGGAGACAGGACACCAACTTGCAGATCATTTCAGAGAACATCTCTGGGACACCCGCACCAACCAACCCCACCAACCTGCGGCTGAACACTTCAACCCGTCCTTCCATTCCACCAAGGACATGCAGGTCCTGGGCCTCCTCCACCGCCAAACCTTAACCACCCAATGCCTGAAGGAAGAATGCCTTATCTTTTGCCTTGGAACTCTGCAGCCCCACAGGATTATTGTGGAATTTGCCAGTTTCCTCATTTCCCCTCCCCCTACCTTATCACAGGCCCAAACCTCCAACTCAGCACCGCCCTGTTGACCTGTCCATCACCTTTCCCATCTATCTGCTCCACCCTCCTCTCTGACCTATCACCTTCTTCCCCACTTTCATCTACCTATTGCATTTTCAGCTTCCATCCCCTTCCCATTTATCTCTCTGGCCCCCGGCCCACAAGCCTCATTCCTGATGAAGGGCTTTTCCTCAAAACGTTGATTTTCCTACTCCTCAGATGCTGCCTGACTTGCTGTGCTTTTCCAGCGCCACACTCTCTACTCTGATCTCCAGCATCTGCAGTCCTCACTTACTCCAAATATGTTACTGTGCCAGTATGGAGAACTTCTAATTCAGGCAGCACAAGGAAGGAAGAATAATTGGAGAGAGGGAGAAATGAAGGAAGAGCTATGACATTTATTTGTCATTTATTCTACTTCCAAATACTGCCATGAACCATATCTCACACATAGCTTCAGCAATGCCATGATTGTATTTCAAAATAAATAGTTTGTCCTAGGTATGATGTAAGACATTAGGAGCTCATGAATTCCTTTATATTCAGTAATAAGTTATTAAATTAAGAGTATTTAACAGGTCAACTCAGCACTGGGATCTTCCTTATTAAAGCACTCACATATCCCCACAATCACCTCACAGAAATCTCAATGTATGTGGAATGTTTCTGTTTGCTTTCAAAAACAAGGGAAGTGCTTGTTACCTACTATCCATGTCACCCCAAGTACATCATAGTATAAATCACTCAAATCCGCTCACTACCTTCAAAAATGTCCATAAATCTATCACTTCCAAACAAACTTGGAAGTTGTCCTAAATTTTCCTTTCATTATTGCTTATGTCTAATCCACAACTTGTAATGTTTAACTATGGTGCCCTGACTGCTGTAACTTTCATCGTTTTCTGACCCTACAACTATTGTTATCATGATACGCAGAGGAATACATTTTAATATTAACTTGCTGGGCAGTAATAAGGTAAATTAAATCTCTATATTTATATTTATATATATTTTATATTTACTTATATTTATATTTTTTCATCTAGTCTCTACAGTGTGGAAGCAGGCCATTCAGCCCATCATGCCCACACCAACTTTCCAAAGAGCATCCCACCCAGATCCACCCATCCCCTCCCCCTCACCCCCCCACCCCATCTCTGTGTCTCCCATGGCTAACCCATCTAGCCTGCACTATGGACAATTTAGCATAGCCAATCCAGCTAACCTGCACACCTTTGGACTGTGGGTGCAAACTGGAGCACCTGGAGGAAACCCATTTAGACACAAGAAGAATGTGTAAATTCCACACAGTCACTTGAGGCTGGAACTGAACCCAGGTCCCTGGTGCTGTGAGGCAAGAGTGCTAATCGTTGAGCCACCCTGCTGCCCCAATACCAATATAATACCTTTCTGCGTATCCTCCAGCATTGCAGGCCTTCTGATTCTGATTCAGGTGAAGTCAAGTTATCAGAGGGATCATAACTTCAAGCACCTTAGCTGTTGCATTCTTTAAGCACTGCCCTCCCTTTGAAATGGCAGATTGTGCAAGTTCAGAATTGGACTTATCAAACCAGAGCGAAAGCATAAAAGCAAATTACTGCGGATGCTGGAATCTGAAACCAAAAGAGAAAATGCTGGGAAATCTCAGCAGGTCTGGCAGCATCCTTAAGGAGAGAAAAGAGCTGACGTATCGAGTCTAACTGACCCTTTGTCAAAGCTATACAGAGTGAAAACAAGTCATTCTTGATTCTGAGGGAGGGTCTAGGGTCAAATGTGGGGATTATGGACACAGCAGGGCTCCATAAACGGTGATGAATTAATGACTTGATAACTTTTTTTATCATGTTATTTGATGGATAAATATTGGCCAAAGGACTGGAGCAAACTCTGCTGGACTTTCTTAAGCCATGAAATCTTTTATATGTCCCAAAGATTAGACAAAGCCTTAAAATATATGTTTGAAAGTCAGCATCTCTGACATTGCAAATTTCCTACAGTACTCATACACTGAAGTCCCAGCTAGATTGTAAATTCAAATACCTAGAATTGAATCCTCAATATTTAGATGATATAGTGAACAATCACCAGGCCACAGATAATTTGATGGAAGACAATCACCTGCCTATCATACAACATGCTCAAATTTTATTTTTACTGACATAGACTTTCTATCTCCAGATACTTGAAGCTAAATTCAACACTTGAAATAATCATGGTGAAATTTGAATTCACAAGACTTTGAACTATTACATTAGGCTTCTAGCTTACTAGTTCAGAAACATATGTACAGGTAATTATATTACTGTATCCGTGTGGTTCCTGGGACATTTCTAAACTGTAAAATTTAACATCATATTATTCATTCACCAAGTCATCAGAGGATGGCACACATTTATTAAGAGGAATACTTCTCTGACAAGGTCTCATGCTTATTAGGTCTTCATAGTTTCTCATTTAAAAAAAGACTTCTCCCTGTTGGTCATGCCCAGAAGCAAAATAGCAATATTCAGTCAGAGAGAATGATTGACTATGTAAAGGATATGTCCTTTTCTCCATTTCTCTCTCATCCTACCTTATCTCTTAGCGATGAGCCTGTCATCTCCCCTTTATTTTATTCAATCAACCCTCCAATAACCCAGAAATTCCTCGAAGACTCCTGAGCATCATAAGTTGGAATTTGCAGGGTAATGTCAGCTTGATCCTATTGACTGATTTCACCCTTTCCCACAATTCAAAAAGGTTTGATTTATTTCTCTCCTGCTCTGAACTACAGGAGTTTGTCTATAGATTGTACAAGGTCGCTTAACTGAGGCCCAGCACTTATGAATCTTTTACAACTGACAGCTCGTTTAGCTTACCCTTGGAATATTAACATGCTTTAAAATGCTTTTTATAGTTAAGAACTCTCTATTTTATAATTAATCAATCTTAAGACCCATTTAGGGGCTGAGAGTGGAACCTGGCAGTCATTAAAGTATTGCTTGCATTAACTTTAAAATGGATCCACCCCATCCAAAAAATTAAGATCAACTTTATATTGAGCAAGTTATATAGCACAACAACATTCTTATTCTTTAATATGTCATAAAAATGTAGGATTATTTAAAAGAGTAGGTTGACATTCACATTCTCCTATTAGTTCTTTTAAAGATTGAGTTTGCTTTATTTTCTGTTCAGGTACATATGCAAACCCCTTGTGAAAGCTTTTATTGAATTTGTTTCCATCGCCCAATCAAGCAGTGCATTCTAGATTGTTACAAATTACTGCTTAAAGCAATTCCTGTCAGCTCCTGTTGATCTTTTGCTGTTTATCTTAACTGCATGTCCTCTGGTTACTAAGCTTGTGGAGAGACATTTTAATTAATTTAGTCATCTTGTAAAGATACTGACTTACTGAATTAAAAGGTAAAGATAAATTTGTCATACTACTACCAGACTATAGGGCTGCTCTATCATTTAGAGAGAGATAACTGGTGGTGGTTTAACCTGCGGGTCACCATGCTTCAGGCAAAGGGAGAGACCTTCAAGTTAACCTCAGCCAGTGCGGGAATTGAATCCATTCTGTTGGCACCACACTGCATCACAAACGCTTTTTCTCCACTATATTGGACATAAAAGAACATAAGTACAACAAACTTTCATGTATTTACCTCAATACTCAGGTTTCCTTGCAACTTCATGGGATCAACGTGGATTTCACCAGTTTTCTCATTTCTCCTCCCCCTACCTTATCCCAATCCCAAGCCTCCAACTTGGTACCACCCCTTGACCAGTCCTACCTGTCCATCTTCCTTCCCATCCATCCGCTCCACCCTCCCCTCTGTCCTATCACTTCCACCCACATCTTCCTCTACCTATCACAGTCCCAGCTACATTCCTACAGCCCCACCCCCTCCCATTTATCTCTCTACCCCCTTGGCTCTCAAGCTTCATTCCTGATGAAGGGCTTATGCCCAAAATGTTGATTCTCTTGTTCCTCGGATGCTGCCTGACTTGCTGTGCTTTTCCAGCACCACATTCTTGATTCTGATCTCCAGCATCTGCAGTCCTCACTTTCTCCTGCATCACAAACCATACAAGCAAGCTAACCAGCATTCCCCCAATTAACTGAATTTCATCACAGAGGAAATACTTCTCCCCACAAAACTCCTGATTCCAAATAATAAGCTGTTGAAGTTTTTTTTTGGAAAGGTAAGTATGTGCATTAGCTCACCCAAGAGACAACATAATTTTTAAAAATTATTTTCTACTTATCAACCTTGGAAGGACAGTGAAGCAGATAAGAGCTGTGAACTTTGAGCCTGACCTGATTGTTGAAGAAGCTTGTCTCCATCTGTAACTATATGTCATGACATATCTCAATAACGTGATGCTCCATAATAATAGCCACACACAATAGCCTGTGATATGCTATGAGACCAATTCCACACTGTGAAATGCCCAATATATTCTAATACCCATTGATACTCTGCCCATGTTTCCTTGATATCCCATAAGACACCAAAAGAACTCATGATATTTCATGATATACTAAAATATCTCTAGAATATTCTTAATAATAATCCAAAGTACCCTTTGATTTTCCATCATGGCCTGGCTTCTGATGCCTGGAGTATTCCTACTGGCAGTATTATCAGATATTATATATAGTTCAGGAGGTTCGGGGTAAATTTTGCCAAAAACACAAGTTGCTTGAAGTTAGATGTTGTAACTTTAAAATTTTGAAACCTAATCCCAAATCACATGCTTCCAAATTCATATCAATGGGTATATGGAGCAACTTCTAGAGATTAAAAAAAAGCTTTCCAGCAATTTTTAGATAATGTGGTGGCAGGTGGGAAGGGAAGCCTCTGAGGTTATGGATCAGATTGTCCAAGAATGCTGCCCTGACCATTCAAGATCCTACTGTCCTTGCCAACGGCTGTAGATCAGACTGTTACCTCCTCCACTGCTGCCACCCACTGTCAGGGTATAGGATTTCTATGCACACACTCCACAACCAACCTAACACACACCCAGCACAAGTTCAGCAGCAGCTGCAAGTGTGCAACCTGTGGCTGTTAAGACTCCACGACATGCGGGGTACCTAGATGACTAGGACTCTATCTGAAACCCTACGCCGTAACCTGCATAAATCATCCTTGTTAAAATTGGGCCCCAAATCAGGGTGAGGTTGTCACAGTCACAGTTTAGCACTTTAACAGCAGAAAAAATGAACTTCATTGATTTATATGTGGAACGTCCCCACTCAAAAATTGAGTCCAACCATTTCACAGCAAAGCAAGACCAAATTAAAACACTATTTTTTGTCACACAGAAAGCCTCCTTTATTCTTAGCTCTGAAAACTTCATTCATAGGGAACATTGGTTGCAACCAGTCAAGTTCATCACCGCAGTATCCTGATAGGTAAAGATGCAAGATCATGATTTCATTAAAACTATCAAATCAAATAATTAACTTCAACTGGGAGAATTAATGCATATGTTATTATTGCAGTTATAGTGTCCATCACTACAGCAATTCCACAACAGTGTTTCTGAATCAACCAGCTTAATTTGCTGTATCAGTGACCTTCTCACTGTCATGAATTCAGTATTGGATCTGTTTTACTCCACCATGCTCAACTCAGCATTTGAGACTCCTCTAATAAGAGAGACATTGATAATTGCTATTTTCAAGAAGAAAACAGTTGACCACTTACTTATGCCCTTCAATAGCACCATCATCTCCAAATTTCCCCTTATTAACTTCCTGGCGTATGACTTAGCAGAATATTTACAGAATCTTTCATTTCAGCAATATGACGTAAGAATATGGCACAGATCGAGACCTTGAAATAACTGTAAATCTAGTAACCATCTGGAAGGCTTTTGACATTCAGTACTTTATTGGTTTAGGGTACATGCAACAACACTTAAGAAGCTTAATGTCAGCAATGTAAAGCTACCCTTTCAATCAGTGCTAATCTATTGAAATCAACATTTAACCCCTTCCCCATTAGTGTACTGAATCTGCATTATTCTATGCATATATATTATCTACAGACTGCATTAACACCCCAAATTCACTTTGGAAGCTTCTTACAGCCTGCAACCTCTAACATCAAGGAGATGGGGGTTGCCAACACTCAGGTAGAAATCTGCTTTTTCTTCCATACTGCCACCAAAACAAAGGCCCAATTTTGAATTAAGGTAGATTCAGGAGAAGGAGGCAGTTGTGCCAGTTTGGAATCTAGTGCAGAGTATTGTACATGTGGCATGAGTTATTTTAACTCATAGCTTCAATAAGATTGGGCAGAGCTGTCTCCTACCAGACAGCAGTGGGCAGGAACAGGACTTTGAGTGGGTGCCTGTTTTGAGTTAAGTAAAAATTACAGGGAAACAAGAAAACTTTCAATTTTTTTTTTTCTGAACTAACCATTCTCCTGAATTGTCATTTTAATGGCATATCCTCTCAGTTCATTTTTGGCAAGCAAGGTTAAAATCTAAGACTTAATCTCCAGTCAATTTATCAAATTGCTAACCTTGATTGTAAGACAGGCATGTCCATTAAATCATTATTGCGGTGTTCTACAATTATTATAACAATATCAGGTCACAAGCAACACACTCATTTAACTGTAACCATTAAGTGCAATTATAAAACAAACTTGACAGAACTTAAATCATAGATGTCAGATTTATGATTTAATATGATCAGCCTGCCTGCTACATTGCTGGTAGCAGTTTCATTATTGCTAAGTAAACCACTATATTATAGGTATACCCAATATCGCCATGCTTTGGAAAGGATGTGATAGTCCTGGAGAGGAGATTCGCCCAGTTGGTTCCAGGGAATAAGAGTTTCAAGGAAGAGTTTAGGTTAGAGAAGCTGTTTTTGTTTCTTTTCATGTAAAGGAGCTTGAGGGAAGATTTTACAGATGGGTAAAAGATTATCACTGGTTAAGGTAAAGCAGATTTTAAAAATCCTATTAGTTGATGGTACAAGGGCTAGGGGATACAAGTTTAAGATTTTGGTCAAGAAATGAAAGGTTGGTTGTGGGGAAAAACATGCAGCAAGTGGTAATGACCTGAAACTTCCTGTCTATGAGAGTGGTGAAAGCAGAGATGATCAATGCTTCCAAAAACAAATTGGATTGGCAGATAAACACAATGGAAAAATTATCACTTGAGTATTTAATCTCAAATGACAACAAAGCTTTCTTTCTACAATCTCATGGACCTTTCTGTCAAACTGCTCACTTAACAGGTACCACTTTATAATGTTGGGCAGTAAAATCAGTCACTCAGCCCAAATCCTATGATGTTAACTCCAAGGTTTATATCAACAAATGAAGAGCAGGAGCAATAACATATTTTTTAAAAACTCTACGGACCTTTTAAGAAACTTAAAGCCAAGCAGAGCTAAATCACTTGACAACTTTGACGTTTATTTTTTCAGTTTGGAAGTTATTTCAAGGGTTTAAAGTTTTGTAGTATCTTTGACACCTTTTGAGAATCTGATAGTCTTTGACAGTTCTTTGAGAGTTTTGACAGCTTTGACAGTTTGATAATTCTGAACTATGCACATTTTAGGTGTACCAACTTTTGTGTTTAACAATCTCAAAGATTACCTGACTCTCCAAAGCTTACCTGATCCCTCAAAGTGCACCTGAACCTTCTAAGGGCGTTGACAGCTACTTCACCACAAAGGTGTCCAGAGACCATAGCAAAAGGGACACTCCAAAAGGTCACCTAGCTATCCATTTTTTAAAAATTTGAGATTAGTCAAAGGAATGTCAATGTAGTGACTTTTTAAAAATTAATGAGAATCTTTTTAAAGAAATATTGTTGTCGAAAAACACATTACTTTATTTCAGCATAGCTCTTGAGGTTTGCTCATGCTGGATACAGACAGGATGGCATAGAGGATGGAAAACAAAGTGAGATGGGTTGAAGCATAAGTGGGAACCTTGGCACTAAGTAGGTATAGGTTCAATGAAGGGCCATAAGGATGAGTGGAGGCTATGGGCTATCGTTTGGGTATGGGGGAAACATGGCATGTAAACAGTTAGTTAGGTTGGCATGGAGTGTGTGGTGAGCTGTGGGAGGTACATAAGGGTGTCATTTTGTATCGGGATCAGACCCAGTCTTCACCTGACCACTTCTATTTTGACCCCCACTGGCTCTATTTGTGCAGAAAACCTGTTTCTATATCAATGAAGAATTTCACCCATGTAAAAATCATGGCTTTCACCACTTTCTTATCAATGTAGAGTCAGGAATGGAAACAATCCCAACTCCCATTTCCCAGCTTGTTGTGGAATTAAGGACACAGGAGCAGAAAATAATCCTTTAGCCCACTGAGTCTGCTCCATCTTTCAATCATGGCTGAAAAGTTGCTCAACCCCATTGTCCCATTTTCTACCCATAACCTTTGATCCCCTTAATACTCAAGAACCTATCTATCTCAGTCTTAAATATACTCAATGACCTGACCTTCACAGCTTTCTGTGGCAATGAATTCCATAGATTCACCAGTCTCTGGCTGACGATATTTCTCCTTATCTCCATTCTAAAAGATCGTCCCTTTACTCTAAGAGTCCTAGTCTCTCGTATCAATGGAAAATCTTCCCAACATTCACTCTGTCCAGGCCATTCAGTATTCTGTAAGTTTGAATTAGATCCTCCCTCATCCTTCTAAACTCCATCGAGTATAGACTCCGAGTCCTCAAATGTTCCTCATATGTTAAGCTTTTCCTTCCTGGGACCAATATTGTGAACTCCCTTTGAACATGCTTCAAGGCCAGTACATCCTTCCTGTGAAATGGAGCCTAAAACAGCACACAGTAGTCCAAATATAGACTGACCAGTACTTTATAGAGTCTCAAACGTATATCCCTGCTTTTATATTCAATCCTCTCAAAATAAATAACATCATTGCATTTCACTTCCTAATTACTGACACAACCTGCCAGTTTACCTTGAGACAATCTTGACGAGAACTCCCAAGTCACTTTGCGATTCAGACTTCTGAATTTTCTCCCCATTTAGAAAATAGTCCTTGCCTCTATTCTTCCTCCCAAAGTGCATGACCTTTGTTAGACTTTCCCATATTGTACTCCATCTGCCACTTCTTTGCCCTTTCTCCCAACCTGTTCAAATCCTTCTGCAGCCTCCCTGCCTCCTCAATGCTACCTGTCCCTCTACGTATCTTTGTATTAATTGCAACTTAGCCAGAATGTTATTCCAACACTGAATCTTGAGGAACATAACTTGTTACCGGCTTCCGTCCTGAGAAAGTCCCTTTTATCACACTCTCTGCTTTCTTCTAGACAGCCAATTTTCTATCCATGCTAGCACCTTGCCTTTGACACCATGGGCCCTTATCTTACTCAGTACTCTCCTGTGCGGCAGCTTGTCAAAGGCCTTCTTGAAGTCCACATAGATAACATCCATTGGCTCTCCTTGGTCTAACTTGCTCATTATTTCCTTAACTAATTCCAGAAGATTTATCACACACGACTTCATACACTTCCAACTATTCAGTAATCTCAACCTTCACAATGGATTCCAGGATCTTACCCATGCCTGAGGTTAGGCTAATCGCTCTATAATTTTCTGTCTTTGACCTTACTCCCTTTTTAAACAGGGGTGTCACGTTAGCGATTTTCCAGTCCTCTGGGATCCTTCCTGATTCAGCTCAACCAGGCCATTTGTGAGAAGTGCATCATGATAGCCCATCAATATTTGATAACCACCAAGAAATCAAGCAAGTAGGATATTCAGAAGATATTTCTTTATCCAGGGAATGTTGAAAATATTGAACTCACTATCACAGAGTATGGCTGAAATGACTAACGTCAAAACATTTAAAAGATAGGCATATGATGTGGAAAGGATTGGAGAGTTATGTTAATAAAGTTAGATGAGGAGAAACAGAATGGAGCATAACCAAAGACATAGACTGATTGGCCTGATATCCCAGAGAATTATCCAATTAGTTGGAGGAGAGACATTGGAAGAAAATTGTGGTCCGCTAAGTCTAAAGCTCGGATGGTTTGAGAAAGCTGAAGAAGATATTTATGCTGTTATATGAGATGTTATTTATGACTTCAATATAAGCTGTTTCAGTATAGTGGCAGGTTTGGTAAATTGATTGTGCGGATTCAACATGAAATTCCAGAAAGGATCAGCATAGATTTAGGAAACAGCAAGATGTCCAAGATCTTTGGAGAGGAAAGGGAGATTGAAAATAGGAAGCATTTTTCAAAGGCAGGGTTTTTAAAAAAAATCTGATTAAGCAATTTAGCAACTGCAAAAATGCTTGTGTGAACAAAAAACCAATGGTGAGACAGTTGATATCTTGATAGGGAAATGGTACTTAATTAAAAGTGAGTGCCTTCCAGGAGTGTGCACAGAGTGAATTAGGGTTCGATATGGAAAGGGGAAATAGGTTAAGAATGATATTTGTGATCAGATAGATTTTTATCTGAGATTAATACAATAAAAGGAGTGATGCTATGAGAGATGGCAAGGACAAGGCTGTCAGTACTGTTTTTGTTAGCTTAGGGATAGCATTTAAGAGCAGGGAGGTTATACTAGAACTGTGTAAAACATTGGTTATGCCACAGCTGGAGAGTTTTATGCAGTTCTGGAATCCACATTGTAGAAAGGATATGATTGCACTGGGAAGGGTGCAAAGGAGGTTTACAGGATATTGCCTGGGCTGGAGAGTTTTCCTTAGAGGAGATTGAGATGGGAGATAATTGAAATGTATAAAATTATGAAGGATCTAGACAGGTTTTTCCACTCAATGGAGGGATCAGTCATCGGAGACATAAGGTAAGAGGCAGAGGTCTAGATGGAATGTGAGGAAATGCTTTTTTAGCCAGAGGGTTGTGGGAATATAAAACTTACTGCATGTAAGGCTTGGAGAGACAGAAAATTGCATAACATTAAAAAAGCATTTAGATATACACTTGCAATGACAAGGCGTGTAAGTTGATGGGCCAAATGCAGGAAAGTGGGATTAGAATAGTTAGGTGGTTGTTTTTGATTGGCACAGATGCCATGGGCCAAAGGACCTTTTTCTGAGCTGTAAATCCCTAAGACTCTATAAGGTAGGTAAGAATGTAATGGAATTAGATGATGGTCAAAATCATCAAGGATGAGAAATTGATTGTAGCAGAGCCTGGAGGAAGGAATTAATGAAAATGACTTGTTGAAATGGTTTGTTTTACTTGGCGGACAGTAGATAACAAAAATCTTAAACGATGGTAAGGGATGTGGAAATGTTTAAAGAAATAGAGCATGCCAGAGTGAACTGAACAAGATGTGATTCACTGGGAGAAATCACAGGGTCAGCACTGAGAGGAGTGAATTACACAGAGAGATGATTCTCAAGATTAATCTCCAGTGAGGTTATTAGTAGGGAAGATCAGTTGGAGTTAGGTGGGTCATTAGGACTATTGCTCATAAGGAGGCAATGCTGAGTGTACCCAGAAGTATAAAGAAAAGCTGTAAGCATATCTAAGAGGGCAGAAAGTCTGATATAGCAACTAGAGAGTAGAAAGACAGAGGTTAGGTGGAAAAATCAAGTTGCTTTGAGCAGCACATAAGGCCATCTGGAACACTTAACTGGGCAGGAGGCAAAATGTCAGCTTCTCAACAATAGGATATAAATTAGTAATTATGTCGGTGACAGATTAAAGGCAGATTGTGCTTCTGAGCAGCATGCTTTTTCATATCTTTTTAATAATTTGTCAGATTAAATGGTAACTTTGGAAATAAGCATTCAGATTTATAACCTGTTAAAGGTTGCGTGTAGCAGGCAAGGTACTCTTCCTGGCAGATTTTGACTGAGTAAGAGCTGTTTTCCTTTCACTGGGAAACTTGTTGAACCAGGCGAGGGAGCTATTGATGTTTGAGATCAGGTGACAGCTGTAAAAGGGCAAGGGGCCTGGTTGATTAAGGGAGGGAGGGGCCAGCCTGAGGGGAACTGAGGGGACATATTGGACTATATATGGGGTAACAATATTTACAGACAACTGGTCAAACAATATTGTGGGAAGATCAAGGGTTACACGGTGAGGTCCTAAGAATTGACGTTAACAGAGGGTAGGTCAAAAATGATAGAGGAAAAGTTAAAGATGATGGATGGCAGGTCAAAGGTAACAATTGAGAACTTCAGTGAACTGGGAAGGTCAAGGGAATAGCTCTAGGGTGAATAATAGGGTGTGACAGGGGTGAGTTGAGGGTCGCTAAAGACAAGGGAAAGATAACGGTGGTCTCAGTTGTGATCACACTGTTGGTGTATTGGTACTAGTTGCCTAGGCTCTGTCCAGAATATTATATTAAGTAATGGGATTACACAGTCTGTGAGCAAAATGTGAATAAAGATATGACTATTGCATGAAATACACCCTATCAACAGAGCAAAATCTTAGCAAAAGGTTGTTTGCATTGCCTTGCTGACAAGGGATCGAATGAAATTTTCTAGAACAAGTAAAAGATTGATAGGGTGGATATCAGAGAAAATATTCCCTCAAGAATAATGGAGCAGAAGCTTAAACTATAGATTTGGCTATTCTGGGATGTGCAGACAAGTTGGATTAGCCATGGGAAATGCAGGGTTACAAAGTGGGGGTGGGGGGTGGGGGGGGGGGGGGGGGAGGGGGGTAGGTCTGGGTGGGATGCTGTTGCTGTTTGGAGGTTTGCTGTGGATGCGATGGGCATTGAATTCTTGAACTTTGTTCTCTAAAGCTATTAATATTAGTTAACTAAAGCTTTCAAGACTGAGATCAATAGATTTTATTGAGTAACTGTATCAAGACATATGGAGCTAACGTATAAACTGAAAATGGAGATCAGTCATCATCTGTTTATACAACAGAACAGGATGAAGGGGCTGAATAGCTCGCTCATGGCTCCTATGTTACTGAATATTTCATTTGAGAAAGTTAGATATTTGAATTTTTTAAATCCTCAGTTGAGGCATTTGAAGTAACACTATCAAAAAACTCTGTTAATTTAATGTTAAACATCTCAGCCTTATTGACATCCATCTTCAAAAATTAATTTAATTATTTTCTTCATGCAGACCTGCACTGCAAAGCAATGAGACTGAAATGCTACAAAATATGGAGAAATGCATCCATAACTCTTCATTTTTGTATCATTTCTTTGTACAGTATGCATTTGGTTAATGTGCTGTGAGGAATACTGTTTGAGAGGAAATTTTTTTGAAACAGAAGTACAATCTTTGACATCATAAGAAAAGAAAATCTGTTTATAAAAACATAAGAGATAGGAGCAGAATAATTTATTTGGTACCTTGAGCTTGCTCAGCTATTCAATAAGACCACAGATGATCTGATTGTGCCCTGAATTCCACTCTCCCACATATTCACCATGATCGTTGATTCCCTTGTAGATCAAAAATCTTAGTCAGGTTATCAGCTTAATTCCACAATATTCTAAATTCTTTCCCAGTGTACTTCCATGTCCCTTTCCGGTGATGAGATGAAGTGTGACTCAGTGGTATCCTGGCCAATGTTCATTTATCAAGCCAATCAATAAAAAAGGTCATTATCATATCACTGTTGTGAGACTTTGCTGTGTGTAAATTGGCCTTTATAAATTATAAATAATTACTTTATTGTCTGTAAGCATTTAGAACACCCTTAGGTCATGAAAGTCACTGTATACATGCAAATCTTTCCTTAATGTTTAGTATGCCCAAGTGATGTGCTCTCCCAGACTAGTATCAAACAGTTCCGAGCCAGATTTCCAAAACTCTTCCCCAGTTTTCTTGTCCATGTCTTAGCATCTCAACAACAAGAATATGCACTTGTATTATATCATTAATATAATACAACATCCCAAAGTTTTAACCAAGAAAATCACAATGTCCATAGAAGGGCTATGTCAGGTCTAATCATGATAGTGTTAGAATACTGGGTTGGAATTTACATTGTCCTGACAGCAGATCTGAAGACATAAATTCTGTAAGTGGTCTTCTTGAACCCTACTGACACTTTCTGACTTGTCTGTGATTTTAAGAGGGTTAAAGAAGGCATTAATTAATCCACCTACCTTGGACCCTGTTAAGCTCTCGAGTGAAGCGTTGAAGCTTTATGAGCTTCATCTCACAGCTGCTATTATTTTCCATGTAGCAGGGGAGGCCCAAGCCATGCAGGAAGCCAAGCAAGTTTAGATTCACTGGTTAATGTTAGGCAAGGTAGTGGAAGACCTCCTTTCGGAGGTCCCTTAGACTCATTAGACAGTCTGCTTCGCACCCCATGGTCGCTTCCCAGTAACCCTACTCTAATCTCTTGAACCCATCTCTCCACCTCACTCACTATCTTTCCTTCTCTCACCAAGACCCCAACAAGAAATTAAGTAACATACCAATTAAATCATTTGTGACAGTGAGCCCACTTATCAACTGTAAAGCTGTGACAATACACATCCTGTTATCCCAAACAAAAGGGTGTTTTTTTGAGAATGTACCCATTAGCATAGAAGAGGGAGATCAAGCATATGTGGTGCATTTAGGTTTTCAGAAAACATTTGATGAAATCCTATCTAAGTGGTAAAAATTAAAGCACATGGCATTGAGGATAATATACTCGCCTGAATTGAGAATTGGTTTACAGGCAGAAAATAGAGCAGGAATGAATGGGTTATTTTCAGATGGAAGGCAGTGGCAAGTGGAGTATCCCTGGGACTAATGTTTGGGGCTGAACTATTTATAGTTAGTATCAATGATTAAATGAGGAAATCTAATATAATCTTTCCTGATGACAGAAATGAAGTGGGATTGTGAGTGGTGAAAAGTTCATAAAGAGGCTTCACAGTGAGTGCACAAATACATGGTTGATGCAGGACACAATGTGGATAAATGTCAATTTATTTGTCCTGGTAGGAACAGAATGGCAGAGAATTATTTAAATTGTGATAAATTGGGAAAGGGACATTACTGACCTGGTACACTAGTCACTGAAAGCAAATATGCAGGTGCAGCAAAAAGTTAGGAAGGTAGATGTATGTTGGCCTTCATTACAAAAGGTTTCAGTGCAGGACAAGGAAGTCGAACTACAACTCTACAGGCCTTGGTGTGACCACACAGTTCTGGTCTCCTCACTGAAGTAAAGATACACTCTTCATACAGTGAGTTCAGTGAATGTTCACCAAACTGATTCCTGAAATGCCAGGTTTGTCATATGAAGAGAGGTTGGTTTGACTGGACCTGCATTCACTGGAATTTAAAAGAATGAGATGATCTCATTGAGACTGTATAATACTGACAGGGCTGGACAGATTGGATGCAAGATGGTCTTTGCTGTGGCTGGGGGGAACCAGATCAAGAGGACACAAACTCAGGACATATGCTAGGTTGTTTCAGATGGAAATGAGGAGATATTTCTTCACTTAGAGGGTGTGAACCTGTTGAATTCTCTAGCACAGAAGCTAAGAAATTAGATATATTTAAGAAAGAAATAGATGGATTTCTACAAACTAAAAGTGTCAAGAGGTACAGTGAGAGAGTGAGAGCATTGGGTTGATATTGATGAACATGTTGAATGTAGACTAGGCTCAATGTGCTGAATTGTTAACTTCTGCTCCTATTTTCCATGCTTCTATGAGCTGACTCTTATCAGAAATCAGTTGATTATCCATTTTATGGCATTTCATGGATGGTTTTTCTCAAGGAGGCTTAATGAATTTTCTCGTGCAATCATCCTAAATTCACCTTATGATCAAGAATCATATTCCAATGGTGCCCCGCTTGGCAGAGGCTAGCTCAATTCGCTCTCTTGCCATAGCCAGAATTACAATTTCTGGGATATTCCAGGGATTGCTTGCATCAGCATCATATATGAAAGGCCGTTATGCACCTGGTCAAACTTTGACAGTACAGAGCTGCCTACATAGTTGGAGATGTTAGCCCGAGACGTGGCAGACAAGGTGAAGTTGTTGCTCCACTTTGTGGACAAGAAGCTGAATGTTCTGGTGGATGGGCTGTGGCAGAGGATGGATGCCCCTTCCTCTATGACTGGCAGAGGAAACCACAACACCATAATTTGCCAGTCTGGTCCAGATTGCCACCCAGGTCACTTTGATCCCCATGGTCTGGAGAAATGTTTAGCAGTGTGCAAAAAAAAAATCCACTTCTCCATTTCACTAAGGTAAGTGTCATCATTTCTCTGCTACTCAGTTTACTCTTGCACCCACCTTGCCCCAGTGCTCAGGCTCTACCCCTCTCACTTTTGTCTGCAATATTTACATTGGGTCTGGGACCTTTCAACACAAACATCTCCTGGGTTATCCAAATGAACCTTCAAGGCCAATGGGCATCACTGAAGGGCAGGATCCCTCCATCCTGGCTGTGGACCCTTGGGACTACACCGAGACACAGTGGAAGGGAAAGAAAAATACTTTCTGAGGCTACATGGGTGACATGGGTGATGTGCCAATGTAAAGAACTTCTCACATTGTAAAGAAGTGTTTTTACCATCAGCTATTGTGTGACTCTCTGTTGACTGCAGCTAGGACATTCAAGGTTCAGAGCCCACTTATCCTTAGCACTACATGATGTAACATAATCCAAGGTGTGAAGTGAGCAGCTCCTGCACTAAGGAGCAGGCAGTGGGTATCTGTGTAATGATATTGCCCTGTGAAGGCCCTTGCATCACTTGAAACTGAATTTGCTGTCCCTCAGAATGAAACACTTACCCTGGAAGCCATTGTAATCTCCATTGTGCACTTGTTATTTACAGAATGGTGGAGGGCAGTAGTGAATCTCAGGCCCTGCATCTTATTCCTATGAACTCCTAGCCATAAACATTTCCTTCCTGGTAGCCCTCCTCGTAACTTCATAGAGTTGAAACTTCTGCAAGTCCCCACCCTACTGCCCACTTTACACCCCCCCAGTCCCAGGCATATCACGTAAATCTGTTGGATTTAGTAGTGCACTGTCTGTACCCCCCAGTGGTTGCCAAGGTACTGCTTACAGTTGGCAATCCTTACTCACACATTAGCCATTCTCCTCCCATGCTTTATCCTCCTCCCTTATGTATTAAGGTCCCCCTTTACATCAGCACCTCCACATTTCAACTTCAAACCCAAAATGAAGTTTCCAAGTCTCCCTCCCACACAACTGGCCCTGATAACAACCCCCCAACCCCACCCCATGATCTTTAGCAGATGGATTCCCAGGCTGATCACGGCCCACCCCCTTGAGTGACTTACCTGAACAGCCCCAAACAGTCTCTGACCTTTGAGAAGCCTAATATCTGACCAATATCGGTATAGTTCCTAATTGTGTCACCTTGACCTCCTGGACTGGTTGCACTGAACCTACAGGGCTGACTGTGATACACTCTCCATGAACTGAAGACATACAGATCCCCTGATCCTGATGACCCCAACAGGCCCCTTGACCATATACACGTCGCTGGTCTGATAACAGAAGTTGTCCTTGACTTACTGGGACTCAACCCCAACCCTGAAGGTGTGTCCCTGGCCTTGACTACTCCACTTTGACCTTGAGATATTGCTGTTTGCTTGCAGCACATACAGTGTCTTTAGTGTTATGTGGGTAACACATGGCTGCCAGGTACCTGTTCAGATTTCCACCTTGGGAATTCTTGGTGTTAAGTTTATATCCAGTGGATGGGAGAATGGGAGACTACATATTAATGATGCACATTTAGGTAATAATTGCATGATATGAGCAAAAATCCCCATTATTAGGCCTTTCAAAGCATTACAGTGTGAATTTCATTTTGATATCTGGGACTTGGTTAGGAAAATGTACCTTTTGGTTATGACATCGCTCAACATCTCAGTCAATTTACTCAAATTTCGCACCATTGTTCAGGGCAAGAGAACATTCCACCATATGTTTTTTATGTCTACTATCTTGCCTTCTCACAATATATCTTCGACGAAAGTGCCAAACATACATCAATTGTGAAAATAGCCAGGCAGAAAGCTAATCCATTTGATCAATGTGTATCCCCTGAAGAGGCAGAATAGCCATGAACAGAGTGAAGCAAAGATGCATCACAAATTCATTTTGGTGTCTGGGGGACTGTCTAAAAACTACTGTCAATATGTAAAAAAAGAAATCATGCAACAGTGGAAAGCTGTCTTAAGCATGAAGCCAACAGAACATTATCTATTTACTTATCTAATTAAAAATAGTTACATTTAAAACCAATATTCTGATCAGCTATTTGCTGTTGTGAAATACATCCAAAATCTCTATTGCTTCCCTAGAAACCGAAATTATGTGTGAAAAGAGACCAATGATGATAGGGACTCTATGAAATCCTTCTCTCCTGCAATGTGTCTGCTCACATGACACACCTCTCCTCACGTACAGGAATCTTGAGTTCATCAGCCTGGGACACGTACATGCCCTGGAAGTCTAAAACTGAGATGATCTCTCATCTCCACTCACAACTTAGAGGGTCACTTTGACTCCACATTTGACACTCTTGCTCCTGAGTTGTATATAGTGAGTAACATGACCGAAAACTCTAATTAACATATCATGACATTAGAGTGCATATGACTATGGTAAACTATATTGTGTAAAGGTGAAGTGTAGAATTAGTGCTGAATTTCATAGAGAAAAGTCAGAATTCTTCAGTCAAGATACTGACAGTCATTGTTCCTCCTCACGACGTTGGGAATGTCACAATGATTGAAATGTGTTTTTGGCTGTTCTACTAGTAGTCATTGATATCAATTGATCTAAATCCCAGTAGTCTGAATGTTAGTCGACTTTGACGAGATAGTCAGTTTCATTGAAGAGGTCTTCTCCAAGCTTTATTCATGGTCTGTCTGGGATGTGAGCGGTTTGTTAGCTTAGGTATTTGTTACAAGTAGTCCATGGTCTGATGTGGTACTTAATCTTCTTGCTGACCAGTAGAGCACTTCTCTTACATTCCTCAGGTTAAACTTTATCCCTTGTTTGTTTGCATGGAAGCACCTCAGCATCACTTTTCCCATCTTCTTGGGGATAACTAACCTAGTCCCTTTACACAAGATGACATCTCTGTATGCCTAGTATTCACTTACCACAATAGGTGTCCTTAATCACTTCAGGGCATCCTTTAAGCACAATATCCTGTAGCATTTGAAGAGTTGCTACTCATTTTGTAGTTTGGTTCAATCTGAATAAGGTGCTTGTCTGTCAGCATCTGTTCATTAGTCAATGTGTTGGTTTAATGTGAAGCACTGCAAGCCTGCTCTGAAGGCTTGATGACATAAGTCCATTCTAGAGCGTAGAGTTATTTGTCAGAATATCAACCGATATGTCTCCACCAACCATCTGTAGAGGTTTGTTTCTCTTCTTCCCCAGAAAAAAACTTGTGTGCAGAGCTTCTTCCAGTTACTACATGTTTCCGCATGGTCAACTTGCTTCCTATTTACTGTTTTGGTGTTCTCCACAGTATTTGGAACATAGAACGTTACAACGCAGTACAGGCCCTTCGGCCCTCGATGTTGTGCCGCCCTGTGAAACCAATCTGAAGTCCATGTAACCTATACTATTCCATTCTCGCTCATATGCCTATCCAATGACCATTTAAATGCCCATAAATTTGACAAATCTACACCTGTTGCAGGCAGTGCTTTCCACGCCCCTATTTACATCTAGTAATGTGGCCTTAATCTTTCTACTGATTGTTTTGTTAGCTGACTTTCATTGCTAAGAATATCATGGATTTTCCTGATAATCTAGCTGTTAATCAGACAGTATGTGAGAGGAAGTGGTTTATATTTCTGATCAAAGTAGAGAAAGTACAGCAAGAGATGAAAAGCCTGGAAATGGAGATCATTATTACTGAAATTGTACACAGTAATTGGGCTACTCCCATAGTGACAATACCAAAGTCAAATTCAGTATAAGATTATGTGGGGATTATAAAACTACTGTCAATCAGGAACCATAATGTAAACCACCTGATAATTTGCCAAACATTGAGGATCTATTACTTTGTCGTAAGGAGGGAGATTTTTTCTTTCAAAATTAGATCTGACAAATAAGTCAAATTCATATTTGAATATCAATACCCAGGCATGGGTCTGTTCAGTCTCATAGGTTGCCATTTGGTAAAATGATATTATCAATACTTAGATATTCATAGTTTCGCAATCAAAACTGATCATGAGCCACTGACAGCTATTTTCGAATCCAAAGGCTTAGGACCCATTTTACCTGTATCCTCCCTCGAGTTTGTCTCCCTGTAAATGTGACATAACATACAGATGATCAAAATACCACTGTAATTTAAATGCAATGTTTAACCTACTACAACCATCTAATATTGAATACAACAGGGAAGATGTATATTTCTTTTCACATTTAGATAAGTTGCTAGTCATAGAAGATGACATCAGTAGAACAATTCACATGGACTCTATTGTTGTTAAAACAAATGAGTCCACAATGCAGATACTGGATTTCAAACACGCTTATTTTAAATCTGTACATATAAGTTGTCAATTGAGAAAAGTTGTGTTATGTGGGGAGCCAGAATTGTAATTCCAGGAAGGTACAAACCACAGGTGCTATGAGATCTTCATGATTAACTCTTAGGGACCAGTTAGATAAATTCTAGTGAGAAGCTATCTTTGGTGGTTAGGATTAGGTAAGGGCATAGAAAACACAATGAAATAGACTGCAGCATATCTCAAGCTGTAGAAAGGACATCATTGGCACCTTTACAGTAAGGGAAATGGCAGCTAGAATCTCGTAGAAGCTGCACATTTACTTTTCCAAATTTGAAAAGCAACAGCAATTTATTGTGAAGCCATTTGAGCACATCAAGATATTTCCAATTAATCAAATAACAATTAGCAAAACTTTACAGATGTTGTGCAGATTAATTGCCATTCATGTTTTCCTAGAGAATATTGTGTCTGAGAACAGATTGCAGATTCATTGAAAGGATTTTTCAAATTTCATGAGAATGAACAAGGTAAAACACACTCTAATTCAACTGCACCATCCTACTTCAATGGAGTAGCAGAGCATACTGTCCAAATTGTTACGTGTGCTCTTGTTAAACAAATATTAGGTACAAACTGGAAGAAATCATACATGGCATTGAATCATAAATTGAAATTTTTTTTTGCTTATTTATTGTAACATATGTCATAGCACTACCAATAGAATGCCAGTTGAAGACAGTCTTATTCAATAGTGGCAAAAATGCTGGACATACCGATAGTGTATGCTGGACATATCAGTATGTTTGATCAGGGCCATATGTTGTAGTTCAGGATGTCTCAGCATTGTGATAATTACCTGATTGAAGCCACTTGGCTCGGAACCAATCTTGTATATGGACAATAGGGGAGATGTTTTGAGCAAGCAAAGAGAAAGTACCTCAACCTCTCTCTCTCCCTCCTGTGTGCAGAAGTAACAGAAATCTCCTGTAGCTGTCTCTCAGTATTTCCCTCTAAACTGCGCTCTCTGCAAATTCCTTTGTTGAAAGAAGAAAGGGAGAAACCACTTTAAGAGACACTGAAAAGATTACATTTTCAAACAGTGAATCATAGATTGATAATTGTTGCATTCACAATCCATTGTCCTCATCAAACAGTATGAAGTCTGAAGACAGCCAAAGAAAACTTCACCTTCCATGGTTGCTGCGGTGTCAGAACTGTTGCTCCTGTTGTTTTTCCTTCCCTACTGTAATACTTGGGCCTTATCTTGTCTTTTCATGTGTCAGTTTGTACATATGTGAAATTTTTTTAAAAAATACAGTTTAAGTTATACAGTTATAAATTAGCAAAAAATATTTCTTTCTTGCCATTAGTTTAAAACAGATTGATTATTACAGGTAATGATTTTCTTGTTAATGATAAAAACCTGGTGTGCATATTCTTTTAAGCTGAACTAGACAGTTCGGTAAAAATGAATAAGTTGGTGATTTAATTAAATCAGAAAGGAGGCATCATTTTGGCAATAGGAATCCAGTATCTAAGTTAGATTTATTAATAACATGGGAAAGAAGAGATTGATTTAAAATTTTTAATGAACCTGGTCAGAAAAAGCTGTGGAGCAGCTGAGTCTTGAACCTGGGCCTCTTGCCTCAGAAATGGTGATATTGCCATTTTGCTACAAAAGCTCCAAAAACGACTGAACCTGGTCTTCTCAGGGTGTTTCCCACCCAAGTATTAACCAGCACTGTGCCTACTTAGCTCCTTAGATCACACATTTTCAGACCAATATGGCTGAAGGCAAGAGTGGGCTAGATATTTTAAGGAAGGAGGAGCATGATATCACCCTTTTCTAGCTATTTGTATATGTTGCAGTTGTTGTGGTTATGTTTGCTGACCGGGGAAAATGGTTTGCAGATGTTTCATCCCCTTTCTAGGTAACATACTCAATGCAGTGGAGCCTCCTGTGAAGCACTGCTGTACTCTGTCAGTCAGAATTTGTTTGGTTTTGTTGCCGCTGCTTCTGGTTGCTGGTTCAGGTTGTTAATTGCAGTGGTCGGTATATTGGGTCCAGGTCAATGTGTTTATCGATATAACACACTGCAACACTCCTGGTCTGCAAATAAAGGAAGAAGAATACCCCTCCGAAGTTTTTCTAGAACCGATATCCACACAACTTAATCCGCAGATTCCTGGCAGGCAAACAACATGACAAAGACATATCATGACCCAACACACTAACCACTGTACATTTTATAAAAAATGTCTCGGAATTGGCAGCCAGACTTCTCTGACCATTCAGATTCAAGACATCCCATAAACCAACTGCCACGCTCAGACGACAGCTCATCAGTACAAATGACCCAATACCCATCACATGCAAGTCAAACATGGTGGACAAGATCCCATGCACGAAACACAACAGGGGACAAACAGGCAGAAAACTATCAATCCCATATTCATGAACATCAATTAGCCACTAAACGCCATATCCCTAGTAGCTATACACACTGACGGCAAGGACCACAAATTCGACTGGGACAACTCAACAAGATAAGACAAGCCGAACAGAGGACAGCCAGACAATTTCTAGAAGCATGGCACTCAGCCATGGACTCCATCAATAAACAATATACCGACTACTGCAACGATCAACCAGAACCGGCAACCGGAAGCAGCAGCAAATGAAACCAAATAAATCCCAACCGACACAGTGTAACAGCACATCATGAGAGGCTCCACAGCACTAAGGATATAACCTAGAAAGAGGATGGGATGTCTGCAAACCAATCTCCCAGCTCAGCCATCATACCCACAACAACTGCAGCCGGCACCCGAGCTACAAATCTTTACACTAACCTTGATTCATATATATAGCATGTATATACCAGAATAAACTAGTTTAGCTCAGTGTTGACTTTCAATCTGCTGCAAATTGCTCTTTTTAAAACTCTGTTCTGGAAAATTATCACATCCTTATTTAAATATCATCATATTAGAATTCACATGAGCCTGCTAAGACACAATATACAGAAGTAATTATTCAAACAAGCAGGTTACAAATTCCTCATTGTGGAAATAAACCATTATCAAATATACTTGTCTCAGAGAGCATTTTAAGAATCTGAAACAGTGTGGAATCAGGCCCTTTGGCCCATTATAGGCCATTTGTTCATTCAGTCAAATATCAAAGTTCCCATGGCACTACTTGAAAAAGAGTAAGAATTCTACTAATATAAAAAATTGAATCTTAGGAATATACAATGGGCCTGACAGCACCATGAGCTGAAATGTTAACTCTATTTCTCTCTCCACAGATGCTGTCAGACTTGCTGAGTATTTCTACTATTTTCTGTTTTGTTTTACAGACTTACAGCAATATTTTTCTTCATGAAATTCATTCAATAGCCTGCCTGAAATTGCTGAACACCATGTATCAGCCATAGGTTGATAGTAGGAATCTGCAGTGCAGTACTGACAGAGTTCTTCACTGTCTGGGGCACCATCTCGGTGATATGTCTAACCAAGATGTCATATGCATTTTCTAAAGGATTTCAACGTTCTTATAGCACTTTTTTTTTAAATGCAAATGATGTGGTTCTGGTCCATTTTGATTCCTCAAACCAAGATTACAAGTTTAAAAAAAATCGGGTGCTATGACATAGAGCCAGACAGCCAAACCAAATCAACCTTTCTATCTCTATTCATAATACACTAAAATTAAACTATTGAAGACCCCAGATTAGTCACTCCAATAGTTCATAACCAGACTTTTGAATAACCAATCTAAGTCTTTGTAATTAATTAATTTCCAGCACTGGTTTTATATATATATAAACAAAACACTTGTGTCTGATTCCATGCTGTATGAATCTATGGGTCTATAACTTAACCATTTATTAAATACACAATAACTTTAGCAGAGAAAAAAATTAAACAATATGGTAGGTTAACGAATATCTGTGCTTTAAACCTGAATGATTTGTTTTCAGCCCCATTTACACTCAAAACAGACAGACAAACAAACACCATTAAGGGATAAATTAAAGAAAATAACAAGACTGACCAGATTTCTGAAATATCTCTTGTGATGTGTTATTTCACAAGCATAAATATAGACTAATTGGGTGTTTTTTTTTCTGAAATGTTGATCAGGATCACCTCCTCAGTTCAGCCAGACAAAGAGCAAAGGCAGCAATACTTCTAACTCAACTTTCTATTCTTTGGGTTTCTGAAAGCTGGTGCATCAGATGAAGCAAGGAACTTTCAAAACTTCATGCTGGGTCAACAACAGTCTAATCGTTCAGCAAACATTGTTCAAAAAGCAACTGGTTCTGTTCTGGTAGACAGATCAACAGACCAAGGCGTCAATTACCATTCAACAAATAATATCTGCTTGAACATAGAATCTCTTTCAGGCTTTTTGGAACCACTTCCCAAGTATTGGCCTCACTAATCGCTATATGTTTAAGCATAATACACTTCCTGGGATCGCTCTGCCTGTTACAACCTTTCTAATCAAGTTTGTATTAAGCCTCTGTGTTAGGCTGAATTAACAAATAAAGCTTGTTTGGTCTGCTGGTTTTTTTTCGTCTGTCCCAAAGTCAACCAGTCGTTTCCAATTCATAATTCAAAAATGATAACATTAAAAAAAGATAACAGTTTGTGAGACATTTCAATGTGCAAATTAGATGCTGCATTTTGTACGTCCACTCTTCACCTCAAAAAGTACTTAGTTAGCCCTAAAGGGCCTCCAAGGTTAAGTATTATGTAACTGCAAGTGCTTTATTTTCAATCACAGATCCATATAAAAATCAAGGACATCAAGTTTCCACAGCACTTTGGGAGAATTAACAACAGCAGAATGAGATCAGCTCTGAAGATATCCCTGTCCTATAATTAACATTTTATTTTGGAAAATTAAATGGTTGGAACAAACGATAGTTTCCTTTATTGCACTGTAGTGGTTAAAAAGAAACAACTGAGAGACTTAAACATCAATTAGATATGGTGATGGAAAATTCAAGGTACCAGAAGAACAAAGTCTAATGAAAAATATGGCTTTTTCTCGTACTCAGCATTCTTTTCTTATGAATCATTCAATGGCTGTGAAAGCCATTGATTATTACCTACTGTCCTGTCTCTAACAGTGCTGCTGTGATGTGAAAGAATAGTACAATGGCGACTCTTCCTTACTGATTCCTTTTATCATAATGGAGATTTCATCTGTCCGTTCCACTAGCTCAAATAGTCAGTAAAAACTCTTGGTACTATTTAAAGAGGTGCAGGGAAGTCTGTTTATATCCTGACCCACATTATTCTCTCATAGGACACTACAATTAATAACTTCAGAACCTATGATGACAACCTTGACTTTTCTCATTACCTCCTTTTGCTTCACAAGGTGACCACTCAACAGACTGAACTATGATGTCCCAAGAGGTGTCAACAATTATGGAGTAGTGACAGATAAATGAAGTCAGGGTGCAGATCAGTCATGTTATAATTGGATGATGGCACAAGCTCGAGGGGTTGAATGCCCTACTCTTATGTTTTGTAGTTCAATTACAATGAGCTAGTCACATAAAATAAATATTTCAGCCACAATTCCTGATTTGTTCTGTTAGTTGATTTCAAGCAGTCATCTTTCCTTTGATAGCTCAGCTGATATAGCATATGACTATAGTGAATGAAGTAATAAGAGTTGTACACTCTTATCATAGAATCCCTACAATGTGGAAGCAGGCCATTCAGCCCAGTGAGTCCACACCGACTCTCTGAAGAGCATCTCAGCCAGACCTCCCCTCCCATACCCTATTCTTGTAACCCTGCAGTTCTCAGGCTCACCCACCTAGCTTGCACAACGCTGAACACTATGGGCAATACAGCATCGTCAATCCACCTGCCCTGCGCATCTTTGGATTATAGAAAGAAACCAGAACACCCGGAGGAAACCCACACAGACACAGGGAGAATGTGGAAACTCCACACAGTCACCTGAGGGTGGAATCAAACCCATGGACTGAGCTCTGTGAGGCAGCAGTGCTAACCACTGAACCACCGTGCCATTCCAAGTTTTGCAGATGACACGAGTCTTTGAAGCATTATCAAATGTGAAGATCATAGTAGAGAACTTCAAAAGAACCTCAACATATTAGTGCATTGGGTGGGCAAATGGCAGGTGAAGCTCAATATAAGAAAGTTTTAGGTGATTTACTTTGGCAGGAAGAACATGGAGAGACAATATAAAGTAAAGATCACAATTCTACAGGGGGTGCACAATTTTACAGGCAGTATATGTACACAAGTTGGCATGGGCCAGTTAATAAAACAAGCAATATCCTAATCGAAATAAAATATTGCAGATGCAGGAAATTAAATAAAAAAGGAAGAAGTAAATCAGCATGCATGGCAACATGTGGAGAGATAGAAACAGAGTTAGCATTACTGTTGTTGAAAAAGCTTTACCAATTTGCTGTCGCACATTTTGTAGTTGGAAGAAACTGCAGCCTTGAGAATTGGTCATGAAAGGAATGAAATGTGTAAGGTATTGGAAGGATGGCAATCAAAAGATTTATTATGTCTTGGATAGTGTTGAGTTTCTTTAGTGTTATCGGAGTTACATTTGTTCAGGCAAGTGCAGAGTATTCTATTATAGTCCTAACTTGTACATTGCAATTGGTGGACAAGTTTAGATGACTCAAAAGATGAATTACTCACTGTAAGATTCTCATCCTGACCTTGTAGCAATGGTACTAATAACTGAATAAACCTATCACCAATAAAGTTATTGGCAAAGCTATAGGTGTAAGGCCAGAGGGGTGGGAGTATATCGAACTTTCTCGACCCTTGTTCCAAGTCCCTTCAAGTTTCACTCCACCAGGATAATCACCTGATAAATAATGAGTAAAAGGATACATGTTGTCAGTGGTGTTGCATCCAACATATTAACGTGATGATACCCAGAGCAGACCCATAATTCCAATAGAAAATCTCAACTTAGGAAATCATGAGAAATACATTGAAGATAAAGACCACTCACTAATTAATAATTATTCCCCACCTTTTCCTGCTCAATAATTAGCATTTGCCATTTTCTTCACTGCTTCTGGAAAATTTAATTTCTCAGAAATAATAGAGAAAACTCTAACCTGCTGAACACAATTCCATGCCTTTCCCCATAACCGCATTTTCCTTTGAGGTGTGTCATAGCCATTTGTGGTAAAAGGTTTGATATAACAATAATTGTCTGTCATGGTGACACTGCATATGTCCAGTGGCCCTTTAGCAATGGTGGGAGAGATGTTGGATGTCCAAACTGCCCATGAGCCTACTGAAGCCCTTACATAGCTAATTAAAGGGCACTTAAGCACTTCCTTGAGTTGCCATTGGTATTTTGTGGCCAAAGGTGTCTATGTTAAATGTCTAGACCACCAGGCAGCTAGGCAAATTTGTAGACTAAAGGGTCCTCCTGGTCAGGCAACAATTGCTCAACAGAGGTTCACACTCACAGCAATTCCTTTATTTCTTCATATTTCACCTTTCATTCAATCTAGAGGTACACTTCAAACAACATTCCCTTGATAATGAAAAACCATTTGATTGAAACAATTATAAGTATTGACTTTCTCAAACCATTTCTATCTTTGTGAATCTCTATTAGACATCAACAATGTCTGATGTACCAGTTTTTCTTCAAGAATAACACTGAGTGTTGACTAAATGCCATTCTTTGTCTTCCTCATTCTAATTCAAGTCTAATGCCTTTCTAGGGATATTATGTGAAACATGTAGCTACTGCAATTACTTGGCCAATGTTTCTGGAGTGTACAGCAAAGCCTTCTATTACCAGAATTCTGTAAGCAACAAATAGTCATTTAACTCAAAGACTTTCCCAACATATTCTCCTGCTTCCCATGTGGATCTTATTGTTGCTGCATACCTAAATCTTTGGAGATTGTATACAGGTGTGAGTAATTCATTCACTGTGATGGGCAAATGAGATCCTCCTCTAAGTCGAGTTCACCCCTTAAGAATGAAGTGAGGGCCCCTTACAGCATGAGTACGGGCTTATAGTCCCACCGACTCGGAGCAGCAGGCTGAGGGAGTGAAAGACCTGTGACTTCACGACAGCTAATTGAGCTGTTGGTGAATTGAACCTTGACAAAACTGCCTGGAATGGGTGTGAAACTCGAGAGAAAGCAATTGAGCTCATGATACCACTCCTGTCAATAATTTGAGTGGAATTCCAGCCAATAACCTAATTGTGTGTCTAATCTACAGCAACTTTTCAGCAAAATTGTCCTGATATAGACTGGCAGCCCAGGTGGTACCTTCAAAATCACAAGAATTGCTCAAAAGGTAAACCAGTAAAACCTGAAAATGATCAAAACTCATCTTGTCCACCTTAATATGAAACTCCATTACAGATCAATTCTATTGTTTCCAAGTTTGACTTGCTTTTCCTCTTTAAATTCTGAGCTGTCTGGATGAGATTGTTTCCACTTGATAAATCTGTAGATTCACAGTCTTCCTGGCTGCAGTATGGAAATATGTTGTTAGAAGCAGAAACCAGGCAGCTGTGCTGGAGATAGAAGATTGGCAGGTTCACTGAGTCATGAAGACCCAGGTAGTTGAGAATGATTAATGGCAGTAGAGACTTGAGAAGCTCAATATAATTTTTAATGGCTATCTCCATACTGGGTGAGATGCCCCTGAAGCCATTACAGTCTGTATAATTAAACAATATTTGTATCAAATGCGACACACCAGCAATGGGGCCACGTATTAGGAAGTGCAGATTTGTGACTGGCTGTTGCCGATTTAGCATCAAAGTCATCATTATTCAATGCCTGATGACTGCTGCTTGTTAACTGAACCTATCGGTGGACCTTCATTGCCTTCAGTCAGAGACACATATGAATTTGTTTTTGATCACTGTGAACCTTTGACCCCTCTTCCTCTCCTGAGGGTTCCAACTTCAGGAGCACCTGCAGCTCTTATAATGTCACACCCATTTTTTATTTGTTAGTTCACGCAGTGGGTGCCGGCAGGCTGTTCCACTCAGAGTTCATCACTGCTGAACTGTTCATAAACCCCTCTGCAAATAGTGTGCTTTTTGCCAAGACACCTTAATGATACTGACTTGTTTAGCTGAGTGGCATTGAAACTAAAAAATGTGTAGGGCTTCAGATCCTGCCCTGACTCACTCAGAAGGACTAGAGACCGAGATTGATCGTAGGAGCTTAATACTCTCCCTTTACCATATGGTGCATTTACCAATGGAGCAATTTTAGAAGTCCCACTCCCACCTCCTCCACCCCCTTGGCCCCTGTCATTTCCAAAGGCAAGAAGTGGAGAAGGTCATAGAATGTGTTCCTCATATGAAGGAGAGTCAAACCCAGCAAAGGCCTTTGAATTCAGTGCTGAAAATGTGTTGCTGGAAAAGCGCAGCAGGTCAGGCAGCATCAAAGGAGCAGGAGAATCGACGTTTCGGGCCTGAGCCCTTCTTCAGGGCTCCAGCATCTGCAGTCCTCACTTTGTACTTTGAATTCACTGCCATGTTCAAACCAACCCCTTTTCATTGGAGTGAAGCCTGTTTCCATGATTGACAATTTTTAAAAGAGGATGAGAATACTCAAAAGACAAGTAAGATCTGTGGACCTGTAAAGCTGTTGAGTTGTTTAAGTCCACACTTTTTACATATTGGTAAAGCAACCAGCTGCATCTTCAAGTTTAGGAAAAAAGGTGCTTGACAGTTTCAATAACTGTTTGCTGTCGTGACCCAGAGACGATCGTTAGACTCTTATTACTGCTTTATTGCTTCCATAAGCCATCATCTCAGTTGAATGATGTATATTCTCAGTTTGACAGTTCCAAGAGTTTATGAATGAATTATTATGCCCTGGTGAGACCACACCTGGAATATTGTGTGCAGTTTTGGTCTCCAAATTTGAGGAAAGACATTCTGGTTATTGAGGGAGTGCATCATAGGTTCACTAGGTCAATTCCCAGAATGGCGGGACTATCTTACGTTGAAAGATTAGAGTGACTAGGCTTGTATACCCTTGAGTTCAGAAGGCTGAGAGGGGATCTAATTGAGACGTATAAGATTATTAAAGGATTGGACACTTTGGAGGCAGGAAGCATGTTTCCGCTGATGGGTGAGTCCCAAAACAGAGAACATAGTTTAAAAATAAGGGGTAGGCCATTTAGAACAGAATTGAGGTGAAACTTCTTCACCCAGAGAGTGGTGGGTATGTGGAATGCTCTGCCCCTGAAGGCTGTGGAGGCCAAGTCTCTGGATACTTTCAAGAAAGAGTTGGATAGAGCTCTTAAATACAGTGGAATCAAGGGTTATGGGGATAAGGCAGGAACAAGATACTGATTGAGGATGATCAGCCATGATCATAATGAATGGTGGTGCTGGCTCAAAGGGCAGAATGGCCTACTCCTGCACCTATTGTCTATTGTTTTTGATGTGGGACTATAAATGCTTGCTTTTACATGGGATTACGGACTTGAGAAGATTTGAATGTTTTGAATGCAATTAAATCCATAATAGATGTATTGGCCAAGATTTTCTGATGGTTAGAAAGTTATTATTCTGGTGTAGATGGGAGTTGTCTATGGGAACCATGCAAATCCTCATTATGGCAGATTCAGATGGAGCTGCCCAGGAAATTGAAGATTCCCACTGTACAATTCCCCCAAATGTATGACTGTCTGAAAACAGCAATTTAAACTGGAGATTTTGGAGAGTCCCAATTAAATTAAGTAAATAGTTAGTTGGGAAAAGTTAGACTACTAAATACATTGTCTAACTCTTGAATCAACTGATTCCATACTTACCTCACACTCACCCCCTTACGCCATCCCCAGACTAGCACCCTGTTCTGGCACCCTTAGAACCCAACACTTCGACTCAGGTCAGGACCTAAACCCACACATTTCCATGTTATGAATCTGAATCTTCCTTTGACCCCCATTTATCCCTGGGATGCAACTCCCACTTCTTCTGATGCAAGACTAATATCTCCCTTTCCCAACTGACCCTTTTCAGCTGCTCCAGACTCTCTTCCCCCAGACCTGAACCCCCACTTCCCCCATCTCTCAGGACCCAATTCCCTTTCCCTGCTGCTAGACCCGACACCCTCACACCAGTTACCTTCTCTCCCCTGCCAAATCCAATTTCTGTCACCCACTCTGACCCACTCAATCTCCTCAGAAAATCCCATCCATAAAACTTTATTTCCAGAGGTGCACCCAAATGGAACATCAGGCAAGTTGGCATGGAAATTATTGGGCAACAGGTGGTGGCTGGGAGAGGTGAGTTGGCATTAACTTGGCATTGTGACCATGGGGATGGATGAGGTGTTATAGGTTGGCATGCATTGCATCTTGAACTCATGCATCATGCATTTTGAACCAAACTAAACCTTCTATGAAAGGGACTTTTTATCAGAATGATGGTTATTTCTAGTATTTTCTGTTTTTATTCTTGGAGGTTCTAAATGTTTTAAAACTCAAAGAATTTGGGGAAAGTGACAGGTTAAAATTTGCCTGGTTCATTTTACTTCACACACTTTAGTCATGGAATTGATCTAAAACTTTGGTTCTGAATTTGGGAGAATTATAATAAGTTTAATGTATCTGCTATTCCAACAATGTAAATCGTTTAATTGCCAACTGTTGTGAGAAATAAATATTGCTTGACTCCAAGCAGAGTACTTCAATGATGCAGGTATAAAACAAAAACAGCAAGCCTGGAGAAACTCAGCAGATCTGGCAGCATTAGAAGAGGTAGAAACAGAGTTAATATTTCCAAATTTCAGAAGTCATATTGAAGCATTAACTCTGTTTCTATCTCCTCAGATCCTATCAGATCTGTTGAACTTCTCCAGAAGCTTTAGTTTTTATTTTTATGAATGTTCTTCAGATTGCAACAAATTGCTCAGTGATTTGTGTTATTTCACGATGAGCATTGCAAAGATGACGTTTGCTGTCAACATTCCTGAGAGTTTCAAGAAATTGCTGCATATGCACATTTATTACGAATTAAACTTGCTGCAGAAATTTAGTTTATCATTGACTGCAAGAAAATCCTGTTAATAATGAAATTTATATTCCCACTATGTCATGTACCATACCAGAAAGATAATATTTGAAACTGAGATAATATTTTGTTTCTCAGGAAACATCGGAGTGCTGCACAGAAAATGAGACTTTCTGGCTTCCGTGCCTCAATAGAACTATAGTGAAAACTCAGTTGCTCACCACTTCAGAAGCTGCAAGCCAAGAATGACCACTCAGCCTGCATTGCCCACCTCTGGAGATCTGGAGGTGTTGGTGGATGGATTCATGAAGCAGAGGGCAATCCTTTTCCCTGGTGACTGCCACAAGAGGTCATTCCACCAGACCCAGCCAGCCTGGACTCAAATAGTAGCACTGGCTATTACCCACACGTTTCACCACAGCTGATAGGCATCAATTTGCAGCAATGGGTTCATCATATCCACTAAAAGTTCACATCCACCTCATCTTCTCAAACCATAACCCTTCCTGCCCTTTCTGCTTCCTGCTCAATCAAAGGGAATAATTCACCACTTCTTCTGCTCATGCGTCACCACAAACCACATATCCTCTAGATTCATCATACTCTATCTTTCCCTTTATCTCATTGCATGAAAAACAGCCAGACCTCACAACCAGAAGTTCAAGACTGCCAGAGGGAAGGTAGGCATCCTCACTTTCTTTCAGAAGGAGGTAGTAGAGCTGGCTGAGCCAAGGAGACAAGAAGATGCCAATAGGCAACAAATTCAGTAGACTTCACTGTGCTGTGCTGTTCTCCCATTACTGACATTGTTAACTAATTCTTCTTCTTCAAAAGCTTTTATCCATCTTCTATTATTAATTCTCTCCCTTCCTGCATGTGGGTATTAGCAGCACCCAGCAAACATCTGGGAAAAAGAGGTAAACACTAGAGCACTCAGTTCCCCATCTACCTCTGAGGTAGAAACCAGTAAAGACTCAGAGGATGCACCAACAAGGTGTTCACCTTCACCCTCCACCATCTCAAAGACTTTCAAACATGGATCCAGACTGGGGGGACAATTTGGTGAGCCCATCATAGATGCGTCTCCAACGAAAAAGAAAGAGGACTTGACAAGGTAGAAGTGTGACAGAGACCAGGGGAAAATCTCAGAATAAGGGTTCATACATTTAAGACTGAGATGAGAGGAATTTCTTCTTTCAGAGGGCTGTGAATCTGTGGAATTCTTTACCACAGACTGGGCATAAGCTGGTGAGACTGGATCATTAAGGATATTCAAGGCTGAGATGGATTTTTGATCAGAAAGGGAATCAAGGATTGTGGGGAAAAGATAGGAAAATGAAATTGAGGATTGCAAAATCAGGAATGATCTCATCAAATGGTGGAGCAGTCTTGATGGGCTGAATGGCCTTCTTTTGTTCCTATATCTTATGGTCGCTGATACTTGGAGACTATTGGAGTCGAAATATCTGTTCAGATCCAGGTGAAAGGCCCTTCCTCGTCTGTCAGCCAAAAATGACTTGGTCAGATGGCAGAGACAAGTACAGCAACATGAAGCAAGGCTTAATAGAAAGTGTCGGTAAGCTATCTCAAAGGATGGAGGAGTATGCACCTGGCTGCCTCCATGGAAATGGTGGCAGTCCTTTAGCGACCAGGTCCAACAAAACACTTGGTGTCTGGCAGATATTTGTACAGTCCTGCGTTTCTTTGCTTTAGCCATGAATGGTCAGCATCAATAGCAAGGCCTGATGGGAACACTTCCTCTCTGGGACATAGGGAGTTGGCAGCAGCCACATGCTGCGAGGACACAAAGGCCCCTCAGAATTG
The DNA here is from genome assembly GCF_047496795.1 of Chiloscyllium punctatum. Taxonomy (NCBI): domain Eukaryota; kingdom Metazoa; phylum Chordata; class Chondrichthyes; order Orectolobiformes; family Hemiscylliidae; genus Chiloscyllium; species Chiloscyllium punctatum. The sequence goes on from NC_092743.1 coordinate 33,330,713, forward strand.
TCTAGTCGGGATATTCCACTTATCCCCTGCTTAGGATCTTAAAGTCTGCAGCAGTTCAAACCAGTGAGCCTGTATCAGGGCTGAACACTTTCAGAAAGTTCTAGGATTCTCGAGCCCCAAAGGAACCATGATATGATTGCCCAAGTCTTCCAAGTCAACTGGCTAACCACATAGCAGCTCCCTCTATCCTCACTGTAGAGGTCAGGACTGCACTTACAGCTAATGGAAGCTGAAATATGTGTTGCTGGAAAACGCAGCAGGTCAGGCAGCATCCAAGGAGCAGGAGAATTGACGTTCTGGGCATAAACCCTTCTTCAGGAATCAAGGGCTTATGCCTGAAACGTCGATTCTCCTGTTCCTTGGATGCTGCCTGACCTGCTGCGCTTTTCCAGCAACACATTTTTCAGCTCTGATCTCCAGCATCTGCAGTCCTCACTTTCTCCTTACAGCTAATGGAAGTCAGAGGAAGAAAAAAATTATAGAAACATAGAAAATAGGTGTCGTTTGGCCCTTTGAGCCAGCTGCACCATTCAATATGATTATGGCTGCTCATCAAACTCAGTACTCTCTTCCTGCTTTCTCATACTACCCTTTGAGCCCTGTAACCCTAAGAACTATATCAAAGTCCTTCCTGAAAATATTCAATGTTTTGGCCTCAACGATTTTTTTGTGGCAGAGAATTCCACAGGTTCACCACTCTCTGCTGAAAACATTTCTCCTCATCTTACTCTTGAGTAGCTGACCCTATAGCATTAGACTGTGACCACTGGATCTGGACTCTCTGATCATTGGGAACATGTTTCCTGTGTTTATCCTGTTCACTGCTCTGACTGCATTGCTCGCAAGACAAAGCTTTTCACTGTGCCTTGGTACACGTGACAATGAATTCAATTCAATACAATTCAGATTTATAGGTTTCTATGAGATCCCTCCTCAGTATTCTTCTAAAACATACTGAGGGCATGTAGATAGCACAGGTGAAACATCATTATAAATAATGTAACACTTTTGTTAATATATTGTCATTTGCAGTGTGACAATGTCTGCTGTAGTACAATATTCCCTGTTGGACCTGGTTAGGACGCACCCCAAAGTTGAGCAGCCCCTTCAGACATCCTAAGGATCTTTCTCAACTCTCAGAATCAATTGATTCCTTCATAGCAAATAGCCTTCATAGCAAATAACCCTTGAACTGTGATGTTGAGGATTGTACTCAGTGTTGTATGTCAATACGGACAACTATGAGGCTGACTGCTACGTCTACAGAATGTGCTAGGGCCTGGCCGACACACATCATTACACATTAGAATCACTTTGAGTGAGAGTATGGAATCAGTAATGATTCTACACATCTCTTTAGGAGAGATTAATCCTATGTATCGACTTTTCAGGGAATTCACTTGCATTCAAGACTGAAAGTGCAGTTTGCAGTAAGTTTGCCGATGACACAAAATTGGGGGTGTAGTGGACAGTGAAGAAAGTTACCTCAGATTATAATGGGATCTTGATCAGATGAGCCAATGGGCTGAAGAGTGGCAAGTGGAGTTTAATTTAGATAAATGAGAGGTGCTGCATTTTGGGAAAGCAACACTTAGCAGGCCTTATACACTTAATGGTGTACATCTCTATGACTCTATGACTCCACCTTTGAGCATAGTAGTCTGCTGAGAAAACCTGTACAAAGTGCCACCACTTCCATTATAAACACTTCCGTAAAGGTTCTTCAAGCATTTCATAGTAATGTTACAGTCTCAGAACCATTGAAGGATTACTGATGAAGGAAGACTCAAAGGAGCTTCCTTAGGACTATATTACACATTGCCTCAGATGTCAAGTCCTCACAGCTGTGTTCAAATCGATTGTGATAAATTTTATAAGAAAGGATTCAGTTCAGAACATCACTAGACATCCCTAAGTGAGCAGATATATAAAAAAAACTCCCTCTCTGATTACTGAAACCAAGTTAAACCAATAAAATCACTGTTGAAGGAAACTGAGTAGGTTCCTTTCAGCCAACTACAGAACCAACCAACCAATCAGCAGCATTTTCTGACATTAAAGCCAAAACATTTTATGATTTATTTATCATGACCAGTTAAAGACTAATTTTATGTTTACTTTTTATTTTCAGACTCACCTTTCATTTTTAATCTGCGTTTCTGTGTGTCACATTTTATTTTCTTTCCTTGCATTTACACAGCTAATAAGCTCACTACTTCCTCAACTCAAAAACTGGTTACATTGGCTCTTTTTAAAACATCACTATATTTGGGCTGGGCAAAGGTATCCAAGATGATAGGGATCCTTGCTAATTTACCCAAGGGAGACATTGAATATAGAAGTGGAGACAGTTCAACCCTCCTTACCCAAGAGCAAAGCCATTTGGGTATCCCATCCAAATCTGTAACAACTTGGGCAATCTCATCTGGGGTCCAGTCGTAACACCACCACTTGAGTCTTTTTAATCTGACCCTCATGCACCTTACCACCAGTCTGGTAATACTCTATTCTCTGGAATTCATTTCTTAACTTGTATCACTTTGCAATACCTCTCCACATCTTTGAAAGCATCGTTAAAATCATTCTGCTAAGTTTTCTGTTATTGATTCACAATCATCTCTCCTTTATTAAATGATTAGAATAGTTACAATATTAAATTTTCTGTAATAAATTTTATCATTTCAGCTTGAGACACATTTCAGGAATTACTATAAAAGCAATTGTTCACAAATACATTAAAAACTTAATGAATTATATGAAGTTAAAATGTTACAATTTAAGTTAATAAAGAATTATTTCAATGAATTGATTGAAAATCGAAATTTATTGTTTCTGCTCTGGAATAATCTATATACCTCTAAAGTGACCCTTCTCATGTACCATAGTACAAGAATAAACAGTAAAATTTCCTGTAACATATCCTGGAGAATCTGATCTTATCTCACATCAGCTCAAAATGTTCATTTATGAATTGTTTTACCAGAATTGTGTGCAATGTTCAAGATGTGATGTAACCCAAAAATTTTTCAATTTAATAGCTTCAGAAAAACTGTAACCATCATGAAAATTAGAGTGAATGATCCTTTTCACTAATAATTTGACAATATAGGATGTTTCAGACACTCAACATCAAAACAGGCTTTCAATGTGCCTCCATGGGCTGATTGAAAGAACTGGGCTCCATTGTAATGTATCATGATTTTCTGTGCTATCTCCACCAGAAATTCTGTTGTAGGTACACCTCGGACCCCTATGTTTCAGTGATTAGATTTTTCCCTTGCTTTCAAGCTGTTTACATCTATCAAAAGAAAAACAAGTCAAAGAGAAAAGAAATAATTAAAAAGATGGAATTGTTTAGATGTTAACCTCTGGTTTGGTCAATTGATATGCACCTCATAAAATTGAAGGAACAATTGCTCCACATTTCTGGTTATGCACACAACTTTATACTATTATTGTGACTTCAAATTTAATCATTTTTGGAGACCTGAATTTGCATGCTAGAATTTTTTTTAATACACAGGTCAATGAAAGAACAAGGGTACTTTTAGATTTTAAAAATCCATAAAAATCACACAGATCTTGCAAAACCTGGTTTGTGATGGCAGACTTCTTGGATGGGCTTAAGACTATTAACTTCTTGCTTCTGCTTTGAGGTTTCTTTGGATTTTCAATTGGTGACCAATTGATGAAAGAAAAGTCTCAACTTTCCTGATCCTGAAAATGCTGTGGGCTGAAATTGGGAAAAGATATTGCTTTAAACCAAGGAAACTATGTAAGATGAAGATGTTTGCAGTTTTAAAATCAAGCTACTGGAGCACATTATGAGTTATATATACAAAGTGGTCTTATTGGAGCAAAGGGAGAAGTCCAGACAAATCTGCATCATCTATGTGTGTTCAGGATAACTTTAACCAGAGACACTCTTGATTGGCTTTTCAGTTGGCACCAACTGTTGAGGGGTCAGGAGAGATCAGCAGAGGAACAATATTCTGATTTGACCAGAAGCAGCTTAATAAATCCCTGTGGCAGCAGGGAGTGGGAAACAAAAACGGAAGACGGAAGCTCCAAAGCTCCAGAAGGTCCAGAAACTTGTAGCATCAGCATCACTATTCGCTGCTCCTTTGCTCTGAAAAATTTCCCTTTCCTATCAAAAGAGCACATAAATGTTACGTTCAGAGTTGCTGGAAGAAAAAATGCTCCAACCCACAGAAAAAGAAAAGCCCTTGGATCCAACCATGAATCAGTTAACTAAAGCCTAATCATCACTATGCAATAAACATTAAGGCATCAAAAGGAGGAAAAGGATTATGGGAAAGAAATCGAGTTTTGTGATTTTGGATTGGTGATACAGAACTGTGTTCATCTGACTATTATCTTTTTTTCTTTTTCTATTCATAATATTTGTCTGTCTGTTTCTCTTTATGTGTATCTCTGTGTTGCAGGCTTTTAAAAGGGGTAACATTTAAGTTATATAAATTAGAAATCCTGTCCTTCTACAGTCATCATTTTATGCTATGCAGTCATTGGTTAGCAATTCATCTGGTCTACTTGTTAATTTATGCTAAAAATAGTTTGATTACAATAAATAATTATTTTCTTTTTAATGAAAAACAAGGTGGGTGTATTATTTTAACCTAAATTAGAGAATAAGGTAAAAATGAACAATTAGCTGTTTTAATTAAATTTTCACATTTGTGACAATTTGGGAAATGGTGAGACTTGATTCACAATACACTATCCATAGTAAATTTTGATAGTGTACGTAAGGGAAAGGATCCTTTTCTTAATTAACCTTGTTGTGACCAACTGAGGGTGTTAGTAAATAAAGAAGAGGAACCAGTTCATCCCTCTTTAGCCAGGACCTTAACATTTTTGGTATCCCATCTGGAACTGGAACATATTGGGGAACTTTGCACAGAATCTGGGTTTAACAATATACATAGCTTTTCTATTATTTGAGTTTTCTTGAGACCACATTTATTACCAAGACCCTAAGCATATGCTCCATGGTTAATCTGTCCCCTGGATGTAGCATCTGAGTTGGAAGAACTATAATATTATAACGCATCATGAATTTCCCTTAGCAAGGAATGGACAGTTTAATCTTAGCTTTTGATTCAAAGCTGGCCCTGCAGTGCACTGTTAATTAATGCATTCCCATGTCCTTTCCTTACCAGCTAGTAAAAGAAGAAAATAAATTCTTATTAGAGAGCAAACATGTCTGTACAAAGAATCTTATCAAAGGTAGTTGGGAAGGTGGATTTGAGGTTACAATCAGATCAGCCACAATCTTATTGAGCAGGCTTGAGGGGCTGAATGGCCTATTCCAGTTCCTTGTCCATGGTTTGTATATTGTATGTGGAGAAGTGCCTTGACTTGACTTTGCAACTGTATGTGTCCAGATTTAAATCAGAAGCAAGGGGAACCATGGACGAGATGTAATGGGTTGCTGAACCCTCGTGAGCAAGACATTTATTGAGATCGTAACCTTGATAAAATGAAGTATGACTTGGGTGAATCATGACTCAGTCAATTATGATTCATCATTTTTGCCTCAGGAGAAAAATACATAGAGATTGCGGGTTCCAATCCCACTACAAAGATTTGAGCACAAAATCAATGTTGACATTTCAGTGTAGAACTTCAGGCTCCATTTTTCTTTTCAATTGAGCATTATAAAGTGTGCAACACCATTCAAAGAAGAAAAAGGGAGGTCCCCTTGTGCTCTGACAATAATTATGCTTAAGTTAACACACTAAAATGGATAATCCAGTTATTGTTACTTTTTCATTTGTGGTCATTGTAGTATGCTAATTAACTAGTTACAGGAAGAAATACTGTTGTGTTAATGTTGCCCTGCAAGTAATTCAAAAACTTAAGTACCAGTTTGGGGTTCCCCATTTGAATCTGACCACAGGAGATGGGGGAATTTGAATTAAATAGAGATCTGGAATTTCAATTAAAAATTTGAAATTTCAATATAAATCTGGAATTAAACACCTAATGATGAGCATGAATCCATTGACTTGCAATTGTGTTTTTTGGAAGGAAATGTGCTGTCCTTATCTGGTCTGGCCAATATGTAAAATCAGCCACACAGAAATGTTGAAAACTCTGAACTGCTCTCTGAAATGGCCAAGCAAGCCATTCAGTTCCATGAGCTGTTAGAAATTCTCAAAAAAAAATCAAATGAAACTGGATGGACCATCTTGCATTAACCAGGCACTGAAAATGACAAGGGCAAATTCAGCCTGATGGCAAACTCTGCAAAGTCCTCCTTAATAACATCTAGGGAATTGTACCAAAATTGGGAGAGCTGTCTCATAGATGGATCAAGGAACAGCTTGACATAGTCATACTCAAGGAAATATGCCTCCAACACAATTTGGCAGACCACACCATCTCTAGGTACGTTCTGTCACAATGCCAGGATAGCATTGGTAGCAGCACAGTTATACACAGTAAGGAGGGAGTTGCCCCGGGAGCCTTCAATATTGACCTCTGACTATGAAGGCTCAGAAAACCGTAAGGCTGCAAATCATAGGGGCAGAAGTAGGCCATCCAGGCGATCTAGTCATCTCCACCATTCAATAAGATCTTGAGTAATCCTCAACTCCAATCTCCTATCTTTTCTACAACCTTTTATTCCTCTACTGTCTAAAGATCTGTGTACCTGAGTGTTGAGTATCCTTATTGACTCAGTCTCTACAGTCCTCTGCAGCAAGAGTTCCACAGCCTAATTACTCCCTGAGAGAAAACAATTCCTCCTCATCTCTGTCTTAAATAGATGACCTCTTCTTCTGAGATTACACCCTCTGGACTGAGACTCTTCAACAAGGGAAAATAACTGTTACCCATCTACATTGTTAAGTTCCTTAAAATCCTGAAAATGTCAATATGATTGCCCCTTATTCTTGTACATTTCTATGAGTACAGGCCCATACTCAACCTCAAAACAATCTCTCCATACCCAGGATCAGTCCAGTCTTCTCTGGACTGTCTTCAATACCAGTATATCTTTTCTTAGATAAGGAGTCCAAAACTGTTCACAGGATTTCAGCTGTGGTAAGACCCCTACCCTGTATAGTTTTGGCCTATTTTTATAGGCCATTTCCTTTGAAATAAAGACCAAAATTTAATTTGTCTTCTCTATTATCTGCTGAACTTGGATGTCAGCTTTTTATGATTTAAAAACAAGGACTCCCAATTCCTTCTCTACTGTATTTTTTCTCAGTCTTTCTCCATTTGAATAATACTAAACTCCTCTATTCATCCTGCCAATGTGCTTAAACTTACATTTTCCCACATTATGTTCCATCTGCCAAGCATTTATCCACTTGTTTAACTTGTCTGTATCACTCTGCAGATTCTTTGTATCATACTCACCACTTGGCTGCTGTACATTCACTTTCTTCATACAAGTCATTAATATATACTGTAAATAGGTGTGGCCCCAAAACTGATCCTAGTGGCATTCCATTAGTTTCAGGTTCATAGCATCAGGTCAAAGTTGGCAAAGAAACCTTTTGCTGATCACTATGTAGCACAATCCACTTGACTGACGAATCACTGCTCTTTCATGTTGAAAACTATTTAATGGAAGTGCTGAGGGTCACAATGGCACAGAATGTATTCTGGGTGGGGACTTCAATGCCCATCACCAAAAATGGTTCAGAAGCAGCATGACTGAGCAATTTGGCCGAGACCTTTATCTGAGTTGAGAATGTGGTGCTGGAAAAGCACAGCAGGTCAGGCAGCATCCTGGTCAGGAACCCTGATGAAGGGCTTATGCCTGAAACGTCAATTCTCCTGCTCCTTGGATGCTGCCTGACTTGCTGTGCGTATCCAGCACCACACTCTTGACTCTGATCTCCAGCATCTGCAGCCCTCACTTTCTCCCTGAGATCTTTATCTGCCAGACTGGGTCTGCGGGAGTTAGTGAGAGAACCAATAAGAGGCAAAAACATAGTTAACTTCATCCTCACCAATCTGCCTGCTCTGGAAGCATACGTCCATGGTAGCATCGGCATGAGAGACCCATGTATAGAACTTGTGGAAATAAAGTCCAATATTCACACTGAGAATACCATCCATTCTGTTGTATGGTATTATCATTTTTCTAAATGAGATAAACTTCGAATGGATCTAATAACTAAGTACAGACCAGCTATGAAGTGCTGTGAGCCTTACTCCAACACAATTTGCAACTTTATGGCCTGGCATACTGCCACACTATCATCAAGCTAGGGTACAACCAGTGATTAAATAAACAGTCCAAGAGGACATGCCAGGAGCAACACCAAGCTTAACTGAAAATACAGTGTCAATCTAGCGAAATCACAAAACAGCACCACCTATATGCCAAGCAACATAAGCAGTGAGTGGTGAGCTGGACTAAGTTATTCCACAGCCAATGAATCACATCTAAGCTCTGCAGTCCTACCAAATCTAGTCATGAATAGTGTTGGACAATAAATGAGCTCACTGAGAGAAGACAATCCACAAATATCCTCTTCCTCAATGATGAGGGGAAAAGGTAAGGTATTTGCAACAATGTTCAGCCAAATGGGAATGATCCAGCTCAGCCTCCTGCAGAGGTCCCCAGAATTACAGGTGTCCATCTTCGGCTAACTCAATTCACCACACATGATATCAAGAATGTTTATATATGCAAAGTTATGAGCCCTGACAACACTGTGGCAATAGTACTGAAGACGTGTGCTCCAGCACTAGTGCATCCCCTAGCCAAGCAGCCAAGCTACAGCACTGGCTGCTAACCAACAATGTGAAAAATTACCCAAGCATTTCCTGTACACAGAAACAGGACAAATCCAACCTGGCCAGTTACTGCCCCATCAATCCTTTCTCGAACGTAACTTAAGTGATAGAATGTGCTATCGACTATGCTGTCAAGCAGCACTTGCTTAGCAACAACCTACACACTGGCGCTGTTTGGGTTCTGCTAAAGCTACTCAGCTCCTCACCTCATTACAGCCTTGGTTCAACATGAGCAGAAGAGTTGAATACCAGAGGTGAGGTAAGAGTGACGGCCATTGACATCAAGGCACTTAGTATGGCAAAAGGAGCTCTAACAACACTGCAGTCAATTGGAAGCCAGGAGAAAACTGTCCACTGATTGGAGTCATACCTGATACAAAGGAAGATGGTGGTGGCTGTTGGAAGTAAGATATTTCAGTTCCAGGACATCGCTGCAGAGTTCCTCAAGGTAGTGGCTTAGGCCCAACCATCTTGAGGTGCTACATCATGACCTTCCCTCCATAATAATGTGACTGATGATTAAATCATGTTCAGTACCAATATTCTTGCCAACATGAGTGAAGCTCCAACACCACTCAAGAAGATTGACATCATACTGGATAAATCACATCCAAAAACATTCATTCCCTCCATTATTGACTGTCAGCAGCAGTATGTATCATCTACAAAATGCACTGCAGGAATTCATCTAGGCTCCTCAGACAGCAGCTTCCAAACTTATGACTACTACCATTTAGAAGGACAAGGACAGTGGATATATGGGAACACCAACATCTGCAAGTTCTCCTTCAAGCCACTCATCATCCAGAACTGGAAATATATTGCTGTTCCTTCAAATGTTACTAGGTTAAAATCCTGGAACTCCCTTCCAAACGGCACAGTGGGACTATCTACAGCAAATGGACTGCAGTGGTCCTGGAGGTCAGCTTAATACCACCTTCTGGATTAGTGGTGCTGGAAGAGCACAGCAGTTCAGGCAGCACCCAAGGAGCTTCGAAATCGACGTTTCGGGCAAAAGCCCTTCATCAGGAATAAAGGCAATGAGCCTGAAGCGTGGAGAGATAAGCTAGAGGAGGGTGGGGGTGGGGAAGAGCAACTAGTGAAGGGCACTAAATACTCGCCCAACAAGAGACACCCACATTCCATGAGCTAAATTTAAAAATAGCTGCTGCATTTCCTCCATTACAAATTGTCCTACACATCTATAGTATTTGATTTGTTCTGAAACATTTTGGAAAATTTTGAGATTATGAAAGAAATTATTTAAATGCAAGCCCTTTTAAGCCTTTTTATCAAGTCCATCTTTTTCATACCTAAATATTTAGAATAATGTAATATTCTAAAGTTTCATCTGATAGCTGATATAATCTGGTTATATAACATGCCAATATTACCCATTACTATGAAGGCCTTTGTGTTATTCTAAGGTCACACAACCGCTTTATTAATGCAAGCCCTTTTGATTAAACTACATAATATAGACATCAATATTGTCAATACATCCAACAGTAACTCTATTTTATCATACACTGTAACAAGTAAACATGTCAATAAATGTGAAAGACTGCAGGTTACACAGTTTCCCTCAGGAAAGGCTCATCTCTCTGCTTTATATTGCTGCCAGACCAAGTATCTTATCTCCCTTTCCTGTGGTGTTGTTGTATTCTCTTTACAACGTTTACAGTGTTTCGCTCCACAGGTTTGACAAGATGTCTCCTTCAGACAGGGCAGCCTCTTAGCTCTGAGATTTCTTTTCCAATATGCAGTGGCAAGGTTAACAGTGACTTAGACAGATGCTAACGTCAAGACAAATGCATTTTTAATTAATGATGGCGAGAGATAATTTTAATCTTTTCTTGTTCAGATGTGTAATATACAGTTTTATTCTTGCCAGTAGAAAATCAATTTTTTTTTATCAAGTGATCTCAGAGTGTGTTTGCTTGTTTACGACAGAGATAAAGAAGATTTTTTTGTCTTGGGGTAGTGGATCTTTGGATTTTTTTTACCATTGAAGGCTTTAGAGACTGGGTCATTAAATATGTGCTAGGCTGAGGTAGATTTTTAATTAGTAAAGGATCAAGAGTTATGGGCATAAGGTAGAAAAGTGAAGTTGAAGAACATCTGATCAGCCAGGAACACATTGAGGTTGTTGTGTCAGACAATGACCATGACCAACAAAAGAGAATCTTGCCATCATTCCATGCTATTCAATAGCATTACCATAGCTGAATTTCTCCACTAACCCTATTGACGTTCCATCAGGAGCAGGCTCAAAGTGCTGAATGGCCAACTTTATTCCAACTTCATATGTTTGTAGGAACTGAACTGAACCTGGTATATAAATAATGTGGCTACAAGGGCAGTTCAGAGGCGAGACTTCTGAGGTGAATAATTTACCTTCTGTCTCTCCAGTGCCTGACCACCACCTACAAGGCATATGTCAGGAGTGTGATGCAATATTCCGCAGTTACTTTGAAGGGTGTAACACCAACAACACTCAAGAAACTTGGCACCATCCAGGACAAAAGATCCCACTTTATTGGTACCCCTTCTAACATCTTTAACAGTCATGTCTTTGATGACCAACTCACCATGGCAGTTATGACACCAATCAAAAGGTAGATAGCAGTAACACACCCATGCTCCTTCAACAACTCCTTCAAAACTCACAACCCCTACCATTTATAAGGGCAAGGAAACATTACCCCACTCCATTCTATGTAACATACCACCCTGCTCATAAATATATTGTCATTCCTTCAATGTTGCTGGATCAAAATTCTGCAACTCTCTTCCTAGCCACATTGTGAGTGCCCCTACATTCCTCAAACTGCAGTTATTCAAAATATTAATTCACCACTACCTTACCCAGAACAATTGGAGATGGGCAATAAATATGGGAAATGAGTGATTCCCATATCCTGTGAATGAATAAAAAAAAGTGCAATAGCAATTGAACCTTATTGTTACTCCACCCCAGTATCATCCCACCTGAGATCTGCTCTCTCACCAACATTTCAGTTGAGATCAGGTTTCACCACAAAGACATAAGATTAAATTCAATGTGCATGATTCAGGTCTAAATTATAGAGTGAATTGTGAATTTAACAAATCCAGAAGTGATTTTCTGGATCTCTGTAAGGGATCGGAACATTACTGAGAGGAATTTCTGAAAGGATTCTCTGATATCCTACGATTACTCAGGCGGACTACCTCATGACCATCTGATTTTCCCATTGACATACTTTCTGCAGTGTCAATCTTATGCTAAAGATTATATAAACCATTCACACCAGCCTGAGCCCTCAACTGTATCCCCCCTCCCCAGCTCACTGATCCACCACCAGAAATTCCAGGTAAGTTAAATGAAAGTGTTTTCCAAATGAACCTATGCAGTTCTGCACCCTTACCATCAAGTGGCACTGCTGCACTTTATTAAATCCCTATTAATAGTTCAGCGCAAGTATTTTGTACACTATATACAATGTAAGGATCATCAATAAGGGTGATCATTAGTGTACAATGCATAACTATACCAAAGTATCAAAGGGAAGCCAGTATTTGGATGGAAGATAGATTTTTGAATGAGAGACTTATACTGTTGTTAATTTCCGCTTCTGCAAGAACATTTCCTATTCATGGAAGCAAAAGCTTCCCACATTATAGGAAGTTAAAATATGGTTGGTGTTGGCAAGATTTCTCCAATATACTGTGTACATGCCTATATTCCCAGCACTGAGTCTGAGATTTAACAACTGGTTATGCAATGTTGAAAGCATTGTTACCTTTCACCCACAAAGGGTACTCCCCAAGTGAAAAATCATCCATTTCCTTCCCTTTATTATTCTGTCAGTACTGAAGCAGGCCAAGCTATGAAGTGCCTGCTCTCAATATTCCTTGCTGTGGCTTAGTTAGAGAGCAGGAATTATCAGTCAAAGTGAGCTCTGCCTTCACTTGTATTGCCAATGGTGCAACATCTGCTTAGATCTCCATAAGCCTCTCACATTTGTGAGTTCCTGAATATTGTGTATTGGACTGGGAATCCTTCAAATGTGAGTCAGACAGAGGCTCTGTCTTCCTGTCTTGGGAGGGGGACAAAATTTCTGACATAACTAACTAGTCTTCATAGAGATATGGCTTACCTCTTGTCATGAATACCATCATCGAGTTGCTGATGGTGATTAGGAGCTGAACAATGCACAGTCTCTTGCCCAATTTATACACACATAGATTATTTGTGCTCGATAACAGTTCCTCTCCTATGATCAACTAAAACTATACTTTCCACGGGTTAATTCTGAACTCTCTCCCAATCTTACGTAGAAACACAGCATAATGGCACATAAGCAGAGCATTCAATCCAACCAGTCTGTGCTGATATTAATATCTTTACGATTCTTATGAAACCCTTTCCAACCAACTTCGTCTAATTATAACAACATAACCTTCTATATTTTTCTCCCTTTTGTACTCACATAGCTTGAATGCATCCACATTGTCTGCTTCTGGTGGCAGTAAGTTCCACATTCTAACCACTCTTTGGGTAAAGAAGCTGCTGTTGTTTCCTCATTGTAGTTATTAGAAATTTCTAACATTTATATTTTCAGTTAATCTGCTCATTGTATAACCCACTGAAGTATAAGGTAAGGCGGGGAGCTTTCCTGTTTTGAAAGGGGCTTTTTTCAAGCAATTTTCCTTTTCTTTTGCACCATCAGTTTCCCAAATGCTGTTTTAGCCTTTTGCTTATGAAAAAGAGCAATGCCAGCAAATCTGCAGCCGCGCAATGGAATGAAACCTGAATCGACTATGTGGCAATGCAGGTCATAAATTATTGTTTCTTGTAACTGGTTTACCAGCATAATCTGTCTCTCTATTAATCTCCATCATGCAATTAAAGCATTCCCACTAATTTCATTTCAGCGCCTGAATATATTACATATAATCAAATGAATTACATTTTTAAAGATCTCTAACTCATTAAACTATTTGTATTGGTCATGGTGAGTGCATCTGAAGCATTTAGAAAAGATACTTTGGTGGAAGATAAAGGCTATGTGGTGAATGATGAGCCTTCTATAATTCCAGTTCCACAAAGAGGGAAGAAAACAGAAAAAGGAATCAGGGAACAGATGTGTTACTTTTAAATCTACTTACCCTGTGAAAATGTTAAAAACCTTCAATGTTTTCCTGGTGTTGTTATCTGCAGACAAATGTGGTGCCAACGGGGAATAGTTGAAGCCACATTTGTGGAGGAGGCAGTGGGAGTGAAGAGGAGGTTATTTTCAGGGGAACAGAAATATCCAAAGTTGGCATGAATCAATTTTATTGGAATCTCAGTGGAAACTAATAACCTTGAAAAATACATTTGAATTCCCAGCTATTAATGAAATGTCTTCACCATAAGATTTCAAATTTTCAAAAGAAATTATTTATTACACTATAGTTAAACAATGTTTGGAATGATAACCTAATACTATATTTCATAAACACTTATACGTTGCACATTAAAATGTCAATTAAGCTATTCCCACTTTACTTTTATTTCATCTGAGCTCCCCTATACTTTATCGGATCTTTAAGGTTCTTTTACTTCCACAGGACCAAAGCAAGGGAATTCACATTGATTTTCTTTATATTACATATCAAATAAAGTTCCTCCTCCTTTGTTCCTCAAAGAGCACCATCCGTTGTGGTGATAGACACACCCAAAAGACTTGTTTTCTGCAAGCTATATCGAGACTTGTAAAATATCTATAAGTCTATTTATAAAATAAAGGTTCTTCATTTTTTAAGGTAGAATGTAGAGAAAATTGGTTTCATACTTTCTTAGCATCTCTTTGTTTACAATTTAGTGCCATCACTATAGAATTATAGACAGTATCCTCTCTCAGACTTCGAGTTCCTTGCCACAGAGAATTGTGGGGGCAGAGCCCTTGTGTATATTTAGGGCTGAGATAGATGGATTCTTGATCAGTTGAGGAATCAATGTTTATAGGAAAAGGGTTGGAAAGTGGACATAAAGTCATGGCCTTATTGAATGGGAGAACAAGCTTGAGGGGCTGACTGGCCTGCACCTCTTCCTACTTTTTACAGTCTTATACAATCCTGGTTTTAGTAGTACAGCTGAGGAAGCAATTACAGTTTGATACTAAGGTTAACAGTCCATTCAACAGCTCCATCTGAGGTTGTGTGGATGGTTGTGATGCCACCAGAAATTGAGGTCTCAAGACAAAAATTCACTATGACGGTGATGGTGTAACTTGGGATGGTCACAGGCACAGTTCTTCCTGTTCCTTATATTCTATTTTTGGGGTATGTGGTCACATTTTCCTGAGCTCAATTTCAAGTGTTTGAGAGTTGTCTAGATTTTCCATGGATGATTCAAACCTGGGAATTCACTTGATTTGAGTCACATGTTAAGTTGTCAGGTTTGCACCCAAATAGGATGTGCACCATCAAGAGGGAAAGACCAACAAAAACAAAGCCATAATATTTGGAAGTGAATGTACTGGATACAATGGAGCTCCTTTTTGAAGTATACAAAATTAGACAGTCAAATATGCCTCACTCATTAGTTTTACTGTTTTTTTCCTTCTGGGAGCTAACATCAATTTGCAGGTCTGGTTTATGATCCAGTTGAGGCCATGGAATTTCAAATGTGTGCATTAGATTTTGTCCAGTATCTGTGCCAATGGAAGTGTTTTATTTTAAGCTGTCAGTCAGAGATATTCTTTGAAGAGTTTCTGACCTTGTGGGATTAGCAACTTGTTCATTCACATGATAGACTTATAGCCAACTAAGTTCCAGGGCTGAGAGTTATACTGAGAGCAGGCTGTCCTCACCTCAGCTTATATATCAGGGGTGAGGTACCTCTACTTAGCCAGCCCACCCAAATTTAATTTTACATGCTTTAATTTATATGAGGTATGACTTCTATCCATTTCAGGAAGGAAATATTGATTCATAGAGATTTCACTGGCCAATTGGAGTCTGGCAGCTCTATGCACCAGCAATGCCAGCAGACAGGTTTGGTGCTGCAATTAGGGCAAGAAGGTAGTGTTCAGTGAGTAACCTGGACATTCATGTTCATCCATGATCTCAATACAGCAATATGTGGTGGGACATATGTCGGCAGTTTGGTGGTGGGCACACCACTGGTGTCTTATTTGCAGACCACACACCCTTCCCAGCCATGATGGCCTATAAGTAATATACTGCTGATGACTGTATCCCTGGTTACTTTGGAAGAAAAATTACATAATTGCAGAGAATTTCAGCAAGTACAGCTACAGGCTATTTGGTCCACCCTGCCTCGGATGTTTATGCTGTACACAATTCCCCATGTGCCATGTTTCATTTAATCTTATCATTAAATTAGTGCATGTACAAACTACAAACTCTTCAAGGAAGCAATTTACAGTAGAGAATCTGATCCATGTAAAGCACTGCCATATTGCTGGTAGTGCCAGGCTGGCATCTGTGAATTTGAAGTTCAGTTGGACAATCTTGCTTAGCATCTTGGTGCATACATTAGGGCTTAACCCCTTGGACTTCATCACAACTTCTCCAGTTAGCATTTGTCAGCCATTGTGTTTTACTAATGTGCAACAAAGAAATCTATGAATGGCTTTAATGCCCAACAAATTGAGGTTTGATTGCCAAGACATGGGCTGATTTCACAAGCTAATCTTCTGCCTTCAAATTCAAAACAGCAGTGCTTAAATCACTACTGTCAGCAATTATTCAAAGTGTAAGGAAATTATTGAACTGCTCAAAATTGTCAGCATGTTCAATACAATACACTCTTTGCAAATTCTCCGAATTGGGTCATCCCATTTGCCCTTCTCCCCATGCCATTATTATGGTTGGCAATGGTAAGCAGGGTGGGTAAAGTATTGGGGAATTGTGTCCAAATAGCCAGTCTAAGTTAAAACAGTATTGAGGGAGGTGACAACTTCTGGAGGCATTGTTAAGCCAATGCCAATTTAACATTTTTATCCTTTCAGTTCGATGTTCGTGATCCCATGGGACTAAATCAAAGAAGAACATGGGAAAATTTCCAATGCTCCAACCAAAATGTATCGGTCAACCAACATTACTAAAGCAGATAGTATGATAATTCATTAGTTGTCAGTTTACTAATTTATTAAGGAGTTTTCTATGCCTAGTTTAATTTCCTCATTCCCTATGTTGCAGAAGTGTCTAATTTCCAACTATACTTCAATAGTCATAAAGGGCTTTTGGAGACCTTGATCTTCTGAAAGTTACTATGTGAATGCAAGTTATTTCACAACTTTTTATCATTCAAATAAACCAATACCAACCAATCAATGCACTCTGATACCTAATATGATCTGTACCCAACATAACCCAATTTTTAATTTGCCTAGTGACTAATATATTTTATGTCTAATATAACTTGGCACAACTTGGTACAAAAGATTTTAGTCCCCAGAATAACACTACACAATACAAACAGCTTTCCTGAATAATCTGCAACCTGTTTTACAAGTTATGATAGGCCAAATAAAGTTTTGAACAAAATAACTTCATCTCAATGTAAGATGTATGGAATAGTTGTTAGTGAATTATGAAAATCAAATTGGAGGGGATTTAAATAAAGAATGACATTTGAGTATAAAACAGATAAGACGATAGTGTGCTGTATGAAGCCAAGTACAAGTTAAAAAGAAAAATAAAAAATAACTGAAACTAAGCTATAAAATGGTATAAATGCACTGAGACCTGGACCCCCAATCAAAACATTTAGTCTTTCTTACTTATTTCAGATCCTAATAGAACGGCTTCACATTTCCAGGATATTCTGCCTAAATAAGCAATTTTTTATAAGCTGAGAATAAAGCTGGTTGAGTGGTTGCTGCCACGGAATGTCTGAGATTGGAAATCTGCTCCATTCATCAGCATTAATATTTTTCTCATCAACAAGCACCGAAATTTCATCCCAAAAAAATGTAAGTGTCTGATCTTTTCAAACATGATCCACTGACAGCTGCTGGGATACCAGTGATATCATGAGTATTACTTTTAGATTTTTTAAAAATGATATACCTCCTATAAAAATGACTTTTGCTTTCCTTCCATGTCTTGACTACACTTGCTCTATGTGCTGATCAAGTATTTCGATACAACCTCAGATTAAAAATCAAGATATCAGGGAATTACTTTGAGTGCAAAAATATAAGCGGTAATTTGCCTTCCAGATCTGGTAGCTACTGAGAGGTGCAGCTACATGGATTGAAGGGTAATAGTGCTGCTTACATCCTGTTACGGTTTATTAAGAATTTGATGCAGGCTGCTAGCTGCTGATGAAGCTACTGAACCCTTTTCACCATATTTATGGAGTGTGCAAGGAGCACATTAACCCCACGAGCTGGCATGATAACATAAAGCTGGTTAAGTGGCTGAAACTTATCCATCTCTCGCCCATTCCCCCCCCCCAACCCCCCCACAATGTGAACATACACTTATATCTCTGAAAGAAAGTTAATGACTTCACTCACACCAATTCCTTCAATATCTCTGAATATATAGCTCCCAGCCTCTTTCTTCTTAGCAAATTAGACTGTAACAAATCCTACTGATCCATAGTGCTACTATTAGAAACAGATGGGTACGAGGAAGGAGACAAGGTCCAAGAAGAGGATGAGTCTGTTTGCAAACAGATAGATTCCCAACAAGGAGAGGAGAACAGCAGTGACAGTGGGACAGCAAGAGTTTTAACAATTTCACCACTCTCCGTTCTCAGATCCAGGGTTTCAGTTCCAAGTGGATGGCCTCACACTTGACAGCCCAACATCAGCAGAAAGTATGCATTACTCCAACGGGTGTTTCATCTGAATTTTACAGGCTCTTCTATCAGGGCTATCGTCTCTTTCAGAAGGCTGACAAATTCAGCTTGGGCACCACCAGGTGTGATGGCAAGCTGAGGCAGGGAGGACCTCCGCAGCCTGCAAAAGGACTGGAGAACCTGAGGGAATTTTGCTTTCCCAGCCACTTTCCATGTTGAAGGCCTCCATTGTGCTTTTAAAAACCTTCAATGCCCAAACCACACCCACCCAGGGTGGCTGCCACTGGGAGGCTATCGCTATTTCACTAGTGGCCTCTTCACCCAGCAGGGGCAAAGCCACCATCAGCAAAATTTGGAAGGCAAAGTTAATTGGCCTTTAATGAGGTAAAATACTGCCAACTGAGATTGCGCCTTTACAAAAAAACCTACACATTTGTTGACAAAAAATGTATCTAATTGTCCAGTTTTCTTTAAGAGCTTCAGGTCAGGGGGTTTGGTTAATTTTTGAATGACAACTCTGAAGTAATACTATTCAGAAACTCACTTTTCAATATCATTCAATTGTTTAATATAAAATAAAACCAGCTTTGTTAATGATTGAAAAAGTTCTATCAATTGTACATTTATAGAATCAAGGTATGTCGTACTCCAGTCATTACAACTCATTACCTATACAGGACAGTAGAAAAAAGACAAATGTCAAAAGCTTTAATAGATTTCTCCCAGTTTTCCATTGCTTTTTTTTTGGGGGGTGTGGTGAGAGTGCTGATCTTTTGCCAACGTTCCAGGGGAGATTTCAAGAATTCCCATAGCAATTCTGTCCCAAAATGATGCTGGATGCATCTACCCTCTACACTGCAGTTAATACTGCTGCCAGGGTGATTTTATTGTAGCTTGCAAATACCCTCTGAAAGTAAATTAGTCCACATCGGGAGTTTACATTTGACCACACTTTGTCTAAAGTGACGGATTAGGCAAAGCACAAGTAGGTCTTGAAGAAATTATTAGAACAAACAAACTTGATGAAAATTGTTGAGCAGTTGCTTTATATCTGGAAATATCCAACAGCTCTGACAGTATCCATGGAGAGGAAAATGATATTAGGATTTTGAGCTGATGACTGGGAGACATATCTGACAGGGAGACATATTTTCCCATGTTGTCTGTTTCTGCACACACAGTAATACAATTGCTGGGAAATGGTGGAGTCAATCTTTAAATGTACAGATTGGCCCCTTAATGATATTAGGATGCAACAGCTGCTTTAAAAAGTCATAAGCACCTATACAGCAATTAATTATTTTCTTACCAAACTGGATAAAATCAAATTCTCCACATTATATTCCAACTGCCAATTCACTTAGCCTCTCCAAATCCCATTAAAGTAGTTTTGTATCCACCTCACAACTCCTAGTTAGTTTTGCATCATCTGCAAACTTGGAAATTGAATCCCCAGGTTGAAATTATCAATAAAAGATTATAAATTCTGGGGTTCAAACTGTCATCCTTATTACGTTTCAACAAACACAACCTTTCAACCCAAAATGATCCTGTACTTTTACTTTTAGTTTTCTGTCCATTAACCATTTCTCAATCCATGTCCATGTATTCCTTGAAATTTAATGTCCTCTAACCTTATTGAAAACCTTCTGAAAATCTCAATATAACACAGCTACAAGTTCCTCCTTATTTATTATGTTAGTTACATCCTCAACAATTCCAACAGTTTGTCAAACATGGTTTCCCTTTCAATAATCCATGTTGACTTTGCCCAGCCAAACTAAATCACATTCTTTTCCTTTTTGCTGATATTAGCCTAACTGCTGTGTAGTTTGCAGATTTCTCTCTCCCTCTCCTGTTTTAAAAAATGGAATTACATTTACCAGCTTCTAATCTGTGGAGATAATTCTGGCATCTATAACATTTCCAAATATGATCACCAATATGTCTACTTTCTCTACAGCCACTCTTTTAACTCTCCGGGATATAAGTTGCCACACCAACGGGTATGTACCTACTTTAAGTCCCTTTTATTTTTCCAGTACTCATTTTTAATACTGTCAGACTGACAATACTATGGCTTTAAGAGGTGTAGTTTGTCTTTTTTTTTATGAAGAAAGGTTGAGACAGAGGTGATGATCGGTTCCCTTGACAGCCCATAAAGTACACCTTGAGGCGCTTTGGTTTTTTTGTCTAAGGTTGGAATAATAAAAATAGCCTGAATGATTGGGGTCAAGCAGCTACAGAACCAAGATTTTTAGTTCCAGTTTTTCAGTTGCTGCCAGGGTCTTGAAGCTAGGTTTGGAAGCTATAGTATGTCTGTGCCTGATTCTCTCAGAATTTTCTCTTGATGTTTTCCTCCTGGGCTAAGAATTACCTGTGAGACAATCTATTTTACTGAATTTGCTTTTGCCAAGGGTGTGTTAGTGAGATGATACTATATTGGAAAAGTTACTGTTTAATAGTTAAATAATTTATTATTCTGTTAAGTTTTCCAGTAGAATTAACTTATTCCAATTTCTTCTTTGTTGTGCTGTACTTTAACTATAGTGTATAAATAGTGTTTTGCTTCAAGTCTGGTAGTTTGACCCATCAAATTGAATTTGGAATCAACACCTGGAACTTACTTCAAAAGTACTTCAAAAATTACTTTTGAAGTGAGAAAGTGTTAGGTGTTAGGCTATCCTCTTAATATATTTTGAGGGGGTTTGATCTGGTCCATAGTATTAGTACTTTGTAGTCCCTAGCAGACATTAGACCCTAGATTCTTCATTATCTTTGGTCATTTTCTCTGTGAAGACGGGCACAGAAGTTTCTTTTCCATATCGTTATTCTCCAGTATGAATTCACCTGACTCCATTTGTAATGGACCTCCATTTGTTTTTGCTAATCTTCTCTGTTTTGCTGTGGTGAAAAAGTGGGAGGGCAAGATGGAGTGGGATGGTGCATCTTTTACTGTGTACATCAAGAGTAACCAAAATGATATCCTTTCCGTGGCATATCCTCACCTGGGAGGAAACCCATGCATGCACAGTGAGAATGTGCAAACTCCACACAGACAGTCACCCAATGCTGGAATTGAACCCGGGTCTCTGGCGCTGTGAGGCAACAATGCTAACCACTATGCCACCGTGCCGCCCCAATATATTTCCAAGTCAGAATGGCATGAGGCTTGGAGCTGCACTTGCAGGGGGTGATGTCCCCATGCATCTGTTGTCTTCCTTAGTAGTAAAAGTCACAGATTTGAAGATGCTGCCAAAGGACACTTAGTGAGTTACTGCGGTGCATTTATAGATCCTGCACAATGTCAATCAAACACCACATTCATCACCTTCAATACATAGTATTTCTTGAAATTTGTCTAAGGGAGGTTTCAGTCCATACTCCGGCTTCCAGTTATAAAAATAATCTGTCAAAACTGATGATTTGTTCAGTCTTTTAGCTACTTGTCCTCTTTGGTGGTTCTGATTCTATGTGAGCAAAACAACAAGGTTAGCTTGACCTATCCCTAAAATTTCTAAAATGTTCTGCTAATACAGTATTCATATAAAATTGTCTCCTGAACTGATGCCACAACATTCCTGTGCATCACTGACTTTATCTTGAGGTTGGGACTTTAATTTTAAAAAAAAGTTTTGTGATGATGAGTACTGAGCATATGTAAAACACTTGCGAGTATCCATCTGTTGTAGATCAGTAGGAGGCCTGACACAAAGTAAACACACTGCTAACTTTATTTCTGCATGTCAGCCTCTTCATGTCAGTCCCACTTAATTCAATTATCATACATGCCATATTTCCCATTCTTGTGAACTCCATAAAATCTGTGCTACCTTCCACCCTTATTTCACATGGACTCTTGTAACTGGGATTACAGAGTTATCTTCATTTCTATAATGTCACATCTATGTATTTTCTTTACCACATGGGAAGAAAGCCTAACATGTGATTCTCTGCTTTTGCATAGATCTCTGATTCCTTTACTCTTTGTGACTCATGTTCGACTGTTCTTCATTGAATCAACTGGGACAATGAAGAAGTGTAGTTGATACAGTCATAAAACAATTAAAGTATGAGTCTTGGTTACTTGCATTTCGGCAGTACTTCTGAATGATAAGTTCCAGCACAGGGAGACCAGAGAAACAACTGAGAGCCAACACGATCTCTGACACATACAAAAATGGAAGTCAGAATTGGTGGCATGGAGGCTCAGTGGTTAGCATTGCTGTCTCACAGCTCCAGGGATCCCTGGTTTGATTCCAGCCTCAAATGACCATCTGTGTGGAATTTACACTTTTTCCCTGTGCTGCATGAATCTCTGTTGGATGCTCTGGCTTCCTCCCGCAGTCCAAAGACGTGCAGTTCGGGTGGATTAGCTATGTTAGATTGTCTATAGTGTCCAGGGATATGCAGGCCAAATGGCTTAGCGGGGTTATGGGGACAAGGAAGGGGACTGGGCTTGGATGGGATGCTTTTCAGAGGGTTAAAGCAGACTGGATGGGCCAAATAGCTTCTTTCCGCACTGTATGGATTCAATGGTTCTACTTTTAAAGGAATAAGCAGGGATAAAGGAGAAAGGAACTCAGTAAAGGCAAAGTATATTATTTAGGGCGGGTTAGCAATTTGATCTAAATTAAATTTTGAAATCTGTCAGCCTGCTCTTCAGTGAATTTCATGTGTAGATTAAGTATCGGGGAAATCCGAAATATCTGAAATATGAACATAAAAACAAGGGTGCTCCATAAGCCATTTCAGTCTATTGTGCCATTCAACAAAATGAATGCTGCATTCGAACTCGGTATGCAAACGTTCTTGATATTCTTTTATAACTTTGGATAACAAATCTTCATAAATTTCAATTGTAAAATTAATCATGAATCCAGATATGTCAGTGAAATAAGAGCTTTACATTTCTCGTACCCTTTGCATGGCATTGTTCCTAAGTTTCATCCATAAAGATCCAGCACTACATTTTCGCTGTGTACCCTCAGCCCATACTCCCCAGCTAGAGGAAATGATTGCTCACAGTCTGCCTCATTTTCTCTTCTAACATCTTGAAGATTTTCCTTTAATTTAAAAACCTGTGGAATAAAACCATATTTTGTTTAATCTCTCCTTGCTATTTAACCTTTAGAGTTGAGACAATCTAGTGAATGAACACTCAAAATGTTGGAAAGAGGCAGCAGGTTTGGCAGCACCTGTAGAGAGAGAAAAACAGTGTTAGGATCTTTAGTTATGAACGTCAAAACCTGAAACTGACCAAACTCCTTCTTTTTCTTTCATTTGGTTTCTTCCTTCTCTTCAACTAAACAGCATTGTGGAGCTAGTTTTGCTGATTATTTCTAACATCATCCCACTTCTTTCTGGTCAATAAATTCCTTCAAAATTCTAAAGCTTCCTAGATGGAATAAAGTGATAATGTTCTGGCAGTATATAGATCATGTAGTTTGTCATCATTAGCTTCGTGTCTCTATTAATTGAGTAACTGGGAATGTTAATTACTACAGTTTATTGAAGTTATAGAAGTATGAAGGGCAACTCTAGAGACCATCATAACATTAGAATCAGAATTCCAAAGGAATCTCATTATCAATTGTTGGATTGTATGTCCTGCTGTCCACTAAAGAAAGTGACCAGTGATACTGTTGCTGTTTGTGAGACCATGTGTGGATGAAATGACCACTTCATTCAGAAATATAAAAATGATTAGATTTAAAATGAAGTCATTGGTTGTGACACACATTGTGATGATGTGATAAACTATATAAATACAAGTTCTTTCTCCATCTTTTTCTTATTGTCTGGAGTAAAAGTAGTCTTTGATTATTCATCTTGTGCCAGACTTCCTCAATGCTTGTCTTTTCTATTCTTTGAAACATTTGTTATTTGCCTCGATCAATTTAGATCTTCATATTCATCTGACAATTATTTAATCAAACTCATTCTTTTATAAATTTATTCCTTTTGTAGATACCACTGGCAATGTCACCCATTTCCCTTGGAGAAGGTGGTAGCCGGTCATCTTGAACAGAATTAGTTCATTTCATGTGTAGCTAAGTATCAGAACTATATATTTTTGATGGGAATCACATATAGGCCAGACTAGGATGGCAGTCATCCTTCCCTTAAAGACATTAGTAAACTGTCATTTAGTGACAGGAAAGCAAAGATCTTATGAACAGTCATATTGGACTTAAAACATTAACTGCCAGACCTGCTGAGTTTCACCAGCATTTTCTGTTTCTACCTCAGGCTGCACAGTGTAGAGGAACAGCCTGCAGTTCCATAAAAACATCAATGATCTTCTCCACTACAACAGGGTAAACGGTGCTACGTCACACTCACTTGAACTTTGCTACTGCACCCAACTCCTTCCAAGACTTACACTCTGCTACTTTCACTATTACCTGCAATATCTTCCCTCACTCGCTGTCACCCTCCCCAAACCTCCCTTTCATCACTAATCCTGTATGGCCTCTGTGATTCCAGCTCAAAACATCTCATTATCTTTCAACCACCTGCACCAGTGCTAACAGCCATGCCATTCAGTCTATTAATTCCTGTCTTTCTGTTGTTACAGTAGAAGACAGTCTATAACATGGCAGAGGGAATCCGTATAAGTGGGGGATACCTGACAGTATGCTCTTTGCCCCTGACAAGGAGAGAACCCTTGCCTTTGCAGGAGCAGGCTAGGACCTCTCCCGCAGAGATGCAGAGACATTAATGCTCCATCAATTAACTAAGTACCGTTCTTTATCCCATTGCAATTTTCACATTAACCCTGCTGTTAATCTATTTCTCCACTTCTTACCAAAGACAACAATACCTCTTCTCTCTTGAATCTTGCAGGTACAGCCATCTCCACAGAGAAACACCCAGCTCACCACAAGCCACCTCCTGGACCTCTGACGTCTCAGAGGAAGCATCGACAAGGCTTGTATTCTGCAGCCCCCAGCAGCTCAGATCCTGATGTCGCGGTGGGAACATTAGGCCTAGAAAGTGTGGGAAAACAATCTTGATAGAACCTCATTGCGGCAGCTGAAGAAGAAATGCCCCAGGTCACTAGTACTTGTAAGAGATCAAATTTAAAACAGAACAAACTAAAATGAAAACAGGCACCTGCTCAGCCTCAGGTATGAGAGGGCTCTGTAATGTTGGCAATCAGGGACTTCATCCACATGCACAGGGAGGAGCAGGAGACAAGAATATGAGAATGAAGGGCTCTCCTTGCCCAGACACTGCTTTAGAGTAGCGAACTCTATGACCACTGCATGCTCAGGGTCTGCTGTAGAGATGCGCACACACATGCATCTCATTACCCCAGCCATTTGTCATCAGGACCTAAAACATGGCAACAGGGGAATTGGGAGCTTGACACTGTGCCTCTTCCTCACAAGTAGACAGGGCAGTGCCTAGAGGTACTCATAGCAACCACACAGAGGCTCCTCAGAAGTCTCTCCTCAGGAAGCTGAAGTGTTGGCACCCAGTACTGGGCCTCAGTGTATCCTCTGTTGTCTCCTCTCTTGCTGTTGTTATAAAGCTGAAGGCTACAATGGATCAGCAGACACCAGTGTCTTTTGGGAAGGGGGTAATGTTGCTGGTGAGCTTGGATTGTGTCTCGACCACAGTTTGAGCAAAAGTATTCAGATCAAGGAGTGAGCTGAATCACCTGCTCTTGCATGCCATGTGTTCTTGACAAAGAGTTATACTGCATAACTTCAATCAATTTGTGGCCTAAATATTAAGTGATTGTCATAGAGTCATAGAGATGTACAGCATGGAAACAGACCCTTCAGTCCAACCCGTCCATGCCGATCAGCTATCCCAACCCAATCTAGTCCCACTTGCCAGTACCCAGCCCATATCCCTCCAAATCCTTCCTATTCATATACCCATCCAAATGCCTCTTAAATGTTGCAATTGTACCAGCCCCCACCACTTCCTCTGGCAGCTCATTCCATACACATACCACCCTCTGTGTGAAAAAGTTGCCCCTTAGGTCTCTTTTATATCTTTCCTCTCTCACCCTAAACCTATGCCCTCTAGTTCTGGACTCCCCGATCCCAGGGAAAATACTTTGTCTATTTATCCTATCCATGCCCCTCATAATGTTGTAAACCTCTTTAAGGTCACCCCTCAGCCTCCGACGCTCCAGGGAAAACAGCCCCAGCCTGTTCAGCCTCTCCCTATAGCTCAAATCCTCCAACCCTGGCAACATCCTTGTAAATCTTTTCTGAACCCTTTCATGTTTCACAACATCTTTCCAATAGGAAGGAGACCAGAATTGCACGCAATATTCCAACAGTGGCCTAACCGATGTCCTGTACAGCCGGCCGCAATATGACCTCCCAACTCCTGTACTCAGTACTCTGACCAATAAAGGAAAGCATACCAAACACCTTCTTCACTATGAATCGACTTTTCGGGCATAAGCCCTTCTTCAGGATTCCTGAAGAAGGGCTTATGCCCGAAATGTCGATTCTTCTGATCCTTGGATGCTGCCTGACCTGCTGCGCTTTTCCAGCAACACATTTTTCAGCTCTGATCTCCAGCATCTGCAGTCCTCACTTTCTCCTACCTTCTTCACTATCCTGTCTACCTGTGATTCCACTTTCAAGGAGCTATGAACCTGCACTCCAAGGTGTCTTTGTTCAGCAACACTCCCTCAGACCTTACCATTAAGTGTGTAAGTCCTGTTAAGACTTGCTTTCCCCAAATGCAGCACCTCGCATTTATCTGAATTAAACTCCATCTGCCACTTCTCAGCCCATTGGCCCATTTGGCAATTTTGATAAGGTAGAATGCTGCATGTTAATGAGATAAGCTTGGGCTATCACCAAGATGTTTAACAGGCAATAATCGCCATATCTTAATTGGCAACTCAGGTCATCTAGCAAGAATTTTGTCATGTTGCTTGTGTGAAACATAAAAGATAGAATGAGATGCTCCTGATATCGAAATAGACCTCAGCAAACTCTTGATTGAATCTGCCACAAATTTCACCATAGCCCACGTCATTCACGCCCCCATAAGATTCTGCCTTCAGGGTTGTTTCTCGACAATCATTCTCATAAAAGATACTAAGCCACCTATTATGTTCAATGTCATACAAGTCTTCTTTTATCATTTATCTTTACGGCTTAAATGTTAAGATCCTTATCTCACTCAGTTTTTCCCTTTTTACATAGTTTGTAGTTTGGACATTAGGTTCACTCGTATTCCTCACATCTTGGCACAGTCAATCAGAAGAACCAAGTATAGTTATTTAAAGATGTACGAATGCAAGTATAGATATCTGTTTAGTCACATGATTTGATGCCAAACTGAGTTTGGTTTAAGACAAACTAGTCAAACAGAAGACAAAGTCAAGAACTGTCTTCAGATTTAGATTTAAAAGTACATTATCCGTTAATATTAAGTACCATTGTACATAATAATTGCAGATACATCAGGCTCTGATTTATAGTTACATTAGGTAAAAACAGATGTACGACATTTGTTCATGTCCATGGTCTTTATGGTAGTCTTCCAGACTGGAGTTCTAGTCTAGTGTAATGAAATCTTATGTGGTGGTGTCTGTTCTAGCTCCACCCATACTGTTCTATTACTGTCTGGTGATGTGAAGCTCTGTGACATCATTGCAAAGTTAGTCCCAGGGTCCTGAAGCTATTACACAACTATACCAATGTTAGGTACGCTACTATGAATATAAAATTGTCTGTATTTTGACAAGCTTCAAACTGGTTTTATTTCCACATTTTATAGTTGCTGACTGGTGGGTGACCTCATAGAGAAATGGACCTGTATTTGAGTGCAGTGGTAGAGCAGTAATTATATTGCTTCTGGAGAAATTCAGTTTTATCTGCTCACACTAAGCTTCCCTTCCAATACACTTTGATTATTTTTCTTTTAGATTCAGACCAAGTCACTTTTCTAATCCATGGCTACTGGTAACTGAACCAGGATTGATAAGAACATCAATAAAAGAACGAGGGGTGGCAGTACTGATTGAGGAGTTCATTGCAGTCCTGTAGGAAGAGACTATCTTAAAGGGTCAAGGCCCAGAATGTATTCGGTTAGAGTGAAGAAACAAAAATGGTACAATTATATTGGCTGATATAATCTGTGTGGCATCAACTGGTGGGAAGGATCTAGGGGAATATATTTGCAAGAAAATTACAGAGAAGTGTAACAATTATAAAGTAGTTATGATGGGATATTCTAATTATCAGAATATAGACTGAAGTAGTAGTGGTGTCAAAGGTAGAAAGAGCAGAAGTTTCCAGAGTGTGTTCAGAAGAATTTTCTATGACAGTACATTTCCAGTTCAATTAGAAACAAAGCTTTGCTGGTACAAAAATAGAAATTGCTGGAAAAGCTCAGCAGATCTGGCAGCATCTATGGAGAGAAATCAGAGTTAACACTTCAGCTTTGCTGGGCATGGCTCTTGAAATGAAGGGGGCCAAGTGGATCAGGTGTCACTGGAAAATGGCTGCGGGATCATAGTGTCATCAGGGTTAGGTTGCATCTGGAAAAAGAAAAGGAGCAATTCAGAGTAGAAGAAATTAACTGGGAAAGCCAACTACATGAGGGTAAGATTCGATCTTTCTCAGATTAATTAGACTCAAAGGTTATGAGGCTTATTATTTATCTTATTATTAATGCAATTATTGTCATGGGTAAGCATTAACCCTTAGACGATTAAATTCAGAATCTCAGCTACCTCCTTTTGAATTCTACCACGGCAGATGGTGTAGTTTGAATTTAGTTGAAAAACAACTTGGAATTAAGAATCTAATGATGACCATGAAACCATTTTCAATTGTCAGAAAAAAAATCTGTTTCTCTAATGTCCTTTAGGAAAAGAAACTGCCATCCATGTTTATTTTGATCTAAATGTGACTCCAGACCCACAACAACGTGGTTGACTCTTAACTGCCCTCTGGGCAATTAGGGATGGGCAATAAATACTGGCTGAACCAGTGATGCCCACATCCGGTGAATGAATTAAAAAAAAGAACAATGGCCCGCTTTGACAATAACAGATGTCAAATGGACTGAGAACAAAACTGAATATAAAAGGTTCGGGGGGAACTGACAAACTAAATAACAAAATTAAAGAGAGACTATGAGATGAGACTGACAGCTAATGTAAGAGGGAATGTAGAAACATATCAATGCTAAAAAGAGTATACCATATCATTCAGTTGCAAGAAGAGGAGTAGGATCAATTTAGGACGAAAAAGATAAACTTAGCCACACAGCCTACCTAAGATATTAAATTAATATTTTCCATTTGTTTTTACCAAGGATGAAGATGCTCCCCAGGCCATGATGAAAGAGGATGAGGTTCAAGCACATCAAGTTTTTAAACTTAATTTCCAGATGGTAGGACAAACTGTACTTAAAGTTGATAAGGCAGCAGTACTAGATGAGATGGACCTGCAAATCCTGATGGAATTGAGAGTGGAAATTAAGGAGGCACTGGCTATAATTTTTCAATGTTCCTTCGACTTTGACTTCAACCAAAGAACTGGAGAGTTGCAAATTTTAACCCCTTTTTTTCCAACAAAAAGGTGTGAAAGTAAGCCCAGCAACTGCAAGCCGTTCAGTTTAACCTCTATCGTGTGAAGTTGCTGCAAGTGATAATTCAGGCGAAATCTAATAGTTGCTTGGGCAAGTGCAGGTTAATTAAGGAAAGCTAATGTAGATCTTATTAAGGGAAAATCATATCTAACTGACTTGCAGACATTTTTGATTAAGTAATGAACAAAGTTGATGAGGGTAAAGCTGTTGATGTAGAGTACATGAACCTCAAAAGGCATTTCATAAAAGCATTATACAACAGATTCATGAACAAAATTACAGATCAAGGAAAAAAGGAATTGTAGCAACATGGCTGAGAAACTGGCTGAGTGACAGGAAGCAGAAAGTTGTGGTTAGTGGATGTTTTCCAGACTGGAAGAATTTGGCCTTGGACCTTCAAAGCAGACTTCGGGATAGGTAACAATGCAAAGTGGCCGAACAGAAGCTGATAGCCAAATCCGGTACCCATGGGGATTGCCTCAATCGGGACCTTGGACTCATGTCACACTACAGGTGACCCCACTACACTATATACTCTCACACTCTAACACACACATGCAAACTCACTCACACTCTCTCATACGCAAGCTCTCTCTCATACACACACACACACACACACATACATCCCCCACACTCACACCCATGCACACACCCTCTCACAGGCTTATACTCCATTGCACTCTCACACACATTTTACCAAGCTTGCATACACACTCTCTCATGTGCACACATACTCATGCATGCACATACACTCTTTCTCTTTCTCTCATGCCTGCAAACACACATATGAGTCTATGGGGTGAATTTATATTTGCACAATTATATTTTCAGATACAGTCTATTTTGCTCAAAAAATGCACAATCTGCAGTCAGTCAATCCATGTAATATTTTGTAAATTCCACTTTGGAAATAGAACCAGTTTGCTTCAAGATTGGAATACAGACAGACTCTAACCTCACACCTTTAATACATTGTCTGAGCTGAGATGTCACTTTTTTAAAAATAAAACCTTAGGTTAATTCAAGAATGTGACTTAAAAGAAGTTCTGGGATTTACATATTAATAAACTGAAACCTGAAACTCATTCTAAAAGATGAATGACTTAACAACAATCTAAGTTTGTTGAAGATATCATTTCATTTGCATGACATTGTAATCTTTTGTTATTAATTCTGTGTCTTATGGTCCTGCTCCACAACTACCTGGTGATAGAGCAGTGTTGTGAAAGCTAGTGCTTCCAAATAAGCCTGTTGGACTGGTGTTGTGTGATTTTTAACTGAACTTTGGTGTACAGGACAATGTTTCAAAATTTACACGTCATAAAACTTGGAAGTATTGTGAGGACATAGGTAAGGGGACATAGCTTTAAATTGAGGGGTGAAAGATACAGGACAGATGTCAGAGGTTGGTTCTTTATTCAGAGTAGTAAGGGTGTGAAATACCCTGCCTGCAACAGTAGTAGACTTGCCAACTGTAAGGGTATTCAGATTGATTTCACAGGTCGACGCAACATCAAGGCCCAAAAGGCCTGTACTGAGCGATGTTCTATGTTCTAAGTTGCTGGATAGGCATACAAGTGACAGACAAAAGTTAATGCAGAGCTGTGTAAAATCATTTTTATGGGAGAATGTACAAAAGCAATATAAGATAAAAGATGCATTTTTAAAAGGGCTGCAGGAGAAATTGAAACTGAACAGACATGCACGTGAATTGCATACATCATTGAAGGTGCCAGGATGGATTGAGGGTGAGGTTAATAATGCATCTTGTGTTTTTTTTTATTTATGAATAGCACAAAAGCAGACCTGTTTCCATGCTGCATGACTCTATGACTCTATGTTATCTTAACCTTGTATAGCATACTAGTTCAGCATCAGCTGAGGTATTGCAGCCAGTTTTGGGTACCACACTTCAGGAAGAGTGTGAAGACATTGGAGAGGGTACAGCAAATATTCAAGAGATTATTCCAGGGATGAGGAAATTAAGGTAAGCAAAATAATTGGGGAAGTTGAGACAGCTTTATTTGAAGAAGAGAAAATTGAGGATAGTTGATAGAGGTCTCCAAAATCATTACAAGTCTGAACTGAGTATATCTGACCTCCACTGGGAATTCCCAGGGGTCGTTTGCAGTTTTGACAGACAATACATCAGACCCAAATGAAATGAAAAATGTAGAAAAGTCACATTAAGTGTTTTATTGAGCTATGTCTCTTGATTAAACTTAAAATATAAGCCATAAGTATTAACTTAAGCTGGATCAGTGTTTTGTAGAGGAATAAGGCTATTTTCTGGCTCCATAGATTGAAAGAAGTAAAAATGGCCTTTAGTAAAGTGATGGATGTGGGAGTTTAGAGGGAGTTTACGGGTTATTGAGGATTATATCTGCAATAGATGCCATTGGTTGCGAATCCTATGAGATTGAATGGATCGGTTAGAGAGGCAGTTAGAGGCAATGAGGAATTTACAAGAGCAAGGAGATATGATGGATGGCAGTTATAGGAAGGAGGGCAAGTCTCAGATACAGTCACATAGATGGGTTAAATCCAGGAAAGGTAAGAGAGGTAGGCAGGGAGTGCAGGAGTCTTCTGTGGCTATCCCCATTTCAAACAAGTATGTTGTTTTGGAAAATGTAATGGGTGATGGATTCTCAGGGGAACATAGCACGGACAGCCAAGATTCTAGTATTGAGACCGGCTCTAATATAATGAGAGGTATGTCACATTCCAAGCGATTGATTGTGTGAAAGGACTCACTAGTGCAAGTACAAGCTGACGTTTCTGTGGCCAGCAGCGAAAAATCAGAATGGTGTGTTGCTTCCCTGGTGCAGGATCAAGGATGTCTCAGAGATGGTGCAGAATGTTCTCAAGGGGGAAATGGACCAGTAGGAGGTCATTGTACACATTGGAACCAACAACATAGGATGGAAAAAGGTTGAGATTCTGAAGGGAGATTACACAGAGCTAGGCAGGAATTTAAAAAGGAGGTCCTCGAGATTAGTAATATCTGGCTTACTCCTGGTGCTATGAGTTAGTGAGGGCAGTAATAGGAGGATAGAGCAGATGAATGCATGGCTGAGGAGGTGGTGAACGGGAGAATGATTCACATTTTTGGATCATTGGAAGCTGTTTTGGGGTAGAAGTAACTTGTACAAGAAGGACAGATTGCACCTAAATTGGAAGGGGACTAATATACTGCCAGGGAGATTTGCTAGAGCTGCTCAGGAGTACTTAAACTAGTAAGGTAGCAGGGTGGGACCCAGGGAGATTGTGAGGAAAGGAATCGATCCGAGACTGGTATAGTTGAGAACAAAGGCGAGTCAAAACGTCAGGGCAGGCAGAGACGAAGCAGAGAACAAGGTGTGACTGATAAATTAAACTGCATTTATTTCAATGCAAGAGTCCTGTCAGGGAAGGCAGATGAATCCAGGGCATGGTTAGGAGCATGGGACTGGGATATCATTGCAATTACAGAACCATGGCTCGGGGATGGACGGGACTGGCAGCTTAATGTTCTAGGATATAAATGCAACAGGAAGGACAGAAAGGAAGGCAAGAGAGGAGGGGGAGTGGCATTTTTGATAAGGGATAGCATTACCGCTGTACTAAGGGAGGATATTCCCAGAAATACATCCAGGGAAGTTATTTAGGTGGAACTGAGAAATAAGAAAGGGATGAACACTTTATTGGGATTGTATTATAGACCTTCTAATAGTCAGAGGGAAATTGAGAAACAAATTTGTAAGGAGATCTCGATTATCTGTAAGAATAATATGGTGGTTATGGTAGGGGGTTTTAATTTTCCAAACATAGACTGGGACTGCCATAGTGTTAAGGGTTTAGATGGAGATGAATTTGTTAAGTGTGGACAAGAACATTTTCTGATTCAGTATGTGGATGTACCTACTACAGAAGGTTCAAAACTTGACCTACTCTTGGGAAATAAGGCAGGGCAGGTGACTGAGGAGTCAGTAGGGGAACACTTTGGGATCAGTGACCATAATTCTATTAGTTTTAAAATAGTGATGGAAATGGATAGACTAGATCTAAAAGTTGAAGTTCTAAATTGGAGAAAGGCCAATTTTGACGGTATTAGGCAAGAGCTTTCACAGATAAAGGGATGGCTGGAAAATGGGTAGCCTTCAGAAATGAGATAACGAGAGTCCAGAGAAAGTATATTCCTGTCAGGGTGAAAGGAAAGGCTGGTAGGTATCGGAAATGCTGGATGACTAAAGAAATTGAGGGTTTGGTTAAGAAAAAGAAGGAAACATATGTCAGGTGTAGACAGGATAGATCGAGTGAATCCTTAGAGGAGTATAAAGGAAGTAGGAGTATACTTAAGAGGGAAATGAGGAGGGCAAAAAGAGTTAAGGAGAATTCAAAAGGTTTTTACAAATACATTAAGAACAAAAGGGTATCTAGGGAGAGAATAAGACCCCTCAAATATCAGCAAGGCAGCCTTTGTGTGGAGCCACAGGAGATGGGGGAGACACTAAACAAGTATTTTGCATCAGGACATACTGTGGAAAAGAACATGGAATATATGAAATGTCGGGAAATAGATGGTGACATCTTGAAAAATGTCCATATTACAGAGGAGGAAGTGCTGGATGTCTTGAAATGCATAAAAGTGGATAACCCCCGAGGAACTGATCAGGTGTATCGAGAACTCTGTGGGAAGATAGGGAAGTGATAGCTGGGCCTCTTACTGAGATATTTGTATGATCGACAGTTACAGGTGAGGTGCCAGAAGACTGGAGGTTGACTAATGTGGTGCCACTGTTTAAGAAGGGTGGTAAGGACAAGCCAGGGAACTATAGACCATTGAGCCTGACGTCGGTGATGGGCAAGTTGTTGGAGGGAATCCTGAGGGACAGGATGTACATGTATTTGGAAAGGCAAGGACTAATTAGGGATTGTCAACATGGCTTTGTGCATGGGAAATCATGTCTCACAAACTTGATTGAATTTTTTGTAGAAGTAACAAAGAGGATTGATGAGGGCAGAGTGGTAGATGTGATCAGTAAGGTGTTCAACAAGGTTCCCCATGGGAGACTGGTTAGCAAGGTTAGAGCTCATGGAATACAGGGAGAACTAGCCATTTGGATACAGAACCGGCTCAAAGGTAGAAGATCGAGAGTAGTGGTGGAGGGTTGTTTTTCGATTGTGCGGCCTGTGCCCAGTGGAGTGCCACAGGGATCAGTGCTGGGTCCACTACTTTTCATCATTTATATAAATGATTTGGATGTGAGCATAAGAGATATAATTAGTAAGTTTGCAGATGACACCAAAATTAGAGGTGGAGTGGGCAGCGAAGAAGGTTACCTCTGATTACAACAGGATCTTGATCAGCTGGGCCATTGGGCTGAGCAGTGGCAGATGGGGTTTAATTCAGATAAATGTGAGGTGCTGCATTTTGGGAAAGCAAATCTTAGCAGGGCTTATACACTTAATGGTAAGGTCCTCGGGAGTGTTGCTGAACAAAGAGACCTTGGAGTGCAGGTTCATAGCTCCTTGAAAGTGGAGTCACGGGTAGATAGGATAGTGAAGAGTACAGGAGTTGGGTGGTCATGTTGCGGCTGGACAGATCATTGGTTAGGCGTCTGTTAGAATATTGCGTGCAATTCTGGTCTCCTTCCTATCAGAAAGATGGTGTGAAACTTGATAGAGTTCAGAAAAGATTTACAAGGATATAGTCAGGGTTGGAGGATTTGAGCTATAGGGAGAGGTTGACTAGGCTCAGGCTGTTTTCCCTGGAGCATCGGAGGTTGAGGGGTGACCTTATAGAGATTTATAAAATCATGAGGGCCATGGACAGGATAAATAGTCAAAGTCTTTTCCCTGGTGTGGGAGAGTCCAGAACTAGACGACATAGGTTTAGGGTGAGAGGAGAAAGATATAAAAGAGACCTAAGGGGCAACCTTTTCATGCAGAGGGTGGTACATGTATGGAATGAGCTGCCAGAGGAAGTGCTGGAGGCTAGTACAATTGCAACACTTAAAAGGCATCTGGACAGGTATATGAATCGGAAGGGTTTGGAGGGATTTGGGCCAGGTGCTGACAGGTGGGACTAGATTGGGTTGGGTAATCTGGTTGGCATGGACGATTTGGACCAAAGGGTCTGTTCCCGTGCTGTACATCTTTATGACTCTATGACTCTAAGTGAATTGTTCCCTCAGAGAGTCAGTACCATTAGAATGGGCTGAATGGCCTTCTTCTGTCGCCAGTCTATGATTCTATAATTTTATAAAGTACAATAAAAACCTTTGGATTAAATCAACAAATGCCATTTTTCTTGTGTTCCCTTCAGCGCTCAACAGAAGACTATTCCTCTCAGGCTTAAATACTCATTGCAACCATGTGAGGGGGAAGTCTTGTGTTTAGCTGTTTATTTATGATCCAGCTAGTTTGAAATTTATCCATCATGCATTTGCAGATTTCTGAGAAAGGATTAGGAGTTCAAAGGCCTATTGAATAATCCCTTGACTTGTCCCATGGATTTGATCTATGACTACACAGACAGTCTGAAATGGTTGAGTTTTTCTTTAGTTGACTGAATTTAATTGATATTCTTTTCTTATTTGGAGGTGATATCATTGTTTAAAAGCTGTCATTCATTCGGTTCCTCACATGGTAAAATTTGGCCAATTTTGTGCATTGAGGAGGGGTCCATTTTGCTAGGATATCCTTCAGCTGAGTCCCAGTCAGATAGTGGCAAGAGGAGATCACTGGGTTGGGGGAATTCTTTTGGTCCCTGTGGAAATCTGTGGAAAGTGAGGGAGCAGCTTCTTTGGCAGGTACTGAAGGGTGAAGCCAGAATCCAATGGCAGAGAGCTGAAGCATGGGCAGGAAGGGAATGACCCTGAGAGAGCAACTCAAGCCCATGTTGGTAGGTGATAACGAAAACATTCATTCAATTGTTAGAGACTGAGGTGGGCAATCTAGGCAGCGTGGAATTTTCCTCAGCTTGAGAACCCTAAAGACGCAGTGGCTCATGTTGTTGTGTAGAACCAGCAACAGGACAGTCAAGAACACCCCAGTTCTCCACTTTGTTTTCGTGTCTGTGCTAAAAGTCTAGGTTTAAACCTAAAATCCATTTTGTGAATAATGGGTATTGGAAGTAAAGAGAAGGGTTCAGAACCACAAACCAACCATCCTTCCAGGATGTCCTGCTTCCTGTCATCTGCAACTCTATTGATTCAAAATAGCAAACTCTCAATGGTTCCTCTGGATTCAGGGTGTCAGCCAACATTCATCCATAGTGAGGGTTTGCTTTTTTAAGGTAAAATGGTTTATGTGTTAGTTATATGTTTGGTGCCAGACCAATAAAGGATCAGTGAGCTGTGTAGTTTAAAGGTTTAAGGGTCTGAAATGCTGATGTGTGCATTAAACCTTAGAAGATTTGAGTTATAAAGAAAGGCTGGATAGTCTGGGAACTGTTTCACTGGAGCATAGGAGGTTGAGAGGCGATCCGATACAAGTTTATAAAATAATGAGAGGTATAGGTAGAATTAATGGTCGTTACCTTTCAAGACTAGAGGGCTCATTTTTAAGGTGAGTGGAGAGAGATTTTAAAAAGACGTTAAGAGACATTTTTTTTTCCACAGAGGGTAGCTCACATGTGGAATGCATTTCCTGAGAAAGTGCTGGGTGCAGGTACAATTACAATATTTAAAAGACATTTGGATAGCTACATGAAGAGGAAAGATTTGAGTGATGTGGGCCAGGAGCAGGCAGGTGAGACTAGTTTAATTTGGGATTATATTCGGCATGCATTGATTGGACCAAACGGTCTGTTTCCATGCTGTATGACTCTATGACTCTAAACCACTATGATTCAAGTGTAGAACCAGTCTTGGATCTCAAAACAGTAAGAGATAACATTAAAGTCACCCTTATTATTTCGGTAACAGTCTATCATAGTGATGTGATCTGTACCTAGTTGCTGTCATGTAGTAAGCTACACTTTGATGAAGACAAGAAGCTCTTCTCATTAGACTGCAGGATGGTTTTCCTCTGGATCAATATGTTGAGGAACCAATCAGAGGACAGTCCATCCTAGATTGGGTATCGTGCAATGAGAAAGGAACAATTGGAAATCGAGCTGTGTGAGACCCTTTTTAAAACCCCCTCACACACACATATACCAACAGACACAGACAAATGAAAAGCAGATAATTTATGGGTGGAGGGGAAAGTAAACTGGGAACCACAATCCTTTTCTTGCCAAAACTGTTTTTTGATCTCATTTCTTTAGATTCTTTCAATTGTTTGCAGGAGTTACAGGGCTATTAGTACACAACCTGCCCTTCCAGCAGTCAAAAGGTTTCTCTTTATATTGTTTATGTCTACAGGGATGTTCAGCTCCCCAAGAACCAATCAGAATGTTGTCATCAGGCCAATGATCTTTGGCATCCATAACTTAAGCTTCAACTTAAATTAAAATAATATGTATTCCTGTGAAAACTTTAGATGATTAGTTAGGATATAAGAAAAAGATAATGTAAATATAAAATACAAAGAGAATGACTAAAATGTTAATCAAGAAAAAAAAGTACTGCATGAAAGGATGTAGGAATGT
Source organism: Chiloscyllium punctatum (assembly GCF_047496795.1). NCBI lineage: Eukaryota > Metazoa > Chordata > Chondrichthyes > Orectolobiformes > Hemiscylliidae > Chiloscyllium > Chiloscyllium punctatum. Next base: position 33,369,466 of record NC_092743.1, read on the forward strand.
AAAAATGTATAGCAAGGGTTTCTTTTGGTATTTAAAAAGGAAAAGACTGAATACACTGTGGTCCTCTGGAGAGAGTAAATGGGAATTAAAAGTAGTTAATAAGAAATTGGTGGATGAAACAAACTAATATTTTACTTCTGTCTTTATTATCAGAACATACGAAATACATTCCAATAGTAGCTGTAAATCAGGTGGTAAAGGAGAAGGGGGAACTCGGTGAAATAACATTCACAAGGGCAGTAGGACCAAACAAAGTGATAGAGCTGTGGATCCTGGGATAAAGCTGATAAATCTTTGGGTCCAGATAGACTTTATCCCAGGATCTTAAAAGAGGTGGCTAATGAAATAGTAGATGCATTAGTGTAAATTTTCCAAAATTAGATTCAGGAAATGTTCTATCTGGAAAGTAGCAAATATAAGCCTTCTACACAAGAGTCAATGAGACAAAAACAGGAAATTAAGTCCTGGGGAAGGTGCTAGAATATGTCTTTGAAGAGATTATAGCTGTGCACTTACAAAAACTCAAAGTGATCAAGAATAGACAGCATGGTTTTGTCAAAGGGAAATCCTGTTCAATCAATTTATTGCATGTTTAAAAGGCATGACAAGAGTTGCTGATAAAAAGGGGACCTGTCAATAGACAGATGGCATTTGACAAGGTGCCACATGAAAGATTATTGTAGTTAATTAGTCATGCCTGACAATTTTCTAGAATTCTTTGAGGAAGTAACTAGCAGGTTAGACCAAGGAGAGCCAATGGATGTTATCCACCTGGACTTCAAGAAGGCCTTTGACAAGGTGCCGCACAGGAGGCTGTTGAGTAAGATAGGGGCCCATAGTGTTCGAGGCAAGATGCTAGAAACTTGACTGTCTGGCATAAAGCAGAGAGTGGGATAAAAGAGTCCTTCTCAGGATGGCAGCTGGTAACATGTGGTGTTCCACAAGGCTCAGTGTTGGGACGACAACTTTTCATTTTCTATATTAACAAACTGAGGGCATGCTACCTAAGCTTTAAAACAATACAAAGATAGGTAAAGGGACAGGTAGCATTGAGGATGTGGGGAGGCTGCAGAAAGATTTGGACAGGTTAGGTGAGTGGGCAAAGAAATGATAAATTGAGTATAATGTGGAAAAGTGTGAGGTTATGCAATTTGATAGAAAGCATAGAGGCAAAGACTATTTTCTAAATGGAGAGAAAATTCAGAAGTCTGAACTGCAGAGAGACTTGAGAGTTCTAGTCCAGGATTTTCTCAAAGTAAACTTACAGGTGGAGTCAATAGTAAGGAAACCAAATGCAATGGTGGCATCTAGTTTGAGGTGGCATGGTGGCTCAGTGGTTAGCACTGCTGCCTCACAGCACCAGGGTCCCAGGTTTGATTCCAACCTTGGGCCACTGTCTATGTGGAGTTTGCACATTCTCCCCGTGTCTACGTGGGTTTTCTCCGGGTGCTCCAGTTTCCTCCCACAGTCCAAAGATGTGCAGGTCAAGTGAATTGGCGATGCTAAATTGCCCATGGTGTTAGGTGCATTAGCCAGAGGGAAATGGGTCTGGGTGGGTTACTCTTCAGAGGGTCAGTGTGGACTTGTTGGGCCAAAGGGCCTGTTTCCACACTGTAGGGAATCTAATCTAAAAGCAGGGATATATTTCTAAGGCTCTGATCAGGCCACATTTTGAGGATTGTGCACAGTTTTGGGCCCCATATCTCAGGAAGGATGTACTGTCCTTGGCGCATGTTCAGAGGAGATTCATGAGAATGATCCCAGGAATGAAAAGCTTAACATATGAGCAATGTATGAGGACTCTGGGTCTGTACTGAATGGAAGTTAGAAGGATGAGGGGGAATCTAATTGAAACTTACAGAATACTGAATGACCTGGACAGAGTACATGTTGGCATCATTGGTCAGAGAGACTAGGACTCAAGGGCACAGTCTTAGAGTAAAGAGAAGACCTTTTAGAACAGAGATAAGAAGAAACCTCTTCAGCCAGACAGTGGTGAATCTATGGAATTATTGACACAGAAGGCTTGGAGACCAGGTCATTGAGTATATGTAAGACAGAGATAGATATGTTCTTGAGTATCAAGGGGATCAAGGGTTATGGGGAGAAAATGGGAGATTGGGGTTGAGAAACTTATCAGCCTTGATTGAATGGGGGAGCAGCCTTAATGGGCTAAATGACCTAATTTCTGCTCCTACGTCTTATGATTTAAAAAAAAACTTCTCATCCAGATGTGACATATAAAATGAATTGAAGATTGGCTGACAGAAAAGAGAGAGTGTGAATTAATATCTGAGGGGAACAAAAGCATTGTAGCTATATTTGAAGATGATATCAAGTTAAGCTGATCTACTCTCAGCTTCAACTCCGTTTTCATGCAAACTCATAATCCTGAACTCCCTAAAATTTCAATAAGTTATCCATCTCCTCTTTCAATAATTTCAGTGATCAAGTCTGTATAGCTCTCTGGGCTTGAAAATTCCAGACACTCAATACTCTCCTGGAGAAGAAATCCTTTTGCATCTCAGTTTTAAATAAATGTCTCCTTATTCTGTAATTCCATCCCATGGTTTGTGAATCGTACACTTGTGGAAACATTCTGTCAACATCAACACAATGAAGTCTCCTCAGAATCTTATATGTTTCAAAGATAAGCAAAGAAAGGAATTTAATATAAAAGTAAGTTAATTGTGCTTCAGTTTTGCAGGATATAGTGGGACCACATCTTGAATACTACTTGCAGATTTAGAGTCATTACTTAAGGAAGAGTAAAAATGCATAGGAAGTAGTTGAGACAAGGTTTACGAGAGAGATACCTGGAGTGAGTGGGTTTCTTATCAAGCTGGGTTGGGAGGCTGGGCTTGTTTCCACTGGCATTTAGACAAATGAAGGGTTATTCGATTGAAGTTTATAAGATCCTGAATGATCTTGGCAAGGTGGACAGGTTTGTTCCTCTCGAGAATGTGGTGCTAGAAAAGCACAGTAGGTGAGGCAGCATCTGAGGAGCAGGAAAATCGATATTTTGGGCAAAAACACTTCATCAGGTTTCCTAATGAAGGGCTTTTGCCCGAAACACTGATTTTCTCACTCCTCAGATGCTGCCTGACCTACTGTGCTTTTCCAGCACCACACTCTCAACTCTAATCTCCAGCATCTGCAGTGCTCACTTTTGCCTAGGTTTGTTACTCTTATGAGTGACTCCAGAACTAAGAGGATATCATTTCCATTTCTGATGATTGGTAACTTCAGGTTATTAATGAGTAATTCTGAATTTGCTTGATTCCAGGACTGATTACATTGAGGAAAAGTCAGGCTGTGTTTGGTGTACACGTGTCTTTATCATGTGACTGCAAGTAAGGTACATGGGTGCAATGTGACTGAATGTTGCTCCTGAGGGACTGCCTGGTAGCTCTAGTCATTTTGCTTCTTCCTCTTCTAAGGAAACTCTGTGCTGTGTGCCTTGATTCACCTGAAGGTGCAAGCCTTGCTGCTGTTCAACATTGTGCAGAGCACAGCTCACTATGATCAGTTTGGAAACTCTGGTTTCTGCATACTGAAGGGTGCCTCCATATTCATTAAGTCATCGGCATAACAATTGCTTGCTGAATGTCACATCATCAAATGGTTTTGATTATGGAAATTCTGGTTCTCAATTTCTCAGGTGCCAAGAGATGTGATTTAACTGGGCTTCCCTGGTCTCCAAATAGCCAGATAACATGAACAGTTCAGGGAGAGCTGAATAATGCAGGACAGAAATATATTGGCAGCTTCATGGGGATATTATGGAAAGCTGCATAATCATCTTTTTTTTCTGGGTTCACTCCAGTAATGAGTTGAAGTAATGGAGGACCTTTCAACTTAGTAATGTTCCTGTGATCTGAGAGATTTGAGATGCCTTAGTGAGTGCTACTGATGGTACTTTGTGCCTATGGTAAGCCAGCCAGAGGTGCAAATCCAAGTGCCTGGTCATTCCAGCTTGCATCATTGATAGCAAAATATGTATAACTGCTGGCCTTGGAAAACATGATATATTACTCACCTCTTTGAAATATTTGTAGGCAGACAAAAAAAACTGCAGATTCCTGGAAGAAACTAAGACACAGACATTGAAGGCAATGGTTGCTCTGACAGATAATAGCACATAAAACATGAGGTCAGCTTCACACAGGCTTTAAATGACCATCACATGAGACTCTGAGTGTCCAGAAACACTGGTGTTCTGGAATGTCAAACCCTCTCATTCACTGCCTGTAACCTTGTGATGCAAATAAGGTCCTGTGAGCTGCACTTCTCTGCTCATTGTTATGGGGCCAAAGGTCTGTGAGGAGTTCCTTTTGAAGCTGGTGCAATTGGTGATGCTCCTGTTGTTGGTCCTATCAGACATCCAGGCTAAAATGGCACACATATACACATTGACCCGACACATCACTGAGTGGCAATAAGTTATACAAACCTTCTAACCAATGAAAGTAAGCTCCAAAAAACTAACTATATAGAAAGGAGTTAAAGCAAACTTTCAGAACAAATGCTATGAACAGAAGTATTCTGTACAAAGAGGCAAGAAAGCCTCAATGAGATTTCAGCATATGTGAGAATCTTTACCGAGCATTTCTTTAACCCTCTCAAATACTGTTATCGTTTTGCTTCGCTCTCACTGGCAAGTTCCAGGAAGCCCACATACTCTTGATTGAAGTTGAAATTCCCTTTTGTAGAAAGCCCCTAATGACTTATTCAAATATTTAAATTTGCAAGCCATCTCCTCCAAGGGTCCATGTAGCTGACCATGGTGTAGTTAAATGTGAGATCTGCAAACTTGGTGCCATTTCCCTGATGTGCTGTCAAATTCAATGCTTTTACCACCTTCCAACCCAAACTCCGTCTGTCTTGAAAGTTAAAACTCCCCTTCGATGTTTTGTTTAATTTAGAAAGTAATATAATTTTATGAACTTACCTCTCCCATAATGCAAACATATTTGAAGACCATCAGAGGATTCAATGTCATTTCAGAGGCTGACCTAGAGGCCTACAGTTTAATAACATACGCTTTGGCGAAAATCCAAGGCCTAATTCACAAACTGCTGGATTTGCATTCTGTCTACAATATTAATACCATCAGTTATCTACTTCTAAAGCTCATTGCTAGGGCACAGACAATGAGGACCTTTTAATGGTTTACCCCAGGCCCCCACTCTGATCTGAGTGCCATCACCATTTCCCCTTTGAAATTAATAATGTAAAAAAAAACAAACAGAGAACAATAAGTGAAATAATGTAGATGGATATCTTTGCACAGTGCAGGTCAAATTATATGACACCAGTCTTGTGTGTATGTTTTAATTTATGCTCATGGATTTTCAATTTATTCCAAACACATGCAGCATTCTGCCTGTGGAGGACAGCTACTGTGATGAGAAGAATGTATCCATATTTAATCAACAACCTGTGATCTACTTGCTCGGCTGGACATTTTAGGACCTGGCTGGAATCAAACTAAATTATCTTGTGCTAGGGTTGTGTGTTCTGTAACCAGAATGTAGGTAATGGTGTCTTCACGTCAGTGATGTGACCAAGTTCGAACTGTGCAAAAGTCCAATGCTTCTTGCCCACAGAAAAGACAGTAGAGGAAACAAATTACAGAGGAAGGCACAGAGTCTAACAGGGTTTTAAAGTGTGCATTCCATGTTTATCAAGACACCCTGCAATCTGAATACTGTGTGTGATTAAAAGGTAGGAAATGTTGTAATTGAGTTAATTGAGGCATTGCGTCAATTAGATTCAAAAGAAGGAATTGCACATTGGCTGACCTTGAACTTACCCCAGCAACAAGATTATTATAATTAATACACATAAGCTACACTTAAACTTTTTTTTAAAAATGTGTTCTATAGGACAAATGTATTAATCTGGCAAATTAGCAAGGAGATCTTACAGACTGGGAGTTTCCCAGTGCCATGGAGCAGATTTGGAGCCAGGTAGTGTGATAATTTAGAACACAGCACATTGATCTCCCATGTGTTCTTGGTGTGACTTTCCCATGACAGTCAAATCTGCTTCCCACTCATAAGAGGTGGTCTGGCAGTTAAAATAATTAAAGCCCTGTACAGAGCGAGTCAAAATTAGTCAGCATCACATAGGCCAACAACAGTAGACAAACAGGAGACAGGGAGAACACAGCAAGCCAAGCAGTATCAAGAGATGGAGAAGTCAATGTTTCATATATAACCCTCCTTCAAGAGGTGGGGGTAGGGGGAACTACAAATAAAAAGAGAGAGGGTGAGGGTGGGGTTTGGGGTGGGGAGAGTAGAACAATGATGAGGTAGTAGACACAGGTAGTGGGTACTACGTGGTTGGTCGATGGGAGAGATGAGTCCAGTTGCCATCAGATATGCCAACCACTGCCTTGGAGCTCGATAATGCTTTGGAAGCAGATTCACACTTGGACATCTGATCAGTAGAACAACTGATGCCTTTTAATCATTTACCAGCAGTAAATGTCTATGTCCAAGTATCCCCAATCAAGAGGTATGCTATTTCAAGCAGCTCACAGAGACTGATGTCTCACTTATTATTGTAAATACTTGTAGTAATCCTATTCTATTGAAGGTGACTCCACCATGATGCTGATGCTGCTGTTGTGTCCCCATCAAACTCTTGTGGTCAGGTGTCCAGCAAGAGAAATGGCTATGAGACTGGTTAAGAGCCACAGACAAGCATACTGGGAACTTTGGTCAAGCTAGGTTAACCTCTGACCTTGGTTAAATGGCAGTGAGGACATGTTGGGACCTATCCTGTGAGCTGTGACTTGCAGTTTCCTGTGTTGACCAAATAAGAGAGGTGAGAGTGGTGCTGGAAAAGCACAGCAGGTCAGGCAGCATCTGAGAAACAGGAAAATCAATGTTTCGGGCAAAAGCCCTTCATCAGGAATAGAGGCAGGAACCTCCAGGGTAGAGAGATAAATGGGGGGAGCTGGGGAGAAGGTAGCAAAGAGTACAATAGGTGAATGGGGATGGGAATGGAGGTGATAGGTCAGAGGGGAGGGTGGAACGGAGAGGTGGGAAGGGAGATTGGCCAGTAGGACAGATCATGAGGACAGGGCTGAGCTGGAAGGTTGGAACTGGGGTAAGGTGGGGGGGAGGGGAAATGAGGAAACTGGTGAAGTCCACATTGATGCCATGGGGTTGAAGTGTTCTGAGGCGGAAGATGCGGCGTTCTTCCTCCAGGCGTTGGGTGGTAAGGGAGTGGCGGTGGAAGAGGCCCAGGACCTGCATGTCCTCGGCAGAGTGGGAGGGAGAAACTGAAATGTTGGGCCACGGGGCGGTGGGACAATAGCGGTTTAGTTATTTAGGTAGGTGGTGGCATAATGGATAAGTCATTAGACTAGTAAACTAGAGCCTCTTGATAATGTCCTGGGGTCATAGGTTCAAATCCCATAATGGCAAATAATGAAATTTGAATCCAATAGAAGAAATAAAGTATTGGAATTAAAAGCTAGCTTACTGGTGATCACGTAACCACTCTTTTCGCAGCAGAGAGCGGCGGGAGCTGGGCGGAAGTTCAGACGGAGCGCAAAGCCGGTCGGGAAGGTAAGTGATTGTTATTAGAGTGGGTGTGTTCTAAACCCCAGGTCCTACAAAGTAGGGTCTCCCTCCCTCCCTCCTCCTCTAACCTTAATTAAGAGTCCACAGACTTGCCATAGGAAGAGGGTCTAAGGAAGTTTAGATCGAAGAGTGAGGCTTCAGCTCAGGAATCTTGATAAGGAGGTTGAGTAAGAGACTATGCCACAGTTGAAGAGGGTGAAGACATGACTGCTCAGCTGGTTCAGTGCGCTACGTGTTTGATGTGGCAGGTCAACGACTCTGGTGTGTCTGGCTCGTATATGTGTGGAAAGTGTGCGCACATTCAGCAATTGACCGAGCATATTGCAGCACTGACGAAAGAACTCGAGGACCTTAGGCTCATCCGAGAGAACGAGATCTTTCTGGACAAGACCTTCAGTGATGTTATTACACCAATCATGCCAGAAGAGAGCAGAAGAGTGCAGACGATGAGGAAGGCAGAGAGGAGACAGGTGCAAGAGACGCCGGGAGAAGTACCTGTCAGGAACAAGTTGAAGCTTTTGGAAACAGTAGAGTCTGATGACACTGCCAGTTCGCAAGGCGGCCATGTTTGTCAATCAAAAGTTGCCGCAGAAGCAGAGCGGAAGAGTCGGACATCGCACAGAGCTATGGTAATAGGGGACTCCATCGTGAGAGGAACTGACCGGGGTTTTTGTGGCAGCAGACGGGATTTAAGGATGGTGTGTTGCCTTCCTGGTGCTAGAGTGAAAGACATCGTGGACAGAGTGCAGGACATCCTCAAGGACGAAGGTGAAGAGCCCGAGGTGGTGGTACACGTCGGCACAAATGATGTCGGGAAGAAGAGGAGGAACATACTACAGCGAGACTTCGGAGAACTAGGAAGAAGGCTAAAAAGCGGGACGTCCAAGGTGGTTATCTCCAGTTTGCTTCCAGTTCCTCGGGCTAGTGTGGCCAGAAACAGGGAGATAATGGACTTGAACGTGTGGTTGGGGAACTGGTGCAGGAAGCAAGGTTTCAAGTTCTTGGATCACTGGGGTATATTTTATGGTAACCATAAATTCTACAAGAGAGACGGCTTGCACCTTAATAGATCAGGGATCAGCATTCTGGCAGGCAGGTTTTCTGCTGCAACACCGCTACATTTAAACTAAGTAGCGGGGGGGAGGGGACAAGCTGGATATTTAAAAAGGAAATTGAAGGGGTAGTTAGAACAAGAGAAGTCAAGAAAGACAACTGTATCAAGGAGGCAGAAAACTGGAAAAGGCATCATGCTGTAAAGTTGAGTGAAATAAGGGTTGAGGGGAAGGGTGAGAGCAGTAACAAATTAAAAATTCTATATATGAATGCACGAAGCATTAGACACAAGGTGGATGAGCTTGAGGCTCTTTTGGAAATTGGCAGATACGATATTGTGGGGATAACTGAGATGTGGCTTCATGGGGACAGGGCCTGGGAAATGAATATTCAAGGCTACATGTGCTATCGTAAGGACAGACTGACGGGCAGAGGGGGTGGGGTGGCCTTGTTGGTAAGGGAGGATATTCAGTCCCTTGCGCGGGGGGACCTAGAGTCAGGGGATGTAGAGTCAGTGTGGATAGAGCTTCGAAACACTAAGGGTAAAAAGACCCTCATGGGAGTCATCTACAGGCCCCTCAAACAGTAGTCTGGATGTCAGATGTAAGTTGAATCAGGAGCTGAAATTGGCTTGTCGCAAAGATGTTACTACAGTTGTTATGGGGGATTTTAACATGCAGGTAGACTGGGAGAATCAGGATGGTATCGGGCCTCAAGAAAGAGACTTTGTGGAGTGCCTCAGAGATGGATTTTTAGAGCAGCTGGTGCTGGAGCCGACCAGGGATAAGGCGATTCTGGATCTGGTATTGTGTAACGAACCAGAATTGGTCAGTGACCTCGAAGTGAAGGAGCCATTGGGAAGTAGTGACCATAATACAATAAGCTTCAATCTGCAATTTGAGAGGGAGCGGGTACAATCGGAAGTGACAATATTTCAGTAAAAAAGGGAAATATGGAGCTATGAGGGAGCAACTGGCCAAAGTTCAATGGTGCAATACCTTAACAGGGAAGACCGTGGAGGAACAATGGCGGATATTTCTGTGTATAATGCAGAAGTTGCAGGATCAGTTCATTCCTAAAAGGAAGAAAGATCCCAGGAGGAGACATGGGCGGCCGTGGCTGACGAGGGAAGTAAAGAAACATATAAAGTTAAAAGAGAAAAAGTATAAGTTAGCGAAGATAAGTGGGAAAACTGAGGACTGGGAAGCTTTTAAGGAACAACAGAGGATTAGTAAGAAGAAAATACGCAGAGAAAAAATGAGGTACGAAGGTAAACTGGCCAAGAATTAAAGGAGGATAGTAAAAGCTTCTTTCGGTATGTCCAAGGCAAAAAAATGGTTAGGACAAAAATTGGGCCCTTGAAGACAGAAACAGGGGAATATAGTACTGGGAACAAAGAAATGGCAGAGGAATTAAATGGGTACTTCAGATCTGTGTTCACTGGGGAAGACACAAGCAATCTCCCTGAGGTAACAGTGGCTGAAGGACCTGAACTTAAGGGAATTTATATTTGCCAGGATTTGGTGTTGGAGAGACTGTTAGGTCTGAAGGTTGATAAGTCTCCGGGACCTGATGACCTGCATCCCAGGGTACTGAAGGAGGTGGCTCGGGAAATCGTGGATGCGCTGGTGATTATTTTCCAGAGTTCAATAGAATCGGGGTCGGTTCCTGAGGATTGGAGGGCGGCTAATGTTGTGCCACTTTTTAAGAAGGGTGGGCGGGAGAAAGCAGGAAATTATAGACCAGTTAGTCTGACCTCAGTGGTGGGAAAGATGCAGGAGTCTATTATAAAGGATGAAATTACGGCACATCTGGATAATAGTAACAGGATAGGACAGAGTCAGCATGGCTTTATGAAGGGGAAATCATGCTTGACTAATCTTCTTGAATTTTTTGAGGATGTAACTCGGAAGATGGACGAGGGAGATCCAGTGGATGTAGTGCATCTGGACTTTCAGAAAGCTTTTGATAAAGTCCCACACAAGAGGTTAGTGAGTAAAATTAGGGCGCACGGTATTGGGGGCAAAGTACTAGATTGGATAGAGAATTGGTTGGCTAATAGGAAACAAAGGGTAGTGGTTAACGGCTCCATTTCGGAATGGCAGGCAGTGACCAGTGGGGTACCGCAGGGATCCGTGCTGGGACTGCAGCTTTTTACAATATATGTAAATGATATAGAAGATGGTATCAGCAATAACATTATCAAATTTGCTGATGATACAAAGCTGGGTGGTAGGGTGAAATGTGATGAGGATGTTAGGAGATTACAGGGTGACCTGGACAAGTTAGGTGAGTGGGCAGATGCATAGCAGATGCAGTTTAATGTGGATAAATGTCTGGTTATCCACTTTGGTGGCAAGAACAGGAAGGCAGATTACTACCTGAATGGTATCAAATTAGGTAAAGGGGCTGTTCAGAGAGATCTGGGTGTTCTTGTCCACCAGTCAATGAAGGCAAGCATGCAGGTACAGCAGGTCGTGAAGAAGGCTAATAGCATGCTGGCCTTCATAACAAGAGGAATTGAGTATAGAAGCAAAGAGGTGCTTCTGCAGCTGTACAGGGCCCTGGTGAGACCACACCTGGAGTACTGTGTACAGTTCTGATCTCCAAATTTGAGGAAAGACATTCTGGCTATTGAGGGAGTGCAGCATAGGTTCACGAGGTCAATTCCTGGAATGGCAGGATTGCCTTACACGGAAAGACTGAAGCGACTGGGCTTGTATACCCTTGAGTTTAGAAGACTGAGAGGGGATCTGATTGAAACGTATAGGATTATGAAAGGATTGGACACTCTGGCAGGAGGAAACATATTTCCGCTGATGGGGGAGTGCCGAACCAGAGGACACAACTTAAAAATATGGGGTAGACCATTTAGGACAGAGATGAGGAGAAACTACTTCACCCAGAGAGTGGTGGCTGTGTGGAATGCTCTGCCACAGAGGGCAGTGGAGGCCCAGTCTCTGGATTCATTTAAGAAAGAGTTGGATAGAGCTCTCAAAAATAGTGGAGTCAAGGGTTATGGAGATAAGGCTGGAACAGGATACTGATTGGGAATGATCAGCCATGATCATATTGAATGGCGGTGCAGGCTCGAAGGGCTGAATGGCCTACTCCTGCATCTATTGTCTATTGCCTATTGTCTATTGTCTATCTGGTTCACAAATGTCCTTTGGGAAAGGAACTCTGCCTCTGTCCTCAATGTGACTTCAGATCAACAGTAACATGGTTGAGTCTTAAACTACTTCTGAAATGGCCCAGCAAGCCACTCAGTCAAAGATAATTGACAATGGGCGGCAAATGCTGGCCTATCAAATGATGCCAACATCCCACAAATGATAAAGAACAAACGTTGTTAATTCTCTGATCCACTCACCTATCAGGTTTTGCCCAGTTTATGGGATATTTGTATCCGAGCTATGAAGCAGAATGGGTCAACAGTTTGAATCCTGATGAAGGCCACCATCTGAAATAAAAATGTAACTTCCTTTAAGTGACACTGGTCAACATATGTTCATGGAACTCCTGAAATTTCTATTTAATTTCACATTTGTGGCATTTTCATTGGGCAGAATTTAATCCCCTCTCTTGAGCTGAGTGTGGTGGCACACAGATTTTTCCTGCTGGCAAATCAACTGAGAAGATGGCAGATAGGTGGACTTCACCATTTTCCTGCCTCTACCCCAAAGAAGACCCAGATCCAAATGAGGACTACTAAAGTAGTCCAACTTGGGGGCCTTATTCCACAACCACTCATCCAGTGGGCAGAGAGAGGCTTCACCAAACTGCAAGCCAAAAGGTCGGACACTGTTAGGTTTCTGTGAGGGGATTCCTTCTTCAAAGGCACTCAGTTCTTACTCTAGCGAGTCGCCATTGGAGGTTGGGGGTATGATTGGCGCTGCTGAGACCCAGCTCCTTGCCCTTGCTACCAACAGTTGTTTGACATATTAGCCCACAATGCTGCTATTTAGAAAGATGGTGCCACTATCCCCTTCAAATGTACAAGACTACAGGGCTTTCTAAGTTTATGTGGTCGAGAAAGATCAATTCCTGGTCTACCTAGAAGAGTCCCATGTGTGCTTTTGTGGTAAATAATGGACTTTCAAAGATGATGTGGCTGCAAGGAATGCTGGTATTTCAGCAGATATCCAGTGAGTAGCAAATTGTTGAGAAACAATTGCAGGTGGAATTGGATGTGAGGGTTACTATGAGGTGGGTTCGTTAGTTAATGAGACATATTTAGTAAGATACAGTGAGAAATCTCTAAATAAACCCAATGGGACTCATAATCGGCTAAAACTAAACAAAAAAACATAAAAAAAACTAAGTGTGCAGAAAAACAATAGTCATGGTAAACAAAATTCTAAAGATCAGAAGTCCAGATTTTACAAAAAATCTAATCCTATGTCTCAATCTTGTGGGTATTCAGGACAAAATGCCTTAGTCATTGTTTTGAGAATTTAGGCATCTCACCAAAGCTTCCGTAATTTGTGGATAATGGGAAACAGGAATTCGAATGATGCTGTCCAGAAAAAAAATTAGACTTCAGTTTAGAACATTGATCAGGTTCAGTTAGTAACAACTCAGGGGATAGAATCAAATCTACAGAAGGTAACTAATTATATAAGTTTTCAAAGGGCAAGATTTCCTATTGGCTTTCAAAATACCAGTAATTTGGATCATAAGGCAGGATTTGGAATTAGAAGAAACAGTCTCGATACACCTAAATACTATACCGAAACAATAAGTCTTTCTGTGCTGAATTGAATCCTAACAAATGTAATAAGCCCCAAATTCTGAAAGGCAGACAGATCAAAATAACATTTTTTCATCTTCTTCCTACACAAGCCAACTTATAGCCTCAACCAACACTCACTCGCACAGGAGTTCTGAGGAAGGGTCACCAGACCCAAAACTTTCAACTCTGATTTCTCTCCACAGATACTGCCAGACCTGCTGAGCTTTTCCATCAATCTCAGTTTTTGTTTCCAACTTATAGACTCTCAGATTGTGGATGCCAATTAATGCCAATAAGGAAAAGTAAATGTGGCTTAGTGGTTGGCATCTCCTAGGCACTAAATTAAGATTAATGAAATTTAATTTGTAATGAAATCCTTGGAAGCACTTAACTAATTGTAACTTCACTTCTAACATTGCAACAATTGCTGCTAAAACTGAAATTGGTGATTTGGTAATGGGAAAAAAAACATTCAGGATTTAAACTCTATTTGCTCTAATTGTGAGTATCTGAACAGGTTGATTTTAGAAAAAAATAAAGATTGCAACTCCCATACAGCATTGACAGTGAAGATACACTTTTCAATCTGTCAGTGAAACACTGACCTTTCTGTGACCTACTGGATGTGCTGATCCAGTCGAGTGTGTCAGCAAAATAGCACAATGACAGTATCCTGCTGGAGCTTGGAATTGGTTGAGTGTCAAATTCCCAGATTTGTCTGCAGTTTGCCACATTGCACACAACAGAAAGATTTCTGAAAAATCCTCCCTGCCTGTATTATTTCTTGCTAAGAACACCCAATTACTCTTTTTTTAAAAAAGTATTCATTCTTTAGCTATTGGTCTTGTTGGCTAGTCCAGCATTTATTGTCTATTATAATTGCACATTATTTTCTATTATAATTAGGAATCACCCATACTTCTCGAGTCTGGAATTATATGTAGACCACACTGGGTAAGCATAGCAGCTTTCTTTTCCTAAAGGGCATGAGTGACCAGATTGTTATTACAACAATCAATATGGCCACAATTCTTCTGCTTTCTGTTCCAAACCTTTTATTATTGAATTCAGATTTCATCATCTGTCAAACCATTTTCCAGGACATGGGGTCTGGACTACTAGCCCAGTGACATTACCTAGGAGACAGTGAGGTCAGCAGATGCTGGAGATCAGAGTTGAGAGTGTGTTGCTGGAAAAGCACAGCAGGGCAGGCAGCGTCTGAGGGGCAGGAAAGTTGATGTTTTGGGCCGGAGCCCTTCATCAGGAATGAGGCCTGATGACATTACCTGCCTCCTTTCAATATTTTTGTTGCCTCTTCATGCTGTTATTCAGTTGGTCAAATGTTGCAAATTTCCATTGTCATTCAAATTATACACTTTTCTTGACAATTCCTATTGAAAATGACCAGATTGCTATTTGAAGAATGATGTTAAGATTCTTTAAAATGTGGTGTGATGGTGATGGTGCAGGCAAAACTATCTTCTGAGGCACTCCCAATTTTCTAAGTAATTCAGCAGGAACTCCTGAAATTTCTATTTAATTTCACATTTGTGGCATTTTCGTTGGGCAGAATTTAACCCCCTCTCTTGAGCTGAGTGTGGTGGCACACAGACTTTTTCTGAAACATTGGAATACACATTTGCCCTCCTGCCGAGCTCCAGCAGAGAATGAGCACCTCTGAATACTTCTTGGCCTAAAAGTGCTTGAATATTGAGTGCCTTTTAGAAGGAAGTTCCAGTTTGTATATTTTCGCTTTACTGATGGTAATACCACTTCTTAGAAAGAACAACTTATGAAAAGGCTTCCAGTTTAATAACCATCGAATCTCTTTAAAACAAAATGTCAGTGCAAATAAAATTTTAGTCATTGGTACTGGATGGGGCCAGTGAATGCAGCGAGTCTCCATTAATGAGATGCATTCAATGAATTCACGTCAGATTTAATTTCCCAGTCATTATGTCATAATCAGTGTAAATGATCAATGAAAGAGAAATTATAATCAGGAGAATATTAACCCAACACAAGTAAAATGATAAGATCCTTGTACTTGCTCTTGCATCCACTGGTAATAGATAGATTATTAGCGGCTAAGAGCAATACTGTTAAAATAATGACTTTGGTAATCCAAAAAATGAAGTATGGGGAGATTGAATTGTGGGATGTGGGATTAGCTACACGATTCCTCAAAGAGATCTGAAACAGGCCTCAGGAACAAATATTGGAAGTTCAGGTAAAAAAGACAGAATGATTATTGCACAGGAGAAAGCCATTCAGCCCATTGTGTTGTCACTAACTTTATAGTTAAACAATGGACCTTGTGTCAATCATCTGCCTTCTCCCATGACCTTGCCCATTCTTCTTTCCATGGAACAATCCAGTTCCCTCTTGACTGAACCTTCTCCCAGCATACACTCAGGCAGCACATTCCAGATTCTCACACACTGATTGATAAAGTTCATCCCTGCTGCCTCCACTGTTTTGTTCACTAGTTACTTTAACAGCTGTGTCCTATTTTTATTGATCATTTCACCAATGGGAACAGCTTGTTCCTATCTCAGTTATTCAGTACATCAGGACGTTAGCGGGGTGCCAACTCGTATCACATTCATCTGGACTCTATCTGGAGAATTATAAGATTATGACCATCATCTCTCTGTGCTTTTCTTACTAAAATGAATGACTTCACACTTCATTGAATGGAATTTCATTTGCCAATTCTCCACTAAGTTGCACATGTCTTTTTGGAGTTGTTTTTGTATTCTTTCAAGGATTAAGGCTTTGCTGGCAAAGCCAACATTTGAGCCCATCTCTAATTGACGCAAAAATGAGGCTACTAGACCATTTCAAGGGCAGTTAAGAGTCAGAATCTACATTATTCTGATCACAGATCACAGTGTTCCCAAGGACCATGTCACCTTGACTGCAGTTAGATGAAGAAATCTCAGGAGTCCTGCTCCACCAGTACCTTTCCACTTATTTATAAATTCAGCATATTATGAACAAGAAATTCAGGCAGGCAGGCAGGCAATGTGTGTTCAGAAGTCCAAAACAGATCATGGTTGAGTAGATCTTGAGTTGGTTTGCAGATTGAGTGCATGAACCTGGCAACAGAACATATTGCTTATGCATCATAACAGCTATTTCAGAGCCTTGGTTTGCAACTGCCAGAGGGATGAGCTGTTAATGCCATTGTCAGGTTTCTCAGATCGCCAGAATTCTTACAGTCATTGCTGAAAGCTACCAGAAAAAAGGGAGGACTGCAGATGCTGGACATCAGAATCAAGAGTGTGGTGCTGGAAAAGCACACTGGTTAGGCAGCATCCAAGGAGCAGGAGAATCAATGTTTTGACCATAAGCTCTTCATCCTGATGAAGAGTTTATGCTTGAAACATTGAAAGCTACCTCCCAAAACATAGTTACAAAAACATCAATTCCCCTAATATCGTCTTGAAAGGGGCCCTCTTATTCTTAAACTACGTCCCCTTGTCCTAGTTTCCACCACAACAGGAAACATTCTACAGTATCCACCGTATCTAGTCCTCACAGGATTTAATTATTTCAATAATATCACTTCTCAATCTTCTAAACTCCAATGCAAATAGACCCAACTCATTCACATAAGAATAATTCCCTTATCCTAGCAATGAGTCAAGTGAACCTTCTCTGAAATGCTTCAAATACATTTACATCCTTTTTTAAGAATGGAGACCAAATTTATTCACGGTACTCCAGACATGGTCTCACCAAGACACTGTACAGTCACAATAAAACTTTCTTATATTAATCAAATGTGTTCCAAGCAAGTGAGTAGATAAAGGGTATGCAGAGTTAGTGGTGTTGGTGGTTGGATGGGTGACAGTAAATGAGGGACAATGTTGTAGGTAAAATCAAAACACAGAAACAAAAACAAAATTCACCTAATCTTTATCTTGAAAGGGGGAACCTCTTATTCTGAAACTATGTTACCTTGTTCTAGTCTCCGCAACACTATCTGCAGGTAAATGTGAAAGTGATAGAGCATAATGTTTGGTGGGAGGTGGAAGCAATAGCGGTAATACAGTGAGTGTAAATTATTGGAGAGAAGATGTGGCACTTACACTGATGGAATGGAAAAGGTAATTGATCTTCTTCCTGTAATGTTGGGCATTTTTCCAGATGCCTGAGACTGCAGTAATAGAGGTGACAATCTTAGACCAGGCTGGTATGGGTGTATCATGGCATCTACAGCTGGTCCCGGGAAGAGGAAGCCCTAAGCCTGCACCACCCTATCCAGCAGAACCTCCAGGTACCGACCCACAAAACAGTGTGCCAGTTTCACCTGCATCTGTGCTTTGTCTAGGCAAATGTCAGAATATGTATAGGGCAGCTCCAGATCAGCAATGCTCATTTAGGTGCAAAACAGACTTTTAAAAATAGAAAGGGCATTGGCAAGAGTTGCCAGTTAATTCCAAAATATTTGCTGAGAGACTAGTTGTTCTGGGAATGGCATAAGATGGGGCTGAAATTTGACGTGAAAGAAGCTATGGGATAAGATAGGTAGTTAATGAGATGAGTTTGGTAAGAAATGGTGAAAACACTTGCTAGGCCTCACAGCAAAATCCCCCCAATAAAACTTGTAACAACTTGCACTGATCCATAAAAAAGTAGGATTCAGCCAAGAGTTTCCAATGGTACATCTTGCAGCCTATTGTCTGCTGTATTGTCTTGACAATACCAATAATGATAGCCAAAGACAGATTGGCATAGGTCAGCAATCATAATATAAAATATGCATGCTGACCAGGGCAATTTATTGTAGACATATTTGAGTGCATCCTTGAGTGAATTTCCAAATCAATGTGTGTGATATGTTTGGCAGTGGTTGATTGCATCATTACTTGTCTTTTCTCCTGGTACATTTATTTCAATGTGCAAAGTGAAAGGACATTGTATCTTTACAAGTATCCAATTTTGCAGACAATTAGTGCTGTTCCTGCATCTGTGCGTATTTAATCTGGAAGATGGCAAAGACATCTGTTGGTAACATGCCAATGTTGTGCCATTGGCTTTCTTCAATAGTCACCAGTATCAATGTTTACTTGTTTTGTAGATTAATGATGTGGTTATCTTTTGGCCATATAGCCTAGTTAGACATATTATGCAGGTTATTTTGATGATGTTTATTATATGTTCTTGGTTGATTAGAATGTGATACTTTGTCTAGCATCTGATTTCACACTTTTGTGACATTGAACCACTTGTTCCAGCCATTGCTTTCTACAGTGATACTTCCAGTGGTGCGTTGCACATATCATTATATGTTGGGCATTGTCTGGGTATGTTTATGAGGCCACAGAGCTTGCATTGTTTACTAGACTTGCTTTTATTGCCTATAACGCTGACAGTGGAAGAATTATATATAACTGGACATAGGTTTGCTCACTGAGCTGTAAGGTTCATTTTCAGACGTTTCATCACCATACTAGGTAACTAATGAGCCTCCGGATGAAGCACTGGTGGTGGAGCCTGCTATCTATTTATATGTTTGGTTTCCTTAGGTTGGCGGCAACATTTCCTGTGGTTACATCATTTCCTATGGGTGATGTCATTTCCTGTTCTTTTTCTCAGGAGGTGGTAAATGGGATCCAAGTCAATGCATTTATTGATAGAGTTCTGGTTGGAATGCTATGCTTTTAGGAATTCTCATGCGTGTCTCTGTTTGGCTTGTCCTAGGATGGATGTGTTATCTCAGTCGAAGTGGTGTCCTTCCTCATCCATATGTAAGGATACTAGCAAGAGTGGGTCATGTCTTTTTGTGCCTAGTTGATGTTCATGTATCCTGGTGGCTAGTTTTCTGCTTGTTTGTCCAATGTAGTGTTTGTTACAGTTCTTGCAATGTATTTTGTAGCACCATGGTAGCCCACAAACCCACCAAGACATTAAAACAGCAGCTAATGAACTTGAAAGACCCTATACAGACAACAAGCAAAACTAGTGTCATTTACAAAATACCTTGACGAAGGTGACAAAAAGTCTGAAAATGAACCTTTCAGCTCAGCGAGCAAACCTACATCCAGAACCTCAACCTGAGCTTCAAAACTTCTCAAAACTCAGTTACATATAACTTATAGACTCTGTCTATGTGTTGCCTCCATTTTGTAGTAGTGCTTCCACAGTGTAACCTATAGGTTGGTCTAAACGATCTATTTGGAACATTTCTATTGTATCCATGATCTAATTTCCATCCAACTTTCTGAAGAGGTAGCAAACAGCTGTAATAAATTCTCTGCTGAAGAGTCGCCAGACTTGAAATGTTAACTCTGCTTTTTCTTCTCCTCCCTTAGCTCTCCCATTCCATTTGTCATACACTCCTCAACTTTAGCTTTCATTTCACTTATTTAATTTTGGTCTGGGTGAAAATAGCCACAATGTCAACAATGATATATGAAGAGAGATTGATCGGTTAGAACTCTATTCGCGGGCGTTTATATGAATAAGGGGGAGTCTCATAAAATAAAACTACAAAAAGTTGAACAGAACTAGACAGGGTAGATGAAGGAAGGATGTTCCCAATAATAAAGGAGTCCAGAATCAGGCTGATAGTTTAAACATACGGAGTAAGCAATTTAGAACTGAGGTTAGAAGAAATTTCTTCATCCAGAGAGTGGTAGGCCAGTACTGGGAATTCTCTGCCAGAAAAACGGTTGAGGCAACAACATCAAACGTTTTCAAGAAGGAGATAAATGTAGTTCTTATGGTTAAATGGATCAAAAGATATAGGTTGAAAGCCAGAACAGGGAACTGATATGGGTTGAATGGCCATGATCATATTGAATGGTGGAGTAGACTTGAAAGGCTGAATGGTCTATTTCTTTTCCTACTTCCTACATTTCTATAAGAGACATGGTCCACATTGGGGCAGCCTTTACCTAAAGCATTGTGACCTACAAAAGCAAAACGTTAATTGAGCTCACTCTTTGATGTTCTACAGAATTGCAAGAATGAGGATGGAGATGTCCATGATCCTGGAGGAATGCTGAATATTCACACTATTGTAAACCATCACAGGTCCCCTACAAGCTGCCACTACATTTTCCTGAGGCTTATTGCTGACCCATTCTTGGCTTGTGTTCTTTTTGACAATGCTTCCATCTCAGTGACCAGGGAACACTGAAGGCGGAAGATGATAACGATGTAAGTGATAAAAAGGATGAAGAGAACTACAACTAAGACATTGTGAGTAATAATGAGGAGGAGGATAAAAAGAATGATGGCAAGTTGGCAGGGAAAAGAAATGAGTTTACATATAAACCAACTAGTCATTTCTACAAAAGGTTAGTGATGCTGCCCAACTCATACATCTCATACACACCCCTTTAAGCATTTGTTTTTTAGTCCCAAACACCATCTGAATTATGATCACCCAGACAAAGTGTTAGATAACAGCAATAATTCATGAAGCAAGAAGGATCAGGAGGAGTGGCAATGAACTAAGATATGTTAATTTATTAGCAGCGACCAGCAAAGAATGTCTATTGCTTCAGATGCATGGGATCTTCTGGAGATTCCCTGAACATGTGAAAAAAGATGACTAACCACTTTCTGCTCAGGTAAACTGAGGCCTCTGAGGATAAACGCAATCAGCAGGCCTGACTTAAATTACCAGCTTGTGTTATATTAAAAAAGCTCCAGAGAGGCTTTGCCAATTAACTGACAAGCAACAGCTGTCTATTTGTGGATAAAATCAAAAATCATACAATTCCAGGTTATAGTCCAACAGGTTTATTTGAAACCTCAAATAAACCTGTTTAATTATAACTCGGTGTCGTGTGATTTTTGACTTTGTGCACCCCAGTCCAACACCGGCACTTCCACATCATATTTGTGGATAAGCTTATGCTACACCAGCATCCAGCTGCAAAATCAAGGAGGAGGAAAGAGAAGAATACAATACTAGGCTCCTGCTTTGAAGGATCACACATAACGAACAATTTACAATGAAGGATATGTAGGTTAGTCTGATCTTAGAGTAGGATTAAAGGCCAGCACAGTGTCAAGGGCCAAATGGCCTGTACTGTACTGTATTGTTCTATGTTCTATTTGGAGGATGCTCCAAATTGTGTTAGAAGACATGGATGACACTATTAAGAGTTGCTGTATCTCCAATCTCTTGGTATCAATACTGATAATCCCTCACAGTCAGAGAGAGAATTGACAACATCAAAAAACACTTCCTTGGTGCTGGCCATCACACTAATACTAATTAAGTACTGCTACATTGAAAACTGATGTGACTCTCTCTTGCTTTTCCCTTCACTGGGGAGAACTTCAGCTTTACCAGGTCACTGCTTGTGCCACAGCAGTAATCCCTGTTATAGCAAGCAATGAGAGGATTTAAGCATCTTCTCTGTTCATGTTGAGTGAGTGATACAGCAACTAGCACGAGTCCAGCTCACAGCCATGTGCAGCTGTGCTGAATTAGCAACATGTTTGAATGTGATAAAAAGCCAGAACTTGCCTAACCAGAAACTACCCAAGTAATCCTCTTTGATTGTGGAGTAAAGCATGCAACATCCTCTTTGCCTCTTTTCAGTCCCCCCTCCCCCCCACCAAGAGATTCTCTCTATCTAACCTAGCTTCAATATTCCCTCCCCCATATGTCTCTTCTTTTTCCATTTGAATTTCCCTGGAAAACATTGGTTCTAAATCCTATAAGTTTCACAATAAGATGAAGTCTATTTGCAGACAGCATTAAGAAATCAGGGAAATGGAACTAGAGCGACTTTAACAAAGAATCCAATACCATTATTTATTTCAAGTGCTTCGCTTTATTAAAATTTCTCCAAAAATTGATTGACCTGCACTACTGTGCACCTTTCATGTGCAGTCTATGTGCAGTGAGTATGAAAGTATACAAGCTGGTGTGCTTTTGTTTGCTAATGAGAATCTTCGGACATGTAAATGGAAGTTGTGCACTCTGAAAAGGCGTTTTTCTGTAATTCATGCTTTAGCCCTTGAGTGCATGTTTAACTGTAGCAAGATGCATGTGTTGGTTCAAACTTGCAGAAGGCACAGAAATGGGTTTTATTAATTCATATATTCAAATTATTTTTAGGATGGTTACTGCCCTTGCCCCATTAGCCACTAGGAGGCAGTGGAGTAGTGATAATACGACTGATCAGTAAACCAGCCAGGCTAATGTGCTGGGTCCAGATCCTACCAAAACAGATGGAGAAGTTTGTATTCAGTCATGAAATTACAAGTTAAAATCATGTCTAATGGTGAATATGAGACTGTTGTTGGTTATTGATTAGGGAAGAAAATTTGCCATCCTTACCAGGTCTAGCCTGCATGTGAATCCCATAGCAACACAGTCAATTCTGAAATGCCTTAGCAAACTACTAAAAAGCCTAAGAAAATGAATGAATCCAGACGGATGTCCTGACATCAACCTAGGTATTGGAAACAACATTGGAAAATTCAACTTTATAAGGCTTTCTTTACCACGGGATTGTGCTTAAATTAGGAGAGCTGATACACGCACTACGTGGGTAACAAACTGATTTAGTAATTCTCATAGTATCATACCTCACAGGTAACCTAGCCATCAACATAGGCATGTCCAATCCCATTGTCCCATGGACAGACCAGACTACAATGTCTATCAGAGTTGAAAAGTGCGGTGCTGGAAAAGCACAGCAGGTCAGGCAGCATCTAGGGAGCAGGAGAGTCGACATTTTAGGCATAACCCTTCTTCAGTCCTGATGAAGGGCTTATGCCTGAAATCTTCGATTCTTGTGCTACTCGGTCACTGTCTGACCTGTTGTGCTTTTCCAACAGCACACGTTTTGACTTTGATATCCAGCATCTGTAGTCCTCACTTTCTCCTATTTAATTTCCATCATCAAGACTGGTTCAGCAGCACCACTGCTGACTGCGCCAACTGTATTCTGAAGGACATCAATGCTAAACTAGGCACAACACATAGAATTACAAAAGTCCTATGGTACAGAGGGAGGCCAATTGTTCAGTGATCTCCTGAACACCTCAAATGAACATGCCATTGACATACTCACAGGTAGTACACTCCATACTATAACTACTGACTATGCAAAACGCTTTTCCCCCCTTCACATCACCCTTGCTTCTTTTGCACATCACTTTAAATCAATGCCCTTTCATTATTGTTCCTTTTATATGCATGAACAGTTTCCCTCTGTCTACTCTATCCATACTCTCATAATTTTGAACACCTCTATCAGATCTCCTCTCAGCCTTCTTCTCTCCAAGAAGAACAGTCCCAACTTCTTCAATCTATCCTCAGTACTGGAACCATTCTTGCAAATTGCTTCTGCACTCTCCAATGCATTTGCATCCTTTCTACGAAGTGGTACCCAATATAATTCAATGCTCCAACTGAGGTCTAGCAAATGTCTCATACAGTTTCAACATCACCTTTTGCTCTCGTTAAAGCCAACAATGCTATATGCTTTACTTACTGGTCTGGCCACTTATGGCAGTATAATGGAACCAACAAGAAGGGAAGACAAACTTGACATTATCCTCATCAATCTTCTGTCAGAGTTGCATCTACCAATGACAGTATTGTTGGACTGACTTGTGAAGACCAAGTCCCTTTCTCACCCTTAAGATACCTCCATTGTGTTATATATCACTGCAATTATGATAAATAAAATAGTCTTCAAATAGATCCAGCAACCCAAAATGAGACTGCATACACCCCATTCGAGCATTACAATCAAGCCAGGGACTAACACTGGTTCAATGACTGCAGGAAGGCTTACCAGGAGCAGCACTGATAAAATGTGGCGCTGGAAAAAGCTCAACAGATCAGGCAGCATCTGAGGAGCAAGAGAGTCGATGATTTGGGCATAACCCTTCATCAGGACTGATGGAGAGTTACACCTGAAACATCAATTCTCTTGCTCCTCAGATGTTGCCTGATCTGCTGTGCTTTTTCCAGTGCCACACTTTGTTAACCTTTACCAGGAGCAGCACCAGGCATTCCTACAAAAAATAAGCTACTCACAAGTTAAAACTTCAGCATACAACTATTTGCATTCCAAATAGCAGAAGCGGCATGTGGTAGAGAGGGCTAAGTGATCCCAGCACAACAGACTTGAGCTCTGTAGACCTATCAAATCCAATAGTGAAAGATGGTGGACAACCAAACAACTAACAGGAGGAGGAAGCACCACTATTATTCCCATCCTAAATGAGTGGAAGCTCTTCATATCAGTGCAAAAGACAAACCTGAAGCGTTTGCATCATCCCTCAGCCAGAAGTACTAAGGCCACTTCAGTCCCTTCCTGATGTTCACCATCACAGATGCTAGTCTTCAGCTCATTTAATTCACATAATATCAAGAAACACTCGCCGGTGCAATCATGTCCTTTCTGTGTGACCGGAACTGCACACAGTACTCAAATTGTGGCCAAAGTAATGACTTATACTGTTCCATCATGACCTCCTTGCTCTTGCATTGAATGCCTTTACCAACAAAGGCAAGTATTCCATATGCCTTCTTAACCACCTTATCCACCTGTCCTGTTGCCATCAAGTATCTGGAGATGGACACTAAGATCCAACTGATCCTCTCTACTTCCTATGATCCTACCATTCATTGGGTACTTCCTTGTCTTGTTATGTCCTCCCAAATGCATCGCTTAATACTTTTCAGAATTAAATTTCATTTACCATTGTTCTGCTCATCTGTCTAGCCTGTCTATATCATCCTGCAGTCTGAAGCTTTTCTTCTTACTATTTGGCGCACTACAAATTTTCATATTATCTGTGGACTTACTGATCGAACCTCCTACATTCATGATTTGATCATTACTATATATACGAAAAACAGCAAGGGACACAGCATCCGTACCCTCACCTTTGATCCTCACCCTCTGCCTACTGCCACTGTGTAATTTTGGATCCAGTTTTCCAATTACTCTGGATCCCATGAGATCTTACCTTCTTGACCAGTCAGTTATCCACGTGAGACCTTGTCAAAAGCATTACCCATGTCCATATAGACAACATCCACTGCACTAACCTCGTCTAGCCGTCTCCTCGAAAAAAGTCAAACTTGTCAGACATGATCTTCCCCTGAAATCAAACTGACTGGCTTTGATTAATCCTTTCCTCATCTCCTTGTTATCTCACCTACAGCTTACCTTTCCACCTAGCTTTGCATCGTCAGCAAACTTAGATACATTATTCTCTGAGCCTTCCTCTAAGTCATTTACTTAGATTGTAGATATCTGATGCATTAGCATGGATTAGTTAAGACTGATCACAGGTATTCCATTATTCACTGTCTGCCAATCTGAAAATGTCTTGTTTAGGCTCACTCTCTGCTACCTGTTCTTTAAGCAATCCATGCTAACGTCTAACCTCCAATTCCATGAATCCTTATCTTGCCCATTAGCCTTTGGTGTGGTACTTTATCAAGTCTTTTAAGAAGTCTAGGTATTTTAGGGAGAAGCAATTTGGGGTTAGACGAGGTGAATGTGGTATATTTGGATTTTCTGAAGGCTTTTGATAAAGTCCTACACAGGAGGTTTATAAAACAAAATTAAAGCACATGGGATTGCAGATAATGTACTAGCATGGATTGAGGATTACTTAACGGAGTCATTATCAAATTGGCAGGCAAGTGGGGTACCTTAAAAATCAATACTTAGTCCCCAGCTTTTCATAATCTGAATCAATGTTTGAAGATGATACAAAACTTGGTTGAAACATGAGTAGTGATGATGATGCAACAAAGCTAAAGGGGATTTAATCAGAGTAGGTGAATGGGCAAGAGTATGTCAGATGGGAGATAATATGGACAACTGTGATGTTATCAACTTTAGAGGAGGAATGAAGATGCAGAGTATTTCTTGAACTGTGAAAGATTGGAAAGTGTTGATGTCCAAAGGGATCTAGGTGTTCATAAATCACTGAAAGGTAGCATGATTGTGCAGCAAGAATCAGAAGGCAAACAATATATTAGCCTTTATTGCAAGAGAAGTTGAGTACAGGAATAATGTATGGAACATTAGTGAGATGACACCTGAAGTATTGTGTGCAGTTCTGCTCCCATTGTCTAAGGAAGGATATACTTATCACAGAGAGGGTTCAAACTAATTCCTAGAATGGTAGCATTGCTAATGAAGAGAAGTTGAGGAGACTGTACCTATATTTATGGTGTTTAGAAGAATCACTGGCAATTTCATAGAAACTTACAAAATCCTGAAAGGGAAAGAAAAAGTAAATGTGGAAAGGATGTTTTCCTGACTGTCAGATCAAGAATCACGGGACACAGTGTCAGAATAACAAGGACAGCAATGAGGAGGAACTTTGTTGAATCTTTGTAAGTCTCTACTGCAGAGTGCTGTGTGAATTAGACATCTGGTAAGTTCAAGACAGAGATTGATAAATTTCTAATTACTTATGAAATTAAGGGATATGGGGTTAGCACCAGCATATCTCAGTTTGGTAGATGATCTAGCCATGATCTAGAATGGTGGAACAGATTCAAGGGGCTGAATGGCCAATTCCTACTTCTATGTTACTACGTTCCAAGAAAAGCTCTTACAATCTGTCTCTATATTATTGGTTAGTTAACTCTCATATTTTCCATTTTCCTTTTTATCAACTTCTTGATAGTCAGTTGTTCATTTTGAAAACACTTGCTAAAACTTATTACTGATTTTTCCAATATTATGAGCCTCTTTTAATTTGATGATATCCCGGACTTTCTGAGCAAGATATGGTTGGATCTTGTTTGCTGAATATTGTTTTTCAATGAAATGCACTTTGAAATGTTTTAATTTTCATTCACATCCATGCATTTTAAGCTCTTTTCACAATTTGCCATAGTCGGTAACAAAAACAGAAAACAGAAAGTCTTGCAGAAACACAGCAGGTCTGGTTGGATCTGTACAGAGAAAAACAGAGTTAATGTTTTGAGACCAGCGATCTTTTATCAAAATGTTCAGGAACTTGACATCGACTGGTGAGAATCTTGTCACACTACTCAAAAAAAGTGAACAAAATGTGGCAAGATGACCTCGATGTTGAGATCAGCCTCACTGAATATTTCACCCAAGATTATCACTTAACTCGCCATAGCTCACATTGCTCAGAGCCTGATAAGATTTCACCCAAAATTTTCTTTTCTGAGTGACATGTGAATTTGTTGAATGGACCTACATGGTCTACATTTGGTAAGTGTTTATTACAGCAGCAGATAAGACAGTGCAATACCACAATAGCAAATATCCTGTAGCCCAATGATACTGACAGGACACACCACCCTTTGCAATATGGCACATCATCTGAGCCACCAGAACTGCAATTGATCAAAATATTGTGGCCATGACCTCAAAAATGAATAATCTTACTGCAAATGAGATAGCTTCAAGGATGAGTAATCTCATTGAAAGACTGCAAACTCATCACAAAAGATGAGTTGATAATGTAATTTATTACAAGATGCTTCATTAGATCGTAAATTCACAAATGAAAAATTAGATTTGATGAAGATTCATAACAAAGATTGTGCTCTTCTTCAGGCATCCAGTTGAACCATTAACTACATTCAAGCTTCACTGTATATAACTTGGAGATAAAATAGAAAAATGGATTCATAAGTAAAAATTTCTGTTCTATCTTTCTCTTAAACTAACCTTTCTGCACTTGGTCTGCAATAGTTCATACAACAAAGATCAATACCATCTCCAGCGCCACATCCTGTTAATGGGAATTTTCAGGTCTTCAGGACTCCACATTGAGTTCATCAGTTTTAGCTCATAACTTCTGCCTTCAATTATCTTTGGTTAAGATGGTTTGCTTCTTTTTCTTCTTGCACTTTTTTTTACACCTCTTCCAGTATTTGCTTAATTACTTTTCCCATTCTCATTCTATCTGGCCTTGCATGGTAAACGTTATATGGTTTGATCTCTCCTCTGCTCTATCCTGTCACAGATACTTCCTTTCATTATTCTTCCTGATACCTTTCACACAATCGAACCAATGTTTTCTCAGTTCTCATGAATACTTGCTGATCTGAAATATTAACTCTGTTTCTATCTCCGCAGTTGCTGTCAGACTTGCCCAGAATTTTCAATATTCTCTGTTTTCATTTCAGATTTCCAGGACCCTGGTATTTTGGTTTGTCCCATTCTTTAAATTCATGCATGGGATGTGAACCTCGCTGCATTCATCCAGGCAAATGGAGAGTAGTCCATCAGAATGCTCATCAGCTTTCAAGACTCCTCAGATATTAACGCTTTCTAGTGCAGCAAGGCCTGGATAAGTAGCAAGCAGCATTAATACCAAATGAGTACCAGACAATGACCATTTCCAAGAAGAGAAGATCTAACCATCATCCTTGACATTCAATGGCAATGCCATCACCAATCCACTAATGTTATTATTCTGGAAGTTACCATTGACCAGAAATTGAACTGGACGAGCCATCCTGGGTTGGAGAGCAGGTCAGAGACTAGGCATTTTGAGACAAATAACTCATACCCCATTGTTTGACCATCTACTACAAGGCAGATGTCAGGAGTGTGTTGGTATATTCTCCACTTCCCCGAATAGGTGCAGCTCCAATAACACTTCAAAGCTCTGTACCACCCAAGCCAAACTAGGCCATTTGTTTGGAATATCCAACCTATCCACCAATTTTCATCTCCTTTACCACTGATGCATAGTGGTAGTGGTGTATACTATTTAAAAGGTGCACTGCAGTTACTCATTCTTTGGCAGCCACTTTCAAACCGACAATCTCTTCCATCTAAAAGGATAGGGACATTAAGTCCATTGGGAACACCACTCGCAAATTCCCTACCAAGCTACATACCATTTATCACTGTTTCTTTGCTGTCAAAGTATTGAAACTCCCTTCCTGACAAAACTGTGGATGTCCCTATACACTAAGCAGCTCAAGAAGACAACATACCACCACTTTTCCGTTGCAATTGGAGATGGGCAATAAATGCTAGCTTACCCAAGAATGGCCACACTGCTAGTGAGTTACTGACTGTAGACCTCCAAACCTCTAACTTGGTCTTGCAGCTTCAATATTCATAATTATTTTTAATCAGCTTTTATAACATATTTCCAGTGCCATTGTGACTTGAACCCAAACTTTCTGGGCCAGATGTGAGACCACTACTATAATACACCAAACTGCCATCATATTTATATAGTGGCCCAGTTCAGCTTCTTGTTAAACTACTGATAATTTGATTCAACAATAGTATTGCCACTGAATCTCAATGGACAATAATTGGATTCGTTCTCATTGAAGATGACCATTGCTTGGCACTTGTCTGGTACAATTGTTTTTGGCCATTTGCCAGACCAAGCTAAATATTCCCAATTTTTGCTGCACTTGCACACATAAGAACATGAGAAATAGCAGGAGAGTAGGCTATTCAGTCCCTCAAGCCTGTTTCACCATTCTACAAAATGATTGATTTGCACCAGGGCTCAACATTTTTTGCATGCCAACTCATCATAGGCCTCAAATCGCCAATATTTCAAAACTCTATCTACTTCCTATTTAAATGATTTCAGTGATCTATCATCTACAGCTCTCTCAAGTAGAGAATTCAAAATGATTGGGTGAAAGTGAGGACTGCAGATGCTGGAGATTAGAGTTGAGAGTGTGGTGCTGGCAAAAGAATAGCAGGTCAGGCAGTATCCGAGGAGCAGGAGAGCTTTTTGCCCGAAACGTCAATTTTCCTGCACCTTGGATTCTGCCTGACCTACTATGCTTTTCCAGCACCACGCTCTCAATTCAAAGCGATTTTCCACTTACTCTGTAACTTGGTCTCCTCGATCAAGATATTCTACCACTGGAAACATCTTCTCAATATCTACCCAGTAAATACTCCTCAGAAGGTTGTGTGTTTCAATAAGATCACTCTTTATTCTTCTAAATTCACCTGCATAAAGGCTTAACCTGTTTAGCTGTTCATGATAAGTCGGCACATTTATCCCAGGAATCAGCTTAGTGATTTTTTGTTTAAAAAGCCCATATATTCTTTCTTAAGTATGAAACAAAATGGTGCACAATACCCCAGGCATGGCCTTACCAACACTCTACACAGTTATAATAAAATTTGCCTATTTTTACATTCCAACCCTCCTAGCCATAAAGCCAAAAATTCCATTTGCCTTCTTAATTACTTGCTACACCTGTATGCTAGCATTTTTGTGTTTCATCCACAAGTTCATTAAGGTCCCTAAAATAAAACAAATATCTGCAATGCTGATGATCTGAAACAAAAGCAGAAATTGTGAGAGAAACTCAGCTGGTGAGTAAAGAGTTAACATTTCAAGTGCAGTGACTCTTCTCCTGATCTGCTGAGTTTTTCCAGCAGTTTCTGTTTCTGGAAAGTTCCCTCTGTACTGCTATTTTTGGAGTCACCCTCCACTGAAGGATTTATCTGCCTCTTTGTTTTTCCTACCATACTGCATGACCTCACACTTTCCTAAATTAAACACCATCTGTCACATTTTTGCCCATTAACTCAACTTATCTCTATCCCTTGTAGACCCTAATGTCCTCACCTCACATGCCCTCCTCCTTAATACTGTATCATCAGCAAACTTGGTTTAATTTCTCCTGCTCCTTCTCTAAATCATTAATATAGTGAATAATTGGGGCCTGAGGACTGAATCATGTGACACTGTCTCTGCAACCTAAAGATCCATTAACCCCTCTGTCTTCTGTGTGTTAACCAATTCTCAATCCATGCTAATGCATTATACCCAATACAGTGGGCTCCTATTTAATGCAGTCACTTTTTATATGGCATCTTATCAAATGCCTTCTGTAAATCCAAATACACTATATGGGTTGATGCCCCTTTATCAAGTATACTTGTTACATTCTCGAGCAATTCTTTTCAAACATGATAAAAGCAAATTACTGCGAATGCTGGAATCTGAAACCAAAAGAGAAAAAGCTGGACTCGAAACGTCAGCTCTTTTCTCTCCTTACAGATGCTGCCAGACCTGCTGAGGTTGTCCAGCATTTTCTCTTTTGGTTTCTTTTTCATTTTTTTAGATTAGATTACTTACCGTGTGGAAACAGGCCCTTCGGCCCAACAAGTCCACACCGACCCGCTGAAGCGCAACCCACCTAGACCCATTCCCCTACATGATTTTCAAACATGATTTCCTTTCACAAGATCATGTTGACTCTTTTTGATTGAGTTAAGCTATTTCTTCCTTCATAATGGACTTCAGCATTTTCTCAATGATAGATGTTAAGTTAAGTAGCCTATAGTTTCCTGCCTTTCGTTCTTGAACAATGGTATCACACTGGCAATTTTCCAAACCTCACAGAAACTGGTGAGTTCTGGAATAATGCCTCCACTGTCACTGCAGCCATTTCCTTTAAAAACCCTTGGATCGAAGACATCAGATCCCGGTGAATTGTCTGGCTTCAATCCCATTAGTTTGTCAATTCCTTTGTCCCACTATTATAAAATCCTTCTTCCTATTACCATCTAGCTTGTATTGTTCTCTTATTGGGATGTTTATAGAGCCCCTTCCCCTCACCGCCCCCTCCCCCCCACAACATGAAGACCGATGCAAAATGTTTGTTTCAATTATTGGACGTTACCCTGCTCTTTGTTATCAGTTCTCCATTTGTATACTCCAAGCTTCTCAAACTCAGTTTACTTTCTTTTTTTATACCTATCGAAAATCTTACTGTTTGTTTTTACATTTCTTGCCAATTTACTTATACAACAAATTTTCTCCCTTTTTTTGGCTACTAATCATCTGCTGCTGGCTCTTAAAAGACTCCCAATCCTCTGGCTAACCATTAGTTTTCGTTACTTTGTATGATTGCTTTTTTGATTGGACACTCTTCTTGACTGTCTTTGCTAACCACAAGTGGTTCATCCTTCTCAATAAGTCCTTGTTGACTGGAATCAATCATTGCTGCATATTATCAAAAATCTACTTAAATTCAGCTAATTCTTATCTACTGCTCTTCCTCTTAGTCTATTTTCCCCATCCCACTTTAGAAAGCCTTTTCTTCACATCTTTATAACTGCTCTATAAGATGAGACTCAAATTGCTCTCCCTCAAATGAAATATGAATTTCTACTTCGTTGCGATCGCTACCCTGCTAGTAGATCATTAACTATGAGATCTCTTCCTAATACTACTTCAGTGAACACTACTGGATCTAAATTAGCCTGTTCCAGGTAGTTTGTGCAACTTAACGACTCTAAGAAACAATCTCTGATGCACTCCAGAAATTCAACTTCTCATTCAGCTCACCCATCTGTTTGTCCAGTTAACTTGCAAATTAAAATTATCCATCACAATTGTAGTGGTCTTCTTAACTGCTTGCTTTATTTTCTAACTTTTACTTTGACTTACAGTGAGGTAGCACTTTGGGGGCCTGTAGTCGATTACTTCTTTCCCTTACTATTCCATGATTCTAATAAAATTGATTCCATATCCCAATGTATTGCAGGTATAACAGTACCTGCTCCCATATTAGTAGCTTCCTTTATTGACAAGACAACTGCTCCTACTTCTTTTTGCCTATTTTGCAGAACTTTGAATACTCTTGAGTATTGACTTCCCAGTCTCGGTAATCCTGCAACCACATCTCTGTAATAATTATCAAGTCATATTTAGTTATTTCTATTTGTACCATTAATCTTGTTACAAATGCTACATAAATTCAGATAGAGTGCTTTACATAGATAGATAAAGAGCTTTGACTTTTTACCATTACTTCTTATTCTGATTCTAATTTCTGCTGCACGCTTCTGCTTATACTTTCTACCCTTTATGACACTTTGTTCATGATTTGCCTCTTCACTACCTTTCAATTTCTTTTACTTTGTTTTAAACTTACCTTCAATTGAAGCCCCCATGCCACTCCCACTAATTAGTTTAAACCCTAGTAATCTATTAACAGGAACACCCGCCAATAAAGTTGTTAATTGCCAATATTGAGGGGTTTTCTTCTGCTCAATCCTAGTAGCAGTGCCCTGGAGCATTTCTTGCTCAGTAAGCTGTGGAGATAGGGTAGTGAAGTGCTCACCAGCAAGTTGTCCTGACTCTAATCAGTCAAAACGTGCGACGCTGGAAAAAGCACAGCAGGTTAGGCAGCATCCAAGGAGCAGGAGAATCGATGTTTCGGGCACAAGCCCTTCATCAGGAATGTGGAGAGGGGAAGGGGGCTGAGAGATAAATAAGGGCCGGGACTGGAGCTAGGGGGCAGGTAGGTGGGATAGTGATAGGTGGATGCAGGTAGGAGGTGATTGTGATGGGTTGGTGCTGAGGGTGGAGCCTCGACCACAGCTTGACCACACATTTCTTCAACCACATCCTGAAGTAGTCCCATTACTCCAAATGTCGTCACCCCCATCTCACCCCAGATCCAACCCTCCAACTTGGCAGCACCCTCTTGACTTGACCTACCTGTCCATCTTCCTTCCCACCTAATGGTTCCACCCTCAGCACCGACCCATCACAATCACCTCTTATCTGCATTCACTTATCGCCATCCCACCTACCTGCCCCCGAGGTCCAGCCCCACCTCCACCCCCCTATTTATCTCTCAGCCCCTTCCCCCTCCACATACCTGATGAAGGGCTTATGCCTGAAACGTCGAGTCTCCTGCTTCTTGGATGCTGCCTGACCTGCTGTGCTTTTTTCCAGCACCACATTTTTCAACTCTGACTCTCCAGCATCTGCAGTCCTCACTTTCTCCCTGACTCTAATCAAACCAACATTCCTACTGAAATGTCAGTATCTAAACTGATGTGGGATGCAGGACACAGCCTTGCAGTGCTTCCTCTGAAACATTTGTGCCACCTTCCTTCATGGTGGAGGAGGACATGTTTTACAGGACAGCCTCCTGCTCCATAGACTAAAAGAGAGAAAGTGTCATAAGCAAGAGATAGAAGTTGTGGCATATTAGTGCAAAATTCAGAGTGGAGTTAATTGGAGAGTAGCACAATAATGAACAATGTGTCTTACTTGATTGCCAGAACATAAAGATTTCCATAGCAGCAAACTTTACCGGCCAATACCATGATCTCCTCCTTGTAGAGAGTGAGGAGCAGACTGTTGGTCACTCCACCATCTAAACTTGGGTCTTTTGGCACTGGAATGGGTTGTTTTATCTCCTGGAAAAACAGAAAGGGAGGGATTGAGTGATATGAAAGTGGATGTTGTGTGTGAGGAAATAGTGCAGGGTAAGTAGTGTGAGGCATCAGGGTGACAGCAAGTGAGAGAAGACATTGTCGGCAATAGTGAGAGTGACAGAGCATGAGCCTTGTTAGGAGGTGAGTACAGTATCAGAAATAGAGTGAGGTAACAGAGAGAAGATGGTGGTAGTTACCCTGATGGAGAAGAAAAGGTCATTGGTCTTCCTGCTGCACTGCTGGACGTCTCTACTTGAAGACTGCAATGACCTGCACAGTTGCCTCAGACCAGGCTGGCAGGACATGTTGGCATTGCCTCCTCTGGTGGTGTCTGGGAAGAAAATAGCTCGCCTTTACACCACATTGTCTATCAGGACAATAAGTCCCTGTTGATGATTTGCCCTTATCTGCCAAACCCTGGAAGAATGTGTTGAACTGTGCAGTGTGGCTTCAGACTGCCAGGACTTAACCAGGCAAGGGCTTTTTAAAAATCATGCCAGTACCAATGATGTTGACATATGCTATGATGTTAAAATTAGAATTAGAATAACCTTCGTTGTCACATGCATTCAAATGAGTGCAGTGAAAAGTTTGTAGTGTCGCCTCTCAGTGCTATCTTAGGTACAAGGTACCTAGGTACAGCTACTTTAAATGTTGTTACAGAATTGACATAGATTTTTAAAAAGGCTAGCATGGGAATATAGAGTTTAAAAGTACAGAATGAGAATAAAAAGTATCTTTAAGGTATTCAACATATAGTCCTTTTTAACTGTCTCCCACACCTACTCAAAATGATTTTATCAAAGGCATTAAACTACTTAAGGGTTAATGCCTGCATTTGTCACACGAATCTGTTAATATAACCAAGATTCATATCTAGATTTATAATATCAATGTTATTAATACCCAATTGACTCATTATAAAGGCTATCCACTGAAAACTTTTACAATATAATTCCATTTAAAGAGACTTGCTAATGGAAAATAACACCCTCTGGCCAATCAACCAGGGCCTCTGCAACTGTCATTGAGAAATCGCACTTGGGCTGGTTTTAATTAAATTATGCTGATATAGGTTTGTCGAAGCAACATTGCTCATGTCAGCAAGTTCTGGAGGGCTTCCAGTCTCAGCTGCCTCAAATCAGGAACCTATTTTTGCTGGGCTTTGCTCTCCAGGGAACTGAGGGTGGGCACAAATGATGACGACAATTCAATACCACAGTGCAGAGCTGTTTTTAGCATCTTTCAGGGAACTCACTCAAAATAAGTGAGCTATAATAAAATATGTGGTGTCTGACAATTCCGCCCACAAAAGTCAAAAAGTTTGCTATTTTTTCCAGAAGTAACTTGTGAGATTCACTTACTGGCCATTATACCCCTCTGTCACATCCACACCAAGTAAGATCAGCTATTAACAATGCAGACTTGTTAAACAGCCACTACAAACTAGTTATTTTGTGACCTTTCTTATTTATGCAAAATGTTCCACCAATTTCATATTCAATTAGAATTTTGTGATTTTCACTCACTTGGCTGACTCCTCATGTCCCTCACAATTAGTAAAATAGAACAATAAGCATAGTTCCATTGTAAAAGGGCTGTTATGCAGGCACAAGTCTGCTATGCTAATCAATCCATGGTGGCTTTGCATTACTGGGAGAAGAAAGCCTGGCAGAGATTGAATCAGAAAAAAAAAGGAGGCATGATCAAAAAAGGAGATATGACCAGTTTTAAGTTTTTGGGTCAATCTTTCTTTGCAGATAATGACCGAAGTGTTGATTTGTTAATTGAGATACAATTCAGTCCACAAATGTCTTCTAATTATCTTTGTTGCAAGCTAAATTGATGCAAAAATAATGAAATACTAGCATTTATAAAGATCTTTTCACAACCACTTGGCTTTTCCAAAGCATTTTGCAGCCAAATAAATACATTTTGAAGTAGAGTTGATGGACTGAATGGTCTGCTTCCACAATGTGGGAATTCTGTGATTCTATGAACTTTGTTCTGAAGAAGAGTACACTGACCTCAAAACTCTGTTTCTCTCTCCACCAGTGCTGCAAACCTGCAAAGTTTCTATAGCATTTTCTGTGTTTGTTTCAGATTTCCAGCATCTGCAAGTATTTTTATTTTATTCTCTAAAAATCTTGTTTGATATTGGTGATAAGAGGCTTTAGTCTCTCTATGGCAGATCAGAAAGATCCAGAAACATTCTGGAAAGACTAGCTCAAGGTATGAGTTAACAGACCCCAACTCAAAACTTACAAATATAAACCCCAGAAATCGCTTGAGGAGTTTGTTGCAAGGACATAAATATGATTCGATAAAAACTTAGAGAAGGAATAGTCTATTTGGTCCTTTAAAACTACTCCAATGTTCATTATGATTTCAGCTGAGCATCCAACTCATTGGCCTTTTCCTACTTTATGTTCATATCCTTTGATCTCTTAGGTACAAGTGTTATATCTAATTCCTTCTTAAAATCATACAATGTTTTGGCCTCAACTGCCTTCTGTGGTAATGAATTTCATAGGCTCTCTAGGAGAAGACATTCCTCCTTGTCTCAGTCCTAAATTGTTTACCCAATATCCTTAAACTGCGAGCCCTAGTTCTGGATTCCCTCATCATTAGGAACATCATTCCTATATCCATCTTGTCCAGTCCTGTTAGAATTTTATAGGTTTCAATGTGCTACCCCTCAATCTTCTGAACTCCAGATTATAAAACTCTAACCAATTCAACCTCTCCTCACATGTCAGTCCTGTCATCCCAGGAATTAATCTGGCAAACCTTTGTTGCACTGTCTCTATAGCAAGAACACTTATTCACAGGTAAGGAGGCAAGGACTGCATACAATATTTCAGGTGCGGTTTCACTAAGGGATCACTGCTCTTGTATGTGAATTCCTTCTCTGAAGACTAGCATATCATTTTCCTTCTGTACTGCCTGCTACACATGCATGCTTTCCTTCAGTGACTCTTGCGCATTGCCCCCTCTCAATTTATTGCCATTCAAATATTAATCTGCTCTGAAGAAGAACTGTCAAAGAGTTTGGTTGAATTTGTTATCAACTGTACACCAAATAAAGCCTTCAGGAAGGATTTTCTGGACAAGGGAAAAAAAAGATGTACGATTGAAGCATTGCTTGAAGACAGACACAAGTATGATGCTATTGTACGAGGCCAACAAGAATTATATGCTTTAGATGCAGCCAACACTAGTGCTAAGGTCAATACAAACTCTGCAACAGATGCAATTTGATGCAGCTATCCAAAATCTGTACAGTATTTCCTCACATCAGCAGAGTATCTGGCACCAAAGGACATTGTACATGCATGTTCAGGAAATCTGGTTCCAAAGGTTAAGCCAGAACCCAGAACAAGAAGTAAGTAATTGACAAGACCAACACCACAACACTGACAGCAAGAAATTTATTTAGAGCATGCACAAACACAATTAAATTAATGAAGTGCACAGTCAACCTGACAAAAGGCAAATTTCAGTAGGGGATCAAATTTTTCATATCATTAATGTCACACACCATATTGACGTATAAGACAGTCAGAAGCTGTTAAAAGCATTAAAATCACATGTCTTGTAAAAAGCACACCATAAAAACTAAAATCAATATCGTAGCTAATGCCAGCATGTTACCATTGTGCATCCTAAAAGTCATGTACCTAAGTGGTTGGTAATCTGTGGTGCAACCTACAAGGGATCCCCTCACAGCTATTGAGGTGAACAATTTTGACAAATCATCTCAAGTGACAGTTAACTATCATTTATTTTACCAACTCATTGGGAGAGCACCACACTGGAGAAGCTCCAAAGTAACACTCTATCTTTAGCAAAAAAATCTCAGATATTTACACATTTTATGTCACATAGACAGACTCAAACTCCAAAATGGTCAGTTTCAGACAAACATCTTGTTTTTCGTACATACAAAAATGGCAGGGGTGTCTATCATTGTAGGTCTTAACTATCTCACTCTAAGTTTCCAGGTGCTGTTCTATTTCCTTTCTGCAGCCTGAGTCATACTCACAGCCTTGAAATGCCCACAGCTTCTGGTGGTACTGTACTCTGCATGGGGCAGGGTCATTGATATTCAGGTTTCACAGTAATCTCACAGTTACTGCTGGTTCAGCCCCATTGCACTTTGCAAGATTATGTGTGCTTGCTGCATCAGTATTTTGACCTTGCCCCTGTGTTTTTAATTGTTTTACTAACCACACCCTGTTCCTTGCCAACAGAAAGGATACGTGCATGCATTTATACACACACTTAACCCTAACCCCAACCTTGACCCCCAACTCAACAAAACAGGTAACAGCCATTTTCTGGTTCATTCCTCAGGCGAATCACGGTCAACCTACCAGTTAAAATTTAAACAAAGCTTGGCAGCTAACTA
This sequence comes from Chiloscyllium punctatum, assembly GCF_047496795.1. Classification (NCBI taxonomy): domain Eukaryota; kingdom Metazoa; phylum Chordata; class Chondrichthyes; order Orectolobiformes; family Hemiscylliidae; genus Chiloscyllium; species Chiloscyllium punctatum. The sequence continues at coordinate 33,408,448 of NC_092743.1, forward strand.
TCAGCCATCACCTAACTGGTGCATTCTCCATTGCAGTGCTTCTACCAATCAGAGTCCACTTGCCAATCAATCTGCATTCTCATACAGTGTAAAATAGTGTCACCTTTATATTAGTGCAGTTAATTTAAAGATGAAAACATTTAAAGATGCAATAAATATGTCTTTTTCCAGCAATATTAAAGCTCTATCCTACCAAAACACAGCAAATATAATGTTGTTCGAGTTGGTGCTTTCAACAAGAGGAAGTATATATATTGGACTGCACTATTTGTCAAATTGCCTTTACTTCAGATCCTCAAGGTGCATAGTCACAATATTGATGGAGTCAGTGGATTAACTAATAGATATCAAAGAGATTATTATTCCTTACATTGCAAATCCAGTGAAATACTAACCTCAAAATGTAAAGGACATCTGCTGAACTATTATTAAGGTCAAGTGAACATCTAATAGAACTATTCACATTTTTGAAAGCATTTATGAGAGAAAATAGAGAAAGATTACATCTGCTAGCCAGTGAATCAGCGGCAAGGAGGTAGAAAATAACCTGGTAACATATAGAGGACATTGCAAAGGATTTTTTTGGTACAATAGATTATTAGTTGTGGACTCCTTTGCCACAAGCATTTGCTGAATTGAGTTAATTGCAACATTTAGGGGGGAATCAAATAAGCCTTTGAAAAATATTAAAGGTTGTGGGGAAAGAGCAGGAAAATGGGATTAAAGCTGATATCTGTGATATGGAACCAGCGCTGAAACAGGCATGAGGAATGGTGTACAATATCTCCATTGATTTTTTTGATTTTACTATTATTTCTTTATAGATATGACATTACTTGTGAAATTAAAGGAGCCAATCTCCAAGAGATCAAACCACAAAAGTTTCATAAGACCAGGTCCTGTCAAACTCTCTGTCATTACTTATTTATAGCAGCATTGTGTACACAGTAATCAAAAGTAATCATTCTACAGGATTGTAATCAATAATAGTTCAAGAAGACCACCCTGCAGACAGTTTGGGGAATGTGTCTCAAAACCATAGGCATGAAATAGCGCTCACCTACTATCTCAATTTAAAAAGATTGGCACAACTGACACAATTTTCCTTTCTTCCCTTGTAGAATCTTAGAGTTGCAATACAGACTTGCAAGTCTATTATTCAGTTGAGAGCTAATAAAAATGTTGAAAACATAGACTAATATTATCCAGGTCTTCCCAACAGTGAAATGACAAGTTAAAGATGAAAGGCTTTGATTTGATCCTTGGTAAATGTATGAGAACTCCTACCATGGAGAAGATAATGTCATCATGGTAATGTCACTGGTGGAGTAAGCCAGACTGACTGGCTATTACTTTTGGGCATAGGCTTGAATCACACCATAGCAACTAGTGAAATTTGAATTCAATACATATAAAAATATTTGGAATACAAAGTTAGCCTAATGATAACCATGTCACCGCTGTCAATTGTTGCAAAACCAAATCTGGTTCACTAATGGCCTTCAGGGAAGGAAATCTGCTGTCATTAATTGGTCTGATCTCCATGTGACTCTAAACCCACAGGAATGTGGTTGACTCTTAACAACCTTCTGAAATGCCTCAGAGAGTCAATCAGTTCAAGGGCAATTGAGAATGACAATGAATCCACCCTTACACGTAACACCCCATACAAAACTAAAGGAAAAAAAATGCATTAACTCCAGGTATTGAGAATCATGGAAGTGATTTAAATGGTTGGATACGACATCAAATTTGTGGTATATGCTTTCAATGTGCATGGCTCTAAGTAAGCTGTATATGTTCTTAAAATCATGGAATCCCTACACTGCAGAAGCAGGTCTTTTGGCCCATCAGGTTTGCACTGACCCTCTGAAGAGCATCCCACCCAGACTCATCCCCCCACTCTATAATTCCCATGGCTAACCTACCTAACCTGCACTTCCCATTCCATGGCCGTTCCACCTAACCTGCATATCTTTGGACTGTGGAAGCAAACTGGAGCACCCGGAGGAAACCCACATAGACACAGGGAGAATGAGCAAACTCCACACAGACTGTCACCCAAAGGTGGAATTGAACCCATGTCCTTGGTGCAGTGAGGCATCAGTGCTAACTGCTGAAACACTGTGCACTCCCCCACCCCTTTATTTCTGCTTGAAACTTACTCAATGATTTAATGCTCAGGTAGTTAACAGATTTTGTTGAAGTAGGATAACCACTATTGTCATAGCCAGTTTTCTCTGACTTGCTGTTCCATTCACGACCATTTCTCCTTATAATTACCCTTAAACATAATTAGTATGGTCTGTGATCTTCCGAATTCTTTTTCTCTTAATTCTTTTAAACTATAATTAATTCTGCCATGTTAAAATTTAAAATCAAATGAGTATTTCAGGTAACATCAACCTCCTAAAGAAGATCATTTGGCTCAGCGTGTGAACTTCAGACTTGGCAGGTCAACATTGTCATGGTGCAAGCAATCCAACAGGCTCAGATGCACATGCTGCCAAGTGATTGTGGTTTTACATACATTCAACACCGCCCAGAATTCATTTGAATAAGCGAGAATGGCACGTCTCCCTTGAAAGGTGGGTCCTTCATAAACTTCAAATTTCAACATTGATATGTCTTTGGTTGTGCCAAGGAAATCAGAACCTGCTGAGGGTGAACCTTACTTCTGCTATGTGGTGCATAGTGCCTTTCCTAATGATTGTTGCAGCCTCATTTCAGTGAAGGATAACAAGCAAAAGAAATTCAAAGGCCCCATCCACCTGATTGAAAAGAACTTTAAAATATTTGACGTTGGGCAGTGAGTGTGCTTTCCCAGTGTAAGTGATTTTATTGTTGAAATGATAAAATATGAACTGTCATTTTTTTTTTGTTTTTCTGGATTGTAAATGCTTCTATTTATTTTCGAGATTTCTTGTTTGTAGCAAGGTGTGTTGGTCAGGAATTTAATCTTTTTAACCTATATCACAATTCAATTTGATTGCTTAATGATTTTTACCTCAAGCTGTTTAGTCAAATGAATTTCATACGGTTTCTTAACAAAAAAGAATACAACTAAATGTATCCTTTACTCTTTAGTATGGGAGTGGACAGTAGGTGTTGGTGAGGGATCTATTCCCCCCAAATCTGTCCGTAGATTTGCAATAGCCCAGTGGTATTACAGCTAGATTATTAATCCAGAAATTTAGCTCATAGAGACCTGAGTTTGAATCCCCCATAGCAGATGGTGTAATTTGAATTTCATAAACATCTGTAATTAAGAATCTTATAATGCCGATTAAACTACTATCAAGGAAAATCTCATCTTCTTCACTGGTGTGGGAAGGGAACTCTGTCATCCCTACTTGGTCTGTCCTACACGTGACTCCAGATCCACAGCAATGCAGTTGACTCTCACCGCCATCTGAAATGGCCTAGCAAGTCATTCAGTTGTAAGAATGGTTATGAAGTCTCAAAAACGAATTAAAACCAGATGGACCACTTAGTATTGACCTGTGCACAAGAAATAACAATCCTGTCAATGCTACAAAGACCTCCTTATTAACATCTGAAGCTAGTGCCACAATTGGGAGAGCTGTCTCACCTTCTAGTCATGCAAAATCCTAACATTGTCTCTATGGTGTGATTCTATGAATATGGCTATGTGCCAGAACCACATAGAATCATTCAGCACAGAAGATGATTTTTGAACCACCAAGTCTGTTATACCAACAATACACTAAGCCTACACCAGTTCTGTAGTAGGCCCATAGCCTTCAATGTACTTCAAGTGTTCATTGAGTACTTTGTAAAGTGAGGTTTCCCGCCTCAATTACCCTCCCAGGCAGAGCATTCCAGATCCTCAACGTCCTCTGAGTGAAAAGATTTTTCCTCAAGTCTCCTCTAAACCTTTCACCTTAAAATTATGCCCCCTTGTTATTGACTCTTCAACAAAGGGAAACAGCTGCTTTCTAACCAGCCTGCCCATGTCCCTTGTAAGCGAAAGTGAGGACTGCAGATGCTGTGTAGGTTAGAGTGGTGCTGGAAAAGCACAGCAGGTCAGGCAGCATCCGAGGAGCAGGAAAATCAACTTTTCAGGCAAAAGCCCTTCATCAGGAACCCTGATGTCCCTTATAATCCTATATAACATCACGATCCAGGACCAAGCCGTTCACTTAATTGGTACCACATCCACAAACACTCAGTCACTCCACCACTGGCTCTCAATAGCAACAGTGTGTACTATCTATAAGATGCACTGCAGAAATTCACCAAAAATCCTCAGACAAACCTTTCCAAGCCTATGAGCACATCCATCTAGAAGGACAAGAGCAGTAGATACATGGGAACACCACCACCTGCAAGTTCCCCTTGGTATATTTCCAAGTCTCCATCCTGACTTGGAAATATATCACTGTTCCTTTAGTGTCATTGGGTCAAAATTCTGGAACTCCCTCCTTAACAACATTGTGTGTTTACCTACGGCATTTGCACAGCAGCAGTTCAAGAAGACAGCTCACTACCACCTTCTCAGAAGCAACTATGGACAAGCAAAGAATATTGGCCCAGCTAGGGACACTCACATCTCACAAGTGAATGAATAAAAAAAATGACATTGTAGGCTGTCCAACTTTCATATGACAGCTCCATGAAAATCAATGCTATTCCCATAGATCACAGGGCTTCTTACAGTTGTGCTGCGTATTTGCTGGATTTAGTGAAAGACCTTTGTGATTTATTTTTCATTGCTTAAATGTTACACACTGACTTTTGGTTCCAAAACTGATTCAAAATCCAGATTGATAACTTCTCTTTATGAAACTGGGATTGGCTTTTGTTCCTGACATCAGTAATAATGACCTTGAAGGTGCTGGAATATCATAAAAACTAGCGTTTCAGTACTGTCCTACAGGGAAAGAAACCTTCCTCCCTTAGACCACCTAGGTTAGGCTAATAATCACACAACATCAGGTTATAGTCCAACAGGTTTATCTGGAAGTACAAGCTTTTGAAGCGCTGCTCCTTCATCAGATAGCTAGTGGAGTAGGATCATGTGACACAGAATTTATAGCAAAAGATCATAGTGTCATACATTGATGCGATATATTGAATGAACCTAGATTGCTATTAAGTCTTTCATCTTTTAGAATAGGTTGTAGGTTTTGTTTCATTAATATGCAAATCCCAGAACTCCGTTTGAGTCACATTCCCAAGATAATCTAAGGTTTTATAAAAAAAGGTGACATCTCAGCTCAGACAATGCATTAAAGAAGTGAGGTTGGAGTCTGTATGTATTCCAATCTCCAGTCAGACTAATTCTATTTCCAAAGTAGGAATTTCTAAAATGTCACATGGCTTACAAAAAAATATTGACTGCCTGCAGTTTGTGTGCTTTTTGAACAAAATAGAATGATCTGCAAATACAAATTCACCGCATGTATGTGTGCATGCATGTGAGGGAGAGGGAGAGAGAGTGAGTGTGTGTGTGTGTGTGTGAGATTGATAGAGTGTGTGCATGAGTGTGATAGACTATATGCCTGTGAGAGGGTGTGTGCATGGGTGTGTGTGTGGTACGCGTGTGTGTGAGACAAAAAGTATATAGTGTAGTGGGGTCACCTGTAATGTAACATGAACTTAAGATCCCGGTTTGAAGCAATCCCCCTGGGTACTGAACTTGGCTATCGGCCTCTGCTTAGCCACTCTGCATTGTGGCATATCCCGAAGTCTGCCTTGGAGGACAGTCACCCGATGATCTGAGGCTGAATGTCCCTGACTGCTGAAGCGTTCCCTGACTGAAAGGAACATTCCTGTCTGGTGATTATTATGCAGCGTCCATTCATCCACTGTCTAGCATCTGCTTGGCCTCACCAATGTACCATGCCTCTGGGCATTAAATGTAACAGCTGTCCCACACCAATATCGTTGACACAAATTACCCTTGAAAGTTACTTAGCAAGCCATTCAAATATTACAAAATGGTCACCGGAGCCAGAACATTAATTTTGATTTATCTTCACAGATAATGCCAAACCTGTTGAGTTTTTCCAGCAATATATGTTTTTGTTTCTAACTTACAGCATCCACAGGTCTTTTGGTTTTTATTAAAAGCCACTAATAATTCAAGAATATGCAATCTTTTCAAGGAAATCAGGGATTTTAGCGAGATATCAGTCTTGTCAGTGATGCCTACAACCCAATATTTTTTCTTTAAATTGGAGCCTTTTAACCCTGAATAAAGTAAAACAGTCATTGAGATCTAGAGATCTGCATTTTAGCGTTTGTCGGCAAGAAATTGGGAGGAAATGGTAATGAAAATGAGGCTTTGATGGTGGCTGCCATTTGTTCATCAAAGGCCAGCCCCTTCCCTAGAATCTCCACTTTGCTCCCTCATCAGCAAAACTGGTGCCCTAAGTCAGCAACTTCTCAGCCCTGAAAAATCAGGCCTTGAATCATCTGGTGACCACAAGGAACTAAATACGAGGAAACCATTCAGGGGTGGAAAGTTTAATTTCAGCAATATCTATCAGCACATGCTAGACATTCACGTACCAGGAAACTGGTGGTTTGTGAATTAATCTCTATCAGCATAATTCATCAAAAACAGAGATTGCTTTGAATAAGTATTTTCCCCATCTTCTCAAAGAAAACAAGAAAAAGAGAAGTGCATGACTTTAAACAGTCTGCTGAAGTCATGATTACAGGGGAGACTTTTTTTATTAAGCTGATAAATAACTCAGGTCTTAAATTGTCACAGACTCATTGAGCAGCTTGTTCTTTTTTTTTACATTTGCAAAAGATGGTAAAACAAATGCGAGTATAATAGAAACACCCTGCATATAGCTTCAGACTATCTCATCAACGTGTGGCAAGTTCTGCTTAGCATCTTTATTAGGGTTACCAATTTTGGTTGAATGTATTCCCATTGCTTTTACCTTTACAATTCTCAATGGAGACTTACACGATTTTTGAAGATCTCTGTACTCCTCAAAATGTGCCTTTCTTTGCTCAGGGCCAATTGCCTGAAACTTTCATCACCAACTCACTTGCCTCTCTACTTCTCTCTCTCGCTCTTTCAAGACAGTCTTTAAACTGAATTCTTTAATTGAGCTTTTGACTAAATGGCCGAATGTCACGTTATCCTTCTTGTGTTGAATGTGCAATTTTCTTTTATAATTCATGTTGGAGTGTCTTCCAATGTTCCACTGTGTTAAAAGTGCAACACAAATGTAAAATCATGTTGCTGCTTCCCAACACTCTAGTGTATACACATATAACGCACCCCTTCTCAGTGTACACTCTCTTTTCATAGGAAATAGAAGGCGAAATGATTCTTTAATCAGCAATTAGATGATTCATGAATGTCAGTATCATATCTATTTATTCCATCACCAAACGTTTAGCTAATAAACAAAAGAGTCTTTTTAAAAATGACAAAAAAAGCACACAAAAGTTTTCATATCCCTTAGATTTCTTTCTACACGATTTCTGCAGAGCGACACTATCCTGGGAATCAAGTTTCAATTCCTGGACACTTCAGTCCAATCCCAGACATTTGAATTTCCTAGACCTGGCTAACATTCATTGCCCAATCAACACCATCAAAAAATTAAGTGCTCACTTGCCATTCATAAATTGAATTCTGTATTTGCCCAAATGACAGTCCAATAGGGGAGTTTTGTGATGCTCTGAGAATCTCAAAGGACCAGTGTAAGTGTGAGTTCTATCTTTAGTGGAGCTGCTCACATATCAATGACAGTTTTATGAATTTAGAATCAACCCTACGCTCCTAAAACAAACACACAGGATGGAAATGGCAGTCTGAAAGGTTATCATGTGATCATCTGCACTCAAGCCAGATTCCCTACTCTACTATCTTAATGGGGGTATTAACTAATTGAAAACAAACAGTTAACACCTCCATAAAAATAGCAGTGCAAGCAATTTAATACATGTCTGTCATGTACTCCATCATAATAAGCTTGCCAATAATTTCTTTCAAGTGCAACTTTAATTGAAAATAAAGGACTTGAATACTTCAATTATTTTCCATGTGTCAGTTTCACTAAAAAGAACCTCCTCTTGGATGTGAACACTGTTGACAAACCCAATGTTTACCACACATGCCCTGAGAAGCTGCCGATGGGCCTTCTCATTGAATTGTTGCAAGTAACACTTCAACGCAATGGAATGGTTTTCAAGGTCATGTCAGGGAGAGTAAGAAGTCAAACCTGCTGATGTATGGATTAGTGTATTGTATAGGGCAAGGATGGCTCCTTTCCATCCATTAAATCATATGAGCTGACCAGTTGGGCTTTTTGAACAATCTGACAGCTTCATGGACACATGTCCTGTCAAAATCCCACGATTAAAACTACCCAAGTTTAAATCACTCAGACGACGCTAAAGCCACCCTCTTGAATATGTTCAGCTTCCAAGTGGTCATCAACAATGTGTATTTATTTTGTGCCTTGAATGTCATGCAATGTGCTAAGGTAGTAGAATGGGGCGTTAGAAAAGAAATAATGGCACTGAGCTACATCAGCATATTTTAGTCAGGTTGCTAAAACTAAGTCAAAAACTTAGGTTTTTACAAGTGTCTTAAAGGAGGAAAGCAAGGTGGAGGGCTACAATTGTGTAAGAAGAGAATTCCAGAGCATGAGATGGAGGTAATTGAATAACATCGGAATCAGTGATAGATCCTATTCTTCTGAGATAGATACAATCTGGTCATCGTACATTTCACACCTCCAGGCATCCCATCATGTTTTTCAATGCTTCTGGAGAATAGTCACTAGCTGATGTCGGAGTAAAAGCAGCTTATCTGCACTGAACCAAAGTTTTAAAAAGAGAAGATAATCACCGCTGCTCTTGTCTGTCATGATATTGACTAAGGGATTAATTTATCAGGTCAGGGCAGTGCCTCCATACTTTTTCAAACAATATTGTAGTTTTTCTTTATCCAATCTGACAGGGCAAACAGAGCCTGGTTTACAAACAGTGCTGCTGCCAATGCAGCACACCTGCAGTCCTGAGCTCTCAGCAGGATTTTTGCATTTCAATCTCTCACGTGGAATTTGAATCCATAGCCTTCTGATTTAAAGGCAATAATATTATTACTGAGCTGTAGTTGGTAGCCTTGTAATATTAATGTGGCTAAATGTATTAATTCCTATCTTAATTCATCTGATGATAAAACAATTACAACTATCAAGGATAAATGGCCCATGTATATAAAAAACAAATTGCTAGCGCCCACCCACCAGCTACAGTAATGGACACCACATCAGATATTTCAAGCATCATGTCAATTTTTGAACTCAAATAATGGGATTTGGACTTATGTAGTAATAATCCAAGTCTTTGGATCACTAATCTAATAATATGGAACTGCTATTCTAATATTTGTTTTATTGGTATCTATAATTGAAGACAAAGTGACTGAGCACTTAACTAAATTTGAGCTTATTAGAAAGAGCCAACATAGATTTTTAAACGGCACCTTATGTCTAACAAAATTTACTGATGTTTTTGAGGAAGTAACTAAAGTAGGATACCAGGGAATTCTATGGATTTAAATTGCATGAGCTTCTATAACTATTCATTAAGATTCAGAGTAACATCTGAAATTTAGCTAAAATTAAAGAAATTGGAATTGAAGGAAAATTATTGACATGACGGGTGATTGGTTAAGTAGTTAAAGCAGGCAGTAAAAATGATAGGTATGTACTCAAACTGGAAGCAACTGACTAATGACAAAAAAAATGCAGAACCTTTGTTTGAGAATTTTTGAAACTTGAAGTATCTATAGAAAGCACAAAGCACTTGTAGAATTGTAGCAACAGCCTGAAGAATTTAAAGATGATCTCTTTAAATGGTACACATGCGTTCAACACTGAGCTCTGAAATTGCATGTCTTGGGTCAAAATCAGTACTGTTTGATGATTAGTGTCATGATCTGCCTGCACAAGCAAATTCCAGCATGTTTTCACTATGTACAAGCTGATACATGTGAAAATATAGTGTCAGTATCAATTTACCTGATGAATAAATACATAAGAACTAGGAGCAGAGGCAGGCAATTCAGACCCTTGAGCCTGTTCTGCTATTTGATACAATGATGGCTGATCTCATCTCAGCCTCAATTCTACTTTCCTGGCCATTTCCATAACCCTTCAACACACTACTAATTAAAAATCTGTCTATCTACTGCAATTCATACACAAGGACACCCAAATTCCTCTGCACCAAAGCACTCTGAACTTTCTCTCCATGTAGTTACTGAGTTGCCTTTCTGTTCCTCAGACTAAGATGGATAACCTCAGACTTATCCACGTTAAACTTCATCCATTAATGTGTCATGCTTGTGATTTTGCAGCTGTAAGGACACTTGTATTGCCCCAGAAAAAGAAGCTACTGATGCCTATTTTCTCACTCCATAATTTCCACATTCATGTTGGATGTTTGGTTCCCATCAAAATCCGAAAGGAATAGCTTCAACAAAAGGCAAAATGCTGGCTAACTGATATGAAAGTGGAAAATGTCAGAACTACGGAGCAGTCATGAAGCAGCTGTGGAGACAGAAGCATAGTTATTTTACTTTTAGTTCACAGGTGGGCTGAAAGAGTCACTGGCTAGGCTAGCATTTTATTCTCAGTCCCCTGAAGCCATTGAAAAGTGAAGCTGCCATCTTGAACCAGAGCACTCAATGTGTGGTACGTAAACTATCAATGCTATTAGGAAAGTAGTATCAAGATTTCCCATGTCTGCTGAGCCTGTGCTGCAGTTGGAACAGACGTATACAGGAAGGTGTATGGTGGTGTCTGGGATATGGTGTGTAGTTTATCTTCCATGAACATCTGACAAAGGCTGTAGCAAGAGGCCTGGGCACCATAGATTGGTGAGTCTGACATCAATGGTGGGTAAGTTGTTTGAGAGGATTCTGAGAGTTTGGTTTTACATGTTCAGAGAGGCGAGGATTGATTAGGGATAGTCAGTATGACTTTGTGCATGGGAAATTATGTCTCACAAACGTGATTGAGTTTTTAAAGAATGTAACCAAAAACATAAATGTGGGCAGAGTGGTAGATAATGCCTCCATGGACTTTAGTAAAACCTTTGACAAAGTTCCACATAGGTGACTGATGAGTAAATCTAGATTGTTTGGAAGTCAGGGAGACATTGCCAATTGGATACAAAATTGATTTGATTGTAGGAGACAGAGAACGGTGGTAGAGTTATTTTTCAGACTGGAGGCCTGTGACTAGCAGTGTTGTGCAAAGATCAGTGCTCGATCCACTGTTGTTTGTCATTTATATAAACATTTTGGAGGAGAATTTGGGAGGTATGGTTAGTAAGTTTGCAGATTATGCCAAAATTGATGGTATACTTGATAGTGAAGAAGGTTGTCTAAGATTACATAGGGATCTTGATCAATTGGGCCAATGGTCTGAGGAGTGGCAGATGAAGTTTAATTTGGAAGTATTGCATTTTTGTAAAATGATCAAAGGCAAGACTTGTACAGTTGAGGGGGGACCCTGGGTAGTGATGTCTAACAGAGAGACCTCAGGGTTCAGGTACATAGTTGAATTGAAATTTGCATCCTAGGTAAACAGGATGGCTAAGAAAGCATTTAGCACACTTGCCTTCATTTCTCAGACCATGGAGTTTAGGATTTGGGATGAGTGTTGAAGTTGCATAGGAATACTCTGTACAGTTCTGGTTGCCCTGCTATAGGAAGGATATTATTAAACTGGAAAGGGTTGAAAAATGTTGCCAGGCCTGAAGAGTTTGAGTTATGATGAGAGGCTGGATATACAGGACATGTATTTGCTAGAGCGTAAGCAGTTAAGAGATTTATAAAATCATGAGGGACAGAGATAAGGTGAATAGCAAAAGTCTCTTCCCTTGAATGGGGAGCTCAAAACTAGGAGGCATATTTTTAAGTGAGAGGAGAAAGATTTTAAAAGGACCTGAAGGGCAACATTTCCACACAGAGGGTGGTTTGTATGTGAAATGAACTGCCAGAGGAAGTAGTTGATGCAGGTACAATTAAAACATTTAAAAGATGTTTGGACAGGTACATAAATAGTAAGGGTTTTGAGGGATATGAGCCAAACATGGGTAAGTGGAACTAGTTTAGTTTGGGAAATTTGGTGGGCGTGGATGAGTTGGATTGAAGGGTCTGTTTCCATGCTGTATGACTCTATGACTATGTCAAGTGGTTGCCTAACTAGTCTGTGAGAAAGCTCTCCCAATTTATGCACCAGCCCCCAGGTGTTAGTAAGGAAAGTTTTGCAGGATTGACAGGACTGTTTTGTCATTATCGTTTCTGGTACCTGGATCGATGCCCAGTGGTCCATCTGGTTTCATTTCTTTGTTGAGACTTCAAAGTGACTGTTACAACTGAGTGGCTTGCTTGGCCATTTTGGAGGCCAATTAAAAGTTAACCACATTGCTGTGAGACTGCAGTCACATGTAGAGCAGACCAGGTAAGGATGGTAGATTTCCTTCCCTGAAGGCATTAGTGATCCAGGTGTTTTCTTCCTAACAATAGACAGTGGTCATCATTAGACTTTTAATTCCAAATTTTTATTGAATTCAAAATTCATCATGAGGCATAGCAGATTGAACCCAGGTTCCCAGAACATTAGCTATATAATAGTCTGACAATAATACTGCTAGGCCAAGAGCTCCCTAGTATGCTCCAGATTTTATACATGACATAATCATTTCTGAAGCATAGATAGGAGTTGAACAGAGTCATGATTATCTCTCACCATCTCACCATCCTCCCCCAACCCAACAACCAATTACATCAATGACATTTTGGTAAGATTTTCTAAGTGCAACATACTTCATGTCAGAAATTCTGCATCCAACAGAATGTTACATAGGTTAGCATCATTTGTCATCAGAAACAGCAATTCAAAGTTTCTGACTTTTTTCCTTTCAGGTTATTGAGACAACTGTAAAGTCACTAATTGAAGGGGGAAGACGGCTTTTCACATAAAATCCAGCATTGACAGAGCAATGCATAAGAATAGCTTTCACAGCTTTTCATCTCTACTGACAGGAAACTGTCTTACGATTGATTGCATCCTGTCTTTTTCTACACAAAATACAGATTTTTTTTATTGTTTTCATACTTGCAGGTTAAAGTGGGGCATAAATATCAGAGTCATGATGATTGGGCTCTTATAATTAGGACAGTCTTCTTTTCTGAATGCATGACTGTACCAATGTCACCTCTTCAGGAATGAGGAGAGTGTGCCAAGCAGGCTAAGATAAAAGGTAGGGAGGAGGGACTTGGGGGAGGGGCGTTGGAAATGCGATAGGTGGAAGGAGGTTAAGGTGAGGGTGATAGGCCGGAGTGGGGGTGGGGGAGGAGAGGTCAGGAAGAAGATTGCAGGTTAGGAAGGTGGTGCTGAGTTCGAGGGTTGGGACTGAGAAAAGGTGGGGGAAGGGGAATTGAGGAAACCGGAGAAATCTGAGTTCATCCCTTGTGGTTGGAGAGTTCCTAGGCGGAAGATGAGGCGCTCTTCCTCCAGCCGTCATGTTGCTATGGTCTGGCGATGGAGGAGTCCAAGGACCTGCATGTCCTTGGTGGAGTGGGAGGGGAGTTGAAATGTTGAGCCACGGGGTGGTTGGGTTGGTTGGTCCGGGTGTCCCAGAGGTGTTCTCTGAAACGTTCCGCAAGTAGGCGGCCTGTCTCCCCAATATAGAGGAGGCCACATCGGGTGCAGCAGATGCAGTAAATGATGTGTGTGGAGGTGCAGATGAATTTGTGGCGGATATGTAAGGATCCCTAGGGGCCTTGGAGGGAAGTAAGGGGGGAGATGTGGGCGCAAGTTTTGCATTTGTTGCGGTTGCAGGGGAAGATGCCAGGAGTGGAGGTTGGGTTGGTGGGGGTGTGGACCTGACAAGGGAGTCACGGAGGGAGTGGTCTTTTCAGAAAGCTGATAGGGGAGGGGAGGGAAATATATCCCTGGTGGAGATGCGGTGGAGATCATCGTCGATCACGTCTGGGGGGAAATTGCGATCTTTGAAGAAGGAGGCCATCTGGGTTGTTTGGTATTGGAACTGGTCCTCCTGGGAGCAGATGCGGCAGAGACAAAGGAATTGGGAATATGGGATGGCGTTTTTATAGGGGGCAGGGTGGGAGGAGGTGTAGTCGAGGTAGCTGTGGGAGTCGGTCAGTTTATAGTAAATGTCTGTGTTGATTCGATCGCCCGAGATAGAAATAGAGAGGTCTAGGAAGGGGAGGGAGGAGTCTGAGATGGTCCAGGTAAATTTGAGGTCGGGGTGGAAGGTGTTGGTAAAGTGGATGAACTGTTCAACCTCTTCGTGGGAGCACGAGGCAGCGCCGATCCAGTCATCGATGTAGCGGAGGAAAAGGTGGGGGGTGGTGCCAGTGTAGCCACTTATCATACTGTCCACCTATCATACTGACACACGCACTGTGGGTAGAGCTAAGAAGTTCTGTTCCAGCTGTTATGATCGATTATTTTGAGGTACAGGTCAACAAGTGTTTATTGATGCAACGTTGGGAGAATCTATCCCAGAAAAGATTCTGAGGTAGCACTCTAACTCAACAAGGATTCATCAGGTATTTATACATTATAATTAAGTAGGCATCACGTTACTAAATTCCGAAATTGTATGTTTTAGCTTGTTGGAGAGGAACTTTAAAGAGGAATCTGAATCCTATATTTAGGAGCACAAATTAATATTTATTCAGAGCCCTCTTACCACAAGTGTGGGAGAGACTAGAGACTGTTCTGAATCTGGCTTTCAAATAGGGCCCTGTTGCCTTCTGAATTACATTTCAGGTCAGAGGGCAGGTCTTTAGGACATTGTAACTCTCCCAATAAAGTAAAAAGGTTTTATACCCTTCGTGTTGCAATAATTATATACAACTTTGATGTCATTGTTCCATCCCCCTAATCTATACATTCAGCCTGTAAACACCTGATCAATGATGGACACTCCTGTGGACAAACCTAAGTCCTCCAAAGACCTTATGAGGTTTACCATACAGCTTTATCACTAGTTCTTGGTATGTTGCAATGCATCTCATCAGTTTACATTCCAATCCTTGCAGTTATTACAGGAGATACAAAAAGATGCTAATTCCTACTAATTTTTATTAGTACTGACATTATGGAATTTTATATAAGTTAGTTATGTATAAAGTTGGAAGGTTACTCCCTATGTTAAAATTATTTAGCCAATGAGTTGTGAGCAGCTTATTTCTCACTTGATCTTGAAATGTCAAACACTGGCTTCTATCTTGTAGCTGCAATTATAATTCATTCTATTCACACGCAGTCTGTAAGTGTGCTTTAATCAAGAGAATGCTTCTAAAATGAAATTTATTGTCTCTACCCTAAGCATTTCTACATTAACTATTTTACTTAATAACATAACATTCATTCAAATTCCATTAATATGGCTGAAACTCACTTGACCAACTCAACAGTCTTGACTGAATTTCTAAGGTTTTATAAAATATCTCTGTCCTCCCTCCTCACCCTTTGATTTTTGGATGTAAGAATTCATTTGAATTATTATTATTATTATGGTTTGCTTATTTGAAGCTGCCATTGTTTATTTCCTCAAATTCAAGCTGGTGCCCCTTGAGACCATCTGCTTACTTATTTGTCATTCAGTCCCCCTTGCCAATGGGATTGGAGCTCCTGTCCACTATCCATAGCCCTTTGTTTTAAAGGAGACTGATGCCAGCATCAGCTTTCGACTATGTTTAAGCAGTTTAAATAATTTTCTTTTTTAACTTGACTACTTTCTTGAAATAAGAATAAATTAAGAAATAAATCATGAATAATTAAAATGATTATTGCTCATGAAGCTAACTAAAACACTCCACTTTAGTCTAATCCCAGCTGGGACTACATGTAATGGCATGGTGGCTCAGTGGTTAGCACTGCCAATTCACAGCCTGGGTTTGCTTCCAGCCTCGAGCAATTGTGTGGAATTTGCACATTCTCCTTGTGTGTGTGTGGGTTTCCTCTGGCTGCTTTCTTGTTTCCTCGCACAGTCCAAAGATGTGCAGGTTAGGTGTATTGGCCATGCTGAATTTCCCATTGTCTGGGTTAGCCTTGGGAAAGGCAGGGTTACTGGTATCGGGGGAGTGGCTCTGGGTGGGATGCTCTTTGGATGGTCAGTGTGGTGGAGATGGCCTGATTCTACGTTGTAGGGCTTCTATGATGATAAATGTGGATTTACAAGTGAACTCATGTCATACCCAAATTTTTCTCTAACATTGCTTTTGAATGGAGCAGATGTATCTGTACCTTCCCCCTAGGTCTGGGTTATGAAATAACTATCATGAAATAAGCCTTCTTCTAATCTAAGGACATAGAAACAATGTTTCCAATATGAACAATTTAGAATTAAAGGTTATGGGTTTAGGATAAAGGGAAACAGATTTAAAACAGAAGTGAGGAGAAATTACTTCTCTCAGAGTGTACTAGATGCTGAGACATTGAGTAATTTAACAAGGAGATAGACAGACTTTTAATTAGTAATAGGTTGAAGAATTATGGAGAT
The DNA here is from genome assembly GCF_047496795.1 of Chiloscyllium punctatum. Classification (NCBI taxonomy): domain Eukaryota; kingdom Metazoa; phylum Chordata; class Chondrichthyes; order Orectolobiformes; family Hemiscylliidae; genus Chiloscyllium; species Chiloscyllium punctatum. The sequence goes on from NC_092743.1 coordinate 33,425,002, forward strand.
CAGGCAGGTAAGTGTCCGTGCTTTTAGATATTAACTCAGGTGCTGTGTGTGTTATTGGCTGGGCTAGCATTTACTGCCCATTCTCAGTTACTGTGAGTGCCTTCTTCAGCTGCTGCAGACCACACGGTGTGGGTAGACCAAAACTGTTATTAGGACGAAGCTCCTGGATTTTGACCCAGTGACATGAAAGAACGGTGATATATTTACAGGTCAGAATGATGAGTGGTTTGGAAAGGAATTTGCACGTAGTTGTGTTCCCATGTTTCAGCTGCTATTGTGCTTCTAGATGGTAATGGGCATGGGATTGGAATGTGCTGTCTAAGGAACTTTGGTGAATTTCTGCAGAGCATTTTGTAGATGGCACACATGGTAGCACATGAGCTTTGAGGGATCAGTCAATCACTGCTAAGCAGGAGACATAAATTCCTGGATGATGGAAGATAGCAGGTGAAATTCTTGAATAGGTGCTTAGATCCAGACTTTCCTGGTTGACTAATTTTTTTTAAATGACTAGAAGGTTGCCAGACTGCACCTGTCAAGTGAAGAAGGAAATCTGATTAAAGCCATTGGCTGGGATTTGAAGTGAGCCAGCCAGAGCAGTATCACAATGATTTCATATAGTGCATCACCCTGCCATCTACCTTTAGAAGCACTGAAACCTAAAAGGCTGAGGGTTTTGCAAAAGTATCACAATAGAAGCAAGCAAGAATGAAATAGAAAAACCCACATATATATGAAAGAAAATCAGTGACCACCATATGGTAGAATTTAGCATTCAATTTGAGAGTGAGAAATTTGAGTCATAGACATTATGATAAACTTAAGTGAGGCTAATTACAAAGTTATAAGAACAGAGTTCACTGGAGTGCACCGGGAAAAGAGTTTAATCAGAAAAAAATGTTAATGAACAATGGCAGACATTTAAGAAAATGGTTCATCATTTGCGGCAATGATATACCCCAGTGAGGAAGGAAGATTCTAAGAAGGGAATCAATCAACAGCAATTGACCAAAGAAGTTAAGGAGAGTATCATTCTGAAGAAGTGTATTCCCCAAATATTAATTCTGTGTCTGTCTTTCCACAGATGCTGCCAGACCTACCAGGTTTCTCCAGCACTTTATTTTATTTCAGATTTTCAGCATCGGCAATATTTTGTTTTTATCAGTAGCATTAAATCGAAAGAAAAGAAAATGTACAATGTGGCAAAGGCAAGTAGTAAGCTGTAGGTTTGGGAAAGTTGGCAAAGGATTGGCAAGTTATTTCAACTGTCAACAGGTAATATGGAAGGCAAGTGGAATATTGGCCATTATCTTAAAGTGAATGGAATATAAAAATAGGGATGTCTTGTCAAAACTACAGAGACCATATCTAGAACAATATGAATAGTTTTGGTCCCTTTATCCAAGGAAAGATATGTCAACATTGGAGATAGTCAGACAAAGTTTATTAGGTTGATACAAGGGTTTTCTTATGAGTGAGATTGAGTAGATTGTGTCTGTACTCAGTGGAGTATGAAAGTCTAATGAAGTTATTGAATCATGTAAGATTCGTGGAGTTTTTGACACGGTATATGGTAAGAGGTTAAGTCCATTAAACTGTATTACATAAGAGCAGAGGTGGGCTATTTGGTCTATTGAGTCCACTTTGCTATTCAATGAGATCATGACTGATTTGATAACCCTCAACTCCATTTCATACTTGGTTGTTTCCCCTTCTGGGAGAGCGTAATCTCAGAGAAGGAGTCACCCATTTAAGACAGTATGAAGAGGAATTTCTACTCTCAAATGTTAGGAATCTGTGGAATTCTTTGCTGCAGAGGGCTGTCAGGCTGGATCGTTAAGTGTGTCCAATGCTGAGATAGAAAGACATTTAATCAGTGAGGGAATCAAATGTTGTGGGGCAATAAGCCATGATCTCATTGAATGACAAAATAAATGTGACGGGCTAAATGGCTATTGCTGAAAAAGTGATTGGAACTGTAGGTAGAAAAGTATCAATATGCTCTTTCTGTACAAATATCTAATGCTTCTGTTAAAATAGCAGAAAGAAAAATATAATTCACATATTATTAATTATAAAATGACATTTCAAACTATTGATGTAGAAAGCAGAACTGAAATCCTTCCCATTAAATTACCATTGCCAAAGTTTAACTATAACATTCACAATGTCTTTTAAAGTTGGCTGTATTCTGTTTCAAAATACCTTGGTTGGAATGTGCTGGACTTTGAAGGAAGTTCCCTCTTGCAGATTCAGCCTATTCCCCTGATTAAATCAGGAATGCTGCCAAATGTAATCGGTTAACATTTATTCTGACACAGTGCCAGGCCTACGATCACCTCAGTGCTGGTAGAATCAAAGATTCATTATCTTAAATACCATCTAATCTGGAACAAAAGTAAAAACAATTAAAATTAAACAGTGAATGATGGACACACCAGAGTGAGTTACAGACCGTAATCTAATTGAGGATATTAGTGGCTTTGATTTATACACACCCACAAGATATCATTAGCGTAAGTTCCAACATAGATTTAGATGGTTTGTATATAGTAACATTTCTGAATTTCCCAGTTCAGAAGTACCAGGTCTAAGAGTTATTCACTGCTGGCCAAAATGGTAGCATTCCCTGAAACCCATGTTTTGTAACTTAAGGTTTAATAAACCTGTGGCAATCCCAGCACATGATGTGGTGACAGAAAGGACTGCAGATGCTGGAGGTCAAGGTCATTAGGTGTGAAGTTGGAAGAGCACAGCAGGTCAGACAGCATTTGAGGAGCAAGAAAGTCAATGTGTTGGGCTGAAACTCTTCATCAGGACTGGGGAGGGGGAGGTAGCCAAGGATTAAATTGAGGGACGAGGTGGGGCTGGGGGAAAGGGAAGGTGGGATGGTAATTGGTGGATGCAGGTAGGGGGTTATTGTAATTGGTCAGTGGGATGAAATTGCTTCAGAGTGTACTTGAAGAGATTCAGTGCAGAAGAGATAGTCCGGGGGTCGCTGTGGGATATCATCTGCTGTGCTCTTCCAGCTTCACATCTATTGACTCTGACTTCCAGCATCTGCAGTCTTTTCTGTCTCCTAGTCACTGAAAACCAACACTGCAAAGTCTCTTCTAAGGATGCCTATCTTGAAGAAGTTTTCCATCTCCCTCCAGATAGAACTCAGTGAATCTCTCTCCCACTGCAACCTCCGGGTTACCTCCTGTGCCCTGAGGTTCTTCAACTACACCCTGAAGCAATCTCATCCCACTGACCAATCACAATAACCCCCAGCAGCATCCACCTATCTCCATCCCTCATCCCCTTCACCCCCTGCTCAACCCCCCTCCCCCCCAACACCTATTTACTCCTGATCTCCTCTCCCTCTCCCCAGTCTTGATGAAGAGTTTCAGCCCAAAACATTGACTTTTCTGCTCCTCGGATGCTGTCTGACTTGCTGTGTTCTTCCAGCTTCACACCTATTGACCCCAGCATATGATATACTGGGAGTGTGTCAGGACCAGGGATGTATATGTTAGTCCTATAGATCTTAAAGAGCTTTTAGTGGCATTTTATGTAATCCTGCAATTTAAGGGTTGAACAGAGGCAAAAGTGGAGAACTAACATTTTTAAAGCCATAGTGTTGGAGAGGACTTATTGCAGAAAGCTTTGTTTGGAAGTATAGATGAGTATTGCTACGGTCTAGGTATAAATGAACACCTGGCATGACATAAAGTTTATATCTGTAAGTTATTAAATAATAAATTTTCTGGACAATGATGGATTGATGAGATGGAATTGGACTAAAACATTGCTTCATTTTAGAGTAAAATTGAAGATGTTGGAAAACACGCAGCAGTCAGGCAACATTGGTGAAAAGAGAAACAGAAATAATGCTCCACAATTATGTGCTTTTGTAAAACACCAATAGGCTACAATACTCATTGTGTCTTTGGAAAATTGTGCTGCAACGTTCCTTCTAATCTGTTGAATAATCTGACTAGCTGTTTGGAAATGTTTGACTAAGATCTGTGTGGAACTGATCACCATATGTCACCTCTGCACAGATGTGACCCTCAGATGATGTTGACATCCAGAGCTGGAGTGCATATCCTTGGTTCCCTTGTAGCAAATCTTGTAATGTTCACACAGTGAAGGAATTTCAAGAACTGTCAGGGCGATGGATATTCACCAGTACAATCCTGTTCTTGTGGCCACAGACCAGCTGCACATTCCTAGAGTCATAACCTTTTTGGTTCACGTTGTAGCATTGGAACTAAAGGCATATATGGTCAGATCAGTGCAGTAAATGCTGCATGGCACTTTGAGGAATCCTGGCACATGCTAGAAGTGGAAATCTCTACTTACTGCTGGCTGCTATCCAAAGGAATTTACTACATTAATGATCAGCATGATGCAAATGTATGTTAAAGGTTGGGAAATGTGGCAGGAATCCCACTGCTTAGAAAGATATCAGTTTATGCAAAACAAATGCCTACACAGTACTGAGATAAAGAGGAAAAGTTTTTCAAGCGCTCACACGTTGTTACAAATTTCTCTATTTCATTATTCCCATGTAGTTGATCTTGATTTTTCATTATTTGTTGCCATTCTATTTAATGCAAAATATTGTGTAATATAAAATGTCTTAGAGTATCACAAAATACAGAGTTGTCAAGGGTGATTTCTTGAAAACATTTAAATTAATTCATAATATGTAAGTTGGGCCAGTATTCATTGCATATCCCTAGTTGCACTTGAGAAGATGGTGCTGAGCTGCTTTCTTGTACTGCTGCAATTGATTTGGTGTACCTAACCCCACAATGCAATAATGGAGGGAGTTCCCAGATTTTGACCCAACAGTACTGAAGGAACAGTGATGTCTTTCCAAGTCAGGATGGCAAGTGACTTGGAGGGGAACTTGCAGCTGTGGTGTTTTTATTTATTTGCTGCCCTTGTCCTTCGAGGTGGTAATGATTGTGAGTTTGGAATATGCTGTCTAAGGAGGCTTTATGAATTTCTGACTGTATTTTGTAGACAGTGTATACAGCTGCTACAGAATGCCGGTGCCAATGTGTAATGCACAATATAAAATGAATGGACACCAATTCGTTGGAAACAGGGTGTTGAAATTCCTAATAAATTCTTCCAGAGAAAACCGTGGCCCAAATGTTCCAATTTATTCACTTACCTTAGGAGTACTTTTATGGACAAATATCTAGCACAGTCAAGTGCAGCAATTCCACACAAGTAGTAGTGGGGTTGACCAGTACTGAAGTCACGCTGTGGCATTCTGTGGCTTAATGTTTGTAAAACTACTACTGGCTTCTGAGAAGCTATTAGAGATCTTGGGGTCCAGTCCATAGATGTTTGGTTGTCATGGGTACATTTAGAATGATACCCAGATGGGAAAGGGGCAGTGGGGAGTCAGAGAGGTCACAGTTGTAATTAGCCAGGAGTTAGGCCATGTACTAATTCCTATAACTTTTCCGACCTAACTATGAGTGAATTTTTTATCTAATCAATATTTAAAACCCACATCAGAGGCAGTCGTTTTTTGATGAGGTGGACTCTTAGATAGATTGTAAGTAGTATGTAACCATCACACAACTTGACTTGATAATGGTCTGGCATTAGTTTCAGATTTCCCACACAAGACAGTTGCTGTCATATCATCACACAGCTATTGGAGGATTGTTCCTTGAAGGAAGCTTCTTGGACATCTTAGTCATTGGAGCAAAATTCACAAATCCATGCAATTTATTGGTCAAGAAAATGAGTGTAATATGATTGGTGTTGTTCTTGATATTTTTCTTAGATTTTTTTTCTTGCATCAAAGACTCTATCAGGGGTTCCTTTGAAAATCTTTAGCCATTCTGTGTCTTTGACAAGATTTTCTCAGTTGCAAGAAGTAGTCAATTAAAGAGAATGCTTGTCAGGACTTTTCCTGCTATGATGGATAACATAGATATTTCACTATAATTTTCACAATTTGATTGATTCCTTCTTGAAGACAGTCAAAATAGTTGCATTTCTGAAATCAGAAGGGAGTTCTTTTAATCCATAAATTGCAGGATGAGTGCATGGAGCGAAGTGAGCGAAGGCCCACCATCTTTGAAGAACACAGCTAGACTACGGTTTCAGGGGCAAAATTTGTTGTTATTTGTCATTTGATTGTTAATTGCAGATGGTAGTTCACACATAGTGCAGGGATAGTGAAGAATATCAGATGCCTCTGTGGATTCATTGTTGAAATGTTGGTGTCAATGTTCTTTCCAGCTTTAGCAGATGTCAGCCATCGTTAAGAAGATACACCCCCTCCAGTGAGCAAAGGAGAATTTGTCCACTTGATTTGGAAAAGCCAATGCAGTTGGTATTCTCTGGCTGACAAAGAGTGCTCATTGTGGCCTAAAATAGCAAACACCAATCTTCACCTGAAGACAAATACACAACTATTTGGAGGCATCATTGATTAAATCACTGACACTTCCTAGATTGTGTCATTGCTTGAGGCAAGGAACAAACTGCTGTTTGTATCACTTCATCTATGCAGGGGTCTCATCCTGCTGGTCAGACCATCAGTTGATGGATCAGTAATGATTATTCACCTAGCACCAAAGCACCACAAGATCTAAAAGTCCAAAAGGAAGTAAGTTCTAAAACAGCCAAAACTAAAGGAAGAAATCCAAATGCAGTTCACAACTAACCTGGAGAGTCTTCACACACCCAGCACAATTTCAGAACAATAGGATCAAATAAAGTTAGTAGGAACTTGTGTTCAGACAATTAGGTTTGAGCATCTTCCTCGCCAGAACTGATCTGTTAAAAATGATGCAGTGAGTTCCTGGAATTAAAACAAGCAGCATTACCAAGTAACATCACCAACAAAGATTACGACAATCTTGGCTAGTGCCCAAGGACAAATTCAGAAGGTCGAGACCATGTGGTAGGAAGAGAAAACCTGAGAGGTCCAGTTGTTTGCTGATCAATGTGACATACATATGAGAAACTCCAACCGATATCTTTGAAAACTATAAACACATTACTGTTTGTCAAAGTTTGTTCTGCTACTACACTTTTTACATAACAATAATAACTGCACCTTAAAATCGTTTGATTGGCTCTAAAACGTCGATTCTCCTGCTCCTTTGATGCTGCCTGACCTGCTGCACTTTTCCAGCAACACATTTTTAAGCTCTGATCTCCAGCATCTGCAGTCCTCACTTTCTCCTAGTTGATTTTAACCTACTGTGAATCCTCTTGCAAGGATGCCTTCCTTGAAGAAGCTCTCTTCCTCCCTCTACAAGAATCTCAGTGAGTCCCTCTCTCACTGCATCCCCCCAGGTAATCTCCTCCATCCTGAAGTTCTTCAGCCACATCCTCAAACAGACTCGCTATCGTAGCCACATCTCCTTCCTCAGCACCTGTCTATGGAACCGACTGATCCCGCATGGACTCCGGACTACGTTCAGACCAACACAATTTGGACCCGACCGGGACAACCAGTACCTACAACAAATATGAAGCCTCCAACAATAGACCTTCCTCCAGATCCTCCGATCCATGCTTGCAGCCATGCGCCGCTATCTACATTCCCTGCAGTCAGCCCTGCCCCAGCTCAGGACAACACTCTCACAGACTTGTAAAGGACCTCTACTGTTCTTCATCCACAGAAGAATCCATACACTAAACAAACAGTTCTTCCTAGCCATATCGGAAATTAAAGACAGTAAGTACCAAAAACTTTCATGTACTTACCCCCATACTCCAGATTCCTCAACCGTACCAGAATCTTCCAATCGGCCTCCGGAACCGCTCGGGCGCCATTAACCATGTGGCTGCTGCAGCAACCGCCGCCGCAAACCATGACGTCACTTCCAACCCCACTGACCACACAGCCTCCGCGATTGCCGCCCAGAAAACCGCCTCCACGATTGCCAGGAAGATCATCGCCGACAGATTTGCGGCCTCCGCGGGGTCCACAATCACTGGGAACAGCATAGTTTCTGCATTCGCCGCAGCCACTTCCGCCCCCAGAGTTACCATCGCCGCATCTACTTCTGCCCCCAGTGACGTCACTCACCTGCACAACGACCACGCCGCATGTGTCTCCACCTCCGCGACGATCTCCGCCTCCTTGCCTAACCCCGCCCCCGCGCCTAACCCCGCACCCCCCCACTCCCAGCTCCAGCCCCACACCAGGTCCTAGCTCCCAGCCCTGCCGTATTTTCACCATCCCTCCACACCTCCCCCTCTCTGAGGATGAATGATCAGTCCTTAGCAGAGGCCTTCATCCCCCTACGCTCCCGGATTAACGAGTTCAACACACAGCGAGACATCGAACAATTCTTTTGCTGCCTTCGCCTCCGCACCTACTTCTCCAACCAGGATTCTCGCCCACCCTCTGACGACCCCTGCTCCCGTCTCCAACACACCCCATCCACCTGGACACCCAATGCTGGCCTCTTACCCACCCTCGATCTCTTCATAGCCAACTGCTGCCACGACACTGACCGCCTCAACCTGTTCACCTCTCTCACCCACTCCAACCTCCCACCCTCGCAACGTGCAGCCCTCCACTCTAACCCCAACCTCACTATCAAACTGGCAGACAAAGGAGGCACGGTGGAAGTTTGGCGCACTGATCTTTACACCGCTGAGGCTAAACGCCAGCTCGCGGACACCTCCTCCTACTTCCCCCTTGACCATGACCCTACCTCCCACCACCAAACCATCATCTCCCAGACCATCCATAACCTCATCACCTCAGGGGATCTCCCATCCACCGCCTCCAACCTCATAGTCCCACAACCCCACACCGCCCGTTTCTACCTCCTGCCCAAAATCCACAAACCTGACTGCCCCGGCCAACCCATTGTCTCAGCCTGCTCCTGCCCCACCGAACTCATCTTTGCTTACCTTCACACGGTCCTGTCTCCCTTAGTCCAAAAACTCCCCACCTACGTTCGGGACACCGCCCATGCCCTCTACCTACTCCATGATTTTTGCTTCCCCAGCCCCCAACGCCTTATCTTCACCATGGACATTCAGTCCCTATACACTCCATCCCCATCACGAAGGCCTCAAAGCCCTCCGCTTCCTCCTTTCCCGCCGAACCAACCAGTACCCTTCCACTGACACCCTCCTTTGACTGACTGAACTGGTCCTCACTCTGAACAGCTTTTCTTTCCAATCCTCCCACTTCCTCCAAACCAAAGGAGTAGCCATGGGCACCCTCATGGGCCCCAGCTATGCCTGCCTCTTCGTTGGATATGTGGAACAGTCCATCTTCCGCAGCTACACTGGCACCACTACATCGATGACAGTATCGGCGCTGCCTCGTGCTCCCAAGAGGAGGTTGAACAGTTCATCCACTTTACTAACACCTTCCACCCTGACCTCAAATTTACCTGGACCGTCTCAGACTCCTCCCTCCCCTTCCTCGAGCTTTCCATTTCTATCATGGACGACCGACTCAAAACTGACGTTTATTATAAACCAACTGACTCCCACAGCTACCTAGATTATACCTCCTCCCACCCTGCCCCCTGTAAAAACGCCATCCCATATTCCCAATTCCTTCATCTCCACCGCATCTGCTTCCAGGAGGACCAATTCCAATACCGAACAACCCAGATGGCTTCCTTCTTCAAAGACGGCAATTTCCCCTCAGACATGGTTGACGATGCTCTCCGCCACATCTCCTCCACTTCCTGCACCTCCGCCCTTGAACCCTCCCCCTCCAATTGCCACCAGGACAGAACCCCACTGGTCCTCACCTACCATCCTACCAACCTCCAGATACATCGTATCATCCTTCGTCATTTCCACCACCTCCAAGCAGACCCCACCACCAAGGATATATTTCCCTCCCCACCCCTATCAGCGTTCGCTCAGCAACTCCCTCGTCAGGTCCACACCCCCCCACCAACCCACCTCCACTCCCGGCACCTTCCCCTGCAACCGCAAGAAATGCAAAACTTGCGCCCACATCTCCCCCCTCCTTTCCCTCCAAGGCCCCAAGGGATCCTTCCATATCCGTCACAAATTCACCTGCACCTCCACACACATCATTTACTGCATCCGCTGCACCTGACATGGCCTCCTATACATTGGGGAGATAGGCCCCCTAATTGCGAACGTTTCAGAGAACACCTCTGGGACACCCGCACCAACCAACCAAACCGCCCCGTGGCTGAACACTTTGACACCCCCTCCCACTCCGCCAAAGACATGCAGGTCCTTGGCCTCCTCCATCACCAGACCATGACAACACGACGCCTGGAGGAAGAGTGCCTCATCTTTCGCTTAGGAACCCTCCAACCACAAGGGATGAATGCAGATTTCTCCAGCTTCCTCATTTCCCCTCCCCCCACCTTATTTCAGTCCCATCCCTCGGACTCAGCACCGCCTTCTTGACCTGCAATCTTCTTCCCAACCCCTCCACCCCCAACCCCTCACCTTAACCTCCTTCCACCTATTGCATTCCCAACGCCCCTCCCCCAAGTCCCTCCTCCCTACCTTTTATCTTAGCCTGCTTGGCACACCTTCCTCATTCCTGAAGGGCTTATGCCCGAAACGTCAATTCTCCTGCTCCTTGGATGCTGCCTGACCTGTTGTGCTTTTCCAGCAACACATTTTCAGCTCTGATCTCCAGCATCTGTAGTCCTCATTTTCTCCTTCTAAAACGTTTATCCCAAAATCATGGCAAGTACCATAAAGGTCAATGCTGTTGCATCAATTCTTCAATGCCATCCTTCCAAGAGCACAAGATCAGTGAATTTAGCCCAGTTTACAACTTTTAAAGCTAAGTAGGGTGCAGATACAAACAAAAAATGTGGTTCTGGAATAAAAAAGAAGGAAGGGACCCTCTGTCTTCTTAGTGAAGAAATAGATTTATTTGAGTAATTTATCATTACGTTAAGAACTTGTGCACATGTTTCCTTTTCCTCAATAATCTGGTGAGGGTGAAGTTTATTTTTCAACAAAAAAACAGGAAGGTCAACAGCTGTTAATGTTCGATCAGCAGTTCTTGTTGGAACTAAGGTTTCTAACAGATGTTCCCTGGTACCAGCCAAGTATGTCATTGAGGCAGCCAGCAAGAGAAGGAACATGGAACTCTTAAAAAATATATATTTCACAAATGCTGCAGATACTTTGAGATTTGAAGATGAAGGTACATTATTCCTGAAATAGAATTATAGAGTCATAGAGCTGGATAGCAGAGAAATAGACCCTTCGGTCCAACTCATCCACGCTGACCAGATACCCTAAATAAATCTAGTCCCATTTGCCAGCATTTGACCCATGTTCCTCTAAACCCTCCCTATTCATATACCCATTCAGATATCTTTTACATGTTGTAATTGTACCAGCCTCCATCATTTGCTCTGGCAGCTCATTCCGTACAAGAACCACCCTCTGCATGAAAAAATTGCTCCTTAGGTCCCTTTTAAATCTTTCCTTTCTCACCTTAAACCCGTGTCCTTTAGCTTTGTACACTCACTCCAGGGAAAAGACCTTGTCCTTTTACCATATCCATGCCCCTCATGATTTTATAAACCTCCGTAAGGTCTCTGTCAGCCTCTAACACTCCAGAGAAAACAGCCCCAGCCTATTCAACCTCCCCCTTTAACTCAAACCCCCCAACCTTGGCAACATCTTTGTAAATCTTTTAGGAACCCTTTCAAGTTTCACAACATCCTTCTTATAGGAGGGAAACCAGAATTAAAAGTAATATTCCAAAAGTAGCCTAACCAATGTCCCGTGCAACCGCAACATGACCTCCCAACTCATATATCAATGCTCTGAGCAATAAAGGCAAACGTACCAAACAGCTTCTTCACTATCCTGTCTACCTGTGACCCTAGTTTCAAGGAACTATGAACCTGCACTCCAAGATTGCGTTATTCAGTAACACTCACCAGGATTTCTCATTTCAGTGTATAAGTCCTGTCCGGATTTTCCTTCCCAAAATGTAGCACCTCACATTTATCTAAATTAAATTTCATCTACCACTCTACCCATTGGCCCATCTGATCAAGGTCTTCATTGTCCACTATACTAGCAATTTCGTGTCATCTGCAAATCTACTAACCATACCTCCAAATACAAATCATTTATATAAATGATGAAAAAAACAGTGGACCCAGCACCGATCCATATTAATGGGCCCTTTTGTACCCTCTTTTTCTGTGTACCTTTCCACCCTCATAGGACCTGTGTGGCTGAGACTGTTTCAGTCTGATCCAAAACCTATCTCCATCTCTCATTCTCTCTGCCTCACTAAAGGAGTCAAAGAAAAGGTACCAATTGAGAATTGGAACCCATAAGCCTCAAAGCCTGCATTACCTAGCTACGGAGATTTCCTTCCAACAACTGCCATCTGATATACACTTAGTGCAATGTCTTCAGCTCTTTAATGTATTGCTTAACCAAACCTCAATTTGCCTGTTTGACAATGCACCTGCTCCTGATAGCTGCCAACTCTAACCTGGGAGCAGTCACGCTGCTGACACTCCATGGAACACTTAATCCCAATGGAAAATTTAAAATCTATCTTATAATTGCTCTTAATTGGTTGCAGTACATTGTCAATGATCTGCCCATAAGACCATAAGACCATAAGACATAGGAGTGGAAGTAAGGCCATTCGGCCCATCGAGTCCACTCCGCCATTCAATCATGGCTGATGCGCATTTCAGCTCCACTTGCCAGCGTTCTCCCCGTAGCCCTTAATTCCTCTAGACAACAAGAACCTATCAATCTCGGCCTTGAAGACATTTAGCGTCCCGGCTTCCACTGCACTCCGTGGCAATGAATTCCACAGGCCCACCACTCTCTGGCTGAAGAAATGTCTCCGCATTTCCGTTCTGAAATGACCCCCTCTAATTCTAAGGCTGTGTCCACGGGTCCTAGTCTCCTCGCCTAACAGAAACAATTTTCTAGCATCCACCTTTTCAAAGCCATGTATTATTTTGTACGTCTCTATTAGATCTCCCCTTAATCTTCTAAACTCCAACGAATACAACCCCAGTATCCTCAGCCGTTCCTCATATGCTAGACCTGTCATTCCAGGGATCATCCGTGTGAATCTCCGCTGGACACGTTCCAGTGCCAGTATGTCCTTCCTGAGGTGTGGGGACCAAAACTGGACACAGTACTCCAAATGGGGCCTAACCAGAGCTTTATAAAGTCTTAGTAGTACATCTCTGCTTTTATATTCCAACCCATCTCCACAATGTACTCTCCCGATTGGAAAAGATCACGTAGGACAGGAATATTGATGTGTTTCTGCCTCCTCCTGCTTTTCATTGAGATGGATTCTGGGTGCTGATGGCAACCTGACCTAGAGGATGTTAATGAAACAGTTAGAAGACCTTTTCCAAGGACAATGAAATTTGGCTGAAAGTGCCTGGTATCTCCACAATGTCTGCAGTTCATCGCAAAAGCTGAGTGCACAGAAGCAGATTGGAGTGCTATAAAATTATTGTGCAATCTGCTAAAGTAATATATCAGCAAGTTTAAGTTCAACAAGCAGATGCTTGCAATTGCATGATTATCTCCAGAACGTCATAAATAGTGATGGTTGTCAAGAAGTGAATACAGTATTCTCCAGCTACTTTGCTCAGAAATGTACATAGTTTTAAAGGAAATGAGGCACCTTGGAGTGTATGTCCATAGGTTCCTACAAGGTAGCAGAATATGGTCAAGAAGCTGGTGAAAAAGACAGAAGGAATACTTCCTTCTAGTAGTCAAGGCATTCAGGAAAAGAGCTTAGACTGAAGCTATATAAAACACTACTCGGGCTACTACTTGAGTATTGTGTCCAGTTCTGGTCACCTCATTGTAGAAGAGAATTAATAACATGAGAAGGGTAAAGAGGTGGTTCACAAGGATGTTGTTACATCTGAAAGATCATAAAGAATGAGGAAAGATTTGAGGGAAAGAAATTGCTTTCCTTGGAATAGAGGAGACTGAGGAGAGATTTGATTGAGATGTATAATATTGTGAGGCTGGACTAGGTGGCATAGGTTTAGACATTGTAGGTTATTAGAGAGATTGCAGAAGGGTTATAGGGGGGATGAGGAAATGCTTTTTTACCTAAAATATCAGTAAGGGTCTGGAACTCACTGCCTGAAAGAATGGAATGGCAGGAACTCTCAGTTCAGTCAAAAGATGCCTCAGTATGTACCGAAGTCCCAGACTTCAGGGATGTTTTTAAATATTCTAAATTTCTGAAGAGGCAGAACAGGGGCAAGGGTTGGGGAAATGCCAGGACATGATAGATAACCAGAAGTAATTCCAGAACAACCAATCAGATCTGAGCTATGCATTCCTGTCACATCCAGTCATGAATGGTGATGGACAATTAAACAACTCACTGGAGGAGAACGAGGTTCCACAGATATCCTCATCCTCAATGATGGGGGAGTCCCAGCACATCAGTGCAAAAGACAAGGCTGAGGCATTTGCAATAATCTTCAACCAGAGATGCCAAGTGGATGATTCATCTCAACCTCCTCTTGAGATCCTAGCATCACAGATGCAGGTATTCAGCCATGTAATATCAAGAAAGTACTGGACACATTGGATATTCTTTTATTATAATTCCATACTTAAACTCTGCCATTCTTTAAGTATTCCCACACAATCACATATAGACCCACAACAAAACAGGACAAGATCCAAGCGTTATGGAACAAGAAGGAAATAACCTCAGAAATGCGAAGTTCTGGAACCAGTTCAAATCACAGACATCAACGAATTGTGTTCTTTCAGTTTCCTTCCATTCTTTAATGAGACTATGAGGTTGTGGGTAAGCTTTCATTCACTAGTTAAGGAATTGCCCCTTCTTTGTCGTAGAAGGCAGTTTTTCTTCCCATTTTCCTTTCAACACCGGAATTACAGAGAACAGTTTATAGGGAACTCAATAGATTTTCAGTAACTTTCCACCCAGGAGGCAGAGAGAGAAGTTTTGGTGCTTTGTCTTTGTGGCTAGATATTTCTCCCTGAGTGCAAATATACAGGGCTACAGACACTTGCCCTTAAACCATCAAGTGCTGCTGTTACTGTGCTAAGCCCTCCTGAGCCCACAACAATTGATCAATTCAAAAACCAATCAAAGGACAATCTCTGGAAAAACTGGCCTGATCATGCACAGGTTTACAGCAGTATCTTTTCCTATTTTTAAGTCCATTGTCCACATAGTCTTTATGGAGTTATCTTGGCATCTGCTTCCTTCGCCTTTTAAGGAAGTGTATCGCAGATCATAACTTACTCCACAAAAGTATCACCTCTTCTCTCTAACTCTTTGGCAAATTATCTTAAGTCAATTTCCCTCCTGTCACTGTATCCCTATACACTTTCAAACCTTTTGAGACTTTTGAACACATTAATTACCTCTCTTGCTAACCTTCTCTGCTCAAAGGGGAATGTTCTCAGCTTCTAACCTCTACATATAATGGAGCATATGGAGCGATTATAATTGTATTGGGTTGAGTGATCCTGGAGTGAGATATGGCAGAACAGTTTTGATAGACCAAACAACCTGTTTCTATCTGAGATTAGATACTCTACAGTGTAGAAACAGGCCATTTGGCCTAACAAGTCCACACCGACCCTCCGAAGAGTAATCCATCCAGACCCATTTCCCTCTGACACTATGCTCCTAACACTATGGGCAATTCAGCATGGCCAATTCACCTGACCTGCACATCTTTGAACTGTGAGAGGAAACCAGAGCACCCGAAGGAAACCCACCCAGACATGGGCAGAATGTGCAAACTCCACACAGACAGTTGCCAGAGGCTGGAATCAAACCTGGCGCTGTGAGGCTGCAGTGCTAACCACTGAGACACCGTGCCACCCATACTGTGATTCTATAAGCAATAGGCCATCATCTGTGTCAGTGCTTATTCTTACCAGAAGGAATTTTTATTAACTGCAAACAGAAAATATTGGAAATGCCCAGCTGTTCAGACATTGTTTGCAGAAAAAGTAGATAGGGTTAATATTTCAGGCATTTCACTGGAACCAGGAAATGTTGTCGACAAACAGCTTATACAGAGAAAGAGAGTCAGCGCAAAGTGATTAGGAAGACAAAAAGAGAATAACATGTGACGAGGTGGAGGACAGTAGATGATTGAATAATAGTGAAACTATTTTTAAAAACTGTGTCTCTGGTGAGAGAATTCACTATATGTTTAATCCACCGGGCTATTGCTGCAATTGGATACGGGTTAGCATTTAGCAGTAAAGATTGATTTTATTTTTATAAACGCAAATCAGCAAATTCAACACAAATGGTTTTAAATCAATGCACATTGGAGCCACGTGAATGCCTATGCTTCATTTGCAATAGGTTTATGGTAGTGTCTCTCAAAAAGGTAAGGAGTGCACAGTATGCACTAGTTAATGCACATTCATCGGATCAAGTTGCCAATATGTATTGCTGAATATCATTGACCTTGAATTTAAACCTGCTTTTTTATTTTAACAAAAACAATATTGAATCTTACTGATTCTGCTTTTATCCACAGCTATAATTATTTAGACCTTCTGTATCAGTTTATATCAAAGTTGACATCCAGAGCACAAAGTGTACAAATTATACCTTGATGCACCCATTTTCCAGATGTGAATTTGGCAAAATGGACCAATTCCAAGAAAAAAAATCCTGCTTTCAAAGAACACGAGACAAATAATTGACTTAACATTGTCTATGTGTGAATGTTTCTTTAACATTGAAGGAAATGGGAAGACTTGTATTTATATAGCATCTTCCATGAACTCAAGGAGAGTTACAGAATGTATAAAGAATTTTGTTTGTCTCTCCCCACAAGACACTAGCCATTTGAAAGTTGGGAGCACTGGACCTGCGGGGGGATATTTTTAACACATCTGGACAATGTTCACTCCATCATACTTGATTTTGCAGAAGCAAATGAAAGAAGCAATCATAAATGGATTGAATTGTGTGGCGGCTTTGAGCAAATGCTGCCCTGCAAATTAAGTACTGTTTTACCCCATAGTTCATAGTTTATTTCTGTATAATTGGGAGGTTTTTCTCATATGGAATAGTAAGACGTATTTTCAGTAGGATGGGGAGGATAAGAATGTACAAAGTAATTTTAATTGACATGCAATCATTATTTTTCAAAAGCACTGAGCACATTTAGTCACATCCAAAAGTCTCCTTCTTTGTGAATCTCTTCATGTTTTGGATATAGAATGCATTTCCTACTAATCGCCATCATATCATTCTATTCAGCTTTTATTTTCAAGGATAAATAGCATACAGCAATCTCTGAGCATTCTGGACTCAGAGTCCAGAATTATAGGGTTCTATCAGATTTGTCCAGCCAGCAAAAAGAAGAATTTAAAATTCTGTTCAATAGCAATTCCTCAACAGGCATTTCTGTTATTTCACATTGTCTACTGAAACTATACGCAATTATAAGTTTAGTTTGCAGGTCTCATCGTGTTGCTAATGGATGTGGTGCTACCAGTCCCCAGGCAAGGGTTCAAACTTGTTTTGATCCCAGGTGAGGAAGAAGGAACTAGCTCCCTTTCTTTATTCAACCCCATCCCCTGAGTTTGTCACAACATGGTTTAACTTAAAACATAAGATCCCTTTCCTCATGGATATCTTTCCTAGGTCCAATGTCTTTATGCTTTTAAAAAGGAGACAATTTAATCAGGCTTTCTTGAGCTCAAGAAAGCGTGAATTCATCAGTTATGAACTATAGGGAAAAATCAGTACACATAACACAGATTAGAAATAAGGAGTAAAATGTTAATAGTTTAAAGGTGATATATGAATCTACTCTTTTGCAGAGTAGATGATACAATTTAGTGGCCCTTATGTTGGGCACATCCAGTAGCATTGAATTCCAGCATTCAAACAGTTGGTGTGCAGATTCAGGTTCTGCACATTAATTTGTCTCATTTCCTGTCTGATTGTGACTCTTGACTGGCAACTTTCTTCCAGCTGTCAGAAGGATGGAGAAAAAGATACATAGTGAGAGAGAGAGAGAGAGAGAGAGAGAGGTGGGGAGAGAGACAGAGATATAGACAGGGAGAAAGAGAGAGACAGACAGACAGAGAGAGAAAGACATTTGATTTTTTTACTTTGTACCTGCAAGCAGGGGGATATCTGGTGCATGTGTTCAACTGTAATGTTCACAGCAGACTCTAGCCCAATAGCACTAGTGGACCAGACTCGCATACGCACATATATACACATCAGAGATATAGTGATGCTTTTTTGTGTGTTTTCCTGTCAGGGGAAATTGAGATTTATCTTTCACTCTGACTGATTTCTTTTAACCTTATATATTGTCCACATGTACTTCACAGAAAATGAAAAATCCTGAACTATCTCCTCTCTTCATTTAATGTGTTCCTCTGAAATTCCCTGTTACCCAATGTGGTGTGACATTCCACATTGTGTGGAGTTTGCACGTTCTCCCTGTGTCTGCGTGGGTTTCCTCCGGGTGCTCTGGTTTCCTCCCACAGTCCAAAGATGTGCAGGCCAGGTGAATTGGCCATGCTAAATTGCCCATAGTGTTAGGTAAGGGGTAAATGTAGATGTAGGGGTATGGGTGGGTTACGCTTCGGCGGGGCGGTGTGGACTTGTTGGGCCGAAGGGCCTGTTTCCACACTGTAAGTAATCTAATCTAATCTAATCTAATTCCAAAATCTCTCTCAACACTGAATGTAAACCACACAGAGATTTTCCAGACAGTCACTGAATTGAAAGCCAATCCTTGTTTGTGTGCCATTTTTAAGAAACAAGATTCTGTTGTATTTGAAAGTTAAATGTATCTACAAGTAATTCAGAACTATGATCTATTGTCATAACATGTCTTTCAACATTCAGAATTGGTTTGGTTGATTGTTACAAATTGAAAATATCATTGTCCTCGGCACTAGGCATTTATATACAAGTAGAGGTGAATGCCATCATATACACTAGAAGCTTGTTAACATAATTAAAGCTTAACCAATTGGACCTGCTTAATGTAAGATCTATTTCAGTGATCCCACTCTGTAGTTTATTTAGTGGTAATAGTTGTGGCAATAATCTTAATTCAATTTGATTTGGGACAGAAGATGAAGAAAATAGAATTAAATATATTTAATGTCATTCAATCATGACAGGAAATAAAGGTGAGTGTATCATTTCAAAAGGTAAATTCCAATGGAAGATTTTCCTGACACAATTGAGAAACTCGGGAGATGGAAAAACAATTAGGAGGATTGTATTGAAGGGATGCAATATCTAGGAAGTGTCAGACAGTGAATGGAGATAAGATTCCCCATGTAATGGGAGTAAACTCAATTGTAAAGTTTGAAAGACTTAGCCATTTTCACATATTTCTTATGATGTGGCTATCATATGGCTTTGGTAGATAACTTTTGGTGCTGATCTCAAATGGAGTGGCACATTCCTAAATATCAGCACACATGGCTAACTGTAGTTTCTACCAATGTAAATTACTTAGACTACAGTCTGTCTTAAACATTGGTACAGTAAATCCCTGGCACTGCTGTCAGAGATGAAAGATTTATCATATAATAAAGAAACACAGTGTGGCTGTGAATTACCTAAATTCAGCACTCAGACACACAAGTGATTTCATAAGTCTTTTCTGGGTTAAATACAAATATGTAATGAGGACGTTCACTGGGAATATCCTACAGACATTTTCTAATTAGGGCTCAGTCCTCTACAGGGCAGTAACACATTCCAAGTTGTCGCTACATTGCTTTGTTTTCCCAACACAGCAGTAACTGTAGCTTTGGTAGTTAAAAAGTAATTAGCTGAGGATCCTGCAAATATCAGTCACAGATTGGAAATTGTATTAACTCTCTGAGGACTGCAGTAACATTTTTGCACAGTCAGAGGAATCATTCTAATGATTCTGAACTTGAACAGTGCTGGAAGTAATTTTTAAGACTAACTCTCTCAATGATTAAACACTTGTACTATGTGGCACTAATTCTCAAAGATAAGGGAGATTCCAAGTTCAGTTTGGACTGAATTAGTCAAGGTTCGGTGGTGGCATTCTTTTCTGTTGAGTCAGAAGACTGTTTTCAAGACTACAGTACAATATGAGGGTGATTCTTCCATACAACATTGTGTTCTTGGAGAAGCTGTCTTTCGAATGAGACAAAAAGGAAGACTCTAGCTCTCTCTTAGGTGGATTTGAAAAATCCCATGCTATTACTTTGCAGAAAATTAGAGTGAACTCTCTGGTGTCCTGCACAATATTTATTGCTCAACTAATAACATCACTGTACATTGTACCAATGCTCTTTGCTGGATCTCATGGTGTGCAAATTGCTTACTTTTTTTTAAACAAATGTCCAAAGTAATGAACTTTGGGACATCGTGAGATCAATATATAAACATAGTACCTTCCTTCACTTCCTATCAACTAGTCTTTCTGGGCTTGTGAAGAGATCCGGACAATTCCCACCTGGGAATATGAAGTGAGGGTAGGATGTGCATTTCCAATTTTTTTCTCCTGTGGTAAAATAACCCATCAATGCCAGCATAGAATCAGTGAGTAGTTACACCACAGAAGGAGGCCATTGACTCATTGTGTCTGCATTGGCAATCTGTAAAATCAATTTGTTTAGTCCCACACATGCCATCTTTCATGACAGACATGCAAAGTTTTCTCTATTCATACAGTTATCAAATTAGTGCATTCCAAATTTGACCCATAAGCGAAATAAAAATGCTATCCATATATTAACTTTGGTTCTTTTCCCAATCACCTTAAATCGGTATCATGTTTCCTGACTTGACCTCTCATGATTTTGAACACTTCCATCAAATTTCATCTCAAACCTTTTTGCCATAAGGCTTCTCCAACATATCCATGTTAGTGAAGATCCCCCAACCCTCATTTAAGGAAAGCACTTGCGTGATATAGTCATATCTCACAGAGCATGTGGAACAGCATCCAACTAAAACACAACAGAAAAAGGAAGGGATGAGAAATTGTAACTCACTTCTTTGTACTCTGTCCGACGCCTCCTCCACTCTCACCAACAGTGTAATAGCAACCTTGTGTTTAGAACACATTGAGTTTATGAGACAGAAAGATTTAAGGAGATGTAGCCACAAGGATAAGTCGGATGGTTTGCAAAAGATTAGAGAAAACAAGTTTATCAGATGAGATTAGTTGAGTCATTTTCACATATATTCTATTATTTAGTAATCAAATAATAGCTCTTTGGTTGTACATATCTCGAATATTGTTGGAAAATTACACATTTTGTCAAGGCTTTTTATCTTGCACTCATTAGGACAATTCATGAGAAACACCAATGCAAAGGGAACTCAACAAAAATATTGCATAAAGGGAGAGTACGTGCTAGTTGGTGAGTATGCTGTTATTGGGAGAAATGTTGCCATAGAGAAGACAGCAGTTGAATGATGACTATCAGTTAACTGCCAAGCTTTGTTAGATTTAAACCAGGGAGATTGACTCTTATTTGTCAAGGTTGCGCTAAGAAATGAACCAGCAAATGGCTATTTCATATTTTGTGGCGCTGAGACAGGCACTATGTATGTGCAAAATCTTTCAGCCTATAAAGAGGAGGACCTGTGTAATAAGATATGCTACTTCCTGTACATTAAAATGCACGATACTGTAAGCCTGGCTGACAATGCTAAATGGGTTGTTAGCATAATTCTTCACACAGTCAAAGTCTAAGTGCCAAGCAATTAGCACTCTCTTCTCCAACAGGTTAAATGCTATTTTCTCTTTACATTAGGATTTCTTACAAATTGTCCTGATGAGTGCAAGATGAAACGTTTCAACAAAGTATGGCTTTTTTTCACTGCTGTCGCAGTGAAAGCAGGTCTTGAAAAAGTAATTAGTCCACTGTTAATGACAATTGTTTGGGACGGTTCGGGAAGATTTGACACATAAGAAGAGTTCAGATGCTAGGCATGACAATGATTGTGATTTAGATAGGAAAGTTATAAACATTAAACATCGTCCATAGTTTTATATTTCCCATATATTTCTCTATTAATTGTTTAACCAAGTCTAAAGTCCAGTTCTATAGTGGCCACCTAAACTGAGCCCAACTTGGAGAAGAAAGATCAGAATTGGGACTAATTGGGCTTGATATGTTTAAAGACTGTCACACCAATCATTTTCTTTACTATATTGTACATTTGTTTGCTGCAAAGTGAGAGATGCATATTGGAAAGAATACCATGGCAAAATTACTTTCAGTTGCCATTATAGCCCCTGTTTCCCTGGAAATTAATAGTTGGTTCAAAATTATTGAATAAGCAATAATTAATGTAAGATTTAAAGTTCTCCATCAAGGACAAAATATAAGGGAACCAAACCTAGGAGTCTTTGGAGGATGAGGGAGATGGAAATCATGATGAAAAAGTAAAGAAATTGAATGTAGAATGCATATCAGTTGATTTCTTCAAATGAGAACCAGAAATTTAAGAAATTGACTAGGGAGGTGAAGATGCAAACAGAAGTGGCCAAGAGAAAAAAAGGGAATAAAATAGCAGTCAACATAAAGGGAACACAAACATTCTATTGACTTGTAAATAATAAGTGGTTAATAAGAGTGAAGTGGATCTTATTAGGGACAACGATGGATTATGTTTAGAGTTGCTGGGTATTAGAGTATTGTTAGAAAGTTTAATGAGCACTTTATATCAGTATTTACTTAGGAAGAGGAATCTATCAGAATATCAGAAGAAAGAAAGATAGTAGGGCATGAAAATTGAGAAGGAGGAGTACTTGAAAAGTTATCTATGCTTTTTGACCAGCTTAGACCCAATAACCGTTGGGCCCTTTCGTGAACTGGAAACCTCAATAACTCTATGACTTTGTGCAAAGCACCTTGAGGCATTTCTGTATAAGTTACTATATAAATGTATGTTATTGCTATTGACACAAGTCTCATTCTAGAGAATACAAAGTTGGATGGACTGGAACAGATTGACCAATTTAAATCTGTCGCTAATTAAAAACATTTCTTAAATGCTTCTTCCCTGATGCAAAATTAAAACAATAACCTAACCACACAAAGAGAAAGCGAAAGAGATCACAACAGTAATATTGACAGTCATTATCCTTAGTTTCACAAAAGCATTAAAGCAGGTGCATTATTTTACCATTAAAATATTCCATCATATATTCAGAAGAAGGGGGAAGAAAAGCTCTTAGGCATTTTTTTGTTTCTCCCTGGAGTTCAGCACAGATTGAGGACTAATGAATTTTTAACATTTCTAATAGCTGGTTGGAGCAGGAAGTGGCTGCCTTGGGACTGTGCTTCATGTCTTCCTGCAGTTGAATACCAAATGGATCAAACGGTGGGCTGCTTCACTAAAAGCCAGTCTGGGAATTTAACCTAGGAACCAGGACTGTAACAGATTAGAGGAGCTTTCTCTTTCAGTTGGTTCACACAAGCTTTCTTTGTAAACAAACACCGTTCTTTTTCCCCTTAAGTTTGCTTATATTTTCTTTTCTGCTGGACTGCAGTCCCAAAAGATTGGCTGTGATTAACTTCAGACTGTCCTACAAATGAGGGGGACAAGGGCTGACTGTGGCGAATACGCTTCTTCCAACCCACCTCCCACCACCACCCCACCAAAGGAACAATCTTTACTTTGTGGTAGGTTGCAGGATGAAATCAGGGCTTTGCCCACAGAAACTGAGATTAGGCAATCGTTGGTTGGCAGAATGTCAAGGCACAATGGTTAAAAGACCCACCTCAATCCTATGGGATATTTTCCCAATTGTATCAGAACATTTCAAACTGCTACTCCTCATTACAAGTATGAAAAGCATTTTAGAATACCAAAATATTATTTTATAAAGAAATTAATAAAAATGATTATTTTCAATAATTGCCCACCAAGAACAAAAGTCCAATACAATTCCTCCTAATATCTTATTTCTCCAATTGTAAGCCAGCTTATGAAATAACATTCTCCACAGAAAGTTACCACTGCACAGCCCAGAATAGTTGAGTTAAAGGTTGGCAGAGTATGGATGAGTGTTACAGGAGGAGACAGGAGCAGAAACAGACACTTTGGGATAGATGACTGTCAACTCTCAGTCAAAGGTGATATGATTTGGAATATCAGGTCGACATGAAATTGGATGTTAACAGTCTGATTCAGACTGACCTAGTGGCCAGTACTGGGGTTGGAATGAGAGGCAAAGAAACAAGTCTTTGGAATGGATTTCTTTTAATGCTTTTGACAAAGGCAGGGGAAGGAGTAAGTGGAACAGATGGTGAGGGTGCCTGCAGTAAAAGACAAAGAGAATGCTAACAGTAGTAAAGGAGGGATATAGATGAAAATTAGGTGTTAATGATTCACATGAGCAGCAGAAAATAGGTCAGATCTGCTTTGTGCAAACCTGGTAAGCAGGACATTGAGGGGAAGGGATTGCAAACTAAATGGAGCACATTGTTCATGATCTGAAGTTATGGAACTCAACACTTACAAGGTGAGTGGATAAGCAGAGTTAGAAGGGAAGATCTAAACAGAATGCAAGTTCAGGACTAGTGTGGGGTGTGAGGAAGTCTTGCCATGGTGGGCAAAAAAAAAAGGATGACTGAAGCACAGGCAGTTAAACAGACAGCTTTCATTGACAAAGTCTATGAGCTTCTCTCCCATGTTGGAAATGATGAGAGCTGGAAGGGGTGGGGTATAGTGATGAAAGACATTTGTGTAGTTGGTTGGTAGTACAAAAGTTAAACTGATGTTATTTTTGCATTGCAGATAATCCCACCATTTTAGTAGAGGAGAGTATGGTTGTGGGATGTTTGATGTGGTGAAATGACTTGTTACCCTGACCTTGGAGAGTCTGGGAGTGGGTTGTATAGTGAGTTAGCACACTGTGGTCTTTCACATCCTACAGATAGGTAATGCAGTCTAGAGTAGTAGGATGTTTATGTTGCTAGATGAGCAATTGAGGGACTTTAATTGTTTTAAGTTTAATATCAAATAATGATTTTTTTTCTAAGTAGCTCACTTTACAATATTTAATTAGTAATAAACTAGGTTAGGGCAATTTGTAAAGCTGAAAGATTATTAAAACTGACAGTCACCCACGATTAGCACAATAACATTGTGGCATTTATTTCCCATTAGCCAGTGGAAGTAACTGCAAATAATTAGTTGCAAAAGATAATGGAGAGTGAGGAGGTGAAGACATTGCTTACTTTACTTTTGCCCATTCCTAATAGATTCCAGCAAGCAGATATTTATTCAGTCACTAGTAAGGAACAATTAATGTTCATCTTTAATTCCATTAAAACCTCAATAGTCTATCAGTGGATCGAACTTACGCTTGAGAAAACAATAAAAGAGAGAATCTCATCATCCAGATCCTTTTGAAAGAGGGTGTTTGAATATCCAGACTTTTGTAAAGGAAGAAGTCCCTTATGTACAGCAAAAGTGGAAAATAGTTTACTGTGTGATATTTCCATATGATTTACTGCATTTAAAAAAATGGAAAATGGTTGTATAGAAAGGATTTGAAAGGAATTGTTCTTGGTTTGATGGAGGAAATACACAATGACCCTTAATGGATGGAGTAGCCTTCTTCTTTGCTGTCAGTATCAATGGACTAGACTTTGGGCACCACTAATGACCAGAAAGGAGTGGTGCTACAACTTAGCTTAACTGGCCATGTGTTTTGTCCTGGTCTCCTATAGAGAGAGATTAGGGATTAGGTGATGAGCAGTCTATGAGAAGATATACAACTTGTTGAGCCCTGGGTTTTTTTTAAAAGTTGGAAAAATAGAAGCAGCCTGAATGGGTGTGGCCAAGACCCCACCCACAGAACCAAGTGATTTAGTTTTTCTCAGTAGCAGAAGCTGCTGGGGTTGTAAACACTGTTACAACTCTCTGCTACAGCTAAAAGCTGGAGTTCTGACTCCCAGAATTGTCTTTTGATGTCTTTTCCTCCTGGATTGGGGACCTGCATGTGAGACAATCTGTTTTCTAAATCTGCCTTTTGCGAAGGCTGTATTTATGGGAACTGTATATTGTTTTAGTTAATTATTAATAGTTACTGTATCTATTGTTCTGCTAAGTTTTCCAATAGAGTTGTTATTCCAATTCATATTTTCTTTGGATGAATAAAGTGTGTATTACTTTAAATCCGAAAGTTCAACCAATTGAATTGCATCTGAAATTTATCTTTAAAATAAGAAAAGGTTAGCGTCTGTATGTTCTTCTGAATAGTTTGAGGAGGTTTGGTCTGGGCCATAACACCATTGTGCTAGTTGCCCAGCTTCAGCCTATCTCTGGAATGTTCTTTGGATGCAGGATATGAGCCAGCAAAGCTATCAAAAACTGTGGCTACCGGCTATCCCACAGAGAGAACCCAGACCACCTTTCAACAGCACTCCATCACAGTGATAACCTAGCTCCTGAATTAGTGTTTGAATTAAACAGGCAATTGATAGAGCAATTCCATTTCAGAGCCAACTGCTCCTCTCAAACTGGAAGGCTTCTGCCTGGTACTCCCAATTTCAAAGCTTACCCTCTGCCCCTAACTGGACAGAAAATGTGTTTCCGTGACAATTTAGGGGGTATCCCCATTAAAATCTCAGAGTCAGTGGGTTGGAAATCTGCATCACACATCCACATTGTTTGTACAATGAAAAACAACAGCCAAGGTATGATGGTCAGTGTTGTGATCTGGTGCAGAAACCGAAGGTGAATAGGTTATTAAAATAAGCTTGCAGAGCACATTAAACCCTACACTCTGTAATGCCAGGTTATATTCTCCTCCTATCTCCCATAGCTACTTATACCCCTCTTGACATAGAATGTCACTTGCATGCCTGTTCAGTGACATTACACTCACCTTACAGAAACAATGAACCATATGTCAACTCTATTCATCTCAGCCCCCATTATTGTTTTCCCAACCTCTTCCCAACCTATTATTACGGTTCTTCATTTTCTCCACTCTTCACTGGTATTCTTCTATCCACCCACACACCATTCTCTCAATTCTGTATTCCATACCCACTCCACACCTCCAAATGCCAGTGCTCTTACACATCTCCAACTCCCTCCCCATCCCATGGCTCTCACAGCTGTCTGGATTCACATCAATACGCAAGCCTCAAAGTAGGTTTATAATGGGAAAAGGTTTGGGAAGTAATACTTTAGAACATCTGGATGACTGCCACTTTATTGAGCTTTGTGGAATAGAATTCTTTTAACATAATGGAAAATTGGGTTCAGTGAACGAGTTGATTGTCACCAGAAAGTGAAAAGAAGGGACAGAATGTGCAAATGTCATTTTTTACCATAGATACATAAAAGTGTAGGAAAATTCAACAATAGAAAACACTTAAAGGTTTTGTAGGTGCAAATTATTGTGAATGCTGGAATCTGCATTGAAAACAACAAATGCTGAAGATCACTGCGGGCCACACAGTTCAACAGAGAGAAAAAGCAAGCTAACATTCAGAGTCTAAATGACTCTTCGTTAGAGTAATCTAGACTCGAAATGTTAGCTTGCTGTCTGTCCATGGATTCTATCTGACTCGTGTGTTCTCCAGCATTAACTGTTTTCAGTTAAAAGCGTTGTATCTTAATTCAAAAAGCATTTGGCGTAAGGTAATACAGATCAAAGTAAATGAATATCATCTCATAGCCATTACAGAAACATGGTTACTAGGAGATCAAAATTAAAAACTCAACATTAAGGGATATTTGCCCTTTCTGGAAGATAGGAGGGATAGAAAAGGTGGTGGAATAGCACTGTTAATAAATAATGGATGAAATGAGGGCAGTTGTGAGAGATGATCTGGGCTCAGATGACGTAAGACCATAAGACATAGATGTGGAAGCAAGGCCATTCGTCCCATTGAGTCCACTCCACCATTAAATCATGGCTAATGGGTGTTTCATTCCACTTACTCACACTCTCCCCATAAACCTTAAATTCTTGATCTCACAAGGAATGATCAATCTCTGCCTTAAAGACACCCAACGTCCCAGCCTCCAATGTACTCCATGGCAATGAATTCCACAGGTCAGCCACTCTTTGGCTGAAGAAATTTCTCCTCATTTCCATTCTAAATCAACTTCCTCTATTTTTAAGGCTGTGCCCACTGGTCCTAATCTCCCCGCCTAATGGAAACAACTTCCCAGCATCCACGTAGAATCCATTTGGACAGAGGTAAAAAATAGGTAGGGAATGAAGTCATTGATAGGAGTCTATCGACCTCCAATAGTAGCCGCAATGAGGGAAAGGCTATAAATCACCAGATAGGGGCATGTAAAAACAATAGAGCAATAATTATGGGTCACTTTAATCATCAGGTTGATCGGATTAATCAAATTAAAGAGGTAACTATGTCAAAGAATTCATATAATGTATAGTTTCCTAGAGCAATATGATATGGAGCCAACCACCTTGGATCTGGTAATGGGTAATGAGGCAGCTTTAAGAAAATATCTGAGTAAAAGATCCCCGAGAATGTAATGGTCATACATGATAGCATTTAATTTTCAGATCAAGAATGAGAAACTTGGGTTGGAAAGAACAGTTTTAACTTAAATAAAGGAAATTACAATGAAATGAGGAGACAGTTAGTGAAAGTAAACCGGGCAGATAGATTACCAGGAATGACAATTAGCAAGTAGTGGCAGACATTTAGGGAGTTAATTCATGACTCTCAGCAAAAAGACTCGCAGTAAGGAGGAAAGATTCTAAGGGAGGGATAAACTAACCATGGCTAACCAAGAACGTGAAGTAGAATACTAAGCTGAAAGCATAAAGGGAGGCCAAAGTCAGTGGTAGCCCCAAAGACTACAGTAAATTCTGAATCCAACAAAGAAAGGTTAAAAAAAAACAGAAAATAAACTATGAGGGCAAAGTGGTGAGGAATGCAGAAACTGACAATAAGAGTTTCTTTAAATATATAAAAAGGTAGAGAGAGATCAAAGTGAACATAGACTCCATAGAAAATGAATCTGGGGAGATGGTTATTGGGAAGAAGGAAATAGTGGAGTAGTTAAACAAGTATTTGCATCCGTTTTCATGTGCAAGATACTTCAAATATTCCATTAACATTAAAGAACACAGGAGAGAAATTAAGTACCTTCATCATCACTGAAGAAGTAATGTTCGATAAACTAATGGGGATAAAAGAAGAGAATCCCTTGGCCCTTATGGTTTGCATCTTATATTCTTAACAGAAGTAGCTACAGAAATAGTGGATGTATTAGTTGTAATCTTCCAAACATCACTGGATTCTGAAGGAGTATCAGACAATTGTAAAGTTGCTGATGTGTCATCTCCTAATTAAAACGTAGGTAAGTATAGGCTGATTAGCCTAATATTTATTATTGAAAAAGTATTGGAAGCAGTTATTAAGGAAGTAAATCAGGTATTTGGAAAATCATAATCAAATCAAGTCAGCATGGTTTCATAAAAGAGAAATTGTGACTGACTAGTTTATTAAGTTTTTCAAGGCGGTATCAATCAGAATGGATAGAATTGAATCAGTAGTTGTATTTGGATTTCTAGAAGGCATTTGACAATGTGTCTCACTAAAGGTTATATCATAAAATAAGAGCTTGTGGGTATTGGAGGTAGTATATTGGCATGGATAAAGAATTGGCTAAATAGGCAGGAAATAGCAAGTGAAGATAAGGAGTTCTTTTTCAGGTTACCAACTCATGACCAGTTGGATCAGTGCTGAGACTGTAACTACATACAATGGATATTAATGACATGGAGAAAGTAAGTGGATGTAGTGTAACTGAATTTGGGGACAGCACTAAAATAGATGGAAAAGCAGGTTGTGAAGGGGATACAAATAATTTGCAGAGGGCTACTAATAGAGTCATAGAGTCATAGAGATGTACAGCATGGAAACAGACCCTTCGGTCCAACCCGTCCATGCTGACCAGATATCCCAACCCAATCTAGTCACCTGCCAGCACCCGGCCTATATCCTTCCAAACATTTCCTATTCATATACCCATCCAAATGCCTCTTAAATGTTGCAATTGTACCAGCCTCCACTACTTCCTCTGGCAGCTCATTCTATACACATACCACCCTCTGCGTGAAAAAGTTGCCCCTTAGGTCTCTTTCATATCTTTCCCCTCTCACCCTAAACCTATGCCCAGGGAAAAGACTGCCTATTTACCCTATCCATGCCCCTCATAATTTTGTAAACCTCTATAAGGTCACCCCTCAGCCTCCGACGCTCCGGGAAAGCAGTCCCAGCCTGTTCAGCCTCTCCCTACAGCTCAAATCCTCCAACCCTGGCAACATCCTTGTAAATCTTTTCTGAACCCTTTCAAGTTTCACAACACCTTTCCGATAGGAAGGAAACCAGAATTGCACGCAATATTCCATCAGTGCCAAAGCTATCTCATGTCCCCTTTTTGCCCTCCTGATTTCCCTCTTAAGTCTACTCCTACTTCCTTTATACTCTTCTAAGGATTCACTCGATCGATCCTGTCTATAGTTACATTTGCTACCTTCTTTTTCTTAACCAAACCCTCAATTTCTTCAGTCATCCAGCATTCCCTAAACCTAGCAGCCTTTCCTTTCACCCTGACAGGAATATACTTTTTCTGGATTCTCGTTATCTCATTTCTGAATGGGTTAAGGAAGTGAGTAGAAATTTGGCAAATAGACTATAAAGCAGGAAATTCCAAAGTTGTTCATTTTGAAATGGAGAACAAAAGAACATGATATTAATTTAATGGAGAAAAGCTGCAACACAAAGGGACTTGGGAATACGTGTGCATGAAACACAGAAAGCTAGCACAAAGGGGCAGCAGGTCATCAGGAAGGTAAAGAGATGCTCTAATGAACAGTCATCTAGACTCAAAATGTTAACTTGCTTTCTCTCCATGGATGCTGCCTGACCCACTGTGATCTCCATTTTGTTTTCAGTCTAATGAAATGTTGGCATTTATTTTAAGGGAGTTGAAGTATAAAAGTAGGTAAGTTTTAATGCAACTGTAAAAGTTGCTAGTGAGATCACATCTGGAGTAATGTGAACAGTTTTGGTTCCTTTATTTAAGAAAAGTTATCATTTCGTTGGAGGCAATTCAGAGAACGTTTTTAAGGACGATTCCTGGTATGGGGAGATTGCGTTATGAACAAGGATAAAGAGATTGGGACTCTACTCACTGGAGTTTAGAAGAATGAGAACTGATGTAATTGAAACATATAGGATTTTTAAGGGGTGTGACAGGGTAAATGCCAAGAGGATGTTTCCACTCATGGGAGAGTCTAGGACCAGAGGCCATAGACTCAAAATAAGGGGGTGCCAATCTAAGAATGAGATAAGGAAGAATTTAATCTCTCTGAAGGTAAAAGTCTTTGGAATGCCTTGCCACAGACAGCTGGGGGGTTAGATCACTGTGTATATTTAAAACTGAGATAGATGGATTCTTAATCAGTAGCAGAAGTAAGGGTTACTAGGAAAGGGTAGGAAATTGGACAAGAGAGATGTCAGATCAGCCCTGATCCTATTGAATAGTGGAGCAGGCTCAAGGGGCTGAATGGCCTTCGCTTGTTCCTTTTTCTTATGGTCTTATCACTTTTTGTAAATGTTTTTGACAAATCCAGCTGTCACCATAGGATTCATTGCTTCCGTAGAGTGTTGGAAAAGGTGTGAAAGTGCCATACACTGGCACGGGAAGCATGAGGCACCATGGGGGTTGAGAGACTGGAAAAATTCAGAGAATGATGGGGGAGTGGCGATGGGCCTTTTTGGGTGCTTTAAGAGTGTGCCATGACAAGACAGGGAAGATGGGCCTCGGTGTGTGTTTGGTGGGTAAGGGGACAGTGTAGAAGCAGTATGCCGGGGGTGAGGAGGTTTGAGTGGTGGGAGCTGAAGGACCTTTCTGCTTTTTCTACAGTTATGACAAAGTCCCAGTACGTCAAGGTGGACCTGGTAAACAACTCATCTTTGCACTCAGCAGCACCTGTGGGTATCTCCAATATTCTCCAGTGTCAGTCAGCCTGACTTCAGATGGCACCTGCCCCCCCCTCCACTCATGCCCCCTCATTCCTGATGAAGGGCTAATGCCAGAACTGTTGATTCTCCTGCTCCTTGGATAGTGCCTAACCTGCTGTGCTTTTCCAGCATTACACCCTCGACTCTGATCTCCAGCACCTGCAGTCCTCACTTTTTGCACCCTCTATGACAGGGATCACAATTCTGAAGCCATTATTTTCTGAGGAGAGTGCACAAAACATAGGCACTTTCTTAACTCCCACTACCTACATCCAAGATGAAAATTCAGCTCATAGAATATCAGAAAATCAATATACAACTTAAGTACAGCAATGCCCCACCATCACAGCACCAATTTCTAGATGCTAAGATGTAACTATGGACCAGAGCCTGCAGGACATTGTTACTTTTCTTTGAATAGTGGGGTGGGATGTACATATACATCTGAGAGACCACCATTTAACATCTTATATGAAAAGTAGCTCATCCGAAAATGTAGTGTTCCCTCAGCACTCCACTGACATGTCAGAGGAGCATGTGTCCATGTGTTTATGTATCTATGTATCTGTGTCTGTGTGTGTGCGCGTGTGTCAGTATTCGCTCAGTGCACCCGACACTTGTGGATGTAGAAATAGTACATTTGAACTCCTTAACATAAGGCATGAAAAGAAAACACAGATTGCTGAAAAGTTAAAGTAGCTTTTGCAGTTCAAATCCATCAAAGATAATGGAAAGAAGTGTGTTTTTTCCTTAAAATGAAGGAATAATGGAATGGTAAAAGAAAAGGGAATGTGTTGAGTTGGAAAAGCAGAAGCTTTTTGATAAAAAATGCAGGCCCATTAATCATCTGAGACTTCTGCCCTCCAATTCCAGTTTAATAACCTGCTTACTGTCGCATTATTCAAGCCTCTCAGCACTTTAAAGAACTGGACCAATTCTCCACGGAGTAGAGGGGGATGGGCTAGTTCAGCAGAGCTGGGGAGGAGAAAATTAAGGAAGTTGAAAAATGACATTTTCAGCTCTTGAATCAAAAGGATAGAACAGTCAGAATGGTACCTTTATCAACAACAACTTAAATTTATATGGTACCTTCAATGTACCAGAGTGCATCACCAGGTGCATTATCAAACAATATTTGGCACCACAACATATCAGGAGATATTAGTCAGAAAGCCAAAAAGCATGGTCAAAGAGTAAGCTTTACAGAGCATATTAAAAAGAGGAAAGACAGCTAGAGGGGCAGAGGAGTTTAGGGAGGGGCGTCACCAGTTTTATAATTAGAGGCTATCTCAATGGGTCTTAGCACTCGAGGAGTTGACAGAAATGGGGAGAGGTGAGACCTTTCATCACTGGAATGTGATTTACATTGTTGGTTCCATACATTAAAATGCAGAGAGGAAAAATCCAGAAATATTAATCAATGTAGAATGATTTAATAAAGGACTTTTTATTTCTTAGATTTATTTTATAAATTGACTATTAATTATTTGGTTTGGAGTTTTCATTTATTGTGGAAAACATCTTTAATAGAGGTGAGTTGCTTTAACTAACTAAAGAGAGACAAATGCCCCTCAGATAATGTATAGTGCCTCATACATTCATGCCAGATTAATTAATTTTTGACAATTAATTTTTATCTGGGGCTACATTTTTCGTAAGTGCTGACCCACATGGGTGGAAAACATTGCCTGCATTCTCTCAATTTAAGACCAATGAACAAATCCACACATAAACAGAATAAATACAAAACGTTCAAACTAAAAAGCAAATGTGGGGGCAAATCTGAAAACGGGAACAAGAAAAGAACTGAACACTTTGCAGGTCAGGCTGCATCCATGGAGTTAATATTTCAGTCTGTGACAATGTGGTCTGCTCTATACCGAAGAGAGGGTGACCACTTTGCAGAACACCACCATTCAGTCTGCAAACATGATCCCAAATTTCCTGTCATCTGTCAAACATGGACAAAAGAGATGAATTCCTGAGATGAGGGGAGAGTGACGGCCTTGTCATAGCGGCTGCATTTGACCAACTGAGCCATTAAGGAGTCCAGCACAACAAAACGCGATAGAAATCAAGGGAAATCTGCTAGCAGATAGGAAGATAACTGTGTCTGTTTCAGCACAGTTATCTCTGTAGAAGTTGCCCAGGGTACCCCTGCCCCAACCATCTTCAGCTGCTTCATTAATGATCTTCTCTCCATTGAAAGGTCAGAAGCGGCAATGTTCGCCACTTTCACAACATCCAACACCATTCATGACTCCTCAGATTCTGAAGCAGTCCATATCCAAATGTAGCAGAATATCCAGGCTTGGACCAACAAGCAGTAAGTAATTGCGCCACACAAATGCAGGGAATGACCACCCCCCAAAAAAGCCAAGAACAATCTAACCACAATCTATTAACATTCAATTACATTACTATCACTGAATCCCCTACTATCAACTTCCTGGGGGTTACCATCACCAAATATAAACTGTGTTAGATATATAAATACTTTGGCTACAAGAACAAGACAGAGATTTGAAATATTGCAATGAGTAACTCACTTTCTGACCCTCCACTTGCCTGGATACTCAAGAAGCTTAACACCATCAAGGACAAAGCAACCTGCGTGATTGGCACCACATCTACAAACATTCACACTTTTCTTGCACTTAGTTGCAGAAATTCACCAAAGATCCTTAGACAGCATTTTCTAAAGCCATAACCAATATCATCTGGAAAGACAAAGGTAACAGATATATGGGAATAGCACCAGCTGCAAGTTTCCCTCTGAATTGGTAATATATCGCCATTTCTTCAGTGTTACAAGGGCAAAATCCTGGAATTCCCTTGCTAAGGGCTTTGTGGGTCTACCCACAGTACACAGACTGCAACAGTTCAAGAAGGCTGCTCACCATCACTTTCTCAAATGGGTTGCTTTGTCCTGGATGGTGTCAGGTTTTTATGAGTATAGACTCACCACCTTGTCAAAGGAAATCCAGGATGAGCATTAAATGATTGCCCAGCCAGTGACAACCACGTCCTTCAAGTGTATAAAAGATGCCTGTCATTTGAAGTCTCCACTTTCATGTCACACTGACATCTCTGTACTCAGCCAACTGCAGTCTTCTATTGAAGGCCAATGCAAGCTTGGGGAACATGATCTCATCTTTCAATTAGGCACTTTACATCTTTGCAATTACAATAAAAGTTTAATTATTTCAGACAATAATCTCTATACCATTTTGTTTCATTTTATAAGCATATTTGCATCATTTTTGATAGGTTTGACAAATTCCTGACTCCTATAGGCGAAACCTGTCATAGTGGAGGCCAACATACCATTTGCCTTCTTTACTGCCTACTGCCCCTGCATGCATACCTTTAGCAACTGTGCACAAGGATACCCAGGTCCAGCTACACACTTCCCTCTCCCAGTTTACAGCCATCTTGTATGTGTGCTGATCCAACTGATCTGGGGTTAGGTAACAGTGAATATTTTGAGTCTGAAATGACTCTTATTCTGAAGAAGAGCCATGGCGAAGTTGAACATTTCTCGGATAAATAGACAAAGTCTTTTCCTTGGGGTCAGGGAGTCCAGAACTAGAGGCGTAGGTTTAGGGTGAGAGGGGAAAGATATAAAAGACACCTAAGGGGCAACTTTTTCACGCAGAGGGTGGTACATGTATGGAATGAGCTACCAGAGGATGTGGTGAAATTGTAACATTTAAGAGGCATTTGGATGGGTATATGAATAGGAAATGTTTGGAGGGATATGGGCCGGGTGCTGGCATGTGGGACTAGATTGGGCTGGGATACCTGGTCGGTATGGACATGTTGGACTGAAGAGTCTGTTTCCATGCCGTATGACTCTACGTTTCCAGACATGCTTAGACTTTCTAGCATTCTATATTTTTATATCAATCAATAGTCTTTGACTCCAGATTTTGTGGTAGGATGTGATGTTTTTTTAAAAACTTAGTAAGACTGATCCTAAATATTTTTCTGTCCTGACGGTATGCTCTGTCATATCATTTGAGTGGAATATGTTTATGGCAATCTACTGAAGTAACTGCTTTGATGCCATCTCTCACACTCTTGAACAGGATATAAATTAAAGTTTAGAAAGCTGATAAATTTAAGCATAGATACACTGAGGTGAAGTGCTTTAGAATATTTCCTGTATTAAATACATTAAGTAGGTGCAGATTGCCATCAGTATGAAACAACACAATGAATTATCCCAAAAGGTGACCAGCATGATCATCTTTAGCAAAACTTCACACTTCACATGAAAGTCAAGATTTAGCCTTGTACTCCCATAGTTGCCAGAGTTGAGAATGTGGTGCTGGAAAAGCACAGCAGATCAGGCAGCAACCAAGAAGCAGGAGAATCAACATTTCAGGCAAAAGCCATTCAGCAGGAATGAGGCTATGAGCCGAGGGTGTGGTGAGATAAATGGAAGGGGGGTGGGAGGGGGGAATGAGGTGGGTCAAGAAATAATTATTAGAATGGGAGAAGAGAAAAAAAAAAGAGAGGATAGGTCTGTGATGGGACGAAAGGAATAATTAAATGAGAGAAGAAATGATAATGCACGGCAAAAATGAGACAAATGGAACAAGGGAAAGAAACAAAAGATAGATTAAACAAAGTTATAACTGACCTGAATGGAATCATTATTAACAGCTGCCATCTGAAAATATGGGAGCAATTGTTGTGCTTTCAAACTGTTGAAATTAATGTGGAGTCTGAAAGACTTTAAAATCTGTAATCAAGATATGAAGTGCTGTTCCCATTGTTTTATGTATTACAAGTAATGTGTTGTATATTGTTAAATATATGCTCATGATGTCATCACAGTATCACAGCATGTGACCTGAAGGTGAAAGGTATTAGACACATTCATAACTGAAGTCACTTGAATCAAAATGCAGTGATAGAAGCTTGCTGTTGTTTGGAAGCAAATAGCTTAATATTAGCCCAGATACTGAAGCGCCTGTGGTTGTAACATATGCATATATCAGTCTAACTCAGTTGACCAGATGGCTGGTTTGCAATGCAATATGATGCCAACAACATGGTTTCGATTCCCATACCAGCTAAGGTTACATGAAGGTCCCATCTTCTCAACCTTGTCCCTTGCCTGAGGTTTGGTGACCCTCTGGTTAAACTAACCAACAGTCACCAGTCTCTAATGAGAGAGCAGCCCTGTAGCCCTCCTGGATTATAACTTTATATACCAGGAGAGATGTAATAAAGTTCTTTTGAATCTGTCAGTAATACCTAGTTCTAATGTTACAGGAGATGTCAGGTATTTCGCATCAGATACAAATACTCTGCAAGATACAAAACACAGACCACAATGACAGATCATCTCCAGTTCATTGATCTGCTTTTATTGTGTCCTGAATATAGACGCAATTGCATCATGGAGAACACATACAGTATATTACATTTTAAAAATATACAAAGCAGTTATTATTGCACTAGGATGGAATGTTTTGTCCCCATATGGTGGGAAGCAAACAGTAAAAGGTAGGTGTTGCATAAGCTTCTACAAGAAAGTGCCTTATGAAGGGGAGGAGTTGAGAATGTTTGAAGCTTAAATCAGAATATCATGGACAGAATGGTCACTTTCAGATGATGAAAGGTGATACAGGGAAATAGGTATTTAATAATGGTTTTATTTTGCATGTGACAGATATGATGGAGGAAGACTCACTGAATACCAAGGCTGGTGTGGGAAAAGAGCGGGGAACACTGGTGGTACTCAAAGGAAAGGGAAGTCACAATTTCAGATCAGAACCTTTCTTCTAGACTAGTCAAAGTATTGACTCTGACTTTGCTTTGGTTATTTATAGCTCCTCTACATGTATCCCTGGTTTATTTCATTGTTACAATTCCCTCCTCCCAACCTTTTGCCTGTTCCATCACCTCTCCTTTGTTCAATCTCTCCTACTTTCTGTCCTCTCAAAAACAATAGCTTTCGTTCTTCTCTCTTCTCACTTTTCCTTGCCTCTGCTTAAAACATCTCAAACATTTTTTTTAAATTCATTACTCATGGTACATGGGCATCACTTGCTGGGCAAGCATTTATTGCCCATGGATGTAGGTTTGCTCGCTGAGCTGGAAGGTTCATTCTTCAGAAGTCTCGTCACCATACGAGGTAACGTCTTCAGTGAGCCTCCAGACGAAGGCTTCGTTTGAACACTCACTGAAGATGTGACCTAGTATGGTGATGAAAAGTCTGAAAATGTACCTTCCAGCTCAGCAAGCAAACCTACATCCAGAACCTCAACCTGAGCTACAAATCTTTTCAAAACTCGCTAATTTGTTGTCCATCACTTGTTGCCCTCAAGAAGATAGCAGTGAACTGCTTTCTTGAATTGCTGAGGTTCATGTGCTGTATACAAACTCACAATGCTGTTAAAGGAGGGAATTCCAGAATTTTGACCTAGCAACGGTGAAGGAATGACAGCATGTTTCCAAGTCAGGATGCTGAGTCAGTTGGAAGGGAACTTGCAGTGATAGCTTCCCATGTGAGCTCTTCTGTTGTCCTTCTTGATGATTTTGGTTGTGGCTTAGGACAATGATACCTGAAGTGAATTTTGCACCTAATCGGATGAAAGATCAAGTTCTAAATTAAAATTAACAAAAGATATTATTACTGTTTCTTTCTCCACAGCAGCTACCTGCCTTTCTGAATAATTCCAATATTTTCAAGCATCCACAATATTCTAATAACACAATAATACCCTGTGCTTAAACTCGATATGAGTCTCCCTCCTTTCTATCCACCTCAGCAATGCCTCTCAGCATGCCTTTTATTTCCTCCTCTCTTAACTACTCTGCCAGACTTTAGAAACATCTGAGGTCTTTCTGTGATGGTGAGTTCCACATTCTGCTCATTCTCTGATTAAAGCAGCTTGTCCTTATTTACCTATTTAATCTATTAATAACCATCATGCAGCACAAAAGAGGGCCATTTGGCCTGTCTGGTTTTTGGAAAGAGTAGTTGCACTCAATCCCACAATTCTATTTTTTGTTCTTGCTTTAATCAGATTCTCATTGCCAATCACCGATCCAGCTCTCTTTAAAATTATTTCTGAAATCCATTTCACTGCCTTTTCAGGTGGAGCATTCTGTATCCTGGCAAGTCCCTGAGTGAAAAACCTCTCATCTCCCCTCTAGATCTTCCTTCAATGATTTTAAATCCATGACCTCTAGTTATTGACCTACTTGCCAGAAGGAATAATTTTTCTTTATCTATTCTGTCAAAACCATTCATCATCTTGAAAACCTCTATTTGGATTCCTATTCCTCTGCACCAAGGAGAACAGTGCTAACTTTTCCAACCTCTCCTCATTACTCAAGTCCCTTATCCGCTCTGACATTCCAGAGAACCTCCTCTGTACACATTCTAATGCTGTTACATCTGTAGAGTGGTGCCCTGAATTGTCTACAATACTCCAGTGGAGGCTTAAACAACAATTTATAAATTGTTAGGTGATTTCTATGCTTTTAATTCATAAACGCTGGGCTTTACAACCCCAATGATGGTGTGTTTGAAGGCAGCAGAGACATAAAATGTATTGTGTAACCGTTCCAACACTCCCCTCCCAACCCTGCGCTATGTCACAGTTACGTTGGGTGGAGAAGGCATCAAGCAGTCTGCCTGTAATTGAGCTTTAAGGCCCCTGAAGGGCTAATTAATATCCAATTAATAACCACTTAATGCCTGTTTTCATATTCATTGCTATTTTACACATAGCAAGCAGAAGTGCACACCAGGTCAGTAGTCCAGCAACAGGTTACTGCACAGCTAAGAGTGGGGGAAACTTACAACCCTGAGAAGATATTATTCTCAAACTGAGGGACAGCCAAAGATGGTACAAGATAGCAGAGCACTTTGAGGCTTACAATAGAAACAGAAAATGCTGCAAATACTCAGCACATCTGATGGCACGTGTGGACAGAGAAACAGAATTAACATTTTTTGTTTTGACTTTTCATTTGAAGCTTTCAACACTGTGAGGTTCATCTTGTATTCAAAATTATACAAAACTTAGCAACTGGAAATAATAGATAGGTAGACTTCACCCTTGCAAGAAAAATAATTGCAGATGTTCATAAATTACATCCATTACTTGAATTTAGGAAACCCATGAAAATAAGGGGACCAAGGCAGTCAATGATAGAGAAGATAATGTGCTGGTCAATACTTTTCTCACTGAGAGGTGGTTTGCTGTGATGTTCCCCAAGGTTTGCTTTGCATCCTGTATCCTTTGTATGTTGCAAAGTTTTGACCTGCTCACAGGTACAGAGAACATTATAATAATGTTTATAGATAACACAAAATTTGCAAAACAGTAGGTCATGATGAGAAGATTTATAGCCTTCAGGATAGAATAGATAGGTGGTGGATTGGAAAAAAAACATTCTAGATGCTATTAAACATGGGGAAAACTTAAGTAATTTGAGAAGAATAATATGTATATTTGGTTTGGAGACACCGGTGTTAGCTTTTAGAGCACTGCTCCTTCATAGGCGGTTGATGAAGAAACAGCAGTGCTCTGAAAGCTAGTGCTTCCAAATAAACCTGTTGGACTATAAACTGGTGTTGTGTGATTTTTAACTATGTATATTTGGTACATGATAAATGTTGATGAGCACAGAAAGCTTACAATTGAAAAAGGTGGTGCTGGAAAAACACAGCAGGCCAGGCAGCATCCGAGGAGCAGGACAATTGACCTTTCAGGCATAAGCCCTTCTTCAGGAATGAGGCTAGTGTGCCAAGCGGGCTGAGATAAAGGGTAGGAGGGAGGGAATTTGGGGAAGGGGCACTGGGAATACGATAGGTGGAAGGAGGTGAGGGTGAGGGTGATAGGCCAGAAAGGGAGTGGGGGCAGAGAGGTCAGGAAGAAGATTGCAGGTCAGGAGGGCGGTGCTGAATCCAGGGTTGGAACTGAGATAAGGTGGGGGGAGGGGAAATGAGGAAGCTGGAGAAATCTGCATTCATCCAGTGTGGTTGGAGGGCTCCTAGGCGGAAGATGAGGCGCTCTTCCTCCAGGCATCGTGTGGCCAGGGTCTGGCGAGGGAGGAGGCCAAGGACCTGCATGTCCTTGGTGGAGTGGGAGGGGGAGTTAAAGTGATCAGCCACGGGGCGGTTGGGTTGGTTGGTGCAGGTGTCCCAGAGGTGTTCCCTGAAAAGTTCCACAAGTAGGTGGCCTGTCTCCCCAATGTAGACACCTTCCACCTTGACTTCAAATTTACTTGGACCGTCTCAGACTCCTCCCTCCACTTCCTCGACCTCGCCATTTCTATCTCAGGCGACCGACTCAACACAGACATTTACTACAAACTGACCAACTCCCACAGTTACCTAGTTTACACCTCCTCCCACCCTAACCATTGTAAAAATGCCATCCCATATTCCCAATTCATTCCCCTCCACCGCATCTGCTCCCAGGAAGACCAATTCAACTACCGAACAACCCAAATGGCCTCCTTCTTCAAAGACCGCAATTTCCCCTCCGACACGGTCGACGATGCTCTCCACCGTATCTCTTCCACTTCCCGCACCTCTGCCCTTGAACCCCGCCCCTCCAATCGCCACCAGGACAGAATCCCACTGGTCCTCACCTTCCATCCCACCAACCTCTGGATACATCGTATCATCCTCCGTCATTTCCGCCACCTCCAAACAGACCCCACCACCAGGGATATATTTCCCTCCCCACCCCTATCAGCGTTCCAGAGAGACGACTCCCTCTGCGACTCCCTTGTCAGGTCCACACCCCCCACCAACCCAACCTCCACTCCCAGCACCTTCCCTGGCAACCGCAAGAAGTGCAAAACTTGCGCCCACATCTCCCCCCTCACTTCCCTCCAAGGCCCCAATGGATTCTTCCATATCCATCGCAAATTCACCTGCACCTCCACACACATCATTTACTATATCCGTTGCACCCGATGTGGTCTCCGCTACATTGGGGAGACAGGCCACCTACTTGCGCAACGTTTCAGAGAACACCTCTGGGACACCCACATCAACCAATCCACCCGCCCCGTGGCTGAACACTTTAACTCCCCCTCCCACTCTGCCAAGGACATGCAGGTCCTTGGCCTCCTCCATCACCAGACCCTGACCACATGACGCCTGCAGGAAGAGCGCCTCATTTTCCGCCTAGGAACCCTCCAACCACATGGGATGAATGTAGATTTCTCCAGCTTCCTCATTTTCCCTCGCCCCACCTAATCTCAGTCCCACCCTCTTGACCTTCTTCCCGGCCTCTCCGTCCCCACCCTCTCTCTGGCCTATCACCCTCACCCCCTTCCACCTATCGTATTCCCAGCACCCCTCCCCCAAATTCCCTCCCCCCTACCCTTTATCTCAGCCCACTTGGCACACCAGCCTCATTCCTGAAGAAGGGCTTATGCCCGATTCTCCTGCTCCTCGGATGCTGCCTGGCCTGCTGTGTTTTTCTAGCACTACAGTTTTCAACTCTGGTCTCCAGCATCTGCAGTCCTCACTTTCTCACAGAAAGCTTACATACAAATACCTTAAGAAGGAAGGACAAGTTACTAAGTTAACCACAAATTCAAATACATACTTCAGTTTATAACAAAAAGATAAAGGCTACATTTTACTGAATTGCCTCAGGCAATTCTCTGTCCCCATTTAGGAGGAAATCTTGCTTTCGAGAGTCAACCACCAAACTGATTGTCTGGCAACTCTGTAGGCCCAGCAACAACAAACCTGAATGGAATTACAGGCAGTTCTCAAACAAAAGGAAGTTATGAATTTACTGCAGAATTGTGGCAAAGGTCTAAATCTCTGGAGAAGTATCCATGAAGGATTGTGGTTTAATACAACCATGTGAACATATGAACATATAAAGCATGAGCTTTTAATATTGCAAGTTTGCTCTGCCATTCAATAAGATCATGATTAAAACATAGAAAATAGGAGCAAGAGTAAACCATTTGGTCCTTCGGACCTGCTCGGTCGTTCAATTTGATCAAGCTGATCATCCATCCCAGTACCCGAATATCACTTTCTCCCCATTTCCTTTTACCCCTTTAGCTCAAAAAACTATATCTACAGCTTTCTTGAAAGATTTCAATTCTTTGGCTTCAACAGCTTCCTATGGCAGAGAAATCCACACATTCACCACTATCTGGGTAATGAAATTCATCTTCATTTCTGGCCCAAGGCCTAATCCTTATCATTAGACTATGAGGCCTGGTTCTGCTCTCACTAGTCATCGGGAGCATCCTTCTTGTATCTACCCTGTCTAATGCTATGAGAGCCTATTCCTCATTCTTTGAAA
Source organism: Chiloscyllium punctatum (assembly GCF_047496795.1). Lineage (NCBI taxonomy): Eukaryota > Metazoa > Chordata > Chondrichthyes > Orectolobiformes > Hemiscylliidae > Chiloscyllium > Chiloscyllium punctatum. The sequence goes on from NC_092743.1 coordinate 33,468,327, forward strand.
TTCCAATGAATATAGTCCTAAATGATCTGGTGTCTTTCCATACATTGGGGAGAAAGTGAGGACTGCAGATGCTGGAGATCAAAGTTGAAGAGTTGGTACTGGAAAAGCACAGCCGGTCAGGCAACATCCAAGGAGCAGGAAAATCAATGTTTTGAGCATAAGCTCTTCATCAGGAATGAAAGGGTGACCCAAGGGAGCGGAGAGATAAATGGGAGGTGGATGGTGCTGGTGGGAAAGGTTTCTGAGAATGCGATAAGTAGATGAAGTTGGGGTTGGAGGGGATAGGTCAGAGAGGAAGGTGGAGTGGATAGGTGGGAAGGAAGATGGACAGGTAGGACAGGTCAAGAGAGTGATGCTGAGTTGGAAAGTTGGATCTGGGATAAGGTGTGGGAAGGGTAAATAAGGAAACTGGTGAAATCCACATTGATCCCATGTGGTTGGAGGGTCCAAAGGCAGAAGATGAGGCTTTCTTTCCTCAGGTGTCAGGTGGTAAGGGTTTGGCGATGGAAGAGGCCCAGGACCTGTATTTCTTTGGTGGAGTGGGAAGGGGATTTAAAGTGTTCGGCCACAGAGCTGTGGGGTTACTTCTTGTGTGTGTTCTGGAGATGTTCTGTGAAGCGTTCACAAGTAGGCACCCTGTCTCCCCACTGTAGACAAGACCACATTGGGAGCAACAAATGCAGTAGATGACGTGTGTGGAAGTGCAGGCAAATTTCCGAAGGATATCAAAGGCTCCTTTAGGGCCTTGGATGGAGGTAAGGGGTGGGAGCCCGGGGAGGTGTGGGCGCAGAATTCACAATTCTTGCATTGGCAGGGAAAGTGCAGGGAGGGAAGGGTGGGTTGTTGGGGTGCGTGGACCTAACAAGGGAGTTGCGGAGGGAATGGTCTTTACAGAATGCAGACAGGGGTGGGGAGGAAATAATCCCTGGTGGTTGGGTCTGTTTGTTGGTGGTGGAAATGGCAGATGATAATGCAATGTATCCAAAGGTTGGTGGGGTGGAAGATGTGGACTGGGGGTGGAGGGGGTTTCTATTGTTGTGATGATTGAAGGGATGGGGTTCAAGGGCTGAGGTGCGGAAAGTAGATGAGATGCACTGGAGGGCATTACAGCCTCCTGTAAAAACGTTATCCCTTATTCCCAATTCCTTCACCTCCGTCGCATCTGCTACCAGGAGGACCAATTCTACCACAGAACACACCAGATGGCCTCCTTCTTCAAAGACCACAATTTCCCCTCCCACGTGATCGATGATGCCCTCCACCATATCTCATCCACATTCTGCACCTCCACCCTCAAACCCCATGCCTCCAACCACAACAAGGACAGAAACCTTTGGTCCTCACCTTCCACCTCACTAACCTCCAGATACATTACATTATCCTCCGCCATTTCTGCCACCTACAAACAGACCCCACCACCAGGGATATATTTCCCTCCCCACCCCTATCTGCATTCTGTAAAAACCATTCCCTCCTCGACTTGCTTGTTAAGTCCACACACCCCACCAATCCACCCTCCCCTCCCTGCACCTTCCCCTGCCACTGCAAGAATTGCAAAACCTGTGCCACACCTCCCCTCTTAATTTCGTCCAAGGGCCCAAAGGATCCTTCCACATCCATCAGAGTTTTACCTGCACTTTTACACATGCCATCTATTGTATCTGTTCCTCCCAATGTAGTCTCTTCTACAATGGGGAGACAAGATGCCTATTTGCAGAATGCTTCAGAGAATATCTCCAGGACACAAACAGAAATCAACCCCACCACCCCGTGGCTGAACTCTCCCCCTCCCAGGTCCTGGGCCTCCTCCATTGCCAAACCCAAACTACCCATCACCTGGAGGAAGAATGCCTCATATTCCACCTTGGAACCTTCCAACCACATGGGATCAACATGGATTTCACCAGTTTCCTCATTTCCCCTCCCCCCACTTTATCCCAGATCCAACCTTCCAACTTGGCACCACCCTCTTGACCTGTCCACCTTCCTTCTCACCTATCCTCTCCATCCTATCACCTCCACCCCCAACTTCATCTACCTATTGCATTGTCAGCTACCTTCCCCACTCCAGCCCCACTCCCTTGCCATTTATCTCTCAACCCCCTTGGGTCACCACATCATTCCTGATGAACAGCTTATGCTCGAAACGTCAACTTTCCTGTTTCTTGGATACTGCCTGACCTGCTGTTCTTTCCATACATTGGCCCTGTCATACTGAGATTTGGTGTGGTAAACCATCTTTGCACTCCCTTAATATGGAACATCCTTCCTTATATAAGGAGGCCAAAACTGCGTATAATATTACAGACATGGTCTCACCAAGGCCCTGTACAGTTGCAAGAAGACATCCCTGCTCCTGTAACCTAACAATTAAAGTCCCACCTGCCCTCATAATTTTTCAGTCCCTTACTTAACAAGAATCTATCTACCTCTAGCTTCAAAATATTCAAGGTCTCTGCTTTCATCACCTATTACGGAAAAGAGTAACAAAAACCTAGAGAAGTAAGAATTGCCTAATGTTTTAAGTAAGTGACCCCTGATTTTAAAACAACAACCTTAGCTTTTGATTCACCTATATGGAAACATCTTCTCACCTACCCTTGGGATTTTATATGTTTCAATTAAGTTGCTGCTTAATTTTCTAAACTCCACGGGATACAATCATTATTAATCTAATAAAACTGTGAACTGTCTCCTTTTGAATCCTTCCTTAAATAAAGCAACATATATGGTGTACAGAGCTGAGGAGGTCTCTCCAGATCCCTGTATAACTGAATCATAACCTCTGTAATTTTGTATTCAATTCCTCTTGTGATAAATGATGACATTTTATTAGCTTTTCTAATTACTTGTTGTACCTGCAGATTAATGTTTTGCAATTCACAGTAGAACACCTCGATTCCTCCACATCTCAGAGCTCTGCCATCTTTCACAATTTAGATAAAATGTTTCTTTTTTTTATTCTTCCTGCCAAAGTTGACCATTTTCCCATATTATATTCCCTTTACTAATGTTTGCCCATTCACTTAATACCACTCTATCTAACATATTTATAGAGGTAATGTCATTGTGTCCTTGACACAGCTTACTTTCCTACACACCATTAAGTTGGCAACCATACCTTCTGTCCCATCATCCATGTCATTTATATAAATTGTAAGTGATTGAGGTTCCACCATTGATCTCAGTGGCATTCTGTTCATTTCATCTTGCCAACCTGAAAGAGACCCATTTCTACTAGCTCCATGTTTCCTGTTAATGAGCCAATCCTCTATCCCAGCCATATGCTAATCTCTTCTACCACAAGGTTTTATTTTCCACAATAATCCTTGATGCAGCTCTTTATCAAATGTCTTTTGGAAATTTTGGTACTGTGCATCTATTAGTTTCTCTTTATCCATGGCATGTACTACCTTCTCAAAGAACGCCAATAAATTAGTCACGTGATTTCCCTTTCTAAAAACCGTGTTGACTCTGCTTGATTACCCTGATTCTGGATTAGTGGTGCTGGAAGAGCACAGCAGTTCAGGCAGCATCCAAGTAGCTTCGAAATCGACATTTTGATTCCTGATGAAGGGCTTTTGCCCGAAACGTCGATTTCAAAGCTACTTGGATGCTGCCTGAACTGCTGTGCTCTTCCAGCACAACTAATCCAGAATCTGGTTTCCAGTATCTGCAGTCATTGTTTTTACCGAGTTGATTACCTTGAATCTATCCAAGTGTCCTTTTATAATTAATTAATAATAACTTCAAACATTTTTCCTGTGACAGATATTAAGCTAACTGGCCTGTGGTTTCCTCATTTTTGTCTCCCTCCCTTTTTGGGACTATCCCTTAGCCAAGTGAGCTTTGGAAACTTAAGTAGGAGCCTTCAGGTACATCCAGACAAACTGAAGGAATGTCAAAAATAAAAGGTTGAGGCTCCAGCCCTCTGAGTCTCCTCCACTGCCTTGCTCAGAATCCTGTCCCTGAACACTGGCCAAATCAGACAGTCCAACTCTTAGAGGTTTAACTGCTTCATGCTAAAAAGAATCAAGGTAATTTTCCCTCTCCTTTATGCGCTGCCGTGGCTGGAGCTCAGTCTCCACCTCAATTATCCATGAGTATTTGAACATTCCAAATAGCAAAACACAGAATTAACTTCCATTCAGCACTTTCCAGAATGGTGTAGTTCTCCAGCCAGGAGACAGTGGGACAGTATATATTTAGGACACGTTTTTTAAGCTCCCTCCTCATTTTAAGTGTGCAGAGGACTGATCAGTCACAGATTCTGCTTCCTAAAGACACCTTTTATCCTAACGCAGGTGCCCAACAACCATTGTGCATCTTTTGTCTGATATGCAAATTCTTGCCTCAGGACTTTGATTAGATTAGATTACTTACAGTGTGGAAACAGGCCATTCGGCCCAACAAGTCCACAACGACCCGCCGAAGCGCAACCCACCCAGACCCATTCCCCTACATTTACCTCTTCACCTAACACTATGGGCAATTTAGCATGGCCAATTCACCTAACCTGCACATTTTTGGATTGTGGGAGGAAACCGGAGCACCCGGAGGAAACCCACGCAGACACGGGGAGAATGTGCAAATTCCACACAGAGAGTCGCCAGAGGCAGGAATTGAACCCGGGTCTCTGGCGCTGTGAGGCAGCAGTGCTAACCACTGTGCCGCCCAAAAATAAATGAACAGAGTTCTACAATCTCTGTTCCTATCACAATTTCTCAATTCAATTTGAAATGAAATTACCCATCAATCTTCTTTACTCAGAGTGTAAATACCAACTTCATGCTACCTTTCCTTATAATTAAACCCTTTGTATGTTTTCCTCTTTATTTTCTTGGTATTTTTTTCTTCTCAGATCAAATCTAGTGCCACAACTCCTGAACACTTTTTTTAGATTAGATTAGATTACTTACAGTGTGGAAACAGGCCCTTTGGCCCAACAAGTCCACACCGCCCCACCGAAGCGTAACCCACCCATACCCCTACATCTATATTTACCCCTTACCTAACACTATGGGCAATTTAGCATGGCCAATTCACCTGGCCTGCACATCTTTGGACTGTGGGAGGAAACCGGAGCACCCGGAGGAAACCCACGCAGACACGGGGAGAACGTGCAAACTCCACACAGTCAGTCGCCTGAGGCGGGAATTGAACCCGGCAGCAGTGCTAACCACTGTGCCACCGTGCCGCCCACTGCCACCGTGCCACCCACTGCCACCCTGCCGCACCACTTGTAGTGGTGGCAGAGAAGGCTGCTAGGTGTATAGGTTCCCTCAATTTCTTTAGTATGCATTTGAATGGCTTAGTTACTCACTGGACTGCAATCCAGTGCTCAGGCTCAACCTTTGGCCCATGTTCAGTTTATCGATATCAATTGGACCACAGGCTGGAATGTTTTCATAGCAACCGTGGCCCATTTCACTTTAGGGACTGCAGCCAGTCCCTGGCCAGGAGCAAAGGTGGAGAACAGAGGCAAGTGGGACGGCTGATTTGAGCTGCTTCCATGGTTCAACCTTATACATAATTCTGTCCTTATAAGTTCTGCCTGCCCCCATTGAGTTCTGGTACTGCTTTGAGTCTGCTCTATTATGCTAACTGTCCCTTTACTGAATCCTCTTTGTCTACGGTTCTTTGAGGGTGACTATTGTCTGCCTCTCAAGAGTTTCAATAAACTATTTTATTTAAGTACTAAAAATGTGCTGAATACTGAGGACAGCTCTAGTACAGTTTCTCCCTTATTGTCTTCTCTTTGAGTTCTGACAGTAAGTGACTGTTGGTATCAGAGTGACACCATTGCTGTACTGTGGACACCTGGGGGTGTGGCTAAAATGGACATGGGCAAGATACCCCCAAACCTTCAACAAGGGCATCAGGGGCTTTGCCGTATGGTGGCAGCCTGCAAACCAACCAGTTACAATACTCAGAGAAAGCCTTTAAGTAGCAAATAATTCACCCCTTCAGAGCCTCAATTGGCCAATTATCAGCTTGGTTATTAGAAACCTAACCCGTGCTTAAACAAGTCCAGCAGATTGTTAAAGCACAGATTGCTAAACCTCTGGATTTAACACCCCATCACACTGCCTGTCAGCTTGCCTCTGGTTGAATGGCATCTGGGTATAAAATTTCCAGCTTCAATTGACGTCAGCATCCTTTATCTAGGCAAAATTTAAATTTTACAGAGTCACTACTCAGTAATCCTGGCAGAAAATATCCATGATAAGAGGTCAGGTGAAGACATGTTCAACCTCAATTCTGATGACAGCTAACATGAAATAGTTTATCAACACTCCCTGTTCAGTAAAGTATGAACAATTCAGTGACTTCTAGAAACATGAATCAAATCTACCAGGTCTGTTCCTGCCTGAGTAGGGTTGTATCCAGGCTGGTCTGAAGCCATAAAATGTTATTGTGGACAATTATGGTCCTCAACATACCTCTACCTGGTGATGACATGTCCTAGCATTGAGGAAGACATTCATCCTGAAAGGGCAGAGTGGTGATAAGCTCACCTGCTTATAAATCAACTGCTTTGTTATTGAGCTAACACAAAATGGGAAAGTTCTATTCATTAACATTACTTGTTGTAACAGGTTGAGTAATCTCAGTTAATTACAGCTTTGACTTCCAATTAGGATGGCATATTGGGTTAAGCTCCATGTCTGGGCACCAGTTCAATTTGATATACCTTTTGGCAAGGATTTTTTAGTTTGTCAAGTTGATGAGGATTATAGTTCTGAAAGCTTGGAGGACAACTACTAAGGTCTAGAGTTGAGACACTTACTGTGGAGACTGTACATGATGATCTTATTCTGACCGCAGAGCAAGAGAACAGACTAGGGAGAAATATGTTTTGGAAGAGCACTATACTGGAGATCAGTACTCAGCAGGGGATGCATATACCCTTCAGCGCCAAACTTTAAATGAAAACAAATCAAGCTTGTCCAATACCCTCCAAACCTCGTAAACCTTTTCTGTACCATCTTCAGAGCCTCCACATCCATCTGGTAATATGGCAACCAGAACTGTATACAATATTCCAAATGTGACCTGACAATATTTTGAAACAGCTGTACCATGAGACTTGCTAATTTTTATACTCTATGCCCCACCTGATGAAGGCAAGCATGCCATGTACAATCTTGACCACATTATCTACTTGTGTTGCCTCCTCCAGGAAATTGTGGACCTGTCTGCACAGATCAATGCTTCTAAGTGTTCTTCCAGTATACTTCCCTGCTGCATTAGACCTTCCAACATGTATCACCTCACATTTATCCAGATTAATTTCCATAAGTCATTTCTTTCCCATGTCTCCAAACTATCTTGTTATGACAGTGCAGTGACCCCCCCTCTGCTAATTAAACCAAACGCCCAGAAAAGCTCACCTCACCTCATAACCTGTGAAAGCATGAGTGACAGAGAACCCCAAATTCCACTACTTAAAGAAAAAATATCAATTTTATTTCCTAACTCTAAAAGTGACATTAAACAACAACTATTTATAGCTCTAAGCCTCCTTTCTCTGAAAGGTTTGTTATCTACCTCCAACTCTATAACAATACACTGATTCAATAAAAACATCCATTAAAAATACATCAACTTAATTTTCAAAACCACCCAGCATCTGTTGTTGGAGTTTGTCTCCTTTAAGCTGGAGATCTCCCTGGGTCATCTTCGGTCTTTTGCTGTAAAGATGTTTCATATGGAAAAGGTACCTTTGATAGAGAATGCTTTACTGGCAGTTACTCTGACAATTTCAGTTGGTCATGTTCTGTGGCTAACTCTCAAAAAGCCTGCTTCTTTATACCCCAAACATCAGATTGTCTCATTGGTTTGATGTTGTCAAAAAACAATAATTTCAAATTTGATTCGGTTTTAGTACCTTGGGGCATAATTTAAACTGATTGGTTAAGTTCAAACTGTTATGAAAACATAGCAACCAAAACTCAGGTATTTGTTTCACAGCCAAATGTTACATTTTTCAAACTTCCAGTACACTCTGAGACTGCTAGTCAGTCACATGACTGGTGCCTCTAAGTTTTCAGTGCAAAACAGCTTTCACTCTCTCTTAAAGGTACAGTACATGCCTTCAACTTCTTAACAATCTATAACCTGCTGTTTCCTTTGACAAACCTCCTCACTATCTGCAGTTCCCAAACAAAAGTAGTCCCAGCACTGATCCATGCAGAACACTTCACAAACCTCCAGTCAGAAAAACACCTTTCTACTGTTACTCTCAATCTTTTATGAACAAACCAGTTCTGTATCCACCTTACTAGCTCACCGCGGATTCCATGTGGCTTCAGGCTGCCATGTAGGACTTTGTCAAAGGTCTTGCTAAACTCTATAATCGACAACATCCACCGCCTTGCTCTCAATCATCTTTGCCACTTCCTCAATGAAGTTTGTGAGACATGACCTCCCAGCGCAAAGCTATGCTGAATATCGCTAATAAGTCCGTATTTTTCCAAATGCCTATTCCAATGCTGCATTAGGGATGAGGGCATTCAGGTGCAGCCTTGTCTCACATAAGTTATGCTGACAGGAGTCTGACATCTAGAATTTGGTGAGTTCTGATATTTTGGCCAAAGGAGTCACAAGTTGCAATGTGTCTTGCTTTCATTTGAGAGGTTGTGGTGTTGGTCCATGTTCCTGAATGCTACCTATGGTTTTTGTGCATAGCAGGAGGACTTGGCACTGTTGGTTATTGAGTCTCCTTCTTAAAAGCAGGCTGTAGCTGAGGAAGCAACCATATTTAACAATGTTGCTACACTGTAAATGACTACTGTTTTGAAGATATGGGTGTACCTATAAGAGAATTAAAAGCAGCAGAACTACCGGACATATCATCAAGTGTTCTCAATAAAGCAACAATGTATGTAACACTGGGTTGAACAACTTGTGTTGTTCCTGGAGACAAATTTGGCCAACTAGCTTAAATTATACCCCAATAAAAATGACAATTTCCAATCAAGTTTGAATTGAGTACATTGACAATCTTAAAAGCCAATGACACAATCCGATACTCTGGGGTGTAAGACTGGGAGGAAAATTGAACAGTTGAGAGGAGAACTGCCAAACCTAGCATGCACCCAACTGCTTGAAAAAAACTCTCTCTTAAAAGTACATTTTCAATCAGTAACCTGTGACACAGAAATTCCTAACAAGAAGAAAAGAAGACACAGGAAGATCCGAAGACAAAAACTTACAGCTGCCTGGTTTTGAGATAAGAAGCGCTGTTTTGTATATCTTAATTGGGAGATTTATTGAACTAGTATTACAGAAGGGAAGATAGGTTAAAGGAAGAAATGGTAAATAGTTATTAGTTAATTATTTGCTGTTATATTTTAAATAGTCCTTGGCCACTCAAATTTTTACAGATTTCTGCATGGGGTAATTTTTTTCTGTGTTGGGTTTTAAATTAAGCAGGAGGGTTTAACCCCATATCGTAACACTATACAGAAAACACCAGGGATGGAATTCATATGAGAGATACAGTCCTGGAGACATTAGTGATGGAATTATACTGGAGAAGGGATTCTATAAATCTGTGTGGCGGGGGGGGGGGGGGGGGGGGTGGCTAGAGGTCCCCACAGGATGATCCTCAGAAACCAGGAAAGTGAGAGCATATAGCTGAGAAAGTTAACTCCTGAAATCTGGACTCAAGATCGCAGCAGCTATGCTACAAGAAAGACAAATCTGCACAATTGTGGTCAATATCAATGATTGTAAAACAGTTTTACTTAGCAGTACAGTTTTCAGCTTCTCATCTCGTAGGCCCCATCAATCACTCAGCTGCACTTCCTGGCACTCAGTACTCATGCCCAATATCCAGATAGTCCACCTCCCCTTCTGAAACCTTTCAATACAGCACACTGTTTTGTGCTATAGAGACATGCAGAGATGACCGAGACCTGGCTTTATGCATGAATAGAAATTAAACTAATTATTTTAAAATGTCTTATTTCTCATGCTTACATTTTTAGTTTTTCTGAAGCCATGTGCATGAGCTGGCCTAACAGCACACAGTACAGTCAACACAAATATTGAACAATTGAACAACTAAACAGTTTTTACATCCTTGTAAAGCTATCCTTTAAATAAACCATCATAAAAAGGCAAACCAACATACAACTAGTTATATCTTAGAGTTTAGAGTGTGCACATTCTCTATGTACAGAAATAGCCTTTGAGATAGAAACAGTGCTGATGATGGCACTGAGATCTATGAACTTGTGATCACTCTGAAACCATTCATCCGGTAAGGAAGTTTATCCTTGTAATGGCTGTGCTTCAAATATTCAGGTCTTATTGTTTTATGTTGCCATCCAGCATATAGAGTCGGTCTTGAGCAACCACCTGAACTACCTGCTTTGGACCAGGTAGAGATAATGCAAGTTTTTCATCATGATGTGGCAGTTTGAAGCAAATTCAATATTCACATTAAAATGATGGGACTTGTAAGTCTGTTTACTTGTGAAACTATTCTCTTGCCTTACTTGTTGCTTTACAAATTTCTTGTGCTTTCAGCCTGACAGCCTTGTTGGATGCCAGTGACAGATTAAGAATGGTCAATGATGTATAGAAGTTGTGACCAATCTTCCATGCCACCTGACTGCTTATTGAAAGCATTGTTTTATTTTAATGATATTGCATGTTCTTCATAGGCAAAATATAATGTGCTATCCCGTTGTGCTTTTTGAGGTATGGCTTAAGTTCAGAGTGCATTGCAGTTATCATCGAACAATGTGAGTTTATTTCAGAGTGTTATGGCCTCAGCGAATGTTATTACTGGTCAAGTCAGATCCCAGACCGAAATCTGGATGGATAGGTCATATTTTGTTCATTTGATTTTACAAGACCAAGATTCATTTCTCATTGAAACACAAGCACATAATGTTGCAGGTTTAGTTTTAACAATATTCATACACCCAGATGCCTTTTAAATGTTGCAATTTTACTAGCCTCCACCACCTCCTCTGGCAGCTCATTCCATACACTTACTACCCTCTGCTTGAAAACGTTGCCCCTTAGGTCTCTTTTATATCTTTCCCTTCTCACCCGAAACCAATGCCCTCTAGTTCTGGACTTTACCACCTCAGGGAAAAGACCTTGTCTATTTGGCCTATCCATGTCCTTCATGATTTTATAAACTTCTCTAAGGTCAACTCTCAGTCTTCAACACTCCAGGGAAACCAGCCCTAGCCTATTCAGCCTCTCCCTATAGCTCAGATCCTCCAACCCTGGCAACATCCTTGTAAATCTTTTCTGAACCCTTTCAAGTTTCACAACATCCTTCCAATAGGAAGGAGACCAAAATTGCAAGCAATATTCCAATAGTGGCCTAATCAACGTTCTGTACGGCCTCAACATGACCTCCTAGCTCCTATACCCAATACTCTGACCAATAAAGGAAAGCATATCAAATGCATTCTTCACTATCCTATCTACCTGTGACTCCACTTTCAAGGAGCTATAACCTGCACTCCAAGGTCTCTTTGTTCAGCAACACTCCCGAGGACCTTACCATTAAGTGTATAAGGCCTGCTAAGATTTCTTTGATTCATCTTTTAATTGAACCTAGACTTCTGGGGCATCACATAACCCCTCCAGGATTTGTAACCCACAGTTCTAGTCTGGAACTTGCAAATTAAATTCCTTACCTTAAAGTAATCTATTTTAAAAGTGTGCAAAAAAAACTTTTTTCCCTTTCTCTGGAGTGTTCTTTACGCATCCAGAAGTTCTGCAGAACTATAACTTCCAAACTATGAATGTTTCTCTTAAGTCCCCCAAATATTCCAGAATCTTCTATCTAAAAACCTAATGGTCTGCATTTCTAAATTTGTTAGCTCATAAACTCTTCCAATATAAACAAGAACCCATTAGTCTCTGGGAAGACTTTCTCTCACATAAGTTTTTAAAAGAAATCATCATGGCTACTAAATTACATACAAGTCACTCAGAGTCACAGAGATGTACAGCATGGAAACAGACTCTTCGGTCCAATCCATCCATGCTGACCAGATATCCCAATCCAATCTAGTCCCACCTGCCAGCACCCGGCCCATATCCCTCCAAACACTTCCTATTCATATACCCATCCAAATGTCTCTTAAATGTTGCAATTGTACCAGCCTCCACCACATCCTCTGGCAGCTCATTCCATACACGTACCACCCTCTGTGTAAAAAAGTTGCCCCTTAGGTCTCTTTTATATCTTTCCCCTCTCACCCTAAACCTATGCCCTCTAATCCTTCCAGACAAACAGAAAACCCATATGCCATTAGTTCTAATCCAAACTTCCAAACTCAGAAATACAATATTAAAAGTATATATAAATCACATATTTTACATCACAAGTGTAATTGTGCCAAAAGCTCCAGTTTGGCAATATGGTATATGAGGTAACCAATATGAAAAGCATGGTCATCTTCTGAAATTTAAGTTCTACTTGCTTCCTTATGCATTTCATTAATATGTTTGGGTTTATGCATACATTCTTAAGATTTTATTTACAGCATTGTCGTCATGTTCACTGTTTTTGTGATCTCCTGTGTTTTAGTACTGGGGTCTGGCTTGGCCTTTGGATTCAGATTTCATGCACTTGCAGATTCAATGCTCTAGGTGTCACATGCTTTGCAGCTGTAAAGAAAAGCTGAACATTTTTGGAAAAATACAACAAACTCCATAAATGACAGCTCTTGTTGGCTTGGTTTACCTTGTTGTCCACAGCAATAGTATTGGCTGTACTTAAAGCATGTCATTGATGTTGGCCTGCCACAATGGCTTTGTGTTGTTTTCTATCAGCAAACAATGCATCAGTTGTATGACCCTCTTCTTTGTCTAGAAGATCCTCACTGAAGGTTTTAATTGGTGGAGAGGCAATTAATAATTAAGTTAGATTCTCTGAGAATTCTCCACGTTCCTTTTTGTGCATCATCTTGTGTCAACATCATTAGTAAAATCTTGAAGCTTCTGTCTGTACATCTTGAGCTGATCTGCAAGTACTCACCAGATTACACGTCACACTTTTCACAGCCTGTAGCACATTATCAATGAGGATGAGCACCTCTCCAAAGACCTTCCCTACGCCTCCACCTTTAAACAACCGCCAAACCTTAAACAGACCATTTTGGAAGCAAACTGCCCAGCCTTCAGGACAGCATTGACCATAACCCTGTCGCGGCAACCACTGTAAGTCATGTAACGGTAGTACCATGTCGACACTCTGACATGTGGGGACACCATCCACCATGTACACGACAGGTACTCATGCGATTCGTCATCGTTGTCTCTAATACGCTGCAGGCAAGGATGCCCCAAGGCATGGTACATTGGTAAGACTATGCAGATGCTGCGACAATGGATGGATAAATAATATACAACAATCGCCAGACAGGGGTATTCCCTCCCAGTCAGGGAACGCTTTAGCGGTCAGGGGCATTCGACCTCGGACCATCAGGTGACCATCCTCCAAGGCGGACTTTGGGATAAGCAACAATGCAGAATGGCCGAGCAGAGGTTGATAGCCAAGTTCGTAACGCATGGGGATGGCCTCAACTGGGACCTTGGGTTCATGTCAAAATACAGGGTAACCCCACAACACTAAACACACACACACAAACACACACAGTCTTCCATCCTCACATACTCACGCAAACCCTCTCTCACACACATGCTCTCTGTCAGACACAGACACACATACACATCCCCCACCACACACAACCCCCCCCCCACACACACACACTCACAGGCTTATACTGCATCACACTCACACAAATACCCTATTGCACACTCTCTCGTGTGCACACATTCACACTCTCTTTCACAAGCCCACACGCGCACATAAGTCTATGGGGTGAATTTGCATTTGCAGAATTGTATTTGCTCAAAAAGCACACAACCTACAGGCAGTCAATTCAGCAGATAGTCATATAAGAACAATGAAAATTACAGCACATGACCAGGCCGTCCAGGCCTGCACTGATCCAGATCCTCTATCTAAGCCTGTAACCTATTTTCTAAAGAACAAAGAAATAACATTTTATAAATTCCTACTTTGGAAATAGAACCAGTCTGACTTAAGACAAACTCTAACCTCATTCTTTTAATATATTATTTAAGATGAGATATCACCTTTTTTTTAAGTAAGACTTAAAGTTATCTCGAGGATGTGACTTAAAAGAAGTTCTGGGATTTACATATTAATGAACCAAAACCTGTGACCCATTCTAAAAGATGAAAGACTTAACAGCAATCTAGGTTTGTTCAATATGTTGTTTTAATGGCATGACACTGTGATATTTTGCTATAAATTCTGTGTCTAATGATTCTCCCCCACTTGTTACCTGATGAAGAAGCAACACCCTGAAAGCTGGTACTTCCAAATAAACCTGTTGGACTATAACCTGGTATTGTGTGATTTTTACACTTTGTCCACCCCAGTCCAACACCGTACCTCCACGTCATGGCTTTTTTTAAAATTGAAGTAGAGAGCAAGGTTTTTTAAAATTCCTTTCATTCACTTGTTTTGATTTTGTTATATTTTGTTTTTCCCTTTCTGCTTCTGCTTCTCTTTATTTTTAATTGCTGCAACACCTTGACTGAGTTTTAATCGTTTTTGGACTCTTCATTTAATAAATACAGACCTGTAGTAGCAGTTTTATCCATTAGATGGCATTCATGCCATGGTGATGTCATGTAGGCTTCCCTATGTTCTGGCACAAATTGGGGAGTCAAACTGGTGGAACTAACCAAACTTCGCACACAGGTAAGCTGTCTTGGGTGAGAAAACTGAATTTTTAGTGTAATGGATGCTGTTTTCATGACCAGGAGAATTCTGTATTTAAGTTAAAAGTAAATATCAGCTATTAATTTTTACTTTTAAAATTGGAAAGCTGGCTGATGGTTTGATTTTTTTGTTGAAAATGAGAGAGGAGACTTCTAGAATGAAGGACTCAAACTTTCCACTTAAATTAGTTAATTCTGCCTCCTGGTTATTTCACTTATAGGTCTGTGTTTACAGAAATTGTATGTTAGTTTTCCAGATGCTATGATATCCAGGACTGTCATCACCAGGATCTTCGGTGAGGGTTTCATGTGTCTACCAATGAAAGCTTGGATTTTTCTTTTAAGCAGCCACTGTTCTGTGTTGACAAGGCAGTAGTCTAGACCGAACAGTGTCTATATGAAGTGCTGCTAAGAGAGCTGACTGCAGTGTGTATGCCTCATGGTAGAGGTCACATGATTACAGAAGACCAGGAAGGACATTTGTATATGATTGCATTTCAATCCAATCATCCCCTTTCTATATGAGAAAAATTAGTTGCATTATCATGTACATTTCGAGGTTACCCAATATACAATCACAGTTCTCATGCATTAGCAGTTCATTGTTCTCATCAATCACCACACGTGCATTGCACACACAGTCTTTAATTAGATACTAGATCAGTTATTACTTGCACAAATTCACAGGATTCTACAATCTGAGTTAATCAGGCCACATATTCATCAATTGACTCTTTTTCAACTTGGGTCCGAATATTGAACACACCATTCACAAATTCCTAGATATTGTTCAAGGCTTTTCAAATTTCTGCAAACTGCTTTTTTGTGTTTTTTTTTATTAAAAGAGATTCAGATTTGAACACAGTTCAAGGTAGTCTCTTCCCTAAGCACTGAATAATGCAAAGCTATATTAGTTTGTTAAACTGATCAGTTCCTATTTTGTAATACTGCCATTGCAAGTAGAAAAACTGCCAGTTTTGCTTCATATTACTTTTCATTTCACCTGGAGTAGGAAGAGCTACCGCTACTTTCTATGCCAGCTGTGCCCTGTTCCTTTGTTCTTTCTCAGTTTCTTTTAGTTTCTTGTAGTAGCTTTCATAGCTGTGAACATTCCCATGTTTCTCTATGAGAAGTAATGCTTTTTTTACAGATTTTTAACACTCAAACTCAGCTTCACTTCTGACACCATGTGCTCTATTCACAAGACATCAGTCTGGTTTGAACAGGATATTTATTGAAGTGTCTGTAGATAGTTACCAGCAGTGCATGTGCCTAATGTACAGACTACATTACTATTGCCTGCTTAGAAGAACATCTGTATGTGTTCGCATTTTAATCAAAATAGTCAAAAGATTCAAAAGACACTTACAACTCCTGATCTACACAATTATTATAGAACAGGCACTTCAGTAACTGGGCTAAACTGAATCCATTCAGTTACAATCAGTAGCTTCTCTCAATGTGTTATGCTTCAAGTGGTCCCAGTCAATATGGAGACAGAAATCATTACATCCTCAAGCCATAGTGATGCTATCAGCAGTAAATCTTGAGTATAAGCTTAAACCATTCTCTCAAACAGTCCTACTGTCTTCAGCAATTTGTATGCACGAATGCCCTTGTGCCATAATTCCTGAACAGCCTTTAGAATCATATACTTTATTTTGTCTGTCCTCCCAATTTTTCCTCTTAACATGTATCATTTCACACTTCTGTACATTGAATTTCATTTATCATGTTCTGCCATTGCATCAGCCTATATATGTACTTCTGATGTCTATCACTCTCCTAACCTCCTCACAACAAGTTTTGTGTCATCCTCATGCTTCAAAATTGTGACCTACACACCTGAGTCAACGTTATCAAATATCATTTGCCAAGTGCCGACCTATTGAATCAGATTGTATATATTCTCCTGCACTAACTATATTCTTTATTATTTATATGCCAAACTTTATCATCTCTGTCATCTGCAAACTTTCCATTTTTTTTATTTTCCTAAGTCTATGTAACGAACAAATTTGTAACAAAAGAAGTGGTCTCAATCTGAATCCTGAATGAATACTACGTCATAACCCCCTTCAGTCTGAAAAAGAAGCCAATCACCATTGTTTGCTACTTTATATCATTAAGCCAATTACAAAGCCATGCATTAAGATCAGCTTATTAATCCCATGATCTTAATTTTACTAACCAACTTATCATGTCCTATCAAATGATTTCTGAAAGTATGTATAGAAAATAGAAAAAAATAGAAACGTACAGTACAGAGCAGACCCTTTGGCCCATGATGTTGTGCTGACGAGTTATCCTAATGCAACCTAACTGCGCATCCCTCAATTCACTGCTGGTCATGTGCATGTCCAGCAGTCGCTTAAATGTCCCTAATGACTTTGCTTCCACCACCACCGCTGACAACGTATTCTATGTATTCACAACTCTCTGCGTAAAGAACCTACCTCTGGTGTCTCCTCTATACCTTTCTCCTAATACCTTAAAACTATGACCCCTCGTGGCAGTCAATCCTGCCCTGGGGAAAAGTCTCTGGCTATTGACTCTATCCATGCCTCTCATTACCTTGTATGCCTCGATGAGGTCACCTCTCTTCCTCCTTCTTTCCAGAGAGAAAAGTCCGAGCTTAATCAACCTCTCATCACAAGACAAGTCCTCCAGTCCAGGCAGCATCCTGGTAAACCTTCTTTGCACCCTCTTCAAAGACTCTGTATCTTTCCTATCGTAGGGTGACCAGAACTGGACACAATATCCCAAATATGGCCTCACCAGGGACTTTTAGAGCTGTAGCAAAACCTCATAGCTCTTAAACTTGATCCCCCTGTTAATGAAAGCCAAAACACCATATGCTTTCTTAACAACCCTATCCACTTGGGAGGTGGCAATTTTGAACACCAAGATCCGTCTATTCCTCCACACTGCCAAGAACCCTGTCTTTAATCCTATATTCAGCATTCAAATTTGACCTTCCAAAATGCATCACTTCGCATTTATCCAGGTTGAACTCCATCTGCCATTTCTCAGCCCAGGTCTGCATCTGTCTATGTCACACTGCAATCTGCCTTCAATAGCCCTCAATTCTATCAACAGCACCTCTAACCTTTGTGTCATCTGCAAATTTATTAACCCACCCCGCAACGTCTTCATCCAAGTCATTTATAAAAACTACAAAAAGCAGGACGCAAGAACAGAGCCCTGTGGGACAAAGGGCCCAAGAATAGAGCCATGTGGGAAACCACTCAACACTGACCTCCAGGCAGAATACATTCCATCTACAACCACTCCCTGCCTTCTGTCAGGCAACCAGTTCTGAATCCAGAGAGCCAAATCTCTTGTATCCCATACCACCTGTCTTTATGAATGAGCCTACCATTGGGAACCTAATCAAATGTCTTGCTGAAGCCCATATACACCACATCCACTGCTCAACCTTTATCGACCTGTCTTGTCACCTCCTCAGAGAATTCAATAAGATTAGTTAGGCATGACCTGCCCCTCACAAAGCCATGTTGACTGCCTTTAATCATGCTATGCTTTTCCAAATAGTCATAAATCCTATCCCTCAGAATTCTTTCCAAAACTTTGCTGACCACAGACGTAAGACTGATTGGTCTGTAACTGCCAGGGATTTTCCTATTCACCTTCTTGAAAAGAGGAACAACATTCGCCTCCTTCCAATCCTCTGGTACAACTCTCAGAGAGAGTGAGGAAACAAAGATTGTCACCAGCAGCTTAGCAAACTCTTTTCTCGCTACCTGTAGCAACCTGTGATAAATCTGGTCTGGCCCTGGGGTCTTATCAATCTTAATGTTTGCCAAAATTTCCAGCACATCAACTTCATCAATCTTGATCTGTTCAATCCTGTCTCCTAGCTCCTCAAAGTTCTCATTCACAACAAGGTCCCTTTCCTTAGTGAAAACTGAAGCAAAAAACTCATTTAGGGCTTCCCCTATCTGCACAGATTCCACGCACACTTTCCCTACAGTATCCCTAATCGGCCCTATCTTCTCCCTGATCATTCTCTTATTCCTCACGTGTGAGTAAAATGCCTTGTGGTGTTCTCCCTAATCTATCCTGCCAAGCCTTTGTTATACCTCCTCCTGGATCTCCTCAGTCCATTTATGAGCTCCTTTCTAGAAAGCCTGTAATCCTCTAAAGCTGTGCTAGACCCTTGCTTCCTCCACCTTACGTAAGCTGCCTTTTTCCTTTTGACGAGAAGCTCCTCTGTTCTCATCCAAGGCTCCTTAATCTTACCCTTTTGTAACTGTCTCAGAGGAACAATTTATGCATCACTTGCAATAACTGCTCCTTAAACAGTCACCACATGTCTGCTGTGCCCTTTCTGTGGAACAATTGCTCCCAGTCTGTACTTCCCAACTCCGGTCTGATAGCGTCATAATTTTCTTTTCCCCAATTAAATATATTTCCTTGGTAACTGCTCCTTTCCCTCTCCAAGGTATGGTAAATGTGAGGCATTTTTAGTCACTGTCACCAAAGTGTTCTTCTCCCGTGAGATCTGACACCTGTCCTGGCTCATTGCCGAGCACCAAATCCAAAATGACCTCTCCCTTCATCTACCCATTACATATTGAGTAAGGAAACTTTCCTGAGCCTTCCATCCAAACCATCTGCACTTAGGAGGTTCCAGTCGATATTGGGAAAGTTGAAGTCATCCATAACAACAACCCTGTTATATATGCACTTTTCCAAAATCTGCCGGCCTATGAGTTCTTCAATCTCTCTACTGCTATTAGGTGGTCTGTAGAAAACACCCAATGTGGTGGCTGCTCTCATTCCTAACCTCCACCCATACTGACTCAGTAGACAAACCTTCCTCAACAACCTTCATTTCTGTAGCTGGGATGCACTCTCTGATTAGCAATGCTACACCCCCTCCTGTTTTTCCACCCTCCCTGTTCTTTTTAAACGTTCTAAATCCTGAAACATCTAGCAACCATTCCTGCCCCTGTGACACCCACATCTCCATTATGGCCACAACATCACAGCGCCAAGTACTGATCCATGCTCTAAGTTCTTCACTCTTATTTCTGACACTGTTTGCATTAAAAACAGATACACTTTAACCGATCCCTTTGTTTCATCGCGTGAGAAACCTACCCGATAGATTCACTACCACCTGTCAGTGCCCCATCTACAACTAATCCTCTCTCAGATGTGTAGCTCTGATTCCCATCCCCTTGCCAAACTAGCTTAAATCCTCCTGAACCACATGAGTGAATCTCCCACCCAGGGCATTTGTGCCCCACCAGTTCAGGTGCAATCCGTCCTTCATGTACAGGTCCTACCTTCTCCAGAAGGCATTCCAATGGTCAAGTTATCTGAAGTCCTCCCTCCTGCACCAGCCTTGCAGCCATGTGTTAAGCTGTACTCGCTGACTGTTCCTCACCTCACTATATCATGGCACCGGTAGAAAACCTGAGATCATTTTTTGGAGGTGGTTTGGTTGATTGGTGCGGGTGTCTCGGAGACCCCACCACCAGGGATATATTTCCCTCCCCACCCCTTTCCGCCTTCCGCAAAGACCGTTCCCTCCATGACTACCTGGTCAGGTCCACACCCCCTACGACCCACCCTCCCATTCTGGCACCATCCCCTGCCACCGCAGGAACTGTAAAACCTGTGCCCACACCTCCTCCCTCACCTCTATCCAAGGCCCTAAAGGAGCCTTCCACATCCATCAAAGTTTCACCTGCATATCCACCAATATCATTTATTGTATCCGTTGCTCCAGATGTGGTCTCCTCTACATTGGGGAGACTGGGCGCCTCCTAGCAGAGCGCTTTAGGGAACATCTCCGAGACACCCGCACCAATCAACCAAACCGCCCCGTGGCCCAACATTTCAACTCCCCCTCCCACTCTGCCGAGGACATGGACGTCCTGGGCCTCCTTCACCGCCGCTCCCTCACCACCAGACGCCTGGAGGAAGAACGCCTCAGCTTCCGCCTCGGAACACTTCAACCCCAGGGCATCAATGTGGACTTCAACAGCTTCCTCATTTCCCCTTCCCCCACCTCATCCTAGTTTCAAACTTCCAGCTCAGTTACTGTCTCCTTGACTTGTCCGACCTGCCTATCTTCTTTTCCACCTATCCACTCCACCCTCTCCTCCTTGACCTATCACCTTCATCTCCTCCCCCACTCACCCATTGTATTCTATGCTACTCTCTCCCCACCCCCACCCTCCTCTAGCTTATCTCTCCATGCTTCATGCTCACTGCCTTTATTCCTGATGAAGGGCTTTTGCCCGAAATGTTGATTTCGCTGCTCGTTGGATGCTGCCTGAACTGCTGTGCTCTTCCAGCACCACTAATCCAGCACAAAATCTCTTGTCAACCCGTCTAACTATTGAGTCCCCTACCACTAATGCTTTTCTATTCTCCCCTCTTCTCTTCTGAGCCAGAGTGCCAGGCTCAGTGCCAGAGACCTGACAACTATGGTTTTCCCCTGGTAGGTTGTCCCCACCAGCAGGATCCAAAACGGTATACTTATTGCCAAGGGGAACGGCCACAATCTGTTGGCTCCCTTTCCTCCCCCGACTGTAATCCAGATCTCCTTATCCTGTGTCTGAGGAGTGATCACCTCCCAGTACATCCTCTCAATTTCTCCCTCAGCCTCCCTGATGATCCGCAGTTCAACTGGCTCCAGCTCCAGTTCCCTAACTCTGTTTTCGAGGAGCTGGAGTTGGGTGCGCTTCCCACAGATGGTCGGCAGAGACACATATAATGTCTCTTACCTGCCACATTCTGCAAGAGGAACATGCAGCCACTTAAAAACTTCCCAGTAGCCCTCGTCTCTCTCCGCACTCTCTCCTCACCACTCTGTTCAAAGAATTTTGTTTTTTACTCATTTTCCCAGCAGTCCTCCACTCCTCCCTCGCACGTCTTGACAAATGGAGGCCCCGACACCTGAGGTATGCTTTTTAACCTGTTTTACTCACCTTCCCCGCAATCCTCCGCTCCTCCCTCACACCTCTCGACAACTATATAAAATATTAACTGACCTACTCTCATCATCCCTCTCTACAACTTTAAAAAACTTTCATGAGTGAAAAAATGGTTTACCTTTAACAAACACATGCAGGTTTTCCATTATAATCCTATAGTTTTCCAAGTGCCAGTTAATTTTGTTCTTGATAATTATCCTCAAAAAGTGACTTACTCACAGCGCTGGTAGCCTTTTAATTCTATTCCATGAAATTTCTTTGCAACCCCCTCTTTTACTGAGATGTTAGCTCCTTCATTTTCTTTTGTCAGTATAAACAATTGTAAAGTACTCAATTTATACATTAGCTCTCTGCTAATGATCTCCTTTTCCTGGTCTGTAATTTTCCCCACCAGCTGGGGCTCGTGCTACTATCAATTCAATAACTAGGGAAGGAGAGAGGAGTTTAAAGTAAAAGGTGAAATCAAGGGATCAACTTTGTAAAGGTGCAGAAAATCAAAGTATCGAGCCAAGGCAAAAGAGAAAGGTATTAATATAAAAATGATAGGATAGAGAGTATAAATCCAACAGTATATCAACAATAAGACTAGAATTTACAAAATAAAATAAAGATATAAAACTAAAGGCTCTGTATCTGAATGCAGGCAGCATTTGAAATAAAATAGATGGACTGAACTAAAAATAAAGAAATACAGTCTGGTACCCATCACAGAGACATGGTTGCTGGAGCACATGGATTGGAATCTGAATTTTGAATGGTACAGGACATTTGGGAAGGATAGGAAAAGATGGAGGGGCATCTCCATCAGTCAATATACTCTCCTATTGGTATATTTTACATTTGTTTTCTTTTTCCTATCCTTTTCATAACTACTCTAAACATGAACTTATTTTTGTGCATTTTCTACTCCTGACACATAGAAAATGTACACTGGGATGTTGAAGCATAAGGCACATGGAGCCACAATTTCAATGTTGCCAAACTTTCTAACTAACCACTCCCACCCCATACCCAAAATCCCAATAAAAGGGATGTAGTGACATGCGGGAGCATGGATGAGATGCAGGGTAGATGTGAGGATTGAGGGCCTAACAATGTGGGGTCCAGAAGATTGAGGTAGGTCTTCTAAACAGCTCACATACCATCCACAATGGTAAACTATTTCCTGTGTTTCATGACCACACTATTGGGTCATTAATGTCGCCAGCATTCTGTGCAATATCATCAAATATTGAAATAATCTCGGTCTCTCATTCATTCTTGTTAAATCTATCTAAGGTGACTGTGATTTGCAGTTCATTACTGTGGACGAGCTGTTTGACTCAATTTCTTAGAGGTAGTCTACATCAAGACTGATAAGGCTCTGAAGAGTACATCTGCCATTGTTTGTATTTTCCATTCATGCAGACTGTTTTGTAAGTAAATCTCATGAGTCAAAGTCAAAAGCTTTGTATCCCTGTAGGTATTTTTGCAAAGTCTTTCATAGCTAATAGAATAATTAAGGTTTATGGTCTATTTCAAAAAGCTCTTTCAAACTAATGATGTACTCTGAAAATCCTTCACAAACCAATGTAACCTTCTTTCTCAATTATAGCAGATCATGTCTCTGTATCATATAATGTTCTTGATACTACCCATTGTACAAACTATCACAGGAATTATCTTCTCCATAAATGTTCAATTTTGTTCTATATTTGGTCCATCTCTGAAATTAGTTCATCCTGGCAATACTATTTCGGCTACCGTAATTTCTGAATGTAAAATCTTCTTTAAGATTTCTATTCTGCAGTAATGATGGTTGTCCTGCACTTGGTTGCCTTACTGAAGGGTTTTCCCACTCTATGTGGTTGCAATGGCTGTTTTCCTATATTTTGCTGATTAATGGAGGTCTTCCTGGCCTTTGTGGCATAATTCAGATTTTCTCTTGCTTCACAACTCAGTGGAAAGTTTCCCACTTTCACTTCCATAATGGAAGTATTCTTACATTATCGAACTTGCTGTAATTCCAACTGCATTGTCCTTATTTTCTGAAAAATGTCTTCGTCCAGAATTGTATACTTCTTTGAACTTCCTTATACTTATCTGCTTTAATTGGTTTGGTTAGCAATTTCCCTGGATCTCTGCTCCTGGAATGCATGCACCTTATTTTGTGGTCCTTTGTTTCATTTTTTTCTAGCCTTGCCTTATAGCAACTGATCAGACCTAACTTTTTAAAAAAAATTATTGGCTTTTCAACCTGAACTACTGTGCTATTTTAGTTTCCTCTTTTGTACGAGAAATCATTGGTTTTGACTCACACCGTCCTTGATGTCTACTTGACTCACCAACTCAACTTCAACTTGACCAATCCAACAGTGAAGAGACCTCTTCCTACCTGTGATGCAGCCTGCCCCATTTCTCCTGTACCTGCATATCTTCTATTAGCCCTTCAACACTATGTTGTTTTCTGAAGTATTCTTCTGTGTCGAACATTGCCACAAGGTTTGTGGTATTTGCTGTTGTCAGCAATCAGCAATATCTGTTTCCCTTGAAGTAATCAGTGTGTTTTTTTTTTCATTTCTAATTCCTCTTAATTGATGCATTTAGAAATTGTGCTGGTTAGTGCTGCTCACTGTGATATGGCAGGCTCCCATCATGTGTCCTCTCAGCACCAAACTGGTCTGGTATGAATTAGGATATAAGACCATAAGAAATAGGAGTTGAAGTAAGGCCATTTGGCCCATCGAGTCCACTCCGCCATTCAATAATGGCTGATGGGCATTTCAATGCCACTTATCGTACCCTCCCCATATTCCTTAATTCCTTGCGAGATTAAGAATTTAGCAATCTCTCCCTTGAAGACATTTAACGTACCAGCCTCCACTGCACTCTGTGGCAGTGAATTCCTCAGGCCCACCACTCTCTGGCTGATGAGATGTCTCCTCATTTCAGTTTTAAATTAACCCCCTAATATGCACCTTTCAGATCCAACTGTTCGTATTGTATTTTTGCAACTATTTACAAGTTACATAATTATGTCCTATTTTACTCCAGGACAGTACTAGCCCTAGGCCTATCAAGTAGAAGCTTCATCTTTACAACGACAAAGTCCCTTTGACATAATCAGAATGTGACCCACCTTACTCATGCCCTGGAATCCAGGTCTGATGTTAGGTCGTAACTTGGAGCCCCATTGGCATTAATCATTGCCTCCCAATTGGTGCTTCAATTCAGTGGGCAAAATCTCTACCGCTAAGGGGCCCTTAATCCAAAGAAGTTACTCCAAGTGTTCCCCAAACAGAAACCACAGATGAACTGAGAGATTCACACCTACTGAAGTCCAGGTTTGAGACATTTAAACTGATAACCCTGACCTATACAGAAAATCCAGGAATGATATTCACAAAGCCATTGGAATTGTAAGAGACAATACCAGACTAAACTAGAGTCTCAGACTAACCGCATGAACACACGTCAACAGTGACAAGGCTTACACAAAATAATGGGCTACAAAGGGAAGTTAAGTAGACTCATTGACAACAATGCATCCCTCCCTGATGAGCTCAGTGCATTCTCTGCTTGTTTGAACAGAAGGTCAGTGAAATGATATCACTTGCCCCAGTAGCCTCAGATGTGCCTATGCCCATGGTCATAGCCGCAGATGTCAGATTGGTCTTCTTAAAGGTGAAACCTAGGAGAGCAACTGGCCTGGGGTGGATTCCCCAGCCATTCACTCAGATCCAGCATGGACCAGCTGGTGGGAGTATTTACAGACATCTTTAACCTCTCCTTAGTACAATACAAGATTCCCACCTGCTTCAAGAAGACCATTATCTTCCTGGTTCCAAGGAAAACTCAGCAACATCCCTTAATGACTACAGCCCAGTGGCTCTGGCATCCATCATTATGAAGTGCTTCAAGAGGTTAGTAATGGCATTTGTCAACTCCAGTCTCCCAGATTGCCTTAATCCACTACAATTCGCCCACCATCACAATAGGTCCAGGGCAGACATCATCTCCCTGGCCCTACACTCAAGCCTGGAACATCTGGGTAACAAGGACACCAAGGTCAGACTCCTATTTATTGATTTTAGCTCCACTTTCATTGGCATAATTTCAACAAAAACCCTTCTCCAAACTCAGAGAGATAGGTCTCTGCTCCCCCCTTCTGGAACTGGATTCCCTGACGCACAGACCTCAATCAATAAGGATAGGTGACAACAATAATCCTCAACACGAGTGCTCTGCAAGGGTGCATACACAGCCCCTTACTATACTCCTTATACAGTCATAACTGTGTCACCAAATTGAGCTCTAGCTCTGTTTTCAAATTTGCTGATGAAACCACCAGAGTTGTTTAGAACTCAAACAATGATAAGACAGTACAAGAAAGAGATAGACAGCTTATTGGTATGGTGGAAAGGCAACAATCTCTCCCTCAATGTTAGCAAAACAAAGGAGCTGGTCATCAACTTAAAGAAGCAGAGTGGAGGCACGCCCCTGTCTGTGCCAATGGTGCTAAGGTGGAGCTGGTCAACAGTGTCAAGTTACTCAGAGTAAGTGCCACCAACAATCTATCCTGGTCCTCCACATCAACACTACAGTCAAAAAAGCACACCAAAACCTCTACTCCCTCAGAAAGCTAAGAAAATTCAACACATCCACAATGACTCTTACCAATTTTTATAGATACACAATAGAAATCATTCTATCTGAATACATCTCAAATTGGTATGGCAACTGCTGTCTGCCAAAGACTGCGAGAAATCACAGAATGTTGTGAACGCAACCCTGTCCAACATGAAAAACAGCCTTCCTTCCATTGACTTAATCTACACTTCACATTACCTCAGGACAGCAACCAGCATAATCAAAGATCCCTCCCACTCTAGTTATAGTCTTTTCCACCTCCTTCCATCAGGCAGAAGATAGAAAAGTTTGAAAACACGCACCAACAGGTTTAAGAACATCTTCTTCCCCACTGTTATCAGACATATAAATGGGCTTCTCATATATAAGAGTTGTACCTTTTCTGTAACACTACATTCTACATTTTATTCTACTACCTTGATCTACTTACGTAAATTCTGATTTGTCTGGTTAACATGTAATACAATACTTTTCATTGTATCTTGGTATATGTGACAATAATATAATAAATCAAATCAAACCAAATCAAATCCTAAAGATGGTCACCACCAGTCTAGTTAAATGCCTAAGTGTCACTTATTTTTATGGGTCTTCCCTATAAGGGATAATACTGGTTTTGCAAACAGCAGGAGACACCCGCAGCAACTCCAATAAACACCATCCATGGATTCCAACCTATATTAAGCTGCCATGCTCATATAATTCCTCCTATTTATGAGTTACTATTTACTCTAATAAGAGAGAGAGAAAGCAGAAAATATTATCTCACAGCAACTGCCAGGGAAATCCAAAATTCCTCTCCCAAAAGCATGTAAATGCTGCAAATATTGAAACCTGCAAGATGGAAATTGATAATGTTTTGCTCAGGGTACCTAGGAATACAGAGATAATGCAGATGAAGAGATAACAATCACTCATGATCGAACTGAATGGCCAGAGGAGCTAAATGGCATACTATGTTTCTAAATCCCTATGTTACTCTCATTTTTCTGATTTCTTTTTATCTCTCTCAGTTTACTAAAAAGTAGTTCCTCAAGCCGAAAGCACTTCACAGACATGTTACAAGTGACAAACTAATTTGCTCTTGGCAGTCTATCACACCCATCTAATTCCTCCTGACACCATTCAGCTGCTGACTGCACTAACTGTCAAAGCCAATTAGCCAGTGACTAAGCATTACAAACAGTTTATGGGTGTGAAAATCAGCCTTCAATTCAAAAGCAAGTGAAAGAAAAAGACACACTTAACTCTTTGAATTCCAGCAGCAACTCCTAAAATCAGTAACATCTGAGGGGGTCAGTTGACCCATCTGTGCTCAACCACCCAAAATTGCACTAAAGACTCATGGCAGCTTCATTATAACTGACTACATTACAAAGACACTTCCTTGACTGCAAACTCCTTTGGTGGTCTTGAAATAGATGCTATGTAAATGCAAGTCCTATCTTTCAAAAGATCTTATTGCAGGTGCTGTCTGTGACATCTTGGCCATGAATTTGAATGTTAAAGCTGAAAAGGACAATCCACAGATAAACAAATGAAGCATGAAGTTCAGATTTGGTAATTGTTTTAAACAGATGCCAAATAAAAGCCCTATCTCAAAATCCCATAATAGAAGACATTCAGTACTTTGGAAATGCAAATTTAATTGATCTCTGCAAGTCTTTAAATAGTCTTTCAAAAAAAAGATGCTATAAATTCTTTAAAATCTGATTAGGCCATCATTTTAGATTAGATTAGATTACTTACAGTGTGGAAACAGGCCCTTCGGCCCAACAAGTCCACACCGCCCCGCCGAAGCGCAACCCACCCATACCCCTACATCTACCCCTTACCTAACACTACGGGCAATTTAGCATGGCCAATTCACCTGACCTGCACATCTTTGGACTGTGGGAGGAAACCAGAGCACCCGGAGGAAACCCACGCAGACACAGGGAGAATGTGCAAACTCCACACAGTCAGTCACTGAGGCGGGAATTGAACCCGGGTCTCTGGCGCTGTGAGGCAGTAGTGCTAACCACTGTGCCACCGTGCCTGTTCCACATTCTTTTTAAATTCGTTCATGGGATGGGATGTAGCTGGTTGGACCAGCATTTATTGCCCATCCCTAGTTGTCCATGTTTTGTAGCCAGACTGTGACTTCTAGGATTTTGTCCAGCAACACCAATATATTTCCAAGTCGGGATGGTGACAGTCTTGGAGGGGGACATGCAGGTAGCGATGTTTCCATGTGTTTTGTCCTAGTTTGTAGTGGTGATGGATTTACAAAATGCTTTTGAGGGGGCTGTGTTGAATTTCTACAGAGTTAAAAATCACACAACATCAGGTTATAGTCCAACAGGTTTAATTGGAAGCACTAGCTTTCAGAACGCCACTCCTTCATCAGGTGGTTGTTCTCCGAAAGCTAGTGCTTCCAATTAAACCTGTTGGACTGTAACCTGGTGTTGTGTGATTTTTAACTTTGTACACCCCAGTCCAACACCAGCATCTCCAAATCAGAATTTCTACAGTCCATCTTACAGGTGGTATACACTGACAGTACTGAGTGTAGGTGGTAGAGGGAGTGAATGTTTGAAGGTGTTGTGCCAATCAAGTGGGCTCCTTTGTCCTGGTTGGTATCAAGCATCCTGAGCATTGTTGGAGCTGCATGCATCCAGGCAAGTGGAGAAGATTCTATCTCACTCTTGAGTTGTACCTTGCAGAGATGTTTTGTGGAGTCTGGAGGTGAGTTACTCACTGCAAGATTCTTCTTGTAAAGTTATGGTGTATGACTGTTAACAGCTCTGATGTGCACCATTTAAAAAAGTAACTTGGAATATAGGGGCTTGAGTCGGCCACTCAGCCAATCAAGCTTAACAGACTTGACATTTCTTTTTACATTGTAGAGGCTTGGCTTTGCATCAAAGCGCATGTATTGTAGAACGCCTCTGTGCATCTAAATAACCATTTGAGATAACAGGAATGACATCAAAAGAAAAGTGAACATGGCAATGTTATCATATCACGAAGTAGGTTGGAAACATTCACTCAAGCGTATGAGAAATAGATTAGAAGCCATGGTTTTAGGTACGTAATAAAATTATGTGGTAGTTACCTTATTAAGGAAGAGGTACCTATTAACGATCATTCATGACGATACAAAGCACACGTAACTAGAAAAATAAAGTCAGGAACAGTGGCAGGCAGACTGTTTGCTCATTGCTGAGGAAGCTGGCCAAGGCTGATTATTGAGTTTGGTACATTTATTGCGATTGTGAGATCCTCCCACAGTCAGAAGTGAGATGAAAGATCTACAATCCTTGCATCATCATGAAGAAAGGCTAACTTGCCAAGGTAACACCTTAAGGTAACAATAAATTCAGTAAGAATAACTGATATTATACAGAAGGAAGGCAATGTACATGATTACTACAAATTTGGAAAGGAATGCTCACCTCTACAAATATTGGGTTGCATTTTATACAGAAGACGGGTTCCCCCGTCCTTGGCATGAAAGTCAGTGCCAAGTCCACCTCTGGCTGGCAAACTCATCCCTTAACCATTTTATGGCTGTCTTACCATTAATTTGCTTAAGTCATGTCTTCCTATCCTAACTGCAATTACTGCCCATCAATTGAACAGTTGTCTTCTCCCGGCAATGCTCCTGGGACTTGAAGAGGTCGTGGCTGTGGCTTCAGGCTTGCACTGGGAACTTGGTACGGCCAGGCTTTCAGTAGTGCATGCACAAGGTGGGTATATGCCATGAGTGAAGTGGGTAGCTGATGGGCACGGTGATGACATCACTGCAATTTAATGATCCCTCAACCCATATTGCCTGCATCTCACCCTGGGTTTGGATTTTAAGAAGTGCTCAATTATAAGGGGAAAAGATTGAAGAAATAAACCAGGATGAATTTAATTTTTTGATAGTCACACATCGAAACTTACAATAGTATACCAGCAGGCTATCAGGGTCACCAGGCTATTATGGTATGTTTTACATTATTTCTCAAGATATATTTCAGCACCAAAGAGTCCTCACAGCTTGAGGGCATGGAAAACAACCTGTCAGATTGGTGACTAAGCAACACGTCTTAATTTCTGAACGATGGATTGACAGGATAAAATATTTGAAGCATTGTGAGTAAATAAAAGAGGTGGAATATCTAGTTTAATAGCATTGTCACAAAAGTAAAACAATAGAGAAACTTTAGGAACCTGGAAGATTCAAGAACAGCTTCTTCCCCATTGTTATCAGATTTATGAATGGACCTCTCATATATTAAAATTGATCTTTCTCTGCAACTTCTTTGTGGCTGTAACACCATATTCTGCATTCTGTTCTATTAACCTGATGTACTTATCTACAGTAGGACTTGCCTGGCTAGCACGCAAATCAATACTTTTCACTGTATCTCAGTACATGTGGCAATAATAAATCAAATCAAATTAAATGAGTGAATGGTTGACAATGAGACCTCAGATTCTCAGGCATATACTCTACCAGAAGTACAATTCCAAACGTAAAAGCACTATTCAAACTCTAGACTTAAAGCTGAGAAGAGAGTTCAGTATTGCTGTGAGTAAAATAAGTATTTGGCACAAAGATTGAAGTGTGGTGAAAGGTGTACGATTTATAAATTTTCTTTTAGGGTTTGGGTGTTCAAGCAAATAGCATATGGGTATTTGTCAATTCTTCTGAAGAGGTTTGATAACTGACTAGGTCATTCTAATTGGAACCATAATTTTAAATTAGTATTATCAAAGAGTGGCTGACTGTAAGCCTGCTGGAGTATTAATTGAATTTTATACTGGGTGGGCTTGTACAGGAGAGAGAAAACATTGAAAAGTTGCTTTTTGAGTTTAGAATGATCAACGATTAATTTTATCTTAGAAAATCCTAGAGACTGGAAAACTTCTGGGTAATTCAACAAAAGTCAGAAAAGAGTTAAGCCAAACCTGCTGACTAGATAAAGGGAAAATTCTGGGTTTTTTTGTGAATGGCGATGGTGTTATTTTGCAACATGTTTTGAAATCTTTCTAATTAGGTTATATTTCAATAACTTGGATTGGTTTCCTATATTTTAGTGTAACAAATATCCATTTTATAGTTAAAATCAAATCTACAACCTTTTATGTTTCAGTGCAAGTTCCCAGCACTAAACTGAAAAAACAAAATAAGATCTATCAAGTCAGATTTCATTCTGGGATCTGACATCTCCAATAGTAACATTAGCCGCAATCAAAACAGAAGAAACTGTGGAACTGTGGAAATGAACGATAATAGCACAATGCTGCTGAACTCGAAATCTGAAATAAAAACGGAGAGTGCTGAGGAACCCAACAGCTCTGACTGCATCTGCGGAGAGAGAAACAGAGGATAGAAATTCCCCAGCCCTTGAATAACATGATTTATGAAATCAAGTGAGATGGCCTCTGAGGGATTATCACTCAATATAACACCTCACTAATGTGCACTCTCCCACAAAAAAATCTAGATGACAGTAATGCCTGACAAGAAAGTCTGATCAGATACTTGGCAACACGATCTCACTACTTGCTCCTCCAGACTTCAATCCTGGACAACGACTACCAACATCTTAGGGTATGGCCTATGGGTAACAACTGCATGCACCCTGTATCCACAGACATTAGTATTTCACACACGACAGCCTCTCTGCATCATCATCGCATATCTCTAATTCACTTAAAATGCACTTCTGGAATGTCATGTTACTCAGCTTTGATGTACTTTTCATTGGAGTACTGCTGCAAGGACACTTTTCAAAAAAGGACAGGACCCTAGTTCATGGACTGGACCAGACTACGTCTCAGGACTGACTTAGTGTTCACTCACTTTGAACCTACTCAGATGCTCACAGAATCCCTAACATGTCTTTCTGCACTTTGCCCTCTTATTTTAAAGTCTCACAGCACGTCTGTCTTACCTCAGAGTTTAGCACAAACAAAAAGCCAAGC
Organism: Chiloscyllium punctatum; assembly: GCF_047496795.1. Taxonomy (NCBI): domain Eukaryota; kingdom Metazoa; phylum Chordata; class Chondrichthyes; order Orectolobiformes; family Hemiscylliidae; genus Chiloscyllium; species Chiloscyllium punctatum. The sequence continues at coordinate 33,500,690 of NC_092743.1, forward strand.
CGCTTTCATACTTGTCATTTGTCAAAGAGGGAGAAATGTTGTGGTCTGGCACATGCTATGCCAATCTCACATCCACACCATGTGCCAACAGACTAGGCAGCAAAGACATTATATGTACACCAACCAAATGGCCTTGTTTCAAAGTCAAAGGGGAGTAGTCCTCAATCAAGTCAAAGGGGGCTACTGTCAGTCAGGGGGTCCAGCACAGTCAGTAAAGGACAGCATCCGTGATCAGTCCAGGGACTTGGGAACAATGAGACATCCGCTTCTGGTGATCAGAGTTATAGGTCTGGAATGTCTACCCAAGTCAGTTGGTGAAGTTGGTGTGTGGGCCACCAATATCAATCCTTGTAGCCAGCAGCATAAACTTCATGTGCGTCCTGTGAATACTGACATTGCTAATGGCCTGTTCTGTTTGTTCTGATCCCCACAGAGGTTCATTGAAAATGAGACTGATGGATTGAACCTCAGGAGGTGCTGACATTGTGGTTGCTGTGATGAAATAGAAGAGGAACAGATTTGGATTATTTATATAGAAGTTTGATTCAAGAAAATAAGGAGTTTAGTAGAATGTATTGTACATTGAATGTGAAGAGGGCAGATCTGATGCACCTAACGGAATTGTATAAACTGATATATGCGATGTGTTTTATAATACATAGAAACATGACATAGATAGAAACAGTACCGGGATTGTACAACTGTGTGCATGCACATATATTGATACACTCATACAAACATACATTCAAAAATGAATATAATAACATGTGTGCATACATTGAATTCCCCTTCTTCATTTTCAAAATACCTTTATCCTCAGCGTTATATTAGACAACTGATCTTATAAGATTTTAATTGAATTTCTTTCTAAATAGACTTATTTCATTATTGAGTTTACTCTCATTGTCTATTGATAGATCCATTCAATTCATTAGCATCTGAGCTCTTTCACAGTACAGCATTAAACTAAATGACATTCCTTTAATGAGTCCAGCAGTCATTTAGGGTTTATATCCAACATAGAAAATATTAGAAACCCTGAAGCTGCCTCAGCAGTCTGATGTGAAAATCCTCCTAATAGGAAAATCGGGGAGTGAAGCAGTAAAATTTTAATTGTCATAGTTTTGAAGAGAAGACAACAACTGGACTCACTGTCATAGATGAGTTTAGAGTTTTAGCATTGGAGTAAAGTAGCAAAAGAATTTCACAAATGGGACCTTAAAATTTTGCACAAATTAATTTCAATTTCTAAATCCATAGAAAAATACTTAAAATTTGTGCTTTTTTGCATTCTAGCAATTTGGATTACAGAAAAAAAAACGAATAGAATCCCTCCAGGGCCAAAGTAGGCCATTTGACCCATTGTGTCCACACTGACCTTGCAAAGAGCATCCCACCCAATTCCTGTAGCTTTGCATTTCCTATAACTAATCTACTTCACCACACATTCCTGAACAATACCAGCAATTTAGCATAGTCAATCTGCAAATCTTTGCAAAACCAGAATAAACTCCGCACAGACAGTTGCCTGCAGGGTGGAATTGAACCCAGATACCTTGCGTAGTGAGGCAGCAGTGCTAACCACCATGCCACCCTGATAGGTGTATTTAACTTTATGAAAGGATGAAACAGGATTGACAGAAGATTACTGTTTCTTATAGTTAAGAGACTAAGAATGGTGGCCTGTATGTACAAAAATGAACATAAAAAGATCTAAAACAGGGAAAATCATTTCCATGAATTGAGTTTTAATAAAATTAAATTTAATTCTAGAGTTAGTGATTGAGAAATTATAACCAGGAAATTTCTCACAGCTTCTTAATTTGCTTCACTAACGTAACTTTCCTGGGGAAATGGGTTTCCGAATGAATTTAATGGTATGAGAGTGTAAACAGTAAGGAGTCAAGTCATAAAATAACATGGCATATATTACCCTGAGTAGGCCAATTTAGCCCATTGAGCCTGTTCCACCATTCAAACAGATCATGGCTTGTCACCTACATACTATTTTCCCTCCTTATCTCTATATCTTGAACCCCTACAATGTGGAAGCTGGCCATTCAGTCCACTGAGTCCACAGCAACCCTCTGAACAGCATCCCACCCAGACGCATCCTATCCCTGTAACCCTGCATTTCCCATTGCCAATCCACCTAACCCGTACATCTCCAGAATGTGGGAAGAAACCGAAGCACAAGGAGGAAACTCACGCGGACATGGGGAGAATGTACAAACTCCACACAGACAGTCACCCAAGGGTGGAACTGGGCTGGGTTTCTGGTGCTGTGAGGCAGAAGTGCTAACCACTGAACCACCGTGCCATCCAAGATGCCATTAGTACCCAGAAATCATATCACTGTTTTCTAAGTGAACACCCTAACATGCTAACATTTTCCCTATGACTGATATCAAACCACTGAGCTCTATAATTCTGTTTTCACGGTTTTCACTCCTTGCATAAATAATGGTGTTACTCTTCCTGCTTTACAGTCTGAAGGAAACTTTTCAGAACCTATAGAATTTTAGAAGACAAACTTGGGATGAACAGAGGAATAGGAATATACTATTGAGCTCTTCTTGTCTATTCAGCCTTCAATTAGATCTTGACCAATTTGCTTTTAACTACATTTCCCATCTAAAATCTTCTGTGCAGTTTACATTTACATAGTTACAAATCACACAACACCAGGTTATAGTCCAACAGATTGGAAGCACACTACCTTTGGTGCTCCGAAAACTAGTGTGCTTCCAACCTGTTGGACTATAACCTGGTGTTGTGTGATTTTTTTAACTTTGTATACCCCAGTCCAACACCAGCATTTCCAAATCATGACTACATTTATATAGGACACATTGCCCTATATGCTGAACACAAGCATCCAGATTGTGATGGTTAATCAGAGTTCCAGTGCCTCCAACCATTTCTTAATGTCAGGTGGAGTGATTTGAATTTGCTGAAATCTGGTATCTGTGATGATGAGGTCCAGTGGAGGAGGCTGAGATGGAAGTAAATGCTGTGAATGCTTCAGCCTTATCTTTGCACTGATGTGTTGGACTCTTCCATCATCAAGGATGGGGATATTTCTAGACCCTTCACCTCCAGTGAGTTGTTTAATTGTCCACCACCATTCATGACTGGATGTGGTAGGACTGCAGAGCTTAATTCTGATCTGGTTTCACTTAGAGTCATAGAGTCATAGAGTCATAGAGATATACAGAATGGAAATAGACCCTTTAGTTCAACCCGTCCATGCCGACCAGATATCCCAACCCAATCTAGTCCCATCTGCTAGCACCCGGCCCATATCCCTCTAAACCCTTCCTATTCAGATACCCAACCAAATGCCTCTTAAATGTTGCAATTGTACCAGCCTTCACCACTTCCTCTGGCAGCTCATTCTATACCCGTACCACTCTCTGTATGAAAAAGTTGCCCCTTAGGTCTCTTTTATATCTTTCTCCTCTCACCCTAAATCTATGCCCTCTAGTTCTAGACTCCCTGACCCCAGGGAAAAGATTTTGCCTATTTACCCTATCCATGCTCCTCATAATTTTGTAGACCTCTATAAGGTCACCCCTCAGCCTCTGACGATCCAGGGAAAACAGCCCCAGCCTGTTCAGCCTCTCCCCTTAGCTCAAATCTTACAACCCTGGCAACATCCTTGTAAATCTTTTCTGAATCCTTTCAAGTTTCACAACATTTTTCCGATAGGAAGGAGACCAGAATTGCATGCAATATTCCAATAGTGGCCCAACCAATGTCCTGTACAGTCGCAATAGGACCTCCCAATTCCTGTACTCAATACTCTAACCAATAAAGGAAAGCATACCAAACGCCTTCATCACTATCCTATCTACCTGCGACTCCACTTTCAAGGAGCTATGAACCTGCACTCCAAGGTCTCTTTACTCAGCAACACTCCCTCGGATCTTACCATTAAGTGTATAAGTCCTGCTAAGATTTGCTTTCCCAAAATGCAGCACCTCTTATTTATCTGAATTAAACTCCATCTGCCACTTCTCAGCCCATTGGCCCATCTGGTCAAGATCCTGTTGTAATCTGAGGTAACCCTCTGCACTGTCCACAACACCTCCAATTTTGGTGTCATCTGCAAACTTGCTAACTGTACCTCTTATGCTCGCATCCAAATCATTTATATAAATGACAAAAAGTAGAGGACCCAGCACCGATCCTTGTGGCACTCCACTGGTCACAGGCCTCCAGTCTGAAAAACAACCCTCCACCATCACCCTCTGTCTTTTACTTTTCAGCCAGTTCTGTATCCAAATGGCTAGTTCTCCCTGTATTCCATGAGATCTAAGATATCCAGCATTTCCTCCTCTGTAATCTGGATATTTTGCAAGATGTCACCATTTACTTCCCTACAGTCTATATCTTTCATATCCTTTTCCACAGTAAATACTGATGCAAAATACTCATTTAGTAACTCTCCCATTTTCTGTGGCTCCACACAAAAGCTGCCTTGCTGATCTTTGAGGGGCCCTAATCTCTCCCTAGTTATCATTTGCTGATAATGCTGTTTGGCACACAAATAATCTTGTTTGGTAGCTTCACTGGGTTGGCATCTCATAGTTAGGCATGCTTGGTGTTGCTCCTGGCATGCTGTCCTACTTTCTCCATTGAACCAGAGTTGATTCCCTGGCTTGATGGTAATAACGGAGTGGGGGATATCCCAGGCCATGAGGACGCAGACAATTCTATTGCTTTTGATGGCCCACAACACTTCATGGATGCCCAGGCTTGAGTTGCTGCATCTGTTCAAAGTCTGTCCCATTTAGCACAGAGTTAGTGCCATGCAACACGATGGAGGTTATTCTCAATGTGAAGGTGCGTCATTGTCTCCACAAGGACTGTGCGGTGGTTGCCCTTACCAATACTATCAAGGACAGATGCATCTGCAGCCAGAAGATTGATAAGGATGATATCAAATATGTTTTTCCCTTTTGTTGGTTCCTTCACCACCTACCACAGATCCATTAAAACAGCTATGTCCTTTGGTACCTGACCAGTTCAATCAGTCATATCACATTTGGTGGGAGACATTGAAATCCCCCACACAGAGTGCATTTAGCACCCTTGCCACTCTCAGAGCTTCTTCCAAGTGTCATTTAACATGAAGGAGTACTGATTCATCAGCTGAGGGAGGAGGGTGCATGGTAATGAACAGGAGGTTTCCATGCCCACACTTAACCTGCAGCCATGAGACTTCTTAGGGTCCAAAGTTAATATTGAGGACTCACAAGGCAACTCCGTCTGACTGTAAACCAGTGTTCTGCCACCTCTGCTGGGTCTGTCCTGCAGATGGGACAGTACATATCCTGGAGTGGTGATAATGGTATCAGGAACATTGTCTGTAAAGTATGATTCCATGTGAATAACTATGTCAGGCTATTGCTTGGCTCAGCTGTAAGACCACTCTCCCAATTTTGGCACTAGCCCCCAGATGTTAGTAAGAAGGACTTTGCAGGGTCGACAGGGTTGTTTCTGCCATTATCTAGTCTGGTGTCTAGGTTAATGCCAGGTGGTCCACCTGCTTTCATTTCTTTGAGACTTTGGAGTGAATGATACAACCGAGTGGCTCACTAGGCCATTTCAGAGGGCAGTCAAGAGTCAACCACTTTACTGTGGCTCTGGAGTCTTGTGTAGGCCATACCAGGTAAGGATGGCAGATTTCCTTCCCTGAAGGATAACATTGAGCCAGATGAGTTTTTTCAGGAATAATTTCATGATCATCAATTGATTCTTTATTCCAAATATATTTTATTGATTTCAAATTCCACCATCGGCCATGGTGGGATTTGAATCTATTCCCCAGACGTTAGTTGAGTTTCTGGATTGCTAGTTTCGATTTTGATGTTGTGGCTATTTCAGAGACATGAGTCGAGCAGGGACAGGAATGGTTATTGCAGGTTCCGGATTTAGATGTTTCAGTAAGAACAGAGAAAATGTTAAAAGAGGAGGTGGTGTGGCACTGTTAGTAAAGGATAGTATTATGGTTACAGAAAGAACATTTGAGGACTCCTCTGCTGAGGTAGTATGGGCTGAGATTAGAAACAGGAAAGGAGAGTCTACCCTGTTAAAAGTTTTCTATAAGCCTCCAAATAGTTCCAGGGATTTAGAGAATAGGACAGCAAAGATGATCCTCGATAGGAGTGAGAGTAACAGAGTAGTTGCTATGGGGTCTTTAACTTTCCAAATATTGACTGGGAATTCTGTAGTTCAAGTACTTTAGATGGGCCTGTTCTTGTCCAATATGTGCAGGAGGATTTCCTGATACAGTATGTAGACAGGCCAGCAAGGGACGAGGCCACATTCGACTTGGTACTGAGTAATGAACCTGGCCTGTTGTTAGATTTGGAGATAAGTGAGCACTTTGGTGATAGTGACCACATTCAGTTCTGTTTACTTTAGTGATGGAAAAGGATAGGTATATACCGCAGGGCAAGAGTTATAGCTGGGGGAAAGGCAATTATGATGTGATTTGGCAAGATTTAGGATGCATAGGATGGGGAAGGAAACTGTAGGGGATGGGAACAATTGAAATGTGGAGCTTGTTCAAGGACAAGCTACTGCGGACCCTTAATAAGTATGTACCAGTCAGGCCAGGACGAAGTTGTTGAGCATGGGAGCCTTGGTTTATAAGGAAGTTGAATCTCTTGTCAAGAGGAAGAAGAAGACTTAGGATGAGATGTGATGGCTTCGTTAGGGTGCTTGAGAGTTACAAGTTAGCCAAGAAAGACCTAAAGAGAGAGCTAAGAATTGCCAGGAGGGGACATGAAAAGTCATTGGCAGATAGTATCAAGGAAAACCCTAAGGCTTTCTACAGGTATATAAGGGGTAAAAGAATGACTAGAGTAAGATTAGGGCCAATCAAGGAGAGTAGTAGGAAGTTGTGTGTGGAGTCAGAGTAGATAGGGGAAGAGTTAAATGAATACTTTTTGTCAGTATTTACACTAGAAAAATACAATGTGATCATGGTGAATACTGAGATACAGGCTACTAGACTAGATGGGATTGAGGTGCATAAAGAGGAGGTGTTAGCAATTCTGGAAAGTGTTAAAATAGTTAAGGCCTCTGGGCCAGATGGGATTTATCCTAGGATTCTCTGGGAAACCAGGGAAGAGATTGCCAAGCCTATGGCTTTGATCTTAATGTCATTATTGTCTACATGAATAGTGCCAGAAGAGTGGAAGATAGCAAATGTTGTTCCCTTGTTCAAGAAGGGGAGTAGAGACAACCCTGGAAATTGTAGACCAGTGAGCCTAACTTTGGTTGTCGGTAAAGTGTTGGAAACCGTTATAAGACATATGATTTACATTCGTCTAGAGATGAATATGCTGATTAGGGTAAATCAGTTCATTGAGAAGGTGACCAAACAGGTGGATGAGGGTAAAGCGGTTGATGTGGTGTGTATGGATTTCAGTAAGGCGTTAGAGAACGTTCCCCACGGTAAGCTATTGTACAAAGTACAGAGGCATGGGATTGACGGTGATTTAGTACTTTGGATCAGGAATTGGCTAGCTGAAAGAAGACAGAGGGTGGTGGTTGATGGGAAATATTCATCCTGGAGGTCAGTTACTAGTGGGGTACTGCAAGAATCTGTTTTGGGTCCACTTTTGTTTGTAATTTATATGAATGGGGGCATAGAAGAATGGGTGAGTAAATTTGCAGATGACACTAAGGTTGGTAGATTTGTGGATAGTGTCGAAGGATGTTGTAGGTTACAGGGAGACATAGATAAGCTGCAGAGTTGGGATGAGAGATAACAAATGGAGTTTAATGCAGAAAAGTGTGAGGTGCTTCACTTTGGAAGGAGTAACAGGAATACAGAGTACTGGGCTAATGGTATAATTCTTATAGTGTAGATGAGCAAAGAGATCTCTGTCTCCAGGTACATAGATCCTTGAAAGTTGCCATCCAGGTTGATAGAGTTGTTAAGAAGGCGTACGGTGTGTTAGAGGGATTGGTAGAGGGAATGAGTTTCAGAACCATCAGAGCATGCTGCAGCTGTACAAAACTCTGGTGTGGTTACATTTGGAGTATTGCATACAGTTCTGGTCACCGCATTATAGGAAGGATGTGGAAGTTTTGAAAAGGGTTCAGAGGAGATTTACTAGGATGTTGCCTGGTATGGAGGGAAGGTCTTATGAGGAAAGGCTGAGGGACTTGAGGCTGTTTTTGTTCGAGAGAAGAAGGTTAAGAGGTGATTTAATTGAGACATATAAGGTAATCAGTGAGTTAGATAGGGTGGACAGGGAGGAGCCTTTTTCTTTGGATAGCGATGGCTAGCATGAGAGGACATAGCTTTAAATTGAGGGTTTGATAGATATAGAGTAGATGTCAGAGGCAGTTTCTTTACTCAGAGACCAATAAGGGCATGGAACGTGCTGCCTGCAACAGTAGTAGATTCGCCAACTTTAAGAGCATTTAAATTGTCATTGGATAGGCATTTGGAAAAGAATGGAATAGTGTAGGTTAAATGGGCTTCAGATTGGTTCAACAGGTTGGCACAACATCGAGAGCTGAAGGGTCTGTACTGCGCTGTAATGTTCTATGTTTTGGTCAAGTAATTAAGACCAAGCAATTGATATCTCACCTGCCGGGTGAAGACCTGGCAAAAGCCCCAAACTGCCTTCTTTAAGGAAGACCTGCCTTATGACAGAAACTTATGTGCCCAGTGTCCTGGGGTCAAAACTCTTGGGACGGAACAGTTGGCAAATCAAAAGCTGACAAATCTGCATCATGGAAAATGCTACTAGAAGTGATCGTGTCTGCTGACACAGCAACAGAAAGCTCAGATAGGATGGCCGAATGCCCAAGACCATAGGTGTGTAAGGGTGAACAAGGCATCACAATGAGGGTGTCACTGGGTAATGGGGGCGGGGGGGGGGGGGGGGAGGGGGAAGGGATGTGGGGTTAAAGGGGTTTGAGCTTTCATTCGACTCCATTTGCCTCACTCCCAATGCTGGCTCTCTCGATAAGGCATTAAGACCTTGATGAGTGATGTCTATCCATGACCCATCAAACAAACTTGACAGAATTTGTTTTTCAGTCTCTGTATGGGGACACCCCAAACTGCCACTTGTTGAATATTAGCAACAGTAGGATAATGTCGTTAAGTGGGACATTTTATTCATTTTTGGCTGAAGAAAGGCTAGATCAGGGTACTTTCCAGATGAAATTAAATACAGTGAATGCCCAGAGAGATTTGGGAGTTCAGGGATATAGATCTTTGAAATGTTGTGAACAGATGCCAAAAACAATCAAGAAAGCTAATAGAATGCTGGCCATTGTATCTAGACAACTTGAATGTAAGGATGGAGACGTTTTGCTGCAGTTATACAAAACTCTGGTTAGACTCTACTTGGAGTACTGTGAGCAAAACTAGGAACCACACATTAGGAAGGATATACTGGATTTGGAGGGAGTACAATATAGGTTTACAACTATTGTCAGTACTGAAGAAGGGTCACCTGACCTGAAACATTAAGTCTGATTTCTCTCCACAGATGCTGCCAGAGCTACTGAGCTTTTCAAGCAGTTTCTGTTTTTGTTACAAGAATGATATCTGGACTTCATAGGTTAAGGAATGTGGAGAGATTATATAAATTAGGCCTGATTTGTCTCGAATTTAGGAGGTTAAGGCTTGATCTGTTTGAAGTTTCCACGATATTAACAGGAAAAGACAGGGTAGATTAAGATAAACAATTTCCAATAGTTGGGGATTCTAGAACTAGGGGCTATAGTTAAAACATTGGGGCAGAAAATTCAGGGAGATAGTAGAAAGCACTTCTACACACAAAAATGTCTGGGACTCTCTCCCACATATTGCAGTAGATGCTAGATCATTTATTCACTTTAAATCTGAAGTAATGTTTTGTTAAGCGAAGGTATTAAAGGCCATAGGATAGTATAGGCTTTGGGCCACAGATCACTGAAGGGTGGAACAGAATCGAAGAGCTGAATGGCCTGTTCCTATATAGACAAGAGATGACAGGATTGCACCGTATTGCACAATCAGGAAGTATGGTGGCTCAGTGGTCAGCACTGCTGCCTCATAGTGCCGGGGACCCAAGTTTGATTCTGTCCTTGGGTGACTGTTTGTGTTGAGTTTGTATATTCTCCCTGTGTCTGTGTGGGTTTCTTCTGGATACTCTGATTTTCTCCCACAGTCCAACGATGTGCAAGTTAGTTGGATTGACTATGCTAAATTGTCCAGGCATGTGCAGGATAGCTAGATTAGCCATGAGAAACAAGAAATGGTCCAGTCTGGGATTGATGTAACAATTCTATTCTATGATTGAATGACACCCCGAGTCTTCCACAGCAACTATGTCTCCAAATTTGTCTTGAAGAGGCACTAAATTTTGCTGTGAGTGATGGTTGGACTGGAATGGTCCCAAGTATTAGGTAACTGTATCTCTGCCCTTATCTTAAGTAGAAATGCTAATCAGTTGAGGTATAAGATAATTATCATTAAAGTATTCAACAGCCTGACAATGGAGGAATGAAACTTCAATTTATTTCAGTATATGTAAAGTTCAGAGTAGAGGATATCTGAATGAGTCTTTCAACTGTCCTGCTGTGGTGTTTATCTTCCAGTCAAACAAAGACCATGTTGTATGCACACTGCCTGTTGTAATACAACTTCTTTTCTTCGTGTTGTCTGGAGATGATGAGAACAGTATCTTCTGGGAGTTGCTCACTGTGAAACATGAAAGCTCATCGGAGATATATTGGATTCTGGAAGGGAAATCAATACCGGACTGAATCACACTAAAGGAATGGGCTCGAATCCAAAATAAAAGATATACAAATTGGGAGTACCTGATCAGCAGCAGGCAGTCAGACAAGGGAAGCTGTATTTTATTCTGATAGAGAATGCTGAAAACACTTAATGGGTCCAACATCACTTTGAGGAGAGAGAAAAATAGAGTTAACATTGCAAACCAATGACCTTGCATCAAACTAAAACATTAGGTTTTTCTCTGTGCACAGATTCTGCAGGACCTGCTGCATATTTTCAGCACTTCTTGTGTTTATTTCAGATTTCCAGCAACTGCAACATTTTGCTAATTTATTACATTCCAATTGTTCCAAATGCTCTTAGTTGCACAGGCATTTAAATACCTCCCATCTCACATTCCATTCTCATTTCTCACTCAGAAGCTTGTTGGATCAAGGCTCAGTTTAACGACTGTTGCATTAGTTATGATATTCCAAACTTCCCTGCATTCTGAAAAGGTACAAGTGGAGTGGCAACATGCTAATGTGACACTCTTATTCAAAAAAGGAGATAGGCAAAAAGTGGGAAACTATAGACCAGTTACAGACCTCTAGTGAGGAAGTCGCTAGAGTCTCATAAAGGAGGAGATAACTGAACATTTGGAAAAACAAAACTCAATTCACCAGTGTCAGCACAATTTCATGAGGGGCAAGTCGTGCTTGACAAATTTGCTGGATTTCTTTGAGGATGTAACTGGCAACGTGGACAATGGGAATCCACTGTACATGACATATCTACACTTCTTGAAGGCATTTGACAAAGTGCCACACGAACAACTGATCCAGAGGGTTAGATACTAGGAGGTTAAGAGTAGAGTATTGGCTTGGATAGAGGATTGGCTGACTGATAAAAAGCAGAAGGTTGGGATAAATGGGTCCTTTTCTGGATGGTGAACTGTAACTAGTGGGGTGCCGCAGGTACAGTTCACAGACCTCCACCTCCGTATGTAGATCTGCAAGCAGAGATGGAGTGTAACATAGTAAAGTTTGCAGATGACGCTAAAATAGTTCGGAAACCAGACAGTGATGACGAGATCAAAAGCTTATAGATAGACTAGGAGAATGGCCCAGAATCAGGCAGATGGAGTTCAATGTGGATAAGTGCAAAGTTGTTCATTGTGGCCAGAAAACTAAAAGGATAAATTATTATTTAAATAGGAAGCAGATTCCAAGTGCATCAGTGAGGAGGGATCAAGACATCTTTGTGCATGAATCGCAGAAAGTGAGAATGCAGATGCATCATATAATAAGAAAGGCAAATGGAATCCTGGAACTTATTGCAAAAGGACTGGGTTATAAAAGTAAAGAAGTGTTTTTGCAGTTGATGAGACCATAGTTGGAGCATTGTGTACAGGTTTGGTCTCCTTAGTTGAGGAAGAATGTGGTGGCACTGGAGGCAGTTCAGAGGAGGTTCACCAGGTTAATTCCAGGGGTGAAAGGGTTCTTGTACGAGGAGATTGGGCTTGAATTTATACTCAATGGATTTCAGCAGAATATGGGGGTATCTGATTGAGGTATATAAAATGCTAAATTAGATTAATAAAGTGGATATAGAGCTAATGTTCCCCCTTGTGGGACAGTCTTGAACAAAGGTCACAGGTGTTGAGTCAGAGGAGGTAGATTCAAAACTGAGATGAGGCGAAACTACTTCTCTCAGAGGGCTGTGAATCTGTGGACCTCACAACTCCACAGTGCAATCAAGACAAAATCAATCACAGATTCATAAAGAAATAGATATGTTTCTGATTTTAAAAAAGTGGGTAATGGGCTATGGAGAGCTGATAAGAAAGTAAAGTTGAGACCAGGATTATATCAGCCATGAGGTGACTTGAAGGACTAAATTGCTTCTCCAGCTACTATTTCCTCCATAAAAATTATACGGGCAAATTGCTGAGAAAGGAAGAAACAAAGCAGAAACAATTGTAGCAATAACAATTGCTTCAATAATCATAGCAACAACTCAGATGAGGTCAGTACAAAGATACAGAAAACACTGCCTCGTTAAAATGCAAACAGAAGAACATTTTTAGCCAGTTTATTTGATTTGCTTTGATTTATTATTGTCACATGTACTGAGATACAGTGTAAAGTATTGTTTTGCATGTTAACCAGACAAATCATACCTTTTGTAAGTATGTTAAAGTAATAGAACAGAATGCAGAATATAATGTTACAGAGAAGATGCAGAAAAAGATCAACTCTAATAAATGAGAAGTGCAATCATTAGTCTGATAACAGTGGGAAAGAAGCTGTTCTTAAATCTATTTTTTTGTAGATTACTTACAGTGTGGAAACAGGCCGTTCGGCCCAACAAGTCCACACCGAACCGCCGAAGCGCAACCCACCCAGACCTTACATTTTACCCCTTCACCTAACACTACAGGCAATTTAGCATGGCCAATTCACCTGACCTGCACGTTTTTGGACTGTGGGAGGAAACCTGAGCACCCAGAGGAAACTCACGCAGACACAGGGAGAATGTGCAAACTCCACACAGTCAGTTGCCTGAGGCGGGAATTGAACCCGGGTCTCAGACGCTGTGAGGCAGCTCAAACTTTAGTATCTTCTGCCTGATGGAAAGGAATATAACCGGGGTGGGAGGGGTCTTTGATTATTTTGGTTGCTTTCCCAAGACAACACGATGTGTAAATGAAGTCATGGAGATGTACAGCATGGAAACAGACCCTTCGGTGCAACTCATCCATGCTGACCGGATATCCTAAATTAATTTATTCCCATTTGCCAGCACTTGGCCCATATCCCTCTAAACCCTTCCTATTTGTATATCCATCAATATGACTTTTAAATCTTGTTTTTCTACCAGCCTCCACTACTCCCTCTGGCAGCTCGTTCCATATACACACCATCCTCTGCGTGAAAAAGTTCCCTCTTGGGTCCTTTTTAAATCTTGCTCCTCTCACCCTAAATCTATGCTCTCTAGTTCTGGACTCTCCCAACCCAGGGAAAAGACCTTGTATATTTATTGTATCCATGCCGTTCATGATTTTATAAACCCTTGTAAAACCACCTTGTAATCTCCAAAGCTACCCGTGTTTTGCACCTCTTGCTCAATGTGGGAGCTCAGGGACACAGCTGATGTCTCCAACTCCTTAATGTGCAAGATGCGTGCCCAGTTGCAGCTCTTGTTAGACCACATGACGGCTCTGAAGCTACGGATGGACTCACTTTGAAGCATATGCAATGCTGAGGGGTCGTGTATAGCACATTTAGTGAATTGGTCACACCGCAGATCAGGGTTGCTGAGGAAGAAAGGGAATGGATGACCAAAAGTCAGAGAAAGAGCAGGAAAGCAGTGCAGGTGTCCCCTGCAATCACCTGCCTCCAAATCAGGTATGCCATTTTGGATACTATTGGGTAAGATGGCTCACCAGGGGAAGGCAGCAGTAGCCAAGTTCATGGCATCGTAGCCAGTTCTGCTGTTCAGAAGAACGGGAAAAAAAGTGTTAGAGCTATAGTCATAGAGGATTCAATTATAAGGGGAGTAGATAGGCATTTCTGTGGTCGAATACAAGACTCCCGAATGGTATGTTGCCTCCCAGGTGCACGGGTCAGGGATATCCCAGATTGAATGCAGAAAATTCTCAAGGGGGAGGGTGAACAGACAGTTGTCATGGTGCATGTAAGCACCAATGATGAAGGTAGAAAACATGATGAAGTCCTACATGAAGAATTTAGGGAGTTAGGAAGCAAATTAAAAAGTAGGAGTTCAGAGGTAGTAATCTCAGGATTGCTACTGGTGCCACATGCTAGTCAGAGTGGGAATAATAGAATATTCAGGATGAATGTGTGGCTTGAGAGATGGTCTAGAGGGAGGTGTTCAGACTTTTGGGACAGTGGGACCAGTTCTGAGGGAGGTGGGGCTAACACAAGTTGGATGATCCATACCTGGGCTGGACTGGAACCAATCTCTTTGGGAGTGTTTTTGCTAACGCTGCTGGGGATGGTTTAAACTAATGTGGCAGGGGGATGGGAAGCAAATGAGGAGGATTGTATAGAGGAAGGAGGTAGTAACTAAAGCCTGTAAGGAACTAGATAAGGGAGTCAGCATGACTAAGGGGAAGAGTAGGCAAGAAGTGGAGGATGAATGCAGAGGGACTGGTGGTCTGTGGTGCATTTGTTTTAATGCAAGAAGTATATTAGGTAAGGCAGATGAACCTAGGGCATGGATTAGTATCTGGGCGTATGATGTTATTGCTATTACTGAGACTTGATTGAGGGTAGGGCATGATTGGCAGATAAACATCCCAAGATATTGATGCTTCAGACTGGATAGAGAAGGAGGTAAAAGGGGTGGAGGAGTTGCATTACAGGTCAGAGAGGATATCACAGCTGTGCTGAAAGAGAGCACTATGGAAGACTCCAGCAGTGAGGTAATATGGGCAGAGCTCAGAAATAGGAAGGATGCAGTAACAATGTTGGGATTGTACTACAGGCCTCCCAACAGCAAACACAAGATAGAGGTACAAATATATAGAGAGATCATAAAAAGATGTAGGAGCAACAGGCTGGTGGTGATAGGAGATTTTAATATACCCAGCATTGACTGGGATTCACTTAGTGTTAGAGATCTGGATGGAGCAGAATTTGTAAGGAGCATCGAGAAGGGTTTTCTAGAACAATACGTAAATAGTCCAACTTGGTAAGGGGCCATACTGGACCTGGTGTTGGGAAAGGAGCCAGCCAGGTGGTTGAAGTTTCAGTAGATGATTATTTTAGGAATAGTGATCACAATTCCATAAGTTTTAGAATACTCATGGACGAAGACAAGAGTGATCCTAAAGGAAGAGTGCTGAATTGGTGGAAGGCCAACTAGACCAATATTCGGCAGGAGCTGGGGAATGTAGGTTGGGTGCAGCTGTTTAAAGGGAAATCCACATTCGATATGTGGGAGACGTTTAAAGAGAGGTTGATTACAGTTCAGGAGAGATATGTTCCTGTGAAAATAAGGGATAGAAAAAACAAGATTAGAGAACCATGGATGACAGGTGAAATTCTGAGACTAGCTAAGAGGAAAAAGGGTGTGTACATAAGGTCTAGGCGACTGAAGACAGACAAAACTTTGAAAGAATATCTGGAATGTAGGACCAATCTGAAATGAGGAATTAAGAGGACTGAAAGGGGTCATGAGATATCCTGAGTAAACAGGATTAAGGAAAATCCCAAAGCCTTTTATCATATATAAGGAGCAAGAGGTTAACTCGGGAAAGGGTTGGCCCACTCAAAGACAAAGGAGGAAAGATTGCATGGAGTCAGAAAATGGGTGAGATTCTTAATGAGTACTTGGCATTGATATTCACTGAGGAGAGGGACATGGCGGATGTTGAGATTAGGGATAGATTTTTGAGTACTCTAAATCAAGTCGGCATAAGGAGGGCGGAAGTGTTGTGTATTCTAAAAGGCATTAAGATGAACAA
This sequence comes from Chiloscyllium punctatum, assembly GCF_047496795.1. Classification (NCBI taxonomy): domain Eukaryota; kingdom Metazoa; phylum Chordata; class Chondrichthyes; order Orectolobiformes; family Hemiscylliidae; genus Chiloscyllium; species Chiloscyllium punctatum. The sequence continues at coordinate 33,516,931 of NC_092743.1, forward strand.
CTCCCCAGGTCCGGATGGGATCTATCCAAGGTTACTTAGGGAAGCAAGAGAGGAAATAGCTGAAGCTTTAACAGATATCTTTGAAGCATCCATGAACATGGGTGAGGTCCCGGAGGACTGCAGAATTGCTAATGTTGTCCCCTTGTTTAAGAAGGGTATCAGGGATACTCCAGGTAATTACAGATCAGTCAGTCTGACATCAGTGGTCGGGAAGCTACTGGAGAAGATACTAAGGGATTGGATATATAATCATTTGGAAGAAAATGGGCTTATCAGTGATAGGCAGCATGGTTTTGTACAGGGAAGGTCATGTCTTACAAATCTAATAGAACTCTTTGAAGAGGTGACCAAGTTGATTGATGAGGGAAGGGATGTAGATGTCATATCCATGGACTTTAGTGAGGCATTTGATAAGGTTCCCCATAGTAGGCTGATGAAGAAGGTGAAGTCGCATGGGGTCCAGGGTTTTCTAGCTAGATGGATAGAGAACTGGCTGGGCAACAGGAGACAGAGAGTAGTAGTGGAAGGGAGCTTCTCAAAATGGAGACCTGTGACCAGTGGGTCCCATAGGGATCCATGTTGGGACCACTGTTGTTTGTGATATACATAAATGATTTGGAGGAAGGTGTACGTTGCCTCTTTAGCAAGTTTGCAGATGACACTAAGATTAGTGGAGTAGCAGATAAGGAAGGGGACTGTCAGAGAATACAGCAGAATATAGATAGATTGAGGAGTTGGACAGAGAAATGGCAGGTGGAGTTCAATCCAGACAAATACAAGGTGATGCATTTTGGAAGATCCAATTCAAGAGCGATCTATACACTTAATGGAAAAGTCCTGGGGAAAATTGATGTACAGAGAGATCTGGGTGTTTAGGTCCATTGTTCCCTGAAGGTAGCAACACAGGTCATTAGAATAGTCAAGAAGGCATACGGCATGCTTTCCTTCATTGGTTGGGGTATTGAGTACAACAGTTGTAAGGTCATGTTACAGTCATATAAGACTTTGGTTCGGCCACATTTCGAATACTGTATGCAGTTCTGGTCATCACATTACCAAAAGGAAGTGGATGCCTTGGAAAGGGTGCAGAGGAGGTTCACCAGGATGTTTCCTGTTATGGAAAGCATGCTAGCTATGAGGAGAGGTTGAGTAGACTGGGATTATTTTCATTGGAAAGAAGAAGGTTGAGGGGGGGATCTGATTGAGGCCTACAAAATCATGAGAGGTGTAAACAGGGTGGATAGCAAGAAACTTTTTTCCCAGAGTAGAGGACTCAATTACTCGAGGTTACGAAGTGAGACGGGAAAAGTTTAGGGGAGATATACGTGGAAAGATCTTCATACAGAGGGTGGTGGCTGCCTGGAATGTGTTGCCAGCGGAGGTGGTAGGGTCTGGAATGATAGCGTCAGTTAAGATGTATCAAGACAGATACATGAATGGGCAGAGAGCAAAGGGAGATATATCCTTAGAAAATAGGTAGCAGGTTTAGATAGAGGAACTGGATTGGCGCAGGCTTGGAGGGCTGAAGGGCCTGTTCCTGTGCTGTAAGGCTCTTTGTTCTTTGTTCCTGAAAACAGTCCCAGCCTATTCAGCCTCTCCTTATAGCTCAAACCCTCCAAAACCCTGGCAACATCCTTGTAAATCTTCCTCAACCCTTTCAGGTTTCACAACATCCTTCGAATAGTGAGGAGATCAGAACTGCACACAATATTCCAAAAGTGGCCTAACTAATGTCCTGTACAGCTGCAACATGATCTCCCAACTCCTATACTCAATGCCCTGACCAATAAAGGAAAGCATACCAAAAACCTTCTTCACTATCCTATCTACCTACAACTCTATTTCCAAAGAACAATGAACCTGCACTCCAAGATCTCTTTGTTCTGTCATACTCCCCAGGACTTTACGATTAAATGTATAAGTCCTGCCTGATTTGCCTTTCCAAAATGCAGCACCTCACATTTATCTAAATTGAACTCCATCTGCCACTCATCAGCCCACTGGCCCATCTGATCAAAATCCCATTTTACTCTGAGGTAAAGCAGTGAACCAAGCATTGATCCTTGTGGCACACCATTGGTCACAGGCCTCCAATCTGAAAGGCAACCCTCCACCACCACTCTCTGTTATCTACCTTTGAGCCAGTTCTGTATCTAAGTAGTTAGTTGTCCCTATATTCCATGAGATCTAACCTTGCTAACCAGTCTACCATGAGGAACTTTGTTGAACACCTTTCTGAAGTCCATATAGAGCATATCCATCACTCTGCCCTTGTCAGTCCTCTTCATTACTTCTTCAAAAAACTCAATCAAGTTAGTGAGACATGACTTCCTGTGCACAAAGCCATGTGATTATCCCTAATTAGTCCTTGCCCTTCCAAATACGTGTAAATCCTGTCCCTCAGGATTCCCATCAGCAACTTTCCCACCACTGATGTCAGGCTCACCAGTCTATTGTTCTCTGGCTTTTCCTTACCACTTTTCTTAAATGGTGGCACCATGTTTGCCAACCTCCAGTCTTCCGGCAACTCATCTGTGACTATCAATGATACAAGTATCTCAGCAAGGGCCCTAGCAATCACTACCTTAGCTTCCCACAGAGTTCTAGGTACACCTGATCAGGCCTGAGGATTTATGTGCCTTTATGCATTTTAAGGATTCCAACTCCTCCTCCTCAGTAACATAAGCATTTTTCAAGATATCATGATCTATTTCCCCACATTGTTTATCTTCCATATCTGACTCCACAGTAAACACTGATGCAAAATACTTGTTTAGTATTTCCCCCATCTCTTACGGTTCAATGGAAGGAAGGCTAGTTTTCATGATGAACTGTGTTTCATTCACAACTCTCTGTAATTTCTTGCAATCTTGGGCAAAGAGCAGTTGCCTTACCAAGCTGTGTTGCATTCAGATAGAATATTTTCTATCGTGCATTTATAAAAATTGATAAGAGTCATTGTGGACATGTCAGATTTCCGTAGCTTTCTGAGCAAGTAGAGGCATTGGTGTACGTTTTTGACTGTAGCATTGACATGGATGGACCAAAATGATCCAGATCATTGTTGATATTTATTCTGAGGAACCTGAAACCCTCAACCATCTCCACCTCAGCACCACTGATACACACAGGGGCATGTCCTCCATTCCTCTTCCTGAGGTCGATGACCAGCTCCTTCATTTTTCTGACATTTAGGGAGAAATTGTTGTCTTTACAGCATGCCAATATGCCGGCTATCTCCTTCCTGTACTCTGTCTCATCATTGTTTGAGATCTGACCCATTACAGTGGTGTCATCAGCAAACTTGAATTTGGCCACATAGTCATGAGTGTAGAAGGAGTATATTAAGGGACTGCGTATGCAGCATTGTGGGACATAGGTATTGAGGATTATTGTGAAGGAGGTGTTGTTATTGTTTGTGGTCTGCTGGTCAGGAAGTCAAGGATCCAGTTACAGAGGAGGGAGCAATGTCCAAGATCTCAGAATTTGGGGATGCGTTTAGTTGGAATTATGGTGTGAAAGGTGAACCTAAAGTCAATAAATAGTAGTCTGATGTACGTATCCTTGCTATCCAGGTCTTCCAGGGATAAGTATTAGGCCAGGGAGTTGGCATCTGCTGTGGACCGATGGGAGGTGGGCGAATTGTAGTAGATCAAGACAATCTGGGAGGCAGGAGTCGATGTGTACCATTACTGATCTTTTGATGCACTTCATAACGATGGATGTCAGAGCTACCAGGTGGTCATCATTAAGGCACATGACCTGATATTTCTTTGGTACTGGGATGATACAGGTGGGAACCTCACATCATCATAAGGAGAGGTGAATGATGTTTGCAAGTACTCCTGCCAGCTGGTCCACGCAGAATCTGAGTGCACGGCTAGGGACTCCATGCAGGCCAATCACTTTCAGTGGGTTCACTGTCAACAGGCCGATGTGACATCTGTAGCAGTGACCATGGGTATATGTGCACCTGAGGCTGTCAGGGCAGGTGACATCATTTCACTGACATTCTGTTCAAAACGACCATATAATGCATTGAGCTCATTGGAGAGGGATGCATTGTTGTCAGTGATTCAACTCAACATGGCTTTGTAACCCATTATATCGTGTAAGTCTTGCCAAAGTCACGTGAATTTGGGTGGTTAGTCTGGCGCTCTAGCTCGGGCTGATGTTATCTCTTGGCATCTCTGATAGCTCTGTGAAGATCATACCTAGATTTCCTGAATAGGGCAGGGTCACTCAATTGAAATGCCTCAGCCTTGGATTCCAGTAGGGAGTGGATCATCAACTGTTTCTGGTTGGGCAACACTTGGATTAACTTTCTTGACACTCAGTCCTTTACACACTTCCTTATGAGGTTACTTATGAGGAGAAAGTGAGGATTACAGATGCTGGAGATCAGAGCTGAAAATGTGTTGCTGGAAAATTGCAGCAGGTCAGGCAGCATCCAAGGGGCAAGAGAATCGATGTTTCGGGCATGAGCCCTTCTTCAGGAATGAGGAGAGTGTGCCAAGCAGGCTAAGATAAAAGGTAGGGAGGAGGGACTTGGGGGAAGGGCGTTGGAAATGCGATAGGTGGAAGGAGGTTAAGGTGAGGGTGATAGGCCGGAGAGGGGGTGGGGACGGAGAGGTCAGGAAGAAGATTGCAGGTTAGGAAGGTGGTGCTGAGTTCGAGGGTTGGGACTGAGACAAGATGGGGGGGAAGGAAATGAGGAAACTGGAGAAATCTGAGCTCATCCCTTGTGGTTGGAGGGTTCCTAGGTGGAAGATGAGGCGCTCTTCCTCCAGCTGTCGTGTTGCTATGGTCTGGCGATGGAGGAGTCCAAGGAGCTATATGTCCTTGGTGGAGTGGGAGGGGGAGTTGAAGTATTGAGCCACTGGGTGGTTGGGTTGGTTGGTCTGGGTGTCCAAGAGGTGTTCTCTGAAACATTCCGCAAGTAGGCGGCCTGTCTCCCCAATATAGAGGAGGCCACATCGGGTGCAGCAGATACAGTAAATGATGTGTGTGGAAGTGCAGGTGAATTTGTGGCGGATATGGAAGGATCCCTAGGGGCCTTGGTGGGAAGTAAGGGGGGAGATGTGGGCGCAAGTTTTGCATTTGTTGCAGTTGCAGGGGAAGGTGCCAGGAGTGGAGGTTGGGTTGGTGGGGGGTGTGGACCTGACAAGGGAGTCACAGAGGGAGTGGTCTTTTCAGAACGCTGATAGGGGAGGGGAGGGAAATATATCCCTGGTGGTGGGGTCCGTTTGGATGTGGTGGAAATGACGACGGATGATGTGATGTATATGGAGGTTGGTGGGGTGGTAGATGAGGACCAGTGGGGTTCTGTCCTGGTGGCAATTGGAGGGGCGAAGTTCAAGGGCAGAGGAGCGGGAAGTGGAGGAGATGCGGTGGAGAGCATCGTCGATCACGTCTGGGGGGAAATTGCGGTCTTTGAAGAAGGAGGCCATCTGGGTTGTTCGGTATTGGAACTGGTCCTCCTGGGAGCAGATGCGGCAGAGACGAAGGAATTAGGAATATGGGATGGCGTTTTTACAGGGGGCAGGGTGGGAGGAGGTGTAGTCTACGTAGCTGTGGGAGTCGGTCGGTTTATAGTAAATGTCCGTCTTGATTCGGTCGCCCGAGATAGAAATGGAGAAGTCTAAGAAGGGGAGGGAGGAATCTGAGACGGTCCAGGTAAATTTGAGGAACAGGTGGAAGGTGTTGGTAAAGTGGATGAACTGTTCAACCTCCTCGTGGGAGCACGAGGCAGCGCTGATACAGTCATCGATATAGCGGAGGAAAAGGTGGGGGGTGGTGCCAGTGTAGCTGCGGAAGATGGACTGTTCTACATATCCTACGAAGTGGCAGGCATGGCTGGGGCCCATGCGGGTGCCCATTGCTACTCCTTTGGTTTGGAGGAAGTGGGAGGATTGGAAAGAAAAGTTGTTCAGGGTGAGGACCAGTTCAGTCAGTCAAAGGAGGGTGTCAGTGGAAGGGTACTGGTTGGTTCGGCGGGAAAGGAAGAAGTGGCATGGTGGCACAGTGGTTAGCACTGCTGCCTCACAGTGCCAGAGACCTGGGTTCAATTCCCGCCTCAGGCGACTGACTGTGTGGAGTTTGCACATTCTCCCCGTGTCTGCGTGGGTTTCCTCCGGTTTCCTCCCACAGTCCAAAGATGTGCAGGTCAGGTGAATTGGCCATGCTAAATTGTCCGTAGTGTTAGGTAAGGGGTAAATGTAGGGGTATGGGTGGGTTGCGCTTCGGCGGGGCGGTGTGGACTTGTTGGGCCGAAGGGCCTGTTTCCACACTGTAAGTAACCTAATCTAACCTACCACCCCACCAACCTCCAAATACATCACATCATCTGTCGTCATTTCCACCACCTCCAAACAGACCCCACCACCAGGGATATATTTCCCTCCCCTCCCCTATCAGCATTCCGAAAAGACCACTCCCTCCGTGAGTCCCTTGTCAGGTCCACAACCTCCACCTCCCGGCACCTTCCCCTGCAACCGCAACAAATGCAAAACTTTCACCCACATCTCCCCCCTTACTTCCCTCCAAGGCCCCAAGGGATCCTTCCATATCTGCCACAAATTCACCTGCACCTCCACACACATCATTTACTGCATCTGCTGCACCCGATGTGGCCTCCTCTACATTGGGGAGACAAGCCGCCTACTTGCAGAACGTTTCAGAGAACACCTCTGGGACACTCGGACCAACCAACCCAACCACCCCGTGGCTCAATACTTCAACTCCCCCTCCCACTCCACCAAGGACATACAGGTCCTTGGACTCCTCCATCGCTAGACCATAGCAACACAACGGCTGGAGGAAGAGCTCCTCATCTTCCGCCTAGGAACCTTCCAACCACAAGGGATGAACTCAGATTTCTCCCTCCCCCCACCTTGTCTCAGTCCCAACCCTCGAACTCAGCACCACCTTCCTAACCTGCAATCTTCTTCCCGACCTCTCCGCCCCCACCCCCACTCCGGCCTACCACCCTCACCTTAACCTCCTTCCACCTATCGCATTTCCAACGCCCCTCCCCCAAGTCCCTCCTCCCTACCTTTTATCTTAGCCTGCTTGGCACACTCTCCTCATTCCTGAAGAAGGGCTCATGCCCGAAACGTCGATTCTCCTGCTCCTTGGATGCTGCTTGACCTGCTGCGCTTTTCCAGCAACACATTTTCAACACTTACTTATGAAGTCTGTGAGTTTAGTGGAGTATTCATTAAGGTTGGCCACTGAGTTCTTGAATATGGGCCAGTCCACCCACACCAAGCAGTCATGTAGCAGCTCATCCGTTACCTCAGACCAGCACTGTACGTCTTTCTGTATCAGATCCTCACATTTCAGTTCCTGCTGGTAAACTAGGAGAAGAAGCACATGGTCTGATTGGCCAAAATGCTGATGGTGATGGGGCAGTAGGTGTTGATGGTTCTGTCACAACGGTCCAGGAAGTTTGGGCCTCTGGTGGGACAGGAGACATGTTGATGGTATTTTGATAGCACACCCTTGAGGTGGGCCTGTTGAAGTCGCCAGGTATGATGAACAAGGCCTCAGGGTATTCCGTTTCAAGGCTATTTGTGGGGATATATATTTCATCAGGTTCTGTGTGGGGCGGGATGTAAGCTGGTCTCAGGATAGTGGAGGTGAACCCCCCTCGGCAGATAGTAGGGATGGCCCTTTACCATAAGATATGCTCGGTCCAGGAACAGTAACTCACCAGAGTCAGCATGTCTGAGCACCAAGAGATGTTGGTCAGGAGGCAGATCCCTCTGCCCTTTGTCTTGCCTGAGGACACCATGTGGTCCATCCAGTGATTAAGAAACCCTCAGGATGTGACGCACAGTCAGGAGGGAGCTGTGTGTCTGTAAGCCAAGGAGTTGGGTTCGATTCCAGCCTTGAATAATTGACGGCAAGCAGATTTCACATTGTCTCCGTGTCTGCATCAGTCTCCTCTTGGTGCTCTGGTTTCTTCCCACAGTCCAAAGATGTGCGGGTTACGTGGATTGGCCATGCTAAGTTACCCATAGTGTCCAGGGAGGCGTAGATTCGCCATGGGAAATGCAGGGTTACAGGGCTGTGGTAGGGGCGGGTAGGGGGGGGGGGTGGGGGGGGGTATGTCTGCATGGGATGCTTTTCAGAGGGTTGTTGTGGACTTGATGGCCTGAATGGCCTGTTTCCATATTGTAGGGATTCTATCATGTATGAAAATAGTGCACACAGCAGTCTCTGAAGTTTGTCCAGCTTTTTTCAATGGCTTGGATGTTTGCCAGGAGTATGCTGGGGTGGGGAGATTTGAAACCAGTCTCACATGCAGACCTTCGGGTCTCCCATTTTCCTGGGTAAGTGGCTGCTTCTGTTCGGGCCTGAGAGTTGGAGAGGATGGTCTGCCATTCTGGAAGGTAAGTGTGTGCATCCAAGGGGGTCCTGAGCACTGGCCACGGCCTCAGGCACTCGGGAGGATCTTGTTCTCGGTCTGGTCGGGCCCCCTCTGATTGGGTGTACACATCGAGTCCACTCCACGGATCAACGTCCGGGTCAGGCCTTCGAGAAGCTGCAAGGGCTGGTCACTTCATTGTCGCGGGCGAGGTTCCAGCGTCAGTAGTCAGAGCCCATCGGTTCACACAGTTGGGCACTCCACCGGGTCCTGGTCTTTGCCAGGTCAGATCCAGGTGGGCAGTTGGTTGTTCCCCGAGGTCGTAAGTTTGCCAGATCTGTAAGTAGATTTGAAAGAACGTTGTTCGTAATTCTGACAAACTTACAATTAAGGTTTAAAAGAGTAAAATGATTATAAAAGATGTGAGTGGATGATCTGTTTAGCAGAGCTCACAAAGAGTCACCATTCTTCGGCTCCATCTTGCAGAATCTATAATGAACCTAATAAGAGAAAGGAAAGTTCTGGAAATAGTTTTAGTGAATGAATCTGGGAAATTAGAAGAAGTTTCACTGGGGCAGTATTTTCATGATAATGATCATATTTAGATTAAGAAATAATTTTGGAAAAGAGCAAAGTTAGATAGAGAGAACAAATTTCAAGTTGGAGAATTGCCAAGTGGAAATGATTTGGCAAAAGTGGATGATAATCAGTTGCTTGAAGTTAAATCATAGTCAGAAAAGCTAGAGGAGTTCAAAGAGCTAAAGAGGGTTCAAAGCAAATATGTTCCCACTAACAGAAACAGTTGGTCTCCCAAATATAAATGGCCCTCTATGTCAAAGAATGGCATAAGGCAACAAAAGAAAACTTCTGTCTAATAATGAAACTTCATTACTGCAGAAAATCTGGGAGGAGTACTGAATCATGAGAATGAAATGACACATGAAATTTGGAAAAGAAAGAGAGCATGACAAAATATTCATAAAATCAAGGAGAGTTCAAAGGTGCATTACTCATATATAAAGGACAGCGGAGACTAAAAAGTTGACCTGCTAGAAGGCAGCTTGTTTGTATATCAGCTGTGGCTCACTTGGCCCTACTAAGTCACAAGATTTCAGATTTATGACCTTACGATCATAAGACATCAGAGCAGAATAGGCCATTCAGTCCATCCACCATTCAATCATATCTAATGTGTTTCTCAAGCTCATACTTCTGGTTACATTGCCCTCCCCTTAGTATTTTTCTTCTTCTTCCTTGTGTTGAATTTCTGCTGTGCCTCCTGAATTACCCCCCGAAATTCCTGCCATTGCTGCTCCACCATCTTCCCTTCCAATCAACTGTGGTCAGTTCCTTCCTCATGTCTTTGTATTTATGTTTATTCAGTTGTAATACCATGACATCTTATTCCAGTTTCTCCCCCTCAAAATACAGAGTGAATTCTATCATATCACGGTCTCTGTCCCCTAGGGGTTCCTTCACTTTAGCTCTCTAATCAACTCTGCCATCACCAAATCCTGAAATGCCTGTTTCCTATTGGACTGTACCACTAGCAGCTCCAAAAAAACCATTTCAGAGACATGCTAAGAATTTATTTTCTTGATATCGGTTACCAGCCTGATTTTCCCAGTCCCTGTGATTATTGTAACAGTCCCTTTTAAACATGCTTTTTCTATCTCCTTTTCATTTTCTTTCCCACATCCTGACTACTGCTAGGAGGCATGCACACCGCCTCCATCAGGGTCTTTTCTCCTTAGCGATTTCTCAACGTTATCCATACAGGTTCTACTCCTTCCAATCCTACATCACTTCTTGCTCTCAATTTCATTTCATTTCTTCCTAACAAGGCAATCCTGCCCCTCTGCCCATCTGCCTGTTCTTTCAATAGTATGTGTATCTTTGGATATTTAGTTACCAGCGCTGTTGCCCTTGCGGCCTATCTCTATGTTATCCACAGCATTGTACCTGCCAATTACAATCTGCGCTCCAAGTTCATTTGCCTTATTTTATATACTAGAGAAGGTGAGGATTACAGATGCTGGAGATCAGAGTCGAGAGTGCAGTGCTGGAAAAGCACAGCAGGTCAGGCAGCATTTGAGGAGCAGGCGAATCGACGTTTTGGGCATAAGCCCTTCAACAGGAATGAGGCTTGTGGGCCGGAGCTGAGAGATAAATGACAGGGGGTGGGGTTTGGGGGACAGTAGCTGAGAAAGCGATCGGTGGATGAAGATGAGGGAGAAAGTAATAGGTCGGGGGGAGTGATGGACAGGTCCAGAAGGCGGTGCCGAGTTGGAGGTTTGGGACTGGGATAATGTGGGGGGGGGAAATGAGGAAGCTGGTGAAATTCCACATTTATCTTGTGTGGTTGCAGGGTCCCAAGGCGGAATATGAGGCGTTCCTCCTCTAGGTGTCGGATGGTAACGGTTTGGTGGTGGAGGAGTCCCAAGACCTGCGTATCCTTGACTGAGTGGGAGCGGGAGTTGAAGTGTTCATCCACGGGGCAATGAGGTTGTTGGGTGCAGGAGTCCCAGAGATGTTCTCTGAAATTATCTGCAAGAAGGGGTCCTGTCTCCCCAATGTAGAGGAAACCACATCGGGAGCAACAGATGCAGTAGATGACATTGGCAGAGGTACAGGTAAATTTCTGATGGATGTGGAAGGATCCCTTGGAGCCTTGGACAGGTGAGGGGAGTGGTGTGGGTGCAGGTTCTGCATTTCCTGCGGTGGCAGGGAAAGGTGCCAGGAGTGGGGTGTCGGCTGGTAGGAGATGTGGACCTGATGAGGAAGTTGCTGAGGGAATGGTCTTTTCGGAACACTGATAGGGGTGGGGAGAGAAATATATCTCTGGTGGCTTATTTCCAGTTCCTCCGCCTCCACCGCATCTGTTCCCAGGATGACCAATTCCACCTCAGAAAGTCTCACATGGCCTCTTTCTTCATGATCGCAACTTCCTTTCCCACGTGGTTGATGATGACCTCCAGTGCATCTCCTTCACTTCACGCAGCACCATTTTTGAACCCCACCCTTCCGAATGCAACAAGGACAGAACCCCCCAGTCCTCACCTTCCACCACACCAACCTTCGCATACAATGCATCATCTTCCACCACTTTCACCATCTCCAAATGGACCCCACCACCAGAGATATATTTCCCTCCCTACCCCAATCAGCATTTCAAAAAGACCTTTGCAACTCCCTCGTCAGGTCCACAACTCCCCACCAGTCCATACCCACTCCTGGCACCTTTCCCTGCCACTGCAGCAAGTGCAAAACCTGCACCCACACCACTCCCCTCACCTCCGTCCAAGGCCCCAAAGATCCTTCCACATCCATCAGAAATTTACCTGCACCTCTACCAATGTCATCTACTGCATCTGTTGCACCCAGTGTGGTCTCCTCTACATCGGGGAGACAGGCTGCTTTCTTGTGGATTGTTTCAGAGACATCAATGGGAGACCCACACCCACCAACCCCACCATCCTGTGGCTGAACACTTCAACTCCCCCTCCCACTCTACCAAAATTATGCAGGTTCTTACATAATGTTGTCATTGTTTTTATTATACAGAGCCTAATTTTTCTCCCATTAATAATCATCACCTGATGATTGACAACCTCAGAATTTCTGCACATGTTGACAGCTTTAGTGAGAATACATTTCTCCTCTTTCAGCTGACGTGCTCTCATGACAGGATTTCTGAGATCAAAGACAATCCCATCTCAGATGAAATTAAATTTCAATTGTCCAAATATACATGATTCAGACAAATGTCTATGTGTCATCACATACAGATCAATATTCTCAATCTTCCCTTAGTGTCTGATTTAAAACACAAACAAGTAGCATTAGTAGAGGGTTCAAAACATCCATTCAAGGACTTTAATATTTCTCCATTTGGCTTTTTTGCTCCTCAGTAAGTCTCATCTAGGCTGCAATGCAAATTTCAATACAACAACACAATATGCTTTCCCCAACGTTGATAACTGTATTGCTATTCTAATTTGTCAAGTACATTTTGCTTAATTCTAAAGTTGGTTTATAATTTTTCCACTGAAACTGGAAAAAATGCTACATCTGAATCATTCTACCTTCTATTTCCATAACAGCATTCAAAATTCACAGCAGGTGAGTGGGGGAGGGGACAAAGCTGATAGGTCAAGGAGGAGGGTGGAGTAGATAGGTGGAAAAGAAGATAGGCAAGTAGGACAAGTCATGGGGACAGTGCCTCCAAACGGCCCCCACCACCAGGAATATATTTCCCTCCCCACCCCTTTCCGCCTTCCACAAAGACCGTTCCCTCCGTGACTACCTGATCAGGTCCACACCCCACTACAACCCACCCTCCCGTCCTGGCACCTTCCCCTGCCACCGCAGGAATTGCAAAACCTGCAGCCACACCTCCTCCCACACCTCCATCCAAGGCCCTAAAGGAGCCTTCCACATCCATCACAGTTTTACCTGCACATTCACCAATATCATTTATTGTATCCATTGCTCCCGATGCGGTCTCCTCTACACTGGGGAGACTGGACGCCTCCTAGCAGTGCGCTTTAGGGAACATCTCTGGGACACCCACACCAATCAACCACACCGCTCTGTGGCCCAACATTTCAACTCCCCCTCCCACTCTGCCGAGGACATGGAGGTCCAGGGCCTCCTTCACCTCCGCTCCCTCACCACCCGATGCCTGGAGGAAAAACGCTTCATCTTCCACCTCAGAACACTTCAACCTCAGGACATCAACGTGGACTTCAACAGTTTCCTAATTTCCCCTTCCCCCACCTCACCACAGTTCCAAACTTCCAGCTCAGCACTGTCCCCATGACTTGTCCTACCTGCCTATCTTCTTTTCCACTTATCCATTCCACCCTACTACCTGACCTATCACCTTCATCCCCTCCCCCACTCACCTATTGTACTCTATGCTACTTTCTCCCTACTCCCACCCTCCTCTCATTTATCTCTCCACCCTTCAGGCACTCTGCCTGTATTCCTGATGAAGGGCTTTTGCCCGAAACGTCAATTTTGCTGCTCCTCGGATGCTGCCTGAACTGCTGTGCTTTTCCAGCACCACTAATCCAGAATCTGGTTTCCAGCATCTGCAGTCATTGTTTTTACCTATGTTATAAGGAATAACAAATCCTGCATGTACACAATAATACAGAATAACCAACCCCAGTGCAAATTTTAAAGAATAACAAAAACTATATATAATATCAGAAGTAACTGATCTCAAAAATGTTTTAGTGTATATATTGTTTACTATCATGACGGATGTTGTAAGTATGTGAAGGATAAACACATCCTGTATGTAAATTGTAGTTGATGCCAATGGCACCAGTACTGTTTAGGCAAAGTTGGGATATGTTAAATAAGTTCCTGTTCAGAGTTGATATTTCATTATTCAATGATCCCTGCTTGATTTTAGCCTTAAAAACACTGGAGAGAATAACGTTAAAGTTTGCTTATGGCATCTTGCTTGTTTAAATAGCTAGTTGCTGTACATTGTCCTGGCTCATGCATGAAAGATAGTCACTTGTGTGAGAAGTCTGTGAATGACTGATATCCAATACACTAGCAGAAAGTGAGGACTGCAGATGCTGGAGATCAGAGCTGAAAAATGTGTTGCTGGAAAAGCGCAGCACGTCAGGCAGCATCAAAGGAGCAGGAGAATTGACGCTTCGGACATAAGCCCTTCTTCAGGAATTCCTGAACAAGGGCTTATGCCTGAAAAGTCGATTCTCCTGCTCCTTTGATGCTACCTGACCTGCTGCGCTTTTCCAGCAACACATTTTTCAGCTCTGATATCCAATACAAAATGCCTTCAGGAGAGAAGGAAACAACCACAGTGTAATGACCTCCAGCATTAAAGGATTGGGGCTAGACTCACTGTCACACAGCAACTAGACATGTAAGAAACAAGATATGGTTTCATTTCCATAGCAGTTAATTGAAAGCAACTGGTGCAAATCCTTAAATGCTTTGAAGAGTCATCAGTGTTGTGTTACTTGTTTCCACTAGGGTTGATAATTAACTGACAACTGATCAGGTTTAGGGAGAAAGCAAAAAGTATATAAAAGAGAGAGAGAAATTATGAGTGCCTTTTCTAACCTCTTCCAAATGTGCAAACAAAATTAACTGAGGAAATTATGAAGGCAAATTTCGCAATGTATCAGAAAAATATTCAAAATTAGAGAAAATTGGTTGATGAATTGGAAGATCTACGTTAATTTAGAATAGGAGAACATTCCAATGCCATTAGGAAACAATCATAGAAGGTGATGGCAGGTCAGTAAGATGGGAAGAGTTGTAGTTTAAATTACCATTGAAGTGGCAAACACAATTTCATGAAATTAACAGTAAAATATCTGTAAGACGGGGAGCTTTGGGTCTGTATGGAATGGTCTGTCACCAGTTATATGGTAACTAAGCCACAAGCAGTTCTCTGGTAGAAACAGTGCTGCTTAAGAAATCTTTGTGCCATTGTTTAAACTGCTGAGTAATCATCTGGTTGTCAACATTGGCCTTGATCTAAGAAAACGTAATCAGCCTGTTGTTCCTAATGGCCCTTTCCTCTTTGTAAAACTTCTTGTGCTTTAACCTACGAACCAGTGAGAACAAACTGGAGGGAATGAAGACAGAGTGGGGGAGGGAAACCTCAGTAATAATTCATCACAACATGAACCTACTCATCGACATAGCTGTCCACAGTTAAAACAACTAAAATTTCCTTCTGCTCATGAAAAATTCATGTGAGGCTCTTGTTGAAGTTAATTGGGGGAAATCTGATTCGTTGTTGGTCAACACAGTCGGTTGGTTTTTGTTTAAACTCCAAGCAATAGCAGCTGTTGAAACTTATGGTCTGGCAACTGGCAGCTTATAAAACTGGTGAGGGAAGGAGCAACCTACTACCAAATGTGAGGCATTTTATCGAAGCAATACCTCTTATCCCTCAGAGAGACCAAGCTTTAGAAGAAGAGAATCACTCAGGATATTAGCTTATCTATTCTTCCCATAGATATTGACACTGCTATGTATTTGCAGCATTATCTGTTTCTTTCTCTGGGTTCGTTTTCTGTTTGTTATTTTTTTCGCTGCAACTCTGCAGTATTGATTTTGGGATTTGTCCACAGTCCCTCCATCGTGTTTAATTGTTGTATTTCAGAGAGGCCCCCCAGTATTTATTGTTCAGATGAATTCATCCAACCCTGATAATACCACTGTAGCTCCCCTTCTAATCTCACCCATCATCCAGCTCAAACTTGATTTTTGAAATTGCTATTGATTGTCTTTCGGCATCTGAAATGTCCAATGAATTTCTTTTAATTAGTGATTTTTCTTTTAAGCTTTTGCTACAATGTGCTATTAATTTGTATGGGCTAATGGCCAATTTGAGCTAAGTCAGTGTTAGAGGTGCTCGAATTGGTCATGGAATTTCTCAATTACAGAAGGAAGAAAATGGGTTTGTCTTCTAGTTCACCATGCCTACTTGCTGAAAACTGCATCTTCTTGGATCATGCACAAGGCTGGGACAGGATTTATGCACCATGTTCTACAAAAGCCTGCTGACACTCATAGTCAAAACTCACATGTCAAGAAAGACCACTCACCTAGAGCACAGGAGGACAGCTGTTGCCAATGGAATTAGAATGCCAATTCACCAATCATGAGGCACGTGGGTCAGGAATTGTTGCTTTAAAAAGCTAGGAAAGAAAGATGAGGTCTAGTTGAGATGAGGTGAATAAAGCAGAGTTTGAGACATGATGGGACTATATCCCATCAGAATCCAACAGATGATGCAGGCATCTTAAAGCAAAACATTTTCGCAGAGAAATCTTCTGCAGCTGAGTGACAGATTTCCTGACTATTGATCCTGGGAACCCTCCAGTGTCTCAGCGAGATGCTGCCCTGACACCATCCAAAGGGACAGTGTTAGTTTCAACATACACTCTGATGAGACTCAGCCCTACTCCATCAGCACTTCTCTCACCTCCTCCACAGTTCCTAAATTATCCACCTGCCAGAACTGGATGGGCAAATATTTCCTCTAATTAAATACTGCAAAGAGTAAAACTAAACATAAGCAGGAAGAAAAGTAGTGAGGATGACTCAAAAAGTCTGCAGAGGGCTTTAGACAGCTTAAGCGAGTGGGCTAAAGCTTGAATATAATGTGGAGGAAAATGAGGTGATGCACTTTTGTGGGAAGAATAGAAATGTTGCATATTATTTAAATACAGAAAGACTGCAGAAAGCCACAGAACAGGGGATTTGAGAGTTTCATCCACAAATCACAAAGAATTCATCTAAGTTCAGTGGTTATTACGGTAGGCAAATTTAATTCATTTGATTTGATTTATTTATTCATGTATTTTGTTTCAAAATACAGTGAAAAGTGTTGTGAAGTGTTGCCAATCTCCGTCACCATCTCAAAACACAGAAAAATAAGCCAACACATAGAATATAAAGGCAGAAAAATAGGGCAACAAAGCAGAACTGTTCAGCTTTACAGTCCTTCTTGTTCAGTGCTCAGCCATGGACACGAATCCCCTTTGCCCAGTTACCACTGTTGGTGGCCCCTCTTTAGCACCATCTCACCTCCACCAACGCTCTCACCACAATAAGTCCTCACTGGACCTCACCGATGCTGATGCCACTGATGCTGCCAGGCATCACACTGGCCCAAACCTGACTCTGCTGCTGCCTCCATGAATCTGCACTGGGCACAGAAGCTGCCAGGAATGTAAACTTTTATTTCAAAGAGACAGAGTATAAAATAAGGGAGATTTTGATAAACTATACAAGACACTAGTCAGACAACAGCTGGAATACTGTGCCCTTATTTAAGGAAAGATATACTGGCCTGGTGACAACATAGAGAAAGTACACAAGGCTGATACCAAGAATGGTGGGATTATTTTATGGGGGGAGATTGAGTAGATTGTACTAATTGAAATGTAGAAGAACGAGAGGTGACCATATTGAACCATACAGGATTCTTAGAGTACTTGACATAGTAGATGTGGATAGATTGTTTCTCCTTGTCAGAGTAGATAGGACCAGAGGGCATAATCTCAAAATCAGTGGTCATACATTTAAAATAAAGATCAGGAGAAATTTCTTCTCTCAGAGAATTGTGAATCCATGAAAATCTTTACCACAGAGGGTTTTCGAGGCTAAGTCTTAAGTATATTCAAGTCTAAGAGAAATAGGTTTTTAATCAGCAAGAGAAACCAGAGATATGGAGAAAAGAGAGGAAAGTGGGAATTAAGGATTATCAGATTAGCCATGATCCCATTAAATGGTAAAGCAGACTTGATGGGCTCAATGGCCTACTTTTGCAGCTATATTTTATGGTTTCTGGTCATTACTTTCAGTCCCGCACTTCATTCTATACCTACCCACTCCATCCTCTTCCTGACAACAACTCAAGATTGAGTCTGTCCACTCACAACAGAAATCCTATTTGGCCTGGAGATATGCTTCTATTCCTGCTGTCACTAGGATCACTTAGTAATCATTTCCACATTCATAATTTTGCCTAACTTCCCCCTGTCTTGGCAGACCTTCTGCTGAAATCACTGTGCATGTCTTCATTACCTCTCAACTATTCTATTTCAATACACTCCCAGCCACATTCTCCTCCTCCTCTCTCACCCTCATAACCTTAAGGTCATTTAAAACTCTTCCTCACATGCTTTCATTCATATCAAGTGCTGTTCTCCTATTAACACTGATCAACTGATGCCTGATTAAGGGCCATCTTGATTTCAAGATGTCTGATCATGCCAAGGCCTCACCCCCTTCTTTTACCGTAATCTCCTCCATCTCGACAACCCCCTGCTCCTCTAATTCTTACCCCTTCTGCATCTCCAATATTAATTACTCCTCACTCATGGTCAAACTTTCAGTTGTCAAGGGCCCAGATTGTGGAGTTCCCTCCCTAGACCTCGCTATCTCACTTTTCTCAGTTTTTTTTTCACCAAGCTCTTAGTCATCTGGCCTAGTATCTCCTTATATTCTTTAGAGTCATGTTTTGTTTCATAAGGCTCATGTAAAACACCTTGGGATGTTTGGCATTATGTTAATGATACTATATAAACATGTTATTGTCTTTGATGTACAGAATCTGGAACTGCTCATCTGTGACTCCTGATCATTTGGGAAATGTTTGACTGGTACCATTTTAGGGGATTTTCACTGGTAACAACAGTAAGGTTTTCTTTTAAAGACTGTCTAGCACACATTTTGAGCAGCAGTATCTGCAAATTATGATCCTATGCCAGTCACGGGACACTGAAGGGCACTTCAGCTGTCTAGTGGCTGATATTGGGCGGCACGGTGGCTCAGTGGTTAATATTGCTGCCTCACATCACCAGGGACCTGCTATCGATTCCTCAGGCAACTGTCTGTCTGGAGTTTGCATGTTCTCCCCCCTGTCTGTGAGGGCTTCCTCTGGTTTGCTCCCACAGTCCAAAGATGTACAGGTTCGGTGGATTGGCCATGCTAACTTGCCCATACTGTCCAGAGATGTGCAGACCATGGGAAATGCAGTGTCACAGGGATAGGGTGGGATGCTCTTTGGAGGGTCTGGATGAACTGAATGGCCTACTTCTGTGCTGTAGCATTTCTATGATATCTCTACAATATCAGCAGTTTAAGTGGATGGCTTAATGGAATAGAAATGAAAAATGTGGTGCTGGAAAAACACAGCAGGCCAGGCAGCATCCGAGGAGCAGGAGAATTGACGTTTTGGGCATAAGCCCTTCTTCAGGAATGAGGCTGGTGTGCCAAGCGGGCTGAGATAAAGGGTATGGGGGAGGGAATTTGGGGGAGGAGCGCTGGGAATACGATAAGTGGAAGGAGGTGAGGGTGAGGGTGAGGGTGATATGCCGGAGAGGGGATGGCGACGGAGAGGTCGGGAAGAAGATTGCAGGTCAAGAGGGCGGTGCTGAAGCCGGGGGTTGGGACTGAGATAAGGTGCGGGGAGGGGAAATGAGGAAGCTGGAGAAATCTGGTCTCCAGCATCTACAGTCCTCACTTTCTCCTCCTTAATGGAATAGAAAGCCTGCTGATTCCACTTTGAAGCTGCTGCTACCTAAGTAATCTCAACTTCACCAAGTTAAATCACATGGAACAGTTTTGGAACAATCAAAGGTTCCATTTATATATTAGTCAAGAAATCCCACTTTCCTCTTATGGGTGACTCTCTGCAGAAACTATTTAGTCCCCTATTCAAATCCTGTCAGCATTGCTGGTACTGAGATTCACAGATCGGTGAATGAACAGAGTGGGGGTGGTGAAAAGAGAATGCTGCATTGCAATTTTTTTTCATGAATTGATTTTTCACTATTTTAATGTGTGCTATTCATGGAGATGGAATAGTGAGACAAATTTTCTCTTCCTTCTAAGCCTGTGAATCATGATCATTAAAGGATACTGCAAAATCAATAAATTGTTAATGAATTCGCCTAGTGCTAGCAACACTGTAATGATAGAGAGAATGTTTAGGGAAAATGAAAACAACCAAATTAGTCTACAGAGTTCTTGAGCAAGTACCCTGCTTACACGCATTCTGGAAGTGTTCCCAATCTAACCTCCTCCAAGAACTCTGGGTTCCTCCAAATCAGACCTCTTGATAACCCAAGTACCTTCACTCCACTCTGAGCAGCTGTTCTTTCAACTGCTTGGGCCCTAGTCTCTGTAATTTCCTCCTTTTGCTTTTAGACATCCCCAGCTCTGTCTCATTCTTTAGAATGAGTACTGCTTTGATGGAGCCTATTCTGCTCAGTATGTTCATGCTCGCTGTCTGCAAGCAGAACTCAACTAGATCAGTAGCTTTGCAAATCTTTTCTCTACAGATTAATATCCATTATACTTTTGAAAGTATAATAAGTGAAATTGAATCTAGCACCGTCTCAGGCATATCATTCCAGAGATCCTAACCACTCATGTAAATATTGTCATAAAGTCATAGAGTCATATAGCACAGAAACTGACCCTTTGGTCCTTGTCGATTGGGTTTTGCAAACTAAACTAGTCCTATTTGCCCGCATTTGGCCCATATCCCTCTAAACCTTTCCTATTTGTGTACCTGTCCAAATGTCTTTTACCTGTTGTAATTGTACCTGCATCCACTACTTCCTCTGACAGCTCATTCCAAGGACAAACCACCCTCCATGTGAAACCATTGCCCCTCAGGTGCCTTTTAGATCTTTCCCCTCTCACCCTAAATGTATGCCCTCTAGTTTTGGATTCCCCTACCCAAGGGAAAAGACCTTTGCTATTCACCTTAACTATAACCCTCATGATATTATAAACCCTCATAAGGTCACCCCTTAACCTCCTACACGCCAATGAAAAAAAACCTCTATAGCTTCCCTTTATAACTCAAACCCTCCAATCCCAGTAACATCCTTGTAAATATTTTCTGCTCTATCTCCAATTTAATACTACCCTTCCTATAGCAGAGTAACCAGAACTGTACACAGTACTCCAAAAGTGGCCTCACCAGCATCCGGAACATGATGTCCCATACTCAATAGTCTGAGCGATGAAGGAAAGCATCCCAATCGCCTTCTTTACCATCTTGTACTTGCTTTTTTGTTCTTTGTTTCAGGAACAATAAATACCAAACCAACTTAGAAAACATCACGTTTTACTGCATTTGTAAGATATAAAATAGTCAGGTGAGGACGACAGTCTCTAGGATGATGTAGACACGTTAAGTGAGTGGGAAAGAAACTTGGCAGACAGAATATATTGTGAGTTTATGCAATTTGGCAGGAAGAATAGAAAAGCGGGCTATTTAAATGCAAAGAGACTAAAGAGGGATTTGGGTGTGCTCATCCGCAAATTACAAAGAACATTGAAGCTCAGCATGTCATAAGGATGAGAAAAGGCCTAATGGTTTTATTGCTGGACTCTTAATCCAGAGACCCTGATGATGTTCTGGGGACCTAGGGTCAAATTCTGTAATGGCAGATACTGAAATTTAAATTTAACAAAAATCTGGAATTAAGACTCTAATGATGTTCATGAAACCATTGTCAATTGTTGGAAACACCCACTTGATTCACTTCCTTTAGGGAAGGAAACTTCCATTCTCACCTTGTCTGACCCACAGCAATGTGGTTGACTCTTAACTGTAGTCTGAGATGGGCAATAAATACTGACTCAGCCATTGATGCCCTCATCCTGTGAATGAATTTTAAAAACCCTCACTGTATCATATACGTTTTCATTCTCCCTGACTTGTCACCCGTGGTTGCCTTATCTTCTCCATAGTGCATTTCTTTTTACTCAGGATAGGTTTCTGCTGTTCATCCCAGATTGCCCAAGAAACTCCTGCCATTGCTGCTCCAATGTCTTCCCTGCCCTTCCAGTCAGCTTTGACCAGCTCCTCCCTCATGTTGATCATCTTAAATCAGTGTCATCTTGGTTTTGATTGTTTCATCAGCGAAACAGCTTCTCCTTATTTATTTTGTATATATTGTAAGGAAATGTATCTCAATAGTTTGCGCAGCTGCCTCACAGCACCAGGGACATGGGTTTGATTCCAACCTTGGGCAACTGACTGTGTGGCGTTTGCACATCCTCCCTGTGTCTGCCTGGGTTTCCTTTGAGTACTCCAGTTTCCTCCCACAATCCAAAGATGAACAGGTTAGTGAATTGGACATGCTAAATTTCCCACAGTGTTCAGGGATGTGTAGGCTAGGTGCATTAGTCAGGGGTAAATATAGGATAGTAGGGGAATGGGTCTGGGTGGGTTACTCTTTGGAGGGTCATTGTGGACTTGTTGGGCCAAAGGGTCTATTTCCACACTGCAAGGATTCTATGGAGATGTACATTCTTGTATGTCAATATTAACAGGCTTTCTTAAACATGTCCATTTACAAGGGATCTACAATCTGAAACCCCCAGAAACAGGCTACCATGATATCTCACATTACTATGGCATAGCTCCTGCATATGTAAAACCAACCATGCTGCCTGAAGTTTTGCCATTCCTGATTCAGTTGCTGGAGCGATAAAATCTGTTACAAGTACAATTGAAGATCTCTTTCTAAGTCTATAATCCAAGGTACCTCAGATTTTGTTTGCCATTTAATAATATGTATATGTATTTCAAATTCTACATTCCCAATAAGCTCAGGTTTCTTTGCTCAACCTAGGGCCTTAAAAGAAGTAGGTAGTGAAATAATTGTTAAGTTAGTTTGAATGTTCGAAAACTCATTCAATCTAGGGAAGGTTCCTTTAGGTTGGAACCTACCATAAGTCTTTTATTCGCTAGAGAGGAAGGCAGAGAGCAGAAATGTAAAGGCCAGTTAGCTTAACATCTATCATAGGGAAAATGTTAGGAGCTATTATTAAAGCTGTTAAAACAGGGAAAAAGAACCAAGAACAGTAGTTGCTGGAAATCAGAAACAGTAGCAAATTTACTGGTGAAACTCAGTCAGTCTGTCAGGATCTGTGGAGACAAAGCAGAGTTAACATTTTGGGTCTCAGAAGATTTCTGAAGAAGAGTCACTGGACCCAAAACATTAACTCTGCTTTCTCTCCACAGAGCTGTCAGACCTGTTGAGTTTCTCCAGCAATTTCTATTATTGTTTATAACAGGGCACTTAGATAACTTCAAGGTAATCAGGCAGGGTCATCATGTTTTTTTTCAAAGGAAAATCAAGTTTAACAAATTTATTGGAATTCTTTGAAGAAGTGACTTGCTACAGATAGGGGGGGAACCAGAAGGCATTTTATAAGAGCCACATCAAAGATTATTGTGGAAATTAAAAGCTCATGGTTTATGAGATAACATAATGACATGAATTTAACAAGAAAGAGAGAGCAGGAATAAGTAGGTTGTTTTCAGTCTGGCAGGTGTGCCACTGCGGTCAGTGCTGGGACCTCAACTCTTTATAATTTAAATTAAAAATTTGGATGAATTGGTTGAAGGAATGGTAGCTAAACTTACTAATGACATATAGATGGATAGGAAAGTGAGTCATGGAGAGGTCATAACAAGCTAAAGAAAGGGTATGGATAGGTTACATAGGTGGGCAAAGATCTGGCAAACAGAGGATAACATGGGAAAGTGTGAGATTATTAATTTTGGAAGAAAGGATAAAAAAGAAGAATACTATCATAATGGTGAGATTGCAGAGCTCTGAGATTTAGAGAGTTCTAGGTGTCCTAACATAAATCACAGAAGGTTAGTATTCAAGTACAGCAAGTAATTGGGAAAGCTAATAGAGTGTTATGTTTTATTGTGATGGGAATTGAATGTTAGAGTAACTAGGTTATGCTTCAGTTATGCAGAGTATTGGTGAGTTTGCGTCTGGAGTACTGTGTACAGTACTGGTCACCGTACTCACAAAAGAATGCAAATGCATTGGAAGCTATTCGGAGAACATTTACTGGACTAATACTTGAATGAGCAGACTTGTGAAGAAAGATAAGACAGACGTAGGATTGTGTTATCTAGGGATCAGATTAGAAGAATCAGAGGTGACCTACTTGAAATATATAAAATGCTGAGGTGACTTGACCAATGTTGAAGGATGCTTCCTTTTGGGGGAGAAGCTCGAACTAGGGACCATAGTTTAAAAGGTAGGATTCACCCATTTAAAAGAGAGTTGGGCGAACCATTTTTTTTCTCAGAGGACTGTGAATCTTTGAAATTCTCGTCCTCAAAAGGCAGTGGATGCAAAATGTTTAAAGATTTTTAAGGCAGAGATAGATTCTTGATAATTCCAAAGTTGAAGAACTACTATGCCAGATATCAATGTAAGCCTGGCATTTCATTGGGGCCAGGCTGGCAAATTCTCAGAAAGGTGAAGGTGATGTTGGAGACCAGCCTCAGGAAGGAAGGAGGAAAGATATACAAACTTGAATCCTCCCAGTGGACAAAAAGCTCCATGTGGAGAGTCAGGCAGATGACACCCCGCCCCACCAACCTTTATTCCCTCTCCCACTCACCCACCAATGATATCCCACCACCATGCCAACCTACTCCTGGGAGGAGTTGGATTAAATTCCACCTCAGAGATCCAATGTTTATAGAACAATCAGCAGATGCTAGATCAACCAGCCAAATTAAATAACCACATATTAGAGGAAGAAAGCTAATTTGGTCAGTCGACACTTTAAGTACTGTATGCAATTCCAGTCATAAAGACACAAAGGTGTATTTCAAACATTGTAGGAGCTCAGGGTAAAACCAAGAAGCAGATTTATAACCAGCAAATTGTATGTAACAAAAGACTATAGAAGTTAAGTCTTTTCAATCTTGAGAAGTGATGACACATTGTTAGGAGTGTGAAAATGAAGCTTTAACTTCCTGATATCATGTTTTATGGATTATGTCACAGCGTATGGATGATCCTGCTGTGGGTTGTTTGAAATGAAATACATTCCTTTTCTTGGGTACACATGTTCCCTTAGTAAGAACAAACTTGTTTACAAAAAAGCGAGGAAAATTAAATGATTAAAGAAATATTTGTTTGAAAGTCGGCCTTTTGCATAATTGTGTAAGATTTTAGCAGAGGTTAGACACTAAGTGAATTGCTCTTACAGGCAGTTGGCACAGACAAGACAAGCTGAGTTATATTGTGCTATAACTCTTCAGGATTCTCTAACTTATCAGCATAAAATGCGAATGTAGTGTAAAAGATATGTTCCACCTGTAGTGATTGTAATGAGCTCAGCCAAGTGGACCTTATAGAACATGGGTTCCCTGATTGGGCTGTTAATCTGGTCCAATCAGGGAACCTGGCTGACAGATACAAACAGGAGTGTTACAATAGAGCCCGGGTGTCCTTGGAGAAGGAGCATGCAGTGTCCACCAACACCCTGAAGTTGTTCAGGGAGAGGTGGGCGCCGCAGGGAGTGGAGTGCATTATTTCTCCCTCCAACTCTATTTTGATTTAGTCCCTACCCTCCCCTTCACTGTTTTGATCACACAGCATTGCCCTGTGGTTTGAAGAGCAGTGCTCGTCACTGGCCACCCGGGTGTTTTTCCTATCTTCCTGGTGGTGGAAATTGAATAAAGATTTGTGCACTTTGTGTCTTTCACTGTGTCTCACACCTGCACACACGCACTATGGGTGCAGGGGATAAAAATAAGCACTACCGCACTTAGGTGGTAGTGTGGGGGTTAAGGGAAAAAAAAAAGAAGAAAAAAAAAAAAAAACAAACAGGAGTGTTACAATAGAGCCCGGGTGTCCTTGGAGAAGGAGCATGCAGTGTCCACCAACACCCTGAAGTTGTTCAGGGAGAGGTGGGCGCCGCAGGGAGTGGAGTGCATTATTTCCCCCTCCAACTGTATTTTGATTTAGTCCCTACCCTCCCCTTCACTGTTTGATCACACAGCATTGCCCTTTGATGTGAAGGGCAGTGCTTGTCACTGGTCACTCGGGTGTTTTCCTATCTTCCTGGTGGTGGAAATTGAATAAAGATTCATACACCTTGTGTCTCTCACTGTGTCTCGCACCTGCACACACACAACATGGGTGCTGGGGAAAAAATAAGCACTACCGCAGTTAGGCGGTAGTGTGGAGATTAGCAGAAAAAAATTTTTAAAAATAAACAGGAGATTTCACACAGCATTGCCCTTTTTTGTGGGAAAAAAAATTAACAGAGGAGTTAGCATTGCCCTTTGATGTCAAGGGCACTGCTTGTCACTGGCCACTCGGGTGATTCCTTTCTTCCTGGTGGTGGAAAAGAGAAAAAAAATAAACAGGAGTGTTAGTGTCACTGGCCACTCGGGTGTTTTCCTATTGAGAGTTGGATCAGTGTGAGAGTGTGTGAAAAGAAAAACAGGAGTGTTACGTTAGAGCCCAGGTGTCCTTGGAGAAGAAGCACGCGGTGTCCACCAACACCCTGGAGTTGTTCAGGGAGAGGTGTGCGCCACAGGGAGTGGAGTGCATTATTTCCCTCTCCAACTCTATTTTGATTTAATCCCTGCCCTCCCCTTCACTGTTTGATCACACAGCATTGCCCTTTGTGAAGGGCACTGCTTGTCACTGGCCACTCGGGTGTTTCCTATCTTCCTGGTGGTGGAAATTGAATAAAGATTCATACACCTTGTGTCTCTCACTGTGTCTCACACCTGCACACACACAACATGGGTGCTGGGGAAAATAAAAATAAAAAAAGAAAAGAAAAAGAATAAAAAAAGAAGAAAAAAAACAGGAGTGTTAGAGATTCTGTTCACTCTAAGAGCTGGGTCTAAGGGAGCTGAATCAGTGTCAGGAACTTCCTGCTATTAAATAAAAGGGCACTTGGTTACGGGATACTGGCCTCTGTGGCATTATTTTACCTTTCTTGTCCCTTGTTAGCTCTCCTAACCTCATTTTTAAGTTCCCCTTGCACATTTTATACTCCTCTAGTGTTTCTGCTATTCTGAATGCTTATGTCTCCCATTAATCTCCCTTTCTATCTTCCTCCATTGCTGTATATCCCTCAATATCCAGGGTTCAGTTTTCATGGTCTCAACCTTTCCCTTTACTGGAATAAAAAAAAGACAAACAGGAGTGTCTCTCCCTTGTAAAATTGCTGTTTCTCTGTAAACAGCTGTAAATGTTAATTGTTTTGCAAACTGTGAATTGTTTAATAAAATAAAAAAAACAAACAGGAGTGTCAAACACCCTGCTCACTCTGAGAGCTGACTCTGAGGAAGCTAGATCAGTGTCAAGGACACCCCATGTGTGAATAAAGGGTGACTTGGTGATGGGATACTGGCCTCTGTGAAATTATTTCACCATCAATATTCAAGCATTTAACTCTGAGTTGTGTTGGATGCATTATCCTCTTCCATCTTTTTGTCACCCCTAAATATAACTATTACAATTCTCCCCTAGCTGGGAGTTTAGGGTGTTTTAGGGTGTTTAAATTTTCACCTTATCTCCAACAACTATTGGCCTGGGTCCTTGTTTCCATGGCAATAAGACCATACAGACCTGTGTCCAGGCAGCCTTATTATGAGGTCACATGGACTTGTCGATACATAGAATCTCACCTGTCCCCCACTTTAAGTTGTTCACTTCACCTTGAATTTAAGGAGGTGCATTTTTCAAAAAATGAATTTCAAATCCACGTTTAAACTCTTTAATTACCTCACACATTTTCAAATGCAAGTTTGTTTTGTTCCTACTCATGATTCCTAACAACTTCCACACAATTGATGTTAAGATGAAATGTCCTGATTTATACCTCTGCTCTTGCCTGAGTACAGAAATAATATTAACAATGCTCCAATCAAGTCATTTTTCTGCTCCTTCTATTCTTACTTCTTTAAGAAGCCCAATATTGGCAATATAATCTCTGACACCATATATTATAACAGAGTTGATGCATCTTTCAATCACATTTATTGTAACACAATGCAAACCACTACTAAACTCAAAACATTTTCATTGAATATGTTGTACAGTATTGGGCCAGCTGCATTATATTTATGAAAATCTGTGTTTGGCTATCTGCACCCAGTATTACTTGGTCATGTTTGGTTCCATTGGCAGAAGTATAAATTGTATTCACGATACAAGCTCTTAAATATTTCTCAGGCAGGTCACCTCTTCTGATATATAGAGAGAGAGAGAGAGAATAAATAATTTATTGTGCTTCTGTCCTGTATGCATGTGCAACTTAACTGCACTTAACAATTCGCCTTATCTGTTTTCTAAATAAATGAAGGGAAGGGTATAAAAGGGGAATATGCATTTCAAATCCACTTTTCTACAACTCTCCATATTAAACATTTATTTATTTGAAAGTATTTCTAAGAATGCAACATGTTCCGAAGGTTATGTCTTTTTACATTATTTTTCAACTTTTCCTCAGTTTTTCCCACTGACAACTCCCTACAGTCCTCCTTGATCAGAGGATACTGCATGGTCATATCTTCCAAATGGCCTTCAGTGACTCTCTTCAACATGGCTGATACCAGGAGTCACTCTCAGAGTACCACTTTCAAACAAACTGTCAATGTAATTATTCTCCTTCATATCCTTTTTAGAACTAATGAGAAGGAACAATATGAATTAACCGGTAGTTTCTGTTACCAGCCCTCAATGAGTTAAGGTTCCCACCATATGTGTTTCCCATGTGACCATTAATCTCGGAAGGCAATGAAACTGCTTCAGAAAGTTTAAACAATTTAGGAGCAAGTCAGTCCAAGTGTAATTGGCTGACCAGGTCCTTGTTGGTTAATAAGCTCCTAAAAAGAGTCAATCATTTTGAGTAAATCCAGCTCAAGTCGATATCCAATCAAAGTGAGTTTTGTGAGGATGTAGCATTATAGGTTATAAAATGGAAGCTTGGAGAGAAGGGAGGAAAACTGGATATCTACACAATTTTGTTACAGTCAGCAAAAAAAGTATAGTTTTGCCAAATTTCATTATTATCAGCAGCATGCATGTACAATACAGACTGAAATTTACTTTTGTTTCTGTTAGTTCTCATAGAATTTTTCTGGTAATTGTATATTTTGGTTTGAGCAGAGAGTTCACTAATGAGTTGAAGCATTGTCAGTGTGGTCCTTGATGTTCATGCATCAGATCCTTTCCAGTCTACAGTGGGGACATCTTAGTGCCAGCAAGTTTGACTAATACAGTACATATAAGCTGCAAATGCCAACTGGAATTGACAAAATGTAAGCATTTTTGTAAAGGTTGAGGCCAGGTTCAAAAAGTTGACAATGCAGAAAAGGCATTAACTATAATGAAACAAGATGAGTGCAGATGGAGAAAGTGAAGACTGCAGATGCTGGAGATCAGAGTCAAGTGGTGCTGGAAAAGGACAGCAGGGTCAGGTAGCATCTGAGGAGCAGGGGAATCGACATTTTGGGCATAATCCCTTCATCAGGAATGAAGCACAATAATTGCAGGCATATTTTATGACCAGTCCCCGAGTGAAGCTCCCAATTTATTCCAGTTCCAGATGGGACATCCCAAATCACAAAGCTCCCTGATGAAAAGGGATGAACTGGCTCTTCTACTTTATTCAAGATGAGAGTGGTGCTGGAAAAGCACAGCAGGTCAGGCAGCATCCAAGGACAGAAAATAGACGTTTCAGGCAAAAGCCCTTCAACCCGCCCTCTCAGTTAACCACAAGAAGGTTAATTTAAAAGGGGTCCTTTTACTTACAGACACCTTTCCCCCAGAACAAATCAATTTATGCTGACTTAACAAAAGAGTATATTAGTTTTTAGCCATGAGAAGAAATGATAATGTAACACACATGCATAGATTAGAAGTGAGTACAAAAAAAGTAAAAAAAAACTGGTTAGTCCCTGAGTCATTTGTGAAGAGTAGATAACAGAACATTGTGTTCTTTACACTTAATGATCCCACTAGCATTGACAATGGTGGTTGAATAACCAATATCGAGATTCTTGGTTTTAGAGGTTGATTGGAATTTTTAGTACTGATTTCTTTTGACAGTGTCTAGCTGGCAATACTCCAAATGAGATAGACATTTTCCTTATTTACCTGCAGTGTAGAGGTGTCTAATGGCTGGCCTCAAGCTGTGGCTTCCATAGCATACTTATCAGTCCACACACCTTAGGCCATGAACACACACAGAACAGTGTTTGCAGTTGGATTTTAATCCAACTTTGTTCAACTATTCTTCGACCAATCCTCTGAAGTGCCACTTGTAGCTTCTACTTCTTCCTTCTATGCTCTCTGCTCTATTGCCAAACAGTTCCTTAGCTATGTATTCCCTGTCTCTTCCACTACCCTTTATTATTATACGCACGCCTTGCCTTTTCCTCTCATTGCTCAGTCTATTTGCTTACTCTATCATTGCTGTCCATTTCTCAGTCTTTCTCATTAGTTCACAACTTTTTTTATTATTTGTGAATGGAATATGGGTGTCACCACCGAGACCAGCAGTTATTGACTATCCCTAATTGCCCAACAGGCAGTTAAGAGTTAACCACATTGCTGTGGGCCTGGAGTCAGATATAGGCCAGATAAGTATAAGGACAGCAGATTTTCTTTCCTAAAATGTATGAGTGAACCGTGTGAGTTTTATGACAATCAACATAAAATCTGTTCCTTTCCAAGTCTGGCTGGTGATGGATGTGATGATGGCTGCTGTTCTCAATTAGCATCAGCACACAGAGGGAGCAGCACTGAGGGGAGAAAGGGAGTTCAGGTCAAGCTCCCAAGATCTAATGTCAACATCAAATGTTGATGGTTGTCATTTATAAAACATCAAAGAGATTTTGATACATTTTTCATTGGGCCAACACTTTCTGCATCCACTACAGTTGCAAAGAAAAGTTGAGCCCTAAAAAATGAATGATTTTTATTGTCATGCATTTGGGAACATACAGTGAAAAATGTTTTGTCACTACAATCTGGTACTATTTTGGATTACAAAATGGATTTTTAAAAATTACTTAAATAGAGCTTTGAATTCTATTCAATTAACAGAAAAATATAAAGGCATAAAAATTAAAGCTAATGTTTAACTTTACAGTCCTTCTTATCAAGCAGAGGTCTGGGTTTTCTTGAGGTTTCTGAGGTTCTGTAAGGTACTCTGGTCTCAGGACTGCAATAAGGCCTTGTTCCGGATCCAGCCGATGACCAAGGTGTCTCCGGTTCTGCTGATGCTGCCTCCACAACATGATTAGGAGCTCCACTCTGGGCCCACCACACAGCCAAAGCTACAGCCATCCTCTGGGCCCACCACGCAGCCAAAGCTACAGCCATCCTCTGGGCCCACCACGCAGCCAAAGCTACAGCCATCCTCTGGGCCCACCACGCAGCCAAAGCTACAGCCATCCTCTGGGCCCACCACGCAGCCAAAGCTACAGCCATCCTCTGGGCCCACCACGCAGCCAAAGCTACAGCCATCCTCTGGGCCCACCACGCAGCCAAAGCTACAGCCATCCTGTCAGTGACATCGTGAGGAGTTCCACTCTGGGCCCACCCTACAGTCAAAGCTACAGCCAACCCCTCACTGACATCGTGAGGAGTCCCACTCCAGGCCCACCATGCAACCACTGTTGCAGCCAAGCCCTCACTGACATTGTGAGGAGCCCACTCCGGTCCCACCACACAACCATCAGCCACTGTGCAGTCACTGCCTTGCCACCTTCACCATGAGTGCCACTCCAGCATCTTTAGCGATGACACCTCCTCCGCCGCCGACAAGAAGTTGATGAAGGAAAAGAAAGAAGATGAAAAGGGAAGAGAAAAAAGGATGCGGCTGACATGGAGCAGACAGGCTCAGGAAACCCAAGCTCTACCTACCTTGCCAGCCAATATATTTGTTTTTCTTAGTCAGCTTTCTGTACGAACAGAGAATGATCCATGTATGATAAATCCCCTCAGGTCTCAGCTTAAAGTAGTTGCACTTTATAATGTATATTGCATGTGTGTCTCTGGTGGCTAGGCCAGTTCTCTCTGACTCTTCACCTGCAGTCAGCGCAATGCAAACATTTCACCCCATGGACATGACCCTTTGACTCATGAAATCAAGCAGAAGAGTGAGATTATCAAATAAACTTTGCCTGAGCTGTTCGGCTCCCTTGATGGAAGTTGCCTTAATGCCGAATAACTCAGCAGCTTTTCCTTTTCCTCAAACCACAACTCAACATTAAAAATAGAAATAGACTTAATAGGTGGTTGGTGTGGGAGGAACAGAGACGTTCACAGATATTGGGGAATGAGTTTCATAAATTATAAAGTAGAGGATGTTATAGCTTTTAGTCTGTACCAGCCACATAGGTGGATACCATAGAGCTTCAGTGAACGTATATAAAGTTTGAATAATTTTCAATTAACTTGCATGTCTCAAGTTGCTAATGTTAACAGACCTTGATCTAATTTAGGACTTATTCAACATTGAAAAAGCATATCTAAAGATAGACCTTTTGAAATCTCCAACCTCGCAAAATTTGAACAGTAAAATGCAGCAAATAAATAAGTAAGTTCCTGAACCTCACAGATCATACGAGCAGGAATCAAGGACTCTCAGCCTTTTGGATGCGCATTTTTGTCATGAGCTAACTGGGCTCAGGTTAACATACTTGCGGAACGTTTCAGAGAACACCTCTGGGACACCCGCACCAACCTACCCAACCACCTTGTGGCTGAACACTTTAACTCCCCCTTCCACTCCACCAAGGACATGCAGGTCCTTGGCCTCCTCCATCGCCAGACCATGGCAACATGATGCTTGGAGGAAGAGCGCCTCATCTTCCGCCTAGGAACCCTCCAACCACAAGGAATGAATGCAGATTTCTCCAGCTTCCTCATTTCCCCTCCCCCTAACTTATCTCAGTCCCAACCCTCGGACTCAGCACCGCCTTCTTGACCTGCAATCTTCTTCCCGACCTCTCTGCCCCCATCCCCTCTCTGGCCTATCACCCTCTCCTTAACCTCCTTCCATCTACGCATTCCCAACGCCCCTCCTCCAAATCCCTCCTCCCTACCTTTTATCTTAGCCTGCTTGGCACACCCTCCTCATTCCTGAAGAAGGGCTTATGCCCGAAACGTCAATTTTCTTGCTCCTTGGATGTGGCCTGACCTGCTGCGCGTTTCCAGCAACACATTTTTCGGCTCTGATCGCCAGCATCTGCAGTCCTCACTTTCTCCGAGGTTAACATAGGAATCAATTTGCTCAATTTCTACAAATTATACCATATCAAGGCCACTATCCACCTTATTAAATTTTTGAAGTATAATTAGTTCTTGATCCCTCAAAGATAATCAAATAAAATTGCGCATGTCCAGCATTCAACATTCACCCATTGCTCCCAACTGACAGCATTCTGTCCCACTCTCAAACTCCCCTTCAAGAGATGAAATACCATGCCATCTGTCCAGTGGTTAGGAGCCCAGTACTTTTCCTGTAGAACCACTGACTACCTAAGACTCTAATGGGATTCATTATACAACCAGTGATTGCTGGCACTGTAGAGGTTAAGACATACATGATAATTCAAACCAACATTTGTGTAACTTCTCATGAGGAGATGGATAATCCTTTTTATGCATTCTGACTGTCTGGTCAGCAAGCACTAATTCCTAATAGGCTGTATTATTCTGACAATGCTTTTTGAAGGAAACTATAGAAAAATTAAGGAAAAACTAACTAGAATCTACCTCTTGATTCTTTTAAGTGTACTTTTACTGTAAAATTTCATTGGTGATGAGTTAAGATAAGAACACTTGTTAAAGTTAGGACAGAGATAAAACATACATTTAAATTAATGAGAAGTAATTTGATGTGCTGTATCTCACAAATTTTATGCACTCTATATTTCCACTGTTTTAACACTTTCTTTTGCAATTGTGTGCAGCCTGACTTTCTGAAATGCAGTCAAGTGGGTGGTGCTGGAAAAGCACAGCAGATCAGGTAGCATCCGAGGAGCAGGAATTCCTGATGAAGGGTGTTTGCTCAAAGCATCGATTTTCCTTCTTTACCAGCACCACACTCTTGACTCTAATCTCCAGCATCTGCAGTCCTCACTTTCACCTTTCTGAAATGCAACCTGAAGGTTGTTCTCTTCTCCCTCAATGCATTGGTGGAAGACCTTTCAAGCTGCACTCTAGAACCAACAAGTTCCTTCTCAAATAATATTCTTCTGATATATCTCCATTTTACTTTATTCGTAAAGCCTCATTAAAATTTGTTTCTTCTTATGGCTGCTTTAGTTAAATCACTCCTTATTCAGTAAACCAAAAACATGTGGAACAATGTGCTATAGAAATGTCAGTTGTTGGTCTTTCCTTTGAGAAAAGCTACTTCGGAGAATCTAACAACAGAAGGCTGTTAAGTGGAGGTGATGGCTTAGTGGTATTGTCATTGAACTGTTAATCCAAGGACCCAGCTAATGCTCTGGGAACCCGGGTTTGAGTCCTGCCATGGTAAATGGGTGGAATTTGAATTCAATAAAAATCCAGAATTAAGAATCTAATGATGACTACAAATTCATGTTAAGGAAAATCCTATGTGGTTCACGAATGTCCTTTAGGGAAGGAAATTGCCATCTTTACTTGGTCTGGCCTACATATGACTCTGGGCCGCCCAGGTTATATGGTTGACTCTTAACAGCTCTCTGCACAATTAAGGTTGGTCAATAAATACTAGCCTAACCAGCCAGCGTTGCCCTCATCCTGTGAGTGAATAAAAGACAGATGCTTCCTTTCAATTTAACGTGCCTATGCCCATTTTAAAGAGCCTTTCTATCTCAGCTATCAGTTCACTTGTTGAATCAATTCTGTCACTGTAAACATTGACAGTGTCTTAGGAAAAAAATAGAACTATTCAGTGATAGTTAGTGTGTTGCTAGGAAAATTAACAAAGTGAAAATAGAATTGAAATGCATTTTTCAAAACTATAAGTACACATTCAGTTCACTTGTCTCCTCATTTTCTGATGTTTCAAACCCTAAAGAGAACTTCCTTTCTCCCTGTCAGGGCATTTTATCCATTGTAATATGCTAAATAAAAATACACACATTATGATATGAATCACAGTCTCACAGCATGTTTGGGAGCTGCATTCTTCAGCTAAGGCTTTCTTAGAAACCTAGTTTGGTTACTAAAACTCAGCAACTGGATAAAGCCACGCCAAGGGACCTGAGAAGAGTCATCTTAATTTGAATCAGACAAATTGGGCGGAGAAGGTGGGTGGTGGGATCTCCGGGAGGAGCCAATGAAAAGCCAGCAAGTGGAGAGCCAACCCGTTAACCTGGGCGGACAGGCAGGAGGCTGGAAGAACACAGCAAACCAGGCAGCTTCAGGAGGTGCAGAAGTTGAAGTTACGGGTGTAACCCTTCTTCAGGGTCAAAAGCACCCCAAAGCATCGACTTCTCCACCTCTTGATGCTGCCTGACTTGCTGTGCTCTTCCAGCCTCCTGTCTATCTACTATGGATTCCAGCATAAGCAGTGTTTTTTTTTGTCATTAACCTGGGCAAGCAGTTCACATGGATGCATCATGTAAAAAGGAATTTCTGGAGATCCAAGATGGCAGAAGACTGAGAGGTCTGCTGTGCTGGGCTCTGTGCCACACCCTGGGCAAGGTGGACATTTACGCCCCTCCCCCCTCGCTAACCACCCCAGGAGAAAATTGATAATATAAAGTTGTTGAATATCTATATCTCCTAAAACTGTGATTTGAAAGTTCTAAGATCAGAATGAAGTGCGTAAAGGAAAAGGGGCGAAAGGAGTGCTCCCATACCCACAGTCATTGCTTAAACACCTGTGGCGGCCTCTTTGGATTCAACAGAGCAGCAGCGTTTACTCTCGGAATTTGCTAAACTTCGAGAAAAATTTGAGGCAGCACTGGCGCCGGTTTCTGCCAGGCTGAAGAAGCACGAGCAGGAGATCCAAACACCGGACTGAAGAAAAGAATGGTCGAGCAGAAGACCACAGCATCGGATACCGTGGCGGAGGACTTGGGAGGACAGATCCGAACACCGGAAGGCCAGGTTTGGGTCCTTCAAAGACAAGTGGACAACCTTGAAAATAAAAGCAGAAGAAAAACTTTAAGGCTCATGGGTCTCCCCCTCGAGGAAGGCAAGGGATCTTGTTGGATGCATGGAGAAGTGGCTCCTGAAATTCCTGGGGCTGGAGGTAGACTGGGCCGGGTGAGTGTAAAGTGGACCCACTGGATCACAATGCTCAGGTTTGGGCCGGACCCACACCTCTACCCAGTCCTAGTATGACTCCAGTACTATAAAGAAAAACAGTTTATGATTTAAGCAGCAAGGAGACTGGGAAGAGATCCACAGCCTTTAATATACAAAGACTTAAGAATAATGTTCTTTCAAGACTTCTTTGGAGCCACAATTAAGCAGAGAAAAGCATTTGATGAAGTCAAGAGGAAAGTAAGGGACCTAAACATTCAATATTCCTTGAGGTACCCAGTGGTGTTGCATTTCACTTACAGAGGGACAATCTATAATTTCAATTTGGCAGAAAAGGCAAAGGACTTTGTTAACTCTTTGAAGTAAAGGACTTGGGTCAGGGTGGTGGTAGGGGTGGGGGCTTTGCGGGGAGGGGAAATGGACACCATTATGGACAATGGTATAGTTTTTCTTTACTTTCTCTGCCCCTATTTTTTTCTCTCCTTTTTTATGCTTACTGGTTTTATAAATTCTGTACTGCCTTGGTGTAAAATCTGATTTACTTTACATTTCGATCGGTTGGTTATTATCTGGGGTTTTTTGTGCTGTTCTTTTCTGGATTGGGGGTGGCTATATCTGTGGTTAAGATGTATGGAGAAGAGGTCTGGAGGGTGGAGGGTGGGCATCCATTGCTAACTCTCAGGAATGTAAATAACATGTTTCTTTGTCTGTGAATAAATTGGTCATCCTAAAAACCTCCAGGTCTTATGGGATGGCGCAGGCTGGTGATGGAGACCTCCTGTAAGACTACCTCACAAATATGGGGCACCATAAAACGGCAGCCCTTTCTAAATAATATCGACACAGATTTATCGATAATATTAACCAGGGCCGCGGTATAGCCGTGAGAGACGGATTTGGCAGCCCATGGGGCCCTGGGAAGGAGAAGCTGGGAAAATACGGGTACAATGACTGGTGCTCCCAGGGATGGGAGCTTCAACGGAGGTGTGGTGAATAAAGTAATGTGATGTAATGTAATGTAGTTTAATTTAACTTGAATTTAACTTAATTTAACTTTTATTTAACTTGATTTTGGTTTAGTTCAAGTAGATACGTTTGTTCTGGTAGAATAGTAGGTAATTTATTGTTAATAGTATTGTGATGCAACACTATTGTACTACCTCTATCCTTTTGTATTCTGGTTTTTTTAATATATATAGTTGTTTTAGTAAAAGATTTGAAAAAAGTTTTTCATAAAAATAGTTTTAAAAAAAGGAAATTCTGTATTGTGCAGTCAGCTTGGAAACACACACACACGATTGAAGAGGCTCCATACCAATGGAAGGCACTCTCCACAATTCACCTAGTCCTCCCCATAGTACTCCCCATAGTCCTGTTTTATAGGCAGTCAGAGAAAGATACCCAGTAAACAGGAAGAGGAGGTTAGCAACAATAATGAGGAAAGTGTCGCAGACAACATGATAAGCAAAGGATCATCAATCAGTCAATGATATAACTAATGATGTAAGCATGTCATGAGCAGGATAGCCTGAGAAGGGCATATTGGACTAATTTTACCAGAAATCAGCAATGTGGCAATTTTGTTGAGTTTAATGGGACATTTCTCTCTGTGAGGCCCTATGAGATTTCTTGCACTATTCTTATCTTATCTTAATTCATTTGGATCATATCCCGATGGAGTACTGCTCATCATATCCTCCCTCTCGGCACAATCGTTATTACCTGCCATTGCAGGAGAACTCCGGGGATTCCTGCCACCAACACCATCTTGAAAGCCCAGTTCTTCACCCAGTCAAGTCAGGAATGCTCTTCACATGTCATTGTAAAACAAAATACTTCTTAGGGCACATAGATGACAAGGCTGGCACTTCTTTTCACATAAAAATACATGTTTGTTTATCTATTGCTATTTAAGAATCAATCTACATAGATTACCAGTCCTAACCTCATGTCATCTTTGAACCCTGTCTAAGCAAGTGCTACACTTTCCCAATACCTAGTACAGCCCAATCTTCTCATTGTGTATCTGTCACATCCTGGAATGCCTTCAAACAGTTGATAACATGTCACTCAGGAACAGGGAAAGCAAACAATAAACAAACAGAAGCTGCAATTCCTCTGGGAATAGACATGGACTGCTTGACTTTCAAGCAGCCACAAATTTACAGCAATGAGTGTTCACTACAGCAAGCTCATATCTATGGAACTGGGCATCAGTTAAATTCTGTCTGACTTGTTGCATTCAAAGCTGTAGCACTGCATCATGCAAAAGATGAAATTCCTCCTGCTCAACACTGTCACTCTCCCAGCTCTCCAGAGTCTATCACTTCCCCTCCTTGCCTGCTGTAGTTGTGTAAAGCACAGCACACAGAGATTATACAGCACATTCTGTCTTGGGAGCTAGGAAAGCCCCCCATAGATCGATCCAACCATTAAAACCTCATCTTCAGCAAACTTATTGTTTGCTTCACCATGGCCCTCGTCAAAGAGTGGGCTGTATTAAGGGATCAGAGTCAACAGCCATGATAGAAGATTCTGGATTAGTGGTGCTGGAAGAGCACAGCAGTTCAGGAAGCATCCAAGGAGCTTTGAAATCGACGTTTCGGGTAAAAGCCCTTCATCAGAAATAAAGCCATGATTGAAGAAGCTAGTCCTTGTTCCCCATTAACCATCTTTGTAATATCTGGCACTTGAAACAAAGTATGAGATCTTTTAAGATCATGGTCATCGTAGCAACTCCCAGGGTACCTGATGCCAATTTCTAAGATGTGGTGTTGATCATCGTGGAGGACTTGATCATTGATGGAATAGAACCCTTTTGTATTAATGAAGTCAGCTGTATTATGGTATGATGCTGTCAATATAATGTATGCACAGTCTATAGTGCCCTGCATCTGGGAGAAGCCAGTTGTTAGCAAAGCTTACTGCCTGAGCAACAGCCCTACTGACAGCATTACAGGGAGCAAGCTGAAATGGTGTGATCTTGTGCAAAATACATCAGTAACAGCCCTGACACATTTGTTGAGAAGTTGAGGAGTGAGAGATCCCATACAAGTGGGATCCTCGGAGCTGCCAACTGCATAAAATGTTAGCATAGTTAAGGATGACCAGGATAGGATGGCCACCCACTCCTTCAGGGCACAGATCCTGCTTCAGCAGCTGGTATAGTTCAGTGACAGTGTCCCAGGGCATTCACAATCTGCTGCAATACTGCAGCCTGTCCACCTGGAGGAAATGGCATCAATAAGGAAAGACTTTGGGCTTCCTGTTCCTCATGGACATCCTGAGGGGGTCTTTGACCTCTTCATGGGGAGGCTGTGCACAGCTGCTGGAAGTTGCTGCTGGTCACAACACACTTGTTGTTCTTCACTTCTCTGCACCTTTGTTACACAAGCACATAAGTGACAATAATCATTTCTGGGTCTGGATCTATTTGGTCATGATTCTAATTAACCTGGGAGAAATATGAAAAACAGAACAGATCCTTAAAACTGTGAGCAGTCTGCATTTATGTCATACACAAATGTCAGTGGGACAGGGTGCTGGGAGCTTGGAATGTATGTACATGGAACTCTGGCATAGTGACCTTATAGGCGAAAGTGAGGACTGCTGATGCTGAAGATTAAGTCGAGAGTATGGTGCTGGAAAAGCATAGCAGGTCAGACAGATTCGGAGGAGCAGGAAAATCGACGTTTCGGGCAAAAGCCCATCACTGAGAATGAGGCTGGGAGCCTCAGGGTTGGAAAGATAAATGGGAGGGCAGTAAGGCTTGGGGAAAGGTAGCTAAGATCGCAATAAATGGATGGAGGTGGGGGTAAAGGTGATAGGTCAGAGGGGAAGGTGGAGTGATTAGGTGGGAAGGAAGCTGGATGCATTGATCAGATATTGAGGATGGTGCTAAGCTAGAAAGTTGGAACTGAGGTAAGGTGGGGGGAGAGGAAATGAGGAAACTGGTGAAATCCACATTAATGCCATGGGCTTGGAGGGTCCCAAGGCAGAAGATGAAGTGTTCTTCCTCCAGGCGTCGGGTGGTTTGGCAGTGGCAATGGAGGAGGCCCAGGACCTGCATGTCCTCGGCAGAGTGGGAGGAGGAATTGATGTATTTGGCTATGAGGCATTGGGGTTGGTTTGTGCAGGTGTCCTGGAGATGTTCTCTGAAGCGCTCTCCGAGGAGGCATGCTGTCTCCCCAATGTAGAGGAGACCGCGTTGAGAGCAACAGATACAGTAAATGACTTGTGTGGAAGTGCAGGTGAAACGTTGATGGATGTGGAAAGCTCCTTTGGGGCCTTGGACAGAGGTGAGGGGGGAGGTGTGGGCACAGGTTTTAAAATTCCTGTGTTAGCAGGGGAAGGTGCCAGGAGGAAAGGGTGGGTTGTTGGGGGAGCATGGACCTAATGATGTAGTCGCAGAGGGAATGGTCTTTACAGAAAGTGGATGGGGTGGAGAGGGAAATATATCTGAGATGGTGGGGTCTGTTTGTATGTGGCAGAAATGGGAGAGTATGATGCAATGTATGCGGAGATTGGTGGGATGGAAGGAGAAATTGTTGAGGGTGAGGACCAGTTCAGCAAAACAAATGAGAGTGTCAGTGGAAGGATACTGGTGGGGAGAGGAAGAAACGGAGGGCTTGGAGGCCCTGGTCATGGTGGATGAATGTCCATTGTGAAGATGAAACATAAGTGCAGTACCAATAAGTGCAGCACAGCCGATGTTGTGCAAATAAACTGGGAGATTGTGAGTGCTGTAGGATTACTGATATATTGTTGTCTCAACCACACATCATCCAAGAAAGGTAACATTGAATATAAGGCATACATTGTTGAAGGAATACAGCTCAACATGTAATTACAGCTCAAGAGTGGTGTAGTTACCCTGGATGACCTCTCCTCACACAGTAATCCATCGCCTCTGATGCACTAATAACTCTGATCCCTATATGCTGAATTTCCCACCTTCAAAAATATAACCCCTCTGCCTCCTAGCATGCTGCTTCCAATCCCCAGAACTGACTCCCTCCACTTTGCTACCACAGCGATAGCCCCTGCTATCTCCCCTTAATTTCTGTTGAGTTGACTGTCTGGACTGTCCATGCTCCATGTCCCTGACCAACTTGGATGGACAGCCCAAGATTGATCTGCATGGACCATCCCAACTGACTTAGCTTGACTCCCTGGACTATTTTCATTGGACCTGCAGTCCTCTGTGATTAAGAATTCCACACATTCACCATCCTCTGGGAAAAGAACATCTTCCTCATCTCTTTCTTAAATGAATGCTCTCTTACTCTGACATTGTATGCTCTGAATCTAGACTCTCCCATAATGGAAAACAATTCCTCAGGATCTACCCTGTCAAGTACCCTAATGATGTTAACTGTTTCATTATAGTCCCCTCTCATTCTTCCAAAACTCAAATTAGTGCGGACCCAACCTTTTTTCATAAGACAGTACCTCAAGACCCGGAATAAACCAAGTTAACTTTCTCTGGACTGCCTCCAGTGCCGGTATAGCTTTCCTTAAATATTACAGCTGTGTTCTGACTAGTACTTTGGCTCATTTTACCAAAATCTCCCTATTTTTATATTCTATTCTGTTTGAGACAAAAGCCCATATTCCAATTGCTTTCCCTATTAGCTGCTGAATTTTACAAAAATGTTTTACATGCTTTTGCCCTCTGTAGACTCCTTGTGTTATTCTCACCAATTACCTGCCCATATTTTGTGTCATCTGCAAGATTGGCAATAATACAAACATTTCCATCAATTAAATCATTAATGTAAATAATTGTGGCCCGAGCACTGATCCATGTGAAACTCCACTAGTTACAGGTTGCTATCTGGAAGTGCACCCCCTTAACACAAGTCTCTGTCTGTGTTAGCAATCCTTGATCCATACTAATATACTACCCCAACACTATGGGCTCTTATTTTATTAAGTGTCCATACATGTGGTACTTTCTCAAACTCATGATACTCATCTCTTTTTAGATAATCCTGCTTGTTACCTCCTGGAAGAATTCAAATAAATTCATCAAGCATGTCCTTTCCCTTTGTGAAGTCATGTTGACTTTGTTTGATCGTATTACGTACTTCTAAATGCTCTGCTACTACATTCTTTATAATAGACTCCAATATTTTCTTAATGACAGATGTGAAGCTAACTGACTTTTGGTTAGTTAATATGGTCAGCTCGACAAGTGAAGACAAAATGTGGACTGGGTGATCATTTTGCAAAATACCTACATTCTATCTGCAAATATGATCCTGAGTTCCCTGTTGTCAGCCACTTGAACACACTGTCATGTTCCCTGGACAATATCTCTGTCTCAGGCTTGCTGCAATCTTCCAACAAAGCTCAACACAAGCTGGAAGAACAGCACCTCATTTTCTGCTTGGGGACCCTGTTGTCTTCTGGACTCAGTATTGAGTTCACATGATCTTTGGGATCTGAGCACTTTCTTCCACATCCTTCCCCCAATCCCTATAATGCTATAACATGTGTTTCGTCAATGTAAATTCACTGCAACGCAATTGACAATTTGGGCACATTGTTTTTAAAGCACGATGTTTTAAAACGCGTGTTGGTTGTAACGCAATTACATCGCCAACACTTTAAATGTTATCTCTAAAGAGCAATTTTTCTATAATGTGGGGTTACGGACCGAAGGGTCTGTTTCCATGCTGTACATCTCTATGACTCTATGACACAAGAATGCAATCATTGCATTATCGAAGAACTACCCGTGCTGCATTCAGTTCTGGTCTCCCTGCTATCGCAAAGTTGTTGTGAAATTTGGACGGGTTCAGAAAAGATTTAAAAGGATGTTGCCAGGGTTTTAGTGTTATAGGGAGAGGCTGAATAGACTGAAGTTATTTTCCCTGGAGTGTCAGAGACTGAAGGGTGACCTTATAGAGTTTAATGAAATGAAGAGGGACATGGATAGGATAATAGACAAGGTCTTTTTCTCAGGGTAACAGAGTCCAAACTTGGAGGGTATAGGTTTATGGTGAGAAAGGAAAGATTTAAAAGGGACCTAAGGGGCAACTTTTTCACACAGTGGCTGGTCCGTGTATGGAATGAGCTGCCGGAGGCACCTGGATGGCTATATGAATAGGAAGGATTTACAGGGATATGGACCAAATGCTGGCAAAGGATCTTGATTAATTTAGGATATCTGGTCGGCATGGACAAGTTGGACCAAAGAGTCTGTTCTGGGCTGTATGACTCTATAGTTCTTGGACAAATGCAGGGATGGAGCTTCCTTGAACACAACCACCTGGGTCATCATAGCTACCTTGCCTGCAGTCACACCAGCCTGTCTCTAATTACAGGTCAAATGTAAATGATCTGATGTGAGGTATGTGAATAAATAATGGGTGTGGCCAATATTCCATGATTGGTGATGTTTATTTTGCTTACATTTTCCCCAGCACCCATGTTGTGTGTGCAGGTGTGAGACACAGTGAAAGACACAAGGTGCATGAATCTTTATTCAATTTCCACCACCAGGAAGAAAGGAAACACCCAAGTGGCCAGTGACAAGCAGTTCCCTTCTCAGAGGGCAATGCCGCATGATCAAACAGTGAAGGGGAGGGCAGGGATTAAATCAAAATAAGAGTTGCAGGGGGAAATAATACACTCCACTCCCTGTGATGCCCACCTCTCCCTGAACAGCTCAATGGTATCGGTGGACACCGCGTGCTCCTTTTCCAGAGACACCCATGCTCTGACATAACTACGGAAGAGGGGCAGGCAGTCGGCCCTAATGACCCCCTCCACGGCCTGCTGCCTGGACCTATTTATGGCCAGTTTGGCCAGGCCCAGGAGCAGACCCACTAGGAGGTCCTCAGACCTGCCCTTCCATGATTTGTGATTTTTTTAAATTCCTTTTTTTCCCCTTTTTTTAACCCCCACACTACCGCCTAATAGCGGTAGTGCTTATTTTTTTCCCCAGCACCCATGGTGTGTGTGTGCAGGTGTGAGACACAGTGAAAGATACAAAGTGCATGAATCTTTATTCAATTTCCACCACCAGGAAGATAGGAAAACACCCAAATGGCCAGTGACAAGCACTGCCCTTCACATCAAAGGGCAATGCTGTGTGATCAAAACAGTGAAGGGGAGGGTAGGGATTAAATCAAAATAGAGTTGGAGGGGGAAATAATGCACTCCACTCCCTGCGGCGCCCACCTCTCCCTGAATAACTCCAGGGTGTTGGTGGACACCGTGTGCTCCTTCTCCAAGGACACCCGGGCTCTAACGTAACCTCGGAAGACGGGCAGGCAGTCGGCCCTAATGACCCCCTCCACGGTCTGCTGCCTGGACCTATTTATGGCCAGTTTGGCCAGGCCCAGGAGCAGACCCACTAGGAGGTCCTCAGACCTGCCCTTCCATGATTTGTGATATTTGTAGAGGCATTTAAAATACTTGGAAGCTCCTTCATTGGTTGAAGAATCAGTTTGACTGCTAACACCAAATCTCACCCCCACCATGTCCTACATCTGCCCTCGTTCACATCTAATGGCTTTCTCAAACTGCTCGAGCTCTCCTCGTCAATGTCCAGCTGCTCTGCATGGCTG
The DNA here is from genome assembly GCF_047496795.1 of Chiloscyllium punctatum. Taxonomy (NCBI): domain Eukaryota; kingdom Metazoa; phylum Chordata; class Chondrichthyes; order Orectolobiformes; family Hemiscylliidae; genus Chiloscyllium; species Chiloscyllium punctatum. Next base: position 33,561,483 of record NC_092743.1, read on the forward strand.
CATCCTAACTCTGTATCAGTTCCCTCTTCAATGGAGGCGTCAAAGTTTGGATGCATTGATGCCATAGCCAAATGAAGCCTTAATGGATATGGGCCTCTAACCTTGTCCAGCATGCTAGTTGCTGAGGACCTTTCTAATAGTGGCACACCATTTAAGCCTCCACCCTCTGTAGTGTCTCTCGACTTGTTACTGCCTCTTCTTGAACACAGCCAGCAGACAGTTTCCATTCTCCATACAACTGAACTGGTCCTCATAGCTTTTCTGAGGTGCTGAGTCTCTGAGCCTTCTGCATCTCTTGCGCTATCCATTAATTTAGTAAAAGGTAGGAAAATAACTGATATATAGCCATTTAATTGTTTTAATTATCTATATGTCATTTATCCGTCTGCCACTAATCCATCTTGCCAGTTATATCTGGTCAACTTAGTTGATGGTGGAAAACATTGGGAGCCATTTTGTCATGGAACCACATCATTTTACCAGCTCCTTGACTCCATGGAATGCTAATGTCTTAATCGATGTGTGTAAGATCATTCTCATGTTCATTTTTTTTCTCTCATCTGACTTCAAAGATGAAAAGACATTGAAATAATTGCTGCTAAGCTCCATTAAAGCTGCCACAGACTTTTTTTATTATTATTTATCCATATGACAAAGATGTCACTGACTAGACCATCATTAATTACCGTTCGCCAATTGCACAGAAGACAGTTAAGAGTCAATCATTTTGCTGTAAATCTGGAGTCACATATAGACCAGACCAGCTAAGGATGACAGATTCCTTTCCCTAAAGGGCGTTAGCAAATCCAATGGATTTTTACAACAATGACAGAGGTTATATGGTCACCGCCAGGTTAGTTTTTATTCCAGATTTTGATTGAAATTAAATTTACAGTCTGCTATAGAACAGTTCAAACCAATGCATAGTTCTTCGAATTACCAGGACAAAGTGAGGACTGCAGATGTTGGAGATCAGAGTCGAGAGTGTGGTGCTGGAAAAGCACAGCCAGCATCCGAGGAGAGGAGAATTGACGTTTCGGACATAAGCCCTTCATCCTGATGAAAGGTCTGTTGCCTGAAACGCCAATTCTCCTGCTCCTCGGATGCTGCCTGACCAGTTGTGCTTTTCCAGCACCACACTCTCGACTCTTCAAATTACCAGTCCAGTCACCTTACTATTTTGCTACCACTTTATCCTGCTATCTTCTGCTGTCATGCTAGGACACAGTTCTTACAACACTGGTCAGTTTCACATCTGATCCAAAGGCCATTATCTGAACCAGACCATGAGTGTCAGCAAGGTACTCACCCACCAAGGTATCGCAGCTGACCCCTAACTGTGTCCTTGCCATTGAGATCTAGCAGAGAGTAATAATAACAGAAAATCAGGTAGTTTCTTTCTAATACCTTACTTCTGATGCATAAAATACTGGAATGATGTATATTCTAGGTTAGGCAATAATTCAGATGATAAAGTCAAGAGTGTGGTGATGGAAAAGCACAGCAGGTCAATCAGCACCCGAGGAGCAGGAGAATCGATGTTTCGGGCAAAAGCCCTTCATCAGGAATGAAAAATCAATAATTCGGATGATAAATGTTTCCCTTTAAATATCAGATTGCTAATTTTTTTTAAATTCTATGGACAATAATTTATTACTCTTGCATCCTCACAAAACTGACAGTGATGAACTTAACATGTGGATGTGGTGCATTGTTTGTTATACTGAACTCTTAGAGTGAATATGTTGTTTAAATGATTGTGATGCTTCACTGTACACTTCATCTTAGAAATTCTGCAGATAACTGACAATGCTATTGATGGCAGCATGGTAATTAACGCAAAAGGAAAAATAATGATTCAGAAGCTTTCAACACTGATTGCTGACTTGCTCAACCTCGCCCAAATGTCTCAGACTTCCATACGACTGGGAACTGCACTTCATAACTACTTCCTGATTATAGGATTGACATACTTAAAAGTGATATTCTGGTGAGGAGCTTAAGATAATTCTTTGCAGAGGTTTGTCTTATTTAGTGATTGTCAGTCTGAGCAGTCTCATCTCTCAATCAGAAGATTGTGGTTTCAAAGTGTAGCTAAAATATTAAGTCCTTTTGCTTGCTTTAGACAGATTCTGAGCTGAGCTATGCCTCTTACTATATGTCTGAAATTATATGCTGCAAGATATGGAGCTGCCTATTGGAATGACTATGAATAATCATTGCTCCCATGCAAACTCTCCCCCCATCGATCCCCACCCCCACCCCCAACTCCCCATCTTGTAAACCTGTGTTCACAATGCTTACAGGACCAATATTAATTCTATCATTGCTCTGAGCTGCGAATATTTGTTAGACTCTCATTTGATCTAACTTGCAGAAATAGGTATCAAACACAGCCTGTCTGTAATGCTAGGCATGAGCTGAAGTTAGCAATAAAGAATCCATTCAATCAATTAACAGCTCAAAAGGCCTTGTTTATGCCACAGGAGTATCATAGACATTCCTGTTCTCACTTCAAGTTAGTTCATCATCAAGTGCCAAAACCATAAAGTTTTTCTCTTTTAATTGCTGAGTCCAATTGTTGTATGAGGGTTGAAATCAGACAATTTAGCAACAATTCCTTGGTCAAACAAGGGATCTTTGTTGTGTAACTGTTGTAGTTCCATACTGGGCAGTGAAGTTACAAAGTCATAAAACACCTAATGTATTCCTATAGGTCATAGAGTCATAGAGAGGTACAGCAGGGAAGCAAATCCTTCGGTCCAACTTGTCTGCTCTGACCAGACATCCCAATCAGACCTAGTCCCATTTGGTCAAAATCCCTATAAACCCTTCCCATTAATATACCCATCAAGATGCCTTTTAAATGTTGTATTTGTACCTGCTTCCATCACTTCCTCTGGCAGCTCATTCCTTCACACGCCATCCTCTGCATGAAAGAGTTACTCCTTAGGTCCCTTCTAAATCTTTTACCCTCACCTTAAACCTAGGCCTTCCAGTTTTGGATTCCTCCACCCTAGGAGAAAGAGCTTGACTATTTACCCTATCCATACAACTCATGCCTCTAAAAGGTCACCCCTCAGCCTCTTAAGCTCCAGGGAAAAAAAAGCCCCAGTCTATTCAGACTGTCCCTTAGAAATCAAACCCTCTAGTCCTGGAAGCATCTTTGTAAATCTTTTCTGAACCCTCTCAAGTTTAACAACATCCTTCCCACAGAAGGACAGCCAGAATTGTATGCAATATTCTAAAACTGGCCTTACCAATGTCCTGTACAGCTGCAACATGATGTCCCAAGTCGTATGGTCAATGTTCCGAAAAATAAAGGCAAGCATTCCAAATGCCTTCTCCACCACCTTGTCAATCTGTGACTCCATTTTCAAGGAACTATATAATCACACCCCCTTGTATCTTTGTTAAGCCATACCCCACACAGCCCTACCATTAACTGTATAAGTCCTGTCCTGATTTGCCTTATCAAAATGCAACACCTCACACTTATCTAAATTAACTCCACCTGCCACTCCTTGACACATTGGCCTATTGGATCAAGGGCCCATTGGACTCTGAGATAATCTTCTTCACTCTCCACTATACCACTTATTTTGGTGTCACCTACAAAATTACTCAACATGCCTCCTATATTCACACTGAAATCATTTACATAAATGATGAAAAGTGCTGGATCCAGCACCAAACCTTGTGGCACATTGCTAGTCACAGGCCTCCAGTCCAAAACACAACCCTTTACTCTTTTAAACAAAAGATGCAAACAGAAAAGTGAAGCCCGCGCTTTCCCCCTCAATCCCAACATAGCCCCCTTCAGTTACTCCTGGGATGGGACAGCATCCGGTGAAGTATAGAGTAAAGGTCACTCTACTCTTAAAACATGAGGTGACGTTTCATCAGTCTTCAATTCAACAAGGAGTGATGCAGGTCACCAGGCTTCTCTAGTATTTTCTGTTTCAATTGACTACATTGATACCTCGAGTGAATGGATTGTCTTATTTGGATAGGTTGGACAGGCTGTGTTTGTTTTCAGAGTCAAGAGTGTGGTGCTGGAAAAGCACAGCAAGTAAGGCAACAGGAGAAGCAGGAGAATCGACGTTTCGGGCAAAAGCCCTTCATCAGAAATTAATCTCATTGTCTCTGAAATCCAATGATGCTGCTTCCATTACCATGCTATTATTCTAAAATGTTAATACTTTGGCTTAACAAGTTACATACAAACATCATAAAGAAGAAAAAAATAGACCATTCAGCCTTCGAACCTGCCACACCATTCACAAAGACCATGATTGATCTGTTTTGTCATTCAAATTCCACTTACCCATCTGCTCTTGATAGGACTCTGATAGCCGTGTCCAATAATAATCTATCCACCTGTCCTAAAAGTATTCAATGACTCTGAATACGTCATTTTCCTGCTCCTCAAATGCTGACTGACCTGCTGCGCTTTTCCAGCACCACACTCTCGACTCTGATCTCTCCAGCATCCGCAGTCCTCGCTTTCTCCTATGTTTGTTTCCACTGAAGTTTAGACAAATGGGAAGTGACTTGATTAGAAAACACAAAAATAGAAATTGTTGGAAAAGCTCTGCAGGCGTGGCAACATCTGTGGAGAGAAATCAGAGTTAACGTTTCAGATTGTGCGACCTTTCCTCAGAACTGGACTTGATTGTTAGATTCTGAATGGTCTTGACAAGGTGGATATGAACAGGATTTTTTTTTTCTGGTGGGTCAGTTCAGAACTAGGGGAATTAGGGGAATCACCCTTTCAGAACAGAAGTGAGAATTTTTTTTTCTCTCTCATAGTGTTGTGTGACTTTGGAACTCTCTGCCTCAGAAAGTAGTGGAGGCGGAGTCATTGAATACTTTTCGGACAGAGGTGGATAGATTATTATTGGACTATGAGGGTTCTATCAAGGGCAGATGGGTAAGTGGGATTCGAATGACAAAACAAATCAATCATGGTTTTTGTGAATGGTGTGGTAGGTTCAAGGGCTGAATGGTCTATTTCTGGTCTTCTTTATCATGTTTGTATGTAACCTGTTAAGCCAAAGCATTAACACTTTTGAATAACAGCATGGCAACTGAAGCAGCATCATTGGATTTCAGAGACAATGAGATTTATTTATAAACAGAGACCAGATCAAGGGATATGATGAAAATGTCATTAAGTGTAACTGGTTAATGATAAAGTGCAAGACCTGCTGCAGCTTAATAACATCTTACTGTCACAAACCTTCCTTAGGTTCCTACGGTTGAAGTATCCCTTTAAGTGAGTTGCATAAAATGAGTGAGCACTGGTCTCTTGACCAGTCTTAAGTCTCAGTAAACATGCAATGAATATTTAAAAAGAAAATACATAAATGAGAAATGGCTAGCACATAATTTATTGATGAGTGTAGCTCTCTCAGGATTGGCAAGGTAACAATTCCACCATATGCTCTTAGCCAGTTGCTTCATTGGGTGTAGTTTTACTCTGGGTATCTGAACAGAATACGATTTGGAGGATTGTATGGCAGTACCTCTAATAACGTGTGAATGAATGTATGTCATCAATCTACATCTGTCTCTCGTACATAGTATGATAACTATGTCCTCCCTGCAATAAATATTTGGTCAGTAGTGTAGTCCTGCTACTTTTAAATTCATACCATCCATTATTTGTATCTGTTGAAGGGGATAGTCTATCACAAATTTATTTACGATGGAACAAAACAAAATCAGAAATGGCTGGAGAAACTCACTAAGTCTGGCAGCATCTACGGAGAGAAAGCTGATTTAACATTACAGATCCAGTGACCCATCTTCATAACTGATTGTAGCTAGGAAAATCTAGCTTGACTCAGCTCAACTCATCTTTTGGGCAGGGTTCCACCCCATCAACCTCCACATACAACACATCATTCTCCACCACTTCTGCCACCTCCAAACGGACCCCACCACCAGAGAAATATTTCCCTCTCGTCCCCTGTCAGCATTCCAAAAAGACCATTCCCTCAGTGACTCCCCCGTTAGGTCCACATCTCCCACCAGCCCACACTCCATCCCTGCCACCTTTCCCTGCCACCGCAGCAAGTGCAGAACGTGCACCCACACCACTCCTCTCACCTCCGTCCAAGGCCCCAAGGGATCCTTCCACATCCGTCAGGAATTAACTTGCACCTCTACCAATGTCAACTACTGCATCAGTTGCACCCGATGTGGACTCCTCTACATTGGGGAGACTGGACATCTTCTTGCGGATTGTTTCAGAGAACATCTCTGAGACACCCACATCCACCAAACCCACTGCCCCATGGCTGAAGACTTCAACTCCCCCTCCCACTCCATCAAGGACATGCAGGTTCTGGGCCTCCACGACCGCCAAACTGTTACCACCTGACGCCTGGAAGAGGTTTTAGGCCTTGGGACCCTAAAGCCATACGGAATAAATGTGGATTTCATCAGCTTCCTCATTACCCCTCCCCCCCCACATTATCCCAGTCCCAAGCCTCTAACTCGGCACTGTCCTCTGGACCTGTCCATCATTCCCCCTGACCTATCACTTTCTCCCTCACTTCATCCACCTAGCACTTTCCCAGCTACCTCCCCCCCCCCCCATTTATCTCTTAGCCCCCTTCCCAACCTCCCCCTCGTTCCTGATGAAAGGCTTATTCCTGAAATTCTCTTGGTCCTCAGATGCTGCCTGACCCACTGTGCTTTTCCAGCATCACACGCTCAACTCACCTTTCGGGCAAGATGGCAGTAGAGTAGGATGATCCACCTGCAACTCCTCTGCTCTGCCTGTTCGTTTTCTTTCTTATTTTTTGTCTCTTTTTTTGGCAGTGCTGGAACAGCACGAGAGGAAGTGAGTCCCAGTGCAGCACGGTGTGGGGGGGGGGGGGGATACAAGTCCCGGTGCAGTGCAAGGGGAAGTGATTCCTGGTGAAGCGCGAGGGGAAACATGTCCCAGTGCAGTGCAAGTGGAAATGAGTCCCAGGGTGAAGCTACAGGAAGTGAGTCACCATGTAGCGAGAGGGGAAATGAGTCCTGGTGTAGCATGAGGGGAAGGGAATCCCAGTGCAATGTGAGGGGAAAGGAGTCGCGGTGCAGCGCTGCTTTTCTTTGTGCAGCTGAGCGCTGGTGTGGAGCATCTGGAGGCTTGGAGTGGAGTGGAACAGTTGTTGGACTTAGGCCTGATGCACAGTCAGACCATGTGCTGAGTTGCTGCTATTTAAAACACTTTACCAGACTGTAATGTTAATTTTTTAACTATGTTATAACCACCTAACTTCTAACTTATTTTTTAGATGCTGTAAGTAATGCTACTACTTTTTCTTTCATTCCTTTGTATCCAAGATTTGTATCTAGGTACTTGTACCTAAGATGGCACCATTAGAGGCAGCCATTGTACAAACTTTTCATTGTACTCCTGTACTTTTGTACCGAAGTAAACGTGGCAACAAAGGATATTCTATTCTATATTCTATTCTAGGAAAAGGTTGGTGTATATATACTGAAGATAGGGTGGGGGAAAGACAGGAGGAACGCATGATAGGTGGAAATGGAGGCCGGAGAAAGAGAATAGCAGCTGGGCTGATAAAGGAATGAGTAAAGGGTTGCCTGGGAGAATGAATAGTTGTTAATGGGGACTATTTGTGGCTGACAATGGGTTGTTTGTGGTAGCAGCTCGTGTGATGACATGGAAGAAGGTGCTAAGGCCCTAAAATTATTGAAGTTAATATTGAGTCTGGACCTCATTTTGTCACCCCATTGTGGAGGGGACCACACAGGAGCAGTGAGTACAGTAGATTAGATTGAGTGAAGTGCAGGTAAAAGGCTGCTGACTGCAGCTCACTCATATCTGGTAACCCATTACACCTAACTTCTAACTTGACAGTAGCTTTCTCAACAGTTCCAGCAGTAATTATGGAGAGACCAACAGAGTTAACATTTCAAGTCTGAAATAACTCTTCAGAAGAGTCATACTGAACTCAAAATATTAACATTGTTTTTTTCTCCACAGATGCTGCCAGACCTGCTGAGTTTCTCAAGAACTTTTTTGTTTTTATTTCAGGTCTCCAATATCTGAAGCTCTTTTATATTATAATGCCAGCTTCCAATGTATGTATGTGCTAATATTTGAGGTAAAGGCTGGGATAGTGTCTTCCTCAGAACGTCTTCTTTTTCCTCCTCTCCCCCATCTGCCTGTCACTGTAGAGTAGTGGGTGGTTCTTGACTACCTGAAAGTACAAAAGCATAACAGGTGGTCAGGGTATGAGAAAGGGAGGTAAGTGGTGTGGAGGAAATCAGAAAGTCCAGGGTCACATCAGAGGCACTTACCACATCCTTACACTGATCTTGTGCACTGTCTGCTCAAGGTTGGATGTGCAGTGATTCTCCTCCAGTTTTCTGCTTTTCCCTTTTGCTAAGGGAAATCTTTTCCTGCAAGTTTGAGGGCAGGATGTTGGCAGCAACGAGGCAGTGGCTGAGCTGGTGATGGACTTCTGCTGGCTTGGCCTCAAAATAGGATGGCCTACCCACCTGGACCTGCTGGCCAATCAGAGGTCAGGAACTTCTGAACCCAGCAATATCATGGCAACTCCTGTGGAACTCCCAAAATGGGGGATCACAACCAAGATCTTGTTTGAGGAGGATGGTACCTGAGGTTGGTTCACATGGTGAGGGATGAACCAGGGTAGGTCAGAAAAGAGAGCAGGGCTTGTATCTCAGTGGGCACCCCCTGCCCTCAGACCACAAATTGAAGTTACCTCAACTGACTATGGAGTGGGAAAGTTGAGCTTTATCTGTATTCAGAACTTAACTTCCATGGTGCAGGAAGGTGACGTGAACTCCCCAATGCCAACTTATCCAATTATCTTTCCTTCCCACCACCTTCCTTCCACAATTGAAAATGAAAAATTCTACTCTTTGTGTAACTGCATTCGATCAATGTGCCTTGCTGTAGCTGAATATCTGCAGCTATGTGGAGGCAGGCAGGGGTAAGTCTGAAGTTGGCAGCGCCGGTAGGTGAGATCTCTTTAAAAATGGTAAATTGGTGCAGTTCGATTTTCATCTAGTTGAAAGTGGATTTAAATATATAGTCATGTTCATTAGTTCACAATCCAATTTTAAATAACTGAAAATTACTGCTGAGAAAAACATATAGAACAACTTATGAATATGTTCTAGAAAAAGTAGTCAGTTCCCTTTACATAAATTCTATTCAAAATATTTTAAAAACACTCCTGCAGCGGTATTAGTACCTTTGCACCCTTAAAGAATCATCTTAATTTTAACGTCCAGCCAAATAGCCAAAGTGAGGGAAACTCCCAATGGGGGTCAATTTAATCTGGGTCAAATTCTAGTTCAATAGCACAAACAATAGTGGAAACCTGATTTGTACTAAACACAATTTTCACTGAAAAGTTCACAATCCTTCATTGTTTATTTGGCATAGTGCATGTAAATTGCATGTGAACAGAGTACAACTGAATAGAAACCTTCGCCTGCTGTGATTAATATACCTAAATAATGGTTCACTGGCTTCAACAATTTTCAATACACACTAAGATAGAGAGAAACCCAAAGAAGGAAGAAGGCTATGTTCCACATTTCACCCAGGTATCAATTGTTTACTTTGAAATCCACCTCTTTTATGACACTTGCACCAGTTTTTGCTAATGCAGTTTTTAGGAACATTTTGTAATAAGCTCCCATTAACGAGATTAGTGAAACCATTAATTATAGAAGCCAATATAAATAGCACTGTCAATCCTGCATAAGTGCAGTCCAAGAAATACACAACACAGGGGCAGCACAGTGGCTCAGCAGTTAGCACTGCTGCCTCACAGTGCCAGGGACCTGGGTTCAATTCCACTCTCAGGTGACTATCTGTGTGGGTTTCCTCCGACTGTCCAAAGATGTACAGGTTAGGTGGATTCGGACACTCTAAATTGCCCATGGTGTCCAGGATTGTGCAGGCTAGGTGGACTTGCCATGACAATATAAGGTGGTAGGGGAATGGGTCTGGTGGGATGCTCTTCAGAGGATTGGTGTGGACTCAATGGGCTGAGTGGCCTGCTTCCAAACTGTTGGGTGTCTGTGATTAAGTCTTGAATATATGAGTATACTTGGGGGGGGAGACTTTAAAATAGCCAAAATTAGTATAAGTATTTGCATAAGCTTTATAAGTATTTGCATAAGCTTTATAAGTATTTGCATAAGAGTACAAAAATAAAATTGTAGTGAAGCATTAAACTGAAATATTAGTTAGAGTACAGGGTGCAATTTTGGGTTCCCATCACAGAACTGATATTAAAGACATAGCTTACACAACAGACGAAGAGAAAATAATTTTTGGAGCGGAAAACAACACTTCACATCCTTACAAAAGCTGTAAGTTGCAGGACTTTAAATCTCCAAAAGGTTTCAAGTTTGCTGTTGTTAAATATATTGGACTGTTTCTAGATTTCCTGCTATAACTCCCATTCCAATATAAAATTAAAAGGTACAGTGCCATATTCTTTTGAGTCTTCATAACCAGACATTGATATAGTACTCAAAATGTGTTCTAACCAGCATACAATGCAGTTTAAATATAACTCAGACCATACCATTTTTGACTGAGTTTAGTATTTTAATTACATGTTCATTTACGGCTCCTGATGCATTGATATGTCCCAATGAAACTGACAAATTAACAACAAATCATATACCGTCATGCATATTCAATGTGGACAGTGTCAAATCAGATGTAGTCAGTGTCCTTTCATCAAGGTGCTGCCAGGCTGAGAAACTGATGCACATGGAACTGCCAAAGTACATATGCAACATGGCTGTTTCCCAGGAGCTGTATACATACCGAAGGATTTGCTCTCGGTAGTCTCTGACCAGTTGACAAATGAGTGAGCAAGAACCACATCCAGTTGTTGACACCTGGTATCTGGGATGCCATGGCCCTGAACCCATTGGATCTCTGCATACCTGTCTGGTTTGGTGCCCAAAACCATCAATCCTCAACAATATAACCTGTGGTCACCACCATGATGCACCGATGGGCTGCATTTGAAAGATGAGTTTAGATTAGAGTGGTGCTGGAAAAGCACAGCCGGTCAGGCAGCATCTGAGGAGCAGGAAAATCGACGTTTCAGGCAAAAGCCCTTCATCAGGGAGCCTCCAGGGTGGAGAGATAAATGGGAGGGGTGTGGGGCTGGGGAGAAGATAGTAAAGAGTACAATAGGTGGATGGGAGAGGCAATGAAGGTGATAGGTCAGAAAGGATGGTGGGGGAGAGTAGCAAGGGTAGTATAGTACAATGGGTGGATGGGGGTGGGGATGAAGGTGATAGGTCAGAGAGGAAAGTGGAGCAGGTAGGTGGGAAGGAAGATTGGCAGGTGGGACCCATCATGAGGATGGTGCTGAGCTGGAAGGTTAGAATTGGGGTAAGGTGGGGAGAGGGGAAATGAGGAAACTGAAGTCCCAAACCTGTTCTGAGTGGATCCCTGAAAATAAGTGGAGGTTTAGTAGTAGAGAGACACAGTGGTCCTCATTGGGTGTCCACTGAGACTCAGATATCCCAACTTATCCTGCAGCATTGCATGGAAAGCAGGGACTGTCTTTTGCTAACACTTGGGTCTTTACAGACAATCCAGCCTCTGATGTGGCTTGGCGCACAACTGTCAAATATTATATTATTTCACACTGTAACCCACTGCTTTTTCTATTTTCCAACATTGTCTTCTCATGTTTGGCTATGCACAGTCAATATGGTTTCTCAATTTATTAAGGAAAAACGTCTCGTGTGCAGTAGTTTGTGAGAGGAACCTTTTTAAGGCAAATGGGAATCAAGTTTCTGCTGCTTTTGCTTGAAAAATGTAATTAATAATTTATCCATAATTGCTGCACAATGATTATAAAAGGATTTGTAAGGTAATTTACAGGAGATACTTACCTCTATTTCTCAGAGTACCTTCGCTCCAGCTTCCTCCTTATATCACAAGAGTGATCTGCTCATCCCTCAGGGGACAGTCTGTCAAGGAGATGGTATCAGAACTTCCCTTCATGCAAGAAGCGTATCAGAGAGATCTTAACGGGTAAGCATAAAAGGCTGTATATCAAAGCATGCAGTGAAAGTAAGTGAATGCTGTCATTTTTATATTACCAGTGGACCTCCTCTGGAATTGCTCATGGTAAGTTGGAATCAATGCTGGGAAAGAGCAATGCATATAAAGTTAATAATAATGGAGTTAGTGGCCTTGTTCTGTTCTGCCCCCTCAAATCATCACAACTTCAACCACTACCTCTCTGCTTCACCGCCATTCCTGAATTAACTTGGCCCTTGTCTCCCCTCTGCTCACAATTTTGTCCTTACAACACTTGTCCCTTAATTCTAACTGCAACAAGTCTGAGCATCAATACCCACGTTTCCTGACACAGCTCAAATCCAGATTTTGAATCAGGCTCTCACCCGAACCCAGACTCCTACCTCCAAGAAGATTCACACCTAAGTCTCAGACCTGCTTCCCAATCCAAATGCTGATCTGTGCCCAAGTGCCCTATGCCCCCATTCCGGTTCCTGGCCCCCATGTTAATCTCCAATATGGCAGCCCAAAGTGACATTTATTTCTCCTTCAGGCTCATCATGCTTTGCTCGTAATATTGCACTGAGGCCTGAGACTCAATAATTGCAGATCTTGACATTAGTTTCCAGAAGGAAGCAAGATGCACATGCTCTGCAGTAAAAAATAGTTCTGCCAAATGTCCAGGCCAATGAGGATGGTTCTGCCTCACCATAGTATAATGGGCTGAATGACCTCCTCCATACAGAAATTTCTGAGATTCTATGTATTTATCCTTGAAGTGGTGACTGGACATTAGAAAACCAGAAACACAATCTGACAGAGAATTAACAATTTTGGGAAATAAGGGATCCAGTCCCTTTCTTAATTAGTCAACAAAATATCAGAGTAGTTTTGTTCAACGGTCTAGCGCTGAGGCATTGTGGGAGGAAAGAATGGAACAAAATCTGACTATAGTCTGGGACTAGGATGTACTTCAAGTAAATCTTTACCAATCATTGGAAACCATCCAAGCATGCAGGTACAGCAGGTAGTGAAGAAAGCTAATAGCATGCTGGCCTTCATAACAAGAGGGATTGAGTATAGAAGCAAAGAGGTTCTTCTGCAGCTGTACAGGGTGCTGGTGAGACCACACCTGGAATATTGTGTGCAGTTCTGGTCTCCAAATTTGAGGAAAGACATTCTGGCTATTGAGGAAGTACAGCGTAGGTCAATTCCTGGAATGGCGGGACTATCTTATTGTATACCCTTGAGTTTAGAAGACTGAGATGGGATCTGATTGAGACGTATAAGATTATTAAAGGATTGGACACTCTGGAGGCAGGAAACATGTTTCCACTGATGGATGAGTCCCGAAACAGAGGACACAGCTTAAAAATACAGGGTAGGCCATTTAGGACAGAGATGAGGAGAAACTTCTTCACCCAGAGAGTGGTGGGTGTGTGGAATGCTCTGCCCCAGAAGGCAGTGGAGGCCCAGTCTCTGGATTCGTTTAAGAAAGAGTTGGATAGAGCTCTCAAGGATAGTGGAATCAAGGGCTATGGGGATAAGGCAGGAACAGGATACTGATTGAGGATGATCAGCCATGATCATAATGAATGGTGGTGCAGGCTCAAAGGGCAGAATGGCCTACTCCTGCACCTATTGTCTATTGTCTCCAAAGCTTCCCTATCACCTGTGTGGAGATGACAACATTCAAAATGGAATGAAGTAATGAGCCACAGTTGTCAAGAAGAGAATGGATATAGCTGAGGCAAGTTGGTACCTTACACACATCCACCAAGGACTGAGGCTATTATTTTTTTAAATGGCAAATAATATATACCTGATGAAGGAGTGGCGCTCCGAAAGCTAGAGCTTCCAATTAAACCTGGGCGGCACGGTGGCACAGTGGTTAGCACTGCTACCTCACAGCACCAGAGACCCGGGTTCAATTCCCACCTCAGGCAACTATCTGTGTGGAGTTTGTACATTCTCCCTGTGTCTATGTGGGTTTCCTCCCACAGTTCAAAAATGTGCAGATGAGGTGAATTGGCCATGCTAAATTGCGCGTAGTGTTAGGTGAAGGGGTAAATGTAGGGGAACAGGTCTGGGTGGGTTGAGGGTCGGTGGTGACTTGTTGGGCCGAAGGGCCTGTTTCCACACTGTAAGTAATCTAAAACCTGTTGGACTATAACCTGGCGTTGTGTGATTTTTAACAATATACAAAAAGACACTCAAAGAGAAAGGCAGAAGAAAATAAACCATTCCAATAATTTGCATTCTTGGCCACTGTCCAGTTATTCTATACCTTCTCTCCTCTATTAGAAGCACTCACTTCTGTGTGGCAGCAATGATCAAACAGAAAATTTGCTCATCAACCCTTAAATGAGGGTAACAGTTTTGGAAGAATCACAGCACAGCTCCAGTATCAGCCTGGGATTTCTTTACATCTCAGTGGCCTGACTGCAGATGGTTTATCAGGGTTCGGGGTGAACAGCATTTCTAACAGTTTCTAACTGGGCTAACACTTGCAAATATTCCTCCCTCCTATTGGAGAGAAGAAAATCAGTGTCATTAGCCTCAGGGGTGAACCCTGGAGTCCTGGAACCTGCCTGCTTCCTGGGCAAGGGAAGAGGATATCAGTGTTGTTCTATTAAAGAAGCAACAGTAACTGCACGTGACATGGGAGGGAATAGTTGAATGAATTATCCATACAGCATTTTAAAAATGTGAATCCTCTTAATCCAACCTAATCCGAGACAAACAGTGCCACTAACGCCTGTACTAACTAACCCTAACTCTAAACCTAACACCCACCGTTGCACTAACAGTAGGGAAACTGTTATGGGATTTGTTTATAATCTGAAAGTGCCCATCAAGGGTCTCGACATTGTGGTGTGCTGCACCCTTATCAAATATTTTTTTCAGAAAGGATTAGAGTACCTGGGATCCCAGGCAGAGGGGCCTCATCCAGGCACGTTTTCGCTCTGCAAAGCTACCCAACCATCACCAACCCTCCATCCTACAGTCATCTAGCTAGCCACCACATACAAAGCCTTCCCTTCTCACCAAAGTGGATTATTCCATTCATCAGAATTAAATAAATCAAGAGAATTGGGAATATGCAACAAAGTAGAGATAATGACAATGTAGTTCATGTAAAAATGCTCTCATGCAAATAAACAGCATCAATGTGGCTACAACAGTGTAATAAGGGATGCAAGTGAACCTCTTTGTCTGAATAAAAACCATTCGTCATACACTTCCTGTTAGTCGTACCTGATGTGACTTCTGTTGAGCTGAAGGCTGCTCCTTGACCTGTTATAACATATGTTCATACTGGATATCTTCTGGGTTTTGAAGCCCATGTCAAATACTATGTAGGCTGGCACACTCCGGTCATCAAATAAAGCTTGTGCTGTTTTATCTGTCAGCCAGGGAGGTGGGGGTCTCAAGGAAAGGGGATGAGAAATGGCAGAACCTTAAGAATAGATAATTAGCACTTTCTCCATTTAACTCACGGTTTTCCTGATAACCAAGAGCTGGAGTGCAATTCACTGCCCATGATTGTGGGGCAAAATGGCAGCCATAATGTGGAGGTCGTGGTACAGCGTAGGCCATTTTCAGTAACAGAGATGAGGAAACTTTCTTCACCCAGAGGATGGTGAACTCATGGAATCCTCTGCCACAGAAAATTGTTGAGGCCAAAGCATTAAATGATTTCAAAAAAGAGTTAGATATAGTTCTTAGGCTAAATGGGTCAGAGCGTATGGGGAGAAAGCGGGAATAGGGTACTGAGCTTGATAATCAGCTATGATCATATCGAATGGTGGAACAGGCTTGAAGGGCTGAATGGCCTATTCCTGTTTGTTTTTTCTGTCCAAATATATGACCAAGAAATAACAGGAGACCATTGAACGTGCTCGGTCTTACAATAATCATATATGATCTCATTTTAATCTTAACTCTTCATTCTTGTATATCCCCAATAGTCTTTCATCCCCTTGGTAACCAAGAATCCATCTACTTCTGCCTGAAACATATTTAAAACTTGTGCATCATTGTCTTTTGAGGAAGGGAATTCCAAAGACGCTCAACCCTCTGAGAGAACAAAAAATGTTTTCTCATCTCTGTTTTAAATGGACACCCTCTGTTTATTTTTAACCTGTGAGCCCATAGTTCTACATTCTACCATAAGAGGAAAAAACCTTTCAACATTCACCCAGTCAAGTTCCCTCAGGATAAGTTTCAATTCAGTCACCTGTAAATCTTCTAAACTCTAGAGGATACATGCCTAGTCTGTCCAATCTTTCAGCGTAAGACAATTCACTTATTCCAGCTATTAATCTCTGAACTGCTTCCAATGCCTTAACATCGTTCTGTAAGTATGGTGATCAGTTCTGGACACAGTATTCCAGATGCTGTTTGCAGTGTCAAGCTGAGCAAAAGTTGAACCCTCTAATGGGAATTCTGCACTGCTCTCCCTGTGTTCAGGACATACTACTGCTCAATTCTGATGTGCATCTCAACAGTATGATGCTGGCCTTTTGAGGTATGTGTAACTCTACGATAGACGTTGCACAGGGGTCATGTAACAATGCATTATCAAAGGACTGGTCCTTACTTTTCCTTTATTCTTGTAGGGGATGTGAGCCCCTACAAAGCCATGCCTTTGAACTAGGTGGCTCTTTCAGAGGCTAGTTAAGAGCCATGGTGATGTAGATCAGACAAGGGTGGATGGCAGATTATTCCCTAAAGGATGTTAGTGAACCACATGTGTTTTTAATCAAAAAAAAAATTAACGATTGCTTCATGGTCACCATTTCTGAGGCTAGCTTCCGATTTTAATAAGTGAATCTAAATTCCACCAGTTGTTGATTTGAATCAATATCTCCAAAGAATTAGGCTGCGGCACTGGATGGCAATGCCAATGATATTGCCACTTTACCACCTCGCGTATATTGCAATCTCATTTCCTCATCTGATTCACAAGCACTATCAATGAACCTATAGGAGTTAGCTACATGAGTTACTGTTGACTGGAGGTGAATTAGGATTACATGTTAACATAGTGCATGTAAGAGGGTTTTTTTAATTATTCAGGGGACGTGGGTATTACTGGCTGGGCCAGCATTTAGTGTCCACCTCTAGAAGACAGTTAGAAGATGATAATGATCTCCCTTCTTGAACAGTGTAGTCAATTTGGTATAGGTATACCCACAATGCTGTAAGAAGGATTCCCATGACTTTGACCCAGTGAAAGGGAAGTGGAATGCCTGGATGGTGAGTGGCTTGAAAAGGAATTTGCAAATGGTGGTATTCCCATGTTCCTGCTGTCTTTGTCATTCCTGATGATAGTGGTCATGGGTTTGGAAAGTGCTGAAGATCCTTAGTGAATTTCTGTAGTGCATCTTGTTGATAGTACATACTGGTGTCACTCAGTAGTGGAGAGACTGAGTGCTTGTGGATTTGGCGCAAATCAAAGCGGGCTGCTTTGTCCTGAATCCTATCAAGCCTCTTGAACATTGTTGGAGCTGCACCTTTCCAGCAGATGGAGAGTATTCCATCACACTCCTGATTTGTAGCTTGTTGGTGGCAGTCAGGTTTTTAGAGAGACAGGACCTGGATCACACCCTTCAGGATTCCAAGCTTCTGACCTGTTTATTTATAAAACTAGTCCAGTCCAGTTTTAAATCAATTGTAATCTGCAGGATGTTGCGAATGGAGAATGGAGATATGGTGACACTGTTAACGTCAAGGTGAGTTGTTTACATTCTTTCGTGGTGGCCATTGCATGGAACTTGGGTAGACTACATGTTCTTTGCCACCAATCAATCCAAGTCTAAATGTTGCCTAGTTCCTGCTGCATGCGGGGATGAACTGCTTCAGCATCTGAGGAGTCACAAATGTTGCAATGATGAACATTGTGCAATCATCAGTGAATTTCCTCACTTCTGACTTATGATGGCAAGAAGGTGAGGGAAGATGAAGCAACTGAAGATGGTTAGGCCAAGGACATGGGACTTGAGGAATTCCTGCAGAGATGTCCTGGAGCTGGGATGATCTGGTGACTTTGATTCAACTTGGGTAACAGTTCAGTGCCAATGGTAGTATCACATCCAATGCTGCCACCAAATGTCTGACCTGTGCTGCTGCCACCCTGCCAATCTCCAGGACATGATCCTCCATTGTGGTCTAGTTTGCCACAGCTCCACCCCTGGCCCCCTGACTTTCCCTGGCTTTCTTTCTTTCACAATGGAAAATAAAACAGAGTTAGGAGTTTGATTAGTTATCTGATTGGTGAGGATCATCGGTGAATATTTGAGTAAGATGAGGATGGAAGGTATGGAGAAGGTAAGCTTGAGTGTATCTATTAAGTAAGTTATCTATTGAGTTGGAAATATCAAGAGAGGTTTGGAGTGAAAGGAATGTTTGTGGCAGGGTGTGTTTGTCAGAGGAGAGCTGTGTAGCACGATGCTAAGAGAGTAATGGCTGCCAGTCAACAGTTGCAGGACACTCATCTTTCTCCATCTCATGACAGTGTTGAACATTTTATAGAACAGGAGCCAGGCCTTTGGTGTTGTTCTTCAATGCCATACTCAGATTCTTGGGCAAAGGAAGCCCTTCAAACAAACTCAATACGAACAGATGGGCATGTAGCCAATTCCAACTGTATCATCTCAAGAACCTGAATGCAGTGTCAAAAGATGTTCAGTGACCTCAGATGACTACTCAGTCAGTGAATGCAGCTTGAAATGCAATATGTTCTTAACTTTCCCTACACTTTAACAGTGACTTCACCTCAAAGTATCCCATTGGCTATAATGCATTTTGAGGTGATGGGTGGTTTTAAGCAGTGATATGTAGATGCAATCTTCTTTTTCTCCTTTTGACTGCAGCATTAGTGACACATAATGCTCAGTACAGATCAGCCCTGTCATCGTTCTTACCTTCATCAATCAGGACTCAATTAACAAATTAATAATTAAACACAAACATAACACACTTGGCCTCATCTATTCATACTTTATACCATTGCAGCCAATGTCACCTGTGTCAGATACAGCACCCGAACACATTGCATCAAAACGTCTAAGACACTGGCACCTCTCTTGCAAAAGAAAGTGGTACATAACTAATAGGTTTTCTTCATTCATTGGATATGGGTGTCTCTGGCATTTATTGCCCATCCTTAGTTGCCCTCAAGAAGGTAGTGGTGAACTCCTTGCTTGAACTGCTGTAGTCCATTTACTGTTGGTAGACCCACAATGGGGTTGAGAAACTTATCAGCCTTAATTAAATGGCAGACTCGATGGGCTGGATAGCCTAATTTCTGCTCCTATGTTGTATGGTCTTATGGTCTTACAATGCCTTAGAGACGAAATTCAAGGAATTTGATACAGTGACATTGAAGGAATGCTAACTTATTTCCAAGCTTGGATGGTGAGAAGCTTGCAGAGATACTTGCAGGGAGTGGTGTTCTCTGTATCTGCAACTCATATCCTTCGAAATGATAATGGTATAGGTATAGATGCTGCTGTCTAAGGAGCCTTGGAAACTTTCTGCACATCTTAGAGATGGTAAACACTGCTGCTACTGAGAATTAGTGGTGAAGCAATTGGATGTTTGTGGATATCATGCCAATCAAGTGGATTGCTTTGTTCTGGATGGTGTGAAGCTTCTTAAGTATCGTTAGAACTGCACTAATCTGAGAAAGTTGATAGTATTCCAGCACACCCCTGACGTGCATCTTGTAGATGATGTTAAGGCTTTGAGTTACTCACTACAGGTTTCTGAGCCTCTGATCTGTTCTTGCGGCCACTCTATTTACAAAGCAGCCTAAATTATCGTAACGAGATGGGTGGTGAATATTTTGTTCAGATAACTGATTGCTTGGATAACGAATAACGTTTTTACGGGACCTTGAGATCTTCTTGGGATAATCCAAAATTTGGATAATTGATGTTTGGATAACCGAGGTTGTTCTGTATATGGCTAGTCTGGTCAACGGTAACCAGCAGGATGTTGACAGTGGAGGATTCAGCAATGGCGATACCATTGAATGTCATCAGGGAATGTTTAGATTCTCTTTTGTTGGAGAAGGGATTCATTGCTTGGCACTTATGCACAAATGTGATTTGACACTTGTCACCACACTGGCATTGGGAGCAGTTTGCATGTCTTCATCACAGAGTGATGTCAGTGCTTGACAATGTTGGTATGGTTGTGACTGAGACTATGAGCAATGTCAGGCTGAAAGTATCAAAGTTGATCATTTTTTCTCATCAAATCCTTTTTATACATCCAACCTATCTCTGCATCATATAATATACCTTTGGGGTGGAAGGTGGCTCAGTGGTTAGCACTGCTGCTTCACAGCGCCAGGGACCAGGTTCAATTCAAGCCTTGGGTGAGCATGTGAATTTCCTCCGGGTGCTCTAGTTTCCTCCCACAGTCCAAAAATGTGCAGGCTAGGTGGATTGGCTAAGCTAAATTGCCCATTGTGCCCAGGAATGTGTAAGGTGGGTGGATTAGCCATGGGAAATGCAGGGTTACTGGGATAGGGTGGGGTGGGTGAGTCTGTGAGGATTGCAATTCAGAGGATTGGTATATACTTGTTGGGCCAAATGGCTAGTTTCCAAACTGTAGGGATTATATGAAGCTCTCTTGATTACCAAGTATCTTTCTTGCTTCCTCTCATTCTTGCAACCATAACCTGATTCTTGTGTCTTTCTCATTTCAGAACCCCAAAATGCTACCGACCCAGACAGTGTTGCAAGAGTGTGAAGGAACAAAGAAGAACAGAAAGGTGATGTTGAAACACTTATCATTCAGCATGGAATCTTATCAAGGTCTGAGCAGTGTAGGCTATGGCACGATTTGAGTCAGAATCAGATGAAAGGTCCATTGAGGCCAATGGTATTGCAGAAGCTGAGAAGTTGTTTCACTTAGCTGAGTAGTCTAGAACTCCAAGTCACTGTCACAGAATAATGAGTCAGCTATTTGCAATGAAGAGAAATTTCTTCACTTAAAGGTTTGTAAATCTTCAGTATTCTCTGCCCCAGAGAGTCATGAATGCCTTGTCATTGACTATGTTGAAGTCAGAGGTCAAGTTTGGGGGACTATAGGAATTAAAGGATATAGAGAGAGTGCAGGAGGTTAGTTTGAGGTAGAAGATGAGCCATCCTCTTTATGAGTAGGCTTGAAGAAAGACAAGTCCAGGAGGCTGGAAGAACACAGCAAGCCAGGCAGCATCAGGAGGTGGAGAAGTCAACATTTCAGGTTTAACTCTTCTTCAGGACTGAGGGGTGGGTGTAAGGGCAGCTGCAGATAAAAAGGAGGGGGTAGAGGGAGGATTTTGGGTGGGGAGAGGAGTGGAGTGGGTAAGGTAGGGATAGCTGAATACAAGTAGAGGGTCGATGGGAGGAATGAATCCAGTTGGTAGCTGGAAGGAAGAGTTGGTCAGAGGAATGGAAGGGAGGGGGAGGGGCTGGAAAGGGAGTCAGCAGATGGGAAGGGAGGTTATTTGAAATTGGAGAACTCAAGGTTGAGTCCTCTGGGCTATAGGCTGCCCAGGTGGAATATAAGCTGTTGTTCCTCCAATGTGTGGTCTGATTCAAAGTGGAAATGGAAGAAGCCAAGGATGGTCATGTTGAAAGGGAGTGGGAAGGGGTATTAAAATGGGCGGTAATTTGGAGGTCAGGTTGGCACCTGCGGGTGCAGCTGAGATGCTCAGCAAAATGTGCCCTGAGTTTACGTTTGGTCTCCCCAATGTAGAGAAGACCATAGGTTGGAGGAGAGGCAGGTGAACCTCCGTCTCACCTGGAAGGACTGTTTGGGGTCCTGGATGGAAGGGAGGGAGTTGGTGTGCTGGCAGGATTTGCATCTTTAATGGTTACAGGGGAAAGTACCAAAGGGTTTTGGGGAGGTGGGGTTGGGGGGGAACAACCAAGAATTGGCGAAGGGAATTGTCCTCGTGGAAGGCAGAGAGGGGTGGGAAGGGGAAGATTTTCTTGGGGAGTTGGGTCTAATTGTAGTTGGCGAAAATGTTTCAAGATGATAAGTTGGATGCGGAGACTGGTGGGGTGGTTGGAGAAGACAAGGGGGACCTGTCTTTATTGCGTTTGGAGGAGGTGGGATTTAGAGCAATGGAGCGGGGAATAAGGGAAGTGTGGTGGAGGGCTGTCTGAATGACAGAGGGAGGGGGAGAAGCACGTTGTTCAAAATAGGTGGACATCTGGGATGCTTGGGAGTGGAATGTCTCCTCATCCGATGCAATGGAGGCAGAGGAATTGGGAAAACAGGATGGAGTTCTTGCAGGATACTGAGTAGGAAGGATGTGTAGTCCAGGTAGTTATGGAAGTCTGTGGGTTTATAGTAAACATCCATCTGGAGACTGTCACCTAAGACGGAATCAAAGAGGTCAAGAAAGGAGAAGAAGGTGTCTGAGATAGACCAAGTGAATTTAAGGGCGGGTTGGAAGTTGTGGGCGAAGCCGATGAATTGCTTCAGGATGCAGCGCTGATGCAGTTGTCGATGTAATGGGGGAAGATTTGGGGCACAGTGTCTGTATAGGTACTGAAGAGGGACTGTTTGACATAGCTGACAAAGAGGCAGGCGTAGCTAGGACCCATCCGAATAATATGGCCTGTTCCTTTTCCAATGTTCTTAGGTAAAATAGGAACATTCACTTTGACAAAAAAAAGCCATACTGGACTTCCATTCTCCCTTTTAAACAAATAAGATTGTAATTTAGCCAATTGAATTCCTTCTTTATTAATATCCTTAATCTATCACTAACTGATATATCGTTAAACTCTTAATAGCTGAACCACGTTAACTACACCAGCAGAAGTGTTAAAAGGCTCATTATCAGCTCCATTCAGTTCCCCCGTGCTTGGGGAACAATCCACTTGCAATGTTGCAAGCTTCACATGCCAGCACAGATAAAATCTATGAGTCCTCAAAGGAGATCCTGACATGGGAAAATTAATTGCCTTTCTCTTTACATCCAGATGAGCTTCTCTCCCAGCACAAACAAGGCAGGGCCACAAGGGACCCCAACTAAGATGAGAACTTGATATGATTTAGAAACGCCTCTCCACTTAGACGGAAAGAAATCAGCCACTAACAGCTGGGAATGTGCCAATTATTTTTCTAATATTTAATTATAAAAGGAGCCTTTCTTTTGAATTTCTCTTATTTTCTTCCCTCTGTTTGCTTTCAATCAACAGCTTTCTCCTAACAGAGAATTGAAATTATTCTTCTTGTGCTCTGTAATCTTGTTGTACAAACGTTATGGTCCCTCCTGTTTATATGTACCCTCTGGCATTGTCCAGTCCCTTAAGGCCACTATTGGAAGCTGCTTTCTTCAGTCCTCGTCCTCTGGAATCTATTATCCAAAAAATGCTTTGGCCGCAGCAGAGAACACCTCCTCAGTTTCAATATTTTCTTGCCTTTCCTTTATCATTGCTGTTTGTAGGATCTTACAGTCTGCAAATTGCTTGACAGCGTTTCAACTTTTTGCAACAGTGTCTACAATCAAGGCTGACACACCAGTGAAACACCCAGGAGTACTCAACTGTCAGAGGTGCTACCTTTCAGGTGAGACTTTTAACTCAGGGTCTCTCCTGCCTGCTCTGGTGGAGACGAATAGGAAGTTATTCCTGGTTTACTGCTTAATATTTATACCTCAATCAACACTGCACAAAAAGACCTGGTCTTTATCAGATTGTTGCTTGTGGGAACATGCTGTGCTCTCTTTGACTGATGCATTCCCTACATTGCAACAGCAACTACACTACACTTCACAAAGTATTTCACCAGCTGTATTTTGAGGCATCCAGTAGTTGTACAAAACATGATACAAGCTTAGATTGAGGTGTCTCTTCTTTCAAAAGGGTCACCCATTTAAGGCAGAAATAAAACGTAACTTTTTCTCAAATAAGGTTGTGAGTCTTTGAAACTCTTTCCTAAAGTAGTGATGGAAGCAGAGTTTTTGAATGTTTTGAAGGTGAAGATGAATAGATCCTTGACAAGTAAGGAAGGGGAAGGGTTTTCACAGTTGACAGGAATGTGGATGGTAAAGCAGGGTTGAGGAGCCGAGTGGACGACTCCTATTCCCAATTTACATGTTTCGATATTTGTGTGCTTATTTGATCAACACAAAACTTTTATTTTGTTCCCCTTTCTGCAAATGCTGCCTGACCTGAGGTGTATTTCCAACATTTTCTATTTCGATTTCCTGCATCTACAACATTTTGATTTTGTGCGATAATGTGAATGTTGCAAGTGGTTTAACACCTCCGATAAGGATCAAGAGGGAGGCATTTGGTCAGAACATGCTAAATGTTTCAATAGTGACATCGCACACAGTAATTTGCAGGCATATGCTCTCGGCATCTAATGAAATAGGTTTGTCAAACTATTCATTTTTAATGTTATCCTTGGTACGTTTCAATAAAATGTATTGTCAGTTTAATTAATCACAAGGTAAACTCTCTTTTGCTGATTATAAAGTCAAGCAGCTGGTGAATTTTTCATTACTATGGTCCGTCATGCAGGCGATTCTAGGCCTCTGGAATTTTCATTGGTTGCAGCAGCAGCAAGGTGACAGCTGGTGTATCTGATTAATTAATAGATCAGGACATTAAGCAAATCCCCAGCGAATGAGATCTATTTGCAAACTGTGGGCAGCAATCCGCACTGGGAATGGTTGCTTTTAAAACAAACAGAGGTAGGTGGGTGGGGGTAGGCAGAATGTTCCAAATTAGTGAGACAACTGTGTCAGATACTATTACAGCAAAGGGAGGAAGGGGGTTAATGTTTCAGGTCACTGACCTTTCATTAGAGTCTCTGAATAAAGATCGTTGGGTCTGAAATATTAACCCCTACCTCACTCTCCTCAGAAACTGCCTGACCTGTTGTAATTTCCAGCAGCTTCAGAGTGCTTTTCTTGCATCAATGTTGTTGTATTATGCCAGCATTTTTGTAAAGTGAAGAGTCTGACAAAACCTTATGTCACTTCATTTGATAACTTTCTAGATATTTGCTAATCAACCTGTTCAGAGATGGTATTACACATTTCTGGAACTGATAGGATTTGAACCCGGCCTCCTGGCTTAAAGGTAGGGACATTGTTACTTCACTACAAGAGCCCCCTTGATAACTTCTAATTAAATAGCTAGTAAGTAGCAAGTTATTCAATCCATTAATTTCTTCACCCCTTTGTTCAACTGTATTAAAGTTCCAGGTTATGATTCAGTTTCCATCTTCAACGAGTTGCTCATCTTTCATCACCTGTTTCAAATCTTTCTTCTTTGAATGATTGCTTTTCCATTTAATTAAGTAAAGGAGACGCCAAAATGTATAAGTTTAGTAAAGGAAAAATGGATTTCTCTGGTAGCACAGTAGTAAATGTTTCATTAAAAGTGGAACAGAATCCTTCAGAACAGGAAGATCAAGCTCAGTCATTGCCTGAGTGCAGCTTCACTGATCTCAAATGGGTGGCAGTTAGTTAAACTCTAATTGGGCTCAGCTTCTCAGGATGGAGAGTGAACTAAATCCTGTCAGATAATTCATCACTATCCAAAGATTCCCTGCTGAAAAATGGACTTCTGTTGATCTCAGCCTGTTAATGCCATATGTTCAGTTATCAGCCCGGCAATGACAGACTAGTCTGTTTAACTTCAATGGTGAGGAACTTCTTCAACAGGTAATCAGGATAGAATTGACAGTCACATGGAAAATGTGGTTAATGAGGCAAATCCAGCATAGATTTCTTGAGGAAAAATTGTGTTTAACTAACTTGTTGAAGACTTTGAAGAGGTAGCAGATAGAGTTGAAGACCGTAACGATGTGGTGTACATGAACGCCCAAAAGGCGTCCAATAAACAGACTCATGAGAAAAGCTGTAGCTCATGGAATAAATATGACAACAGCAACACAAATACAAACTTGGCTGAGGGGTAGGAAACAGAGGGTATGGTTAATGGTTACTTTTTGATTGAAGGAAGGTCTATGGTGGAGTTCACCAGGGGTTGGTTTTGAGACCTTGTTTTTCATGTCCTGTATTAGTGATTGCGATCTTGGTCAGCAGATGACAATTTCCAAATTTGAGAATATTTCAAAACTTGAAAGCATTTTAAATTGTGAGAAGGATGGTGTTTAGAAATTCTAAAGAATGTTGACATGTTTCATGATCATTTGTAGAATAGGCTAAGGTGTCTGGCCCCTTTGGGGACAGTATTGTAGGCGGGCTAGTGGAATGGGCAGAAGTTGAATGCAGGTGAATGCAGGTTTGGGTTGATTTATTTTGAAAGAACATGGGAGATTGCAGCATTCATGTCCTGGATAGACTCCTCCACTGTCTATGCCAGAGCGTGGATAACAACTGGGAGCTCTGTCAGAGCATTGCCCACTCACACTGAGCTCTTAACATTAGCCACCAGAACTGATAATGTAGAAGAGCCATAGCAAAATGTTAACTCTGTCTCTCTCTCTCTCCACAGATCCTGCCAGACCTGCTGAGTTTCCTCAGAACTTTGTGTTTTTTTTACTTCAGATCTTCAGTATCTGCAGCACTTTATTTTTATCATAAGCCTGAAGGTCAACATTGGCCTGACTCCCCAAACATCTTTGGCTGTCAGGGAGTCCGACTGTCACAGCCTCCTGCAGCTGATGAGGCACACATGCAGGGCTTTCAATAAGTCATGGCCCTGACTCGAAGTGCCCACAGATATGAACGTGTTTGCACTGGTGGAGGGTTTCGGGAATGATATGCCATTACACCTGCTCAGGTGCCTTCCTCCTGCTCAAAGGCAGCAGTTCTCTGTTCTTCTGTTTGACCTGCATGAACAAACAGAAGGATAACTGGATTTTTATCTTTTGTCTTGAATCAGACCAGTGCACATACAAAGGAGAACACTAGAATGTTGGAGGCTTCTTTGTGCCTGGCCATGAGTCTATTCTGTCTCTTGGGACTGCACTCCTGCCTCATTGTCTGAAACATTGTGTTCACCGTGTTAGCTCAAACACTTCCTCTTCCATTGACATTAGGATCTTTAGAAATGGGACCCAGCTTCTGGTCTCGGCCCTTTCTCTGCTATTGAAGGTTTTCTTCTCTTACAGGAGCAAGAAAGAGGAATGTATGGAGCAAAATACCACGAATGCTGCCACCCCAACTGTTGATTTTAGTAACTGTTGAATGGGACCACTCTGTGACCTTGAGGGGTGTCACTAGCACATCTTAATAAAACCATTTCCTTTCCTTCCATAGGAGATGCTATAGCTTCACCCTGTCACCACTAACATGGTAATCTCCTCCTCCTCAGCAGCCTTCTCCCTTCTCCATTTGTGCACTCACAAGAAAATTGACCATGCAACTGTCACTCAGTCTTCACTCACGCACACCTCCAACCGTTAAGTCATCACTATTAACTGTCCAGTCAGTGCAAAACTTCAGTGAGATCAGAGATTAATTTAGGAACGCCAATGTCATTCATTTTCGCCCATGCCTTGAATTGGACAGAATACTCCAGTTGAGACTGGATCAGGGTCTTATAAAGTTTTGCAATAACATCCTCATTTTTAACTCTCAGTTTCTCTCTGTAAAGCCCAGATGACCCCGTATGCCTTATTAGCCATGTTCAATGATTTGTGTATTGAATGTTGTTCTCATTTGTTCCCATTCTCCCATTTAGAACTGTCCACACCCTCTGCTACTGTCTCTTCTCATTCTTCCTATCAAACTAAAATATAATTTCACTCCATTGAACTGCACCTGTCATGTGCTCATCCATTCCATTAGCCTGTCCATGACCTCTTGAACTCTAACACCATTTTCTCAAGTTGATAATACACTATCTGCAAGCTTTGTGTCATTTGCAGTTTTGAAATTGTGCACTGTGCACCCAAGTCTATGTCACTAATGCAAATGAAGGAAAGCAGAAGTCATGCTTTGCCCTGGAAAAGCCCATTGTACACCTTTGTCCAGTTTCAAAAAGCACCTCTTCCCTACTATTCCCTATTAGCTGTCACTCAGAAGGTCAGCTGATGAAACTAGTTTGGCAACTTGGGTTGAAAGGTAATTTAATGTAGATGCAGAGGATGATATTTAAAAGCATATTTCAAAATATACAGAATCTTACAACGATGAAAAAAATGTTCAACAAACGAACCAACCACCCCTAATTAATTAGAAAGTTTAAAGATAGTATCAAACATAAAAGAAAAAAATATATAATTGTGCAAAGACAAGTGGCAGATCAGAAGATTGGACAGTATATTAAAATAAGCAAAAATAATTAAAAATAAGGAGGAAAAAAAGCATATATGAGAAGGGTAGCTTAGCAATTTTAAAAAGAGGTAATAAGAGTTTACATAAATATTTTAGAAAAAAAAGTTAAAAGTGAACATTGATCCAATAGAAAATAAGTATGGAGATTAGCTGAACAGTTCTTTTGAATAGGTATTTTGCATCAGTTTTCTCTCTAGAGGATACAAGTAACATCCCAGAAGCAGCTATTAATCAGGGACTGGAAAGGAGGGAGGAACTCAGGCAAATTACTGTCACCAGAAAGTGATAATGGCTGAACTGTTGGAACTGCAAGTTGATAACTGTCTGGGTCTTGGAATAGTATGCTGCTACAGCAAGTAATTAGGAAAGCTAATAGAATCATCTAATTTATCACAAGAGGATGAATGCAAAATTCCTGCTGCAGTCATAAAGGGGATTGGTGAAATCACATCTGGAATATTTTGTGCAGCACTGATTGACGGTTATAATCAGATCAACCATGTTTCTGCTCTTTGTCTCTGTGTTTAGTTGCTCAGTCAGTTTTGTATCTGTGCTGCCATTGTCCTTTTCATTTAACTTTGCTGACAAAGCTGATATTTATCAAGTGGCTTTTGGAAGTCGGAAACACCACGTTAACTGCATTATCCTCCAATAAATTTCATGAAAAACAAGTTGTGTTTAAGAAATCCAAATTGGCTTTTCTTATTACTTCATATTTGTACAGATACTTGTTAATGTTCTGGATTATCTCTTTTAAACATTCACTTCAGGACTGTGGTTAAACTAACTGGCCTTTAATTTCTGGGTTTATCCTTACATCCTTATTGAACAAGTTTGTAACTTCTGTAATTTTCCAATAGTATTGTGCCACCTTTGTACTAAGAAGGTATGGAAGATTATATGAGTGTTTCCAAAATTTCTTCTCTCATTTCCCTCAGTATTCTCGGATTCATCTGGTCTGGTCCTGGTGAAATTTCAGTTTTAAGGCAACTTTTCTAATATCTCTCTATCAGTTTTTAGCCTATCCTTTCAACTATTCCTCTTTCACTATTGGCTATATTTTCCCATATTTCAGCTAGCCCCATTAATAATGCATCCTGTCTGGATGATATCACAACTGTGCCATTGTGCACACAACAGAGGTGGCAGCACCCGTCAGTGCCAGGTTCGCACCTTTGGGCACTATATGTTAATCCCAGCCAAGCACCATTTCAAAAACTACAAGGAACTGCTCTGACTCTGTTGCTAAGCAGTTCTAAACATCGTGGTCCTGTTGGATGGAGTGGTATCCTCCTGCTCCAGTACTGCCAGAAGGGACCATAATACTAGGAATTGCCAGCCTGGTCTGAAACACCCACCCAGGTCAGTGCAGTATCAATTTTTTTTATTTCAAAAATATACTTTATTCATAAAATGATTTGATGGTCTGTACAGTTGGTCATGCCATACATACGTAAACATTTGCATACAGAGATCAGAATTTATCATTTGTATATACAGGTCTGTACATTTATCAATCATATATCACATGTTTAGCTGAGGTGCCAGCGGAGCCCAAATGACTGGGTGGGCCCCCTGTTCTTCTTAGGCAGGCAGATGTTACACAGTGGTCTTTCCCCACCACGCCTTGGCGGCAGCTGCCCCAAGCTTCAGCGCATCCCTCAACATGTAGTCCTGGACCTTGGAATGTGCCAGTCTGCAACACTCAGTCAGGGTCAACTCCTTCAGCTGGAAGATCAACAGGTTTCAGACCGCCCAGAGAGCGTCCTTCACCGAGTTGATGATCCTCCAGACATGGGGAACAGACTGTAGAGCACGGAATCCCATGTCACGGCACTGCTCGGGATGAACCTTGATGAACACCGCTGCATTCCTCTCCAGACTTCTGCGTAGGCACATTCCAGAAGGAGGTGTGTGACAGTCTCCACACCCCCCTTCCCGCCCCCGGCAGCTGCTTTGAGGGCAGCGTGCGGTGCGGCTGAGAGTCTGGCCGTGCATAAAGGACCTCACAGGCACAGCCCTTCTCACCACCAGCCAAGCCATGTCTTGGTGCTTGTTGGAAAGTTCTGGCGACAAGGTATTCTGCCAAATGGCTTTGACAGTCTGCTCAGGGAACCGCTCTACAGGATCCGCCCTCTCCTTTTCCCGAAAGGTCTCAAGGACACTACGTGCTGACCACTTCCTGATGGACTTGTGGTCAAAGGTGTTTTTCATCATAAACTTCTCCACGAAGGACAGGTGATACGGAACGGTCCAACTACTCGGAGTGTTCTGCAGCAGCGGGGCCAGGCCCATCCTTCGCAACACTGGGTACAGGTAGAACCTCAGTACGTAGTGACACTTGGTGTTTGCGTACTGGGAATCCACGCACAGCTTGATGCAGCCATACGCAAAGGTGGCCATCAGGGTGAGGGTGGCATTGGGCGTATTTTTTCCCCCGTTGCCCAGATACCTGCAAGGCTGCAAGAATATTGACAACCTGCGTTCCACAAAAGTAAGGGCCACCATTTTCTCTCTGCCACCTCACACTCACTGTAACTCTGTTACTACACCCAGCTCCCACTCAGGTTCATGGTTTACCTTTCACATAAGGATGGAGCTACATATAACGTTAAGCGATAGACAAGTACAGTATGTAATTCTGACCACATCACTAAGGGAAGGATGAGATTGCACTAAAGTGGATGCAGAAGAGTTTCACCAGGATGTTGCTTGAGCTGGAGAGATTCAGCAATGAAGAGAAGCTAGATTGGTTGTGGTTGTTTTCCTTAGAGCAGAGAAGACTAAAGGAGACCTGACTGAGGTGTACAAAGTTGTGAATAGCACAGACATAGCATAAAATAGCATAGTAAATGGGGAGAAACCTTTCCCCTTAGCACAGGGGTCAATAAACAGGGGGCACAGTTTTAAGGTGAGGAGCATGAGGTTTGGAGGGGATTTAGGGAAAATATATTCAACCAGAAAGTTGTGGGTTCTGGAATTCACTCTCTAAAAGTTCAGGAAAGGCAGGAACCCTTAAGATACTTAGATCAGAACCTGAAAGACCATGGCATACAAGGCTATAAGCAAAGTACTGGAAAATGGAATTAGAATGGAGAGATGCTTGATGACTGGCATGGTCTAATCACAAATATCCATGAGGTTGACCATCCAATGCTTCAAGGTAAACATTGTCCACCACAGGAAACATGCTGTCCACCTCAGCTGCAGCACTGAGACTGCCTCTGGACATAGAGTCACAGAATTGTACAACACGGAAACAGACCCTTCATTTCAACTCGCTCATGCTGACCAGGAATCTAAATTAATCTAGTCCCATTTGCCAGCATTTGGCCCATATCCCTCTGAACCATTCCTATTCATGTATCCACTCAGGTCCTTTTAAATGTTGTAATTGTACCAGTCTCCATCACTTCATCTGGTAACTTGTTCCACATATGCACTACCCTCTGCATGAAAATGTTGCTCTTTAGGTACCTTTTAAATCTTTCCCCTCTCACCTTAAGCCGAAACCCTCGTGTTTTGGACTCCCCTAATCTGGGAAAAAGACCTTGGCTAATCAGCCCATCCATACCCCTCATGAGAAGGAGACCAATAAACGTACGGAGTGCGTTTCAACTTCCAAAGTGGAATCCACTTAGACCATTTCTCTGCTCTACTTCTGGAACCTACAAGCTTATTTTCATCAAATGCCACTCCAGTTTCCTTTCAAAGGCATTGAAAATCTCTGCTCAAACCACCTTCATAGACCATAGGTTCTAGATCATTACCTGTTGCTGCTTAAAATAGTCCTTCCTTACATACACCCTGAAAATCTAACCCAAAGCCTTAAACCCATGTCTTTGTACAAGTTGTTAATGGGAAGAGCTTTTCTTTATCTACCTATGTAAACCCATCATAACTTTCTATCCCCCTATCAAGCCTTCTCCCAATTTCCTTGGCTCTTAGGAGCTCACCATCTCCTCCAACTTAACTTTGTAGCTAAAGTTCCTTATCCCTGAACCATTCAGGTAAACTGCCTCTGCTTTGTCTAAAAACGCTCACATCCTTCCTAATGTGGTGATCATAAGTGGATGAGATTGTTATCTTTTCAGAGTATTATAAAGGGTCAGCATGATTTCTCTGATTTTGTACTCAATAACTCTATTTTGAAGCTCAACATTACATATGCTTTGCTAATTACTCACTCAACATATCCATATCACCTTCAAAGATCTAAGCACAGTTACTCTGCAATTCTCAGCACTGCATTCTCTCAAAATTCATTACTTCATACTTCATACGACATTCTGTCTGGCACATGTCTGCTATCCATGTCCTGTTGTAATCATTCAATGTCATCCTTACTATGCACCACACCTCCAACTTCAGTACCAACAAATTCTGAAATTTTATTCTATTGTAGCATCCATGTCATGTAGATGGTCTTTTATTAAAATATGGGTGGCTTATGCTGACCTTTGGAATATATTCCTGTCCATTGGCCTCCAGTTCCTGTCCATTGGCCTCCAGTCTGAAAAGCTACAATTCACAATTATGTGATCTTCTCTGTCCTTGAGCAATTTCTTATCCAAGGGGACATTAACAGTCCTGTTCCATGAGCCTTAGTTTTGTTTTATGTGGTACTTTAGTAACACTTCCTTAAAATCCATACAAATAACATCCACTTCATCAAGAAGATTCAATTAGATTTTTTAACCACAAATCATCTCTTTATAAATCTATGCTCTCCTTTATTAAAACAAACCTCTCCAAATGTCTGTTCATTTCTTTCATTGATTTAATTTTGAAAAACAGGAAAAACAATGTGTACAGATACTTATCATTTTCAGGTAATTCTCAAGCTGCTGGTAATATTTTAAAAAAAGAAATTCAGCTTAAGTAGGTCAACTGAAGTATGGATCCTGTCTTTTTAAGAACCTGGTAAATTGTAATTCACCAAAACAATGTCTGAAGTTGATTAATTCTAGGAAGTGAGCTCTCATTACATTATAAATCCTTAGAGGCTTGAATCCCAAAAGACTCTCAATACTAACTCCCCTCCCTTGTTGTAATATTGAGAATAAGGGACAACAGATGCTAAATTAGGCCAGTTGTTTTTAAAATTGTCTTTATCGGAGGCTAGAAAAAGCCCTCGTATTTCATGAAACTCCTCTAATTATGAAGTCGCTAGAAGTAGAACTACATAGACATGATCTTTCTTCATGTAGCAGTTCTACATTCCTGGTGGAGTTTCAAGATATTGATTCAATAGAGTTACATTTATGATTACTCAGTAGCTGAAGGCATTGCTGTTATTGAGCTACGTACAAGCACTACATCCACAGACATTCACTCCCTCCACTACTGACTCTCAGTAATAGCAGTTTGCACTACATTGCACTGCAAAATTCACCAAAGATCCTTAGACAGCACCTTCCAAACCCATAATCATTACCATATAGAAGGACAAGGGCAGCAGATACATGGGAATACACCACCTGCAAGTTCTCCCCTCAGCCATCCAGCAACCTAATGTGGCAATGCATCACTGTCCCTTCACTGTGATAGGTTCAAAATCTTGGAGCACTCTCCCCAGCAACATTGTGGATGTGCACATCAAATGGACTGCAGTAATTAAAGGCAACAGCTTACCACCACTTTTACAAGGATGTACAGGAAAGTGCAACAAAGGCTGGACCAGCCAGAGATGCACCAATTCCATGAAAGAACAAAAACGTCACAGACATTAAAAGTCTCAAGCTTGATTCCTGGACTATGATGAAGTTGATTGAACTTTGTTGAATAGCAGTTGAGGACATTGCAATTGGTCTCAGTGCAATTTGATATTGTGCTCTCAATTCTCACCATGTAACTTTTACAGAGGTCAGGTTGCATTTTCACCTTTAAGGCAGTTACTGGGCATCGGGAAAATGCATTAGGAGAAATGCCTACCAGGTTGGGGAAGTGTTTTGGGAAGCACAGCAAGGCTGGATTACATTTATTTTAATGCAAGGAATCTTGCACTTAAGGCAGATGAATTAAGGTTGTTCAACGACAAGACACAGAAGCAGAATTAGACAGCCCAGGGCACGATCCACAGATGCTAGCTACATAAAACCCTTGTCAACTGACAGTGTCATCCAACATCTGTCAACATCTCCCTTGACGGGTGGTTACTGAAATGATGTTTCCCCGTGAGACCGAGACTAGAACTGTTGCTTTAGATTAAAATTAAGGTTCTTCCATGTAAGATGGATTTGAGATCTCTCAGATGAATTTTAGGTTTGGTTTCCTCCTGAGAGCAATGAAGGTGAAATAATTAAATAGTTTTTAAGGCAGAGGTGCATAGATTGTTGACTAAGAAGGGAGTCAAATGTTATCAGAGGTGGACAGGAATGTAGAGTTGAGTCCATAATCTAATCAGCCTTGATCTTATTGAAGATTGAAGTAGGCTGAACAGGCCAAATGGCCTACTCCTGCTCCAAATCCGAATGCCCCACATGTAAGAGATTTATTTGAAGCAAATATAGAACTTTGAATCCTTTCATAGGAAACAATTTGGCTGGTGGTGCCTCTTTGAAAGAGCTTTTGAATTAACCTCACCCTTCTGTAATGACCCCGTGGTCCTGAAAGCTTTTCCGTTTCAAGTATATATAAAATTCCCTGTTGGATCAACTTTCACATTTCTTTCAGGCAGTGCATTCCAAATACTAATAACTTGTTGCTCAAAAGAAAACTCCTCCCATCCTATTGGTACTTTTGTCAGTTACCTTCGATCTGAAATCTCTCGTTAGCAATCCATCCACCAGTGAAAATCATCAATATCTTCATATAACTGAGTGCCTCCATTAACCCTCCACCTGCCCTTTAGTCTTTTCTGATCTACTTAGGATAATCCCAACTTCACATTTCTCTCATGTAATTAAATATTTGGCCCATTGTATCATTCTAGTAAATTTCCCAAGGCCTTGATATCCTTCCTGAATTATACCCATTTCACCAGCTAAGTTATCAATGATGACAAATAGCATGAGAAAACATAATTCCAGAATATTACATTGTGCACTATTTTTGGGATTCTGCACATACACTTATCACACTGCAGAATAATCTATGCCATTATTGTTGTATATTATTAATTTGTAAATTCAATTAAATGCATTATATTTTCTGTCTTTTGAAATACCAAATGCAATGATAGAGATCATTTATAACTTCCAGCAAACAACACCCTGTTGGATCCTGGATTAAGTTTTGTGGCTCATTTTTCAGTGCAAAGGGTGCTATATAAATGAAGTTGTTAATTGATTGACCTGGGTTACGTAAGTTTTCCGAGGCAGAAAACAAATATTCAGATTAATTTCAAATTATACAGGATAAATTTCACAAATGGAACATTGGTTCAGTTGGAAAATAATATTGTAAATAGATACAAGATACATCGTGAAATAACAGTTAAGTGATGGCAAACTTAGCTTTTAACAGCTGATAGGCAACAAGTGACAGTGCAGACATGGAGAGTTTCACAGTGTCAAGGTACTAGAGAGAAGTATTGTGGATCTAATTTTGTAAAGTATCAAACCAATAATCGCAAGATTCTCTCTTCATGTGTTGATTCCTATAATTGTTGAATTAAATGCGATTTTTAAACTTTAATAGTTCACCTGTATTAATTGTGTATACTAAGGGTCCTGTCCACAGAAGGAGGTCAGAGTGTAGTTAACATTTCAAGAGTTGGATTAACATCATTAATCCACCTCCATGGATTTAATGCTAGTTTTAAGAGAGGCAGCCTGGAGGCAAGTGGCTAACCTGCTCTCCAAAGAAAAATCTGCCATATAGACATGCTAATCATGATTTGTACCTCAAATTGAACACGTTTTCTAGGTTTCACTGCTGTGTACAGGGCTTCTAAGTGTTCGGGAAATCAGGTAACTGAAGGGTGATAAGGGTCAAATCCATCAAGATAAATGCCTTTACAGCACTTGCTTATGGGTCACCCAAGAATATACAAGAAATAGCGCAAGGTGTAGATCAGATGCTCCATCAAGCTTGTTCTGCCATTCAATACAATCAGGACTGATCTTCACTTTCCTGCCAGTCTCCATATCTCTAATATTTTCAACAATGGAGCATCCATTGTAGGCTTGATAATCCCAAATGTTCATTACTCTTTGAGTGAAATAATTTCTCCTGATCTCAGTTCTAAATGATTGGCCAACTTCCTCACACAACCTTCTTGTCTACTAAGTGCTGTGGGAATCTTAATGTCCTGAAAGGCTTTTAATAGAACTGTTTCTTTCGCTGTATGAGTGAAAAGAACTCAAGCTCTATTTTAGCACTTCCACATTACAGAAGCTCTGTGATCTTGCTGGAATTTAATTAACTCCTTTATTTTCTACCCTTTATATCAATCCTTGATAGATCAGGGCACTCAAAACGTGGTGAAATTTGTGTTAGACAGTAACACAATGTGGGCAATAGCAAATTTGCAACACTTTGTACTCCACATAGCTGTCTTTAAGCAGGGTATCAAACAGGTTCCTGGTTTGTATTCAGTCTCTTTGTTATCCAAGGTGAATTTCATACCCTTATATTTTAATTTTGGTTGAAATACTCACATCCCATAAACAAACTAAAAGAAATAAATTATTTGAATGGGTTAATGTCATCTAATTGCTTTGGCCTTCTTTTTGCTCTCTTTTAAGAAAACATGGCTGCATCAATTTGTCCTGTTTTTCTTAAAAATGTTGACATCAGTAAGTACATTCAAATCTGGCACAAGATATGCTGACGAATAAAATCTTTTTGTTGCATTTGCTTACTACATTGGCTTCTAGTCAACCAACATCTTGATTTTAAAATACATGTTCTTGTTTTCAAGTCAAGCCTCAAAGATTGACCCCTGCCTTTCTCTTTGATCTCCTCCCAACTACA
This sequence comes from Chiloscyllium punctatum, assembly GCF_047496795.1. Taxonomy (NCBI): domain Eukaryota; kingdom Metazoa; phylum Chordata; class Chondrichthyes; order Orectolobiformes; family Hemiscylliidae; genus Chiloscyllium; species Chiloscyllium punctatum. The sequence goes on from NC_092743.1 coordinate 33,598,745, forward strand.
TGACCAGAGAGGTAGCTTCATTCTTCCCATTCTGGACTCTTGTGCACTCACAATTATATCTGTTCCACCGTTGGTGGCCATGCCTGTGGTTGCTTATGACCCAAGCTCAGGAGTTCACTCCCTATACCTCTTTGTCTTCTTGCTTCACTTTGCTCTTTTAAGACATTAGACCTTTGATATCCCTTGAAGGTCCTTCCCTCCATCAGGTGAAAGTGAAGACTGCAGATGCTGGAGATTAGAGTCATGAGTGTGGTGCTGGAAAAGCACAGCAGGTCAGGTAGCATCCAAGGAGCAGGAAAATCAACATTTCAGGCAAAAGCCCTTTCTGATGAAGGGAGTTTACTCAAAACGTCGATTCTCCAGCTCCTTGGATGCTGCCTGACCAGCTGTAATTTTCCAGCACCACAGCTCCTTTCCATCAGCTAAACCATTTTTCAGAATCAAAGAAGAATTGTCATACTGGACTTGAAACATTAACTCTCTTTCTCTCTTCACAGGCGCTGTCAGACCCGTTGAGTTTTTATAGCATTTTCTGTTTTTATTTCAGATTTCCAGCATCCACATTATTTTGCTTTTATCTTTTAAATGTATGTCAGTGTTGTATTTTGTTTCAAAAATACTGTTGTGAACCGCATCTCGGGCCATTTTACAATGTTAAAGGTGTGTTATGAATGTAAGTGTTTGTCATGGCTAATGTTTAACCAAGTCTTTCACACAACCAGTGTGTTCAAACGGTTCTTCTACAGAAAATGCAACACAATTATTTCGCTCTTCCTCTGAACAGAGTTAAAAATTACACAACCCTAGGTTATAGTCCAACAGGTTTGTTTGGAAGTACAAGCTTTCGGAGCATTGCTCCTTCATAGGGACACAGAGACTGAACTCTATACATTTTAAAGATAGTAAGATCACGAGGTTGTCAAGAAACATGAGCAGGAGTAGCTCATATGGTAGCCATGGCTTGCTCCATCACTCAATAAGATCATAGCTGATATGAATTATGATAATGGCCTCAGATTGAAAATGTGTGTAGTTCAGCCTTGAATCTATTCAGTAACACAGCCTCCATTGTTCTGTGGGGGAAAAGAACTCCAAAGTGAATGACCCTCTGAGAGAAGAAATTTCACCTCATCTCTATCTTAATATGAGAGACTCCGTATTTTGAAACTGTTCTCCTAGTTGTAGATTCCTCCATGAGGAGAAACGCTTTCTAATATCTGTTCTGTCAAGACTCTTCAAAATCTTGTATATCTATCTCAGTAAGATCATCTTTAAATCTTCTAAACTCCAATGAATATAGGCCTAAATTCTTCAACCTTTTATCATAAATCAACTGGTTTACCCCAGGAATTAGTCAGCTCTACTACTCCTTAAGTAAGGAGACCAAAATTATTCACAAGTATGGTCTCATTAATGCCCTGTATGGTTGTAGCATCACATCCCGACATTTATACTCCATTGCCTTCGAAATAAAGGTCAACATTCCATTTGCCTGCTGTATCTGCATGTTAATATGTTTGGGATTCATGTTCAAAAATGCCCAGATCCCTCTGCACTTCTGCATTTTAGAGCCTCAATCCCCCTCAACGATATTCTGCTGTTCTAAACTTCCTGCTCAGGTGGACAACTTAATTTTTACCTATATTTATACTCCATCTGCCAAATACTTGCCCATTTACTTACCAAGCCTGCAATGCATCAAATGTCATCAGAGTATCCACTGAATTTTCTTATTAATAATCATGCTGTTTTCTCAAAGTCATTTTAAGACATTTACTACCTTTAATTAAGCCATGATCTTCAAGATATCAATTTTTTCAATCTTAAATCTTTAGAAAGTGATCAAATATCTATAGGGTCAAATTTAAATGCTCTCTAATTTATGCATCGGAGGGCTTAAGACTAGACTAAGCCAACATTATCCCTGCCAGCGACTTTACAGCTTTATTGACTTTGAAGAATACTAAGGCTTTTGCTGCAAAGAAACAGAGGCTAGTTTGCTCTAAATGTCACACACTGATGACATCACTGTATACATTCTAGTGAATAGCTGAGCCAAAAAGCTGCTTCTTAAATGTTAATGGGATAGATTCTGTTCAGTTCAGGTACAATTCCCAAAGCACATGTTTGTGGAGAGGATGGAACAGAAGAATTTGATGTTGATTGACTAAATTATTGACAGCTACCTTACAATCAACACATCTATTGCAAGACTGTTCTACATGTAAACTGTTTATGTCATTAAATATTTACTTCATCACCATTAATGCATTTAACCTTTGGCAGTATTCTATTGCTTTGGGATTGTGGAGGTCTCCAACCAAGGAGCCAGTGGGAGCTCTCAAGATTCTATACACTCCTCTGCAGCAAAGGATTTGCCTCGAAGCAAACTTTGAAAAAAAAAACACTTATATTTATGAGGCCTTGAAGGAAGATCAAAAGACAGTGACATTATACATTTAAGTCTGAAATAATCAACTTTGTAGTAAAGGCAAATGATAACCTTACTTCAAACAAAATGATAAATGGAATTATGGACTTCCTAAATGGATGCGCTACATTTTTTTTCCATTTATTCATGAAATGTGTGCTCTCCTAATTGGGCCACCACTTGTTTTATATCCCTAGTTCCCTTCAGTAGGTAGTGAGGAGTTGTCTTTTTGAACTTTACTAGTCTACTTGGTTGAAGGATGTCCAAAATGGTGTTACGGAGGGAGTTCCAGGATTTTGATTCAAGACTTAATGATGAGGGACTTGAACAAAAACTTACAGGTTCTGGTGTCGCTTTGTGTCTGCTGCCCTGGTCCTTCATAAAAGGTTGTAATCATGGGTTTGGAAGATGTTGTCTAAGGATCTTTGGTGAATTTCTGAAGTGTATCTTGCAGATGGTACACACTGCTGCCACTGAGCATTGGTGTTAGAAGGAGTGGGTGTTTGTGTATGTGATACCAATTAAGCAGGTTTCTTTATTCTGGATGGTTTCAAGCTTCTTGACTGTTGTTAGAGCTGCACTCATTCAGGCAAGTGGGAAATATTCCATCACACTCCTGACTGGGATGGTGGACAGGCTTTGGAGGGTGAGGCGGTGAGTTACTCACTGCAGGATTCCATGCCTCTGACTTGCTTTTTTAGCCATAGTATTTATGTGGCTAGTCCAGTTCAATTTCGAGTCAATGGTAAGCCCCCCAGAATGTTGATAGTGGAGAATTCAGCAAAGATAACACTGCTGAATGTCAAAGGGCTATGGTTAGATTGTTAGGAAAGATGGGAGTGCTGAAAATGTCATTACTGTTAAGGGTTAAGTAAAAAAAATAGTTTAGTAATTTGGTTATGTTCTCTTATTACAGGAACGGACAATGATCCACATGAGTTTGGATATGGGAATACCATTAACAGTACGTAACTTATATCAGTTGAACAACTGGTTAGGTCCTGCCTGCACCAGCTGGGCAATCTGAAAGATTTTGTAAAGGAGCAAGAGTTTCTATACGTTGAATTAATTTTAAACTATGATAAGTATTTTAAAATGTCACTAAATAATGAGAAAAGACTTTAGGAGGGGTATTGGAGCTTGGAAATCTACACAAAAATGATTAATTGAAGTATCTCTCCAAGGAGAAATCTGGATAGAGGTTAATGTGAATGAAGATACAGGGCTATAGGGAGCATGCAGAGTGATGGGATTATTTTTGGATACTCTAGTAAGCAGCTGGCATCGATATGATCTCCCCTGTCATTCAGCTGTAAGGAACAAACTGAACCCAATTCCAAGTCGATTCATGGTACAACAGGATAACTGCCCATCGTTCACCACAGAGTTGCAAATGTCATCAGAGGGACAGATTTTAAACTTGTTGACTGGAGTAAAGCATATGTAAAGACGATGGACCAGTTATATTATCGTGAGACTATTCATTGAGAGATTCAGCTATTGATCAAGTCCCTGTCATGTGAATTTGAATTCAGTAAAATCTGGAGTCAAATGATGACCATAAAACTATAGCTAATTGTTAGGGAAAACCCCATCCAGTTCATTGATATCCTTTAGGGGAATACACTGATGTCCTCACATAGTCTGGCCTACACGTGACTCCAGACACACAATAATGTGGTGGACTTGCATCAGGCCTCTGGGAGATTAGGAATGGGCACTAAATGCTGGTTCAACAATGTGCTCATCCTGTGAATGAATAAATAAACAAGGTGCTGGAGATCAGCTATTTGAGAGGAAAACTGCTCAGTTTTTATTCCCCGTTCACATGCTGGTCTGGGAAAGGTCAGAGTTTTATGGTCTTCTCTCTGTTTTGGGAAACATCATTGCAATAGAACAATGTGAAATGCAGACAAGATGCACTAAAGCAACTTGACAACTGCCCTCCAATGACACCCTCCAAAATCATAACAACAACATGAGAAGGACAAGAGCAGCAGATTCATGGGACCATCACCACCTGCAAGGTCTTTTCAAAGCCACAGACCATCCTAACCTGGAAATATATTAGCATTACTTCTCTGTTATTGGGGCAAAATCCTGGAAATTGCTTCATAACAGCACCTTGAAAGACCTACACACCAAGGTTCAAGAAGACCATCACAACCAGTAATCCAGAGACTCAGATAACATATTGGGAACCCAGCTTCAAATCCCACCTAGGCAAATGCTGGAACTTGAATCCGATAAAATCTAGAATTGAAAGTCTAATGATGACTACGAACCAGTTGCCAAATTGTGTAAAACTCCACCTGGTTCCTTATTGTATTGTACCTCAGAGAAGTAAAACTATTATTCCTACTTGGTCATGAAGTCTTGTGGTTCAGATTTCAGTGAATTTGATTGATTCCACACGGTATCAAGAAATGGCTAGAGGCACAGAAAACTGCAAATATGATGGATCCTGACAACATTCCAGCAATAGCACTGAACACCTGTACTCCAAAACTTGCTAATGCCCTGGCCAAGCTGTACTACTACAGAAATAAAACCTGACAATGTGGAAACTAGACCAGGTAACTGGTACACAAAAAGCAGGAGGAATCTAACCTGGACAATTACCACCTCATCAGTCTCCTCTTATCATCAGCAAAGTGATGGAAGGTTCCAGCAACAGCTCTATTAAGCAACCTCTGCTCAGCCATAGTCTGCTCAGTTTCACTCTGTTTACCCACAGCTACTCAACTCCTGGCTTAGTTTAAACATTAGTTTAACATTAGGGTCATGCCTGGCACAAATGAAGGTGGTTGTGATTGATGCAGGTCAGTCACCTCAGCTGCAGGTGTTTCTCTGAGTCGTATACTTAATTAGATTCAAAACCTTGTTGCAAAATATTGAGAATAATGTGTAAGAAATCCTAATGTTTAAGACTATCTTTCAGTCACATCTAATAGACAGAAGAGCTTTGAGTTCGTTTGAAAAGTCACTGCTATCCAGTTGAATAAGTGAGCTTTATTGGTGTGATCTGTGTGAAACAGATTAGCTGCTGTTCACATTGTGATCTGACATGTCAATCTGGATGATTGGTCATTTCTTTGGTGCAGACAAGAGCTTCATGAAGGTAATTCTCTCAGTTCCAATGGTTTTGAATGGGGGCAACAGAACAGGTTAGCCCTCTGCGCTCAGTAAGCATGTTCTTGTCATCCCAGAACCGTACTTTCACCTTGTTCTAGTTTTCTGCCTTCAGAATAGCAACATTAAAAAAACATAAATTAGCTATAGGCCGCAATGGTATCCCAATTTGGAGTCAAGATGATGTTTAAATCTCTATTAGATTTGTCTATTTGCTTTAGCACCCCACATTAGGAAATGGGAAATGAACTACAGTTTCCATGTTACACTTACCCAATGTTACTAGAGGTGTGTGTCCATGGACCTTGCGTGTGCCCCATCTTCCAAAGGGAGATTGAGCAGTTTAGGCCTCTCGACACCAGAGTTTAGAAGGATGACAGAAGATATAAATGAGGTATATATGATGCTAAAAGGGATTGATTAAGTAAATGTAGAGCAGATGTTACAGATAGTTTTACAGTGGCAGCAAGGGCGTTTGAGGACTCGTCTACTAAGCTGGTATGGGTTGAGGTTAGAAACAGGAAAGGAGAGGTCACCCTGTTGGGAGCTTTCTCTTGGCCTTTGAATACCTCCAGAGATGTTGAGGAAAGGATAGCAAAGATGACTCTAGATAGGAGTGAAAGTAACAGGGTAGTTGTTATGGAGGCCTTTAAGTTTCCAAAAATTGACTAGAAATGCTGTAGTTTGAGTACTTTAGATGGGTTAGTTTTTGTCCAGTGTGTGCAGGAGGGTTTCCTGACACAGTATATAGAGAGGCCAACAAGGGGCAAGGCCACATTAGATTTGGTACTGGGTAATGAACCCAGCCAGGTGTTAGGTTTGAAGGTAGGTGAGTACTTTGGTGATAGTGACCACTATTCAGTAATGTTTATTTTAGCAATGGAAAGGGATAGGCATATACTGCAGGGCAAGAGTTATAGCTGGGGAAAAGGCAATTATGATACAAGATTTAGGATGCATAGGATGGGGAAGGAAACTGCACGAGATGGGCACAGATGAAATGTGGAGCTTATTCAAGAAACAACTACAATGTTGTCCTTGACAAGTATGTACCAGACGGGCTAGAGGAAGTGATTGAGTGTGGGAGCTGTGGTTTACTAAAGAAGTTGAATCTCTTGTCCAGAGGAAGAAGAAGGCTTATGTAAGGATGAGATGTGAAGGCTCATTTAGGGTGCTTGAGAGTTACAAGTTAGCCAGGAAAGACCAAAAGAGAGAGCTAAGAAGAGCCAGAAGGGACATGAGAAGTTGTTGGCAGATAGGATCAAGAAAAACCCAAAGCTTTCTATCAGCATTTCAGGAATAAAAGAATGACCAGAGTAAGATTAGGACAGTAGTGGGAAGTTGGGCATGGAGTCTGAGGAGATAAGCAAAACGCTAAATGAATATTTTTCATCTGTACTCACACTGGAAAAGTCAATATTGTCGAAGTGAACACTGAGATAAAGGCTATTAGACTAGACAGGATTCCTGATGAAGGGCTCCTGCCCGAACCATCGATTTTCCTGCTCCTCAGATGCTGCTTGATCTGCTGTGCTTTTCCAGCACCACTCTAATCTTGACTCTGATCTCCAGCATCTGTAGTCCTCACTTTCACTTGACAGGATTCAGGTTCACAAGAAGGAGGTATTAAAAATTCTGGGAAGTGTGAAAATAGATAAGTCCCCTGGGCCAGATGGGATTTATCCTCAGGATCTCTGAGAAGCAAGGGAGGAGATTGCAGAGCCTTTGGTTTTCACCTTTATGTTGTCATTGTCTACAGGAATAGTGCCAGAAGAATGGAGGATTGCAAATGTTGTCCCCTTGTTCAAGAAGGGAAGTAGAGACAACCCTGGTAATTATAGACCAGTGAGCCTTACTTCGGTTGTGGGTAAAGTGTTGGAAAAGGTTATAAGAGATAGGATTTATAATTATCTATAAAGAAATAAGTGGATTAGGGATAGTCAACACAGTTATGTGAAGGGTAGGTAAAACCTCAAAAACCTATTGAGTTCTTTGAGAAGGTGACCAAACAGGTGGATGAGGGTAAAGCAGTTGATGTGATGTATATGGATTTCAGTACAGCATTTGATAAGGTTCCCCATGGTAGGCTATTACACAAAATACAGAGGCATGGGATTGACAGTGATTTAGCAGTTTGGATCAGAAATTGGCTAGATGAAAGAAGACAGAGGGTTATGATTGATAAGAAATGCTCATCCTCGAGTTCAGTTACTAGTGGGGTACCTGAAGGATCTGTTTTGGGTCCACTGCTATTTGTCATTTTTATAAATGACCTGGATGAGGGTGTAGAAGGATAAGCTAGTAAATTTGCAGATGACAGTAAGGTCGATGGACTTGTGGATAGTGCCGAAGGATGTTGTAGGTTACTGAGGGACATAGATAAGCTGCAGAGCTAGGCTGAGAAGTGGCAAATGGAATTTAATGCAGAAAAGTGTGAGTGATTCACTTTGGAAGGAGCAACAAGAATGCAAAGTACTGGGCTAATGGTAAGATTCTTGATAATGTAGATGAGCAGAAAGATCTCTGTGTCCACATACATAGATCCCTCAAAGTTGCCACCCAGGTTGATAAGACTGTCAAGAAGGCGTCCAGTGTGTTAGCTTGGTAGAGGAATCGCGTTTTGGAACTGAGGTCATGCTGCAGTTGTACAAACCTCTGATGCAGCCGCATTTGGACTATTGCGTACAGTTCTGGTCACCACATTATAGGACAGATGTGAAAGCTTTGGTAAAGGTTCAGAGGAGATTTACTAGGATGTTACCTGGTATGGGGGGAAGGTCTTATGAAGAAAGGCTGAGGGACTTGAGGCTGTTTTCATTGGACAGAAGAAGGTTGAGAAGTAACTTTATGGAAACATATAAAATAATCAGAGGGTTAGATAGGGTGGACAGTAAGAGCCTTTTTTCCTCGGATAGTGATGGCTAGCATGAGGGGACATTGCTTTAAATTGAGGATTGATAGATAAAGGACAGATGTCAGAGATGGTTTCTTTATTCTGAGAGTAGTAGGGGTGTGGAACACCCAGCCTGCAACAGTAGTAGACCCGCCAACTTGAAGGGCATTTAATTGGTCACTGGAGTTCAGATTGGTTTCACAGGTTGGTGCAACATCGAGGGTTGAAGGCCCTGTTTTGCCCTGTGATGTTCTCTGCAATGTGCAGTCGAAGGAAAGGTCATAGTTTTAGTTTTAGTTCCGGCAGATTTAAAACAGAGGTAAAGAAGAATTACTTCTCTCAAAGAGTTGTTTATCCATGGAATTCACTATCTCAAAGTGTGGTGGATGTTGAGGTACTAATTCAATTCAAGGATGAGATAGGTTTTTAATTAGTAATGGGTTAAAGGGTTATGGAGAGTAGGCAGGAAAATGGAATTGAGGCTGAGATGAGATCAGCTATAATCATAGTAAATGGCAGAGCAGACGCTAGTGGTTGAATTGCATTCTCCTGCTCTTAGTTCTTATGTTCTTTTATATTTGGTGTAAAGGGACTTAGAACAACTACAAATTTTATGTTCAGTTCAGAGAATTCAGGTTGACTTACAGACTTAATATGAGGTGTTAGTGAGGGATCACTTATACTGCATAGCTCTTGCAGTGCACACCTCAATCATAAATACCTTCAGGAAGTTTACGATATGCTGCACAAAGCAGTGACGAGATACTAGCCCTACACAGAATATTTTTAAATTCATTGAAATTCATTTAACGGTTACCACAAGTGTCGCTAATTATTCAACCTAGTCATTTGACATGACCGCATAAAAGCAATGCACCGCAGTCCCATGCATGTATTCTTTTTGATGTTAGCTAATTGTTCCAATGCTGTCCTGACTCCATCCCACCCTTCAACCTCTGTAAACTACACTTTACCCAAAACTCTGCCTTCTATGTCTTAACTCACTTCCTAACCAAGACCTCCTACCCAAGATCCACAAGCCTGACTGCCTGGGCCAACCCATGTCTCATCCTACTCCTGCCCTACCGAATTCATCAGTACTGTCCTATCCCCTGGTCCAAGAACTCCCCACATATGTTTGAGACACCACCCACACCCTCCACCTTCTCCAAGACTTTCATTTCCCTGGCCCCAACGCCTCATCTTCACCATGACATCCAGTCCCTGTACACCTCTATCCATCATGACCAGGGCCTCCAAGCCCTCCGTTTCTTCCTCTCCCAATACCCCCACCAGTACCCTTCCACTGACACTCTCATTCATTTGGCTGAACTGGTCCCCACCCTCAACAATTTCTCCTTTGAATCCTCCTACTTCCTCCCACATTCTCAGCTACCTTCCCTCCAGCCCTACCCCCCTCCCATTTATCTCACCACCTCCTTGGCTCACAGTCTCATTTCTGAACCGTCGATTCTCCTGCTCCTTGGATGTTGCCTGACCTGCTGTGCTTTTCCAGCACCACCCTCTCGACTTTAATCTCCAGCATCTGCAGTCCTCACTTTTTCCTCACGTCCTAACCAATTAACCCAGCATTCTTGTGCTCAGTAATCTGCATTGGTTCCTGGCTCAGCAACATCATAAATTTAAAATTCTTAGACTTGTGTTCCCATGCCTTCAGGGCTTCATTCTTTCCGACCTTAGTAAACTCGACAATGCATAATACCATTCTCTATCTCTACTCTAATTCTATCCTCTTGGACATTCCAATTTACAGCACAGCTTTATTGGCAGCCTTACCTTCAGTTGTCTGGACCTAATCTCTGGAATCCCTGTCTTAATGATAGATTGGCAAAGTTCTAGTTGACAGCTCAAGAGAATGTACTGATTTCTTGCTTATATATGGTGAATATATTTATTGTACTTCCTATTGGTTTTTCCTTTCAACCAGTTTATTTAGTTTATTCCAGTTGTTGTGGAAGGTTGTTCATGGAGAGAGGCTTTCATAAATCTTGGATTTACATAGCATCTGTACAACATTTCTCATTCATGTCAACACTGCTTTGCATTTGATTAATTTCTAAGTACAATCTATTTTTATGAAGGGAAATTCAGTAGCAAGATGATACAATGACCAGTCCAGCACTTTGCAGTAAGGGAGGAATGTTGACTAGGAAGAAGATTACCTGCTGTGTTTTGATTAACTTTAATAACCACTTATATATATATTTTTATACAGCGAGCGAGAGGAGAGAGAGACTCAATATGTAGTGTTCACCTGGGATATGGGCTATTAAACACTTTTTTTTAAGAATGAACATTTACCAAGAATTTACATGGTAGTTTATTTCTATAGTTCAGTGAAAAGATTCTGATTTCATTCAGAAATCAACTCAAATAACTTCCACTCAAAAAATTACTTCTTATTAAACATCTAATTAAATAAAAGTTAAGGAAGAAAATAAAATGAGTCAAAGATATAAATAACCCATAGATTTCCCCCATCTAGACTCTCATCTGACAGTGTTAAGATTTAGTTTGATTTTGTGTGCATCTCTATTTTTGAATATAGCTTTTTTTGAAATGTAGGTTACTGCTACAGTATACTGAATACAATATACAGATGTCAACCAGTTCCTGGATCTGCTTTTCAAAAGCAAATCCCTTCCTCTCCTACAAAGTCACTCAGTCCTTGTAAGGAAGCAGTTTTACAGGAACTACTTTCTCATCAGGATATTTGACCCTTGAGAGGGCAAATCCAACTTTAATGTGCACATCCAACAAGATCAATGACAGCAGGCCCAGAGGCTGAACTCCTATCCCATTGAGCATACAGGCCCAATGTGATCAATTGTTATGCCTTTATCATTGCTGCAATAAATGTCGAAACGTATGGTACTGGAAAAGCACAGCTGGTCAGGCAGCATCCAAGGAGCAGGAGAGTCGATGTTTCGGGCATGAGCCCCTCATCAAGAATGTGGGAGCAGGGGAAGTGGGCTGAGAGATAAATAGAAGAGTGGGGGTGGGGGTCGGGGGAAGGCGATAGGTGGATACAGGTGGGAAGTGACAGTGATGGGTCAGAGGGGAAGATGGAGCGGATAGGTGTGAAGGAAGATGGACAGGCAGGACAGTTGAAGAGGGCGATGCTGAGTTGGAGGGTTGGATCTGGGCTGAGGTGGGGGGAGGGGGGATGAGGAAACTGGTGAAGTTAACTCACCTTACACAGTAAAGTACAATTGGACCAGGGTTTCTTTCTGGTTAGTATCAGCCACCATACCATACTTTTAACAACTAAGCCATGAACACGTTTGGTTGCTCTCTCTGTACAAGCACAGAAAAAGGCCATTCCTAAAGTTGCTGTTGAGTTGCTTCAAAAACTCAGTGCATTCCAAATAACAACAACTTGAAGTATCATAAAAATCTTGTCATCAATTACTGTTGTTGCATTTATAGGTTTATAATTTTATTTTGTACAGTATTGGCTACAGTGAGGTAATGCTTAGAAAGCGCAGGACTGGACCAGTTCTGCACTCGTCACATTATTTGAGACTCCATTCACTATAGTAAATGACTACAATAAATGACTTCCTCTGCAAATGATCATACATAATCAGAAAATAGATACTTTTTTTCTGAGGTTTAAGCAGTACTGAAGATGGATACCGGTGTTTCAAAACACCAGACACCCTAAAGGAACAAAATAGGTGCAGGGTTAACCTTAAAAGGGAAACTTGAAAAGCTAAGAAGGTGCATGAGAAAGCATTAGTGGGTCAAGGTTTTTTTAAACATATAAAGAGAAAGAGAACAATTTGGAAAAAAATTGGCACTCATTAGAAACCACAGAGGTTATTTGTGTACAGACTCAAGAGACGTGGGCATTGTCTTCATTCAATACTTGACGTTGGTCTTCATAATGGAAAAGGATGGCGCAGTTATAGAAATCAGGATGGAGGTCTGTGAAATATAAAAACAAATGAACAAAGAGAAAACGTTCTAGAAGGTTTAGTAACAGTAAAATTGGATAAATCTGAACGTCCTGCTAAGATGCATCTCACGTTATTTTGGGGGTGGCAAAGGAGATATCAGGGGCTCTGACAATTTTGAAATTCCCCCTAATCACAGGTGGGGTGCTTGAGGACTGGAGAACTGCTAATATTGTCCCATTGCAAAAAAGGTGAGGAAGGGTTAGACCAGGAAGTTACGGATCAGTCTGTCGTACCTCAAAGGAATGAAAATTATTGGAAATAGTTCAGAGGGATGAATAGATCTGCACTTAAATTAAATAGATAGTCAGCATCAGTTTGTTAAGGATGGTCATGTTTGACAAATTTGGTTCAATCGTTTTGAGTTGATAATCAGGAGTGTTGATGTGGATGATATATTTGATGTGGTCTACATGGACTTTAACAAGGATTTTAACAAGGTCCCTTATAACAGACTGGTCTAGACAGTATGTGGTCATGCAATCCAAGGCAAAGTGGAAAGTTAGATTCAAAATTGGCTGAAAGGCAGGAAGCCCAGTGTCATGATAGAGAAATGTTTCTGTGACTGGAAGTCTCTTTCTGGTGGTGTTCCACCGGGGTCAGTGCTAGGGCCCTTGCTCTTTGTTGTGCAGATTAATATTTCAGATTTAAATGTAAGAGTATGGTCAAGAAGTTCACAGATGACAGGAAAATTGGCATGGTGGTAAATAGTGAGGAAGAAAGCAGTAAACTGCAGGAGGATATCAATGGGCTGCTTAGGTGGCCAGAGCCGTGGCAATTGGAATTCAACCTGGAAGAGTGTGAGGTGATGTATTTGGTGAGGTCTAACAAGGCAAGGGGAATTGATTACTTTATGAATGTTAGGACCCTGGAAAGTACTGAAGATCAGAGGGACCTTAGTATGTATATACACGGTTCCCTAAAGATAACTAGGCAGATAGATATGGTGTTTATGAACGTTTATGAGAGAGTTAAAAGTCACAGAACACTAGGTTTTAGTCCAACAGGTTTATTTGGCAGCATTAGCTTTTGAAGCTTTATGAGAGATGTGCTGCTATTTGCTGAGGCAAAGAATACAAGAGAAGGAAGGTTATGCTTGAACTGTATGAAATGCTGGTAAGGCCACATCTGGAGTACTGTGCCATGTTATAGGAAGGACATGACTATACCAGAAAGGGAGCAGAGGATAATTATCAGGATGGTGCCTGTGCTGGAGGGTCTGAGCTATGACAGAAGATTGGAAATGCTATGGTTGTTTTCCTTGAAATAGTGAAAGTCAAGAGAAAACCTGATAGAGGTTTTAAGATTATAAGGAGCACAGAGAAGATAGTTAGGAAGGCACTTTCTCCTTTAGTATGGGGATCAGTAACCCTGTATTAGGTTTAAGATAATAGATATGGAAGAAGCTATGAGGAGTTGAAGTGATTTTTTTTCTTACTCAGAGGGTGGTGGGAGTTTTTTTTCATTTCACAAGATGAGGACATCACTCACTAAGCCAGTATTTATTGCAAGAGAGCAGTTAAGAATCAATCACTTTGCTGTTGGTTTGGAGTCACATGCAGGCCAGACCAGGTAAGGACAGATTTCTTTCCCTATAGGCCATTAGTGAATCAGATGGATTTTGAAGGACAATTGCCAGTGGTTACATGGTCACCATTAGGTCAACTTGTTTTTCCATTTTTTATTGAATTCAAATTTAAAATTTGCTATGATGGGATCCTCAGATCTGAAGTGCTCGTCCAGTGTTGTTATCACTATACCCCTAGCTGCCCAGGAATCTGGAACTCATTGCCTGAAATTATGGATGAGTCAGAAAATCTTGTAACATTTGAGCAGTATGCAGATGCTTATTCTTTTTGCAATAGCCTCCAGGGAAATAGGTCAAAGGCCAGAATATTGAATTAATGTACCTAGATCTTTGTTGGCTGACACAGACATGATGGGCTGAATGATCTCCTTCTTTACTGTAAGTGTCTATGAACACATATGCAAGTAGAAAGAATACTCACAATGTACACAGCTTGAAAACAGCATTTGAAAGCAGAGAGTGTCTCCATAGCTAAAAAAATATACAACTGACAGGGTTCATTGCCTGGATCGTTCCATCCAAGGGCCACACCCAACACATTAATCTGTCCTTTTTCTTCAGATTAATCTGTTGTGCACTTGATTTGCTTAGCTTTTCATTTAAGTAACGTTATTCCACAGAACACAAACAGCAAGCTTGCAAGGTGCATTTATACAGAGGAGCAGGGACGGAAAGTGCTGACCTCCAAAGAAGCACTTCTTCAGTATTCTTGTATCTTGTACATCATCTACATGCTGCTTGTGGTACTTTCTTTCCACTGAGGAATTTGTCTGCAATTGTCTTGTTGCTTCTCAGAGTTACTAATCTTGATGTCAGATCACAAGAGCTTGCGTTTATACGCATGTATTTAATGTATCTTGCTTCACAAGACCATAGTCAAAGAATAAACTGGAACTGAACTGAAGAAGTAGACAGTAGAATGTGAAAAAGAGTCATGACAAAAATGTGAATTTTAAGGAGCATTTTAAAGGAAGGGAGTGAGGTGGACAATGGTCAAGATGACTGGAGCCTCTAATGATGGGGTGATGGAAACTGGGGCTGCACAAAGCACACCACAGAGAGAAGCTCACAGAGGGGCAGATAATGGATGAAGATGAATAAGAGCATGAAAACTTTAAAATCAAAGACATTCATGAAGTTGGAATTGATGCACATCAATGCTCACGAGGATGATGGGTACCTTATACTTGCTGCGAGTTAGGATATACACTGAAGAGCTTTGGATGCACTTACTCCCAATGTTCAAATAGTAGAGGGTGAATAGAAGAATTGGCTCTGAGGCAAGACTCTGACCTTTGGGTCTGTTTGTTTAATTACAACTGTAAAAACAAGAATATATAATCTAGGCTGAGACTCCAGTACTCTACTTGGAGGCAGTCCTGAATTATTGAATAAGGCACTAAAGCCAAGCTCTTCCATCTTCAGAAGTGGATGTAAAAGATTACCATTCAAGGAACGACCAATATTTATTCTTCAATCATTATCCCTCATTGTTCCTTGTGGGGCCACATATATAAATTGGTTGCTGTGCTTCTCACATTATATGGCTAAAGCATTTGTTTTGGGATGTCCTGATGTAATGAGAGACTACATAATTGGAAATTCTATCTATATATAAATATATATATATATATATATATATATATATCTTGACAGCCTTAACTTAAAACTTGGTATGACTTTGAGAATGACCAGAAAAATGAGTTATGGAATAGCATTAACTCATGTTCTACATCTATATTTTGTGATCTGAAAATATGGAGCTCCCTGCCACAAAAGCTGGTCAGATGTTTCATCTGAAAGTAGCAAACAGTTTGGACAGTGGTTGGAAACTGTTAGACAGTGTGACTTCCAAAAATCCAAAAACAGAAACTGCTGGAAAAGCTCAGCAAGTCTGGCAGCATCTGAGGAAAGAAATCGGAGATAATGATTTGGGTTGACTGACCCTTCCTCCGAACAAAGATGTCAAGCTGAGATAGATTTTTACTTCGTCAGGGAATCAAGGGTTACAGGAAAAGGCAGGAAAGTGAAGTTGAGCACTTTCAGAATAGCCACGCTCTCTTTGAATAGCAGAATGGACTCGATGGGCTAAATGGCCTACGTTCGCTCCTACATCTTATGGTCTCAATCAAGTTGAACAGCCCCCTAATGGGTTGTAAAATAACAGGCAAATGAATAAATATCAGCTCAACTTTCTACAGATATTGTTAGTGTCTGCTTAAATTTTGAGCTCATTTGATGAATTTATTCTTTTATTTTTGTACATTTCTTACTCGAATGAGGGAATCTAATGTTGGAGAATCACAATAATTCTGCTTCACGCATCAACCCCTCTTAGATTATGACCAGCACAGTAAAAGTTCTGAAGTTCTGAACACTCAGCACTAGCTGAGCTGATGTTTCTCAGTTCCACCTTCAGGAGATTCTCTTATGGCACCAGTATGACATCTACCAATGCTCACACAAACCATCCAAGGCTTTGTTGGGTCGGATTGCTAATCTAGTGCTAGTAATTCACATAGAACCTTTATGGTGGTGAGTTTCACCCTATTAGTTTGAGCTGGCACAGGAGGAGAATAAATGATTCTTATCCTACAGCACCACTAAGTGCCCACTGTACCTTCTACTGCTCCTGAATATTCATTGTTTGGCCCGACAACAATTATTTAAAAATTTCTGCTCCTTCATCTCTAAGTATCCACTGACAATGGCAAATTGTCACCAGCTGCACCAACTCCTTATGCGTATTCTGAACTGCTTGTGGTATAACTGGTTTCAGGATTAGAGACAGGAAAGTCTGGCAGTCATCCTCAAACTGACTGTAATTGATGAAAATATGGTCTAGCTTAAGCACTAAGGCAATGCTCAGTCTTCCCCATGATTGGGTTTTTACCTGCATTCGATATCAATGTTAATATGCAGAGAATCCCCACCTGGATGACAACTATAAAACTGCTTCCTCATTAATGAGTCAGAGGCTTCAAGAGAGAAACTAATACATTAAGAAGTTAAAGTTGTTTTAGTCATATCAGACCATAGGACTGCTCCCTCATTAGAGAGATGACTGGCAGTGGTTTAACCTGAGGTTTACCATTCCTCAGGTGAGAGGAGAGATTGAGAAGGAAGTCCTTCATGGTAGCTGGTGTGAGGATTGAACTTATGCTGTTGGCATCACGATCCATTGCAAACCAGCCACCCAGGTAAGGGAGCTAACCAAACACATTGCCCAACATATTACACAAGTTACTAAAAAAGGGCTCAAAACACCACTTCCATCAGCAGCAACCTAGTTCATGCTCAACCTCATTCTACACCCTGATCCCTTCCTCATTCATGACCTTTGACTTTCAAGGAACATGAATACAAGAGCTTCTCAAACTTGTATTGCCCCATTCAATTCGTATAGTTGACTTCCTGTTTGTTCTTTCACGTGATTTCAGTGTCGCTGGCAAAGCCAGCATTCGGGGCTCATTCCAAGTTTCCCTTGGACTAAATGGCTTACTGGACCATTTCAACCGGCAATTTAGAGTCAACCATATTGCTCTGGATCTAGAGTCGCATGTTTAGGCCCATTACCAGGTAAACATGGCAGATTTCCTTCACTAACAGCCATTAGTGAACAGGATGGGTTTTTACAACATTCTGGATTAGTGGTACTGGAAGAGCACAGCAGTTCAGGCAGCATCCAAGGAGCTTCGAAATCGACGTTTCGGGCAAAAGCCCTTCATCAGAAATAAAGGCAGTGAGCCTGAAGCGTCGAGAGATAAGCTAGAGGAGGGTGGGGGTGGGGAGAAAGTAGCATAGAGTGCAATGGGTGAGTGAGGGAGGGGATGAAGGTGATACGTCAGGGAGGAGAGGGTGGAGTGGATAGGTGGAAAAGGAGATAGGCAGGTAGGACAAGTCCGGACAAGTCATGGGGACAGTGCTGAGCTGGAAGTTTAGAACTAGGGTGAGGTGGGGGAAGGGGAAATGAGGAAACTGTTGAAGTCCACATTGACCCCCCCCTTCCCCCACCCACCCAAGTTCTAAACTTCCAGCTCAGCACTGTCCCCATGACTTGTCTGGACTTGTCCTACCTGCCTATCTCTTTTTCCACCTATCCACTCCACCCTCTCTTCCCTGACCTATCACCGTCATCCCCTCCCCCACTCACCCATTGTACTCTATGCTACTTCCTCCCCACCCCCACCCTCCTCTAGCTTATCTCTCCACGCTTCAGGCTCACTGCCTTTATTCCTGATGAAGGGCTTTTGCCTGAAACGTCGATTTCTAAGCTCCTTGGATGCTGCCTGAACTGCTGTGCTCTTCCAGCACCACCAATCCAGAATCTGGTTTCCAGCATCTGCTGTCATTGTTTTTACCTCATGGGTTTTTACAACAGTCAATGTTGGTTGTCATGTCATCATTACTGAGACTAGCTTTCAAGGTTTGTGAATTGAATTTAAATCCTACCAACTGACACAGTGGATTTGAAACCATCGCCCCAGAGCATTAGCCTTGGCCTCTGGATTACCAGCCCAGGGACATCACCTCTGAACTACAGTCTCCCGCCTTAACTCATTTACCCACATTTAGTCTAATGCCTTTTCCTGACAAAAATCCCATCAATCTGTTTTGAAATTTATAACTGACTACAGCCACATGGGAAGAAAGTTCCAGCTTTCCACCATTGTTTGTAAGAGTGAGGGTCTTTAACAAAACTCCCAAACAACCTCGCTCAATTTTAAGGTTGTGCCTCATGTCACAGAGTGCAATCCTATAGGTGTCATATAACTTAGACATATTGATAATCGTCAAGCCTAGAGATTAGCTGGCTATGTTTTGTCAGATCAGTGGTGCCCATTCAATTTGTTATTTTTATAGCCCATTCTCTACTAACAATCCCTGACATTGAATCAAGAGTTATTTTAGCTACTTATTTTCTGACCTCTCATTGTTTAATCAGAAACTCCTGATCATCAGCAATTTGCTTGGAATAGTTTAACGTATAATATTTACCAGAATATAAGATTATTAATTCTTCTCTGTTGGTAGAACAGTGCATGTCAATACCATTCTCAAAATTCTCAGTGCAAACCTGTTATAGATGTCATTAAGATTTGGAGAGTAGGACACTAAAAAAATCAGGTAGGTGTATAGAATTTAAACTGTAGATTTCTTCATTTTAAAAAAACTGCCACAACTTTCCAGATGGATCCAGCACTTGTTGTAAGTAAATTAAATAATCAGAAAAACCCTAAAAAGACCAATCATGTTGCACAATTTATACAGTCCCCATGCCCTTTGCACTCATTGAAATATTTTTGATTTGCTGAGATTACGTTAATGCAGAAAATGTAGCTACAAAATTATGAACAAATTCCTTTTATCATCTACATGATTATGACCAAATAAACATTTCTTAGTAATTGTGTTTGAGGCATAACATGGGCCTGCACATCAGGGAGAGCTCAATCTGTGTTAATTTATTTAATCTGAACTTCAATGGCAGTAAAGGTACATTTGACAATGGCCTCAAGTGGAAGTAACAGGTTGCAGTACTGATCATGTGGCTCCCATTAAAGAACCTGCCGACCTGAAACTGACCTGCTAAATTCAACATCCTGTTTATGGTTCTCTGTCCTGTGTGTATTTTGTGCCTATGGTCAGCTTAGTGAAATGGTACACATTCTTTTTATTTCAAAATATACTTTATTCATAAAATTATTTTGATATCTATACAATTGGTCATGCCATTCGTATGCACACATTGCATTTCTTTACATACAGAGATCAGAATTAATCATTCATATATACAAGTCTGTACATTGACCATCCAGGTATTTTGCTGAGGCACCAACGGGGCCCAATTTCTGAGTGGGCCCCCTATTCTTCTTAAGCAGGCAGACCTTACACAGTGGTTTTTCCCCACCGCGCCTTGGCGGCAGCTGCCCCAAGCTTCCGTGCGTCCCTCAGCAATTAGTCCTGGACCTTGGAATGTGCCAGTCTGAACACTCAGTCGGGGTCAACTCCTTCAGCTGGAAGATCAACAGGTTTCTGATAGACCAAAGAGCATCTTTGACTGAGTTGATGATCCTCCAGGCACAGTCGATGTTCATCTCGGTGCGCATCCCTGGAAACAGGCTGTGAAATGGTACACATGTTCAAACATATGTTTAATCTGCATTTTAGTGCAAGGGAGCCTACTAAACTGGTGGTGGACATCTCCTTCTCTCCTTCCACACTCTTCCTTCATGTGATTGTTAGTTCAATACTTGCAGTACTTGAGAAATTGCAAGCATAAACACCCTGCATGTTGGTTAGGGAGGAAAAATTTTAAAAAGCAGGAACCCCACTCCCCATCTCTGAAAAACTGTTGCATGGGCATATTCAGTTAACTCTAATTCAGTTAATAAGTGCCCTTTAATACTGTTCCGAGGCCATCCACTAGGGGGTGTATGAGACAGGCATACACCTCTGTGTCTCGAATTTAGAGCTTTCTATTGGAGCTTTTGCTGCCTCTTCACAGCAAAGTAACTACAAAAATGGGGAGGGATACAGATTTGCATAACATATTACATTCATTGTGAAATCAAATAGATACAAGGGAGTGAATTACTAAAATATGAATAACAAAGTTCTGGACGTGCAATCCAGAGATCAGCCTTCCGATTTGGCAAGTGGGGAAGATAAATTTAATCTAATCTGGCTGTGGATAAAATAACCAAAAAGATGCTGGTTTGTCATAATAAAGTTAATTCTGTTATGTTCACTCATTTCCTTCAGGGAACAAAGCCTAATCAAAATCTCATCTACCCTACACGTGACTTCAGTCCCACAGCACATGGTTAAGAAGTCAGTTAGCTCTGCTGGTTGGACAGTTGGTTTGCGATGCCCAGGTTCAGGTTCAACTCCTATATCAGAGGTAGTGCATACAAGACAATTTTCTGATTCAGTATGTGGATGTACCTACTGGAGAAGGTGCAAAACTTGACCTACTCTTGGGAAATAAGGCAGGGCAGGTGTCTGAGGTGTCAGTGGGGGAGCACTGTGGGGCCAGCGACCATAATCCTATTCATTTTAAAATAGTGATGGAAAAGGATAGACCAGATGTAAAAGTTGAAGTTCTAAATTGGAGAAAGGCCAATTTCGACAATATTAGGCAAGAACTTTCGAAAGCTGATTGGAGGCAGATGTTCGCAGGTAAAGGGAAGGCTGGAAACGGGAAGCCTTCAGAAATGAGATAACGAGAATCTAGAGAAAGTATATTCCTATCAGGGTGAAAGGGAAGGCTGGTAGATATAGGGAATGCTGGATGACTAAAGAAATTGAGGGTTTGGTTAAGAAAAAGAAGGAAGCATATGTCAGGTATAGACAGGATAGATCGAATGAATCCTTAGAAGAGTATAAAGGAAGTAGATGTATACTTAAGAGTGAAATCAGGAGGGCAAAAAGGGACATGAGTTAGCTTTGGCAAATAGAATTAAGGAGAATCCAAAGGCTTTTTACAAAGGTTAACTAGGGAGATAATAGGCCTCCTCAAAGATCAGCAAGGCGGCCTTTGCGTGGAGCCACAGAAAATGGGGGAGATACTAAATGAATATTTTGCATCAGTATTTACTGTGGAAAAGGATATGGAAGATGTAGAGTGTAGGGAAATAGATGGTGACATCTTGCAAAATGTCCAGATTACAGAGGAGGAAGTGCTGGATGTCTTGAAACAGTTAAAGGTGGATAAATCCCCAGGATCTGATCAGGTGTACCCGAGAACTCTGTGGGAAGCTAGAGAAGTGATTGCTGGGCCTCTTGCTGAGATATTTGTATCATCGATAGTCACAGGTGAGGTGCCGGAAGACTGGAGGTTGGTAACGTGGTGCCACTGTTTAAGGGTGGTAAGGACAAGCCAGGGAACTATAGACCAGCGAGCCAGACGTCAGTGGTGGGCAAGTTGTTGGAGGGAATCCTGAGGGACAGGATGTACATGTATTTGGAAAGGCAAGGACTGATTAGGGATAGTCAACATGGATTTGTGTGTGGAAAATCATGTCTCACAAACTTGATTGAGTTTTTTGAAGAAGTAACAAAGAAGATTGAGGAGGGCAGAGCAGTAGATGTGATCTATATGGACTTCAGTAAGGCGTTTGACAAGGTTCCCCACGGGAGACTGATTAGCAAGGTTAGATCTCATGGAATACAGACAGAACTAACCATTTGGATACAAAACTGGCTCAAAGGTATAAGACAGAGGGTGGCGGTGGAGGGCTGTTTTTCAGACTCGAGGCCTGTGACCAGTGGAGTGCCACAAGGATCGGTGCTGGGTCCTCTACTTTTTGTCATTTACCTAAATGATTTGGATGCGAGCATAAGAGGTACAGTTAGTAAGGCATTTGAAGTATTGTGTGCAGTTTTGGTCGCTATACTATAGGAAGGATGTGGAGGCACTGGAACGGGTGCAGAAGAGGTTTACCAGGATGTTGCCTGGTATGGTAGGAAGATCGTATGAGGAAAGGCTGAGGCACTTGGGGCTGTTTTCATTGGAGAAAAGAAGGTTTAGGGGTGACTTGATAGAAGTGTACAAGATGATTAGGGGTTTAGATAGGGTTGACCATGAGAACCTTTTTCAACGTATGGAGTCAGCTATTACGAGGGGGCATAGCTTTAAATTAAGGGGTGGTAGGTATAGGACAGATGTTAGGGGTAGATTCTTTACTCAGCGAGTCGTGAGTTCATGGAATGCCTTGCCAGTAGCAGTGGTGGACTCTCCCTCTTTATGGGCATTGGATAGGCATATGGAGGATAGTGGGCTAGTGTAGGTTAGGTGGGCTTGGATCGGTGCAATATCGAGGGCCAAAGGGCCTGTACTGCGCTGTATCGTTCTATGTTCTATGTTCTATGACACCAAAAATGGAGGTGTAGTGGACAGGTGAAGAGGGTTACCTCAGATTACAACAGGATCTGGACCAGATGGGCCAATGGGCTGAGATGTGGCAGATGGAGTTTAATTCAGATAAATGCGAGGTGCTGCATTTTGGAAAAGCAAATCTTAGCAGAACTTATACACTTAATGGTAAGGTCTGAGGGAGTGTTGCTGAACAAAGAGACCTTGGAGTGCAGGTTCATAGCTCCTTGAAAGTGGAGTCGCAGGTAGATAGGATAGTGAAGAAGGCATTTGGTATGCTTTCCTTTATTGGTCAGAGTATTGAGTACAGGAGTTGGGAGGTCATGTTGCAGCTGTACAGGACATTGGTTAGGCCACTGTTGGAATATTGCATGCAATTCTGGTCTCCTTCCTATCGGAAAGATGTTGTGAAACTTGAAAGGGTTCAAAAAAGATTTACAAGGATGATGCCAGGGTTGGAGGATTTGAGCTATAGGGAGAGGCTGAACAGGCTGGGGCTGTTTTCCCTGGAGTGTCGGAGGCTGAGGGGTAACCTTATAGAGTCTTACAAAATTATGAAGGGCATGGATAGGATAAATAGACAAAGTTTTTCCCTAGAGTTGGGGAGTCCAGAACTAGAGGGCATAGGTTTAGGGTGAGAGGGGATAGATATGAAAGAGACCTAATGGGCAACTTTTTCACGCAGAGGGTGATACGTGTTTGGAATGAGCTGCCAGAGGATGTGGTAGAGGCTGGTACAATTACGACATTTAAGAGGCATTTGGATAGGTATATGAATAGGAAGGGTTTGGTGGGATATGGGCCGGGTGCCTGCAGGTGGGACTAGTTTGGGTTGGGATATCTGGTCAGCATGGACAGGTTGGACCGAAGGGTCTATTTCCATGCTGTACATCTCTATGACTCTATGACTCTGTTTTCTCCTCGCTTGAGGTATAATGACCAATATTTGCCTCTCTCGAATGAGAGAGTGGAATTATAATGACTTTAGGTTGACGTAGTTTTACTCAACTCCCTGTGGGCAAACAGGACTGGGTAATAACTCCAGCCAGGCCAGAACTTGAGTACAATTGTTTTTAAATAAAAATAGTGTTTAAATCCTTTTATTCGGGAGAGGGCTTGATCCCATCTTAATGTTTTTACATTACATCAGAAAATGGTTACATTACCCATTATACACTGACTATTATATTTTGTGTTTTGAATCTTTTTACCCTAAAAGCAAAAATAGTTTTTGCCTAATAACCCATCAATATTTAAAAAAAATAAAATTAATCATACAACCTTACCTTGAATTTATAACACTGAGTATAATAGCAGAATTCAACCTCCCTCTCTTAGTTCTTCTTAAACATATTCCCCCAGGTAAAATATTCTGAATTTGCAGTTAGGGTTTCACTTGCTATTTAGATTTTCCACTTCTCCCAATGTTTCAATGTTAATCCATTTTTTATCAGTTGAAAATAGATCAATACTGTCAAATGGTGATCCAACATTAAGAAATTTTTTTAAAAAGCAAATACTGAAAACCAGACATCATTAATACTGAATACAAGGTACTGCCTATTATAGATGCAAGCAGAATTCCTGTGAGGTTGCAGGACTTTGCTACTAATCTTGTCCACTTTAACACCATGCCTTTAAAATGGCTACACTCAGGTTGCAAGGGAGGTCGGAAGGCAGTTAGAACATAAAACACTACAGCGCACTACAGGCTCTTCGCCGCTCGATGTTGCACCACCCTGTGAAGCCAATCTGAAGTCCATCTAACCTACACTATTCCATTCCCATCCATATGCCTATCCAATGACCATTTAAATACCCTTAAATTTGGCGAGTCTACAACTGTTGCAGGTAGTGCGTTCCACGCCCCTACTACTCTGAGTAAAGAAACTACCTCTGACATCTGTCCTATATCTATCACCATCCTCGGAAAAAGCCTCTTACTGTCCACCCTATCTAATCCTTTCAACCTTCTTCTAACAAAAACCTCAAGTCCCTCAACCTTTCCTCATAAGCCCTTCCCTCCCTACCAGGCAACATCCTAGTAAATCTCCTCTGAACCCTTTCCAAAGCTTCCACATCCTTCTATAATGCGATGACCAGAACTGCACACAATACTGCACACAAGTGTAGCTGCACCAGAAGTTTGTACAGCTGCAGCATGACCTCATGGTTCTGAAACTCAATCCCTCTACTAATAAGAAGGCATACAGTGTGTTAACCTTTAACAGCCCTATCAACCTGGGTGGCGACTTTGAGGGATCTATGTACATGGACAGAGATCTCTCTGCTCATCTACACTATCAAGAATCTTACCATTAGCCCAGTACTCTGCATTCCTGTTACTCCTTCCAAAGTGATTCACTTTACACTTTTCTGCATTAAATTCCATTTGCCACCTCTCAGCCCAGCTCTGCAGTTTACCTATGTCCCTCCAACCTACAACATCCTTCAACACTATCCACAACTGTACTGACCTTCATGTCATCCTCAAAATTACTAATCCATCCTTCTTTGCCCTCATCCAGGTTGTTTATAAAAATGACAAACAGCAGTGGACATAAAATAGATCCTTGCAGAACACCACTAAAAAGTGAATTCCAGGATGAACATTTCCCATCAACTACCACCCTGTATTCTTTCAGCTACCTAATTACTGATCTAAACCGCTAAATCACCCTTAAAACCCATGCCTTTGTATTTTGTGCAATAGCCTATCATGGGGAACCTTATCAAATGCCTTACTGAAATCCATACACACCAAAATCAACCATTTTACCCTCATCCACCTGTTTGGTCACCTTCTCAAAACACTCTTAGGGTTGTGAGGCTCGACCTACTCTTCACAAAACCGTGTTGACTATCCCAAATCAACTTCTTCCTGTCGAGATGATTATAAATCGTCCCTCTTATAATCCTTTCCACACTTTACCCACAACCTATGTAAGATTCACAATTACATGTCTAGAATTACCAAGGTTGTCTCTACTCCCCTTCTTGAACAAGGGAACAACATTTGCTTTCTTCCAGTCTTCTGGCACTATTCCTGTAGACAATGACGACAAAGATCAAAGCCAAAGGTTAGACAATCTCCTCCCTAGCTTCCCAGAGAATCCTAGGATAAATCCCATCCAGCCCAGGGGATCTATCTATTTTCACACTTTCCAGAATTTCTACTACCTCCTCCTTGTGAACCTCAATCACATCTAATCTAGTAACCTGTTTCTCAGTATTCTCTTTGACAATATTGACTTTTTCCGATGTGAAAACTAATGAAAAATATTAATTTAACGCTTCACCTATCTCCTGGACTCCATGCACAACTTCCCACTACTGTCCTTAATTAGCCCCAATCTTACCCTAGTCATTCTTTTGTCCCTTATATACCTATAGAAAGCTTTAGAGGTTTCCCTGATGCTATCTGCCATCAACTTCTCATTTCACCTCTTGGCTCATCTTAGCTCTCTCTTTAGGTCTTTTCTGGCTACCTTGTAACTCTCATTAGCCCTAACTGAGCATTCACATCTCATCCTAACATAGGCCTTCTTCTTCCTCTTGACAAGAGTCAACTTCCTTCATAAACCATGACTTCTGCGCTCAACCACTTCTTCCCTGTCTGACAGATGCATACTCATCAAGGACACACAGGTAGCTGTTCCTTGAATAAACTCCACATTTCTATTGTGCCCATTCCTTGCAGTTTCCTTCCCCATCCTATGCATCCTAAATATTGTCTTTATCGCATCGTAATTGCCTTTCCCCCAGCTGTAGCTTTTGCCCTCCAGTGTATACCTATCCCTTTCCATCGGTAAAGTAAACATAACTGAATTGTGGTCACTATCACCAAAGTGTTCACCTACTTCCAAATCAAACACCTGGCTGGGTTCATTCCCCAATACCAAAACTAATGTGGCCTCGCCCCTTTTGGCCTGTCTACATACTGTCTCAGAAAACCCTCCTGTACACAATGGACAAAAACTGACCCATCTAAAGTAATTGAACTATAGTATTCCCAGTCAATATTTGGGAAGTTGAAGTCCCCCATAACAACTACCCTGTCACACTCCCATCAAGAATCATCTTTGCTATCCTTTCTTCTACATCTCTGGAAATATTTGGAGGCCTATAGAACACTCCCAAATGGGCGAACCTCTCCTTTCCTGTTTCTAATCTAAGCCCTTAAACATCCTTTCTGCAGCTGTAATGCTGTCCTTGACTAACAATGCCACACCCTCACCTCTTTTACCATCTTCTCTGTTCTTACTAAAACATCTAAATCCTGGAACCTGCAACAACCATTCCTGTCCTTGCTCTACCCATGTCTCTGAAATGGCCACAATGTCAAAATCCCAGGTACTGACCTATGCTGCAAGTTTACCCACCTTATTCCAGGTGCTCCTGGCATTGAAGTAGACATACTTCAAACTAACCTTTTGCTTGCTGGTGCCCTCATGTGACTCTGTAACCTTATATTGGACTGCTCTACTCTCAACCTCCTGTTTACTCTAACTACAATTTAGGTTCCCATCACCCTGCTGAATTAGTTTAAACCCACCAGAAGAACATTAGCAAATTCCAACCTCCCCCCCAGGATATTGGTACTCCTCTGGTTCAGTGAAGACCATCCTGTTTGTAGAGGTCCCACCAACCCCAGAAAGAGCCCCAATTGTCCAGGAATCCAAAACCCTCCCTCCTGCATCATCCATGTAGCCATGTGTTCAACTCCTCTCTCTCCCTATTTCTCGCCTCGCTAGCACGTGGCATGGGCAACAAATCAGAGATAACAACTCTGTCTGTCTTTGCTCTAAGCTTCCACCCACTCTCCCTGAATTTCTGCCTTAAATCCCCCTCCCTCTTCCTACCTATGTCATTAGTGCCTATATGGACCACGACTATGGGCTCCTCCCCCTCCCCAGGAAGGTTCCTGAAAACACGATCAGAGACATCATGAACCCTGGAACCTGGGATACAGCATACTAACCGTGAGTCTCTCTCATTTCCACAGAACCTCCTGTCTGTCCCCCTAACTATGGAGTCCCCAATAACTTATGTTCTGCTCATCTCCCTCCCTTCCCTTCTGGACAACAGGGACAGACTCTGTGCCAGAGACCTGTTCCCCATTGCTTACCCCTGGTAAGTCACCCCCCCACAACAGTATCCAAATGGTATACTTGTTGCTGAGGAGAACGGCCACAGGGGATCCACGAACTGCCAGCTGGTTCCCTTTCCGTCTCCTGTCCATAACCTATCTACCTTTTCCCTGTACCTGAGGTGTGACTACTTCCCTATAGCTCCTCTCAATAACCCCTCTGTCTCCCAAATGATCTGAAGTTCATCCAGCTCCAGTTCCCTAACGCGGTTTTTGAGGAGCTGTAACTGGGTGCACTTCCCTCAGATGCAGTCGGCAGGGACACTAGTGGTGACCCTTACCTCCCACATTCTGCAGGAAGAACATTCAACAGTTGTAATTATTAGTCAGTTTTAGGCTGTAAGTCAATAACAGATTTTCTTCAGAAGCTGGTTTGGTAACCAAGTGAAACATCTGGTGTGCAATTGACTAAATAGAAGCATATTTGTGAGTATTAATTCTCAGCAATTACTATTTATGATGATCATGCAAATGGGATGATTTGTTTTTAAGAAAGCATCATTAACATCAAGGCTGCAACATTTGCTGCCAGGCTATCCTTCACAGTGACAAGTTTAAAATCCATCATCAACAGATAAATCATTCCAAATTTAATCACGTCCTTCATTCTTCCAACAGAGTAATGTGCTACAAACATGATCTGTGTTTAAAACTCACAAATAAGAGATAAAGTTTTCCACAAATCTACTTACTAAAATTCAGTCCCTACACATTCGTTATTCGCAAAGTAATTCACAGCCAAGGGACTGTTACATCACGTCACTGGATATTGGAAACTTTGAGTAATTCGTGCTCAGGTGCCCACTATACATCCCCAAGAACTCATTACATTCTACACACTACTATAGAGATCACCGACAGTTCAAATCCCAAGTCCCTATTATTGGTACATTTTCAGAATTCCACAGTAACTGCAAACCACACTGTGGTCTAACTTACAAATATAGACAACACTAAGGAATTTGAGATTATCTTTACAAATTGCACTTCAAATGTATCTGCTGCTTTTAAACAGCAAAGAGAAGAAGCTACACAAGATAATCCCAAATGGATTTGAACATTTTTACGGGTGATGCATCAATTAGAATAGGTCTTAGAAGTCCTTCTCCAGTCTATTTTTTTGATGGGCAGTGGATGAAGGGAAAAGAGCTGCCCACAATGTATAACACAATAAACACACTGCCACAGAGCAGAAAGCTCAGATTCAACCTGCTCCAAATTGGCTGCTTTCAAATCAAAGTGACAGATTCAAACAGCTCAATGCATCTAAACATCCCAAAGCTGCAGCAAGTGAAGTATATTCATTATATACAGTCGCACCCCCGATCATTGTTCATATAACACACAAGAGTATAAGGACATTATTCACGGATGGGAGTGGGTTCGGTAGAGATATTTCAAGAGTCTAATAGCCTTGTTGAGGCATCAGGAGTTTCCACTTCAATGACAGTGTTGCAGAGACATGCTGTAAGAATTAAAGGTTTTCCAGACAGAAGAAAACTTTTGAGAAATGGACAGCAGCAGAATCAAGGACTGCTACTACCAGTCTTGACAATTTAAATTATTTTAATATAAAAAGAATTCTCTATGTATTCAGATCCAAGTTCTCACTTCACTATCATAGTTTTCTAATAAACAAGCAGAAAGCAGACCAACAAAGTCTCATTTATCAAATTTCCTATAACTTTTTAAAGATAGAAATTAGCAGCTTTTTGTTTTGACACCCCACTTTTGATTGCAAGCTCTTTGCCTCCACCCACCCATCCTCCGCTCTGCAATGCGGTGAAAAAGACCGCCTGCGCTCTCCTCGCGGCTCAAGCAGAATCATCCACTCGATCAAATCGCTGCGGTGTCACGAGAAACATTCCAATCCATTCCTCTCCGACCCACCACTCCATATCCACCACAACCCCCACCCCCACTTCCAATCTGCTTTCTGATGCACATGAACCTGAATTGAGAGCTGTGTGTTTTTCTTTTCTAGTTATTTCGCTGAGCTTCGCAATTCTGTGTTCATGCCACAAATGGTCTCATCATGTTGCAGTAGGTGAATCGACCAACCACTTCAATAGACAGTAGGGCATAGAAGGTGCATCAGAATTTAAAGCTGCACTTAATTTGAAAAATTAGTTTTAAACATGCAAAACCATTTTTAGATGCAACCGTGAACACAATGACAGGTTGCGCTCTCAATCTTTGGCTCATTTCTCTGCATTTCCCATCAATAATTGCAAACTCAAACCAATATAGCAACCTCTCACTACTTTCTCCCCTAAATCCCAGACCATGCTGTTTTATAATAAAATTGAGCATATGTTTAATATTTCAAGTTTAATATTTTAGTTCAGATTTCCAAGCATTTTTCTTTCATAAAAATACTGTGAAATAAATTGTCACGTTTCCTCCTATATTCTGCATTCCTATGCAAACAATAGCCTCCAAATGGATAGAAGCTTCCGTGAAAGGAAACAAATAATTAGAAAGCTTTTAATTACGAAGACTGCTTTCTTTTAAAAAAATGTAAACTAGTGATTAAAGGTTAGCAAGACCTGCGGGAGGAATCTAACCCACGGAAAGTCAAATGCTCACATTACTCGCCCTGCCTCGGTTCTCTGGCCATTTTATTTGAATTCTCCTGCTAAATCAGAAGAATGAGCAGAGACGTCCGACTCTGACCCCTGACTGCAGCAGTTTCCTCTAATTAACCATCAAGTGCTGTTTCTGCATTTCCAAACCTCTTGCCCACCCACCTTCAAATAACAAAAAAAACCAATCACAAAGGAAGTTACTGCAAGCTGCGGCAAGGCAATCCTGGAAGCCATGGACCAAACACTGCAGATGTGGAGGCATCAACAAATAAAGAAATACAGCTTGAATTTGTCCCAAAGAGTTAACATTCTGTTCCTTTACCCCCATACTCAAGAGTCAGTGGAATATGAAGCAGATTAAAACATTCATTCTGGGATTTGCAGTTACTGACGCAGGCTGCTTGTCAACTAAATCATCTAACAAATATAATATTTCTTCCATGAGTGCTAAATTTTGCTATTTAATTCATATTCCTCAATATTTCAGTTTTTTTAGCATGGCAGACAAAAATGACTGAATTATCAGGTGTTAAATGTAGGTATGTATTCCAACATTAAATTTTCAACTGTGCCACATGAATTACTTAATTTTTAAAAATATATTTGACTTAAAATCACTATCGCAATTCATGCAATGTTCCAAATGTAACCAAGAAATGCACTCTCCCTCTCTTTTTCACACAACCTCTCGCGGGAGTACACATGAAGACAGTTCTGTTTCAGCAATATTCAATAAAGTTACTTCACTGAATTGAGTTTAAAATAAACAAATATTTCTCAATAACATTTCAGTTTTCGAGGTTGGGTTAGAACCTTTCCAAAACAAAGCCTACAGTAAACCGCAAATGGGTGGACTGTGAGAGCTTGATGATGGCTGCTCCTTGGGCTCTTGTGCAGTGAGCACCCAAGGCAGAGCAAATTGAAAGTCACTGGTTTAATGTTCAATCTCCGTAGCTTGAGGCTTGTCTTCTGAGCACATCGGACAGATAAGACTGGCTCCTTTGGACATTCTGCAAATTACTGCTCACAACAGTCATGCTAGACAAATAACATCAATGCATCTTACCAAGAGCCAACTCGAAACTTACAAAAACCCCAAAATGAGGGACATAAACAAAAATTGGAGCAACTTCAGTATCGTCCTATGAATTTTCTATACACAGGATAAATATCTGGATTCTTTTTAAAAGAAAAAAAGAATGTTTGTAGAAAATAAACACATACAGATTACTTTGTGAATTAGCTCTTTTATTTTGAGATTGTTGCAAGCGCCAGCAAATGGGGTTTGGGGTGGGGGGGGGGGGAATAAAAACAACTCTCTGTTGCAGGTTTTACGAATCTGGCACCTGCTGTGCTAATTTTCTCCTTACACAAACGTAGCGATACAATTGAGCCGCTAAGTCATTTTTTTGGTGTTCTTCAAAAGTAGAGTGAGCATGCAGCAAAACTGGAGCCTCACCCTCTTTGCCAGGAAGAAATAAAATATTTACAATCAAATGTTTAATTGACTAAATTTACATAAAAGAGTCCATATTACTTATATAAATAAATAGAGATGACATTGCACTGTACAGTATGGCACCTGCCACATTGGATTTCACTATTTTTTAAGAAAGATTTCAATAACCAGTTTTTATCAGTTCCCATCATTCTTCTCTTTCTTCACCCCCCCCACCCGCTCCCCCCCCCCCTATTAACAGCAACCCATTCTAGAATCTTCTCATTCACAACTGAATCATTTGCCTTTCCGATCCCCAAACCCATCCCACTGAAACGGTAAAGACAAAACAGCTTGTTGGTGGCTGGGGTAAGGAAACAAAATAATAATCGATTTCTTCTTTTGCAAAACCCAATTACGATTCATTTATAGTCACGTTGTTTCAATTAAAAAATACTCTGATCTTTTGATTCTGTGCAAGATAAATGAAGTGGAATTTCAAAACTGAATTTATTTTTAAAATTAGTATAAATTCCAAAACAAATCTTTAAAAATTCAGCAAGTTTTTCAGCAATTCCTATAGTAGGTCAGAGTTAAGTAACATCATCTAATTACTGGCAATACCCGCATTTCATTAAAAAGCTCGACGATCATTGTTTTAAAAACGCCCAGGATGTATTTACCAATATATGATATCAGACTGCATTAATCCAGTGCCTCTCCCACTCTTCTCAGTAAAGATTCTGCACCCACCCCCAACACAGCAATGAGCAATTTCCTACAAAGACCTCTGTCCCGCAATGATGGGAAATATTTAATTCCTATCTGATTTAAAACAAAACACACTGATTTTTAAAACCTGAGCTATATCCTTCCAAATTCACCCCCCCTTCCATCCCACCCCCGACTCATCTCCAACCCAAGACTAAAAACAGCAATCATTTCAACAATAATAAATTAAAAACAAAGTTTCTTTAAAAAAAAAACAAGCCTTATTTATAAAAACAAATTCGGCTTCTGATAGTGCAGTAGGCTTTTTATCTACATTTTTAAATGACTTTCATTTTCATTTCTTTACATTATCTGCATGCTCTTAATTATAAAGTTCTTTATGACTCAATCAGGCAAAATATAGGCTCAAAAATGAAATAAAATGGGCAGATACCTAAAACATTCTATGTACAAGTCTAATGCAGTTAAATATTCAAGATTTTTTCCCCTCTAAACCTGGCTTTATACAGTATTTCTTTTTAAAAGGAAAAATGTAAAATTCTACAGCAGCCGCACCCAGTCCAACTCATCCCAAAGGGTGAGATCACTTGCAAGGTCATATCTCCCTGGATTTTCCCTACACTGTTGCAGGACATTTACAGCATTTTCAAACATTAGTCCACAACATGACTTATGTTTAATCCTGGTGTTGCTCTCCAATGATGCTCAGAAATTAAGTAAAATCAAAATTAAAACAAGGAGTCATGCTTTTTTTTCTCTCCCTCCCAACAGGATTGGGTACAAAAAAGAGAAAGTACTTTAAACGCCGTACATGTCCAGCATGCAGGATTGGATTGGATTTAAAAAGTCCACTTTTGCTTGAAACTCACATTTTTTTCGTAACATTTCTCTCGTGATTCAAAGTCTCTCTTTTCCCCCCGAAAAAGTTCTGAGTCCTTTTTTGTATATATTCCTCCTTTTGGCTTAATCTCTCTCCTCTTTCTTCTTACTGAGTTCGTAAGCTTTCTTTCACTTCTTTTTTTCCTCATAAATATATTTTTCAAAAGAAAAATGTTTTGTTTTAAACTTCCATTTTCCAATATTAGCACTCTTCTGAAATGAGACGGTAACATTTCCACTTATCATCCAAACTAAACTCGAAGCATCTGCAGGACATGTCCTGCTTATTTGTCTCTTTTTTTTTGTCAAAGTTATTTACAATAGTCATTTTTTCACTCCCTCTTCTAGGAAGGGTTTTGTTGAAAGTTACCTCAAAAGTACTGTTTTTTTGTTTTGACTCCAAGCGCCCCGTTTACATGAAGAACTCGTTGGAAGAGGAAGTGTTTTTGTTTGGGGCGACAGTAGTTGGCTCCCTGTAGCTCCTACTTGCCATCTTCTCGTACTTCTCCTTGTAGACGTCCCGCTCCTTGGCCAGCCTGGCCACCTCTTGCTTGAGCTGGTCCACCTGCTGCTGGAGCAGGGACTTCTCGCTCTCCAGCATGTGCCGCTGCTGGACCCTCTTGTAGCGGCAGGACTGAGCGTAGCCCCGGTTCTTCAGGGTCCTCCTCTTCTGCTTCAGGCGGATGACCTCCTCCTTGCTGAAGCCCCGCAGCTGCCTGTTGAGCTCCCGCACCGACATGCTCACCAGCTGGTCGTCCGAGAAGCGATCCTCCAGGCGCAAGTGGTGGTGGTGGTGGTGATGGTGGTGGTGGTGGGGCGGGCCAGGGTGCGGGTGGTGCCCGCTGACGGGCACCTCCTCGCCGGGGTACTGCGGCGCCCGGTAGCCCTCGAAGTGGTGGTGGTGGTGGGCCTGGGAGCTGCCGATCAGCGCCTCCACCGCGTCCTCGGGGGTCAGGTTCAGCGCCTCCGGGTTCAGGTGGTGCTGGTAGTTGCTGATCCAGTACAGGTCCTCCAGGTGGTGAGCCTTGTTGGCGCCGCCCGGGCTCGGGGCGCACAGGCTGGGCGAGGAAGGCACCGAGCTGCACGGCGTGCTGATGGGGGTGGAGGACAGCGAGCCCGGCAGCCGGTTGCAGTAGCGTTCCGCCTCGGGGGGCTCCTTCTTCACCTCGAACTTCATCAGGTCGAAGTCATTGACGTACTCGATCGCCAAGGGGCTGGTAGGCAGGTCGGTGCTCATGCCGAGGTCGGAGGCCATGGCAAGTTCATATATTTAGGAGAAAGAGGGAGAGAGTGAGAGAGAAAGTAATACCAGGACCACACGGCAGGCAAGTTACAGACAAGGGGCTCCAGACACCGGAATGAAATCTCCCTGTTCCAGGGGGTTACAACCAGTCTCAGTCCTGGAAAGAATCTTCCTGATTAAACTCCTCTCCAATTTTCCTTTCTACTGCATGCAAAATGTAAAACAAAAGTCAAATTAAAAATAAGTTTTGTTCAGTTTACCTTGTGTGCAACTTGTGCATGCGGCAGCTCAGCTTAAAAATTATTCTTTTTAAGGATCAAAAGAGCTTTTCCTGGTCTTATTGCAGCCAAGTCTCCCACTGTTTTTTTTAATTCTGCTCGCCTTTTCACTCTCTGTTAAATGTTGCCGCTCTCCGGTCGCCACGGCGTTTTATTTTTTTTATATAAAAATCAATGCTTTCTCGTTCCTCTCTTGTCAGGAAAACTTTGTCAGGATCGAGCGTCCGTGGGAAAAGGTCTAAGTGCGAACCTCCAGGTGGGTTCCCTCTTTCTGGATCAAGAAGCGCAGAGTTGCTGCATTCGCACAGCCCGGCTGAGACGTGCCACTCTCAGGAACAGGTTAATCATCGGTCTCCCCACCGCGGCTGCCTTTTGAATTGGAAGTGTGTCAATAATTGGAGGGTTTGTTTTTATTTGCACCAGTGTCGGGGAGTCACGCCTTCCGCTCGCCCAGCCCTGAGTGAAACAGCTCCCCGAGCTCCTGGAGCTCCTTTTATAGCACCCCGCTGATCGACACGCCTGCAAGGGCGGGGTGAGATCACCCTCCACCAATGGGCAACGACCCCGGCGGTTTGATTTGCATTACACCATGGTGACCGCCCCTGGGGAGTGAGGGGGAGCTGTCAATCAATCCATCCATCAATCACCCAAGGGACAGAGCTGCAACTACCTCCCTATGTCTGCAACAAGCTTTC
This sequence comes from Chiloscyllium punctatum, assembly GCF_047496795.1. Taxonomy (NCBI): domain Eukaryota; kingdom Metazoa; phylum Chordata; class Chondrichthyes; order Orectolobiformes; family Hemiscylliidae; genus Chiloscyllium; species Chiloscyllium punctatum. Next base: position 33,634,649 of record NC_092743.1, read on the forward strand.
AAGGAGGGAGGGGGAGATAATAATACACAAATAATTTTCGGAACATTCTGAAGAATAAAGAGCTTAAATTTGTTTAGTTAACTCTTGAAGAGATTATTAAAAAGCTATCTTCCGTCGATTTAAAGCCGCGAGTGGACAGAAGATGAACATTTTGTAACTAGTCAGCTATTTCCTTTATTCCCTCATTTTTTTCCGCTTAGGGACCAACTCTGAACTTAAAGTAATTCAACTTGTTCAATATAACACACTCGTATTAATCACATCCGTGGATGTAATTAAAATATCATAAAATACTTAAAATTCTAACTTGATTCATTTCTCTACAAAGGGCTGGACACTTCTTCAGCTCATGCTGATGAGGATAGTTAAGAAGGAGACTGCAATCTGGCTTCTTACTCTCCCACCATTATACAGTAACATGGATAATAGACAGGGAAGCGTCGTTTTAGTGATTTTTGTGAACTCGGATAAGATCGAGAAGGCTGGAAGGTGGCTGACGAAGATTGTTTTTAATTAAAGTGAATTTTACTACAAAAATTAAAACGTAACTAACCTGACATTACAAATATTTTTAAAAAGTCCTATTGATATGATTATCATATTTTATTATTGCTAGTCTGCAACTTTGTCATTTTACCCTAACATTCTCCCTTGCTGTACTCATAATACTGGTGGATGTTATCCAAAAGATAGACAATGAGTACCAGCAATATATTAGGCTTAGAGAGAGGGACAGTTCAATACAGATTGACAAGGCATGTCAGCCTGGAGGTTTCCCTGCCACACTGTTGCCGATGCTAGCTTTTGAATAAGTCTTTCAGATTGTTGTAAAAAATCCCATGCCACTATTTGACGATCATTAGCACGAAATTCTCATTACTGTCCTGTACCACATTCATCCCTCAACCAATATCACTAAAATGGATTCCCTGGTCATTAATTTTATCATTTTTTTGTGGAATCATGAAATGTGCAATTGATTGCTGTGTTTTGAACATTATAGTGACTACAATTCATAAGTATTGTCCACAGATCACTTGGACATGAAGAGGTTATGAAAGGCACTATACAAATGTAAGTCTTTCTGCACTTTATTTTCTACTTTTCAAAGACAGAGATAAAATTTGAGACCTTGTCTCCTTTGCAGTTTCACACTAGCAATGCTTAATCCACTGAGTCCATATAGAACAAATTCTAAATCTGTTTTAAATAAAATGAAATTTAATTGAAGTCAGCATTAGTTTTAAAATGAGGGAATTGTCAGAAAACCAAACTGCAGTGCATTATTGAATTAATCATTTGCACTAAAATCATATTAAGCGTGAACAGAAGGTTAATTACTGCATAGATATCTCCTCATCCTTTCTTGCTTCATTCATTATAACTTATATTTCCAAAATCTGCTACTACATCAGCAGCGAATCATCCAAACAGTTAGCAAGCTGCACTGACAGGCTTTTCATTCCAAACACTCGACTATCCAACAGTCATTGTGCAGCTTAGTCTGCGAACCGATAAGCAGACAGCCTGTCATCCATTATTCCCTTTCATTTATTTGTTTGCATTTCCTGTGTTCACTGTCCTACAATAACTCCCAGTTAAGTAAAGACTTGATTTCATCATTCTCATCCTTAGGTTCAAGTCCTTCCATGATCACCCCCTGTCTATTTCTCTAACTACTGCCAGATCTAAAATCCTTCATGATGTTGCCGATCATCCAGTTCTGGTCTTTTGAGCACCCCATATAATGTGATTCAATGTGAAATTTTGCCCAAGAAAACTCTGGTGAAGCAAAAACTCTGAATTGTTTTTCTGCATTAAAGGTGCTATATGAATGGAAACTATAGTTGTGTTTTTAGTCATCCCCTTTGACTTCTCACTCTTGCAGGGGAAATTCTGCTCTTTTTGTTCTTTGCTCTTCCTTTGTCCTCCAGAGAGTATGGAAATACTGTTCTGCTATGTCTTAACTTGGGCCAAGTGTCATTCATCCATACCCTTCTACTTTAGTCCCAGGTGTAGTGACAGCCTTCTAAAACTCTCATCCTTGTGTTTAAATCAGTCCATGGGACCACTCCTCCACCTGTAACCTCCTCCAGCCCTACAACTCTGTAAAAGCTCAGTATTTCCTAAACTTATAGCTCTTAGCATCCCATTTTCAATTGCCACTATTTGGTAGCCACGTTTTCGACTGTCTAAGCTCTAAAGTTGCAAATTCCCTTAAAACCTCTCAATCTTTCTTCCTCAGTTCACTGTTAGTTGGTCCTTAAGACCCACCTCTTTAACCAAACTTTGGGTCATCTATCTACTCTAATATTGCTTAACGTACCTCAGTGACAAATCCTAGTCAATTATAATCCTGGGCTTATTATCTCTTGGGATGTTTTGTTTCCATGAAGTTGTTGGTTCCTAATGTAAATTTCCATCAATTCCTACATTCTTTCCTTTCTTCCTATATTTCCAGTTTTCATCCATTGCTTCTCAGAGAAGTTAACATTCATTCTACACTTTTTATATCTTTGTGACATTGGCATCTGATTTGTTTCCTCTGTCATTCCATTTTCCTCTTTCATAGATATGCATTATTCTCCTATTCTATATTTTAGACATTCTTCAGAATTTTCTGCTTTTCTTTTATCTTCCCATCTACTCCTGCTTTTCCAGCTGTCAAATTAATCTTTATTATCTTGATCTTCATCTCTGACTCAGTCTCACATTTTCTCCTCTTCATCCCATTTCTTGTTATCACACTCTCTCTTTTGATGTGTCTCACTGCCAGTGTCTTCTTTCCTCCTTTGATTTTCCTTTAATGTCCCTCAGTTTTACCTTTTGACTGTTCTTCTGATTTTTTTTCTCCGTCTCTCTCTCTCTCTCTTGCTTCCTCACTGGTCTTCTGTTGGTCACTCTATTTTATGTCTCCCTGTCTCTCTTACACTCTCACACGTTCTTACTTTCCCTCCCTCTGGGAGTACTTAATTTAAATCGTCTGTTTACAGACCCTGACAGCTGTTAGGAGCATCAGCCATTAGTGATTTTAATTACTACACTGCCATTGGAGACCAGGGGCTGCTGTCTCTCCTATTAAACAGCCTTTAAATGGAGCAAATGGGAGTCAGTGCAAACTAACACCTACCCTTTAACTACTGTGAATGGACTGGATTTAATTTATAGACTAAATGTGAGCTCTGATTTAACATTAGCCCACAATCAAACAACCTCTGGCCTGGACAAATGTATTTTTGGTTGCTACTGTCTGTTATATTGTAGCAAAGGTTATGTAAATTGATATAATAAGAGTTTTGAATTATCACCAATCTCCCAACAGGATGTAAAGCCATAACAACCTTTTCCTGAAAAAAAACTCTTCTGCACTATCTGATTTATTTTCTGGTTCTATTTCAAAATCATTTACTTTTCTCACGAAATAAAAGAGTGTATAAATGAGAATTGAGTAAAATAACAAGTACACTCCTTGAGACAGGAGTCACTGAATCTGAGTACAAGAGATCAAGGCCAGACCACCCACTTCCTTTTCAACCTGCTCGCAATTGTCTTTTAGCCTTTTGTGGACTACAGTACATATATGATTGTATCCTGGATCCTGGCTTTTAAACCCTTTTTTTTAATTTGCGTGTTCTGATATTTCAGCTCTTCACCCAAGTGAACAGTGTCATAGAAAAGGTAATGTGATCTTTAGAATCAGCTTGTTTTTTTAACAGCAACGAGTTATGGCTGCAAGTACAGCAGTTCAATATAAATCTCATTCAAAAAGCAAAGTGTTCCCCAATCATCCTTATTTTTCTTGTAGTTGGTGAACCATAGAAATTTGCAGAATAGAATGAGCCCTTTCAATTACTTATGTCTGTATTTGCTCTTGGACTGTGCTATCCATCTAATCCCTTCTCCCCAGAATACATCAAGTTTCTTTTTGTCAAATCTTTATCCAAATGCTTCATGGATTCTGCTTAGTTTGCTGCTCTTTTAAAAAAATAATATGGTCTATATTTATTGTCCATCCCTAGTTGCCTTCAGGAAAATTGTGGTGCCCTTTTCTTGTACCTCTGTTATTGTTCAGGTGAAAACACTCTCTCAGTGCTGTTACATGTAGAGTTTCAAAATGTTGATTCAGCGATAAAGGAGCTGCTACAATATATCTATCTCGAGTTCAGGCTGGTGTGTCATTCAGAGGAGCACTTGGGTATAATGACACACTTATTCTTTATGTGACATACCCCATATCCTAACAAGCTTTTGTCTAAATAATAATTTCAACCTTCATTCTTTTGAAAATTTCCTAAAATGTACTTAGCTAAACCTCTCATAATTTTCCCTAGTTTGCTTTTTTCCTGAAAGAACTGGCCATGCTAAAATTGCCCGTAGAGTTAGGTGCATTTGTCAGGGGTAAATGTAGGGAAATGGGTTGAGGTGGGTTGCTCTTCGGGGGGTCGGTGTGAACTTGTTGGGCCGAAGGGCCTATTTTCACATTTAGGGAATCTAATCTAATCTAATCGAATCTAACTGAGCCTTTGGTGAGGAGGGTCTGTCAGAAAGCTGCCCAACATTAAATACAGCACTACTGATCTTCACTATTCCCATTATAATGAAGGGGCATAAAATAGTCACTGTCCAATTGAATTTATTTGCCATTCTCTATAAGGAGTACTGTATTGACCCAAATTCTCCCATGGTTGAAGTGAGCTCTCTTGCCAGCCTAAATTAGTCATGGAATGATTGAATTTTCACAATACAGAAAATGGCCATTCAGCCTGATGAGTGACTCTCTGAAAGAAAAACTCATCCAATCCCACTTAGCCTGCCTTCTTCCTGTAGCCCTGTAAATTTGTTCCCGTCAGATAATTATCCAATTCTCTTTTGAATCTCTCAGTTGACCTGCTTCTACTACACTCTCAGATAGTGCATTCAGACCATAAACACACACTGTGTAAAACATTTTCTTCATCTCTCTACTGCTCCTTTTGACCATTGTTTTACACTGGTGTCCTCTCATTGTCAACAATTCTGCCAGCAAGAATGGTTTGTCTCTATTAACTCTATATAAATCTTGAAAGTTTTGTAAAGCTGTTATTAAATCTCTTAATGGAGTCATAGAGATGTACAGCATGGAAACAGACCCTTCAGTCCAACCTGTCCATGCCGAACAGATATCCCAACCCAATCTAGTCCCATCTACCAGCACCCACCCCATATCCCTCCAAACCTTTCCTATTCATATACCCATCCAAATGGGCCTCTTAAATGTTGCAATTGTACCAGCCTCCACCACATCCTCTGGCAGCTCATTCCATAAACGTACCACCCTCTGCATGAAAACGTTGCCCCTTAGGTCTCTTTTATATCTTTCCCCTCTCACCCTAAACCTATGCCCTCTAGTTCTGGACTCCCCGACCCCAGGGAAAATACTTTGTCTATTTACCCTATTCATGCCCCTCAAAATTTTGTAAGCCTCTATAAGGTCACCCCTCAGCCTCCGACGCTCCAGGGAAAACAGCCCCAGCCTGTTCAGCCTCTCCCTATAGCTCAAATCCTCCAACCCTGGCAACATCCTTATAAATCTTTTCTGAACCCTTTCAAGTTTCACAACATCTTTGCAATAGGAAGGAGACCAGAATTGCATGTAATATTCCAACAGTGGCCTAACCAATGTCCTGTACAGCCGCAACATGACCAACTCCTGTACTCAATACTCTGACCAATAAAGGAAAGCATACCAAACGCCTTCTTCACTATCCTATCTACCTGCGACTCCACTTTCAAGGAGCTATGAACCTGCACTCCAAGGTCTCTTTGTTCAGCAACACTCCCTCAGACCTTACCATTAAGTGTATAAGTTCTGCTAAGATTTGCTTTCCCAAAATGCAGCACCTTGCATTTATTTGAATTAAACTCCATCTGCCACTTCTAAGCCCATTGGCCCATTGGCCCATCTGGTCAAGATCCTGTTGTAATCTGAGGTAACCCTCTTCGCTGTCCATTATACCTCCACTTTTGGTGCCATCTGCAAACTTACTAACTGTACCTCTTATGCTCACATCCAAATCATTTATGTAAATGGCTTCTCCAATCTATCCAAGTGGCCAAAGCTCTTCATCTCAGGAACCATTCCATTAATCTTCTCAGTACTCTTTACAATGCCTTCAATATTTGGATATGTTGTGCAATGTTGCGCAAAGCTGATGATAATATTTCAATGTATACCATCCAGGAGGAAGACAAACATACATAGAAATTCACAAATGTGTTCCAATGACTCAAGAGATAACTATAGCACCCAAAGTGGAACAAATTCATAAACATCAAGAAAATTTCAGATTAATGCCCAGGCTGTGTTGATTGAACTAAGGACAGGATAATTGTGGGTCACAGCAACCGTTAGCCCATGGTTTTAAAAGGTAAAAGGAAAATTTCCACAGTTCCTGTTGTTATCCCTACATAGTGGAACATTCTTCCTCAAAAGGTTGTGGACACTGGGTCAATTAAAGTCTTCACGACCAGATATTTGTCGATTAAGATTATCAAGTGTATAGAGCAAAGATAGCCAAACAGATTTGAGATAGGCAAAAGTGAGGACTGCAGATGCTGGAAACCAGAGTTTAGATTAAAGTGGTGCTGGAAAAGCACAGCAGGTCAGGCAGCATCTGAGGAACAGGAAAATTGACATTTCGGGCAAAAGCCCTTCATCAGGAATGAAGGCAGGGAGCCTCCAGGGTGGAGAGATAAGTGGGGAGGTGGGGGGGGAGTGCTAGGGAGAAGATGGCAAAAAGTACAATAGGTGAATGGGGGTGGGGATGGTGGTGATAGGTCATCGAGGATGGTGGGGGAAGGTAGCAAAGAGTACAATAGGTGAATGGGGGTGGGGATGGAGGTAATAAGTCAGTGAGGATGGTGGGGGAAGGTAGCAAAGAGTACAATAGGTGGATGGAGTGCTGAGCTGGATGGTTGGAACTGGGATAAGGTGGGGGGAGGGGGGGGTGGGGAGGGGAAATTAGGAGAAACTCATTTCCCCTCTGCCCCACCTTACCCCAGTTCCAACCTTCCAGCTCAGCACCATCCTCATGACCTGTCCTACCAGCCAATCTCCCTTCCCACCTCTCCGCTCCACCCTCCCCTCTGACCTATCACCTTCATCCCCATTTATCTCTCCACCCTGGAGGCTCCCTGCCTCCTTTCCTGATGAAGGGCTTTTGCCCCGAAACGTCGATTTTCTTGTTCCTCGGATGCTGCCTGACCTGCTGTGCTTTTCCAGCACCACTCTGATCTAAACAGATTTGAGGTATCAATCGGCATTGTTCTAACAGAATGATGGAAGAGGATTGAGGATCTGAATGGCCCACATTTATAGCTAAGATTGTTTCTGGAACATGTTGATCAGATGAGGGCAGGATTGACTTTTCTTTTGCTGATCTTCATGACCAAAAAAAGACAGTTATGGGATCAGTGAGCACCTATACCTTCAGGAAAAATGTGGCCATAAGATTCTAAGAGGTCAGATGAGAATTGGGCCAATCGTCTCATTGAGTCTGTTCTGCCATTCAATGAGATCATGGCTGATCTAACAATCCCTAACTCCACTTTCTTCACTTTTCCCCATAACTTTTGATTTCCTTATTGATTGGGTGGCACAGTGGTTAGCACTGCTACCTTACAGTGCCAGGGATCCTGGTTCAATTCCTGCCTCGAGCGACTGTGTGGAGTTTGCACATTGTGGGACTTTCCTCCGGGTGTCTGGTTTCCTCCCACAACCCAAAGATGTGCAGGCCAGGTGAATTGGCCATGCTAAATTGTCCCATAGTGTTAGGTGCAATAGTCAGGGGTTATTGTAGAGTAGTGGAATGGGTCTGGGTAGGTTACTCTCCAGAGGGTCAGTGTTGGGCTGAAGGGCCTGTTTCCACACTGTAGGTAATCCAATCTGATTAAAATGCCATCTATCTCCATCTTGAATGTACTTAATAACTCAGCCTCAACAGCCCTTTGTGGCAAAGAATTCCACAGATTCACTCCTATCTGTGACAAAACATTCATCCTTGTCTCATTTTAATTTGTTCTGTTCAGAGATTATGTCCTCTGCTCTTAGACTGTTCCATAAAAGCAAACAAACCTTTCTGCATCCACCCTGTCAAACTGTGTATATGTTTCAAGTAGATTTCTTCCCATTTTTCTCAACTCCAATGAGTGCAAGCTCAACCCACTCACAGGGTTACATTGTAGACCAGAAACTGGGCATTGAAAGGCTACACCAAGGAGACTTTGCACACAGGGACAGGCACCCAGCTCACAGACTGGATGAGGCTGCATCTCAGGGCTGTGTATTTGTTGTCTTCGCACTCGCTGACTGACTGCGTGCTCACATCATCCCTGTCCTGCTTGACCAGTTTGTGCAGTCACTGAGAAGTGCAGTTTGCCTGCTGCAAAACAGTCCTCAGTCTCAGCGGGACACACCTTGGTGTATCGCAGTGTGTTACATCAATTTTACATCTGTAACATATGCTAGCAGTTTATTGCATATACTGCAAGGAAGCAGCCATGTCTCAGTGTTTTAGTGAAGTAGTCCTCACTGATGTTCATGGAGACATTCATCAGTCAAGGGTGTCCAGCACTGTACACCAAGGAAACCTCTGAACCAGTCTAGGGAACTGATCACAGTCAGTGTCTGGTCGGAGTGTTCTCAGTCAGGTTACCCAAGACTCTGCAGTCCAGAGAGACCTCATCTCTTGTTTCCATAGAAGCATGGCCAGGGGCTAGGGCTAACATGCTGGGGAAATGAATTGATGACAGTCAGGGGTCTGGGCATGTTAAGCCAGGCGTCCGCTCACATTGGCCAAGGAGGGGGCTAGACCCTGGTCAATCCATCGGGTTGGGTCCATTCAAAGTTAAAGAGCTTTTGGGGTGGGGAGTGAATGAAGTTGCAACTGCAGCCTTGGCAGATTAATCATTGGGAGTAGGAGCTACAGGCACAGTGCAAGGATACAAAGCGATTGTGAAGGGTGCAGAAAGGATTACAAGGTGCTGGAGAGGAAATACAGTAAAGCATGGCTGGGAAGCGAGTAATGTTAGAAAAGGAGGGATTTGCACATGGTCAAGACACTCTGGTTTCAGTGGCAGCATACCATATGCCAGGGGCTGGTGGGGGCTGGTTATGTAGCTTAGCCATGGGCTGTTAGAGGGTTAAGTGAGGGCTCAGGGAAATGAGATGCCTGTAGGTTTTATAGGATGGATTACTAGGAAGAAGATATTGATATCTGAGGGTTCATTGATACAGTCAGACTGAGGGTGGAAGCTGCTGCAAGAGGAGCACTCGCTGTCACCTTCCCAGGTGCTGGAAAATGAGGCAGTGTAATGGGAAGAAGCACACTCAGAGTGGATGGCGTAAGGGCATGTACCTGTAAGGGGGGGGGGGGGGGGGCTGCAGCACTGACAAACATTAGGGATGATGGACAAGGAGGGACAAAAGATTCACCAGGACCCAAAGCCATGTATATGTATTGTTGCTCAGGCTTCCACAGGGTACAATAGGTTCTCAGCACAGACTGCAATCCATGGAACGTCATTTATCACCACGGAGTGCTGGTGAATGGTATGAAGATGCATTTAGCTCTTGCACAGAGAGACTCACAACTACATGAAAGGTAATATCAGGAACGTTTCTCCATAAGCTAATTGTGACGCACAAGCCTTCTTCATCCATGTCACCAAAGTTCCCCCAATAGGTTTCTTAGTTAGGGTATGGAATGCAATACCTGGAAATGTATTATTTGATTATTTAGTTAGAAATAATGTGCAAGGGTATGGTCAAAAAGCAGGGGAATTAGTGCTAGGTAATGACGATCATTTCAGGAACGGGTCCATTACAATGGCCTGAATGGTCTCTAATGCTCCTATGCGGGAGCTGGGTGGAAGTGAAGTTGGAGCGCAGAGCTGGTCGGGAAGGTAAGTGATTGTTATTTAAGAACTTACCTCGACGCCAATGGTCTTTTTGCAGCAGAGAGCGGCGGGAGCTGGGCGGAAGTGATGTGTAGTGTCTCCCACCCTCCCTCCTTCTCTAACCTAAAAAAAGATTCAGTCGGCTGAACAGGTACCGTGGATCGGTACTTAGTGTTCTTGTTTTGGAGACTAAGTGTAGAGTTATGGCAGCGCAGGCAGTGGAATGTTCCTCCTACAGGACGTTTGAGGTGGGGGTGACCACCGATGCTCCTGCTGACTTCACCTGCAGGAAGTGCAGCCAGCTCCAGCTCCTCACAGACCGCGGTAGGGAACTGGAGCTGGAGTTGGATGAACTGAGAATTATTCGAGAGGCTGAGAGGGTGATAGATAGAAGCTACAGGGACATAGTTACGCCAGAGAACAGAGGTAGCTGGGTAACAGTTGGAGGTGGGAAGGGGAGGAAGCAGGCAGTGCAGGGATCCCCTGTGGTCATTCCCCTCAACAATAAGTATACCGCTTTGGATACTGTTAGGGGGGGATGGCCTAGCAGGGGTAAGCTGCAGTGACCGGGTGTCTGGCACGAGGTCCGGCTCTGAGGCCCAGAAGGGAAAGGGGGAGAGGAGGAGAGTGCTAGTTATAGGAGACTCTATAGTTAGAGGGACAGACAGGCGGTTGGGTGGACATGGGCGAGACTCTCGGTTGGTTTGTTGCCTCCCGGGTGCCAGGGTCCGAGACGTCTCGAACTGTGTCTTCAGAATCCTTAAGGGGGAGGTTGTGCAGCCAGAAGTCGTGGTGCACATTGGCACCAATGACATAGGTAGGAAGAGGGGTGGGGAGGTCATTCAGGAGCTCATGGAGTTAGGCTGGAAGCTAAAAGCTAGGACGGACAGAGTCGTCATCTCTGGGTTATTACCGGTGCCACGTGACAGTGAGGCAAGGAATAGGGAGAAAGTGCAGTTGAACACGTGGCTGCAAGGATGGTGTAGGAGGGAGGGCTTCAGGTATTTGGACAATTGGACTGTATTCTGGGGAAGGTGGGACCTGTACAAGCAGGACGGGTTGCACCTGAACCAGAAGGGCACCAATATCCTAGGAGGTAGGTTTGCTAGCACTCTTCAGGAGGGGGTTTAAACTAATTTGGCAGGGGGATGGGATCCGGACTTGTAGTCCAGCAAGTAGGTTAGCTGTTTTTCAGGATGTCCAAGAATGTAGGAAGGCTGTGGAGTAGCACTGACAGGAAGTACTTGCGGACACAGAGATGGGCTCAAGTGTGTATATTTCAACGCAAGGAGTAGCAGAAATAAGGTGGGTGAACCTAAGGTGTGGATCGGTACTTGGGACTACAATATTGTGGCCATCACGGAAACGTGGATAGAAGAGGGACAGGAATGGTTGTTGGAGGTTCCTGGTTACAGATGTTTCAGTAAGATTAGGGAGGGAGGTAAAAAAGGAGGGGGGGTGGCGTTGCTAATTAGAAATGGAATAATGGCTGCAGAAAGGCAGTTCGAGGGGGATTTGCCTTTGGAGGTAGTATGGGCTGAAGTCAGAAATAGGAAAGGAGCAGTCACCTTGTTGGGTGTTTACTATAGGCCCCCCAATAGCAGCAGAGATGTGGAGAAACAGATTGGGAAACAGATTTGGAAAGGTGCAGAAGCCACAGGGTAGTAGTCATGGGCGATTTCAACTTCCCAAATATTGATTGGAAGCTCTTTAGATCAAGTAGCTTTTCTAACTCAGTGTGTAGATTGTCCGACCAGAGGGGAGGCCATACTGGATTTGGTACTTGGTAACGAACTGGGACAAGTGATGGGCTTGTTAGTGGGTGAGCATTTTGGTGATGGTGACCACGATTCTGTGACTTTCACCTTTGTTATGGAGAGAGGTAGGTGCATGCAACAGGGCAGGTTTTACAGTTGGGGCAAGGGTAAATACGATGCTGCAAGACAGGATCTGAGGAGCAAAAGTTGGGAGCATAGGCTGTCAGGGAAGGATGTCGTTGAAATGTGGAACTTTTTCATGGAACAGATACGACGTGTCCTTGATATGTATGTACCTGTCAGGCAGGAAAGAGATGGTCGTGTGAGGGAACCTTGGTTGACAAGGGAGGTTGAAGTCTAGTAAAGAGGAAGAAGGAGGCTTACATAAGGTTGAGGAAACAAGGTTCAGACAGAGTGTTGGAGGGATACAGGATAGCCAGGAGGGAGCTGAAGACAGGGATTAGGAGAGCTAAGAGAGGGCATGAAAAATCTTCGGCGGGTAGGATCAAAGATAACCCCGAGGCCTTTTATGTGTATGTGAGAAACATGAGAATGACGAGAACAAGGGTAGGTCCGATCAAGGACAGTAGTGGGAGACTGTGTATTGAGTCGAAAGAGATAGGAGAGGTCTTGAATGAGTATTTACAAATGAGAGGGACCGTATTGTTGAAGTGGAGAGTGTGAAACGGACTGGTAAGCTAGAGGAGATACTTGTTAGGAAGGAAGATGTGTTGGGCATTTTGAAAAACTTGAGGATAGACAAGTCCCCCGGGCCTGACGGGATATATCCTAGGATGATGTGGGAAGCAAGAGAGGAAATTGCAGAGCCGTTGGCAATGATCTTTTCGTCTTCACTGTCAATAATGGGGGTGGTACCAGGGGACTGGAGAGTGGCGAATGTTGTGCCCCTGTTCAAAAAAGGGAATAGGGATAACCCCAGGAATTACAGGCCAGTTAGTCTTACTTCGGTGGTAGGCAAAGTAATGGAAAGAGTACTGAGGGATAGGATTTATGAGTATCTGGAAAGACACTGCTTGATTAGGGACAGCCAGCACGGATTTGTGAGGGGTAGGTCTTGCCTTACATGTCTTATTGAGTTCTTTGAGGAGATGACCAAGCATGTGGATGAGGGTAGAGCAATGGATGAAGTGTACATGGATTTTAGTAAGGCATTTGATAAGGTTCCCCATGGTAGGCTTATGTGGAAAGTCAGGAGGCATGGGATAGTGGGAAATTTGGCCAGTTGGATAGAGAACTGGCTAACAGGTCGAATTCAGAGAGTGGTGGTAGATAGTAAATATTCAGCCTGGAGCCCAGTTACAAGTGGAGTTCCGCAGGGATCAGTTCTGGGTCCTCTGCTGTTTGTAATTTTTATTAATGACTTGGAAGAGGGAGTCGAAGGGTGGGTCAGTAAATTTGCAGACGATACGAAGATTGGTGGAGTTGTGGATAGTGAGGAGGGCTGTTGTCGGCTGCAAAGGGACTTAGATATGATGCAGAGCTGGGCTGAGGAGTGGCAGATGGAGTTCAACCCTGTCAAGTGTGAGGGTGTCCATTTTGGTCGGACAAATAAGAATGCGGAATACAGGGTTAACGGTAGGGTTCTTAGTAAGGTGGAGGAGCAGAGGGATCTTGGGGTCTATGTTCATAGATCTTTGAAAGTTGCCACTCAGGTGGATAGAACTTGTAAGAAGACCTATGGTGTATTAGCGTTCATTAGCAGAGGGATTGAATTCAAGAGTCGTGAGGTGATGTTGAAGCTGTACACGACCTTGGTAAGGCCATATTTGGAGTACTGTGTGCAGTTCTGGTCGCCTCACTTTAGGAAAAATGTGGAAGCTTTGGAGAGGGTGCAGAGGAGATTTACCAGGATGTTGCCTGGAATGGAGAATAGGTCGTACGAGGATAGGTTGAGAGTGCTAGGCCTTTTCTCATTGGAATGGCGAAGGATGAGGGGTGACTTGATAGAGGTTTATAAGATGATCTGGGAATAGATAGAGTAGATAGTCAGAGACTTTTTCCCCGGGCACAACAGCGTGTTACAAGGGGACATAAATTTAAGGTGAAGGGTGGAAGTTATAGGGGGGATGTCAGGGGTAGGTTCTTGACCCAGAGAGTGGTGGGGGCGTGGAATGTGCTGCCTGTGGGAGTGGCAGAGGCAGAATCATTGGTGACCTTTAAGCGGCAATTGGATAGGTACATGGATAGGTGCTTAAGCTAGGACAAATGTTCGGCACAACATCGTGGGCCGAAGGGCCTGTTGTGTGCTGTATTGTTCTATGTTCTATGTTCTATGTTCTAATTTAATGATCCTGTAGGCAAGACTAGGCAAAGACAGCAGATTTCCTTTTCCAAAGAACATTTGTGAACCAGATGAGTTTTAACAACAATCAACAATGGTAACATGGCCACAAATAGATGATTTTTTAACCCAATTTTTAAAACCATTGGAATAAATTTCACCATCTGCCATGGTGACATTAGGTCAAGGCTGATTAGTGAGTAGTGATTGAGAGTGACAGCAGGGTTAATGTCAGAATTAATCTGAAACTAAGAGTGGTATTTATTAGTTTTGTGGGACATAGATGGTAATCTCCTGTGTGGCCAGTTTTCTCTCCCTGTAGGGGATGAAGATATGAGGGTCAGGCACATTTCCACTCATTTCGACTCTCTCTGCTCTGTCTTCTGCTTTCATGAGCAAAACCAGAGGTCAGGGCAACGAGTGAGATACAATGGACGATATGACTGTTAGTGCTACAGCACGTGGGGCAAAGATAGTGAGATGTTCTGAGTAAGTGAGGAGGCAACACAAGAGAGCTGCAGGGTTAGGGTATAGGAGGATTGGGATAGGAAGGGGGTGGAAATGGAGCAAGTGACGTAAGGTATTGCCTGCAAATGTGAAAATGATAAGAGTATTATCCTTGGTGAGAGATGGGTGCAGTAGCACAGATAGAAGTCTCTTTGAGGTATCAAAGGAAGGTGTGTCTCATTTACCCGAGCAGAACAAAGGATGCCTTTAACTGTCTTTCTGCTTTACTGGTTGTTCCTCCACATCCTGCAGATGGGGGCCTTCCTTAAATCAGGTTGCCAGGGTCTGGTGGTGCAGCCTCCTCTGCCTGTCCTCCAGGTAGAGGAAGCCTCTCCTCTTGGAGTATCCTCCCATCAGAACCTCCAGGTCCCTGGCAGAGAATCACAGTGCCATCTACCCCTTCTCCAAAGCTCTCAACCTGTTCAGTGTCTGTCCTTGAATGAGTAGCCAGCCCTTCCAGATGCACAATGTGCTTTTCAAGATGGGCCAGATGTAAGGGATGCTGGTCATTTGGTGGATATCCACTGAGTGGTGAGTTGTTTTGAGAACAGCACAGGCTAAGATGAATTAGAAATTGTGAGAGATACAATAGGAGCAGAACAGGGAACTAATTAAGTGAGTTTGCTACGCGGCATTGAGAAAACATGTTAGGCCTTGCGAATAAAAACTATCCAAGGAACTTGACAAAACTCGGCCATAGCCTAGAAAATGTCAGATTCATGTCATAATATTTCCCAGTCCAAAGAAAATCTATTAATGGATGCTTACTATTTTGGATGTACTGGCAGGAACAAAGACTGCTGGGATTGCTTACCTGTCAGAATTTGTCTTTGGATGGTTGTCATGGATCTGAATGAGGGTTTCTCTCTTACTGAGGCACGCACTCAAATATACCTTAAAGCAGCTCTTCAGTGAAATCAGCAGGACTTGGCATTTTCAGGAAATGACAAGAGAATACCAAAGCCAATAACCCTACTGGCAGAGGTAGGCCCAAATGATGCATTTGCCTTTTCCTTTGGTTTCACAACATCTCTCAGCACTGTGGTTTTACCAGAGACAGCACTTTTAACATAGTCTGACCTGCAGAAATTTGCAGATTGCCCGATATTAGTGACCAAATTGGATAAGTTAATGAAAATTTGCTTCATAGTCAGCAGTTCAGGTCCTGTACAAGGCTGGAAGGGAAAATTATGAACACTGAGGCCCTGCTGATGGAGGATATTCCAGCACCATGAAAGATTGTATGAAGGAGCCTGGTAAGAGAAAGGAAGGACATAGAAGAGGCTGATATTCAGCACCAAGGAGGGGAGGGTAAGGCAGTCATAGCTAACTCAAATATCATAAACATAGTTATTTATAAACTGCGAGAGTGCAGTTGCCAAAGCAGAGGCCACATTGAAGATAAATGTCAAGATCCATTGAGAATAGCAAGGACCTGTAAGGTTACTTGTCTGAGCAACTAATTACCTAGCAGTTAGGTTTCTAATTTCTTTCTCACTCTTTGCAAGTGATCCCCTTGGAAGTAAATAAAAGTGTGAATCCCATTACTTCCCATCTTATGGCCTTATACATCCCTGGTGATACCTTACCTGAGGCAGAAGCAGACCTGAAACATAGGAAGGCTGGTCGTTTTGGCTGCACATATTGGTATTGGGTAAGGGGGAGGGGGAAAGCACTCCTTTGTGTGTCCCTGTGCCAACTGGGGGCCAGACACCCACGATCATAATTGCTCTTTATTCTCCCACCTTAGCCTTTGGAACCTAGCTCTTCAGCTTTCTCACTAGGCCTGACAGTTTGACCCGGCATCTGCAGTCCTCACTTTCTCCTAGTTTGATCCGGCAACATCCCTCCATGAACTGGTGCCCAATTCTGGTGATGATCTTCAGTGGGGACTGCCCAAAGGCCCAGCAATGGCCATCTTTCCTGCCTAGCATTGCCAGGCCTACAGAGTTGCCAGCTAACCTGTCGGATGACCTCTCTAAGGTGTGAAGACAGAAATCTCAACTCCAGCCGAGGTACCACGAATTAACTGTTAAAGGAGTGTGCAGCAGCCATACCTCTTATGATGCAGACGAGAGGCAGAAGTCCCATCTCCAGTTGAAGGATGCTCCTCAGAGCTTCATTGGGCTGAGTTACTACAATAAAACCTTGCCATCGGGAAATAAAATCTGAATATTCTTTCCCCCTGCTGTTGGCTCATTAAATTCAGTGGACCACCAACTGCACATGCCAAGTCTCAACACTCTTGGCAATGGTAGTGTCAGGAAGCCCATCTGTTGACAATTCACCCACATGCAGGCAATTAATTCCCATGTAAGGGCCTCTGTCTGCTCAGATTTAATCAAGAGTGAGAGATGTCTGGGCCAGGTGTCAGGCTTGGCAGATTCCTCTGTCCTAGTAGAAGAGTTCCTTCTCGAATAGCCCCTGGCCTGATTATAGGGTGCCCCCAAGTTTTCAACACTCTTTCCAAACCTCAGCCCTTCACCTTATTTGTGTTCTACCCTGTGGGAGAATTGTTACCTTCAGGGCAGCCATTTTGTCACATATTAAAAGCCTGGAAACCATTTTGAATCTCATTTTAGTGCCTGCATGCTAAAAACCTGTGTTTCCCATACTCAGTTACAAAGGTTGGCCTTGCAGCTGTACTGATACCTGATAAACGGATTCTTTCCTCACATGGGGCTATTCCTCTCTTTGCAAGGACCTATTGCATTATAACACCTGCTTATCAGTTACTAACCGACACTGTCCAGACATGACGTGACTGCAGCTAGTGACTGGGCAAGTGCCTTATTTTGCTTATTATCCTGCAATTAGAGACATAGAGTCATAGAGATGAACAGCATGGAAACAGACCCTTCAGTCCAACTCATCCATGCTGACCAGATATCCCACCCAATCTAGTCCCACCAAACCCTTCCTATTCATATACCCATCCAAATGCCTCTTAAATGTTGCAATTGTACCAGTCTCCATCATTTACTCTGGCAGCTCATTCCATACACATAGCACCCTCGGTAAAAAAAAGTTGCCCCTTAGGTCTCTTTTATATCTTTCCCCTCTCACCCTAAACCTATGCCCTCTAGTCCTGAACTACCCCACTCCAGGAAAAAGACTTTCTCTATTTATCTTATCATGTTCCTCATCATTTTATAAACCTCTCTAAGGTTGCCCCTCAGCCTCCGACGCTCCAGGGAAAACAGCCCCAGCCTGTTCAACCTCTCCCTATAGCTCAAATCCTCCAACCCTGGCAACATCCTTGTAAATCTTTTCTGAACTCTTTCAAGTTTCACATGTTTCATAACAGTTTGCTAATTGTTAAACGATTGTAACCTTTATAATCACGCAACTTGCTGTATCTCATCGGAGTGACTTGTGCCCACGAGGTTGACTTGTCTCTCCCCGTGAGGTCACAAATAAACTAATTAGTAACTCAAGTAATCACGCCACACAAACCTTATCTAAATTGGACTGTGATGAGCGAGTCACCCACTGTATAATTTATTTCCATCCCCAACATGCCCTCGCCCAGGCTCAACACCTTGACAAAAGGTGTTCCCTATACACTTTACCCAAATCTCAAACCAAAATTACACGCCTCTGGCCCAGGGTTCTGGCAGCTCTCCAAGTTGGGACTTTCTGTAAGCGAAAAGCGGAAATACCACCCCAACTTGGTTAATGGCCAATTGGCTCTAATTAAGTAGCTGCAGGGCAACTAGGGTTCCTACTCCCCTCCCTACACCCTGTCACCTGGGTGGCATTAGAATCTGGAGCCTCATAATTCAGTCCCATATCAGCTGCATTGAGTTTGCACATTGGATGCAGGCAAGAGTGAACTGCAGTGTGACTTCACGGATGAATACCTGTGTTGCATATGAATGATGGCTGAGGAGTCAGTCAATCAGAGGCACTTATGGAGTGGCAACTCAGCCAGAAAGGTGGCACAGTCGCTCAGTGGTTAGCACTCCTGGTCCCCAGGTTTGTTTCTACCCTCAGGCAACTGTCTATGTGGCGTTTGCATGTTCTCCCTCTGTCTGTGTCTGTTTCCTCCCACAGTGCAAAGATGTGCAGTTAAGGTAGATTGGCCATGCTTAATTGCCCATTGTCAAAAAGTGTGGCGCTGGAAAACATGCCGCAGAAAAGTTGATGTTTTGGGCATAAGCCCTTCATTAGGCACTTGCTTGGGAATTTTATTTGACCTGCGCTGTTCTGCCTTTATGCATTGCCTCTAAGTACAATATAAATCTTAATGTATATAAGTGCTGTTTCTACCTCATTCCTTCTTTAAGTTACGCTGGTGGGCTTGGAGCAGCATCAAAGAAATTTAAGATGTTTAATTACTCTGAAGTTTCCCACTTCCTGGTGTCTCCATGTTGGGCACAATACTTTCAAGAGGTCAGGCACTTAACCAAGGTAACATGAGTCTGGTCACGTAGACATTATTCTGTTGAATTTGTAATCCAGAGGGTTTGGCCAAAAACAAAATCAGAGGGTGAGAGTTCAAATCCCACCAAGGCAGCTTTGAAAATTTGAATTCATTTCAAAAGAGCTTGGAGATAAAAATGAAACTGATCATGGCTGTTATATCACCTTAAAATACCAACTAATTCATTAATGCCTATTTGTGAAGGAAGTCTGTCATCAGTACCTGATTTAAGAGATATAAACCGCCAGTCTCACACAAATACGGCAGATTCGTAGCTGCCCAAGTTATCAGAGCAGTGAGAGATGGACAATAAATGCCAACCTCTGTACTGATTTTTCTTTACTTTTTCTTCAGATATGACCATCGCTGGTCAAGCCAGTGTTAATTGCATATTGCAGACTTCCCTCGGCCTGACTGATTTCAGGTAAATTCAGTGGGCACTTAAAAGACAATCACATTGCTATGGCTCTGAACTCACATAGGCTGGTTCAGGTAAGGATGGCAGAGTTCCTTACCTCAAGGACATTGGTGAACCAGGTGGACTTTTACACTAATCGATGATAGTTTCATAGTCAGAGAGATCTACTGCACAGAAAAAGACCTTTTGGCCCATTGAGCTGCACCAGTCAAAAATAAAAACCCAACCATTCTCATTCCATTTTCCAGTCATCCCAACACTGAGAATGTGTTTCATTTCCCAGATTCATCCTAACTGAATGTACATTTCACCAGCTACCACGTTGGGATTTGAACACAGAGTCTTTTGGTGCAACTCGTGCACATCGACTAGATATCCTAAATTAATCTAGTCCCATTTGCTAGCACTTGGCCCATATCCCTTTAAACCCTTCCTGTTCATATACCCATCCAGATACCTTTTAGATGTTGTCATTGTATCAGGAAGCATCAGCCTGGAATACTGGATTACCGTGACACCACCAACTCCCCTAAATAATCACTTCCCCAAGAATGATTTTTTATAAAAACACTGATGCACACTCTACTATTCACTTCAGTTGTATAAGGACTAGTTAGACCCCAACAGGAATACTGGCATTCAATTCTAGGCTCTGCACCTCACTTAGGACACACGCTGCAGGAAGTGCAGCGAAGATTCATCAGAATACCAGAAATGGTACCAGGTCTAATAAAGGTTAAAGTGAAATAAAATAAAGAAGTATGGATGTTGGAGAACTGAAACAAAACCAGAAATTGCTGGAGAAACTCAATAGATCTGACAGCATCTGTGGGAAGAAAGCAGAGTTATAGTTTTGACTCTTCATCTGATGAACGTTAATTTTGCTTTTTTCCCCAAAGATCCTGTTAGATCCGTTGTTTTACTCCAGTAATTCCTGTTCTTGTTTCTAATAAAGGTTAACTTATGAAGTCAGGTTGTGTAAACCTGACTTGCATTCCCTAAAATGGAAGAAGGGGGAGGCAATCAAATCGAGATGATTAAAACATTAAAATT
Source organism: Chiloscyllium punctatum (assembly GCF_047496795.1). Classification (NCBI taxonomy): domain Eukaryota; kingdom Metazoa; phylum Chordata; class Chondrichthyes; order Orectolobiformes; family Hemiscylliidae; genus Chiloscyllium; species Chiloscyllium punctatum. The sequence goes on from NC_092743.1 coordinate 33,655,048, forward strand.
ATTTGATATGCAGAAATGCGGAGAAATCATTCCTTAACAAGATAATCCAAAACCAGAGGACATAGTCCAAAAATTAGAGTCAGACAACTGTTTAAACCAAGTCCAGAGTTGTAAACTCCACTCTTTCAACTTCTGAGGTTAGTACAAGAGTTTATAACTTTTAAACAGGTGTGCTTTTCCTGCCAATTCAATGTGTTTTTGACATAAATTAAAGCTCTGAAGAAAAAAAGATACACAGATCTCTTAAGGTAGTCAAAATTAAGGAGTTAGTTTTATTGTAAGCATCCTCAGTAAAATGTATAAACATTATTAAAAAGTTAAAACTTGCTGCAAACCTAACATATACAAATACTGGCATAGAAACAGGGTGAAGGGAGGGAGAAATGAAGTACAATTACATTGCGAAGGAATTCAATGAAGGAGTTATATATTGAGGTGGTTTGGTAGTTGTATTGAACAGACTTCTACAATTTAAAAGTCCTCAATTTGAAATCAGTTTTACCTCAGAATTGGGCTGACCTCATCCAAAGAGAGAGCGTGGACTTCTTGCTCTTGTTAGATGTTACACGATGTATCTTTTGTGCAGCAAAACCATGAGCTTATCATAATAGCTTCTCAGAATGTGTGGCTATTAGTCTGCAATGGGAATAAATTTTTAACGAAGAGTTTAGGTGGCCCATTGTCAGACTTTCCTCGTGATCCTTTTTAACGGGGGCCTCTCAATCCTTTTTTCATCGTGAATTTTGGATTTAAATGTTTGTTCTGGGAATATGTGTAGTTAAGAATCTTGTCCTAGTGGGACATCTGAAGGTATCACGTGAATAAGGTGATTAATTTTATTGGCCAGGTCTTTGTATAGCCTTACCAAGTGTGGGAGACAATGTCAGCCATCTTGATGGGACATTTCTTTGTAAATCCTTGAGAATTTGACTATTTCAGATTAGATAACTTTAATGGCTATTTCAGTATCCCAGATAATTTTCACAACTTTCTCTCAAACTAAAATCAAAGGCTTTTAAATTAGCTGGACATTTGATGATTAAAAGTTTGTATTTATATCATGACAGGATTCAGGAATCAAATCAGGAAACACTTTTCACACAGAGTCCAGTGGAAGTCTAGGAGTTTCTCCTTCAAAAGATGGTGAATACTAGGTCAGTAGAAGCTTTCAAGACTGAGCTGTAGATTTGGGTTTGCTAAGTGCATCAAAAGATCTGAAGTAAATATGGGTAAATAGAGGCACAGCTCAACCACAATATGATTTAAGGGCAGTATGGCACCAAGAGGCTGAAAAGTCAATGCCTACATTTTATCTCCTTCCCTTCACCAAATTTGAATATTTGCTGCTGTCCTTCAGAAAGACCAACTAATGAATATCAGGTAGGAGACCTAGTACCCTCTTATACTGCCCAGCTAATTGTCTGAACCCAATGAAGGAACCACAGATTTCTCAGCGTATACTAGTTAAATCATTTATTACAAGGAACAGACAAATATAGTACTTCTGTGTGCCCTATAAAGAGAGATTGGGCAAAGTGAACCAATGTTCTTTCGAGTTTCAAAAAATGCGAGGTGATCTAATTGAAATCTATGAAATACTGAAAGGGTTATACAGGGTAGATGCAGATTCTGGATTAGTGGTGCTGGAAGAGCACAGCAGTTCAGGCAGCATCCAAGTAGCTTCGAAATCAACGTTTCGGGCAAAAGCCCTTCATCAGGAATAAAAGCTTTTTACCATAGAGTACAATGGGTGAGTGGGGGAGGTGATAGGTCAAGGAGGAGAGGGTGGAGTGGATAGGTGGAAAAGAAGATAGGCAGGTAGGACAAGTCCGGACAAGTTATGGGGACAGTTACTGAGCTGGAAGTTTAGAACTAGGGTGAGGTGGGGGAAGGGGAAATGAGGAAACTGTTGAAGTCCACATTGATGCCCGAGGCGGAAGATGAGGCGTTCTTCCTCCAGGCGTCTGGTGGTGAGGGAGCGGCGGTGAAGGAGGCCCAGGACCTCCATGTCCTCGGCAGAGTGGGAGGGGGAGTTGAAATGTTGGGCCACGGGGCGGTGTGGTTGATTCCTGATGAAGGGCTTTTGCCTGAAACGTCAATTTCGAAGCTACTTGGATGCTGCCTGAACTGCTGTGCTCTTCCAGCACCACTAATCTGGTTTCCAGAATCTGCAGTCATTGTTTTTACCAGGGTAGATGCAGATAAGACCCTTCCCCTGATTGGGGTATTTAAAACCAGGGCACGCAATTTAAAAACAACAGGGATGCCCCTTAGGTCTGAGATTAGAAGTTTATTTTTACTTAAGAGGGTTATACATGTTCAGAATTCTCTACCACAGAAGGCTGTGAAAGTTCAGTCTTTGACTGTGTTTAAAATAGAGATCGATTAGTTTCTAATTACCAGTATCAATAATGGTTATTGGGATAGGGCGAATTCGATCAGGCATGATTCTATTGAACATTAGGACTGATACAATAGGCTGAATGGCCTACTTGTATTCCTGTACAGGTACTCCTAAGTACAGTCACTTTGGAGAAATTTGTCATGAGAGCTCTGCATTGACACTACAGAATATAACCTTCCTGGAAATCATAAATTATAATTTATAAAGCAGTCTCAACCAACTATCTCCTATACTGACCCCTACTGGTGGATATCAGCTAAAGCAGAAAGCTTCTATGAGAAGGAAAGCAATAAAACACAACAATAAAATGCTAGTAAAATAACTCAGCAGGTCAGACACCATTAATAACATTCTGTTGCATTTATTAAAGATGGTAAATTCACACTGAAATCCCACTCACCACATTGTTCTGGCCATTAATTTTCTCCCCGAACTCCTCCTCTTTGCTACCTTCAATCTATTGATCACTTACCATTGAACTGATGTTTATCCAGAACTGTAGAATTGGGTAGACCCTTTCTCTCCCTCAATCTTCCTGACACAATTTACAGGCTTATAAGCTATAGCTGAGCATTAATTAACCCCAGAAACATCTGTTCTCACAATTCCCTTTCTGCTTTTTTCAGTCCTGGTGGTTTTCCACTGTTTGCACTGGTCTTTTGAAGGTTTCTTGATAGTTTGACTAGGTTTCCACTCAGTGATGGTACTGACAGAAATCTTTGTCCTCAATTTTGGTGTGTAAGACCAGCCAAATCCACTACCCTATTCAAACCTTAACCATTCTCACCAAGTGACATTTTAGCTTCTCTGACATTGAAATTGCCATGGCTCTCATTGTAAGCAAACCAAGGCATAATTTAAATTGGACATTTGTATCCAGCTAGGAAAACAGTGAGGAAAATTGACAACTAGCCTGAACAGACTAAGTTCATTTTAAGAAATTACTTTTCTTTGAAATCTTTGTCTCGGGAAGATCTGGACTATTTTCTGTCAGTCTCAATGGAGGTAATAAAGAAGGCAAATGGAATAGAGTATAAAGTAGAGAAGCATTTTGTCAACTGTATTAGGCCACCTGGAGTATTGAGTACACTTTTGATTCCCATATTTCAGGATAGATGTAGTTGCATTGTTGATAGTTTACAGGAGGTTCGTTGGATTGATTCCAGAGATGAGGTGTGTGTGTCTTATAAAGAGAGATTGAGCAGTTTATGCTGTCTGGTGTCTAGAAGGCTGAGAGGGGATCTAATTGAGGGGTATAAAATGCTAAAGGGGATTGACAAAATAAATGTGGAGATGTGGGCAATCTACAATGAGAGGTTATAGTTTTAGGACAGGGGGTGGCAGATCTAAAACAGAAATGTGAAGAAATTACCTCTCTCTAACGTTATAAATCTGGAGCATTCACTATTCTAGACTACAGAGGATGCCAGGACATTGAGTAAATTGTAGGAGATAGATAAACGGATTTTTAATTAGTAAAAGGTTGAAAGGCTATGGAGAACAGGCAGTGGAGCTGAGGCTGACATAAGGTCAACCATGATCATATTGAATGGCAGAGCAGGCTCGAGCAGCTGAATTGCCTACTCCTGTTCCTAGCTCTTATGTTCGAATTAAGTCCTTACGTCAACACAAACCTGAACTTGCCTCTCCCTCTCCCAGCATTGTAATGTGTGCTTTGCCTCAAGCAGGGTACTTGTACCTGAAGTGGCAACACTCTCATTATGATAAGTGCATAAGGTCACTTAAGGGAATTCTGAACAGGCTCCCTAGCAATAATCAAATGGCAGGACAGGGTGTCAAAAGAGTGCAGTATATCATGGCAAATTTTACTCTACACACTGTTGGAAAAATAAGATGAGTAAAAATAGTCAAGATGAGGAATTACTTGAATGATTTCAGGATAATTTTTTACAGCAGCATGTAACATAACCATGCAGCAGTTATATTAGACCTGGTTTTGACGAGTGCAAAATGACCACATAATGAAAGCACCCTTAGTAGTCACAACTTGGATTTTACATACAGTTTAAGGAAGAAGTGTAGATCCATGACATAATAAAAATTATTTTTTTTTCTAAAGATTAAAGAATATTTCGAAAGATACATATGGTTTGATAGAGACATGTTACCAATTGAACAATAATACAGTACAAACAGTTAAACCAAGTTTATAAAATTAACAATACAAACTTCAATGTCACAGTTTGACAGTTTGTCTATGTGTCCTGATCTGGCAATCAGCAAGAATGATTCTTTGGAAGGATCAGCATGGATAGAAGTAAATAGAAACAGGAGTGCATAAAGACAAACGGTGGCTCTAAGACCAAAGACCCTGCATGTCAACACACCTAATGATTAGGATTACTGCAGGAGGACACAAGGAACACCTCAAACTCCAGCCTCCCTCCAGGTCCGAGCTCCCATCCCACCTCAAACTCCAGGTCCTAGCTCCCATCGCTGCCGTGTCTTCACCATTCCCTCAGACCTCCCCCTCACTGAGGACAAACATTTAGTCCTCAGTAATGGCCTCACCTTTATCCCTCTACAGTCCCAGATTAATGAGTTCAACAAACGCTGCAACCTTGAATGTTTCTTCCACCGCCTCTGCCTCCGTGCCTACGTTTACAATCAAGACTCCTGCCCGCCTACCGAGGACCCCTTCTCCCACCTCCAACACACCCCATCCACCTGGATACCCCATGCTGGCCTGCCCACTCTTGACCTCTTCATTTCAAACTGCCACTGTGACATCAACCAACTCAACATGTCCAACCGCCTCACCCACTCCAACCTCTCGCCCTCACAACGCACAGCCCTCCACTCCCTCTGCTCCAACCCCAACTTCACCATCAAACCAGCGGACAAATGGGGTGCTGTGACCGCTACACCGCTGAAGCCAGGCTTCAACATGAAGACACCTCCACCTACTGCCCCCTCGACCATGACCTCAAACTCCATCACCAAACCATCATCTCTCAGACCATACACAACCTCATAGTTCAGGAATCCCACACCGCCTGGTTCTACCTCCTATTCGAGATTGACAAGCCTGACTACCCCTGCCGACCTATTGTCTCAGCCTGTTCCTGCCCCACCAAATTCACCTCCACCTACCTCAATACTGTCCTATCCCCCAGGTCCAGGAACCCCCCACTCATGCCTTCCACCTTCTCCAAGACTTCCATTTCCCTGGCCCCCAACTCCTCATCTTCACCATGGACATCCAGTCCCTCCAGACCTCCATCTGCCATGACCAAGGCCTCCAAGCCCTCCATTTGTTCCTCTCCTGACATCCCAACCAATACCCTTCCATAGACACTCTTATTTGTTTGGCTGAACTGGTCCTCACCCTCAACAATTTCTCCTTCCAGTCCTTCTGCATGCACCCCAGCTATGCCTGTCTCTTTGTTGGCTATGTAGAACAGTCCATCTTCCGTAGTTACATCGGCACCAAACCCCCCCCCACCTCTTCCTCTGCTACATTGATGACTGCATTGGTGCCACCTCGTGCTCCCACGGGGAGGTTGAACAGTTCATCAACTTCACCAACACATTCTATCCCAATCTTAAATACACCTGGACCATCTCTGACACCTCCCTCCCCATCCTAGGACTCTCCATCTCCATCAATGAGGACTGACTCAACACTGACATTTTTTACAAACCCACCGACTCCCACAGCTACCTGGATTACACCTCCTCCCATCCTACCTCCTGCAAAAATGCTATTCCGTATTCCGAATTCCTCCGCCTTCGCCGCTTCTGCTCCCAGGAGGGCCAGTTCCACCACAGAACACACCAGATGGCCTCCTTCTTTAAAGAGCGAAATTTCCCTTCCCACATGGCTGAAGATACCCTCCAATGCATCTCATCCAAGTCCAGCACTTCCGCCCTCGAACCCCACGCCTCAAACCGCAACATGGACAGAACCGCACCCCCCCCCCCCAGTCCTCACCTTCTACCCCACCAACCTCCACATAAATCACATCATCCGCTGACATTTTAGCCACCTAAAAATGGACCCCACCACCAGAGATAGATTTCCCTCTCCACCCCTACCCGCTTTCCGCAAAGATAGTTCCCTCCGTGACTACCTAGTCAGGTCCACGCCCCCCCCCCACCAACAACCCACCCTCCCGTCCTGGCACCTTCCCCTGTCACTGCAGGAATTGCAAAACCTGCGCCCACACCTCCTCCCTCACCTCCATCCAAGGCCCCAAATCCATCAAAGTTTCACCTGCACTTCCACACATGCCATTTAGTGTATCTGTTGCTCCTGATGCAGTCTCCTCTTCAGGATGCCTTCTCGCACAGCATTTCAGAGAACATCTCTGGGACACCCGCACCAATCAACCCCACTGACCTATGCTGAACATTCCAACTTCCCCTCCCACTCTGCCCACATGCAAGTCCTGGGCCTCCTACATCACCAATCCCTCACCACCCAATGCCTGGAGAAAGAACGCCTTATCCTCTCGAAACACTTCAACATCATGGCATCAATATGGACTTCACTAGTTTCCTTATTTCCCCTCCCCCCACCTTACCCCAGTTCCAACCTTCCAGCTCAGCACTGCCCTCATGACCCGTCCCACCTGTCAGTCTTCCTTCCCACTTATCCGGTCCACCTTCCTCTCCAAACTATCACCTTTACCCCCACCTCCATTGACCTATTGCACTCTCAGCTACGTTCTCCCCAGCCCCACAGCTCCCCCCCTCCTCTTTATCCCTCCATCCCCCCAAGGCCCCCAGCCTCATTCCTGATGAAGGGCTCTGGCCAGAAGCATCGATTTTCCTGCTCCTTGGATGCTGCCTGACCTGCTGTGCTTTTCCAGCAACACACTCTCAACTCTGATCTCCAGCATCTGTAGACCTCACTGTCTGCACAATTTACAAACATCCAGCTTATGAATGCTCGTACTTATGAGCACGATCCCATACAGGAATGTAGTTTTAAAGACCCAATATACAAATATTTCACGAACGAAAGACTCCTTCATAGGTCCTGCACAGTGTTCTGACTTGTGTACAAATCAACTTGGGAATGGACTCCAGAACAGAACTCATTCACAAGCCAGGGACTGCCTGTACTCCACAAAATTGACTATATTCTGTTTTCCCTGACAATATGGTTGGGCCTGTTGCATGGTCTCAATAGGTACTCCAAACATTTCAGCACTGACGAGGAGTCCAAGGTTGACAGACAGTCAGATTAGAAGATAGTGAGAGAGAAGAGCAAGTAAAGAGAATGCTGGAGAAACTTAGCAGATGTGGCAGCATCTGTGGAAAGAGAAAAAAGATGTTTCAAGTCCAGGAGCCCCCTTCAAAACTATTTGCTTCAAATTTCTGGCACCTGCAGTATTTTGGTTTTTTCCATATTAAGGAGGCTTGCTGAAAGCAACTGAATTACACTGGTTCTGTGTAGTTATAGCTCACAAATGGCCCAGTGTAATTGAGTAATTCTGTGTCATGGGGGCTGTAAAGGGTTTGAAAGAAGACAGTTCACAGTTAATGGTTGAGTACAGTTGGAAATGGTGTCTGAAAGTACACAAACCATTTATTTTGCGCAACTGAGCAAGATAAGTGAAGCTCGTTGTTTATGATTGCTCGGATTATGCTGATGAGTAAACGCTGGAGTGTATTTTCCAAGAATCCACTGGAGCATCATCCTGGAAAGGAAGGTATACCATTAGAACGTGATTCGGAGATGTTGGTGTTGGACTGGGATGTATAAAGTTAAAAATCACACAACACCAGGTTATAGTCCAACAGGTTTAATTAGAAGCACACGAGCTTTCGGAGTGCCACTCCTTCATCAGGTGGTTGAGCATGAGCAGTTCTTGAGACAATCTCTGATGAGCAGGTTTTGAGGAAGCTTCAAAACCAGATCATTGAAAGTGACTAATCATAATTCCCTGTGAAATTTTAAGGAGATTTGGTGACCAATATTGTCACTAATATCTGGGCATTGCTGAAAAATCTATGGGATTTGTTAAATTGCATTTGCTATTTGATGCTTTCTGTGTGGTGTAAACCATATTTATCCAAGTTTGCCTGCTTTCCATATTTGCCTCATGTTAAACTTAGGATTGTTTTATATGTACCATTTCTATTTTGTACAGTCTAAGTTTTTTTTGACAATATATTTATACGTTTGCTCGAGTAAGTTTTATTTGCAAGAACTATTCATTTGTGGTTGACAAAAGAAACATCGGTACAGTGGTATTAGGAGTAAGAGTAGGCAATTCAGCCCTTCAAGCCCACTTCGCAATCAACACGATCATGACTGATCATATCCTGGTCTCAATGTTCCTGCCTGCTTACAATAGCCCTTTATCCTGCTTTTTAAAAATCAGAAACATATCTATTTCTTTCTTGAATCTATTGATTGATTCTGCCTCCACTGCCCTCTGGGGCAATGAGTTCCACAGATTCCCAACCCTCTAAGAGAAGTAGTTTCTCCTCGCCTCAGGTTTGAACCTCACTCGATATCAATAAGCTGTTGCTCAAGACTGTCCCACAAGGGGGATCATATGTTCAACATCCACCTTACTAACCCCCTTTAGCATCTTAAATACCTCAATCAGACCTCCTTCCTCATTCTGCTGAACTCCAGCTAGTACATGCCCAAACTACTCAACTGCTCCTCGTATGACAGCCCTTTGATCCCTGGAATCAATCTGGTGAACCTCCTCTGAACTGCCCCCACTGCTGCCAGAGCAGCAAAGGAAGGAGACCAAAACCACACACGATACTCCAGATGTGGTCTCAACAATGCCATATATAACTGTAACAACACTTCTTTACTTTTATAAATGTGAAGATTCCACTTGCTTTTCTTATTGTATGTTGTACCTGCATACTCACTTTCTGCAATTCATGCACAAGGATACCCACATCCTTCTGCACTGGTACAACTTGAATCTTCTTCGCATTAAATAATAGTTTGCCCTTTTATTTTTCAGACCAAACTAGATAACCTCATATTTATCCACATTAAACTTCATCTGCCAGACCTTGGCCCATTCTCCTAGTCTATCAATATTAATTTGTAAATTCTTTATCTGTTAATTACAGTCTGTTTTCCCACCTATTTTAGTATCATCCACAAATTCTGCTATGTTGCACTCTGTCTCTGATTGCAGACCATTTATATAGATTATAAATAGTTGAGTTCTGTGAATTGAATCCTGTGGTACCCCACTAGTGACAGTTCACCTTCCAGAGAAGGACACATATATCCCAACCCTCCGCTTTCTATTAGTCAGCCAATTCTCTGTCCAAGCCAATAACTCTACTCTTAACCCCCTGGGAACTAGCCTTCTGGATCAGTCTTTTATGCAGCAGCTTGTCAAATGCCTTCTGGAAACGTTGCTGAATTGTGGACTCAGGGCACTTGAGTGTTCACAAACTGAGGGATGGATTTCGTGGCTTTGTTTTTGCGGTGACCAGGACTCATGACAGAAGCAGGGCAGTGATCTGGATGTTTTCTTTTCTTTTGGCTGTGTCTTTTATTTCCGCTTCTGTTCCTAACCTTGTCTTTTATATGTTGAAAAGGCAGCAGAGAATGGTGACTTTATACACCTTTCACTGTAAAGCCTGCATTCCTGTGCTCGAGCGCACGTGACAATAAAATCTCAATCTAAATCTAAATCAAAGAAATCTCAATTTCTAATGATAACTGGATTCAATCAAAAACCTAAATAATTAGCTATTTCACCACTCTGGTTAGGTTTTCACCACCGTGGTTAGGTTTTGAACTTGTGATAATCTGTGGAGGAATGGGACTAGAAAGGAATAAACACACTGCTCTAACCTCTGTCATAACATGGCACCTACTATTATCAACGAGGCTAAACAAGACATAAATAAGAACATGTACACATCTTCGTGCATTAATTTTAATGCCTTTCTTGATCTTTGGAGGTCCTAAAGCACTTTATAGCCTAAAACACTTGTGAGTTGCAGCAACCTTAAATAAGGCAGGAAACGCTGGTATCTGTGCACATTAAGATCCCATAACTAACAATGAGATGATCACTGCTCTGGTCAATATTGACTAAGGAACCTTATTCAAAATAGGGTAACTGCACCTTTAACATCATCTGGGAGGGCAGATGAGGCCTTGGTTTCAAATTTTCATCTAAATAAAGGCACTATTTCTGGTAGTGGAGGCCCAGCCAACAAGAACAGTGTGCAGAGAAGGTGTTTTACATAATAACCTGCAGGATTCTGCAAGTAGTGAGGGGTGGTAGAAGTTTCAATGGGCACCCAATTGATTTTTAATGTAAATTCAAGCAAGGAGAACTGTCGTTAAAAGAGTGAGTCCAGAACTTTCTATTGTGAGACCAGGAAGAGCAAGAGAATCCCCCCACATCCTGGAAATCCCCTGCCCTAGACTCTACATCCTCCAGCCCATTTCACAACCCCAAAAATCTTCTTTGCCACTTTTCTTTGCCTGCAACAGTCATGTTATTTTGCACTCCTACTGGTTCAAAGTGAGAAGTGAAACTAGTGACATTTAACTGAGGCCAGCATTTAATATCATCTTCCTGATTTACCACATGGAACGTCAACTCAGTGGGAGCCAAAGGCCTGCCTCAAGTTAATAACTAGCTGATCAATGTAATCTGTACAACACTCAGTACTAGTGTTCTACCCAATCAGCACAGACCAGAGACACTGACATGAAACGTAATGGTCCCATTTCTGCTCTGACTGAGATGATGGAGGGGAATCAGGCTAGATCTTTATTGCTACACCAGCTGAGCAACCTGCCATGTTATGATCTTACCCTTAAAATCATTTATTTAACAGCACAAATCTCCATTTAAAATGTAAGTTTTTCAACTCTTGCTGACAGATCAATCCTAACTCTCAGCCAAATTCTTCAGGTCGGGTGTCAGAAACTCCAAGGGTTCAAGACTATTACCTAGCATTGGGATAGAGGGCTTGTCAATGCCATGTATGGGTTCCATCCAGTCAATATATGATGCTAAGGTCAACAGGTTATGAGTAATTATAAATTGGGTGAAACACTGATATTCAGAGGTGCTCTGAACGAGTGATGCATCTGAAGTAATTTGCTGGACTTATGTTACCCTAACCAGATGCACAAATGCTCTGCCATCCATCTTACTGTCCCAACCTGTCAGCACCTACTGCCCATCGGTTATGTCTTTTTAAAATAGATATTAACTCTTTCCGTAACAAAATTCAATGTTCAACAGAATTGCTTTTGAGCTAATGTTTCCCCCTTCCCTCTTGAAGGCTGCTGGAAGGGGTACAGTATCTGTTTTAAGAAGTCTACCATTGCCTGCCAAATGAGACTAATTGCAGCAGGTTAGTTGACTGCATGTGGCGTCACATCCAAGGTAACTTGATATCTATGCATGTGTACTTTCTGCTTTGAGCCACTGGATAGCAATCAGGAACCCTGACTGATGTGGTGAATTGGAGTGTTTCCACATCCTGATTTGTTAACTCAGCAGAGACCAGAAGTCAGACCTGGGATCTGCTTGCTTTGACTGGTTCAATTCTGCACTTGGCAGCATAATTACTAGCTCAAATATAAAACAGAATCTAATTGAATTAATCCACATCGAGCACAGATTTGGCCATTGTTCTTCAAAGTAAGTCAAATGCATTTGTAGGGGTTCAAAGTGAGGTCATGAGGAAGATAGTAGCTTTAAAATTAATGCGTTATGGAGAAGTTATGGAACTGAACCTATTCTAATTGGGGAAAAAGAACAAAGTAAGTGAGAGTGATGTAATTCTCAAATGTTATTACAATGAAAAGAATGAATTGGGTGAATTGGAAGTTGTAAATGGAAGAATGATGATATATTGTGGTGCAGGGATGCATTTGGGGAAACCATGAATATAAATTTTGGGGGGGGGGGTTGGTCCTGGCTCTTGAGGTGCAGTGGTAATGTCCTACCTCTGACTCAGGAGTTCAAGTCCCACCTGTTCCAAAGTGTGTAATAAAATTGCTGAATATATTGTTGGGACAGCTAATAAGGGTGGAAGCCGTGTGTATAAATAGGTGTTTTATAAATAAACTATTTAACACAAAATAATAGATACCTGGGATTGGGTTACAAGAAATGTAGCCAGTGTTCTAATTTTTGTTCTATGCAATATGTTTTATTGCATCATCCTTTAGTTTATTTTGCATGGCTACTCAGAGTCATAGAGATGTACAGCATGGAAACAGACCCTTTGGTCCAACCCTTCCATGCCGACCAGATATCTCAACCCAATCTAGTCCGACCTGCCAGCACATATCCCTCCAAACCCTTCCTATTTATATACCCATCCAAATGCCTAACTGTGCAGGTTCACTCTCTTTCTCTCTCTCCTGCAATGACCTCACCATGTGCATCCTTTGTTTGTTCTTCTCCCTTTTAAAACTGCTGTTGTTTTGACTTTTTTTTCCAATGTTCCAAAACAATGCAACAGCATATGAAACAGTAATTGCTACTCCTGCAATTTGAGGAAATCTTCCAGTACTAAAATAGCTCAAAAAAGGAGCAGCTGTTAAGGCCAGAAATTTTTCCCATCCTCCATCTTGGATTACCCAGAATCCTCTCATTCCTCAAGTTGCATGAATTTAGAGAAGCCATCTTCTCTGCAGGAAATAGTAATTTCCCATGTGGCATGGAGTGAACGGTGGTCATAGCTTGGAATTTAACTGAGATGGTTTGTATATAGAATAAAATATACTTCGTATCAGTTTACAAATTTGTAGCAGGTTGAGAGGTTCAGATAGTTTATACACAGAATAATGGAAAAATAGGACAGTGTTATATGCTTAAATCATCCTTGTGGATTGGCTAAGAAAATTTGCAATTAGAGTCATAGATCATACAACATAGAAACAGAGCTTTTGGTTCAGTTAGTACGTTCCCAATTATGTTCCCAAACCTATCAGTCCCACTTGCCTACATTTGGCCCCATCCCTCCAAATCTTTCCTATTCATGTACTTATTCAAATGTCTTTTAAATGTTGTTACTGTACCTGCATCCACCACTTCCTCTGGCAGTTCATTCCACATACGAACCACTCTCTGTGTAAATTCTTTGCCCTTCATTTTAAATCTTCCTCCTCTCACCTTAAAAATCAATCCCCCAGTTTTGAACTCCCCCACCCTCAAGAAAGTACTTTTGCTGTTCACCTTATCTATACCCCTCATGATTTTATAAACCTCTATAAAAGATCACCCCTCAACTTCCTATGCTCCAGTGAAAAAAGTCCCAGCCTATTTAGCCTACCTTTATAATTCAAACCATCCATTCCTGGCAACATCCTGGTAAATCTTTTCTGAACCCTCTCCAATTTAATTATATCCTTCCTATAGCAGACCGACCAGAACAGTACTACAGAAGTGGCCTCACCAACGTCCTGCACAACCTCAACATGACATCCCAAATCCTACACTCCAGGGTCTGACCAATGAAGGTGAACATGCTAAATACCTTCTTAATCACCCTATCTACATGGGACACAAATTTCAAAGAATTATGTATCTAAATTCCCCAGGTCTCTCTTCAAAAACACCATCCAAGGCCCTACCATTAATTGTATAAGTCTTGCCCTTGTTTGTTTTACCAAAATGCAATACCTCACATTTATCCAAATTAAAATCTATCTGCTACTCTTCAGCCTGTTGCCCCAGCTGACCAAGATCCCTTTGTAACCTTAAATAATGTTCTTCACTGTCTACTATAGCACCAATTTTGGTATCACCCACAAACTTACTAACCATACTTTCTCATTCAGATCATTTATATAAATGACAAACAAAAGTGGATAAGTACCAATCCTTGTGGAACACCAATGCTCCAGTGCAAAAGACAACTCTCTACCACCACTCTCCGTCTCCTACCAATAAAGCCAATCTTAAGACCATAAGACACAGAAGTGGAAATAAGGCCATTCAACCCATCAAGTCCACTCTGCTATTTACTCATGGCTGGTGGGCATTTCAACTCCACTTACCTGCACTCTTCCCATAGCCCTTAATTCCTTGCGACATCAAGAATTTATCAATATTTGCCTTGAAGACATTTAACGTCCCAGTCTCCACTGCGCTCCGTGGCAATGAATTCCACAGGCCCATCACTCTCTGGCTGAAGAAATATCTCCTCATTTCCATTCTAAATTGACCCTCTTTAATTCTAAGGCCGTGCCCATGGGTCCTAGTCTCCCCACCTCATGGAAACAGATTCCCAGCATCCACCCTTTCTAAGCTATGCATTATCTTGTAACTTTCTATTAGATCTCCCCTAAACCTTCTAAACTCTAATGAATACAATCCCAGGACCATCAGCCTTTCATCGTATGTTAGGCCTACCATTCCAAGTGTCATTCATGTGAACCTCTGGACACACTCCATCACCATTATATCCTTCTTGAGGTGTGGGGCCCAAAATTGGACACTTTTATATCCAATTGGCAAGCTCTCCCTGAATCCCATGTGATCTAACTTTACTATGAGTCCACCACGCATAAACAATGTCAAAGGCTTCACTAAAGTGCATGTAAACAATGTCTACCACTCTGCCCTCAATCATTTTGGTTAGTTCCATAAAAACTCAATTAAGTTTGTGAGACACGGTTTCCCTTGTATAAAGCCATGTTGACTATCTTTAGTGAGTCCTTGCCTCTCCAAATGCATGTAAACACCATCTTTCACCACCACTGCTGACAACTTACAGAACACCAATATTGTGTCTATAGTTCCCAAACTTCTCCTTATAACCTTTCTTAAATAAAGGCACAATATATGCCATCTTCCAGTCTCCAGCATCTTAGCTATGGTGACAGGTAATACAAATAGCTCTGCTAGGAACCCTGCAATTTCTTTCCTAACTTCCCACAAAGTCCTAGGTTACATTAAGAATCATAGATCATATAGTCATAGAGATTCACAGGAGCGAAACAAACTCTTTGGTCCAATCCGTGCATGCTGACCAGATATCTTACATAAATCTAGTCCCATTTGCCAGCACTTGGCCCATATCCCTCTAAACCCTCACTATGCATGTAACCACCCAAATGCCTTTTAAATGCTGTTATTGTATCAGCCCTCCACCACTTTCTCTGGCAGCTCATTCCATACACACACCACCCTCTCCATGAAAAAGTTACCCCTTAGGTCCCTTTTAAATCTTTCCTCTCTCACCTTAAACCTATACCTCTAGTTCTAGACTCCCCCTCCCCAGGAAAAAAGATCTTGTCTACTTACCCTATTCATGCCGCTCATGATTTTATAAGCCTCTATAAGGTCACTCTTCAGCCTCCGATGTTCCAGGGAAATTAGTCCCAGCCTATTCAGGCTCTCCCTATAGGTCAAATCTTCAACCCTGGCAACATCATTGTAAATCTTTTCTGAGCCTTTCAAATATCACAGCATCCTTCTTACAGCAGGGAGACCAGAATTGCATACAATACTCCAAAAATTATCAAAACAATGTCCTGTACAGTCACAATATGACCTCCCAACTCCTATACTCAATGCACTAACATGAAGGCAAGCAGACCAAACACCTTCATTATTCTATCTTGACTCCACTTTCAAGGAAGTATGAACCTGCATCCAAGGTCTCTTTGTTCAACAAAACTCCCCAGAACATTATCATTCAGTGTATAACTGATTTGCCTTTCCTATATGCAGCACCTCACATTTATTTAAATTAAACTCCATATATCACCCCTTGGCCCATCTGATCAAGATCCTGTTGTACTCTGAAGTAACTTTCATCACTGTCCAATACGCCTCCGATTTTAATGTCATCTGCTAACCATAACTTCTATGTTCACATCTAAATCATTTCTATAAATGACAAAAAGCTTTACACTTGTTCACGTCCCAGAGATTTATCCACCTTTACATTTTCCAAGATTTTCCAGCACTTCCTTTTCTGTAATGTGAACTATTTTCAAAACATCAATATTCATTTCCCAAGTTCTCTATCCTCCTACTTCTTTCACCACAGTAAAAACTGACATGAAATATTCATTTAGTATCCCCCCCATCCCCTGAGGTTCAACACCTAGATGACCTTGTTGATCTTTAAGGGGCCTATTTCTTCCTAGTTGCTCTTTTGCTTCTAATGTATTAGTAGAATCTCTTTGGATTATCCTTAACCTTATCTGCCAAGGCTATAACATATCCCCTTTTGCCCTCCTAATTTCCCTCTCAAGAATTCCCCTACAACCTTTATATTCTTGAAGAGATTCATTTGATCTCAGTTGTCTATATCGGATATATGACTCTTTCTTACTCTTGACCAGAACCTTAATAACTTTATTCATCATTGTTCTCTACTCTTACCAGCCTTACCCTACACTCTGACAGGAATACCATGCCTCTGAACTCTTGTTATCACACTCTTGAAAGCCTCCCGCTTGTCAATCATCCCTTTACCTGTGAACAGTCTACTCCAATCAACTTTTGAAAGTTCCTGTCTTATACTCTAATTAAAAACCTTAACTTTTACTGAAGGCCTATCATTTTCCACAACTATTTATAACAAGAATCCAGAGAAAGTATATTCCTGTTAGGGTGAAAGGAAAGGCTGATAGGTATAGGAAATGCTGGATAACTAGAGAAATTGAGGTTTTGGTTAAGAAAAAGGAGGAAGCATGTGTAAGGTATAGACAGGATAGATCGAGTGTATCCTTAGAAGAGTATAAAGGAAGTAGGAATATATGAATAGGAAGGGTTTGGAGGGATATGGGCCGGGTACTGGCGGGTGGGACTAGATTGGGTTGGGATATCTGGTCGGCATTGACGGGTTGGACTGAAGGGTCTGTTTCCATGCTGTACATCTCTATGACTCTATGACTGTAATAGAATTATGGATTCTAATTCCAACGTGTTCCCCCACTAACACTTCAGCCATTTGCCCTGCCTTATTTCTCAAGAGAAGGTCAAGTTTTGCTCCTTCTCTCGGAGGTACATTTAGATATTGATAAAGAAAATGGTCTTGAACATATTTAACAAATTCCTTATCATCCAAGCCCTTAATGCTATGACAGTGCCAGTCAATGTTTGGAAAATTAAAATCGCCTACAATTACAACCCATTATTCTTACATATCTCTCACATCTCTACATATGTACTCCTCAATTTCCCTCTGACTACTGGGGGGCTTATAGTACAATCCCATTAAGGTGATCATCCCCTTCTTATTTATAAATTCTACTCATCTAGCTTCACTGGAAGATCCCTCAGAAATATCCTCTCTAAGTACAGTAGTAATGAATTCCTTAATCAAAAACACCAGTCCCCCGCTTGTCTTGCCTCCCTTTCTATCCTTCCTATAACATCTAAATGCCAGAATATTGAGCTGCAAGTCTTGTCCTTCCCTTAGCCAGGTTTCTGTAAAAGTTATGAGGTACCAGTCCCATGTTCCCCTACATGCTCTGAGTTCATCAGCCTTGCCTGTAAGACATCTTGCATTGAAATCAATGCAGTTTAATTCTGCAAAATTAATACGTTCTCTGATTTGCTCTTGTCTGCCTTTTCTAATTAACTTGCTCTTTTTCGATTGAGAACCATCTTCATCTGACTTTCTATTTTCATTTCTATTTAGGAACACCCCACCCCACCTCCTGACTAGTTCAAATGCTCCCGAAATAGAACGAGCAAATCTCCCTGTCAGGATATTGGTCTCTTTCCAGTTCAGTTGAAACCCATCCCTTCTAAATAAGTCTTTTCTGTCCCAGAAGAGATTCCAATGATCCAAAGATCTGAATTCTTGCACATTGCACTCTCTCTTCAACCAGTGATTTTTCAGCCCTGTCTTCTTATTCCGACTATCATTAGAACGTTGCACAGGGAGTAAACCAGAGATTACTACATTTGAGATTCTGCTTTTTAACTTCTACTTAACCTCCTACATTCACTTAGCAAAGCCTTAACTCTTTCCATAACTATGTTGTTCTTACTTATGTGTACACCAACTTTCGGCTTCCCACTCTCTCCTTTGACAATAAGCATCAAATATCCTTGATCCTGGCACCAGGAAGGCAACATTCTCTCCTGGATCCATGGTTGCAGCCGCAGAAACTTTTGTCTGTGCCCCTGACAGGAGAGTCCCCTAAATTACTCTTTTAAATCTTGACAAATCCTACTTAACATAAGATTCATTCTTAGTGCCCAAGATCTGACTGCCACTTTTATTTTCCTTGAAAGACTGTTCCCTTTAACATGGAATATCTGTTTGAAAGACAAATAGCCACAGGACTCTTCTGAACTACCACCTTACCTTTCCTGACAGCCACCCATCTATCTGACTGATCCTGCTCTGTAACCACTTCTCCAAATCTACTTAAATAAAAACCAATAGACCTGCAGATGCTAGAAATCAGAAAAAAAACCTGAAATTGCGAGCAAAGCAAACGTTAACTCTGACTTCTCTCCACAGATGCTGCCAGACCTGCTGAGCTTTTCCAGCAATTTCTGTTTCTGTCTCCAAAGCTACTAACTATTACACTCTGTATCTCCCATATGTCCTCAGAGACACGAAGACTAAAAAGAAGAAGCTCTTATATATATATAAAAAAACCTCTTACCCACGGATTTTAATCTTAAGCATGCAAGAGAGAAAAAAATAATAACATTTAAATTCTTAAAAAGTTCGAACACTTAGCTGAAACTCCCATCACCCTTAAAATGCTTCCTCTTCAAATCCCCTATCAGTCAGCTTTCAAATATTCGGGTCTGAGAAAAGAGATGCTGATCCCTGATCCTTGTGTTAGTTAAGCAGCTACAACAAACAAGATGAAAAAGAAAATCTTCAGAGTTCTGTCCTTGCAAACAGAAAAAGACGAATCTCTCTCCAGACCGACTGATACTCATGGCAAACATGTAGGCAGGCCTCTCCCACAACCTCCATGTGAGAAATAATCTCCTTCCTTGTGTATTTTTTTTCACTTCATGAATTTTTCTTGGATTCAAAAATAATTTGAAATGAAGTTTTCCTGCTTCTGCTCCATAAACCAGGGGAAAGTCACAAGAGAAGCCTGCAACCTCAGGAGTAGCTGCAAGACGCACACTTATCCTCTCTCTACCATTTTTCTTTTGTTTGTTGCTTTCCATATCCTCAGTACACTGCAAGGTTCCTGAACTAACTAATTGTTTTGGTCATTAATAAAATTAGTCTTAGTGGGCAGAATCATCCCAGCCTCAGAACGACATGGACCACAGTGAGAATGGTGGGAAAATCACGTAAAATGGTCAGTGAGGACGTTCTTAAAATTGAAACCGAAAAGTTCCATTTTCAAACCCATTTTTGTAGGGAAAGGCGAGATTCTCTCGAGTGAGCAGCAAGAAGCCTACTTGCATGGATTATCACTGATTAACAACACTCATTTTAACCTGAGCTTGCCTCATTCGTGTATAATTTCCCATTCTCCCACTTGCTGGATAGAAGCTGGATGCTGTGAGTTCCCAACATGAAAGTCAGACTCATAGACATTTACAGCACAGAAGTAGGCCATTTGGCCCAACCTATTTTCCAGCTTTCGGTCCATAACCCTGGAGACTTTGGCAAGACAAACGAATATCTACATACTGTTCCAAAGGATTCAGACTCAACCATCTTTTCGGGCAATGAGTTCCAAACTCCAAATATCCTCTGAGTGAAAAAATATTTATCTTGAACTCTCCTCTTAGCCTGCTACTTTTTATCTTAAATCAATGCCCCTTGGTTACTGACCCCTCCACTAACAGATAAAGAGCTTTCCTGTCCACCATTTCTATGCCCCACACAGCCTTACACACTGCTATCAAGTCTCCTCTCAATCTTTGCTGCTTTAAGGAAAACAACCTGAACCTATCCAATCTTTCGTTAAAGCTCAGACCATCCAGCACAGGCAGCATCCTGACAAATCCCCACTGCATCCTGCTTAGTGCAGTCACATCCTTCCAATATTGTGGGGAGCAGAACTGCACGCAGTGCTCCAGTGTGGCCTAACCAAGAATCATGTACAGGTCCAGCATAACCTCCCTGCTCTTGTAATTCTATGCTTCAGCTAATAAAGGCAAGAATCCCTCATGCCTCAACCACCTTACCTAACTGCCCTGATTAGGTCCTCAAAAATATTTTATCAAATTTGTCACACATATCCTTCATTTAACAAATCCCTGCTAGCTATCCCTGATTAATCCATGTCCCTCCAAGACAATAAGACCACAGGAAATAGGAAAAGGAGTAAGCCATTCAGCCCCTCAAGCCTGTTCCACCATTCAAAAGGGATCATGGCTGATCTGACATGCCTCATATCCACTTTCCTGCACTTTCCCTTGAACCCTTCATTCTTCTACTGATCAAGAAACTATCTCAGCCTTCAATATACACAGGACTCTGCCTCCACACTTCTCTGTGGCAAGAAGCTCCATAGACTCATTACTTTCAGAGAAGAAATTCATCTCATCTCAGACTTAAATTGGCACCATTTATTCTGAGACTATGCCACCTGGTCCTAGGCTCATCCATGAAGGGAAACAACCTCTCAGCAATTTACCCTGTCAAGCCCCTTAACAACCCTACATATTTCAATTAGATTACTTCCTATTCTTCTAGGTTCCAGTGAGTAGAGATCCAACCTGTTTTGTCTTATAAGCAAAGACTATCTCTTGGTACCAGGGACGATTCTAGTGATTTTTTTTCTGAAGTGCCTTCAATGATATAATAGTTTTACTTTACTAAGGGGACCAAACCTGATCACAGTACTCCGGATGTGGTCTCAGCAGCACCTTGTCCAGCTGCAGTAAGACTTCCCCTCTCTTATACTCCAACCTCCTTGAAATAAGGGCCAACATTCCATTTGTCTTCCTGATTACCTGCTGCAGCTGTGTACTAGCTTTCAGTTTTCACACACAAGTACCTTCTTTTTGCATTGCAACTGCAGTTTTTCTCAGTTTAAATAGTATTCTGCTCTCCCTTACAATATAAATAAATTCACATTTTCCCATGTTATAGTCAATTTGCCACCATTTTGCCCACTTAGTTAACCTAACAGTATCTCTCTCTGTAAACTGTTTGTATCCTTCTAGCAACTTGCCTTTCCACTTAGTTTTGTGTCATTTGCACGCTTGGCTGCAGCACCTTTGGTTCCTTCCTCCACATAATTAATATGTATTGTAAGCAGTTGTGGTCCCAGCACCGATCGTTGTGGAATCCCACTGGTCACAGATCAACATAAAAAAGAATCCCTTATCCCCACTTGCTATTTCCTGACCATGACCAATTCTCTATTCGTGCCAACATTCTGCTTCCAACATCACAGGCTCTTGTCTTATGACTTAACATTATGAGACATACCTTCTCAAACACTGTCTGGAAATCTAAATATAATCAATCTACTGGTTCCCCTTTTTTCACTCTGGTTCAGATTTCCTTACAAAATAAATAATTCAGACATGACTTGCCTTTCATTAAGTCATGTTGACTTTGCCTGATTAGATTATGATTTTCAAATTGTTTTGCTTTAATTCCTTAATAATTAATTCTGATACTTTCCCAACATTAGATGTTAAGATAATCAGCCTATAGTTACTCACTTTTTGAATCCAGGTGTCACATTGGCAGTTTTCCAATTCTTTGGTACTCTAGAATCCAAGGATTTTTAGAATATTACACCCAATGCACCGACTATCTCTGGATCGACCTCTTTTAGAATCCTAAGTTGCAAGCCAGGAGAAAGTGAGGACTGCAGATGCTGGAGATCAGAGTCAAAAAGTGTGGCACTGGAAAAGCACAACAGGTCAGGCAGCATCCAAGGAACAGGAGAATCGATGTTTTGGGCAATCATCATGAAGATTACAATTATTGCTCTATTCTTTATTCATGTTTCTCTTATTTGTTGATTTGTCGTCTTTCCCACAGTGTGACTACTGTTGGAGGTCTGTACACAACTCCTACCAATGTCTTCATTTCTTTGCTTTTTCTTACCTCCATCCAAATGGACTCTACATTATCCAAGCCGAGATCATCTCTCACACTGTCCTCATGTTATTAACATTGATATCCCACCAGCTTTTCCACGCCTCCTGTCTTTCTGCAAGGTCAAATATCCCTGAATGTTAAGTTATCAGTTTTCATCTGGTTGTAATCATATTTCTGTAATGGTTACAAGATCATATTTACTTATCTCGATGTGCCGCCATTTCATCAAAATTATAGCTTAATGCATGAAGCATTCAGAGTAAAGTCTTTAAGTTTGTTCTGTTGTCACATTTCTTAACTTTTTTCCTTATTGCAATGTGACATTCACACCCTCTGACCCTTCCTTTTATTAATTTTGTAAGCAACTGTACACACCTCCCACTATTTGTTTAAAGCCCAATCCACAGCCCAAGTTATGCAATTCACCAGGACTCTTGGTCCCAGCATGATTCAGGAAAAGACCATCCCATCATAATAACTCCCTCTTTCCCAAATACGAATGACAATATTCCATGAATTCAAACCCAGTTCTCCCACATCAGCCTTTGAGCCATGCATTTACCTCTTTAATCCTGTTTACGCTTTGCTAATTAGCTCATGCTTTTGGAAATAACCAGGAATTTTTCACTGTTTGTTCTGCTTTTTAGTTAGCCCCACGCTGTTCATATTACCTCAGCAGAATCTCTTTCCTTGTTCTACCCATACTGTTGGCACCTATGTGGACCACAGCAATTGGATCTTTCCCCTCCCATTTCAAGTTCCCCTACTATTGGGACTTTTGATCCTGGCCATACAAAATAGTGTCTACTCCCATGGCTATACTATCCCTGGTTACAACAATATTTTACTTGACTACCTCCTTTTGAATGGCTCCTGTACCATGGTGCTATAGTCAGTTGGCTCTCCTCCCCATATCATCAACTCTCAACTACACAGAAAACAATCATCTCAAACCTGTTAGACAAGCTCAAGGGCTGAGGCTACTTCAGCACTATCTCTTGTACCCCTCTACCTGGATGACTCATAGCCACACCCTCCTGTTTCTGACCACTGACCAAATTCAAGGCAGTTAATCAGCCTCCTGAAATATATCATCAAGGTAACCCTCCCCCTCCCTGATGTATCGCTGTGATCGAAGCTCAGACTCCAGCTCCATCAGCTATGAGCCCGAGTTCCTCAAGTGACCAACACTTGCTACAGATGTCCTCACTATGAACAACAATGGGGTACTATGCCAGGCAGTTACAACACATCACCTATATTCATTTAGTTGTTAATTTGTACTTTTTTCTTTTAAATTTCCAATTGGCCTTCTAGTTTCTTTTCATATGTAAAATATTGCTTCTTTTTACCTTTAATCTCATAGTAACTTAAAATAGCTAATCAAATTAGCAGTTATTATCAACCAATGAACTCAGTTTCCTATGATGTCACTTTTTGTTTAGTGCTGGACCCCTGATCCTTGACTTAAATTTTGCCTTCATTTTACAAGGATGTTGTCAAGGTTGGAGGATTTGAACTATAGGGAGAGGCTGAAGCATCGAAGGCTGAGGGGAGACCTTATATGGGTTTACAAAATTATGAGTGGCATGGATAGGGTAAATAGGCAAAGTCTTTTCCCTGGGGTTGGGGAGTCCAGAACTAGAGGACATAGGTTTAGGGTGAGAAGGGAAAGATATAAAAGAGACCTAAGGGGCAACTTTTTCACACAGAGGGCGATGTGTGTATGGAATGAGCTGCCAGAGGAAGTGGTGGAGGCTGGTACAATTGCAACATTTAAGAGGCATTTGGATGGGTATATGAATAGGAGGGTTTTCGAGGGATGTGAGCCGGTGCTGGCAGGTGGGACTAGATTGGGTTGGGACATCTGGTCGGCATGAACGGGTTGGACCGAAGGGTCTGATTCCATGCTGTACATTTCTATGACTCTATTAACTAAATAAAGCAAGCAAAAAGCACTGCTTCCCCTTTACACCAAATTCCCATGCTGCTCCAAAATCCCAGAAACACATTCTTAAGGATTGATGAGGGCAGAGTGGTAGGTGTGATCTATATGGACTTCAGTAAGGCGTTCGACAAGGTTCCCCATAAGAGACTTGGCTACCAAGGTTAGATCTCATGGAAGCTGAAAATGTGTTGCTGGAAAAGTGCAGCAGGTCAGGCAGCATCCAAGGAGCAGGAGAATCGATGTTTCGGGCATGAGCCCTTCTTCAGGAAAGTCCTCACTTTCTCCTAGATTTTATGGAATACAAGGAGAACTAGTCATTTGGATACAGAACTGGCTCAAAGGTATAATACAGAGGGTGGTGGTGGAGGGTTGTTTTTCAGACTAGAGGCCTGTGACCAGTGGAGTGCCACAAGGATCGGTACTGGATCCTCTACCTTTTGTCATTTACATAAATGATTTGGATGTGAGCAAAGGAGGTATAGATAGTAAGTTTTCAGATGACACCAAAATTGGAGGTGTAGTGGACAGTGAAGAAGGTTACCTCAGATTACAACAGGATCTGGACCAGATGGGCCAATGGACTGAGAAGTGGCAGATGGATTTTAATTCAGAGAAATGTGAGGTGCTGCATTTTGGGAAAGCAAATCCAGGAATCTATCCCATCTAGGCCTGTGTATTTATACACTTTTAAGGCTGCTTTCCCTCTAGCAGGATCTCTCTCTGTTATTTTCTTCTAATATTTCATAGACCACCATCATGATGTCTATACCCATGTCATCCTTTTCCATTGTGAGGACCATCGCAAAGTATTGATTGAGGATTATTCCCATGTTTTTGTGTCCACAGGATAGATTATCTCTATGGTCTCCATTGGATCCTGAACTTTTTCTATTTATTATCTTGCTCTTGCTTGTATAAATTATCTTTTATTTTCCAGTGCATTCTCACACAACATTCATTGTTTTCCTTATTTTCTTTTCAAGTTTCCAATATTTCCTGGTCAGAGGGTCCTTTGATCAATGCACTGACTTTCTTTTCTGGAAGCTTCTTCCACTCATCAGCCTCAGACATCTGGACAGTTGAAGTGAAAATTACATGGGGCATGGATCCTGGCCCATCCTTATCCTCTGCCATTATGATATAAAACCTAATAGAGCCATTGCAACAATCTCCAAAATGGTCCCTACACAGTTTCATGTTTCTCCTGCCCAGGTTCATTGCCAAATATTCGCTCTCAGAACTAGCGCTCCCTTGTTAGGCTGTGTACTGGCTAAAAAGGTTATCCCGAATACAGTTTAAGAATTTTGTTCCCTCCCTACCTTTTCACATTAAAACTATTCCAGTTACTATCCGTATAGTTAAAATCCCCTAACATTACTGCCTTATTACTCTTCCATTTCTCTAAAATCTGATTGCATATTTGATCTTCCATCTCTTGCTAGTTGCTTGGGAGTCAGTAGTATGTAGTTATCAGTATATTTTTTACACATACCTGATTTGATGATCTTCAAAGATACCCTCCCATCACTGCTATAATTAATTCCTTGAACAATTATGACATGTTCTTCCTTCCTCTTCTATTCCCTTTTCTACTTTTGTCTCAAAACACTATAACCAAGAACGTTAAGCTGCCAAATTTGCCCATTGTTATGACCAGGCCAGACCCCCTCAAAACATCTCAAGAAGATAGCCTAGACCCTAACTTTTCCTGTTGCTTTAAGTAGGTGTAAGGTGTATGTACTAGGAGTAATGCAGTTGGCCCAACCACTCAGTTTTAAACAAAACAGAACTTATTTATACACGAACAAAGGAGAACAGAATACAGAATAACACAATTTACCTGAAAACCCAATCGACTCTCTTTCCTAACTTGATGATGCTGTTCGAAATTCTTGCAATAACCCCAAAAACACTCCTTTGGCAGAAAGGGAAAAACAAACACAGGTTCTTACAGGAGAGATGTCAGAAAGAGAGAGAGAGAGAGAGGATCAGCATGGAACAGCTTCTTTAGGTCATCAACAGCTTGCCTGGGTCCCCAGCTAAGACTTAACCAGCAGCTGCAAAACAGCCAGACTGTTAAAACCAGAACAAACCAGAAAAAAACTGAACTAGGAGAACTAGCCACTCCCCTTTCATTTTACTCTTTTTTTAAAACTTGAAAGCCTTTTCCAGAGGCAATATCTGTTAGCTATAATCAAATTAGCCCTAAAGCCCATAAAAACCAGGCACAACAGATCCTTCCCGTTTATGATCCCTCAAACAAAACCAAGGATAGAATAACCTTATCAAAGGAACAACATTGTAAAACCTTCTTCAGCCAAGTCTCAGTCAAAGCTCCATAACTGTACCCTCAGCTCATCTATCTTAATCCTCAGACGCTGTGCATTAGAACAGATTCCATTTAGCCTCATTCTACTCATTTCTTCATTATCCAGCTGATACTCCCTCAGCCTTCCAGCCTCACTTACTCACTTTGTAACTTCTAATTCCATTTCAGCTTCTTCCACCTTCGAGCTGCTTGTCAGGATCCTATCCCCATGCCAATCTTTGTCATTTTCATGAAGTAAGGCAGGCTAGTCTTTTAAAGAGTTGTCAGTCATGGCCCCTCAGAGGTCTTTTGAGCCATAATCTGAATGAGGGAAGTTTTTGAAACATTTGCCGAATAACTCTTCCTCATGACTCCAAAGTGCATGAATATGCCCATTCATGCCCCCAATAAGCATTCATGCAGTGGCAGTTGCACGTCTAATCATCCATTGTATGTATCTAGGTTCTCAGCCAACAAACCTCATGAGGCACTTTTCGTTGATAGGTGTCATGGGGGCATGAGATGTCATGGGCTTACGGAGCAGCATGAATGGGAATAGAAAGAGAGTGGTGGGGAAAGTGTGTAGGATGAGCAAGCCTGAGGGCTGGAGGGCATTACTGCCTTAACTATAATTGGGACATGGTCCTTTCAAACTGTGTGCATTGACACCTGGCAGATCCATTGGCTGTCTCTGCAGTATGTGCTGGGTCAGCTGACCCTGAACACCAATCCTCAATGAACATCCCATCTGAGAAAGTACTTGCTCATGAGGAGGATGTGGGCCCAGCTGGAAATTTTCTAAATTCCAATGAGACACTAGGTCTATAAAATGAATGTGGAAAATATGTGTCCTTTTGTAGAAGAATCTAAAACTAGACATTATTGTTTAAAAGTAATCATCCTTTTATTATAGAGATTTGGACATTTTTTATTCTCAGAGGACAGTGGAACTCTCTTCCTTAAAGGGTAGTACAGGGAGCTTTTGAATATTTTTAAGACAGTGGTAGATAGACTCTCAAAAACAAAGATTTGAAAGTTTATCCACATTAGGCAGGAATGATCAGCCATTATCCTTCAATTATTGAAGGATGGTGTAAGTTTGAGATCTAAAAGACCTAGTCCGCCTTCTAATTCATATGTTCACATTCCCAGGAGGTAATAAGGATGCACTGCAGAATACAAATTTTGAGAACCAGATAAGTCTTGAAGTCAATATTGGATGAAGGGAGAAGGAAGATGCGTAGGTCAACACAATTTCTCGGATCATGCCAATAAAGCTTAGAAGAATACACAGAACGCGATTCACCGTTGTGTTAATGTCGATTTATACACTCAGGTTCCTGCAGCAGATTTTAAATCCACAGCCTAGTGAGTCAATGATGAGAATTCTACCAACAAAGCCAAGTCGATATCAACTGATTTATTTCACTTTCTC
Source organism: Chiloscyllium punctatum (assembly GCF_047496795.1). Taxonomy (NCBI): domain Eukaryota; kingdom Metazoa; phylum Chordata; class Chondrichthyes; order Orectolobiformes; family Hemiscylliidae; genus Chiloscyllium; species Chiloscyllium punctatum. Next base: position 33,683,105 of record NC_092743.1, read on the forward strand.
TCCCAGTCTACACTTTCAGTCTTGACTCCTCACCCAATGTTCTCTGATGTGAAGTGTCTGAATGCCCCTATCAGGGAAAAGGAAACAAAAGTTTGGCCTTAAGCTGTTTAAGCAAGTCATGGAATACAAGTGCTGTTTGTTGTCTTGGGTGAGTGTGAAAAATCGGTTGGCGCTCTTCCTTTCTTTGAGTTGAGGCTAAAATTGATTATGCAACCAACACTCAGACTCAAATCATTTATCTTATTGCTGTTTTGGGGGCCTTTTGCAATACATACATTGGTGCTGCCTATACCGACTACACTGACTATAGTTGAAAAGTACTTTATTAGATGTGTAACATTTTAGAATGTTGAGAATCTGAGAGGCTGTAAATAAATGCAATTTCTTTTATAATACTTAGAATGATAGTTAGCAAACTCACTTTGTTGGTTACCATGAATTCTGGCTGACAGTTCATCAAATAGTTCATCACCCAAATCCTTCATTTAGAGTCAGGCCACTATCTCATCCCAAAGCAACCATTGTATCAAATCATCAATTCAATTCCAGTCTATAACTCATTCTCATGCATTTAGTGTTCTGATACATTCTGAAACTCTCTAAACCCCATGATTGGATTACTGCCTTGTAATCAGCTTTCAAGTATCCAGTAGCAATGATAGGTTCAAGTCATCACCACAATTTTGGAAGGCATTGCAATTTCTCCGGAGTCAAACAAACAGAGGAAGATTATCAGCTCTGTTCTAGACTTGCACACACGTCAATGTGCATGGCTTTTCATTAACAGCTGCATATATAGATGACACCAAGACATTAAGGGATTAACATTAGGGATATACTCCAACAGCTCTGTCAATCAAGCCTCTTGATATTTTTAGGTTTGGCAACAGGTTGCTCAAACAAGAAAGGGACTTCATAAATTTCCCTTCCAAAGTAGGGTCACAACCAACTTACAGATCAGAACAGAGACAAGACATTTCCTTGGAGCCTCTTCCGACTGAGTGGCTCGATGGGAAAATGGGCAGTCTGTTGCAAGTATGTAGATAGAAAACCTTTACCCTCATGCAGCAACTCATCACTTCATAAGGATATCCCAAAGGATTTTAAAGAGATTCTTTGATTATAAAATACACCTATTATCACCTACACAAAAATCAGCAATCAATTTACAAATAGAAAACCTACCTATATTTAATGTTGTTGAAGGGAGAAACGCTGGCCATGACACAAGAATTCCCCATCCCTCTTCCTAACTTCACTGAATATTTTAAACTCGCCCCCTTACCTGAACAGTTGAGTAATCATCCTTTTGTTATAGAGATTAGGATAATTTCTTTTTCTCACAGAGGATGGTGAGTTATTGATTCTCACTCTTTTGATTTAACCAATTGAGTCAAGCTGGATATAAACTAAGAATTTAAGACTGATTCTAAAATTATGTCAAACTAGCTAAAGCCATGGTTCCATTCTGATCTCTGGTCGGCTAATTCCATCTTGGTCAAGAGACTATTTCTCATTATTGTTTAAATAATGAACTTCTATTGAAGAAAATGCAGAAGAGAAACACTAGAACTTAAATTTACTAGGTATGGAGATCTTCAATCAGCGAATGGTGACATCTCATGGCATATCCTTGTTCTACCATTAGGAAAAAGCCTGATTTAAAGAGTATAGGAGAGTATACCAGATACAGCATGAGGCATGTGTAAAATGTGAAGGGCCACTCTAGTGTCGCAACGATGCAGGATGACTTCATGCATGCCAAACAGTAGAATAGCCCATGCTAAAGAAAATCATAACCAATACCACAAGAAATGGATCAGACTAAAATTCAACAGTCTTGTTATATCAGTTGGTGTGAGGTGGTGGAACCAATAGACTCCATGAATGTTCTTAAGTTCAATGATGATTGACTCAGGAGTTAGTGAAAAAGACAAAAACATCTACAACCAACTTCAGGCAGGTGCTGAGTAGATGATCAAACCAGCCTCATCTTGAAGTCACCAATATCAGAGAAGCCAAATTTTACCCAATTAGATTCACTCCACATAATATCAGAAATGGTTGATTTCACTGGATTTAACAATGACTGCAGGTCTCTGACAAATCTCAGCTCTAGTGCCAAGACTGTCACTCCACAGCTCACCATATATCTAGCCAAATATGACATGTCCAAAAGTAAGGGGTAGATCTAATCTGGACAACTTCTTCCTTTCAATTTGCTCCCAATGGAAAATAAAGTAAGGGCAGGCATCATCAACTGTGTTATGAAAAACTCAGGATTGGAGACAGGGCCCGTGGCCCAACATTTCAACTCCCCCTCCCACTCTGCCAAGGACATGCAAATCCTGGGCCTCCTCAACCGCCAGTCCCTCACCACCTGGAGGAAGAGTGCCTCATCTTCCATCTCAGAAAACTTCAACCCCAGGGCATCAATGTGGACTTCACCAGTTTCCTCATTTCCCCTTTCCCCACCTTACCCCAGTTCCAAACTTCCAGCTCAACACATCCTGTCCTACCTACCAATCTTCCTTCCCACCTCCCCGCTGCACCCTCCTCTCTGACTTATCACCTTCATCCCCACCCCCATCCACCTATTGTACTCTTTGCTACCTTCTCCCCACCCCCACCCTCCTCCCATTTATCTCTCCACCCTGGAGGCTCCCTGCCTCCATTCCTGATGAAGGGCTTTTGCCCGAAACGTCGATTTCGCTGCTCCCTGGATGCTTCCTGAACTGCTCTGCTTTTCCAGCACCACTCTGATCTAGACTCTATCTACAGGATGCACTATGGCAACTTGCCAAGACTCCTTCAGTAGCACTCTTTACCACCCCAATGACAGTGAAATATGACTGACTGACATTAACACTCCAATTAATCCACCATTCTAGCTTGAAAATACATCACTGCTCCTTCAATGGGTCAAAATGCTAGAACTCCTAGTTTAATAATGCTTTGGGTACACTAACATCACATGGACAAAAGTGGTTCACTGCCACATTCTTAACAATTTGGGTGAGCATTAAATGCTGGCTTTGCCAGCAATGCTCACACTTCAACTTTTACCATCAACATTGTTACATTAAGCAGGTAATCTGCTCAAGGTTATGAGGGTGTTCAGCCTGATGCAGAAGTACAGGGTGTTGATTATTGCCAGGTATAAAGTGATACTGCCCATTACTAACAGAGAAAACTGTCAGCTAAAACCTGCTGGCAGAACTCTCAGTATAGATTCTCAGTATTCAATACAGGGTTGCATTTCAGGGCAATATGTAGGAAGTGGTACATTGTCATTGATACTATCTTTAGATGATGCATTAATTTAAGGTCCTAAAAGTGCTTGCTTTGGTGAATAGAAACTATTCTACAGCGGTGAATTCTGATAAAGCCAATACTCTTGTATATTCTTAACTTCATTCCTCTTGTACTCAATTTTTATATTCTATGATGTACCATCTCACCACAAAGCAGAATCAGGAACTACCATAGAATCATAGAGATATACAGCACAGAAACAGACCCTTTGGTCCAACTCGTCCATGCTGACCAGATATCCCAACCTAATCCAGTTCCACTTGCCAGCACCTGGCCCATGTCCACCCAAACTCTATTCATATACCTATCCAGATGCCTTTTAAATGTTGTAATTGCACCAGCCACCACTACTTCCTCTGGCAGCTCATTCCACTCTCATTTCACACATACCACTCTCTGCATGAAAAAGTTGCCTCTTAGATCTCTTTTATATCTTTCCCCTCTCACCCTAAACCTATGCCCTCTAGATCTGGACTCCCCCACCCCAGGGAAAAGACCTTGACTGTTTAGCCTATATATGCCCCTCATGATTTTATGTTACATCATAATGATGTTACCTAGTATGGTGATGAAACATCTGAAAATGAACCTTCCAGCTCAGTGAGCAAACCTACATCCAGAACCTCAAACTGAGCTACAAATATTCTCAAAACATGCTAAGAGTATAAAGGCAGTAGGAATGTACTTAAGAGGGAAGTCAGGAGGGCAAAAAGGTGATATGAGAAAACTTTGGCAAATAGGATTAAAGAGAATCCAAAGGATTCTTGTAAATACATTAAGGACAAAATTGTAATGAGGGACAGGTTAGGGACCCTCAAAGATCAGCAAGGGAAATAGATGGCGATGTCTTTAAAAATGTCTGTGTTACAGAGGAGGAAGTTCACAGATGTCTTGAAATACATGAAAGTGGATAAGTCCCCAGGACCTGATCAGGTATATCCTAGAACTCTGTGGGAAGCTACAGAAGTGATTGCTGGGCCTCTTGCTGAGATATTTATATCATCGATAGACACAGGTGAGGTGCTGGAAGACTGAAGCTTGGCTAATGTGCTGCTGCTATTTAAGAAAGATGGTAAGCAAAAGCCAAGAAACTAATGGTCTTCAGTAAGGCATTCGACAAGGTTCCCCATGGGAGACTGGTTACCATACTAGGTAACGTCATCAGTGAGCTTCCAGATGAAGCATTGGTGGCATGGCCCACTTTCTATTTATGTGTTTAGGTTTCCTTGGGTTGGAGATGTCATTTCCTATGATGATGTCCTTTCCTGTTCTTTTTCTCATGCAGTGGTAAATGTGATCTAAGTCAATGTGTTTGTTGATAGAGTTTGGATTGGAATGCCATGCTTCTAGGAATTCTCCTGTGTGTCTCTGTTTGGCTTGTTCTAGGATGGATGTGTTTTCCTCTAAGTGGTGTCCTTCCTTATCTGTATGAAAAGATACTAGTGAGAGTGGGTCACCTCATTTTGTGGCTAGTTGATGTTCATGTATCCTGGTGGCTAGTTTTCTGCCTATTTGTCCAATGTAGTGTTTGTTACAGTTCTTGCATGGTATTTTGTAAATTACATTAGTTTTGCTTGTTGTCTGTACAGAGTCTTTCAAGCTGTTTTAGTGTGTTGGTGGGTCTGTGAGCTACTATGATGCCAAGAGGTCTGAGTAGTCTGGCAGTCATTTCGGAGATGTCTTTGATGTGGAGGAGAGGCTAGGGACTCTGGACGTGTTTTGTCTGCTTGTTTGGGTTTGTTGCTGAGAAATCGGCAGACTGTGTTCATTGGGTCTAGATTAGAATGGTGCTGGAAAAGCACAGCAGGTCAGGAATCTTTTGCCTGAAATGTCAATTTTCCTGCTCCTCGGATGCTGCCTGAACTGTTGTGCTTTTCTAGCACTACTCTAATCTAGACTCTGATCTCCAGCATCTGCAGTCCTCACTTTTGCCTTGTGTTCATTGGGTATCCATTCTTTTTGAATACAATGTATAGGTGATTTTCCTCTGCTCTGTGTAGCTCCTCTGTGCTGCAGTGTGTGGCGGCTCATTGAAATAATGTTTGAACTCAGCTTTTACCACTCCCTCAGAAAAACAACAGGAAATGACATCACCAACCCAAGGAAACCTAAACACATAAATAGAAAGTGGGCCATGCCAACAATGCTTGATCTGGAGGCTCACTACTGATGTTACCTGGTATAGTGATGAAACGTCTGAAAACAAACCTTCCAGCTCAGCGAGCAAACCTACTTCCAGAGCCTTTATACTCTTCTAAGTATTCACTCAATCTATCCTGACTATACCTGCCACATGCTTCCTTCTTTTTCATAACCAAATCCTCAATTTCTCTCATCGTCCAGCATTCCCTACACCAACCAACCTTTCCTTTCACCCTATCAGGAATATAATACTGTCTCTGGACTTTTGTTATCTCATTTCTGAACGCTTCCCATTTCCCATTTGTCCCCAACCAGCTTTTGAAAGTTATTACCTAATACATCAAAATTAGCCTTCCTCCAATTTAGAACTTCAATTTTTAGATCTGGTTTATCCCTTTTCCATCTCTATTTTAAAACTAATAGAATTATAGTTGCTGACCCCAAAGTGTTCCCCTACTGACATCCCAGTCACCTGCCCTGCCTCATTTCCCAAGAGTAGGTCAAGTTTTGTACCTTCTCTAGTAGGTACATCCACATACTGAATCAGAAAATGTTCTTGTACACACTTAACAAATTCCTCTCCATCTAAACTCTTAACACTATGGCAGTCCCAGTGTATGTTTGGAAATTTAAAATCCCCTACCATAACCATCCCATTATTCTTACAGATAACTGAAATCTCCTTACAAATTTGTTTCTCAATTTCCTTCTGACTATTAGGGAGTTTATAATACAAACCCAATAAGGTGATCATCCCTTTCTTAATTCTCAGTTCCACCCAAATAGCTTCCCTGGATGTATTTCCAGGAACATCCTCCCTCAGTACAGCTGTAACATTATCCCTTATTAAAAATGCTACTCCCCCTCCTCTTTTGCCTCCCTATCTGCCCTTCCTGTAGCATTTGTGTCCTGGAACATTAAGTTGCTAGTCCTGTCCATCACTGAGCCACATTTCTGTTATTGCTATGATATCCCAGTTCCATGTTCCTAACCATGTCCTGAGTTCATCTGCCTTCCCTGTTAGGCCTCTTGCGTTGAAATAAATGCAGTTTAATTTATCAGTCCTACCTTGTTCTCTGCCTGCCCTGACTTTCACTCTCTTCTTTTCTTAACTGTACCAGTCTCAGATTGATCTCTTTCCTCACTATCTCCCTGGGTCCCACCACCCCCCCCCCTTCCCAAACCCCCCCCCCTTCCCACCCCCAACCCCCCCCTTCCCAAACCCCCCCCCCCTTCCCACCCCCAACCCCCCCCCTTCCCACCCCCAACCCCAACCCCCCCCCAACCCCCCCCTTCCAACCCCCCCCTTCCCACCCCCAACCCCCCCACCCCTTCCCACCCCCAACCCTTCCCCCCCTTCCCACCCCCCACCCCTTCCCCCCCCTTCCCACCCCCCACCCCTTCCCCCCCCTTCCCAACCCCCCCACCCCTTCCCCCCCTTCCCAACCCCCCCACCCCTTCCCCCCCTTCCCAACCCCCCCACCCCTTCCCACCCCCCAACCCACCAACCCCCCCACCCCTTCCCACCCCCAACCCCCCCACCCCTTCCCACCCCAACCCTTCCCACCCCTTCCCACCCCAACCCTTCCCACCCCTTCCCACCCCCAACCCCCCCACCCCTTCCCACCCCCAACCCCCCCACCCCTTCCCCCCCCCAACCCCCCCACCCCTTCCCCCCCCCAACCCCCCCACCCCTTCCCCCCCCCAACCCCCCCACCCCTTCCCCCCCTTCCCACCCCCAACCCCCCCACCCCTTCCCACCCCCAACCCCCCCCCCTTCCCACCCCCAACCCCCCCCTTCCCACCCCCAACCCCAACCCCCCCCAACCCCCCCTTCCAACCCCCCCCTTCCCACCCCCAACCCCCCCCCCTTCCCACCCCCAACCCCCCCCCCCTTCCCACCCCTTCCCACCCCTTCCCCCCCTTCCCAACCCCCCCACCCCTTCCCCCCCTTCCCAACCCCCCCACCCCTTCCCCCCCTTCCCAACCCCCCCACCCCTTCCCCCCCTTCCCAACCCCCCCACCCCTTCCCACCCCTTCCCCCCCTTCCCAACCCCCCCACCCCTTCCCCCCCTTCCCAACCCCCCCACCCCTTCCCACCCCCAACCCCCCCACCCCTTCCCACCCCCAACCCCCCCACCCCTTCCCACCCCCAACCCCCCCACCCCTTCCCACCCCCAACCCCCCCACCCCTTCCCACCCCCAACCCCCCCACCCCTTCCCACCCCCAACCCCCCCACCCCTTCCCACCCCCAACCCCCCAACCCCCCCACCCCAACCCTTCCCACCCCTTCCCACCCCCAACCCCCCCACCCCTTCCCACCCCCAACCCCCCCACCCCTTCCCACCCCCAACCCCCCCACCCCTTCCCCCCCTTCCCACCCCCAACCCCCCCACCCCTTCCCACCCCCAACCCCCCCACCCCTTCCCACCCCCAACCCCCCCACCCCTTCCCACCCCAACCCTTCCCACCCCTTCCCTTCCCACCCCTTCCCACCCCCAACCCCCCCACCCCTTCCCCCCCTTCCCACCCCCAACCCCCCCACCCCTTCCCACCCCCAACCCCCCCACCCCTTCCCCCCCTTCCCACCCCCAACCCCCCCACCCCTTCCCACCCCCAACCCCCCCACCCCTTCCCACCCCCAACCCCCCCACCCCTTCCCACCCCCAACCCCCCCCACCCCTTCCCACCCCCAACCCCCCCACCCCTTCCCACCCCCAACCCCCCCACCCCTTCCCACCCCCAACCCCCCCACCCCTTCCCACCCCAACCCTTCCCACCCCTTCCCTTCCCACCCCTTCCCACCCCCAACCCCCCCACCCCTTCCCCCCCTTCCCACCCCCAACCCCCCCACCCCTTCCCACCCCCAACCCCCCACCCCTTCCCACCCCTTCCCACCCCCAACCCCCCCACCCCTTCCCACCCCTTCCCACCCCTTCCCACCCCCAACCCCCCCACCCCTTCCCACCCCTTCCCACCCCTTCCCACCCCCAACCCCCCCACCCCTTCCCACCCCAACCCCCCCCCCCACCTTACTAGTTTAAATCCTCCCGAGCATCTCTAGCAAATTTCCCTGCCAGTATATTAGTCCCCTTCCAATGCAGGTACAATCCATCCTTCTTTTACAGGTCATTTCTTCACCAGAAGAGACTCTAATGATCCAAAAATGTGAATCCTTCTCCCACAAACCAGCTCCTCAGCCATGCATTCATCTGCTCTATCCTCCTATTCCTGCCCTTCCTAACTCGTAGCACCAGGAGTAATCCAGATATTATAACTCTTGAGGGCCTCCTTTTTAAATTCCCGCCTAAGGTTATATTTTCTCTTCAGAATCTCAACCTTTTCCCTATGTTGTTGGTTCCAATGTGGACAATGATCTCCTGCTGGGCCTTCTCCCTCTTGAGGGCATTCTGCACTCTCTCTGAGATATCCTTGATCCTGGCACCACGGAAGCAACACACCATTCTGTCTGTACCTCGGACTAGAGAGTCCCCTGACACAATTGATCTCTTGGAACCCAAAGTACCCCTCATTGCATTAGAGCCAGTCTCAATACCAGAAACTTGGCTGTTCATGCTACATCCTCCTGAGAATCCAGCAACCCCTACATTTTCCAAAACAGCATACTTGTTTGAAATGGGGATAGCCACTCCTACATTACCTACCTCCCTCTCTTACCTTTCCTGGAGTTAACCCATCTATGTGACTGTATTTGCAACTTTTCTCCCTCCCTATAACTGCCATCCTCGCAACCCCTTGCTCTTGTAAATTCCTCATTGCCTCTAACTGTCTCTCCAACTGATCCATTCGATCTGATAGGATTCACAACCAATATCATTTATTGCAGATATAATCGTCAGTAACACGTAAAATCTCCCTAAACCCCCATATCTGACAAGAAGAGCATACCACTCTACTCAGGGCCATATTTGCTTCTTCCAATCTGCAGTTTCAGAAAATAATACCATCATATTCCTTTACAAAACGGTGCTCCTGGCTAATTTAATACTTATGGCTAATATTTTTAAGTTTAATCAAGAGGCATATCTCAATTAAACATATAATCAAGAAAGAACCCACTCTACTCATTATTGTAATTTACAGCAAGGCTATACTTAAAAGTCTTCACTTATCTGTTTCTGTGTTGTGATCCCTCTCAAACAGGTTCCTCCAAGATCAGTTGTGAATTTCACTATTTGTTAATTTTCCTACACACACTCCGATGTCCGGCAATACATGAATTCAACAGCAAAGGCAGTAACTGCACAGGTTCACTGCTGTGTCAGTTAGCAGTTAGCAATGTGTATTTCTCTCTTTCTCTTTCTTTTTCTTTTTCTCTTTCTTTTTCTCTCTCTCTCTCTCCCTGCACTGACTTGACCATCTGCTGCCTATTGACTGTCTCTCTCCCTTTTAAAAGTGCCACTGTTTCAACTTTTTTTTCTTTAAAGTTCCAAAACAATGCAACAACATATAAAACAGTAACTATGCTCCTGGAATTCAAGGAACTCACCTCCAACACCTAAAATACCTCAAAAAAAGGAGCAGCCTGTTACAGCCAGAAATTTTTCCTGTCCTCCATCTTGGATTACCCAGAATTTTGGGAAGTTTCTGAGTTTAATTATCTTTGTCCACATCAGTGGAAAATAAAACGGCGAGGGCTGCATGTAGCTTAATGTCTGATGTTGTTTTGAGTAATTTTACATTTATTTGAATACAGTATAAAAAAAATGCAATCAAGATTTGAATTGTAAGTCACAGCTTTAATTCTGTGTCATGAAGTCAAATCAGAAGCCTGAACTACTGATAACTTTTTTTAAACTTTTCATTTCAAAATGTGTTTTTTTCTGAAAGACTGCAAGTGTATTTTCATGCTGTGTAGCAAGTGTTGTGTAGCACCGATGGAATGTAACACCTGTCAGTATCAGTGTAACCCCAAACATAGAGGGAGACACATATTAGGGAGAGATAATGAGGGGGCTGACTATCTCACTCCTCTCAGCAGAAAACCACCTCTTGCAGACATGATTGTATTTTGTTCTTCCAAGAATATACAAAAAGCGGGTTAAAATTAAATTGCTAACCTAGTTTGTGTGGGGTAGGGAACTCGGGCACCCACGGGTAGGAGGCTGCATCTGATGCTTGTGCGCTCTAAAAGCCACAGATGAAAATCGACCTCCTTTATCTCCCCTGCATGACAAACAGAGGAAACCTCTCACTTAGAGTGTTAAAAGCTAGCTGGCTAACAAATCAGTTAAGATCAAACTGGACGACAGAAAGACTCTCTTTCTCTGAACGTTGCCAACCCCCATCAGAAGAGTAAGCAAAACCATGGATTACGGCTAATTGCAAAGCCAAGAAACCCAAAAACTGACTGTTCGTGGATGTGTATTACATTATCTTTTTCATATTCACTAAGTAGTGAATTCACCCTTTTGTTAACTCAAGAAAGCCTGCTTAGATTGGCTCCCATTAAAACATAAACTCATTTGGTCTAGGACAAAAAGCATCCAAAAAGGAAGAGTATTTTTCATTTTTCTTTTTGTAACCAACTGAGGGACCAAGTGAAGAAAGGAGCAGAACCAATTCACCCCCGTTCACTTGGGAGCTCAACTTCAGGCATCCCATTTGGAACCCTAATAACTTAGGAAACCTTACCCAAGATCTTGCGCTAACAAGTTGTGCTGTGGTGTGAATCTATAGATGAAGAGAAAGAAATGAAGGAAAAAAAAATTGTCACTTTGAACCAATTTTTTAAAATGAAGACTGAGAAAAGTTTTCTTGAGTTTGCATTGCCACAGTTTAGAAATGTCTGCATTTGCTGCCAGTGTGTTCCCGATGGAATTAGGGGAAGTCACTTTTCAGGATTGTAAAGTTCTGTGTCTTAAAGATTTTTACCGAGCTCTTGGGATTTGATTTTCATCCAAAAGTCAGAAAACCTGCAATTTTGAAAGTGACGGCCAACAGTTTACAGATGAAAGCTGAAGATGATGAAACAGATAGAATAGCAGTAGGGAGATTAAAATAAGAAAAACTAGAACTTCAAGAAAGAGGGAAGGAAAGGGAGGAAGAGAAAGATAAGAAAGAGAGAAAGACACAGAGAGAGAGAGAGAGAGAGAGAGAGAGAGGGGGGGGGAAAGGGAGGAAAGAACAAAGAGGGAGACACAATTTCAAGAAACATGACCAGAAAAGGAGGCTAGGACTAAGACAACTGAACTGAGGAGCACGAACATTACTGTGTTTCATGAAGGCTACATTGGCTCAGACTTAATGGTGGAGACAATTTGGTTTGCTCATTAATTCCTCTATTGAGGAAACAGAGTTAGAAATTTTCTAGATCACATTCAAACAGGTAACACAACAGTTAGAGTAGCCAGTTTGGCATTGGTCCTTACTAACCTTTCAGGGAAAGTGTGAGAGTTTTACTCGTTTTGCCTGAGCTAAGTATGACTTATTAAAAGGCAGTTAAAAAAGGCTACTTAAGCCTGTACATTCAAAAGTAACATACTCTCAGGAAACGGCCTGACTAGACACACTGGAATTTGAAAACTTTAAACAGCTTGCTTTTTGACCAGTCGTATCGTACTTAACATAGACGCCATACACAAAAACTTCCATGGACTAGTTCTCCCTAAGGAGTTCAAAAACTTCTTGACCTTTCCACAAAGGATGCACATTGAGGAAAAGAGGGAGACTGGGTTCAGGCATGATGCCACACTAGCTGATGAGGGGTGGCACAGTGGTTAACACAGTTGCCTCACAGCGCCAGGGACCCGGGATCAATTCCAGCCTTGGGCGACTGTCTGTGTGGAGTTTGCACATTCTCCCAGTGTCTGTGTGGGTTGCCTCTGAGTACTCCAGTTTCCTCAAAGTTGCGCAGGTTAAACAGATTGGCCATACTAAATTGCCTGTAGTATCTAGGAATCTACAGGTTAGGTGGATGAGCCATGGGAATTGCAGAGTTTAGGAGTTGGGGAGTGGGGGTGGGGGTGTTCTTGTTCTTGGTGGAATGCTCTTTAGAAGGTTGGTGTGAACACAATGGGCCAAATTGCCTGTTTCCACACTGTAGGGATTCTATGATGACTACGGGCTGATCTACAAACTCCTGTTCCAAAAGAAACCTTTCCCTACTCACCTCAACCAACTGGAAAAGATAGAGGTGAAGCGAGTGATAGGGGGTTAAGCAACCATGAGAGAGGGACTGTAACAGATGAAAGGGATTGGAGGAGGTTTTATGCCCATTCCCTTTGACTTGGTGCAGGTGGAGTGTGCCCTTGGGTTATGAGCAGTGACAGGGACAGAGCTTGCCTTGGCAATGACTTGGCCAAATCAAAGCTCCAAAGATCTCCAAAGAGCCCATCGAGGGCAGGGGAACTGGACAGCTGCAGAAATATGTGCCTGGTGTTTTGCCTGATTGTGTAAACACACATTCTATGATCAGCCAGTGGAGTATGAGTTAGCACTGAAAGCAGAAGACCCTTCAGACTGGTTATCTGTGTCCTTTTGTAGGAAGGAGAAAGTGAGGACTGCAGATGCTGGAGACCAGAGTTGAAAAATGTGGTGCTGGAAAAACACAGCAGGCCAGGCAGCATCTGAGGAGAAGGAGAATCAACGTTTCGGGCATAAGCCGGAAAAAGGTCTAATGCCCAAAACGTCGATTCTCCTCCTCCTCGGATGCTGCCTGGCCTGCTGTGTTTTTCCAGCACCACATTTTTTAACTTCTTTTGTAGGAATATGGGAAAGTAATATATAGAACTACTGAGAAAATGACCCACTGTTACAATCACCAGCTCAGTCTGTTCACAATGAAGCTGAGTCCCTGAATGCTATTGTTTAAAAATGAGGTGCTGATGAGGAAATGGAGGGGTTTTTACAAGAAAACAAGCAAGTCTTCACATTGGACTAAATAACAGACTCAATGACATATTGAGCCTGTAAAGTGGTGTAAGAACATTTCCCAAACAGTCATGGAACAACAGGCACACAAATATGTCAGGGCCCGAAACTTCCAGCCAGGAAACTATGTGTTAGCGCTCCTAGCAATATCCTTAAAGGCTGAGCTCAGCAACACATCCAGAGGAGTGAGCAACCTTGGGGAAGCAAATGGTCTGATGAAGTGCAAAATACTGCAGATGCTGGAAAGCTGAAATCAGCTCAGAGAATGATGCAGAAAGATGCAGCAGGCCTGGCAGGGTTGTGAATCTGTGATTCTCCACAGAATTTGCCAGATCTGCTGAATTTCTCCAGCATTCTCTGTGCTTGCATCTGATTGAGATCCCAGATCGGGGAACAAACGAAAAAGCTCTATCATGTCAACATGACAAAACACTACCACCAATAAAAAGGGGTAAGTGGGTGATGGCTTGTTGCATTGACATTCACCTAGGGGAGCAAGGTAACAGTGGGGATGAGTTAGCCTAACTCAGCCACATTAGGGAGATTTAACCAATCCTTGGATAAGCACATGGATGATGATGGGATCGTGAAGGGGGACGAGCTGAGAATAGTTCACAGGTCGGCGCAACATTGAGAGCTGAAGGGCCTGTTCTGCGTTGTATTGTTCTATGTTCTATATGGGAAAAGGTAGCATTGAATATCTGGCTATCTGGATGACCAATACAGAAATACTAGCAAATGTAAGTATCTTATTTACTTTGTTGTCGAATAGCAAACAGAGTTAACAAGACGGGTCACTACATACAAAAGCTAGACTGTACCACCTGCGCTCGACGTGATGAGGACGTGCATCAAGACTATTGGCAAGGCAGAGAAAGGTGACCAAGGTTTCAGAGGAGTTGACTACAGGTTGGAACATCAATTAATAAAACCCAGGAACAACAGCTAGGGGTCCTTGTTGGCCAGGCCTACCAGCTCCACAAGTTTCTGCACTGATCACCAAAACGTTGATGCAGTGACCCAAGCCAGTTTCTATTCGACACCCTAGCGAGAGGATTGCATAGATAGAGTAAGTAATGCAGCCTCCAGTACCAAGATGGATTGATTCAAAATGTATTGGCTGGTTCCCTTGACTGCCCTCGTGAAGGAAATTTTTCCTTCATAACTCGGATGGAATATACCAGCCATACCATTGGACTCTCAATTGACCTGTTCACTTTTCAAAGTTTGATGGACAAGAAACTGATAGTGCACCTAGATGACTTCCTCATGTACGGCAACACTTCGGAGCACCTGGAGACCCTTTTCTGGAAAATGCAGTCAGTTTTTTTTTTAATCCATTCACAGGAAGAGACTTTCACTGGCTAGGCCAGAATTTGTTACCCAGTCCTAATTGCCCAGAGGGCAGTTAAGTGTGAACCACACTGCTGTGGGTCTGGAGTGACATGCACACCAGACCAGGGAAGGATGGTAATGTCCCTCCCTAAAGGGATTAGTGAACCACATGGGTTTTTCCAACAATCAACATTGGATTCATAGTCATCATTAGACTCTTAATTCCATATTTTTATTGAATCAAATTCCTACCATGGCAGGATTTGAACCCAGGTGCCCAGAACATTTCCTGGTTCTCCAGTGTAATAGTCCTGTGACAATACCACTTGGCCATCAGCTCCCCTATAACAAACCTAAAAGGCAATTGCTCCAAGAGTGAATTCACATCGCAGAATACTGTCCAGGGTTGCAGATAGACTTTTGGTAACTGAAGAAAGTCTGGCTATTTTAAAACATAAATTCATTTGATTTGAGAGAAAGCCATCCACAAGAGAGAGATCCATTTCAAATTAACCTTGCTGCAACCAACCGAGGGAGTAGGTGAATAAAGAGGGGGGAACGAGTTCATCCCTTCTCATCTAAGAGCTTAATTTTCAGGGTACCTGTCTGGAACTGTAATACACTGGAGAACTTTGGGCAGGGTCTAGTCCTAACATCTATTATTTAAATTGGTTGTTCCTAAATTTTGGCATCACTCCTGAACTTGAGCTACTAAGCACAATAGAAAAGTAATTGTTAATTCAATGTTTTGCATTCAGCCAGTATTTGTTGTCTGACCTTAATTTCCTTCTTTCTTCATCTCCTGTGATTCATTTGATATTAGGAAGGGGAGTTGTCTGCTGTTAGACAGGGGAGTTCCAGGTCTTTGGCCCAGCAACAGTGAAGAAATGAGGACTTGGTCCAAGGTAGGCCGTGATAGCAAGGCAGAAATTGACCAAATGTGCCATCAAGGAGAACTCACAAACTGGAATTAACAGGAATCTGGGGGAAACCTCCCTGCTGGTTGGATTGATACCTGGCAGATAGGAAGATAGAGTCATACAGCAAGGAAACAGACACTTCGGTCCAACCCATCCATGCCAACCAGGTTTCCCAAACTAAACTATTTCCATTTTTCTTTGTTTGGCCCATACCCCTGTAAACTTTCCCTATTCTTGTACCTGTCCAAATGTCTTTCAAATGTAACTACCTGCGTCTACCTCTTCCTCTGGCAGTTCACTCCATATATCACTGCCCTCTGCATGAAAAAGTTGCTCCTCATGTCCCTTCTTAAATCTTTCCTCTCATGCCCTTTAAGTTTTGAATTTCTCTGCCCTTGGGAACAGACCTTTGCTATTCACCTTACCTACGCCCCTCATGATTTGATAAACCTCCAAAAAGTCACCCCTCAACCTCCTACATCCAAGAAAAAAAGTCCCAACCAACCTAGCCTCTCCTTATAATTCAAACCCTTCAGTCCTGATAACATCCTTGAAGGGGTTTCTGCACCCTTTCCAACTTAATAATACTCTTCCTATAGTAGGATGACCAGAACTGTATGCAGTACTCCAAAAGTGACCTAACCAGCATCCTGTACAACTTCAACGTGACATCCCAACTCCTAACGTCAACGCTCTGATGAATGAAGGCAAGCGTGACAAGCATCTTCGTCACCAATCTGTCTACCTGTGATGCCACTTTCAAGGAACTATGTACCAGCAACCCTAGGGTCTCTCTGTTCAACAACACTACCCAGAGCTCTATCATTAACTAAGTCCTGCCCTGGGTTGTCTTACCAAAATTTATCTAAACTGACCTTCATCTGCCACTCTTCGGCTGTTTGCCCCAGATGATCTAGATGGTCTTCTTCACTGTCCACTGTACTACTAATTTTAGGGTCATCTGCAAAACTTACTAACCATGCTTCCTGTATTCTCATCCAGATCATTTATATAAATGACAAACAACAGTGGATCCAGTACCAATCTGAGGAACATCGCTAGTCACAGACATCCAGTCTGACAAATAATCCTCTACCACTACCCTCTGTCTGCTACTTTCAAGCCAATTTTATATCCAATGTGATCTAAGTTTATTAACCAGTCTGCCATGCAGAACCTTGTTGAAGGCCTTGCAAAAGTCCATATTGACAACAGCTCTGTCATTATCTATCTTCACGGTCATGATGCCAAAAAAACTCAGCCAAGTTTGTAAGACAATTTCTCATGCACAAAGCCATGTGACTATCCCTAATTAGTCCCTGCATGCAAAATGCTTGCAAATCCTATTCTCAGAATCCCATCCAACAACTTTGTGGTTGTTGGAAATTAGTCATCTCAGCTCCAGGACATCTCTGCAGGAAATCCCCAGGGTAGCTAGGTCAGTCCATCTTCAGTTGCTTTATCAATGCCTTCCCTTCATTCAAAGTGGGAGATGTTCACCCTTGATTGCATAATGTTCAACACAATTCATGACTCCTCTGATACTATAGTGGTCTATGTTCAAATGCAAGATCTGGACAATATCCAAGATTGGGCTGGAAACTAACATTCATCCAGAAATATTCAAAAGTCAGACAGACAATGTCTATCTCCAATAAGAGACAATCGAACCACTCTTGACATAGCATTTAGCGTCACTGAATATCACACTATCAACAACCTTGGGGTTACAATTGACCATAAACTCAACTGGGCTCACCATATAGTACAGTGGCTATAACAGCCAGTTGAAGGCTAGGACTACTGCACTGAGTAACTCATCTTCTGACTCTCCAAAGCCTGTCCAGCAACTACAAGGCACAAGTTAGGACTGCGTTGGAATATTCCCCAAACACTTAAATGGGTGCAGCTCCAACAACACACAATAAGCCTGACACTATCTTGGACAAAGCAACCAGCTTGATTGGCACTAAATCCACAAGGATCCACTCACTCCACCACTGACACTCAGTAGCAGCAGTGTGTACTACTATCTCCAAGATGCACTGCAGAAATTTACAAAATTCACATTCGACAGCAATTTACAAACCCATGATCTCTTCCACAGAGGATGGACAAAGGCAGAGTTTAGATTAGAGTGGTGCTGGAAAAGCACAGCAGTTCAGGCAGTGTCCGAGGAGCAGTAAAATCGACGTTTCGGGCAAAAGCCCTTCATCAGGAATACAGGCAGAGTGCCTGAAGGGTGGAGAGATAAATGAGAGGCCAGTGGGCGTGGGGAGAAAGTAGAACAATAGGTGAGTGGGGGAGGGGATGAAGGTGATAGGTCAGGGAGGAGGGTGGAGTGGATAGGTGGAAAGGAAGATAGGCAGGTATGAAGAGCTTCAGGGCAGAGGAAATGACCTGGGAGCTGCAGTGTGAGAGGGACTCCCTGAGATTCTTGCAGAGAGAGGAAGAAAACTTCTTCAAGGCAGGCATCCTTGCAAGAGGATTCGCAGTAGAGTTAAAATCAACGAGGTAAAAACAATGACTGCAGATGCTGGAAACCAGAGTTTAGATTAGAGTGGTGCTGGAAAAGCACAGCAGTTCAGGCAGCGTCCAAGGAGCAGTAAAATTGACGTTTCATAGAACATAGAAAAATACAACGCAGTACAGGCCCTTTGGCCCTCAATGTTGCGCCGATCCAAGCCCACCTAACGTACACTAGCCCACTATCCCCTATATGCCTATCCAATGCCCGTTTAAATGCCCATATAGAGGGAGAGTCCACCACTGCTACTGGCAGGGCATTCCATGAACTCACAACTCGCTGAGTAAAGAATCTACCCCTAACATCTTTCCCATACCTACCACCCCTTAATTTAAAGCTATGCCCCCTCGTAATAGCTGACTCCATACGTGGAAAAAGGTTCTCATGGTCAACCCTATCTAAACCCCTAATCATCTTGTACACCTCTATCAAGTCACCCCTAAACCTTTTTTTCTCCAATGAAAACAGCCCCAAGTGCCTCAACCTTTCCTCATACGATCTTCCTACCATACCAGGCAACATCCTGGTAAACCTCCTCTGCACCCGTTCCAGTGCCTCCACATCCTTCCTATAGTTTGGCGACCAAAACTGCACACAATACTCCAGATATGGCCGCACCAGAGTCTTATACAACTGCAACCAGGGCAAAAGCCCTTCATCAGGAATACAGGCAGAGTGCTAAGGGTGGAGACAAAGGCAGCAGATTCATAGGAACATCATCCCCTGCAAGCTTCCCTCCAACTCACTCACCATCCTGACATGAAAATATGTCACTGTTCTTTCAGTGTCACTGGATCAAAATCCTGGAAATCCCTTTCTGATGGGTAGGTCTAACTACAGCATATGGACTGCAGCAGTTCAAGATGGCAGCTCACAGTCACATAGAACATAGAACAATACAGCGCAGGACAGGCCCTTCGGCCCTCAATGTTGCGCCAACCTGTGAACTATTCTCAGCTCGTCTCCCTACACTATCCCATCATCATCCAGGAGTGATCTAAGGATTGTTTAAATCTCCCTAATGTGGCCGAGTTGACTACATTAGCAGGTAGGGCATTTCACGCCCATACCACTCTCTGTGTAAAGAACCTGCTTCTGATGTCTGTCTTAAATCTATCACCCCTCAATTTGTAGTTATGGCCTCTCGTACAAGCTGAAGTCATCATCCTAGGAAAAAGACTTTCATTGTCTACCCTATCTAATCCTCTGATCATCTTGTATGTCTCTATCAAATCCCCACTTAGCCTTCTTCTTTCCAGTGAGAACAGACCCAAGGCTCTCAGCCTTTCCTCAAAAGACCTTCCCTCCAGACCAGGCAACATCCTGTTAGATCTCCTCTGCACTTTTTCCAATGCTTCCACATCCTTCCCAAAATATGGGGTCCAGAACTGTACACAATATTCCAAGTGTGGCCACACTAGCATTTTGTATAGTTACAGCATGATATTGCGGCTCCGGAACGCAATCCCTCTACGAATGAAACCTAACACGCCGTATGCCTTCTTAACAATACAATCAACCTGGGTGGTAATTTTCAGGGATCTATGCACATGGACTCCAAGGTCTCTCTGCACATCCATACTACCAAGAATCTTTCCATTGACCCAGTACTCTGCCTGCCTGTTATCCTTCCCAAAGTGCATCACCTCACATTTAGCTGCATTGAACTTCATTTGCTACCTCTCAGCCAAATTCTGCAGTTTGTCCAAGTCCCCCTGCAATCTGCAACATTCTTCCAAACTGTCCACTACTCCACCGACTTTACTGTCGTCTGCAAATTTACTAATCCATCCACCTATGCCTGTGTCTAAGTCATTTATAAATATGACAAACTGCAGTGGTCCCAAAACAGATCCTTGTGGTACACCACTAGTAACTGGACTCCAGACTGAATATTTTCCATCAACCACCACTCGCTGCCTTCTTTCAGAAATCCAGTTTCTAATCCAAACTGCTAAATCACCCTCAATTTCATGCCTCTAAATTTTCTCCAACAGTCTACCATGTGGAACCTTATCAAAGGCTTTACTGAAGTCCATGTATACCACGTCAACTGCCCTACCCTCATCTACATGCTTGGTCACCTTCTCAAAAAACTCAATGAAGTTTGTGAGACATGACTCGCCTTTGATGAAACCATGTTGACTATCTGAAATCAAATTGTTGCTTGCTAGATGATTATAAATCTTATCTCAATTAATCCTTTCCAAAACCTTTCATCCGACAGAAGTAAGGCTCACTGGTCTATAATTACCTGGGTCATCTCTACTGTCCTTCTTGAACAAGGGCACAACATTTGCAATCCTCCAGTCCTCTGGTACTAAACCTATAGACAATGACGACTCAAATGTCAAAGCCAAAGGCTCTGCTATCTCCTCCCTATCCTCGGATAAATCCCATCCGGCCCAGGGGACTTGTTTACTTTCACTCCTTCTAGAATTGATAACACCTGTTCGTAACTAATCTCGATCCTTTCTAGTGTAATATCTCGTACCTCATTCTTCTCCTCTACTATATTCTCCTTTTCCTGAGTCACCTTTTTAAAGACAACCAAAGACAGGCAATAAATGCTGGCTCAGCCAGCAATGCCCAGGCCTTAAGTGAATAAAAAAAGACCAGTAAGTAGCAAGGAAGAAGCAGAAAACAGAAACTAAAGACCAGTTAGCTTGATATCTGTCATACAGCGGATGTCAGAATTGATTATTAAAGATATTATAGCTGTCAAATGCTACCACGATATCAATGGCATCTCTTGAGATCAGCTCTTCTATCAAAGTTTGGATGAAGGTTATAATCAGGCCAGGAGTTTAGTTGGCCCTGGCAGAACCCAAGTGGAGATTTAGTGAGTGGGTATTTGCTATGTTAGTGCTAGTTGACAGTGCAATCATAGAGTTGACCATATCTTTTATCACTTTGTTGATGATTGAAGTTAAACAAGTAGAGCAATAATTGGCTGAGTTGAATTTCTCCTGCTTTTTGTGAAAAGGATACACGAGGGAAATTTACCACATTGTTGGATAAATGCCAGAGTTGTAACTGAACTGAAACAGCCTGGCTAGGAGTACTTCTAATTCTGGAACACATGCCTCTAGTATTACAACCAAGATTGCATTATATCCAGTGTCTTCAGCCATTTCTTGGTATCACGTGGACTGAATCAACTTGACTGAAGACTGACATATGTGATCACGGGGTCATACAACGTATGAAATAGGAAGAGGACATTCAGTTCCTCGAGAATTATCACTGAATCATAGAATCTCCTACAGCATTGAGCTAGGCCCTTCGGCCCAACAAGTCCACACCGACACTCTGAAGAGTAACCCACCCAGACCCATTCCCCTACATTTAACCCCTGACTAATGCACCTAACCTACATGCATCTAAACGATTTTGCACAGCCAATTCACCCTAAACTGCACATCTTTGGATTGTGGGAGGAAACCCATGCAGACACGGGGAGAATGTGCAAACTCCACACAGACAGTCACTCGAGGCTGGAATTGAACGTGGGCCCCTGGTGCTGTGAGGCAGCAGTGCTAACCGCTAAACCACTGTGCCACAGTAACGACTGGGGTGTGTTTATGTTTCAAACTCCAGATTTCCACCTATCCCCCAATAACTTTGACTCCTCTTCCTAACAAAAATATATCTACCTCTGTCTTAAAAATATTCAACAACCATGCTCCTACTTTCTGAGGCAGACAGTTTCAAATTCACAATGTTTCCAGAAACAAAAATTGTTCTGGACTCTCACACTAGAGAAAATATCCTTTCCACTTATGCCTTGTTCAGACCATTCAGGCTTATACACTTCAGTTAAATTTCTCCTCGCATATATAAATTCCAGTGGAAACAAGCCCAGATCATGTAAACCACCCTCATGAAATAACCCACACATTCCAGATACACGGAACTGCATTTAAGTCTATCCTGAAATAATGAAAACAAAAATATACACAGTACATGAGATGTGCATTCACCAAAGTATAATTGAAGCAGAACATAAATCACTTTTATATTCAATTCTTTAAAGAACAGCATCCCATTAGTTTCCTTGATCCCAGGAACAGGCTGAGATAGATCATCGACATGGCACTTCTGGTTGAAGGAGGTACAATTAAAATTGAGGCTCCATAACCATTGAGGATACGGTTATGCATGGTGACTTCTTTACAGGTTCAGTGTTTATCTATCCACCACTAATCACGCTTGGATATTGCAGAATTGCACAACTTCGATCTAATTTATTGATTGTGTGTTTGCTTAGATCTGGCTATTTGTACTCCTGCTCCTGCTCTCCTAATTTAAATATGCTGATGGCACTTGTAGCGTGAGAGATATGCCATGCCATGAGATGACAAATACAATCCTGTTGATGGTCATAACTCAAGCACTTCCTGGATGCCAACTTCTCAGCTGCAAGATCCAATCTGATTTATCCAATCAGGGTAGTTTTACAGAACATCGCAAACAATATCCTCAGTTTGAAGATGGGACCTTGTTTGTGACCATTCCCATCCAATACCATTGTGTACAAATACACCTGCAGCAAGAGGATTAGTGAGAGTGAGGTCCAATAAATATTCCCTCTTGCTGGTTCTCTCACCAACTGCCAGTCTGACAGATTCAGAAAACAGTGGTCAAAAAGTGTGGTGCTGGAAGAACACAGCAGGTCAGGCAGCATCCGAGGAGGAGAGTTGACATTTCAGGCATAAGCCCTTCATCAGGAATGTTGCCTAACCTGCTTTGCTTTTCCAGCACCACATTTTTTAACTGATCTCCAGCATCTGCAGTCTTCACCTTTTCCTCAACAAATAGTGCTATTACCAACATACTATCAACACAACATTCCTCACAGAGCACATTTCCAAGCTTCAACTTCTGCAACTCTCAGCACTCCTCACCACTACTGTTCAACATTAAAAAAAAATCACACAACACCAGGTTATAGTCAAACAGGTTTAATTGGAAGCACTAGCTTTCAGCACGCTGCTCCTTCATCAGGTCCAACACCAGCATCTCCAAATCATGACTGTTCAACATAGCGTAGTAATGACTGAGCAGCTGAGGGAGCCAAGTTGTAATCAGGTTTGATTACATGAGGACTCTCAGGTATGAGAAAGATCTGCATATTATTCTAGTTTTAGAAATTAGATTGCTTTGTTAAATGCCTTGACGAAATACTGTTAAGTTCATTGCTGAATGTTTATAGAGTCATAGAGATGTACAGCACGCAAACAGACCCTTCAGTCAAACTCATTCATGCCTACCGGATATCCTAACCTAATCTAGTCCCATTTCCCAGCACTTGATTCACATCCCTCTAAACCCTTCCGATTCATAAACCCATCCAGATGCCTTTTAAATATTACAATTGTACTAGCCTACATCACTTCCTCTGGCAGCTCATTCCATACAAGCACCACCCTCTGCAACACTCCCCAGGATCTTACCATTAAGTGTATAAGTCCTACTCTGATTTTCCTGTCCAAAATGCAGCACTGTACATTTATCAAAATTAAACTCCATCTGCCACTCCTCAGCCCATTGGCTAATCTGATCAAGATTTCGCTGTATTCTGACGTAACCTTCTTCGCTGTCCACTACACCTCCAATCAATAGAGTCATCTGCAAACTTACTAACTATACCGCCTATGATTTGGAGATGCCGGTGTTGGACTGGGATGTTCAAAGTTAAAAATCACACAACACCAGGTTATAGTCCAACAGATTTAATCGGAAGCACTAGCTTTCGGAGCGCTGCTCCTTCATCAGGTGGTTGTGGAGGACACGATTGTAAGACACAGAATTTATAGCAAAAGTTTACAGTGTGATATAACTAAAATAATACATTGAAAATGACTTTGATTGATTGCTAAGTCTCTCATCTATTAGAAAGACCACGTTAGTTTCACTTCTTTCATATGTAAATCGCAAAACCTTTTTTAAAAAAGTTACATTCTCAAGTGAACTTTAACAATTGGTATCAGCCCAGATAATGTATTGGGTATTAGCACCTGTGTGTTGCTGTCTGTGCTCTAATGTTAAGACTGATACAAATCTAAAAAATGAATTAACAGAGTCTTACATGGATTCATGCAGTTTTTGAGCAAAGTACAATGTAACTTCGCAAGTATAAATTCACCCCACAAACTTATATGTGTATGTGTGCCTGTGTGTGTGTATGTAAAAAATGTGTAGAAGTGCCTTTTGCTATAACTTCTGTGTCTTGCAATCGTGCACTCCACAACCACCTGATGAAGGAGCAGCGCTCCAAAAGTTAGTGCTTCCAATTAAACCTGTTGGACTATAGCCTGGTGTTGTGAATTTTAACTTCATACCTCCTATGTTCACATCCAAATCATTTATACAATTATCAAAAAGCAGTGAACCCAGCACTGATCCTTGTGGCACTCCACCGCCATCCTCAGTCTTCCAACTTCAAGCCAGTTGTAAGGTAAACTTTTGGG
The DNA here is from genome assembly GCF_047496795.1 of Chiloscyllium punctatum. NCBI lineage: Eukaryota > Metazoa > Chordata > Chondrichthyes > Orectolobiformes > Hemiscylliidae > Chiloscyllium > Chiloscyllium punctatum. The sequence goes on from NC_092743.1 coordinate 33,707,711, forward strand.
AATACAAAATAACAGATGGTCAGAGACTAGAATCAGATTTGAGCTCAGAAGTACTATTTCACATCAGCAGGACGGCAGTTGGTTTGTTAAGTCTTCAAATTGGAAGAAGTGTCAAGTGTCAAAGATTTGAGAAACTGCAATCCTGATAGACACCCATGCTAGCTCTCACACACAATTATATATGGGGATTAGTCACATGGAAACCAATAAGGAAACCTAAGGAAAAGAAAATCTAGGGATAGTAAGGTGTTAGTTTTAGGGAACAATCATATACAAAAGTAATAAGAAAGAAAATTTAGAAATTAAAAGTGATATGAAGAAAATAATATGACTCATTGTAATAAGACGAGACATGCAAAAGTCAATTCCGGAGGTTGTGTGAGACTGACTAAAATAGTTGGAATGTCTAAGGAATTGTCAGAAAAGAACTGCATCAGGATAAGAACTGGTTGTTAATCTGTAGCAATCCTACAAATGGAGCACATTCTCTCCAAATCTTCTATGAAGGGAGTAGTGACTCAGGATAGTCAAAAAGAATCATCCTCGATTCTTGATAAACAGTAATAGACAACTTGAGGTACTGAATATTTTATTTCAAAGGGAGGGGTATTTTCTTATTCTTCAAATCAAGGACATCAACCATTGATGTGTGGAATGTTTATAGGGGTCTGAACGATGTGGGCTATGGAGACATGTGTCGCAGAAGTCAGCAAGACCCATATTCATTTCAGGAGCATCTTACTTCATCTTCTACGCGGTTAACAAATGGTGTGGCACATTTCTTGCTAGACAACAATAGGACCTTAGTGTGCTTGACTGCCAGTCCTGGGACAGGTAGGGTGTAGTTAAGACGACAAATTGGATACTTGCCTTTATTAACTGAGGCACAGAGTTTAAGAACAGGCAGCTGATGCTGAAACTGTACAAAACATATGCTTGGCAACGCTGAAAAATGTGTTGCTGGAAAAGCGCAGCAGGTCAGGCAGCATCCAGGGAGCAGGAGAATTGACGTTTCGGGCATAAGCCCTTCTTCAGGAATGAGGAGGATCTGCCAAGCAGGCTAAGATAGAAGGTAGGGAGGAGGGACTTGGGGGAGGGGCGTTGGGAATGTGGTAGGTGGAAGGAGGTTAAGGTGAGGGTGATAGGCCGAAGAGGGGGTGGGGGCGGAGAGGTCGGGAAAAAGATTGCAGGTCAAGAAGGCAGTGCTGAGTCCAAGGGTTGGGACTGAAATAAGGTGGGGGGAGGGGAAATGAGGAAGCTGGAGAAATTTGCATTTATCCCTTGTGGTTGGAGGGTTCCTAGGCGGAAGATGAGGCACTCTTCCTCCAGGCGTCGTGTTGCCATGGTCTGGCGATGGAGGAGGCCAAAGACCTGCATGTTCTTGGCAGAGTGGGAGGGGGAGTTAAAGTGTTCAGCCACGGGGTGGTTGGGTTGGTTGGTCCGAGTGTCCCAGAGATGTACTCTGAAACGTTCCGCAAGTAGGTGGCCTGTCTCCCCAATGTAGAGGAGGCCACATCGGGTGCAGCAGATGTAGTAAATGATGTGTGTGGAGGTGCAGGTGAATTTGTGACGCATATGGAAGGATCCTTTGGAGGGAAGTGAGGGGGGGGGGGGGGGGGGGAGGTGGGGGTGCAAGTTTTACATTTCTTGTGGTTGCAGGGGAAGGTGCCGGGAGTGGAGGTTGGGTTTGTGGGGGGTGTACACCTGACGAGGGAGTCGCGGAGGGAGTGGTCTTTCTGGAATGCTGATAGGGGAGGGGAGGGAAATATATCCCTGGTGGTGGGGTCTGTTTGGAGGCGGCGGAAATGACGAAGGATGATCCGATGTATCTGGAGGTTGGTGGGCTGGTAGGTGAGGACCAGTGGGGTTCTGTCCTGGTGGCGATTGGAGGGGCAGGGTTCAAGAAATTAAAGACAGTAAGTACCAAAAACTTTCATGCACTTACCCCCACACTCCGGATTCCTCAATTGTTCCAGTATCTTCCATCAGCCTCCGGAACCACTGAGGCGCCATTACCCACGTGGCTGTTGCAGCAACCGCCGCCATGAACCATGATGTCACTTCTGCCCCCACCGACCATGCAACCTCCACAATTGCAGCCCAGAAAACTGCCTCCATGATTGCCAGGAATACCATCGTTGACAGATTTGCAGCCTCCGCGGTGTCAACAGCCACCAGGAACAACACTGTTTCTGCCGTTGCTGCAGCCACTTCCACTTCCAGAGTTGTCATCTCCGCATCCACTTCCGCCCCCAGTGACATCACTCACCTGCACAACGACCACGCCGCATGTGTCTCTGCCCCCGCGCCAATCTCCGCCCCCACGCCTAACCCTGCACCCCCCCACTCCCAGCTCCAGCCCCACACCAGGTCCTAGCTCCCAGCCCTGCCGTATTTTCACCATCCCTCCAGAACTCCCCCTCTCTGAGGATGAAAGATCAGTCCTCAGCAGAGGCCTCACCTTCCGCCTAGGAACCCTCCAACCACAAGGGATGAATGCAGATTTCTCCAGCTTCCTCATTTCCCCTCCCCCCACCTTATCTCAGTCCCAACCCTCAGACTCAGCACCGCCTCCTTGACCTGCAATCTTCTTCCCGACCTCTCTGCCCCCACCCCCTCTCCGGCCTATCACCCTCACCTTAACCTCCTTCTACCTATCGCATTCAAAATGCCCCTCCCCCAAGTCCCTCCTCCCTACCTTTTATCTTAGCCTGTTTGGCACACCTTCCTCATTCCTGAAGGGCTTATGCTCGAAACGTCAATTCTCCTGCTCCTTGGATGCTGCCTGACCTGCTGCGCTTTTCCAGCAACACATTTTTCAGCTCTGATCTCCAGCATCTGCAATCCTCACTTTCTCCTATATGTTTGGCAACAGCTAGAATACAGAAGTTCTGGGATCGACATCATAGTAAGAATGCAATTGTATTGGAGAGGGGGCAGGTGAGATTTAAACTGATGTTGCCTGGATTAAAGAGTTTTAGTTATGAAAAGAGATTGGATAGACTGTAGCAGAGGTGACTGAGGGGTTACACGATTAATATATATAAAATTATGGTGACTTAAATAGAGTAGACAGGAAGGAACTTTCCTTCTTTGGTGGAGGGATCAATACCAGGGGCATAGATTGAAGATGAGGATAGTTAATTGTGCACTTGCAATGCCAAGGATATGTGCCATATTGGAAAATGGGATTAGAATAGTTAGGGTAGTTGTTTTTGAATAATGCAGACTCAATGGGGTGAAGGTCATAGAGTCATAGAGATGTACAGCATGGAAACAGACCCTTTGGTCCACGTCAACCAGATATCCCAACCCAATCTAGTCTGGCCAGCACCCGGCCCATATCCCTCCAAACCCTTCATATTCATATGACCATCCAAATGCCTCTTAAATGTTGCAATTGTACCAGCCTCCACCACTTCCCTCTGGCAGCTCATTCCATACACATACCACCCTCTGCGTGAAAAAGTTGCCCCTTAGGTCTCTTTTACATCTTTCATCTCTCACCCTAAACCTATGCCCTCTAGTTCTGGACTCCACGATCCCAGGGAAAAGACTTTGTCTATTTATCCTATCCATGCCCATCATAATTTTGTAAACCTCTATAAGGTCACCCCTCAGCCTCCAACGCTCCAGGGAAAACAACCCCATCTGTTCAGCCTCTCCCTATAGCTCAAATCCTCCAACCCTGGCAACATTCTTGTAAATCTTTTCTGAACCCTTTCAAGTTTCACAACATCTTTCCAATAGGAAGGAGACCAGAATTGCACGCATTATTCCAACAGTGACCTAACCAATGTCCTGTACAGCCGCAACATGACCTCCCAACTCCTGTACTCAATACTCTGACCAATAAAGGAAAGCATACCAAACGCCTTCTTCACTATCCTATCTACCTGCAACTCCACTTTCAAGGACCTATGAACCTGCATTCCAAGATCTCTTTGTTCAGCAACAGTCTCTAGGACCTTACCATTAAGTGTATAAACTCTATGACCTTGAGGCACTGGCCAAGTAAGGGAGATTATTGCTTATTAAATTGTTGACAGAACAAACTCATCACATTTGTTATGACACAGGATAAAATCTCCTGCTTAATTTAAAACCAGCAACACAGAAGATTTAGCCCATGCAGTAATCTGTAAAACTTTGAGTGGCCAAGAACTATATAAAGTAAAAATTAACAACTTTATTTCTTTAAGTACAACAGAGAATAATTAACTAACCACTATTTACAACTTCTTTCTCTAACCTACCTTGTACATTCCTTTCTATAATACTAGTCCAATAAGACTTCCAAATAAGATTTACAAAACGACACCTACCTCAAAACCAGGCAGATTCTTGACTTCGGATCTTCCTGTGTCTTCTTTTCTGCTGGACTTCGGATCTTCCTGTGTCTTCTTTTCTTCTTGTTAAGAATTTCTACTTCTCAGGTTACTGATCAAAAAGGCATTTTAAGAGAATTTTTTTCAAGCAGTCTGTTAAATGGTATAACTTGGCAGTTCTCCTCTCAAATGTTCAATTCCACCACCACCCCGGTCTTGTACCCCAGATCATCGGATTACGTCATTGGCATTTGAGATTGTCAATATACTCAATTCAAACTTGATTGGTATAATTTAAACCGATTGGCCAAATTTGAATTTGTTTTTGTCTCCAGGCAATGAACTAATCAAGTTGGTTAACCAGGTGTTACATTGTTATCTTATTGAGAACACTTGGCGCGGTGTCTGGTAGTTCTACTGCTTTTAACTCTCTTAAAGGTACACATCTTCATAACACCTCTCTCCTTAAGAACAAAATGAACAATCATAATGAAAAGATGGCTTCATTTGTTTTCTACTTTTTAAACACATTACCCTAACATAGTGATAACTTTCATATGAGTTCACCTTAACTTCTTCTCATATACCTATATATAAGCATAAAACATTAAAGACAAATGTCATCTAAACTCTATCAGTTAAATACACAATAATGCATCTGCAATTACATTCTTTTGACCCACATGTATGATTTTTAATTTAAAAGCCTGTAATATAAGACTCCAATGAAATAGTCTTATCTTTAAGCATTCTCAGAATGTAAGCGGATTGTGATCCATGTACACAACCATCTCCAACACATTGTTCGTGACATACAGATTAAAATGTTGTAAGACCAGTACCAAACTCAATAGTTCCTTTTTGATTGTGGAGTATTTCCTCTGGTGGATGTTGATCTTCTTTGAAAAGTAACCAACTGGTAGTTCAATCCCATCCTCATCTGCCAGCTCCAACTCCAATGTCACTAGCATCGATGGCAACTTTAAAAGGTTTTCAGAAGTTTGGTGTAGTTAAAGCTGGTTTGGAGGTTAATATGGCTTTCAAATGGTCGAATGCCTCCTGGCATGGTTCTGTCCACCGAAACTTTGTGTTCTTCTTCAGCAAATCGGTTAATGGTGCCACTACACTGCTGAGGTTTGGAAGAAACTTCCGATAAAATCTGCTGAGTCCTAAGAATTGAAGCACCTCTTTCTTAGAGGTTGGTCGTGGAAATTCCTCTATGGCCTTCGTATTTGTATTCTGTGGGGCCAACCTTCCATGACTGATATTATGTCCCAAGAACGTCACCTCTACTTTCGCGGGTTCAGTTTTATTTAAGTTTACCACCAGTTTTGCTTCTCATAATCAATAGACAATAGATAATAGACAATAAGTGCAGGAGTAGGCCATTCAGCCCTTCGAGCCTGCACTGCCATTCAATATGATCATGGCTGATCATTCCTAATCAGTATCCTCTTCCTGCCCTATCTCCATAATCCTTGATTCCACTATCTTTGAGAGCTCTATCCAACTCTTTCTTAAATGAATCCGGAGACTGGGCCTCCACTGCCCTCTGGGGCAGAGCATTCCGCACAGCCACCACTCTCTGGGTGAAGAAGTTTCTCCTCATCTCTGTCCTAAATGGTCTACCCCATATTTTTAAGCTGTGTCCTCTGGTTCGGCACTCACCCATCAGCGGAAACATGTTTCCTGCCTCCAAAGTGTCCAATCCTTTAATAATCTTATACGTCTCAATCAGATCCCCTCTCAGTCTTCTAAACTCAAGGGTATACAAGCCCATTCGCTTCAGTCTTTCAGTGTAAGGTAATCCCGCCATTCCAGGAATTGACCTTGTGAACCTACGCTGCACTCCCTCAATAGCCAGAATGTCTTTCCTCAAATTTGGAGACCAGAACTGCACACAGTACTCCAGGTGTGGTCTCACCAGGGCCTTGTACAGCTGCAGAAGCACCTCTTTGCTTCTATACTCAATTCCTCTTGTTATGAAGGCCAGCATGCTATTAGCCTTCTTCACTACCTGCTGTACCTGCATGCTTGCCTTCATTGACTGGTGTACAAGAACACCCAGATCTCTCTGTACTGCCCCTTTACCTAAATTGATTCCATTCAGGTAGTAATCTGCCTTCCTGTTCTTGCCACCAAAGTGGATAACCATACATTTATCCACATTAAACTGCATCTGCCATGCATCTGCCCACTCACCTAACTTGTCCAGGTCACCCTGTAATCTCCTAACATCCTCATCACATTTCACCCTGCCACCCAGCTTTGTATCATCAGCAAATTTGATAATGTTATTGCTGATACCAACTTCTATATCATTAACATATATTGTAAAAAGCTGCGGTCCCAGCACGGATCCCTGCGGTATCCCACTGGTCACTGCCTGCCATTTCGAAATGGAGCCGTTTATCACTACCCTTTGTTTCCTATCAGCCAACCAATTTTCAATTGTCCAAAGAGCTCTGCCAACTGTACCATGTGATCTTTCCAGGACTTACTAAAGATTACTACATCGTCCAAATAGACTGCACAGTTTGTTAAATCAGCCACAACTCCGTTCATGATTCTTTGGAATGTGGCAGGTGCAGTCTTCATTCCAAAGGGCATCACTTTAAACTGATATAGCCCATTTGGGGTTACAAATGCAAAAATTTCTTTCACCAACTGTGATAAAGGTACCTGCCAGTGACCACACATTATATCTAATGTGGTGATGATGTAAATGGCTTGTCTGACTTTCTTGATACATATCCAATCTAGGAATTGGATACGAGTCTGATTTTGTAAAGGCGTTGACATTCCGATAATCCATGCAGAATTGTTGAGACCCGTTCAGATTGGGAACGAAGACAATTGGTGAACTCCACTCACTGTCTTGGTTCAATGATGTTCTCTTCGAGCGTGGCCTCCATCTCCATCTGTCTGGCATTGAGAAGATTAAGCCGATAGGGATGTTGCTTTATTGGAGCAGAATTCCCTGCATTTCCTTCATGTACAGTACCTTCAGTCCTCCTCACCAGATTCTTATAGATGTCTTTATACTGTAGTAACAAATCTTTCAATTCCATTATATGCTCCTTAGACAGATAGCTTACTCATCTATCTCACTCCTCAAGGACTTCGTCATTTTAAAATCTATTTTGAGGCATCTCAAAATCCATATAATCAAAACTTGATTTTTCACTCTGCGGGGTAGTAACTAACACCTGTTTCTCCAGTTCTTTTTCTCCAGTATAATACGGTTTCAACATGTTCACATGGCATACCCGATACCATTGTTTTCTATCTGGCATCTTTACTAAGTAGTTCATTCTGACTCAACCTTTTCTCAGTTTGATAGGGACCACTGAATCTGGCTTTGAAAGGATCTCCTATGACTGGTAACAATACTAACACGTTATACCCTTTGAAAAATGTTTGAGTCTCAAGAGTTTTTATCTGCCACCATTCTATACTGTGCCCTCTTCAGGTACTGTTTTGCTAACTCACCTTCTCAATTTAATCACCCCCTCACCTCCGATACATAATCTAATTGTGAGATCTCTGACTTTGGTCCTGTCAATTTTTCTTTAATTAATTTCAAAGGGCCTCTCACTTCATGAGAGGGAGTGAACTGAGTAGATTCATTTGGGACATCTCTAATAGCAAACAATACGAATGGGATACCTTTATGCCAATCATTCAGGTAATCCTGACAGTATGCTCATATCATGGTCTTCGAGGTCTGATGCCACCTTTCTAAAGCTCCTGGGATTCAGGATGATATGCACTGGATTTAAAGTGCTGTATACCTAAGCTATCCATAACCTCCTTAAATAGCCTAGCAGTAAAATTTGACCCTTGGTCTGACTGAATCTCTCTGGGTAGCCCATACAGTGTATATAAAGCTACTAACTCCTTTGCTACCCTTTTTACCTTGATACTCTGTAATGGAATTGCCTCCAGAAATCTGGTAGACACATCCATTATGGTTACGAAGTACTGGTTCCCATGTTTAGTTCTCAGGAGGGAACCTTATAACCTGCATGAAAGGTTCTTCAAATGCAGGAATTAGCAACAAAGGTGCCAGTTTTATTACCACCTGTGGCTTACCTAGCATTTGGTATGTATAATACACATGGCAAAGGTTAACCACATCCATGTGCATTCCAGGCCAATAAAATGTTTTAGTACCTTGGCATGAGTCTTTCATATCCCTAGGTAATCTCTTACAGGTAGTTCATGTGCTACCCGTAACACTTCCTGCCTATAGGCGTTAGAAAGTTTTGAGAAGTTGTGTAGCTCAGTTTGAGGTTCTGGGTGTAAGTTTGCTCGCTGATCCGGAAGGTTCTTTATTTTTCAGATGTTTCGTTACCATACTAGGTAACATCTTTAGTGAGCCTCTGGACAAAGCCTTTGTTTGGAGTGATGTTACCTAGTATGGTGATGAAACGTCTGAAAATGAGCCTTCCAGCTCAGTGAGCAAACCTACAACCAGAACTTCCTGCCTGAATACTATTAGCAACACAATCAGGTGCACTTCGACCCATTTCTCCTCTGCACCAAACTGCCTTGGTCTCTATTTCCATCTGAGGATTCGATCTTTCAGCTAATAACCCTCCAGAATATTCTTTGCCTTCTTTTCAGAGGACACATCTAAGTATATACCTTTATCATCTTGTCATATTGTTGCAAGTCTCTTACCCTTTCAGGACTAAACACTTCTATCTGACCCTCTGCCTGTTCAGGCTTTTCCTGCACCATTATGTCCAACGGTATCTGGTAACTGAACCTCAATTCCTTCATCTTTCGCTACTTTTTCCTTCCTGCTGTGACTTATGAAAGTGGGACCTGGTTACCACACAGTCTGGGAAACTACCAGGATATTTCTGTTTTAACTGCTCCGTTTCCTCGTCTTCTTTGGACTTCTCCACAAGGGGTGTTACTCCCACTTTGAATCCTGCCAAGTCATTCCCAAGAACAAACTGTAATTCCTGGAACTGACACTCTGTCGATCACTCCCATTGTAACTTCCCCAGTCTTACGTTGGCACACGAACCTCTCACAGAGCAGAGTGCTAAATTTCTGTCCATCTATCCTACAAATTACCACATTCTCGGGGAACAGATCAGAAAGAGTGCATATTCGCTCATCCCTTACGATCAGCGACTGGTTAGATCCTGTATCTCTCAAAATTATAACTTCTTGTCCTACTCACACTTCTTTCTTGGTAATCTTTACCCACTGATGCAAATTCTTTGTAGAGATTAGTTACTAACTCCATACCTAGGCTGTGCCCTCTCCTGTAGCTCCTCAGCTGTTCTTGGGGTCTCCTTTATTAATTCCACTGGTTTAGCTTCTTTTACCACATCTTTTTCCTCAGCGCCTTTCTTTAATGACTAGCAATGTGTTTTTACGTGTCCCACGTTCTAGCAGTGAAAACACCTTTTCCCAGTGCCCTTCTGAAACCACCGACACTGTAATTTTCTGTGTCCCACTCTATTACAGTGAAAACACCTGAGAGGCCTTATACCTCCTGTCCACCCTCTTGGGTTTCTTTAACCTGTGGTTAAAATCTTACCAGTGTTTTCTACTCATGGTTCAGTAGTGTAAGATCTTGCTTTCTTCCAACCTTTATCCCTCACAGGACAAAGTTCTGGCCAGAAGCTTGTGTTATGCACAAACATGTACTCATCTGCTATTGAATTGAATTTATTGTCATATGTATCGAGGCATAGTGAAAAGCTTTGTCTTGCAAGCAATACAGGCAGATCACAGAGTTAAGTAGCATAGATAAGTAAATAATAGGTAATTCTGCTACCCTTCTCACTTCCTGAACTTTCTGTTCCTCCACATGAATACTTACCATCTCTGGGAGTTAGTTTTTAAACTCCTCCAGTAGGATAATCTGAGAGCTTCAAATATCCTATTTTCAAAGCACACACCTATCGATCAAAGTGACTACGTTTAATTCTTTCGAACTCAATGTAAGTCTGACCTGGTTCCTTTGTCGTGTTCCTGAACCGCTGTCTATATGCCTCTGGTACCAATTCATAAGCACTTAAAATAGCCTATTTAACATATTCGGAATCGTTTGACACCTCATCTGACAATGCGGCAAATACCTCACTAGCTCTGCCTACTAATTTAGTTTGAAGTAACATTACTCATAAATCCTTGGACCACTCCATCTGTCTAGCCAATTTTTCAAATGAAATAAAGAAAGCTTCAACATCTTTCTCAATACAATGTAGCAGAGTTTTGACATATTTATATATATATATCACTACCTTCTCTTTAATCTCCAAATTGTTAACTTGACTTTGCTAAGTCGCAACTTCTCAAGTTCAAATTCTCTTTCCTCTCCCTCTTTGCTCACCTAAGAACCTTCTCTCTTTTTCCTCTTTCTCTCTCCCTCTCTTCTCTTTCCCTTTCTCTCACCCTCTCTCTGTTTATCTTCTAACTCCATTTTCCTCAATTGTAATTTAAGATTTTCTACACCTACTACACTTGTCTGCTTCCCTGACACATCTAAGTGTCTGAGTAACGCCTTTACAATTTCAGCTTTACTTTTGCCCTTGGTTAAACCCAAATCTAACTTATTTGCTAATTCTAAAAGTATGATCCTTTTCTTTCCTTCTAAACCTTTTTGGGAAATTTGAGAATCTCCTTCAAATCCCAGAACCTCCTTTGCAATTTTAAGAGCCATTTCTCTCACTTTTAATTTAATCAACCACAAGTCACCAAAATTAAACAAATTGTCACACTTGCATTTTATTTAAAGATCTAGGACACTAAACTGCAAGTGTTTAAATCTGCTGGAATTTTTCGTGCCTCCAAATCTATTCAGATCTGTCTAAACCAGTTCAAATCACCAATCCAAACCCCAAACTTTTACGACACAGGGTAAAATCTCCTGCTTAATTTAAAACCAGCAACACAGAAAAGATTTATCCTACAGTAATCTGTAAAAATTAAAGTGGCCAAGAACTATGTAAGGCAAAAATTAACAACTTTATTTAATTAACTAACCACTATTTCCAATTTCTTTCTCTAACCTATCTTTTACCTTCCCTTCTCTAATACTAGTCCGATGTAACTCACAATTAAGATTTACAAAACACTTCTTATTTCAAAACCCGGCAGCTGTCGGTTGGCATCTTCGGATCTTTGTGTGTCTTCTTTTCTCCTTGTTAGGAATTCTGCGTCACAGGTTACTGATTGAAAAGGTACTTTAAGAGAGATATTTTTTCCAAGCAGTCTGTTACATGCTAGGATTTGACAGCTCTCCTCTCAATTGTTCAATTTCCCCCTGGATTGTGTCCTTCACTTTTAAGATTGCCAATATACACAATTCAATCTTTATTGGAAATTGGTATTTTTTGGGGATATAATTTAAACTAATTGGCCAAATTCAAATTTGTTTTTCTCTCCAGGCAACAAACTAATTGAGTTGTTCGACCGAGTGCTACATTTTATACCTTATTGAGAACACTTGGTGCTGTGTCTGGTAGTTCTGCTGCTTTTAACTCTCTTGAAGGTATACTCACATCTTCTTGACATATGAGTATTCAGCTTTCTATCTTAACAAGTTGGATGCCAAGAAAACCCATCATGGAAAGCGATAGTGGGTATCTTGTAAATTCAGCTCCCTGCTTGCTCTGAATGACCTCTACGTTGAGTATCAAACACCAACGTCTCAGGGCATACTCCCTGGGCACTGGACTCATGCAACTAGTGTCCAGAGTCATTTCATCTGGAATGTATCAGTCTCTAAGAACACTCTAGCACATCTCCAATCCACTAAAAGGATGTTTCTACATTTCAACACTGTACCTCGAACGGCACTGGCAACTATCATTGCAGTGCTGCAGAAAGGACACTGTACATTCAGTGACATATAGCCAGCTCATGGACTGAGACAAGGTGTATCTCTATGCTATTTGCTCAGTGTCAACATATTCACTCATTTTGACTGTACATGAATGCTCAAAGCATTCCTGCTTTGCATTGCTTTTTGCGCTTTGCCTCTTCAGCCAAATATCAGACTCATATTACCTCAGTCTTGCCTTGCAGCTTACAGCAAACAGAAACTTGTCCTGGTTGTCAGCAGGCCTCAGTCAAGGTAGAACTGCTTTCATTCAGGGAGTCCAGCAGAGTAAGTCAAGGACAGCCTTTGATGCCAGTCCAGGGGCTTGGAAACAGGCAGTTAGCTGTTTGGGATGGACACGGTCTGGATTCTCTCCACATAAGTGGTGAGGAACTGAATGCCATAAGCCCACCACTCACCTTGATTCTTTCTGTAATATTAATGGGCTATTTTGTTCCTGGAATGAGAGAGGGGCAACTATTATGGGAGATGAAAGTGTGTGGCACTTTCAGACTAGTAGGTGTAATGTCCTTTCCTGCCTGAGGCCTACCTGGGTGGCCTCAGACAGGGATTGCTCAGCATACACCAGTACATTGAAAGGTAACCCTGACTACTGGGGACCTCAAGGTCTTCAGTTTACAATTCAGGATATAAATAATTCCTTAATGTCACTTCAGTTTTATATCAGCCTGAATAGGATGTGTGAATACTGTCTTTGTGGTATCATTTTAGAAAGAGGAGCTGCTAAGAAGAGTGGTTTTGAAGGTGGCACTGAGTTTTTTAAAATAGTCCTGGTTAAGATAACGTTTATCCTTTAACTAGTCCCATCAGTTGATAAATTTATCATTGATCTAATTTGCTTTGAGAAGATTAGCTTATTTAACTTCAAAAATAATTCATTTATTGTGTTGTGCATTAGAACAGCCCGAGAATGCATTAGATAAATGCATGTGCTTTCTTTCATTATAACTTACATTTGTTAATAATTAATGCTTCACTGACCTTTGATCCATTAAAATTGGACACAATTTAGTTAATGTTGACTGCCTACACTCATTAAACATTGAGACTGCGTAAGATACGCACTTCTGTAAAGTTACAAAATTAAAATAGGCTCCAAAAATAGGTTAAAAACAGGTTTGACTTTTTGGAAAAAAAAAGTTCATCAATCTTCACCAACATTTGTTTATAAATAGCAAGGAAAAATGTAACATATTTAACAAGTATTAAACAGAAATGAATTCTCCAGGAAATAATATGCAAGCAATGAAAAAAAAAAGGACTATATTATGAACATATTGAAAAGGACACAGCACATTGACTATTGTATGTAATGCTATGCCAATTTATGAAATGTTAAGAGGAATATCATTACACTACCTTTGCTCCTCTGCACCAACACTTTGTTTGATTTATTATTGTCACATGTATCTAGGTAGAGTGAAAAGTTTTGTTTTTCATCCAGTACAGGCAGATCATAACATACAGAGACCATTGGGTGATTGAAACAGAGTGAGGAATACAAAGTTACAGCTGCAGAGAAGGTGCACAAAAAGCAAAATCAACACTAGCTTTGAAATTTGAGAGCTCCAATCACAAGTTTAATAACAGCCAGGAAGAAGCTGTCCGTGAACCTGTTGTTACATGTGTTTAGGCTTTTGTATCTTCTGCCTGACAGAAGAGGTTAGAAGAGATTATAACTGGAGTGGGAGGGGGCTTTGACTGTGTTGGCTGCCTTTTGTGGCAACAGGAAGTATAGATGGAATCAACGAGTGAAAGGCTGGCTTACGTGATGGTCTGGGCTGTGTTCACAACTTTCTGTAGGTTCTTATGGTCCTGGACATAGCAGTTGCTATACCAAGTCGTGATGCATCCAGATAGAATGCTTTCTATGGTGCCTCTGTAGAAGTTGGTGAGGATCATAATGGACATGCTGAATTTCCTTAGCCTCGTGAGGAAGAGGAGGCATTGTTGTTCTTCTTGACTGTCACATCAACGTGGGTGGACCAGGACAGATGGTTTATGATCGCCATTCCCAGGAACTTGACGCTCTTGATCAGCTCCACTGATGTAGATATGACCGTGCTGTCCTTCTTGCTTCCTGAAGTTGATGATCAGCTCTTTAGTTTTGCTGACATTGAGGGAGTGATTATCTTTGCACCATGTCACTAAGCATTCTCTTTCCTGTATTCTGTCTTGTCTTTGTTTGAGATCCAGCCTTCAACAGTGGTGTCGTCAGCGAACTCGTAGACAGAGTCAGCAATAATAAAGACAAATCCAAAATTGATGTGTATCTACTTCTTACATTACCAAATGGGAAAGTCTGAGGCTCAGAACACAACACAGATTGTTCCAATGTACACAAAGATCTAGAAGCTTTGCACAAAGCCCACTCTGGTTTATGACTTGAATTTAACTTATGCACCACTTTGATGTTAAACTGAGCTTAGAGTGGATGCGAAAAAGTTGAAACACCATTAATTTCCTGGACATTACAAGTACATATAAATTTATAAAATTTATCCAGTTTACTTCTTGGTTCTATAATGTAAAGTGTGTGTATTTCTTTACAAATTAGGCACAATAAACAAATCAGTTCAGAGATACTGAAGTTTAAATATCAAAATCTTCAGTGTTGATTTCTTGCAATGTGCAAGCTAAAATATGTCAATTGCAAATTGTTTCTCTTAACAAATGAGAATTTATATCCCAATACACACAAACCAAGCCAATGGGAATGACAACCATCTATGAAAACCTTTTTAATCCATGAAGTATTGTTCTACGTAAGCTGCCCTTGTTTTTTTACTTTGTTGACCTGGTCTTGCACACAGCAGCAAAGATGGTAAGTGGTGCCTGCACCCACTTGGCAAATATTGGCCCGCACATCTGCCAGAAGGTGCCAGGAATTGCCCAGTTTCATAATTGTGTGAATCTTCCATTCTTTTCTGCTCTGCCATGTCACAAGCTTCACTATGTACATCGTAGCTGTGTGGGATACAAACTAGAATCCTGTTCCATGCATTGAGCATCAATATTTTGAAATGTTGTCCTTTCTAAAATCTTGGATAAGATGGCAGCAGTTAATCTTGCAAATTTGAAGCTTAAAATATAGACTGACAATAGATTCTTACTATATTAAATGATCAAATTGTTCATAAGCTTTGTGGACATCACTACATGTAAAACTAAATGCATCCTTCATCAATTATCAGCATTACTGTAATTAAAAATTCCAAAAGTAGATACAATAATGTATTGAAATAGCATCAGGAAGTTATTTCATGCATGCAAACTAATCTCAAAGGCATTAGAAATGGCTTGGGTTGGGTTCACTTTTTTTTTGTCAAATTTTGTGTCTATTTAGCAATAAGGATTCTACCACAGGCAATGGAACAGTTATCACTTTTCTATTCGCTGTAAGCATCAAGAATTCCCACATTAGGTGCTCTTGGAGTATGGAGTAAAGTTCCCATTACGTTACCCATCGAGCATGTTAATGTTTCCAATAATGCACACCAGACACATCATACAAAATAACAAGAATCAAAACCTTGCAATATTTAATAAAACTGAGCTTTTGTTTGAACAAATTCAGAATCTACAACAATATAAAAACCACAATTTTTAAATGTTGCTCCACTGTTGTGAGAGAGAAAATCAAACCTGAAAGACATCCTTGAGGCTCAGAAACTAAGCATTGATTCATACTAGAATCATTGCTTAAATGACTTATTTCCCTTGAATGGTAGGTGTAGATGAATAGCAAACACTGCTAGATTTGTAATTGCAATGTCCCGATAAGGCCATAATCTGGGTTCTTACAGCAGTGGGACAAGAAAGCACCACAGAAAATGATCGTGCAAAACAATAGTCGGAAATGTCTCTTCTGCTTGCTGTCCAAACAGTTCAAGGTGAATAAACCATTCCAAGCAAGTCCTCTTTCTGCTACTTGGTTAATGTTGCTATGGTTTTGCAATGGAACATCAGCAGAAGTCAATCAAAATCTGGGTTTGATCTGAATTGGTTTCCCTACAAGACAAAAGAAAAGTTATGGACAGCAACAGCATCGTAGAATCTACAGCAGAGAGTGAAGCCACTTGATTCAAACACTCCTGTGTTGGTAGCAGACTATCAGCAAGCGCCAGGTAATTCAATTCCACTTCCTTGTACATTTCCAGTATCAATTTATTCTTTTTCTTTAAAAAAAATCTAATTCATCAATTTCAAATAAACTCTACATAAAGCATCACCTTGTTAGAGTATTCCATTCCTAATAATCTTGAATATATGCATTATGGTTACTTAGTCAGCAGTGGAAACTAGGTTTCCCTCAAGCCTCACAAAATTTGATTATCTCCTTGACTTTCTTTCATATAGTCAAAAAAAAATCTGGATCTGTGTGAATGTAAAACCAAATTTATTTCAGTTGGATAATTGCCAGTAGGAATTTACAGTAACAACCTCTCCTCCCTACTGTCAACCAAACCTCAAATTTAATAATTAGTTTTTGAAACATACTTTCTTGGAAGTTGGGCATTGCCAGAGAGACCAGCAATTATTGTGCATCCCAATTGTGTATCAGAGGCTGGGGGCATGGTGAGATGTGGGGCTGGGGGTTAAGTAGTCAACTTCTTCAATCATTGCAGTCCATGTGTTGCAGTTACATCTGCAGAGCTGTTAGGAATTTGAGTGGCAAAGGAAGAATAGTGATATAGTTCCAAGGCTGTGGTCAGTGATCTTGCTCACTTTGAGATTTCGACACATTAAGATTTAACTGGTACTCACTAGCGAAGGTCATCACATTTATATGGTCTCTATCATGATAGCAGAGCATCTCAAAGTACTTTACTTACAATTGAGCACTTTTGGAGTGTACTCACCATTGCTGTCACTTAACAATTTATACAGCAAGCTTTCACAAATAGCTACTGAAAAAGATCTATTTTAATTATGTTAGTTGAGGAATAAACATTGGCCAGGGCAGTAGAGGAACACTCATATCCACTACAAATGGTGCCACAGGTTCTTTTACATCCACCACAGAGCAGCAGCTGGGTCTTCGGTTAAAATTCTCAACTTAAAAACAGCAGGTGTAATGGGCCAGCAATTCTTTGATACCGCAACGTGATGTCAGCCTATATTATTAATCACACAACACCAGGTTATAGTCCAACAGGCTTTTTTGAAAGTACATGAAGGAGCACTCCGAAAGCTTGTACTTTCAAATAAACCTGTTGAAGTATAACCTGGTGTTGTGTAATTTTTAACTTTGTCCACCCTAGTTCAACACCAGCACCTCCACATCAAGCCTATGTTATAGAAGATTTCAGAATAGGACTTGAACCCACAAGCTTCTGAATCACAAGCAAAAGTCATATCCAGTTTGACATTTGGTTGAGAATGCAGCTGTTACCTGTTGAACTGTACTCAAGCACTAGTTTCCAGAGAAGGAGAAAATTGAGAAACTGAAATAAAATCTGCGTTAAAAAAAAATCAACATACTCTACTGTAGTTGGAAGAGAATCAGCACCAATTGCAACTACCATTATTACCAATATCACCTACATCATTATTCACAGTTAATCTGATACAAGATTAGAATTTCCAAACATGGCCTCTGTGTGCTATCAGCTAGCTCAGCATAGTAATGAAGTGCTGTAATTCTGTGTTTGTGATCCTCAGTGCTTCTACTAAGTAATATTAGAAATCTCTTACACAGATGTAGGGACTAAATTCAGCCACTGACAGTACTGTGGGATTCAGTAGTTTATTTTGTGAAGAGAGTAAAAAAGGCAGCTAAACTGACCTCACAGGGACTGGAAATAAAGTTCAAATGTGGCCTCAGAGGCTAAGGGTGCTCCTCTAGTAATGACTAGTATGGCAGTGGGGAATTATGGAACATAGATTAAACTGGCAGTGGGTCAACTAGGAGATTATAAAAAAGATACTGGAGAATTAAATGGAAACTGGGTGAAAGGTTATTTCTTTAACTAGATACAAGTTTGAGAGAGAAAAGCTGTGCAGGTGTAGGTGCAGGTTAATATGGATCAGTAATTTCATGGAGGAGGCAGAAGGGTGAGGAGCTACTACAAGAAATCAGTTTTATACAGGAATAAAAGCTTTGACAAAGGGTCAGTTAGACTCGAAATGTCAACTCTTTTCTCTCCTTACAGATGCTGCCAGACCTGCTGAGATTTTCCAGCATTTTCTCTTTTGGTTTCAGATTCCAGCATCTGCAGTAACTTGCTTTTATCCAGTGTTTAACCCATTGCCACCTCTCTTCCAGGAATGCCTACCCTGAAGAAGTACTGCTCTTCTCTCCTACAGGATTTTCATTTGTCTCTCTCCCCCTGTCCACCTTCTCTGCTTTCCTTTTCTCTCTCAGTGTTAGACAAGGTATTTACTAAGACTCGCTTCCCCAGCCATACTTCCTTCCTCAGTGACTGTCTTCGCCTCTGACTTACTCCACGTGGATTTCAACTCAAATTCCATCTTGCATGCAGCCTCTAGGATTACAGATACTTGAACGATATACAATATTTTTCCAACTGCTGTTCTCGCTGCATCCTAAAAGCCACACTCGGGGCCACGCGCCTCTCTCTAGCAGCACCGACTTACTCTCTCTCAAAGCTGTCCTGGTCCACAGTTTCATTTCATCCTTCGTATTAGTCGACACCTTAACTCCAAACTTTTCCTGTTTCTTGCAGATGTTAAGGAACACAAGCTTCAACTTCTCATCCACACCTCTGCCCACCCTCCACCTTCCAACAGTCCCAATCCCTCGAATTCCATCTCTTCCAGCCCCAGCCCTTGCCGTGTGTTCACCATACCCTCTGACCTTCCCATCCCTGAGGCTGAGCGTGCTGTTCTCAGCAAAGGACTCAGCTTCGTACCCTTACCTCCCAACCTCAATGAATTCCAGGCTCGACATGATGCTGAGCTCTTCTTCCATCACCTTCGTGCTCACTTCTTTGGGCAAGAGACCGCCCTCTGCTCCACAGATCCTTTCACATCCCTCCAACATTCCACCTCTAATTGGACACCACCGCCAGGACAATTTCCTGCCCCTCTTACCCATTCCAACCTCTCTCCATCCGAACTTTCTGCCCTTCGCTCCATTAGGTCCAACCCCAACCTTGGCATCAAACCAGCTGACAAAGGGGCTGCTGTTGTTGTCTGGCATACTGACCCCTACCTCGCAGAGGTTGAGTGCCAACTCTCAGATTCCTCCTCCTACCTCCCCCGGAGCATGACCATACCACTGAGCATCAAGCCATTGTCTCCAACACCGTGACTGGCCTCATTTCCTCCAGATGCCTCTTCCCCACAGCTTCAAACCTCAGTCTCCCAACCCCGGACAGCCTGTTTCTACCTACTCCCCAAAATCCACAAGGAGTACTGTCCCGGCAAGTCCATTGTATCAGATTGCCCCTGCCCCACTGAACTTATTTCCTCCTACTTTGACTCCATCCTTACTCCTCTGGTTCACTCCCTCCCCACCTACAGCAGGGATTCCTCTGATGCCCTGCGACACATTGACAGTTTTCAATTCGTAGGACCTAACCACCTTCTATTCACCATGGATGTGCAATCTCTTTACATCTCCATCCCACACAAAGATGGCTTGAAAGTTCTTCGCTTCTTTCTTGAAAAGAGGCCCGAACAATCTCCATCCACCACTACTCTCCTCCACCTGGCTGAATTTGTTCTCTCTCTCAACAACTTCTCCTTCAACTCATCCCATTTTCTCCAAATCAAAGGTGTAGCAATGGGTACCTGCATCGGTCCTAGGTATGCCTGCCTTTTCATGGGGTAGTGGAGCATTTATTTTTCCATGCCTACCCGGGTCCCTTCCCACAACTGCTTTATCGGTACAAAAAGGAGCTTTGACAAAGGGTCAGTTAGACTCGAACCGTCAGCTCTCTTCTCTCCTTACATATGCTGCCAGACCTGCTGAGATTTTCCAGCATATCCTCTTTTAGTTTTATATAGGAATATTGCACCACTAGATAGAGTACACATATAATATCATCAAACTACAAAGTTGACCATTCAACATATACAACTCATCCAATACAAAGTGTATTAAATTTTAATACATGCTAGAAGATTCTATTTCTGAGTTGGAGTGCATCAGAAGCAAACGTATTCCTCATGAATTGGGTCAAAGGAATCAATAGCAAAATATAGACATTTGGGTTGAATCTTTTATTGGCAAAGTTCATGTTATGTCAAGTCTTTTTGGAGGGATTTCCCCTGCAAGGCCTAGTGAGCTTTTGCACCATATCCTGCCAAACTGGAGAAACTCAGCAAGTCTGTGGAGAGAAAAATTTACCAAACTTGTATCACTAACAGCTTACTCAGCCCCATATCGCCCTCACACCTGATTCCAGTTCCATTTTACCCTCCACTTCCCACCAAGATTGATTCAAGCAGTGGAACTACATTTCTACTAGCTACATAAAATGTTCCACCATGGCTCTGATCATGGCATACATTAAATCTGTACCACATCAATCAAGGGTTGTGCAATGGTGACATGAGCCACATCCACACTGGGTAGCCCTTGTCTGCCTGTAACCAGCTAAATAAGGTCTTGGAACCTCAAAACATACCAGCTACATGAAAGTGCTCCAGGCTGTAGGAGTCATTCCAACTGGCAGGGTAGTGGGCACACATCGCCAGGAACAATGATCACAGATCACCTGCACCTTAATGGAACATTAATGCACATTAATTCTTGTTGATTAATTCTGCAGTGTTGTGTTACAGCCCTCTCAATGCCATGTCTGTGTACAGTCTAATGCACCCTGCACCTGAAGATAACCAGGTATGTTCCAAATCCTACTGCCCAACTGCAGCACTGACCTCATTATGGCGAAACAAACTAGTGTGATTTTGTGTAGATGGCACTGGCCCCTGTCCTGATGCATTTGTTGGTGCATGACTGAGAAACCCCATACAGGTCACCCCTTGCTCACTGGAAGAAGCTGGCTGCATTGAAGTTCAGAGGGGCTGTAACCATATAGCCACCAGGAAAGGATGGGCCTCCATTCTTGCTGCTCTCAGTTCCCTGCACTGAGTTATACATCATGGAAACAGACCCTTTGGTCCAACTTGTCTGTACCAATCAGACATCCCAATCTTACCTAGTCCCATTTGCCAGCAATTTGGCCCATAACCCTTAAAACTCTTCCTATTCATATACCCATCCAGACGCCTTCTAAATATTGTGATTGTACCCACTTCCTCGAGCAGCTCATTCCATACACATGCTACTCTCTGTGTGAAAAAGTTACCCCTTAGGTCCTTTTAAAATCTTCCCCCTTCACCTTAAACCAATATCCTGATAGTTTTGTCTCTGCCCCAGAGCATACAGAGCCTGCATTAGCACTGAGCCAGAAAACTCTGGGCCTCCTGCACACCCACATAGAACTCTCCTTTGAACTGAACACTCCTTGTCCTCAACATCGACCAAGTCCTCTTCCTGGGCCTGTCATTGGCCCTGGTCATCCTGCATCTGCCTTCTTCTTCTTAGACAAGAATCGAGAGTGAAAGATGTTGTAAGCTGTGCAGATGAGAGCAAGGACTGCAGGGTGGTTGAGCGAATTAACAATGGCATCTTGGTACAGGGAGTTGGAGAAGGAAATGGTAGGAATGGTAGAGGCAATAGAATCAGAAGGATAAATACTGCTGTCTGCAGCTGTGAGCTGGGGTTCTAAAGGCTGTACCCTACCGGGGTGCCAGAGTTAAGGATATCTCCTTTGGGCTGAAGAAGAACTTGGAGAGGGAGGGGAGGGATCCAGTAGTTGTCATTCACATTGGTATCAACAATACTGCTAGAAGTAGAAAGGAGGTTTTACTGAGCAAATTTGAACAGTTAGGAACTAAATTATAAAGCACAACATCAGAGGTAATAATCTTGGGATTAATACTTGAGCCAAGTAAACTGGCATAAAGTACCTTAGGTCAAGGAGCTAAATGTGTCTCGAGGATTGGTTATGGTGAAATGAGTTTCAGGTCGTGGGGCTCTGGTACCACTATTGGGGTAGAAGGGAGCTGTTCTGTTGGGATGGGCTTCACTTTAACTGTAATGGGACCAGTAAGCTGGTGAACAGAATAACTAGGTGGTTGGGGGACCAGGGCGAAGCCAGACTTACAAAGCAAGAGGATTTGGCAGCATTAAAAGGTCAGCTATTTTGATAACAATACTCAGAGAGCAGAGTATACAAACGTAGAAAAACAGCAGCAGATAGGGTAAAAATAGTAAAAAGGCACAACGATTTGCTCTTTACTTTAATGCTCACAATATACAAAAGCAAATTAATAAACTAACAGCAAAAATACAGGTTAATGGGTATGGTCTTAGAGCTATTACAGGGACATGATTAGATGAAGATCAAAGCTGGAAACTAAATATTCAGGAGAATCTGACTTCTTGAAACAGAGGTTTACTTGCCTCTCCTCCAACCCAGTTTACTGTATCCAGTGCTCCTTCCCACTTCCTCTCCGACATTTCTATCCTCAACCTCCTCCATTGCCACAGTGAACCAGACCGTAAATTGGAAGAACACCACCTTATCATCTGCTTGGGCAGCCTACAGCTTGGAGGATTCAAAATTCTCCAATTTCAAACAATCTTCCTACTGATCCCCCGAGTCCCTTTCTAGCCCTGCTTCCTCTCTTCCATTCACCTACTGATCCTTGCTTCTAGCTACCAATTAGATTCATCCCTTCCTACCAACCAGGTAGTACCCACTACCTATGTTCACCTATCACTACCTCACCATCCTGCTTCTCTTCCCACCTAAACCTCCTCCCTCCCTTAATCCGCAGCTCCCCCCACCCCAGCTCCTTTCCTGAAGGAGGTTTACCTGTATACCCAAAACGTCGACTTCTTTACCTCCTGATGCTGCCTGCTGGCTATGTTCTTCCAGCCTCCTGCCTCCTCTAGATCAGGTAGGAAGGGAAGGTTGGTAGGCAAGCACAATTAGTGTATTTTTGATACCAAAAAATGATCTTGAATCAGAAGATGATGAATCCATAGGGGTGGAGTTAAGAAATAAAAAGGTTGAGATGATATTGAGATGACAGTCTATTGGTTCCCTAATAGTTATCCAGTAGGACAGGATCCAGTGATAATCAGAGCACATAACAAATCATGGGTGACTTCAATTTTGATGTAGATTGGAATAGTCAGACTGGCAGAAGAAGCTGTGAGGTAGAGTTCAGGGTGTATTTGGGATAGTTTCCTGAAACAGTATGTTGTGGATCCAGAGTTCAGGTTAGTGATATGTAATAAGGAAGGCTTAATAGATGATGTCAAAGTGGAAGATCCCATAGGAAACAGTGACCACAACTTGGTAGAATTTTGCATTCACTTTGAGAGTGAGTAAGTGGGGTTGGGAACAACTATGCTATACTTAAATAAGGGTAATTACAAAGGAATGAGGGCACAGCTGGCTGGAATGGAGTGAATCAGGTGTTTAGCAGCAAAGGCGGTTAAGGAACAGTAGTAGACGTTTAAGAACATTATTCATGGCTCACTGTAAGACTACATACCAGAGAGGAAGGGATTAAGTCAACCATAGCTATCCAGGGAACTTAAGGAGAACATCATATTAAAAGAAAAAAACAATTTGGCAAAGATTAATGGCAAGCCTGGAGATCGGGAAAATTCTTAAAAATATTAAAAGGACAACCAAAATAATAACAGAAGGAAAAAATAAACTTTGAGGGCAGACTTGCAAGTAATACCAAGACAGACAACAAGAGCTTCTTTAAATATATAAAAAGGAAAACAGAAGTCAAAGTGAACATGAATAGTTCCCCTTACAGAATGAGGGTGGGGAAATAATTAAGGGAACCAGGAAAGGCAGAGTGGCAGAGGAGTGGAATAAATACTTTTCATTAGTTTCCATAGTAGAAGATACTAATAGCACCCCTAAATTACTAAATAATTAAGAGCAAAACCAGGAGAAGAAATGAAAACAATAACTATCACTAGAAGAAAATAAGAGGAAAACTAATTGGCTTAAAGATTAATAAGTTCTCTGGACCTGATGGGATGCATCCTAGGGTGTTAAAATATCAGAGATAGTGAAGGCACTGGTAGTAGTTTTCCAGGAGTCAATAGAGTCTGGAAAAGTCCCACAGCATTGGAAATCTGCCAATGTAATATCTTGATTTCAAAAGCAAAGGAGGCAATAAAAAAGGTAGCTGTAGACCAGATAGCTTAACATTTGTTACTGAGAAACTATTAGAGGTTATTACAAAGGATGCAAGAGCACATCATTTAGAAATGCATAATATAATGAAGTAGATCAGCATGACTTCTTGAAGGTGAAATCACGCCTGATAAATTTACTAGGATTGTTTGAGGTAACAAGCAGAACATATAAAGGTCAAGTGGATGTAACATATTTGAATTTTCAGAAGGTGTTTGATAAAGTACCACAAATTAGGTTACTTAATAAAATGAGAGATGCTGGAGGTAGTATATTAGCATGGATAGAAGATTGGCTAACAAATAGAAGATAAACTTGAGGTAAGGGGGACATTTTTAGAATGGCAACCTGTAACAAGTGGTGTGACACAGGGATCAGTCCAGGAGTCAAAATGGCTTATAATTTCAGAATAAAGAATCACACATTTTAAGACAGAGATGAGGAGGAAGTTTGTCTCAGAGGGCATTTAATATGTGGGATTCTTTACTGCATGGAGTTGTCGAGGTCAGTTTGTAAAGTATATTCAAGGCTGAGACATACAGATTTTTAATCCATAAGGGGGAAAAGGCATGAAAGTGGAGTTAAGAGTTATCAGATCAACCATGATCTCATTAAATAGCGGAACATTCTCAATAGGCTGAATGACTTACTTCTGTTGCTATATTGTATGGTCAGTGCTGATAACATCATGATCATAGAGATGCCTATGCTCAAGTTGTAAGCACAATAACATGGTGCAAATTGCCTTTGACTAGCGTTTGACTTGTAAGCATTGTCACTTTACATGCATAGCAAATGAGCAATGACCCAATTGCATGTATTTATTCCTTCGATGCCCTTACAGCCAAGTAAACATAAATTCTTTGCTTTTGCTCATCAAATCGATACTAACTGTCTGTCCATCTTAGCCTTTGTTCTAGCCATTTTGCAGTTGCACTTCACATCTAAAGAATGGCAAGTGTTGATGGGGAATACAGCTCACAGTGGACACTGTTAGCACTGGGCCCCATCTGCATACTGTGCAATACCCAGACTGCCCACTTCCACTCATTCCCCCTTGTGAAGGCCCAACACACAATTTCCCCTATAGAAGGCCAAAAGGCAATCTTATAATCTGAAGGGCATTTAGGGATTGACAAAGAAAGTAGCCTAGCTGTGAACAAATAAAAAATAACTCATGCACATATTATAACATAGCTAAGTAAAATAACGTAATAAATATAATATATGTAAGATCTGTTAGACATGATGACAATGACGGAATAAACTTTCCTTGAACCATAAGACCAGCTACTGTAAACACGATGTCTTAGGTTTTAATCTTGTTCATCTGGGGAGGGGTACGGGGTGGAAATTGTACCTGGGAGGGGTCAAAATTTGCAAATTCTAGTTGCAAACCATTGTGTTCCTGGCTGCCACAACTCTTGCGACAGCAACTCAGAGCTTTGATGAGGCTCTTGCTAAAGTTAGGTAGGACCTACGAAATTTTTACCAGTTGTGGCCCAGTGACATCATCAGCAATGTAACATAACCTTTTTTCAAGATGGGGGAGTCCAGCACCATCTGCAGCTTGACAGCAAAATTACAGTGCAGCTGTGAGGACTAGACAAAGAGAACATGATCAATTTATGAAAATTACTTTTCTCAGCATCTCTTCTGGATTCAAGAGTAGCAGCAGCACAAACTACAAACTGAGACAAAAAAATCTTTTGTACTTTACTAGCATTTGATTCCACTTCCTGCTAGGCATTTATAACACTGAAAAAGAAAAATCAGGTGGTTGGAAATAAGATTTTGTTTTCCACTAGTGTTTTTAATACTTTTATTCTAATATTAGGTTGTCTTCATAAAGAAGGAAGCATCTCCAATGGAATAAAATCAGAAATGTGAGCCTTGTTTCCAACATTATGAAGCAAACTGATTTATTCTCAATGAAAAACTCACTCTGCATCATCACAATTTCCTAATGTGCACAATGCACAATCAATTACTCAGCTTTAATAGCAGTGGCATAAAAACAGCAGTCACTTTATTAGGCTGTTTGTGTCCTGCATTGCAAACAAACTGCTACTGTAATTAAGGTTCCCTTTAAAAACTGCTGCCTTTCGCACATTTTTAATGATCTTTTGGCTTCAGATCGTACTAGGACCCCATCTCTCAGCCATTAAGAATTTGGAATTCGACACTAACATTTCATTATGTTTACATATCTCTCCAAGGTACTCCTCAGCCAAGCCAGTATTGGGATTGCAATGATTTATGTTTTTGGGTTCTTAGTATCAGCACTTGGTTCTGCCAGGTTAAGAACAGCATGGTTTCCATTACAGTACCTCTACAATGAGTCTCAGCTGCAATTTTAAAATAGATCTTTCTATTATACCAGGGTAACAGTGTGTTTATTTCCCACGCAAACCATCCTGCGGTCTCTCAATAAAATGGCTAGGTTAGTGCAAAATTGACAGCAGTTTAAAAAAAATCTTCTTAATCTGAGTACATGTACATTAGGAACACAATTATGAACATCAAGCTCAATTCAATTATTGTCAACAGTCAGGGGCAAGCTTCATCTGATTGTGGACATGGTTTCTTCCACTATATGGACACATTATTACACATTTAGATAGTTATATGGACAAAGATATCAAACTATACAAAACTTATTTGTTTACTTACAGGGCTTTTAGTTTTTGGAAACAGTAAAAACCGCCTACAAAGGGTGAAGGAGAAGAAATTGTTCTGCACATTGGGAACAGAAGCCAGAGATCAATGTACCATTAATGGGATTGAAATACAAAATAAGCAAAAACAAATTCTGCATGTGAGTTAGTATATTAAAATATGTGCTAATATAGTTACAAATATGTGAAGAACTGTGCGAAGTGAATTAGAATACAGACAATATATTCAACAAATAATAATGCATATACTTAACTAAAGCCTGAATTACATGCAGAACATTACCACTCTTGGTCTCAAACCCTAACTTCATTCAATATTGAAATCACGCCATAACTTCATATCGGTGCTTCCAACACTTAGCGAAACAGACAGGAAGAGTCCAGAAGTCATGGAAGTGAGTTATAGGCTGAGCCACACCTGATGATGCATCTTTCCTGATTTGTTTTTTTACATGATTTAAAGCTAAAGAGTGAATTTTCGATTGGATATTGGAAGCCAAAGTACAGGAGGGACTACAAGGATAAATGGGCCCATATGGATTAGAAGGCCAATGAAGATTGTCGAGCATTTTAAAAAATTTACTTTCTTCCTTATAAAAGCATTAAAGCAAAAAACATTTAAGCAGCTGGAGTCTTGCTATGCCTCCATGTGCAGTACGGGACTTCCCCTAAATTATACAGAGTAGGGCCCAGAATGCACAGAGAGGTGGATAAAGTATATAGAAACTTTATGCATACTCATCACTATGGTTTGCTGAGTTGGAACAACCCTGGTCTGTGACCAAATCCCTACCCATCATGAATATTTGAAAATGGAGAAGACAAGACAGGCACTTTGTGACTTTCTTCTACTAATGAGAGCATAGGAGGATCAAGTGTGTTCTTGCACAGTCTAATGATCTGGTTTTTGTTATATTCAAGATACACAGATGCAAGATGATTCCCCATAAGAACTTAGCATAGTTCAGTCCCCAATAATGCAACTCAAATGATGAAATGGTTTAAATACCTTTAATTTTATTATGCAGGCAGAGCTGTTCCTTGTGGCAGTGCTGATGAGTGCTGAGGCAAATCACACTGTGTGGGGCTACTGTCTTACTGCAAATCATACTGTGGGTTTTGCCCTACACTACAGCTCTCCAGCTTCAGAAGTGAATTTCTTAAGAGTTTGCAGGTTTAACTTGGCTATTCCATTCCATAAAGCTACTTCTCATTAATGATGCCTTGCTACCTTTAAACTAACCCGGAAGCAAAAGATCGCATGGTGCTACTCTCACCTGTTCAAAGGTCACCCCCCCCACCCTGGCTTCCAGTTTCTACCAGATGCCCAAGATCTTAGCACAGAACCCAAAGGTGGTCACCCAATGTGGATAGTTAGTTTGGTACATAGGCAGAGATAACTGCAGATACACTTCAGAGTGAACAGTTGCACACAAACCTAAAGCAAAAACAACTGAGTGACCCAAAGACAGCTAAGTGCCGATAAGTAAATAAAAATAAAGTTGACCTTGTTCCAGAAGACTGCATTCTCATTAGACAGTGGCTTAACCTGAGGGTCACTATTGATAATTTGTCTCTGAATCAAACAAAAAATCAACATATAAGGACGATTCAGCAAACAACTTACTTGCCTGCTACAAATGATAAATTAAACAGAAAACAAAACAGGAAGTGCGCATTACAGTTATTCACCTGGGGGTTGGGCATTAGTCACAAGTTATTTTTTCTCTTTTCAAAAGATTAACAATCCCAGATCCCCATTTAAATGGCAATATGTGCAATATGAAAGTGGTGCACGTAAAACTTGTTTTAACAACATTTTAAGAAAACAGGTACTACATTATAGATGTCAGTAAGGTAGGTGTGTTCCCACTCCACAATTTGTACATCCTTGACAGGTCAGTGGAGACAGCAGAGCCCAGGAGAGTAGAAAACGGGTAAAGTTGATCTGGAAATAATGGGAACAATGGGGAAGCATATTACAATGAACACAGAGGTCCACAGAAGGTACAAGAGAACCAGGGTGAAAGCATGAGCTAGTGGAGGCACAAATAGCCTCTGGCTACCAGTCTTTAATTTTAAAAAAATTAATTGAAACCCTGAAAGGTTGCTACAGACCCTAGCCAAGATTCGAACAAGCAGATCAGTCCAGGGAGTTCTTGTTGACTGACTAGGCAATATGGCACATTAATGGGTCTGAGGCTATTAATCCTTCCATTCAAAATAGCTTTAACTGAATGAAAATTCAGGAGTTGCAATGAGATCATCAACCTGAAATGTTAACACTAACTTTCTCAACAGATGCTGCTAGACCAGCTGGCTATTTCCAGTATTTTCAGCAATTATAACAGTTAGGCTATTCTGAATAGCTCATAAATTCATTATTTGGCTTTTGGTACGTACATTCAAATTTCAAGTACTGAGGTGCACTTGTGGATTAATGCAAGGTATTTGACATTGTATGTTATAACGTTTCTCTAGTCCACATCAAACAAGTGTTAAGAAAGCAATTATATTCCCATAGATACACCATTTGTTGGCTGGAACTTAGAATGTTTTTCAAAGTATCTATACACTTAGACAGTGTGAGAGATGATTAGGTCACATGGTTGAAGTAAGGCTGAGTTCACATTTCAGAACGATTAATACATAGCTCCATATTCTGTTTAAGTCATCCCACATATCACCTGAAAGTGACAAAGATCATCAGCATCTGCTAACTTGATATTCAGCTTTTGCAGCCACACCTTACTTCGACTGACATAAATGAATAAACAAAAACAGAAGTTGCTGAAAAAGCTCAGCACGTCTGGCAGTATCTGTGCAGAGAAATCAGAGTTAACGTTGAGTTCAGTGACACTTCCTCAGAACTCTCAGATGCTGCCAGACCTGCTGAGCTTTACCAGCAACTTCTGCTTTTGCTTCTGATTTACAGCATTTGCAGTTCTTTCGGTCTTTATTCAGTGAATAAATGAGGTTTAAATGTTCATAATAGTCTATCCTGGGCTACATGGAGCTCCTGGATCTGAGCAGGAATTACAGATTGAAGCAGATTTTAAATAAGGAGCTCTTGAAATGCTCAGGATTGACCTCACATTGTTGAAAATGTGTATCAGCAACATTACACTGAGGTGGATAAAATATATTGTTGAGGGTGTGACTGTAAGAAAATGAAAATAAAACTGAGGCAGCAGCCTCAATACACTGCTACAGGATAGCAGTGAATCTTGAACACATTGTGATGTGAAATTCCTTTCTACACTATTTTAGTGGAGGTGTTAACCATAGAATAGAACTATTGAATCTCACAGTACAGAAGAGACCTTTGGCTTATCAAGTCTGCACCAACAAATAACTTATCTAAATCTACTTTCCTGCCTGTAGTTTTGAGTGTTATGACATTTCTAAAGTACTCATCCAAGTACTTTTTAAAGGTTGCGAGGTTCCCCGTCACAATGATGAGCTGAGCTGAGGCTTTCTATCCACCCTGTCCATGCCCCTCAATCTTATACACGCTAAGCAGGTCCCCTTTAAGCCTTCTCTGCTCTAAAGTAAACAACCTGAGGTTATCCAGCCTATCTTCACAGCAATGCCTGGCGAATTTTCTCTGCGACCCCTCCAGTACAATCACATCTTTCCTTTTGTTCAATAACCTGTTTGTTTCAAACAGGTTAATAATTGGACAAAAAACAAATGGAAAGAATTTCATACAAGCTCATTCAATGTACATCAGCTGGCACTCACAGCAGAAATTCAAGCCAACAAAACATTAACTGTAGGAATGGCATTTAACAAAATTATACTGAAGTACCAGTTGTGCCATGAGCTCAAATATTCAGAATTCAGACACGTTTCACTGACCCACCACGCTGAATACTGGATTTAACATTCAATTTTTATCCCTTTATATACTGGAAATTGCTTTTGTTAACCTGTATCGATATTTTTCAAAGCCTTTGGTCTCCAAAATATATTCAGACTGCCTTGACACTTCCTCAGGAGATGGATACAAACAAACTTTATTTGGGATGTAACTGGCTCTGGCATTGATTCATGGCTTTTTCACTAATTTATGTAAAAATCAGGAGTCTACTTAACAGTTCTCTGCCCTTAATAAAATACCCATACATCAACCAAATGCAAAGCGATCACCAAGTTCAGTATAATTATCTCCATTTAACCCTTGGAGTGTCCAAACATGAGTTAGAGCAGACCGACAGTTGCAAGGCATCATGGAATATAAGCAAACTAAATAGCAGAAGTAGACCATTCAGCTTCTTCAACCTGTTCCACAATTCATTCAGATCATGGCTGATGTGTTTGTGTTTCAAATTCCACATCCCCATTACCCTTGATAACCTTTGAATATCTATCTATTGATTAACCATCGATCTATTGATTAAGAATCTATCTACTTCTGTCTTTAAAAAATTTAAGTCCAGCCTGTCCTACAATAAGACAACCTACTTATTTCAGGTGTTACTCTCGTAAACCTCCTCTGAACCACCTCCAATATATTTACATCCTTCCTTAAATAAGCTGACCAAAATTGCATAGAGTGCAATTTAGTGGGGTGGGGTGGATTGGGGTGATGGAAGGTACTGTATTTACATTTGCCACATTTTCAACTTTAAAAGGGTACCCTCTTTTAGAACTAAGTTGAGGGGAAATGTGTTTTTTTCTCTCAAAGGGCTGCGCAACTTTGGAACTGTCTGCCTTAAGAGTGCAATGGAGATGGGATTAAGGAATAATTTGAAGTGCAGGTGGATTGATTCTCTTGCCTAACAGAAATAAAAGATGATTGGAGTTGATGGGAAAGTGAAATTTGAGAGAAAACAAATCAGCCATGAATTTATTGAATAGTGACAAAAAACCTGCAGATGCTGGAATCCGAAGTAGACAGGCAGGAAGCTGGAAGAACACAACAAGCCAGGCAGCATAGGTTACACCCGAAATGTCGACTTCTCCATCTCCATTGGCCTATTACTGCTCCCAATTTGTATATTTCGACATGGGCAATCGACCTTAGTTCTTCATCGTCAGGCACTTACAGTTCATGTTAAGCTTCATTAGGGAACAGAATAATCTGTTTAGATAGTAATGCAGTCACCTACCAAGAGTGACATTAAAATCTGGTCACTATAATGGAAGCTTTAAGTCCAAATTAAGCATTTATACGTGGGCTGCTTCGTGTCACATTATGGTGCAGCGTCTCACTATATAAGCTGACAATTCTCCAAAATTTAGCCAAAAATTAAAGAATAAACTTGAATATTTTAGGATAGCCTAAAGCATTTAGAATCTGTACCGAAGATCACTCATTGTTACGAGGTAGGAAACACAGCCAGTCATGTTTCGTACAGCAAAATCGTGCAGGTAACAAATGAATCAATTTTAATAGTTTTAATTAGACTAGATTAGATTAGATTAGATTACTTACAGTATGGAAACAGGCCCTTCAGCCCAACAAGTCCACACCGACCTGCAACCCACCCATTCCCCTACATTTACCCATTTACCTAACACTATGGGCAATTTAGCATAGCCAATTCACCTGACCTGCACATCTTTGGACTGTGGGAGGAAACCGGAGCACCCGGAGGAAACCCACGCAGACACAGGGAGAATGTGCAAATTCCACACAGACAGTCGCCTGAGGTGGGAATTGAACCTGGGTCTCTGGCGCTGTGAGGCAGCAGTGCTAACCACTGGCTGGGGCACTGAACTAATGTCAGTCATTTTTTTACACATCAACAAGGAAAACAAATTTTTCTTTATTTTGGCTGAGGGAGGAATGTTGGCTTCGACATCAAAACAGAAAAGAGTAGACCATTCACCCAATCAAGTCTGCTGCGTCATTCAACATAATCCAAAGCTGTGCAGGTCAGATGGATTGGCCATGCTAAATTGCCCATAGTGTTAGGTGCATTTGTCAGAGGGAAATTGGTCTGTGTGGGTTACTCTTCGGAGGGTCAGCGTGGACTTGTTGGGCCGAAGGGCCTGTTTCCACACTGTAGGGAATCTAATCTACTCATGAACTACCCTCAACCTCAATGCCATAGGTCTGCTCTCTCCTCATACACTTGACATTTTTATCTTCCATAAAACTATTTCTTTCTCAAATATATTCAGTGACTTTGTCTCGACAGCGTTCTGTGATAGAACATTTTACCAGTACAGATGCTGTAAGGCTTCCTTGATCCTGTAGTTAAACTAACACTCCACCTGTCTTTGGAACTGCTCGCAGCATCTGCATGGTTGATAGGAGGAGGCTGAAAGAACACAGCAAGCCAGGCAGCATCAGGTCGTAGAGAAGTCAATGTTTCAGGTGTAACCTTTCTTCTGCATCTGCATTCTTGCTTTCAGTGACTGGTGTACAATGACCCCCAGGTCCTTTGGAACATCAACCTTTCCCAATCTATAATCAGTTGAACAATACTTCACTATTCCTTTTTTTCCTACATTAGTGGATAACTTCACATTTATACACATGATACTGTGAAGTATTTCCAACTCACTTAACAAAATCACCCTGAAGCCTTTTTATGTCCTCCTCACCACTTTCACTCCCACCTAGTTTTCCATTGAAGGAAGCATGGTAACATTAGACTTAATTTCCTCACCTAAATTGCTGATATACATTCTAAATAGCTGGAACCTGTATATTCAGCTCTGTGAAACCTTACTTGACTTTGCCTTCCACTCCAAAAACAACCCATTTATTTCTACTGATTCTTGTCTGCTAACCAACTAAATCCATGCCACATAGTATCACCATTCTCATGTACTTACATTTTGTATAATAACCTCATGTCAGGCTTATCAAGTTGTCTGAAAATCCAAATACACTCTCTCCACTGGTTCTTCATCCTCTATTCTTCAAGTTATATTCTCAAAAGCCTCTGATAGGTTTATCAAAAACATTTTTTTTTCATAAATTTGTGTGATTCCATTGGGATTTTCTAAGTATTGTGTGATCACATTCTTAATGTGAGATTCCAGTTTTTTTTTCTCCTACCTGGTGTTAGGCTAACCAGTCAAATATTATCCTGAATTTCTTTTGTTAAGCATGAGTCGCTTTTTAGATTAGATTAGATTAGATTACATTACAGCGTGGAAACAGGCTTCTTACTGCTCTTTAAGCTAAACGGAACGTATAACTGCTGCAATGCATTTTTTCATTTCTTAAATAATAACCATGCCTTTTAATGAAGTTGCCCAGTCTATCATAGCCAATTCAACTCTCAAACCTTTGCAGTTTCATTCGTTTAGATTTAGGACTCTAGTTTGAAAGTGAATTGGTCCAATCCCAATGCTAGTGAAGAACTGCATCAGGTTATGGTCACTTTTTCTTAAATGACCTATTACAACTAGGTTATTAATTAACCCTTTCTCATTCCAAGAAAGCAAATAAAGGGTAGCTTGTTCTGAGTTGGTTCCTCAACGTACTGGTCTAAAAAAGCCATCTTGTACACACACCAGGAGTTCATTTACCATACTGTTATGACTTAATGTGGCCTGTCCAGTTAGTACAAATTCAATCATCTGCCACGGTGGGATTTGAACCCATGTTCCCAGCTGACAAACCTAGGATTCTGCATTATTAGTGCAGTGACACTTTGTTTCCCCCAAAACAGCTTCTTATGACAATGGCATTGGAACAGTACGCTCACTGAACCACCAAAATAGACAGGCAGCGTATTACCATTTCACTTGAAAGATAGCAACTTCAAAAATGCAGTAACCCCTCAGTATTAAGTTGTTATTTTAAATCAAGCAGTAATTCTTCCATCAGGATCTTCACTCAAAGAAGCAGTTCTTCCTGGTTTTTCTCCAAATAGTCAGACTCCTTCAAAAAAAATTGAAATTACACCAAAATGATTTGCTAATTTTATTTCATTTGAAATAGTTTATTTAAACATTTGAGTCTGAGGAATCTGTTGGAAGGAGTTAGTCAGCCTGAACAACTGAGGGGATTAAATTAGTTTAAATGACATATTTGTTGAAGCACACTAGGTTAATGACTAGGTCTGTGTTGATGTTAATTCAACTCTCTTGGAATGCTGTGCTCAACATTTTGCAAAATGCTAAAATGTCTGACTACCAGCACAAAAAGTAATAATTTATGATATTCGGACGGCATAGTGCAGGATGCCCCATGCACATTAGGTTTAAATCCATTTTTCAGTCATTGATTTGTTTACGCCATGATATTGATGCTCGGGTTAACATTCAAAGAGGCAAGAATGCTAAAAACTGTCAATGTAAACATCCAGGCTCTGCGAAACATGACAACACAAACATGATGGGTTGACTGGCCTCCTTGTTGCTGCAAACACTTTGTGAACAAGCAAACAGGGCAAAGCAGTAACTCTAGCTGCCTTGGCTTTAAGAATTAAATGGAAGTATGGTGGTCTTGCTGTAGATTTACTTTTTATTGGTTTATTTAACATACAAACAGAGCAACATTAGGCCATATATCCTTGAAATAGGTAAAATATTGCTCATGATGGAAATGTGAAATGAAAAAAATGAAATATGAGAAATGCTCAGCAGGTTTGGAGAGAGAAACAATTCAAGGTTAAAAGAGGCTTTTTATCGCCAAGAGCAGCAGCAATTTTGAGGAAAGGTTGAGAGATCAACAAAGAAAGATGAATGATACAAATGGAATGAGAGCAAACTGGCAGGCAAAAGGAATTGTATTTTCACTGTACAAGTTGGAATTGGGAGTCAACAGATTTCCTACTTTGATTGCCTGTTGAAGTATCTCAAAAAGGTGCAATTATCATTTGAAGGGGTAGGCTGAGTGCTCAATGATGCTGGAATCAGGTTCAGCGCCACTGCAAACCAAAGGTGCTAAATGCTGAGGCTGGCTGGTTACAACGTAAGTTCAAGATCTCAGCCAAGAATACACAATGAGGCTTGACTGACAACATAGACCTTCATCAGGGTGCTGAACATACCTGTGCACGGGGAAATATTGTCTGATCAATCGGTATTTCTTTCAGAACAGAGTGCAAATGTTTAGAAATGGGCACGGAAATGTCATGAATTGGCAAGGGGGCATCCCAGGGACGAGAGGTAATGTGCGTGTATGTGAGAGAAAGTGTGCACGTGCGTGATGGTGGAAGGGAGTGGGAGTGAAGGGGAGGGAATGGCTGACATGGAAAGCACTTGTGGGTGTAGAGTGGCACGAGTGGTATGCAAGGCAGTAGGACCTCAAAGTTTCTTTCAAAGCATTCCCTCATTCCAACTATGGTGCAAGATCACTCTTAGAGGTTGTGCACCACATACACTTAGTAAGTCAGCCACCACCATGAAAATTGCTTGAATATGCAATGATGCCAGCCATGTCGGGATTGCAGAATAAAGGTTTTCTTCCATATGAGTGAAAATTGCCGCTGCTGGAGATGGGGCAGGAATCATGGAATTGTCATTAATTTAGTTCACCAATTATAAATGTCTGCAAAGGCTCCCTAAAAAATTCAACCCAAAGAAATATTGCAATAACTTATCCACGCACATATAATCAACAGACTGATGAAAGTAAATGCAGATGCTGAGGCAGGAGAAATTATAATGGACAGCTCCTAAATAAACATTGTGCCTATCTTCACAGTAGAAGCCTGAAACTAAAATACTAGGAAACCAAGAGACGGTAGGGAACTGTATGAGCCAAGTAATACTGGATTAGTGACAAAAAGCCAATAACTCTCCTGGATCTGACTGCACACATTTCAAAAGGTGTGGCTGCAGAGATAGTGGATGCATTCATTGTGACTATGTTACTGACCAATCCAGAAATTTTCACAAATGTAACCTTTTATTTAACAAAGAGGAAGACAGAAAATGGAACAAAATGGTCAGTGATCCAGACATCAGTCTTTGGTAAAATGCTGGAATCCTTTATTCAGGAATTGATAATATGCAGTTAAAGGTCTGTGAGAAGATTTGTAGCTCGGGTGCTCGTTGTTGTGATTCTGTTCGCTGAGCTGGGAATTTGTGTCGCAGACGTTTCGTCCCCTGTCTAGGTGACATCCTCAGGGCTTGGGAGCCTCCTGTGAAGCGCTTCTGTGATCTTTCCTCCAGCATTTGTAGTGATTTGAATCTGCCACTTCTGGTTGTCAGTTCCAGCTGTCAGCTGCAGTGGTCGCTATATTGGGTTCAGGTCGATGTGCTTATTGTTTGAATCTGTGGATGAGTGTCATGCCTCTAGGAATTCCCTGGCTGTTCTCTGTTTGGCTTGTCCTATAATAGTAGTGTTGTCCCAGTCGAATTCATGTTGCTTGTCATCTGTGTGTGTGGCTACTAAGGATAGCTGGTCGTGTCGTTTCGTGGCTAGTTGGTGTTCATGGATGCGGATCGTTAGCTGTCTTCCTGTTTGTCCTATGTAGTGCTTTGTGCAGTCCGTGCATGGGATTTTGTACACTACATTGGTTTTGCTCATGCTGGGTATTGGGTCCTTCGTTCTGGTGAGTTGTTGTCTGAGCGTGGCTGTTGGTTTGTGTGCTTTTATGAGTCCTAGTGGTCGCAGTAGTCTGGCTGTCAGTTTGGAAATGCTCTTGACGTATGGTAGTGTGGCTAGTCCTTTGGGTTGTGGCATGTCCTCATTCCGTTGTCTTTCCCTTAGGCATCTGTTGATGAAATTGCGCTTGTATCCGTTTTTGGCGAATACATTGTATAGGTGTTCTTCTTCCTCTTTTTGCAGTTCTGGTGTACTGCAGTGTGTTGTGGCCCTTTTGAATAGTGTCCTGATGCAACTTCTTTTGTGTGTGTTAGGGTGGTTGCTTTCATAGTTCAGGACTTGGTCTGTGTGTGTGGCTTTCCTGTATACCTTTGTGGTGAATTCTCCGTTTGGTGTTCTCTGTACCGTCACGTCTAGGAATGGGAGTTGGTTGTCCTTTTCTTCCTCTCTAGTGAATCGGATTCCTGTGAGTGTGGCGTTGATGATCTGGTGTGTGTTCTCTATTTCTGTGTTTTTAATCTTTGTAATCTTTGTGTTTTACCTTTGTAATTATTAAAAACACAGAAATAGAGAACACACACCGGATCATCAACGCCACACTCACAGGAATCCGATTCACTAGAGAGGAAGAAAAGGACAACCAACTCCCATTCCTAGACGTGATGGTATAGAGAACACCAAACGGAGAATTCACCACAAAGGTATACAGGAAAGCCACACACACAGACCAAGTCCTGAACTATGAAAGCAACCACTCCAACACACACAAAAGAAGTTGCATCAAGACACTATTCAAAAGGGCCACAACACACTGCAGTACACCAGAACTGCAAAAAGAGGAAGAAGAACACCTATACAATGTATTCGCCAAAAACGGATACCAGCGCAATTTCATCAACAGATGCCTAAGGGAAAGACAACGGAATGAGGACATGCCACAACCCAAAGGACTAGCCACACTACCATACATCAAGAGCATTTCCGAACTGACAGCCAGACTATTGCGACCACTAGGACTCATAACAGCACACAAACCAACAGCCACTCTCGGACAACAACTCACCAGAACGAAGGACCCAATACCCAGCATGAGCAAAACCAATGTAGTGTACAAAATCCCATGCACGGACTGCACAAAGCACTACATAGGACAAACAGGAAGACAGCTAACGATCCGCATCCATGAACACCAACTAGCCACGAAACGACACGACCAGCTATCCTTAGTAGCCACACATGCAGATGAGAAGCAACATGAATTTGACTGGGACAACACTACTATTATAGGACAAGCCAAACAGAGAACAGCCAGGGAATTCCTAGAGGCATGGCACTCATCCACAGATTTAATCAATAAGCACATCGACCTGGACCCAATATACCAATCACTGCAACGGACAGCTGGAACTGACAACCGGAAGCGGCAGATTCAAATCACTACAAATGCCAGAGGAAAGATCACAGAAGCGCTTCACAGGAGGCTCCCAAGCACTGAGGATGTCACCTAGACAGGGGACAAAACGTCTGCAACACAAATTCCCAGCTTGGCGAACAGAACCACGAACATGCAGTTAAAAAACTACCACATGATTACTTTGTCCAATCATGGTTTTATGAGAGGAAAATGCATTTTGACAAATATTATTAACTTTTTAAAAATTTTGTAACAGGCAGGATAGATGGATAAAGGCAAACAAATGGATGTTTTAATGCGCTCAAATGATCGTAGTCAGCAACTAACTGAAAAATATAGCAAGGTAATGATTCATAAGGCGGGGGGGGGGGGGGGCGCAGCAACATAAAGTCACAATAATCTTTGCAAACCATTTGGCTGCTCCCTCACCACAGAGAGATGACTGGTGGTGGTTTAATCTGAGATTCACCACGGCTCTGGTGAGGGGGAAGGCTGTCAGGGAGAGTTCTTCAGGGTAGCATCAGCTGGTACAGGAACTGAACCCACACTGCTGGTGTCACTCACCATCACAAATCAAGCATCCAGGCAAATGAGCTGACCAACCACAGGTAATATATTGTAGCAGGGATTGGTTAAAATAGAGAAAAACAACAAGTAGTAATAAATGGGTCATTTCTAATTGGCAGGCTGCTACATGGATCAACATTTTACAATCTATGTGAACGATGGAGACCGAAAGGCCAAGAGTAAACTGTTTTAAAGATGTAAAGCTGAGAGAATTTAGACTGTGAGGTGGACACAAAGGACAGACTCAGGTACTGAATGATTTGGGTGTTGGTTAAGAAGATGGGAAAATCACATGGGATCAGCAGTGAGGTGTTTCTTGACATCAAGACCCAAAACCCCTACTTTCCAACCAAGTGTTGAATGGCAAAACTAGATTCTTGCTAGTGACTAGTAAATGGCCTAGTTGTATGCATAGTTAATCTCACTTCATTTTGAAAACCAACTTATATGCAATATTGCATTCTCTGACCTCGTGGATAGAAACTGGATGGTGACATTTCCGGTAATCCAGCTCCTGGATTACGCCATGGTGCCTCTAAGGGATCTGTATGCACTCTCTTAGCACTCGCTTTGCACTAACTGGGATGCTCACAGTGTTCTTTACTTGCCATGTGTTTCTGTGCTTTGCCCTCTTAGCCATAGCTTAAAGGCACACAATACTTCTGTCATTTTAGCATAGATACAAAGGCAGCTTAACATGGTTGTCAGCAATGATAATCAAAGGGATGGACATGCTGCTTTCTGGCACTGTGCTAAGTTATTGCCACATCTGCACCACATACCTGCAACATACAAGAAAAAAACACTGCATTGGAAACTAACAAACAGCCGTAGCTCAAAATCAAAGAGGTGAAGTCCTCAGTCAATAGGGGGATTCAGCCACAGTAAGTCAAAGGTATCATTGATGATCAGCCTCAAGGGTTTGGGTATGGTCAGTAACCTATTTGGGACCGTCAGGGTCAGAGGAGTCCAAATCACTACAGTTTGCAGAGTGGGCCAGAACCAGCCATGCAGGTCCAGTTCAACCAGTCCAGGGTGTCATGGTGTGTAGGTCTGGCAGCTGTATACAGGTCAGTCAGCGGTCCTGTCATAACAGCACTTGGGGGTGTCTGTTGTAGTCAGTCAGTCCTGTGGGTCAATTCAATGAAAACAAAGCAAGTTATTGAGGCCATTGCTTGAGTGAGTGAGTAAGTCAATTCTGTGGATTGGACACAGCATGCAGAAGGCAGAGATCAGATCTGACAGAGATTTTTAATATCATTCATGGGCTGAACAAAGTAAATAGGGACAAGTTATTCCACTCAGAAAAGAAAAAAAGAACACAAGGACATAGATCCAAAGTAATGTACAAATGAAGCCAGGCTGATAGGAGGAAAAAATGTTTTCACACAGCTAGTATTCAGCATATGGAATGCACTGCCCGGAAATGTAGTATTGGCTGATTCCTTGGACAGAAATTGTTTTGAGGGAAATGGGGAAAAGGCAAGAGATTGGTATTAGGGAACAGAACCTGCACAATTATGGGCCTAATGGCCTCTTTATGTGCCGTAGTAATTCAGTGATTCTGGGATAAAGAGAAGGGGGGAAAACTGCAGAATCTCTGCTGGAGTTCCTCAGGGTAGATATTTTCTAATCAACCAGTTCAGAGATATTACAACACACCTCCGGAGGAAGTGGTACTCGCATCCAGGCCTGCTGTTTCAAACAGACGGACACTACCACTACACCACAAGAGCCCTCACGTTTCTCAGAGTAGTGTCCTAGGCCAATCCATCTTCAATAACCTTCCCTTCACCATAAGGTCAGAAGTGGTATGGTTGCTGACAATTGCCCAGTGTTCAACACCATTTACAGCTCTTCGGATACTGGAACAGTCCATGTCCAAACGCAGCAAGATTTGGACAACACTCAGGTTTGGGCTGACAAGTGGCAATTAACCACTGCCCTGCAAAACAGCAAGGCAATGACCATCTCCAACAAGACAGAATCTGACCATCACCCATTTATTCAGTAGTATTACCATTGCTGAATCCTCCACTATCAACATGAACATCACTCCCATTGACTTGAAACTGAAGTGGACTAGCTGT
Source organism: Chiloscyllium punctatum (assembly GCF_047496795.1). Classification (NCBI taxonomy): domain Eukaryota; kingdom Metazoa; phylum Chordata; class Chondrichthyes; order Orectolobiformes; family Hemiscylliidae; genus Chiloscyllium; species Chiloscyllium punctatum. Next base: position 33,749,335 of record NC_092743.1, read on the forward strand.
ATGAATACTGTGCCTATGAGAGAAGTTCAAAGGCTGCAACTCACCTCTCAACTTCCTAATACTTGTCTTCATGACACAAGTCAGGAACATGATGGCCTGCTTTCCATTTGACAGGATGAGTGCAGCTCCAACACTCAAGAAGCTTGACACCACCCTGGGTGAAGTTCACTTGAACAGTACCACATGTGTCATTCCCTCCATCACCGATACTCAGTTGCAACAATGTGCATACTACAGAAATACACCAAGGCTTCTTAAACACCACTTTACAAACTCCAACCAGTTCCATCTAGAAGGACAAGAACAGAAGGTAAATTCTTTTTCAAGTCAGTCACCATCCTGACCTGGAAATATATTGCCATTCTTTCACTGGCAGTGGGTCAAAATCATAGAACTCCTTCCCTAATGGCATTGTGAGTTTTCCTACACCAGTTTGAGAAGAGAGTTACCACCATTACTAGACATGGATAATAAATGCTGGCCCAGCCAACAATGCCCACATAGATTGTCCAAACCACTCTGGCTTTGATAGAGCTGAAGGGGTAATGCAAAGACATGGAGTTGGAAGACAAAGTGGTCTGTAGGCATGTATGGAGATGTTGTACTGATGGACTTGAGAGGGATTACCTGGAAGAACATGGAGGTTCAAAAGGGGTGTAAATGCTGGTCCCAAACAATCTTGAAGCTGATTCCCTCTCAGCTTGAACTGTTAGTGTTCAACAATATGCTCTCATATGCAATGATGCCTTTTTGAATAAATTGTGGGTGGGAGAACAAGGTATCAGTTCTGAGGAAAAGTCATACTGGTCTTGATATGTTCAATTTGTTTCTCTTTCCACAGAGGCTGCCAGGCTTGTTGATTTTCTCTAGCATTCAGTACTTGTTTCAGATATCCAGCAACTGCTATATACTTTTATTATTTATCAGGAATCATATAGCATTGACAATCTCCTGCGGTCTTTGCACGACCTGAATTATTCTACATTTATCAGCAAAAGGTACTATGGCAAAGTTCCATATTCAGGTGTTCAATGGCCCTCCTTATCAGAGTCTTCTATATCCCATTGTGTGGAAGAGTATGGTAACTATTATTTGTGAGTGATGCGAATGCTGACTACTGACAGAAAAATCTGTTCCATTTCTGATATTCCCCACAGGATCAATGGAAGCATGACCAATGGATCCAGCTGCAGCAGTTTTCTTGCATGAACTGCATGGCAACTAAGAATCAAAGAAACGAAGAAGGAAAATATGTGCTATAAGCCCAGGAACAGCAGCAATCTACAGCGGATGCTGAACAGCTTCCATAAGAAGAGATGGCAGGTGAAGGCCTCCTCAACTGCAATCTTTCATCCTCAATGCTATTTCCTCCAAATGAACAAGCAGCAGTGCCACCACAGACCGAAAATGTCTTAGAACACTGCCACTGAACTGTGCTAACTGCTGCAGTGGCGACTGTGATGTGAAGGAGTGAGTAGCCATCCTATTCTGGTGGCACTAAACTCTTAGGCAACTGGCTGCTTCTAAGGAGCCACTACAGTCCTGTGTAGGATCCCTCAACCTTCAAACTACAAATTTATTAGAGCTTTTACCAGTGCAATTTGTGCCAATCACATTGCTTCTGCCTGTTTTCCCATAACAAGGTCAGTGCTACAGGTTGGGCAGTAGGCTTTAGGAACATAGCTTGCTTCCTCAAAGTGCACAGTGCAATAGACAATACACATTGCATTGAGAGCACTATATCTTCATATAGCCAACTTCAGCAACACAACAGCGTTCCATTCCATCAGCAATCCATCACCAATGTGCAAGCAATTTGTGATTATTGTTACCACGTCTTTCTAGGTCCATGCGAGGTGTTCTGGAAACTGCCATGGTGCCTACCTTCTTGAGAACTCTCATATTACGGGTTCATTTCAAGGGCTGAATGTTGTACAAGATGGGTTACACGGAGACAAGGATTACTTTCTGTGACCATGCTCATGACTCCATTATGCAACCACTTGACTGAGGTCAAGCATGGATACAGTGCAGCCCATTGTTTGATCAGGACCATAGTGGAGCAGACAATAGGTCTGAAGATAAGGTTCCGATGCTTAGATCATTCTAGGAGGGGCCCTTATAGTAGGGTCCAGACAAAGTGTGCTGTACAATCTGAACATACTGAGCTGGCAAAGAGAGAATGTGATAAACTCTAGAGAGCTGAGAGTGTGCCTTCAGTCTTCCAAGAAGGAAGGTGAGGACATTTAACAGGAGAAATAGCACCTTTGGTATGAGAGTACTTCGGTATCAAAAGCAATGAGTTAGACAGGTCTTAATTGACATGGATGTGGAGATTCATTCATTGACATTAAATTTGTTGCTGCTGGAAGGGGAAGCAGTCCCTGTCTGTTCCCAGAGCCAAATGAAGCTTCTGTTTGTTCTTTGTTCCCCTTTGTCATTGCTGAATTGAAAGTGAATGTTTTGAACCATTTGTGAGCTTTCTAGTTCTGGATGGTTCAGCACTAAAAAATGAGAAGGTGCTGGGCTACACGAGGCATTGGGGTAAGCGTACACAGGGTTTTAAGAGGAGATAAGGCTAAGGAAGGATAAACTATTGCTTAGTTCAGCATGTTATAGCTTTGAGGCGCACTTCTTAATCATCTGTTAGTTCACTGCTGACTGCCTTTCCAAGAAAAAAGGGAGAGAGCGAGCAGTCTGCCACCACGTAATATTAACCCCCACATCTGCCAAGTCCCTAAGACAATGATCTCAGAAAAATACAAGTAAACAATATTTCTCCTTCCAATAGTAAAGCATTGCCTAAGGTATTCCTCAAAGTGGATCACTGACCATAAGCAAGGAGCTTGTGAGTGAGAAAGTGATTCAGTGACATAATTCGATCATGTTACAATTAGAATACACTAGTCATGATAATGTTTGAATTGCTGATCAGACACTAATGTCACAATCAAAGCTATTGTGTGTTTCAAGCATCTGCTTCACTTCAGTACAATACAAGCAGCCAAGACATTGAAGGGCCATAAGCCAAATGGAACTCCTTCTCCCTCTCTCATTCTCTCCAGCTAACAAGATTCTGAACCTTGTTTGCCTATGGTAAGCATCCATGTGTTGAAGCAAGAGATTATATGAAAGAGCTAAACTCCATTCCTCCTACTTCCAGAATCTCTAAATTGCTGAACAGTGAATGCATTAGGACCAAGTGAAAGCCATGTGATTGCTAAATTCAGCATAAAATCAACCAACTCACTAACCTCATTAATGCACATCCCTTTAGTACACGAGTCATGATAATGGTTGAATTGCTGGTCAGACACTAATGTCACAATCAAACTTGCTTAACCTGTCCTCCTGCACTCTGTAATCTATTTATGTGGGTGTAAACCACTGCATGTTCATGAACATGAAAGTCAAAACTTAATTTATTATTTTCCTTAGACCAATAAAATATGTAGAGTTTCCTGTGTAAAAGCTCAGTAAAACTGACCTAAATTTGTCTTTTTGATCGAAAAGCTTAAACAGTTGAACACTCACTGAATTGGTAAATATATTCTTTCCAAAAAAAAACTTCTTAGTCAATTGAGGAAAGGCAGAACAGGGAGCCATCCTACCCCTCTTCCTCCAGTCCCAACAATTTATTGAATTTTCACAATTTATGTTACTTGCTTCAGATTTCAATCATTTCCAACTTTTTTTCTCACCTCCAGATTCAGCATTCAAATTACAGAACTACACTGGCACAGGCAGAAGCCACTGAATTTGTGACTCTAGGAAAACGTTGTTTGCTTAGTTCCATTCATTCGCTTGTTCCTCATACCATTTTAATAATACTTGTGTGTTGCTCCTGTGTATAAAAAAAAGCTTAACCTCTCATTTTGTGAATTATCCCTTTGAGTATGAGAAGTTCCCCAGACAAATTCCCAACTCTGGGCACCTCCATCAGGTCTCCTTGCAACCTTTCTTTGTTGCATGACTGTTCTCATCAAAAGATGCCTTGTTTCTTGAACCTTTTATCTCTAGCATCTCCTTAGTGATATTCTTCTGCACTCTCCTCATAGCTTTGAAATCCCTCCTAAAGTAATCAAAATGGCGACCTAACCATTATTCTGCCTAGGTTTAATAAAATCTAAAGTTTTAACTCGAATTTGGTGGAGGTGCACTCAGCTCTAAATCAGAAAGCTGGGGGTTTGAGTCTCACTCCAGAGATTTCAGCACAATTTAGGTTTACATCCCAGAACAACAGGACGTGCTTTCCTGTGGATGAAACACTGATGCCTTATCTGTCCTCTGAGGTATACGTAAAACTTTGATAGTATGATTTGAAGAGGAGTGTGGCTTTTTTCCCCCTAGTCCTGGCTAATATTAGTCATGTAATTAGCATCACTTAAAAATAGAGATCTATGAGATGTTGGCTGCGAGCAAATTATTTCCTATGGTCTGAACTGAGAAAGATACCACAGAAATGGTCATTTCTTGCTTGCTTTCAAAAGTACCTAAATTGAAATAATAGTCAGTACAATTGCTCTAATGGCTCAGCCAAAATCCCTAGTGAGCAGTCAATGAAGACTACTAGTTTGTGTATATTGACCTAATTAGCAGCATCAGCAGCCTCAACACCTCAACAACACTACACTGGGGACAACTGACCTAATGCTTCAGCTGCCAATTGTTACCCAGTGACCCTTGTGGCTTTTGGCTTTGTTTACAGTCTTCCAGTACTCAAATGTTGACATATACATGAATTCCAAATATTGAATCTTTTGAAGAAACAACAATGGTGTGGAACTGCATACTTCAACAAGAAGCTAACAACTTCAAAAGACGAAGTCATAAAGCCAGTCAAGAAACAATGTACGACTAATACTAATTTCAGAAAGGACAGAAAGGGGTTAACAAAAGCATTTTTTGGGATATATTACAATTCACCGATCATAAACCTGCAGTTAAATGCTCCATTATCTGAGCTATTATCTGACATAGACACAACATGGTAACATCCAAAAGCTATCAATTACTTTGAAGAAAGTCTGTCTCATCCCTTGCACTACCTTATTACCTATGCTCCAGTGATATGTCAAACAAACCTGTTCAGCTGTTAAGTGCGCACAGTGGTGCTGTTAAAAGCTGGTAGTGAACTCCTTCCATTATGATTATGACCATGAAATATGACAATAAAATGACATGTGCAGGGATCTCAAAAGCCTGCCACCTGCTGAGCTGAACTCTTGTTTATAACTGCTCAAAGAAGCATATCTCTGGAAAATGTTTACAAAAGAAATCACTCAAAGCTGTAAAGACCCATCTCTCACTCCTCTCTCCGGCTTTAGCCGGAATGAATGCTGCCATTTACTCCTCACTAAACGGGCAATTGGGAAACAGAAACATCTGCTCGATTCCCTGAGACTTTTGTTCCCTTTCATGAACAAATTAAAGTACGACAAATGATCCGTAATTAAATTATCGCATGCATGAGGTGATCTGTGAGTGGTGCAGTCATCTTGAAATTATCAGTCCCAGCACATTTTTAAAATGGCTTCAAACAATTTAAAAAAGGATGAAATATGGAAAACTCGAATTGCCTTGGAGGTTGCAAGCTGTTCTTGCTCAATGTCTGGGTAGTTACAAAACTCCAGTCAGTAGATGACCGAAAACCACCAGGCTGACAGTCAATTGACACCATCTCTCATACTGAATAACTTAATAGTGCATTACACCATTACGGACATTGGAAAACTGCAAAACCCCTTTTTTTTTTAAAAGAAAAATGATAAGTGTGTGCCTGCTGTTGATGGTGATCCCACAATAGTGTTCAATAGTATCTTCCAGGATAGTTGTTCAGGAAAAGGTAATTGTAATGTATGTTCAAGTTAGGAATGATAGGCAACCTTGCAGGGGAAATGGTGTTTCTATGCAATTAATGCTCATCCCTCTAACTTGACTCTGTCCAACAGCAAGCAGGTTGGATTGTGGCCTGTCAACGTGTCATGTCCGACCCATGACCAGAGATCAAGTACAGAAAGGACAACTGGAAGAGTCTGCAAGCTGCTGCTCAATCAGATGCCGTTTTGGACCCAGAGTTGCACCAGATGAGTTCACTTGTAAACCCATCACCAACCAAAGCAGAAGAGAAATTACTTCTAATTGAGAAGCAGTACGCTTTGTGCATGTGAATAGTTTCAACCAGCCTGAGGCCTGTGCACTCAGCACAGTGACAAGTCTGCTCAAACATATGGAAAGAGTTAGAGTATGGGATGGGCTATCTGCCAAGCAGTGACAGGGACAGCAGCCTGAATCAAGGAGCAAGGTCTTAGAATGAAGACTCCCAAGTCATGGAGTTAATTGTAGTCTGATGAATGAAGTTCCTTTCTTCAAACCCAGGCCCTGAATGAGTGAAGGACTGAAACGAAGATGCTAGATTGGGAAGCCTAGGCAAGGGATGGGACAAAGCTGAGTGACTGTGAGAGCATATGATAGAAAGAGAGAGAAAGACAAAGACAAGTTGAGGTAGGTGTGTGGTGGTGAGTGTCAGGGTGATGCGAGTGGAGGACTGGGGTTAAGAATGAAAGAGAGAGGGAGATGAGTGTAGATGAAGATGGTGAGTGTGTTGGCGGGGGTGTTGTATGTGAGACTGACGTGAGTATACAAGGGTGAAGGCGAAGTGCATGGGAGAGTGGGGTGAGAATGGGAGTGGTGTTAGCGAAGGAGAGAGGGGTGAGTATGGGAGATTATGTCAGTGTACATGAAGATGGTGAGCGTATTTGTGGGGATGTTGTATGGGAGGGGTAGGTATATGGGAGTGAGGGGTGACTGCATGGGGGTGTGAGAATGGGAGAGGTGTTAGCAAATGACAGCGGAGCGAGTGAGGGAGAGAATGGCGAGTGAAGGAGAGGGAGGTAAGGCTGTGGGAGAAGTGGGCATGAAGGAGTATGCGTGCTGGTGAGGGAGAGTAAACACAACAAACATAGTGCATATGAGAGAAGGGAGAGAGCTTGTGAGCCTGAAATGAGCGAATCAAAAGTTCACCCATCCTTCTCCATCCGTCCCCAAAGACCTAATGCAGAGCAGGTGGGTGAGGAAGAAAAGCAAGCCAAAACAATAAATTACTCCTGACCCCACTTGTGTACGAATTCTGCTGTGATCAGCTCAGAGGGTGGAACACCAGAGGTGATGCAAGATCAGCAAATTTAAGTAAAAGCCAACTCCTTAGCTTAACTCCGGCTCCACCGGAGTTAACATCTGTGGACTTGGGCCTAGTTTGTCTGTCTCTGTAGCTCTGCTTCTCGAAAGAAAAGGCAAAGCAGTTTAATTAGTTATTTCTAATTCTGAGCATGTTTTAATAGCTATTTTTATTAATTAACTATTTATTTAAGTTTTTGATTTATTTCTTTGGAATGGTTTTTGAATTGTATGGTTACTGCTGTATGAAACGTAATGTTTCTGAAAATTGCTCAGACTCTAGGAGATGGAGAAAAATTGAAATGTGTGGTCCCTGTGCTGAAAGGTTGGCTAAGCTTGTTCTAACTGATAGAGGTCACCAGGGATGTGGCACAGTGACAAATTAACCTTGGTGAGTCCCTGCAGTGTAACCAATAAATCGTATACAGTGTAGTATTGCAAGGTGTAGACGTTGAGTATTTTTAGACATCAGCCATTTTCTGCTTTTTTGCTGAACCCAGGAAAGCTCATGATAGCATGCCATGGAAATCTGTGTCAATTTTTGCCAAATCCCAAATGCCTTATAAGATTTTGATTTCTATGTTTGTTTGGCTTTCAGGATCCATTGGCCTTTACAACCTCAAGATCTGTGACAACCTTAACCATCTCACAACACTGGCTGGAAATTGTGGCAATTAAACATTCTATGGCTCTGCAACTGATTTCAGAGATGACTGGAATAATTTTTCAATTACTTTTAGAAATCCTACCCACTGACAAGCAGAATCAGGCAATTTGATTATAGTAGCCATTATAACCAGTTTAGAGCTTGCCTGTTATTCATACATGCATTCTCCCTATGATACTGCTTCATCCAGGTACTTAGATCTAATGTTTCCCTCTGTACTATCTTTTTCATTAAACAAGAACCATTTTACAATCAAATATTTTTTGACTGAAAAGATTTACATTTATTACATGATAGGAAGGCTGTGATTTTTACAAGAAAAGGTGCAAAGGATGTTGCCTGGGCTGGAAAGTTCCAACAATGAAGAAAGAGTAGATAGGCTAGGTTAGTTTTCCTTAAAGTAGAGAAGGCTGAGAGGGTCCTGATTGAAGTATACACAATTACGAGAGGTTTAGATAGGGCAGATAGGAAGAAACTTTTCCCTTTTGTAGAGAGGTCAACAAGGGCATAATTTTAAGATAGGGAGGTTGAGATGAAATTTGAGGAAATACCTTTTTCATCCAGAGGGTTGTGGGTATCTGCAACTCACTGCCTAAAAGGATGGTAGAGGCAGGAACTGAGAAGACTAAGAATTGTTTAGATAAGCACTTGAGATGTCATAGTAAATAAGGCTGCATGTCAAGTGCTGGAAAATCAGATTAAACAGATAGATGCTTGATGCCAAGCATGGACATAATGGGGCCGAATGAACTTCTCCATGTTGTATAAACTCTAGAGCTCTTACATACTGCTTTTCTAGCAGAAAGCTGGGAATTGATTCCAGATCCCAAAGAATCTGTACTTTTGGAGCGATCAGATCAGTTTTTGGTTTGTACAAGTATGTCACATTTGGAACTCCTATTAGACAGATTTGCTTTACCACACCAATGGTAACCAGGTAAAGTCAGCTGAAGAGCAAACATCACTAAGCGTGATGAGTCACCAACTTCTAAACATAATTTCTGGGAATTTTACTGTCTTCTCCTAAACTTCAAAATCCTCTTTACAGTCTTGATATTTGACAATGATTTTATACATCTTCTCTTGAACTTTTCCTCCTACTGGTCATCTATTTCTTCCCTATGAATAACACTGACACATTTATTATATTAAAGGTTACATACAAACATAAACTAAATGATTTTGGAATGAGTTGGTAGGTGAGTAAGGATAGCTAAGCATTCCAGATTTAACAAATCTAAACTAGTTCAGCAGTAGAGTTGGTGGATTTTCCTCAGCACCTAGCTCCTTATCTCATTCTGCGCTGGATCTGAGAGTGTGGGGATGTCAGTACTAAGGCAACACCAAATGAAATTGACCAGATATAAAAAAATGAGTAAATACATACCCAGTGTTTCACCAGCTCTTACTTCTTCTACTTCAGAATCTGCTTTCTCTTCAGAAGATGTGGATGAATGAAGAGCAATGAATGCTGGCAACCAATCCTGGTTACCGTTATTGGTCTTCGATTCTTCAGCGATGACAGAAACGTTAGCTCCTCTCTCTGAGAATACTTGCTTCACAGTCTTCTCCATCTCTCTACCAAAGATTGAGAGAATCATGATTATTTTCCTTTTATACAATCCAGTTACTCTGCATACAAAGTTAGTCAATTTAATTGAACATATGACATTTTTTGGGATGCTACTCAAATGTAACTTTTTGCCAAGTGAAACATTTCTTATGATTCAAATCAGTTGCCAGCCTATTACAGCAGAAGAATTTATGCCAATTATCTTTGTTCAAAATGATAGCAGCAGGAGTTAAACCATGTTAAATATGCAATTAGGTTTGGAAAGTGAGTCTCTATATCGAGCAGAATTTCATTGGCTAGAATTAAGTATGTTGCAATTCTGTTACATTTAAAGAAGAAAGCCACACACTCAGTAATTCACTGACAGAAGTACTCCACAAGATATCATGTTTTTAAAACAAAAACAAACTTCACCTCGTACAAAAACTAATTAAACAAAGCAAATATCACTAACATTTTTATTCGTTTATGGGATGTTGCCATTTAAGAATCAACCATGTTGCTATGGGTCTGGAGTCACATATAGGTCAAACCAGGCAAGAATGGCAGATTTCCATTGCTAAAGGACACTGGTGAATCTCATGGCTTTAACAATCATCAACAGTGTTGCATGGTTGCCATGATTTCAGTTATCTCTTAAAAAATAGAAGTCAAAATTTAATATTTACAATGGTGGCATTTAAACCCATGTTCTCAGAACATTAGAGCCTAGGTTCTGAATTACTTGTCCAGTGACATGACCATTATGCTATCACTTTCCCATAGAGTCATTCGGTATATTAATGCACCAACAAACACTGTACTGGTACTAATCCCATTAACCTGTATTTGGTCTATAGGCTACTATGCCCCAGTATTTTAAGTGCTCATCTAGATTCTTAAATGTTGCCTCCACCACTCTCTCAGGCTTCATGTTCCATATTTCTACCACGCTGTGGGTGAAAATACTTTTTCTCAGATATCCTCTAAGCCTTAAACTTATGCCCATTGGTCTTAGACACCCATATAACACTACTACTTATAAAGACATGCTATAAACTCAGGTCTGCTTTCTATTTGTCTCCCAAGAGTTCCCTTGTACAACCTTGGAGGTTTATTCTCTTTTCCTGGGACCAATTTGAAAGGTACATCAACACTCTCTGGAATTCATTCTGATTTCTCCCCAATGCTCCACTATTCACCAAGGTTCAAATTTCATAGGGTCCCTTCAATCAGCTTTTGGCTAAGCAACCCTCCAGTTTCTATCCTGACCTCATGACTCTGGATTCTATACCACAGGCATGGGCCATCCTGCAACTCCTGTGCAGGGGCTTATCACTCTTCAGAAAACATGCTAGTTTTCAAATACCCTGCTATGGTTTCAAACTACAACAATGCTGATTATTCTGTAAGTTGAATTGCAACTAAGTCAACTGCCTTTTACTAAAAGGATTATAGCTAACCTCTTCCTTTAGCTTCCAGTCATTTTTCCTTTCCCACTTTGCCTTTTAATGAATATTGGCACCCAACTGTAGGCACCACAGAAGTCAGATTTAATATTTACTCTATTTTAGATCAGGGTCTTGCTTTGTCTCTTCATTTCCAAGGAAGTATAAAAGATTCAAAGTTGAAAAGATATCTTACTTGCTTTTCTAAAAACATCAAAACATTAACCAGTCTTGCAGCTGGTTATGCTTTAACAGAATTTACAAAACCAACTCAGAGTAAAGAATCTCACGATTCACATCTTTAATGGTAATGGGACATAAGATCTGCTCCCAGGTAGAAACACAAATTAACTACCAATTAATTCTGAAACTTTCCTTTGTTTTTAAGAGTTAAAAATCACACAACACCAGGTTATAGTCCAACGGGTTTAATTGGAAGCACACTAGCTTTCGAAGCGTCGCTCCTTCATCAGGTGGTAGTGAAGGGCTCAATCCTAACACACAGAATTTATAGCAAAAATTTACTGTGTAATGTAACTGAAATTATACATTGAAAAATTGATTGTCTCCTGAGGTGGTCATTATGGTTCCTTGCTGTGGCACATCGGAACTGGCGGTCGATGAGTTGGGCATCGTACCCCGTACTTGTGAGGGCATCTCTGAGTATTTCCAGGTGTCCGTCACGTTCCTCCTCATCTGAGCAGATCCAGTGTACGCGTAGGGCTTGTCCATAGGGGACGACAATTTTAATATGCTTTGGATGGAAGCCGGAGAAGTGTAGCATTATGAGGTGGTCTGTGGGTTTGCGGTAGAGTGTGGTGCTGAAGTGTCCATCCTTGATGGAGATGTATCTGTCCAAGAATGAGACAGATAGTCAAGAGTAGTCCATGGTGAGTTTGATGGTGGGACGAAACTTGTTGATGTCACTGTGTAGTTTGATCAGTGACTCCTTGCCATGGGTCCAGAGGAAGAAAATGTCGTCAATATACCTGGTGTATAATGTTGGTTGGAAATCCTGCATAGAGAAGAAGTCTTGTTTGAACCTGTACATAAAAATGTTGGCATATTGGGGTGCAAATTTGGTCCCCATGGCTGTTCCACGTGTCTGGATGAAGAACTGGTTGTCAAAGGTGAAGACGTTGTGATCAAGGATAAAGCAGATGAATTGTAGGATGGTGTTTGGAGATTGGCAGTTGTTGGTGTTGTGTACTGAGGCTGTTGCCGCGATGCCATCATTGTGGGGGATGCTGGTGTAGAGTGTGGAAACGTCCACTGTGACGAGGATTGTTCCCTGTTCGACTGGTCCATGTGCGCTGAGTTTCTCTAAGAAATCCGTAATGTTGCTATCACCATTGTTAACAGATAACCTGAGAATGTAACTTTTTAAAATAAGGTTTTGCGATTTACACATGAAAGAAGTGAAACTATTATGATATTCTAACAGCTGAAAGGCTTAACAGACAATCAATTTTTCAATTTTTCAATGTATAATTTCAGTTACAACACACTGTAAATTTTTGCTATAAATTCTGTGTGTTAGGATTGAGCCCTCCACTATCACCTGATGAAGGAGTGATGCTCCGAAAGCTTGTGTTTCCAATTAAACCTGTTGGACTATAACCTGGTGTTGTGTGATTTTTAACTTTGTACACACCAGTCCAACACCAGCATCTCCAAATCATTAGTTTTTTAGAAACTTCAAACAGCAGAGGAATATAATGTCAGAGAATGTAAGATTATGCACTTTGGCACTTTGCCATGTACAAGGTGAGAGGTGTCCCCACGCATAATGGTGGTATCTATGTCTGACACGTCTTGCAGTGCCTACCATAACAGGGTTGTATGGAGTTGTCCTGAGAGCCGGGCAGCTTGCTACGGACAACAATCTGTTTGAGGTTTGGCGGTTGTTTAAAGGCAAGTAGTGGAGGTGTGGGGAAGGCCTTGGTGAGGTGCTCATCCTCATTGATAATGTGTTGCAGGTCACGAAGAACATGGCGTAGTTTTTCAGCTCCTGGGAAATACTGAACAACTAATTAAACAAAGCAAATATCACTAACATTTTTATTCGTTTATGGGATGTTGCCATTTAAGAATCAACCATGTTGCTATGGGTCTGGAGTCACATATAGGTCAAACCAGGCAAGAATGGCAGATTTCCATTGCTAAAGGACACTGGTGAATCTCATGGCTTTAACAATCATCAACAGTGTTGCATGGTTGCCATGATTTCAGTTATCTCTTAAAAAATAGAAGTCAAAATTTAATATTTACAATGGTGGCATTTAAACCCATGTTCTCAGAACATTAGAGCCTAGGTTCTGAATTACTTGTCCAGTGACATGACCATTATGCTATCACTTTCCCATAGAGTCATTCGGTATATTAATGCACCAACAAACACTGTACTGGTACTAATCCCATTAACCTGTATTTGGTCTATAGGCTACTATGCCCCAGTATTTTAAGTGCTCATCTAGATTCTTAAATGTTGCCTCCACCACTCTCTCAGGCTTCATGTTCCATATTTCTACCACGCTGTGGGTGAAAATACACACCAGTCCAACACCAGCATCTCCAAATCATTAGTTTTTTAGAAACTTCAAACAGCAGAGGAATATAATGTCAGAGAATGTAAGATTATGCACTTTGGCACTTTTCTGCCTTATCCATATTAATGTTTGATCCCCTTACCGAGTCAATATCCATCAAGCTCAGCCTTGAATACAGTTAACAACCTAGCCTCGACAGGGCTCTGCTGTAAAGAATTACACAGATTTATTACCATCAGAAAAAGAACTTCCTCATCTCTGTCTCAAATGTCTTAAACCCTTTAATACTGAGCCTTTCAGCACCCACCTTCATTACGGCTTTGGTTTAAACATAGATAAAATAGCTGAATTCCAGAGGTGAGGCTTAGAGTGACTGCCCCAACAATAAGGCTGTATTTAACAGCGTGTGATATCAAGGTGCTCTAGCAAAACCGGAATCAATCAGGGAAAGGTCTCAGCTGGTTGGAGTCATACCTAACAAAAAGGAAGATGGTTGTTTGTTGGAGGTCAGTCACACAGTTCCATGACATCTCTACAGCAGTCTGTCAGGGCAGCTGTTAATTTTGTTATGGAAGGTAGCTGCTTCATCAACCATGTTCTCTTCATCATAAGGTTTGAAGTAGGAATATTTGCAGATGATTGTCCAACATTCAGCACTAATCACGACTCTTCAGATACTGAAGGGTCCATGCCTAAATGCAACAAGACCTGTAAAATATCCAGGCCTGGGTTGACAAGTGACAAGATTCATGTCCCATAACTGCCAGACGATTATCTTCAATAAGACAGCATGTAACCAGTGACATCTGATATTCAATGGTACTACAATCATTAAGAGTGTTTCCAGCTGGCCATAAATTGTAGGCATTAAGGGATATGAAGAGAAAGTAGGAATATAACTCAATAGATGTTACAGAGGATCAGCCATGATACTATTGTATGGCGGAGAAAGATCAAAATGTCGAACAGCCTACTCCGGATTGTATTTTCTGCTGGCACCACAACGCTCAGTAGTCATGACTTGGAGACGCCGTTGTTGGACTGGGGTATACAAAGTTAAAAATTACACGACACCAGGTTAAATCTGTTGGACTATAGCCTGGTGTTGTGTGATTTTTAACAACACTCAGTAGCAGCAGAATGAACAATCTACAAAACATACTGCAGAGATTTATCAAGACTGTTTATATAGCAGCTTCCAAATCCAGGACCATTACCATCTAGATGGTCAAGGGTGGCAGATACGTAGGAACACCACCAGCTGCAGTTTCCCCTTCAGTCACTCACTTTCCTGACGTTTAAATATATCAGCATTCCTTCTGTGTTATTGAGTCAAAATCCTGGAGGTCCCTCCTAACAGCATTGTGGGTGTACCTAGACAAAATGGACTGCAATGGTTCAAGAAGGCACACACTCCAGAGTATCTAGGAATGAGCAATAAATGCTACCTACACACTCAACACATGAACAAATAAAAACAAATTACAATCTTACTAGTGCTGATAAACCCATATAATACAGACACGAACAGAACTTAAGACCCCAAATAATCAACAAAATAGTTTCCTCTGGTAATACAGATTTAGTTTCCCAATCTGGTGGACCTATTGCTGCTGCCTTGAAGGCAAGTGCCCTGGCCCAACCTACCTTTGGCCAAATCTTACATTATCCAACTAACTTACAGCTTTCTGTTCATTTCATTGTACACAGTCTCTCACAAAATCCTGTCTCGGGGCCCTATTCTTGCTTGCTCCTCTGGATGCTGTTGACCCCCGATCTCAGGGTCCTCCTCTTGTCTACTTGTCTAGGTGCTGCTGACTGCCTGTCTTAAGGTCTACTGCACCTCTGCTCTCTTCATGTCATGGTTGAGATTCAGAATTTATTGAGTGGAGGAAATTCATAAGTATAAGCTGCTTTAAATTTTTCTCATGTGTTTTAGCAACATTACTTGGCTTTTGAAAAGAAATCTTAAAATTTACAGTGCAGGTGACTAGAAAATCATTTTACAGAAATTTTGGGCCAGCATTTGGGTAATGACGTCTAATCACTCACTTCTGATTGTAAAGTGAGGGTTACTATTGACCATGAATTGAACTGGACCAGCCACATAAATATTATAGTTACAAGAACAGGTCAAAAGTTAGGCATTCTATGGTATGTAACTCAACTGCTAATTCCCCATATACATAGAGTAAAATATCTTATGACTAATCATTTTTTAATCTCAATTCTCAGGGGCAATCAACTGGTTTTACCTTTCTTTGAGATCTATGAGCTTAACTTGCTTTAAAGCCGAACCCTCCTCTTCCACTCCATCCTGACTTGTATCAGAAGTGTGTTTTCGTTTGTGGCTTTTCCGCTGTAGGTGCTGCAACTTGCACTTGGAACCCTGCGCACAGCTCCCAGTCTTGGAGAATTCAGGACAAACAAGTGTGTGCTTCTTTTTGCACTAGAGAAGAAACATTTTATTTAAATGTCAGAAACTCTTCATTGAACATATATTGAAAATGCACGAAGGACAGCCTTTACAAATCGACAAAGACTAAAGGCTAAACTACTTCGTCATGTGAACAGACCCAAGTACAATAGGTAAAAGAAAACATTAATCAGTTCCATCCATGCTCCACACAACCCAAACTTTAGTAATTGCTATATCATTTTAGAATATACCTTAGACTTTGAAGT
The DNA here is from genome assembly GCF_047496795.1 of Chiloscyllium punctatum. Lineage (NCBI taxonomy): Eukaryota > Metazoa > Chordata > Chondrichthyes > Orectolobiformes > Hemiscylliidae > Chiloscyllium > Chiloscyllium punctatum. Next base: position 33,765,412 of record NC_092743.1, read on the forward strand.
AATTATCCCAGCAGGAACATAAAATCAGGAACACAGGGCAATTTAGAGATGTCAATAAAAGGTTTTGGAAAGAGGAGGCCCATGTGCAATGAAGAGATGGATATAACAAAATCTACTCTGTGAATGCATCAGACTTGAGGAAATCAGAGATCATTGAGCTGAGAGTTGATAATAAATGAGAGAGATACTTTTGCATCTTTGAAATTCTAAAAAGGGCTCAGGATCAGAGAGACATTGGCATATATGTGCACAGATCATTGAAGGTGGATGAACAGGTGGAGAGAGCATTTCATATAGCATAGTGTGTTCTTGGCTTTATTAACAAAGCCCTAGAGCACAAGAGCAAGGAGGTGATGTTGAACTTGTGTAAGACACTTGTTAGACCTCAGCTGAATTATTGTGTACCATTCTGGATAGACAATAGACAATAGGTGCAGGAGTAGGCCATTCTGCCCTTCGAGTCTGCACCACCATTCATTATGATCATGGCTGATCATCCTCAATCAGTATTCTGTTTCTGCCTTATTTCCATAACCCTTGATTCCACCATCCTTGAGAGCTTTATCCAACTCTTTCTTAAATGAATCCAGAGACTGGGCCTCCACTGCCCTCTGGGGAAGAGCATTCCCCACACCTACCACTCTCTGGGTGAAGAAGTTTCTCCTCCAGGCGTCTGGTGGTGAGGGAGCGGCGGTGAAGGAGGCCCAGGACTTCCATGTCCTCAGCAGGGTGGGAGGGGGAGTTGAAATGTTGGGCCACGGGGCGGTTTGGTTTGGAGGATATGGAGGTCCTGGGCCTCCTTCACCACCAGACGCCTGGAGGAAGAACGCCTCATCTTCCGCCTCCGAACACTTCAACCCCAGGGCATGAATGTGGACTTCAACAGCTTCCTCATTTCCCCTTCCCCCACCTCATCTTAGTTTCAAACTTCCAGCTCAGCACTGTCTCCTTGACTTGTCCGGACTTGTCCGACCTGCCTATCTTCTTTTCCACCTATCCACTCCACCCTCTCCTCCTTGACCTATCACCTTCATCTCCTCCCCCACTCACCCATTGTACTCTATGCTACTCTCTCCCCACCCCCACCCTCCTCTAGCTTATCTCTCCATGCTTCAGGCTCACTGCCTTTATTCCTGATGAAGGGCTTTTGCCCGAAACGTCGATTTCGCTGCTCGTTGGATGCTGCCTGAACTGCTGTGCTCTTCCAGCACCACTAATCCAGTATTTGGTTTTCAGCATCTGCAGTCATTGTTTTTACCTTGTCCATTTAGGTAGTAATCTGCCTTCCAGTTCTTGCCACCAAAGTGGATAACCATACATTTATCCACATTAAACTGCATCTGTCCACTCACCTAACCTGTCCAGGTCACCCTGTAATCTCCTAACACCCTCCTCACATTTCACCCTGCCACCCAGCTTTGTATCATCAGCAAATTTGCTAATGTTACTATTAATACCATCTTCTATACCATTAATATGTATTGTAAAAAGCTGCAGCACTGATCCCTGCGGTACCCCACTGGTTACCGCCTGCCATTCTGAAAGGGAGCTGTTTATCACTATGCTTTGTTTCCTGTCAGCCAACCAATTTTCAATCCAAGTCAGTACTTTGCCTCCAATACCATGCACCCTAATTTTGCTCACTAACATCCTATGTGGGACTTTATCAAAGGCTTTCTGAAAGTCCAGGTACACTACATCCACTAGAACTCCCTTGTCCACCTCCAGAGTTACATCCTCAAAGAATTCCAGAAGATTAGTCAAGCATGATTTCCCCTTCATAAATCCATGCTGACTTTGACCTACCTTGTTACTGCTATCCAGATGTGTCATAATTTCATCCTTTATAATTGACACAGCATGGGAAAAGTATGAATGCATGGAGAGAGTACAAAAGGTGATTCACTAGTACAGTTCCACAAATGAAAAACTTCAGTTATACAGACAGATTGATGTAGTTATACAATTAATGGTAGTGCTTTGGGAGGTGCTGTTGACCAGTGGGACCTAGTTCTTTAAAGTTTGCATCATGTACAGACAAGGTGGTTAAAAAGGCCTTTAGCACGCATGCTTTCATTTTTCAGTCCTTTGAGTATAGAAGCTGGGAAGTCAGGTTGCAGTTGTACAGGACATTGGTCAGTCCTCTTCTGGAATACTGTTTCCAGTTCTGGTGCCCAATTAAAGGAAGGACATTATTAAGCTAGAGAGGGTTCAGGAGAGATTTAGCAGGATTTTGCCAAGTATGGAAGGTTTGAGTTAGAAAGAAAGTCTGGATTGGTTGGGACTGCTTTCACTGCAGTGTAGGTCATTGAGAGAGGACCTTACAGAAGTCTATAAAATAGTGAGAGCTATAGATAAGAGTTAATAATAGTTGTCTGTTCCCTAGGATGGAGGATTTCAAGACTGGGGGCATATTTTTAAGGTGAGGGGAGAGAGATTTAAAAAAGACACAAGGAGCAAATCTTTTACACAGAGGATGGTTTGTTCGTGGAACAAACTTCCTGAGGAAGTGGTAGATGTGGGTATAATTAAAAGCTTTATAAGATAGTTGGATAAATACCAAGAATAGGAAAGGTTTGGAGGGATACGATCCAGAAACAGAGAGTAGAATGAGTTTAGTTTGGGATTTTGTTCGGCATGGACTGGTTGGATGTAAGAATCAGTTTCATGCTGAATGATTCTATGACTCTAATGTGGGAATCTTCACCTTGGAGAAAAGGTGGCTGAAAGGAGACTGAGAGATGCTTTAGAATCATGAACAGTTGAGATAGAATAGATAAGATAAAGTTGTTCCCATTCGTAAAAGGAACAATAACTTTAAACTGATGTGCAAAAGATGCAAGGGTGATGTGAGAAAAACCTTTTTCACACCATATAAATGGTATGGAATACACTACCTGGAAAGTGTAGCGGAGGCATTTTCAACTGAGACACCGAAGAGGGCAATAGATGATTATTTAGATAGAAACAGTGTGCAGCAATGCAGCGGAGAAAACAGGAGGTCAGCACGAGGTAATGGTGACTGTTTGAAAAGCTGCTGCAGGTACCATGGGCCAAATGGCTTCCTGCTGTGCTGTAACAATTCAGGGATTCTCCCACTGAGACCTACTACCCAGATGTGACTAGAGTCCATTGGGCTCCCATGTTTCTGCTGCCTTCTCTTGCAGATTTACAAAACCTCTTTCATGGGTTGTAATTTTGACTGGTAAAACCAGTGAAGTTGCTCGACTCTGGCAATTAAGAATAGACCACATTGTTGAGCTCTGGAACAGGTAAATATTGCATAGGGTTTTAAATTTAAATTTAAATAGGTGCAATTTGAACCATACCTCCAGAGTATTGACCTGAGAAACTGGATTACAGTTCAGTGACATTACTGCTACAACATCTTATCTAAGAACGGATGTCCTATCCTATACAACACTGTCAGGTCAAAGCATGAGAAGTAAAATAGCTTCAGTTACCCCTACAGCTAAACACGCACATCGTCTTAACAATCTTAGCCGTGATTTTGTTGAAGTCTGTTCTTTTTTTGCATCCCACAAATCCAGTAACACAGATAACTTGCTTCAGAATCTATTGCATCCCAAATATTCAGTAACTGGTAAAGTGAAATACCATAGTGGAGTCCACTACACACTATTACTGCAGTACAGTTATCAAGTTTGTGCAAAATCAGTTCAACCTATAAAAAGTAATGGATGTCTTGGTTATTATAATTCATCAGACTGCCTGAACACTAAGAATTAACCACAACATGAGCGGCTAATTAAATGGTTTCAGATGCACAAGAACAATGTTATGCATTTTTTCTTTAAGTTTTTTTTCCAGTCACTTCACTTTTACAGTAAATACAAAAAAAGGAAAGAAGCATATCTATTAAAAACAAATAGGAAAAAAAAAAGAGTACATCTGACAATAAAACTGCAAAAGATGTCTTGGAATATTCATGGACTTGAAGGCAAATAATTGAACTGATTTGGAAACTGACCAAGTAACAGGAGATAGAAAGTAGGGATAATGAACAAGATGTAATTGGTAGGATATCAATTGTAATGCCTCTCAAGTATTTAGGCAAGGAGCTTAAATATTCACTGCATTTACTAAGGACTTAGATGATGTATCTTCATTTGTCAATGACATGAAGATACAAGCATAGGGATATAAATTGTTTTATTGAATGGACAAAACTGTGGCAAATCAACTTTGGACCTAAAAACAACAACCCAGATGTTGGGAGGAAAAAGTTGGATCACCACTCTGCTCACAGTAAATGTGAGCTCCATATTCCAGCTGGGAATTTTGATCCTGGCTCCTTCAGAAATGCAGAGCATACCTGAATTCAACATTGTTCCTCATACTGAAGTATAATCCAAATCAACTATTTAGTTAGTGTTTTCAATTCTGAAGAAGAATTATATGAAACGTTAACTTTGATTTCCCTCCACAGTTACTGCCAGATGTGCTGAGACTTTCCAGCAATTCCTGTGTTTTTGTTTTTGTTCCATGTTGTGTTCTGAGAGTTAAACATCCAGCAGTACAGACACATTGACAACTACTGTGAAAGGGTAAGTATCTAAACTAAATCTGGTGCTCAGGAATTTGGTTAAGAGGCTGGGGTGTCAGGTAGAGAGAATGCCAGGGTGCTAGCTAAGTGAGACGGGTTAGGATAAGTCAGGGGAGATGTACGTCACATCTAGTGAAGGAAAATCAGGGCTAGTGAAGGGAATGACGTGGGACTGAAGAGCTTTGATTGTGTAGGGAGTTCTTCTGGTCTGGCATGGGATTGGGGCAAGTCAAAGCTGGATGGGTGATGGGTGCTGGGTGGGGGGGAGGAGTTTAAAAGGTGTTCCAGTCACAGGGGAAATTGCCCATCGAAATTTTTAATTTCCCAGGCAAATCCCACAAATCAGCTGTATTTATAATCCACAGGGTCCCAATGTGCAACTCCAGGCTGTGCGATACAAGTAGAATACCTAGGCTGACCAGTAGAATACCTAGACTAATGCATCAAACTACTTTTGGAATGATGAAAAGCTAGAAATAGTGGCAGTCCCAGGATGAAGTCCTAGGAGCCAGGACCATGTATCATTAACATGTCATGAACAGATACAGAAAACAGTCAAAAAAATGTTATTGGATTGAAGGCCTTTATATCTACAGGACTGACAATGCACAACTTGTCAAACTTAACTGACATAAAATAGTTCAAAATTGGCCTCACTTTCCAACTGAAAGATTCCAACTTGTACTGTTTCATTCAACAGTTATACAAACCCTGGATAATCCAAGCATGGATGCTCTGAGCACATGTCAGAAGGAGTGCTGTACAGACTTTTAGACTGCATAAACCTAAAGTCCAAGGGTTAAATTAGGTGAGATTACACAAACTAAGGTTAAATTAACTGGAATTTAGAAAACTAAGTGTGGACAATGCAGAAAGCAGTAAATCCAGTCAACTTGTTGATTATGATTGTGATTAATAGCCAATGGACGATTACAACAAAGTAAGGATTATCAAATAGTCAAAGGGACTACTTTCGGAAAAAAAACAGGTTGAATTAAATGCGGAGCCCAGAAGATGAAGATAGAGCATAATAGATAGCGCCCAGTGAGTCATTTCTATTGACGAGTATAGACTGTCTACAGACGGAGTGTGGAATAATGGCCAGTGTTATAGTCAGGAAACTTATAAAAGCTTTTGGATTGTTGCATAACATAATCAAATTTCAGAAATGAAATGCAAGTTTCAATATGATAGTGTTTAAATACTTATTAGTGAATTACAGGTTAGAACCTACTAATTAAAATTAGATAACATCTTTGCTGCCACCAATTTGTGGCAACTAATTTAGTCAAATCAGTTATTAGTACTGTACATATAATGAATTCATTTTTACTGATACTTTTAGGATTTAACTCAATGGTTCTACAAAAATGTAAAGCAGAAGCCTGGATAAAAAAAAATCTTAAATTCAGTCATTATTAGGCTAAAAGTTTGAAACTACTGCCTGAATATTTTTATTAAACACAGTTCATGTTATATTTATTTAGGTCAGAGATTCTCTTCAACAAGTTGGCTACATTTTTTGCATGTAACCAATATATGGGGATTTTACAAAGGCACTGACTGCTCTCTGAAGGACTGTTGCTCAGTAGAGTCATGGAGATGTACAGCACGGAAACAGACCCTTCAGTCCAACTTGTCCATACTGACCAGATATCTTAAATTAATCTAGTCCCATTTGCCAACATTTAGCCCTTACCCCTCTAAATCCTATACACACGCGGATGCCTTTTAAAATGTTATAATCGTACCAGCCTCCACCACTTCCTCTGGCAGTTCATTCCATCTCTGCACCAATCTCTGCATCAAAAAGTTGCCCCTTCGATCCCTTCTATGTCTTCCCCCCTCACCTCGAATCTATGTCCTATAGTTTTGGACTCCCTCCCTTCCCCCCCTTTTTGGCAAATCCAATTGAATTTCTGGTCAATGGTAAACCACAGGATGTTGTTAGTGTTGGATTTAGTAATAGAGAGTGTGGCACTGGAAAATCACAGCAAGTCAGGCAGCATCTGTGGAGCAGGAGATGCTTCTGTTCCTCGGATGTTGCCTAACCTCCTGTGCTTTTCCAACACCACACTCTCGACTCTGATCTCCAGCATCTGCCGTCCTCACTTTCTCCAAGTGGATTTAGTAATGGCAACACCATTGAGTGACAAGGGGCGGTGGTTAAATTGCCTCTTATTGGAGATGGTCATTGCCTGACATTTGTATGGCAAATGATGTGCGATGCATTGACGTCCAGCTCCGGTTGTTACTGCTGTGCAAGGACCTCAAACCTTTGCACGGTGGCAAGAAAACTTAGAAGAATTGTAAGTTAAGTGCAACTTCCAATATTAGTCCAAAACCACAGTCAGTCAGCTACTAAGGTACTTAATATCAGGCAGTGCACCTTCTGCTCTTACCTCCTAGAATGACAGTGAGGCAAGTGTTAAAGGAGATGAAAGTGGATGGCAAGACTATTACTTTTGACATGGATGTGGGTGGAGGTGATCTCAGCGAGTGAGCACAGAGGGCATAGAGAATTAGTGATGGCGAGGGTGGAATAGAGTGTATGTGGAGAGAAAGTGTCACTTACGACAACAGAATGAAAAAAGTCACTGACTTCTTCCTACAGTACTGTACATTTCTCCAGACAGCTGAGACTCCTTTAAGCCAGCTGGCCACCTTACACTATGGTCTAGTGTCATTGCCTCTACTTCTGGTTCTAAGGACAAAGGAAGTCTCACCTCTTCACCATACCATTGAGTAGGACCTCCAGCTCCCTGCCCATAAGCAACTTCCCTCTATCTTTTGTGTCCAGGGCAAATGTTAGGAACTTTGCAGGGCAGCTCCAGACTGACAATGTTCCCCAGGGTACACAGTGGGCTTTTAATGATGGCATGGATTTGAGGGATATTAGTGAAGTACAGGATATCCACAAAGTGGCAAGCTATGCCAGGAACAGTATGTGATGAGGCTGGAATCAGATGCGATGGATGCTGTGGAGCCAGGGTAAATAGTTAACGAGGCAATTTTGATAACATAATGGCAAAAAAAAACATGTTAGGCCTCATGGTGGTGATCAGTCCAAAAGTATTCAACCCAACTTGGACTTAGAGTCATAGAGATATATAGCATGGAAACAGACCCTTTGGTCCAATTCATCCATGCTGCCCAGATATCCTAACTTCATCTAGTCCCATTTGCCAGTATTTAGTCCATATCCCTCTAAACCTTTCCTATTCATATACCCAACCAGATGCCTCTTAAATGCTGAAATTGTACCAGCCTCCACTACTTCCTCTGGCAGCTCATTCCATAAACGTACCACCCTCTGTGTGAAAAAGTTGCCGCTTAGTTCCCTTTTATATCTTTTGCCTGTCACCTTAAACCTATGCCCTCTAGTTCTGACTCCCCCATCCCAAGGAAAAAAACCATGTCTGTTTATCTTATCTATGCCCCTCATGACTTTATAAACCTCTATAAGGTTACCCCTCAGCCCCCAATGCTCCAGGGAAAACAACCCCAGTTTATTCAGCCTCTCCCTACAGCTCAAACCCTCCAACCCTGGCAACATCCCTGCAAATCCTTTTCTTAACTCTTTCAAGTTTTACAACATCCTTTAGACAGAAAAACATAAGATTCAGTGCTATAGTTTCAAATTATCACAACCATTTGTATCTCAGATGAAAAGGGATGCTGATTAGTTGGCAAGTCAACTTTGATGGCTGAGATATTGTTGTGCTGAAAGCATCGTAAAACTATAGGCTCCATATGATAATTTTAAAAAAGATACAGGGCTTGAAAACATTTCATTTGTTTGCAGAGAACATTTCACTCAATAGAAATATATTTATTGTCTAGAAAATGTAAATAAAATGCGTACTATTAGATGTGATTCTGCAATTGGACAGTACTTGCTGGACAGCTCTGAATGTGCTAATAGCTACAACTAATTTAAGATGATCAGTCAAGCTTGCAATGTGGCTCATTAACACTTGCTAGAAGTGACATTCAATGATATGCAAGAACATGTTCTCTGCAAAGAAAGGAATGTGACATATGTACAAATGTTTGCATTAGTAGGGAGCTCAAGAAGCCTCCATTTCTCTTTGCTTTCTCCTTGGCAATGCCTTGGCCAGACTTGCCAAGCATTCCCTTTGCTTTGCAGTATACATTGTTGTTACTGCTTGAAATTTGATACTCCTTTTTTTCCCCTGATGGGCACACAATGAAGAGTGTTGGTAACATATCTATCAGCAATATTCAATTTCTGTACTAGCAAGTGACTTTTAATTTGGTGCTTTTATAGGCCATCATCATTTATTTAAGTTATTAGGGAAAAGTTTCTTAGCATTGCGTTTCTCGGCTCACAGCACGACGAACACTAACTATTCTGATATCTTAACATTTGGATGCGTATATGACAGTTTGCTATCAGGTATCATTGACACTCGGAATATGTTGTAACGAGCAGCAAAATAACACTGCTGTAACTGAAATATTATAAATGTTAAGGTTCAAAAGGATTTTTTTTTCATTCAGCAACAAAGTGTTCCAGTTAATTATAGATCAGAGTTCAGATAATCAAAGTACAGCAAAGGATTTCAAGAGCGTAGTTACCAACAGTCATTTTCTTCCATTCATCCCTCCAGGGTGGAAGGCTTCTCTCACCCTCCCTTTAAATGCACCAACATTTCTTACGATCATATTTAAATACCTCATTCAAAAGACTCAACATTCGGTAAGTTATGTTCTTAAAATTGGATATATTGAAGTCTTGGGGACTTGTCCATTTTCTGTCTCTGTTTGGCATTTTCCTCCACATAACTTTTTTTAAACATCCAGAGGATGTGGCTGTGCTGGCTAGGCCAACATTTATTGAATACTTTTATTTTCTGAGTTGCCACTGAAAAAGTGATCATGAGCTGCCTTCTTCAACAGCTACAGTCAGTTTAGTGTTGGTATAAGCAGAGTGCTAGAAGGGTGAGAGTTCAAGGATTTTGCCTCAGTAACAATGAATGAACAACAAGATAGTTCCAAGTCAGAATGGTGAGTGGCTTGAAGGGGACTTTCAGATGGTGGCAGTCTCATACATCTCCTTTAAGTGGCAATGGTCAAGGATTGGAAGGTGCTATCTAAAGGGTCCTACTGAATTTCTACAGTGTATCTTGTCGATGGCATGCACTGCTGCTACTGTTCATGGTGGTGGAGGGGTGAATATTTTGAGGATCAGTGCCAATCGAGCAGCTTTTTCCAGGATAGTGTCAAGCTTTTTGAGTGCTGTTGAAACTGCACTCATCCAGGAGAAGGAGAGTATCCCAACACACTCCTGACTTGTGTCTTATCAATGACTGACAGGCTTTGGGGAGTCAGGTGGTGCGAGCGGCAGCGACTATGGGAGCACAGCGTAACAGAGTAAACCTGGGGGTGAACAGCAGGAGATAGTGGATAGATACCGGAGGAATGGGATCAATCAAAGCAGAACTGAGGTAATTCAGAGCGGCAGTGGCAGGAATAAAGCTGAATCCAGAGGAGTTCCAAAGGTGACGTCATAACTCAAAAAGTGATGTATGTTTGGCTGCTCAGGAACCAGGTCTAGAGACTGAGTGAGTAGTGTCAGAAGGGAAGTTGAGTATAAAGTACTTAATTTTGTCATTGCCGTTTGTTAGGAATCGAGAGCGAGAGTGATAAATCTGATTTTGGTGAGCAGTGGGTAAGGTTCTGTAATTGGTTCCTAGGTTATTGTTTGTAGTTGATGAGGTTCAAATCAGGGGCACTTCCAATGAACAGGAAGTTGAAAAGCAGGACCTCGAAAGTTGCAATCTTGGGATTACTCCTTGTGCCACGTGCCAGTAATGGCAGAAATAGGAAGATAATACAGTTGAATACGTGGCTAAAGAGTGTAGGAGGAAGGGATTCAGATATCTGGAGCATTTGGATTAGTTATAAGAAATAAGGGGTTGCACCTAAACTGGAAGGGCATAAATATCCTTGCAGAGAAGTTTGCTAGTGACACTCAGGAGGGTTTAAACTAGTGTGACAGGAGGGTGGGAACGACAGCCGTAGGCCAGCATGTGGAGTAGAATATTTGAAGAGAAGACGGGGATAAATCAACTCGGTCTAGTAGGAACAACAGGCACAGCCAGTTAATGAACGCAACAGGACTAGCAGTCTGAAGTATAATTATTTTAATTCAATGAGTATAATAGATAAAGCACTTGAGTTCAGAGCCTGGATTAATACACAGGACTAGGACATGGTAGCTATTACAGAAATTTAGTTGAGAAAAGGACAGGACAGGACTGGCAGCTCAACATTCCAGGGTTAAAATGCTTCAAATGATATACAGACGGATGTAAAAGGGGTTGAGAAGTTGAATCACTGAATAAGAGAATGATAGCTGTACTAAGAAAGGACATCTTGCAGGGCTCATTCAAATTGGGCAGAATTTAAGAATAAGAAAAATGTAATCATTATGATGGGGTCATACAATAGGCCCACCAAAAGCCAGTCAGAATTAGAGGAAGAAATATCTTAGATGATCATGGCAGGGTAGTTGGTGATTTTAAATTCCCCCAATATTCACTGGGATTACTTTAGTGCCAGGAGCTTAGATGGGACAGAATTTGTTAGGTACATCCAGGAGGGATTCTTGAACTATATGCAGACAGTCCAACTAGGGAAGGAGTCTTATTAGAGCTTTTATTGGGGAATGAGTCTGACAAGGTTTTCAGTGGGGGAGCATTTTGTGAACAGTGATGACAGTTCCACAAGTTTCAAAACAGTTATGGAAAAAGAGAAGACTGGTCCTTGTGAAAGTGCTAAGTTGGCAGAAGGCTAATTACAACAGCATTAGGCAGAAACTTCAAAGTGGATTGGGACAGCTGTTTGAAGGTAATCCACATCTAACATTTGGAAATCTTTTAAAAGCCAGTCGATCAGAGTTCAGGATCAGCTTGTCCTTGTGAGGATGAATGATAAGGATGGCAAGATTCAGGATTCTTGGATGACAAGAGTTGTTGTAAGTTCAGTGAAAAAAGAAAGAGGATGCATGGGAACGTTTAGGAAGCAGAAATAAGTCAAGCCCCTTGAGAAACACTTAGGAAGCAGAAAAGAACTTAAAAGAAACTTAAACTTAGGGGAGCCAAAAGGGGCCATGACATATCCTTGGCAAGTAAGATTAAGAAAAATCCCAAAGCATTTTATCACTACATTAGGAGCAAGACAGTAACTAGGGTAAGTGTAGGTCCAGTTAAGGACAAAGGAGGGAATTTGTGTGTTGAAAAAGTGGATGAGGTACTGAATGAGTATTTTGCAATGGTATTCACCAAGGAGAAAGAACTGGATGATGGTAAGTTTAGAGAAGGGTTTATTGGTACTCTAAAGCATGTCTATATTGAGGAGGAGATAGTATTGGGTTTCTTGAAAAACATAAGTTAGAAACGTTCCCAAGACCTGATGGGATTTATACCAGGATACTGAAGGAAAGAGCTTACGGAAGCTTTCATAGAGATCTTCGTAACCTCTTTAACCATTGGCAAGGTTGCAGAAGACAGGGAAATAGTCAATATTGTTCCTTCGTCTAAGCAGGGCACTAGGGATAATCTAGAAAATTAGAGGCCAGTGAGCCTTATATCAGTTGTAGTGAAATTATTGGAGGATTCTTAGGTGGGTTGGATGGAGAAATAGCACATGGAATTTAAGTAGACAAGTCCAAGGTGATGCACTTTGAGAGGTCAAACACAAGAGAAAAGGAGACTGTAAATGGGTGGATGCTAAGGAGTATTGATATGCATAGGAATCTTGGTCCAACTCCATCGTGCCCCACAGTTGCAACACAGGTGGATAAGGTGGTAAAGAAGGCATATGGCATGCTTGCTGTCATCGGTTGGAGCACTAATAAAGAAGTTATTAGACTTTAGTCAGGCCATATTTTGGGGGACTATGCGCAATTCTGGTATGAGTAGGATGTGGAGACTTTGAAGAAGGTGCAGAAGAGATTTACTAGTTTGTTGCCTGAATTGGAGTGTATTAGCTATAAATATCCTTACCTGGCTCATTGTCAAACTTAATCTGATAACAATCCTAACATGCTTTGTTTCAGTAAAGATTCTACTATATAGTCAGTCTTTTATGAGAGAAAACAAGCACATTTCTTCAACTAGTATCCCCACTGATTTTTCCCAACTTCATCATCCCCATTTCCACATTATATCCAACAATAAGGGTGAAAATCATCAAGTAAACCTTCCAATACTCCAAACCAAGAGTTCTCAGCCTAGAAGTCAGGACTCTGCATTAGAGATTGTTGAAGCATTTGACATGAATTAGAAGATTTCATTCAATTGAGACTCAACTTTACAAATTTGATATCCCAAGTTTTTAATCAAGCAGTATGCAAAATGGTGTAGATAGAATCAGTCCTTGTGCAACTCCTACAACTGAATACCTATTTAACAATTGCATCCATTAAAGAAGTCTATTATATCTATAATTATCTGTGTAAATCCTCATTCGTACAAAGTGGCATCAATTCATATTTAACTAATGGATCTCACTCCCACTTTCAAACGAACATCTACTGTCAGCTGCTCCTGAAAGTGCATTTGACTTGTGCAATAGTAATTTAGTCCATAGCTCACATTTCTACATGCACACCACTCTTTCTCAGTCAGGTTGCAGTTACGGCTTGATGCTTTGCTGATGACACGTTTACAGCATACACATGTCCATTGACAAGTTCTTAGGTCTCTCAAACTCCAGTAAGAGAAAGCAGTCAAGCTTGTATTTTTAAACTGAGTTTTGTTGCTTATTTTAACACTTTGAGAAAGAAAATCCTGTAATACAATAGCAGTAGACAATTCTGAACGTTTTCCAAGTTAAATTTGAAAGAAAATAAATGCATTGGAAATACACAAATCAGTCAATGCCTGACAGAAATGATACATATTTGAGGTACTTGGCTGCAGCACTTTGATCCATCTCAGGTTTATTTAATTCCAGTTTCTGTTCTCTTATTTTTGACTTTAAAATTATCATTTGAAGTCGAGACTAGAATAGTTAGATATCACTCTTAATTTAGCAAACCCAATCTTGCGTGTATTTGGTTGTGGGGGGAGGGGGGGGGGGGGCGTGCATGGCTATTGTGAAATGTTGAAATGTATTATGGTGTCTTTATAACACATTCTTTTATGAGATGTGGGCATCATTTGTTGTCCATCTCTCAATACTCTTGAACACAGCGGCTTGTTCGGCCATTTCAGAGTCAACCATAAATGTTGTGGGTCTTCAATCGCATGTAGACTAGACTGTTCAGGATAGCAGATTTCCTTCTGTGAAGGTCATAAGTTAATCATACATGATTTTACAACAGTCGATTATAGCCTGACCAGCCCCATTACAGGGACTAGCTTTCAATTCAATATTTATTAATTAAATATAAATTTCACCATCTAATACGGCAGGGCTTAAACTCACTTTCACGGAGCATTACCATGGCCATCGAGATTACTCATCGAGTGACATTATGCTAACATCTCCTCATAACTTCTCACATTTAAATTAACTCATACTGTAGGAAACGTTTTACTATAAAAAAGCTGTGACAAATATAATTCAAGACTGCCAGACGACAGGCTCTTCAACACAACCACCTTTAGGAGGATACAGTTCCAAATTTCCACTATCAAGGGAAAAAGTGACATAAAGCTGGGCCTTTTCTTTTCTAAAAGCTGTTCCTTGGCTCAAGGACACTCTGTCCTTGAATTTTTTCAGAGGGGTAATAAACCAGGCCAGGCTCTGATCAGTCTGGTTTGGTTCAGACACGAAAAGGATTTTGAGAAGCCTTTTGTTTATATGTAAACTGATGAGACTTCCGGCCAAAGTGGTCACATTTTGGAAGTGACCTGTATAAAGAAAGCTCTCTAGCTGAGCTGAGCAGTTTGTTCAGTCTTGAACTGGTGGCGGTTCAACAGGGAGCTGCGTGGAAACTCTCTCTCTCTCGGCACGGTGGCACAGTGGCTAGCACTGCTGCCTCATAGCCCCAGAGACCAGAGTTCAATTCCTGACTCAGGCGACTGACTGTGTGGAGTTTGCACATTCTCCCCGTGTCTGCGTGGGTTTCCTCCGGGTGCTCCGATTTCCTCCCACAGTCCAAAGATGTGCAGGTCAGGTGAATTGGCCATGCTAAATTGCCCGTAGTGTTAGGTAAAGGGGTAAATGTAGGGAAATGGGTGAGTTCCGCTTCAGTGGGTTGGTGTTGACTTGTTGGGCCGAAGGGCCTGTTTCCACACTGTATGTAATCTAATCTAATCTCTCTCTCTCTTTCTGCCCTTCAACTTCAATCTGTAAGCACGTGTTCCATTTATATTGGTTTTTAAAGGAAATTTGCTTATTGGGACTGTTGTGCATATTCGGAATAGCACAATTAAGTCTAGTTGGATAGGTTGAGTTCTGTAGGGGTTCTTTATTCTGTTCTTTGTGTTTCATTGTCCAATTTTGTGAATAAACTTTTGTCTATTTTAAAATCTAGTTGTCAACCTAGCTAACTTAATCTGGGTAATTTTCACTTACACTTACCAAACAACTTACACTGACTCAGGCGACTGACTGTGTGGAGTTTGCACATTCTCCCAGTGTCTGCGTGGGTTTCCTCCGGGTGCTCCGGTTTCCTCCCACAGTCCAAAAATGTGCAGGTTAGGTGAATTGGCCATGCTAAATTGCCTGTAGTGTTAGGGGCAGGGGTAAATGTGGGGGAATGGGTCTGGGTGGGTTGTGCTTCGGCGGGTCAGTGTGGACTTGTTGGGCCGAAGGGCCTGTTTCCACACTGTAAGTAATCTAATCTAAAGAAAATTGCAAAGTTACGGTCTGAGCTGCCTGCTTAAGAATGTCTTGAGTGGTCTGGCTTAGTCTAGAACAAAAGTGTTTTCTGATTTTACCTCTAAATGATCCAATTCTGCCTTTAATATTATGCATGCTGATTCTCAAGATTGCTTCAATCCTAACAAATCACCTTATCGTTTGAAATCCATGATATAAATATCTAAATACAAGACAATGAAAATCAAGTTTATACAATCTGGCCTCATAAGGACATTAGGCCCTACTAGAATCCTAGTAAATTCCGTCTAAGGTCAATCTAAATGTATTTTGGCAGAAAGGATCTGAGCAAAGCTCTTTACAAGTATTGTTTCCTTGATTTTGTATTCCAACCCCCCACTGAGATAAAGGCTAAGACATCTAGCAGGATGCTTATGCCGTCTAGTGGAAGCTACTTACAATGATAGAGAGCCAAATAAACATTAAGTTATGTGGCAATTCCCCTTACAAAAAAGTGACTATATAGTGATGTTTAATTTAGTCACACATGGTGTCATGATTGAGTAGCTCTGTAATAGTTACTCTCCAACTGTTCCACAAGAGCTCCTGGCAACAATAGAGTAAGGTGTGAAAAGTTGTGCTACTAAAATTGTGTTTTACAATTTGATTTATTGGAATGTAAACCCAGATTGAAATAAATTCAAAGGTAGTGGAAGGTTACAAAAAGTTGAGGAAGTACTACCCAATGTCCTGGCCCATTTTTATCCTGAAATTAAGGTCACAAAAGAGGGGGGGGGAAGGAGTCTGGTCATTATTATTATTATTTATAGGAGCTTACTGGGTTCCCAGCGACTGGAGTTGAAAAATTATTCATTGTCTTAAAAAAAACAGTAAATTGGGATTAAAGGAAGATGGTAGATAGAGGCAAGTCTTCTTTTTTTCATTCTTTATGGAGATGATTATCCATTTGTGATAGAGCAATGATGGCTATTCTCCTGTTTGCTGACAGAAGTTGCAATTCAAATCACTGATAAATCACAATGATACTTCAAACAAAGAGAATATACATTTGAAACAGGCCTTTTGTCGTTAAAAAGAGCCCCTTGCAATTATAGATGTAAAAATGTGTTCCAAAATCTGTTATGAAATATAGTTCTGGAATTAAAATGTATGAGGCTAGTAGTCTGAAACCAATAACAGCAAAAAGTAGCAAAACAACAGCAGATCAATTAATGCCCGAAAGGAAAAGATAGGTTAGTATTTCAGATGAGACACTACACAGAGATACACCGAGCTTGTGCCTTTTTATTCTTATCTCAGCAATCAAACTGTTGTCCAACAATATCAAGCGGCAATTTTGTTTCTACTCATTCTAAATAGGATACCTCAAAATTTGGGCCCATACTACTGCACTAAAAGGGTGAATAGAACAAGTGAACTAACAAGAAATAGTGATTACGTGACACCAAATTCAAGACTTTTGGAGTTGAAAAAAAACTTGAAAAATAGCTCATGAATACTGCATTGAGTGATTGACATAATCCCAAAAAAAATGAGAAGGGAATAGTTTGATTAAATGGCCAGTACTGATTTCAACAGTGAACATGGGTTTTTGGAAGTTTGTAGTATTCATATGAGAAACAAACCCAGGTCTATTGATAGAATTTAGACGAGAAGCCCAAATGTCACTTGTAAATTAAATCAAAAGAGAGGTCAAAGAACTGTGGGTGCTGGAGGTCTGAAACAAAAAAAAACAAATTGCTGGAGAAACTAAGGAGGTGTGGCACTACCTGTGGGGAGAAAATAGAGTTAACATTTCGAGTCAAAGAGTCACCAGGCTTAAAACGTTAACCCAATTTTCTCCACACAGATGCTGTCAGACTGCTGAGTTTCTCCAGAAATTTCTATTTGCATTTAACACAAGCACTACCAAAATTTATAGCACTCAAAGATTTTCTAAAAGTTAGTCAAGCTTCATCTGAAGAGTTTGGTGTAGCTTAACCTGAAGCTTGTTATAGAGTGTCTCTTTGGCCCATTGTGTCCCTGAGATTCATCAAGCATCTATATATTCTATTCCCATTTTCCAGCATATGGCCCTTGGCCTTAGTAAACTATGGTGTTTCAAGTGCTCATCTAAATTCTTCTTCAAAGTCTTGATGATTCCTGACTGTACCACCAACCCTTTATGCAGTGAGCTCAAGATAACAACCCCAATTGGGTGAAAATGTTTTACACAAATACCCTCTTATACGTTTTGCTCCCTAGCTTAAAACTGCACCCTCTGGTTATTGACCCATCTACTAAGGTGAAATATTTCTCCCTATTTACCCCATCTAGCTCCTCATCACTTTATATACCTCAATCAGGTAGTCCGTCAACCTCTTCTGTTCTAAACAAAACAATCCAGCCTAGCTTTTCTTGCGAGATTAATCACTCCAGCCCAGGCAACATTCTGCTGAATCTCCTCCGCTTCCTCTCGAATGAAATTACATCCTTTCTGTAGGGTGGCGACCAGAAGTGCACTAAGTATTCTAGCCCTGGCCTTACTAATGCCGTATACAGCTCCAACATAACATCCCTACTTATGTGTTTAATGCTTTGACTAATGAAGACAAGTGTCCCATATGCCGACTGGATCAACATGCTTTCTCAGACCATTGACTATAAGACTTGGGATATTATGTTGCAGTTGTACAGGACATTGGTCAGGCCACTTTTGGAGTAGTATGTACAGTTCTACTCATGCTGCTAGAGGAAGGATTAAATAGGAGAGGGTTTAGAAAGGATTTACAATGATGTTGCTGGGATGGGAAGATTTGAGTTATATGCAGAGGTTGGGTAGGCTGGGACTTTTTTTCCCTGGAGGGTAGAAGGTTGAGGAATGACCTTATAGAGGTTTATAATATAATTGTGAGGGATGTTTAAGATGAATAGCAAAGGTATTTTCCTCTGGGGTAGGGGAGTTACAGACTAGAAGGCATATTTTTAAGATGAGAGGAGAAAGATTTTAAAAAAAGACACCTGACAGGCAACCTTTTCACAGAAGCAGGTAGTGTGTATATGGAAAAAACTGCCAGAGGTAGTGATAGATACAGGTAGAATTGCAACATTTGAAAGACATTTAGACAGTTATATGAAGAGGAAATGTTTAGAGAGATATAAACCAAATGTAGGCAAGTGGGGACTAGTTTAGTTTGGGAAACTTGGTTGGCCTGGACAAGTTGGTCTGAAGGGTCTGTTTCCATGCTGTATGATGACTGTAAGACCTGTCCTGCTGTCATCAAGGCCCTATGAACATGCATACAAAGGTCTCTCTAATCATTTGTACTTCCTGAAGTCCTACCAATCAGTTGACTAGCTTTGTTGAACTTAATTTCACAATTTGCTATGGTGGAATATTTATCCACAACAAAAGCTTGCAATTACACTGTGCCTTTAATACACAAATGATATCTCAAAGAACTTAATAAAGGCAGAACAAAAAAATGGACATTGAGCTAATGGAGGTGATCATAGAATGATTCTGGATAAAAAGGACTGATTCTGACCAACATATCTTTGTTATAGCTATTCAAATAATTCTCCACTGCCATGCCCTGAAGGTTGTAAAGTGATTCAACCACCATCTCTGGGCAATGCATTGCAAACCACAATATTTAGACCATTTTAAAAAATATTTCACAGTATGTTGGATAAGCCAATCCATAAATAACCCTGAGAAGGAAGTGATGGAAACTTCAGCGTGATGTTCTACCCTTTTGTGCTTCTAGCTAGTACAGGTTGTGGGTTTGGTAGGTGCTACCAAAGGAGGCTTGGTGAGTTGCTACACTGCACCTTCCAGCTGGTGCAGACTGCTGCCACTGTACTCCATGGTGAAGGGTGTGGATATTGAGACTTAACTCAGCTGAGCTTAAGACAAACTTAGCTCTTCAGATCCCCTGTAGAACAACAGCATCCACTAGACCTCTTCCATCGCAATCTCTTTCACTCCAACCCAGGTGCTGTACCATCCTTGAAGGTCCTTCTGAAATATACCTTGCCACATTTCTTTAACTGGTCCAGTCTTCATTTGCAATTTGCTGGTGTCCATACTATCACACTGGCAGGGTGTACGTCTGGAAAGCAATATGTGCATCCTGCCACTTCAATCATACCTCCATCACAATGTCCCACAGGAACTGCTGAGTAGTCCTCTGCAGCACCATTTTATTGGTGATGATGTCTTTCCATGTGAAGTCAAGGATTTTAGGTTGGCAGCACTGTGGAAGGCCTCCAACTTCTGTGATACCTTTGCTGTTCTCTTCCACATCTCTCTTGCACAAATTGCGCTTGTCAGTAATATGGATTTGTAGAGGTGCAGCTTCCAGGCAATGTTGATGCCCTCAGTATTTGGCAACCCTTGAAAACCAATACTAGAGTGGTCACTGATCTCTACATCACTCTCCACGGAGATGTTGCTTCCTAGAAAGGGTAAGTGGTTCATGTCCTCAATATTTGGTTAACTAATTTTGATGGGAGGGCTTTGCTGCTGTCAGTCGTCAATACCTTAGTCTTCTCGCAGGTGATGCATAGAGCAACCTTGGTGCTGCAACTCCCAACCCTTATGGGCATTGCTTGTAATCACTGATTCTTGTCAGCATTGAAATGTTGTCTGCTAAATCCTGAACTGAAAATGTTGGTGCTGTCACAGAACACTTGGCCTCATTCCTGATGATGGACTTCTGCCCGAAACATCGATTTTCCTGCTCCTCAGATGCTGCATGACCTGTTGTGCTTTTCCAGCATCACACTCTCAACTCTAACCTCTAGCATCTGCAATACTCACTTTTGCCACAGAACACTAAAGTATGACCTGCCATGACCCTTCATGAAATCAATACCCACAAGGAAATGGTATGAAGAGAATCTGTAGCTCCAATGATGTGATGGAAGATGATATTGGTGCACATGCTGGCTTTGATGTAGCAGCTAGAGTTGTGGAGTAGAAGTTTGAAGATGTTAATTTGTGCTTCAGGATGCCATACTGACTCGTATTATCCCAGAGTGACACTCATTGGATGTTATTGAAAACCTCCTCAACTGAATGAAGTTGATAATAAGTGGCTTGTTATACTGTGTGCTCAGTTCTATTATGTTCATGAGTGTAAAAATCTGCTTGCAGCATGTTCTGCCACCCTGGAAGTCTGTTCTTCATGAGTGGTTCAGCATACTTCAGCTTTCAATCTGTTAAGAAGTAATTTACTGAAGACCTTCCTTATTGCTGACAGGAATTTTATATTCTTCTCGTTGTTACATTCACTGAAGCTACCTTTGTTTGATAAATTGCCATTTAGCCCACACCTCCAAACATCTGAGATGTCTTTCATAATCCAGATGTCTTGAACAAAGTGAAGTAGTCCAAGTCTGAATACAGCAAGACTGGGATAATATCTAAGTTAGGCTGATAAGTGACAAGTAGCATTTGCACGACACATGTCAGCCAATGACCATCTCCAGCAGGAGATAAATTAACCTCATTGCTTGACATTCAGTGGCATTATCATTATTGAATTCCCTCATTATCAACATCCTAGGGGTTAGCATTGACCAGAAAATCAACTGGACTCACCACATAAATATTCTGGCTGTAAAAACAGATCAGAAGCTAGAACTCCTGTAGCAAACAACTCACTTCATGACTTCCTAAAGCCTGCCCATCTTCTACAAGAAGCAAGTCAATACAGAACAACCTCAGTTATCTGAGCATCAATTATCCGAATTTCAGATTATCCGAAAAAGATTTTAAGGTACATGCATATCAATTGAAGTAGAAAAATTCTATTCCTCATTCATTTAATGAATCATTTTGTAAATTTGAACAGGAATGTAGAGGCTAGTGTGCATTAATAAATAATTAACTTCAAATATATACTCTAGATGTGACGTTAGAATTAAGTCTTATACTTCTTATAAAAAGGCTCTCCAATACATATTCTCCCCAAGGACAAAGGTGACTGTGAACACACAAGACCAACATATGTACAAGCCTGAGCTAGGCACTCTAACAGCAAGATTCCCTCTCAACACTGACTCGCTCCATTTTACAAACCCACCAATATTTTTTCCTCAGCTCATTCTTCAGAGAGTTAAGTCAAAAAATGCACTCGCACTTTTCATTTCTGTTGCTTTTTCCTCCTGTTATTGAATCTTTTCTCCAAACAAAAAGTAGTTCAATATCTTTCAGCTGACAAGATAATTTCATGTTTTTTTTTGTGATGGGGGAGAGCAAATCATAGTGAGTCAGCATATGTGAAAATAAACATGAGAAAAACATTACCCCCTGAAAAAAAATTGATAAGAGGATAGAAACTGAAGTCAGCGAAAACATTTTCCCTCTCTCATGTTCCCCTTGTATTTTGCACCCCTCTCTCTCTCTCTCTCTCTCTCTCTCTCTCTCTAAGGGCTTGGTGGTCGCTGAGGAGGGAGTGATAACACTTGGTTAGTCTGGGCGGCGGGATAACACCAAACAGAAAGATGTCAGCTGCTGTTGAGGATCGGGATAAAACCAAGGAAAATGTCAGTGGAAAATTTCACAGACCTCAGTCAAACTCTTCCCAAAATGTGATTTTATTTGTAAAATATCATGAATTTTTAAGCAATATCCAGTGTTTTCACACATTTTATTGACTGAATGAAATAATAACTCTGTAAATGTGCTTTTTAATGAAATTATGGCTTCCTTTGTTTACAATCAGATCAGTTATCCGAAAAATGAGTTATTCAAACAATATACTCCCCGCCCATCTCGTTCGGATAACTGAGGTTGTTTTGTAGTCTGATGGAATACTTACCAATTGCCAGAATTACAGCAGCTCCAACACTCAAGAAGCTTGACACCATCTAGAACACAGCAGCCTGCTTGATTGGCACCAATCCACAAACATTTACGCCCTCCTCGACTGATGCTCAGTAGCAGCAGTGTAGACTATTAAAAGATGCACTGCAGAAATTCCTTAGACAGTACCTTGCAAACCCACAATCAATCTTGCTTGGAAGGACAAGGGTCGCATGTGCAAAGAAACCTCTAACTTCCTCTCCAAACCACTCATTACATTGAATTAGAATTCCCTACCGAACAGCATTGCACATAGACTTACACCAAGTGAACTACAGCAGTTCAAGAAAGCAGCTCACCATCAACTTCCCAAGGGCAATTAGGGATGGTCAATAAATATTACCCTAACAGCGATGCCTATAATGAATTGAAAGTAAGGTGTGAAAGCTTTGTTACAATGTTGTTCTTGCTGCATTTCAATACCTCTGCTGGTATCTAATTGAATATCTGAATGCATTATAGTTTGTCAATCTGATTAGGGTTCTTTAAACCTCTGATTTGGCAACTTCTTTCAGATTGATGTCAAACTGCTAAGTTGCAGTGCAGTCCATAAGAGATAAGAGCAGAAACAGGCATTCCAGTCCATTGAGGCAGCTCTCCCATTCACGGAGATCATAGCTGGCGTGATAATGTTCAACTCCACTTTCCTGCCTTTTCTCTATAAGCTGTATTTTACTGTGTTACTCATTATAGAGTACAAGAGACAACAAATCATAATTCATTCATTCATCCTCTTGCTTATTAAATATCTGTCTGACTCAGCCTTGAGTATACTTATGACCCAACCTAAAACTTTTCTCTGTTAAGGAATTCCATAGACTCACAACCCTCAGAAGCCTCGATGTCTTAATGTATGACCCCTTATTCTGAAACTATGCCATTGGGTCTTCAGAAGCTTTACGCATCCACCCTGTCAAATCTACTAAGGATATTGTATACTTAAGTTGCCTCTCATTTTTCTATATTCCAATAAGGTATGGGCCCAATCTACTTAACCTCTCCTCATAAAGCAATCCCTTCATACCTGATACCAGCCAAATGAAGCTTTTCTCCAATGCCAGACTATTTCTCCTTAGATAAGTCACCCAAACGGCTCACAGTATTCCAATTCTATTGGACTTGTGCTTCGTATAGGTATATCAAAACCTCCCTGCATTTAGATTCCACCCTCTTTGAAATATAGGCCAACATTCTATTTGCATTTGCTATCACCCTCTGGATTTGAATGCCAGTTTTTATGGACACAGACTCTCAAAATTCCTCTTCTGTAGCTTTCTGCAGTCTTTCGTTTTACGTAATATTCATTTCTGTTCCTCTTGCAAAGTACCCACATATTTTCCAACACTATATTCCATCTGCCAAGATTTTGACCACTCATTTAAATGTCTGTAGCCCTCTGCAGACTCCTGGAGTCGCCTGCATCACTTGTCTTCCATTTTTTGTGTCATCCACAAACTTGGCTATAGTACATTCACTTTCCTCCTCCAATTCATTAATATATATTACAAATAATTGTGGCCCATCACAAATTCCTGTGAATGACAGCTAGTTATGATTGCCTTCCTGCAAGTGTTCTTTTATCCCAACTGAGTCTTGTATTACTGAGCCAATTCTCTGTCCATTAGGCTACTTAATAAGACATGAGCTAATGTATGGTATGTTTTCAAATGCCTTCTGAAAATACAAATATATATATATATCTACAGCTTTCCATTTGTCTATCCTGCTTGCTACCTTCTCAAACAATTCTGATAACCTTTTAAGGCACAATTTCCCTTTCAATGAAGCCATGCTGATACTGATTTATCATATTATGTATTTGTAAATGTTTTACTGTTACATCTTTTATAAATACATGATATCATTTTCCCAATAACAGACATGAAGCCAACTGGTCTATACACGCATGGTTTTGTCTCCTTACTTTATTAAATATAACATTTTACCTTGACAGTTTTGTAATCCCATGGGACTTTTCTAGAGGCTAAGAATTCCTGGATGATTACTACCTTTACATCCACTATCTCTGTAGTTACTTCTTTAATATCCTAGGATGCATTCTATTAGGTCCAGGGGACTTCAAGTTTTAGTCCCATTAGTTTCCCTAGTATTTTTTTTCTCATGACAGTTATTGTACTTAATTCATCTCCTGGTGGAGGTTATCTAAGTTGGTTGCATGGCTGGTTTGTGATTCAGAGTGATGCAAACAGTGTGGATTTCATCCCCAGACCAACTGAGGTTACCATGAAGGATTCTCTTTCGCAACCTTCTCCCTTGCATGAGGAATGGTGACCCTCTGGTTCAACAACCATCAATCATGTCTCTCTCTCTCTCTCTAATCAGGGAGCAGCTCTGTGTTCCAGCTGGACTATAGTGACTTTACTTATATTTCTTCTTTTCCTTCTGCTCCTTGATTTATTTAATAACTCTGGAATGCTATTAGTGTCATCTGATTAGATTCTCTACAGTGTGGAAACAGGCCCTTTGGCCCAACCAGTCCACACTGACCCTCCGAAGGGTAACCCACCCAGACCCATTTCCCTTTGAATGATACATCTAACACCATGGACAATTAGCATGGCCAATTCACCTGACCTGCACATCTTTGAACTGTGGGAGGAAACTGAAGCACCCAGAGGAAACCCACGCAGGCACAGGGAGAACGTGCAAACTCCACACAGACAGTCACCCGAGGCTGGAATCAAACCTGGGATCCTGGTGCTGTGAGGCTGTACTGAGCCAGCGTGCCGCCCATAAATATTGTGAAAACTGATGCAAATTATTTATTCAATTCTTCTGTCATTTCCTAGTGGCTACTATTACTTCCCCAGTCTCATTCTCCAAAAGGGCCTACCCTCTTCCTTTTTATACATTTAATGAAGCTCTTGCTGTATGTTTTGTTATTACTTGCAAGCTTAACATCAAAGTTTATTTTCTTCCTCTTTATTATTACTCCCTCTTAGTTTGATTTTCTTAAAAAAAATCCTCTGGCTTACCATTGGTATTCACTGCGTGTATGTTTTTCTTTCAATTTGATGTTATCTTTAATTGCCCTGATTAGCCACGATTGGCTTATCCCTTCCTTCGAACTCTTCTTTCTCACTGGAATATGTTTTTGCTGTGAACCATTAACTATTTTCTTCAACATCTGTCATTATTCCGGAATCATCCTTGCTGCTAAACTCCTTCCCGTTTACATTCCAACCAGCTTGGGCCTCCATCTTTGGCAATTACCCTTAATTAAGCTTAGCACAGTTGTTTCCAACTCCAATTCCCCCTCTCAAACTGTATGCTAAATTCTACTTTGTTACAGTCACTGTTCATTTCACCTAAATATTGGACAGGAGTTGGGTTGTGTAAAGCTCTTCTGAAAGTTGAGAGATATTGTGTTATATGATATCTTTATTAACTTACTTGTCAGCTTGCTCCATTCGTCAGTACCGGGTTCCTATTCATTCACTTGTAATCCTTTACTAATCCGTTATTTATTATAACACTGTTTCATTTATTCATAAACCATGGTTCTGTCATATATTTTACTCTCCAAAGTTAAAAACAACCCTTTCAAACCCAATACTGCTTTTTCACCCCTGATCAGCCCTTGCTAGCAGCAGTGTGTCCCTCTGAATAAGTATAGCAGACAGAACAATACCATCACCATCAAATCTCTCTTACAATATTAATCAGCTCTAACCAACCATCTCCTGGACCTGAATACATTCTCCAATTAGTGTGTACCTGTTAAATACCTTTTAACTGGGCCATTATCCCTTCAAGAAACTAACAGACAAAGCAGCACTTCCATGAAATTGCATAAATGAATGAAACTCATACTGTAAAATAGTAAACAAATCTCACAACCCAGCTGCAGAATATCTTGTACTAAGTACAGGTACAATTTCTAACTTATTTAGAGCATATAGGCCTGGTACCTTTACTAACATTTACTAACTTAAAATACAAAAGGACTAACACCTCTTAATTATGCAGCCAGACCTTACAGACACACTTAGCTCCATCAGAAGCAGCAGTCAGCATTTAGTACATTTTAACCTATCTCCTGTCTCCCAAGACAGATATCCTTCAAACTTGTGTACTAGAGATAAAATAATATAACAACATTGTAACGGAATTTTAATATATGTAAGAACTGTGTATAAAGGGGCTCTTGTAAGAACTATATTTCGGGATTCTATTTCACCTCAAACATGTACTGCGATTGCTCAATAAAAGAGGCTATTTTTGCTACTCACCGATTTTCGGTCATTATACACAATCCCACAAAGTGTTCCTCCAATTTGCCTCTTGCACCTTTTCTGTCAACAGTATCCTGTATCCTTGCCCTTGATTAGTACAGTGATGCTGGTTCTTGCACCAGTCAGTTTCCATACATTTGCTTGCAGGATCTTGCATCATGTATGTCACCTTGCAAATCGTGTACATCACCTTGCAAATCACATACACCGCTTTGCAATCGTTCATGCCAGCCTACCTTCCAACACTATTCATCCTCACTAGCCTTTATTTCAACTCTTCTTCATGGTTTTATCCAATTTCCTATTGCTCTTATTGTCTTCTCATCTCTGCAAAATGCTCTTTCTCAGGTCCCTCTTGCTTTGTCAGTTTTCTTGCATCAATCAAGTTGCATATTTGGTCAGTGACCTAGTATTCTTTTTCATTCTTTTCTTTTGCCTAAAGATGACTTCTGCACTGTCACTGATCCCTCTTTTGATTTCTCACTACTCCTCGATCTTGCCCATCCTCAGTAGTACTTTAAATTAGTTCTAGTAATGTTTTGACATGTTGCGTCTGATTAATTTGTTCATCACCTTAAATATGTCATCTGGTTTCTAAAAACATATAGTTTCAAAACTATTCATGATTTGAACATTCTACTTAGCTCTCAACTTACACAACATTAAGAAAATTAGGAACAAAGTGAATAGTCTCACTATCGCTACTACACCAGCGTATTCCATACACCTGCTGCTTTCACAACAGTGATAACTTTCCCACAAAGCCATGCTGCCTATTGCTAGTAAGTCTATATTTTTCCAAACGTGGGTAAATCCTATACATAAGAATCTTCTCTCATAATTTCCTCACCACTGACATTCAGCTCACTGGCCTGTAATTTTCTGGATTCGTTCTGTTGCCCTTCTTTAACAAAGGAATAACATTGGCTATTCTTCTGTCCTCTGATATCTCTTCTATGAATATTGGGAGTAAAAATGGTGTACAATTAAAAATGGCGTACAATTAATACCTTTCACTTGACACAGAGAATGTTGATAAATTCTAGGGTGTCTTACGGCAATTTAACACCATGCTTGTAATGGGAGGTAGTCAGCACTTTTGGCATTATTTAGAGAATATTATTTAACCCACTGCAGGCCTAAAGTGGCATTTTAGCTCCTTTGGAAAATTTTATGAATTATCAGCACTTCTGGAATTATATTTATAGACTAGTTTCAAGTCTCTAGGGATGGGGGTGCCTATCAAATTATTATATTTTCATCACCTCCTATTAACTGCACAATTACAAAAATAGTAGTCAGCATTTGTATTCCAAAGCACATGATGGTAATATATCAAGACAATCGCTCCAGAACCTTTAAATGCAGGTTTCAAAATAAGCAGAATACAGCAAAGATTGCAGATGCTGGAAGTCCGAAGGCAATAGATGTGAAGCTGAAAGGGCACAGCAGGTCAGACAGCATCCGAGGAGCAGCAAAGTCAACATTCGTCAGAAGCAACTTGGCCCTCTCTAACTATTTCAATGTTGAGGAAAGAAAAACTTGTACTTCTGTTTTTTGTTTCATAATCTCAGGATGTTACAAAGCACTTTACATCCAAAGATGAACCTGCCAATGAATCACGGCTTAAAGCAGGATGCAAAAGATTACTAGGCATGCACAAACCTTTAGAAAAAAAAAAGTTTCAAGAGATGAGGCATCAACAGAGTCTCTGCTATGGCCCTCAAACACATTGGCCCAGAATGTGAATACAGGTCTTACAATCTTTTCAACCAATCAACAGACAGACAATCGACAGACAGATAGACAAAGAGAAGGAGTTTAAAGAAGGAAAAATGTGAATTAAATTCAAACAAAATACTGAAGAGAAATATAAAGGCAAACAAATTTGATTAAGAGGGAACAAAAAGGAGATAGGAATGAAAAAATGTGAACATTATTTATTTCGATTTGATTTACTACAGTCACGTGTACTGAGTGAAAGTTGTCTTTGTAGACAGATTGTACTGTACAAGTGCATCAGAGAGTAACAGAACAGAGTGCAGGATGCAATGTCACAGCTGCTGATTATAAGGATTATAAACATTATAAAGATCTACAAGTAACTTACTAGTTGCAAAAATTAGAATGCAGCTTTAACTGTTTAGCTTTGGGTTGGAGAGAGAAAAACTTATTTCAGGAGTATAAATTTCCTCATTAAAAAGGGCAGAATCTTATAAGGGTCTGATCAAAGTGGGCTATGGTAAGAAGTGTGGCGGAATCATACAAGAAGTCTAACAAGGAGAAAGTGAGGGCTGCAGATGCTGGAGAGTCAGAGTCGAAGAATGTGATGCTGGAAAAGCACAGCAGGTCCGCAGACGCTGCCAGACCTGCTGTGCTTTTCCAGCGTCACACCTTTCGACCAAGAAGTCTAACAAGGTCAACCTCGACATCAGGAGCAACTTCGCTGCATCTTTTATGCATCTATCAGACGCTGAAGTGAGATTCTTGAGGTAGCAGAGATACCTATTAACAGGAATCATTGCTTATTCACAGCCTTATTAACTGTACATCTCATGAAGATTCAGCTTATCTTACCAAACCTGCCAAGCAAACAAACCTCTGAGAATTCTTGACATAGTGACTGCTTACTCCAAAGGATGTCCATGTTGGATACTAGCAACAATATCTCAGGAATTGCTCCCTGGGCACTAGATACACATACCCATATCCACAGAAAATGGTATCAGACCTGTATAAGCCTCTTTAAGAACCACATGGAATTATTTAACCCTGTCTATAACTTGTTGCTTATGCTGCTTGGCACATAAGTATCCTCTGTTGTAGACGCACCAGGCTGACATCTCATATTTTAGTACGTCTGGTGCTGCTCTTGGCATGCCCTCCTGCACTCCTCATTCAGAAAAAGAAACATAAGTTGGGATACCAGCACATGATCATACAAGACTGAGCTGCATTCTCCTCATAAGTGTCCCTCCCATACATTTGCATTTATTAGGGAAATTTAAAGCTGGGTGGGTTAGATGGGGGTGGAGGTGGGCAGGTCATAAGCAGAGGAGAGTGTTAACTTACTTCCATAACACCAAAAGCACAACAGATTATTTATCAGCAACAAAATCTTCCACAATTTACACTCTTGTGAATTTCCACTATCTTCTAGGTAAGATATTTCGACAGCAGTTCTACAATGTTAACCCTACATCATAATCAAAGTATTTATTATCACTTTAGTTCCATTCTCCACGGAATACAAGTTATTGTGTTCCACAGGGTATTAAATCACCAGTCTGTACCAGTCATTTCAACAGGAATGAAGGTTAAATAACTGAAGAACAGAGGAAGATGAACAGCACGATGGATTAAGCTCAATGTCCTTTCGTCTTTAGTATCTAGATCTGAATCGAATAGAGACTGAGTGAAGTTCCCTTTGAGTCTGTTAGTATAAAAAATTCTGTTCCAAATAAGTTTCAGCCTGATGCATAAAGCTAGGGAGCTTCAATTAGTATCTAATATTGCTATGTGTGAGGTTTGATGCGCCTAAAATAAGACAGTGCTGGCAACATTAACGCCCCTCAATCTAATGAACACTAAATTTATCACTCATGCAAAATAGACCCAAGAATAGTAACAGTAAATTTAGAAACATATTCTCCTTTAAAAGACACAAAGCAAACGTATTAATAACAAAAAGAGTACTGATAGTAAACATTCCCTCCTAATATACCTTTGCTCCCAATGGGCAGTATCCTTTTAGGAAATCTCGGCAAACTTCAGCCTTCCTCGACACATACACGTGGCTGTAAGGGCAGTTATTATTACTGCAGATCCCTCGGAGGTAATAAGAGCAAACTGGCATCTATAATGCAAACAGAAAACAACATTCTGAATATTTATGAGCGAGACATTCCAATTGCTTATCAATGAAAACAGCATGAAGGAGAAACATTAATCTGCAAACAATCAACGAGTCCAAATTCAAGTTGGTCAAAGTATCTGCTTGCAATATCAACTGTTTCGCAGTTCGCCTTAAGTGAATGCTGTCCCCTGGGATCTGAAAGTTCCAGTTTTTTTTATTGAACATCTACATAGATGCATTATCCACTGACGAACAATTGCTTGTACTTGCCTGTTTGTTGGAATGCAGATAGTCTGTGCTACACTATCAATCAATTCAATGTTGCAGAATATAGGTACAGCTTTTACAGATTTAAGTGCTTATTGGTAACGCTGTCTTAGACATGTTCTGGGATCATACTGCTCTTGCAATCTGCTACAGGCAATCTACCCCCTTGCTTTGATATACAACTTATCAAGGTCCAATTTCAAGGTGTATAAAAAGTAAAGGAGCCCACATCCACAATTCCTGCATTTCTATAAAAGTTGCATACAAATCAGTACAGCTATCACTTGTGTAACACTCAGGTTCTGCTCCTAAAGAATGGTGTATTAAATCAAATATCACCTTAGTTTACGAGAAAGCATATAATAAAGGTGGGTTACATTCCTGACCTTTAATTTTAACCTTGAACATAACTAGCCCAAACACCTTTTTACCAAATCTTAATATCTCATTATTTTGGGTAAGTCATCTCATCTCCATTGCTTCCCAGCTCCAACTTGTCACGTTCCCTGATTCGGTACACTCATGCTTGCCCTTTCTTTTGCTGCTCCCTCCAGTTAGCAGCATCACACCCAGATTCCTCTTGTTTTCCTTCTCCTGACCTGGCACCTTGCACAGTCACCAATCCTCCTATTTGCTGCTTCTCTCGACTTATTGTCGCTCCCGCTTGCTGCCTCACTCCCAATTGTCCTAGCCATCTAACTTGCTGCTTCCCTGTCCTAAACCCTCACTGTGACCCAGAGGAGGGTCAGTTAGAGGAAAAAGGGGTGTATAAGAAAACAAAGCAAGGGAGGGGGACACATTAGGGGGAGTTGGCAATTGTAGTGTTTGGGGAAGGGGTGTTAAGCTGGAGAGTGGGACCATTTAAGAAGAGCTAGTGAGTGTCACGGATTAGGGAGAGGCGCTGGCTAGCGGGATGTTCAGAGAGTGAAGAGGCAAAGCAGGAGAGGCAGTGAAACAGGAAAGATAGTGAGTGAAAGCCCTGGGTGAAAGGAGGCAAAAGAAAGAAGTGTTAAATGGAAATGTTTCAGGACAGATGATGAGTGGGAGGGTCAAGTGGAGAAAGACAGTGAAACAGAAAGGTCCTGAAGGACAGGTGGTATGTAAGATCATCAGGATAGAAGTGACTAGCAAGGGGAGAGATAGGTGAGTGAGGATTGGGGGATGAGTTTGTGGCAATTGGAAGAGTCGTGAGTAGAAGTGTCACTAGAGAGATTGGCAAGCAGAAGGTTGAGGATAGAGGTGATGAGTAAGAGAAGTAGCACATAGTAGAGTTTGGGAAAGAGCTGGTGAGTAGTTTGTTTCTAAAAAGACTCAGTGTGCTATAGGTAGGTGCACTGAAGTCCAGATATTCAAGCCCCATTTAAGTTTGAAAGTGCACTATCAGAAACTGTCTTAAATGGAAGATGCCTGCATAATATTTATTCCAAATTTACAAAAAACACCAACGATTATAAATACGACCTGGTAATTATGTCAGCCAAGTGAATAAAGTGTTATTAGGGGAATATCAGGGGACAGTGAACATTGTAGTGTAAAGTTTAGTTTGCCTATTGGGGAAAAAAAAAGGAGTCACTGACAGCAAGAATAACTAACTGAGATTTGTTTTTGAGTCAAAGATGAATGAATTGATCTGGCTTGATACACTGGAAGCAAAGGTTGGAGGTAAAGTTGTTACTGAACATTAAGCTGTCTTTCAAGAGGAAATAGCTTGGGCAAATAAATCCAAAGTTCTCTGCAAGATAAAATTCAGATGAAGATGGAAGTGCTCTTATACCAGATGTCCAGTGGACAATACAATTGAGAACCAGATTCAACTCAGAAGGTTTGGTGTGGACTCGAAAAAACAAATGAGAGAAGCAAAAACAGAGTAAGAATGAAGAAGAGTGGCAAGCAAGAAAGAGAATTCAAACTCTTCTGCACATATTTATTTGCATTTATCTTCACCAAGAAAGATGCTGCATAGGTTATGGTGAAAGAGTTGGTAATTCAGACACTTAAAGGGGGATTGAATGCACTCACCATAATTTTCTAGCTTTCCTTAGACTAAGGGTGGTGACAGAGAACTGAAGAAAAGCAAAAGTTATACCCTCATTCAAAAATGTGTGTAAAATGGGCCCAGCAGCTACAGGTAGTTTAACCTCAGTAATTAAGAAGCTCCTAGAAACAGTGAATTACATAAAATAAATTGTCACTTGGGTGAATTATGGAATTAATTAATTATGGCCTTGTTAAGACAAGTCACATGTTCACATTCATTGCTGCCCTCGTCCTTCTAGGAAGTAGAGGTCACGGGTTTACAAGGTGCTGTAAACCTTCCTGATGAAGGACTTTTGCCCAAAACGTCGATTCTCCTGCTCCTCGGATGCTGCCTGACCTGCTGTGCTTTTCCAGCACCACTCTAATCTAGACTGATTTCCAGCATCTGCAGTCCTCACTTTTGCCTCCTTTCCTCATAGCAAAGTAGGTCCACATACACAAAATGGATTTCAACAGTTAAAAGGAGGCAGCTCACCAGCGCCTTCTCAAACGCTGCCTCAGCCAGCTTGGCCCACATGTCTCAAATGAATTTTTAAAAGGGTTCAGATCTGGAATGTAATGCCCATAAGTATGGAGGGGGTCAGTTCAATTGAGGCATAATGAGAGAACTGAATTATTAGCTGAAAAGGAAGAACATGCAATGCCACCGCAGAAGGCTAGGAAGTAACATTGAGTAACCTGCTCCTTCAGAGAACCAAGATAACATGTTGGACTGATAGGCCTCTTTCTGTGCTGTATCGTTGACAGTTCTGTGCTCGAACATGGAGGGCTGGTGGAGTAACGGTAACGTTTCTGGACCAGCAATCCTGAAATTTTGACTAATGCTCTGGGGACATGGGCAGCTGGTGGAATTTATATTTACTTTATAAAATCTGGAATTACACATCAGTAAAGGTGATGAAGAAACTGTTATCTATTGACGTTAAAGCCATCTTGCTCAATAATGCTCTTTAGGGGAAGGAATCTGCCATCCTTACCTAGTCTGGTCTACATGTCACTCCAGATCCACAGCAATGGTTGTTTTGTGGTCAATTCCTAGTCTTAAATGGAATGATGAAAAAAACATAGACCCCAATTTTATAGAAACAAAAGGTACTCAAAACAGATGTAAGGCAGAAAATACAGTTGAGAATCAACAAGAATACCGAAGGTTTGAGGGGACAGGGAGGTGAGAATTCAAATTGGAAAAGCAAACAGGAACTCTGAGAAAAGATTAGCAGCTAACCTAAAGAGAAATTGCAAAATCTTCTGTAGGGTTATAGTGTGTAATTACAGATAGAGACAGGGAGCATGGCTGAGATATTAAATGAATACTTTGCATCTGTCTTCACAAATGAGCAAGATGCTGCCAAGACAAGGATGACACAGGAAGAAACCCTCAATAGAAGGAATCAAAATTAGTAAAGAACAAGCCTTAGATAGGTTGTTGATACATAAAATTAATAAGACACTGCACCGTAAGAGATGCATCCAAGGATTTTGAAGAAAGTGAGGGTTAAAATGACGGAGGCACTTGCCATAACATTCAGACTTCCATAGCCTCCAGAAGGCTAGAGAATTGTCAACATTACGGCCATATTCAAAAAGGATTGCAAGGATAATTCCAGCAATGAAAGACCAATTAGTTTAAATGTCTGTGGTGCAGAAACGTTTGGAAACAATTGTATAGCATACGATCAGCAGTCACACATAAAAACGTGGATTGATTGACAAGAATCAGTATGAATTTCTAAAGGAGAAATCATGCTTGACTAATTTGTTGACTTTTTCAAAGAGGTAATACAAAGTGTGGATGAGAGTAACATTAGGACACTGTATACATGGATTTCCAGGAGGCATTTAATACAGTGCCCCAGAACAGATTTGAGAGGAAAATTGTAGGTCATGATATAAAAAGGACAATGGCAATGTGGATACAAAATTGGATATTTTTTGTGCTGGAGAAAGGTTTTTAGTCGAGTTCTCCAAGCATCAGCATGGAACCCTTGCTTCTCCTGATACAGACAATCCCTAGGTTGTGAATGGGCTCCATTTTGGAGTCCATTTGCAAGTCAACTTGTATGCAGATTGGAACACCAGATGATAAAATGCAGTTCTAGGCAGATACTGTACTTTTCTTCATAGGTCCTTCAGCAGAGAGGTAAAACTGATCAAGTTAATATTAAAAGCAAGCTCCCGGTGAAAACAGTTTCTATTTGTGCTCATATTTTTCACGCTTCTTGCTTCAAGTTCATATGCCCAGTATTTTGGAAAGCCTTATTCTTAGCCTCACTGGTGGAGCAAAATTCTAAGCTAATTTGGCTTGGGATGCATTTGTATTAATTACATAGAATTAGTTTAAAGGTAGGTGGCTAGGTCTCAACTTTAATAGTCCATCATGTCGACTGAACTGTGGTGTTTAACAGAGAGAAAAAAAAGTCACTGATATCAGCTCCTTCAGCCAATTATCAGCCAATTTAATAGTTTGAAGTATCCACACTTTTTCCAGTCTAAAAATATAAGAAAGAAAACTTGTACTGTTATTTCAATTAACCTATGTTATACCCTGGTGACTCCAGCATCATACGCAATGACACCGCATCCATTAACAAAAGGTTCTGAAGCATCCCTCTGCCATTATATAGCATTTATACAAGGGAATCAGACATCAAAGCTAATGAAGCCTAACAAAACAAGAGATCCTAAATTGCACACAACTGAATTTTCAAGCTCGATTACAGGGGAAAGTGCTGATTCCCCATAAGTAGACAAGAGAAAATACACAATAATGGACATCAGCTTCTGTCCTTTCCTCTACTAATCTACAGAACAAGCTTATGCATCTGTTTGCTACATATTTGGATTTTTTAAAAAAATCTGTGAATAACTGATTTTTGAGCATTAACTGTGCAAAAGCAACTGTCCAGTGGAGATGTATGTATTGTAGGTGGTGATGGGCTTTGGGGAAAACAGGAGGTGAGATACACAGTGCAAAGATCCTAGACTTATAGCCACAGTATTTGTATGGCAGAATATAGGCTTAAAAAGTGGACAGATAGCCCATTGGTTCTGCTCAACCATTTGACACATTCATGGCTGATTAAACAGCTGAATGTCATTTACCAACTCTAGCCCCATAACAAAAACAAGGTGCTGGAGAAACTCCGCAGCTCTGGCAGCATCTGCACAGAGAAAAACTTAACAAAACTGACTTTTCATCAGAAATGAAAACAGCTGGGAAAAGGCAGTTTTTATGCTGATGATGGGGTAGTCGGAGGGGAATGAAGAGATTACATGGAGGCATTACTGAAGACAAGGTGGGGGAATGCTGGGTAGGGGGTTGGAGAGGGAGAGAGAGAGAGAGAGAGAGAGAGAGAGAGAGAGAGAGAGAGAGAGAGAGAGAGAGAGAGAGAGAGAGAGAGAGAGAGAGAGAGAGAGAGAGAGAGAGAGAGAGAGAGAGAGACACACACAGACATACACAGACACAGAAAGAGGCAAGACAAACAAAGAGATTGGTCGTGATAAGACCAGAGCTAAGACAAGCTAGGAAGGGACATGAGAAGTTGTTGGCGGATAGCATCAGGGAAACGCTCAAGCTTTCGACAGATATATAAGGGATAAAAGAACGATGAGAGTAGGATTAGGGCCAATCAAGGACAGTAGTGTGAAATTGTGAGTGGAATCAGAGGAGATAGGGAAGTGCTAAATGAATATTTTTCATCACTATTCACACAATGTTTTTGAGGAGAATACTGAGAAACAGGCTACTAGACTAGATGGGATTATGGTTCACAAGGATGAGGTGTTAGAAATTCTGAAAAGTGTGAAAATAGATAAGTCCTCTGGGTCAGATGGGATTTATCCTAGGATTCTCTGGGAAGCCAGAGAGGAGAATACTGAGCCTTTGGCTTTGATCTTAAAGTCATCATTGTCTACAGGAATAGTACCAGAAGACTGGAGGATAGCAAATGTTGTTCCCTTGTTCAAGAAGGGGAGTAGAGACAACTCTGGTAGTTATAGATCAGTGAGCCTTTTTTCGGTTGTGGGTAAACTTTTGGAAAAGATTCTAAGAGATAGGATTTCTAATCGTCTCGATAGGAATAAGTTGAGATAGTCAACACGGTTTCATGAAGGGTAGGTCGTGCCTCACAAACCTTAGAGTTCTTTGAGAAGGTGACCAAACAGATGAATGAGAGTAAAGTAGTGGCATATATGGATTTCCGTAAGGCGTTTGATAAGGTTCCCCATGGTAGGCAACTGCACAAAATATGGAGGCATGGGATTGACAGTGATTTAGCAGTTTGGATCAGAAATTGGCTAGCTGAAAGAAGACAGAGGGTGGTGGTTGATAAACGTTTATCCTGGTGTTCATTTGCTAGTGGTGTACCGCAAAGACCTGTTTTGTGACCACTGTTGTTTGTCATTTTTATAAACGACCTGGATGAAAGCACAGAAAGATGGGTTAGTAAATTTGTGGATGACACTAAGGTCGGTGGAGTTGTGAATAGTGCTGAAGGATGTTGCAGGTTACAAAGAGACATAGATAAGCTGCAGAGCTGGGCTGAGAGGTGGCAAATGGAGTTTAACGTGGAAAAGTGAGAGGTGATTCACTTTGGAAGGAGTAACAAGAATGCAGAGTACTGGGCAAATGGTAAGATTCTTGGTAGTATAGATGAGCAGAGAGATCTCTGTGTCCATGTACATAGATCCCTCAAAATTGCCATTCAGATTGATAGGGTTGTTAAGATGGCATACGGTGTGCGAGCTTTTATTGGTAAAGGCATCGAGTTTTCGAACCATGTGGTCATGCTGCAGCTGTACAAAACTCTGGTGCAGCTGCACGCGGAATACTGCTTACAGTTCTGGTCACCACATTATAGGGAAGCTATGGAAGTTTTGGAAAGGGTTCAGAGGAGGTTTACAAGGATGTTGCCTGGTATGGAGGGAAGGTCTTATGAGGAAAAGTTCAGGGAGTTGAGGCTGTTTTCGTTAGAAAAGAAGGTTGAGACGTGACTTAATTGAGTCATATCGGATCATCCGATGATTAGATAGGGTGGACAGTGACAGTCTTTTTCCTAGAATGGTGATGGATAGCACAAGTGTGCATAGATTCAAATTGAGGAGTGATAGACATAGGACAGATGTCAGAGGTAGTTTTTGTTTTACTCAGAGTAGTAAGGACATGAATGCACTGCTGCAACTGTTGTAGACTTGCCAACTTCACGGGCATTTAAATGGTCATCAGATAGGCATATGGTTGAGAATGGAACAGTGTAGATTAGATGGGCTTCAGACTGGTTTCACAGGGCTGCGCAACATCGAGGGCCGATACTGATCTTTGCAGATCCCACTAATCAGAACTTGCACATGTGAGAACGGCCCATTTAATTCTGTTTCTGCCTGTTAGCCAATCCATAATCCATGCCATTTCCTTTGATGCATGTACTTTGATTTCGCTAATTGTCCTCCTGTGAAAGACCTTAGCGAAAGCCTTCTAAAATCTAAGTACAGATAGACAACCCTTTATCCGAAATCCAAAAAGCTCCCAAGTCCGAAGGTTTTTTGATGAAGTTTTTTTCTCATTAACAAGGTTGTTTGGTGTGCAAACAGTTAAACCAAGTTGACACCCACTCGATGCGTGTGTGTGTGTATGTTTGTGTGTGGGTATGTATGTGTGGGGGGTGGGGGGGGGGGGGGTGTGGCCCAGCACTGGCAGGCCTCAATTCTGTCTCAAGGCCCGTTTACTCATAGTCTGCTCCTCCAATAAGATTTTTTTTTAAAATTTCACCATCAAATTGTCACTTAATCTGAAATTCAAAAAATTCTGAATTCCAAAAACCAGATGGTCCTGAGAATTTCGGATAAAGGATTGTGCACCATTATACTACATCCATCGACTTCTCTTCATCAACTATGTTAGTAACATCCTCAAAAAAAACTCCACAACCTTGTAAATTATGAATTTCCATTTGCAAATCCACACTTCTATCCAATTAGATTATTACCATCCAAGTGTCCATTCATTCTTGATGAGAGTTTCTAACATTTTCTCCATGAATGATGTATAGCTCAGAGGTCTATAGTTCCATGTTTTCCCTCTTGCTCCTTTTTTAAATCGAGGGGCATTTTACAGTTTTCAATCTGCAGGAATCTTTCCAGAATCTATGGAATCTTGGAGTAATCACCAATTATTGATTATTTCTAAAAACTTATCCCCCGTAACTTTAGTGCTCAGTTGTTGTACCCAATCTACATGCAGATTGAATTTAGCCATGATTACTGTACTTGATTTATATCAAGCCTCATGCTATCACTATTACTTGGTGGACTAAAAATAACTCCTACCAATACCTGGCACACATTCTTGCATCTTAGTTCCACTCAGCCAAGACGCTTCAGGCAGGGTTTAACAATGGCAGATTGGACCAAAACCCAAAATTCCAGCTCTTGCGGTTTTCATTATTGTGGGATAATGGTGTGGATCAGGAGTCAGCATGCTGCTGTCTTGGTGTTAGCAGCATCACTGTGGTAGTGAACATTTCAAAACTTCTACAATTTCTATGGTGTGTGAACTTTGGTAGGCCGTAAAAATTATTTTCATTCTGAGAACCATTACCTTTAATCTGGAGTTGGGACCCACTGGATAGGCCTTGACAAAAAATATTGCATACTTCCCACTTTATTAGGAAGTTTTGTTGCATAAGATGTTTCTTCACTTTCTGTAAAATTGTGGTAGAACATTTGGTATGTGACTGTTAAATAATATTGTTCCCAGGATTTTATGTTTTGACAACTGGCAAGCTGGCAAGGTAGACAGCAACATTACAAAGGTGGAAAATTCTTCAAATGCATAATAGTATATTATCCACTAGACAAAGTGCTAGTCTGCATTGTACTATATTCAAAGACTAGCCCAATTTAAAACCTTGATTGAATTATGTGAAACCCACTGATTTCATTTTCTTCTTTGAAGTTCAGATCATTAATCTATTTGGCAATACAATGCTCTGACAGTTGGCTGAACTTCTGGATATATTCAAAATTTCTAATGGATTCTACACAGGAGGGTCTATTGACACAGTTACTCAATGGAATACCATTATAAATACTTGGCTGCTTTTCAAATCATTAATGACTCTGTTCAGCAGGGGTTGTTTAGACAACTGTGAAGAATTATGCTAGTTTGCTTAATTTGACAGATTTGAGGTTTGTTAAAGAGGATTTTTTTAAAACTGGCTTTTCAAGTATTTTCATTTATTTTGACATTTTTAGGGGCTGTCAAGATTTAAGAGTTATGTTTATAGTAGATAGTGGGAGGGTAGGTGAGTTGATTGAGGGGTGTGAAGGGGAAAGGTGAACGGAGAAGTATTGTAGTTTATGAGAGCAAGTGTGAGAGAGAGTGAGAGTGTGCGTGTATGAGAGAGAGAGTGAGTGAGAGAAATAAATAAATTGAAGGATAGAGGGAAAAAAAGTCTGTGTGTGTGTGTGTGTGTGTGTGTGTGTGTGTGTGTGTGTGTGAGAGAGAGAGAGTGATGAGGAGGCCTGACATTTACATCCAGAAATGGGTCAGAATCACAGCTACCAAAAGGTAGACCACTAAAACATGGTGACAAACACAGAATCTTAGATTCAAACACCCATAAATAACTGCCTTTGTACATGCGAAGTGGTAAAGATATAAGCCTTTCAACACAGCCAGATTTGTTTCCTGTGATAATGATCAGTAATTGGTCCAAGATATATTTGGCCCCTCAATCTCATCATTATCTCATAATATAGCAAATTAAATCTGCCAAGTGAACGCCCAAGCTCACCACCTTCAGTAAATACAGACTAAGTGGTGCAGATTACAGAAGAAACAACCAAAACCACAAAAATGAGGGACAACTCAAGGAAACAGCTGATATGCAGAAAAACTAGCAAAGCAAATAAAATTAAACAATCAAGTTATAGAGGTTTATAGGATAGAAAAGGCCCTTCAGCGTGTTGTGTCTGCGCCAGTCAAAAACAACCACCTAACTATCCTTATCCCATTTTCCAGCACTCGGCCCGTAGCCTTAAATACCATGGCAAGGGTTTTTGCCTCTACCATGCTGACAGGCAATGAGTTCCAAACAGCTGGATGAAGAAATGTTTCCTCACATTTCCTCTAAACCTTCCGCCCTTTACCTTAAATATATAATTCCTGGCCATTGATCCCTCCATCAATGGGAATTGTTTCTTCCTGTTTACTGTATCTATGCCCCTCATAGTTTTATACATCTCAATCAAGACCCCTTTCAAACTCCTCTGCTTCAATGAAAGTAACAACAGTCTATCCAGTCTCTCTTCCTAACTGAAACTCCCTAGCATAGGCAACATCTTGGAGAATCTCCTCTGCACTCGCTCACTCCTATAATGTGAATTCCAGAACTGCACACAATACTCTAGACCTGGCCGAACCAACATTTTATAAAGTTACATTACAACCTCCATCTTTATTTATCTTTTTTCTTTAAGAGACATGCTCCAGCAAGGAATCTAAAACAATATTTTTTTTACACACTGAACATGCACTCTGCAGTCACAGCCTCACCTAAACTCTGAGATATATGATTAAATTTATATCACAGGTTGGATTGGTGTCAGAGTCAGGAGAAATCCCACCTCTGTGAACATGACCATTATTTTCAATCTGAAGGACTGTGGGAGGGGGGCAGCCAACAAGGGAAGTTAATAAGAAGCTGCCTAGGCAGAAAATAAAGTCCAAAATAGCAATTATAACAGAAAACAATCCTCCTGCTTTCATCCCATTGCTCTCCATGACCAATCCTTGCCTCCCTGTACCTCTGAGCCATCCAATTGTCCCTCAATGCATCAACATGCACCCCAATATGAAAATGATGGCTTAGTAAATCAATCATGAAGTTCAAATCCTACAATTATTTTAAATAACCATGCACGCTCAAATACACTTAAACTGCACTCTTTTGGATAACTTATATACAGTTTTACTGGCCCTAATAGGGTTCTGCATGCTTGAACCTTTTCACAATCCCAAAGGATACCTTATCACTTCTAAAGAGTACTTCCCCTCCCACAAAAATGCCCCGGAACCAAATACAAAATATTCTTGCAGTACTCAGCCTCATACTCTGCTTATGCTCCACCCTTGTAACCTATTATCCTATGCCCAAATGCAATGGTCCCCTCCTCCTATGCTGAGTTAGTGCCTGCCCCACTCACCATCACGTCCTTGATCACCTACCATGCAAACTTATTGAGTATCCAGCTGGGCCAGTATTTACTGCCCATCATTAATTCTTAAAAGACACTGCTAACTATCCGACTTCCTGAACTGCTGTAGTCTTTAGGATGAATGGACAGCCAGTGTGTTGTTAGGGAAGGAGCTCCAGGGTTTTGACCCAATAATAGCGAAGGAAATGCAATATAATTCCAAATCAGGATCTTGGAAGGGAACACAGATGATGGTGTGTCCAAGCATCTGCTGCTCTTGCACTTTAAGGTGGTGGAGGTCAAGGATTTAGAAGGTGCTGTACAGGTAGTCTTGCAGAATCTCTGTGGCACATCTTGCAGATGGTACTCAGTGCTG
This sequence comes from Chiloscyllium punctatum, assembly GCF_047496795.1. Taxonomy (NCBI): domain Eukaryota; kingdom Metazoa; phylum Chordata; class Chondrichthyes; order Orectolobiformes; family Hemiscylliidae; genus Chiloscyllium; species Chiloscyllium punctatum. Next base: position 33,807,640 of record NC_092743.1, read on the forward strand.
CCACTGTACTTAAATGTTTAAGGTATAAGATGGGTGGTGTTGGGGATGGTGGGGGTAAGAGGTGGAGAGGAGCACTTGTTGACAAGTCTTGTTAAGTTGAACAGCTCCAAGGACAATTTCAGCAGTCATCTCCACTGTTAATTGACCTAAAGGGCACATGACCCAACCCTGCCCTTCTACACTCACCCCCCACTTAAAGGAGCCCTTTCCTTACCTGCAAAGGAAAATGGAGGCCTATGCTCTATCATAAAGGATCCCTGAATCACTACCCGAAAGGTGTTCTGTGACCATATTCACAGTTGCACCTTAGTTCTCCAAAGGATTATTCTAGCTATCTAAAGAAGTGCACTGAGAACATATTTGCTCTAAATTGGTCTAATTCCCATATTTGCATTCCAGACACCAGGGCCTCTGAAATCCAGTTTCAGTGGAGGCAATTAGTCATTCAAATGGTCAAGAGTCCTCCAGGAACTGACAATGCATGAACCACAGCCTACACTCAATCCACCTCCCCTCTTTTCCAAAATAAAATTAAGAGATGCCAAGATCAGGGTTAGGACTTGCAACTCCCAATGAATTTCCAGTATTTTGTCTGGTGGAGCCATTCTTCATCCTGGTGACATCACAGCATTTGTGAACTAGCTATGCCAATGTGGTACTCAATCTTTGTTTCACAAATATTGCATAAGCAATGCCAAGTCTTGAAAAATTGACCCTCAACACTCCTAACAAAGAACATGCTCTGTGCAAACACAGCGAATGCTGAAGAAACCCAGCAGGTCTGCCACATATGTGGAATGAAATAGAGTTAACATTTCGAGACTGGTATAACTCTTCGTTTTACTAAGTGCTCTGTGCACATATGCATGAACACGGCCCTTGCTATTAAAAAAGAAATATTGATATTTAAAAAAAAGGAAGCAGCCAATTGCTGCTCCCTCCAGATTTAAAATGAGATAAGATTAGTTAAAATTAACCTGCAGATACCTAGCAAACCAGGTTTCACACAGAACTGGACTTATCCTTTATGCAGAGTCAATCAAGTGATCAGCGTCTACTGCCTTGTGGAAACCTCACTTGAAATTCAGTTCGACCCGAAAACACCAACTTTATTCTGTTAAGATTATCCCACTGACAACAAATATCTCCTATCTCTAGCTTTCCCTCAGTGAGATGTGATCCTGCTATAAATTTCTATTAATGGTGCTTTATATTGTAATTGTAGTTAGGAGCTCAAAGGTAGTACATTCTTGGATTGGGAATAAGGAGGAAAAAGAAGATGCAGATGGCTGACCTGTACACGGCTCAGGGAGTTAATATCTAATTTTATTTGTTACTATGCAGCCTTTGCAACAATAATGCGTACCAATTCAAAAGGTAGTAACACTCTCCAGACAAAAAGTAAAAAAATTCTCAATATATAGACTTGCAAGTTTCCAAATAATGGAGACATGGATTAATCTATTTGAACTACTTGCGTGAACAAATTGGTTTAATCATTACCTGTTTGATTTTCCCAGGCTTTTTTGCTGCATATTTAGCAATTGTAAAAAATGAGCTTGGCCGAGTTATCGGCGTTTTGTTGCTTCTGCCTGAGAGTGTGATGAATGGCCCTAACTCCACCAGTCCTTGTAATAATACAGGTTAACGGAGAGCAGTGGGACTGGGAACACTGTTTCTGCTTCCTAGAGGCTTCCTGCTCCCATAAGTAATAAATCAAACATGCTGGTCTTATAGTTTGCAAATAACACTCGAGCATGTTTTGACCTGTGGCTGGCTACAGCACTTAAATAATCAGTACTTCCTGTCTTCAGGCAGCTAGTAAAGTGCTTGAAAGGTGCACATTTGTATGATGATCTCAATCATCGCTCTCAAACTTTTTCCTCTCTCATGGTACTGTAAAATTGTAAGGATAAAAGAGAAATGGACAACACATGTTTGAAAATAAAGAATAGAGTCTTGCATATTTAAGTGCACTTTCTTTTGACATTTCACGTAAACACTAATAAGAAGCTAATTGATCAATTATGTCCAGTTTCCTAGGTCCGACTATCTTCAATTATTTTATCAATGATCTTGGTTCCATTATCGAGATAAGAAGGGACTGCACATTGATAATTATACTTTCAATTATATTCACAATTTTCCAGATAATTAAGTTGCCCATGCTCATTTGCAGCAAGATCCAGATGGCATTCAACTCTAGGCTGACCAGTGCCAGGGAATGACCATCTCAGGTACTGACCAAAACTGGAAAAACCAAATAAATATCATTTAGCCTGTCAGAATGTATTTCAGCAAGCGGCTCAACTTTGGACTCCCTAAGCTTCTTTACCATTCACATTGCACAGGTCAGAAGCACTGTGCAATAGTCTCAATTTGGCTACAGTTACAATAACTTTATCATTTGGCTCATTTATTACCTACCCCTGTAGAGATGCACCCTAATCCACAGTATAAACACATATTTTTATATTGTACATAGCAACACTGTCTATATTTAACAGGTTACCATTGTTTGCAAAGTGCTTTGGGGCATTCTACATTAATGCCAGTTCTTTAAAAGTCTGAAGAATTGCAACTGTGTTTGATGTACCTAAGCACTCATTTTTTAAAAAAGCTATTTCACACTTCAGTCACAGTGATCACTGCGAACGGATTCAGAAGTAAACATGGCGACTATTTCAAGAATGAGAAGGAAGAAAAGCAAATCATTTAAACAAAATGAGAGACGGTGCCTTCAAGACTAGTCAAGATGCCAATCAATTACAGTTTTAATTTATATACAATGCATAACTTATCAATGAAATCGTAAGTTATGTTGCACATCTGTGAATCAAGATATTCTGGGATTTTTCACTTAATTCCTCTGATTGGGACAATTTGATTAACTAAGTTTAAATACTGAACAATGGAGACTAACATTATAAAGAATAACAACAACAGTACAATGGCCTTTAGCACTCATGGCTTGGGGGTGAGAATTTCTCACTTCTAATCAATATTCGCAAAATCTTGGTGAATGATATGTGTAATTGAGAGAGATAGGGTAATAAGTGAGAAGAAGTGTACGTGAGATAATATGTTATCAAGAGTGTGGAAAGAGAATGGGACTGAAAGTACAAAAGTACAGGTGCAAGATAGAATAATCATGAAAGAGAGCTTGAGAGAGACAGGATGTGCAATAAAGATTTCATAGGCAGATAGGGGAAACCCTAAATGAGTTTTTTGCTTCACCTTTCACTAAGGAAATGGACTTGTTGTGAATGAGAACTTTGAGGAGCTGGGAAACAGGCTTGAACAGATCAAGTTTGATGAAGTTGATGTGATGGAAATTTTGGAAAACATTAAGCCTTATAAGTCCCCAGGCTCAGGCCAGATTTATCTTAGGTTGCTCTGGGCAACGAGAAAGGAGTTTACTAAGCCACTGGTGAAGATCTTTGCTTCCTCACTCTCCACGGGAGTCGTACTGGAGGATTGGAGGGAGGCGAACGTTGTTCCTCTTTTCAAAAAGAGGAATAGGGAAATCCCTGGCAATTACAGACCAGTCGGTCTTACGTCTGTGGTCAGCAATGTTTTGGAAAGAATTCTGAGGGATAGGATTTATCAATATTTGGAAAAGTGTAGTGTGATTAAAGGCAGTCAGCATGGCTTTGAGAGGGGGAAGGTCGTGCCTAACAAATCTTATTGAGTTCTTTGAGGAGGTGCCAAGAAAGATCGACGTAGGTTGAGCAGTGGATGTGGTGTATAGGGACGTCAGCAAGGCATTTGATAAGGTTCCCCATGGTAGGGTCATTCATAAAGTCAGGAGGTATGGGATACAGGGAGATTTGGCTATCGGGATTCAGAATTGGTTAGCTGATAAAGGGCAGAGAGTGGTTGTAGGTGGAAAGTTCTTGGGCCTCTGCTCTTTGTAGTTTTTATAAATGACTTGGATGAGGACATTGAGGGGTGCATTACTAAATTTGCCGATGACACGAAGGTTGGAGGTGCTGTTGATAGTATCGAGGGCTATTCCAGGCTGCAGTGCAACATAGACAGGATGCAGAGCTGGGCTGAGAAATGACAGATGGAGTTCAACCTGGATAAATGTGAAGTGATGCATTTTGGAAGGTCGAATTTGAATGCTGAATATAGGATTAAAGACAGGATTCTTGGCAGCGTGGAGGAACAGAAGGATCTTTGTGTTCAAGTGCATAGATCCCTCAAATTTGCCAACCAAGTGGGTAGGGTTGTTAAGAAAACATGTTATTTTGGCTTTCATTAACAGGGGTATCGAGTTTATGAGCCACGAGGTTTTGCTGCAGCTCTACAAGTCCCTTATGAGAGCACACTTGGAATAGTGTGTCCAGTTCTGGTCGCCCTACTATATGATAGATTTGGAAACTTTGGACAGGGTGCAAAGAAGGTTTACCAGGATGCTGCCTGGACTGGAGGGCATGTCTTACGAAGAGAAGTTGACTAAGCTTGGACTTTTCTCTCTGGAGAGGAGGAGAGGTGACCTGATCGAGGTATACAAGGTAATGAGAAGCATGGATAGAGTCAATAGCCAGAGACTTTTCCCTGGGCAGGATTGACTGGCAGGAGGGGTCATAGTTTTAAGGTATTAGGAGGAAGGTATAGAGGAGACGTCAGAGGTAGGTTCTTTACGCAGAGAGTTGTGAATGCATGGAATGCGTTGCCAGTGGTGATAGTGGAAGCAGAGACATTAGGGACATTTAAGTGACTGCTGGACATGCACATGTCCAGCAGTGAATTGAGGGGTGCATAAGTTAGGTTATTTTATTTTACATTAGGATTAATCCTTGGCACAACATAGTGGGCCAAAGAGCCTTCTCAGTGCTGTATATTTCTATGTTCTATTATCAGAGTGTGCAAATTGGTTGTTACATTTCTTTCATTAGAACAGTTACAATCCTGGGAAAAAAAAAGGAACACTATATTGGCTATAAAATGCTTGAAAATACTGTGATCATGTAAGGTACCAGAAAAAACAAGCCCTAAGTACAACCATACAAATTAGAAACAGAAGTAAGCCACTCAACTGTTTGAGCTCACTCCGCTATTAAATAAGACCATGGCAGATCTGATGATTCCATATTCCCACTTACTCTGGATAACTTTTCACTTCTTTGCTCATCAAGAATCTATCAACGCACCTCTGCGTAAGACATTCAAAGTTTCTGCTTCCACTGCCTGTCAAGACTCACCACCTCCTTGGAGGGAAGAAATTCTCTCTCACTCTGTCTTAAATGAGTGATCCCTTACTTTTAAACAGTAATCCTAGTTCAATTTCTTTTGCCTACTAGAGAGAAAATAGTTTTCAAACACATTGACCCTGTCAAGACCCCTCAAGAACTCCTATGTTTCAGTGAAAGTTACCCTCTAAGATCTAACTGTTTCAAACCTAGCCTGTTCAACCTTTCCTCCTTTAGACTACCTGGCCATCCGAAGTATTATTCTAGGATATCTTCTCTGTACTGCATCCATTGCATTTACATTCTTTCTTAAATAAGGAGACTAATATTATAGCAATGCTCCAGATGTGGTCTCACCAATGCCTTGTATAGCTGAAGCATAAACTCCCTACATTTAAATTCAATTCTCCTTGAAACAGACAATGACATTCTATTAACCTCTGTACCTGAATTTTAAACTTTTGTGCATCATACATTAGGACATGCCCTTGCATTTCAGAGCTCTTCAATCTCTCACCATTGAGATTAAATGTTTATTTTTCCTTCCTCTTGTGAAGAAAGGACAATTTCATATTTGCCCACTCATATAACTTACCTTTATCCCTTTGTAGGCTCCTTATGTCCTTCCTCTTCACAACTTACTCTCCTACCTGTTTTTGTGCCATCTGCAAATTTAACAATCATACCTTTGATCTCTTCATTCAAATCATTTATATAGATCATAAATGGATGAGGCCCCTGCATTTAACCCTTTGGTACACTCATTATATCATGCCAACCAGAAACTGACCCATTATACCGACTCTCCATTTCCTGTTAGCTAGACAATCTTCTATCCATACCAATGTTTACTTCCACATTATCACCTTTTATTTCCCACAATAACCTTTATGTTGTACCTTATCAAATGCTTTCTGGAAATCCAAGGAAAATTCATCCATCAGTTTGCCTTCATCTAAAGGGTATGCTATTCTTTAACAAACTCCAATAGATTGGTTAAACATTAATCCCTTGCACAAAACCATGTTGACATTGCATCATTACTTTGAACTTAGCTAAGTGTCTTCCAATAATATTTTTAGGAATAATTTTTAACATGTTAACTATAACAATGTTAAGCTAACTGGCCTGCAGTTTCCAGTTTACTGTCTCAACTCCTTTTTGAAGTAAAAGAGTTGCATTTGCTATTTTCCATTCTAATTGAATCTCCTCCAATCTAGTGAATTTTGGAAAATAAAGACCAAAGCATCAACTATTTCACTACCTATGTTTTTTTTTAAGACCCCAGGAAGTCCATCAGGACCTAGGCCCTCATCTGCACATAACTCCAACAATCTACTCAGAATCACTTCCCTACTGACTGTAACTTGTTCAAGTTCCTTCCCCCTTCTATTTCAACATTGCAGGCATTTTGGAGATGTTACTAGCGCCTTTTACAATGAAGAGTTATGCAACCTCATTTCATCTGCCATCTCCTCACGTTTCATTTGCTAAACTCAGTTTTATAGATTCAACATTCAGTTTATTAACTCTCTTCATTTTTAAATATACACAAAATTAAACAATCCATGTTTTATATTTCTAGCTAGCTACCTCTCATACTATAATTTTCCCATCTTTTAGTCAATCTTTGCAGCTTTTCATATTCTAGCCATTCTATTGTTCTGCCACCCAAATTTGGGTATTTATGACTTTGCCTTAAGTAATGATACTATCTTTAACTAATTTAGTTAATGAGTGCTCGCCCTTGGAATTTTTTACTTTCATTGGCTGATCCAATTCTGTATATTCTGAAATATCCCCTTAAATGTCTGCCATTATATTATTTATTGATCAATCCCTCAAATCCAATTTGCTAGTTTAGTTAGCTTTCCCTTCATGTGCTCATAATTGCCCTTATGTACTAGTCTTGGATTCCCTCCTCTCTTTCACAAATCAGGGGTGCCTTCATTATGAGGTCATTATTAAATCCATCTTGTTGCATAATATTAGGTCTAGAATCTCTAGCCAGTTTCAGAATGTGTTCTTTGAAGAAGCTATCCAGAAAACTTTCTGTGAACTCCATGTAAATTGTTGTCCTTTGTATCTCAATGGCTGCTGGCAGACTAATGGGCAAAAGTGAGGACTGCAGATGCTGGAACCCAGAGTCTAGATTAGAGTGGTGCTGGAAAAGCACTGCAGGTCAGGCAGCATCCGAGGAGCAGGAAAATCAACGTTTCGGGCAAAAGCCCTTCATCGGGAATGGAGGCATGGAGCCTCCAGGGTGGAGAGATAAATGGGAGGAGGTGGGGCTGGGGAGAAGGTTGCAAAAAGGACAATAGATGAATGGGGGTGGGGATGGAGTTGATAAGTTAGAGAGGAGGGTGGGGGAAGGTAGCAAAGAGCATAATGGGTGGATGGAGGTGGTGATGAAGATGATAGGTCAGAGGGGAGGGTGGAGCGGATAAGAGGGAAGGTTGGCAGGTAGGACAGGTCATGAGGACGGTGCTGAGTTGGAATTTAGGAACTGGGGGAGGGGAAATGAGAAAACTGGTGAAGTCTACATTGATGCCCTGGGGTTGAAGTGTTCTGAGGCGGAAGATAAGGTGTTCTTCCTCCAGGCGTCTGGTGGTAAGGGAGTGGCGGTGGAGGCGGCCCGGGACCTGCATGTCCTCGGCAGAGTGGGAGGGGGAATTGCAATGTTAGGCCATGGGATAGTGGGGTTGATTGGTGCGGATGTCCCGAAGATGTTCCCTAAAGCACTCCGCGAGGAGGCGCCTGGTCTCCCCAGTGTACAGGAGACCACATCGAGAGTGATGGATACAATAAATGACATTGGTGGATGTGCAGGTAAAACTCCTGCTGGCAGACTAATATTCAAATGAATTAGGGGAAGGACATCCGGGCTATGCTTTGTCTATTCTCACACATTGTACACATCCATTATGCAACAATCACAAGGAGAATCCCTGGTCAAGTTTCCTCCCCCCGGTTCAAGGATGTTGATGTCAATCACACAATTATAATTGCCACAGGGATGTTTAACTAAAATAGAACAGATTATGTTATTCTTGGTATGATACATTAATAATGCATGAAGAATTCAATCTCAACGAACTGACAAGCATTTAATTTAATTTTTCTTTTTTTTTGATAAAGTTCCTACCTTATCTTTTGAAACTTTGTGCGAAAAAGGACACGTCCCATCAGTTTTTTTGCATGTTCCACGTAGGAATCTGCCAAAAATGAAATGGAGCATACAAATTGTCATGGGGCACAATCATGAATGCTTGCAACTGTTCCAAAGAATTACTATTTGACCGCATAGTAGTCACTTTGCATAATGAATACATACCACTGAAACAAGGTAAAGTTACAGGAAAAATGGAAAGCTTTAGTATTGAGGTGCATAATTGGAGTGTTACCCAAAATTCCCTTTGCATCTTGGTAAGTCTGACATCTGATATGAATATAGTTCTGCAAAAGAATGGGGTTCCTCGTTTGCACACAATTGCTCATGTCTCAGTCTTTTTTGTAATTTTCAAGTAATTTCCCTGCTTGATCAGCATAATAAATTTCACCAGTTAATAGACACCAAATTCACAGATAGAGACACACCTTGTACAAACTGCAACTTTTTCAGGGTCGTGTATGTAGGGACAATCATCCCCTCGATTACACTTTCCAAATCTGTTGTAGTACATGCAGTATTCTTTCTTCTTAGATTTCTTCTGCTTGGCCAGTCTGATTATAGCCAGGCTACGCTGCACAGCACGACTGTGAATATACAGTAATTAGTTAGATTGTACAAAAAATACAGGCCTCATCTTTCTAGTAAATGTTAATTTAACTTAACACTGGCACAAACCCTTTAAAAATAAATGGATAACTTCAAAAGCAAAATCTAATTGAGGTAATTATGCACAGCACAGTGAAGACAAGGAAGAGGATCATCAACAACTGGAGATTGTTCTAATGGCAACAATGAGGGTGCATGGACATCACACAAAGGAAGAGGCAGGAGAAGGAAGAAAACAATCAAAACCTGCAAACAGACACTTGTACACAGGTAGCAAGCATAACTCATAAGCTAAACCATCTGGTTGACTTAGGTTGCCTGGTTTCATGACTGCGAAAACAACGTACAAAGTCTAAAAAGCTTGGGAGAAGAAAACATCTTCATTAACTTCAATTGCATTTAAAACTTCAAGAACTATTTCAAACGGAAGGTTAACAGTACAACAAGCAATCATAAATGATGATCATTATTTCAAAATTGTTGAAAGGATCCGCTGGTTGATTAAACTGCATTCAAACTTCCCTAAACTAAGCCAATCCTTGTCCTTTTTTAACATTACTTTTGACAGGAAGGAAAATGAAAATATGAATAGAATTCATAATGACGTAACTAGAACAGTTGCACTATATCTCTATGTTCTCAATTGTTTTCCAAAACCTCATTCCTTGTAGAAAGTTTCAGGTCCTCAGATGGGAGCCTCACAACAGTGCATTGCCTATTTCACATGTCATGTTAAGAATTGTGGCCACTAACCTCTACTGTGGCGTTAATTGACAAGGATTCTGGGATCAAGCATTGCAATTGCTGATGCAGATTCAGAAAAATAATTCAAGATGTCATAAATCCCAAAGCAAAATATTTCTTGAGATATAGTGGCAGTGTCCCTACCTCATAGGCAGAAGTTTGGGTTCAACTCCCACCTTAGGATGTGATTGTACTTGTTACAATCCTTGACTCAGTGGATGTATTAAAAAAAACTTACAAAGAGATTAAAAATGCAATGTTGGCCTTTACCTTAAGCAGAGGAAAAAGTAAGATTTCATTCATCAGTTGTTGAGATCATAGGTCACAACTCATTGGGTGACTGCATTCAAGCTGCAGACAGCCTTGGTTTATCATACTAGGTAACTTTGTTCACTTCTGGAACTAGGATACTATCCTTAAGTAGTTCTGTTGAGATATTTGACCTCTAGTAACTGCAACAATCTTTCTCACGATTCCAACCAAAATCCCATTGACACTAGTTTTTTGAGGGCTTGGTCAAATGTGACCTTCATGTCAAGGGCAATGACTCTCGTCGATCACCCTTCCATAGCGATTGATGGTAGTCTGACTGGGCAGTAGTAGTCTGACTGAGCAGTAATTCGCTGTGTTGAATTTATCCTGACTTTTTGCCTGCAGGACACATATTGGAACAATGCACACTGGGCTATTTTGTGTGCATGTTCCGTCTGTCCGTCTGTGTGAATGCATGTGTCTGTGCACATGAGAGAGAGTGGGAAGGTTTCTAAATTGGATAGTAGCATGTACAGCTTTAAGTCTTATTTGCATTTCTATTTTATATGCATTATGAAGATACCAGATTCAGTTTCATTTTCTAGTTCAGTGGGTGGTATAGGGGTGTCTAGAAGGATGTTCAAATTAACTTAATTGAGTAATTTATAAGATGTCTTGTGGTGAATAGTTCAGTGTTTTTAAAAGTAAATAGTAGAAGACAGAAAAAAAATGGACTATGGCATATCAACAAGGTGCCTTACAACATCAACACAAAAACAGTTTCCTTTCAGGAAGACAGAACCATCAAAACGTAAATGATGGTGCAAGTTTCTTTCAGAGAGAAGCAGCTCATTCAGAGAATAAAGGATGTGCAGCAGTACAGCTTGACAGTCTCCAAAATGGGCATAGAGTCATACAGCACAGAAACAGACCCTTTGGTCCAACCAGTCCATGCCGAACATAATCCCAAGCTAAATCAGTCTCACTTGCCTGCTCCTGGCCCATATCCCTCCAAACCTTTCAGACTCATGTATCCATCCAAATGTCGGTTAAATGTTGTAATTGTACCTGCACCCAGCACTTTCTCAGAAAATTCATTCTACACGCGACCCACCCTCTGTGTAAAAAAATTGCTCTTAGCTCTTTTTAAAATCTCTCTCCTCTCACCTTAAAAATGTGCTCCCAGTCTTTAAACCCACCACCATAGGGAAAAAAAAATTATCATGTATTTATACCCCTCATTATCTTATAAACTTCTATCAGGTCACCTCTCAACCTCCCATGCACTAGTGAAATAAGTTGCAGCCTATCCAGCCGTTCTTTGAAACTCAAACCTTCCCTGCAACATCCTGGTAAATCTCTTCGGAACCATATCCAGTTTCATAATATCCTTCCTATAACTGGCCAACCAGAACTGGACAGTGTATTCCAGAAGAGGTCTCATCAATATCATGTACAACCTCAATGTAACATCCCAACTCGTATATTCAACTCAAAGGGTCTGCAATGAAGGTAGGCGTACCAAATGCCTTTATTAATGCAAACTTTAAAGAACTATGCACTTGCATCCTTGGGTCCCTCTGTTCTACAACACTACCCAAGGTCCTACCATTAATTGTATAAGCCCTACCCTTGTTTGTTGTTCCAAAATGCAACACCTTGCAATTATCCAGATTAAACTCCAACTGCCATTTTTCAGCCCATTGACTCATTGCATCAAGAACCTTCTGTAATCTTAGCAAACCTTCTTCACTGTGCACTATGCCACCAATTTTGGTGTCATCTGCAAAGTTACTAACCATACCTTCAAAATTCTCATTCAAATCATTTATATAAATGACAAACAAAAGAGAACCCAGAATCAATCCCTGTGGAACACTGCTGGTCACAGGCTTCCAGCAAAAACTAACCATCTACGATTACTCTCTTTCTATTGCTGCTAAGCCAATTATATATCCAATTGACAAGCTCATCCTAAATCCCATATGACCTAACTTGGGGAAGCTTATCAAAGGCTTTATTAAAGTTCAAATAAGCAATGTCTACTGTTCTGCCATTATCAGCCTTTCTGATAACTTTCTGAAAAATCTCAAGCAAGGTTGTGAGACATTATTTTCCCCGCACAAAACCATACTGATCAATTTTTACCTCTCTAAATGTCCATAAATCCTATCAGTTATAATCACCTCCAACAATTTCCCCACAACTAAGGTCAGATCAGGGCAAAAGAAAAAAGAAGTCCTCACTGGCTGAGAAGTTATTAAGAAATAAAGCTTCAAAAAGGAAGATTTAAGATGTTAAACAGGATGACTGGTTGTTGAGAATGTGTGCTGAAGGAACATACGTTAAGGAGTAACTGAGCTGTATAGCAGGATCTGATGAAGAGACAGCAACTAAAGAAGCTAGCACTAACTGATTGTAGAAATCTTCCAGAAAGAAACAGGAAACAGGAACAATCAAATGAACAGAGAACTTTAAAGTAAAAACATGGCAACCCTTCACTGAGGTTTGAGGATCTGTAAGCTTTGGGCGAGGTCAAAAGAGTTGAATCTTTATTTTATACTATATAAGGGCTATTGAAAGCAATGTGTTTCTTTTGTTATAAACATTGATCATCTTTTGTTAAAAGTGCCTTGCATTTTTAAAAAATAATTCTTACAAGGGATGTGGGCACTATTGGCAAGGGTGGCACATATCGCTCCATCTCCGACTGCCCTTTAATAGATTGGTTTTCTGGGCCATTTTGTAAGTAGTTAAGAGTCAACAACATTCATGTGGATCTAGAGTCATATCTCGGCCAGACTGGGTCAGGATGGTCAATATCCTTACAGACAAATTGTCTACAATGAGGAAATAGGCTATGTCCTACACATTAGATTCTAGAAACAACAACTGTTTAAAATATAGGCAGTTTTCTATAACACCCGTTTCTTAAACATGATTTGGCTATAACATGAACTGTGGACCTTAATTTTATAAAGCAAACTCCTATTCGCTGTTATGCAATTCCCATCCCTGGCACTTGGTGTAATGGTGTGCAGAGGACTGGACTCAGTGTTGGCATCACATGGTCAGTCGGCTCGCTTGCTTTCTGGTGAAGAGCTTCGTGAAAGATACAGTGCTGTAGTCAGTGATTTTAATGTTAAATTTGCTGTATTATTTCATTAAAATAATTCATGAAATTACTTAGACTATGTTACCATTTGTGTTAGGCTAACTACTACTTTTCTTTCAATTTTTATTGGTATTTTTGGTTGTTCATCCCAACCCTGTTTTTCCCATAGGCCCCATTAGTTTTATTGCATGATTTTCTATAACACAGCATCGCACAGGAATGCAACTACTGTATTATAGGAGAACTACCTGTATAGTGAATGGAAAATGTTAGCTATTGTTAAATACGCTTAACTTATTAACCAGAATACTTAATGCTCCAAATCTAGACTTACCTCACCCATCATGCATTGGCAGTATAACATGTCAAGAGTGCAATGCAGGTTTATCCTCCTCCTCCTCCTCATCCTCCTCCTCATCATCATCATCACAGCCAAAATTGTTAGCCTTCTCATCAATGATATCGAGCTATCCTTAATCATCCAATCTCTGCTGCTGACCAATCAGCAGCAGGAATCTTAATTTAACCAATGCACTACAAATACTATAGACTAAAGAATGAGCAGCCTGAACCAGCTCCACTTCCATGTTTTCTGAAATATTAAACTACTTTCGCCTGTTTCAATCAATTCTCAGGAAGCGGGATGATGCTGCTGCCCAAAATGTCAAAGTTTATCAGCTCCTGAAAGGAACTCTTTTAAGATAGTAGGTATTCTCTTTTCATAGTAAAAGTAATGGTCTTACTCAAACTGGCTTGTCAACATCTTACAAAATGTGGGCTACAAGTTACATCTGCATGTAGGTTTGCCTTTTCAGTCACTGTGATACAAGAAGCAATGCAGACAAGGTTACTCTCTCTTGGGACTGCCTTTCACACAATTGTCATTCAGGCATGATTGATTAATGTACAATCTTCACAGACAGTACATAGAGCAAGACTCAGCCTCTAAATTATACACTTCAAATTAATCTTCAAGTTGTGAAAATCTGTAAAATATAATGAGACTAATTTAATATAAATCAGATCAATAAAGAAATACTGACCTTGCAATATGCCGATGAGCTACTGCCTTGGTCAGACTGCTGGGCACGTAGATACCACTGCTATTGAAATCACCTTCTAATCTGACTGTTGAGAAGACAAAAGAAAACGTCAGACTCCTTTAGTCTATTTTTCATTTCATCATTTAAATTCTTAAATACAAAGTTGTAATTGAACTATCAATCCTTCATTGTATTGTCTTTTCCATTATTGAATATGCTGAGTAACATGCATGTAGTTCGCTTGTATTTCCTCAAATACTAAATGGTATATGTCTTAATTAGGCTGTATAAGGCTGATTATGAATTTTACACATGCTGATAATACCACCAATCCTGATCCCAAGACCAGAGTTTTCCAAACTTTATTCTCAAATCTGTTCCTTCTCTGTACAGAAAAAGGATTGTGGAAGGCATAGAGAATTCAACGGAACCTTCCTGTGGATGTAGACAAATTACACTACCAAAGTCAGATGCACATCTGCTAGTGCAGAACATATTTAGCTGATTGAATATTTTTACAATGCGGGCCAACAAGGCTGGCATTTGTTAGCACTGAAACTTTAACTTGATTGATTGGGAAGTACTATACAAAATAGAACTAAAAAATGTCATATGGAATGCATTCCTTTTAACTGATCGGAAGTGCAGAATCAGAAAAATACCAACCAGCCAGTCAACATGATAGATCCTTCCCTGGTGTTATTATGATTACTTACTTGTATATTCTACAGTTCCATCCTAGCTTCTTTTCTGTTCTTCAGATTTATGCAACTTCTTCAAAATAACATCCATAAGCAGCTTCCACATGAATTCACATATTGCCCAATCAATGTGCCATTGCCCTGCTAATGTTTTCACAACGCCAGCATTTTCTGTTTTATGATTGCCAATGTTATTTCTCTTCATTATTCTCTTCTGAGACTGATTTTTATTTATTGAGAGATGAAAATCAAGGATACAACTATCAAGGAAAACAAAACAAGAATTTGAATGCCATTTCTGTCCAAGGCTGACTGAATGAAAATAATGGCTTCCCAAACTATCACTTTAAAATCAGTTTGGTTCAGTTCCAGCATGGGAGCAACTGATTTATCTGTAATCCTGCTTTACAATTGAGTCTGTTTTATACATGCCTATTCTTTCCATTTCCAAATGCCCTGCTTGCCACATACAACTCTATATTATCATAGAGCCATAGAAGTCTACTGCACAGAAAAAGACTCTTCGGTCCCAAAGGACTAAGTTGCTCAAAAATAACCATTTAACCATTCTAATCCTATTTTCAGCACTTGGCCCATAACTTCGTATGCCTTGGCATTGCAAGTGCACATCTAAATATATGAGGAATTCTGCCTCGACCACCCTTACTGCGAATGGGTTCCAGATTCCCAGCACCTTTGGAGTGAAAAAGGTTTCTTCACATCACCCCTAAACCTCCTGCAATTTATGCTAAATCTACGTCCCTCTAGTTATTGATCGTTCCTCCAAAGGAAAAGTTTCATCCTGTCTCCCCTGTCTGTGTCTCTCCATTTTGTTTATTTGGCTCAGTTTGTCTGGTTTACAGGATAAATTGAAGTCTAGGTCTGCAGGCCCAACATAGAATATAGAAAAGTACAGCACAGAACAGGCCCTTCCGCCCACGATGTTGTGCCAAGAATTAATCCTGACGTAAAATAAAATAACCTAACCTATGCACCCCTCAATTCACTGCTGTCCATGTGCATGTCCAGCAGTCGCTTAAATGTCCCTAATGACTCTGCTTCCACCACCACCGCTGGTGGCAACACATTCCATGCATTCACAACTCTCTGCGTAAAGAACCTACCTCTGATGTCCCCTTTGTACCTGTCTCTTAATATCTTAAACTATGACCCCTCGTGCCAGTCAATCCTGCCCTGGGGAAAAGTCTCTGGTTACAGAAAACAATGACATCACAGGAAAGGTGCAAGTTCACTGTTGGTAGCAGCTACTAATTTGACTATTAATGGCTATTTTCAGATTGAAGACAAAAGGGAGAATATCTACAGGTTACAAACTAAAAGACCAATAGGAAATTTTCAAAACTTAAATTAAGATCTAAGATTTGCCCATTACTTTTTCTGCCCAGTTGCTTTCATTTCTCCCTTCTCCTCCTACCCCATCTTTTGCATATATATCAAATTGGTCCTAGCCACAAGCAGTTCTGAAGAAGGGTCACTGCACCCAAAACATGAATTCTGCTTTCTCTCCACAGATGCTGCCAGACCTACTGAATGTTTCCAGCATTTTCTGGTTTTGTTTCTTCACAGGTAGCCAGAGTGGTAAAGGCGGCATTTGGTTTGAGCAATGAAGGCAAGCCATTAAGTTGAGACATCATGTTACAATTATACAGGATGTTGGTGAGGCCACTTTGAGTACTGTGTACAGTTCTGGTCACTCTGCTATAAGAAAAATATTATTAAATTGGAGCAGGTGCAGAATGATTTACAAGGATGTTACTGGGACTGGAGAATTTGAGTTGTAAGAAGACGCTGGATAAGCTTTTTTCACAGGAGCATACAAGATAGAGGAGTGACAATATAGAGCATTAAAAAAAATCATGGGGGGTACAGAGTTGGGGAATTCAGAAGTAGAGCCCATAATTTTAAGATGAAAGGAGAAAGATTTACAGGGGACCTGAGGGGCAATTTTTTCCATATAGTGTGTGGTTTGGGTGTGGAATGAACTGCCAGAGGAAGTTTTCAATGCAAGTTCAGTTGCAACATGTAAAAGACAATTGGACAGGTACATAAAATGGAAAGGTTTAGACGGATATGGGTCAAACACAGGCAAATGGGTCTAGTTTAGTTTGGGAAACTTGGTCAGCATGGATCAAAAAGTCTGTACCCATACTGTATGACTCTATCTGCAGTTCTCTGTGGATGTTTTAAAAAAAAAGACCCTGATGGAAGTTGTGTCCAGGCCTCCTAGCAGTAATCAGATGTGGGGAAGAAAATAAATCAGGTGTTTGAAAAGGCATGTATGAAAGAGACTATTACAATGGTGTTGACTTCAATATGCAGGTTGGTAAGGAAAATGAAGTTGGTAACAGATCTCAAGAAAAGGAATTCACAGAATGTATACGAGATGGATTTTGTAAGGAAGGCAGAAACAGGAAATCATAGGCCGGTTAGCGTGACCCCAATCATTGGTATGATTTTAGAGTCCATTATTAAGGATGAGGTTACAGAATATTTGGAACTGCGTGGTAAAATACAGCTGAGTCAGCACAGCTTCATGAAGGGAAGGTCATAGAGACATACAGCTATACAGCAAGGAAACAAATCCATTGGTCCAACTCGTCCATGTCGATCAGATTAAAGTAATAGGTCTGATTAGATAGCATTTGGCCCCTATCTCGACAAACCCTTCCTATTCATATACCCATCCAGATGTCTTTTAAATTATATAATTGTACCAGCCTCCACCAATTCTGCTGGCAGGTCAATCCATACACACACCACCCTCTACATTAAAAAATTACCCCTTGGATCCCTTTTAAATCTTTCCCCTCTCGCCCTAAACCTATGCTCTCTAGTTCTGGACTCCCCCATTCTAGGGAGAAGACCTAGTCTATTTACCCTAACCATGCCCCTCGTGATTTTACAAACCTCTGTAAGGTCACCTCTCAGCCTTCGTTGCTCCAGGGAAAACAGCCCCAGTCTATTCAGCACAAATCCTCCAACCTGGCACCAATTTTTGTAAATCTTTTCTGAACCTTTTCAAGTTTCACAACATCCTTCCAATAGCAGGGAGTCCAGAATTACACATAGTATTGCATTAGTGGTCTAACCAATGTTCTATACAGCTGCAACATGCCATCC
The DNA here is from genome assembly GCF_047496795.1 of Chiloscyllium punctatum. NCBI lineage: Eukaryota > Metazoa > Chordata > Chondrichthyes > Orectolobiformes > Hemiscylliidae > Chiloscyllium > Chiloscyllium punctatum. The sequence goes on from NC_092743.1 coordinate 33,825,612, forward strand.
TAAATCCTATATTCAGTGCACTGAACAATAAAGGCAAGCATACCAAATGCCTTCTTCACTATCTTACCCATCTGTGACTCCACCTTCAAGGAACTATGAACCTGCACTCCAAGATCTCTTTGTTCAGCAACACTCCCCAGGACCTTACTATTAAGTGCATAAGTCCTGCCCTGATTTGTGTTTCCAAAATGCAGCACCTCACATTTATCTAAATTAAACTCCAATTGCCACTCCTCAGCCCATTGGCCTATCTGATCAAGATCCCATTGTACTCAGGTAACATCACTGTCCACTACACCTCCAATTTTGGTGTCATCTGCAAACTAAATAACCAAACCTCCTATGTTCAATTTCCAAAGCAGTGGATCCAGCAGCAATTGTTGTGGCACACTGCTGGTCACAGGTCTCCAGTCTGAAAAGCAACCATCCATCACAACCCTCTCTCTTCTACCTTTGAGACAGTTCTGTATCCAAATATCTCGTTCTCCCTCTATTCTACGTGATCTAACCTTGCTAACCAGTCCACCATGAGGAACTTTGCTGAATGCCTTATTGAAGTCCATATAGGTCACATCCAATGCATGTAAATACATGCATTTCAAATACATGTAAATCCTGTCCCTCAGGATTCCCTCTAACAACTTGCCCACCACCAATGTCAGGCTCACCGGTCTATAGTTCTCTGGCTTTTCCTTATCACCTTTCTTAAATAGTGATATCACATTAGTGACAAGGTGGCTTAGTGGTTAGCACTGCTGTCTCACAGCGCCAGAGACTTGGGTTTGATTCCCACCTTGGGCAACTGTCTGTGTGGAGTTTGCACATTCTCCCAGCGTCTGCGGGTGCTCTGGTTTCCTCCCACAATCCAAAGATGTGCAGGTCAGATGAATTGGTCATGATAAATTGTCCATAGTGTTAGGTGCATTAGTCAGAGGGAAATGGGTGGGTTACTGTTTGGAGGGTTGGTGTGGACTTGTTGGGCCAAATGGCCTGTTTCCACACTGCAGGGAATCTAATCTATTCACATTGTACATTAACGATCTGGAATTGTGGATATTGTTGCTAAGTTTGCAGATGACACAACGATAGATAGTGTTGTGTAAGTGGGGAAGCTGCAGAAGAACTTGGGCATGCTAGAAAGAGTGGGCAAAAATGTCAATGATGAAACATAATGTGAGAAAGTGCAATGTTATGCATTTTGGTAGGAAGAGTAGAGACGTAAACTGTTTTCTAAATGGGGCAAGTCTTCAGGAATCTAAAGCACCAAGGGACTTAAGAGTCCAAGTTCATGGTTCTCTTAAGGTTAACCTGCAGGTTCAGTTAGCAATTAGGAAGGCAAATTCAATGTTAGCAATCATTTTAAGAGGGTGAGAATACAAGAGCAGAGATTTACTGCTGAGGCTGTAATACACTCTGGTCAGACCACTCAGAACCTCCCCTCTGTTGATGCCAATTTTCTTAAGTGTATCACAGTCCCTCACAATGACTTTTATACCCACATCGCTTCCCACTTATTTATTTAGAACTCTACCTCTTCTCTAGTACATATTACACTATGATCCGTTATGAGCTCTACTCTTTCCCCCTACTTATAGAGTCATAAAAACATACAGCACGGAAATAGATCTATCAGCCCAAAACATCCATGCCAACAAGGTTTCCTAAACTGAATTCGTCTCATTTTCCTGTGTTCGGTCCATAGCCCTCTAAACCTTTCCTTTCCATGTACCTGTTCATATATCTTCTAAATGTTGTAATTGTACCTGCCTCCACCACCACCTCTGGCAGCTCGATCCATACATGCACCACCTTGTGTAAAAAAGATGCCCCTCCGGTTCCATTTCAATCTTTCCCCTTTTATCTTCAATCTATACCCTCTATCTTGGGAAGATTATTTATGTTCCTTCTGATTTTATAAATCTTTGTATGATCACCTCTCAGCCCCTTATGCTTTAGGGCGAAAAAGTCCCAGCCCATCCAGCCTCTTCTTAGAAGTCAAACTCCAGTCTTGGTAACATCCTTATAAATCGTGTTTGCACCTTTTCCAGTTTAATAACATCCTTCTTGTAGGAGGGTGGCCAGAACTGTAGACAGTAACCCAAACATGGCCTTACAGCAGGAACATTATGTCTTAACTGCTGTACAAAATGCTCTGACTGATAAAGGCAACAACAGTTCTGAAGAAGGGGGTCACCAGACCCGAAACATTAACTTTTATTTCTCTTCACTGATGCTGCCAGACATGCTGTGCTTTTCCAGCAATTCCTGTTTTTGCTGGCAAACCTCTTCTTCACCTCTTTGTCTATTTGTGATGCCACTTTCAAGAAACTATGTATCTGCATCCCTCAGTCTCTCTCTGCTTGATAACACTCCCCGGGGCCTGCTATTAACTGTCTTAGTCCTGCTCTGGTTTATCTTGCCAAAATGCAACACCTCGCATCTATCTAAATTCTATTCTATTCTATTCTATTCTATCTGCCATACCTCGGCCCAGTTGATCAAGATCGCATTGTACTTTTAGACAATCTTTTTCACTCTCCTCTATACTACCACTTTTGGCGATATTCTCAAACTTACTAACCACGTTTCAATGTTCTCATCCAAATTGTTTATATCAATGACAAACAACAGTGGACTCAGCATCTTGCGGCACACTGCTTAGTCACGAGCCTCCAGACCGAACAGCCCTCTACCACTACCCTCTGTTTCCCAATGTCAAGTTTCCTATTACCATAGTGAACCTTGTTCAAAGGCCTTGCTTAAGTCAATGTAGACAACATCTAACTCTCTGCCTTCATCCATCTTCTTGGTCACCTCTTCAAAGAACACAATGAAGTTTGTGAGACACGATTTCCCATGCACAAAGCCCTGGTGACTAGTCCTACTCAGTCCTTGCCTTTCCAACATCTTACCCACCACTGACGGCAGGTTCACTGATCTGCAGCTCCCTGGTTTTTCCTTGCAGCCTTTATTATTTAATGGCACAACATTAGCCACCTTCCAATCTTCTGGCACCTCACCTGTGCCTATCAATGATACAAATACCTCTGCTAGGGACCCTGCAATTGTCCCCTAGCTTCCCATAATGTCATGGAATACACCTGATCAGATCCCAGAGATTAGTTTACCTTTAATGTATCTGTAAAACAACTCTGGAGTTTCCTTTATTTTACTTACCATTTTTCATTCATGCCCCTTTTTAACCTCTCCTAATTTTCTTTCTAAGTTTTCCTTTACACATTATGTATTCCTTTATGGCTCCTGCTTTTCTGACCCCTCTGCATTTGCCATAAGCCTCCCTTTTCCTTTTTACCGAATCCTGTCTAGCCTTTGATTTTGAGGATTTACTGCATTTGTTCAACGTACCCATTGACTTTATGGGAACATGCAGCACTATATTCTTCCTATTTCCTTCTTGAATGTATCCTACTGCTCTGATACAGATTTATCTAAATAGTATCTGCTTCCAGTTCTTTCTAACCAAATTAGATCTGATCTTTTTACAAAATCAGCCTTCCTCCAGTTGAGAATTTTGATTTCAGACTCCTTATCTTTCTTCATAACAACCTTGGATCTAACAGAGTTATGATCGCTGTCTGCAATATGCTTCCCCACTAATAATTCAATCACTTGCCTGGTTTCATTATTGAAAATTAAATGCTGGACTGCCCCCAATTCTTGTAAGGCCTACTATGTACTGGCTTTAAAAGCTTTCCTGTATACATTTTAAGAATTCCACTCCTTCTAACCAGTTCACATCATGACTACCCCAATTAATGTTTGGAAGTTAAAATCCCTTACTATCACTACCCTATTACTTTTGCACTTTTCTAAATTTACCTAGGTATCCACTCTATTTCTTTTGAATTGTTAAGGAGTATATAGTACACTTCCAGCAATATTATTGCTCCTTTTCGATTTTTAGGTTTTATCCATAGAGCTTCATTTGAGGGACCTTCTTGGCGGTCATTCCTCCTTCCTGTTGTAATTGATTCTCTAATCAATAGAGCAACACCTCCTCCTGTTTTACCTCCTCCTCTGTCTTACCAGAAGACCCTCCATTATGGAATGTTGAGATGTAAATCCTGATGAAGGATCCTGCCTGAAACATCGACTCTCTTGCTGGATGTGGAAGCTTTGGAAGGGGTTCAGAGGAGATTTACTAGGATGTTGCCTGGTTTGGAAGGAAAATCTTATGAGGAAAGGCTGGGGGTCTTGAGGCTGTTTTCGTTAGAGAGAAAAAGGTTGAGAGGTGACTTAATTGACACATACAAGATAATCAGAGCTTTAGATAAGATGGACAGTGAGAGCCTTTTCCCTCGGATGGTGATGGCTAGCATGAGGGGTCATAGCTTTAAGTTGACTGGTGATAGATATAGGACAGATGTCAGAGGTAGTTTCTTTATTCAGAGTAGTAGAGGTGTGGAACACACTACCTGCAACAGTAGTACACTTGCCAACTTTATGGGCATTTAAATAGTCACTGGATAAACATATGGATGAAAATGGAATAGTATAGGATACATAGGCTTCAGATTGGTTCCACAGGTCGGCGCAACACTGAGGGCCGAAGGGCCTGTTCTGTGCTGTAAGGTTCTATGTTCTATGTTCCTCTGATGCTGCTTCAGTTGCTGTGTTTTTTTCAGCTCTCCATTTTATCAACTCTGACTTTCCAGCATCCGCAGTCTTAACTACCTCAGAAATGTCAATCCTGCCTCTGTCTTAACCACATTTCAATGATAACAATGACATCATGTTTTAGTTTGTGCCCTCAACTCATCTGTCTTGTTTGTCAGACTCCTTGCATTAAATTATCTCCTCACCAAACACCTTTGTGCCTTAACTTGTCTCTAATTCCTACGCTCTTTTTTGATTCAATATCTGTATCTTCCAATTGTGGCCATTCATCTCCCGTGCTAAACATTCTCTCAAGATTTTATCACCCTATCAAGTTAGTTTAATCTAAGAGTAAAGTTGTCATCATGCAAAGGCCCATAGGACTGCTCTCTCAAGAGTGCAAAGACTGGGATTTTTTTTTAAGATTCCAAAACATTAGGAAATGGAACTTAGTTCTGAAAAGTGTGAGGTACTGCATTTGGGACAACTAAAAAGAATAGGGAGCACAATATAAATCATGGGAGTACGATCCTAGGAAGTACAGGGGATCAGAGGAAGCATAGTATACATGCCCACAAAACGGGACAGGTAGATAATGTGGTTAAGAAAGCATATGGGATACTTGTTTTTATTAGTCAAAGCACTGAATACAAGAACATAGAGGTTATGATGTATCTGTATATGATATTAGACTACAGCTGGAGGACTATATTTGGTCACCACACGATAGGAAGGATGTAATTGCTCTAGAGAGGGTACACAGGAAATTCAGCAGAAATTTGAATGAGTTGGAGTGTTTCAGTTATGAAGACAGACTAGGTAGGTTAAGGTTGTTTTCTTTGGAGCAGAGAAGGCTGCGGGAGCAAATGATTGACATGTTCAAAAGTTTGAGAGACATAAAGAGAATAGATAGGAAAAGCAAAATTCACTTATTGGAGGGATTAATAAACATAGGGCGCAGGTTTAAGGTAAAGGGCAGAAGGTTTAGAGGGATTTTAAGAAAGATGTTTTTCACCCAGAGGGTAGAAGATATCTGGAACTCACTACCTGAAAGCATTATTTAGGTGAACATCTGAACAGCAAACAAGGATACAGGTAAAGTGCTGGAAATGGGTGCAAAGTAGACAGATGTTTGATGATTAGTGTGGACACAATGGGCCGAAGGGAGCTCTTTCTTTACTGTAAAACTCTACAAGTGCAAACTGCAAAAATATCATGGAAAAACCTGTTACAGGCAAACAACAAAACAAAAAGGGAGAAACCACGCTACCCTTTGTCATCTGTTCATAAGAGGTTACATTTCCCTTTCTAATAGCATTCACTCCACGTGCACTACGTGGAATAGCTCATATTTCACACAAATCACAGGGCAAAAGGACTCTGTAAGCAATAGAAATTGACTTTAATTACAAGACAACCTGTCTACATCACAAACTGAAAGAGTACAATTTAATTGCAGAATGCTTGGTTGACTAGAGATATCAATAGCATAGATCATGTCAACCTTGTTCCCCATCTGTTCACTTATGAGTAAGTGCTTATTTCAACTAATTCAGGTATATTTTATACACTCAGACATTGAGAAACTGTCACAGAAGCCAAAGAAGGCACAATGCACAGAACAAACATGATAAAGAAATTAAATGGAATATTAGGGGAAGGGGCCAACACAGGAACCTGACTAGCATGCCTCTTCATTCATTGAGAGTTTCTCCTTTTTCTCAAAACGTACATTACCTGAACAACTCAGTCAGATTAAATGGCTATTAATTTATTTGAAACAATATACCAATGAATTTTAAATATATAATACACAAGTATTTTGTTAGGATTACAGCTAAATAACTTAATTAGCTTCAAAACATACACAAGTTAGAAATTGAAAAAAGGCTGTTCACCCAACAAAAATATGCCAATGTTTGCTCACTAAACAAGCAAACAGTCAAAATCACAAGCATCCAACCTGTTTTCATATCCTTTTGCCAAACATCCTAAGTTGAACTTGACTGCTTGTATGTTTTCGGTTTCAACTATTGCATCTGAAATTATATCCTACAGCCTATACATTTGCTACCAGCTTCTAAAACTCTTATCACACCTGTCCCAATGTTTAATTATTTTAAAAGCTAGTACCATGCAATCTCCTGCAGCAGTGCTGAATCTGGTTCTGGGGAAAGAAGTTGGACAAGTATTCAATGTGGTGAGGGGTCAATCTCAAGACAGCATCGTTTTAGGGTAAGGGGCAGGAGATTCAGCGAGCATCTTTTCACTCAGCAGGTGGTGAGAATCTGAAATATGCTCCCAGGAATGGTAATGGAGGCTGGAAACCTTATAACTGTTAAAACATATCCGAATGATAACTTGAAATATCATAACATTCACCATAAAATAGTACCACAGAGTCCAGTATCGTGTCACCAAGTCATCCTCCATTAACACGTGGAGACTCCTTGCCACTGATCCAGCTCCCTCAGACAAGTTGAGTGAACCGAACCCCTGACACTTCTGTTTATTAATTTTTCCTTTTTTCTCTTTGACATTCCTGTTTTTTTAAAAATAGCCCCAAACTACCGCCTAACTGTGGTCGTGCTTTTATTTTCCCCAGCACCCATGCTGTGTGCGTGTAGGTGTGAGACATGGTGAAAGACACAAGGTGTACAAATCTTTATTCAATTTCCATCACCAAGAAGAAAGGAAACACCCAAGTGGCCAGTGACAAGCAGTGCCCTTCTCAGAGGGCAATGCTGCGTGATCAAACAGTGAAAGGGAGGGCAGGGATGAAATCAAAATAGAGTTGGAGGGGGAAATAAAACACTCTACACCTTGTGGTGCCCACCTCTCCCTGAACAGCTTAAGGGTGTTGGTGGACACTGTGTGCGCCTTCTCCAGAGACACCTGGGCTGACACTCCTGTTTATATCTGTCAGCCAGGACTCCCTGATTGGAACAGATTAACAGCCCCAGTCAGGGAGCTCATATCCTATGAGATCTACCTGGCTAACCTCATTACAATCATACACAAGGATATGGGACAAGTGCAGGAAAGTGGGATTCGCACACTTGTATTGGTTATTTTGGTGCAGACTTGATGGGTTGAAGCGCCCATCCTGCTTTATATGAATTTATGGATCAATAATCTATATTTCTTTCATTCTTCTTTCACATTTGTATTTCCTTATTCTGGACATCCTATTGAATCCACATTGTAACATTCCTAAAGTCTTAATCCCTGTCCTAAAGGATGAAGCCCAGTACTATATAAGTAGTGAGGTGTAAAGATCTTACAAAGGATCATTAGTATCTGACATTTTCTTGTATGACTTGTAATAAAATCTAAAATTTAATTCGATTTCTTTTTAAAGTGCCTGCTCTACTACAGGTGATGTATCCAATGTCTCTCTGACCCTTGAACCCCAAATCACTCTGCTCTTGTACAGTATGATTACTGCTTTTATCCCAATCTCACCAAAATTTTACAGGCCACAAATTACATCTTTGAAGTTTTAACCTTTGTTCACTTTATACCAATAACTTGTTGCAAACTTCTTTTATATTTGCAAACACATGCTAAATCCTATTTTGGCCTCCTTGGCAAATTTGAAAATTAATCTCTTTGGGTCTATATCTAAACTATGGATATGTTGAAATGGTCCTAAATCTCATCCACTACATAATTCCATACAATCTGAAAAAAAATGGGCTTAATCAGATTATTTTCCCCCCTTCTAAGCATTTTTTAAAAAATCTAATGGGATACGCCATGCTAAGTGCTTGCTTACATGCAGCAACTTCAAAATCACATAACCCTACAGTTCCCCCATCTGTGACTTCCTCACACTGTTCTGAAGTTTATCAAGAATGATCACCACTTTTGAAATCTTTTCTAACTACTTCCACTTTTCTTTCCTATTTAAAGATGCGGCAACACCATTATAACTAACTTTAAAACAATTTTATGCTCTTTGAAAAATTACTTCTTTTCACATATTTCTATTCTATAAATAGCCCCAAACTTGATGCAAATGCTGTCCAATTGATGTTAGCTCCATGATCCAAGCTAAAATTAGTTTGAGCATGCATTGTTTCCTTCTCCTCTTGCGTTTCTCTTCAATGTTAGCTGATTCTGGTAAGTTTTGATTTTTTTCCAGGCATCCCTTTTGATTAACGATTCCTGCTTAACTCTTTTGATAAACATTCTCAGTTCACTCAGAGGCCATATGTCACCATTCTGTCCCATAGCCATTGACAGGAGTCCACCTTCCTGACATCATAATTTCAGCCTTAGATTGACTGCCCTTCATCATCTTATTACAGTGCATAGTTAAAAAAGGAATCATGCTAACCAGCTGCAAAGCCCTAATCTAAAATAATTTGGCAGGACTTCACACCTTTTTTTAAACTTGCATGAATAGCTCCCACGTAGATCAAGATAGCTGGCTGTTTAAAACTCCCATATCACAGTCATAACATAGCATTGTCTCACAGTCTGAAGAAGTCAACGGACTCAAAACATGAACTCTGCTTTCTCTCTACAGATGCTGCTAGATCTGCTGAGTTATCCCAGCAATTTCTGTTTTTGTTTCTGATTTCTAGTATCTGCAGTTATTTGGTATTTCTTAATTGTCTCCGGTTTGATCTACTTTACATTTCTTACATGTACCAGCTGGTCTTTATAGCGCCTCTTTCTTACTTTGCACCTAATTCCTTCCCACAGCAAATTTTAATAAGTCATTAATTTCAGTCTGTTCATACTTTATACTTCTATTTTAATGCTGATCAACAACCTTATCTCTAAATATCCTATCTGGCCACCTCAACCAGGTTACTAGATTATAATTTATAATGGAAGCCACCATTCTCTACACACAAATGCTGCCTGAGCTACTTGACCAGATTAAAGCATACTACTTGACCAAGAGGATTGGTCATTCTATTGCATATATGTATAATGCAGGAGTCCTGAGACTATGTTATTATTTAATAACGAACTAGGAGATTTGGGTGTGGTGTGAGGTGAGGAGATATGATGTTGTGAAGTGGGAAATAGGCTTCGGAGGTGGCTCAGGGGTAAGCACTCTGGCTGTTCCTAAAATTATAGAGTGATATAGTAAAGCAGAAGGTCATTCTGCCCAGCACATAAGGCCTCTGAGAGGAAGTAGCTGCCATCTAATCATTTCCACGTCTCTACTTCCTCATAGTCCTGTAAAGTTTGTTTTGCAAGTGTTTACACAATTCTGTTTTGAAAGTACTTAACTATGAAAAGCAGTAACAAATGTGATCAAGAAGTGCAGTGCTTTTAACACTTGGTAAACAAAATCATCCATGTTAACCTATGAGGGGAATTATATCTGATGTTCTTATGCATAATTACATTAAGGATGTGAATAGACAACCAGGGTAACTTGTGACTTTCGTGACTCACCTGGCTTATCTCTCAGCTCACCATCTCTCCTATCTCACCTACCATTTCCACAATAAAGCCATATTGAGCATACAGAACCTTGACTCAGTTGCAGCACTTATTTCTGATTCAGAAGCTAGTGAGACCTTGTTCAATATCAGCCCTTTAGTCCAAAATTGAAGCTGATCTTTCAATGCATAAATGAGGAAGCACTGTCAAAGATGTTTCCCATTTCCTGAGGTTTTACAATTGGAAAGGCATCGGTCTGAAGCTATAGAAGCCTTAGTAGAATTGGTAACTCTTTGAATGTCTTGCTTGATAATCTTCCTTCAACTAACTTGTCACAAGAAGTTGAATCTACAGCTATTTCTACAGTTATTGGAACTTGACTGATGCAGCACCACTGCCATACTTACCTAGCAAGCCTCTGCAAAAGTAACTTGTGTGAAGAATTCTCAAGATATTTTCAACTGTGAGATAAGATGCTACAAAAATCCGATTCAAGACCAGACACAAGTGTCCAGTGATGGTGTCCACGCATCTTGTATATTTTAGACTCAGTAATTTTAATGGAATTTTAAAAAGAAATCAGAAATTTAATTATACAAACCTGGAGTGAGGATGGGGAGAGGTTAGTTGATCTCTTTCTCCTCATTTTATTTTAGAAACATAATGCTAGTTGCAATAATCATTTGTTAAAATCAAGTAACATCAAATTTCTTGAGGGGATCGTCTTGGTTATACCACTGTGGAACGCATGGTTGAGCTTGAAGGGGTAAATATGACACCAGGATTTAATACAAGTTATGTTGACTGCCTCAAAAACTATGGCTCTGAAACTGCTATTATGATTATTTGACAGCGTCAGGAATGGTTACTAATGCAAAAAAAAATCAATCACAACATTACAATACAGTGATTAAGGGAAACACTACACTGCTATAGTTTTTCAGGAGTGAGTATGCCTTCAGACTCCCTTGGCCATTAAACAACTTTGTTCTGAGGTCTGTTTAACTACTTTCATGTGTGTCCAACACAGTTTCTTCCTTATATCTGGTCTCATGCAACAATAATAAAGCCAAAGATATAGCTGCTACATGTCAGAAGATCGATGATCAACTTTTACAAATCCAGAAGATTTACCCTTGAAACCGTTGCAGGATGCACACTATCAGCTGGACAAAGTGATAATTGAATGAAAAGCATGTTAATCACAAAGCTTCATTCTCTTGCACGGTCTGTGCTAAATATTCCAAACTTGGAGAAAGACCATGAAAAAGAAATTTTATACAAGGTTTATCAGTGCCAATCATGATTCTTGAACCTATTATTATGAACCTCTGTTACTGTGGTTTTGTGACAGTGGGAAGTAGACCTGCCCCTGAGTTACACACCCAGTTCTTGATGGTCAAAAAGTTCATAATGCAACAAACAGGGTGATTATCAACTTGTAAATCCTTGGAACATGTGCCAAAAGCAGGCAGTAAGGGCAGAAGAGATTCCTAGTTCACTGTGTGATGGAAAGAAAATTGGAGTCCACTATGTCCACTTGACTTTGAGAAATGCATGATACAGACATGAAGCTCTTGGAGTTAATTCTGTCTTGCTGTTGGGTGAAACTCAGCTGTGATGCCAGTTGCAATTCTATAATTGGCCCCAATCATTTCAATAAACGATTCAGCTGAGATCCTGACGACTTTTCATACTCCAGAAGTTCTCACTGATTTGCGTTGCAGTCACTGGTAGAATTCCTGGAATCAACACTTCTGCTGTTTAGCTGTCAGGATCTTTTCCACAGAGTCATATAGATGTGCAGCATGGAAACAGACCGTTCAGTCCAACTCGTCCATGCTGACCAGATATCCTAACCTAATCTAGTCCCATTTGCCAGCACTTGGCCCAAATCCATCTGAACCCTTCCTATTCCTATTCCCATCTAGATTCCATTTTAAATGTTGCAATTGTACTAGCCTCCACCACTTCCTCTGGCAGCACATTCCATATACGCACCACCCTGTGTGTGAAAAAGTTGCCCCTTAGGTCCCTTTGATATCTTTCCCCTCTCACCCTAAACCTATGCCCTCTAGTTCTGGACTCACCCAGCAATGGGAAAAGACTTTCTCTATTTGTCCTATCCATGCCCCTCGTGATTTTATAAGGCTCTAGAAGGTCATCCCTCAGCCTCCAAAGCTCCAGAGAAAACAGCCCCAGCCTATTCAGTATCTCAGTGTAGCTCAAATCCTCCAACCCTGCCAACAGCCTTGTAAATCTTTTCTGAACCCTTTCAAACTTCACAACATCCTTCCAATTGGAAGACCAGAATTGCTCACAATATTACAAAAGTGGCCTAACCAATGTCCTGTACAACCGCAACATGACCTTTTAATTCTATACTCAACACTCTGACCAATAAAAGAAAGCATACCAAATGCCTTCTACACTATCCTACTTACCTGTGAATCTACTTTCAAGGAGCTATGAACCTGCACTCCAAGGTCTCTTTGTTCAGCAACACTCCCTAGTACCTTACCATTAAGAGTAAAAGTCCTGTTAAATCTGTTTTACCAAAGTGCAGCACCTCGCATTTATCTAAATTAAACTCCATCTGCCACTCCTCAGCCCAATGGCCCATTTGATCAAGATCCCATTGTACACTGCGGTAACCTTCTTTGCTGTCCACTGCTCCTCCAAATTTAGTGTCATCATGCAAACTTACTAACTATACCTCTTATGTTTAAATCCAAATCATTTATATAAATGACAAAAAGTAATGGACCCAGCATCAATCCTTGCTGAACTCCACTGGTCATAGGCCTCCAGTCTGAGAAAAAACCCTCCACTACCAGCCTCTGCTTTCTACCTTTGAGCCAATTCTGTATCCAAATGGCTAGTATTCCCTGTGTTCCATGAAATCTAACCTTGCTAACCAATCTCCCATGGAGAACCTTGTCGAATGCCTTACTGAAGTCCATATAGATTGCATCCCTGATCTCATCAATCCTCTTTGTTACTTCTTCAAAAAACTCAATCAAGTTCATAAGACATGATTTCCCACGCAAAAGGCCATGATGACTATACCTAATCAATCCTTGCCTTTATGAGTTTGTTGCTCTCGCTAGATGCCAAAGTGGCAGATCCAGATGAAGGGGTCGAGTTGGTGTCAGAACATAAGGACACTATGGTGTGAATAAACCTTGGGGAGGGCAGGAGTTTCATGAGGAGGACCTTCTGCACAACACTAAGGCCCAAATGGAGAAGCCTGCTGAGCGAGTGCTGAGTGTTGGGTCTCTCCCATTGCTGATTAAATCACGTTAGCAGGAAGATGAGGTTCTTTAGTGAGTGTTAACCATCCATGTAAAAGCCCAATGCCACCCTCACTGGTAAAGCGACACTGGGAGTTGTTAGGAAATGGGTTTTTCTGCTTGCTAAGTTTAACAAGCCCGCATTGTCTTCAAATTAGCTCAACTGTAGTGTAAAAGCTAGAATATACGTCATTTCCATATGAATTTAGAACATAGAACATAGAACATAGAAGAATACAGCGCAGTACAGGCCCTTCGGCCCTCGATGTTGTGCCGATCAAAGCCCACCTAACCTACACTAACCCACTATCCTCCATATACCTATCCAATGCCCGCTTAAATACCCATAAAGAGGGAGAGTCCACCACTGCTACTGGCAGGGCATTCCATGAACTTACGACTCGCTGAGTGAAGAACCTACCCCTAACATCAGTCCTATATCTACCCCCCCTTAATTTAAAGCTATGCCCCCTTGTAATAGCTGACTCCATACGTGGAAAAAGGTTCTCACTGTCAACCCTATCTAATCCCCTAATCATCTTGTACACCTCTATCAAGTCACCCCTAAACCTTCTTTTCTCCAATGAAAACAACCCCAAGTGCCTCAGCCTTTCCTCATAGGATCTTCCTACCATACCAGGCAACATCCTGGTAAACTTCCTCTGCACCCGTTCCAGTGCCTCCACATCCTTCCTATAGTATGGCGACCAAAACTGCACACAATATTCCAGATGCGGCCGCACCAGAGTCTTATACAACTGCAGCATGACCTCAGGACTCCGGAACTCAATTCCTCTACCAATAAAAGCCAGTACGCCATATGCCTTCTTCACTGCACTATTTACCTGGGTGGCAACTTTCAGAGATCTGTGTACATGGACACCAAGATCCCTCTGCTCTTCCACATTACCAAGTATCCGACCATTAGCCCAGTACCCCATCTTTTTGTTACTCTTACCAAAGTGAATCACCTCACACTTAGCTACATTGAACTCCATTTGCCACCTTTCTGCCCAGCTCTGCAGCTTCTCTATATCCCGCTGTAACCTGCCACATCCTTCCTCACTGTCTACAACTCCTCCGACTTTCGTATCATCCGCAAACTTGCTCACCCAACCTTCTAACCCTTCCTCCAGGTCATTTATAAAAATGACAAACAGCAATGGTCCCAAAACAGATCCTTGCGGAACACCGCTAGTGACGGCACTCCAAGATGAACCTTTGCCATCAACTACTACCCTCTGTCTTCTTCCAGCCAGCCAATTCCTAATCCAAACCTCCAACTCACCCTCAATGCCATATCTCTGTATTTTCTGCAGTAGCCTACCATGGGGGACCTTATCAAACGCCTTACTAAAATCCATATATACCACATCTACCGCTTTCCCCTCATCTACCTTAGTCACCTTCTCAAAAGAATTCAATAAGGTTTGTGAGACACGACCTGCCCTTCACAAAACCATGCTGACTATCCTTGATCACATTATTCTTATCCAGATGTGCATAAATCCTATCCCTTACAATTCTCTCTAAGACTTTGCCCACAACAGAAGTGAGACTCACTGGCCTATAGTTACTAGGATTATCCCTACTCCCCTTCTTGAACAAGGGAACCACGTTTGCTAGCCTCCAGTCCTCTGGCACTACTCCTGTAGACAAAGAGGACACAAAAATCAAGGCCAATGGCTCTGCAATCTCCTCCCTTGCTTCCCAGAGAATCCTAGGATAAATGCCATCAGGCCCAGGGGACTTATCTATTTTCACCCTTGCCAGAATTTCCAACACCTCTTCTCTACATATCTCAAAGCCATCCATTCTACTTATTCGTGCCTCAGTATTCATATCGACAACAATGTCCTGTTCCTGAGTGAATACTGACGAAAAGTATTCATTCAGTGCCTCCCCAATCTCTTCAGCCTCCACACGCAACTTCCCATTACTATCCTTGATTGGACCTATTCCTACCCTAGTCATTCTTTTATTCCTAACATACCTATAGAAAGCCTTAGGGTTTTCCCTAATCCTACCAACTAAGGACCTTTCATGTCCCCTCCTTGCTACTCTTAGCTCTCTCTTCAGGTCCTTCCGGGCTACCTTATAACTCTCAATCGCCCTTATTGAACCTTCACGCCTCATCTTTACAAAGGCCGCCCTCTTCCATTTAACATAGGATTCCAATTCCTTATTAAACCACGGCTCCCTCACACGACCCTTTCCTCCCTGCCTGATAGGTACGTACTTATCAAGGACACTCAATAGTTGCTCCTTGAACAAGTTCCACATATCAATTACGCTCTTGCCTTGGAATCTACATTTCCAATCCACACATCCTAAGTCATGCCTCACCGCATCATAATTTCCCTGCCCCCAGCTATAACTCTTGCCCTGTAGTACACACTTATCCCTCTCCATCACTAGAGTAAAAATCACCGAATTGTGGTCACTGTCCCCAAAGTGCTCACCTACCTCTAGTTCTAATACCTGGCCTGGTTCGTTACCCAGAACCAAATCCAGTATGGCCTCACCTCTTGTTGGCTTATCTACATATTGTGTCAGGAAACTCTCCTGCACACATTGGACAAACACTGACCCATCTAACGAACTTCAGCTATAGCTTTCCCAATCAATATCAGGAAAGTTAAAGTCCCCCATAACAACCAATTACTGTCACTCTTCTCCTGAATCATCTTCGCAAATTTCTAGGCAATTGTTTGGTGACATAAACCTAGCTGACTTTTATTTCCTCTTTCTATTGTTGCTTGTTGAGATCAGAAAACTCTGTGCAATATAAGAGGGGAACATGTAACTTTGTCATATAGTGGCATTCATCAGCAGTTACAGTTACAGTAAGTGATATAGCATCTCTGACTTTGAAATGCCTGAACAAATTTTACATGATAGGGAAGGGGAAATAAAATCAATGGAATAGGAGTGTAGATTCAAAGTCACTGTTCCAGACCTCTGAGAAATAATCTAAAGCTTGGTCAAAAATATGGATTTTTAAAATAATATTGAAGTGGAGGGGAAGCATTATATGTTGGAGCTTAAAGGGTGGACAAAGATAAACTGCCTGTGGTTGTGAGATGGGAAAACAAAATCCTAACCCTAACCCTATCGCAGGCCAAAGATGTATGAATATGGTACTTTTTTCCAAAACGTATCTGTAGCTAAGAAGGGATGACAGAATGTCAGAGTCATAATAGCATAAGAGGAGGAGGACATTCAGCACAACAAGTCCGTACCAGATCACTATAGAATAATCCAATCAATCTCAATTCCTCAATTTAACTATACAACCTTGCACATTTATCTCTCTCAAGTGCCCATCCAATTACTCTATGAAATTATTGTTTGTTTCCTTTTCAAACATCCTCAGAGGGCAGCAATTGCCAGATCATTATTTGCTATGTAAAGAAGTTTTTCCTCACAATCACCTGGGTTTTATAACCAAAGCCTTAAATCTCCTAGTCCTTGTACCAACAACTAATAAAAAAACTGCTTTCTTTGTCATAAGCTAGTACACCTCTATTACATCTCTGTTTGATCTCCTTTGCTCAAAGGACAACAAAGGCAACATCTATATTGGTGATGAAAGATGCCAGATTTATGTATTGGCATGTATCAATAATATTTTTAGAATTTGATTTTAAAAGTAATGGCACTTTTCTGAAGGCTTGAAAACTAATAACCAGGTAGGGCAGTTCTTTCAGATGAGTGACCTAATCCAGTATGTGTCAGAGAGCAGAACACCTTGTAGAGTTAATGAAAAGTGGACAGTGCTAGTTTGCTTCAGTGCATGTAAATGTTGAAGGCCATTAGCTTGCTTTTGATTCAAGGATTGATTTCATGTTAGGAAATTCAGAAATTAAATGTTTTCCTGCTGTTTGGAGGAGATCTGCCTGGGGCTAGAAGCAAATAATTTATTTCCTATAAAAGTGTAGTATAGAATAGCAAAATTCTATAGGGTTTTCCTGCTCCTCGGTTGCTGCCTGACCTGCTGTGCTTTTCCAGCATCACACTATCGACGCTAATCTCCAGCATCTACAGTCCTCACTTTCGCTATGTAGTATAGAATAGTTTAGGGAAAGCACAGTTTCCTCAGTAAAAAAGTTTAACTTCTGCAACTTTCAGACCAGGAGCATTTGATTAGAATCCCATGGGTTATTATAAAAAATCTGAGACAGTCGAAGCTTTCGTTTTGAGTATTCATAAAAGTAGAATAACATAAAGGCCTTAAGGTTGTAACGTGGACAAACTGGGTTTTTAGTGATAATCCAACAGTTTCAAGGCCACTTTTATGAACATTAGCGTTTTTTTAAAAGTAAATTTAACTGAACCGAATTTCATTGAAAACCTTATTCTGTTTAATAATATGCTACGTATAAACTTGAAAAAAAAATCAGGTTTACAATTAGGATAATATTCCATTATCCTTCTTAACTGTTTGCTGTACCTGCATACTAACCTTTTTCTAGCTCTCATACTTTAACACCTAGATACCCTTGTACATTGGGATTTTACATCATCCTCCATACAATTATATTTGCTTTTTTTCATTCTTCCTGCCAAACTGAAAATTTCACATTATTCTCCATCTCATTGATATTAGTTTTTACCAAGGTGATTGGGTTCCCGACCTCACTACAGCCTTGGCCCAAATATGGGCAAAAGAGCTGAACTCCATGTGAAGTGAGAGTGACTACCCTTGATATCAAGGCAGCATCCGACTAGTATGGCATCAAGGAGTCCAAACAAAACTAGAGTCACTGAGAAACGAGAGATAACTCTGGGTTGGTTTGAAAGCACAAAGGAAAAAGTGTGGTTGTTGAATGTCAGTTATCTCAGCCATAGATATAATCACAGAGTTCTTCAGGAGGCCCAAACATCTTCAGCTGTTTTAATAATGACCTTCCCTCCAACATAAGGTCAGCATGGGAATATTGCTGAAGACTGCACAATGTTCAGCATCATTCATTGATACTTAAGCAGTACGTGTTCATGTGCAACAAGGTATGGGCAACATTAAGGCTTGGGTTAGAGGAAGCCGTTGAAGTAGGCACTGTCAGATAGCTAGAACTTTTTTTTCTAAAAGCTATTCCTTGGTTCAAAGATACACAGCCTTGGTTTTTTTCTGTGGGGTAATAAACCAGGCCAGGCTCTGATCAGTCTGGTTTGGTTCAGAGACGAAAAGAATTTTGAGAGACCTTTTGTTTATATGTAAACAGGTGAGACTTCAGGCCAAAGTGGTCTTGTTTTAGAAGTGACATGTATAATGAAAGAGGAGTGGTCAGCTCTCTAGCTGAGCAGTTTAGAACTGTGAGGAGTTCAACAGGGAGCTGTGTGGAAACTCACTCTCTTTCTCTTTCTGGCCTTCAACTTCAGCCTGTAAGCATGTGTTCCATTTTTACCGGGTTTTAAAGGGAGTTTGCTTTTTGGGACTGTTGTGTATGTTCAGAACAGCATAATTAAGTCTAGTTTGGAGAGACTGAGTTCTGTAGGGGTTCTTTATTCTGTTCTTTGTGTTCCATTATGTAATTTTGTGAATAAATTGTTTTGTCTGTTTTAAATCTGGTAGTCAACCTTGCTAACTTAATCCGGGTAACTTTGACTGTACACTTACCGAAACAAATTGCAAAGTTATGGTCTAGGCTGCCTGTTTAAGCGTGTTTTGAGTGGTCTGGCCTAGTCCATAACAGAACAGTTACAATATTTAAAAGACATGTGGACATGTACATGAATAGGAAAGGTTTTGAGGGATATGGGCCACAAATGTAGGCAAATGGGACCAGTTTAGTTTGGGAAACTTGGTTGGCACTGATAAATTGGACCGAAGTATCTGTTTCCGTGCTATATGACTCTATGACTCTAATTAGCTTTCTTCCTTCATATTGTTTAATTGTCCATCTTCTGCAAAGTAGGTGAAATACCAAAATCGTGAGTGTTTCCAGAGTCTATGTATGACCATAAGAGTTAGGAACAGGAGTAGGCCTCGAGCTTTCTGTCATTCAATAGGATAGTTGCTGATCCAACATCTCTTATGTCCACTTTTCTTCCCTGAAACACCCGATGCCAGCTACTTATCAAATATATATCTATCTCAGCCTTAAATATGAGAGGGTTACTGTTGCGAACCATGCTTTACTAGATAATAGGTTATAAACATAAAGGCCTGATCACGGGGAATAGAAGACTACTTATAGGAATGTTTTATGGAACTGAACCTAACAGATTATTTTAGACATCCCTAAAGTTTTTATCAGATGTAAAACAGCCAATATCATGACCTATGGTTAAGTCCAGATAGATTCTTAGAGCAATTTTAAAAATTTTGGTGCCCATCTGGTTCAGCTGAAACTCTGTGGGATCAATTCCTAATCACTGACTTCATTAAGTAGCCAGCAGAAATGAAACAGAATACGACAGGTCACTGTTGTAGAAATTCCAATTTTTAACAATCAGTAAAGCTTCTATAAACCCCTGAAATACTTTGGGAATAAAAAAAACCCTACAGCAATTTCCTTCACTTTAACACAAAATCACAGGCTTGGAACAGGGAAAAGCTATTCTATCCAATGTACTGTGCACAATTTCTATTATCACAGACTCTTCCACAATTCATTTAATTTTCTAAGGCAAGTAACCACAGTTTTACCTACAGCTCTTTGCTATCTCTCAGGAGACTGAACAACTAAAGAGATGGAGGATATACTACAAGAACCCATGAGAAATAATTTAATCTCTTGAGTGAGCTGAGCTGATAATTCTTGAGCAACAAAGTGGGATGCAAACCATGTTCCACAAGTCTGCACAACACACCATATGTTAAATTAAGTGGGTGAAGAGCTAAATGTAACGTTAATTAGTTAATGAGGGAAAAGAAAAGAGATGAATTTAATAGTGCATAGTATTCCTCTGTGAATCTAGTTCAGCTCGAGGCAATGTAAGTTCTAATGATTCTTATGAGATGTGGGTTCAGATTAACGCTTGTTCAGGGGCAGAATTCCAATTCATGTCTTGCTTAAGGGGCTCTTCTCAGTGCTGATGCAATATACTGCATCACAGATGGGTGAGTGGCTGTGCTTCTTCCCAAATTTTAAACCCATCATTGTAGGGGCAGTGAAAAGAAAAGCAAACATAGGAACAATGGCTTTATTTTTATAAAAGGCCTTTCCACTTGCTTTATGTGAGCTTTGATAACTATCACACATCCCTACAGTATTTACTCACCATCTTCTGTTGAGGGAATGGAAATAAAACAGGGATAATTCAATCAATATCCCAGAATCAGGGAGGTGGCAAGTGTTGTTCTCAAGGAAAAGAGTTTGAAGAGGGTAATGGATCAATCTAAATTGCAGACAGCCTGCTCCATACACGTGATTTTTTGATAATGAAAATAAATAATTAGGGAGGTGTACCTAAGAACAACATAAATGTTTCACCAGATTTTTGAAGGAAACCTATCTCAAGTAATAATGAGGATACATGGTCACGTATCTTGAATTTAATGTTTAACATTCTAATAGTCTGCATAAACCATTTAAAATTTTAAGTAAAGCATTCAAGTAAGCTTCTTTACACAAGTGTCAACAACAGAAGGGAAGTGAGAAACTGGTGAGCCTTTTCTGTTTAAATAGTAAGTTTTACTAACATGAAAAGATTTATAAGATATAGGAGCAAAATTAGGCCATTTGGCCCATCAAGTCTATTTCACCATTCAATCATGGCTGATGCATTTCTCAAAACCATTCTCCTTCCTTTTCCCTGTAACAACTGATCTCCTTAGTAATCAAAAACCTATCTCTGTCTTAAATATTCAATGACTTGGCCTCTACAGTCTTCTACAGCAATGAGTTCTACAGATTCACCACCTTCTAGTTGAAGAAATTTCTCCTCAACTCAGTTCTAACGGGTCATCCCTTCACTCCAAGGTTGTGCCCTCTGGTTCTAGTCTCTCTGTCAAGTGGAAACATCCTCTTCATGTCTCCTCTATCCCATAAGACCATAAGACATAGGAGTGGAAGTAAGGCCATTCGGCCCATCAAGTCCACACTCATCCAGGCATCTCATAATCTGTAGGTTTCAATGAAATTCCCACCACCCCCCTCAACCTTGTAAACTCCATCAAGTACAGATTCAGAGTCCTCAACTTTATAGGAAAGATACAGAGGCTTTGGACAGAGTGCAAAGAAGGTTTACCAGGATGCTGCCTGGACTGGAAGGCTTGTCTTACGAAGAAAGGTTGACTAAGCTCAGGCTTTTCTCTTTGGAGAGGAGGAGGAAGAGAGGTGACCTGATCTAGGTATACAAGGTAATGAGAGGCATGGATAGAGTCGATAGCCAGAGACTTTTCCCCAGGGCAGCATTGACTTGCATGAGGGGTTATAGTTTTAAGATATTAGGAGGAAGATATAAAGGAGACATCAGAGGTAGATTCTTCACAGAGTTGTGAATGCATGAAACTCGTTGCCAGCGGCAGTGGTGGAAGCAGAGTCATTAGGGACATTTAAGCGACCTCTGGACATGTACGTGGACAGCAGTGAATTGAGGGGTGTGCAGGTTAGGTTATTTTATTTATTTTAGATTAGGAATAATCCTTGGCACAATATCATGGCCCAAAGGGCCTGTTCTGTGCTGTACTTTTCTATGTTCTTTGTTCTAAATGCTCCTCAAATGACAAGTCTTTCATCCTCAAGATGATTCTTATAAAACTGTTCTTGACCACCCCCCTCCAAGGCCAGCACATCCTCCCTGAGATATAATAGGGTTGGAGTTAAAACTTCTCACTATATTCCGTATGTATGGACATGGTCTAACTTCAGCCTTATACAGCGTCAGCAGTACATCACTATTCTTGTGTTCTAGCCCTCTTGAAATGAATGCTAACATTACATTTTCCTCCTAACTGGCAAATGAATTGACATTTTTACCTGAACTGGAACTGCTTAGTCCCTTTCTGCTTCAGATTTCCAAAGCCTTTCCCTGTTTAGAAACTAGTATATGCCTCTGTTCTACCTATCAAAGTGCAGAACCGTACACCTTCCCACATTGTATTCCATCGGCTATTTCTTTGCCCACTCTCCTAGCCTGTCCAAGTCCTACTATAGTTTCCCCACATCCTCAACATTACATGCTCCTCCACCTATGTGTCATCTGCAAACTTAGCAACAATGCCCTAGTTCCTTCATCCAGATAATTAATATTAAACAAACTGTTGGGATCCCAACACCTGTATTGTTTCATTTAGGGAATGTAGCAAGATCTAAGTATGTGGCACCCCAATTGACTCAGGGGACTCAAAGATGGGGAAGAGACATTGTGAGATACATAAGGGGAATGACATTGATTATTGATTTAAAAACATCCAACTGGTTTAGGAGTGTCCTGTACCAAATCTTGTTTATTTGTGAATCCAACACGATATAACGTACCTCAAGATCTAATTCGTGGAAACGAGATGGTCAGTACAGGTTGGCAATGGAAAATGGCAAGAAATGATCCAGTATAAGAATAATTAAATGGGGAAACCCAACTTCAATGTAGTAAGAGTGAATTAGACCGAGATAAATTGTCATTAAATGTTGGTTTTTGGATTAGTGGTGCTGGAAGAGCACAACAGTTCAGGCAGCATCTGAAGAGCAGCAAAATCGACGTTTTGGGCAAAAGCCCTTCATCAATGTTGGTAGGCAAGAAGGTAACTGTCGAAAGTTCCCTTTAAAGAAGAGAAGGTTCAGGCACAGCTAAGGGGAAAGATAGTGAAAACTTTTCCATAAAGAGAAAACGTACTGAAAATAAATCCAGAACTCCCTGAATTATAAAAGGTTCAGATGAAGAAAAGATGTACTGATTACCAATGTCATTTGGGTAAATAAAACTCAAGACTATAGAACATAGAATGTTACAGTGCAGTACAGGCCCTTCGGCCCTTGATGTTGTGCCAACCTGTGAAAATAATCTGATGCCCATCTAACTTTACCCGTTCCATTATTATCCATACATATGTCCAATGCCCATTTAAATGCCCTTAATGTCAGCAAGTCTACTATTGCTGCAGGCAGGCAGTTCCACACTCCTGCTATTCTGAGTGAAGAAACTACCCCTAATATCTGTCCCATATCTATCACCCCTTAATTCAAAACTATGTCCCCTGTGATGGCCTTCATCTGTGGAAAGAAAGTTCTCATTGTCCACCCTAGCTCACCCTCGGATTATCTTATATGTCTTGATTAAGTCACCTCTCAACTTTCTTCTCTCCAATGAAAACAGTCTCAGTTCCCTCAGCCTTTCCTCATAAGACCTTCCTTCCATACCAACAACATCCTAGTAAATCTCCTCTGAGCCCTTTCCAAACCTTCCACATCCTTCCTATAATGCGATGACTAGAACTGTATGCAATACTCTGGGTGCGGCCTCATGGCTCTGAAGCTCAAACCCCTACCAGCAAACAGCAACATACCATATGCCTTCTTAACAACCCTATCAACCTGGGTGGCAACTTTCAGGGATTTATGCACCAGCACACCGAGATCTCTCTGTTCATCTACACTGCCAAGAGTTTTACCAATAGCCCAGTACTCTGCATTCTTGTTATTTCTTCCGAAGTGAATTACTTCACACTTTTTCGCATTAAACTCCATTTGCCACTTCTCAGCCTAGCTCTGCATCTTATCTATGTCCCTCTGTAACCTACAACAACCTTCAACACTATTCACAACTCTGCCTACCTTAGTGTCATCTGTAAATTTACTAATCCATCCTTCTACACCCACATACAGATCACTGATAAAAATGATAAACAGCAGTGGCCCAAAACAGATCCTTGCGGCACATCACTGGTAACACTTTCCATTAACCACCACTTTGTTTTCTTTCAGCTAGTCAATTTCTGACACAAATCGCTAAACCACCTTCAATCCTGAAACTCCGTATTTTGTGCAATAGCCTTCCATGTGGAACCTGATCAACCATTCTACCTTCATCCATCTGTTTTGTCACCTTCTCGAAGAACTCAATAGGGTTAGTGAGGCACGACCTACCCTTCACAAAACTGTGTTAACTATCCCTAATCAAATTATTCCTTTCCAGATGATTATAAATTCTCTTATAACCTTTCCAACACCTTTCACACAACTGAAGAAAGGCTCACCAGCCTATAATTACCAGGGTTGTCACTACTCACTTTTTTGAGCAAGGGAACAACGTTTGCTCTCCTCCAGTCTTCTGGCACTATTCCTGTCGACAATGATGACATAAAGATTGAAGCCAAAGGCTCTGCAATATCCTCTTTGGCTTCCCAGAGAATCCAAGGATAAATTCCATCCAGCCCAGGGATCTTATCTATTTTCAAATCTTCCAAAATTGCTAAAACCTCCTCTTTGTCAACTCTAATCCCATATAATCTTGGAGCCTATTGTCACTAACATTGCCCTTTTCCAATGTGAATACTAACGAAAAGTATTCGTTAAGCACTTTCCCTATGTCCTCAGATTCCACACACAACTTTCCACTACTATCTTTGATTGGCCCTAATCTTAGTCTGGTCATTCTTTTATTTCTGATATATCTATAGAAGGCCTTAGGGTTTTCCTTCCTCCTATCGACCAACAACTTTTCATATCCCCTCCTGACTCTTCTTAGCCCTCTCTTTGGATCTTTTCTGGCTAACTTATAACTCTCAAGCCCCCGTTTGAGCTTTCATGCCTCATCCTCACATAAGCCTTCTTCTTCCTCTTGACAAGAGCTTCAACTTCTTTCGTAAACTATGGCTCCCTCTCTCAACAATTACCTCCCTGCCTGATCGGTATATATTTATCAAGGACCCGCAGTAGCTGTTCCTTGAATGAGCTCCACATTTCAAGTGTGTCCATCCCCTGCAGTTTCCTTCCCCATCTTATGATCCTAAATCTTGCCTAATCGCATCATAATTGCCTTTCTCCCAGTTATACCTCTTTCCCTCTCTATACCTATCCCTGTGCATTGTTATTGTAAACATTACCGAATTATGGTCACTATTGTCAAAGTGCTCAACTATCCAAATCTCACATCTCGCCGGGTTCAAGCCCCAGTACCAAATTCAATATGGCATCGCCCCTTGTTGGCCTGTCAACATATGATGTCAGAAAACCCTTCTGCATATGTTGAACAAAAACTGACCCATCTAAACTACTTGAACGATAGTATTCCCAATCAATATTGGGGAAGTTAAAGATCCCAAAATAACTAGCCTGCTACTCTTGTTCCTATTGAGAATCATCGTTGTTATCCTTTCCTCTACATCCTGGAACAATTTGGAAGCCTAGAGAAAACTCCCATGAAGGTAATCTCTCCTTCCCTGTTTCTAACCTCAGCCCAAACTATCACATTGGATGAGTCCTCAAACGTTCTCTCAGCTGCTGTTAACACTACCCTTGATTAACAATGCCATACAATCCCCCTCTTTTACCATCATCTCTGAAACATCTAAATCCCAGAATCGCAACAACCATTCCTGTCCCTCCTCTAGCCATGTCTCTAAAATGGCCACAATATCGAAATCCCAGGTACCAACCCATCTGCAAGTTCACCTATCTTATTCTGGATGCTCCTGGCATTGAAGTATATTTCAAGTCGACATCCTGGTTGCCGATGCCCTCTCACGACCTTGTAAACCTATCCCTGGCCTCAATACCCTCTCAATCTCCTGTACACTGGAACTACAATTCAGGTTCCCATCCCTCTGCTGCATTAGTTTAAATCCTGCCAAGGAGCATTAGCAAATTCCACCCCTCTACCCCAGGACATTGGTACCCTTCTGGTTCATGTGAAGACCATCCTGTTTGTAGAGGTCCCACCTTCCCCAGAAATAGCTTCAATTATCCAAGAATCCAAAACTCTCCCACCTGCACAACCCTGCAGCCATGTGTTCAGCTCCGCTCTCTCCCTGTTCCTTGCTTCACTAGCACATGGCACGGGTAACAAATCAGAGATAACAACTCTGTTTGTTCTAGCTCTAAGGTTCCAACCTAGTTCCCTGAACTTCTGCCTTAGATCCCCACCTTTCTCCCTACCTATGTTAGTGGTGTCTATTGGACCACGACTTGGGGCTGCAACTGCCCAAACATGTAACCTTGTGACCCCTCCGATAACATCCTGCTTGACGCTCCCGCACTTCATGCTGCTGGAACGACTTTGGTAGGCCCCAATGCTAGAGGTGAGTTTTTAAACCTTTTTCCTCACCTTCCCGACAAAACTCCTACTCGACGCTCCTGCACTTCCTGCTGCTTGAACAACAATGGCCAATGCTGAATGACTATGCTGAATATAGAAATTGGAAAAGCAAATAATAGAAGCAAGGAGACAGTAAGAAGAGAGATTGCAAGCAAACATAAAGGAGACTCCAAAAATCTTCATACAGAAAAGAAGTGGTAGAAGGAAGAGTGGGAACAATTAGAAGCCAAAAAGGGAATGCTTGTAGAAAACCATGGGGCATAATCGAGGAATTAAACGAAAACTTAGTACATTTTTGGCAATGGCAGGTGCAAAGTAAATGGACCACAGTGAAAGAGGAAGTAATTTAGACAGTTTATGGATTTAAAATTGATAAGGAAGAAATACTGAATAGGTTTTTGTGCTTTATTCTTTCACAGATATATGTGTGCAAAGCAAGCACTTGTTACCTATCCCTAATTATCCTTGAATTACCATATATATCATGAAAAGTCAAATTTTTAGACTACTCAAGGTTACGTTTATGGGGTCGACTATTACATGGATGCTACTTTTGAGGGGCCTGTCAAAATTCATATTGTATCATTAGCAGAAGCCCAATTGATCTCTAAACAATTAATGAAAAAACTCACAACGCATTGGAGTGGACTGGAGACCCAGAGCACAGCGGGACGACCAGGGGGCTGGAGACCCAGAGCACAGCGGGACAGCCAGCGGGCTGGAGACCCAGAGCACAGCGGGACGGCCAGCGGGCTGGAGACCCAGAGCACAGCGGGACGGCCAGGGGGCTGGAGACCTAGACAGAGTGGGACGGCCAGCGGGCTGGAGACGCAGATGGCCAGCGGACTGGAGACCCAGAGCACAGCGGGACGGCCAGCGGGCTGGAGACCCAGAGCACAGCGGGACGGCCAGGGGGCTGGAGACCTAGACAGAGTGGGACGGCCAGCGGGCTGGAGACGCAGATGGCCAGCGGACTGGAGACCCAGAGCACAGCGGGACGGCCAGCGGGCTGGAGACCCAGAGCACAGCGGGACGGCCAGAGGGCTGGTGTGCCAAACATACCGGGACGGCCAGCGGGCTGAAGACCTGGAGCACAGCGGGATGGCCAGCGGGCTGGAGACCCAGAACCCAGCGGGCTGGTGTGCCAAACATACCGGGACGGCCAGCGGGCTGGAGACCCGGAGCAGAGCAAGACAGCCAGTGCACTGGAGACCCAGAGCAGGGCGGGTCGGCCAGCATGCTGGAGTCCCAAACAGAATGGGACGGTCAGCGCGCTGGAGTCCCAAAGGGAGCAGGATGGTGAGCAGGGTAGAGACCTAGAGTGGAGCGGGCAACCATACAAAAAGTGAACACTAATTATATTAATTTTAGCACTCCTTTAATAATAAACTTAAGAAATCCTTAGCCTAACATATCTGTGAATTGTACATCAAAACACAAATTAGCACAAAAAAAATCAATTTCCTCTTCATAACATTTATGTACAGGATAATACCTTGACTCACAAACGTTGATCTGTTATCGATGAAGAATTTGTGTCAACTTTTACATGTGATATATGGAAAGTTTCAGATTTTTTGGGCAAAACTAGGGAATCAACTTTTACATGAGATCGGCTTTTACTCGAGTATGTATAATAGATGGTTATCTGGGGCCAGTTCAAAGGTCAGTTAATCACATTGGCTGTGGGTGTGGAAGCCAGGTAACGACGGTAGATTTCCTTTCCTAAATGAGAGGAATTTTTACAACAATAACATGGTCACCATTAGACTAGTTTTTAATTCCATATTTTGTTGCATGCAACTAACACCATCTGCCATGGTGGAATTGGAGCTCATGTCTCCAAAATATTTGCCTAGGCTTCTGGAATATAAGCCCAGTGATGTGACAACAATGCTACCACTTTTTACAAGGTGAACCATTGAAAGCATGGACCCACGATCCACAGAGCAGTCAAAATGATTGGCCAAATGGACGCTCAAAAACAAAGACAGCTGGAAAAACTTATCAGTTCATGCACCATCTATGGACAGGAAGCAGAGTTAACATTTTGAGTCCAATGACCCTGCTTCAGAAAGGTTTTTGTTTCTGATTTCCAGCATCACTGTTCTTTGGGATTTGATCAAATGCCTATCACTAATTGTATCAAGGAATTAAGAGTTACTTTGGATCTAGAGTCACATGGAGGTCAGAGGAAGTAAAGATGCAGATTTCCTTTCCTGTAGAAGGTTACTGAAGCAAATGGATTTTTGCAACAATCAAATTGGTTTCACAGTCGCCATTAGACTAGGTTTTAACACACGCAAATATTTATAACCCATCAGTGGGATTCAAACTAACTATCCCAGAGCCTGAAGTGTTGAATTAACACAATATTATCATTATCCCATTCACAAAGCCCGGTTTATCTTTTTATCTTAAGTCTTATATAGAGGAAACATACAATTGGCCATATCAATAACCAGGTAAAACAATTAAAATTATGTTGTGACCTATGGAGTAGTGGAACTACTGCAAATTGCAGTGAGACTCAACACAATTTTACAATCTTCCTTAGATTAAGGTGTAATGCCAGGGGACCAGAGAAATGAAAATGTTGCAAGCTTGCTTAAACAAGTTAGTCAGGCAGTTTAATATCAGGGTAGGGGAGGTCTTCAGAAACGATAATTTGCAACAACTTTAATAGTCACTTGAGCAAATGGGGACTAATTAAGGAAAGCCAACGTGGATGTGTTAAGGAAAAATCTTGTTAATGCATGGGCGTGGACTTCCAAATGTCATAGTGGTAGCATTGTGTTAAATATAGTGTTAGTTCAGGACCTTAGGCTCTGGGAACATCGGTTCAAACTCCACAGCTGATAGTGAAACACACGCTTTTCAAACTGGTGGGAGGTTTACAGTGGAGTTTTGGAGAAGTCGGTGTTAGGATCAACATTTCTCTAATATTTCCTGCTGCTGCACGGACTTCAACGTTCATTTGCAGCAGTGGCTTCTTATGCATGGCATGCTGATCAGCCTGTACAGAGCTTGCTACTGGAAGTGCAGTTTAGAGAGAACCTCTATTAATCATGCACCCAGCTTTTTCTGACATATATTAATCAGTTAGGCCCTGATGCACACACAATTTCAAAACGTGCAGAGGATTCAACCTGCAAGGACTGGATATGAGGAGGGTAGTACAGAACTTCAAACTGCTGGCATGAGTGAGTTAAGTTAACAATCAGCCCATAATATTAGTGAATGGTGGAGGAAGCTCAATGGCCCAAATTGTCTACCCAACTATTGTCTCTTACAATTTTATGAAGGGTACGTAAGGTTGGCAGAATGAGAAGATAAATGCAATTTAAATTTTACACAGGGAAGTATTAAGTGACAGATTTTGATTGAAAGAATTTGAAAGACATTATGAAATTAGGGTATAAATGTAAAAGGGTTGCAGCAGCAAAGGAAGTTGTGCAAAATTACATAAATCTTGAAAGGTGGTAGTAAAGGTTGGGAGTAATTAATGCAGCATACATGAATTTTTTTTTTTTAAAATCAGTAAGTTTTAATACAGGTGTTTGGTGCAAAAGCAAAGAAACTATGTTGAATTCAATCAGAACACTGGCTCAGCCTCAACTGGAATATTCTGTCCAGTTCTCAGCACTACACTTTAGCAAACGTAATGAAGACATTGGAGAGAGTGCAGAAAAATATTCAAATGAATTTTTCCAGAGATGGGGAATTTCAAGATATTTGGATGGTCCGGCGAAATTAGGACTGTTTTCCTTGGAGAAAATGGAGAGAAGATTTGATAGAGGTATTCAAAATCATGATGGGCTTGGCTAAGACTCATTAGGGAAAAACTGATTCCATTGGCGGAAGGTTTGAGAACATAAATTTAAGATATTTAGCAAAAGAAGCAGTGCAATAGGAGGAAAAACATATTTCACACAGCAAGGATGTGGAATGCATTGTAGCATAGGCAAAAACATATTCAACTAAAGCTTTTGTGAGGGAAATGGATTATTGCCTGAAAAGCAAGCATTTGGAGAGTTATAGATAAAAAAAAGAGGCAGTATCACGAAGTGAACTTCCCTTTCAAAGAGCCAGCATAAATAGATAAGGCCGAATGATCTCTTTCGATCTAGAAACCATTCTGAGCTGTCTCCAGATAAAGTTTGCCATAAAGGGAAAAAAAAACCTTCAATGCTTTTCTGGTTGCTGCTGATTTCTCATCAGTTAAGAAATAAAGCCTTCAGTCCTTTGTATTTGCTTTCAATCTCTCATGGAATCAGTACAGGGCAAAAGACATTTAAACGACTAAAAACAAGAGGTAAATTCAATACTGGAATTTAGAAACATTTTCAATTCTATCAGATTTGAGATTTCATTTGAAATATCCTTTTATTTGATACACTTTAAGACAATTGGTCACTTTACCTGACTTTACGGTACTCTTTGCACTTGTGACTCCACTTCTGATAGGAATGGCACAGCTTTTTGAAAGCCTGTTGGCAGATACACTGTACAGCACTCCCCCGATGCAGCGCATGCCTTTCATTTTCCATCTCTGCTGAAGGAATCTATAATTGCTGTTCAGTCTCATTCGGTTCAGGAGCGGTGACCTGCAAGGAAAGAAAGGAGAAAGACTCAATAAAACAAGAATGGGATGGGATGCTGGCAACAAACCTGTTCCAGTTCAAATTACCTCTATCGGGCTCAAATTTGTGCTCCATTGATCTGTGCCTTTAGCAGTTTCCTTTTATCCCTTTAATTCAAAATCTCAAATTTTTGCTGCCATTGCAGCACATGGAAAAGAAAATGACAGTGCATAGTAAGAAGAAAATTATTACCTGCATTCATACAACTAGAACATATCTTTCAGAAAAATACTCAGTCAAGTGTGGGATGAACCACTTGATTCGCACTGCAGCATCGTACTAATATAGGCACTAAAACTGCTGTATGCCAATATAATTTATAAAAACATAAGAAATAGGAGCAGGTGTGCATCATTTGGACGTTCAAGTCTGCATCTTTATTTAACAAAATCATGGCTGATTTCTACCTTAAAACCATCTTTTTGTACTCTCCCTGTATCTATTAATTCTCTTCACTCTTTTGAAAAAAAACTATCAATCTCAGACTTGACTGCACTCAACAACTGAACATCCATAGATATTTGGGATAGTAAATTCCAAAGATTCAGTAAGATTGAATGAAGAATTGTCTCTTCATCACAGTCCTAAACGGTAATCCTATCACTTGGTCTCTGTTTTCCAGATTCCCAAATTGGGAAAACAATTTTTCTTAGCAGTTATTGTGTCAGGCCCTTAAAAGAAATTTACATTTTCAATTAGACTAATTCCAATTATTCTAAACTTCAGGGAATAGAGGCCAACTCAATTCATCGGGGAAAGAACAATCTCTTTACCTTATGGGGTTAATAGGCTGGAAATCAAGTCCCACTATTGTCAGAGTCATCACAAATTTGATGAAACCATTGAACTGCCCAATTTTACCTATCGAAATCAGGCCAAGAGAGTATTCACACCAGGTTTTCTATTAACAAGAAAATAACAATGACTATAGTCAAACTGTTTATAAGCAATGGCAAAAAATACAGATTTAATTGCTAATTTTTAAAGTCCAAAACTTAACATCTTTACTACCTAAAACCTAAAATCTCCATTTAGATTAAACAGATATAATATTGCACTACATGGGGTGCAGAGGAGATTCAACAGGATTTTGTTGGGGTTAGAACATTTTAGCTATGACGAAAGGCTGGATAAGCTTAGGTTGTTTTCTTTAAAGTAGAGAGGGCTGAAGGAAGATCTCAGTGAGATGTATAAGAGTTTGAGGGGCATGGGCAGGGTGGATAGGAAGCAGCTGGACCGGTTAGTTGAAGGGTCAATAATAAAGGGACATGATTTTAAGGCGAAGGGCAGAAAGTTAAGAGGGAATTTGAGGAAATATGTTTTCACTCACGAGGTGGTAGAAATCTGGAATGCGCTGCCTATAGAGGAGGGAAATCTCAACTTTTAACAAGTACATGAATGAGCACTTGAAATGTAATGAGATTTAAAGTTATGGGCCAAGTGCTGGAAAGTGGGATGAGTTGTAGATAAGTTGGCATAGTTGGATTGATGGGCATTTTCTGAATTGTATGATTCTATGATTATGACTGTAAAACATGTCAGAGAAACACAGTCTGGCACTAGTCCAGATAACAGGCACCAATGATCTGTTTTCCGTTGGTTTCCTTTTGACCCCTTTTAATTCTTTGCTAGCGACGTGAGGTTTTTGAATCAGATTTGCCAATTCTCAAATTTTCCATTCACTGGTTAAGGATTCACCCATTCAGCATCACTGAAGGTGGATTTTCCTTTGTTTCCTTTCAACAAGGGAATTTGCAGAGAGAACAGATTACAAGAAAATAGTGAGCGAGAACAGCTACCATAAGATGTTCTGTTATTTCTTCTTACAGAAGAGATAGAGAGATTTAGATGCTTTCTCTTTGTAGCCTATATGCTTTTGCAATACTGTCTACATACAATAAAGTCTAAAGGCTCAACTGGAAGAACTTATTGAATGTAGTTGCTCACACAAGGTTTGGGTGACATTTTAGAAGGATTAAAGGCTGCTTTCTGAAAGCTTGAATAAGCTGGTAAAATGTTTAAGTAATAGCAGTAATTCCAGGTATGATGTACATCTATGCTCAGCTCAATTTGGCTGTAAAGGCAATAAGGGCTCTACCATTAGTCTTTAAAATGCCAGCCTTGGCTCAAGCATAGCACTGATGTTAAAAGGTCATGGATTTATAAATCTTATTCCAGTGACTGAGGACACAAGCTAGGTTAACAGTTCAGTGGAAAACAGAGGGAATGGCGCTCTGTTAGAACAGCATTCTTTCTGATGAGACATAAACTGAGACAGCTATCTGTCTGTTATCCCAAATCAAGTTCCAAAAGAGGACCAATAAAGCTCTCCTGATGTCTAGGCCGAGACATATACTTCCAAGATCATTAAAGAACACGTCTTCTGTATATTATTTCCTACCATTTTCAAGGTATTATTGCCCCATTTGGGTGGGTTGAAAAGATCTCATAATTGAAGTATATTTGAGTGAATACCCATTAAATTGAATTCTATGCCACTACTAATAACTCAGGTTCACATGTAAAAATTTATATTTTAGGGCTGCCAGTATCCATCAACACCGAACATGAGTTAGCTACTTCATGAGGAGACAGGAAATAAAACTGGCAAACAATATTAAAGGTGATTAATTGGTCCAAGTGAAATATCTCCATATTTGCAAATAATATGAAACATTCAGCTGTGATATGAAACTAACTGAAAAGGACCACTCAAATCTCCTTAACTCATTACAACCTTGGTCTAAGAAAATAAGAACTGATCTCCACAAATAAGGTGGGAGTGACTGCCCTTGAAATCAAGGAATCATTTGAACAAGTATGGCATTGAGGAGTCCTAGCAAAATTGGAGTCAATGGGAATTGAGGGAAAACTTTCTGCTTGTTGGAGTTATACCTGGCATGAAGGAAAATGGTTGTGGTTGTTGGAGCCACGAAATTAAGTTCCTCAAGGTAGGGCCTGAGGCCCAAACATATCTCAATGACTTCACCAATGACATTCTCTCCATCAAAAATTCATATATTGGGATGTTTGCTGATGATTGAACAACATACTATATCTTTTACAACTCAAGTACTGAAGCAGCCTGTATCTATATGAAACAAGACCTACTCAACATTCAGGATTGGGCTGTTGAGTGGCAAGTAACAATTACGTTACACAAGTGCCAAGCTATAGCCATCTCCGACAAGAGAGAACCTAACCAAAATCCATTGACACTCAATGGTATTACTTTTGCTGAATCCCCTGATATTGTCCAACATTCCCCACTAAGCTTCACTGCTGCACAGTCACTCCAAGATTCCACACTCATGCCAACGCATTGACGTCTGACTTTGGAAGTTGAAGCCATGCATGAATCTCGCAGGCAGCAAGAGCAGGTCAGAAGACTAGAAGACTAGAAAACATAGGAGCAAAAAGGAAGTCATTCAATGAGTTTGGAGCTCATCTGACAATCCTTAACTCCACTTTCTTATCTTATCCAGAGAAACATTGATTCCCTTCATGATTAAAAATGCGTCTATCTCAGCCTTAAATACACTTAACAGGGGGTCATTAGCTCTACTGGCTCCACTACTAGCTTATGCTTTTAAGGGATGCCAACAGTATGTGTTCAATTCTTGCACTGGCTGAGGCTACAAGAAAAGTATTCTCTTTCTAAACCTCTCCCCTCACCGGAGGTGTGATGACCCTCAGGTTAAACCACCACCAGTCATCTTTCTCTGATGAGAATGGAGGCCTATGGTCCCATAGGACTATGGTGACTTGACCTTACCTGTATACTTAACAACTTAATCTCTACAGCTCTCTGTAGTAAACAACTACTGGTAAATGACTACATTCAGAAAAAAAAAATCTTCCTCATCTATGTCCTAAATGGGCACATTAATGGGCATGTGAAAAGAAAATGGGTGTTTCAGTAACTTTTTGCAGTCGTTCAAGGAAGTAATAAGCAATGCAGGTAAAGAGAAACCAGTGAATGTACTGTACCTAGACTTCTAGAAGGCATGTGAGCCACAAAGGTTACTAAACGAAATAAGTAGTCATGACAAAGGGTTAGCACAGTAGCATGGATAGTTAATAGAAAGCAGAGGGTAGCATGTGCCATATTGGTAGTGGTCTTATCCCTAACTGGGAGGTTTGGGTTCAAGTCCCACCTGCTCAAGAGCTGTGTAATAATATTGCTGAAGTGACTGATCAGAAAAATAGGTTAAGTAAGAACAAAAAGAATATTTTTTGGGTTGCCAAGATCTGATGACTGTTATGAATTGTGGGCCTCAATTATGACTTGGATGAAGGGGCTGATTTTCTGATGATACAAAAGATAGAGAGTCTGCAAAACGGATATAGATAGGTTACATGAGTGGGCAAACAATTAGCAGATGACATATAATGTGAGGAAATGTAAACACATTCAGTCAATAAGGAGAATTCAAAAATCACTTATTATTTAAATGAAGAGAAATTCCAGAACCCTGGGTTGCAGAGATTGGAGTACTCTGGTGTATAAATCACAACAGGCTATTGCACAGATCCAGCAAATGACTGGGAAGGAAAGCAGAAGTTTGTTGGTTATTGTAAGGGAAATGGAATATTAAGAGTAAGAACATGTTGTTATAGTATGCAATTTTGTTGAGGTCACATTTGCGGTGTTGTGTTCAGCTTAGTCTCCTTTTAAGAAAGGAAATGAATGAAGCAGTTCAGAGAAGGTTTCTTTGATAGATATCGGAGGTTTGGAGTTTAAATTATAAGGGTAGGCAGAACCTGTATTCACTGGCATTAGGAAGGATACAAAGTGATCTGTTTGAAATATACAAGGTCCTCAGAGGACTTGTAAAGTTGGATTCTGCAAGGATGTTTCACCTTGTGGGTGTGACGAAAACTAGGAACACAGGATGAACCTAAGAACTTTCCCATTTAACACAGAAATGAGAAGGAATACTTTCTCTCAGAGGATTGAGTGTCTTTGAAAATCTCTTATCTTGAGATGGTGGAAGCATGGTTATTGAATACTTTTCAGATGGAGGTTGGTAGTTTCTTGGCTAGTAAGAGTGCCAAGGATTAGGAGGGTAGGGTGGGAACATGAATTTGAGGTTACAACATAATCTTATTAATTGGTGGAGTTGGCTGAAGGGGCCCAAGGACCTACTCCTATTTCTAATTTAGGAGTTCATATTGGTTGTAAATATAGGAGCAGGATTAGACTTTTCAATTCCTTTGACCTGCTCAAACAATTAGATCATGCTTAATCTACATTTGAACTGTATTCACCTGCCAGAGTTCCAAATCCCTTAATTCTATATTCCACGAAAATTGATTAATTTATTCATATCATTTTGAAAATTTACATTAATATGCTTGCAACAACTTTGTTGTGGAATAAGACTGACATGAAATTCTAGATTTCCACTATATTTTTAAGTACATATTGCCATCATTTACGAACCTAAATATAGGTAAAATTTTAAGGGTGTTCTTCTGGATTGCCTCACCAGCTGAAACTGTTTTCCATTCACACAAAATATCAAATTTGTTAATCATCTTAAAAATTTAAATTAGTGTACCCCTTAATCAAGGAAATATAAACTTAAAATCTATGTAATCTGTCTTTATGGGTTAAATTTTATAGTTCTAGTACCCTATTACATGCAAATAATTTAATAGCATAAATATGGCTCCATATTGTAAGCTGACAACCACTAAGCAAGTCAGAAATATCAACTTACAGCGTGAAACATGAAAAAGCAAGTCAGTAAAATGTCTTGTCAGCAACTCCCACAAGTATACTAAAATGGATCAATTTAGTTATGAAAACAGCTGAATTAGAGGGAATTCTTCAACGTGGAAGGAAAACTCTGGCAAAGCTTAACCCGAAATTAGATCACTTTGCATGTTCTGCAAGATGACAGCAAATCATGGGATGCAGAGCTTAAGAATCCAATTTCAGCATATGATAGATTGATGGGGCATGTCGAAGAGATTCCACAGAGGTTCCTAGTATGATGGAAGTGCCATCCCAAGAAGGGTTATCGACTGATCAGAACAGGATAGTAAAACTGAGATGGAACAGAATATATTATTCAAGCATTAGTGCAACTAATGTATGGCATTCTTCATTTCCTGTATTACATATTAACAAATGTTTAAAGTTGCTGCTCATACAAGAAAACATAATGGATAGTTAGAGGTTATTACAAGTCAACCAATAAACAGACTCCACTGGTGCATACATGTTAGGGACAGCTAGGAGCTGGTTACAAAATGAAGGCTAATTGAAAGATTCGGCTGGCTTTGTATATATAATTATTTAATATACATTATAATATGTATCTTCAGTGAAATAAATGATTTAATCTAATCTCTAATTGATATTAAGAAGATAAGAGCTAACTTGAAGTAACTACAAGGTAGGAATTTAACCAAAGGGATTGGGATAGTGATAGCTTGTCTCATTCCCATTACAAGTATAAAATATATTCAACCTTGTCATTTTTAAAAACAAAAGGGACACAAACAGGCTGTTAAGGTGGCTAGCCGAGAGTGTGGTGCTGGAAAAGCACAGCAGGTCAGGCAGCAGTCAAGGAGTAAGAGAATCAAAGTTTCGTGCATAAGCCCTGATGAAGAGCTTATGCCTGAAACATCGATTCCCCTACTCCTTGGATGCTGCCTGACCTGCTGTGCTTTTCCAGCACCACACTCTCAATTCTGATCTCCAGCATCTGCGGTCCCCACTTTCTCCCTGTTAAGGTGGCTACCACAAATCATGTGACTTTTGACATTCAGACTGTAGACATTGTCAAGTCACTGACAAATACCTAACTAAATATGGACATAAGTGAACACACTTCAAAGCTACTAGTGAATTTCATATATTGCATTGCTTAGTGATGGACCAACACCTAAGTATTATAGAGTTTCTAATCTGCCCAATGCCATATGTCATAATGGACTGAAGGAAAGATCGAAACACACGGCCAGTACCAACTCACAATTGTACCACAGTCTTCTTCCCCAGTCAAGTTATACTGGGTGGCACTGACTGAAACTGTGATCAAAGGACTAAACTTTTACTATCTTATGACAGAACAGATTCATCAGAACCTTTAATCGTCAGCCTGTTTGATAACCAGACTCCATCAGATCAAAACAATGCTCTGCCTATCACACAAATGAGTAACGTGATACATGAATTTCAGTGTCAGTATGATGCTTATGTATGTATGTCATATGCCCCAAAGTGATTGCATCAAACAGCATACCCATTCAGCAGTTCATAACAAGCACAGTACTGATTATATTCAAACATCCCACAATTGCAGAACTTCAAATATAGGATTCTCTAAATAATTCTTAGTGTATAGAATTATGCTGACAATGAATTAAAGATAGTGAATCAGGCACACAGTGAGACACAGTTATACTAGAAACTGTGCGTACTAATACATAGGGACAGTTCTTTGCAGATAGAATAAACATGTACATACGTTGCTTCTGTTTCAATTCAACAAAACAAGTGATATCCACTTCCAGGTTCATTTCTCACGGTAATGCCTTGATCTACATAGCTTCAATTTAAGTAAAACTTGGAAATTAACTGTCAGTTATAAAATGCTACATTCACTAAAGCAACACATCTACATGCTAACCAGTCAGCATTCTCTTCACTTACAGTATAGAAGTGTCATTTTCTTTGAACTGCTTGTAGTTCTTGTGAATTGTACTGATGAGTACAAAGCAAAAAGCTTTGACAAAGTGTGCCTTTCTTCATAAAACATTTATTTTGTTCAAAGATTTTTTGATTCAAATTCGTCTCCAATCCAAAGTGGTCTGATCAAAATTCTGTTTCATAAATTCCATAGGTTGTAGTAAAAGCAGTATAAAATCTCAATCCTAAAATGTACATCATGAACTAGGCAAACCTGAGGTAATGGAAAGTGCACAGATAATGAGGGCAAAATCACAACAATATTATTCAACTTTCTTTCTGAAGTCATCTTTACATATTCCCCGATTAAAGGTAATGAAGCAAAGTTCCCGAATATTTTTCAAATAAAGCAACTCTGGCCAAATGTCTTCGAGACAAAATTCCTCTTATTCTAATCTTCCCCTTAGAATCAAACCTTCTAAGTCCCTCTTGTCTTATCCAATAGAATATTTAACAGCTTTAATCAAAAAAACTAATTTTCAACAATGAATTCTATTCCTAAATTGTCACTTATTTGGCAGTGTTGCACAAAGTTACAAATCTTAGCTTTAAGCACTTCTGCTGGGAATATGTTCCAATCATCCACTACTGTGTTGCTTTTTATTCTTGGTCGCTTGTCTAATTTGTAGCTGGTTATTTTTAACTGTATTTGACCACAGTTCACAAACTCAGTTGAATAACCAGTATACATTCTTAGATTCTGAATTAAGAAAAAATGTTACATTAAGACAAATACTCTTCACATTGAATGAATTTATTGTGAATGCTATGACATACACAGTCTGCTCACTACCTTTAAGTTAAGTGTGTTCTAGACTACTTTGACAAGGACACAAGAATTCAGGCATTCTAAAGCAGAGCATTACTTTTCATTCGAACGAGTGTCAACTACTTCACTAAATTACCACTCTAATTCACGGAATGAATTTCTAAATGAGCCTTATAGATACAAGAGAAGAGAAACCTAATGAAATAATAGAAAGGGCATGCACTTGGAAAGTTCTCCCGCCCTCGACATGGCACGTCCTGTAATTTCTCTTCCATGAAAACACGTTTTGCAATCTAAAGGCTTTAGTTAGCAAGACATGTTTCTGTGGAAAATTTCATTAAATGACAAAAAGAAAGGTATTAAGTGCACATAATGAAGGCTGGAGTGTGTACACTGCCTTAAGACACTTCTCTTTGCGGAGTGTAATGGGAGGCATGAACTCTAACTTCAATCCATTTCTAATCCATTTGAAAGACTGCAGCAAATTATCTCCCTTCAATGTGAAAGCACCAAACCAATTTCCTCAGAATAGAAATGACAATACAGTAGAATTTATCACCATAACCTTGACTCAGAGGTTGTGTGGCAAGCTGAAACCCTACACAAAGAGCATCGAATAAGGGTCGACGATAATAAACACAAGGAGAGACTGGGTACAAATGATTTTTAAAAAGCCAGTGGAAGAAAAGGAATTGTCCCAGAGCAACACGTATCTATCACTTTGTAGTTTGTGGTCAATAACAGTCAAAGTGTATTGGAGAAGGTCAATTTATTTCACTACTGAAGTCATTAACTGCATAAATAACCTTTAATACTTTATGACAGTTTAAGCTTTTTGAGTACTATTTTCTCCCCTGTGCTTGTACTGAGTATGCAGCAACACAGTGGAAGATTTAGAGTGATGAAATGATTCTGGTTTAACAAAGAATCAGGTTAGCTGCATGCTAAACCTGCAGTGTCTGAAAAGTGTTCAGTCCCATTCCTAGGTTTGAGCACACGTTGAGCTGACACTGATCCTAAACTGAGCCTTTATTAGCCTAAGCCAAGATTCAGAAAAAGTTAAAGATTTCACAATGCTTAGAAAAGGATCGGATATATTTGTGATGCCATAGCCATTACTTGCTTCCTCAATTAATAACACCAAAAACATAACTGAACTGTTATCTGAATAACAGACTCTCTTGCCGGTGGATGATAAACGTGCAATTTTAAAAAGACATTCATAAGATATCTGAAGGCAAGGAGGCAATCGAATTCCAGTCGGTGGCTGGACCCACTACAATTCAATCAGTGGCAGGAGTGGCAT
Organism: Chiloscyllium punctatum; assembly: GCF_047496795.1. NCBI lineage: Eukaryota > Metazoa > Chordata > Chondrichthyes > Orectolobiformes > Hemiscylliidae > Chiloscyllium > Chiloscyllium punctatum. Next base: position 33,866,557 of record NC_092743.1, read on the forward strand.
CAGGTGTCCAATTACCAGTGAGATAACTGAACCCCTCAAATAAGCAATTAACTTCTGTACCAGCCCATTAGTTTCCCTGGGGCCCCTCATAATGGAGCCATCTGGACCCATCAGAAATCTAGAAAGATCTGCAATTCACCTATTGGTCTGGATCAATCACCGAGCAACACCTCAGGTCCAGAGTGCGATGGTGCTGCACTGTAGGCAGCTCTTCCAGAAGGATCGAGATTCTACCTTCAGACTATTACAAATTAGGGTTAGGTTCAGACTGGGTAGGTTAACCAATGATTCCTAATTCTTTATGCGATATAGCTGCTGTCCTGGTTTACATTAAGTAAAAATTCATTCACCTATCACGTGAAATGCTTTAACGGTGTCAGGAGTGTGATTGTCACAATGCACAAGACAAATGCAAGTTCCACTTGCTGAAATTCTTTCATTTTCATTGATTCCCATCTTTATTCTGCTCAGTTCATGGTCAATTCTCAGGAAACACTGATGCTGCTCTAGGAAACTTGCAGAGTTTGTGTGTGCACAGGCTCTAGGGCTACTCATTGCAAGCACTGTAGGCTTTTTTTTAAATCACAGAACTGGGAAACAGAAATTAGACTTGATTGTGTCACTAGCTGGTATGGGAACCGTACCATTCAAGATCGGAGACAGTTACAGAGAGTGGTGAACTCAGCCCGCTCAATCACAAAGACCAACCTTCCATTTATAGAATCCATCTACCAGGCCCGCTGTCAAGGAAAAGCCGCCAGCATTCTCAAAGATCCAGCCCACCTTGGCAATGTTTTTCTACAACTTCTACCATTGGGGAGAAGGTACAGAAGCCTGAACACGCATCAGCTGGTTTCGAAAGTTTCTACCCTACTGTTGTTAGGATACCGAATGGACTCTCAAACTCTTAACATTCGCCCGTACCTGTGTTTTTGTTTTTGCTGCTGTTTACCTATCATTTATTTATATATGCTACTTAACTTTTTGATCTGCCTGTATTGCTTGCAAGACAAAGCTTTTCATTGTGCCTTGGTACATGTGACAATAAATTCAATTCAATTCAAATCAATTCAGTAACTTCAGTGGAAAACCGACATGCCAGAAGCATATCATTGCTTTGCATCTGAATTGCTGGTTTAGGTGAAGGTCTGAGGTGAAAATGGTCAACAGTGAACAGTGTCATGTTCTTGGTAGTGAAGATCACCATTAAATCTGTCCTGGTCCACCCAAGTTGATGTGACAATCAAGAAAGCATAACAATGCCTCTACTTCCTCAGGAGGCTAAGGAAGTTCAGCCTGTCATTTATTAGGAGAAAAGTTGAACATAAAATTCAGGATATTATGTTTTAGTTATGCAGGGCATTGTAGTTGCCCATGGCTGAATATGACAAAATGGCTATTATGGGTTTTCTTTTAAATTGATGCAAAAAAAAAGTTTTAGCTGATATAGAATTTCATACAAAGTCAAATCATGGCCTTCACCTCAGACAAAAAACGCCTCTGCGTCTTAGTAAGATGGGACTAGAATGCAAACAGTAAGACTCTGATAAAGCAGCTCAGATGAAAACCATCTGATTTGAGATTTCCAATTTCTCTATGAAATAGAAAGGGACAGCCTGACCTACCAGAGATGAGGTTTTTTAAAATAATTATAATTACATAATAGACACATATTTGTACAATAATAGAAGTTTTCGTTGATTAGATTTTGGGGAATTAAATTTTTTGAAGACAGTTAGCCTTGGATGGAGAGACTGATTTTGATAAAAACAGCCTTGCAACAACTTTTTTTTCCCGTCTTCAGAACAACAGCAAAGTATAAACAAGTAACCTTGTAACAGTACCAAGAGACAAATAATGTGGCAAGGGGAACAAAAACAATTGTGATGCAGGGTCACTGTGACACTGAGAATAGAGTCATCGCATAAATTTGTTTAACTTCTTCAAATTGGATAAGAGGGAAGCTGTTCCTAAAATTGTTAGCTTAGTCACAGAATCATAGTATTAGGTTTAACTATGTATAACTTTATAAGTCACTGCATATTAGATATTACAAACATTATAGCAATTGGTAGAAATTAACATCCTTTTAATCTTCTATACTAAGATCAGCAAGGGATATAAATTGCATGACCAAATTTAAGCAGTCATTAGTAATAAACAAGTACACAATACAACTGGCAAATGTCTAGGAAGGTTCATAATCATTGGTGCTAGAATGCGGTCAATACAATATAGTAAAAAGAACTCAAACACAAGTGATAGGAGTCTGGCAAACATCATGAGATGACAGGAAGGCGTAAGGTTGACCATGAAGTTTTCCATCATTGATTGTGTATCCACAGGAATGGATATGTAGGTTAGAGGGGATGTGGCAAGCATTGATGTAATGTTGCATGTAATCATTGTGATGTGGTTTATATAAATATCCTGTACTTTATTGGGAAACTTAAAGTGTCATTGACCTCTGATCTGAGCTGTGATTAAGAGGGCAACTAGCCCCCACGTGAAACTCAGAGTTGGAGGGGTTTCTGCCCTCTCCCATATGTGTAGATAACGAGCTCCGAATAAAGATCACTTGTACTGCTGAACACTGGAGACTCCTCTTTGATAATTCTCACTAATGCCCTTTTTTTGGGGAGGCCATGTCCCAAATACTGTGTGCAGTTTTGCTTTCTTTACTTAAGGCAGGATGTAAATTGAGGGTGTTCAGAGGAGGTTTACAAGACTGATACCTGGAACGAGTGAGCTTTATGGAACTAAATTGGACAGGCTGGGCTCAATTCCATTTGAAAAGTGAGGGCTGACTTGATTGAAGCATACAGGATCCAGAATAATCTTGGTATGGTGCACATGGAATGACATATCCTCTTATGGGTCAGTCCAGAACGGAGACACTTTTGAAAAGATAGCGTTGCTCTTTCAGAATAGAGAGGAAATTTTTTTTTCTCATCGGGGGGTGTGTGACTTTGAAACTCTCTGCCTCAGAACCTAATCGAAGTGGAGTCACTGAACACTTTTAAGGCAGAGGTGGATAGATGTTTTTCTAAGGTAGGGGGGAATCAACGGTTATCAGTAGATTGGAATGTTGAATTGAAAAACGAGACCAACCCTGATCTTACTGAATGGCAGACTCCAGAAGCTGAATTATCTACTTCTGCTCCTATTTCATATGCTCATGCTTAAATAGTCATGATTTCCTGGTTGAGAGAAGAAGGACTTCTTTGCAAGTGCTTAGTATAGTGGACTTTAAAATCCACTAGGCAGTGTGGACACTGTGAGCTCCCAGTGCCTGGAAGTTCCTTCAATGTTAATTTTAATGATTAGATTAGATTACCTACAACGTGGAAATAGGCCATTTGGCCCAACAAGTCCACACCGACCCTCCAAAGAATAACACACTCAGACCCATTCCCCTACCCTACATTTACCCCTGACTAATGCACCGAACACAATGGGCAATTTAGCATTGCCAATTCACCTAACCTGCACATCTTTGCATTGTGGGAGGAAAGCAGAGCATCTGGAGGAAACACACTTCACAGAGAGAGTCACCCGAGGTGGGAATCGAACCCAGGTCCCTGGCGCTTTGAGGCAGCAGTGCTAACCACTTAGCCACCATGCCACTATTACTGTGATATTGCTTCTGCTGTTTCTGTTTTTGAGACTTAAGCTTTTGGATATAGTAAGTCAGGAACAGTGGTGATCAGCCCAGAAGTCATGGTGCAGCTGATATAGAAATCCCTGAGATCCTTCTCTCAAGTAGATATGCAGTCAACTAGGCATCCATCTATGGCCACTGGTATTGCCATGAGGTACCTCTTTAATTGCATGCAGGTCATTGTACATTGTGGGGTCTTGTCCAATTGATACAGGGTTCCAAGATGATTGGAGGTTAGGCCCTACTGTGAAACATCAGCATGATGCATATATGATCATAGGGCGCTTGTGGAGAGACAGAGTTAATGATTTTTCCTTTCTCTGGACAACATTCACCTTCCCTGCTCCAACCTCTGAAACTGAAAAAAATAGTTGAACCAGTAACTATTGAAAGAGCAGCAGGAATCCAAAGTGTCTCATTCACAACACTGGTGAAGAAAGAATAGTATATTGCTCCAAATTATTTTAAAGTATAGTAATGTAAACAGTCATAAAATTATATCTTATAAGGAATCCTGAACTGAAATACCTCCTTGACATCACAAGGAATTTAGTTGATGATTAGATTAGATTAGATTACTTACAGTGTGGAAACAGGCCCTTCGGCCCTACAAGTCCACACCAACCCTCCGAAGAGCAACCCACCCAGACCCATTCCCCTACATTTACCCCTTCACCTAACACTACGGGCAATTTAGCATGGCCAATTCACCTAACCTGCACATTTTTGGACTGTGGGAGGAAACCGGAGCACCCGGAGGAAAACCATGCAGACACGGGGAGAATGTGCAAACTCCACACAGACAGTTGCCTGAGGCGGGAATTGAATCCGGGTCTCTGTGCCACTGTGCCGCCCACATAGATTTCCCACATAAGATGATATTGATCTAGATTTGTAATTTTTCACTGGTCTTCAATTTTTTAAAAAAAAGAAAGATTTTATCCGTAGGAGCGACGATCATACAATTTTGTGGAGACAAATCCCATCTTCACACTGAGGAAACTCTCCATGTTGTGTGCAGTCAGCAGGTGGTGAAGAAGGCCAACTGTTGAGTGCAGTTTTTGTTTCCTTATCTGAAGAAGGATGTTCTGCCTATGGAGGGAGTGCAGTGCAACAAAGGTTTTCCAGACTGATGTATGAAGAGAGGCTGGGACGGTTAGACCTATATTTACTGGAGTTTAGAAGAATGAGCCAGGTCTTATAGATGAGACAGGGCAAATGCTGTAAGAATGTTCCCAATGACCATAGAGACCAGAATCAGGGTGGCACAGTATAAGGATACAAGGTCATTCAGGACTAAGAGGAGGAGAAATGTTTCTACCCAAAGACTGGTAAATCTGTGGAATTCTCTGTCACAGAAAGATATAGCTTTTAGTTCTCAACCAATCAAAAAGTATGAGGAGCAAGAGAGAACAGGTTACTGAGTTGAATGCTCAGCCATGATCATATTGAATGACAGCGGAAAAGGCTAAATGGTCTATTCCTATTCTCTATGCTTCTATGTTAATTTGTAATGCTGCACCGCCAGGTGAGAATATTGCCTTGACACCTTGAATATGGTTAAAAGATGCAGGAAGTTGGTACAGATGTTGAAATAGCCTCACTGGACCACTCGAGCAATTCTGCCACATTTCTCACTTTACCCCATAGTTTTTCAAGCACCTATAGAAATCCACTCAAAAAATCTACATTGAATGGCATTTAATACTTTCAGGACATCAGGTAGTGATTCATAGCATACTAATTATTTTTAAACTGCATTCATGTTGCAATCTGTCAACTGAAGGTTACATATTGGTCAAAATACAGTACTAGGAAAACTCTTTCAAACTACTTCGAATAATGCCAAGACATTTTAATATTCTCACAAGGGTAGATGGAATGATTTAATTTAACATTTTTTTGGAATTCCTCTGGATCGGTTTGTTAAAAAACAAATCAATATTACAATTGTATGTTAAGGTAGGTATGGCAGACTATTTCTGCTAATCATCAGAATTCACATTACAAAATTATCAAATGCCAAACTCTTTCCTATTCATTGTTCAATATCCAGTAGGAGTGAGTGACTGGATCGCATTCCCTTTTAGAACATGAAATAAATTAAGAACTTATTGAAATAAAAAATCCATCTCACTGATCCCATTACAAAGAGAAGAGTAGCATCTCTGAAGGAGAATAGTACACTCTTAAAAAGTAAATAGATTCTATCTAAACAACTAAAAAGTACTTTTGAAGAGCAATGTTTTAATTATACTATGCCGCTTACACTGTATGATCATTGGTGCAAAAGTCAGAGATGCAAAGTATAGTCCATCCTTAAACTTATTTGAGAGATACAAGTTTCTGCTTTGTTCAAACCATTTGGTAATCGTTTTCTTTTGACCTAGGTCTGAAATTCAAATGTAGATGCAATGTACTTCCACGTCTTAGCAGAATCAAATTCATTAAAATATTTACCTGTCTGCCTTCCATTCATAATTTTAATTGTATTTGACATTCAGGTCTTAAGTTTCACTGTTTTTGACATTTAAGGGCACGATTCTGGAGATTTGGGAACTTGGATAACTTTAAGAAAGTTGGCTAAAATGTCTTGGTACCAATTAGAACCAAAATTGAAGACTGGGACAAAAAATATAAATGGTGGAGCAGGAACGCATCGTCCAAGGACATTTCTTGCTTTGGATTGCTGTGATGCATCAATCAATGCCACAGCGAAAGATCTAGTCCCATTGTCCTATCCTTGACGTAAAGGAGAAAGTATGTTAAGCTGATGCCAAAATTGGGTTTTAAAAACGTGAAAGCTGTAGGAAAAAAACAGAAGTAAAAAAAATTATTATAGTGAAGCGGTCCTGCAAAGAATAAACTGAAATAGGAATCTTAATGCCTATGTAGTAAGGGATGAAAAATTAAGGCAGAGTCTTATATTGCAATGAGTAAGACAAGCACATCTCAACTGCAGACAACTACTATTTTTCAATTTTCATTTATCAACCACATTCAAAAGAACAGCAAAGAGGGCAGTTTAACAAAATGTTCAAATCTTGCAATGTAACAATGTTGCAGGATGTTGTACTTAGAACTTACATGGAACAAAAGTGGATAGTTCAAAGTAATAAGAAAAGGTTTACTGTTACAAAAGAAATGCCAAAAAGATTTCAACAAGGTTTAAAGACTTGAAATGATTTTTAAAAAACTACCATACAAGTATTTACTTTTTATTCTGTATAACAATAGAAACGGGTGCTGAAAAAACTGTTTGAATACAAGAGCATACAAAACTTATAAAACTAAACAAAATCAAGAAGGTCAGCAAAGATCTTCTCAAGTTACCCCAACACCTTCTTTTCTAAGGCATTTGATGTTGGATTGTCTCTAACTTTCCAGTACTTTATTGGTTATTTTACCAAATTGTAAAACCAATAGAGTATGGATGTCCTTCAGGGAATTCTGTAATGTTTACTATATGGTGGCATCTTGGTTACACCAGAATAAAATTTGTATTTACATGGCAACTGGAGCGTAATTAGGTTAGGATTTAATTTAGATTAGCAAGTGTGAGGCTGGAGAGATGAGTGAGGCTGGAGATGTTAGAGGTAAGGTGAAAATAGATATTCTAGAAAATAGAGAGATTTGTGAACCAGAAACCATAAAGAAACACATGGAAAGTACTTGACACTGATCGTGCTCCCTCAGAATCAGCTGAGTGAACAGGAGGTGTGACACTCCTGTACTTATCTGTCAGCCAGGGTTCCCTGATTGGACAACATCAAAAGCCCCAATCAGGGAACTCATTTATGATGTCTACCTGGAAGACCTCATTACAACACTACACCCTTCCTCCTCTGAATCAAAGGACATAGGCCGACTCTTTCTCTTGTATGTCCTTGTAGGGCATTTTAGCATGTCAGGTTCCTTTGACTCTGCCATGGATACACGCAACACCTCTTGGAAGAAATTCATTCTCTTCTTCACATGGCAAAGGCATCAAAGCAGCGACATCTGCTGTGTTCATCTCAGGTTCCAAGGTCTCTTCAAAGCATGAGAGAGAGAGAGAACCCATGGGCTCTAACGGCCTTTCCGACTGTTCCAAGGAGCTGGGCACATATTGCTCCCACTCAGTTTGCACATTCACTGCTTTCATATGATCCATATACTTACTCAGGACTGTTGCATCTATCCAAACTTTATACAACACTGGACCTAACCTCGTGATCACCAAGTAGGGCCACTCTCATGGTTCCTCTGCCAAACTTCGTCCCTTAAAGTACACACACACACACACACACACACACACACACACACACACACACACACACACACACACACACACACACACACACACACACACACACACACACACACACACACACACACACCCCAGAGTCTTGTGTCCAGCATTGGTGTTCCTGATGCCATTTCACCCTCCCCCCTCCACTCTGAGTGGGTGACCACAATGACTATGAACACTGAGCCCATAAAAGGGCCTGCACAGTTATTATGTAACTGAATCCAGGATTCACCTGACCATTCCTATAAATCTGGGGATGTGCTGTTGGCAATTTTTATCCTTGTTGGCAGTCTGGGCACTGCTTCACCAACATGACAGTGTCTGCATCTAATCCTGGCCACCAGACATAATTTCTCACCAACATCTTCATTTTAGAAATCCTAGATGACCCTGGAGGAGTTTGGCCAGTGTCTGGCAGCAACCTTTGCTCAGGACAACCACTCTTGCTCCCCATAATAATATGCTATCCTCTACTGTGATCTGGTCTCTCCTGGCCCAAAAAGGTTTCAATTCTGGCTGTAGTGGCCCTTTAGTTTCCTTCATCATAATCTGCTGTTTCAGTTTTGCCAGGACCAAGTTTTTCTACCTCCAAAGTCTGATATTGTCAGTTGTGACTGGAACTATGTCCACAAAATTTAAAAATGACACACTGTTCCAGTGGCAGTACCACTAGGTGGTGTATCTGTCAGTGGGAGGCCTCGCAATACATTCACATTTGCTATTTGGCCTCCCGGATGGTGTTTCAATTTGCAATGATACGCACTTAGCATCAGGGCCCACCACTGAATTCGGCACTGCATTGTCATCTTTAAGTGGATCTAGCAGGTGCTGGTAGTCCATTGTTATTAAAGATTTAGTCTGTAAAGGTATTGGTGGACCTTCCCGACTCAAATGTGACTGCCAAATGCTCCTGTTCTATCTGGGTGTAATTATGCTTTGCATTAGCCAAAGTCCTGAATGCATATGTTATTGGGCGTTCCTCTCCATTGGACCGTACGGGGAAAGTGTCGTATGTCAATACCAGGTCTTGCTTGGGATCATACTGTGCTAATATCTTAGAGGATGACAGTTGTTTCTTCACGTCCCTGAAAGCTACAACTTGGCTACATGACCATTTCCAAGGCTGACCCTTCTTTTAGAGTCAAGGCAAAGGTACCAGAATGGATGGCAGTTTATGTATGAACTTTCCGTAATAGTTCAATGCCCCAAGGAAAGACCTCAGCTCTGGTACAGACATGTTTCTCGTCAACGCTATAGTCCAATATGTTACTTGGAGTGCCTGGAACACATATTCTTTTCCCTTCTCAGTCACACAGCCACCTGGGAGGAATGCCCAAGGACTATGTCTAACTTCTTTAAGTGCTACTTATTGGTCTTCCCTGTTATTAGCACATTATCTTGATCAGTGGTGAAGTGGGAGATGGCATGTGGCAGGGTGACATTAGGCACACGGACATATAAGATGGCCGCTGAGCCACAAGTTGGCCACTTGGCACACAAGATGGCCACCAGACCACAATATGGAGAGAGATAGCAGAGCAAACACAGATACTGCCTGGGGCCACCAGGATGCCAGCACAATGCACTCACAACCTAGTTGATTATTTTCAGATGGGTGGGAGAGAGAATACACATGAGTAATGTATAATGCCTGCCAAAGTGTCTAGATCCAGCCAACACCTTTGATAGAAATGCTAACTGTTTGATAAGGACTCAGTACAAAATGCTAATAGCCAGGGCTGCAGTAATCATGCTTTGAAGGAAGAACGATTAGCAACCATTACTACAGTAATGGTCTTCAGCACAGATGTTGAAATTGTCAATGTCTGCGCTGAAACTGACAATGACCGTGGTGAAATTAACAAAGGCTGCACTGGAATTGACAATGACTGCAATGAAACTAGCAACGATTCTGCAACGGTTACAATAAGCAATCTATGTTACAAAGACAATAACTTCATCACTGACCTATTATATTACAAAATGTATAAAAGTATCTTGACATATGCTCCAAGCTGAGAGAAGAATGGCAGCTGACCACTATGCTGTTGGTGTCTTTCTCTCCCGAGCTCCAGTATTTCCTTGTACAATGAACTCTGTCGTTGAACTCAGTCTGACTCAGAGGCTTGTGATTTTCCCCACAATAATGGCGAACTGAGACCTTGCAAAATGTTCTCCATTGTCCTCTGAAAAATGGTAAAGGCTGATATACCCCAAATGGCAGATTCATATATTGGTACATACAGCTGGAATCCTCAACTAAACGTAATTGTAAAATACATAGGAAAGCAACCCCCCCACCCCCCAAAACCAAATCACTGTCAGCTTTGCATATAAATCCTTTATGCAAGGGATGGGGTATTTATCCAGCTGTGAAAAGCAGTTTACTGTTTGTTTAAAATCTCCACAAAGGCAAAGCAAACCAAACCAAACCATTGGGCTTCACAATTGGTACAACTGGTGATGCCCATTCTGCAAACTGCACTGACTTGATGATTCCTTTGCTTTCCAGCATTCCGATTTATGCATCTATTTTTGTCCATAAGACAAATGGCACTGAGCGGGCCTTGCAGAATCGTGAAATTGCTTCCTGGTCAACATGTAAGATGGCCTTAGCCCTTTTGATAGTCCCCAGACCTTCCAGATATTTAATTAGCACTTCATTCAGGAAGCCATTGTTTAATCTAAAACTATTGCACTGCAGTCAGTAGGTGAACTTCCTTCAACTTCATCTCATCAAGCCTGCCTAGGTACCAGCATTGTAGCTGTCTTGGAATAGTTAGTGTGGCAGGTTCTAGAGCACAAATCTTCAGTACTATTGCCAGAATGTTGATAGGATACTGCAAAGGCTATGGGACCTATGTCTCCAACTTCTTCTTAGTAACATCTGGAGTGAACTGAATTGGCTGAAGGCTGGCATCTGTGATGGTGGGGCCTCTGGAGAAAGTTGAGATGGATCACCCATGTGACACTACTGGCTGAAGACTGTTACAAGTGCTTCAATCTCACCTTTTGCGCTAAAATGCTGTGCCTTTCATCTTTGAGGATGGAGATATTTGCAAGGCTCCCCCCTCCAGTGAGTTGCTTAATTGTCCACCACCATTCATAACTCAATGTGGTAGGTGTTCAGAGCTTACGTTTAATCAGTTAGTTGCAGAATTGCTGAGCACTGTCTATCTCTTGTTGCCTATGTAGCCTCGTTTTGCAGCTTCACTAGACTGATACCTCATTTTTAGGTTGCCTGGAGCTGCTTGTGGAACGTCCTCCTACATTCTTCATTGAACTAATGGTTGAGTGGGGGAATATGCCAGGCCATGAAGGTGCAGGTTGTCTTGGAGTATTATTCTGCTGCTGGCAATGGCCCACAGTGCCTCATGGATGCCCAGTCTTGAGTTGCTAAATCTGCTCCAAGTCTGTAGTAAAATTTCTTCAGACGCATTATAGGTGTGCTATGTTATAGGTCATATACAAGTGCAAATTACCATAAGAATATATACGGCAGATTGGCTTTGGCAAACAGTAGCCCTGAGTCTAGCCTTAGCACTCATGCACCAGTTATGAGAATTGACAATGAATATCAATTTGGGTCTGGAAAAGCCAATATCAATTTTACATTCAATGCAATTTGCCATCTAATATGGCTTTATATTGTAGATAATAAAAACACAAAACTATCCAAGGCATTTTATAGTTAAAGATGATAAGGCTTCCATCTGTGTATTTCACTTATCATGTTAGAGTCTAATAAACAGATGAGGAGATAAAGTTACCTGCAAAATGACAGGTAAAAATAAAATAGTTTTACATTTAATGCTGACAATTGCGATTCACAATGGACATAGTTACATTATCCTACTGCATATACAATGATTCCTTACAACCCAATCTTGATTTGTTCAGACAGGGGTTAAAAGAAAGTCAAAGCATACCTATTACATAAATTTTTGTCTAACACATTTTTTAGCTAATGTGAATTTTTGCAATTGTAGCAGCTTTTTAAAAATGAAAACAAAATGAATTGGAAGTGATAAAAATAGAGAGGCTTCTAAAATTTGTCTTAAAGACAGATACATACATATTACTCAAATAAGTGGGCGGTTGAATGAAAACAAAAGTAAATTGAAATTAGAAACATAGGCAAGACCTACAGTAAAAATTAAGTACTGTATTACTATGTTGGAGCAATTACTTTCAATTTCATATCCTGTTTAAATCAATAATAAAGCACTAAAACTGATTAAGCTAAGTCTTAAGGTGCCCAGTAAAGTAGACACAAATTATTAGGTATAGTCTGTATGATTGCTGTTTTTATACTGTAAAACATGCAGATCAGCCCTGCTAATTCAGCCTCATAACACCAGCAGTAATATATGCAAGCTGAATTTCTGGATGGCTGTGGAAATGAAGTGCAGCAGGAGGGAGGGACGTAATTTATAATCTTCTGACCAATGCTTTATGGGTCTCTTAATTCAGCTTCTGCTACTATTAATGTAGTTAATGTTGAGATTATATCTATATATTTGAAGTCAGGGAATGATTTATAGGTTCCATTTTTCCGGTCCCAACTCCCTTGCTGTTAAATCAACTACCTTACCAATTAAATGCTGACTACTTCAGTATATGCGATCTGAAAAGATAGCTTAACCACAAATTAAACTGCTGGCTATTACATCTTACAGCTTATTACAATCTAAACACCAGCTTCTTGTATTTTATCAAACTCTCTGTCTTGCTCACTTCTACTCAATCTGTTCCTCTTAAACCGTGAAAGGTAGGGGGCAACTGACCAGAACCATACTTCATACTTATTAGCATGGTGAAAGTAGAAGTCATGAAAATACACTTTTTTTAATGACTCAGAAAGTGATCGGTAAGCCTAATTTCAATGTGTAGTAATATTTTATGTGATCGTGGAGTGATTTTAATTGAAAAATCCAGCCAAATCAATATTTACTGCACTCTGCACACGATGAATAGCAAGTCAAGAGGCTCCCTATTTTCTCTTAAAAACCACACATTATAGATACACACACAAATACAAAGCTGTTTAAACAGCAATTAAATTATCAGGTATAGTGAATGCTTTCCTTCCCTCATTCACTAAAAAGCAGATGCCAGTTATAAAGTACATCTGTAAGACTTAAAAATGGGTTATAAAACACTAAAATGCTCAATGGGTTACACCCTTTTAATCTCTACTTATAACTAAGTTATACTTTTTTTGTCTAGAAGACATATTCCCTAATCGAACACCTCTCCACTCTAAATGGATCGATCACCTGATCCTCCTAGCCTTGAACTGCTGAAAAAGCTGGATTCATTACAGTGAACAAGAAGACATATTACTAAGTCACCTTAAGCCTTTTCATGCCTCCAAAATAGTGTAACCAAATGCACTCTGGATTCGTCAGCAACAACAGAAATAGGCCTAATACTCAAGTAAATTATGTTAAGAAGTGACATAAATACATGGTGTATATCCCATTAAATGAAAGCTAATGTAATCCAGGTATTCAAAAAAGTCTCCATCAAGGAATTATAGACAAGCATGTCCAAAATCAATAACAGTCAAAATGAATGCATTAAACGTGAAATTACTAACAGAATTAAAGTCATAATTCAAGAACTCAAAAGATTTACTATCATAGAAGCAGGCCACTTTTATATATACAATCATATTCTGTATACAGACAACACTGATATTTGTTAATTGTTTCTAATTTACAAATGTGAGGCAGATTAACCGTGTGGCTCTCATTCAGGGCAGAGGATGAAGTTCCAACTGAGGAACTATTAAGACAGGGCTATTTCAATTAATGTATAGGTTGAGCAGGGAGTGAATCAGGAGGGGATAGAGGTCTGGGGAGGCAGGCTTGAGGTTAGGGCCAGCAATCGGGTGAGCCTGAGAAACCAGGACTGTGATTGGAGCCAGGGAAGTTCCTTCCTGCGATGGAGACCATAAAGTCACCACTCTAGATTTGCATAACAAGCTTAAATGTGCCAGTTGGTAGCATTCTCACCTCAGAGTTGGAAAGTTGTGAGTGAAAGTACACTCCAATCTTGAGTACAAAGATCCAGCTCCAATGCAGCACTATGGTGTACCCCACTACCAGAAAAACGCAGCAGGTCAGGCAGCATCCAAGGAGCAGGAGAATCGATGTTTTGGGCATGAGCCCTTAACGTCGATTCTCCTGCTCCTTGGATGCTGCCTGCCCTGTTGCGCTTTTCCAGCAACACATTTTCAGCTCTGATCTCCAGCATCTGCAGTCCTCACTTTCTCCCACTACCAGAAATGCCAGTTTTCAGATGAGACACTAATCAAGGCTGTGCACATTCTCAAACGTATGTTAAAGATCCGATGGCAATATTCCATAGGTGGGGAGTTATGTCCACTGCCTTGGCTAATTCTTGTCTATCAATTGTAAAACACGAAGTCAAAAGTGTAGGAGCAGAAGTAGACCATTCAGCCTATCAATTCTGCCCCTCCCATCAATAAGATCACGGTTGATCACATAATCCTCAATTCCACTTTCCTGCCTTTTCCCCATAGTCCTTGATACCATAACTAATTAAGTCAATTCAAGGCTGACATGAATAGATCCTTAATGATGCAGCGTCAAAAGCCCTCTGCAGAAAAAAAATTCCACAGATCAAAAATTAATTAGATTCAAAATTGCTACCAAAAAGAACAAGGATGAATTGGAAATCAAAATTCTAAACATGAGGAAGGCAGATTTTAATAGGGTCAGGTACGATTTGGTCAGAGTGAATTGGGTGCCAATACTTTTAAGTAAACATGAGTCAGAGCAGTAGGCTGCATTCAAGAAGGAAACAGGGAGAATAAAGGGCTATATATTCCAATAAAGACAAAGGGTGGGACCAAGAAATCCTGTGAACCCTTGATATCAAGGGATATACAGGATGGATAAAGACAAAGAGAAAGGCTTATAGTAGATACTGCGGGCTCAAGGCAGCAGAAGCTCTGAAATGTGTCAGGGAAACTTAAAAACGAAATCAGTGGAAATTCAACAGAGAGGGTACACACAATTACAATCCATTCTGCTTTTTTTTGGATTCCTCGATGCCACACTTGGTCAAATGCAGCCTTCAAGTCAAGGACAATTAATTTTGATCATTGGTCCATAGCTGAACCAAAACTGATGAAGTCAGGAGCTGAGTGACCTGGACAGAATATAAACTGAGCACTAGTGAGAAGGTTTTGTCAATCAAGTGCTGCTTCATAGCACTGTTGATGACATCTTCCACCACTTTAAAGATGATCAAGACTTGACTGATAAGCAATACGTGGCCGTGTTGGATTATCCTGATTTTTGCTCAGCAGACATACCTGGGAGTTTTTCCACATTATTGGATGGATTGCAGTGTTGCAGCTTGGCTCGGTGCACAGCAAGCTCTGGAGCACACATCTTCACATCTACACATCTACAGTCAGAATGTTTATCAAGGCTCATAGCCTTTGCAGTATCCAGTACTTCCATCTGTTTCTTGATACCAATTCCATTCACTCCATGTGATATGTGTGATGCTGGAGACTACTGGAGTACACAGTACTGGAATTAACATTCATTCCATCATTCACCTACATGCATGTGAATTTATCTCCTATGCTCAACAAAAAGTATAGCTGGTCAATATCCATTACATCCTATCAACATTCACTTTTAGATAAGAAAAATGAACAAAGAGAAACAATGCTAGAAAACAGGACACTTGAAAGTAAATCATAATCTAAAAGTCTTGACTTTTGAAAAGGGTTCTTGTAGTAAGACTTAACTATAATCAAATAACATTAAAAACATGAAAAGTAGCAAAATGTTTTAATGTAATAAATAGTGCCACAGGAAGACATGATTGCACAGGGTGACAAGGTAAAAACAATGACTGCAGATGCTGGAAACCAGATTCTGGATTAGAGTGGTGCTGGAAAAGCACAGCAGTTCAGACAGCATCCAAGGAACAGGAAAATCGATGTTTCGGGCAAAAGCCCTTCATCAGGAATACAGGCAGAGTGCCTGAAGGGTGGAGAGATAAATGAGAGGAGGATGGGGGTGGGGAGAAAGTAGCATAGAGTACAATAGGTGAATGGGGGTGGGGATGAAAGTGATAGGTCAGGGAGGAGGGTGGGGGAAGGTAGCAAAGAGTACAATGGGTGGATGGGAGTGGGGATGAAGGCCTCCTCTCATTTATCTCTCCACCCTTCAGGCACTCTGCCTGTATTCCTGATGAAGGGCTTTTGCCCAAAACGTCGATTTTCCTGCTCCTTGGATGCTGTCTGAACTGCTGTGCTTTTCCAGCACCACGCTAATCCAGAATCTGGTTTCCAGCATCTGCAGCCATTGTTTTTAACCTTGTTGATTTTAACCCTACTGCGAATCCTCTTGCAAGGATGCCTGCCTTGAAGGAGTTTTCCTCCTCTCCCTACAAGAATCTCAGGGAGTCCCTCTCCCACTGCAACTCCCAGGTCATTTCCTCTGCCCTGCAGCTCTTCAACCATGTCCTGAAACAAACTCGCTACTACAGCCACATTTGCTTCCTCAGTGCCTGCCTCCGTAACCAACTCATCCTACATGGACTCCAGACCACCTTTAAACCAGCAGAGTTCGGATCAGAACAGGACAAACAGTACAGACTACAGATTCAAAACCACCACAAGATTCTCCTTCAAGATCCTCCACTCTACACTTGCAGCAATGTGCCAGCACCTAACCTCTCTACAATCTGACCTGCCTCAGCTGAGAGCCACACTCTCTCAGAATTGCAAAGGACCCCTTCTGTACGATATGCTCAGGAGAATTCATACTCTCAACAAACAGTATTTCAACTCCGTCTCATACATCAAAAACTGCAAGTACAACAAACTTTTATCTACCCACCTCCATAACCAGCACTCCTCAAACATTCCAGAAGATTCCCCCGGCCTCTGGAACTGCTCGGACGCCATTAGCCATGTGGCTGCTGCAGCTACCACCTCCACGGTGATGGATGACGTCACTTCCGCCCCCATCATGGCTGCTTCCACAGGCACTTCCGCCCCTCACATCATCGTTGATGTCACACGCTCAGTGACTTCCGCCTCCCCTACTGCTGAGTTTGCCACCACTTCCACCCCCACCAATGCCACTCACCTGCATTCTGCTGACATGCCCCCCACAGATCCCAGTGTCACCATCCGCACTCCCCAGAACCCTGAGGGGAACACCACCCCTGCTCATGACTCCACCCCCATTCCCCCCGACCTCCACATCCACTCCAGTTACAAGCTCCACCCCTACTTCCAGCTTCACACCCACACCAGATCCCAGCTTCAAGCCCTGCCGACTTTTTGCCATCCCTCCAGACCTCCCCCTCACTGAGGACGAATGATCAGTCCTCAGCAAAGAACTCACCTTCATCCCCCTCCGCCCACGCATCAATGAATTTAATACACGCCGTGATGTCGAACACGTCTTCCGCCACCTCCGAGCTTACTTTCACAATCAGGACACCCGCCCACCTTCTGAGGACCCCTTCGCCCGCCTCCAACACACTGCATCCACCTGGACACCCCTTCCTGGCCTATTACCCACCCTCGACCTCTTCAGTTCCAACTGCTGCCGGGACATTAACCGCCTCAACCTGTCTACTTGCCACCTTCCCCCCCCCCCCCCCCCCCAACTTCAACCTCTCACCCTCACAACGCGCTTCCCTCCACTCCCTTTGCTCCAATCCCGACCTCACCATCAAGCCAGCAGATAAAGGGAGTGCAGTGGTGCAGTGGTAGACTGGCGCACTGACCTCTACACCGCTGAAACCAGACGCCAACTCAAGGACACCTCCTTCTACCGTCCCCTCAACCATGACCCTACACCCCATCACCAAACCATCATCTCCCAGACCATACAGAACCTCATCACCTCAGGAGATCTCCTACCCACAGCTTCCAACCTCATAGTCCGGGAACCCTGCACTGCCCGGTTCTACCTCCTTCCCAAGATCCACAAGTCTGACCACCCTGGCCAACCCATTGTCTCACCATGCTCCTGCCCCACTGAACTCATCTCTACCTACCTCGACACTGTCCAATTCCCCCCAGTCCAGGAACTCCCCACATACTTTCGAGACACCACCCATGCCCTCCGCCTCCTCCAAGACTTCCGTTTCCCCGGCCCCCAACACTTCATATTCCTCATGGATATCCACTCCCTCTACACCTCCATCCACCATGACCAGGGCCTCCAAGCCCTCCGTTTCTTCCTCTCCAGACGTCCCCAACAGTACCCTTCCAACGACACATTCATTCGTTTGGCTGAGCTGGTCCTCACTCTTAAAGATTTCTCTTTTGAATCCTCCCACTTCCTCCAGACCAAAGGGGTAGCCATGGGCACACATATGGGCCCCAGCTATGCCTGTCTCTTTGTTGACTACGTAGAACAGTTGATCCTCCGTAATTACACTGGCACCACTCCCCACCTCTTCCTCCACTACATTGATGCCACCTCATGCTCCCGCGAGGAGGTCGAGCAATTCATCAATTTCACCAACACATTCCACCCTAACCTTAAATTTACCTGGGCCATCTCTGACACCTCCCCCCCATTCCTGGACCTCTCCATCTCCATTAATGACAACCAACTTGACACTGACATTTTTTACAAACCCACCAATTCCCACAGCTATGTGGATTACACCTCTTCCCACCCTACCTCCTTATTCCCAATTTCTCCACCTCCACCGTATCTGCTCCCAGGAGGACCATTTCCACCACAGAACACACCAGATGGCCTCCTTCTTTAGAGACCGCAATTTCCCTTCCCACGTGGTTAAAGATGCCCTCCAACGCATCTCGTCCACATCCCACACCTCCACCCTCAGACCCCACCCTTCCAACCGTAACAAGGACAAAACCCCCCTGGTGCTCACCTTCCACCCTACCAACCTTCGCATAAACCAAATCAACCGCCGACATTTCTGCCACCTCCAAACGGACCCCACCACCAGGGATATATTTCCCTTCCCACCCCTTTTTGCCTTCTGCAAAGATCGTTCCCTCTGTGACTACCTGGTCAGGTCCACACACTCCCAACAACCCACCCTCCCATCCTGGTACCTTCCCCTCCCACTGCAGGAATTGCAAAACCTGCGCCCACACCTCCTCCCTCACTTCCATCCAAGGCCCCAAAGGAGCCTTCCACATCCAAAGTTTTACCTGCTCATCCACCAATATCATTTGTTCTATCTGTTGCTCCCAATGCGGTCTCCTCTACATTGGGGAGACTGGACGCCTCCTAGCAGAGCGCTTTAGGGAACATCTCTGGGACACCTGCACCAAATCAACCACACCACCCTGTGGCCCAACATTTCAACTCCCCCTCCCACCCAGCCGCTCCCTCACCACCCGACACCTGGAGGATGAACACCTCACCTTCCACCTCAGAACATATCAACCCCAGGGCATCAATGTGGACTTCACCAGTTTCCTCATTTCCCCTCCCCCCACCTCATCAAGCCCCAAACTTCCAGGTAAGCACTGTCCCCATGACTTGTCCTACCTGCCTATCTTCCTTTCCACCTATCCACTCCACCCTCCTCTCTGACCTATCACCTTCATCCCCACTCCCATTCACCTATTGTACTCTTTGCTACCTTTCCCCACCCCAACCCTCCTCTCATTTATCTCTCCACCCGTCAGGCACTCTGCCTGTATTCCCAATGAAGGTCTTTTGCCCGAAACGTCGATTTTCCTGCACAGGGTGACTGTCAATCTGTTGCAAAACACATCTTTAGAAAATCTACACAAATTAGATGCCTGCCCTCTACAGAGAAAAAAAATCAGCATGAATGGATGATGCAGGAGAGAGAAACAGGTGAAAGAGGCATAGAGATATAGAGCATGAGAGGGAGTGAGTGAGATCTAAGAGAATGCGTTGCAGGTAAAAGAGACAGAATGGAGCAAAAAAAAAGAGGGACAAAGATAGCAAGAAGAGAAAGGAATCAATGGAAACAAGAGAGGGATAAGAGAGAGCACCTGCAAATATGGATAAGAAAAATAAACACCAAAAAGATCGAGAGAGGGAGTGAAAAGGGCCAATAAAAGGATTATGAAAAGTACGGAAGAGAAGACAGA
The DNA here is from genome assembly GCF_047496795.1 of Chiloscyllium punctatum. Lineage (NCBI taxonomy): Eukaryota > Metazoa > Chordata > Chondrichthyes > Orectolobiformes > Hemiscylliidae > Chiloscyllium > Chiloscyllium punctatum. The sequence continues at coordinate 33,886,633 of NC_092743.1, forward strand.
GACAATGGAAGAATAGAGACAAAAATAGGGAAAATCAAAAGTGATGAAAATATGCAAAGGAGGGAGAAAAATGAGAAAAAAGAGCAAATCAAAGAGGGTTCTGGCAAAAGAGAAAGGAAAAAGAGGAAAAGAAAAGAGGAGACTCCAGTAATTCTTTCAATTCCTCTTCTTGTATTCCACGTGAGTTTCCTATCGAATAAGTTGATGGCTGAATCACCTAGAAATATGTCTTGTGCACATCATTAAAGATTAGATCCAAGTACTCTCTGTCAGCTGTTTAACAAAATAAGCAAGAAAGTAATTTTGCATAGTTTCAGACAAAGGGAATCTGCTTCAATTTTTCTTTGGTGTATTTCTTAGTGTATGTCCTACAAATGGAAAGCCTTCACAAAGGAACACTTTAGTGTCTTCCATAATCCGAAGACATCCCAAAGTCCTTCATGCTTAATGATAATCTTTTAAATATCATTATTTGAAGTGACAATAAAACAATAACTATTTCAACATAGTTAAATGTAGTAGCAAAGCTTGCACAGCAAGGTTCACAGAATCATAGAGTAACTACAATGCAGAAGGAGGCTATTCAGACAATTGTGTCTGCACTGGCTCTGCGGACATTTTAACTTGATGTTCATCGCCTGCCTTTTCCCCATAACCCTGCACATTGATTATTTAAATAGAAACATCTGATGCTTTCTTGAATGCCTCAATTAAATCTGGCTTGACCATACTTCAAACCAGTGCACTCTTTACCTTCAATCAGTGGAGTTCAAAAACCTTTCAATAATACAGCTCACTTCAATAAAACAAGAAATTCCATGCCATAACCACTTCTTCTACATTTCAACTTTTCTCTTTAGCCACATGCATTTAGAATGCTTATGTTTTAAAATAAGAAGATGAATAACCCACTTTTAATTTGATGATTAATTTCACAAGGTTTATGATTTGTAATTTTGGATGGATAGAATATTGTTTCAGAAAAAAACAATATTTGGCTTACAATGATTTTCATTGTCTATGCTAAGTGCCCTCTGTCCTACAGTTGGCAGCCACGACTTCTATCTCAACATTATGCTTAACAACCCTAAACTCCTGGTCACTCACATTAAGAAATAAATAAATTCCCTTCTCTGAACAGCCTCTTGGCAATTTCTAATATATATAATCATTTGCCATCCATATATTATGCTATCTCTATGAACCACTTTGGTACAAGAAAGATAACCTGCTGTTGTTGCCCCTACCCAAAATTGCTATCACGGTTGTCTACCATTATGAATTTGGGAGTACTACAATAGGATCCTCGAAGGAATAGCAGTGATAATTGCTCCCCTATGTAGTCAGAGTCTTTATATAAATTTTGATTGCTGATGTCATCTATATACCTCAGATATATATAATCAAATTATCTTGATAACTGGATTATATTTCCATGTCATCTCTCCCAGAACAGATGTAGTCCACACTGGTTGAAATTGTAAACTGTTATATTTCAGAATGGATAAAACATTTAACTTGGTCATAATGAGAGTCACTTGATGAAAAACAAGTAGAACTTCCGTATGCTGCATTAAAAATGAATTTTACGAGTACTAACTCACTCAGGTGAGTTATTTAATTTATGCCATTTATCTGAGAGCATAGCTTCTCTGATCTTATCCTACTGCTGAGGCCGGGAGCTTTCACTTGTTGCAGTTTCTTGCTGTTTGACACTCTTGATAACAGTGCGATCTGATCTGGAAAAGCCTGCCCTCCCCAACCCATCAACAAAGATAAAATACATTTCCATCACCAACATACAATGAATATCCAGGTTCATATTATATAATTACTACAACTATTCACTTGTCTATTGATTCAAACCTGTTTCAGCAAGTTTTATCTAAAAGAATGCAAGATACAATATCTCAATAAAAACACAAGTCTTTCAATTTCCTCACTTCAGACAGCCTTTCTTTTCCAAATACCAAATGAAAGGAACAGAAAAGTGAGTCTAAGATTCAGCTGAGGCTTGCGTCTGAAAAGAAGATATGTTAAATGATCAGATGTGACATAGCTGTAACAGTAAGGAGTAATGAAGAGATCTATAACTTTAACTGGGTGAATGGCTGTTGGATAATTTCAATCAGGAAGGACAGGTTGACAGGCAGATAAGGTAGCTTGATTCCCAGACAGTCTTTGACTAATGGCCTCATTAGAGTTGAAAGTGCAGACAGTACACAAAATAAACCTAACAAGAGTAATAAATGCAAACTTAAGCAACTGAGCAAGACAGCATATATATGTTCAATGCAATAAAGAAAAGTTTTTGCCTGAGTTCAATGCTTCAATTCTAATTGATTCCAAAGGACCTTCAATAAATGAGGTGAATGTAGGTAAAACATAAAATATTCACAAAACATACACTGTACTCTATCAATGTTTAGAGTGGAATACCTATTTAAAGTGCCCAGTGTAAATGCTCCTTAAGCCTTGCACTTTTTCTCTGTAACCACCAAAAGATTACAACCATTCAGTACACCCTCAGTTCTGGACCGTCACACTTCTCTGATAATAATCATTTCATCATGGTTGTCACTGTGGGGGAGGTAGTGGATAGCTACATCAGGGTAACCGAGTATTGCTTCTAATATATTCTAAGTCCTGTTATAACCACAATTGATGTTATTACTGCACAAGTCAGATCCCAAAGCTGCATTAAAGTTTGCTTTTTCTATTTCAATGAGGTAGTCCTTCATTGAAACATAAATATGCAATGTTGCAGTTTTGGTTCTAACATTAAAATAGAAATTTGCTATGTAAATAAAATGAAGTCAAGCTGAAATAAAAAATAATTATAAATAACATTTTTTGAGAAGATTTGTAGCTCAGGTTGATGATAAGCATACAAGTTAGCTCACTGAGCTTGAAGGTTGGTTTTCAGATGTTTTGTCACCATACTAGGTAACATCATCAGTGAGAGTCTCTGGTGGAGCCCTGGGGTTGTATGTCCCGCCTCTGTATTTATAGGTATTGATTTCTTAACGTGAGTGATGTCATTTCCAGTTCCTTCAGTTCCTTCCCAAGGGAAGGCAGATAGGGTCTAAATCGATGTGTTTATTGATAGAGTTCTGGTTAGAATGCCATGCCTCTAAGAATTCTCGTGCACCTCTTTGTTTTGCCTGTCCTAGGGTGTGTGTGTTGTCCCAGGCAAAGTGGTGTCCTTCTTCATCTATATGTATAGAAACGAGTGATAATGGGGTCATGTTTTTTGGTGGCCAGTTGGTGTTCATGTACCTTGGTGGCAAGTTTCCTACTAGATTGTCTGATGCACTGTTTTTTTTAAACAGTTCTTGCATGGTATCTTGTAAATGATGTTCATTTTGCTGGTGGTATTTATTGGATCCTTTTAGCTCATTAGTCGCTGTTTAAGTGTGTTGGTAGGTTTGTGGGCTACCATGATTCCAAGGGGTCTGCGTAGTCTGGAAGTCATTTCTGACCTGTCTTTGATGTAAGGTAATGTGGCTATAGTTTTTGGTTGCATATTTAGAAATCTAACCCTAATGTGTTGATCAGATGGGCCAATGGGCTGAGGAGCTGCAGATGGAGTTAAATTTAGGTAAACGTGAGGTGCTGCATCTCGGAAAGACAAATCACAGAAGAACTTATACATTTAATGGTAAAGTCCAGGGGATATTGCTGTACAAATAGACCTTGGAGTGCAGGTTTATAGTTCCTTGAAAGTAGAGTCGCAGGTAGATTGGATCGTGAAGAAGGCACTTGGTATGGTTTCCTTTACTGATCAGAGCAGAGTATAGGAGTTAGGAGATCATGTTCCGGCTGTACAGGACATTGGTTAGGCCATTTTTGGAACATTGCACGCAATTCTGGTTTCCTTCCGATCCGAAGGATGTTGTGAAACTTGAAAAGGTTCAGAAAAGATTTACAAGGATGTTGCAGGGTTGGAGGCTTTGAGCTATAGGGAGAGGCTCAGTAGGCTGGGGTTGATTTTTCTGGAGCATCAGAGACTGAGGGGTGACCTTATAAAGGTTTATAAAATCATGAGGGGCATGGATAGGGTAAATAGACAAGGTTTTTTTCCCTGGGGTGGATGAGTCCAGAACTAGAGGGCATAGGTTTAGAGTGAGAAGGGAAAGATATAAAAGGGCTCTAAGGGGGAACTTTTTCACACACTTTTTGCCCTTTAGGTCCCTTTTATATCATTCTCCTCTCACCCTAAACCTATGCCTTCTCGTTCTGGACTCCCCCACCCCAAGGAAAGAATACCTTGTCTCTTTCTGAAATCTTTATACAACGGACCTTTTACTTTCTCACCTTCAAAGGTTATAACTAAAAATTCCTGTCTGGAACATGCAAACTATATTGCATTGATTGAGGTAACCTACTTCTTAACAGTTCTAAATCATTTCTTTTACTCAGGAGCAATTGTTTTCCACATCCACTTTCAGCTAAGACGTCTGTTAAACTGCCTGAGATCCAGCCAAGGGTGATTCCTTTAAGTTTCCATCTGAAAGCATAATGCTCTACACTACTTACATTGTCACACACAACTGAACAGTCTTGTTCTCTCCACAGTTGCTTCGAGGGCAGTGTGCAGTGGCGTGGAGAGTCCAAGTATGCATAAAGGATCTCAAAGGCAGTGCCCTTCTACCACCAGCCAAGCAATGTCTTGGTGCCTGTTTGAAAGTTCTGGTGATGAGGCATGCTTCCATAATCACCTTGACAGTCTGCACAGGGAACCACTCGACAGGACCCACCTTCTCCTTTTCCCGAAGTGTCTCAAGGACACTACATGCTGACAACTTACTGATGGACTTGTGGTCAAAGATGTTTTGTTCACAAATTTCTCCACGAATGACAGGTGATACAGAATAGTCTCGAGTGTTCTGTGGCAGCGAGGTCAGGCCCTTCCTTCGCAACACCGGGCACAAGTAGAACCTCAATACGTAGTGACACTTGTTAGCTTACTGGGGATCCACATACAGCTTAATGAGCCACACACAAAGGTGACCATCAGGGTGAGGGAAGCATTGGGTGTGTTTTTTCCCCTCTTTGTCCAGATCATTATACATGGTGTCTCTGTGGACACAGTCCATTTCAATCTCCACATGAAGTGCAAGATAGCACGGGTGACAATGGTAGCGCAGGTTTGGGGAACAGGCCAGACCTGCACCATGTTCAACAACACAGAGTACCTCGCACCTGACAACCAGGTTTTATTCACCATGGAGAGGAGCCAGTGCTCCCATCTGCCCAGTTTCTGCCTCACTTTAGTGACACACTCCTCCCAAGACATTGCGCATGCTCCTCCCAAGACATGGCACATGCCCTCGCCCCTCCAAACCGAATTCTTAGCACCTTGAGGTGGTCTGTCCTGACAGTGAAGGGATAAAGGATAAAGGCCCAGTTTCTAAAGAGCATGGCCTCACTCTTGCCTCGGCCCCTAAGGCTCGTTCAAGCTCGTCACAGATGCACATTAGTCTGTACACGGACAGTGGACAGAACAGAAAATGGCAACATCATCCACGCACAGGGAGCCCTTAACCTGTAGGCCCCTGCTGCCAGGAATAATCACCCCACGGGCTCGCATCCTTTCTGGACTCAGCAAAACGCTCTATACAAAGGAGAGAGCGGGCAGCCCTACCTAACTCCAGATCTGATTGGAAAGCTTACTGATTCCTACCCACTGATCGAAACTGCACTAACGATGTTGATATAGAGTCTCGGTGTGCATCCCGGGTAATGTCTGAAGAATAGGCATAGCATCAAAATGGGGGTGCAATGTTATAATACCACTGTCACGTTTGCCATTGGATAACTATCCACATGAACTTTATTTCAAACTGTTATCTGTCCAATCAAATTTATCTATGCCAATGCATATTGACTGGTTGATATTCAAATTTAACAGAATATCTTCAGTTTATTAATTGCATCGTGAGGATATGCCAATTCCTAAAAAAGTGATAGCACTTTAAAGTAGTAAATTGCTTAAAAGACTGATGAAAGGTGCACAATTTATATGTATTATTTTAATATCTTTTAGAGTTCGCATATCAAACTACTGAGTTTGCATATCAAACTATTAATATATGGACACTGGTCTATTTTTGTGACAGGTTTTAAAAATTAACATGGTCAGTTTCTCCATGATTTCAAACCATGAAGCATTGCCTGAAGCTTTAGTGGAAATTTGTTTTTCGATAAGAGTCCATGACCAGAGAAAAAAAAACATTAAGCTTAACAAAATCTATGATAAGTAATTTTTTTAAAAAAGTTCCAAAGCATTTTGGCAGTTCAAAGGAGACCTAACTGGGGTAAGAAGTAAGAGTCTCTCCTAGAGAAAGGAGATGCTTAGAGCAATTAAGGAAACAAGTTATCTCAATGAAAAAGAGGTGACATTTCCAGACCAGGAGTGCCTGATTAGAATTCTGCAGATTATTAGAAGACTGAGAAAGTCGTATCACTCAATAGAGAGTGTGGTCAAGGGAAAAGGCCTCACAGTTCATGGGACCAGAACTAAGAAAAGGCAGTTCAGTGAAACCTACGGAATTTCTCTGGACGTTTGGACAAATTGTAACATGATGATGTCAGTGAGTAAACGTCTGCTTTGTATTTTGAAATCTTTCAAAATGTGTTGCACAAAGATAGTTTGTTTGTTTTAAGTATTTTTATGTCATTTCCACAACGAACTTCTGTCTTTTGTTAAAACAGAGTCTGCTGCCTTATATGCTTATTAGTGAAAGACCACCAGGTTAAATTAGGGGGGAAAACAACTAAAATATGATCTATCAAGCAAGATTCAATTTGGGGATTGGACTTGCCTAGCAATAACATCAGGTAATCTCACCAACATAATGTTAGAAAATTCTGATCCATCGATATTTTCCTCAGCCTGGGTGTCAGAATTTACTGGGTTAGGATTTTGGAGCAAAGTAGTTACAGTGAGGAAATCCAAAAATGTTATATTCCTGAAGACTGCAATTTTAACCCGACATGTGTTGCTTAACAAATCTAACTACCTGCCGATAGAGAAAATTTGTCATATTATCCATTTGTGGGATATGGGCATCACTGGCTGGGCCAACATTTAATGCCCATCCTTAGTTTTCCTTGGGGGTCATGATGAGCTGCCAAATTGAGCCACTGCAATGCACTTGTTCTAGGTAGCTCCACAAGGTCAGGACAGAGTTCCAAGATTTTGACACAGTAACCTTGAACGAACAGCAATATGTTTCTAAGTCAAGAACATGAGGGGCTTGGAGGAGAACGTGCAAGTTCAACAGCAGATGTTTTAGTACTATTGCTGGAATATTATCAGGGCCCATAGTCTTTGCATTGTCCAATGAATTCAGCTGTTTCAAGTTATCAAATGACATGAATCAATTGACTGCAGATTGGGAGCCGTGATGCTGAAAATGTCCAGAAGAGGGAAATGCATCATCCACTCAGCACTTCTGGCTGAAGAGTGTTGCAAAAGCTTCAGCCTCATCTTTTGAACTGATGTGCTGGGTCCCTAACATCGAGGATTGAGAGACCATAAGACCCAGGAGCAGAAATTAGGCTCATCGAGTCTACTCCAACTTTCAACCATGGCTGATAAGATCCTCAACCCCATTCTCCTGCCTCCTCCCTGTGACCTTTGATAATCAAAAACCTACCAATCTCAGTCTTACATATACTCAATGATCTGGCCTCCACAGCCTTCTGTGTCAATGAATTCCATAGGTTCACCATTCTCTGGTTGAAGAAGTTTCTCCTATCTCCATTCGAAAAGGTCTTCCCTTTACTCTAAGGCTGTGCACTCTGCTTCTAGTCTCTCCTACCAATGGAAACATATTCTCAACATCCACTCTGTCCAGGCCATTCAGTATTCTGCAAGTTTCAAATCAGATCTCCACCCCCCCAACATCCTTCTAAGCTCCATTGAGTAAAGACCCAGAGGCCTCAAATGTTCCTCATAACGTTAAGCTTTTCATTCCTGGGACCATTCTCATGAACCTCCTCTGAATATGCTCCAGGGTCAGTACACAGTTCCTGAGATATGGGGCTCAAAACTGCACACAACACTCCAAATGTGGTCTGACCAGAGCCTTATATAGCCGCAGAAGAACATCCCAGCTTTTATGTTCAAGTCCTCAAAATAAATGCCATCATTGCATTGGCCTTCCTAACTACTGACTCAATCTGCAAGTTCACCTTGAGAGAATACTGGACTAGAATACCCAAGTCTCTATGCATTTCAGACTTCTGAATTTTCTCTCCATTTAGAAAATAGTCCATGCCTCTATTCTTCCTATCAAAGTGCATGACCTCACACTTTCCCAAGTTGTATTCCATCTGACACTCCTTTGCCCACTCTCCTAACCTGCCCAAATCTTTCTGCACCTCCCCACTTCCTCAATGCTACCTGTTCTCTACCTATCTTTGTATTGTCTGCAAACTTAGTCAGTTTAGGGAGAATAGTGGAGCTTCCTCTCCAGTGAGTTGTTTAATTGTGACCCACCACATGCAGCTGGATGTGGCAGGAATTGAGAGCTTAGATCTGATCCATTGGTCATAGAATCAATTAGCCCTGTCTTGTTGTGGAATCGATTAGCACGATCTTTCAATAGCCAATTATGCTGTTTAGAACGGACATTTCAGTATGCTGTAGTTGTAGTTTCACCAGACTGATACCTCATATTTCTGTATGCCTGGTATTGCACTTGCATGGGTTCCTGCACTCTTCATTTATCGAAGGTGAAAGTGCCACACAACACAGAGGGTATTTTCAATGCAAAGATGAGCCTTATGTCTCAAAAAGACTGTGTGAAGGTCACTCCTACTGATGCTGCCATGCATTTGCAACAGGTAGATTAGTGAGAATGAGATCAAGTATGCTCTTCCTTCCTGTTGGTCTATCATCACCTGATGTAAAAACCTTTCCAGCAGCTGTTTTTAGTTGAGGGACTGAATGGTCTACTTCTGTTCCTTTAATATTTGCACTTTGGTCAGAATATGGTGCTAGAAATACACAGCATCAGAGGAGCTGGAGAATCGACCTTTCAGGCATAAGCCCTGCATTAGGAATCATTTCTGATGAAGGGCTTATGCCTGAAACATCAATTCGCCTGTTCCTTGGACGCTGCATAACCTGCTGTACGTTTCCAGCACCACGCTCTCGACTCGGATCTCTAGCATCTGCAGTCCTCGCTTTTTCTTTAGTCAGAATATGCTTGGTGTGTGTTTTTAGCCAAATTGTAACATACTGAATTTTGATATGTACTGTTTCTAAATCAGCTGGCAAAGATTACTCATTTCACTAGGCTACAGTGAAGTACAGGCAAGTTAATAAACACCAAATTATGCACAGCTGTAACAGGAATATCATATTGCTGCAGCAAAAGCAGCAGTGTTGTACTGTACCAGGTTGTCATAGATGTTCTTCCACTAATCTTTTTTCCATGACTATATGGAAGAAAACTTCAAATATACTCCACTTTCTTCAACCATGGACAGAAAAGAGCCTTCAACAGAGAGAAGCCAATGAAGCACTCCTTTCCCAGTCTTCTGCAATACTTTAAAATTATTGAAGATGCTCATGTTTTGTTCTCCCAAACCATTCCTGCACTTAGCACTGTTCCAAGTACAGTACAGTCATAACTGCATAGTACTAAGAAATTGACAGAAAAAAATCTTTTTAATCAAGGGATTATGGTAGCTAAGCTTTCATTGGTCTAATCAATATAGCGATTAATCTGATGTATTACTCTCTCCTTTGGAAAACCTATGTAAAGCCCTGTACTCTTGCACCAAAACGATTTTGCTGTCCCTTTATTCAGAGGATTATGGTAGTTGAATTTTAATTAGCCTCATCAACTCAGGAGATCATGACGATCATTTTGGTGCACTACACATCATATCAATCACATCCTCTCTCAAACACGCAGACACATAACTTGTCCACTTATAGTCAAAGAGGGGGGCACAGACTGAAGATAATCAGGAGAGAACAAAGGCCAAAGTTCAAGGAATCACCATCTGTCCCATCCAAAGTTCTTACAGCTTTAAGTATTTGTCACAAATGAAGCAAAGATTGCAATACTAATTAAAATACAGTAGTCCAAGGAGTTAAAAGAGAATATACATGAAATTTAATCTGGCTGAACAACTAACAAGTTGGTAGCATATCAAAGTACCTTCTCCAAATTCTATAGACTTCTGCGTTTTGAGTAGTTATATTGATTTTTTTCCAAGTGAAGGTCATTTAAATGGATTGATAACGAGATCTATCAATTAGATTATTTTAGAGATGCTGCAGTCTTCTCATGTGCATGGTACTCAATTTCCATGCATCAGAATTTTATAGAAATGTATTCACTTACTACAATTCAGCATTGTTGGCAAATATAAAAAAAAAGTTGTGCTCAAAACTTAGGTTCAGACTAATGCTCAGGAATTGTCTGAATTTTCTTTTATTCCTCAGAGGACAGGCCCACATGAATGAATATATGGCACTTCTGGCAAACATCGGTAAACTACATCTTTGAATTAAACAAAAGCTCACAGGATAGTCGCTTTCTGATGCACCTCCATAACAATGTCTCTATTAAGCAGAGCGAATTGCCACAAATCAGCATCTTTACCTCATGAAAAACAAATTTGTTGTATCCTTTGAAATTTGCCACTCTTGCATCTGTCCTGATGAGTGCAAGATCAAAAGCTTTCTGCCCTTTTTTTCAGCAACCAGCAAACTCATTGGTCCATTGGTTATGCTTGTTTTTAACAGTGAATTACAGCTATTAGAACCATTGATCAAGTGGGTATCAGAGATTGCTTTGTGGCAACATAATTTACAGTGATCAGTATCCAGTGATGCTACATTAAATGCAGCTCTCATGGTGGCCACAATGATGTACAGGCCAGTTATAAAATGCTCAACTATTCACATTGCAACAGGAAGATCAAATTATTGCAGTAGAAGAGCAGCAGCATCTGTCGGATGGCGTTTGTTTTCCATGACTACTCAGACCCCTTGGCATCATGGCAGCTCACAAACCCACCAACACACTAAAACAGCAGCTAATGAACTTGACAGACCCTATACAGACAACAAGCAAAACTAATGTCATTTACAAAATACCGTGCAAGGACTGTAACAAACACAACATTGGACAAACAGGCAGAAAACTAGCCACCAGGATACATGAACATCAACTAGCGCAAAAAGAAATGACCCTCTCTCACTAGTATCCTCATATACGGATGAGGAAGGACACCACTTTGACTGGGACAACATATCCATCCTAAGACAATCCTACACTGGGCACTGTTCCAATTGTAGAACAGTCATAACTAATACAGTGCTAAGAAATTGATGCAAAGAAGATTATTTTTAATCCAGGAATTACATTAGCAAAATTTTCATTCATCTAATCGATGTAGGATGTCATGGTGTATTACTCTTACTTGGTGCATTATTCTCCCCTTTGGAAATTCCCAGTAAAGCCCTGTGCTCCTGTCCACCCAGAATTACTAATTCTCCATCACTCCTTTTTTTACACCACAGGAAAGATGCAGTTGATAAATATTCTGTCTATTGATATCAAGACTGAAGTTACCTCACCATAGTGCTCGACCAAGCAAGAATCAATTGAAAAGCTATGAGGAACTACAATCCTATTAAATAAGCTAGCTATTATTCTTAAACATTAAAAACCTCTTCAGCTATTTTAAATTGATATGTTAACTTATATTTAATTTAATGGCGAAGAAAATAATAAAAAAGTTAAATTCATGGCCTAATGACATCAAAGCTGAAAATGTGTTGCTAGAAAAGCTCAGCAGGTCAGGCAGCCTAATTAGGACGTCTCCTAATGACGTCAAATCACAGTCTCCTAAGGCCAGAGCATGGATGAAATAAAAGTCTGGTGGTAAAGATAGACATACAAAAGACAACCTGAAAATGGGTAACAGACTGCAGGAAACTGACAGACAGGCAGGCTTAGCCTCGTTGTTTCATTCCCAATTGGCGCTAACCGAATACTGAGATGGAGTGCAGATAAATAGAGAGGCCATATCCACAGATCCATTGTGATAGCAAGGCAGATAGACAAAGTGTAAGGAATATTTATTTTTTACTAATTAAGGTATAGAGTATAAGATCACGGACATTATGCGAGAACTGAATAAGACACTAGAGTCATAGCTAAATTACAGCATACAATTCTGGTCAACATTATTACAAGAAGGGAAGGTTGGACAGGTTGAAGTTGTTTTCTTTGTAACAGAGAAAGTTGAAGAGATAGTTAACAAAGGTGTCTAAAATTTTGAGGGACCATGATAGGAGGAGATATGAAAAATCTAGGTTTCTAAGCACAGGGGTCAACAATATGCATTTAAAATAACTGGCAGAAAGATGAGAGGGGAGTGTTCGAATCGTTTTCTCACCAAGATTGTGCTGACAGTCTCAAACTCATTTTTTAAAAAGGGTTCCAGAGTCAGAAATCATCAATACATTTAAAAAGTATTTGGAAAGTCATAATCTATAAGGCTATGTACTACAATCTAAAAAATGGAATTCAGCTAGGTAGTTTTGGCAGACAGGGACATAAAGGGTGGAATGGTCTCCTTCTGTACTGTAATTTTCACTATCTTTCTGGATCCTGCTATTCTTTTAAGGCTCTGGATCACATGAACAACCTTACTTTAGGATAGCTATACTTTAGGATAGCTACTCATAGTGCTTCACAATATGAATGTGACACCTCACAATACACCTCACTCTGCTGGCAGACCCTAGAATTCACCTTACAAAACCATCTGACCTTACTTATTCAAAAGTCAACATCTGCATAAGTGCTGCTGAACCCCACATATTGACTTGTAACATTAACAAATGTTTTCCTTGGTGGCAATTGCCATATAATCACAGCTGTTAATTTTCTCTTGCAAATAATAAATTAATAGCAGTGTCAAAATAAATCCTCAAAATACTGAGAATATCATGTAACAGAGACTGAATTTAATTCACCTGGTCATTGTAAATCAGTCTCACTAATAACACATTGCACTCAACATGGCTTACAGAACATGGTCTAACATTTCTCATATTTATAAAAGTGTTTGCTCTGCGGATTTATTCATAACTTCACATGAGAGAAACCAATATATATTCATAATCCCTACCACTGAAATGGGGCAAAGTAATATCTTCACCCCTGTTAATATGTAAATAATATCTCAAAAATGTACAGATTTCAACAAAACTTGATACATGTAATGATCAAGGCCAGAAAGAACAAACTAGGTTTTCACACAGATGTAGATTATCTAACATGGGAAATAAGCTGAATAGATTTCTTTCATTAAAAAAAATGTTGTGGGTAGTTTGAAAATGTGTGGACTGCCTTAGCAACTATAGTGGAATTTGTCATAGCTGTCAAAATGTAAACAGAGTTTTCAGAGCAGTTTGTTAAGCATTATCCTGAGGCCTCCTCAGTGACAAAGAAATCAATGATTAATTCGAAAAAATGTTCTTTCAGCTTTGTATATGCAGAGCTCCTAACAAGCAACAAAAAGCTTCAAGGAAGACTATGTAGCAGTAATAAGACTGAGTTGGCAGAGTGACAGAGGTATAAGCTTTGAGTGCCCTCCTTACTTCTTAATTTTTTCACATTAGGTACATATGTTATGATCAAAATCGTTGAATAACAAATATTTCTGAAAGTAGATTTTGGGACAAACAGCTCAGCAACAGCAGCAAGAAAGAACAAATCAGGTTTTCACAAAGATGTAAATTATCTAACATGGGAAACAAGCCAGTTGTTTCAGGTTCTGCCTGTTTATAACATACATTGACTTAGACACTACTTCAAAGGATAGACTGTCCTAAATATTTTTCAAAACGAACAACAAAGCCTTTATTCAAGATAGACTCTTTACTTATTTTATGAAAGGAGTTCAAAGATGGAGAACACTTGTGGTTACTTAGTCATTTGCATGTATTAAAGAGCATGATGCCTTTGATGCCATAAAACCACCTGAAGTATTTCAAGCAATGTCAAGGTTAAAATGCAAGCTGCTTGCGCTCACTGTTTTTCTCTAATGTTGCTGAACTGAAAATGTTTGATTATTTAATTCTTTAGTACATCTTGATAAAAGGTATAGTGGACAACAGAAAAGGGAGGAAGTGAGGACTGCAGATGCTGGAGATCAGAGACGAGAGTGTGTTGCTGGGAAAACACAGCAGGTCAGGCAGCATCTGAGAAGCAGGAGAATCGATGTTTCGGGCATAAGCCCTTCATCATTCCTAACGAAGGGTTTATGCTCGAAACGTCGATTCTCTTGCTTCTCGGATGCTGCCTGACCTGCTGCACTTTCCCAGCAACACACTCTGCACAAAAGAAAAGCCTATCAAGTCTGTGCCAGCAAAATAAAACGATCTAACTATTCTAATCCCATTTTTTTAAGCACTTAGACCATAGCTTTGTATCTTGGTGACATAAATGTACATCGAATATTTCTTAAATGTATTAAGTTTTCTGCTTCTGCCACCCTTACAAGTAGTGAATGCCAGATTCCCATCTCTCTGGGTGAAAAATATTTTCCTCGTTCCCTCTAAACCTGCTCCTCCACTAGTCCTCTGGTTTCCTCTCTCAGTCCAAAGATGTGCAGGTTATCTGGATTGGCCATGTTAAATTACCCACAGTGACTAGGATGTTAAAGCTGGGTGGATTAGCCATGGTTAAATGCCAGGTTATGGGGATTGGTAGCAGACTGAGGCTATGGCTGGGGCATGGTCTAGGTGGGATGCTCTTCGGAGGGTCTCGATAGGCCGAACGGCCTCTTCCCACTCTGCAGGGATTCTATGATAAGATAGATAAAATCAGTCGAAGATCTGTTTCTTGTCACTACTAGTCACATTCCAATGAAATTGTGTGCGTCCACTTATGGCAGGGTCAGAATGACATCATCTGCTTTCACTACTAAAATCTTTAATCAGAGTACACTGGAGAAAATATGGTAATCAGCACCTAAGTAAGTTATACATGCTTAATTACCTTGAACCAGAGATAGAGCTGTTGACTTTCTTGGACTTGCAGGAAATGCTGCAAGAGGCTCCTGGCAATGTACTATTCCAGCCTGCACTCTTCTTCACTATTTTATACCTCGTATTGATCAGTTGGTTATTTGAAGGGCTTCTCACTGAAGATGAAGAAGTGAGACCTACAAAAACATTAAAAAGCATTTTATAAATAAATAACAAACATATCAAAGGAGTTATATAGACAATGAAAATCAAGATAGAAAAAAATTTATTGCCTGCCTTGCTCTTGACAAGGTGATGGGGAGCTGCCTTTTTGAACCGTTACAATCTAAGTGCTGTAGATAGGCCCTAAATATCCTTAGGAAGGGAATTCCAAGATTTTGACCCAGCGACAGTGAACGAGTGGCAATATAATGCAGGCAGCAAGTAGCTTGGATCAAAACTTGGAATTAGTGGTATTCTCATGTACCTGCTGCCTTTGCTCTTCTAGCTGGAAGTGGTCATGGGTTGAAAGGTGCTGTCAAAGAACCTTTGGTGAATTTCTACAGTGCATCGATATCGTACACTGTTGCAACTGAACCATGTTTACAGTTTAGTTTTCCTTCCGTCCATGTGTTTTTCCCCCTGTTTTTCTATGTTTGCTTGTGTAAGGGGGAGTTTATAAAGAGTTTAAAGTCTTCATTTCCAGAGTTTACTTCATCTAATTTAATTATTTAACTGTAGCTGGAATTTAATTACCTGGACTAAATTGTGAGTTTGTTAAGTATAGAAACCTGTTCCATACTTTCAATCAACCAAAGTCTAAAAATCAAACAGCTTGGGGTTTTCTTTGTATTGTTTAAAACTTTGGAAACATCCAATCAAACTGTACAAAAGAGGCCCTTTGGCCCATCAAGTCTGCACCAACAAAAGCCACTCTAAACCTACAGTAATCTCATCTTCGAGCACTTGTCTCATATATTGAACTTTCTGAGATTTCAAGTATTAATTCAAGAAGGTTTTTTTTTTAAAATGGAGGTTCACTGTCCCAACCACCTTTCTGGGCAGTGCATTCCAGAATCCCATCACTGAAAAAGGAAATCCTCAAATCCCCTGCCCATCATCTGAGAATTACGCCCTTTGTTACTGACCCTTCAACTAAGAGAAATAGCTGCTTTCTGTTCACTCTGTCCATGTCATTCAGAATTTTACACACTTTAATCAGGTCCCCTCTCAATCTTCTCTGCTCTAAAGAAAATAACCTGAGCTTATTCAGCCGCTCTTCATAGGTCAACAGCTCCATCTTAGGCAACATACTGTTGAATCTCCTACATCCCTCAGCACAATCACAGATTTCCTATAGGGCAGTGACCAGAATGGCACACCATTTCCAGCTGTGGTCAAATCGATGTCTTGTACAGATCAAAAATAACCTCCCTGTTCTTAAATCTATGGCAAGACCGAGAAAGGGAAGTGTCCTATATACTTTCTTAGTTACCCTATTAACTTGTCCTGTCACCTTGGTATGGATAAACACCGCAAGATCTTCTGTTCCTCTGAGTTTCCTACTGTGGGACCTCATCAAAGGCTTTGCTGAAATCCACTGAAACAATTGCCCTGTCCTCATCCACATATTTGGTCACCTCCTCAAAACATTCAACCAGGTTTGTTAGGCATAACCTCTCTTGGACAAAGCCACGTTGATTACCCCTGATCAAATCTTGCCTTACCAAGTAGAGATTAATTCTTTCCTTCTGAATTTTTTTCAATATTCTCTACCACCGATGTGAAATTTGCTGGTCTGTAATGCCCTGGTTTATCTCTAACACATTTATTGAAAAGTGAAACCACATTAGCTGTCTTTGGCACACACCTGTGGTCAGAGAGGAATTAAAAATTTGGGTCAGAGCTCTTGTAATTTCCTCCTTAGTCTCCCACAGCAGCTTGGGATACAACTCATCCAGACCTGGGGATTTGTGTCGTATTTTAAGCCTCAACTACCTTCTTACTCCCCATGTCAATCAGCTCAAGAACTTCACATTCCCTTCCTTGAATTCTGTACCTACATCCTCCTTTTCCAAAGTGAAGACAGATATGAAGAACTTCACTAAAACTCAAACAATGTCCTCCAGCTCCAAGCACGGATTCCCCCTTAGACCCTAATGGGCCCTAATCTTTCCCGGATTATTCTTTTCATCTCGATACACTTTCAATGAAAAAAGATTGACGTGTTAGATTAGTGATAAACCAAAGATAATTGAAAGTAATCTAACACGTCAATCTTTTTTCATGAACCCTCTGTGTTCTCCAAAATGTGGACCCCTCTGCACTTTCTATACTTCAGTAGGATCTCCATTAAGTTAATCTCTTTATACCTGTTAAAAACCTCTCTTTTCCTTCTTATCCAGTTCTGAATATTCCTAAACATCCTGATTTCTCTGGGCTTATTGTTCTGACACTTCAGAGAATGCCCCCATTGTTTTGCTGTAGATTTATCCAGAAGTAGTTGTTCGCAGTCTATTTTGGCCAGATCCTGCCTCATTTTTATAAATCTATTTTCACCCAATCCAAAACCTTTTCTTTTCCATAGCAAAATGAATACATAAGGTTTTGTGGTCACAGTCACTAAAATGCTCCCAAATAGCTGCCTGGCTTCATTCTCCAGTATTAGGTCCAGCACTTTGCCATCCATTGACAGACATTTTACGTGTTGATATCAAAAGCGCTCCTAAGTATATTTCAAGAAATCTCTCTCTTTTAAGCTGTACATTGAAAAGGCCAACTAATGTTGGGAAGTTGAAATTCTCTAATATAATTATGTTATCATTGTTTTTATACACCTCAGCGAATCGCCTACAAATTCACTGGTCTATTCCACACTGACAAGGGTCTGACAATATATTCTCAACAGTACGACTGCCGCTTTTTTGTTCCTAAACTCTACTTACAAAGCTTCATTTGAGGACCCTTCCACATATTGTACCTCCTTACTGCAATACGCAGCTCCTTAATTAAGAATGTGACCACCATCTCCTCTTTTATACCCTCCTGTCTTGCCTAAAAATCCTACATACTAGGATGTTGAGTTGTTATTCCTGTCCCTCCCTCAACCACATCTCTGAAGAAAACATCACAATTCCATATGTCAATCCATGCCCTTACTCACCTGTCTTACCTAATATATTTCTGCTATTCAGCTTCACATTACCCCCAATGAAACTCAACATGGCTGTACTCTCTCTGCCTTGGTTCCTTTACTAAAGTATGTTGTGTTGCTATTATACTAACACTCCATGTCCCCTTTTGTGATGACTGCAAAAACAGCGGGGCTTGGTTTCCATCATTCCACCCTGTGAGTCATGATTAAAACGTTTGGGGTTCTTGGCTGGGATTGAACCTGGAACAGAGGCAATGAGAATTTGGAAGTGGTAGTGGGAAAGACACAGGTGAAGAAAAATCAAGTTTTACACTGTGTTTAAGACATAGCATTGGAAACAGCAAAGCATTTTCTGCAGATAATGAAATATCGAAATCAGGTGATAGTACGTTACAACTGAAATGGCTAGAGCATAAGGAGAGAATGTTAAAAACTGGAGCTGGAGTTCAAAATGTGCGCTATCCCAATGAGTCATGATTCATCCCTTTCCATCTTCACTCCTTTATGTTTTGCTTGCATGGGTCTGCTCTCAGCAGAGCTAATCTACTTTCTACTATTTACCCCTATCACTAACGAGGAGCAGGAGAATTGACATTTCAGGCATAAGCCCTTCATCAGGCATGAGCCATTCCTGATGAAGGGCTTTTGCCAAAAACATCGATTCTCCTGTTCCTCGGATGCTGCCTGACCTGCTGTGCTTTTCCAGCACCACAGTCTTGACTCCTAAACTTCAAACAATGTAGAGCTAGTCATGAAACAGTCAAAAAAAGTGAATAAAATTTAAATTTCAAAATCTTTTCTCATGATTATTAAGAAAGAATGTCAGGATCAACTTTCACAAACAAAAACAGAAGAAAAAACCCAACTTTGTTCTGTTTCTAATCTTTGTCCTTTCTTTTTCACAACTGATAGCTCAGAATACAGACCAGGAAAACTGCAGTTACCAGCTTGTGCTGATTCATGTGATTTATTTGCAACAGTTCTACCAAAGCTACAAATGATCTCAGCAAATAAAGACAGACACTGAAAATCTGAAACAAACACAGAATGCTGGAGAAACTCAGCAGGTCTGGCAGCATTTGTGGAAAAAGAAACAGAGTTAACATTTTGAGTCCGGAAAACCCTGACTTCCGTAGAAGTGTCACACCAGATACAAGACACTTACAGAAGTGGCAGAAAATTTTGTCAAGAAATATCTTCAGTAGCTACTTGGGCAAGTAATCACCACTCAGTCTGAGGGGAAAATTTACATTAAAATACATTGTTTAAATTGATTCTGGGATTCTTTATTTCCCCTTTCTGTGTTACACAACACAATCCATAGATTAGCAACTCTAAGTCACAAACTAAATTCCACATCCTCATTAGATCATATTAGCAGCCATGTTTCGGCAATTCAGAAATGACCAAGGAAGAGAAATAACCAACCTGGTGAAGAGAATAGCTGTTCACCTTTCTATAATAAAATCAGACACCCTCCATATCTGAAATGATTGAGTACTATGAACAACCTATATGTACTTGGTCAGACTTGTCTGAAATTGAACAATAGAAATTTAAAGCTAGACCAAAGGATTTTAATGGGGACAACTTATGCAAGCCATTTTTCTGTATTTACGTTGACACTGTCCTCCTTGTAAGACAGTTTTGGAATTAAAAACTCGCTTATGTCTACAAAATGATATTACATTCTGAGGTAATGTGTTTTTTTCATCTTAGACAAGAACAGAAGCTCTCTCAATCTGACTCAGCACATTTATGTTCATGGAGTGCCAGCAAACCTAACTTTAGGCACTTGTTAGATTTGGGAAGTGAGTTTACCTTCAGTTGTGGCACCAGCAGAGTGGGACCTCCTTATTAACAGAGAACATCACCAATACTGTGCAACAGCACCTCAATTTAACAACTATTGGTTATAAAAGACTAATTCCACATTGACAGACATCACTCTAAGCATGCTTATTTTTATTACCAACAATATTCTGAGCTCCTCTGTTATCAGCCAACAACACACCACAGGCCAGCGAGGTCAGGGCTAATGACTAATCGATCTCATTAGATTCTCCTAATTAAGAATATTATTGTAGCTAGAGACGAAGAGTAATACAGTGTTAGTGCTATTTGAACATGTTATGAATACTATTCATCATGACAGGGAAGAAAAACAAAATCCATGGTTAATAAGTGGGCAAGGCAGAAACCGCTGAGACTGCACAATGAAAGCAGAATCCAACCTTAGTGCCTTGCTCGTAAAGCTGTATTGCAGTCACTGCTACATTGATACAGTCCGCATGACTCGAGCAGATATATACACAAAGTTCAGCTAAATATTCACCACCCTGGAGAGGAAATTATGCATTGAATAGTCTAGGTTTTATGGTGCTTTACTCTCCAGTGACTCAAACAAAATAGCATATCTAAATTATTGGCTAATTGAATAAGAGCTAAAAACTTGGAAGCCAAATACAAGAGGAAAGGCAAATAAAACTTTTTCATTCAAGCACAGTTGCAAAATATTGTGCTCAGCAAGACCACTGAAGGAAACATAAATAGGATTAAGAGACAATTAGACCCGCTCTGGTGTAAAGGGTAATTGATACATACGATGGAATAATATTGAAAGTGGACAGGTTTATTTGGCCTGAATTCTATTTCTTCAAGCCCTTTTTCCAAAATCATGGGAAATACAGCATAATTGTAGCTTTATCAAACTTCAAGATAAAGTAATTGATCTGCTTATAATACTGTCTGGGTTTTCTATCAGAATTTGATAAAGAAACAGGAAGAGGAGGGCAATTTAATGAAATATTAAATAGAAAATAGGGACAGAGGGAAGAATCAGGACTAGAGTGGACTGCCTAGACAGCATAATGGCCCTTAGCACAAGAAATGAAGGGATATGAGTCTCCTTTGCCTGAAAGGGTGATTTGTGAAATTACTTTGTTCAGCCTCGAGTAATTTGCTGAGGGGCAAGGGTCTATAGCATAAAACTATTCACAATTTGGCAACTTCACTCAGACGTGGAAATGGGAAAGTCACATTCTATAGTTACTATAGGCAGTTACTATAGTTCTGTTTTTAACTGCAGTTTTAGAAAGCCTTGATCATGTTGTACCACTTAAGAATTTGGAATAAAGAATATTTTAGAAATGTGGAAGAGTTAGCAAACTCTTGTTCATTTTGAAGTTCAGGAATGGAAAGCACATTATTAAGGCAGGGAAGGACAACACTTGAATGGTCCACTCACTATATGAACTTTTTATAGAGGGGTGTGCAAAACTGCACACAGTAATTAAATGTGACCTAACCAATGCTTTGTATTAATACATAATTAGTTCTTACTCTTGAATTTTAAACCTCAATAAAAACAACATACTGAGGATGCTGAAAATCTGAAACAAACATAGAATTCTGGATAAAATCAGAAGATATTAGAGCAACTGCAGGGATAAGAACAGAGTTAATGCTTTTAGTATGACTTCTTCAGTTCTGAAGTTCCTGGGGAGGACAACTTTCAGTCCAAAAAACAACTGCTTACCACTACTCTTTGCTACCTGTCACCCAGGCAATTTTTTTTCCATTCTGTTACCACCCTTTTTTATTCCAACATCTTCAACTTTGCTTACAAATCTGCTGTATAATACTTTATCAAATCCATTTTCAAAGTCCAGGTAAACTACATCAATAGAAATACCTGATGAATCATGTCTGTTCTCTTATAGAGAATTCAAACAAGTTAGTTTAATACAATGTACAATTAACAAATTCATGCAGACTTTCCTTAATCTGCATTTGTCAAAGTTCTATCGATATTGACCTAAATTATGGGCTCTAAAGGATCCCCAATCACTAATGTTAAACTGATTGACTTGTAGTTGTTGGCTCAATTCAAAGCACAGTGGTACTTTAGTTAGTACTGCTGCCTCACAGCACCAGGGACAGGGGTTTGATTCTGGTCTCGGACAACCATGTGGAATTTGCTCATTCTCCCAGTATGTGCATGGGTTTCTGCTGAATGCATCAGCTTCCTTCCACAGTCCAAAAATGTGGATTGGCCATGCTAAATGATCCATAGCATTCAGGGATGTGTAGGTTAGGTGCATTGGCCATGGGAAATACAGGGTTGCAGGGATAAAATAGGTGGATGGGTCTAAGTGGAGGGTTGGTGTGAACCTATTGGGCCAAATGACCCGTTTCTACACTGTTAGTCTTCTATATAAAAAAATTCTTAAATCGTTTTTGAAATGAGGATGTAATGTTAACTTCCACACTTCACAGGTCAATCTATATTAGATTTCTTGTAGATAAGCACGAGGTAATGCATAAAGTCATAGAGAATTACAGCATGGAAACAGACCCTTCGGTCCAACCTGTCCATGCCGACCAGATATCCCAACCCAATCTAGTCCCACCTGTCAGCACCAGCCCATATCCCTCCAAACTATTCCTATTCATATACCCATCCAAATGCCTCTTAAATGGAGCAATTGTACCAGCCTCCACCACTGGGGAGGATGGGAAAAATTTCTGGCTGTAAGAGCTGCTCCTTTTTTTGAGGTATTTTAGGTGTTGGAGGTGATTTCATCAAATTCCAGGAGCAGCAATTACTGTTTTATATGCTGTTGCATTGTTTTGGAACTTTGGAAAAAAAAAGTCAAAACAACAGCAGTTTAAAAGGGAGAAGAGCAGACAAAGGAAGCACATGGTGAGGACAGTGCAGGAGAGAGAGAGAGAGAGAACGTGCACAGTTACCGCCTTTGCTGTTTGAATTCGTGTGTCACTGGACATCGGAGTGCATCTGGGAAAATTAACAAACAGTGAATTTCACAACTAATCTCGGAGGAACTGTTGGGCGAAGTTCACAGCACAGAGTCAGAGAAGATAATCATTGTTTTAAGTCTGTCCAAGAGAAAGGCCGCAGCAGTGAGTATAGTGGATTCTTTCTTGATTATATGTTTTTGGAGAGAAGTCTCTTGGTTAAACTTAAAATATAAGCCATAGCTATTAATTTAACCTGGGGCAGTGTTTGTAGAGGAATAAGACGGTGTTATTTTCTGGGTCTGTAGATTGTGAAGGAGCAAAAATGGCCTTTGCAGTGATATGTTCTTCTTGTCAGATGTGGGAGTTTAAAGAGAGTTTAAGGGTTACTGCGGAATATATCTGCCATAAATGTTATTGGACGCGAATCTTATCAGATCGAGTGGATCGGTTGGAGAGACAGACAGAAGTGATGAGGAATTTGCAACAGTAACAGTATGCGATGGATGGCAGTTGTAGGAAGGGGGGAAAAGTCTCAGATACAGTCACATAGATGGGTTAACTCCAGGGAGGGCGAGAGGGGTCAGCACCTAGGGCAGGAGTCTTTTGTGAATATACACATTTCAAACAGGTATGCTGTTTTGGAAAATGTAGGGGGTGATGGATTCTCAGGGGAACGTAGCACGAACAGCCAAGTTTCTGATATTGAGACTGGCTCTAATGCAACGAGGGGTACGTCGGCTTACAAGAGATCAATTGCATTAGGTGATTCTGTAGTCAGAGGTACAGGCAGACGTTTCTGTGGCCAGCAGAGAAAAAGCAGAATGGTGTGTTGTTTCTCTGGTGCCAGGATCAAGGATGTCTCAGAAAGGGTGCAGAATGTTCTCACGGGGGAGAGGGGCCAGCCTCCACCACATCCTCTGGCAGCTCATTCCATACACATACTACCCTCTGCGTGAAAAGGTTGCCCCATAGGTCTCTTTTATATCTTTCCCCTCTCACCATAAACCTATGCCCTCTAGTTCTGGGCTCCCTGACCCCAGGGAAAAGACTTTGCCTATTTACCCACTCCATGCCCCTCATAATTTAAGGTCACTCCTCAACCTCTGATGCTCCAGGGAAAACAGCCCCAGCCTGTTCAGCCTCTCCCTGTAGCTCAAACCCTCCAATGCTTGCAACATCCTTGTAAATCTTCTCTGAACCCTTTCAAGTTTCACATCTTTCCTATAGGAAGGAGACCAGAACTGCACGCAATATTCCAAAAGTGGCCTAACCAATGTCCTGTACAGCCGCAACATGACCTCCCAACTCCTGTACTCAATAATCTGACCAATAAAGGAAAGCATACCAAACGCCTTCTTCACTATCCTGTCTACCTGCGACTCCACTTTCAAGGAGCTATGAACCTGCACTCCAAGGTCTCTTTGTTCAGCAACACTCCCTAGGACCTTACCATTACCTTGAGAACACACGTTTGCTCATTCCACTCATGAGATTTTACATTTCAAGTGTCTTTTATACTCTTCCTCATTATCACCTCCTTGTTTCCAGCAAGTTTCAAAAATGTGTTCCCTATACCCAACCCAAAGATATTTCAAGCCCAAAACGTTGCAACTGTTAAGACATAATTCAAGGATAGGCAGCTCAACATTGCAGGGTGTAGAAGTTTCAGACGCAATCGGAAAAGAGGAGGAAAGTGAGAGAGGTGGAAACATTGTATTATTGATGAAGCAAACCATCACGAACGAGGGAGGATTTCCTACAAGGTTCTTCAAATGAGGTCATTTAGGTAGAGCTTAGAAATATAAAACAAAAAGGTGATTATTTGCTATGGTTACAGGCCTCTCAACAGGTAGAGGGAGATAGAGGAGTAGATTTTTAGGCAAATCATGGAAAGGTAAGAGAGAAACCGAGTTTGAGTTTTAGGGGACTTCAACTTTGATAATATTAATTGAGATCACCTTCGTGTGAAAGGGTTAGATGGGGTGGAATTTTTAAGGAAAGCTTTTTGTCAGTATGTAGGTAAGCCAACAAAAGATGGAGCAGTTCTTGACCTAATGTTATTTTAGAATTACGAAATGGCTGGAAGCCTTAAAAAAAAACTGCTCATTTTGAAGTTCAGGAGTGTAAAGTACATTATTAAGGCAGGAAAGGACAACAGCTGAATGCTCCACTATCTATGTGCCCTTTTAATAGAAGGATGTACAAAGCTCCACACAGTAATTAAATGTGGTTAAAGTTTCAGTGGACAAGCATTTTGGAGTAAGTAACCATAACTACAAGCTTCAAAGTCATTGTGGAAAGGGATGAGGATACTGCAGAAGTGAAGTGTCATAATTAGGAGAAGGCCAACTTCAATATGTTTAGACAGGATCTGGCGATGTGGCAAACATAAACTATTTGCAGTTAGGTTTACATTTAGTAAGTGGGAGTCTTTTAATACAGGCAGTTTTCCTATAATGCCCCAGTTGTGAAACCTCGCTTATTTAAAAAAAGGCTTAAGATAAATACTGGGGTCTGCGAGGAAAGTGGGGTTAGGGGCAGACCAGCAAAAAATATCACTCATGATTGCTCAAAAATCACCCAAAAGTCTAAGACAAGTTTTAGCACAGCCTGAATGAAGGTATAAATCATATTTATCAACAATAGTAAATTTAACACAGTACATTTTAAAAGTATTGTTAATGAAAGGATACATCATGGTGCATAAGCTGGACTCCCTTATTCCTGTTCAGTGAGCTACATCACATACTCTCTCCTTGCATTCAAAAAGCTTTTAATATCTAGCTTCTCTTCCAGTAGTATAGCCTTTCTTTTGCATTCACCACCTGCAATTTTATCATCAGGGACACTTCTTGCTAACATTCTTGTCACTCTGCCCCTCCATTTCTTCAAAAAAGGGATAATTTAGGAGTAGCACACCTTTCACAGGAAGCTGCTTCATGCATCTCTCTCAGAAAGTTGCTCTCTGTACAGTAACTCTCACAGAAAGTTGCTCTGTCCGCAGCTGATGTTGGCGCATGTGTAGAACAACATGGAGACTTTGGCACAGATATCAGTGCATATGCAGAATGAAGCACACAAAACAATCACCACTGGAATCTGTGCTTTTGTAGGTATTCTCGAAAATACCGTTCCCCAATTCCCCAGCAAATCAGCTCTGCTGAAACACGCTTTATCCAAGAACCACCTGTAGTAGTATAGTGAGAATTCAGGACCATGGTATTCCTGTAAGGATGAAGGGCAAGGGGAGCAAGTCCAAGGAATCCTGGATGTCAAGGGATATTGAGAATTTGACAAAGAGAACGAAGGAAACTAACGTCAAATACATCATCTTAAATATATAGAAGGCCCTTCAAATGTATGGAATGTAGGAGGCTGATTAAAAAGGAGATTAAGAGGTCAAAGAGAGGCCATGAAATATCTTTGGCTGACGGGATCAAGGAAAATCCCCAAGACTTTTCGGAAGTGTATCAAAAGTAAGACAATTACCAGGAAAATCCTGGGACTTATCCAGGGATTCTATGACTCAAATGATTATTTTAAAGACCAAAGGGGCAACCCATGTGTGGAGGCAGGGGACATGGTTAAAGTCTTAAATTAATACATCTGATCTATACTTACAAGGAGAAAGACCTTGTAGACAGAGATTTCAGTTTGGTGAGATTTCAGATAGTGAGATTTTATAACACATTAGGTTAATAAAGAGGAAGTATTAGATGTTTTAGCAGTCATCGAAGTACATGAATCCCTAAAACCTGCTATGGCAAAAGAGGAGATTGCTGGGACTTTGGCAGATATTTTTAATACTTGGCTGGCCACAGGCGAAATGCCAGATGACTGGAGGATAGCTAATGTTGGAATGATGTCGATAGGGAAGAGGATGATCTCAGGTTACAATCTTATATCGATCATCTGGTAAATTGCAAAACAATAGCAGATGGAATTTAATCCAGGGAAGTGTCAGGTGATGCATTTTGGGAGGTCTAATAAAGGAAGTAGTGCTTGGGAACAAGGGGACAATGGGGTACAAGTCCATAGATCCCTGAAGCTATCAGTACAGGTAGACAGAGTGAAGGCAACATACAGGATGTTTACCTTCATTAGATGGGATGAAGAATATAGACACAAGGAGGTCTTGTTTCAGCTTTAAAAAATATTGGCTAGGTCTCAGATGGAATACTGTGTGCAGTTCTGGTCACCACATGATCAGAAAGACATAACTGAACTTGAGAGGGTGCAGAGGTGATTCACCATGATTTTGCCTGTGATAAAATCTCAGTTATAAGGAACGACTGGAAAAGCTGAGTTTATTTTCCTTGGAGCAGAGAAGGCTGAGGGAGGATCTGATTGAGATATACAAAATTATGAGAGGCATAGATAGAGTAGATCGTGAGATTCTCTTCCCTGTGGCAGACATGTCTAAGACTAGAGGGCATAACTTTAAAATGAGAAATAAGTAGTTCATAGGAGATCTGAGAAAAAAAATACTTTGACCCAGAGTGTAGTAAGTGTATGGCACCTGCTGCCTGAGAGGGTGGTGGAGACACTCTCACAACATTTAACAAGCATCTGGAAAAGTACTTCTATGACTGGGACATACTAAGCTATGGACCAAGCACAGGTAATTTGGGGTAGCGTTGCTTGGTGTTGGAAGGCATGGATATAGTGGGCTGAAGAACCTGTTTCTATGTTGTATGACTGTATTTATATATACAGTCAGTTCTGACTTAATGTGTTAGTTTGGTTCTTGTGTGATATCATGTTATAAGAAAATTGTGCAATATCTGCATCATTTAACCTAACGGGGCCGGAATCATGTTATCACCAATACAGGTAAGGAAAGCTTGTGTTCTATGAATAAGGTCTAAATTCTTCAGTTGTGTTAAAGCCAATTTGCATTGAAGAAACATGCATTATAACAGAACCAACTATTTAGCTACAGATGACATACACTGTTGCTACCGTGCATCTGTGGTGGCGAGTTGAAGTTGATGGATGAAGTAGCAATGAAGCAGGCTGTGTTATCATAAAAAATTTGTATGTATTAAGGTAAATAAAAAGTATTCTACCACTCTCTTAGCTTGTACCTTGGAGATGATAGACAGATAATGGGGAAGGCAGAAGGTAAATTACTCGCCACAGAATTCCTGACCTGCCTTTGTATATCTTCTAATATAGTCTAATTCAGTTTCCGGTCAACCCTGATGGGGTTGATAGTGTGGGACTGAAATGATAGTGCTGTTGAATTTCATTGTCAGGTGATCATTGCCTTGCAGTTGTTGGCACAATGTTATTTGCCAATAATCAATCCAACCTCTATCTTCCTGAATTTGGCAAGGGTTGCTTCAGTATCTCAGAAGTTATCAATAGTGCTGAACATTGTTCGTTCATGATTGCAGAACACTACTTCTGACTTTATGGAGGAATATCCTGGGATTGACATGATTGATAAGTTTAGACCTTCTCTCTTGATATCCAATGACTCCAATTTTGTTAGGTTTCCTTGATGCCACATTCAGTCAAATACCACCTTGTTATCAAGTCACTTTCACCTCACCTCTAGAGTTCAACTCATTTGTCCGTGTTTGACCCCAGGCTTTAATAAGATCACCATCTGCTTGGTCTTGGCAGGACCCAAACTGAGCTTTAGTAAGCAGCTTGTTGCTGAGCAAACATCGCTTGTCTGTCATTGTCGACAACTCCTTCCATCACTTTGTTATTACTGCTGCATTCCTTTTTCAATCAAAAGCCAGATATTCTATCAGTGAAAATATTTGCCACCATGTCAGAACGTTGTGCGCTCAAGTTCCATTCTACAGATGAACACACAATCTAGGCATTTCATATCTTTGATACAAAACATTAAACTCAGAATCAGTCTGCCCTCAGCCTGATACGAGATGCCAATGGAACTATCTTAAAGAGGCATTCTCCTGGTGTCATGGCAATATTTACAACCAACATTACTAAAACAATTCATCGGGACAGATATTTTATTGATGTTTGTGAAATGTCACATTGAAGAAATTAATGGCCACATTTCTTAGTTTACACAACTGTCAACTCTTCATTCACACCTTTTTGTTTTAAGTTGTAAAGCTTCTGAGAAATCTTGGAGTCATGTAAGTTCACAAAACCAAGTTGTATATTTCCTTTCCAAGCCAAATGGTCACTTTTTCAACTTTAATTAAGCAACTACTTTTATTTCTCTGCTGTATCCAAGAATTGTACCTAGGTATTTGTACCCAAGATATCTGCCTTCTTATGGCAACATCGTAAAAGCTTTTTACCGTATCCTCCCATGGAGGACACACATGACTATAAAAGGATATGGTGTGGTATCGTACTTCAAAATGGAATTTCAGCTCCAGATAATTAGGGAGGAGATTGCTTCAACAGCAGAGCTTGAAGAGAACATATCTGATGGCAGACCTGCCACCAGATCAGAACGGTTGTGAGTTTGAGTTCCGCAGTAAGTCACTAATGTACAGCCTAGGCTAAAGTTTCAGTGTATGATCAAAAATTGAAAGAATGCCATCTTTTCGATGAGATGTCAGTTCAAATAGCAAGTCAATAGAGTTAATTTCTTGAATATACAAAATCCAATAAATTAACTGAAATTCTTTATCCAAACCTAATAAAGGCCATTTGGCCAATTCAATCTTCTTTGCCATTCAATGAAATCATAGCTGATCAGATAATTCTTGGCTCTATTTTTCTACCTTATCCCCAAAATCCTGGATTCCCTTACTAATTAAAAATCTCAGTCTTGAATATTCTCAACTAAACCTAACCTTATCACAGCATCTACAACCTCTGTGATATAGGTTTCTCCAGGTACCCTGAGAAAAATATAAATCCCGATATCACTCTTAAATGGATTACAATTTACGCTAAGATTATGTCATCTGGTCTAAGATTTTCCCACAGGGAAAACACCTCTCCACATTTACCCTGTCAAGTTCCCAGAGAATCTAGTATGTTTTAATAGGTTGCCCCTCATTCTTCTAAATTCCAATGAGTCCAAGCCAAACCTACTCAACTTCCTGTTACAACATGAAGACAACGGCGAAACTAATTCAGCCTTTTTACCTCTGTATACGTAACATATTACAATTAAAACCTTCAAACACCCTCAAAATTGACCCTAACTGTTCCTAACCAGATTTTTGGACAACTAATCCCAGCCACAGTTTGTATCTTAAACAAAAGAAACACCAATTTATTAATAACATAATAACGTTACCAGAACAAAGATTAAATAACAAAGTAATCTAATTGGTCTCAGCTCTCTACTCAACAGACTTTGTTGACAGGTGAAAATGAGGACTGCAGATGATGGAGAGTCGGAGTAGGAAAGTGCAGTGCTAGAAAAGCACAATAGGTCAGGCAGCATCCGAGGAGCAGCAGAGTTGACATTTCCAGCGTAAGCCTTTCATCAAGAATGGGTGGGGAGCCGAGAGATAAATAGGAATGTGGGGGTAGGGCAAGGGAAGGTAGCTGGGAAGGCGATAGGTGGATGCAGGTGGGGTATGATTATGATAGGTCAGTGGGGTTGGTGGAGCGGATAGGTGGGAAAGAAGATGGACAGGTGGGACAGGTCAAGAGGGCGGTGCCAGATTGGAAGGGTGAGTCTGGGATAAGGTGGGGGGAAGGGAGATTTGGAAACTAGTGAATGTTGATGCCATGTGATTGAAGGGTTCCAAGGCAGAATATGAGGCATTCTTCCCCAAGTTGTCAGGTGGCTAGCTGGGATTTGACAGTGGAGGAGGCCCAGGACTTGCATGTCCTCAGTGGAGTGGAAGGGGCCACAAGGTGGAGTTATTGGGCACGTGTCCCCAGAGATGTTCCCTGAAATGATCTGAGAATCAGTCCAGGCACCGTCTCCAAATGACTGATCACTCGCCCTCTCTCCCCCCCAACACTTTCTCTGGAGTTCTACACAGGGGTGAACACAAAACCCCCCTTCCCTGATAATCTCAACGTTGTCGTGTAGAGGGCAAAGTGGGAACCTGTCAAAAAGTTTCGATTTGGAGATGCCGGTTTTGGACTGGGGTGTACAAAGTTAAAAATCACACAACAACAGGTTATAGTCCAACAGGTTTAATTGGAAGCACACTAGCTTTCGGAGCGACGCTCCATCAGACAATCACCTGACAATCACTCCGAAAGCTAGTGTGCTTCCAATTAAACCTGGTGTTGTATGATTTTTAATTTTGTCAAAAAGTTTGTGTGTGTGTGTGTGTGTGTGTGTGTGTGTGTGTGTGTGTGTGTGTGTGTGTGTGTGTGTGAGAGAGAGAGAGAGAAATAGGAAGGGTTTGGACGGATGTGGGCAGGGTGCTGGCAAGTGGGACTAGATTAGCTTGGGATATTTGGTCGGCATAGATGAATTGGATCGAAGAGTCTGTTTCTGTGCCGTATATCTCTATGACTTAATGCCTCGAAATAAATGGCCAGGCCTGGCCTCATAAATGAGTAAAAGCTTATTTAGTCTGATATCCTTTTAGCACGATATGCCACCCACTGTCCAAAAATCATCTTTAGCACCAAGTTCCCACCTCCAAACCTAAATTGTGAAAAGAGTAAATTAAAAGGTAATTTCAAATCAGTCAGGTTCTAACTCCCCTCATAAGGTAATCCTTCCATATCTGGAATTAACCCAATAAACCTTCTTTGAGACTGCTTTCAAAACCAGTACACCTTTCCTTAGATAAAGGGACTAAAACTGTTCACAGTAAATCTAGGTGTGGCATGACTAGTGTGATGTATAGCTTTAGTATGACTTCCCTCTTTTTATACTCCATTCCTAATCAAATAATGGCCAAAATTTTCTCTATTATCTACTGAACTTGGATATTAGTTTTTTTGTGGTTCAACTCCCAAATGTCTTTGTGTAATCTGTAATCTTTCTGTAATCTTCCTCCATATAAATGCTATTCAGTTCTTTTATTCTTCCTGCTAAATGGCATTACCTCCAAATCCTTAAGGTTTTAAATTTCTAACATGACATCAGTTCTATGTATCATTACAACATCTAATTTACCTAATATTCCAGTCTGGTCAAAAACACTTCAAAACCTTGCAAAAATGTTGGACGTGGAGGGATTGCATATGAAAACACGAAGGAATGATGGGTTGGTATCCATGTTCTTTCCTCTCACTGGAGGAAGCAAACAGATAACCTACACCTGATTCCAAAAACATCAAGTTCTAAATGACTGTAAAAGTACATTTGAATAATCCAAAGTAAATTTACTGAATCGCCTCAATTCTACATATAATCCACACATCACTAGTGATAACCATATCATAAATTATAGGCGGAAATCTAAATACTGCCTAACAATGCACCATACAGGAGCACAAGCTCTTTGCAATCCAAGTAGAAACACAAATGGTCTGCATTTTTTTCAGGAAAGCGTTAGCTCACAGAAAACTTAAAACTAATCCTCCAACTACACATTAATGCAGTAATGCTTTTCCAGTCCAGAGGGATGATGAATAGATGCTGTCAAAAATCCATGTTCAGTACAGCATAGAACCCATGTAACTCTGCTTTTCAACTCTCCTTCCTGTTATGTGCCACTTAATGACAATACACTTGGACAAGACAAAGCCACACGAAGCAGCTGTCAGAAACCTATTAAGGGGAAGACGGAGATCCTACTACATTTTCAAAATTACTGAAGCAATGCAACTGGTCTGGTTTTTGATAATTATTGCTGCAGATCAATCGATTGATCTCTGA
The DNA here is from genome assembly GCF_047496795.1 of Chiloscyllium punctatum. NCBI lineage: Eukaryota > Metazoa > Chordata > Chondrichthyes > Orectolobiformes > Hemiscylliidae > Chiloscyllium > Chiloscyllium punctatum. The sequence continues at coordinate 33,919,312 of NC_092743.1, forward strand.
CATTTTACCTATCTACACAAAATGATAGTACATTGCAGTCTGACAGTCATTGTGAATTATCTTATGGGGTAAGCTTATGCTATTGTGGATGGGAAGTAGGAAGGGGTACTCAAATCTAAAATGGATATTTAGCAAAACAACATGGATCACAATGTGCTGACATCACAATTTAGCCTAGGAACTATGGCAAGCACTTTGACAGAGTTGATAGCTTACTGATCCACTGGACAGAACAGCGGTACACGTCAAGTTCATGGTGCTGAGCAGCAACCATTGTCAGCAGTATATCAGTCTGTCATGATATACATACTTATTTATTTGTACATGGAATATGGGCCTCGCTGGCTAGGTCAGCATTTATTGCCTACCATGTGAGTGGCACGGTGGCACAGTGGTTAGCACTGCTGCCTCACCGCGCCAGAGTCCAGGGTTCAATTCCCACCTCCAGCAACTGTCTGTGTGGAGTCTGCACATTCTCCAAGTGTCTGCGTGGGTTCCTCCAGGTGCTCCGGTTTCCTCCCACAGCCCAACAATGTGCAGATTAGGTGAATTGGCCATGCTAAATTGCTCGTAGTTTTAGGTGAAGGGGTAAATGTAGGGGAATGGGTCTGGGTGGGTTGCTCTTCGGACCTGTTGAGCCAAAGAGCCTGTTTCCACACTAAGTAATCTAATCTAATTTAATCATCCCTTGCTACTCTGGAGAAGGTGGCAGTGAACTGTCTTCTTGATCACTGCAGTGCTTGTGGTGTAAGTACCCCACTATATGTTAGGAAGTGATTTCAGGATTTGATAAGTCAATGAAATTCTGTGAAATTCACATGTTTGAAACGTCATCACTCTTTTGACATCGTCACAAGAACTCAAAAAACACTTGATAAGCTGTTCATAGGAAAGGTGAGCCTAACATGTTGTGGTTTTCTATTTAACAGGAAAGCCAGGTTTCAAAATTGGAGCCTCTGAATCTTGACTATTCTCATGAATAATTCCCCATTTAGTCATAACAATTAACTTTAACACTTTTTTTCTTGTTACTATTTTTCAATACAGAGAATATGCTCATCAAGGGCACTAAGCTGGTCGAATATGAAGGCTGAACAGTGTGGTGGAGAAGAATTAACATTACCACATATAGTTATTAACTCGGGAGGGATTTCGGAGATCCTGTTGCTTTAACTATGCGTTGTCAATTCTGCTGATTTGAATTGGCAAGTTCAGCAACTTCTCCAAGACAATTTTCATTGCTATTGTTTACGGGTAGAAAACTTGTGCGTGGCTGAGGTGTAAAATGGCTACAATTTAAAACATTCTAATTCTGTGACAAACCTAGTTTATGTGCACCAACAATTCTTTAAAAATAATTTGATCTCATCAGAATAAAAACAATTAAATAGTAGGTTTCATGTTCTCAGTTTTCAATCAATTTACAGTCAATTACTTTCTGAAGTGAAGCCACGTGACAATGTTGGTAAATGTCATTGCAAATTTGCAGAATAAGTGAGTTAAATCACTAGTTAGTTTGTCTTGAGAGACAACTGACGTTCGGAAAGCTTGGAGAATCTTTTTGTTCCTCTTCAAATAGTACCACGACACCTTTGATATCACTTTGAATTTAGCAATCTCATCTGAAAAATAGCTTGGTAACAATTGAGCAGTGTACTACAAACTGTCTGTCGCAATATCTAACAACGTTTTTGGGCTTGAAACCCCAATCCTATGGCTTTGAATCCATGATTAACCAACTGAGACTTTTAACAGAGATGGTTTCAGTTTTCCTTCTGAGGTACATTGCACTTATATATAGCATAGAGTCATAGAGATGTACAGCATGGAAACAGACCCTTCAATCCAACCTGTCCATGCCGACCAGATATCCCAACCCAATCTAGTCCCACCTGCCAGCACCCGGCCCATTTCCCTCCAAACCCTCCCTATTCATATGCCCATCCAAATGCCTCTTAAAATGTTGCAATTGTACCAGCCTCCACCACATTCTCTGGCAGCTCATTCCATACATGTACCACCCTCTGCGTGAAAAGGTTGCCCCATAGGTCTCTTTTATATCTTTCCCCTCTCAAACTAAACCTATGCCCTCTAATTCTGGACTCCCCGACCCCAGGGAAAGACTTGGTCTATTTATCCTATCCATGCCCCTCATAATTTTGTAAACTTCTATAAGTCAGCCCTCAGCCTCTGACGCTCCAGGGAAAACAGCCCCAGCCTGTTCAGCCTCTCCCCATAGCTCAAATCCTACAACCCTGGCACAATCCTTGTAAACCTTTTCTGAACCCTTTCAAGTTTCACAACATCTTTCCGATAGGAAGGAGACAGTGGCCTAACCAATGTCTTGCACAGTCACATCATGACCTCCCAGCTCCTGTACTCAATACTCTGACCAATAAAGGAAAGCATACCAAACGCCTTCTTCACTATCTTATCTACCTGCGACTCCACTTTCAAGGAGCTATGTACCTGCACTCCAAGGTCTCTTTGTTCAGCAACACTCCATAGGACCTTACCATTAAGTGCATAAGTCCTGCTAAGATTTGCTTTCCCAAAATGCAGCACCTCGCATTTATCTGAATTAAAGTCCATCTGCCACTTCTCAGCCCACTGGCCCATCTGGTCAAACTCCTGATGTAATCAGAGGTAACCCTCTTCGCTGTCCACTGCACCTCCAATGTACCTCTTATGCTCGCATCCAAATCATTTATGTAAATGACAACAAGTAGAGGATCCTTGTGGCACTCCACTGGTCACAGGCCTCCAGTCTGAAAAACGAGAGAGAGAGAGAGAGAGAGAGAGAGAGAAAACGTGAACGGAACAAAGAGCAAGAGCACGATAGCGGGAGAAGATGACTTTGAGAGTGAGGACAGCATGAGAGCAATCACGAGAGCGAAAGATCATGCTTGAGAGACAGCATGCACACAACAGGAAGAGCATGTGCACGAGAGCACACACTAGTACAAGAGAGAACGAGTGCGCACACACGAGATACAGAACATGCATGAGAGAGAAGTGCAAACCCAGAGCAAAAGATCACACTTGAGAGAGTGCGCACGTGCACGAGAAAGCGCACACATGAGGGAGGCAGCGCGAAGGAGATGGAGCGCATAACGCAGAGAGAGCTTGTGCATAAGAGAGAGCATAGACGAGACAGAGTGTGCGCCAAATCAGTGACACAGAGCGCGCGCGCACATGAGACAGAGATCACGCACAAGAGTGTCGCACACGGGGAGAGGGGGAGAGAGACAGTCCACACACAAAAGACCACATGCACACCCGAGAGCACGCACACACTCGCGAGAGAGCACACACGAGAGCACACACATGAGAAAGCAAGCACACAGACAAGAGACCACACATGCACAAGAGAGAGTGCGCACGCATGAGAGAGCGCAAGCATGGGATAATGCGATCATGAGAGCGTGCACACATAAGAGAAAGCGTGCACGAGAGAGTGCGCACGAGATAGAAACCGCAAACATGAGCGTGTACAAGATAGAGAGCGCAAACGAAAGTGCGCAGACGAGAGAGCAGACGCATGCGCATGGGGGAGAGAGCGCGCATGAGAGACAGAGAGCACACCCGAGAGAGAGAGGCAGTGCACGCGAGAGCACATACACAAGGGAGAGACAGACAGCGAATGCGCGAGGGAGAGGTCGCAAGCACAACAGAGCGCGCGTGAGAGCACACGCACAAGACAGCATGCGCACACGAAACAGAGCACACGCCCGAGAGAGAGCATACACAAGAGTGAGTGCACACGAGAGTGAGCGTATATGAGAATGCGAGCATGAGAGCGCGCGACCACGAGACTGCGCACAAGAGCGCACATGAAAGACAGCGCACGAGAGATCAAACACGTCTGGACCCACATAGAGAGCGCATGCACAATAGAGACAGAGCACATGAAAGAATGCAACAGAGAGCGCACACGCACAAGAGAGAGAGCACACGCACAAGAGACAGCTCACGCACAAGGGATAGTGTACACACAAGAGAGAGCTCACGCACAAGGGAGACAGCGCACACAAGAGACAGCTCACGCACAAGGAGAGCGCGAGTGCACGCACGCGAAAAAGAGCGCAAGCACGCAAGAGAAAGAGCGCGCGCACGCCAGACAGAGAGAGAGCACGCGCACGCAAGACAGCGAGCGCACGGGCACAGAGAGCACTAGCACGAGAGACAGTGAGCGCACACGAGACAGTGAGCGCACACGAGACAGTATGCATGAGAGAGTGAGCGCGCATGCACGAGAGACAGAGAGCATGCACGAGAGTCAGCGCTCGAGCAGAAGAGAGAGCGCGGACCGCCCCGCAAGAGAGAAAGAAAAAGCACGCACAAGAGAAAGTGGTGGCTGTGTCCAGTTTGGTCTAGACATGATGTGCCACAGCATCCTGAAATGCTGTTCCCTGCACCAATGGGGAAGACAATGAGGCAATGTGCTGAATGCTTGTGAACTGGGGAAATGAGACCAATCTTCTGAGGAGGAGGGTGACTATGATATTGGGGTCAAAGAGGTTGACTTTGTCCATTACAAGCTCAACTGCAATGGGGGCTACAAATCAGACAGAACCTCACTGGCATCCACTTTCAACAAAGGAGTCACAGATATTCACTGATGCTAAAATATTTTTGGTCATCAAGGGGTAAAATCTATCTGGCATTGTTGGGGAAACATTCAGCCTCTATGCGGTTCACTTTTAATCCCTTTTGCATTGTTTCAATAAAGGCTCCAGTTTGTGTTTGTATTTGTTTGATTGCTTATCTCTGAGTGATGTTCTTTTACGGGCCAATGATAGGGTTTGGTTCTACAATAGGCATTGGGAACAAGGTAGTGCTGGCTTAAATTGTTCAGATGGGATGTAGCCACGGACAAAGTGTGAGAGATGGTGATTAAACAGCAGCTAGGATGAGGTAATGGGTCATACATATGGAGTATCGGCCGTGCCAGCTATGCACCCTGGCATTATAGTGTCAATTTTCACCTTTAGAAATGTGCACCATGAATTGTGTGAAGTCTTGTGTTGATGTGAGCACAGATCTAAAAAAAAAATTGACAACCTCTTCTCTCCCAGAACTAATGAATGCAAAACGAAATTTGCACCAAAATAAACTTGCCAATTAAAAAAATAAATCAGTGATGCTAACACAATTAAAGTTTTATTCACTGGACTTGCAGAGGATTCTTCCCCATTGAAAAAATATTTTGATTTCCCTCTTGAAAGGGCAGATTGTTTGAGAGGTGGTAAATTCACAACATGCTTAGTTATTTTGGCTATCCTTGAATACACCTTCAAGCAGAGATAAAATCCTTCCAAATGCATTCTGGCACTGATGTTTTTGGGTGAACAAGCAATTCAAAAGTTCTCTTTACTGCTTCAGAGCTGCCTTCCTAATAATAAATGGAGCAAAAAAGTTTCTCCTCTTTAAAAACTCCAGATAAGGAACTCCCTATTGAATCATATTTCTACCCATCTGTCCTCATGCAATATCCACACATACACGTATCGCTGTGTGAATTACCATCAAACATCCAGCAAAGAAAATTTCAAGCATCTCATATATTGCTGTAAAGCCCCATGGCTCAATCAGAACAGAACATAAATTTAACCTGGGAGGTTTTTTTTGGCTCACTCAATGCCTAACAGGTGTCACAGTTTATACAATTAAATAAAAAGCAAGTATCTAAAGATTCCTGGGCTATACAATATTCACTAGATCAAAAACACAGAGCTTACTTTAAGCTGGGCTTCAAGGTGATATCAGGAAGCAACTCTCCATCAATATTTTTCTCCTTTGTGACGAAGGAACCCTCTGACTCCCCACTGACAAACTAACAGAATATACACCAGCAACCAATTCCTAAACCAACCAAAAACCTTATTTTTAATCCCCCACAGGACACAAAATGCAAAGAATTTTAAAGTCCCAAGATAATTTAGCATGTTTCTTTTTGCTCTAAGCTAGTCTCAAAATGTCACTGTTTTCTTAAAATGAATCATCTACCGTCTTTGAATTATAGAATCATAGAATCACTAGTGTGGAAACAGGCCTTTTGACCCAACATGTCCACACAGACTCTCCGAAGAATAACCTACCTAGACCCATTCCCCGACCCTCTTACAGCGCTTAAGCGCTTTACGGAATCAGTTGATTCCTCTTTGAAGGGAGCCGCTGAGAAAATTTTATTCATGTTTCAAGGTTTGGAGGGCATAAAACCTGACAGTGCACAATAACTTTTGTGACAAACTTTCCAAAACAGCTGCAAATCATTTAACTAATCTGTGAGCACTGACTACTGACCATTTATTTTCAGCACAAAACAATTGTCCTGACTATCATCGGTTTGGCTACTAGCATCCTTAAGTATATCTTCGTATGAGACATAACGAGTGGGATTGAAGAAATAACTCTTTCAAAAGGCTAGCACAGATATAATAATCCAAAATGCTTGCTTCTTTTGTCTGAGAGTCTACATCTGAACAAACACATTGTCATTTTTAAAGAAGGAGTTCAAAGTGAATTATAATGCAGTTAGAATGTGTGATATTCTGGCAGTTTGGAAATGTTCACAATATCAGGTCTGGATTTTCGCTCCTGGGTTGGAAGCACAGAATCAGGTCATTTCTTGGCTCCATAAATACGATTCATGAAAACATGGCTCAGAAAGTCAAATTTTCACTCTGCAGTGGCAGGCTTCCCTGAGAGATTGACCCGACAACCCAGAACAAAAGTGGAAGCTGGTTTCGGTGATAAACAATATGGAGGGTCTGTCTCAAAACATGAAACATCCCTTCAGCCCTTACCCCTCATCCCCTTTTCACACCACATGCCTCAGCCATGCTAACTCATACACCATCACTTACGTTCCCTCATGCCCCCAAACCAAATGTAAGCCACTCCAAACCAATCCTTTACCCTACTCTTTGGCCTTACATCTATCATGTCAATCAACCTAGTATGCACCTTGGGTACAGTTCAGGACCCACTATGAGTCACTATAAAATAAAGTTTAAGTGTGTATTGCTGTTGAAAGAAACCTCATTTGTAAAAAAAAATTACATTCCTTCAACTAAATAACACTTTCTAAGAACAAGCATTTCATTCACATATAATATTTTGTAACAACAGGCACTGGAATTCATTGTGCCACTTCAAAGAGTCTATAACCATTTGCAGCTGTGAAAAAAATTGAAAATGAATGGTTATGAAATCAGTCATGTCGCTGTAACCCCCTAGAACAGCTTCATCCTTGCATTAAAGAGTGAAAAAGCAAGCTATCACCAAACTGACAATGAGTAATTCAGCATGGCTCTTGTACCCACAACCTCAACCACCTAGAAGGTGCATTGGAGCACTACCATTACCTACAAATTCCCTTCCAAATCACAAGCACCTGACTTGGAACCATGTTGTCATTCCTTCACTGTCACTGCATCAAAATTCCAGAACTCCATTTCTGACAACCACCCAGTAGATGACAGCAACTCAAGATGATAACTTAGCTCAATCTTCTTGAGAGTAAATTAATAATGAGTAATATGGTCTAACCAACTACAACTACATCCCATAAATAATTTTAAGAGTCATGTCATTGACACTCCAAACATTTTTATTCAAATATTTAAAGAGCAGGACATTTAAGTGCTTTAACAGCTTGGAAAATCCCTTTAAGAGGTGCACAGTTCAAGATGATAGGTCCTCAGAGCTCCCTTTAATTGGTACTTTTGGCAGTTGATTTTTGACAGACCTGTTGACAGTTCCAATGAGTTTGGCAGGAATGAGTTTATACATTTTGAACATGCCTATTCTTTAAAAAATTTCAAACGACATCTAACACCCTCCCTAAAAGGTCTCGGGACCATATATAAAGGGGTACCTTATCTTTTGAAAGGGGGAACCTGGTTATTCAAATGACTCCACAAGATACAGACTAGCTGTTATGAGGATGCCTCTATAAAATGCACATGAAACAGGAAGTATTATGACCACTTACTGTATATGGATCATCTTTTTAAAAGGCATATTATTAACTGCCAGTTCTGGCTTTTATGTCTTGAAAATACCCAGTAGACTGACATTAATGACCTATGGTTACAGGAATGCCTGTCTGTTCCCCACCCATTAAATCAACCGTCCCTACTGCCCTTTCACTTGCCTTCATCCATACCTGTATATTGCTGAGCCACTGGTGCTGCCATAAACTTTACTCTTGCTCTAATCCTGATGAACCACTGAACTACATTTGGCTAAATCTGGAGAACATCATGGAATTGGGACATTTATACTAGAATGAATGGTCATTCTGAAATGCGTCAGCAAGTAAGATATAACTTAAAATGATAAAAATGCATATTTGCACAATCGATACTCAAGGTGGCTTACTCGACATTGGGAACGTTTTACATTTTATTTTATTATGGAATGTTTGTTAATCTTACTCTATGCCCAATTACTGTCAGTGTTTCAAACCTGCATTTCCTTTCATTTCTTAAAAGATAGACCCACTCATCAGAATATAGCAGTAATTGAATTCCTTTATTGAAAATTAAACATTATAAGCCTCTTCATGCAAACAGCCTCAATAAGCGGATATAAACCTGATTAGCAGTACAATGCCAATGTTGGGTTATAAAACTGATGAGGAGCCCAGACTCATAAACAAGCATCTATGTCAGATTACAGTTTGTTTTAACCAGCATTTAATGAACTGGCACTCTTGATAAACTAACAAAAATTATATACCTGAAATTAACTGTATTATCACGCTCACCTCAACGTCCAAGTAATCAGCTGAGGGTGCAAATGAGAACACTCTGTTGGTAAATTTTGTAGTATTTGTTATTTAACTGATTTATGCTGTGAATAAGTATAACAGTGATGCGGTTATCTCCTGCATTATGTTTCTATTACTTAGTGTGTGTTTACACAGATTATGTGGACCTCTTGACCAACTGGAATATTTGATCAACCAGTACACTCCTGGTCCCATAGGTACCAGGTAATAAAAAGTTTGCCATACTTGCAATCTGTGGATGCGCTTGAAATAAAAAAAAGCATAGAAGAAGAAAATCCACTACAGTGACTTTTGGTACAGATGGTGGCAAGAGAAGGTACAGAGTACTCCTTAAGCCACCTCAATTTAGAGTCATAGAGATATACAGCACAGACACAGACCTTTTGGACCATGCCGACCAGATATCTTAATCTAGTCCCATTTCCCAGCACTTGGCCCATAACCCTCCAATCCCTTCCTATTCATAGAACATAGAACATAGAACATAGAAGAATACAGCGCAGTACAGGCCCTTCGGCCCTCGATGTTGCGCCGATCAAAGCCCACCTAACCTACACTAACCCACTATCCTCCATATACCTATCCAATGCCCGCTTAAATACCCATAAAGAGGGAGAGTCCACTACTGCTACTGGCAGGGCATTCCATGAACTTACGACTCGCTGAGTGAAGAACCTACCCCTAACATCAGTCCTATATCTACCCCCCCTTAATTTAAAGCTATGCCCCCTTGTAATAGCTGACTCCATACGTGGAAAAAGGTTCTCACTGTCAACCCTATCTAACCCCCTAATCATCTTGTACACCTCTATCAAGTCACCCCTAAACCTTCTTTTCTCCAATGAAAACAACCGCAAGTGCCTCAGCCTTTTCTCATAGGATCTTCCTACCATACCAGGCAACATCCTGGTAAACTTCCTCTGCACCCGTTCCAGTGCCTCCACATCCTTCCTATAGTATGGCGACCAAAACTGCACACAATATTCCAGATGCGGCCGCACCAGAGTCTTATACAACTGCAGCATGACCTCAGGACTCCGGAACTCAATTCCTCTACCAATAAAAGCCAGTACGCCATATGCCTTCTTCACTGCACTATTTACCTGGGTGACAACTTTCAGAGATCTGTGTACATGGACACCAAGATCCCTCTGCTCTTCCACACTACCAAGTAGTCTACCATTAGCCCAGTAATCCATCTTTTTATTACTCTTACCAAAGTGAATCACTTCACACTTAGCTACATTGAACTCCATTTGCCACCTTTCTGCCCAGCTCTGCAGCTTCTCTATATCCCGCTGTAACCTGCCATATCCTTCCTCACTGTCTACAACTCCTCCGACTTTCGTATCATCCGCAAACTTGCTCACCCAACCTTCTAACCCTTCCTCCAGGTCATTTATAAAAATGACAAACAGTAATGGTCCCAAAACACATCCTTGCGGAACACCGCTAGTGTCGGCACTCCAAGATGAACCTTTGCCATCAACTACTACCCTCTGTCTTCGTCCAGAGAGCCAATTCCTAATCCAAACCTCCAACTCACCCTCAATGCCATATCTCTGTATTTTCTGATGCCTTTTAAATGTTGTAGTTGTACCAGCCTCCACCACTTCCTCTGGCAGCTCATTCCATACATGCACCACCCTCTGCGTGAAAATGCTGCCCCTCAGGTCTCTCATATCTTTCCCCTCTCACCCTAAACCTATGCCCTCTAGTTCTGCATTCCCTCACCCCAGGGAAAAGACCTGGTATATTTATCCTATCTGTGCCCCTCGTGCTTTTATAAACCTCTGTAAGGTCACCCCCTCAACCTCAATTTCATCATCTGCCACAGGGAGATTAGAACCTCTATTCCCAGAACATGAGCCACTATGCTACCACAAAACCTGATGAACTGCATTTTGAGCTGCAAAATTTATAGTTAAATAAATGTTATTTAATGACTACAAACTTTCTTTCCTGAACATGCCATGCAGTTAGGCTCTTGTATACAGATATTTCCTGCAGCAGGATGGATTTCATCCTAACTAATAATTCAATTTCTGTTGTGAAGGCTCTTGAAGACCCTACCATTTCAGTACACACATACCTGCTGTGAACATTTACTATCTGATAACAACAGAAATCAGTGCACTCCGAGAAAAAACAATTTATGCATAAGGACCAATAATTTAGTTCAGATACATCCCATCCACGCTCAGCTGCTAAGTCCTCAAACTGCTGCTAAGGCTACATCCTCCATAAACAAAACTATCACAATTACAGGTGCTCTGATTTTGTTAAGCAGAGCTTTCTTTGGAGTTATTCACATTGATCAGCAGAACTGTAGGTTTCAATTAACCCTTCATTCAGTAATCTACTTCAACTCTCGCCTTTTAACAAAAAGCTGCAATCAAATTCACCGAATTCATCACTGTTCTTCAACTGATTCATATTTAAGGTTTTGGGGATGTCAGTCACAATTCAGAAAAAAGGTACTTTGACACCATTTATATTCCAATTTCTATTGGCAGGAACCCTGCAGATGGTCTTGGAAATAGCAATTTATAAACATGGGAACTTTAAAAATATTGAAAAGCCTAAAAACCTTAGAAACCTATCAAAAGAAAGAGAGTAGGGACAAAGATGCAACTGGGGTATGCACCAACCATCTGATGAAGGAACAGCACTCTGAAAGCTAGTGTTTCCAAATAAACCTGTTGAACAATAACCTGGAGTTGCGTGATTTTTAATCTTTCAAATAAAATCCACATAAAATATCAGATAGGTGTTGCTATTTGATTGCAATAGTAAGTCTGTATCTTCGATACAGTTGCTGTTCTGGATGCGTATGATTTGGCATTGAAATTCAAGTTGACTTCAGAAATATAATAATATTGGGGCAATTTTGACTTTGAGCAATATATTAAGATGATCAATGTCTGTTCAGCCAAACAGAATACAATTCTCTGGATTTCAAAAATCAGAAAGGTATGTAAATGGGCAACGACATCGATATCACATATTTTTCCATTACCCAAAGCAAAATTTCCCCTTACGGTTTTGTTTTGTGTTCCTCAAGGAGAAGGATTTTAAAGGGGAAGAATTGAGCCTTCCAAGTTCAGACATCTATCAGCATCAAGAATTTCCAAGTCAGGTGAAAAAAAGGCCAGATATGGGGTAAACCACTCTCCACTATGCCCTAACAATGCATTCCAGTTTCAACTTAAGCAGCAACCCCCTCAGCAGCACTCAACCTACCCTCGGAAGCTACCTGACATTGCCTTTTGCCCCATTCTCCAAGCAGAATATCATCAGGGCTGTGAGTGAGATCACCAAATGATATCAAATCAGGACAACTTGATGCTCCTATTAAGCAGGGACAGAAATGTGACTGCCCAAACACATTTCAAGTGGAACCCCCGAAATCTATCAGACGATGACACTGCTATTCAATTATACTGGGCTAAATTTGATCCTGGGCCATAAGATGAGAAGCCAATATACAATTTTCTGATTTGCTAGTTTTGAATGATACAATAGCAATCACTTCTACTTCCAGGATCACCCAAATGGTATGCTCTTACTTACCAATGGTGAGGCAACAACATAAAAGCAAAGTACTGCGGATTCTGGGGATCTAAAATAAAAGTAGAAAATGCTAGAGACACTCAGGAAGTCTGTTCTGAAGACATGTCATATCAGACTTGAAATGTTAATTTTGTTGTTTCTTTTTCCACAAATGCTGTTAGGCTGGAGTTTCTCCAGACTTTCTGCTTTTTATTTGAGGTAAGGAACTAATATTGTATGGCATGACCAAGAAAGCAGAGGTGAGAGCACAAGACAATATTAACATTGAAAAGAGAGAGATTAAAGACCACAAGCATTAGTTCATTAAATTTGAAATCTGTAGGAGGATAATAGTGAGGTGATTCAGAGGTCCTCAAAAGGTCCTGGAAAAGAATGGGCTACAAACAGGCAGAGTAAAATACATTAAATAAAGAAAAAATTCAGAAGCATTTCATTTGGTTTGAGGTTCACAGGAAGTGGCACTGTGATAAAGCTCCCAGTATCTACTCCAGAAATTATGTATGTGTGGGAAAGAGACAAAGGGGGAGGAATAGGCACAGCGAGGATACTGACAGATTAAAGCAGCTCAGGATTAATTTCACTGGCAAGTGGACAAGTCATGGCTTGTGCTGAACATCAGCACAGACCATCAATCTCTCTAGCTGAATCCCTTTCTATTGCTTCTGTTCAGAATCCATTTCCAGCTCATTACTTCACACACCTCCAAGTGCTTTATTTACCAGCTGTACCTCTATCAGACACTACATTAAATACACTTACACCAACAGATGAACTGCCTGTCCCCATCTTTCAGCACCTGCCTACTGGTTAAAAGTCAAAGTGTTCCCAGTATCCTGTGTCAAAGCCTCCAAGTAATATAATAATTTCTTTTTTAATTATTTGGAATTATGCCTTTTTTCCTATTGTTGCCTCAGTGGAAGGAGTAAAACTCTGCCAGACACTAACAAAACAACATAGTGATGATTAAGGCATTCAATAGGATGATTACTTAAAAAGCAAAAATATGCAACAACTGGGATGACACGACAGCGGTTAGCACTACTGCCTCACAGCACCAGGGTCTAAGGTTCGATTCCAGCCTCTGGCGACTGTCTATGTGGAGTTTGCACATTCTCCCCATGTCCGCGTGGGTTTCCTCTGGGTGCTCTGGTTTCCTCCCACAGTCCAAAGATGTGCAGGCGAGATGAATTAGGCTTGCTAAATTGCCCATAGTGTTAGGTACAACATTCAGAGGGAATGGGTCTGGGTGGGTTACTCTTCAGACGGTCGGTGTGGATTTGTTGGGCTGAAGGGCCTATTTTCACACTGTAGGAAATCTAATCTAATCATACAGAAAAGGCAACAGAATGGCAGTATGTCATGATGTTCATTTGGAGAGTTGGTGCAGACAACATGGGCCAAATGGCCACCTTATGCACTGTAATACTTCTGTGATTCTGTGAAAAAGAAAGATCACAAGGCAGAAACAGCATTACAAAATATTTGACAGGGAAAGACAGGCTCACAGCTTATGCAAATAAAACAAAGAATTGCAAATTTTGGAGATCTGAAACAAGAACAGACATTGCTGGTGAAACTCAGCAGATCTGATACCATCTATGGAGAAAAAGAAAAGTTAATGTTTTAAGTCCAGTGACTCCATCAGAAATTGCTGAATATCACCAGCAATTTTTGTTCAGTTTCATACCTATTGCATTCTTGTCAATCAAAAATGTCTGTTGATGTGTCTCAACCAATGTATGAACAAATAACTTTATAGTGCCTCTTTCAACAGAAATTGCCATTTGTAGAACACTTTTAGTGTATTAGAACAAAACTGTCAGAGTCACTAGACTAAAAACGTTAACTCTGTTTTTGCTTTATCTCATCGCTGATTGTTTTGTTAGTTATTTTAAATTGATGTCTTTGTTACCATGCCTTACGTAATTCACTTCAAAAGGCCTTCATTTCTGAATTTCTTTGAAGTCACTTTTCATAGATGCTATAAAATGGGACATGAACACTATTCCTTTCCATGGTTTCATGCATCCTAAAGCCAATGAAAAGCTTTGGAATTGCTGCTGATCCTATTTTTTGACAGTATCTCAGAGCAACTCTTATCACAAAAAGGAAATACGGCATCAATAGATAAACATTTACCTGGGAAAATCACATCCCTTTTAAAAGGAGCACAAGGCAATCCAGTCTACAATAAACTAGGCACTCCACTCTGCTAAAATGTAACCTAATAATTTTATAAAATCCTTGACCATAGATTCCATAAACCACGAGGTTCAAATTCACTTCAATCGACAAGAATGTTGCGGTAAATCTAAGCAGCTGTACTAACAATTCCCAAAAGTCAACATAGAAGCTAGATTTTTCAACTCACATCTCCTCTGGTGAATAGCATCTTGAAAAATGTAACACACCCTGGGCAGCATACCAAGGTTGCCGATTATATCAAATAAAAACCAAAAGATCTTGGCTGCTGCAAATCAAAAATAAAAGCAGAAGTTGCTGGAAAAGCTCAAAGTCTGGCAGAATCTATGGAGATAAAAACAGACCTTATAGTTCAAGTCAAATATGACTTCTTCAGAACTGAAGGAAGGTAGAAAGCTGATTGTCCCCTCTTCAATTTCATAAAACCAGAGAGGGACCAAGGAAAACATCCAGGTTGGATAGAAAGCAGGAAGGATTAATGACTAAGCTGTCGCAGAACAAAGGACAAAACGAATGGTGTTGGTTGTAGCAAGGCATTTCTCCAGTGCGAGCGCCAATGGCAGCATATTGAACAGCACTGTGAAAAGCAGTGCAACCAAAATTAGATGCCCTAGTTCATTGTCTGATGTTGTTAAGACCAGGATGGTGCAAAGTCCCTGATCAGAACGAGGTGATGTGCCTCAAACTTGCACGGAGCTTCTCTGTAACAGCCCAGCAGGTCAAGGATAGAATGTTAACTTAAGAGCAAGGTGATGAATTAGAAGGCAAGGAATTGGAAATTCACGGTAAAGCTTGAAGATGGAGTGGATGTATTCCACAAAGCAGCTGGTCTCCCCAGATTGTGAAAAAAATCTACAAACAACAAGTACAAGTTAACCACTTCACTTAGGAGTGCTTCAGGCTTTAGACAGTGAGGAGAGAAGAGGTACAAGGTCAGGTGTAATACCTCCTGCAATTGCATAGAAAGGGGATGAGGTATTGAGCATGATTCAGGAGTGGAATTGGATGCCACAGAGTAAATAGTGCCTATGGAATGCGGAAAGGGAGGGGAGAAAACATGATCAGTAGTGGCATCCTGATGGAGGTGGCAAAAATAATGGACAATGATCACTTGAAAGCAAGTGGAGTGGAAATATAGGACAAGATGAATTCTCTCAGTTCTCAGAGTGAGGCGAAGGGGTAAGAGCTCAAGTGCAGGAAATGGTTGAGGTCCTTTGAACCCCATTTACCAAATGATGGAGGGGTATACTCTTGATTAAAGAAAAAGGAAAACATAGCAGAAATACTGTTCTGAAATCTGTAATCAGCAGAAAAATCATATGACAGTGATGCAGAAAATGGAAAAATAGTCTGTGGGGATCTTACATGTGGCATACTTAGTATAGGAAGTATAGTCGAGATAGCTGTGGGAATCAGCAAACTTATAATGAATGTGAAATAGTGTCATAGATGTACAGCATGGAAACAGACCCTTTGGTCCAACCCGTCCATGCTGACGAAATATCCCAACTCAATCTAGTCCCACCTGCCAGCAACCGCCCCATATCCCTCCAAACCCTTCCTATTCATATACCCATCCAAATGCCTCTTAAAATGTTGCAATTGTACAAGCCTCCACCACTTCCTCTGGCAACTCATTCCATACACGTACCACCCACTGTGTGAAAACATTGCCCCTTAGGTCTCTTTTATATCTATCCCCTCTCGCCCTAAACTTATGCCCTCTAGTTCTGGACTACCCCACCCCAGAGAAAATACTGATGCAAAATATTCATTTAGTATCTCCCCCATTTTTTGTGGCTCCACACACAGGCCACCTTGCTGATCTTTGAGGGGCCCTATTCTCTCCCTAGTTATCCTTTTGTCCTTAATATATTTGTAAAAACTCTTTGGATTTTCCTTAACTCTATTTGCCAAAGCTATTTCATGTCCTGTTCGCCGAGCTGGGAATTTGTGTTACAGACGTTTCGTCCCCTGTCTAGGTGACATCCTCAGTGCTTGGGAGCCTCCTGTGAAGCGCTTCTGTGATCTTTCCTCCGGCATTTATAGTGGTTTGTACCTGCCGCTTCGGTTGTCAGTTCCAGCTGTCCGCTGCAATGGCCAGTATATTGGGTCCAGGTCGATGTGCTTATTGATTGAACAGTGAATAAGTGCCATGCCTCCAGGAATTCCCTGGCTGTTCTCTGTTTGGCTTGTCCTATAATAGTAGTGTTGTCCCAGTCGAACTCATGTTGCTTGTCATCTGAGTGTGTGGCTACTAAGGATAGCTGGTCATGTCGTTTCGTGGCTAGTTGGTGTTCATGGATGCGGAGCGTTAGCTGTCTTCCTGTTTGTCCTATGTAGTGTTTTGTGCAGTCCTTGCATGGGATTTTGTAATCTGTTTTGGGATAGAAGTGACCTGTACAAAAAGGACGTATTGCACCTAAATTGGAAGGGGACTAATATACTGGCAGGGAGATTTGCTAGAACTGCTCGTAAGGATTTAAACTAGTAAGGTGGGACCCAGGGAGATAGTGAGCAAAGAGATCAACCTGAGACTGGTACAGTTGAGAACAGAAGCGAGTCAAACAGTCAGGGCAGGCAGAGACAAGGTAGGTCTAATAAATTAAATTGCATTTATTTCAATGCAAGGTACCTAACGGGGAAGGCAGATGAACTCAGGGCATGGTTAGGAACATAGGACTGGGATATCATAGCAATAAGGGATAGCATTACAGCTGTGCTGAGGGAGGATATTCACTTCACATTCAACAACCAAATATATGAACAAATCAACGGCACACCCATGGGTTCACCCATCTCTGGACTCATAGCAGATGCAGTAATGCAAAGGTTAGAACAAACAATCTTACCGCAAATTCAACCCAAACTCTGGGTCAGATATGTAGATGATACCTTTGTAATCACTAAAAACACAGAAATAGAGAACACATACCAGATCATCAACGCCACACTCACAGGAATCCAATTCACTAGAGAGGAAGAAAAGGACAACCAACTCCCATTCCTAGACGTGATGGTACAGAGAACACCGAACGGAGAATTCATCACAAAAGGTATACAGGAAAGCTACTCACACAGACCAAGTCCTAAACTACGAAAGCAACCACCCCAACACATGCAAAAGAAATTGCATCAAGACACTGTTCAAAAGGGCCACAACACACTGCAGCACAGCTGAACTGCAAAAAGAGGAAGAAGAACATCTATACAATGTATTCACCAAAAACCGATACCCCCGCAATTTCATCAACAGAGGCCTAAGGGAAAGACAACCGAATGAGGACATGCCACAACCCAAAGGACTAGCCACACTACCATACATCAAGAGCATTTCCAAACTGACAGCCAGACTACTGCGACCACTAGGACTCATAACAGCACACAAACCAACAGCCACTCTTAGACAACAACTCACCAGAACGAAGGACCCAATACCCAGCATGAGCAAAACCAATGTAGTGTACAAAATCCCATGCAAAGACTGCACAAAACACTACATCAGACAAACAGGAAGACAGCTAACGGTCCACATCTATGAACACCAACTAGCCACGAAATGACATGACCAGCTATCCTTAGTAGCCACACACTCAGATGATAAGCAACAGGAGTTCGACTGGGACAACACTACTATTATAGGACAAGCCAAACAGAGAACAGCCAGGGAATTCCTGGAGGCATGGCACTCATCCACAGATTCTATCAATAAGCACAAGAACCTGAACCCAATATACCGGCCACTGCAGCGGACAGCTGGAACTGACAACCGGAAGCGGCAGGTACAAATCACTATAAATGCTGGAGGAAACATCACAGGAGGCTCCCAAGCACTGAGGATGTCACCTAGACAGGGGACGAAACGTCTGCAACACAAATTCCCAGCTCGGCGAACAGAACCACAACAACGAGCACTCGAGCTACAAATCTTCTCCCAAACTATTTCATGTCCCTTTTTGCCCTCCTGATTTCCCTCTTAAGTATACTCCTACTGCCTTTATACTCTAAGGATTCACTCTATCTATCCTGTCTATACTATCTATCCTGTCTAGCTTCTTTCTTTTTCTTAACGAAACCCTCAATTTCTTTAGTCATCCAGCATTCCCTACACCTACCAACCTTCCCTTTCATCCTGACAGGAATATACTTTCTCTTGATTCTTGTTATCTCATTTCTGAAGACTTCCCATTTTCCAGCCGTCCCTTTACCTGCGAACATCTGTCCCCAATCAGATATTGAAAGTTCTTGCCTAATACTGTCAAAATTGGCCTTTCTCCAATTTAGAACTTCAACTTTTACATCTGGTCTATCCTTTTCTATCACTATTTTAAATCTAATACAATTATGGTCGCTGGCCCCAAAGTGCTCCCCCACTGACACCTCAGTCACCAGCCCTGCCTTATTTCCCAAGAGTAGGTCAAGTTTTGCACCTTCTCTAGTTGGTACATCCACATATTAAATCAGAAAATTTTATTGTACACACTTAACAAATTCCTCTCCATCTAAACCCTTAACATTATGGCAGTCCCAGTTGATGTTTGGAAAGTTAAAAGCCCCTACCATAACCACCCTATTATTCTTACAGATAGCTGAGATCTCCTTACAAGTTTGTTTCTCAATTTCCCTCTGACTATTAGGGAGTCTATAATACAATCCCAATAAGGTGATCATCCCTTTCTTATTTCTCAGTTCCACCCAAATAACTTCCCTGGATGTATTTCCAGGAATATCCTCCCTCAGCACAGCTGCAATGCTGTCCTTTATTGCTATGATATCCCAGTCTCATGTTGTTAACCATGCCCTGAGTTCATCTGCCTTCCGTGTTAGGCTCCTTGCATTGAAATAAATGCAGTTTAATTTATTAGTCCTACCTTGTCTCTGCCTGCCCTGACTGTTTGACTCGCTTCTGTTCTCAACTGTACCAGTCTCAGGTTGATCTCTTTGCTCACTATCTCCCTGGGTCCCACCTTACTAGTTTAAATCCTTACGAGCAGTTCTAGCAAATCTCCCTGCCAGTATATTAGTCCCCTTCCAATTTAGGTGCAATCTGTCCTTCTTGTACAGCTCACTTCTACCCCAAAAGAGATTTCAATGGTCCGAAAATGTGAATCTTTGTCCCATACACCAGCTCCTCAGCCATGCATTCATCTGCTCTATCCTCCTATTCCTGCCGTCACTAGCTCATAGCACCAGGAGTAATCTCTGTAATCTCCCTTCAGAATCCCAACCTTTTCCCTTTCTCTGTCGTTGGTTCCAATGTGGACAATGACCTCTTGCTGACCCCCCTCCCCCTTGAGAACATTCCACACCCTCTCTGAGACATCCTTGATCCTGGTACCAGGCAAGCAACAAACCATTTTTGATTTTTCACTGCTCGCCACATACACCTCTGTCTGTACCTCAGACTAGACAGCCCCCTAACACAATAGATTTCTTGGAACCCAATGTACCCCTCATTGCATTAGAGCCAGTCTCAATACCAGAAACTTGGCTGTTCATGCTACGTTCCCCTGAGAATCCATCATCCAACTACATTTTCCAAAACAGCATACCTGTTTGAAATGGGTATAGTCACAGAAGGCTCCTGCACTAGCTGCCTACCTCTCTTACCTTAGAGTTAATCCATCTATGTGACGGTATCTGAGACTCTTCCCTCCCTTTCTATAACTGCCATCAATCACATACTGTTGCTGTTGCAAATTTCTCATTGGATTGGTTGGAGAGACAGAAGCATTCGATCTGATATGATTCGCAACCAACAGCATTTATTGCAGATATAATCCACAGTAACTCTTGAACTCTCTTTAAACTTCCAAATCTGACAAGAAGCGCATATTACTCTACTAAAGGCCATTTTTGCTCCTTCACAATCTACAGACCGAGAGAATAACACAGTCTTATTCCTGTACAAAACACTGCCCCATATTAAATTAATAGTTATGGATTATATTTTAAATTTAATCAAGAGACATATCTCAAAAAACATATAATCAAGAAAGAATGCACTCTAATCACTACTGCAGACTTTCTGTAGGTCCCACTTAAAAACAATACACTTACCTGCTTCTGTGCTGTAAACTTCGCCCAAACAGTTCCTCCAAGATCCATTGTGAATTTCACTGTTTGTTAATTTTCCCAGATGCACTCTGATGTCCAGCGATACATGAATTCAAACAAAGGCAGTAACTGTGCAGGTTCACTGTTGTGCCAGTTTCTTTCTCTCTCTCTCCTGCACTGACCTCACCATGTGCTTCCTTTGTCTATTCTTCTCGCTTTTAAAACTGCTATTGTTTTGACTATTTTTTCAAAGTTCAAAACAATGCAAGTGCATATAAAACAGTAATTGCTGCTCCTGGAATTAGAGGAAATCACCTCCAACATCTAAAATACCTCAATAAAGGAGCAGCAGTTACAGCCAGAAATTTTTCCCGTCCTCCCTCCATCTTGGATTACCCAGAATCCAAGAAACGGAGACACAGAAGTCAAGGAAGAGAAGTATTACAGAAGGCCCAAGTGAAAGAAGTGTGAAGATTGGAAGTGAAGCTTAAAACATTTTCCAGTTCTGAGCTGGATACGGAATTGGCACTGATACAGTCATCAATGTGTCAAAAGAAAATAAAAGAATCTTGGGAAAAGGTGGGTGAGAGACTGGAACAGGGAACATTCCACATACCCTTCAAAAGGAAGGGCATAACTAGAATCCACGTTGGTACCCAAAGCAATACCTTTAGGTTGTTTCATTTCCTCTAAACAAAATGAAGAAACAAAAATAAAATAAAGAACTGCAGATATTGAAAATCTGAAACAAGAGTAGAAATTGCTGGAAAACTCAACAAGTCTGGCAGCATCAGTGGAAAGAAAGCAGAAAACAACATTTCAGGTTGTGACCTTTCGTCAGAACAAGTAAGAGCTACAAAAAGGAAGCATGAATGCTGAAGACAGGGAATGAGGATTAAAGGAATAAGCCATAAGCACAGATGGACCCCAGAGAGAGAAAGACAATTAGGCAGGCAAAGGGATGGTTAAGCCAGGGAAAAAGAAAAGCTGTTAATGAGGACGATAAGTCAGTTAAAATGGGTTGACTGTGCTGAAAGCAGTGCAAGGCCTGGGTGGCGGGACGGATAAAAGGACACAGAGAAAGGAGCTCAGGCTCTAAATTACTGAAGTTGATAACAAGTCTGGAAAGCTACAGGGTGCCCAAGCAGAAAATTAGATGCTGTTCTTCCAGCTTGTGCTGAGCCTTGCTGGAGCACATCAGCATGCCTGAGACAGAAATGTTGGCCAGAGAACACAGTGAAAAAAATGAAAAAGCTAAAGGGGTAACTTGTACAATGAAAGAAGAAAAGTTCAAGCAGGCAGGAGAGGCCAGTAGCAGAGAGACACTGGTTGGGCCTTAGTTCAAGGAAAAATTGGAGAATGCTCAGATCATCCTCATGGGAAATAGAAGCTTTGGAGAGATCTGGTGTCAATGGTGAACAGCAGACAGTTAGGGACAAGGAACTGCAAATTATTGAAACAATGTAGAATGTCAAAAGAGTCACAAATCTAAGCTGGAAGGAACTGAACTAAGAGTCAGGATAGGAAGAAAAGTTTCTGTTGGGCAGAAAGAGTCCGAAACACCATATCTCTCAGGTTAGTCTTGTTTGTGGATCTTGCAGGAAGTTGATAAAAATGGGCTGTGAAGTGATAATCTCCAGAGGTGAGGTCAGTAATAATTCTGGAGACAATGGCTTCATGTTTGGTGTTTAGATCATGGTCAAAAAGGTAAGTCAGATAGTTGGTGCTCAGCAAGGCAGAGGTACGGCAGACAATGACAGTACCATTCTTATCAGCAAATTTGAAAACAATATTGAGGATAGACCCAAGAGAATTCAGGGCAGGAAGTTCATAGGGAGACAGATTAAAGTACATGAGAAGAACAGAGAAAATAAGATGGCTGATGTGACATTGACAGCTCTCAGAGAAACGATCAAGAATGTCAATGAAGAGGGGCCAGAGAGAGCCACTGGAGGGATGATATTAGGGTAAGTAATGAGAACCATTGGTCAATGAGGACTACTGGCCAAAGGGATTAGTGTGACAATGAACATAATAGAAGAAGAAATCAATACCATGCAGAGCTGGAAATTCATTGAAGTGGTACATAGCAAAGGACTCTGAGTCACTTTCTTAAGTACACGTCATTCAATGTCAAATCATGGGAAAGTCAAAAAGTATTGTGAAGACATGTCAAGAAATGAGATTAGAAGGAATGGGAGCAGAGGGAAGAAAGAGGAAGAACAATCTGGAAGGGCACTGGTATTAATGAGTTGCTGTAGTTTATATTTCTTAACCTCTGAAAGGAAGAAAACAAGTTTTTGCTGAAGTACTGGGTGAGACAAAGAATAAAATGAAACTGTGAAATATACAGTTTTAAGGTAGTGTGCGTTGGCGCTGCTGGAGAAAGCAATATAAGGTGTACATATGATAATGCATGGCACCAAGAACGGATCTCAGAATCAAAATCAAAAACATTAACCCTACACTGATGCTGTCGGACCTGCACTTTGTTCTTATTTCAAATTTCCAGCATTTGCAATAACTTGTTTTTGTATCACATGCTCAAGTCTTGAATGATGGTTGAACCAGATTCAAATGTAAGAGCGCTGCCACTGATCCTAAAAGAAAGAAGTAATTACTAAAGAAAGATAATAGCTACAAGAAAAAAATGCAGGACTGAGACAAATAATAATACAAGAGAAGAAATGTACATTTAAAAATAAAACTGATAGGAAAAGAAATTATGCAAATAATTAAGGAATGATATAGATCATTTTGAACATTGTGCTCAATGTGTTATACATATAAAACTTTTGGTTGAGCAATACACAAGTGATCCAGTTATTTTTAAGCCAACCATTCTGCAGTCAGTTGGCATATGTTCTGCCTTCTTGGATGTAAGGTCCACTAGACACACATATGACCATATTTCAGGCTGTCAATCCAATGCAGTACTGAGAGAGTACGATGCTATCAGCTGTGTTCAGCCCTCTTGAGGACAGAGAAACAATCTCAAAGCAGCCAAACAGGTGAGATCTCAAAATGTCCTGGCCAAATTTTAATTCTCAAACAACAACATAAATAAAAGCATCCGTTTATTATGTCATTTTTGCTTGCTGCACGCAAACTGGATGGCTGTATTTCCCTACAATATAGTGACTTCACATCAGTAGTATTTAATTAACTGTGAAGTACTTTGGAAAATCTTTAGGTTGTAAGAATTGCCATATAAATTCAACAACACTTAAAATGAAGTTATAGACAAAGAAGGTACCAGGTTGATTCCTTATTCCATGTTAGTTAACTGGTTAAGCTAAGGCAGTGATAAAGATGTTGAATGTGGCTGTGCACTTCCATCTAGGCAATGGCAGGGAAAAACATCACCAAATAGAGTTAATAATTCGAATAATTTGACTGAGATTTTACAAAAGGCAATTTCATTTTTTAAATGCTACATATTACAAAACATAAATTTCTTCACCAGACCAACTTATTTGTTTAGGGACACGTTTAACAAAATAGCATTAATTTTTCATCTTTGTAGCAGGGGCTGTGAATTTTAACTATGTTTAAAGTTTAACGATGATCCTCACCTGGAATATAAGTGAAACATGCTTGACACATGAATGAACAGAAAGCCTGCCCACAATTTAGGCTGTATATTGAGGACATATACTTTTCCTGTCACCAAGTCCCTATCAGATTAATAGATGGAGGCAGAATGGGAAGAAAATCTTTTCAGTCATATTAAACAATATGTATACATAACCCTAAATACATGGAAAATGTAATGTGTAAGTAGTGTAAATTCTGAAAGATATTTGAATTTTTCCAGTAACTAAAAGAATCAGATGACAAGATTTTGTGTTTTAAGACTTTTACTGTAACAAACAGACAAAGCAACATTGACTAGCTACTATTTCATAGACAACATACATTTTCAACTATAGATCTCCCATATGACTTTTAATACAAGTGACAATGCCATGCCATGGTTATACTTCACTGGTTAACACTGCCGCCTCACAGCACCAGAGATCTGGGATGGATTCTAACCTTGGGCAAATGTCTGTGTAGAGTTTGCACATTCTCCCTCTCTCTGCATGGATTTCCACCACAGTTTCCCTCCACAGTCCAAAGATGTGCAAGTCAGGTAGATTGGCCATGGTTAATGCAGGGAGGCAGGTGGGAATGATCTTCGAAGATTCAATGCAGACTCGATGGGGCAAATGGTCTCTATCTGCACTGTAGGGATTCTAATGATTCCTCTTTGATTCTATCCCTTAAATAGACCTTTTATTCACCCCCAAACCAATACAATACTATTCTCCTCTCCTAACACCTGTTTTCTTTCTTGTTTTTCAGGCAAGTAACCTCTAATCTTTAAATGGTTATTCATGCTAAGGGTTAATCTGGAGGTTTCTCACATTAGGCAAATCTTCCAGCTTCATTTCAATCCTCACAAAACTTCTCTTTGCAACCTAAGTGTGTGATCTCTTATTCACCATTTGCACTGAGAAATACGCTTAGAGTTGTATCTTGACTGCATCTAGTTTAGGACGGTCTGCTCTCTCTCTGATTTCTACACATACTCATCTCTCCAAGTTTCAAGCATATCTGAAGAAAAACTATATAGCACAATATTATAATGATTTGCTATTTACCTTTTCTCCTCTCAAAATCCATCTACATGCCTGCATCAAAGCAGAATTGTCCTCGGACAATAAAATTTTATATTTTAGTAGTCAAATTTGTGTTGCATTCATCAGCCTCACTTATAAAACCTGACATTCCCAATACCTCCTTGTACGACTTGGAAACCAACAGTCTTTTTGGCACATTTGCTCTTGCCACTGTCTAAAGATATAGTCATCTTATACTTTCTGTCCAGTAAATTATCCCAGGACCTCCTTTAAACCTTAACAATCAAGCCACCCAAGACTTGTCAGGCAAAATTCCGAGGAGATCACGTGACCACCTTCATCCACTGTTTTACATCAAATGAGAAGAGTCCCAAAGCATTACAATCCTATGAAGTTCATATTTACAATACTACTTTTTTTTTCCTTCTCACAAGCTTCAGTTCAAATGCAGTATGTCCTAATATCCTTTGCATGCCTTTCCTTCAACCTCTTACCTAAACATTCTTAAAGTTTGACATAGTTACTGTTTTAGTTATTTGTAACTTTCAGCCTAAACACCATTTTTTAAAAATCTCTCCTATAGCTCATATTCAAAATATGGTCTCTCATTCTCTATATATCAAATCGCTGGAATTACTCTTTCAATATCTATTTTGTCTCAACCAATTATAATTTTAAACAGCACTCAAATCATTCTTCAAATCTATGCTATGATCTCACTAAATATCACCAATTAACAAAGTCCTTTGTACTTTATATTTCTGCAGATCAGGCAGCATGCTTGCGAACCCACACGTTGCAACCTCTAAATTATGAGCCCAAAAACTGATCTTACAAAAGTTTCTATGTAGATTCATTTTTATATCTTAGCTTTTATATTCTGTACTGCTACTGGGCATGAAGCCTAGTATTTCATTAACATAGACAATAACATTACACATAGCTATAAAATGAAATAATTTAACTTAACCAGGACACCAATATGTGTGAGAGTACCCTGTGTAGTTCTGCATTAAGTAGAGGAGAGAAAGGAAAGTCCAGGATTTCTATTCACTGTCTAGCAGCTCTAAGGGCTCTGATAGCAATTCGAGGGTTGTTAGAATTGACCACAATGTTACAGGCAAACTCTCAACTGGCCAAGATGCAGTGCTCAGTCTTACACTTAAATAAAAGGCATCTAGGTACCTGGAGAATTTAACCCCCAACAGGAAGCTTGTCCTTCAAGGCACGAGTTTAAGATAGGAAAGATTTTCTTTTTAAAAAGTAAACTGATTTTCATAGCCAACTGTGTACTGTCAGCTCCCCCTAAAGGGTAAAACAGGTACAGCTTAGAGTATCCAAGAAAGCACTGATTTTCACTGGAAACGTCCAAAGTTTCACAGCACCTTCATATTACTAAAAAAAGAATGTTGAGTTAGTGAATTGAATAAAAGAAAATCCAAGAAATTTACTTTCCTACTTGACACAGAATCCCACTTTCTCTTCCAGATAAAAATATTAACGTAAACATACAAAAAGAAAAGAAAAGTTTGAACAATTTAAAACATGTGCAGCATTAAGATGTTCAACAGCAGCTGCTTTCTGAAAACCTGAACACAATAGAATGAGTAATGTAAAAAAGTAAAAGACCTGATTGCAGAAATCTGAATATAGTTTTGAATAAAGCAGCCTCAGTTTATTTCCACGCTTTACTCTTGTACAAAAACAACCTTGGACACAATCCACTTTTTTCACTACCCCAGCCATCATCCAATTAACCCTGTAAAGTATCATGTTTAATCAGAGTGCCACCAAGGCACGATGGTTAACACAGCTGCCTCACAGGACCAGGGCCCCGGGTTCAATTCCACCACACGGTGCCTGTGTGGACTTCATACATTCTGCCCATGTCTACGTGGGTTTCCTCTGGGTGCTCTGGTTTCCTACCACAGTCCAAAGATGTGCAGGTTAGATGGACTCACTATATTAAATTGCCCATACTGTCCAGGCATGTGTAGGTTAGATGGACTAGCTATAGGAAATGCAGGGTTACATGGATAGGATAGGGTATTATGCTACTTGTCATTTTGTTACATCAACAAGTTTTGTACTATTTCTTGTATTCCTCTATGGGATGTGGACATCGCTGGCTAGGCTACTTTGAGAAAGGCTACTTTTGAAAGCCTATGCATGCAGTTATTTACTGTGCCATGTCATCAACACGCTGTTGCCTCAAAATATTCAGATTAATCAGACACTGTCCAGGGATGTGAAGTTTGATGCATAGCCATGGGAAATGCATGGTTACAGGGATAAGGTAGTAGGGGCAGGTTAGGGTGGGATACTCAAAGTGTCGGTGTGGACTCAATAGGTTGAATGTCCTGCCTCCACACGATAGAGATCCTATGATTCTATGATCATGGGGTCCCAATGTATTTCTAATAATATAGGGAACAGCATATCCATCTTCGTATGCTAACAATATTCCATGGCACAAATTTGGGGCATTTAACACATTGCACAGAAGTTGCTCAAATACACAAACCTCATGAAATGACAAGCACTGAACAACTGTTTCAGACAGTTTGTATTCTTGTGATTCAATAAGGATGTAGAGATAAAGTTCGTTGAGAAAGTACCAAGTAGTGTGGATAACAAGGAAACATTATATGGTGTACTAGGATTTCCAAAAGGTATTCATACAAATGCCACAAACATTTATTGTACATGGTCATGGCACAGGAGTGCTAAAGAAAATTCACAGTGGACTTGAATCTGTTTCTCTCCCCTCAGATACTGCCAGACCTGTTGAGATTCTCCACCACTTTATTTCACTAGAATTCATGGTTTTGGAGGTAACATGTTAGCATCAATGGAGGACTGGCTCACTAACAGATAAAAAGAGAATTGGCATGAGTAAGTAGTTTTTGAGTTGGTGAACTATAATTAGCAAAATGTGGTAGGAGTAACAGTGATGGAATCTCAATTAATGATGATCTATATTAATCACAAATGAAGGAACTGAATGTATGGTAACTAAACAGGACAACACAAAGATTGCTAGGAAAGTTAAGCTGTGAAGATTCTGCAAAGGGACAAAGTTAAGCAAGTGGAAAAAATTTGACTATTCAGCGCAAAATTTTCCATCTTGGTGAGAATAATAGAAAAGCAGGATATTATTTAAAAGAAGAGGAGACTGTTGTTGTTCAGAGCTATTTGGATTTCCTTGTGCATGAATCAGAAAAGGCTGTGTTTCAGCAATAGTTCAAACATAGGAGATATGGTGAGTAAGTTTGCAGATAACATCAAAATTGGAGGTGTAATGGACAGCGAAGAACGTTACCTCAGAGTATAACAAGATCTTGATCAGAATGGCCAATGGGCAGGAGTTGCAGATGGAGCTTAATTTAGATAAATGTGAGGTGCTGGATTTTGGAAAGGCAAATCAGCGTAGGACTTATACACTTAATGGTAAGGACCTAGGGAGTGTTGCTGAACAAAGTGACCTTGGAGCGCAGGTTCAAAAGTCAGCCTAATTTGTCTAATTATTCAAAGGTAACCTTCCTTGAATGAGAGTTGTGGCATAAAACTAGAGGCTGCAAAAATTATACCTTGTGTGAAAAAAAGAGAGATAATCTTACAACTGTAGATCAGTTAAACATAAGTAGTGAGAAAATTACTTGACACCATTGTCAAGGACAGAATGAAGTCTTACCTGGACAAGCACAGATTAATGAGGAACAGTCAATGCAGATTTTATTCTGGGAAGCAGTGTCTGATTAATCTGAATATTTTGAGGCAACACCGTGTTGATGACATGGCACAGTAAATAACTGCATAGAGTCATAGAGATGTACAGCATGGAAACAGACCCTTCAGTCCAACCCATCCATGCCGACCAGACATCCCAACCAAATCTAGTCCCACCTGCCAGCACCCGGCCCATATCCCTTCAAACCCTTCCTATTCATATACCCATCCAAATGCCTACTAAATGTTGCACGTGTGGGCTTTCAAAAGTAGCCTTTCTCAAAGTAGCCTAGCCAGCGATGTCCACATCCCATAGAGGAATACAAAAAAAAGTTAAAATTTGTTGATGTAACAAAATGACAAGCAGCTTTGTAGTAGGCATCAGAAGGACACCAGCTAGTGAAACAGGCAGACACACTGCAAAGACAATGCAGTTATGTATGAAGTGAGCGTTTTGGAAGTACAGAGAGGAAGAATAATCTAAATCAAAATCTACTATTTTGAAGGGAATCCAAGAGCAGAGATGCCTTGGGGCTCATGGTGCAAATTCTAAGGTGGTAGGTCATATTGATAAGTCAGTTAAGCAAGTGTTTGGAACATTTTCCTTCATAAATAGTAATACTGAGTGCAGTGAAAAGGAAGTAATGATAAACCTTTACAAATCACTAGTTGAGGGTTCATTTATAGTAACATGCATAGTTCTGAGCTTCACATTTTAGAAAAGGTTTGCACTTGCGGAAAGGATACAAAGCAAGTTTCCCAGGAAGATATGAGACATAAGGGACTTCAGGTATGTGCAGAAATTGAATAAGTTGGAATTGATCATTGAACATGTTTGGTTACTCAAAACTAGGAGAGACTTTGACGGAGAAATCAGGAAAACAGCTTCTTCTCGCAAGTAGGTTGGAAACCAAGGATCATAGATTTAAAATAATCGGCAAAGCAACCAGAGGCAAAAACAGGATTCTTTTCATTGAGGATTGTTAAAATACCTGAAGGATGGCAGCATCAGATTCCAGAGATTTGAGGTAGAAAACTGGACACACATTTGAAAACAATTAGATTTATATAGATATATGTGAAAAACAGGACAACTACTGACAAAGTTAACACAGGAATGAAGGGTCAAATGTCTTCTATGTTGTCAGATTCTAACTCCCAGAAGACATTCAGATTCCACAGGACTTGAATCTTAAATGTGGGATGTGGAAAACTGGCTTACAAATGTTTAAGAGATATTTCAACTTGTTAGTGGAGGTCCAGCAGAAATTCTGTGCACATCTAGAACTTGGTGAGTCTATTTCTCATGGACCCATGCCTGCAGGTAGGACAGTCAGCTAGCAGCACACTGTCAGCAGAGAAGGCCATGCTTGTTGCTCATCCAGGTTACTTTAAGAAATGTAGGAAAATGTAGTAATGTGTGATATACAGTCTTCAAAATACTTCCACAGTTCCCTTACAGCAACGAAACAAAGTTGTAGAGCCTTGAAGTAACACTGCACACAAAAGACTGAGCCACCAACACTGCAATGGAATGCCACCCAAAGATGTTTTTCAAAGCCATGGAATGAGGCATTAACACATAACTTACGAGCTCAACAAGACTGTTACCACTGAGCTATATGTAACACCTGTAGCAAGGAAAGCCCACTCCTGTCCTTTAGGTCATTGGTACTATCACATATGGTTAAGCCTTATAGGTTGATCTGCATAACACTTCTGTGCAAGCAAGATTCAAACACTTGACTGTGATGGTACTCGAGGTTGAAATGGAACATTTCCTGTTCTAGAAGTCCAACTTTCCACTGATTTTCCTGAAAAAAAATGCTTCTTTTACTTTAAGATAAAGGAAAAATCTTCTGTAAATTGTTTTAAAGGCTAATGATAGCTCAGCAATAAAAGGACGCTTTCTTATAGAAAGGAAGCTAAAGTGTATTTCCATACATGCCTTTACATTATAAACAGAATTACAAATTAGAGTTGTGCCAGTGTAATGGCCAGAAAGTATTTGGGGGAGGTGACATTTTCACAATTTGGAGATAGAGAGTACTGCAGATGCTGGAGAGTCAGAGTGGACAAACAGTGGAGCTGAAGAAATCACAGTAGGTCAGGCAGCATCAGAGGAGGAGGGATGTCAACATTTCAGGTCGGAAGGTTGAAGGGGTGGAGAAATGGGGAGGGTGTGGCTGGGGAAAAGGTGGGTGGGAAGGCAACAGTGGATGCAGGTAGGAAGTGGCTGTGATTGTTCAGTGGGAAAGGGGGAATGAATAGGTGGGAAGGAAGATGGTCAGGTTAACGGGGTGGAGGTGAAGAGAGAGGGCTGAATTGGAGAGGAGATGGGTGTGGGGAGATTCAGAAACTGGTAAATTCTATGTTAAGGTCGTATGGTTGTAGATTCCCGTGGGGAAAGAGGAGATGTGGCCTTGTGTTGACTGTGTAGGAGGTCCAGGATGGATATGCCATTGGGGGAATAGGAGGGCGGAGTTAAAATGGATGGGAACTGGAAGGTGGGGCTGATTGGAGCGTACGGACCATAAAATGTTCCCGGAAATGGTTCCCAAGTTTGCGTTCGGTCTCTCTGTTGTAGAGCAGACCATATCAGGAGCAACAAATGTAATAAATCAGGTTAGAGAAAATGCATGAGTTCTCTGCTGGACTTGGAATGATGAATGATTCTTTGCGACCTTGGGTGGAGATGAGGGGGCAGGTTTTGCACTTCCGACAGTTGCAAGAGAAAGTTCCAAGTGTGGAAGAGGGGTCCGCTGGGAGTGTGAATCTAACGATGGAGTCGCAGAAGGAACAGTCCCTGCGAAAAGCAGATAGGGGTGGTGAGGGAAAGATCATTTTGCTGGTGGCATCAGTCTGCAGGTGCCATTCCTCTACCTAACACATTCAACAGGCAACTAATAGACAATAGGCATAAAATCCACCTCCAAGTTAAACCACATCATCAATACAAAAAAAAGCATACGGAGAGTGAGAGCCGGAAGCATCTTTTGCTCATAAAGTTATTAATGCCTGGGTTAGTGAAAACAAGACAAAACAAAAAACTTACTCAAGGGACAGCTAAAGGTTGTGGGGAAGATTAGAGATTATTCTGTTCCATGGAATGATGAACTAGATGCTTGAATTACCTACTTTATTGGTTTTTATCCTGTTGAATAAATAATAATTGATCCCACAATTCAAAGGATCAGATCGAAGCTCTGAAGTCCTGCCACATCCAATCATAGAACAAGTAACAAAGAATACAGCACAAGAATAGGCTCTTCAGCCCTCCAAGCCTGCACCGCCACATTTTGCCCTTCCATACTGAAACTGTTCCCACTTACAGGATCTGTATCCCTGTATTCCCTTCTTATTTATGTATTCATCCAGGTGTTTCTTGAATGCTGCTAGTGCGTCTGCATCCACTATTTCCTCTGGCAACATCTTCCAGACACATACCACCCTGAGTGAAAAGTTTGCCTCGCACATCTCTTAAAATTCACCCCCACCCCCACTCACATCTTGAACCTGTATCCCTATAAATTGACCACTCCACCCTGAGAAAAAGCCTCAGACATTCCATTCTATTCATGCCATTCACAATCTTAGAAACTTCCATTAGGTGGCCCATCAACCTCTTGTGTTCCAGTGAAAACAAACCCAGTCCAGCCAACCTGTCGTCAAATTAAATCTCACACATCAGGCAATATCCAGGTAGAACTTTTCTGCACCCTCTCCAAAGCATCCAAATCCTTCTGGTAGTGAGGTGACCAGAACAGTATACAATATTCCAAGTGTAGCCAAACTGAAGTACTTTAAGTCTACAGCATAACTTGCCTATCCGTATATTCAATGCTCCTTGTAATGAAGGCAACCATGCCATAAATCTTTTTAACTACCTTATCTACCCACGCTGTCCCATGTTCAGTGATCTGTGGGCCTGCACAAGAATTCTCCTAAGATTCTACTATTCACTGTGTAAGTTCCACCTGTACTTGACTTTCCAAAATGCATCCACCTCACATTTGTCCGCATTAAGCTCCATCTGCCATTTTTCTGCCCATGCCTCCAACTGATCTATATTCTGTTGAATCCTCCGAACAATCCTCCTCAGTATCTGTAACTCCACCAATCTTTGTATCATCCATAAACTTGCTAATTCAGCCAGCTATTTTTTCCTCCAAATCATTTATGTAGATCATGAACAGCAGAGGTCCCAGCACTGATCCCTGTGGAATACCACCAAGTCACAGCCTTCCATTCTGAAAAGCATCATTCCACTACTATCCTCTGTCTCCTATGACTAAGTCAGTTCTGTATCCATCTTGCCAGCTCATCCCTGATACCATGTGACCTCAGGTTTTGTACCAGTCTGCCATGAGGGACCTTATCAAAGGCTTCACTGAAGTCCATGCCGTGAACAATGGTAAACAATTAAACAACTCACTGGAGGAGAAAGCTAGACAAAGTTACCCATCGTCAATGATGGAAGAGCTGAGCACATCAGTGCAAAAGATAAACACTGAAGCATTCACAGTAATAGTCAGCCAGAATTGCCAAGTCAACGATCCAGCTCAGGCTCCTCCAGCAGTAACCAGCATTACTTATCAGTCCTCAACCAATTTGATTCAAATTGATATCAAGGAACGGTTGGAGGCACTGAATACTGCAAAGGCCATGGGCCTTGATAACATTCGAGCAATAGTACTGTATACTTGTGCTCCTGAACTTGCCACACCTCTAGCTAAGCTCTTCCAGTACAGTTACAACACTAGCATCTACCCAACAAGGAGGAAAATTGCCCAGATATGTCCTGTTCACAAAAAGCAGAACAAATTTAACCCGGTCAATTCTCACCCGGTCTACTCTCGATCATCAGTAAATTGATGGAAAGTGTCATCAAGATTACTGTGAAGCAACACCTGCTCAGTGACGCCTAGGTTGGTTCTGCTAGGGCCACTCAGCTCCTGATCTCATTCCAACCTCGGTTCAAACATGGACAAGAGCTAAATTCTAGAACTGAGGCAAGAGTGACTGATCTTGACATCAAGGCCATATTAGACTGAGTCTGGGATCAAGGAACCTTAGCAAAACTGTAAAAAATGGATACCGGGGCAAACTGTTTACTGTTAGGTGTCACACCAGGCACATAGGAAAATGGTTGTGGTTGTTGGAGATCAGTCATCTCAACTCCTGAACATCTCTGCTGTAGTTTCTCAGGGTAGTGTCCTCAACCCAACCATCTTCAGCTGCTTCATTCAGGACTTTCCCATCAGGTCAGAAGTGCGGATATTCACTGATAATTATATAATATTCAGCAACATTTGCAATTCCTTAAGTACTGAAGCAATCCATGCTCAAAACACAAGATCTGGACAATATCCAGATTGGGCAAACAAGTGGCAAGTAATATTCATGCCACACACATGCCAGGCTATGACCACCTCCAATAAGAGACAATCCAATCATCATCCCTTGACATTCAGTGATGTTACCATCACTGAATCCCATACTGTCAAAATGTTTGGGGCTTGCCAGCGATCAGAAACTCAACTGGACTCACCACATCAACACAGTGCCTACTAAAGCATGTCAAAAGGCAAGGAGTACTGCAGCAAATGACTGATCTTCTGACTAGCACCTACCAGGCACAAATCAGGAGAGTGATGGAATACTCCCCACTTGCCTGGATCGGTGCACCTCTAACAAGACGCTTGACACTATCCAGGGCAAAGCAGCCAAGGTGTTTGGTGGTGGATTTGGTGTCAATGATCAGTAACAGCAGTATGTATTATCAATAAGATACACTGTAGAAATTTAACAAAGGTCCTTAATAGAGCCTTTCAAACCTCGGCCACTCTCCCCCACCCCAACCACTTCCATCTGAAAGGACACAGGGCAGCTGATAACATGGGAACATCATTTAGTTCCCCACCAAACTACTCCCCATCCTGACTTGGAAATTTATCACCATTCTTTCTGTCGCTAGATCAAAATCCTGGAATTTATTGGGTATTGTGGATCAACCTATAGCATGTGGACCAGGACCACCTTCTCAAGGACAGGCAATAAATGCTGGCCAGACAACAATGCTCATATCCCACAAGTGGGGTATATAGAAAATATACAAAAAAAACTCTCATTTCCACTCTACAGAATCCAGCAAGTTTTTGTGTCTCATGCAACCATGATGCCAAGAACACGGCAAAATTTTATTCAGTTAAATAATCCATTCTAAAAACAACTAAAAAGAACACCATACATCTCAGAGCTGAAGATGCTGAATTTAGAACTGATAAACTACATTAAGTCACTGTTCCAACCTAAAATCCTTAATCATTAAATAGTCAGCACATTGGAATGAACTGGAGAACTTTAGACCCAGGGTGGTTTGGGTAGGGAGAGGGAATGAAGTCAGTGAGACTTGATGATTCTGATTAATTATTGAATTATCTGCAAAAGTCAATTCAGCTCTTTTTCCTCCCTCGACTAGTACCACAAGTAAAATCAATTTTAATGGTTAGTCATTATAACCATTATCTATTTCAGATGTAAAATGGTTGCCATCTTTGTCTATGAAAGTGCTGTGCTTGAATAATTCATTGGATGTCTCGATGATATGCTGCAACAAATACATATTCTTTTCACCCTACTCTAGCATTAGCCCTATCCTACATCTTAACCACATTCTCATGCATCTACCCTAATGTCTCTCCTGAACTCATTTCCTCCACAAGATTTATCTCCTACGCCATTGACCTCAGTCCCACACAATCACCGCCCCCTCACACCCTTTATGCTCTTGCCAGCTGACATTCTAAATAGGTACTTCCGAAGGTCTTCCCTCATGTTCTCTCTCATTCCTCATCCATGCGCTTTCCTTTCATAGAATCCCTAGGGTGCCATTTGGCCCATCAAGTGTGCACTAACACTCCAAAGAGCATACCACCCTATTCCTGTATCCCCACATTTCCCATGGCTAATCCACTTAGCCTACACATCCATGGAAACTACAGGAAAATTTAGCATGGCCAATCCACCTAACCTGTATAACTTTGGTAACACAATCCACAGATAAAAGGTCAGTTTAGACAATAAAACTGATAACAATAAATTCTACCTCATTACTTCTCTGGATTACTAAATTTTCTCAACTTTCTTGGATTTTATTTTAATGGATCAGCCATATCTTCTCTCAGCCAAACACTAAGAAAACCAAGCGTTCAATCCCCTGTCAGAGATTCTGGATTCCTTTCCAGCTAATTTCTCAGATTCAACCAGGATGATCTCAACCCAAACATCCTACTTGACTCTGAGCTAAGGTCCGGACCCTGTAATTCTCCAATGTAAAAAAGACTAACTTACACCTTTGTAACATAACCTAACTCAGATCCCTATCTCTGGCTATCTGTCATTAAAACTATCACACCTTTCACCTTAGACTTAACTATCCAAAACTCTGATACCTGCATTCTATACCAAGTCAGATCACCCTCAACCAGCGCACTCATTTTTGTTGACTTCAAAAAGGCAAAATATAAAATTCTTACTCTTGTATCTAAATAAGTTTTATGGGATTCTCCTTGCCAAAGTCCAACATCCTTCGTTCTGTAACACTTCATCAAGACCCCAAGTCCCACCATTCTGTCACACCTATCTAACAACATTCCTCTGTACAATTCACGTCCGTCATACCAGCACTGGAATGGTATTCAGTCATGCAGGCCGCAAATTGTGGAATACCCTTCTGAAGTTTCTCCACCACCTTAATTTCTTCAAGACCCATTAAAACTCCACTCTTTCAGCAAGTTCTAATATAAGTTTTTAAGCCATTTTTCTTCATTAAAATTACATTATTATTTTATCTTGTATGATCACATGTACAGGTTATTACACTCAGTGGTAATTTTCAGTTAAAACTGAAATGCAACTCCAGTCTCTTTTAGTATTGTATTCTACCCACAAACACCATACCAGACACCAATATTATTAATCGCTTGTGAAATGATTTTACTGGAGTGCTAACTGGAACCAGTGATTAGAATAAAGCACATTTTAAAAAAAAACAAACATACTTGCTTTCAAAATACATCAGAGCCAATAGAGTGATATACTATAACGAATACTAGTTCAGCAGATGGGCTATGATGGGGAGACCAAAGATGTAAAACAAATTCAGTATAATAAACTGAATTGAAAGTTATACATGTAGTAACATGAAAGAAAAAGCCAACTCAACGTTGAACTGTTTACCTAACGAAGGGAAGGAATACAAAGGGGGTTGTGTTTCACAGATCACAACAGCTATCAAATATGTCAAGGAGAGAACTTGAGCTTGTTCTACCCAAATTGGACAGATCCAATTGGATCTATCATTTGAACACAAGCCAGTCTAAAACAGGTACGACCAAAACAAAAAAAAATTGCATCTGTAAAGTTGGACATAAATCTCCAGAAAGGCACTATGAATTTAAAATATGAGAAAGTACGATGAATACAACTCTGGGAGTGCAACACTGGGCGGAGAGACTGAAGCTGGCATATATGCACAATAAGTGCTCAAAAATAAGTGAAAAGATCCTAAATAAATCTCTGAAAGAGGATATTATCTGCAAACTAGTTTTATGGTCTCATGGTTTCACAACTTGAAACATTAACAATTCTTGCCCCACATCCCTGCCTCACTATTTTCCATTTGAAATCTTTTCAATTTGATAGGCTAAGGTAGTAGCAAGTTAAACAGTATCTCAGAATCAGTCCCGCATTTGCTACCCAAGCTGTTCAGGGGCAATAATATTTTCAGTCTACAGCAGTTACCATACCCAGACATTTGCTGTGAAATTCCACTTACAAACCAGAGATGGACCAGCAATATAGTGTCCAGTAATCTTTGACAGGAGGGAAGGAGAAGGTGGAATGATTAGGACCACTTCTTATATTTGATCAATTTCTATCTTCTTTTATGAAGGTACTGGAGAACAGTCTCCTAGATGTTGACAAGTTTTTGTATCTTGCCCAAGACTAACCACTCCCATGTGGGAGATAATGAGCTGGCAGCTTACTCATACACAGAGCGCTGAACCCAAACACCTTCTGGCATAGATGGGATAAATAGACAAAGTCTTTTTCCTGGGGTCGGGGAGTCCAGAACTAGTGGGGTGAGAGGGGAAATATGTAAAAGAGACCTAAGGGGCAGCTTTTTCATGCAGAGGGTGATACGTGTATGGAATGAGCTGCCAGAGGATGTGGTGGAGGCTGGTACAATTGCAACATTTAAGAGGCATTTGGATGGGTATATGAATAGGAAGGGTTTGGAGGGATATGGGCCGGGTGCTGGCAGGTGGGACTAGATTGGGTTGGGATATCTGGTCGGCATGGACTGGTTGGACCGAAGGGTCTGTTTCCATGCTGTACATCTCTATGACTCTATGAACCAAGCAAATTACTACACCCCTCCCAAATAATGATATGAACACACTTAGCGGCATTTATTACTGAAAAAAAAAATGGGAATAAGAAACTCTACTTGATTTCCAGTGCCAATGCCCTCCCCTTCCAACCATTTTCCTGTTAGGTTACACAAATGCATTTTTCTGTCATTTTGGTTGATATTCGCCAACTCAGCATTGAGTAGGAATTGCACTTAGGACATTGTGATGTATTCATTCATCACTAATGGGTTAAAAAAACATTACCAGTTGCAGAGCCTCGAGCTGTAAGCAATTACAGTAATTTGTAAACCAGTAATTAATTTTCTGATTACTACCCCTTCCCCTGAACCACACTTAATTAGAAGGTCTGCAGGAGCATTAAAGCTGTTAAACAGGGATATTCAGAAAACTCAACACACTTGGATAAAAAATTAAAATAATTGAATTTAAATTTAATGTAGCCATACAACCAAGATTCAATTAAATAAATCTATCCCAGTACTTAAATAATCTTTAGTGGTTTGAGTTTTATAAGCATATATTAATAAATAGTAGTTTACAAAAGACAAAACGGATTTTTTTTTTAAATTGCTCTTGAAGAGATACACACCACTATCTTTCTAGCAATACAAACTGCACTATCCTGTTGTCTTGGCTATTGAACAAATAGCTATAGGTCCAGCAACAACATCAATGGTCGGAAGAATAGAAGAGAACTGAACTAAATCAAGCACTGTAAAGACATTCCAAGCTTGGGTTTTTAAAGCCAAGGGGAGTTTTGAATTCAGTATTATTTTGAACATACCATTGATCAGAAATTTGCTGGGAAATTTCCCCACTGATGTTGGATGCATTATTAATTCCAAAAATTGTACGCATTTGCTGAGTAGAATCAAAGTGTTGATTCTCTGCAAATTGCTGGACATACACTCCACCTTTAACATTGCTAAAACCAACAACAAAATCCATCCCCTGTAAACTCTCAGATTTCCTGTGTAACATTCCTCCCTCAACCATCAAAAAGCTCATTAGAAGCACAAAACTTTTATGAAAACTGATCAGAACGTTTAACTCCAAAACAGCAACACATTTCAAAGCAACCTGGGATGTTAAAGAGCCATAAAAGCTTGATGCAAATGCAAATATCTTCTTGCTGAGGAATTTACAGTCACACAACTAAAGGCCTGTACAAAGTGTTTAGAAATGTCCCTCTTCTTCAGCTAGTGCATAGCTGAACTGTTAACAGCTAGTGAATGCAAAATGATTTGGAATAATCCTGCTCCATCTCCAACATACCTGTGCATATCTGATCACAGAAGATGCTCTTGCAATGGGTCCAATCATAACATGCATCCTATTTCACCTTCAAAAGCTGCAGGGAATCAACAGAATTAGTTTCCCCTATTTATGATGCGTTGATCTCCTCATTTTGGCATATAATGTTACTGAATGTTTTGCGATGCACAATTTTGCTCTTCATTCAGTTAATGCCATCAACACAGGA
Organism: Chiloscyllium punctatum; assembly: GCF_047496795.1. Lineage (NCBI taxonomy): Eukaryota > Metazoa > Chordata > Chondrichthyes > Orectolobiformes > Hemiscylliidae > Chiloscyllium > Chiloscyllium punctatum. The sequence goes on from NC_092743.1 coordinate 33,959,221, forward strand.
TTTTACTTTGCATATGTCAAGTTGCTCTACCAGAAGAGACAGAAATGAAGTATTTTACTCATGACATCTCATTAATATAGTTGATGAATGATAATCCTTTTGGTGAACTAAAATATCTTACACCTTAAATATGGGCCAAAGCAAATGGCTTACAGACCCCTGACATAAATATGATGAGCAAAATGTCCTTTCCCCTCAAATAATTACCAGAGGAGTCCTTCAATATTCTTGGCTTTATCTATATGCAGGAAGAAATGTATTATTCCAAAATGCATGGATATACAGGACCATCTGAACCGCTCCTACCTTTATTAAGGAAAATTTCACTTAGATTTTAAGTTGTTTCTGATCCATCAAATGATGAAAGATTGATAATGAAGGGCATGTTAACTGGTGGCCTATTTTGCAATGCACAATCTTGACATCTCAAGGCCATAGTTAAAAAATGTGGTGCTTGAAAAACACAGCAGGCCAGGCAGCATCCGAGGAGCAGGAGAATCGGCGTTTCGGGCATAAGCCCTTCTTCAGGAATGATAATATCTCAAGGCATTTGAGTGATAGTTGATATTGGATGAAAAAAAAATGTCACAGTAGTTTGGTACAGGGTAGCCTCTTAGTTTGATGCTAAGTTACACTGTAGAGTGGTGGATGATTTACATGGACCTAAAAACATATTGGACATTCAATAGTTGATTTTTATTTTTAAAGTGTATCACTAAAGCATAAAATACTGATATTAAATGAAAAAGGCAAAATTAATATCAAGTAGAAGCCTTAAGTCAAACTATTCAGTCTGCATAAGAACGTGCCAGGATTGGGCAACAACACACTATTCTTCAACTGCCTCTGAGCTGTAAAGGCTATGCTGAAATGTAGCCAGTATAGATTGCTATGTCAAAGATCCCAGAACTTTTTCTCCTTTCATTCCCTTTCCTTTCCAAAGCCATGACTGAAAGCAAGGAAGCAGCAAGTTTGATATGGAAACGGTCAAAGTGTGAGTCAAACATTGAAGCAAAAATGAAAGAGTGAAGCAGTGAGAGGTACAGACTTGATTGATGGAAGAGTTGCCTTGTGAGAATTGATAGATGAAGTTAGGATTTTTGGCCAAATTTGGGATGTGGATCTGCGCCTGTATCTGATCTGGCACGTGACTAAGTGACTCCAGAGCCAGAGCAACATGGTTGACTCTTAACTGTCCTCTTCAAATGGCCTAGAGAGCCAATCAATTCAAAGGCAACTAGCAATGGACAACATATGCCAGCTTTGAAGAAAGTGGACACATCACAGACAAGAAAAAAAAACAAAAGCAATGTTGGAAAAACAGGTGAAAAATAATAGATGACCAAGCTTTTTGCTGACATAAGTATATGGGAGTAAAAGCAGGGCCCTTGCTGAGGATGATGTTCAGAGTCACAAAAAAGAAAGATCAAAAACAATGAAATATTGAAATGGATTGAAGTTATGAGACACAGCCAGTCAAACCCAAAGTTACAGAAGGAGATATTCATTTTATTTTAATTTTCTACCTGGACTCACGATCTGGCTCAGATACAATATGCACCACAACATTGGACTTGTCTGCACACAAGTCAACCCACGCAGAACTTAGCTGAAATGCTATTTCACAATATAACTTCCATTCTGAATTCACAGCATATGGGTGGCACGGTGGCTCAGTGGTTAGCACTGCTGCCTGACAGCACCAGGGACCAGGTTCAATTCCACCATCAGACAACTGTGTGGAGTTTACACAGTCTCCTTGTGTCTGCTTGAGTTTCCTCAGAGTGCTCTGGTTTCCTACCACAGTCCAAATATGTGCAGATCAGATGGATTAGCAGGAAATGCAGGGTTACCGGGTAGAGTAGAGAGATGGGTCTGGCTGGGATGCTCTTTGGAGGGGCAGCATGGACTCAATGGGCCAAATCACCCGCTTCCACAGTACATCAAGGCTGCAGTGCAAAAAATAACTTTTAATATTTTTTCTTTTACTTGAAGAGCAGCCCTGATGTACAACATGGAGATCATACATATGTAGATTACAGGTTGTATGTGGCTGATAAGTAACAAGCAATGTGGTTGAGTTAAAGTCATATTTTCAAAACAAAAACTCACCACAGTAAATGAGATGTGCAGGTGCCAGTCATGGAGTGCCTGGCAGGCTAATGTTACTAAGCTCTCAGACCCCTGCACTCCTGGGCTTCATAACAGCACGTTTTTAAACAGGAAAGAAGACACCGTCACCAGCAGCCATCAGTGAATCCAGGCCTGCTGTGTGCCAGGTATGTGAACTTTGAGCATGTACAGTTTGACAGCTAAACATGCATCATTAAAAATGGGCTGTGGAAAGTGAAACTAGAGATGTGAGAACTTAATGATTTACATTTGAAGACTTTGGATTGCCTTCACATCAAGTAACTCGACAGGCAAGAAAAAACGTCTAGTGACAGTAACCAAATAAAGACTTCACACACCGTAGGGATTACAGCGACATCTATTTATCAGATGTTACAGGACTGAGACGAGAGGGTGGGGAAAATTGGACTATATATCATGCTGCAAAGGTTAAATAAATGTTTTCCCTGAAAAAAAAAACTAACACATCCTTTACCGACAGTTTCTTGACTAGGAAACATGTTGTGTTCATGGACCTACATGAGGATGACAGGGATGAAAATCTGTATGAGTTAAGACACCAGCATCAGAAATTTGGACGACCTCAAGGCGACTGAGGATAGAATGTGGGAGGTCAGCCAGGAACCATTTGGAATTATCAAGTCTTGAGTAACCAAAGCATGAATAAGAGTTTCCAACTGATACAAGGATGAAATCAGAATTAAATTTGAAAAGGCCGAAAAAGTTTGTTTGCAACAAAACGTGGCAAGTAAGTTGCCCATGATTAGAGATTTCATCCTCTGTTCCTTGCATTACAAGAATTTAACCATTGGCATTTCAGACACTGGAATCTTAGATATGATGTGATATTGGTACAATGCCACATTGATAATCTCTAGTGAAAACAATGTGTTATGTAAAGGCAAAATTGCTGTCTATGCTGGAGACATGAAGTCTTAACACAATGCTGAAAATTCTCAGGTGGTCAGACAGAACCTGTGGAGATAAATAGAAGTGACATTTCAGGTCAAATGATTTTTCAAAGAACTCAGGGCAGACAAAGAGTCAACCTAAAACATTACCTTTATTTCTTTCCACACATGGTGTACGATCTGCTGCATATCTCCAACATTTTCCTTTTATATTTCCAAATTAAAATGGATTATTTGGAGGGAGGGAGAGCTAGAGCTAGAGTGAGAGAGCACGATAGAGAGAGAGAGCGGGCGCGAGGATGTGGGAGAGTGCACAAGGGCGTACAGGGGGAAAGTGAGAAGGAAGGAAAGGAGGGAGAGAGAGGAAGGAAGGAAAGGAAGGAGAGAGAGGAAGGAAGGAAAGGAAGGAGAGAGAGGAAGGAAGGAAAGGAAGGAGAGAGAGGAAGGAAAGGAAGGAGAGGGAGGAAGGAAGGAAGGAAGGGAGGGAGGAAGGAAGGAAGGAGAGGGTGGGAGGGAGGGAGGAAGGAAGGAAGGTGAGGGTGGGAGGGAGGGAGGAAGGAAGGAAGGTGAGGGTGGGAGGGAGGAAGGAAGGAGAGGAGAGGAGAGGAGAGGAGAGGAGAGGAGAGGAGAGGAGAGGAGAGGAGAGGAGAAAGGAGAAAGGAGAAAGGAGAGGAGAGAGGGAGGGAGGAAGGAGAGGAGAGAGGGAGGGAGGGAGGGAGGAAGGAGAGGAGAGAGGGAGGGAGGGAGGGAGGGAGGGAGGGAGGAAGGAGAGGAGAGAGGGAGGGAGGGAGGGAGGGAGGGAGGAAGGAGAGGAGAGAGGGAGGGAGGGAGGGAGGGAGGAAGGAGAGGAGAGAGGGAGGGAGGGAGGGAGGGAGGGAGGAAGGAGAGAGGGAGGGAGGAGAGGAGAGGAGAGGAGAGGAGAGGAGAGGAGAGGAGAGGAGAGGAGAGGAGAGGAGAGGAGAGGAGAGGAGAGGAGAGGAGAGGAGAGGAGAGGAGAGGTGAGGAGAGGTGAGGAGAGGAGAGGAGAGGAGAGGTGAGGAGAGGTGAGGAGAGGTGAGGAGAGGTGAGGAGAGGAGAGAGGGAGAGAGGGAGGGAGGGAGGGAGGGAGGGAGGGAGGGAGGGAGGGAGGGAGGGAGGGAGGAAGGAAGGAAGGAAGGAAGGAAGGAAGGAAGGAGAGACGGGGGGCGCGAGAGAGAGAAACGGGGGGGCACGAGAGCGAGAGCGAGAGAGAGAGCGCAAAAGAGAGAAAGAGTGTGCAAGAGTGAGAGAGGGTGCGAGAGAGAGAGAGGGCGCGAAAGTGTTCAGGAAGAACAAAGGGAAAGTCAGTAGTAGTATGGAGGACAAGAAAATTAAACAATAAAAAAGTTACAGTAAAGCAGCAGAGGATGTATATAAACAAAGGTGTAGAAACCAACCAAATGCAACATGATGAGGTAAAGGAAGAAACAAATTTGAAACAGCAAGACAATTCATAGATGAGCCAAAATTGTTTTACTCAACCTTCAGTTCAAAAGGCTAGAGTTAAAAAAAAAAGAGTTGTTGCTCCTGGAAGTTGCGTTGACCTTTACTGGGTCACTTCAGCAAACCAAGGACAGGAGACCAGGGTGAGAGCGAGGCAGAATATTGAAATGACAGTGACAAGAATCCCAAGGACGTGTTTGAGGATTGAATCAAAGTTCACTGAAAAATGGTCACCTAGACTGGGTTTGGTCTGTCCAAAATTGAGACAACCACATTTGTAAGCAAAGAATACACAATACTGAATTGAAAAGAAGTACAAGTGAATGCTATTTAAGTTAAAAAGAACATTAGAACCTTGGGTAGTGAGAAGGAAGAAGGTAAACAAACAAGTTTTGCATTCACATAAATAGTAAATGAAGAGTCAGGTGGAGGTGACTGAGGAGTGGACAATTCCTTTGCAATGCTGAAAAGGGGAGAGAAGGGGAAAATACGTTTTCTGGTAGCATCAGGATGGGCTTATGAAATGGGTGAAGATGAATACATTGGTAAGGCTGGTAAGTTGGAAGGCTGAGACAAGGGAAATCTTATGATTCTTGGAGGGAAGGAAAGTAGTGACAGAAGCGCAGGAAATAAATCAGATATATGTTAAACAGCCCTGTCAACCAAGCTGGAGAGAATCCTCAGTCAAGTAAACAGGAAGACACAGCCACAGCATGCATCACCTAGATGAAAACAGAAACTGTGAAATCAAAATTGAGCTGTGAGGAGTGTGATCAAGGCAACCGTGAGAATCTCAAGAGTTTGTAGTGACTATTAGCTGAAGAAGTGCTTATGCCCGAAATGTCGATTCTCCTGTTCCTTTGATGCTGCCTGACCTACTGCGCTTTTCCCAACACATTTTTAAGCTCTGATCTCCAGCCTCTGCAGTCCTCACTTTCTCTTATTAGCTGATAGCCTATTTCTAGGAATAGAAAGAGAAATTCAGAAATTGGAAGATAGAAATCGACCAAGTGAAGATGAGTCACTAGGGGGTTTATTGGAATGAGTCGAAAAGTGTGGTGGTAGGAAAGCACAGCAGGTCAAGCAACATCGGACTCTCCAGCATCTGCAATCCTCACTTTCTCCTCAGAGTTTATTGGAAACAAAGTCAATGAAATTTTCCAGTTTGAGGGTTGCAGGAAGTGACATCAATACAGTTACCAGTAAACTAGAAGAGAGACATGGGATCAGAATAGTGTTCAATTTGAGTCTCCCTGCTACAAGAAAGATGTTGTTAAACCTGAAAGGGTTTAGAAAATCCGTACAAGGATGCTGCCGAGATTAGAGGGTTTGGGCTATAGGGAAAGGTTAGGGATTTTGTTTTTCCCCTCTGGAGAGGGGTGACACTATAGAGGTTTATAAAATCATGAGGGACAGGGTAGGTGAGTCCAAAACTGGAGGGCATAGTTTTAAGGTGAGGGGTAGAAGATTTAAAAAAGGACCTGAGGGAAACTTTTTCACACAGAGGGTGGTGCTGCCAGAGAAGATTGTGGGTGCAAGTACAATTACAATATTTAAAAGCCATCTGGTTTGGTACATAAATAGGAAGGGTTTAGAAGGATATGGGTCAAATTCTGGCAAATGGGACTACATCAGTTTAGGATATCTGGTCAGAGTGAATGAATTGAATCAAATGGTCTGTTTCAGTGCTGTATAACTCTATGACTCTATAAGTCCCAAGCAGGATTGGATTGAGCAACATTCCGCCTATCCCAAAAAAACAGTTGGCATAGATAGTGCTCATGCTGGTACCAATAGCAAATGCTTTTATTTGGAGGTGGTGATTGGAATCAAAGGAGGAATTGGTCAATGTGAAGTTAAGTCCAGCCAGGCAGAAAAGCGTCATGGTGGATATGGTTTAGCTGGATCTCTGTTCAAGAAAGAAGTGGAGAGTTCTCAAACAGTCCTAGGAGGAGTCAGTGTAGATGCATTGATATAAATAGTGAAAGAGGAGATGATTAGGTTCAATAAACTGGAGACAATTGAAGTGATAGGGCATCAGAAGAGTTATGAATGTAGATGGGAAGAAAGTAAGACAAGTGGGTCAAACTTGCCTGTAGATTTTGAGAAGGAGGCAACAGTAGGCTGTTGGAGGTTTGGGACAATGAGTTTGGAGGCTATGGATAGTCAATCGATAACAGTCCTAGATGCAGTGGCTTAATGTTTGATAGCGCAATCATGGTTGAAGGAAGTCTCAGAAGAATAACATTCATGCTCTGCTGGGTAGAAGTCAATACACCAAACAATAATAATAATCTTTGTCGGTGGGTTTGATGATGGTGATATTAGATAAGACCTGAGAAAACAAAGAGCTACAGATTCAGAAAGAGATGGGCTTCGGTGAGTGTGGACATCATGGAAATTGAGAGAGCTAGAGCCACCCTGGGAATTCTGAATGAAAAGATCAGTGAGGGTGAAGATTCCTGGTCAAAGAAGAAGTGTAAAGTGCAGGCAACAGAGGAAGATCTCAGTGCCATTCCTAACCAGAAATTCTAGAAAGAATGAAGAAAAGCAATACAAATCATATGGTATAATATTAATGGGCAGCAAGAACAGAGACGTGGACGTATTTGCAGAAATATTTGAAAGTGGTAGGTCAGGGTTAAAAGGCTGTTCAAACAGACTGTCAAAGAATTAGGGAGGGTATAGAAGAAACATACCTGAAGAAGGGAGAGGAGAAGCTGTGGTTGTATTCCTCAGAATTATGTATGGGTTAAGAGGAGATTGGAAGGAGGTGCTTAAAATCATGAACAGTTTTAATAAGGTAAGTGGGACAAACAGATTCTTGTGATAGATCAGTAGCAGAGGATGCAGATTTAAGATGATTGGAAAAAGAACCAGTGATGCCTTCAAGTATTTCATTTTTGCGCACTGTGATCCAGATTATGCTGCCCGATAGGATAGTGGAAGCAAAATTCAGATTAACATTCACAAGAAAATTAGACAGATACACAACAAGAAAAAGAGACAGGGCTGTGAGAAAGTGGAGTGGGACTAAATAGACAACAGTATCAAGAGCCAGCTGAGGAGTATTGAGTCAAATAGTCTCATTCTACACAGTGGTCATGATCCCGACAATCACTTATTTCACTCTGTTACCACTAGAGGTTAGCAATGAGTTATACACCTGGACTCTGCAATCATTGCCAGTAACAACAAATAAATCTACCTATGAACCACCAGCGATTCATAGGGCAAAAATTTTATTTGCCTTGAAGGAGGTTTGCCTCAATGTTGCTTGCAGCACAACCTCGTAGCACGGTCTTACATGAAAAAGACAGGCATTTGTCAATGTAGTTTACAGTCAGTGCAGCAGAAAAAAATCATTTAAACGCAAGCTGCTACAATACAATAACATTGGAAAAAGAGAATTAGTAGATGTGACAATTTTACAAAAGTAATCTTGAAACATTTTCACAAAGCAAAATAATTTTGGTGAAATGCATCATTTTAAAAAAGGGATGATTATGGCTGCTTGATATGGTTTGGCAGCCACATAAAGTGGTGAGGGAACTAAGGAAAAAGTTACTTGACAGTTCTCACCAAGCTAACTATCATTCACAACAGTATCAGTAGGAGTGACCAGCACAAAGTCACACCTTCACATTAACGATACTCAATTGTATTGTGTGGCAAAGTCTTAAGCAGATCAGACTTTAAACTAAGCTTGCAACTCAAACTGGGCATCCGTAAGGAAATGTAAGCCATCAGCAGCAGAACTATATTCAACCACTGTCTGTAACGTCATAGCCTGGCACATTCCCGCCAATGCTACTATTTCCAACAAGCCAGGAGATTAACCCTGCATGAGTTCCTCAGAGTCGTGTTTTAGGCCCATCGTCAGCTATTTCATCATTGACCTTCCTTCCATCAGAAAGGTCAGAATTAGGAACATTCACTGATGACTGCACCATTCATGGCTCAGATACCGAAGCAGTCTGTGCCTGCATGCATCAAGACCCAGACAACATTAAGGCTTGAGTTAATAGGTGGCAAGTAATATTTGAGGCAATGACCATTGTGTATGAACAAGAGAAAATCTATCGTTCCTTGCAATCTATCATTCCTTGGTATTCAATGGCATTAGCATCAATGAATCATTAATATTCTGGGGGGATTACCATAGACTAAACTAAATTGAACCAACAACAAATACTACAAGAACAGGAGAGAGACTAAGAATGCTGTGGCAAATAAGTCAACTTTTGTCTCACCAATGCCTACCCATCACCTACAATGCCCAAGTCAGGAGTGTGATCGATACTTTCCACTTCTGGGAGGATGTAATTCCTAAAATGCTCAAAGCACAATACTATTCATGACAACAGAGTACCCTGTACAATTGCTGATGAGATGAGAAACATCTGAGATGTTATTTGACAACAATCAGCTGCTGGGTTAGAATTGTTCTGCTGGCTTGACTTTTTCAAGACTATTGTATTAGCAAATCGTGATGCCTTTTTCTTTAACTCCTTATAAATCTCTGTAGTTATTCACCATTTTTCCACTCCAGCTCTTTTGAGCTGAACTCATAACTTATTAACTTGTTAAATAGACCTAGAGTATGGATAACAAGGAAGTCTTCACTTTCTTGTATCGATTATTTTGTCATTAGTCTTAAAGTTAATTAGTATCCTACTATTACCTTGGTTCAGTTTGGAGCATTTTCATGATATACATTTTCCATGTTGTTTACCATCTACAATTCTTTTGTTCTATCCACGGCAACATATGCATAATCTGAGTGTCTTCTGACTTCTGTATCACATGGCAACAAATACAAGCCATCTTTTGGAATTTACCTGATCTGAACAATTTCAACAAACTTAGTATTTCAATCTCATTTATGTCGGAGTAATTGGCCCCATGACAAAGATTACAGAGTTTATGCCAATTTGAGACTTCCCTCGTGAATACCACAGGAAATGATAATTTAACTTAGTGATATCTTCTATTCCTTAGTTTTGATAGCATTAGCTATCTTACAAGGGATCACATCACAAAGTACAAATTTTCTGACCACCATGTTATTTTATCTGCCACTCCATGCACTTCAAGTTTTCTGTTGCGCTTTTCAGTGTCATATAATTATCTAGGTAACTTTAAAGAAATCTCTGCTCTTTGTCTCATTAATTCCTTGAAGTAACAAATTCATCTCATTCTCGAAAACATAAGCTTTCTGCTAATTTTTTCATTTGATTTATTTGTTACTGTCTTATATTTATGACCGTTTGTTTTTAATTTGAAAGCCCGAAGAATAGAACTAGAGGCCATTGTTTAAAAATAAGGGATCTCCCATATAAATGTAGATGAGGAGGAATTTTGTCTTTCAGAGGGACATTAGTGTTCAGAACTTTCTTCCTCAGAGAGTAGCAGCTGGATCATTAAACATACTGAAGCCTGAGCGAGATGACTTTTTAACTGAGAAGGAATCAAGGGTTTTTGGAAGCAGGAAAGTTGACTTGTGGCCACAGTCTGGACAGCCATAATGTTATTAAATGCTGGGGCTAGGTTCAATAGGCAGATGGCCTTCTCCTGCTCCAACTTCTTACGACCTTCTGGAAATATTTTGTTCCAAACTATTCAGAGATTTCTTCTAAAATCTTCAACTGGACCCCTTCATTAAACCTCTCAAAGTAAACTAGTACATGAGGTGGTAACAGGTGATGGCAATTCACCTTACCTCAGCTATATTGGACAGTCCTTTTGGGTCAAACTTCCATTCCTATTGCTGGTATTTTACTAGCAATCCAGAGGGTGGGAGTTAAATCCAATCAAGTAAACCTGAAAATGAAATTAAAACTTGCCAAGTCTACCTTAACATACAAAAATACAAATTAGGGGCAGAAATAAGCCAAATCTTTCTAAGTGTGCTCCAATATTCAATACAATTTTGGATGATTTGTTTGTCATCCAAATTCCACATTTTCATCTATCCCCTATAGCTTTTTGTTTAGTAAAGCAATCAAAGGTTATTTACCTTCACCATAAACTTATTCAGCAATCATGTCTCCACTGCATTCTGAGGCAGAGTTCCAACATCTCACAAATCCTCAAAAAAAAATTCACCTTAGGTCAACATCCCCAGTTCTGGACTCACCCACAAGAATGAATGTCTTTTCTAAAGCAACCTTGTCAAGGCTATTCAGACTCATATATGCTTCTGAACTCCAAGGAAAACAAGCCCAAATCTCTTCCAAACGGCCTCCAACATGCGCATATCCCTCCCTAAATTACTAGACCAAAACTGCGCACAGTACTTGAGCTGTGGTCTCACCAATGCATTGTGTAACTAAAACAAAAAGGTGGGATGGAATACTCCCTACTTGCATTGGTGGATGCAGCTCCAATAACACTTAAAAAGCTTGACGCCATCCAAGTCACACACCAACCTGACTTGGAACTATGTTGCCATTTCTTCAATATTGCAAAATCCTGGAACTCCCTCCTCAACAGCACTGTGGGTATAACTATGACAATTAGACTGCAGTGGTTCAGTCAAGTAGCTCACCACTAGCTTCTCAAGGGAAATGGAGAAATGGGCAATAAATGCTGGAACAACCAGCAAAGCCCACATTCCATTAATTAATGGAAAAAAAATTGTCTCCATTCTCACCTTCTAAAGGACCAACAATCATTTTACTTTTCTTGTTTTGATACCTATAGAGACTCTTGTTGTCTATTTTTACATTTCTAAACAGTTTTCTCTCAAGCTCTAAATTTACGTGTCTTCACTAAATTAACATTAGCCATTCTCTGCCATTCTTTGTATTCTAACCTGCTATTCAGCTTTGCACAATTAAATGTTTTTTTCCTCAAGATCGATATACTTCCTAAATGCCTTTCATTTTCAACAAATGTCAATACCCTCCTTTGGAATTATTCTTTATATTAGGTTGTACTTATTTTGAATATCTGAAATATGCTTTAAAATATCTGCCACTGTTTCTCAACTGATCTATCACCTAGAATAATTTCCCAGTTCACTTATCCAGCTCAGATTTCATTTGCATGAAGTTGCCCTTTATAGAAGTTAGACATTATAGTCTTAGACCCATTGTTCTCCCTTTAAACATTCAATCATATCATGAGTGGTGCTATCTAGCAATGCCTTTATTCCAAGGCAAGTTATTAACTTTGTCACAGTACACAATACCAAAAGTTAGTATAGCCTACTGTCTGGTCAACTCAAGAACGTGCCGCTGTGAGAAACTCTCGAAAGCATGCTACAAGCTCCTCATTCAATTTTTTTTCCAGATTACACATATATTAAAATTACTCAATTATTTCTGTCCCTCTATCACAAGTTTCTTATAAACTTCTTCCTACACTGTGGTCAATGCTCCCCATTTCCACCCTGAATTCCTGAGTCAAAGTTATTTCTACTCCATCTTGACCTAGCTTCCTATTCTCCTTGAATGTCATATATCACTCAATATTCAGAATACAAACCTGGCCATCCTGCAATCACGTCCATAATACCGATCAGATCATAGTCATTTCAAAGTGTGTTGTCAATTCAGTTACTTTGGTATGAATATTTCATACATTCATTTTCAAAGCCTTAGTTTTCTTAGTACCACATGGGAGGCTGATAAAAGAGGTAAAGTAACGCAGGATCCATGGTAACTTAGAAAGTTGAATCTAAAGTTGGCTTAGTGGTAGGAGACAGAAGGTGATGGTTGTCACTGAACTATTCCCATTTGCCTGTATGTGGCCATATCCCTCTAAACCTTTTGTATCCACATACCTGCCCAAATGTCTTTTAAATATTGTAATTGTACTCGTATCTACCACTTCCTCTGGCAGCTTATTCCATCTATGCAACATCCTTTCCATGAAAAAGTTACCTCTCAGGTCCTTTTTAAATCTTTCCCCTCTCACCTTAAACCTATGCCCTTTTGTTTTGGACTCCACACCCCACCTTAGTAAAAAGACTTAATATTCACTCTATCCATGCCCCTCATGATTTTATAAACCTCTATAAAGGTATAGTGCCCAGATCTGCTCATAGTACTCCAAATGGGTTCTAACCAGGGCTTTGTATAACCACTGCATAATGTCTAAAGAGAAAAGCCAGCATTCCATTGGCTTTCTTGATTATTTCCTGTACCAGGAGAAAGTGAGGACTGCAGATGCTGGAGATCAGAGCTGAAAATGTGTTGCCGGAAAAGTGCAGCAGGTCAGGCAGCATCAAAGAAACAGGAGGATCGACGTTTCAGGCATAAACCCTTCTTCAGGAATGAGGAGGATGTGCCAAGCAGGCTAAGATAAAACGTAGGGAGGAGGGACTTGGGGGAGGGGCATTGGGAATAAGATAGGTGGAAGGAGGTTAAGGTGATGGTGATAGGCCGGAGAGGGGGTGGGGGCGGAGAGGTCGGGAAGAAGATTGCAGGTCAAGAAGGCGGTGCTGAGTCTGAGGGTTGGGACTGAGAAAAGGCGGGGGAAGGGGAAATAAGAAAGCTGGAGAAATCTGCATTCATCCCTTGTGGTTGGAGGGTTCCTAGACGGAAGATGAGGCGCTCTTCCTCCAGGCAGCGTGTTACCATGGTGTGGTGATAGAGGAGGCCAAGGACCTGCATGTCCTTGGCAGAGTGGGAGGGGGAGTTAAAGTGTTCAGCCACAGGGCGGTTGGGTTGGTTGGTGCGGGTGTCCCAGAGGTGTTCTCTGAAATGTTCTGCAAGTAGGCAGCCTGTCTCCCCAATGTATAGGAGGCCACATCAGGTGCAGCAGATGCAGTAAATGATGTATGTGGAGGTGCAGGTGAATTTGTAACGGATATGGAAGGATCCCTTGGGGCCTTGGAGGGAAGTGAGGAGGGAGGTGTGGGTGCAAGTTTTGCATTTCTTGCGGTTGCAGGGGAAGGTGCCGGGAGTGGAGGTTGGGTTGGTGGGGTGGTGTTGATCTGACAAGGGAGTCGCGGAGGGAGTGGTCTTTCCGGAATGCTGATAGGGGTGGGGAGGGAAATATACCCTTGGTGGTGGGGTCTGTTTGGAGGCGGCGGAAATGACGAAGGATGATACGATGTACCTGGAGGCTGGTGGAGTGGTAGGTGAGGACCAGTGGGGTTCTGTCCTGGTGGCGATTGGAGGGGCGGGGTTCAAGGGCGGAGGAGCGGGAAGTGGAGGAGATGTGGTGGAGAGGATCATCAACCACGTCTGAGGGGAAATTGCGGTCTTTGAAGAAGGAGGCCATCTGGGTTGTTCAGTTTTGGAATTGGTCCTCCTGGGAGCTGATGCGGCGAAGGCAAAGGAATTGGGAATATGGGATGGCGTTTTTACAGGGGGCAGGGTGGGAGGAGGTGTAGTCTAGGTAGCTGTGGGAGTCAGTCAGTTTATAGTAAACGTCCGTGTTGAGTCAGTCGTCCGAGATAGAAAGGGAGACGTCTAGGAAGGGGAGGGAGGAGTCCGAGACTGTCCAGGTAAATTTGAGGTCGGGGTGGAAGATGTTAGTAAAGTGAATGAACTGTTCAACCTCCTCGTGGGAGCATGAGGTAGCGCCAATACAGTCATCGATGTAGTGGAGGAAAAGGTGGGGGGTGGTGCCAGTGTAGCTGTGGAAGATGGGCATATCCGACGAACAGGCAGGCATAGCTGGGGTCCATGCGGATGCCCATGGCTACTCCTTTGGTTTGGAGGAAGTGGGAGAATTGGAAAGAGAAGTTGTTCAGAGTGAGGACCAGTTCAGTCAGTCGAAGGAGGGTGTCAGTGGGAGGATACTGATTGGTTCGGCAGGAAAGGAAGAAGCGGAGGGCTTTGAGGCCTTCGTGATGGGGGATGAAGGTGTATAGGGACTGGATGTCCATGGTGAAGATAAGGCGTTGGGGGTCGGGGAAGCGAAAATCAGGGAGGAGGTGGAGGGCATGGGTGGTGTCCCGAATGTAGGCGAGGAGTTCTTGGACTAAGGGGGACAGGACCATGTCAAGGTATGCAGAAATGAGTTCGGTGGGGCAGTCAGGTTTGTGGATTTTGGGCAGGAGGTAGAAACGGGCAGTGCGGGGTTGTGGGACTATGAGGTTGGAGGCGGTGGACGGGAGATCCCCTGAGGTGATGGATGGTCTGGGAGATGATGGTTTGGTGGTGGGAGATGGGGTCATGGTCAAGGGGGCAGTAGGAGGAGGTGTCCGCGAGCTGGCGTTTAGCCTCAGCAATATAAAGATCGGTGCGCCAAACTACCACCACACCTCCCTTGTCTGCCGGTTTGATGGTGAGGTTGGGGTTGAGCAGAGGGAGTGGAGGGCTGCACGTTGCAAGGGTGAGAGGGGTGGACAGGTTGAGGCAGTCAATGTCGCGACGGCAGTTGGCTATGAAGAGATCAAGGACGGGTAAGGGCCAGCACGGGGTGTCCACGTGAATGTGGTGTTGGAGGCTGGAGAAGGCGTTGTCAGAGAGTGGGTGGGAGTCCTGGTTGAAGAGCTGGTTGAAAACGCCATCCCATATTCCCAATTCCTTTGCCTTCGCCACATCTGCTCCCAGGAGGACCAATTCCAAAACTGAACAACCCAGACGGCCTCCTTCTTCAAAGACCGCAATTTCCCCTCAGACGTGGTTGACGATGCTCTCCACCGCATCTCCTCCACTTCCCATTCCTCCGCCCTTGAACCCTGCCCCTCCAATTGCCACCAGGACAGAACCCCACTGGTCCTCACCTACCACTCCACCAACCTCCAGATACATCGTATCATTCTTCGTCATTTCTGCCACCTCCAAACAGACCCCACCACCAAGGATATATTTCCCTCCCCACCCCTATCAGCGTTCCGGAAAGACCACTTCCTCCGCGACTCCCTTGTCAGATCCACACCACCCCACCAACCTAACCTCCACTCCCGGCATCTTCCCCTGCAACTGCAACAAATGCAAAACTTGCGCCCACACCTCCCCCTCACTTCCCTCCAGGGCCCCAAGGGATCCTTCCATATCTGTCACAAATTCACCTGCACCTCCACACAGATCATTTGCTGCATCCACTGCACCCGATGTAGCCTCCTATTCACAGGCCGCCTACTTGCGGATCGTTTCAGGGAACACCTCTGGGACACCCGCACCAACCAACCCAACCACTTTAACTCCCCCTCCCACTTCACCTCCTCCGTCGCCAGACTATGGCAACACGACGCCTGGAGGAAGAGAGCCTCATCTTCCGTCTAGGAACCCTCCAACCACAAGGGATGAATGCAGATTTCTCCAGTTTTCTCATTTCCCCTCCCCCCCACCTTTTCTCAGTCCCAACCCTCAGACTCAGCACCGCCTTCTTGACCTGCAATCTTCTTCCCGACCTCTCCGCCCCCACCCCCTCTCCGGCCTATCACCATCACTTTAACCTCCTTCCACCTATCGTATTCTCAGCACCCCTCCCCCAAGTCCCTCCTCCCTACCTTTTATCTTAGCCTGCTTGGCACACCCTCCTCATTCCTGAAGAAGGGCTTCTGCCCAAAACGTCCTTTGATGCTGCCTGACCTGCTGCGCTTTTCCAGCAACACATTTTTAAGCTATTTTCTGTACCAGTGTATTTAGCTTCCTATCATCTGGAAAAGTTCCCTAATCTATCCTTTTTCTGTCCAAAATGGACAATTTCACACTTGCCTTAGCATTCAAAACTCCACCTGTCATAGCCTTGAACAAAGTCTATAACTAAGCATCCACAGCCCACTGGAAAAGTGAATTCCAAAAAATCACAAATCTTTCAGTTAAGCAATTTCTCTTCATCATCAGTCTAAAGTTAAGAAGCCTGAGACTATGTTCCACAGTGATGATTCACTGGCCAGGGCAAACAGTCTCAACATTTGTCCTGTCAAATTCTCCCATAATAATGTCTTTCAATTAGTTCAGACTTCATTCTTCTAAACTCCAGATTTCTATGCATACTTTTGCACAACACATTTGTGAACATACTTATACCATAAAAAAAATCTCCAGTTTTTGGAACATTATTCAATTGGCTACCGCTACCTTTCAATCTACCAAACGAACATGAGATATATTAGATGAAGTGAAGGGATTAGATTTACTTTGATTGTAATTGGACAGAGGCTTGCATATAATCTCTAGTTGCATGGAAGGAAGCCATTTCGCCTGTGATACATTTTCTCATTCTTTGGACTTACGAATTAATTCCAATTTTTTTTTTAATCAATCATTTATATTTTTTCCTTTTCAGGTGTATGTCTACCTAATCGTAGATTTACTGATAACTACCACCTTGTCAGGCAATGTGTGTTCATGTGACATATGTCACGGTTTACAGTCAGGATAACATCCTATAAGCCAGGGCTCAAAATACATGTGATGGACGCCAAATTCGTCCCTCTTGAAACCAGTAAAACAGTTGAAAAAAATTAAAAGAGCAACTGATAGAAGACAAGTCATTCCATAAATAAAACACACAGAATCTCTGAGGTGCTGCTCTTATAGTCACAAATTGTTTTTTATCCTGTGCCTACTGCCAATAGGTTCTCAAAGTTTGGATTCATTTGTATTTGGTTAAAGAGAAAATATTTCCCATTTTAGTGGTAGACCTTCCTAATCTTTCACAAATAGGACCAAATTCATCAGTAGTCTTTGGAACACCACAAGGGGCACATCTATACTGAGGTTGATAGGTTACAAGCTACATTAAAAAGATTAAACTTGCACTCTGGGTATTTAAACTCTTCTCAACTCTTGGCAAACTTTAGAATATGAATAAGTAAAAGATTTATTTATGGAAAATATTTTTTTTTTTGGTTTGTTAATTTAAAGCATCTTGAGACGTAGCAAGATCATTCAATTTCTATAATTAAGCATCAGCACAAAGATTTGTCTTGCAATCAAGATAAGTTTGTGCCTCTCCAGTTTTCACTCATGTGGGTTTTGCAGGATTTTCACAGAAAATCATTCCATCACTGACCTGAAGACCTAATCACCTTTGGGCATCATTTGCAAAGTTTTAGATTAGATTAGATTCCCTACAGTATGGAAACAGTCCATTTGGCCCAACAAGTCCACACTGACCCTCCGAAGAGTAACCTATCCAGACCCATTCCCTACCCTATATTTACCCCCGACTAATGTACCTAACATTGTGGGCAATTTAACATGGCCAATTCACCTGACCAGCACATTTTTGGATTGTGGAAGAAAACCAGAGCACCTGGAGAACACACACACAGACATGGGGAGAATGTGCAATCTCCACACTGACAGTCCCCTGAGGCTGGAATCAAAACCAATGTCCCTGGCGCTGTGAGGCAGCAATGCTAACTACTGAGCCATGTGCCACCTGAAGTTCTGAGTCTGTCATGGAAAATGTAGAGACATTGAAAACATGTCAGCCATTTCCTCTCAAGGCCCAGGGCAGAGTCAGAAAGCTCAAATCTCATTGTGGTCAACCATGTAATATTCATCTGTCACTTTATTATTAACAGATTGATACACAAATTACTAGGCCCTACTCTGCAGTCTACAAAACTCTGATATCCTTTCATTGGAGCAGGTTCCAGTGAGTGGCAACAGCATACAACTACAGTGTACAATTATAAAGCCTCAACAGAATGTTAGCCTTTATTGCAAGAGAATTTGAGTACAGAAATAGTGAAGTCTTGCCCCAATTGTCTAGGAGTGTAGTTAGACTGCACCTGGCGTGCTGAGTGCAGTTTTGGTCTCCTCAGCTTAGGAAATGCATTATTACCATAGAAGGTGTACAATGAAGGTTCACCAGGCCTATTCCAGGTATGGTGAGACTGGCCTATGAACAGAGAGTGAGCAAAATGGGCCTGTATTCTGTGGAGCTTCGAAGAATGAGAGGTGATCTCACTGAAACTTACAAACTACTTAAAAAGGGACAGATAGGTAGATATAGATGATGTTATGACTCATTGCATACTAAAAATCGAGACTGGTTATTCCAAGAATTTTTATAAAAGTTAAGGCTTTATAAAATATGTTAATGTTCCCCAATTTCCCTATTGTTCAGGCAAGGTTGATACAAAGCATTGACTAGGTTTCAAAACTAAACTAATTATTACAAGTAACTAGACTAACTATAGATTGAAAAAAGTTATAAACCATTGGCATATAACACTAATTCAAACTTAATCCCCTTATAAATTCCCCCTTACACATACAGACAGGGTAAAATAGGCGACTACCACTTAATATGGAGCTCTCATGCTATGAACATACCTGTCTAGCCTGCCACTTGGTAAGGAAAACAAGATGTGACTGTGACTCTCAAACCAATATCCTACTGACAAAGTGTCATTTCATGACTCACTTCTGAAGAAGCACTTAGGTGGGTACTGAAGCTCTACAGGCACGTTGAAATATATAATAGTATTAGACTAAAAAAGATGGAAACCGTGGAAGGTCTACAACATTATGGTCACCTCAGTGGCACCCTGCACTCTACATCTCATTGAGACCTTTCTCTCCCCCTCTTACTTCAAAATCAACAAATCCACGTTTTCACTTCCTCATATCTATTCTTACTTTGAGATCATTAACAGCACCAGTTAGGGAGAGTTAGGGAAGGGGAGTGTGGCAAGACCACTTTGAACTTGAACAGAATACAAGCTTACAAATTAGATTAGAATGGCAAATTATACAGCTGAACCTATAATTTTAGAAAACAGGGGCAGATTTACCATTCTTTGAGACAGAATATGAACACAGCATCACGAAAATTAAAATGGACTGAGTGAATGAGTTTACATGATACATTATCGCGTATCATCCGAACACCAATGTAGGTTGTAGTCACAACCGAGAAGCTACAGCAGCTGTTGAAGGATTAGTTTACACAGGATTAAAAGTTGTCCAATTTGAAGCAGGTTCAAAAGTTCAAGGAAAATAAACAAAAACACAGGATATGGGAAAGCAGATTTTAAACACTGCACAGGAAGAGTGGACTTGGAAAATTGTAGACCAAGCAGACTGCAATGTCAAGGATGATAGAAAGCTGGCAGTCTGGCATTCAGGTAAGTTTTGTGGTTTGATGTTAACTGCTAAACTAGAAGGTTAAGAGGTTGAGTAACAGAAAACCCTTCAATCAAACTTGTTCAGCTGGCTAACCCTGCTAAATATCAGCCAGGATGCCAGAGGGAGTATTATGCATTCACAGAAGCAGAACAGAAATGCCCAATTTATCCTGCCAGTAGTGAGACCTCTCATAGGCAGGTGCACAATTCAAACAGCCTCTACTTTCCATTTTCAGGAAAAATATCATATTAGGTGCAATTGAAGCACAAATAAAACAAAAAGGCAAAGCTTAATGGATCTCTTGTCTTAACAGCATCAATGATGTTCATAACAGGCTAGTAGCAGTCTGCTTTCTTTTTCGCTTCTGATGCTCATGTTACACAATTTAGTTATGACCTCAGACATATCAAAGTGGACATTTTGCTTTTAAAAAGCAGAACGAAGCTGGACAATTCGCCTTGACAAGATAGAGTCCAGATGTTTTTGATTTGAAGCATTTTCCACTTTTCTTTCAGAAGATCTGAGCAGTTTCACATCATGTAAGTGAACTGGCCCTTTCACAGTTCAGTTTTATGTTGAGATATATCTCAGAAAGAATCATATTTGATCTGATATATTATGAAACATATTAACGTTGGCCAGTTTATTTGTCCAACGGTTGTCATCTTTGCCCAAGAATCAGTCTGCTACCCAAAGGAAGAAACCATGGTTCAGATGTAGGGACCATTCTTGCTTCGAATAGTTAGAAGGTTGTAGACTCCACAAACCATTCCAGAGGCCATCTTTCAGAATAAAACCTTGGCATTTATATAGCACCCCTTGTGATCTCAAAATGTCAAAGTACATCCCAGCAAATTAAATACTTCTCAATTGTTTAATCAATATTGCAATATAGAAGTGTAAATTCTTTCTATCAAGTTCCGTGTGTTTCATATGGTCTACTGTTGACATCCGTTGTCAAGAAAGTGCAATCTATCATGAAGAAAGTCTCAACAATGTACTGAGAAAACCATAGGACGATAGACAAAATCATGTTTCTTTTGGTTCTTTCATGGGATGTGGAATTCGCCGACTGATTAAGTATTTTATTGCCCTCAAGAAAGTGGTGATGAGCTGCCTTTTTAATCTGCGAAAAAAACAGATAGTATATCTTGCACCTGGGATTTTCAAAGTCTTTTACAAAAGGTTAACAGGCAAGATAAAGTGTATATATTAGGACAGAGTTTAACTAACATTCAGGAAGCAAAGAGTGGATATAACTGAAGCATTTTTCAAGTCGACATGCTAGGAGTAGTGCAATGCTGCAAGTATCAGGCCTCAGCTACTTACAATCTACATGAATAACTTGGGTGAAAAAAAAAGCAAAGCCTCTCAAGTTGTCGATGGTATAAAGCTAGGTGAAAAATGTAAGCTGTGAGGCAGACTCAGACAGCTGAAAATAGTATACACTCGTTCAGTACTGAGCAAAAGGATGGCAGATGGAGTATAACTTGAACACGACTGAAGTTATTCACTTCAGTTCTGAGAACAAAAAAGTAGAATTATTTTAAAATACTTCTGGTTCGACTAAATACGGGTGCACTGATACAAGAAACTCATGCATGTGATTACAGCATTCAATTAGGAAGGCAACTGGTGTCTTTATTCTAAGATAACTGAGTACAAGTTCTGAAGAAAGGTCACCTGACCCAAAATGTTAACTCTGCTTTCTCTCCACAAATTCTGCCAGACCTGCTAAAATTCTTCAGCAATTTCTGTTCTTGTTTCAGAATTCCAGCATCTGCAGTCTTTGTTTTTTGACAAGAATAAAGACATCCTGTATCAATTGTACAGACTTTGGTCAAAACACAGCTGGAGTTCAAATGTAGTTCTGATCTTCAAATTGTGGAAAATAACACTTGCAGTTAGCAAAGATTCACTTAATTGGTCCCCAAGATGGAAGGTCTTCCTGTAACAAGAAGCTGAGTAAATTGAGCGAACATTCTCTCGAGTACAGAAGAATGAGAGGCGGTGATCACATTAAAACACGCAAAATCTTTTTAGAGGCTTGTCAGGGTAGATGCTGAAGGCTTTTTTCTTCTCGTCAGAGAATCTAAACCACAACGGCATTGTCTCAGGATGGAGATCAGGAAGAATTACTTCACTCAGAAGGTTGTGAATCTTTGGAATGCTCCATTTTCGATGATATTTAAGGCTGGAGTAGGCAGAGCTTTGACCTCTCGAGAAATCAGGGGATATGGGGAACAGGCAAGAAAGTGGAGTTGAAGCCTATAATCAACCATGATCATACTGAATGGCAGAGCAAGTTCGACAGACTATATGGTCTGCTCCTGCTCCTATTTCTTGTGTCTTTATGTAATCACAACAGTCAGCACACAGTACTAAGAAATTTGTGTTCACTCATGGGACCTCACAATCATTTACCTAAAAACAAGGTAAGAGAAGGCACATTTTGTACAGAACACTAAGTACACAAATGTGAGTGGCAACTCATAGTAAAAACGTGTAATACAGATATGTCTTTGTACCACAGAGCAAATTGAGATGGCAGTCCTCTAATAAAGTTGAGATTGAGATCATTGACAATGAGTGTGTCACTCAAACAAGGAACTGCTGATGGAGGTACATTGGTACCATATAGTCAAACATTTCACAGAGTTATCGGTAAATGTACTATGAAGTGCATGGATGTTAATGTAAAGCAGAAATGTAAGATCACGTCGTACTAAAATCAACTCTGGAAACAATCAATTTTAACATTTCAGTACTCCAAGGTGATTATTAGGAATTTAATTTCCTTTTTATTAACAGTTATCTGTAAGACAATATACTACCAGCCCTGACCTCTCCATGTGCGCAAATGTTTAAGTCTAGCCTGATTAATTCAATTGTTTAAAAAAAAAAGGAGAGAAGCAGAGAAATAGCTTGGCTTTTAGCTATCAAAAGGAATGAGGGTTGATGTTGATAGTGATGGAATTTCGAATGCTGCAAATTGATTGAATGCTGCAATTACAGTTCGCAGTAACTCAAGGAAATGGGATCATCCCTCTCAGCCAAACACTTCTCTTTATTTAAAGCAATCCAATTTGCAAGGATAATTATATATTAGCGTTTCATCTGCAATCGGAAATGAACACGAGAATAGAGCAGGCCAAGTGCAAGCACGTTATTGCTGCAAATTACTTGATATCTGTCTTCTTTCACATAAAGAGAAAATTGGGTAATCAATTAGAAGCTGGAAGGATTGCAGTACAGGAGAACAATGCTGTCCCCTACTGGACGCCTATACTAACTGTTCATTAGTGTTCAGCTGTTTTCACAGCATCAACAGATTCTCAATTTTTGCCATAGTAACATCTCTAACAACAGAATAATGACTCAACAGAATAAATACATGAGCACCTGATAAAATCTCTCCAATGCAAAACTACTTGTAAGAAATTCGTTCCCTGTCCACATCTCAGAGTTTTGAAGAAATAATGTTTCATTAAGGTCTTCCCACAGTAGCTCAGGTAGTCAATACCAGTGAGGTACTAAGCTGTCACTAATGGACACATTTCAAATTTAATCACTAGTCTGTGTCCCTTGGCTGATATTTAGTTACCACAGCAAAATTTACATATAACTGTTGAACAGGAACGACGCAAGGGGTTTGAACGTTGCCAAAATTCCATCCCATCTTCATGCTCTCACTGTGCTCAGTTGTCCACGTGACCCACCTTCTACTCCCTCAATTCTATTCCCACTAAACTACCGAGCATTTAACTTCCCTTCCTGGTTTTTATGTTAGCTGACAAAACCATTATCAAATCTCTGCTCAGGCACTGGCCCCACCCTTTTCAAATCTGCCATCCTCAGCTTTTTCCTAAAAATGCCAAGCATCAACTCTATATCCTTGCAATCGTTTAGCACATTTTCAATCTGCTTTTCTTCTCCAAACTCTTTGAAGTGATTTCACAATGCTTTCCTGGAGAATCTGGTGGAGGCAGACCTACTTTCAAAAGAGAACTGGAAAAAAACCCTTTAAGATAAAGAACTTGCAGAGTCAGGAGTGGAACTAGCCGTGTTGCTCTGACAGAGAGCCAGTTCAGATCATTAGGCCTCGCTTCTATACTAAAATCATTCTATGTCTGAAGTTTACTAAGCAGGTCTTCAATACTTCCATCATGGCAAAACAGTTTCTCCTAAAAGCAAATCGATATGTAATATGGCTGTATCAAAGATAAACCATCACTCCTCAAACACCTTTAGGACAATATGTAAATCAAGAGGAGCTTTAAACAATGACGATCACCGTCACCACAGGAAGGGTACGTAGAAAATTATTAGAATTGAAGGCTTGCAAGTCTTCAGGCCAAATGGACTTCATCTTAGGGTCTTAAAAGGAGTGGCTGCAGACCTTATAGATGCTTGTCTATCATCTTCCAAAATTCCCTAGACTTGGGAGGAATCTCAGCAGACTAGAGTGTGGTGCTGGAAAAGCACAGCAGGTCAGGCAGCATCCAAAAAGCAGGAGATTCGATGTTTCAGGCATAAGCCTTTCAGCCTGAAGTGCTTATGCCCAAAACGTCGCTTCTCCCGCTCCTCAGATGCTGCCGGACCTGCTGTGCTTTTCCAGCACCACAATTTCGACTCTGATTCCAGCATCTGAAGTCCTCACTTTCTCCTAGGAATCTCAGTAAATGGAAAACAGTAAATGGAAAACAGTAAATGAAATACATTATTCGAGAAAGGAGGGAGACAAAGGCAGGAAACTACAAGCTATTTAGTCAAATATGTGTCAAAGGGAAAATGCTATAACTAAAGGCAGGATACTTAGAAAATCTTACTACAGTCAAGCAAAGTCAACATGCTTTTGTGAAAGGGAAGTTATTTTTGACTAATTTATCAGAAGATTTTTGAGAAAATTACAAGAAAGATAACTTGTTGAAAAAGTGTATCCACGATTGGATTGTCAAAAAACATTTGACAACATGCCAAATTAAAATGTAAGATAAAGAGCTATGGTACAGAGCATAGCATATTAACATAGGTAGACGATTAGTTAGCTAACGGGAACAGAGATTAGACATAAAATGTCTTTTTCAGGTTGATAGGATGGAACACGTAAGCTGTCACAGTATTAAGCACGAGTGTCAACAACGTATAAACCGAATCAAAGACTTGAACAAAGGGTCCAAATGTGTAGTAGCAAAATTTACTGACATTGAGATAATTAGGAAAACTAAGTTAAGAGAAAGTAGAGAGTTGGCAAAGGGAGACAGATTGAGAGAGAAGTTTTTTTTTAAATTTGTGGTTGTCAGTGGCCAAGCCAGCATTTACTGCCTACCCCTAATTGCCTGTAGGCAGTGAAGAGTCAATCACGTTGCCTTGGGTCTGGGGTCACATGCAGGTCAGGCCAGAGAAGGATGATAGATTTCATTCCATAAATGGACATCAGTGAAGATGATGAGGTTTACAATAATCAACAGTGGGCGCGACTTGGCTCTTTATTCCAGATTTTTATTGAATTCAGGTTCATCATCTGTCATGACAGGTTTCAAATCCATGGTCGCCAGAATATTAACTAAAAGAGAGTTTGAGAGAAGATTTGTAGCTCGGGTGCTACACCAACTAGCCACAAAACGACACAATGAGCTATCCTTAGTAGCCACACACGCAGATGACAAGCAACATGAGTTCGACTGGGACAACACTACTATTATAGGACAAGCCAAACAGAGAACAACCAGGGAATTCCTTGAGGCATGGCACTCATCCACAGATTCTATCAACAAACACATCGACCTGGACCCAATATACCGGCCACTGCAGCGGACAGCTGGAACTGACAACCAGAAGCAGCAGAGACAAACCACTATAAGTGCCAGAGGAAACAACACAGAAGCGCTCACAGGAGGCTCCCAAGCACTGACGATGTCACCTAGACAGGGGACGAAATGTCTGCAACACAAATTCCAAGCTTGGTGAACAGAACCACAACATTAACTAAGAGAGTTCTAGATTACAAGTCCAGTGACATTACCACTATGCCACTTCCTCCCACTATGGGCAAATGAACTATTCCACATTGGCGGGAAGAAATGAAAAACAGTATACCTCAGAAATAAAAAGAGAAATTGCAAAAATGTGGAATGAGAATCATTAAAGTTTTTGTGAAGCTCTGGAATCCAATCAACAGTCTCCTGATGCACAAAACACAAGAATATGTTTTTTTAAGTTCAGCAAATGCTTATTAAGAGCAATGGAAGCTTGGTGTTTAAAGTGTGGCATTATCCAAATCACCCTGGAGGAGAAATAAAAACATCAAGACACCTGACATTATCACAAATAACATTTCGCTTATTTACTTAGTACTGCAATGAAAACTAGTACATTCAAACATAAACAAGTAGATACCTAAATATCCTGTTGATGAATTCAAACCATTATTTAGTAAGGGAACTTGCACCAAATCCAAAGATATAAATCAATTCAAAATGTGGAATAAGGACCAATCCAACAGTTTTGTGCTAAGGTTGTGATATGTACCCAGTAGGACAAAATTTCAACTTATATGCACATATTAGCCTCTAAAAATAGGCATAAATACCAAGTCATACCAGAGTAATACCCGCTTCTGAGCGCACGCAGGCTTCTCTAGAAATAAAACTGGGTCTTAACAAACAAAATCAAGTTTACCTGTGCTGGGATACCACATGTGGAAATTGTAGCAAGTGGCACCTTCAACCTATGGCTCCTAAAGCTTTCCATCACAGAGGTTTTCCTCACCTCGTGACTGGTTCTGTTGCAGACCAACTTATATTAGAGGCTGTTAATTACGATTAGGCAACAACTCAATTAAAATATTATGACGTGACTACACGACAGAGCAAGATTAATTAAATAGACTGTGGTATTTTATCATCTAGCAACTTCTATGTTTTCATCACTCTGAATTCTATACACCGACATGCATCACCAACAAGAGTAATTACTGTAGTCATCTGCAGCAGAAACTATGTGTACGATCATCCTCAACCACGGGTATCAAAACCAACTGCACTGCAACTTTAAACAAACTCTAAATTGTGTTGCTAAGCTGAACTGGGGACCAATGAATTACAGCAAAATGCCTGTAAAATAGATAGGATTCTGTTCTTTTCAATAACAACTGTGAATGATTGAATGGAGATTTTCAAACTGTACATAAAAACACCAAACACTCATTAATATGAAGTCCTCATGTCGTATAATACATCTCCTGTTATATCCAGTACAGATATAGGAAGAGATACACCTGACTTCAACTTACATTCAATTGCTGCGCAAGCTTCACTTTGGTTCCCCTCATCAACTGATAATAAAAGACCTATAGACAGCTAATAAAAAGAAGTAAAAATCAGGCTTGAAGGCAAGATCACCACCTGTGAAGTAGTTCCCATGCCTACTGTGTCTGAATTGGCTGGAAACATTTAAAAAACACTTGCCCAATTCACCACCACAGCTCCACAGCCAAATGTTAAAACGTATATAACAGCCAACTGACTGAAGAGACCCTGTAATTAGACATCAGTTTTCTACCTTGCTTTGAAGTTCCATGTTGTCCTGAAGATGGTAGCCTCCTCAGCCTGTGTTTACTGATTTGCACAAGTCCTTTCCCAGGTGTCCTTTTCAGAGTTAGGGAGGATTTTCCATACATGGGGCCCTTCTTGGTGAGCAAGTACCGATTTTTTACCGTTGGCAGTCCAGTAAAGCTGATCCTCTTCTCAGTTGGAGAGCTTGCAAAACAATAAAAAAAAACCCACGATAAATGCTCTGAAAAGTTGGAAAACAGCAAGGTCTATCAAACAATATCCCTCAACCTCAAAATCTCCCTGCTCCATGCAAGGCATTAAGTACAACTTACTTTTTTGACTGTACAATTTTTTTTAGGGATGGGGTAAAGTGTTGTGGGGATTTAAAAAGTTTCAAAGAAAGAACAAGACAAGAATGCAGAGTAATGATATGGATGCATCTACCCAGCGTGTGTCAGGAAGAGACATAAAACATATAAGGATGCACCACCAAACAGGGTCAGTAAAAACAGAATTTATACATGCAGCATTCATAATAAGATGGATGAATTAATAGCATAAACAGAGACGCATGGAAACATGGCATGATAGCAAGTCCAAAGATGGGACTACAAAGGGACCAGGGCTGGATACTGAACATTTCAAAGGTATGAGACAATTTGGAAAGATAGGAAGAAAGGAAAATGGATGAGAGTAGCATGACCATTAAAAAAAAATGAAATAAACAAACAATTTTGGTTCAAAATATGTAGAATAATTTTGGAGGGTGTAAAGGAATAGCAAGTGAAAGAAATTGCAGGTGTGTAAAATACATCCAAAAACAGTTTAAAGTAAAGTCACCATAGTCTTGCCAGATCATTAGAGAGGGTCACTGGTGATGGTTTAACCAGGTCACCACAGATCTGGGGTGAGGGGACGGTCCTTCATGGTAATGTCAGCTAATTCAAAAACCGAATGTTTTGCAAACATCTGTCCAGCCAAGTGAACTAAACAACCCCTAACAGGAGTTCATAATGGGCATTTTTTAAGAAACAAGCCAGAAGAGTCTTATGCTAATTTAATCTTCATATGGGTTGAACTTAACAGGTATCAATGGTAGCTTAGAAGAGGAGTTCATGAAGTGTATTTTTAACATTTTCTGCAGTCAACCAGGGAAAAGGTTAGTTCAGGCCTGAGAATGTGTAAGAGATATCTTAATCCACCAACAAGGGATGAACAATTCATTAGCTTCACACACATGACCTCATATGAAAGAGTCATCGAGGAAGAATGATCATAACATGAGGGAATTTCACATTCACTCTGAAGATGAAAATCTAGAGTCTGAAACTAATATCTTAAACCTAAACTTAAAGAAAGGTATGAATTCGGAGTTGGCTAAAGTGGACTGGGAAAATAGTCAAAAAGCTGCTGGAAAAACAGATATAGACATTTGAGGAGGTTTCTCACAGTTTTTAACTAAGATATATGTGCTATGGAGAAAGAAAGACACTACAAAAAAGCTGCACTGTCTGTGCCTTACTGAGGAAGTTTATATTGATATCAAATTGAAAGATAAAGGCATGTAATTCTGCAAGATTGTAAGCAGAAGATTGAATTTCTTTTTAAGAAACCAATAAGAGAATTTAAAAAATAAGAAATGACAGTACTTGGGCAAGAAATCTAAAAGGAGACAAAAAGAAAAGCAAGTAGCTACTATAAATGCTGGTTCCTTACAGAATGAAACCAGGGAGTTAATGGTGGAAAATAAGAAAACAGCAGATACTTTTAACAATTATTGCATATAGTCTGCATGTAGAAGACACAAAGCACCCAAAGAATAGCAGAAAATAATTGATTTTAGAAATATTTCAGTCAACTGGAGAACTGCATATGGAGTTCACTCGAAAGAAGGGAGACAGAAAACACCAAACTATAGGCTACTTAACAGAACATCTTTCAGGAAATTTTGGATTATATTATTAGGAAAGACAAATCAGGACAGTTGGAAAGTCTGGATTCAATTAAGCAGAGTCATATTTACGAAAATGAAGTCATGGTGGACAAATTTATTACCATGTTTAAGGATATAATAAGCAGGATGGATAAAGGAGAATCTGTAGATTAAGTGTATTTGGACATCCAAAATGATTGAAAAAATGGCCCAGAAAACATTTACGATATTAAGCAAGAGCTTATGGTATTGGGCATGATGTATTAGCATGAGTAGAGGATTGTCTAGATAACAGGAAATACAAGCAAGGTAAATTAACTGTTTTTAGTGAGTTGTCACAGGGTGACTGCAAACATCTCAACTATTTCCAATTTATATTAGTACTCCTTCCCTTTGTAGTCATGATGTTACTGAATGGTGAAACAGGCTCTCAAGTTGCCCAATAATTTAATCTTATCCACATTTATGTTCTGTTTCTTTAAATATATTTAGTTATTAGCAAATAAAATTAATAAACATTATTTTTGGACTTGTTATCTCAATAATCACTTGCACTTTTTAAAGAATTAATTCAGAGGACATGGGTATCATTGCTGGGGCAAGCATTTAGTGATGGGTAATAATTGTCCTTGACATGCTGGTGATGAGGTATCTTCTTACACCACCACAGTTCACTTGCTGTAGATGGATCCAAAAAAAAATGCAGAAGGGAGTTCCTGGATTTTAATTCAGTAACACTGAAGCAATGGCAATATACTTTCAAGTCAGGATGCTGAGTGGCTTTGAGGAGATTTTCAGGTAGTGATGCTCCTGTGTAGCTGCTGCCAGATGAAAATGACCATAGATTTGCTGTTTAAGGAACCTTGGTGCATTCCTGTACAGCATCTTGCAGATGCATCACTGCCGGGTGTTGAAGGATGGACTGAATGCTTGTGAATGTAGCACTAGTCAAACAGGTTGCTTCTTCCTGGATGGGGGTCAAACCTTTTGCATGTTGTTGGAGCTGTGTTCATGTCAGACATTTTCTCCCAAAATTAGTGCGTGCAGCTAAGGCAATTATCACTGCAGCCATATGTGCAATCAGAGATTTCTATGTGACCACATTATTGTAACCTTTGCTGTTTTATGTAATGCATCTGAAGAAGTTGATGCTCATGTTGTTAGCATCAACCATTCAGCAGATGTCACATACAGGCTGAGTATGAAAACAAGTCCTTCACTCATTTTTGAAGGGGGGAGATCTATCTAACAGCTCTCAAATGCCTGACCAAATGCCTGAACTACTTCCAGCTATCATACAATAAACACATTCTTGTTATTTAGAACAATGACTCTACTGTAGATACTCCATATGGTGTCTAGATTAGAGTGGTGCTGGAAAAGCACAACAGGTCAGGCAGCATCCGAGGAGCAGGAAAAATCAACGTTTCGGGCAAAAGCCCTTCATCAGGAACAGGGTGTATACTCCACATGGTGTATCCTCTAATACTAATCACTAGCAGACCCGAGATGAAGCAAAGACAATGGTGGCAGTGAACTACCTCAAACAATCCCTATCCAGAACCACGTGGTACCAGGATACAGTCATCTGGGAAAATACAACTTCCAAGAACAAAACAAAGTTTCTTTGGAACCTGTGTTCCTAAAATGTCAAAATGCTGCGTTCTTCATTACTATCAGGCTATTAAGAGGAGTAAAAACAAAACAAAACTATTGGGAAGATCGGAAATAAAATGGGAAGAAACATCTGACACATGAAATGCATTTACTTTGGGTATGTATTGACCAAACATCAACCATTAATCAGAAATTAAGAGGGTAAAGCACTCATAAGAGAGAACATGCACAGGCGACTTTTTAATGTATGCAGCGCATTAGTGCAAAAGGCTGACGACCTTGCAACAATCTTTAGCCAGAATATGGACTGCTTTAAAATGCGGAGTCGTGAATTGCACTGAACGCTGTGCAATCGTCAGCAAATATCCCACTCCTGATCTTATGACAGAGAGACAGATATTGATGAAGTACCTCAAGATAGTTGGGCCTAGTACAATATCTTGGAGAACTCCTGCAGAGACGGCCTGGGGCTGAGATGGCTGACCTCCAACAAACAACCATCTTCCTGTATCAGGTGTGACTTCAATCAGTGGAGAGTTTCCTGTTTTGCATGGGTTCCTCGATGCCACTCTCAGTCAAAGGCAGCCTCAATCTCTAGAGCTGTCACTCTCACTTAACCTCTGGAATTCAGCTGTTTTGTCCATGTTTGAACCAATACTGTACAAGGTCAGGAAATGAGTGGCCCTGGCAAAACCCAAACTGGGCGTCAGTAAGCAGCCTGTTACTGAGCAGGTGTTGCTTGATAGAGGTATCACTTTAATGATGAGCAATGGCCAGGTTGAAATTTGTACAGGACATACTTGGGAAACTTTCCACATTGTCTATGGATGCCAGTGTTGTAGTTGTACCGGAACAGCTTAGCAAGGGTGCGACAAGTTCTGGAGCACAAGTCTTCAGTACTATTGCTGGAATGTTATCAGGCCCCTTAGCCTTTGTGATGTCCAGTATCTCCAACTGTTTCTTCAAATCACTGGAAGGAAGTGACGTGAAATGTTTGAAGACTGGTAGCTGTAATGCTGCGGTCCACTGGAGAAAACAAGAGATGGATTATCCATTTGGAACTCCTGGCTGAAGATTGCTGTGAAGAATTCCTCTTTGTCTTTTGCACTGATGTGCTGGGATCTTCCTTGATTAGGGATGTGGATATTTGTGGAGTCTTCTCCTCCAGTGAGTTGTTTAATTGTCCACCACTATTCATGACTGGATGTGCCAGGTCTACACCGCTTCCATCTGATCCGATGGTTTGTGGGATCCCTTATCTCTGCCTATCATTTGTTGCTTATGCTGTTTGACACGCAAGTAGTCCTGTTTTGTAGCCTCACTGCATTACCACTTCATTTTTAGGTTTGCCTGGTGGTTATGCAAGCATTCCCTCCTCCACTGTCCATTGAAGCAGAGTCGATTCCCTAACTTGATGGTAATGTTTGAGTGAAGGATAGAGTCATAGAGTTATCCAACATGGAAAGAGACCTTTGATATGCTGGGTCACGAGGGTGCAGATTGTGTTACTGATGGCCTACAGCACCTCTTGAGTGCCCAGTCTTGAGCTCATAGATCTATTAGCATGGGAATTGTTCGCACAACATGAAGAAGGTATTCTCAATGTGAAGGTGGAACTTCATCTCCACAAGGACTAGGCAGTGATCACTCTTACCAAAAATGCCATGGACAGATGCATCAGCGGCCAACAGATTGACAAGGATGAAGTCAAATTCCATAATTTCAAACTGTTACTCACAAAATCTAAAGCGAGGACTTTTTTTTTTCCATTCCCTCACTCAGAGTAATACGGCATAGAGACAGGCCCTTCAGCCCAAACTGGTCCATGCTGATTAAAATGTCCATCCACACTAACCCCATTTCACTGCACTTGGCCCATATCCTTCTAAACCTTTCCTATTTATGCATCCACTCGTTCATCAGAATCTTTTACACATTTTACATTTTTTTTAAAAAGGTGGTAGGAAGCAGATTTCACAAGTAATTTTAAGGCACAGCTGAATGGTACATGACAAGGAACTTGCAGTTTGTGGAGAAGAATGGTGGGGGGGGGTTTGGGGAGATATGGGACCAAGCAAGATTATTTATTTTTCAAAAAGGAGTTGGTACAAAAATTAGAGACAGAATTCTATATTTTGCCAATGCAGACTGAAGACTTGACAATTCTCGAGTATTTCAAATTCAAAATAAAAGTTTGAACAGATGCATGCGTACGAACAGTTAAGAGAGAAATCCAAAAAAATTATCTCAAAGTTGAATCATAATAAAATGGTTAAATTCAAACCTTAACAAAGCAAACTTAGATCTAGGACTATGAAGTTTGTCACACCATGACAACACTCAAGAGAGTTCAGATATGCCAATTAGTCTTTCTATTTCATAGCTAAAACATACACATATTTAAACACAGTTGTAGGTTGTTGGATTCCTTATTGCTGCTAAGGTACATCAAAGGAACAGCTTGTGGCTTAATAATTCATTGATAACCTTTAATGGGTATTAATGAGATTGTGCGAAAAATGCTAGAATGTCTGAAAATATTTCATCTAAAAAAAAGTGTACATATTGGGTGGATAATGGAAGAGGAGTGAAGTAGAATACATTTAGGAAGAACTCCTGCCAAATATTTAACACAAACTTTAATGGAAAGATTTAAAAGGGAAGGTTTTAGAATCTGACCAATTCTAAATTTAAGTAGTATAATTTTCCTGACTGAGTTCCTCATAATATAATCTGTTCATGCACTTGCTGGTTTACCTTATAAAATTGTGCAAATAGCAGTCCCTGACTTTTGGCATATGTGCACACTTAAGCCTATGCTCTGCCATATAAATACCGTGGCTATCAAAAGCAGCAGGGAAACTTTGCAGATGAATTTCATCTCCTGTTTCCATCACCATCTACAAGGCACAAGTCAGGAGAGCGATTTGAATATCCTCCACTGGACATGTGTAGCTGCGAGAACGCCCAAGAAGCTTGAATCCGTCCAGGACAAAGCCCTGTCAATCTTTCCACCGGTGATGCAGGGCAGAGTGTACTATCTATAAGAGACATTGCAGCAACACATCAAGCCTTCAACAGGATTTTCCAATCACAGAACTTCTACAACCAAGAAGAATAACACCAATAGACTTATGGGAACAACATCATCTGCAAGTGTCACTGGTTCTGGAACTACTTCCCAACAGCACTGTGGGTTTACCTACTGCCTATGAACTGAAGTAGTTCAAGAAAGCAATTCACATACACCTTCTTGGGGACAAGAGGGATGGGCAACAGTACTGATCCAGCCAGCAACATCAAATCCCATGAAATAATAAGTTTTAAAAAAACAAAACTAAAGGATACCACATGATCTATCATGATGTATTTGAAAAAGAACAACAAGTATTCAGGTCAACTGAAAGTGTGAAGTACGCTAATGAACATTGGTAAAACAGGCATTATCACTTGGGAAGTCATCTAACCCTCGGTCCTCAATTACAAATCAGTTCTTCGATAACATGAGCAATGTTCTTGAGCAATCCCGAGTTATAGAAAAATCGCTCTTTAGAAACAGTGCTTAAGCTGTTGACACTGTAATCGTGTTACAGCCAACACACATTTTAAATGCAGAAACAGCATTGCATATTCGCTGTAACAAATTGGCATCAACGAAACACACCATATAACAAAATGATCTGTAAGTGAGCAGAGACAGGTTTCAGAATTCAGGCCAGTGCCAGACAGTGCACAAGATTCACAAAAAAGTTGTAATTTAGTGCGGAGGCACAAGACAAAAAAATATAATCAGTGACTGCTTTCACTCTACAACAAATTCATTAAATTTAATTATTTAATCATTTGACATTAAATTAACACATCCATATCAATTGACCTACACAGGTAATGTTGATGAAACAGAAATGAATTTTGTTATACCAAGACTTAGGAAAGAAAACTATCCAAATAAAGATGACTGGTCAGAAGGTAGTTCATAGTAGCTCCATTTTTAATGGCAGATTAAAGCCCATGGGGATATTCAAATCTTGAATAACTCTCCTCCCATCTATAAGGCACAAAATTACTACTTGCCCAATTGAGCAATTTCTACAGCACTCAAAAAACACAAAATAGTATAGAACAAAGCAACAGGCTGCATAAGCAACACAACATCCACTGCTTCAGGGATTTACTCCCTCCAGTGAATTCAACAGTGCACACTGGCACCAAGATGCTCAACAACAACGCGAAGATCCATCAATAACACCTTCCAAATCTAAGAACAATGCCAACTATAAGAACAAAAGCTGCAGATGTAAGGGCCTGCAACAACATGCAAGCTCACTTCCAAATCACATGGTACCCCATTAAGAACTTTGGACTTAATTTGGACCCAACAGTTTTTGGGTCAAATTCATGTGATTCCCTCCCGAATACGTACAGCACAGAAGTGCGATATAATGACCATCAACAACAAGACAGAATCAAACCATTTTCTTTTGACGCTCAGTGGGACTATCAACAACTGACCAGAGACTGAACTGAACTAGCATATAAATACTGTGGCTACAAGGGCAGGTCAGAGGCAAGAAATCCTGCAGACAGTAACTCACTTCCCCACTTAAGTCCAAAGGCATGAGCACAACGGAATACTCCCCATCTGCCTGGATGAGTGCAGCGCCAACAGTTTGAAACCGTCAAGGTCAAAGCAACCATCTTAATTGGCACCATTTAAAATATTCAATCCCTTCACCATCGATGCTCAGTAGCAGTAGTGGAATTGCAGAACTTGTCCCAAGATTCCTAAAGACAGTAGCTTCCAAACTCACAACCACTAGCATCCAGAAGGACAAGGGTAATAAATACAAGTTGGTAAAGACAGTGTAGCTATTAAAGTGAGAGTTCAAATTATTGGATATCCTTAAACAACAGGCGAACAACTGTTTTCAAACGTGAATCTGCAAGTTCCCCTCCAAGACAGTCACCATCCTGACTTAGAAATTATATCACCGCACCTTCAGTGCAGCTGCATCAAGATCTGGGAAGTGCCTCCCTAATGTCATTGTGGGTACAATTATTTTAAATCAAACTATTCAGGGATGTTATTACACAACTCCAGATAGGGTGGGAGTTGAATCCAGGACTCCCAGCTCAGAGGTAGGGATACTATCACTGCACCACCAGATCCTTTATCATCAGGCCAAACTTACAGTGAATGGGCTGCAGCAGTTCAAGAATGCAGCTCACCACCACCTTCAAGGGCAACTAAGGTTGAGGAATAACCGAGTCAGTGACATCCACTTCTCATGAGTGGATTTTGTAAAAATGCACAAAGGTGTACATGAATTTTAGTGTTCAAAAAGGCAACTGACTACCACCTTAGGAACTTAAGGATGAGCAATGCAACAATACTAACAGAATGCTAAAAGCCCACAAATAACACCTTTCCCCAGTAATATAGATGAAATTAAATGTATAAATTTACATACAAAAACAGTTTAACTGCTATAATTTAAAGACATCCATTAATTTGAATTGTGCAGCTTAAGTAACAATAGTGTCCTAATCAACATTTTCTGGAAAAAAAACTGTCAGAATCAGCAGCACTAAGGTCATTTAAAAGGCAGATGAGATTCTCATGGCAAGAAACTATCTAAGCAATTTAAAACTATATTTTTGACAAAAATGCGTTTTCCTTTAGTAGTTCTGTCCAAAACCCTAATTAGCTATTATTCAGCACATAAACTCATGATTCTGAACTATAACTGCAGCTCATCCAGTCACAGCACTGTGACTTCCACTGAGAGAGACTTCATAGTGAAAACAGTCTTCACTGCTTTCCAGAGTACATACTTTCTACTCATCCTGTTCAGAGATGTTATGACACACCTCCAGAGTAGATGGGACTTAAACCCACTCCTCCTCACTCAGAGATTAAGAAATGACCACTGTATCACAACTCCAGACTAGATTTCCAGGGTAATATTCCCAGTCCAACAACCTTCAGCTGGTATATCTATAATTTTCCCTACATCATAAGGTCAGAAGTGAAGATGTTTGCTGTTGGCTGCACAATGTTTAGCACCTTTTGCAACTCCTCAAATATTGAAATAGTCCATATCTAAATGCAACAGAACCAGAACAATATCCAACAAATGACTAGTAAAATTCGCCAAACACAAAAAGCAGGCAGTGATCATCTCCAGCAAGACAGAATCTACTGATCGCCCTAATATTCACTGGGATTATCACTGAATCCCCCACTATCCACATCCTGGGGTCACCAATGACCAGAAATTAATCACTGTAGCTACAAGAGCAGGTGAGTTACTTGAAATCCTTCGGCAGGTAACCTTTATCCTGACTCCTCAAAGCCCATCCACAAGGTAGATGTTAAAAGTGACACATAATGCATTCCACTCAACCTAATCAGTGGAACTCAAATGATTTGAAGTGTGACACCAGCCAAGACAAAGGAGCCTGCCCAATTAGCACAACATCCACAAATATTCACTTCCTCCAGCACTGGTCAATAGAAGCAGAGTGTACCATCTATAAGATGCACTGCAGACATTCATTAAGGCTCCTTAGGCAGCACCTTCCAAACCCATGACCAACAGAATAAAGAAGGAAAAGAGCAGAAGTAGAACACAACCACCTGCAAATTCTTCTCCCAGCCACTCACTATCCTGACTTGGAAATATACAGATGTTCCTTCAGTGTCGCTGGGTAAAAACCCAGGAACCCTCGCCCCAACAGCATTGTGGGTGAACCTACACCAAGTAGACCACAGCAGCTGAAGGTGGCAGTTCATCATCATTTTCTCTACAGCAACACTAACATCACAATGAGAAAGGTGGTCTTAGGTAACAGGAGGACATAGATGAATTGATCAGATGGACAGATCAGTGGCAGATGGAATTTAACACTGAAAAAAAATGGGGTAATGCACTTTGAAAGAAGTAACAAGTGAGAGAGTGCTCAATGAATGGCAGGACACTAGGAAGGGGGTTATCTTGTGATGCTTGTTCACAGATCTTTGAAGATAGCAAGACAAGATAATAGAGTAGTTAAGAAGGCACACTTGCCTTTATCAATCACAGCATTAAATTATAAGAGGAGGAAGATTATGCCGGAGCTGAACAATAGCTTGGTTAACACCTAGCTGGAGTACTCTGCATTAGTCCTGCCAATGAAGTCCATATTTGATGGACGAATAGAAACAACCTGTATTTATATAAAACTATTAGTGCACTAAAATGTCTTAAGATGCTTCACATGATGATTATTATCAAATTTGCAACAATAAAATTAAGTGTTAAGAGTTCAAAAGTATAGACTCACCACAAACTTCCACCTCTTCTGATAATTTTAGTTTTGCTTTTCACTTTGTAATGAGAAGATCCAGGCCCACACAATGTCTTTTTGGGGATGTCAGCACCAGACTCTGGCTTCTTGGGCGTTTTCGATCGCATCCGATGTACTGCAGGCTCCGACAGGAATGAGTGCTGTGACTTCCACTGATAGAGAGACTTTGAAGGAGAAACAGTCTCCACTGCTTTCCAGTAGTACTTGTTTGACAATGCTCCTCTCTTGTGACAGCACCCGGCCTTTCTCAGCCTTCCTGAACATCTGAGCTCCACGCTTGGATTGAGTGCTACACCATCATCTCCCATAACAACAGACCGTGTGGTATTTTTAATCAACTTTGGTGAGACAGACTTTAGTGTAATTTGGCTAGAAGCCTGGCTTGATTTGGCAGTGTTTGAAACCCAAACATAGTTTGCTTTCCTTTCCTTGCAAGCTCTGCTGGAAACAGGAGTGTTACTCCTTTGCTTCTTCGGTACTTTGTGTGTGAGTGGAGCTTTTGACTTCAAAGAGCCTTGCACTACATGTGTTTGAACCTGGGAAGCACCAACTGAAACTGACTTCCTCACTGCCATCAAAGAGTCATTCTGGACTCGAGCATCAGTACCAATGTCTTCCTTTTGCCATGTATATTTGGATTTTTTAATTGGGGAAGAATTGCAGGGTATTTGGTCTACAGAATTCAAAACATTCTGCTGTTTTCCCAAAGTTACACAATCATTCTTGGCTAGTTTGTCCAACTCAGCAATTTTATGCAATAGGGATGTTTTCTGTGATTTGCCTGTTGATGATTCAGGACCAGCGTGGGCATTATCACTTAACTCAACAACTTGCTGGAATTTACCCACAAATCCACCTGCACTATCACCATCCATGCAGTGAATCATACCCTTCACAGAAGTTTTTGAAAGTTTGCATATTGATGCCTCTGGACTTGAACTAGTACTGTTACTTGACTCAACATGTTGGCTCTCTGTCAATCCGTGCTTTGCTCTGCGACAGCTGAGAGGAATCTTCATCTTGGTTTTTCCTGTTACTTCAATACTAATTTGTTCTTCTGTTTTAGGCACTTGTCCTTCTTCGTCCTGCTTCTTTGTACTTTTCAGTGTAGGACTTTCTGCAGAGAGAGGTGTAACGGCACCTATTCTGTCCATCCTCCTTGCCATTTTCACTTTGTGCAACTTCTCCTTCAGTGCCAACAGCTTATTGTTTTTCAATTCTAACTCAGAATTCAGAGCCAGTAAAGACTGTGCTTTTGGACTTGTTTGAACTAATCTGGAAGACTTGCCCCTTAAGCTGCCTGCTTCTGATCCACTTGTCCCGACCACGTATTTGTTGTTAGTGCTTAACTTATGTCTAATAGTAGGCATTATCTCACTTCGAGATTCACGAGCAGGTGTCTCACTACACGTGTTGATGGGTTTCTTATTGACCAGCGAGTACTTTGTCCGCCATGAACTGCTAGTTTCTGAACCTGCTGGAAAGTTCTTTGAGTTGACAGATGTGTATTTATGATTGCTACTAGTCCATAGCCCTTGCATGTGTAGATTATTAGGTTCAGTACTTGCAGGCACATCACCATGGACATTCTTATGGTTGGTTATAAGAGCTGTGGGGGTGAAAAGAAAACATACAAAAAATGAATTTGAAATGAATGCACCAATACTTTAGTTGGGGCAGAGAACTGAAAACATTTTTAAAAGTCTTGCAATTATATAGGTCTCATCTGTCTCAACACACTACTCTTGTGATCCACGGAAGTGCTTCTTGTTCTGTAAACAACATAACCACCATATTGTTCAAAGCCCCAAACAGAAAATTACATGAATAACTACTTTCGTGAGAATTTATTTGTTGTATTCCCATGTTGGTAGTCTGAAGCAGATAAGAAAGTTATACAGCATTATATTACGACTAAACGTAAAGGTCATTGACTGAAATGTATTGAGACATCCTGAGGAATTGAGAGGAACAAAACAAATGCAAGATCTTTCTTTACATAGCAGTAGGATACTAAATTATATGTTCAAGCCCTAAAGATGTTCTTAGACTCATGAAGTTTTGGCTCAGAAATGAGACTGCTACAAAATGAACCAAACTAACAGGTACCATTAACTATCTGAAGGGGACATGAATGAACTCAACAATTTGCATCGGTGGTAGCACCTTCAAAGTCAAAGGTTATAACTTCAAGCTCCACTCCAGAAAAAAATTTTCCCCTATGCAAGCTTGACATTCCAATCAAGTGGGAGCAATTGAAGACTGCAGATGTTTGAGATCGGAGTTAAAATGTTTGGTGCTGGGAAAGCACAGCCGGTCGGCAGCATCCGAAGAACAGGAGAATCAATGTTTCAAGCACAAGCTCTTCATCAGGAATTCCTGATGATGAGCTTATGCTTGAAATATCGACTCTCCTGCTCCTCGGACACTGCCTGACCGGTTGTGCTTTTCCTACACCACACATTTTGATTCCAAACAAGTACCAAAGGCAATCGAGTGTGAAAGATACAATTTTTCAGATAACACTGCAACAAGATCCTGTCTGCATATTCAGATGGATGCAAAATCTCAAAGTATCTTTCAAAGGAAGAAAGGAGTGATCAGTCAGGCATTTGTCTCTCATTCAACAGCAATTTCAACAATCCAAATGCATCCCAGAGACACAAAGAAAGCTACTTTTCAAAGTAATGGTCCACAGTTCATTGAAGATTAACCGTACCATAACTATTGATAATAACAGTACACTTTGCAGCAATAATAGCAAACAATCGTTGATTAGTCATAAATTGCAGGTGTTATAATTTGATACTTTCTTAGATGGATCATACTCTATCAAATTCTAAAGCATGTACTGACACATGCACTTTGTACCTTTTCATTTTCCTCAACTTTGCTATGTGACAATTTGGATTTTTCATTGTGACATTATATTGATAATACTTAAGAGATTCAATTGTCCTTTTCTTGCAGTGTACAGATCCATAGTTTCCCACATCTCTTGTTTTCGTTGGGCAAGCATTCATTTCTGTAGTTCGGAGGAAGAAAGCCTCTGCCAGTACATTACTAACCAACAAAGCCTTTTGGCTGTCTCTGCCTATATCTTAATTTGATTCAGTCATGAAACTGACTATCAGGCTATTCTATACCAAACACTTCAAATGCTCATCTTAAAGTTCTACTTGCATTATTCTATTAGATCAAGACAGGCAAAAGCCAAGCATTAGTAAACAACAAAGAAAAATCATCAATTTTTACATTGTCTAATTAACATGTCCCTCACACAACTAAGTAATTGAAAAATATAGTCACTGTCACCATATAGTAAACAGAACAAACATTTTATACATAGCAGCATTCCACACAGAACAAGCAAATGGATAAGATAATCTAATATTTACTGGTTAAAAGATAAACATTGGTTATTTTGCCATGGGACATTTTATCATGTTAAAGAAATAATTATAAAAATTAGCTTTTGTTATTTCCCCTGGAAATGAGAAAGAACTCTGCGTTCTTTCTCAAAAAGTACCACACACTCCTTTCTAGAATATATTAGGAACAAACAATTTGGCATATCATGTGAAAGACTGCACCTCCGACTGGACTGGATTGCCAACCCTAGACTATGTCTCAGGAGTGAGGTTTCAGCTAACAAAGTAAAGTCACCATAACCCTATCAGATCATATGGCTGCATTCTCATCAGAGAGTGACAATTGGTGGTGGTTTAACCTAAGAGTCACCACACCTTAGGGAGGACAGATGGTGAGAGAGCGTAGTGCTGAAAAAGCACAGCAGGTCAAGCAGCATCCAAGGAGCAGGAGAAGCCCTTCATCAGGTTGCCCTTCCTGATGAAACATCAACTCTCCTGCTCCCCGGATGCTGTCTGACCTGCAGTGTTTCTCCAGCACCACACTCTCAACTCTGATCTCCAGCATCTGCAGTCCTCACCGTCTCCTGGGAGAGATGGTGAGAAAGACAATCCTTCATGGTAACCTCAGATAGTACAGGAACTGAACCCACTCTGTTGGCGTCACTCCGCATTGGAAACCAGCCATCCAGACAACTGAACTCACCGAACCTCCTGAGACAACCTTTTGACTGAAGAGACAAAAACAGAAATTGCTAGGATTACTCAGCAGGTCTGAGAGCATCTGTGGACGGAAAGCAGAGTTAACGCTTCGGATCCAGTGACCCTCATTCAGAACCGTTCTTCTTTCACGCCACAGATGCTGCCTGACCTGTCGAGTTTTCCCAGCAATTTCTGATTTCCAGCAATGGCAACTGCAGAGTGCTGACACGGTGTATGTACAAACATTAAAGTTTCCTGGGCTAACCAGTGTTGTTAACTGGGTGAAGAGCTTTCCAAGGGTTAATTCCAGGTACCACCATCAGTGCAGATACAGTCAGTCAGGATCAGGGCCTGTAAAGTCGAGTCAGGCCGGACATTTTCTGTTAGCGAAGCTCTGGGCTCCCGGTTATAGCCATCACCGGGATCGGGACGGTTCATTTTCCCGGCTCAGGTACTGAAAAAAAAGGTTTCTGTTTCGGATACTCACCGGAGAGGAGCTGGATCTGCCGCTGTAACGCCTCTCGCTCCTCCATCTCCAGCAGCTGGACGGCCACTGACGCTCACGTCATAACGTAGCTCCGTATGACGTAACTACGTCCGCGTCCGAGTATGATGGACAGCCGCATTAACCACTCGTAAGCGGAACATCACACGGCAGTGACCAATCGACTTCAGGCGATCGCGGTTAACTGGGCAGGAATTATCTCCTGCTCGCAGAGACCTGTGGGAGGTGTAGTTGATGTACAATCAGAAAGAATCAGTTGTAGTGTAAGACGAGGCGATTCAACCCATGCATTGGTTTTGATACCTAATTCCAATCTCCTGCTTTTTCTCTCGTATCCCTGCACACAATTTCGATCCAAATAATCAGCCAATGCTCTCTTGAATGGCTGAATTGAATCTTTCTCCACCACATTTCCCGGAAGAACACAGCAAGCCAGGCAGCACCAACTTGAGGACACCTCTTCCTACCGCCCCTTCGACCATGACCCCACTCCCCACCACCAAACCATCATCTCCCAGACCATACAGAACCTCATCACCTCAAGAGTTCTCCCACCCACAGCTTCCAACCTCATAGTCCGGGAACCCCGCACTGCCCGGTTCTACCTCCTTCCCAAGATCCACAAGCCTGACCACCCTGGCCGACCCATTGTCTCAGCATGCTCCTGCCCCACTGAACTCATCTCTACCTACCTCGACACTGTCCTATCCCCCCAGTCCAGGAACTCCCCATATACGTTCAAGACACCACCCACGCCCTCCACCTCCTCCAAGACTTCCGTTTCCCCGGCCCCCAACGCCTCATCTTCACCATGGATATCCAATCCCTCTACACCTCAATCTGCCATGACCAGGGCCTCCAAGCCCTCAGTTTTTTCCTCTCCCGACGTCCCCAACAGTACCCTTCCACTGACACTCTCATTCGTTTGGCCAAACTGATCTTCACCCTTAACAATTTCTCCTTCAAATCCTCCCACTTCCTCCAGACCAAAGGGGTAGCCATGAGCACACGTATGGGCCCCAGCTATGCCTGTCTCTTTGTTGGCTACGTAGAACAGTCGATCTTCCGTAATTACACCGGCACCACTCCCCACCTCTTCCTCCGCTACATTGATGACTGCATTTGCGCCACCTCATGCTCTCGCGAGGAGGTTGAGCAATTCATCAACTTCACCAACACATTCTACTCTGACCTTAAATTTACCTCAACCATCTCTGACACCTCCCTCCCCTTCCTGGACCTCTCCATCTCCATTAATGACGACTGACTTGACACTGACAATTTTTACAAACCCACCGACTCCCACAGCTACCTGGATTACACCTCTTCCCACCTTACCTCTTGCAAAAATGCCATCCCGCATTCCCAATTCCTCCGCCTCCGCCATATCTGCTCACAGGAGGACCGGTTCCACCACAGAACACACCAGATGGCCTCCTTCTTTAGAGACCGCAATTTCCCTTCCCACGTGGTTAAAGAAGCCCTCCAACGCATCTCGTCCACATCCCGCACCTCTGCCTTCAGACCCCACCCCTCCAACCGTAACAAGGACAGAATGCCCCTGGTGCTCACCTTCCATCCTTCCAACCTTCACATAAACCAAATCATCCACCGACATTTCCGCCACCTCCAAAAAGATTCCACCACCAGGGATATATTTCCCTCCCCACCCCTTTCCGCCTTCCACAAAGACCGTTCCCTCCGTGACTACTTGGTCAGGTCCACGCCTCCCTACATCCCACCCTCCCATCCTGGCACTTTCCCCTGCCACCGCAGGAACTGCAAAACCTGCGCCAACACCTCCTTCCTAACCTCCATCCAAGGCCCCAAAGGAGCCTTCCACATCCACCAATATCATTTATTGCATCCATTGCTCCCAATGTGGTCTCCTCTACATTGGGGAGACTGGACACCTCCTAGCAGAGCGCTTTAGGGAACATCTCCGGGACACCCGCACCAATCAACCACACCATCCTGTGGCCCAACATTTCAACTCCCCCTCCCACTCTGCCGAGGACATGGAGGTCCTGGGCCTCCTTCACCGCCGCTCCCTCACCACCAGACACCTGGAGGAAGAACACCTCACCTTCCGCCTCGGAACACTTCAACCCCAGGGCATCAATGTGGACTTCAACAGT
This sequence comes from Chiloscyllium punctatum, assembly GCF_047496795.1. Classification (NCBI taxonomy): domain Eukaryota; kingdom Metazoa; phylum Chordata; class Chondrichthyes; order Orectolobiformes; family Hemiscylliidae; genus Chiloscyllium; species Chiloscyllium punctatum. Next base: position 34,003,891 of record NC_092743.1, read on the forward strand.
TTCCTCATTTCCCCTTCCCCCCCTCGCCCTAGTTCCAAACTTCCAGCTCAGCACTGTCCCCATGACTTGTCCTACCTGCCTATCTTCTTTTCCACCTATCCATTCCACCCTCCCCCCGTCCCGACCTATTACCTTCATCCCCTCCCCCACTCACCTATTGTACTCTATGCTACTTTCTCCCCACTCCCACCCTCCTCTAGCTTATCTCTCCATGCTTCAGGCTCTCTGCCTTTATTCCTGAAGGGCTTTTGCCCGAAGCATCGATTTTACTGCTCCTCGGAATGCTGCCTGAACTGCTGTGCTCTTCCAGCACCACTAATCCAGAATCAGGAGGTGCAGAAGTCGACATTTCGGGTGCACATGATTTGGAGATGCCGGTGTTGGACTGGAATGTACAAAGTTAAAGAGCACACAACACCAGGTTTAATTGAATGCACTAGCTTTCAGAGCACTGCTCTTTCATCGTGTGTAACCCTTCCTCAGGACCTGAAACGTTGACCTCTCCACGTCCTGGTGCTGATGCTGCCTGACTTGCTGTATTCATCCAGCCTGCTACTTGTCTACTTTGGATTCCAGCATCTGCAGTTTTTTTTGTGTCTCTCTCCAACACATTTCCAAGCAGTACTTTCTGTACTGTAACTAATCGTAGTGTGACAAAATATGTTTTTCTCACATCTCCCTTGCCTTTTTGCACATCACTTTCATTCTACGGCATCTCATTATTTTCTCTGTTAGGAGTGGGAGCAGCTTCTCCCGATCTACTCCATCTAGCCCACTCATGAATTTGAAAACCTCTGTAAAATATACACACCGATGTGTACTACATATATGGCGTATATACGCTAATGCCACCCAGCTCTCCCTCATCAGCACCTTTCTCTTGATTCCCCAATATTGCTAGATTATCAGATTGTTTTTCATGGTATGTGGACATCACTGGTAATGCCAGCATTTGTTGCCCATTTCTAATTGCCTTTGAATTGGTTGAAATAAATGTTCATCTGTACATAAGGTGAGCAAGTGGCTCAGTAGTATTAGCACTGGACTAGTAGTGGCAGAGACTTGAGCTAATGGAAAAAATACTCAGGGGAGGTGGGTGTTGCTGTCTGGCCAAAGTTTATTGCCCATTCCTAGTTGTCCTTGAGAAAGTGGTGGTGAACTGCCTTCTTGAACTGTGCACTTATAGGTGGACCAAGAATGCCCTGAGGGAGGGATTTCCAGGGTTTTAAGTCAGTGACAGAAAAGGAATGGCTTCAAAAATGATAAAACTTGAATTCTAGATTTTGAGAATTAAATTAACAGCTAATCTAATGGTAACCATGCATCTGTCATTTGTCACAAAAATCTATCCAGAAAGGAAATCTGTCCTTATTTGGCCTGACGTATATGTGACTTCAGATTCATAGCAATGCAGTTAACACTTAAGATGCTCTCTGTAATGGCTAAGTTAGCCACTCAATTGTCTGTAACTACAGCACCCAGTGAACAATCACTGAGAATGATAATAAACAGCCTTATCAACCAAAGTTCACCTGAATGACATCTAGGGTGAATTGCATGCTGGTAAATTGGTCAACTCTCACAAGTCAAGTGCCTCTGACCAAATATGGGCATACCAGCTCACAGACTCTAAAGGCAGAAGATAATTTAATTATTTAAAGTTATAAACCTTGTCTGATCAGATAGACACAAGGAGATAACGATTCATTGGAATATTGAAATCACGTCTGATGAAACAATAGCATTTGGTGGCTTGCTACATGCAGAAATGCAGACATTGAGTCACACGTCTCCTTTAGAAATAACATATACAAAATACTAGAGCAATAACCTGAGAACAACCTCCACAAGAAGAAAGAGGAACCCTAGGCTTGAAACTCCAGAGACCATGAGCTTGGAGCCTAGAGGCTTCAATGATGCTCGTCTACCCCTGTAAAGACCTGGCCAGCATGAGTTGGACTTCACTCACAGGTGATCATGAAGATCTAGATCCCAGGAGGGACCTCTCGGTTTCGCGGTTGGCCAAAAGAATCAATAGAATGCGGTCTGTATAAAGAAAGGTTACCAGTTTATTAAAATAAAGCAGCCTGATGCAGTTTTGTCCAGCAACACAGAGATTAAAGCTTCTGTGTTCCATAGCAAAATTGCACAATTACAATTCAACAATAAGCAATTTTATATGTTTTTTAAGAGACAGTAATCAAATGTAATAAGGTGACATGATTGATAGCAGGCTAATCTAATGATATTTCCTGGGCAATGGTTCTTGCTTTACGTAATTCATCATCTTATATTGGCAGTTCAAAGTTAGTTCGAGTGGTCAGTTAATGTCTTAGGATTCATTTTATGAAGACTCCATCGTCTGCTTTATCTTTTAATTCAGCTAACTCAGCGAAGAAGAAATGCAGGTTCACAGTGTCAAATCATAACTTGAAGCCATTTGGTTGTGTTATTTTAAATTGAAAAGCCATTTTGTGGTTAATTAATGCCTACATATACTGTTGCGCCTGACAACAGCCTCAATTCAAATTTTGAATCCTCAATAACAATACTTTAGAACAGAAGATAGTCACTTGTGTTTTGCCAAATAAAGATAGACTTTGAACGAACAAATTCAGAGTTTGTGTTCACCAAATAGATGAAGTAGCAGATCCTTAGTCAATAGCGGGCCTGTGCCTAAAAGAGGACACACAGATTATTCACATTCCTGAGGTTGCCGCTGAGTGGTTTATGGTTTGGAGGATATTGCCCTGGAAGTCTTCAACATTGATTCTGGACCGCTGGACATTTCATGACTTCAGAGAGGTTGAACCCTAGAAGAGAAGCTGCCAACCAGTTACCATCAAAACTCAGCTCCCCAGCTAATGAATCAGTCCTCTTTCATGTTCAAGTATGCATTGAAAGTGGCAAGGGCATAGAATGTACTCTGGATGAGGACTTCAATATCCATTAACATTGGCATGGCTCGGCTCAGTAGTACCAGTATGAATTGATTGGGCTTGTACAGGTGGATCAGAGAACCAAGGAGAGGGGGAAACATATTCGACCTTGTCAGCACAATCTGTCTTCAGCATCCATCTATGAGCATATCAGTAGGTTCCAGGCATAAGAAACTTTAGTTAGGAGGATTGATTTAGAGAGATTGGGACTATTCTTCCAGGAGTGAAGAAAGTCAAGATTAGGTCCAATACATTTTTCTCAAAAGTGGTCCAGATAGGGAAAAACTGTTCCCGCTTATAAGAGATTCAAGTATGAGAGGGTACTGGTTTAAAGTGATTTGCAAATATAGCAAATGTAATGTGAGAAAATTTTTTTTCACACAAGTAGTTTGAGTCCAAACTACACTACCTGGGAGTGTGGTGGGGGCAAAATCAATTGAGGCATTCAGAGGGTATTAAATGATTATTGGAATAGAAACAACATACAATAGAATGTGGAATGACACTGAGTCATAATGCCCACTGGAGATCCGGTGCAGACATAATGGGCTGAAAGGTTCCTTCAGTGCTGTAGAATTCTGTTAATCTGTGAAGTGCTAGGAAAACAAACAATGAATGATCAAAAGGCTGACAGGATTAAAATTCCAATTGGCAAAAGGGTATACCTATAAAATCAGAATATCAGGGGTTGGAATAAGACACAATATGTCTGGGATCCTAAACCCTAAAAAGATATTAAGCAGCTGGATACAAGTACCTAAACCTTTGATGTTGACCTGTAGTTGGAGAACAACCTAAGAAAGTGATTCATGGTAGAGAGTTATGGGAAGAATGTCCTACAGCTGCATCACGGTGAAGCAGTCTGAGAAGAGTGCCTCAGTCAACATCATAGTAAAGCAGTCAACATCACAGTGAAGCAGTCTGCAAAGAGTGCCTCACAGTCAGCAGCGCAGAGACACAGTCTGGGAAGAGTGTTTCCAAGTTTGCTGATGATATCAAAGTAAATGAGATTTTGAATGGTGAGGATGCTTCAGAGTAATTTAGACAAGCTGTACGGCAAAACTTTTGGTAGTCCAAAACTAGAGGGTTTAGGTTTATAATGAGAATGGAAAGATTTCATCAAGGGTAGTTCATGCCTGACAAATCTGTTAGAATTCTTTGAGGAGGTAATGAGCAAGTTAGACCAAGGAGAACCAATGGATGTTATCTACCAAGACTTCAAGAAGGCTTTTGATAAGATACTGCACAGCAGGCTATTGAGTAAGATAAGGGCCCATGATGTTAGAGGCAAGGTGTTAGTATGCATAAAGGCTTGGCTGTCTGGCAGGAGACAGAGAGTGGGATTGAAAGGACGGCAGCTGGAGACTAGCGGTGTTCCGCAGGGCTTAGTTTTGGGATCTACAACTTTCCATTTTATACATTAACGATCTAGATGAAGGAACTGAGGGCATTCTGGCTAAGTTTGCAGATGATACAAAGATGAGTAGAGGGACAGATAGCATTGAGGGGGAGAAGGCTGCAGAAGGATTTGAACAGGTTAGGAGAGTGGGCAAAGAAGTGGCAGATGGAGTACAGTGTAGGAAAGTGTGAGGTCATGCACTTTGGTATGAAGAATAGAGGTATGGACTATTTTTCAAACAGGGAGAAAATTCAGAAATTTGAAGCACAACGAGATTTGGGTGTTCTAGTCCAGGATTCTCTCAGGTTGAACTTGAAGTTTGAATCAATAGTTCGGAAGGCAAATGCAATGATGGCATTTGAGTGGACTTGAATATAAAAGCAGGCATGTACTTCTGAGACTCTATAAGGCTCTGGTCAGGCCATATTTGGAGTATTGTGCACCGTTTTAGGCCCCATATCTCAGGAAAGATGTACTAACCCTGGAGTGTATTCAGAGGAGGGTCATAAGAATGGTCTCAGGAATGAAAAGCTTGACATGTGAGGAACGTTTGACGACTCTGGGTCTATACTCGATGGAGTTTAGAAGGATGAGAAGGGATCTAATTAAAACTTACAGAATACTGATTGACCAGGATGGAGTGGATGTTGGGAAGATGTTTCCAATGGTAGGAGGGGTTAGGACCCAAGGACACAGCTTTAAGAGTAAAGGGAAGACCTTTTAGAATGGGGATAAGGAGAAACATCTTCAGCCAGAGACTGGTGAAACTATGGCTGCTGTGCAAATATCAAAAGTTATTTGGATGACATAAAGATCCAAGAGTAACCAAAGGCTGAAGTCAAATGTCATTATAACCAAGACATAAGCCGCTTTTCAAGGAAGATATGCAACTCCCAATGGGTATTTGATCAAATCAACTTGGAAAACATGACATATCTAAGAAAGAGTATAATAAAGCATTCCTTAAAACAACAGTTAGCTAGTTAAGGATGGCGGGGGGGGGGGGGGGTGGTGGGGTGATCGGATTGGTGACTGAAGATGGAGTGGGCTGACCACACGCTTCAGTCTGATCCTTGGACAAATCTATTTAAATTGGTTCGCTTGCAATTGTAAGCATTGTTTGGATAAGAGTTTTGCAGCATTTTGATGCATTCTTTAATAAAGAACGTTGGGCAAATTCTGTTGTTAGAACTGCCTTGGGTTATCGATATCCAGAATAAACCCAATTGAGTAGGGAATGTGGGAATAAAAGTCTACACAAGAGGTAGGGGATACTTGCTTTTATTAGTGGTGGCATTGAATACAAGAGCAAGGGGTTATGATGGTTCTGTACATAACATCAGTTAGGCCACAGCTGGAGTACTGCATGCAAGGCTTAGAAGGAATTGGAGGTAAAGAATTTTCACCCAGGTGATGGTACATATCAAGCTCCCTGGCTAAGTGGGTTGTAGAGGTGGGGGGAGCCCTCAAGCGATTTAAGAAGCATTTAGATGAGCACATGAAACAAGGCTACAGGCTATGGGCTAAAAAGTGGGAAATGTTTGAGGATTGGTGTGGATACGGTAGGCCAAAGGGGCTTCTTTCTGTCCTGTAAAACTTTTAACTCTACAAAGGTTGATGTGCAAAGGAACTTGGGTATCCTTGTGCAGTGACCTTGTGCAAGTTCGCAGGTGCAGCAAGCAACTTGGAAGGCAAAATGGTATGTTGGCTTACACTGAAAGAGAATGAACAAGCAAGTCTTACTGCAGCTGTAGAGAGACTTTTGAGAGACTACACCTAGCGTACTGTGTGCCGTTTTGGTGTCCTTACCTAAGAAAATATTTACTTGTCATAGAGGGAATGCACCAAACTTTCACCAAACTGATTCTTGGGGTGACAGGTTTGCCTTAAAAAGAGAGACTGGGTCATCCAGACATATATTCACTGCATTATTGAAGAACGAGAATCTCATTAAAACATATAAAATTATAAGAGGGTTGGAGAGGCCAATTGCAGGAATGTGATTTCCTCCAACTGAGTCGTCCATAAAAAGGGTCCCGATTTCAAGATACATGGTGGATCATTTCAGACTGTGATTAGGAGGAATCTCTTCACTCAAATGGAATAGACTTCGCTACCATAGAAGATTGTGGGTGCCAAGACATTGAATGTATTTTAAAAATAGGTAGATTTCTAGTGGCTGAAACAGTGAAATTATAGTGTTGAGATAAATGATCAACTGAGATCATATTGAGTAGTGAAGTTGACTTAATGGGGTGAATGGCCTGCTCCTACTTTCCATCTATCTAGAGCGTTCTGAAGGGAATAGTCGTTCCATGACATCCTGGTCTATTCCTCAATTATCTCTCACTTCTCACAACCATGCAAGAACAGCAGATGCAACACCTGACCTTTTAGTACTTCTGTTCCTGCCAACCAGAATCTGTTATTTGCACTTAATTCAAAAATAGAATGTCGTCCTAACTTTTAACTAAGCACCTCTACAGCAGGTTGATTAAATATAGGTTGGTGAGCACTTTGCAGAACACCTAAGTTTAGTTCACAAGCGTGACCCCAAGTTCCCAGTCATGTCAGTTTAATAATCTTCCCAAATTCAACATCAGCCACCTAGATTATTCTAACAAAACTCAACACAAGCTAGAAGAATGACATCTTACCTTTCAATCAGGCACTTTACAGCTTTCTAGGTGATTAAATATAGGGTTCAACAATTTCAGTTTGTAACTTTTGCTCCCAGTATTCCAGTTAGAGATTCTGATTTTCATACTTGAATCTCCTCTAGCCATCAATGCTTTGGCACAGTCATAACACTACTAAGCCACTCAAATTCCAGCACAATTGCAAACATGTCTATTCCTTCAGGACTGCTCTCTTTTCAGACTAGTCTTTACACCCTTCATGATCCTCTGCTTTGAAGAAACTGACTTCCCTTCACTAACATCTGTCCATGGATTTATTATTCTGAAGCATTCATAAACCTGCTCCCCACCTGACATGAATGCATGCCCATCCAGATTTCCAGTGGATTTTTTTCCTGAATTTCCAGTCTGTTACCCTCAACTACTGCCAGTGAGTCAGGTCAATACAAACTGTCTTCTGTCCAGGGGCCGGTTAAACAGCTTAGTATTGCCAGCATTAAAACAAAATTGTGAATCAAAATAGCAAATTAGTTTACAGCTTCATTATACACAACTTAGAGGTAGTCATCCCTGGAGATCTACATCTGTACAAATACTTTCCCAACCCCAATAAAAATTTATTTTTGAGTCTTTGTAATTCTCTAGCACCAGGACTGTGAATGCTCAATTATTCAATATATGCAAGATAAAGATGAATAGTTTTGAATCCAGCAGAATCAAGACATTGAGGGCAAGCAGGTAAGTGGAGTTAAATATCAGCTAGAACAGTTACTAATTGGCAGAACAGGCCTACACTTGCATTAATTTCTTATATTCGAATGTTCTTTGACACTACTTCCATTCACACTTGAATGGTCTATCAGATGAGGTATTTAACAGCTGTTCCTGTGTAAGTGAATTGCATCAAGAACCACCATCTTCAGGGGTGGGCAGAAAAATGTTACAACAGGTCCTGATTAAGTTATATTCTGTTTCATACTCATTAGATTAGTTACAATAAATATGCACTGGTCTTGGAAATCTAACAGCCAAAATATACTAAACAGTGAAAGAACGATGGAAGCAAGGATTAAAATATCTCAATTTATTCACAGTGCTCATGATACAGAAATAGAAATCTATCAGCTTGGATCATAAGAAATGTTAGAATCTAAGAAACACACACACAAAAAATACATCTTGTACCAAAAACATTGCCTTGACAAAAACCTAGGACAAAATTTTTTATACACAAGTAAACATTATTCCACTGACATTCGGAAATGTACGTACTATCACAATGGTTCAGACACTTGGCAGTTTGTAAAACAAAAAATAGATTTGCTTGATTTTCATCTGCGCTCACATTAAGAAAAGTTAATAAAATTATTTTTAAAAATCAGTTTGGCTACAGTGAATTGTCCTTCATCTAATTCTCAGAATTTTGAAATTAAAGTGTTCCAAAAGATAGGCATTATTGCACAAAATTTTTCTATTCATAGGGAACTACTGTGAAAAATGTATCTACTACTCTTGCACAGCTTGCGCATCAGATGCTATATCTATCCCTTTCCCAAACCTCCAGCTGCCCATCCTTGATATCAGTGATGCCCATATCCTTGAAATTGATACTTTCAGAAATAAAATTAGGCTTCAAACAAGGTATTGAAGGTGAGAAGGAAGAACAGGAAAGAATGTACAGTGTGACTGTATTCTTTTAATTTGCTGTATGCAATTATTCAATATCTCTTGTTAAAAGCTCAAAATTCAGCATTTAATTCTGATCAAAAGTAGATGCACTAAAGTAGTTTTGGATTAATGGAAGTTATTTATTATAATGAAGCCACAAGTGTGCTTACATGTTTTTCATTAAAAGTTGATCTAAATGAGAGAGCAATGCCTCATAATTCACCATGTGCCCAATATAAAAATATTCATTATTCTCATTTTGTGTAGTCTCAGTGTTGCAGCCAACCAGGTTTTCAATCACTTTGACTTCCAGTTCCTGACTACAATAATTTGGCTCTTTGTATTACATAAAAACGTCAAATCATTGTAATGAATGCAGGACAAACCACAGGATATACACAAAATGTTAGTGTTATACTTTTGAACAATTATTGCTCCAGTAATTTTGAAAGGACCTTGAACATCACAATACAAGTCAGTTCATCCAAGATCCAAACAGGAAATGCTGCATGCAAAATCAACTGACAATTTTGCAAGTTGTGTTTTTAGAAACCTGTTGTAATAAAAACACCAGGATTTAATGCAGTCAGGAATTTTGTTTGTGCCATTTAATTGAGAGAGGAGTCTGTCATCAGTCTCTTAATTAAATCAGAATGCAAAAGGGACTGCTTTGGGATTTACAGCAGTGCTCGGATCTCAGTATGGCTAATTAATAGCTCATCTGAGCCTACTAAATTTAGTTTTGGCTCAAAGATTGAATGGATGCCACGTAGAACTCTTGTGTTATTCGAAGGCCAGAAAGGTTTTGCTGGATAGTTTATGGATGACATCCATGTGGAGGGTTCCCTCACTATTAGATACATGCACCTGATCAAGGGATCTGGAATTGGCCCTTCACTCACCTTCAACCTGGTTCTTTCTGATCCTGGGCTTTGGCAGCTGCAATGCTACTATAGCAGTCACTGCTCCCACTAGAGATTTCAGTATGAGGAACGCTCTTGGTGAATGGGGTCTCCACTGCTGGGGATCTTAATTGTAGGTAAGTCCTAATGATGGCCAACGAACTCAGGAAGGAAAAACAGTAAAAACTTGCGAATGACACAAACCAGTCCACATCATCTTGCATGCTTCAAAACTGTTTGACCAGTACACTCATTGACAAGTATGACTGTTCTTATTTTCCATCAAAGAAGCGCCTACATGGGTACTTGATTAATTTGGGCCTGCCGCCAGAACTGATGGTGCTTCTTGCTAGTTCTCTGACTGGTGTGCTAGAACACCTTCAGCCTATCCTGAATAGGCCGAGTTCCACATTTATAGCATATACAATATAACTGCTCAGTGTTTCACACATAAAAATAATTGAGTTTAAAATAGGGAAGAGTATAAAAATGCTACAGATATACAGCAAAACTGTCTGCATTGAAAGCACAAGTTAAATTAAGTCAGAAGTAGTTAACTCTCGACTCACTAGGAACCTACTTTTTGTTTCCAAATACTGACACCAGTGCTTACAGTATTTTGAGGAAGAATTTCTTTCCAACATTGAGTCATTCTTTTCTAAATGGTTTGAGGAGAAACCTAATGCAAATGACAAACAGCTTCTGAACTGTCACTCCATATTATTACAAGAGTTCCTCCCGACGTCTAAACCATTTGAGGAAGGGGAAGGATCTAGGTATTGTGGTGCTAACATGCACTTGAGCACTACTTGCTGGCAATATAATGCATTTAACTAAAGAAAGTAAAAGTTAGCCCTATCATAATCTTGGTGTCAAAACTCTAAAGAATCCACTCTTATGATGGAATAAATTGACAGGTATTACACTGTTGAGAGTGTTGTGCTGGAAAAGCACAGCATGTCAGGCAGCTTCCGAGAAGGAGAATCATCAGGGGCTCTTTCTGGTGAAGGGCTTTTGCCCAAAACATCAATTCTCCTGCTTATTGGATGCTGCCTGACCTGGTGTGCTTTTCCAGCACCACATTCGCGACTCTAACCTCCAGCATTTAGGTAATGTTGCTAAAGGACTAAACATAATTTTCTTGGTTTAAGATCAACATCCAAACCAGACATGTTGCATTTCTGTAGCAAATTTGTTAGCAAGTGATCAATTTTTCATAAATAGTAGGATGTGGGAACAAAAAAGTATCTTTAAACGAATAAACATAGCAACAGGTGAAAATCTATCTGCTCCTTTTAAAATAATACAGTACCATCTAAATAACTAATTGAAGGCATTTTTGCACTAAACATTATACATGCAATTACTAATGAGGTTTATTTGAATCGAGAATTTAATGCTAAAACAAAAATCAAATTAAGCAACTTTAGATTAAGTAGATTTTAAATAGCCAAGAACCCTTAGTTATATTTCATTCAGCTGAAAATACTGTAGCACCAACATGTCACCCCATCCTCAAAAATAATGAAAGGAGCAGCTATCTAACTTTTACACAGCCACAAACCTGCAGTTTAGTTTTGATTTGTGCACACATTAACCTATAACCTTTTTTTAATTCTGCTATACGTCTTTTATTTTAAAATAATTTTACAAAATTACTGTGTTTTTACTACAATGGAAATTTTACAGATGAAAACAGGAAACAAAAAAGATAGGAAAAAAAGCAATATCATAAAGTCTAGAGATGTACAGCACGGAAACAGACCTTTTGGTCCAACTCATCCATGTAGACCAGATATCCTAAATTAATGTAGAGATAACTTCATATCAACTCAGAATTACTTTGATACCTTGAAATTTTAAAGGGTTCAGAAGAGATTTACAAGGATGTTGCCAGGGTTGGAGATCTGAGCTACAGGGAGAGGCTGAACAGGCTGGGGCTGTTTTCCCTGGAGCGTTGGAGGCTGAGGGGAGATTTAAGGTGAGAGGGGAAGATATAAGAGAGACCTAACGGGCAACTTTTTCACACAGAGGGTGGTACGTGTATGGAATGAGCTGCCAGAGGATGTGGTGGAGGCTAGTAAAATTGCACCATTTAAGAGGCATTTGGATGGGTATATGAATAGGAAGGGTTTGGAGGCATATGGGCCGGGTGCTGGCAATGGGACTAGATTGGGTTGGGAAATCTGGTCGGCATGGACCGAAAGGTCTGTTTCCATGCTGTACATCTCTATGACTCTATGTTGGTCTGAATTTAGGTGGTTTGCACTCTAGGGAATAATCAGAACATGAACAACTGCAATGTGACTGTAGCTGGCTGAAACATGAGCTGTTTATGCATGGAAAAGAAAAATAGAACCAGCTATGGTTCAAACGCTTTCATTCTAAAGACAGGGATGAATGAGCCTCAGTGTCACAAGAAATGGTTTTGAAAATATTTACACAAATCAATGGATCTGCGCAATAAATATATTTGTGAAAAGTAAATTTCTTCAAATTTTAGATATAAATTTCAAATTAGCATCTTGCCAAGCACTAATTCCCCTGAGTGGCAGGGTTTCTTAATGTTCAAAACATACCTCGCTGACATTCATTTCAAGCAAGGACTCATCTGTTTAAAACAATGAGCAGCTGACACAGTTGTTTAACACACTGGGCCATTGAACCGAAAAACTCTGGTCCCTGATGAGCTCTATTTAGACAGAAAAGTGATCCAAGACTAGATTGCAACCATCAAATGATGGACTGGAGGTGTTAGGACATTGCTAGGCTAGCCATTGAAAGTTATTCCCGACTACCTCTTAACAACCAGAGAGTGAGATCAGGCAGTGTACTTCACACATTTTCTCAGCAATGTAATGGTCTATGTTTGGCTTATAGACAGGAATGGGAAAAAGTAAGAGTCTGGGGTGAATCTTGTTGGCATTACTGAAGGTAGGTGCTTGTAAAGCACATGATCCTCCTGTCCATCCCTGATCGCAGTCCCATTTTACAGCTTATGGGCTTGGAGGTCTTTAAATGATCGATCATGTTCAATTAAGGGCCTCATTCAAACTGCGATTATTTTATCCTATAGAAGATGAAGACCTTTATGCTAAGCAGGAAGGCTAGCAACTTTTACTGTATGGGTTGGTATTTAGCAAGAGGAAAGGACCTATGTTCTGTGTCATTGGAGACACCCTACCTCCCCAACCCTCAATAATTATACACCCTTTTAAACCTTTAAAATCCGCAACCTCATGGATTCTGCCAGCCAGCCCTGAGACACCTTCCCTCTTCTTTCTTGAGATCCACCTATAATTTGAACAGTGGTCACTGTTATGCCACTGGCACTACTTAATGCACCAGCTCAATAAGACAGGAATTCATAACAATGGGGGAAGAATATCTCACCTGAACCAACTAATGCCCTGCTGAGCATAAAGTTGCGAGAGGGCAGTTGATTTTTTTTGTGCACATACTCCTGGCAGACTTTTAAATTGGGAGTGGAGGGAGAAAAGATGGCAGCCTGTAAAATTTTACAAATCCATGAACTATGCATTATTAGGATAAGGTGGTGGTGAAGAGTTAAATTACATTTAAAGAACGTCTGAATGGGTATATGAATGGGAAGGGTTGAGGAGGATATGGGCCAAGTGCTAATAAATGGAACTAGATCAGTTTAGAATATCTCTGGTCGGCAAGTGCAAGTTGGACTGAAGGGTTTCTGTGCTGTAAACCCTATGAATCTATAACTGCATGTTTCAGACTTGAGAACAGTTTACCCCTTGTGCTACATTTGTACATTATTAACTCTTGTTTTTGAAAACACTATTCTCAGGACACAGATGATGCCGACAAGACTGCATTTATTGCTTTTCAAGAGTTATTGTGACGAGATGATGATGGGCCAATGTCTTTGCAATAATTATTGCAGTGAGGCGGCTACACAACAGTAAAAGATATAAGTTACCAGGGAGTTGCCTGAATGATAATGAAAATCATTTCCCATCAGACAAGAATATAGCAAAAAAGGTGTCTCTAAGTATTTATGATTTTGCCTGCCTCTGTGTACGTTCAGGGAAAGATGCTGTATCTTTGATCAGTTGCTGTATTGTTCATAGGCATTACTAGCCCTTCTTTAAAACTGTAAATATGGCTTATATGGCTCATTGCCAATACCACAATACAGTTACCTAATGAATCATTATAACAATTTAAAATGGAGTTGGCAGTCTGTACAAACAATGCAGCAACCCATCAATTTTTCTTAGACATGACCTCCTTTCCCTGAGATTTTACTATTAAGAGGCAAAAAATAGGAAAACTGAGAATACCTTTTCAACTTCCGTCCTAGACAATTCTGAATACAGTGTATTGTTTTATATGAAAATAATTTTTATTTTTAATCCATTCAGAATCAATACTTCCTACCCACATTTCCTACATTTTGACAGTATTTATACTTCAAAAGTATTTCATTGACTTTTGGATGCTCCGTTGTTATGAAATGCACAAAAAAAGTTGCTCTTTCACAGAACTGCTTTTTATTTACAGAATTTTATGCAATTTAATCATGAGTGCATAAGAAGCTGTAAAATTAAAAGCAAACACTTTCTAATTGGCTCCCTTGCCTCCTAATTCTTCCAGCGTATTACTAAACTCAACCGTTTAATTTTTTTTCAGTAATTAAAGAGAGTGCTCATCAAATGAGTTTTGTTTGAAGTAGAGCAGCAAGAAAAATCTGATCTTACATAATTCAGAAAATGACTATCTTTTCTTCCAAAAAGGAAAGTCAAAACACATAAGTATGCCTCAACATAAAGAATGACTTGATACAAATTAATTCCTCACATGCTTCGAGTGGAAAGTCAATCATCTATGAATGAACATTTTCCACAGTGTCAGCTGCAGTTAGCTTAATCAATTAGCAAAGGACCAACATTTACAACAAAACATGATTTCTTAAAAAGACAAACAAGTGCTACATTTTCTCATATTGAAAATAAAGAGAAAACACATTTCAGTGAATCTCTATATTGAATTCTAGACTTCCAACAGCTGCCAGTTTAAAATGAAAAATTGAAATATGTACAAGTTAGGGGAGCCATTCAAAGATAGTATCACAATACTAGGCATTCTCAGTTTAGAATATTGACTGACCTTGAGCAAATCCAATCCCTTACTGCTAACTGATTTAGGCTCTGTTACTGACCACTATATTTGAATTTATGAGCACTGTGATGCTCAATCTCTATTACATTTTATTGTACATAGTGTCTTCCATCTAAAATACTTGCAGGAACATCTAATTAAATCAAGTAGATCAATATACAATGTTTTTGTTAGAACTTTATGCCAATGACTTAAGTCTCTTGAACAACAGTTGGGAGAGGGTGTTTTACTCCACAGATCTGAGTATATCTCTTGCTCCATTGGTCATCATTAGAACTTTAAAGAAAAATGTACTAGATTATAATCCAAAAGCACATTTTGTGTCTTTTACATAAGATTTTGTTTTTGAGGCAATCTCATGACAGCACTGAGGAATTAACTAAATTAAATCTACCAAGCTAAACTCAGTGTGATTTCCTAATATATGCAATATAACTCACCATGTTACAATGTGTTTTGTTGTGAAGTCAGTAACATTAGCTGAATTCCAATGCTCAGATTATATAATGAAACAAACAGAAATGCTAGAAATAAACAAATACAAATTAAATGCTTTACTTGATAGAAAAGTAATACTGAGACCAATGAGACAAGACAGAAGGATTGTGATTTGTGGACCTTCAATGTACCATCAGTTATGATAGATAAATACTATTTTTAGTGATGTATTGTGCTCTGATAATCTGATGGTAGGGATTTGATTTGACTTGTTATTGCTGAAAACACATCACACAAAGCATGGAACATCAAAATAAAACTCTGAAGGAGAGAAACACAAACTCTTGGTGGACCAAAATGAAACAAGATGTGGTCTGCCATAGTGAAATCTCTAAAAGGTACTACCTTGCAGCAGCAGCCTGAAGCGGCTATCGGTATGTAATGAGTTAAACATAGCTTATAAACCCCCATCCAGTAAGGAAAAATTCATATAGAACTTAAAAATGCCATAAATGTACAGATTATTCAGCACTTTCATTAAGGCTGGTATAGAAAACCTTTTCACTTTAATTAAACCGGTTACAGTGAATCTACTGTAAGATGTCAAAGCCTTGTTTTACTGAGGCACATTTGACCTTGCTTCACTTTACCATTTATGTCCCGCCATCCTATTTGTACTAATGTGTCTTTCAATAGAGCAACAGTTCAAAAGTCTAATACATGTTTTAAAGAAATACTTTGCAGTGGTTTAGTACATTGGAGTGATTGACGAGACTATTTCAGACGGTATTTGAGAGTCAACTTTATCATGATGGCTCTGGAGTCAGATCTAGGCCCGGTAAAGATAGCAGATATCCTTCCTTAAGAGCATCAGCATTTCATAGCTAGATTTATTAACTGAATTGAAGTGAGATTTGAGATCACCACAACAATAGCCTAGGCCGCTGGATTACTAGTGCAGTTACAATACCACTCTGCTGTCATCTCCCCCATAAAGGAATGTAAATAATAATAAATCTTGTAGTGCATGATTGATAGGGCTTCAATTGAGATGAACTCTTTTTAAAAAAAAAGACATTCTGTGTCCTTAGTTGAGTTGATTATGTTTGTGGTGAATAACACAATTTAGGAGTAATGAAACTCTTCAATAGAATGATCCATCGTCTGTTACAGCAATGACAGGTAAGCTGTGAGTGCTACCATCCTTGTTTGTATTCTTTTTTTTGTTCCAGGTGACCAGCAAACCTGAACCTTTAGTTGAATCAGCAATTTTCTTGCTATTCTCTTTATCATTCCCAGAGAAGATGCTTGTCGAAGACATTGTACCTAGAAGTGATTTTCTGTCAGCCTGCTGAAAAGGAAAACAGAATGGCCCATTGTTAAGTGTAAATACTATCAAAAGAAAATACCCTAAAATTTTTCCAAGTGCTAGCTTATTTGATGAATTTGGTAGACTTGCAATCCAATAGAACAACAGCATGTTTGACGTAGTGAAGAAAAAGAAACCCAAAAGCACTTCACAGGAAGTGACACAAAATTACAAAAAGAGATGGTACAGCAGTTGACCAAAAACTTGATAATGCAGGAAGTTTAAAAGATATGTAATAAGGGATGAAAGAGTGCGAACACGCTGGAGTGTTTCATGATGCGAACTCCTGAGGTTCAGATAGGTCAGCTGACATAGTCATTAGTGCAGATGATATCACAGAGGCTGCAACTGAGGAATGTGGATATCTCAGAGGATTGTAGGGCTGGATGAGATTACAGAGATCGTGAGGAACTTGAAAATATGGTTGATAATTTTATAAATCGAGCCATTGCCAACACAAAAATGACTAGTGGAAAAAGACTGAGAGTGGAACCCTTTTTGGTTAAAAAAAAACAAGCTAAGTTCAAATATCGCTACACACTATATTGGAGCTGTGACTTTACATCACTAAGTTCTAGAATATATATTCAACTCCTTGATTTATCAGAGAGCACGCAGCCAATTTCACAAATGCCAATGAGGAGAGGGGACAAGAGGAAGTCATCTACTAATCATCTACATCAACTACAATGCCTGTAGGAGCATGTGAATAATCAGGACAATATACAGAGGTGGAATGAAAGGAGGTGTTCTTAGAGTTCTTAATTTTCAGACCAAGATCAAAGGTTGGTCAGATTGTTATGTCTGGTCTCTCTGTTAGCTTTTCTAATTGATCATTGTACATTCCGTACCCAGATATGAAATGTTGGAAAATTATTTACATTCTGGAAGATGTTAGCATTTAGCCAAACCATTTTCACACTAGGACAGGGTCAAAGAATAGCAATGACAGGGACTTGTGCTGATTTTTCATCTAACTTAGAGCCAAGTCAGACACTGCACTCAGTCACCACCTATAATACACCAAATAGTTCAATTAAAGCAAGTTTTAAGAAATGCTTTAAAATTTTAGAATAACTTAGGAGAAAGTAGAATTGTATTCTTTTTTAACCCTTATATGCAGGCAACAGCTATCTGTTCAGACACCAACTACTAGGAACAAAACCTAGGAAGGGAGAAGAGCTGTGAAGTTGGAGTTTGGGAGAAGGGCGGGCCATGGAAAACAAACAGAAGGGATGGGATAGAATGCTTAGTGCCTTTCCGACTTAAAACATATATGTCTCCATCAGGGAATGTCAAGACAGCCTTCCCATCAGAGACAAGTTGAGGTCCCTACCTGGCTACTTAATCACTTGCAAAGGGGAGACTGCCCAGCAAAAGCTGGCAGCCTCTTCACAAATTTGAAGGGAGGAGTTTCCCTCCTTGTCAGGCAGCTTCTGGTCTGTGAAGAGAATACGTACAGCAAGGGCTTCCCCTGTGGAAGCACAACCATTATGTTCAGCAGATGCTGATTGGACTAGGTTATCCTGATTCCCCAAGTTCATTCCTGTTTTTCCCTGACCTGGACACAGTCTAATTTTGTTTGTTGCTCCAGTATCACTGCTGGGACTAGGGACTGCAGGCCCTCCAAATGGCTCTTCAAAAAGAGTTTCTCCAAACCTAAAGAGATGGGAGGTCGGGTTGATGCTGCCCTGGACATTCCAGCTGCATTAGGGTCATTACCATCTGAATTAAATTCAGCCCCCAAACGTGAAACAGGTTGCAGTCTTGCTATTGGTTTCCAAATAAGCAACCAACAGATTACTTATCTCGACAGTTACCTTTTACACATGGTGACAACCAAATTAAAGAAGTGACTTAAAGGACTTGCGCAGTTAAAATCAAATCAATAAACACATCTAAATGGTAAACACTCACATTGTTCTGTTGCTCAGAGGTAATTAGAGTTATCACACCAATGCTGACACCTTCTGTACTGATATTTTTCAATAGCTGAACTACATCAGTGTGTTTGGACCATTTGCAATCTTGTTCATTCACTGACACAAGGTAGTCTCCTTCTCGGAGACCGGCTTCCTAAGAAAAGTTAAAGTACATATCAATATCAATTTATTACTCATTATTACAATATAGCAAAAAGATCATAAATTAGAAACCATAGAGTGTTGGCCCAACTACTGCAAAACCTATCACAACAGGAGGGCCAAATCTGAGAGTTCACATATGTAATTCCCCATACAGAATTTCATCTATTTCAAGAGAAATTGTAGCAAAATTAGTCAATTTTCCAGAAGAGGAGGTAGATTTGTTTTTAATCAATAAAATGAGTCATTCCACCAGACTTGGCTAAATTGAATTGGTAGCAGTATGGACCAGATACTAAGCAATTTAATAGAAGTCAGCTCAGTAAATCAGAACAGGAGGTGGAAAAAAAAAACTACAGAAACAATTTCTGGAATCAAACAACAGCAGCAAACCTAAAATATAACTTGTTCTATTCAATTTTTTTTTAAAATGTAAAACAATGGCGAAGCACTGAGGTTTATAGTACAGGACCTTCATCGAGGTTCAACATTTAGGGCTTTCCCATGTTAAGTCATAGAGTCAAGGAGAATTACAGCATGGAAATAGATTCTTCAATCCAATTTATCCATGCTGACCAGATATCTGAAATTAATCTAGTCCCGTTTGTCAGCTTTTGGCCCATACCCCTGTAAGGTCTTCCTATTCATATATCCACCCAGATGCCTTTTAATCTTGTAACTGTACCAGCCTCCACCACTTCCTCTAGCAGCTCGTTCCATACACGCACCACCCTCTGCATGAAAAGGTCGTCCATTAGGTCCCTCTTAAATCATTTCCCTCTCCCCTCTAGCATTGAACTCCCCCACCCCAGGGAAAAGACCCTGATGATTCACTCTATCCATGCCCTCTATGATTTTATAAACCTCTATAAGGTCACCTCTCAGCCTCCAATGATTTGAGAAAATAGCCCCAACATGTTCAGCCTCTCCCTATAGCTCAAACCCTCCAAGCCTGGCAACATCCTTATAAATCTTTTCTGAACCCTTTCAAGTTTCACCGCATCCTTCCTGTGGCAGCCGGACCAGAAATGCACACAATATTCCAAAAGTAGCCTAACCAATATGTCCTGTACAGCCACAACATAACCTCCCAAAATCAATACTCAATGCACTGACCAAGAAAGGCAAGCAAACCAAACAGCTTCTTCACTATCCTGTCTACCTGGGACTCCACTTTCAAGGAACTATGAACCTACACTCCAAGGTCACTTTGTTCAGCAGCACTCAACAGGATCTTACCATTAACATGTATAACTCCTGCCTTTCCAAAATGTAGCACCTCAACATTTAGCTAAATTAAACTCCATCTGCCACTCCTCTGCCCGTTGTCAAGGTCCCATTGTACTCTGTGTTCACCTTGGTGGAAATTTAACCAAAAGGGTCACCAAATCACTGAGACATTGAAGAATAGATCAGCAGCAGTGTGCATCAGTTCACTCCTGTGAAGCAGACTGGGAGCAGTGTGAAACAAGATATGAAACTGGACATGATCACTGAGGAGATTAAAAAAATCAAACTGACACATTGCAGAAAGGCTATGAGATTGTTGATGAATACTAAGATTTTGTTTTCCCTTCAGTTGTTAATTTAAGGAGCTCAGAAATAAAAAGCATAATTATGAAATAAACTAAGAGTTACATAAAGCAGAACAACAACACCCAGAGTGGCTAAGAAGGACAGAGTATACAAACATTGAAAAGCAGCAGTAAATGGGGTCAAAAGGGGACATAAAGCAAAAAGGTAAAATTTATGACTCTTAAATGCGCACAGTATTCGGAACAAAATAGATAAATTAACTCAACAAACACAAATCAATGGTATAATTTTATAGCTATTGCAGAGATAAGGTTACAAGGCGATCAAAGCTGGGAAATAAATACACAGGGGTATGGGACTTCTTGAAAGGACAGGAAAGAAAAAAAAGGATGGTGAGGGGAGCATTGTTGATACAGAATGGAATAAGTACAGTAGAAAAAATGATCTTGAATCATATGAACAAAAGGTATAAAAACAAAAAAAAGAGGAAGAACACAGTGGAAGTAACAGTGCACATGCCACCTAACAGGAGCTATACAGCAGGACAGAGAATAAATCGAAGGGCAGTTAGGCCATGCAATAAAAGCAGTACATTAATCATGGGTGACTTTAATTTTCATGTAGATTGAGGATAATCAGATTGGCAAAGGAAGCCATGAAGAAGAGTTCATAGGGTGAACTTGAGACAGTTTCCTCGAACAATGTGTGTGGATCTAATCAGGGAATCAAGCTATTTTGGGCTTGGTGATGTGTCCAGGGGAAGGTTTAGTCAATGTTATCAGAGTGAAAAGTCTGCTGTGACTATAACATGACAAAAGTTAGAATTCAGTCTGAGAGGGGTCATATTGGAAAAAACAAAATTATGCAGGGAATAGATAAGATAGAAGCAGATTTGTTATTTCCACTGGCAGGTGAACTAGAGAGCATAACCTCAAAATAAGGGTGAGCAGATTTACGACTGAGTTGAGAAGGAACTTCTTCAGCTAAAGGGTTGTGAATGTGTGGAATTCCAACAAACTTGGGTCAGTTTAAATAAATGTAATTACAGAGGAATGAGGTTAGAGCTGACTGCATTGGACTTCAACAAACAGTTGAAGAACAATAGCAGAACTTTAAGAAAATGGTTCACGGTTCAAGAAGCCAGAGCAGCATTAATGACAGGATTTGGTGTCACAGGCAGGCATTTTTTTTAGCTGCAGACATGATTTTAGGATTGTATATTGCCTCCCTGCCTTCCTATGAAAGCTAGATACAATTTCCCAGACAAGTTAGAAGATTCCTCCCAGATCATGGTGAAAGAGCATACTTGAAGGTGGTGATATTGAATAAGCTGTCTATACTTAAATTTGACGAGAACATAAGAACACAGGAACTAGGACCAGGGGTAGGCCATCTGGCCCTCCAAGCGTGCTCCGCCATTCAATAAGACCATGGCTGATCTTTTGTGGCCTCAGCTCCACTTACCTGCCCTTCCCGATAACCCTTAATTCTTTTACTGTTCAAAAAAATGATCTTAGCTTTGAAAGTATTTACTAAGGAAGCCTCAACTACTTCAATCGGGCAGGGAATTCTATAGATTCACAATCCTCTGGGTGAAGGAGTTCCTCCTTAATTCAGTCCTAAATCTACTCCCCTTAATTTTGAGGCCATACCCTCTTGTCCTAGTTTCACCCGTCAGTGGAAATGTCCTTTTATATTATCTATTCCCTTCATAATTTTATATGATTCTAAGATCACCCTTCATTCTTCTAAATTCCAATGAGTATAATCCCAGTCTACTCAGACTCTCCTCATAAGGCAACCCCCTCAACTCTGGAATCAACCTACTGAACCTCCTCTGCATCCCCTCCAGTGCCAGTACATCTTTTTCTCAAGTAAGGAGACCAAAACTGCACAGAGTAATCCAGGTGTAGTCTCACCAGCACCCTATACAGCTGCAACATAACCTCCCTGCTTTTTAATATAATCCCTTTAACAAGGAAGGACAACATTCAATTTGCCTTCTTAATTACCTGTTGCACCTGCAGACCAACATTCTGTGATTCATGCACAAGATACCCACATCCCTGTGCACAGCAACATGCTATAATTTTTTTACCATTCAAGTAATAGTCCTTTTTAACTGTTATTCCTACCATTATTTTGTTTATGCGACAACTGTGGGTTAGTTAAGGAAAATCAGCATGGATTGTTTAAAGGTAAACTGCATTCAATTTACTTGCTTGTGTTTTTTGATGAGGTAACAGAGATGTCTCTTAAGATTTATGTTATTGGCATTGTGTAACTGGATTTTCAAATGCTAAATGATAAAGTTCTGTAGGACAGATTTGTGAACATAGATTAAAATATACAGTGACAACATGGATACAAAATTGGCTGAATAACAGGGAATAAAAGAAAACAGTGAAATATTGTTTTTCAAACTGGAGTAAGACTTATTATGAAGTTCATCAGGAACTGATTTTCAGACGCTGCTCCTCCTGAAACTGATATCAATGAGTTAGATCTTGGTAAAAGAGCACAGTTTGAACTATTTACTCACTTTGGGGACATACACTGATACAAACTAGTTGAATTCACTGGCTTATTTACTATGTGATATAACTGCATAGCATTTCTTTCAACTTTGTTCATTTTTGAACAAGTAATGCTATTTCTTAAAGACTGTATAAATACAAAAATGAATATCATGTCAATAAAGCATGCTTACATCAGCAGAGCCATCAGGAACAACACCTGCAATAAGGACAGGTGAATCTCCACGTAGAGTAAATCCAAATCCTTTTTCGCTTTTCTTAAGGTGAGCTTGTCTGGCTGGTATCCACCGGTTCTTGGCAGAAAAAACTGACAAAGGCCCCTAAAAAGGGAAGGGGGAAAAGAAGGAATAAAGGAAGACATACTGTTTATAAATGTATTGAGGATGATTTCATAATTATAAGTTGATAGATGATGATGATGATGATGCTACGATATGAAGTTGTTCTCATTAGTCCTGTGAAGAAACTGAAATTGTGAAAATTATCAATAAAATGACATAATTTGCATCTATATAATACCGTTAATATCACCGTGAATTAATCAAAATTGGGAGAGCTCAAAAGGCCAAGGAAGGCGAACTGCTGTTTCTGAGGATTATAGAGCTACAGGACATTACAGAGAAGGGTCACTTGACCCAAAATGTTAACTCTGCTTTCTCTCCACAGATGCTTTTCCAGCAATTTCTGCTTTTGTTACAGAGAAAGGGATGAATGAGATCATGGAGTACTTGAGAACAAGGATGCAAATTTTGAAGCAACTGTGGTGAAAAGATCAAATCTCATCAGGTACAAGTTAAATTAGGAAGTTAGGAATAAAGGAAAGTAAGTTCAAGTTATAATCTGAATCCAATACATTCTGAATCAGTTTTTGGAAAGGTGAATGGTTATGATGAAAGGCAGGTGGGATTAAATCTATGAAAAAAAAGAGAGGGACTGTTATGTTAATAGTCTTTCTCTCGCCTTAAAAATCTTAGTTGAATAAAGTTAAAGACCAAAGAATGCAACGATAATAGGTTTTTGCTGATTACGTTAAGACAGACATTAAACATTAATAATTAAAGTAGAATTATGTGACAGATGAACAGGACACTTACCAATCTGTGAAAAATATCAGTGACTTTCACCTTGGAGAAGTTTGGAGTTTTAATTTCCGGTTTTTGCTGTGTTTTTGCTGTAAAGGAATGTCAAAACTGCTGAGTTTCATTTGTTTATAGAATGTGCAGCATACAGAAGACGTACTTTCTCTCTCCACCAAGAAAATGACTTTAAGCAGGTGATCACAGAATTGCATGTTGCTATCCCTCTGCCTCCAAAATCTATGTTCAATTCAGGCAGGAAACCTCCTTTTCCTACAGCTTTGTCAGATGTGATTTAGAATTTTTCCTAAAAGGCTGCAAGTGCTAGATTAATTGAAATTTTCAATACCGAGATAGAGAGACAATAGTGTGAAGAGATATAGATTAAAAGTATCAACAACTTGGTACCGAAGTAACTATTAAATAGAAGTATGAAGAAATAGGGGTAGAAATGGGGGCTTGGACATCATACCAGTCCAGAAAAGAGATGTTCTTTTCGAGCAGAAATATATACTCTGGTTTCAGTAACTTCATTTTGAGACTTACCTCAACAATGAAGAGTTGAAAGGCAAACTCATGTAGACAATTGCTTTCACCTTGGAATAGCTATTATTTTACATTATTATGAGATGTTGGCAGTGTGGTATATAAGTGAAAAACACTATTATTGTACTCCTTCTGTCTTCTTTACTCTCAGGCTATGTGCTAATGCTGGAACAGTTCTATTCACAGAACAATACAATCTTTATTAAAGGCCACCCAATCTATGTTTGCCCTCCTAAGTAACAATTTATATATTGCCACTCCCAATCCCTCTCCACATGCCTGCAGGTTGCTTTTCATAGTAGGTTTAGGAAATGTAGAAAATGCTTTACGGCATAGAAGGATACTCTGTCCATCAGATTCGTGCCAACTACAAAATGAGCCAACCATCCTAGTTCCATTTTCCAGGTCTTATCCCAGGAGATTATAGGACTGGAGGTATACATCCAGATACCTTTTATTTGAGCTGAAGGTTTATGCCTTTACTAGCCTTTGAGGCAGTGTCAGCGTCCCACCAATCCTCTGAGTGAAACCAGATTTCCTCCTCTAACCTTTGGCCAATCACTTAAGTAATAATGAGGGGGGAGGGGAAATTATCATTATCAAACCTCCAATCAGCACCACCCTCCAGACCTGTCCATCGCTGCCCCCTCTGACCTATCACCTTCTCCCTCACCATCATCCACCTATTGCTTTCCCAGTCACCTCCCCAACCCCACCCCACTCCCATTTATCTCTCAACCCCAACCCACAAGCCTCATTCCTGGTAAAGGGCTTATGCCCAAAATGTCGATTCTCCTGCTCATCGGATGCTGCCTACCTGGCTGTGCTTTTCCAGCACCATACTCTCGATCCCATTCAGAAGTCCAACTGCTTTTGAAACTTATTATGTTAGGCTTTGAAGCAGTCTGATTCAGAGATCATTGCCTTCATTTTCTGAACATGGTAGGACAATGAATATTGGCAGCTCATCATTAAAAAAATACTGTTATTAACTTACGATGAATTTCTGGAGCTTCAATAGTATCAAAAAAGTCATCCTCACGATCGATTTCAGAGTACTTTTTCAGTGATCGTTTATGGACAATAGATAGCACCTCTTGCAGGATATCCATCTTCCTGAGAATCCTACAAAGGCTGTGAATCCTCATTGCTTCTTCATGTTTAATTATTGCTTTCTTCAAATGAGCCTTCCCTATCAACATTAAAAGAGGAGGTAGGATTAAACAGGTAGAAGAATACTTATTTTTGTAATTACGTAAACCAAGCGGCATACCTAAATAAAATTAGAAGCCATTGAAGGCAGTCCAGTCCAGCCCAGTCAAGGTTCACTAGGTTGATTCCAGGAATGGAGAGATTTCCTGAGGAGGAGTGGTTGAGTAGGTTGGGCTTGTACTCACTGGTATTTAGAAAAATGAGATGAAACCTTATCAAAACATCTGAATTTTTAAGAGGGCTTGACAGGGTAGTTGTGGAGACGCTGTTTCCCTTTATGTGAGAGTGTAAGATCACAGGACATCATCTCAGAGAAAGAAATTGTCCATTTAAGACATAAACGAAGAAGAATTCTTCTGTTAAGAGTGTAGTGAATTTGTGGAATTCTTTTATACAGACAATAGTCTCAGTAAATATATAGACATATTTCTAATTATTAAGGAAATACCTATAAATCTAGTAAGTCAGATGGATCAGTTTTTGTCCAATGTGTAGAGGAGGGTTTCCTGACACAGTATGTCGAAGGGCCAATGAGAGCGACTGGATCTGGTGCTTGGTAATGAACCAGGCCAGGTGTCTGATTTAGGTGAAGATGAGCACTTTGGAGAGAGTGACCATAATTCAGTTACGTTTAGTTTTGCGATGGAAAGGGATAGGTACATGCCACAGGTCAAGAGTCATCGATGGGGCAAGAGCAATTATAGTGCGATTAGGCAAGAAATAGGATGCATTGAATGGGATAGCAAGATGCAGGGGATGCAGACAATGGAAAGGATCTGGTTTAAGGAACAGATATTGTGCGTCCTTGATAGGTATGTTCCTGTCAGGCATGGAGGAAATGATAAGGTAAGGGAACCGAGGTTTACTACAGAATTGCATCTCTTGTTAAGCGGAAGAAGGAGGCTTATGTGTTGATGAGACAAGATGGTTCAGATGAGGCGATGGAGAATTACAGATCAGCTAGGAAGGATTTAAAGAGAGAGTTAAGAAGAGCAAAGAGAGGACATGAGCAGTCTTTAGCAAATAGAGTAAAGGAGAACCCCAAAGCTTTCTATCGGTATGTGAGTAATAAAAGGATGCCTAGGGTAAGAATAGGGCCAGTCAAAGACAGAAGTGGGAATTTGAGTGGGGACCCTGTGTAGATTGGAGAGGTGCTAAGTGAAAATTTCTCATTGGTTTTCACTCAGGAAAAGGAGAATATTGTAGAGGAGAAGAATGAGATACGAGATATTAAGACTAGAATGGATTGAGGTTAGTTACAAAGCGGTGTTATCAATTCTAGAAGGAGTGAAAGTAGACAAGTCCCCTAGGCCGGATGGGATTTATCCGAGAACTCTCTGGGAAGCTAGGGAGGAGATAGCAGAGCCTTTGGCATTGATATTTGAGTCGTCATTGTCTACAGGTTTACCAGAGGATTGGAGGATTGCAAATGTTGTGCTCTTGTTCAAGAAGGGCTGAAGAGATGATCCAGGTAATTATAGACCAGTGAGCCTTACTTCTGTTGTAGGAAAGGTTTTGGAAAGGATTATAAGAGATAGGATTTATAATGATCTATGCAGTGTTTTGTGCAGTCCTTGCATGCTAAGCAAAACCAATGTAGTGTACAAAATCCCATGCAAGGACTGCACAAAACA
This sequence comes from Chiloscyllium punctatum, assembly GCF_047496795.1. Classification (NCBI taxonomy): domain Eukaryota; kingdom Metazoa; phylum Chordata; class Chondrichthyes; order Orectolobiformes; family Hemiscylliidae; genus Chiloscyllium; species Chiloscyllium punctatum. The sequence continues at coordinate 34,031,024 of NC_092743.1, forward strand.
CTACATAGGACAAACAGGAAGACAGCTAACGATCCGTATCCATGAACACCAACTAGCCACAAAACAACACGACCAGCTATCCTTAGTAGCCATACACATGGATGACTAGCAACATGAATTCGACTGGGACAACACTACCATTATAAGCCAAACAGAGAACAGCCAGGGAATTCCTAGAGGCATGGCACTCATCCACAGATTCTATCAACAAACACATCGACCTGGACCCAATATACCGGCCACTACAGCGGACAGCTGGAACTGACAACTGGAAGCGGCAGAGACAGGCCACTATAAATGCCGGAGGAAACAGCACAGAAGCGCTTCACAGGAGGTTCCTAAGCACTGAGGATGTCACCTGGACAGGGGACGAAACGTTTGCAAGACAAATTCCCAGCTCGGTGAACAGAACCACAACATCTCTTCACTAACTTTAAAACTGACGGTCCTCCAGAAACCCTACCCCTACCCACTTACCTGCCACCTCTAACCTATGACTTACTGGCTGCCGTAACCCATCAGCAACTTAGCTTCTCTTAGTAGCTTGTCAAAGTGGCTTTGATATCTTTAAACATTTTACAGCTTTGAATACAGTAAGTATTGCTTAAAAGAGGTCATGATTCTGAGAAGATTCACTCTAAAGCTACCTGCATAGTTTGCTGCACCATGTCTCTTGGGATGGATCCTGCATGAGAAGTCAAGCCCAAAGTAATCGTACAAAGATAAATTTTGTCTGATCTGGGCTGGAAATAGGAATTCTGTTGGACTGAAGGGTCTGTTTCCGAGTTGTACATCTCTATGACTCTATGAACCAGATTGAAAGATTTGAGCATTTGTTTTTATTTTGACAGTACTGTAATTCTGTTTCAACACACTAGGTGGCACTGAATACTGATAATTCTGGAAATACTAGATGACAATGAAGATTGTAAACTGCAAATTTATACCATTTTTGACAGCATTCTCTTGAATAATATGAGGTTAGCAGAACTTCCTGTCAAAACCATTCTAATATTAAGTGAAAAAATGATCTTTCTTCCTCCCACCCAAGACAACATCAAAACTATTTGGTTGTACTGCTGCAAGACAAACATGAAATAATCTTATTTATTTTACATAGGTAAATTAATAAATTACACAAAACTATTAATCACCCTTGAAATACAAAAAAAACTGTTTTTGAACTGCCAAAGTAAATCAAACTAAATGGATAGTTTTGATTTTCCTCCTCCTTCTTCTTCCTCCCTCTCTCCCCAGTCCAATTGCTTCCCTCAATTCTTTTGCTGAAGAAATTAATATGCAGTAATGGCTCCACAGCTTGAAGTAAACAACAATATCCATTCTTCATTGTGTGACTGGAAAGTAAGTGAGTGGGATATTTCATTAAAAAAATGCATTCAGCCAAGCTCAGGAATGCACCAATTAAGTAAAGTGATCATTATTAATTACAAGCACAATTCAAGGTCTACTTTCACTCCCTAGTCCAGGTAATTTAGTACTATCTTCATGTACTCAACCAGTGAACAAATTAATGCAGACCACAGATCGAGATTAAATGTTTCCAAACCTCTAAACTTAGATGAAAGGACACAGAAGCAAAGTAGGTCATTCGGCTCATTGAGTCTACTCTGCCAGTCAACAAGATCATGCAAGAGTTGCTCAACTCCATTTTCCAGCTTTATTCCCACACAGATTCCCTTATTGTTTGAAACTCTCAATCTATCTTAACCTTGAATAGATTAACAACCCTGCCTTGACAGCCTTCAGTAAAGAATTCCACAGATTCACTCCCCACAGAGAAGAATTTCCTCTTCATCTGTCTTAAAATTGGCCAACCGTCAGTCTGAGATTATGCCGTCTGATCCTAGATCTTCCCAAGGGAAATGACCTCTTTGCATCTACCCTGCCAAATGGCATGATTCAATAAGGAATCACTAATACTTCTAAACTCCAATGAGACTAAGCCCACCCTATTCAACCTCTTCACATTAGACAATTCCTCCTTACTGGAATCAATCTTGCGAACTTGCTCTGGACTGCCTCCATTGTCAGTAAATGTTTCCTTAGGTAAGGGGCTCAAAACTGCTCACATTATTCTAGTTGTGGCCCTTGTACAATTTTACCAAGGCCACCCTATTTTTATACTCCAGTTCCTTTTAAATAAAGGCCAAAATTCATATCTTTTCCCTATTACTTGCTGAACTTGGATGTTAGCTTTTTGTGACGAGGACCTCCAAATCCCTCAGTGCTGCAGTTTTGTTTGCAGTCGTCTGCATTTAACAACATTCTACTATTCTTCCTGCCAAAGTGCATAATATCAAAATTTCCCACCTGCCAGATTTCTGCCCATTCATGTAGCCTGTTTGAATCTCTGCACAGATATTTTATGTCATCCCCAACACTTGTCTTCCTATCTATTTTTGTGTCATCCTCAAACTTGCATCCCCACATAAAAGTTGCATTCACAAACTTGGCAATACTACATTCACTTCTGGCATTCAAGCCATTGAAACATATTGCAAATTGTTGTTGTCCCAGCACTGATCTTTGCAGCTCTCCATTAGTTAGAGACTTCAATACTTAAAATGCTGCCTTGATCTATTAGTTAGCCAAAACTCTATTTACATCCCCAAACATCATGGAATCTAATTTCATTAAGTAGCTTTGCATATGGTACCTTATCAAACATCTTTTGAAAAAATTGCAATATATTACATCTAAAGGTTCACCTTTATTTATATTGCATTTTAATTCCTCAAACAACTTTTAATGAATTGGTCAAGCATGATTTTCCCATTCATGAAGCCCTACTCAGTCTGCTTTTTTATGAATTTCTTTTTAATACTCCAGCATTCTCCCCAAGACAGATATTAAATTAATTTTAGTCCAAACAGATGCTGAACAAACAATAAAAAAAAATCCACAAGAACAACAATTTCTGGATCCAGCCCTACTTTTGCAAGCAACACGCTTGAACATTCTCATATAAACAAGCTTCCCATCCATTATCTTGGAGAGTTCATTTTTTTAAAAAAATCTATTACACATGTAAGGTCATTAATAACCTACACTGACTTCTCAACACCTCTAATTTCAAAGGTGTATTTTTTATGAAATCAGTCTCTGCATCTCCCACGTGACTTCTTTCACCTTCAACAAGCAACATATAGATGAGGGAAGATTAAGTAATAATGAACTATTAGTGCATGTAAATAGGCCACTCACTAGCAAGGTTCTCATTTAAGTGTTGAAAGCTTAAGCAGTTTCTCAACAGGATTAACTTATTTGAAAAAATATAGTGAAATATTTTGTCTTATAAAATTGTTGCCAATGCACACCTAATTTGCGTCGCTCTTCTTTATCTTTCAGTACTGTGATTAATGACGGACCCTCAGGCATTGTCACATGAAGCTGTTGAAGAGCCTTGACTTGTTCACTTTCCTCCTCATCAGGACCCACTGAAAAAAAACGCAAGAATATTTCTTTCAAAATGTCCTTTTCTCACTCAAATTCTCCCTACAACATGCAACTTTCAGAGATTTCATTCGTCACAAAACATTCATGCATGTTTGACTTATTAACTGCCCACTTAAGCTGAGTGGCATGCATCTCAGCATTGTTTAAGAGTTAGTAAAGTTTTCAGCATCACATCCACCTAACACCAAGGTTACTTTTCTTCACCTCTGCAACATTACCTGCATGTAAATGTGAATGTCATTTTTTCACTGCCATGGTACATAGCTCTAGGTCAATAAAGCAAGTGTCTATAAATATTTATGGCCCATGACGTACTTTGGTTCTCAGGACAGAATAGGAAACTTGGGTCATGGGCAGCATGGTGGCTCAGTGGTTGGCACTGTTGCCTCGCAGCCACCACGGACCTGGGTTTGATTCCAGCCTTGGGTAACTGTATGTGTGAAGTTTGCAGATTCTCCCCAGGTCAGCACGAGTTTCACCAGGTGCTCCAGTTTCCTCCCACAGACCAAAGATGTGCAGGTTAGGTGGACTAGCCATAGTAAATTGCCCCATAGTATCTAACGATGTGCAGGCTAGTTGGATTAGCCATGGTAAATGCAGGGCTGTGGGGATAGGGTAGGGGGCTAGGGCTGGTTAGGATGCTCTTCAGAGAAATCAGAGCTAACATTTCAGCTCAAGTGTCCCTTCCTCAAAGGACTGATTCTGAGTTCTCTTCACTGAGGCTGCCAGACCTGCTGAGCTTTTCCAACAACTTCTGATTTTGAAAACAAATAAAAGATTTGCTTCACATTAATATCAGGTCAGAAGTCTGACAATATTTACATGTTGCATTGGGTTTTACAGACCCAAACCCATGGAAATAGGACAAGTTTTTCACCATTAATGTGGGTAGCTCTAGTTGGGAAACTGCACTTGCATCAGTGCACCTGCCTCAGGACAAGGTTCCAAACTGGCAAAATTTTCATTGGGGTGCTTTGTGCATAGGTAAGGGATGAAGCCAGTCCTGCATCCCTGTACATAGATCAGAGACAGTTGTCAAGTACTTAAGGCAGGCTCTTCAAATGACTTGTCACAGATCTGAGACTTTGTCCCAGTTTTGTCAAATATTAGGTTCTCAAGCCTTCACATCCTCTCATCTATTTTCAATTGCCCCATCATGCCCCCACCTACCCACAAAGGCTCAAAGTCTTCAAAGCCAATTCATATCACCTTTCATACTCATTCACCCAGTATAAACTCTATTCAGAACAAATTAACCCTATAGCAATAATAGCATAAGTAGAAATGCTTAAAAATAAAATCATTTTTTAAGAAGTTGCAGTAACAAGTGCCAGTCAATCAGACCTTTAAAGTATCAATAACAGAAACTATGATGCTTGGCATTTCGTGTGAATAAAGAGTCTGTAACAAATTAGATTACAGCAAGGAAATGCTTGTAAAGCTATGAAATAATGCTTTCCTCTGAGTGCATCTATTTCAATTCCTTGATTGATAGTTTAATAAGCTTTTAATTTAGTGATCTATTTGTCACTGGTTGAATGTTTATCCATACCAAGTAAAGAAGTACCAAGTGCTTATAGTTTCTGTTATTGCTATTTTAAAGGTCTGGTTGATTGGAAGATTCTTGCAGCAGTAATTTTTTTTAACATTTCGAATAGCTGCTTTTCACATATGCCTATACATGGTGGTGGTGGGGGGGGGTGGGGGGGGGGGGGGGGGGGGGAGGTTTACTCTTTCTGTAAAGAGTAAACATATTGGATGAATGGGTCTGGAACTGCTATGAGTTGGCACAAAAGCTAGGAGGGACCATTGGGGATGGGTGGAGGACAGGAGCTGGCATGGTCAAAGTCTCTTGAAGTCATCTTTTAAGATGTCCCTGTATCCAGACCATGGTTCACAACTTCCCTGAGTGATGATGAGCCACAAATCCCTAGGAAGCTGGCCCGATTCCACAGAACTTAACGGGAACTAAGAGATACACATCCACATAACATCGCTAATCAGTTGGGAATGCAAGGTGTGGACTCACTCCTCCTGAATCAGTTAAATCAAGCCCATTCTTGTAATAATACAAGCTCATGGGATTGACATATTTCAACACCAATTCAGTTGAGACAGAGTGTCGGGCTATTTGAAAGCTGCAGAAAAGACAGACAAAAACTGGCATTCATTGATGGTATCTTCTTTTGAAACACAGATGAACTATAAGACATGTTTCATTCATACGATGTGTAAAATAAACTGGTCTTTCATTCTCCAAGGGGTAGTTTATAAGTCACTAATTCAAAAAGCTTGGATTATTCACTTGAAGTATGGTCATGACTTGTACATATGCACTTTATCAGGTAAGATGAGTAGTTGATACAGATAAAAATTCTCAAAGTAAATGCAACCTTTTAATGATGGGCAATAAATGGTACCATAGCCAGTGTAAGCCATATACACAAAAAAAAAGCCACAGGTGAATGTAAACTTACCAAACTGGTTTAAATGCATGTTACTTGTTGAAGAGGCATTTAACACAATGATTTGAACAAAGAATTATACACCCAATTAAAAAAATTGTAACTTAAAGTATATTTTTATGGATTAATATAATCTTGTCAATGGAACAGCCTCCCCTTTTTGAGAAGAAAGGTGATTGCAAGCTTAAGTCAGGATAGCTTGGTCTCACACTGGATCACACAATTAGCAGGAGGTAACTGCTTACTGGGCGATTGAAGGCATGGCTTCTTGTAATACTGTGTTGTACAGTTCAAACCCCATCAATAAATTAGCATTTAATTTGGCCTTTAAACGTCCTGTCATTATTTCTTGTAACAGTCATGGCTGACAGCCGAGTTGGTATAGCGTAGGTTATTACAATAGTGACTAAATACATTGCCTCTTCTCATTCATGTTTCAGATACCTTCTAACTTGCATTACAGTGTAGATGACCCCTGTGACCTTAGTATATTCCACAGTTGCTCTAGCTACACCATGTAGGTGTGTAACTTGGATAAAAATTTTAAAAGAATCCTAATATTACTTTAAGTAGACTTCCTTCCAAGTTTACCAATACTTTAGACACTTAGCACAGCCAAGTGCACTTACTGCATATAGAATGACTCTTATAATTCATATCTTTGCATGTATTTATGAGTAGGAGTAGGCCATTTGGCCCCCCCAACCTGTTCTGCTACTTTATTGAGTTCACGGTTGATCTGATTGTGACTTAACTCCAGATTACTGCCAGCCCATGATAACCCATGACACCCTTTAAGGGTCAAGAATGCTCCAACCCCTGGCATTCTCATCCCCAGAAAGTGTTGGAAGTGAATTCACCGAATACTTTTAAGGCAAAGAATCAATTCTCAAAAAAATATGGTCCTCATCTTAAAAGCAAAGCCCCTTATTTTTAAATAGTTTTAGGTTACAAACACAATTTCTCTTTCTCAAAACATACGGACTCTGCCTGATCACTTAATTATTTTCTGAGTATTTTGCTGTAACTTCCTTATTACTTGATTCTAGCAATTTCCCTAAGACAGATGCAAGGCTAAATGGCCTACAGTTTTCGGTTTCCTTCTTTCAGAAATAGTACATTTTCCAAACCTTCAAGAACCTAGGGAATTTTGCAAGATTATAAACAATGTCACTACTATCTATACAGCCACTTCTTATATGAACAATTATAAATTCATATTGTAAGCTTTATAGTTACATATCAAATTATAAAACAAACTATATTGGATTTTGTCACAACACTTACTTATATGGTCACATAGTGCGATTGCTGCATAATAGTGAGAAATGGCCTTGAAATACTCAGATTTCACCTGAACCATAGTTGTCCAAGAGAATGGAACATAATTTTTCACTGGGGGTTGTGTCATTGTCTGATAGACCAAGGAGTACACATCTGCCACCTAAATAACAGTAAAATAATGATTCAGGACAGCAAAATCAAGTCTATATTACTGAAATGACAATGTGTTGCTATGTAGTAATACAGCTCCCTGTCTGTGGAGCTCTCAAAAATATCTTAATATACTGGAAATTAGACACAAAATAAAAGCTAAGCATAGGGATTAGCATCCCTACCTGATCTCAATTGTCCTCAAGTTTCTTCTGGTAATGTCACAGAGTAATATTACCACATTAATTCAGTATAGTTCAGCACTAGGATGTTGTTAAGTGTTTACAAGGATGCTGCTTGGGCTTAACAGTCTGAGTTACAGGGAGAGGTTGGACAACTAGAACTTTTTACAGCTTAAGAGACTTGGGGGAGGGGGGGCGGGGGGGTGTGGGGAAGAGATCATGAGAGGCATTGATAAGGTGAATGCACTCAGGTCTTTTTCTGCAGAGTTGGGGAATTGAGGACTAGAGGACATCAGTTTAAGGTTAGAGGGGAAAAAATAAAAGGGACCTGGAGGGGCAACTTTTTTGACACAGAGTTGTGCGGAGATGGATTGAACTGGCAGTATAAGTGGTTGAGGTGGGTACATTAACATTTAAGAGGCATTTGGACAATTACAAGGATATGATATGTTTAGAAGGATAAGGGCCAAGTGCAGGGAAGTGGGGTTCGTGTGGTCAGCATGGACCAGTTTGGGCCAAAGGGCCTGTCTCCATGCTATAGGATTCTATGTCTCTATAACCCTACTAACAGCTTCAGAAACTTCATGCTAAAGGGTTGAACAGTGCATAAAAATAGCAAAATAAGCCACATCTGAGGTTTCTGCTCCTCATTATCAAGCTGCTGGAAAACACATCTAAGAGCAAAATCAGATTTGAAAGGAATTAAGATTGCATTCAAATTTTCAAGACTTCCAAAGGGTCGTAATGGCAGTGGTGGTAGTGGCTGCCAATCATGTGGCACGCACATTGTGAGCTGGGAGCACTACCAAAATAAAATTAGTGCAATAAGTTAGTGATCTATTTATAAGTTAGTCATATCACTCACTGAATACATTTTTAAAAAAAGTCCAATCTCACTGCCACCATTTGAAGGCTCATCCTTGGATCAGAAGAAATGAGGCATATGCAAAACACAACTTAAATCATTTAAGATGTTTGAAAAGGTACAGGACAGTTTCCAATTGACCTGCTTAAAAAGTAATACAGTCAGATGTTTTACTGCATAGGAAATTACCCTTCAGTCTCCACAATAGTCATCAAGCATCTATTTTAACCACATTTATTCTTAAGTCACTTTTAATAGGTTATTATTGATTCTTTTGTAACTCATTCATGGTTATGGAAAATGTTAGTGCCAATATAAGCGCCGGCAGCATGGGAGAAGGAACACATCTCCGCAAACATTATTTTTCATTTCTTACCCTTGCTGCTTCCTGTGCACACTGTAGCTGCGTTAAGAACTCATCCTTAACTCCCGTCACTATCACCTTTTCAAAGACGCATTCCTGTACTTGTGCAATCATCAGACGAACCAACATGTTGAGGGATGGAGTGCTCATATCGAGGCTTGGTGCATTGAAGAAATTTTCTTTCAAGTAGTTCAATGCACCTGAAGTTGAATATGATATATAGGCATATACAGAACACAACATAAGCAGTGTTTAGAATATGATTGGTGATACATGGAGAAAAAAAGCCTTCAACAAACTACATTAACATTCAATCACACCTCTATGTTTCAAATCCAATTCAGCACTTTGGAAGTGAATCAGTTTTAGGTTTGTAAGTACATAAGGTGCTACGTGCAAAGGATGAAATTAATTTACCAATTAACCTATATTATTGCTGATGTGGAGGTGCCGGTGTTGGACTGGGGTGGACCAAGTTAAAAATCACACAACACCAGGTTATATTCCAAGAGGTTTATTTGAAAGTGCAAGCTTTCGGAGCGTTGCCCCTTTGTCAGGTATCTAGTGGGGCAGGATTATAAGACACAGAATTTAAAGTAAAAGATCAAAGTGTCATACAACTGATGCAATGCATTGAACAAACCTAGATTGCTGTTAAGTCTTTAATCATTTAGAATGAGTATGCAGGCTTCGTTCGATTAATACGTAAATCCCAGAACTTCTTTCAAGTGACTTGAAAGTCAGGCCGGATTGAAAGTGTCTCAGTTCCAGCAGTGTCAGGCTGTGACAAGACAGGAGGATGGTAGCTCCAGCAGCACTGGGTCAGGTTGGGTTTCTGGCAACAGTAGAATAGGCTTGTGTCCAGGTGGGTTAGGTCAGGCTGTGGGGAGAATTTGGGAGCTTGCGTGTCTCCAAGTTGGGATGTGTTTGGGTCCTGATCGGGTGGGGGAGTACAGAGGTGAAATTGGGGAGTCAGTGGTAAACCAAGAGCCAGTTTAGCAGTTACTCAAGAGTTGGACTAGATTTTTAACTTTTTTTTTCTGAATGACTATATAAACTTAATCCCTTTATCCGATCTTCATAGACATTCTCGTAGCAATTGAACACAGGGGCATTGTTTTTGGGAAAATTTCCACAGAATCACCTATGTCAAGAATTCCGCAGGGTATTAACTAGCAATTCCAGTCTGCACTACTCCAATGATTTCCAATAATATCAGCATATCTTGGCCAATGCCATAACAGAAAGTTCTATCAGAGTAAATGCAAAATATAAAGCAAAACATGTGGATCTAACAAATTTCAGGGACTAAAAACAAACTATTCTTTAAGATGCCAAGTGCCAATCTCAAACAAAATAATGTGTATTTTAGAATGGAGAAAAAGGATTCTGAAACTAAAACACAGATTTTTAAGTACTGTGTCATTCTGTTGTGGCATATGTATGTCTTAGTGGAAATCATAACACGTTGATCAGCATAAAACATCATTTCACAAAGATAGGCTTATACTTTCATTTCAGTTGCTTATATAGTTATTCAAACATAAATAATTATTCCACCTAACCAATGAAAACTCACCTGCTGCCTTTTGGAAGGCATCTATGGCATAATTAATGCCCTCCTCAGTGGTCCGGTCCTGTCGTGCCCCAATCTGCGTATATAGTGCTCCAATGTTGAACAGAATGCTTCCCTTTTCAAAAGCTAGAGCCCGTTGATAAGAAGGAACACCAGTCAAAGAGTCATACCTGTCAAGAGGTAGGGAAGGAGAAAACAGATTAAAAACTGAATGAATAAATGAAGAGTTCTGAAGAAGGGCCACTGGATCTGAAACATTCCCTGTGCTTGTTTCCATGCATGCTGCCAGACCTGCTAAGCTTTTCCAACTATTTCTAATCTTGCTTCTGATTTTCAGCATCCATAGTTATTTGGGATTTTTTTTAAAAATGAAATCATTTGATTGGTAGAAAGCATTTAACTGTAAACCTGCAGTAATGCTAAAAAGCAGAGTTTCTGTTTGGTTCTGCCTTCAGTATTTTCTGGGTTATGTTAATTCCACTAAAAGCAGATGAATGTGTTACATTTATGACTATGTCTGTACTAGCTAATATCTAACATGGGACTTAACAACATCATCCCCGATGATCTAAGTTGATATTGTCACTTCAGCCCATTTGATCACCAACACCTCAGCAAGCTTTCACTTAGTATACAAGGGGCATGCTGATTATGAAGGACTATATATGTAAAATTGCATTGGGTAGCTATGTGTGCCATTACATCTTGGGAAATATATTAGTGTGCACGTTGCTAACACCTACCAAATATATGCAGACCAGGTAGGTCAAGACAACAATCAATTTTCAATATTGATTTGATGCTAATTGCACCATTTTGGCACTCCAGTCATTTCCCTGCTTTACACTCATACAGCTAAACACATACTAAAGAACACAAAGGACTCGAAACTGGCTCTATTTAAAGGAATTATCAACTACTTGAACACAAGGTTAAATGTCAATTGAGTTCTTTCTTACTATTGTGACATGTGGCAATGGCTGATATTAAGGTTTCTGTGCAAATAAATTCTCAGATATAAAAGACATGGTGAGTATCCATTATGAAAAGGACCAGGTTAAGAGAACATACTGCAGCTACGTAGAGCAGGATGAACTGTTAAAAGGAGGAGAAACAGGTAAAAACTCACTCAACCAAACATCTGGTTGGGGTATCTGGGGGAGTACTTACTTGACAAGGCTGAAAATACACCAGGATGGTATGTACCTGCTTCCAAAATCAACCAGTAAAATCCACTCACTGGGTCAGCATCAGCTACTCAGAGAAAAATCACCCTTCCATAAACAAAATGGAAGGAAATGGTGAACAGTTGTTTCTTTAATCACAAGGGAGTCACACTGGATTCAAACGTTAACTCTGTTTCTTTCTCCACAGATACTGTAAAACCTGCAGCATTTCTCCAGCATATTTTCCCTTTTCACTTCCAAACAGACACTGGTTTTCTCCCATGCTTGCTACGGACAAAAGGTTGGACGAAGAGGCCATGGACTCAAAATATTAATTCTGTTTCTTTCAGACCTGCTGAATTTTGCCTGCAATTTCTGTTTTTGATATAGTGTAATTAGAGGAATGAGGTAAATGGTGGCAATCAGAGAAAGTGCAAGCAGAAACACAAAAAGTGTGTAAGGGACAAGGCCTGGGAAATCAGTAGGCAGGCTCAGGAGTGGGGCAGAATATGTATGGAGCAAGACCTAAGGGCTGAGGCAGGGAAGTGGGGCTGTGATGTGTGGAGAGGGGAGCTACAGGGTATGGGGAAGGACCTGGTAGAATGGGTGGGGTGTAGAGGAAAGAGGGGATGCAAAGAAAGAGGAACTGAAAAGGTTTGAGATTGAGGGAAGCATCTGCAAAGGATGAAAAGAGTACAAATAGGGAGAGAAAACCAGGAAGGGAAAGACAGTTTAAATGTTTCAATATAGGAACACTTATCTAAATGGAAACAGATCAACTGTGTCAATGTATTCCCTGCAAATTAATTTGGAATCTTTAGATTAAAGCTTCATGAATTCAGGAGTTATTACACTGGGGAAGGAATGTACTGGATGTGAGATTGTTTCAGTTGCATAACTTTGTAGAGAATAGTTTTATTTCATGAAGGTTTGCAATTATCCCATTTCAAAGCATTTTATATACTATGAATTACTTTAGGTAGTGGCTATATATACATAGAGATATCTATGTAATGGTACTGCTGTGACCTCACCAGCCTGCAGAAAGCTGTTTAGGATGACAACTTTTTCTTGTCTAGAGGTGTGTCAGACACATTTTAAAAAAAAATAGTATTTGCTGTTTGACTCATATCTATTGTCTTGGGTCAATTTAAATACTGGGATGTCAAGGAGGTTAATGCTCTCCTTGTGTGATGATGAATGATGATAATTATTGAGATATTGGTGAATTGTTGTGGTTCTGTTCACCGAGCTGGGAATTTGTGTTGCAGACGTTTCGTCCCCTGTCTAGGTGACATCCTCAGTGCTTGGGAGCCTCCTGTGAAGCGCTTCTGTGTTGTTTCCTCCTGCATTGTTTCCTCCTGCATTTATAGTGGTTTGTCTCTGTCGCTTCCGGTTGTCAGTTCCAGCTGTCCGCTGCAGTGGCCGGTATACTGGGTCCAGGTCGATGTGTTTGTTGATTGAATCTGTGGATGAGTGCCATGCCTCTAGGAATTCCCTGGTTGTTTTCTGTTTGGCTTGTCCTATAATAGTATGAGAGACGCGAAGACAAGCCAGGAAATGGGAATCCTGTGCCAACCGCCTAAGCGCCACATACGAACAACTCCGGTTCCTGCACGAATGCCGAAAGAATCGAATCCTTCCACCATGTGTCAGATACAGACCAACAGTCAACAACCCACAAGCCAGGGACACAGCCAGACAGAACGGATTCAGGTAATGATTACAGATGCACACAACAGATTACACAAATACAGACAAGAAATTGCACGCCAAAAATTGTTAATTTCAAAAACCACCAATCAGAAATGGACCCGGACCACAGAACAGGCCATCACCATAGGACAGAACAGGACCACACACTGCAAAAAAAACGGCACTAAAAGAAAAAATGGCGAAACTAACACACAACAGAGAGGACACCACAACACATAGCTGGGATAGAAACCTCTCCCACAGACAGCTCACAGACACGGAAGGAACAATACTGGCCAAGGGACTCAACTATAACCACAGGGACGCCAAGACAGCAGACTTCCTAGCAGCACTAGAATGCACACTCAGAAACAATGGACTGACAGAAGAGACACAACAAACAGTGAGACAAAGTATCATACCCCTGATAACAAGGAAAAGACAAACACAACCTCAACACCAAGGAGAGGGAAGCACTAAAAACACTAAAAAATGATAAGAACATAATCATACTGCCAGCAGACAAAGGCAGGATGATGGTCATCCTGGACAAAGCAGAGTACATCCAGAAAGCGCAACAACGACTTGAAGATACCAACACCTACCAAAAGAGAGAGAGAGTTTGAGCCCACCCTACAGCTCACCAATAGGATAAACAACATACTGAGGAACCTGCAAAAAAACGGTTAGATAACCAGGTTTGACCTACAGAGAATGAAACCTGAAAGCAACACCACCCCCAGGTTGTATGGACTACCTAAAGTGCACAAACCAGACATCCCACTCAGACCCATTGTATCGCCACCAGGGCCACCATCACACAAACTTGCTAAAGAACTACAACAGAAACTGAAACACCTGATCAGCGGATCCAGACACTCTATACAGTCAACACAGGAATTCTTGGACATTATCAGAAATATACACATAGACAAGGAAGAAACTATGGTCTCATTCGACATAACTGCACTGTTCACCTCTATCGACAAAACCCTAGCCAGAGAAATAATAGCCAACCTGCTGGACATACAGAACAGACAACAAGATGGGGAACCTATCAACAAAGACGGCATACTCAAACTACTGGACCTGTGCCTCACAACACACTTCACATTCAACAACCAAATATATGAACAAATCAACGGCACACCCATGGACTCACCCATCTCTGGGCTCATAGCAGAAGCGGTAATGTAAAGATTAAAACAAACAGTCTTACCGCAAATTCAACCCAAACTCTGGGTGGATATGTGGGTGACACCTTTGTAATCATTAAAAGCACAGAAATAGAGAACACACACCGGATCATCAACGCCACACTCACAGGAATCAGATTCACTAGAGAAGAAGAAAAGGACAACCAACTCCCATTCCTAGATGTGATGGCGGAGGAAACATCACAAAAGAACTTCACAGGAGGCTCCCAAGCACTGAGGATATCACCTAGACAGGGGATGAAACGTCTGCAACACAAATTCCCAGCTTGGCGAACAGAATCACATCAACGAACACCCGAGCTACAAATCTTCTCACAAACTTTGAATATTGGTGAATTCTTCAAATTATAGAAGGTATTGTTACATCATTTAATGAAGGAGTTAGAAAGACTGAAAAAAGAATCCCATTAAACCAAAAATTAGTCACTAAAAATCCAAAAGTAGCCCTTGAGAAAATCAACGAACAGGTCTTGTTGCAAAGCTTTCAAACAGTTGAAAGCGGTAACATTTATTTCACAATTTGAAGGTGAAGAACGAACTAACAAAAAAAAAACAGCAATTGCTTTTGCATAAACTGGGCTGCCTGAATCTATGTAAGCCTAATTAATGTAGTTGCACCCTCCACACAAAGCAAATCAAACTTACCCTGCTCATTATGTGTGTGCTGGCAGCTATTTCTTGTTGTGTAGTTAAGATTTAGTGAAAGATGTCATGGCTACACCGCTGAACATGTTTTCTAGGCTCTACTTGAAAGTCAAGTTTTGTCCTGCTCTTCAAATGTCCTAGGCTGTCAACCTAATCAGCACTGTGGCTCCCTAAATATCTTAAACAATCAATAACCCCTATTTCACCCCTCACCCCACATCTACCATATAATTATACTCAGTAGCACTATCTACTATCTTCCCTCCATTGAAGCCAAGGTGATTTGCAAAAACATCCTCTTCCGTAATGTCACGTGCCTTCCTCTGCTATATCAGACCTTAACCTTTTGGCGTTGTCCCCCTTCAAGGGCATTATCCTGTGTGCCCCAGTGCAATGGCTCCAATTAACATCCTTCAGTTTCACACACAGAATGGGCAGCCTTCTCGAATGTACTGCCCAATATATGGGCTGACTGGTCAAACAGCCCAGACTGAGCACAGTCCAACACTAACTGAGGTCTCTACTGACTCTTGACTGGCTTAGCTGTACTCTTCAGACTGCGTGGACTCCATCTGCAGGGTTGATCATGATTCAATTCCCGGACTGGAAGGTGAGCCTGACTTTGACTTTGACTTTGACAGCACGAAATGCTCAATTCAGTATCATCAACCCGCTGGACTGAGATCAGACTGTGCCCATGACTAAGGGTGACAGCACCCATGACTGGTCTCTTGATGAAGGACTACTTTAGACTTTCAGACCTTGCCGTTTCGTTGAAACACATGCAGCATGTTTATCACAAAAGCTGCTGGCACATGCTACAGATGTGACATTGACGTAGCAGGGTGCCATACAATATATCCACCCCTTGATCATTCAATACTGGCAACCATGACAAGCTGTTTGACTTTCTACATGCATTAAAAAAAGTTAGTCAAGGCAGAGATGCTGAGAGTTAACAAGTTTTCATTGAAACAGTAATGCACTAAAAAGAAAGGCAACATAACGTCGAAGAACTGTGATGCACTAAAATGTAAGGTAACACAGAGATGCTGTGGTGAACATTTAAGAAAACACAGGAGAATGCGTTAAGAAAGAGATTCAAGATGCATTCTATACAAATTCATAAGAATGGGTCTGTCGTTGTGAGCAGTATTGTGGCCAGACCATTACAAGGCATCACTGAGATCCAAAAAAATGTGTGATGTGACTTGTGAGTTAGTCTGAAATTGACCACAACAACATGGGTGTTTTGGATTAGTGGTGCTGGAAGAGCACAGCAGTTCAGGCAGCATCCGAGGAGCAGTAAAATCGACACTTCGGGCAAAAGCCCTTCGTCAGGAATAAAGGCAGTGAGCCTGAAGTGTGGAGAGATAAGCTAGAGGAGGGTGGGGATGGGAAGAAAGTAGCATAGAGTACAATAGGTGAGTGGGGGAGGGGATGAAGGTGATAGGTCAGGGAGGAGGGTGGAGTGGATAGGTGGAAAAGAAGATAGGCAGGTAGGACAAGTCATGGGGACAGTGCTGAGCTGGAAGTTTGGAACTAGGGTGAGGTGGGGGAAGGGGAAATGAGGAAACTGTTGAAGTCCACATTGATGTCCTGGGGTTGAAGTGTTCCGAAGCGGAAGGTGAGGCGTCTGGTGGTGAGGGAGCAGTGGTGAAGGAGGCCCAGGACCTCCATGTCCTCGGCAGAGTGGGAGGGGGAGTTGAAATGTTGGGCCACAGGGCGGTTTAGTTGATGGGTGCAGGTGTCCTGGAGATGTTCCCTAAAGTGCTCTGCTAGGTCTCCAGTCTCCCCAGTGTAGAGGAGACCACATTGGGAGCAACGGATACAATAAACGATATTGGTGGATGTGCAGGTAAAACTTTGATGGATGTGGAAGGCTCCTTTCGGGCCTTGGATGGAGGTGAGGGAGGTGGTGTGGGCGCAGGTTTTACAGTTCCTGCGGTGGCAGGGGAAAGTGCCAGGATGGGAGGGTAGGTTGTAGGGGGTGTGGACCTGACCACGTAGTCACGGAGGGAATGGTCTTTGCGGAAGGCGGAAAGGGGTGGGGAGGGAAACATATCCCGGGACACCCGCACCAATCAACCATACCGCCCTGTGGTGGTGGGGTCTTTTTGGAGGTGGCGGAAATGTCGGTGGATGATTTGGTTTAAGCGAAGGTTGGTAGGGTGGAAGGTGAGCACCAGGAGCGCTCTGTCCTTGTTACGGTTGGAGGGGTGACGTCTGAGGGCGGAGGTGCGGGATGTGGACGAGATGCGTTGGAGGGCATCTTTAACCACGTGGGAAGGGAAATTGCGGTCTCTGAAGGAGGCCATCTGGTGTGTTCTGTGGTCGAACTGGTCATCCTGGGAGCAGATACGGTGGAGGCGGAGGAATTGGGAATATGGGATGGCATTTTTGCAAGAGGTAGGGTGGGAAGAGGTGTAATCCAGATAGCTGTGGGAGTCGGTGGGTTTGTAAAAAATGTCAGTGTCAAGTCGGTCGTCATTAATGAGATGTAGAGGTCCAGGAAGGGAAGGGAGTTGTCAGAGATGGTCCAGGTAAATTTAAGGTCAGGGTGGAATGTGTTGGTGAAGTTGATGAATTGCTCAACCTCCTCGCAGGAGCATGAGGTGGCGCCACTGCAGTCACCAATGTAGCGGAGGAAGAGGTGGGGTGTGGTGCGTTTTGTTGATGCCGACTCAGTGGACAAAGCGTGGAATCAGTTGCTACCTATGAAGTGAACAAAGGTGAACATGCAAAGCAAATAGCAAGTTTCATCTGCCCAGTAACTTCTCAATCTTTCAAGTCGGAAATTGATACCATATAGTTTTTCACTCGTGCATGAAAGAGGAGTGAACTGTACATAAATGAAGAAAGATTTTTGGATACTGACATGCAAATACGTTTGCAAATAAGGTAGTCACCATTTACCGTAGAGATTCTGATCTAGATATTGAAACCTTTAGAGGAAAATAGCTTTAGACTTTAACTTTCCTCAATCTCAATAATCTAATTTTTTCATTCTGGTTGTATTCTCCCAAATTTCTCACCATTTCCCTCGCCACTCAAGTACTAGGAGAATTTCACAAATAAAATTTAGAATCTGAAACACAACTATATTTATAGAGCATATAAGTGGCAAACCTTTTAAAATTTATTGTCTAAAATACACGTTGGAAGCATCAACTGGAAGCGCTTATTAGTTTCTAGATTGCAATAGTGTAATAGAATGAATCTTATGTTTAATTTACAGCTTGGGCCTTCAAAAGAAAAAAGGGCATTTCCAACATCAGGTCAAAACTGCACATTAAAGAATGTGCAATGAAAGGGGAAGTTAGACATGGGGACAAACAATTAATTTTCAACCATTCATTTATGGGATGTTTACTGTATTATTTGAAAAACACAATCTTCAATTTTTACTTTCCAAATCAAATCTGTAGTTATACTTTATTTACAATTAAGATAATAACATAGGAACAGAAATATGCAATAAACTGTGACATATGCATGTGAACTGTTACAAAACAAGAAAAAAAGTTTAAATCTTACTAATTTTTTTCATTATAATGTGACAGTCTCAAAATGTTATGAATGACAACTGACTCGTGTGATGTAAGCACACTAAAGCAAGAAACTAAAATAACCATCACACAACCTCATTATTATGTTGGGCAATTATTTTATGCAATGACAGGTTTCTCACAGATCATTTGCTGTTGAATTCGACTGATCAATGAAACTACACCATGTCTAATCATTGTAAGCATGTCACTGCTCTTCGAAGAAAGGTCACCCTGTTATTTAAGCCAGAAAATAAAATGAATGTTGCTTACTTCTCCAGTCTATAGGCTCAAATACAAAATTTATCAAGGAATGGCTGTGTAAGATTATATTACCAGAATATCTAGTGTTTCATCAGCCATGGTTATTAACAACAGTTCATACTAAAACTACAAATGATAAACATTGAATAAGATACTTACCAATGAAAAAAGATACCCATGTTTTTATTGGGAGGGAAAAAACGGTTATCGATGAAGTAAAGCTGGTTGTAATATTCCATAAGAAGTTCAATCCCAGCATCATTCCTGGTTGGAGTGCGTATTGCCTGAGACGAAGAAAATTATACCATAAAGTTTTAAGTCTGGAGAATACTGTCAACATTTCTCAAACTTAGCAAACAATCGAGTGCCTGGTGCCACTCCCATGACTGGTAAAATTGTGGCATAGGGTGTGAAGGTTCATTCGTACTTGCAAATCCCCATAAAGTATATTATCAGTGACTTGCTCTTTCATGGAATTTCATGGAATACAGCTTACTACTTGCAGTCACTACTGAAAAATACTGACATAGTCCAGAAGCACATCATCTGCCTAAACTGAATCACAGTTATTGCTTGGAGAGAGAAAACAAACAAATAAACTTCAAAAACATAGGGCATAATAGTGTTAACATGTTTACTTCCTTTCTGATAATACAAGCATTTGTTATGACATTCTAATGATGCCGTTTGAGAGTCATATTAATGTTCTTTATTAATGCGTATATTTAAAATAGGCATTTCAAATGAAAACTAAGGTGACAGCATTATAATTTATCGCATGGGCACAACTGATGTCATACGCGTGCTTCTCATAATGAAACAAACTTAATGCAGGGGTGAGGAGTCGAGAGTGAGTGAAAACAAGTTTAAAAAAAAACGGGGATCCCTCCCAGCAGAACGTCAGCTGCCCATGTCATTCTGCTAAATTGCATATGGAGAGTGAGGCAAGAAGGGTGCAGTGGGTCTAAAGGACACAGGGGGCCTGGTAACCAAGTGTAATAATTTTATTTTCAAAAATAGGTCTCAATTGGTCTACCCCTGGCAGACTGTCTGGTCCCACTCCCACTACTGGTAAAATTGTAGGGAGAGAGAGGGCAGGTAGGAAGGCACAGACAGGACACCAGTTATATTTTAGTGATCCATTAGAATATGTCCCTGATTACTGTTTATTAAACCAGGCCAACTACTGATCTTAAGGCAACTAGAATTCTCTCCTTCAGCAGGTCAACTTCTAGCACAGACTGCAGCGGTTCAAGAAGCCAGCTCATCACCACTCAAGGGCAACTGGGGATGGGTATAAATGCTAGCCAGCCAGCCTGCACCCCCTTTGCAATAAGTGAACTTAAATAAACTGACCTGAATAGTAACATATCTTTACATCCTCACTTGCCTTCCTGTATAGGAGTAAGTGGAATCTGCTCATTCTTCAATATGGGTCACATGGGAAGTTACATCCTCCAAATAAGGTTTCCTCTGTCAGAAAGCTGGTCCCTTTTTTCTAAAAGCTATTCATTTTCTCAAGGATACTGCGTCATTGGTTGTTTTCAGAGGTGTAATAAAAGGCTCCCAGCTAAGATTACACTGGTTTGGTACAGAGATTAAAGGGTATTGAGAGGTCTTTTTCCTAAATGTAAACAGATGAGATTTCAGGCCAAATTGGTCATGTTTTAGAAGTGACCTGTATAATGAAAGGAGAGTGGTCAGCTCTCTAGTTGAGCAGTTCAGTCCTGAACTAGTTAGAAGCTCAGCAGTGGACTGTGTGATCAGGGTCTCTCTCTTTTTGCCCTTCTAACTTCAACCTGTTGTAAGCATTTGTTCCATTTTTGTTTACTTTTTTTTAAAGGAAGAGAAAGTGAGGACTGCAGATGCTGGAGATCAGAGCTGAAAAATGTGTTGCTGGAAAAGCGCAGCAGGAATCCTGAAGAAGGGCTTATGCCCGAAACGTCGATTCTCCTGCTCCTTGGATGCTGCCTGACCTGCTGCGCTTTTCCAGCAACACATTTTTCAGCTTTTTTTTAAGGGGGTTTGCTTGTTAAGACTGTTGCGTCTATTCAGAGTAGCCTAATTAAGTCTGGTTTAGTTAGTCTGAGTTCTGTAGGGGTTCTTTATTCTGTTCTTTGTGTTTCATTGTGTAATTCTGTGAATACATTTCTGTCTGTTTTAAAACCTAGTAGTCAACCTAGCTAGCTTACTCTCGGTAATTTTCACTGTACACTTAGCGAAATAAATTGCAAGGTTATGGTCAGGGTTGCCTGCTCAAGAATGTTTTGCGTGGTCTGGTCTAGTCTATAACATCTCCGATTGCAGACGTGAACTTGTGAAGAGCATAGCACTCATGGAAAATTCTTGCTGTAGCATATTCTACTGCTCCACCATGTTGATCCTGGCAACAGGGCCTCATTCTTAGTATGCAAATGATATGTTTGATTATGGTGTAGATCAATATATTTCATGGATAATAATATTCCACAGATTTCTCATCTGCATCATCCATATGTTTTGAGTGGATATCTCTTGTCGGAGGGTCCAAACCAGAAGATCCGCCAGGAGTGAAACAGCTGTGACATTGGGTGGCACAAATCTGCAAGATGTGCTTTCATTGGTCTCCCTACTAGTTGATTGTTGATCAAATGGAACCCCTTCCTGCCAAGGAACCCTATTGGCTAGTCCAAGGTAGTCTTGACGACCACATACATCCAAATGGTCATGAATTGCATGTGAAGAAATTCTTCAATGACTATAAAGCTAATGGTCCTCTTTATCTGGCTATCAGCTTAGTTCTGTAATGTGAAAACTCTGACACTCTTTAACAATGTATCAGTGACCTCCTTAATATGATGGCAAGCTCCCCCACGATAACCTATATTTAGAATTGCAGTGAGACTTGCAGCATTACTGTAATTGGGGGTTCCCCAAGTTGCAGGCTGTAAGCTGTTCTTCAGCATCATGTACTGAATGGTGGTGGATGCATAAGACAGCTGCAGTCTTCACTAGCATCAATGCTGTGATTTCCAGAAGAAATTAGAGCTTATCCGAAATACTCAGGGAATTGATTGGCCCTATCTTGGGATATTATCATGCTATTGGTACACTACGTGTCCTTCTGCAGCTTGTCTGTGTAGAAGCTGGTCCTCTTGCTTCTGGAGTTGCACTTCTCCGTATTTCCTTCTATGCATTTGTGCCAGAAGATCAGAGTGAATGAGGTACATTCTATTTTTGTGCGAAATGTTCTTGGAAGAAATTTCCTCGGAGTGCCACATCTTCTCAATCCATTTATATCTTGTGACCCCAAGCCTATGCTTGACCTTGCTGAGAATGCAATGTTCACAATCAGGTGTCCTTCAGTTTAGAGGAGTCCCACAAGCTACTTCTGCTAAGCTGTACAAATACTTCCAGAATCACAGATACAGTAGTGGTCTCCTCTCCTTTCTTCTGAAGTTCAAACCCAGAATGACAGCAGTTCTGAAATAGCTGACTTCCACTTTGGATTGCAAGGTTTTGTCTGAGTACTACCAACTTTAAACCAACAAAATATGGCCTGTGATTCCTGTTCAACAATCACTTACTTTGAAAGGCAGCATTAAATCACAATCAAATTCCTGGAAAAAAACCTTAATTGCTTGGTCAATTGCTTGCTACATCCTAGCAGCAATGCTGTCTCACTGGTTTTCTAGTCCAAGTATAATACTAACAAAATATCATGACATTCTGAGTCTGCTCCAGTGCATTCGCCTGTGATTCTATTGCCATGCCCTAACCAGGCAGCCTTGTTTCCCACTCAAGTAACTGCTATAAAATTCAGTCACTTTCCTTAGGCCATTTACCCAAAGTAAACTTTAATTTTGGAACAGTTGAGTTTTTTCCTTATGCTGGAATAGATTACCATCAGCAAAATATCAAAGAACTAACCTGCCGGAGATCCACAAGTTCCTTCAGTTCTTTTTCGTACTTGCATGCTGCTTCATTATAGTGTTCTTCAATAATTTCCTATTAAAAGTAGGAAGCAGAGTTTGAACAATCAGAAGCTTATTTGACAAGTATTTCTTTAAAAATCTGTAAATGACGGACAGTAACCATTTTCTCAAAAAATTTATTAAATCGCATGGAAGTTGGGAAAGCTGGCATATTGAACATAATTAGCTTGATGGTAGGAAGCAGCGGGTAATAGTGAAAGGATGCTTGTCATACTGGAGGCCTATGACTGGAGTGCCCAGGGTCAGTGCTGGGCCCATTACTGTTTGTTATCTACATCAACGATTTGGATAGAATGTGTAAGGCATGATTAGTAAGTTTGCAGATGACACTAAAATAGGCGGTCTCGTGCACAATGAGGAAGGTTATTAGAAAGTGCAACAGGACCTTGGTCAGTTGGGGAAGTGAGCCAAAACAGCAATGGAGTTTAATATAGATAAGTGTGAGATCATGCATTTTGGAAATTCAAATCATGAATAGTTGGGCCTTAAGGAATGTTAAGGAACTGAAAGTGTTTGGAGTTGGGTGCACAGTACTCTGAAAGTGGAGTCACAGGTAGACAGGGCAGTGAAGAGGGCCTTTTGCACACTAGCCTTTATTAGTCCGGGCACTGAATACAGAAGTTGGGAAGTTATGTTGCAGTTGTACAGGACATTGGTGAGATTGAGTACTAGAACATAGAACATAGAACATAGAACAATACAGCACAGAACAGGCCCTTCGGCCCACGATGTTGTGCCGAACTTCTATCCTAGATTAAGCATCCATCCATGTACCTATCCAAATGCCGCTTAAAGGTCGCCAATGATTCTGACTCTACCACTCCCACGGGCAGGGCATTCTATGCCCCCACCACCCTCTGGGTAAAGAACCCACCCCTGACATCTCCCCTATACCTTCCACCCTTCACCTTAGATTTATGTCCCCTTGTAACACTCTGTTGTACCCGGGGAAAAAGTTTCTGACTGTCTACTCTATCTATTCCTCTGATCATCTTATAAACCTCTATCAAGTCACCCCTCATCCTTCGCCGTTCCAACGAGAAAAGGCCGAGAACTCTCAACCTATCCTCGTACGACCTATTCTCCATTCCAGGCAACATCCTGGTAAATCTTCTCTGCACCCTCTCCAAAGCTTCCACATCTTTCTTAAAGTGAGGCGACCAGAACTGCACACAGTACTCCAACTGGCCTAACCAAAGTCCTGTACAGCTGCAACAACACTTCACGACTCTTGAATTCAATCCCTCTGCTAATGAACGATAATACACCATAGGCCTTCTTACAAACTCTATCCACCTGAGTGGCAACTTTCAAAGATCTATGTACATAGACCCCAAGATCCCTCTGTTCCTCCACCTGACTAAGAACCCTACCATTAACCCTGTATTCCGCATTCTTATTTGTTCTTCCAAAATGGACAACCTCACACTTGGCAGGGTTGAACTCCATCTGCCACTCCTCAGCCCAGCTCTGCATCATATCTAAGTCCCTTTGCAAACGACAAATGCCCTCCTCACTGTCCACAACTCCACCAATCTTCGTATCATCTGCAAATTTACTGACCCACCCTTTGACTCCCTCATCTAAGTCATTAATAAAAATTACAAACAGCAGAGGACCCAGAACTGATCCCTGCGGAACTCCACTTGTAACTGGACTCCAGGCTGAATATTTACCATCTACCACCACTCTCTGACTTCGACCGGTTAGCCAGTTTTCTATCCAATTGGCCAAATTTCCCTCTATCCCATGCCTCCTGACTTTCCGCATAAGCCTACCATGGGGAACCTTATCAAATGCCTTACTAAAATCCATGTACACTACATCCACTGCTCTACCCTCATCCACATGCTTGGTCACCTCCTCGAAGAATTCAATAAGACTTGTAAGGCAAGACCTACCCTTCACAAATCTGTGCTGGCTGTCCCTAATCAAGCAGTGTCTTTCCAGATACTCATAAATCCTATCCCTCAGTACCCTTTCCATTACTTTGCCTACCACAGAAGTAAGACTAACTAGCCTGTAATTCCCGGGGTTATCCCTATTCCCTTTTTTGAATAGGGGCACAACATTCGCTACTCTCCAGTCCCCTGGTACCACCCCCGTTGACAGTGAAGACAAGAAGATCATTGCCAACGGTACTGCAATTTCCTCTCTTGCTTCCCACATAATCCTAGGATATATCCCGTCAGGCCCGGGGGACTTGTCTATCCTCAAGTGTGTTCCATTTTGGTCACCTTGCTATAAGAAGGATGTTATGAAGCTGGAAAGAGTTTAGAAGAAATTTACAAGAGTGTTGCCAGGACTCAATGGTCTGAGCTTAAGGGAGAGGTTGTACAAGCTAGGACATTTTGAGAGGCATGGATCGGGTAAAAGTACTCAGTCTTTTTCCCAGGGTTGGGGAATTGAGGACTAGACGGCATCAGTTTAAGGCTGGAAGGGTAAGAGTAAAAGGTAACTGGAGGAGCAACGTTTTTTTTACACAAAGGGTGGTACACATATGGAAGCAGACGTGGTTGAGGCAGGTTCATTGACAACATTTCAAAGGTCATTTGGTCAAATACATGGTTGGGAAAGATTTAGAAGGGTATAGGCCAACTGCAGGGAAATGAGGTTAATGTGGATAAACATTATGGTCAGCATGGACCAGTCTGAGCCAAAGGGCCTATCTTCATGCTGTGAGTCTATAAATTTGTTGATCCAAGTGGTGGGTAACACAACTGGTCAAAATGTCTCTCGATTTTTAGTCTGGGACTCCTGTTGAAAAGTAAAATGTAGAAATGTCAGGTAATATGAGCATACGTACAGAATGAGATCAACAATGGGTAGTTGGATGAGGTATTATGAAATTTGCAACTTAAACTTGCAAAATCCATGTCACCAACAACTGGATACTTGCACTAAAATTGGACTACGTTTCCAAATCTATGTAAGAATACACGTGTGCAGTCGCATTTTTCACCTGGCTTTCGGTAGTCAGTCTCTGGCTTCTTGGATTAACAAATGGTGAGAATCAGTGGGTTTCAAGGGCGTGATAGACCAGGCAGTGGTTAGGTGTAGTGGCTCCACTGACATTTTGTGTTAGACAAAAACGTTTATTAAGAACCTCCAGTTGCCTCATTTATATCGAATGTAATGACAGCTCCAGGCATCTTCCCAATTACATGCCTTATTTACGGACAGCAAATATTTAGAATGACTGGGAGGAGCCCATTGTTCAGAATGGTGACAATTTGTCTATCAAGTGGAGGCATGGCAGATGGAATTTAACTTGGACAAATGAGAGA
Source organism: Chiloscyllium punctatum (assembly GCF_047496795.1). NCBI lineage: Eukaryota > Metazoa > Chordata > Chondrichthyes > Orectolobiformes > Hemiscylliidae > Chiloscyllium > Chiloscyllium punctatum. The sequence continues at coordinate 34,057,183 of NC_092743.1, forward strand.
TATTGCATTTTAGTAAACAAACAAAGTCAGGATGTATACAATTAATGGTAGGGCCCTGGGTAGTGTTGTAGAAGACAGCTCTAGGGGGTTCAGGTACATAATTCTTTGAAATTTATGTAGTAGGTAGACAAGGCAGTTAAGAAGGTGTTTCACTTGCTTGCTTTCAACGTTCAGACCTTTTTGAGTACAAGAGTTAGGACATCATGTTGAGGTTGTACAGGAAGTCGGTGAGGCCTCTTCTGGAATACTGTACAGTGCCTGTCATCCTGTTATAGGAAGGACATTATTAAACTGGAGAGGGTTCAGAAAAGACTTGCTGGAAACAGAGGGTCTGAGTTATGAAAAACAGGCTGATAGGTTGGGACTTTTTTTCACTTAAGTGTAGGAGCTTGAGGGCGACCTTATAGAAGTTTGTAAAATCATGAGGGGCACAGATAAAGTGAAAGCAAAGGTATTTTACTTACGATAGAGTAGTTAAAAATATGCCACCTAGTTTTGAAGGTGGGAGGACAAAAATTTAAAAAGGACATGGGGTGTCTTTTTTTTTTAAGTACACAGTCATTAGCGTGTGGAATTAACTGTCAGAGGAAGTGGTGGATACAGGTTCAGTTAAAATGGTTAAAAGACATTTGGGTAAATATGCGAATAGAAAATGTTTGGAGGGATATGGGCTAAACACAGGCAGGTGGGACTAGTTTAGTTCAGGAATATGGTCATTGTAGACTGGTTGGACCGAAGGGTCTGTTTCTATGTTGTATCACTCCATAACTCTAAACAGGAGCAGAAGTAGGCAATTTAGCTCTTTCAGCCTGCTCCACCATTTAATATAACCATGGTTGATTTCATGTTGGCCTCAACTCCACTTTCCTGCCCATCCCCGTAAACCTTTAAACCCATTACGAATTTAAAATCTCAAGTTTATTCAGTGTTCCAGTGTGAATTGCATCTGGGTGTCCACAGATTCATGACCTTTTGAAAGAAGTAATTTTCCCTCATGTGCATTTAAATCTGCCACCCCTTAGCCCAAACTTCAGACGTCTAGTGATAGATTGCCCCACAAGGGGAAAACATCCTGTCAAGTAGCAGCCTGAAACAAACCACAGCCATAATCAACAAACTGTAATTTTCCCACAATATCCAGACTCATTCATCAGTATACTTGAGTATTGGGTCCCATTGGTAGGATAGACCCACCAGAATTGTCACAACTGTGCATTCGAGTCAGGATTAGTAGTCCTCAACATTCATTCCAGATTCCATGCTGTCAAGTCAGATATCAACTAGGAAATCTTCTGTAATTATCACCAATTGATCACCATCACTGGAAGAATCAACATTCTTCCTGGTTGAATAGCACTTATAAGAATATTTTTAAGGCAGGGGATGATAGATCCTTGATGACCAAAGGTCAAGTGGTCTTCTCTTGTTCCATGTTCATAAGAATGTGTGCAAGCAGCACCGGAGGGTACTAAATGCATTAATTATATTCAGGCTAGGGTGATCTTCCACATGCAACATCAGGCTTGGCTCAAGCACCTCTACTGACCGAGCTGGGAGAAAAATGTTAGTCAAAATGGTCATCCTATAATCTTAAGCCTAGCATGAAGATACTTGAAGGTCTCCTTACATTGTGCCTCAGGTTTCATTTCTTCGAGTTGGTTGAAAAACTTTGTTTATGCAAATGAACTACACTTTATCCAAGTCTTGGGCATACTTCCAAAAGCGATTTCAAAAATTGAATAATAATCGCATGAATGCATGTCATAATACATAATCACATCCAGCATAATTTCCTCATTTTGTACTTACACCTCAATTTATAAAACCAAAGATTCTGTATGTCTTTTTTTTAAAAAATAACCTCTTCAACTTGTGTTAGTACCCTCAAAGACTTACATATGTAGATTGTAGTGTGAAACATAAGCACCATACATAAATGTTAGACAAGATTGTCTGTTTCTCTATTGTAAATTCTGTATAAAATCAGAAGGCATGTAACTCTACAGTACAACTGCCTAAAGCTCAAGAACAATCCAGGGTTATGACCAAGAAATTGGGCTTTCCCCATTTAACCACCTTCTAGGTTGCAGATGTGTGACAAGTGGGACTTGTGCAAGAACCCCGGCGAGTTTGTAAAAGCAGAGGATAAAATTATACTTCAATGACATCTATGTATAAAGGACACACATAGTATGATCAATGCTACTTCTGATCACCTTTTAATTTGCTTTTTGTCACAATTGTCTAAACTCACCTTGTAAAGATTTAATCTCTGAAGACAAAAAAAAAGTCAGCTTTCCTAAATTCTCTCGCATTAAACCGTAAAGAGTCAACTCTGGCAGAACAAGTATCTTTCTACCTGTTATTAAATACACAACATTAGGATATATGAAATTCACCCAAGGTGAAGTTCTTCTGTGCCAACAAGGGTCTTTCAATCTCCACTGCATTGACCAGTAGTATGATTTTTTTTCCCATATCCCTCTAAGGAGGCATTGAAAAGGATGTGAAGGCAATTGGATGCCAATTAATGGACTGCTGTGAACTCATGTATGCAAGCTCCCGAAGTAACATTGCATCAAACTAATTTTGCTTGGGGACCTTACAGAATTCTGACACATTCCTTTACTTATGAGGCAAGAGTTCAAGCTGAAGTTAATTTCTTTCATCTACAAGAATGATAATGAACCTAATTTATACCTGATCAATATGCATTCAAGCAAACAAACAATTGTAAAAGCAAATAGAAAATTACACCCACCATTTGTAGTTTAAAGAAAATGGCACAAGTTGGACTTTCTCAACTGGGTGCAAGAAATTTTTGTTGTGGGATGCGCACTTCTGCTGCAGGAATCAGTACTCAGTGCATAATGAGTATCATGCAAAGAACACACAGTTCAAAGGGATTACTATGCTTAACTATTCCAAAATATTACATTAAATTTTGCCCAGGACTAAGGGTGGGACTATCTCACTCAGAATAGTTTAGGAGTTACTGAAGTTCCCCCAAGTCAAAGTAAATTGAAAAGGAGAGACAGAGGCATTCTCCATGCAGAGGGGAACTGTTAGGTTGTGATGCTGAAAAAGTGATTTAAGGCCAATACTTCTGTATAGTCTGAACTTGGGAAGAAGTTCTATTAGTCAATAGTTGAGGCTTAGTGAGAAGTAAACAACAGTTAAATAGCAGTCAGACACCAGGAACAGGTTTTAGCAATTAGTAAGCAGCAAAATGTTAGGGAAAGGTTTGAAAAAAAAAGTACGGACAGTTAATAATTTAGAAAAAGTTGAGACCAGGGCTGAAAACCCTCAAGTAAAAATTGCTCGGTGTAAATGAGCCAATTAGAGCTCAGGAAATGAATCCGTGCAATACTAGCTTGATGTTTGTGCGAAAGCTGGCATTATGCTTATTTCTATGTGCTCAAACACTGCTTAATCTAGGGCAGCCTAATCAGAGAAAAGGAAAATGAGCACCAGAACATAGGCAGTTGTTAGAGACAGCCCACGATGAGTGGCTTTTGAGGAAATTTGAAGGCCAGGTCATCAAAAGTGAACAATTGAAACCCCTTATGAAGTTTAATGAAATTCGGTGATCCATTGGGGTGAGGTCCAGGAGGAAACTGCTGAAAACTTTGTGGGATTTGCCTTGATCACATTTGCTATTTGATGTGATCCAGGAAGTGTTGGGCCACTGCTTGTATGTTACTCATATTTATCGCATGTTCACTTTAGGATGTCAACCTTTTTGGTCAATAATCTCTGCAGGTTCATTTGAATAAATGTTGTTTGTAATAAACTAATCATGCTTTATTCACTAAAGAAACCTAGCTGAATTATTTCTAGTACTAGACCAGATCCATTCCAAAACCTATATATATATATATATATAATTGGCCATGTTGCCGCTCTGGTTAAATGTAAAATTTATTATAACCAGAGTAGGCATGGGACTAGAAAGGAGTTTGTGAACCCCTCTAACATTATATGCAATGAGGTGAAGGATAAAGTTTTTTTTTTAGTAATACAGCAATTACAGTGCTTACTTTACACCTCAGTGGTATAGCATTCCCCCACAACCGATACTTGCATTTATCTGCAATTTGAATAAAGAATTTCACTGAATTTTCAGTTTAGGAAGTTGTATCAAATCAGGAACTTCCTGCTATCTGAGCACAATAGAAGTGATTAAATTAGGGATAAGGAAATTGATAAACCACTGCAGCAAGGCTTTAGTGAGATTAAAAAATAAGTTAAATATTTGTACATTTATGTTTCTTTTGAAGGCTCTGTTATTTTATTATAATAAAAGTACCAACCTTCAGAGGCATCGATAGTTCAACTTCTTTTGTCTCCTTCAGGCCCAGAGGAATCATGGGAACGCTAACAGACTCACTGTAATACAAACAAATTCTCAAATGTTATGATAATCTCTATTTTCAATTATTACTAGTACTATTCTTTAACTATTGTCCTTTTGAATGCCTGATAGCTAAGTTAATTTAAAACAGAGAGTCATCCTTCAATAACACTTAGTCAAATGATAAGTCTGCCTGGCAGTGGTTGCTTATATGTTTGGTTTCTCAAGTGTAAAGAACTGGGAAATTCTCTGGTAATATAGATAATAAAAGACATTGGTGAACCAGTTTGGTTTTTCCAAACAATGGATTCATGGTCATCATTAGATGCTTAATTCCAGGTTTTTAATTACTGATTTCAATGTCCACCTTTTGCCACAGTGGGATTTGAACCCAGATTCCCAGAACATTACCCAGGTCTCTGGATTAACAGTCCAGTGATAACACCACTAGGCCATTGCCTCCCCATGGTAACAAATCTAAATTGAGATATTACCTTATATGCCACCTTGGTGGTATATAAAAATATAGCCTTCAAGGATATAGAGGCTATTGCTGTAAGCATAATCTGGTTAATCACAGAAAAACATGCAGGGGGATTGGTTCGCGAAGTTTGACTATTCAAATTTCTCTACATTCATTAAGCAATTGGTGTTGTGAGTAGATGTTTGATGCTTGAAGGACAACCACACTAATTAGAAGTCATAAGCATAACTGCGGTGGTGTCATTGATAAAGTACGGGCCTTAGAAGGGAGGAAGGTCCTCTTTGATTTATGGGAGTGACTACTGCACACTCCTGGTGAAGGGTAAGTCCCATTTCCAAACTGAAAATACAATCAAGGAGAAAGTGTTGGAGGTCAGAGTCGAGTGCGTGGTACTGGAAAAGCAGAGCAGGTCAGGCAGCATCCGAGGAGCAGGAGAATCGATGTTTTGGGCATAAGCTCTTCATCACTCCTGAAGGACTTACGCCCGAAACATAGATTCTCCTGCTCCTTGGATGCTACCTGACCTGCTGTGCTTTCCCAACACCACACTCTCGACTGAAAATACACGCTGGGCTATGTGACACAAAGTTGCGCTAAATGGGACAAAGTGTCCAACAAGTTCCCAACCTGCCATAGGTTAACGTCAGTGGCAAAGGGCAATATTTGCCCAGCTAAAGGCCTCAATTGTCAGTCGGTTGGCAAGGTTCTTCCCACCAGCAGAGCAGAGACAAAGATGTCAAGGTCCCACATGCCACACTCTGTTCAATTAAATGTCACACCTCCTCCATCACCACAGGGAAAGACTCAAGGTTATGTCCTAAGATTATATTATTCTGTGTAAAGCAGCCTAGTGCTCAGTAGTACACAAGACAATAACCGGATCATAGAAAAGAAAGGCTGAAATAGTACTCCAGGTCAGTCCCCTCACAATCTTTTAACTTTGAATCTCCTTTACTATATTCTCCTGAAAAATTATAGTGTTTGGCTCTCCTTATTCAGGCCGCTTATCAAGATGAGGTCATTCGTGAACAGAATAATATGGCCAGCATTCAGTAAATTACATCATTTGAGGAAGTAATTCACTGACTGGCTGCATATAACATAAAATTGGTAATGAAACAGAGACTTATCTTCAACATCAAACTTATAAAGAAAGGAGTTATTACTTATCTAACTACAAATAAACACAGTCTGTGCTCAGTAATTCAACTTGACAGATTTAGATCAGATTTTCCCCCACAGTTTGTCACTTGCAATAATAAACTATTTGTGTAAAGATCTTGACAGTGTCAATCACAAACTGAACATTGAACTTTCACATCAAATTAAAAGAGGAAAAAGAAATGCCTTTTGCACTCTTGGATCTCTCAAAATAGCTTAGTTTATCCAACTAAGCAGCTCAAGATCCCTTGAACCTCCCATCAAGATTTCACTTCTATTTGAGAGTTCGTTCAGATCACTTCTCCATAAGAGTACTTGACTACTACACAGATTAGTTGCTCAATGTTACACCATGTTCCTGACATGGAACAAACATTTGAAATTACACTACAAACACTTGCATTTATCTAATGTTTTAACAAGTCAACACCAAATTCATTTGTGTTCTCATAACTTTGTAGTGAAGAAAGATTTTAGAAATGCCTGCACCTCTAATGATGACACACTGTAGGACACTTCTGAGGCAGTCTCTTGAGGTTGAGGACAACATGCTTCCATTCTGGTTTGATGGGTTCAGAGATGACAAAATAGGCCCCAAGCATGGCTCAGTAACATATGGAAGAGGTTAATGCTTGAAGGAGTGGGTTGAATGCTGGTTTGGGGGTTTGTGCACTCCTGAAATGTTGATTTCATCTCTGTATGCTCTCAACAATGTTTCTTGATGTGATCGATACTTCCCCAAAAAAAAAGTGTCTTCCCCATTTTGGTTGGTCACAAACTAGAATCTCTCACAAGTACAGAGGTATGTGAGAGCTCTTCAAGGGTACTTTAAGATCACCACAAAACCATTTCCATATTCCACTCTCCACCCCCAAGAACCTCCTGCCACAACCAAGCTCAAAGCAGAGGAGTTGTTTTCGAAATCTCATGTCAGACATATGACATACATTGTCAGATGGAACTGATAGATTATGAACTCAATGCTGGGCAAGTTGGCTAAGTCAAGTTTGCTGGGACCACATTTACTGTCATTAATTTCGGAGGGCTTTACGAACACACTGCTCGTGGTATTTTTCTGGTACTTTGAAGGTGTTTGGTGTAGGTTGTCCAAAACCCAGAAGCACACAGGAGCACAGGGATCATTTTTACCTGGTAAACCATCACCTTTGTCTCGGGTTTGAGATCATTGCTCTTCAATGTTCTTTTCAACAGTTCACATTTGAGGCAATGAAGAATTTCATCATTTATGTCTGTCTTTGTTGACAAGAGGCTTCCAAGACATACAAAATGGTCAAAATTTTCTAGGTTTTTTTTGCTATTGCTCTTAATACATCAGATGGGTGGGGTGGAAGAAAATATTTTACTGAGGGAACTAGTGGCAGGAGGACTTTAGTTTTCAGGGTGTTATTTGAAAAGTCTGTCCTTTCTAAATGCAAGAAATAATCAAAAATGACTTGGAGCTCAGTTTCTAAATGGATACACACAAGCATCATCTATATCCTGAAGCTCTGAGAGCTAATTGTGATTTTGGATTGAAGGCAATATAGATTAAACTGTTACCCATCAATGCTGGAGATCAGCCTATAGATCGGTGCCTGTAGATAGAGAGTTTTAGTATTGCAGTGAGGAAAATAAATGAGCTGATTAATAATACGTTAAAATAAAATCAAGAACTACAGATGTTGTAAATCTGAAGTAAAAACAGCAATTGGAGAAATTCTGCAGTATGGCAGCATCTGTGGAGAGAAAGCAGAGTTACTGTTTCAAGACCAATAATCCTTCTTCAGAAATAGTAGGCTGGTGAGTTTCTCCAGCAATTTGTTGTTGTTGTTGTTGTAATAAATTACGGTGCTTTATTTGACATCAATTTTCAGTAAGATAAGAGCTTGTGGTCGTTCTGTCGGTGAGGATCACAGATTGTATGTCATCAGGGAGTAGGCAGAAGAAGGTGACACATTTCTGATAGCAGCCCACTTTGAGCAGATACTCTATACAACTTCACAGTTGACAGAGTCAAAGATTTTTATGAGGTTGAAAAAGGCCATGCACAATTGTGTTGTTCCTATTTTTTGAAGTTTTCTTAAATTAGTTTTGCAGTGAAGATCATGTTTGTCTTACTTCTCAATGGGTGAAACCCACATTGTGGAAGGAGATCCTCAGCCACTGGGAGGAGAAGGTCGAGAGGAAACTTGCAATGATCTTCCTTGTAGCAGACATCAGGGAGACTGCTCTATAGCTACCACAATCGGAATGCTTTCCTTCCTGAATATAGTCGTGATCACAATGTCACTGGATATCCCCCAATGACATCCTTTTTCTCAGAGAATGGACGAGAACATGCAGCTGTTCCAAGCGTCCACTTCCACGGTGCAGCTGAAGGAATTCCAGCAGCTTCACAGCTTTCTTAAACTATGAAATGGCTTTTGCAACTTTGCACTGTGTCAGGGTGCCTAGCAGAAAAAGAGTCGAGGAATGGCATAAAACTGAAGAGTCTTGGTTGAGGAGCTCTTCAAAATATTGTCTCTGGCAAGGACTGACTGTGGTCCTGGCTCACAATGGGGGAGGTGGGGGGTGGGGAATTCTTAACTATTTAGGCCACAGATTGTGTCAACAGTGCTGAGGAAATGGCATGTTGTTGGTATCTGAGAGGTAATGACCCATACATGTTCTTTCTACCCACCAACGTTTGTCTGTCATGAGTTTCACCTTGTAACTCATGACAGTACCTTCAGCCACTTGTAAAACTACTGCTTTTCTGTTGAGCAGTGGCAAGGTTTCCAGTCAACAAAAGTTGACATTTAGGTTCAATTAGTTATTTCCTTCAAGCCAGTCACTATTTTATACAAATGTATGAATTCAAAGCAGTAGTAAGCTGCTTGTTCCCTTAAACCACCCCTACCATTAAGATTATGGCTGATCAGATTGCTCCATATTTCCATCTGCCCTTACAGACTCTTGATGAGGAAGAGTCATCATCTACTTGTGCCTTAAAATAACTGAAAGATGCTGCTTTTGAAGAGAAATCCAAAGCAGCATGATTCTCTGAAAGAAAAAAAGTCTTATTGGTCTTGAATGATTGCCTACTTTTCCATGGTGATGCTTTTTACAGATTTGCCCAAGAAGAAACACCCTTTCTACATCCATTCTGTTGAGACCTCTTAGGACTTTGTGTTTCAAATCAAGTCACCTTTCATACTACTTAATTCCAGCAGATGCAGGGCTAGCTTGTCTAATCTTTTTTCATAAGACAATCTGACCATTCCAACTGTTAGTTTCTGAACAGCTTTTGATGTGGAGAACAAGGAACTCTTTGTAAATTTTTTTGTGGTGGACTTTAAGGTCAATCAGGCATTATGAGTACACTGTGGTACATTGCCTAGGGGTTGAGAGGTTGGCAGTGAGACACTGTTAAGGGTCACCTTGATGGGGCCATTTGAGGCATTTGAAATTAAATTTATTGTGGTATTTTTCTGTTGCCACAGTTTTGAGGGCCAGGCTAGCAGTCATTGGTGTTGTGAAAACTTCTGTAATAACTTTTTCGTTGAATTTTTAGTTGAGCTGATGAAAGGGTTTGTACTATATGGCTCACATTAAGGTGGTCTTGTTCTTGACTCATTGTTACACCCTATTCTAACAAGGTCACATTCTAAAAAAAATTCGTCAGAAGGATGATTCTGTTGGAGTTTGCATTTCGTGCTCCTTCCTTACCTATTGTACTCTTTCAAAGATTAGAGTCCTTCCTGACTCTGGTGTTGAAATTTCCAAGAAGGGTGTATTTACCATTTGTGGGACTTGATATTGGTATTACTCAAGGTCAGTATGGGCACTTTCCTTGGTCTTGTCTGTCACCTTAAATGTACGAGGGCAAGAGATGACTTTGCCACATGGAGTCCTCGTCAGGGTGAACTTGGCAGTCATGAAACACTCCCTTAGCAAGTTTTGAGAAGATTTGTAGCTCAGGTTGAGGTTTTCGATGTAGGTTTGCTCGCTGAGCTTGAATGTTCATTTCCAGACATTTTGTCACCCTACTTGGTAACATCTTCAGTGGGCCTCAGGCGAAGCACTGCTGAACATTCCTGTAGAAATAGAATTAGACCCCATCTACTATCCCCTGAGAAAAGGAGCAGGAAGTGACTTCACCACAGGAAATGACATCACCACCCAAAGGAACCCAAACATTTGAATAGAAAGCAGGAATTTTCAGCAGTGCTTTGCCTGAGGCCCACTGAAGATGTTACCTAGTAGAGTGAAGAAATGTCTGGAAATGAAACTTCAAACTCAGCGAGCAAAGCTACATCCAAAATACTCCCTTACTCCACAAACAGAGGAATGGAGGCTCCAGACAAGTTCATAACTGATGGTGAGATCCATCATGAAGAGGCATCATTCCTCTACTGAAGGAGCCTTCCAGAACGAGATATGCACCTTTGGTTCCTTCAGTTAACCTTCTCCTGCATATTTTGACTTATTCAGGACAGCAACGTCGATGTCAAGATATCTCCAGAACAAGGGTATCATGACTATGCAATGCTGAGGTCTGTCATGGTTGGAATTGTCCACAAGGTGCTTCGAATTCCAGGTTACATACTTGATTTGGATGAATAGAGTATCAAGTCAAATGAAATGTTGTCACAGAAACAGGAGCAGGTAAATAAACCTGTTAAGCCTGCCCCACCCTTCAGTATGATCATACCTGATTGAACAATTCAATGCCTTTTCACAGGAGAAAGCGAGGACTGCAGATGCTGGAGATCAGAGCTGAAAATGTGTTGCTGGAAAATCGCAGCAAGACAGGCAGCATCCAAGGAACAGGAGAATCGACGTTTCGGGCATTCCTGAAGAAGGGCTGATGCCCGAAACATCGACTCTCCTGTCCCTTGGATGCTGCCTAACCTGCTGCGCTTTTCCAGCGACACATTTTCAGCAATGCCTTTTCACAATCCACCCCATAACCCTGTATACCACTGGTAATTAGAATACCTTGAACATATTCAAAGACTGAATTCCATAGCCCTCTATGCTACAGAATTCCAAAGGTTCACTTCCAAATAAAATAATTTCTCTTCATCCTCAGTCCTAAATGGTATTCCCCTTACTTTTAAGTCATGCCACCTGGGCCTAGACTCACCAAGTAATGGAAACAGTTTACCTGCAGTTGCCCTGTCTATTCATGGAAGTAATTTGTAAGTTTCAATGTGATCACACCTAATTTATGAAGCTCCTGTGCTTTTATTTTGTATTTTTATGTACTACTTAAAACTGTGGACTGAAATGAAAAATAACTTTTAAAACCAGGGATTTATAAAGCTGACTGCATGTTTTGAAAGCAAGGAATTTGATACCTCTGTGGTCCCTGTTTAAAAAAGCTGTGGGTTCCAGCAACATGTAGACAAACTAGAGCAGAGGGTTGTTTACAAGTGAAGCGGATTGATACCTGATCCACAAATCAATGACAAAGGTTTTCTGCCTGCCAATAACGGATAGCTGAACAGTTTGTGTTGTGAACATGAGAGAGAGAGAATTTGGTTCAGACAGAAAACAGCTGGTCCACAGCAAACAGAAACACTCAATTTTTGGACCTGAGAAAACCAGTTCAGAGTTCCTTCAACAGATGTAGTTTGTAACTTTGAATTGGGTAAATCAGGAAAATTTCATAAGTGAACCAACCACCACGTGCCTCTTCCAAACCAGTGGAAGCATTTGGTAAAAAGGAAAAGAATTCCAGATTCAGTCATCAATGTAGCAGAGGAAGAGGTGGGGACAGGTGCTGGTGTAACTACGGAAGATGGACTGTTGTACATAGCCAACGAAGAGACAGGCATTCTAATCCAGAATGTGCTATTCTTTTGGCTAGTGGGGTGTTAAGGGGAGGTTTGTATTTAGTAACTACCAATCCAACTAATCTTGTGAACAAAAACAATGGAACGGTTTTTCCAATTTTCCCTCTGTCGATGTGTTTTTTCTCTGATGCATGTATGGGTGCATATAAAATGGGAGTTTTTAAAAAGGGGTTTAGTGTGTTAGTTTGTAGAGTTTACATATTTTCGCTATTTAATCTCTTGCTAGATGTTAATTACCGATAATAAATCGTGAATCTTGTTACGTACAGAAGCCAGATCTATGCTTTCTCTCAACCTTGGTCTGAAAATTAGGTAGTTTGCTAATTCTGCACAATTCTTTTGGAAACATTATCTTCTGAGAAGATCCCAAGAATAGCGGGACTTAATTTCCACATGGTTTCCCAGTGGGTCATGACGTGTTCTTCAAAACTCTAAATAGTTTGCCCAACCTATCTTCACCGAACAGTTCTCCCATCCCAGGAACAAATCCGGTAAACCTTCTAGTAGTAATTCAGAACTAGAGAGCTGTGCCACGAGTAAGATTTGAGCAGAGTATAAAGTTAGGAGTCAGGCTTGTGATGCTTTTAAATCTATTCATCTCAATATTAGGTAAAGTAGGACTAGAATAAGGTTACATCAACAATCCTTTTTACTTTATTAGCCACTTTGTTTAATCATACTCGGCCATCAGAAAGATGTGCTTTCTAAAGACAAGGCAAAGTAATTGTGAAATTTGAACACTAATCAAAAAAAAAGCTAGTCTTTTGTTTAATTTTAGTAGATGGTTGACACCCTGAATGGACACTAACATTTAAGCTTTTTTATTTAGTGACCCTTCCTGTAATAGAAATTTCGCTGATTTTAAGCCAAGTGACACCGATGTCAATTGCAGCACCAAGATGGCTACCTCAGTAAGATTAACTAACAAACATGCTTTGAAATAAAATTTTGTGGCAGTTTGAGATGTAATTCAAGACTTTGTTGAGCATTGGAGGATACAACAAATGAAGAGGCAATATAATATCTTAGGAAAAACACAGGAATGTGTAAAGTAGTACACTTGAGAGCACTACAAAACAGCCATCTCATTGCTTCAGCATTCAGTTCGTCAGCTTATTATGAAATCTTACATCCTGGATGTAAAACAACAGCTGTTCTTTTATTACTCCCACAAATCTTAACACAAAAATAACAAGAAACTTTGAGCTTTAATTACTGAAGGAAAAGGAGGTCATCACTTCATTAATGAGCTTACATTTGACCAAAAAAATAAGCAATGCACTGGCCCTGTGAGTAAGGCTCTTTATACACAAACACAACACAATTTGCTCTGGATTACATGGTGTGTGGAACAGAAAAAGCACAATGAAAAGTTCATTGCAGGAATATATGAATTCAACAGGAAACAAAGTATCTTGCAAAAACTTTCATTACTCTTGCAAAATCCAAAAATGAATCTGCTGTCCTATTAACACAAAATAGTTGGAAAGAATTCATGCAAAAATCATTAGAACGAGAAAAGTCACGTGACTAGTCAAGGTATTAAGATTGCCAATTATTTCTTGTAGTTTTTATAAATCTGAACTAAATGGAAAAGAATAGTTTTGAAACCCAGGGATTTAAAAGGATGGTTGCATGTTTTGAAAGCAAGGAATTTGATACCTTTTGCAAATCATATTTGTGTACCAGAGCATTCTTCCAGCAGTGTGTGGAAGAACTGGAGCTGAAGGGCTGTTTACAAGCGAAGCTGATTAACAATTGGTATGGGGATCAGGGACCAATGACAAAGGTCTTCTGCCTGACGACAAGGTGAATGGCTGTCAATTAGCTGAACAGTTGGATTGTAAGCAACAGAGAAGCTAGTTCAGATTTGAAAAGAAATGATCAAACTTGCAGCAGTCAGAAAAATGAGATTAGTTACAAAACATTCTCACAACAGTATATCAATAAAACAAAGAATAAAACCATTTTCAAACAAGAAAAAAATGAATTTTAACGCACTAGACAAAATGATTGGAAAAAAGTCATTAGAGTCTTCAGAGCAACGAAATTTATTTTATTGCAAAATAATTCTTACAAAGATCAAAACAGCAGTGAAAAGTTACCACCAAGATTGTTGCTCAGTCTGGTACAACTACATCCAATTTTCTGGAGAATTTCTGCATATTCACGTTTGTTCCTTCAGCACCAAACAAACTGCAAACTAAAATGACTTCAACTTATGACAAGAATACATGTCCGCCAAATTCAAACACCATCAAGCCTTTTACTGGCAACATCTGACTCACTAACTTGTAGATTTTTCCGTTTCTGTATATCCCTGAACCCCTGTCTCTAAATAACAGCAGATTTATTTCCTAAATTGTAAAAAAAAGCATTGAACTACTGATCCGTATTCCTTTACTGCAGAGGTTTATTATCTCAATAAAATGCATATAAACAGACACCCCAAAAAAAAGCCAAAAATCAATTCAAATGAAACAACTGAATAACACTTCAATTATTTTATTGGTTAATGTTCAAGAAGCTGCCTCCCTCCCTTTTTGAATAAAGGTATTTTAACTTTAGAATTTTTTCAATCCGCTGGAACATTTCCAATAAGCAATGGATCCACTATCTCTACTGCCACTTCCTTTAAGACCCAAGGATATAAGCCATCAGGCTCTCAGACTTACCCCCCCCACCCTTTAATCCTGATAGGTTGCTCAGTACTTATTCCCCTTGTTATGGCAATTGTTTTAAGGTCCTACATTTCTATAATTTCTACATTACCTGATACTATTGAGATGATGTCAGTGTCCTCCACGAAGAAAACAATGGTAAAGAATTGATTTGATGTCTCTGCTATTTCTGTTTCCCCACTATTAACTCAGCAGTTTCATCCTCTAAGGGACCAATGTTGACGTTAGCTACTTTCTTCCATATCTCTCACATACAACTTATACAATACACGTTTATATTTTATTCCAGTTTTCTTTCATAATTAACCACTTTTTATTAATTTTTAGTAAACATTTGTCTTTAAAAATTTACTGAACATTGCAGTATGGTATGCCTTAGATTTTGCCCCATGTCACCTTTAATTTCCTTGCTTAGCCATGGAGGCTTGCTCCCCTCGCTTACAATTACTCTTCTCTTCTGGAAAATATATTAGTTGATAGGAATTGAATATCCCCTTAAATGTCTGCAACTGTTCATCAACTGTCCTATCTTTTAGTCTTTTCACCCACTAAGGCCAAATTTGTCTTCTTGCTGATGTAATCACCTTCAGCATCAGAACACTAGCATGGGACTAAAGTTTCTTGTCCACACACTGAATTTGAAATTCCAGCATGCTATGAACACCCTTCAGTTTAGGATCTTTTATTATAGATCATTAATTAATCCCATCTCATTTCAAATACTAAATCCAAAATATCCTGCTCCGTGCTTGCTCCCCAAAATATTTCTCCAATAAATAATCTTTCACGCACTCTGAATTCTCTCTCTCTCTCTCCTGACTATCCTCCCTACCACAGTATAGCTTTAAAATTACTAACAGGAAATGTTCGCTGATTTTTCAAGTACTCCTTGATAACCTATGTCAAATCTAAAGGAAATTCGATGGGAAGGTCCAGTGAGCCTCACTCATAATGGTTCCCAGAGACAGATAACAATGATAATACCTTACTTCCAGTGACAAAATTTCTTTTCTATATGCTCTAGCTCTTATATTTGAGTAACGTTCAAATACTTTTAGGCTAACTCACACCATCTGATGAATATTTTTCTGGAAATGTGACACATGAATCAAATGTGTAGTCTCTGAACTTTGGTTTATAATATTTTTCTTTAATTAACTTGAGAGGTATTTTTATCTCAACAGAATCCAATGGACTTAATCAGAGGTCCTGAGTGGCAAACTGTACCAAGAAAACTCCCTTATTCCATCTATTAAGAAATTCCTCACAATAGCATCAAACCACGGTCTTCAAAAGGTTGATGCCACTTTTCTTCGGCTCTTTGAAGTTGTAGATGATAAGTTGAAGATGCAAAAATGTTTTATTTCCAAATAGCATGAAGTTCAATTATAGTCGTAGAGTCATACAGCATGGAAACAGACCCTTTGGTCCAATTGGTCAATGCTGACCATATTGCCTAACTAAGCTAAACCCACTTGCCTGCATTTGATCCATATCCCTTCAAACCTTTCCTATTCAAATGTCTTTTAAATGTTGTAACTGTATCTACATCCACCAGTTCATTCTATACACAAATCACACTCTGCATTTAAAAAAAGTTGCCCCTCATGTCCTTTCTAAAACATTCTCCTCTCACCTTAGAAATATGCCCCATGTTTCAAACTCACCAAGATTTCATTGAATATTTGTGACATAATATTTGATTCGCGATCCGATTCTATTTCCTCTGGCAATTCAAATCTTGAACAAAAAATAATTACACAAACATTTCCACTATCATTTTTTGGCATTACTTTCCCTAAAGGACCACATCTGGAAATCTTGTTGAAACATTCATGATTGTTAAAAGAGGCTGATTCCCTCTTCGGCCTTTAGATAGAGTTGCCATGCAATCTATTAAGACTGGGCTAAACAATTCTTTGAAAATTATTATTGAAATTAAGGGTGCAGGCTTACTTGATGGGTTAGGGTTTTCCCACAATCTGACATGCATAGTATATCTGGAAGACTGTAACATCTTTATGCAATCCCTGCCAATAAAAAGTTTTCACTATTTTAGCCTGTATTTCCTTAATGTGACCTGTCATGGGCATTCTGAGTCAGGAGCTTGGAGCTGGAAAAGCACAGCAGGTCAGGCAGCAACCAAGGAGCAGTAAAATCGGCGTTTCGGGCAAAACCTCTTCATCAGGAATGAGGCTGGGAGCCTCAGCGGGTGGAAAGATAAATGGGAGGGGGAGGTGGAGCTAGGGGGAAGGTAGGTGAGAGTGTAATAGGTGGATGGAGGTGGGGTAAAGGTGATAGGTTGGAGGGGAGGGTGGAGTGGATAGTGGGAAGGAAGATGGACAGGTGGGACAGATCACGAGGACAGGACTGAGCTGGAAGGTTAGAACTGGGATTAGGTTTGGGGGGGGGGAAATTTGGAAACTGGTGAAACCCACATTGATGTCATGGGGTTGGAGGGTCCAGAGACAGAAGTTGAGGCATTTTGTGAGCTACTTGTAAAATGTTGTTATGCTACCAATGCTGCCCATTCATTATTTGCTTGTATTTTAGGTGATCTTCATTTTGTCATTACTACTTTGCAATATTTGAAAGACATTCCGATATTGGATCTGATTCAGTTTTGGACCAGGCAGTATGAAGCAGCTCTCAAGTCTGGATCCATCTGTTGCATTATCTTCTTTCTTTTTACTTAGATTTACAAAATATTGTCAGATAAATTGATTTAGGAATGATATTATTAAGTTGTTGAGGGTTCAGAGAATTACCTGGATATTGCAGGAATGGAGATTTGAATTATAAAAATAGGCTGGATAGGCTGGGAGCTTTTTCACAAGAGGATGGGAGGTTGAGGGTTGACCTTACAGAGGATTATAAAATCATGAAGGGCATAGATAAGGTGAATAGCAAAGGTCTTTTCTCTAGGGAGAGTTTGAAACAAGGGGTATATTTCTAAGGTGAGAGGAGAAAGTTTTAGAAAGGACATGTGGAGAAATTTGTTGTTTTAAAAACACAGTGTGATTTGTATTCAGAATGAACTGTGTTTCTCAGGATCCCTATCACCCTCTACCCCTTTTGCAATGCTCTAAATTGCTAACTCTCAATTTTGCACTAAAGGTTTTAAAATCTTATTAAAAATACCTGCAAACAAATAGGCCTCAGACTCTACTCGACCATAAGACACTTGGAGCAGAATGGCCATTGGCCCATTAGGTCTGCTCTGACTCCTGTCAGCAAGCCCACAAAAATAATTCTGAAGAAGAACCTCAAACCACATCTGAATGCACAAAACAAATTCTGAATTGAATATTATAAAATTGTTAAAATAGAAGAATTAGTGCAGTTTGAAACTGTTATGTTCTGAATATCTCCAATATTTGAGCCTCTGGCACACTGCCTTTACCACACTTTGAAAAACAGTTCTTCCCATTTGCTTTAAGCATAATCTAAAAATATTAAGTTATGCACCCTTGTCTTTCCTAAATTGAAATATATGGAATTGAATTCATAGTTCATTTTCCAATTTCTCCATTGTTTTCAGAAGTGCACAGGCGATTGTGCCCATAAAAGCAGCAAAAGCCCAACATCACAGAAGCATCTAAATCTTCCAAAGTTGATCCTAATTACATATTTACAATGAATCTCACCCATTTTAGTCTTCTCAACCTGTCTGCAGCCTTTGAACATTTGATCATATCATTTTCCTCCAATGCCTCAACTCCAATGGCCAAGGCATGTGTAAAAGTGTAGAACAATTAGTTTTCTTCTATCATCAAACCATAACCATAGAATTTTCTGTACTACCCTCTTTATTACCACTACAACCTCCAAGGATCTTCCCTCGACTCCATCCCATTTCTCACTTGCTTGTCTAAATATACATAATCAAGCCCAACATGTATGGCAATGTCAGAAGGCACTCTCTCAATGCTACTTATCAGACGACATGCCTAAAATCCAATATTGAAATTAAACAGTTTAACATTTAGTGGACTAAAATCATAGGCCTAGATTTGGAAAATATAGGGCGTGATGGATTCTCAGGGGAATGTTGCATGAACTGCCAGGTTTCTGGTATCGAGACTTGCTCTAATGTAATGAGAGGTACGTTGGGTTCCAAGAAATCAAATTGTGTTAGGGGATTCTCTAGTCAGGGAGACAGATGTTTCTGTGGCCAGCAGTGAAAAAAATCAGAATGGTGTGTTGCCTCCTTGGTGCCAGGATCAAGGATGTTTCAGAGGGTGCATAATGTTCTAAAGGAGAAGAGGGCCCAGCAAGAGGTCATTGTACATATTAGAACCAACGACATAGGAAGAGAAAAGGATGAGATTCTTGAGGGAGAATATAGAGAGTTAGACAGAATTTTAAAAAGGAGTTCCTTGAGAAAGCAATATCTGGATTACTCCTGGCACTATGAGCTAGTGAGAGTAGGAATTGGAGGATAGAGCAGATAAATGCATGGTGAGGAGCTGGTGTATGGGAGAAGGATTCACAATTTTGGATCATTGGAATCTCTCCTGGGGTAAATAAAAACCTGCACCTCAATTGGAAGGGGATGAACATACTGGCAAGAAGATTTGCTAGAGCTGCTTGGGAAGATTTAAATTAGATTAGATTACTTTCAGTGTGGAAACAGGCCCTTCGGCCCAACAAGTCCACACCGACCCGCCGAAGCGCAACCCACCCATACCCCGACATTTACCCCTTACCTAACACTACGGGCAATTTAGCATGGCCAATTCACCTGACCTGCACATCTTTGGACTGTGGGAGGAAACCGGAGCACCCGGAGGAAACCCACGCAGACACGGGGAGAACGTGTAAACTCCACACAGTCAGCCGGCTGAGGCGGGAATTGAACCCAGGTCTCTGGCGCTGTGAGGCATCAGTGCTAACCACTGTGACACCGTGCCATCTTAAACTTGTAAGGTGGGGGGGGGGGGGGGGTGGAGAACCCGGGGGATAGTGAGGAAAGACATCAACCTGTGACTGACTCGCTGCTGCTTTTCTCAGCTGTACCAAAACAAACAAACAGTCGGGGTAGGCAGGCATAAATCAGAGAACAAGGTAGGACTGATAAATTAAACTGCATTTATTTCAATGCAAGAGGTCTAACAGGGAAGGCAGATAAACTCAGGACATGGTTAGGAACATGGGACTGGGATATCATAGCAATTACAGAAAAGTGGCTCGGGGATGGACAGGACTGGCAGCTTAATATTCCAGGATACAAATGCTACAGGAAGACAAAGGGAGGCAAGAAAGGAGTGGGAGTGGCATTTTTGATAAGGGAAAGCATCACAGCTGTACTGTGGGAGGATATTCCCGGAAACACATCCGGGGAGGTTAATTTGGTAGAATTGAGAAATAAGAAAGCGATCATCACCTTACTGGGTTTGTACTATAGAGCCCCCTCCCCCCCAATAGTCAGCAGGAACTTGAGAAACAAATTTGTAAGGAGATTTCAGTTGTCTGTAAGAATAAATTGGGTGGTTATGGTAGGTGATTTTAACTTTCTAAACATAGACCAGGACTGCCATAGTGTTAAGGGTTTAGAGGAGAGGAATTTGTCAAGTATGTACAACAAGAAAATTTTTTTGATTCAGTATGTGGATGTATCTAGTGCAAAACCTGACCTACTCTTGGGAAATAAAGCAGGGCAGGTGACTGAGGCATCAGTGGGGGAGCACTTTGGGGCCAGTGACCATAATTCTATTAGTTTTGAAATAGTGATGGAAAAGGATTGATCAGATCTAAAAGTTGAAGTTTAAATTGGAGGAAGGCTAATTTTGATGTCATCAAGCAAGAACTCAGAAGCTGATTAGGGGCAGATATTCGCAGGTAAAAGGGACAGCTGGAAAATGGGAAGCCTTCAGAAATGAGATAACTAGAGTCCAGAGAAAGTACATTCCAGTTAGGGTGAAAGGAAAGGCTGGATAACTAGAGAAATTGAGGGTTTGGTTAAGAAAAAGAAGAAAGCATATGTCAGGTATAGACAGGATAGATCGAGTGAATCCTTAGAAGAGTATAAAGGCAGTAGGAGTATACTTAAGAGGGAAATCAGGAGGGCAAAAGGAGGACATGAGATAGCTTTGGCAAATGGAGTTAAGGAGAATCCAAAAGGATTTTTACAAATATATTAAGGACAAAAGGGTAACTCCTGGAGAGAATCAGGCCCAAAGATCAGCAAGGCGGCCTTTGTGTGGAGCTGCAAAAGATGGGGAAGATACTAAACGAGTATTTTGCATCAGTGTTTACTGTGGAAAAGGTTATGGAAGATATGGAATGTGAGGAAATAGAGATAGTGACATCTTGAAAAATGTCCATATTATGTTGGATGTCTTGAAACACATAAAAGTGGATAAACCCCCAGGTTCTGATCAGGTGTAACCTAGAACTCTTTGGAAAACTAGGGAAGTGATTGCTGGGTCTCTTGCATATTTGTATCATCAATAGTCACAGGTGAGGTGTGGGAAGATTGGAGGTTGGCTAACTTGGTGCCACTATATCAGAAAGATGGTAAGGATAAGACAAGGAACTAGAGACCGGTGAGCCTGACGTCAGTGGTGGGCAAATTATTCGAGGGAATCCTGAGGGACAGGATGTACATTTATTTGGAAAGGCAAGGACTGATTAGGGATAGTCAACATGGCTTTGTGCGTGGGAAATCATGTCTCACAAACTTGATTGAGTTTTTTGAACTAGTAACAAAGAGGATTGATGGAGAGCAGATTGGTAGACATGATCTATATGGACTTCAGTAAAATGTTCAACGATGTTCCTGATAGGAGAATGATTAGCAAGGTTAGATCTCATGGAATACAGGGAGAACTAGTCATTTGGACACAGAGCTGGCTCAAAAGGTAAAAGACAGAGGGTGGTGGTAGTGGTGGTGGTGGGATGTTTTTCAGACTGGAGGCCTGTGACCAGTGCAGTGCCACAAGGATTGGTACTGGGTTCACTACTTTTCATCATTTATATAAATGATTTGGATGTGAGGATAAGAGTATAGTTAGTAAGTTTGCAGATGACACCAAAATTGAAAGTGTAGTGGACAGTGAAGAAGGTTACTTCAGATTACAATGGGATCTTGATCAGTTGGGCAAATGGGCTGAGGAGTGGCAGATGGAGTTTAATTTAGATAAATTTGAGGTGCTGCATTTTGGGAAAGCAAATCTTAGCAGGTTCTGGGGAGTGTTGCTGAACAAAGAGACCTTGGTGTGCAGGTTCATAGCACCTTAAAAGAAGAGTTACAGGTAGATAGGATAGTGAAGGCAGCATTTTTTATGCTTTCCTTTATTAGTCAGAGTATCGAGTACAGGAGTTGGGAGGTCATGTTGCAGCTGTACAAGGTATTGTTTAGGCCACTTTTGGAATATTGCGATGTTGTGAAACTTGAAAGGATTCAGAAAAGATTTAAAGGATGTTGCCAGGGTTGGAGGATTTGAGCTACAGGGAGAGGTTGAATAAGCTGGGACTGTTTTCCCTGGAGTGTCAGAGACCTTATAGAGGTTTTTAAAATCATGAGGGTCATGGATAGGATAAATAGACAAGGCATTTTCCCTGGGGTGGATGAGTCTAGAACTACAGGGCATAGGGTGAGAGGGGAAAGATATAAAAGAAATTTAAGGGGTAACATTTTCAAACAAAGGTTGGTGCATGTGTGGAATGAGCTGCCAGCGGAAGTGGAGGAGGCTGGTACAATTGCAACATTTAAAAGACATCTGGATGGGTAAATGAATAGAAATGGTTTGGAGGGACTTAGAGCAGCAATATCCCACACACCCTTTACTTATAAAAGTTCTTCCACAATAGTTCTGAAAGCGCTGCCAGGGAAGAAGTGTTCCAATTCCTTTAATTCTTTCTCAAGTTCACAAGTAAAAGATTTGACATTTTACTCCTATGCTATTGCAAATGATAATGTTTAATCAAATGTAAGTAAATGAATCAGAAAACTGCTTCACCTTGAATTTTATTTGTCTCCATGTGCAACGACAGATATCATTCTATCAGTAAGAATCACAGGATGGAGTCTTCACTTCAATAGCCGTACCATTAGGAATGACAAGGAAGTGGAAATGCCAAAGCACTGCATTAAAGTCTAACATGCTGCATCACGGATTGTCAAACTACATATTTGCACGTACAACCCTCAAATCTAGTGAAATACTAATTTTAATCTTATTTGATCAAATAGTTTCTTTAATAGAAAAAAAGTGTGCTTAGGTACAATATCTGCTATCCTCTGTGTCAGGGACAGGGTGCACCTGCACCACACGATGAACAAATTTACCAAATGCTCCCTGCCAGACAGACCCAAACATTCCAGAAAGTGATTACATTTACCCTTAAATTCAGTACAGGTTGGAATGCATTGCAACACTTTAACATGTGTCATAAATCAAGTTTCTGCATCTTTGACAAATGCACTGCAATGACAACATAAAAGACCAAAGGAGCAGAAATTAGGCCATTCAGCCCAGCACGTCTGCTCTGCATTCGATTATGGCTGATAGGTTTTTCAACCCCATTTTCCCACTCTCTCC
Source organism: Chiloscyllium punctatum (assembly GCF_047496795.1). Classification (NCBI taxonomy): domain Eukaryota; kingdom Metazoa; phylum Chordata; class Chondrichthyes; order Orectolobiformes; family Hemiscylliidae; genus Chiloscyllium; species Chiloscyllium punctatum. Next base: position 34,080,249 of record NC_092743.1, read on the forward strand.
CTGCAACCTTTGGCAGTCAGGAACCGATCTACCGGTCTTAAATTTACTCAATGACCTGGCCTTCACATCGCCTTTTGTGGCAATGAATTCCACAGATTCAACACTCTCTGGCTAAAAAGGTTTCTCCTGGTCTCCTTTCTAAAGGGTCTTCCCTTTACTCTAAGGCTGTGTCCTTGGATCCTCGTCTCTCCTGCCACTGGAAACATCTTTCCAATGCCCGCTCTGTCCAGGCCATTCAGTAGTCTGTAAGTTTCAATAAGGTCCCCCCTCATCCTTCTAAACTCCATCAACTATAGTTCCAGAGTCCTCTCTGTTTCTCATATGTTAAGCCTTTCATTCCTGGGATCATTCTCATGAACCTCCTCTTGACACCCTGCAGGGCCAATACACCCTGGGGCCCAAAATTGCCCACAGTATTCTAAATGTGGTCTGACCAGAGTCTTATAAAACCTCAGAAGTACATCCCTGCTTTAAATTCTAGTCCTCTCATGATTAATGACAACATTGTAACAACTCAACCTGCAAGTTTACTTTAAGAGAATTGTGGATGAGGACTCCCAAATCCTTTAATATTCCAGATTTCTGAATTTTCTCCACATTTAGAAAATAATCCATGCCTTATTTCTTCATAACAAATTACATGACCTCACACTTTCCCACATTGTATTTCATCTGCCACTTCTTAGTCCACTCTCCTAAACTGTCTAAATTTTTTGGTAGCCTCCCTGCCTCCTCTACTTTTGTATCATCTACAAACTTAAAGAATGCCCTCAGTTCCTTCATCCAGATCACTAATGTAAAAAGTGTTATCCCCGATATCTAAATATGAACAGTGACTTCACAATTTCCCAAACTGCCAGCTTTGTTCAATTATAAAATTAGAAATAAAAGTGGTATATTAATTTAAAAATATAAAGTTGTAAGAAGTTGATATTTAATGTATATTCAACATCCCATTTTCTCCTTGGCAGATATTAATTTGGTGGTTTGTGAATTTACTGTTCACAATAAACAGAAGAGCACCTTATCAACACTCCAAATTCATAAGAAATAGGGATGTTTCTCAGTAATCAAGATTACTTATAATTACCTAAATATAAGTTATCATCATGTCTATGGCTATGATTTTGTCCCATTTCTAAAGGAACATCTCACATTCTCTAATAATGAAAAGTGGAGCAGGTTTTATAGGATTGAATGACTGACTGTTAATAAAACGCGTAGTGAAAATTAAATGAACAAATAGTGGTGTCTCATCCACAAAATACCATTATGCAATGTTGACATTGAGAATTCAAATGAAGATCACAAATTCATGACTATGCATATCACAACTCAATGAGGTAATGAAAAAGCTTGGTTGTATAGCCATTTAAGGAAGTAGCTCATATTCAATTCCACTCATTGCTCAAATTACAATTTTCTCAGGAACTCAAGTGTAAATATTGTTCTACAGGTGAGCACCATAAAAGGTTAAAAGGAGAGGCAAGCGTAGAACTGCTTTTATATTATTCTTATATCAAGGTTTTTAAACATGTAAGTTAGATTTCTTAAGGTTACAATCAAGATGAAAGGAAGACAGCATAGTCCCACTTGTTCCAGAGGCATTTCATAACATGTCTGACCAGGTGGATTAGTAATATCCACAACAGGGGTAAAGAATGAAATAATTTTCTCCAGCAGCAGTCACAAATTAGAATTTTATTCTCCCACCATATTCTGATGCTCCACTAATTTTCTATTATGGAAAAACAGAATCTTAAATTACATTTGTTTAGCATACAAGCTTTTTGTCCAAGTATACCTTAACAATAAAACTAAACATACATCTAAAAATCCAAATTACAAATCAAAATAAAAACACAAGTGATGAAACATACTGCACTTCAGACAGAAGGTGAATGGTGAATGTTTCTAACACAGTTGTTAAAACAAAAATAGGTTTGCTAAACTGAGTGCAAGTTCTAGTATTAATTTCAAGATGATATAAAGAGAGAGTGTAGAAAATACTTGCTTTCCATTTTGATAAACTTCCACGGAGCTGTTCAGTTCCTCTAGTTCTTCCTTCAGAAGCTGTAAGTTGGAGTTCACAAAACTCAATTCCAGAGCCACATTTTCCTTCACCTTGTTGTTAGTTGTAGCCCTGAAACATTGAAATTTAAAAATGAATTAAAAAACCATTCCACATGACAATCATTTACAAATATTTGTCATCAATAAATTAGAGAAAAAAGGAAACGTATTCATTGCAGTGAAATTTCAATGTGTCAAAAAACTGAACCTATAATTATTTTTGTCTCCAATTCAGAAATTAAACATTAAAGTTTGACCACAGGCTTGATGACAAAATCAAGCCCGAATTATTTCAGGGTGGAGTAATACTAAGTTTTCTGAGTCTTTTGGTGACACGTTAAATCAAGGACCTTATTATGTAACAGGAAACTATAAATAAATGAAAATTCTTTCATATACTACAAGTCACATTCTTGACTTCATCCATGCTGGTAAAAAGGCACATAGGGATCTCAGAATGATTTTATGCATGTAAAAGCAATCAGAAATCAGATACAAAAGTAACATTAACAAAGTCACAGCAGTGGATCATCTATATTAAGGGCATTATATAGTTGTAAGCTGTTACAGTATTGGAAGTCTGGAAAGAGTGGATAAACAAAAACAGCGTACATATATTTTTTCAGTTTTTAAACACTTGACCAAAGACTGGCAAAAGGGTTAAACCTGCTTCGTTCTCATAAGAGTATTTTCTTGCCAATTAGAAAATGTAACAGTGAGATGAATGTCTATCTGACTGCCCTTCTGTATTGTCTGTAACAAAGAGCAAACTCGAGGTGTGTGATCAAAACCAAGTACATTCAGGGAGCTGTGCAATGAGGTAAGTTGTTTTTGTTTCATATTTTGTAAAGTTTGATTTAAATGCTATTTCTTTTAACTTTAGGAAAATTCTGCAAATATTACTCATGAAATATCTGAATTGCCCACTCAACATCCTATTATTACTCAAATAAAAAGGTACTGCAAATGCTGGAGACACTGAAATTTTAAAAAAGTACAAAACACTGGAGTAGGTAAGAATCATATTGGACTCAAAACATTAAATCTGTTCTCCACAGATGCTGCCATGTTGAATTTCTCCAGCACCCTGTTGGTATTCTTCCTATTGCTTCTGGCATTCTGTATCAAACAAAAACACTCCCTCTCCACATATGAATTACGGCAAAGGAGAGAAATAAATGTGTATTTTAATTAATCATGAAAAGATGATGAGGTAAAATGGCAATTTCAGTAAGCCTTAATTAAAAATTGAGCTCCTGGAGCAGATTAATTTCTGATAATCCACAGAGTAACAAGTGGGATGAATTCATAAATCAACAGTCACAGCATTCCTTCAAACATCAACAAGTAGATGTGTGCAATTTATGGACTCTTCCACTTGAATAGTCAGTTCTGGCATGGTACATCTGGGTATTCCATAAAGCTGCCTACACCTCTTCTGGTGCACAAAGTTCAACTGTCAAGCTTTAATCAGAGTAAAATAATGCAGATGCTAGACATCTGAAATAAAAAGCAGTAATTGCTGATAAGGTCCAGCAACATATGTGAAAGCTGAAAACATTTTTGAGTCCAATAGGACTTCTCTTCAGAACTAAAGAGATGGAAAAGTGATGGATTTTATGCTGCTGAAGAAAGTGAGGAGGATCTCTAATCTCCTTTGCCCTCTCACCTTTCCCTGACCTTCCATTATATTACACTAGTTCCTTCCCATTCTTTTCTTTATTGCCAGTATTACTTCTAACACTGTTTCCTTCCCTACATTGATTTCAGTGAGTTATAGTCCTTTCAAATTTCAGGTATAACATCCTCTTCCTCATCTGTGAAAACTGACAGAGCTGAACTTTCACTGCAGGTCAGTTCTGTTTATGCTCTATCAACTGAAGAAAACGTGCCAGACCTTCATATTTTCATTCTAGGATGGAGTTCAATTTCTGGGAATCATGATAGATGACTCTCAAAAGCAGAGGAACAGGTCTGGTACGTGTGGATTCAGTTCAGTAGAAGGTCTGTCTTGGTGCACCAGTACTTTGTCCCAATATTTAAAAACACAATGCAACATTAACGACCTTCACCCCTCATACCACTCACACACTACACAATTCCAGGCCCCGTCCATGCCACCTTAAAGACTCAACCCTCATCTAATGGCTCTTCATATGAATGCCCTCTTATACCCTCCATGATAACCAACGTCTTTGTACGCACTTCCATTGTCCTTTATAGCCTCTATACCCCAATCCACGCCTTTGCGACTAAGGACAGGCCTCTGACCTATGCAGAGATAAAATAAATTTGAGTTCAAGTTTGAGTGAACTACTGACTACATTTAACTTCAATTCCATATAAAACAAAGCTATGGAATTCATAATCCCACGACAAAGTGTATATAACTGCTTGGAGATGTAAGTCAGGCAATATTAATACTGTTATGACACCCTCAGGTTTATGTTAAGAGTGTGAATAGTAAGCAATGGACTTTTTTTTAAAAAAAGGCACTTCAGGTAAATTTTCTTTCAAACTTGAGAAGGTGCTTTAAATGTCTTGATGCAGCTTTTGACCTCTCCAATAAATGTTAACTCCTCCAACAGGTTTATGTACTTTTCACACACATTCATGTCCTCATTTACAAGCCCCAAAGGACACTTGACCTCCCACAAAATGTGTCCTGGATTAATATACAAAAGGAGTGCTGTATCTTCCAAAAGTGTACCTTGTCAATCAAAACTACTCAAAATTCTTAGTTAGATTAGGTCAAATTTGCACACATTGTATTTCCTATTCCTAGCTGGTAAAAATCATAAAAGTTGGCAATTGCAATTTATATGGACAGTTACCTCCGTGAACTACAGGTGTGCAATTTGGAATCTGAGCTACCTAACTCCTGCAAACTAAGTGCCATATTCACGGACAGGACTACCAGATTCAGGCAGCTGCAGTCATTGTCACAAAGAATTAAGCTACAGTAACAATTTAGTAAGTTGTTACAACACAGGATAAACCCTTCTAAATTTAAATCCGACACAGAGAAGCTCACCTCGTGGCTTAAATCTGTTAAATTGCAAGAGGCAAAGAAATATCCCAGAGGTCACCATTTAAAGTAAAGTATAAAAGTGTTAATTTTTAAGTCCAACAGAGAAGATTAAAACAACAACTAATTACAACTCCTTTCTCCTAAATCTATCCTTTTCCTCAGACTCTACAATGCTGGTCCAATAAAAGTAAAAACCTCAATCAAGGGTTTACCAAAAGAAAATCACTTTTCAAAACTAGCCAGCTTTGTCGATTCTCCTTTGTAGATTTTCCTTTGTATTGTCTTGGGTAGTCTTTTCTTCAGTCTTCTGCTACACAACTTTTCTTATGGACAGGTACATTCCAGAGGGCTATTTATTGGTGCCCTTTGCTGATCTCCCCCTAACTTTTAAAAATGTCCAATTTTATACCCAAAAACATATCCCATTCCTTGGATCATTTCATTGGTTTGATGTCATCCAAACAGTAAAATTAAAATTCAATTGGATTTTCGTATATGGGGCATAATTTGAACTAACTGACCAAATTTGAATTTGTTTTTGTTCCACGTCAACACAACTCCAGCTGTTTCAACCAAAGGTTACATTTTTAAATTGTTCAGCACACTCTGCACTTTATCAGTCCTTACCAGCTTTCTCGCTCTCTCAAAAAGTACAGTACACACCTACACCTTCATAACAAAGTATACCATTGAGTTACTTGCTACTTTTGTTTTGAGGAGCCTATATTACCCTTTAAATGTATTTTTCTTCTAACATGTAAACTGTAATTCTTCATATTTCTTGACATTTCAATTTTTTGCAGTTTTTTCTTTGTCAACATTTTATGTTTCCCATTCCTTGGACATTAATTTTGAGATAGAGATGGATTAAAATTAAAGAATGGTTTTGATAGAAGTGCAGAGAATGTTTTCACTGGTGAAAGAATTGAAAGTTAGAGAACATAAATCAAACATAATTATGAAAGAAAATCTCAGGAAATAAAGAGTAATTAAATACAAGCAGAAGAAACAGAAGTAGGCCATTTAATTCAGTATGTGGATCCATTCAATGGCTGATCTGATCATCCTCACTCCAGCTCCTGCCTTTGTCCCATAACTTTTGATCCACTTATAGATTAAAAATCTGTCTGTCCACCTCATCCATAAATATGCTTACTGACCTACACAAGCCTCTACAATACAGAATTTTACAGATTCATGGCACTCAGAAGAAACTCCTGCTCATCGGTCTTAAAAGCATGACCCTTTATTCTGAGATTTTGCAATGTTATCCTCAACTCTCTGTCAAAGCCCTTAAGAATCTTGCATGTTTTAATAAGGTTACATATTATTAAATGTGTAATAATATTTGGGATAAATGGTCTGTTTCCACATTGTAGGGATTCTATGAATAAAAAAAATCCTCCTCATAAGTTAACTTAATCCTGTCCCCTCTCAATTTCCTTGGCTCTAAGGAAAATAACATCTCCAACAAGTGAGAAGCTCACCATCATCTTCTGACGTGCAATGCCATTACCAATCACTGAAACCCTTGTCATCAACATCCAGAGGCTACCACTCATCAGAAATGGAACTGGATTAGTCATATACATATTGTGGCTATGACAGCAGGTCTGATGCTTGAATTGCGCAGTGAGTTACTTCTACCTCCCCAATGCTTGTCCACCAATGACAAGGCAGAAGTCAGCAATGTGATGGAATGTTCTACACTTGCCTGAATAAGTGCAGCTCCAACAATACAAGCAGCATGACAGCATCCAGGACAAAGCAAGCCATTTAACTGGTTGCCCATCCATCACCATCAATATTTACTCACTTCATCACTGACACATGGTGACAGCAGTGTGTACTATTCACAAGAGGCATGGCAGTAACTCAAGATGTTTTTGTATAACAGCTTCCAAACCCAAAACCTCTATCATCTTGAAAGATCATAGGCAACAGATACAAAGGTACAACCTTCCAAACTCCCCTCCAATTCGCACACCATGCTGACTTTGAACCTACATTTCTTATAATTTTGTTTTCTCCTCAGAGATCTGTGCATAGCAGCGACTTTCAAGATCAGAAGTCAATGCTGGGAATTGCGTCAGCATGCCAGTTGGTGTGTACGGGTCCTCAGAGCAGTTGCCTGGCTACACTGTTTAGAAACATCATGGTTTGTAACTATAATGGCAGTTGCCTCACTGTTACTTTGTCAAAGTCCTGCAACTCCCTCCCAGGAGCATTGTGGGTGCTCCACTCCTCAAGGAATGTCACAATTCAAAATGGCAGCTGACCATATCACTGCAGCACAACGAAGGATGGGTAATAAATGCTGGCATAATTAACTATATCCAAATCCCATTTACTGACAAAAAGAAAAATGATTAACAAAAGCTCTGTAACATTTCAGTATGAAATCAATAATTATCTTAAAAGAACGTTCTTAGCTACTATGTCAAAAGTCACACGAAACCAGGTTATAGTTCAACAGTTTTATTTGAATTCACAAGCTTTCAGAGCACTGTCCCTTAGCCAGCCTGAAAGCTTGTGATTGCAAATAAACCTGTTGGACCATAACCTGGTATTGAGAGACTTTTGACCTTGTACATCCCAGTCCAACACCAGCACCAGCACCTCCACATCTTAGCAACTATGATTGAGAGAGATAAAAAAAAATCACAGCTGTTTACTCTGGAAAATTACAGAATGTGAGGAAATTTCACCGTGCTTCTCAATGAAAGTTTTATTAGATCCATTACAGATAGGTAAAGAGCTTGATATAAACATATGCCATGCAATCACAGAATTGAGATGTTTAGAGAAATTCTCACCATTTCAATGGATAGACTTGCTGACCAGGAAATAAAATGCTGGTGTACACAATGACTGAATACATTCAAAAGAGAGCTGAATGAATTTGGTGTGTGGCCAGTGTGGCAATACTATAGCTTCAAGACCTGTTTTTTGCCCTGATCTTTTTTTAAAAAAGAAATTATGAGCCACAGGTGACAAGCAGTCAAAGCCAATAGAGTAAACAGCTTGACAGGCTTTACAGCATTTTAAATCTAGATCAGTAGAAGCAACCTAAATGGGTGTGGTCAAGCTCATCATCATATTGGTCATAGAATCCCTACAGTGTGGAAACAGGCCACTTGGCCCAACAAGTCCATACCGACTCTCTGAAGAGCATCTCACCCAGACTAACCGCCCCTACCCTATCAATGTAACTCTGCATTGCCTATGGCTAATCCACCTAATTTACACATCTTTGGACTGTGAGAGGAAACTGGAGCACCCAGATGAAACCCACACAGACATGGGGAGCATGTGCCACCTAGCTTACAGATAACTAGGATTTTTAGTTGTTGCTAGGGTCTTGAAGCTGGATGTGGAAGCTCTTATTTCTTTCTCTGTTACAGTTAAAAGTGGAGGTTCTCTTCCTGCTGCTAGAATTGCATGAGAGACAATCTATGTTATTGAATTTGCTTTTGCCAAGGGTTGATTATGGAATGTTACTAATATTAGAACATTTAATTAGTAGAAGTTAATGTATATATTTTGTTCAGCATTTCAACAGAATTACAGTAAAACCAATTCTTTTTATTTTGTCTGTATTTTTATACTACAGTTAAAATAAAGTGTGTTTTGCTTAAAATGGTAGTTTCACCAATCCAAAGCAACACCTTATAACTATCTTTAAAAATTATGAACAAGTTAGGGTCTAGACTATCTTCTTAATAAATTTTGATGGAGTTTGGTCTGGTCAATAATACCAGCATACATTGACCCTCTATATAACAGCTCTTAATCAGTGCTGTTTTTCTAAGGTGGCTAAAATATTTTGTCTGACCCATTAAAAAAAAAACGCAACCGAAAGTGGCATAGTGGATGAGGACGATAGTGTGTACAAGTTATGCCCTGAAAATAAGAAAGCTTTCTAGGATCAAAGTGTCACATACCGCTTTTATTGTGTCTATGAGAATCAAAAATTAAAACAGTACATTCGGACAATCAGGTTTATAGGCCAAATCCTGCAATCGGTCAATATCAACTGAACTACAATACTTACCGAAACAGATTTTCGGCTCCTGCTCGCATTCGCATCTCCTTGTTAATCTGCTGGTTAATCCGAGCTCGGCGATGCTGTAGTTTGCTCCGCTGAGTCTGTGCAAAGGGATCACAACCCTGTAATTGAACCAAGAAAGTGATTGTTCATAAAAAGGTATAAATATTCTTACAGCACAAACTACTTGGTCTATTGTGCCTTTATACAGCCTTTCAACACAGCCAACAATCAGTTTCACTCCCTACTCTCTGCCCACGATGTGTTTAAAACAACCTTTCAGCCAATGAATTTCGTTAATAACTATTTGTGCATAAAAACTTCATCCACATATTTCCTCTCCCTCATTGAATGCTCAGAATTCTTTTGCCAATTATCTTCAAATGTAATCTATTAACATGCTTACCAGCAAAAATAATTTCTTGCTATAATACTTGAATAATAAAAATAATACTTGAACATAGGAAATAGGAACAGGAGTTACCCATCCAGCTTTCTATTAGTCAAAATCCTTGAAACTTTTCAACAAATCTGATAAGTTGGTTGCACAGTGTTGTTAGTGATCACAGTGAGACACAGGTTCAAAAACCCGGCACAGTAGCCAATGGAACTTAAATTCAAGTAATTGAACAAAAAAAATCCGATACGAGACAAAGAACTGTGGCTGTTGGAGAGCTGAATCTAAAACAGTAATTGCTGGAGAATCTCAGCGGGTCTGTCAGCATCTGTGGCAGCAAAACTGAATTAATGTTGAGTCTGGTGACTCCATCAAATGACAACCTTTATCTATAACTGACTGTTGTAAAAACCCATGTGGTTTACTAATGTCCTTTAGGAAAGGAAATTTATTGTCCTTACTTGGTCTGAACTGTGTGTCATTCCAGACTCCCAACTGGAGGAAGCACTGAATGTAGAAAGAAACAAACTGAAATCCCACAAAGAATACAATGTTCATTATCACAAGTAGCTTGGTAGCACAACTGCTAACCAAAATGGCCAAAGTCCTGAAACACATATCTGCCACACAGGGTATGTGCGTGTGCTGAGGAAACAAAACTCAGCCCTACCCTTTGCAATCTGTCGCAGATACATCTATTATAGTGAAAGATAGGGATGACCAGGATTGTGTGGTGAAAGTGAGTACTGCAGATGCTAGAGATTAGAGTCAAGAGTGTGCTGCTGGAAAAGCACAGCAGGTCAGGCAGCATCCAAGGAGTGGGAAAATCGACGTTTTAAGCAAAAGCCCTTCATCATGGATATCATACAGTATTGTGTGGTACTACCCAGATGCTAAATGAGACAGATTCAGAACAAATTCAGTAACTGAAAACTGAATATCCACTGAGGACCATTAGAAGCAGTAGGATTCTATTCAACCATAGAGTATACCTTGTGTGTCACATATCCTTCACTCCATCATTACCACCAAAACAGGGAATCAACTCTAGTTCAATGCCGAATGCAGGAAAGGAGCCAGAAACAGCACTAGGCATAACCAGGTTATACCGCATTTCTGGGTAAATCACAACATATGCATACCAAACAGCAGAAGCAGCATATGATGGATATACCAAAGTGATGACAAAACCAAAACTTCTCTTCATAAAAAGGTTAAAACTGGGAATAGGAAAAAGTGAGGACTGCAGATACTGGAGATCAGAATCGAAAAGTGTGCTGCTGGAAAAGCACAGCAGCCTCCGAGAAACAGGACAGTTGACATTTCGGGCATAAGTATTCCTGGTGAAGGGCTTATGCCCAAAATGTCAACTCTTCTGCTCCTCAGATGCTGCCTGACCTGCTGTGCATTACCAGTTCCACCCTTTTGGACTTAAAATGGGAATGTTTGCTAATGATTTGCACAATATTCAGTACTAATCATAACTTCTCTGAAAGTATTAGATTCCACACGGTGTGAAAACAGGCTATTTGGCCCAACAAGTCCACGCCGACCCTCTGAAGAGTAACCCACCTGGACCAATTTCCCTCTGACTAATGCACCTAACACAGCGAATTCACCTGACTGCATATCTTTGGATTGTGGAATGAAACCAGAGCACCCGGGGGAAACCCACACAGACACAGGGAGAACGTCTGTGTGGAGTTTGCAGAGTCGCCAGAGGCTAGAATTAAACCTAGATCCCTGGGGCTGTGAAGCAGAGTCTTGATCCACCGTGGAACAAAATTCAGGCTTGGACTGACAAGTGGCAAGTAACAGTTAAAGCACAGAAGCATAGGACAATGACCATCTCAAACATTGATAGAATCTATCCATTTTACTTTTACATTTAATGCATTACCATTACTTAATCCTCCACTATCAACATCTTGAGAATTACTAAGGAGAAACTGAACTGGTCATAAGCAAAAGTGTTTAATACAACCTGTTCTGAAAATACATAACACCTCTATGACAAAGAGGACTTGAACCCAGACCTTCTGATTTAGAGGTAGAGGTACAATCACTATGCCACAAGATTCCCTTTGAACCAGCTATATAATCGCCATGACTACAATACCATTAAATTTATTATAGAATTCTCCCAGTTCAATTGCTTCCACCCAGTTCAATGAGTACTGAGATTCTGGAATAAGAACCACATTCAATCTGTAATCTCAGCTATATCTGGGACGATTGTTGTTGAAAAGTTGCTCAGATTTCTTGTTAGGCAGTTTCTGCATTTCCTCAAATATTTCTCTGCCTGTTCCCAACAAAGTCTTTGGTCAGTCACAAGCCAGGGATTTCCATCAGTTGGAGGGATGCTTTCTCACTTAGGGGCTGTGTCAGAACATCCCTAATGCGTTTCCATTGTCTTCTTGGTGGTCTCTTGCAAGGAACAATTTCCAAGTAGAACAGTGCTTGGAATATCTTGTGTCAGGCATCAAACCGTGCATCTCTCCAAAAAGAGCCAGCTTGAATGTTTGGTGCTTTGATGCTGCACAAATTGGCTTATTTGTGTTGGGAGCCTCCTGTTGGCTAAGGCAGGCACAACCAATTCTATCAAAACCAACTGTTCACCCTCTCCAAAGATTTGATATTAGTACATGCTCAATTGTAATTCTGTCACAACACCTTCAACTAGACTTTTGGCAAAGTGAAAACAGACAGGGGTGGTGGAGGGTTGCTTTTTAGACTGGAGGCCTTGACCAGCAGTATGCCACATGATCGGTGCTGGGTCAGCTTTGACAGTTTATTAATGACTTCAATGTGAACATAGGAGGAATGGTTAGTAAGCTTGCAGATTACACCAATACTGGAGGTGTAGTGGCCAGTGAAGGTTACCTTCAAGTACAATGGGACCTTGTTCAGATGGGACAATTGGGCCAAGGAATGGCAGATGGAGTTTAATTTGGATAAATGTGAAGTGCTGCATTTTGGAAAGGCAGATGTAGTACAGTGATTCAAGGCGGCGGCTTACCATCACCTTGTCAAGTACAATTAGGAATGGGCAACTAACATTTTCCTTACCAACTGCACAGTCATCCCATGAAGGAATAAAAAAGTCCCCTTATCCTTCTCTGCTCCAAGAGTAATGCAAATTTATTGACATAACTGAATTTCATTACTACTGAGGATATATATAAGCTCTGCACGTTCATACATGCTCAATCATAAATCTGTCACATCACCTTCAAAGAGGTTTATGCTCGCAATTTCAATTCCAAAGATGCTACATTCCACTGTTACATAACAGTGGCAACTTAGTTGATTCTGTAAACAAGTGTAGATAAAAATATTTTCAATAGCCTTTGCTCTGACCAGATGTTGTTATTTCACTGTTGTCGCAAGATTTTCCACAGGGTATGAGACCTTAATTACAGCATTAACATCAGAACAACACAATACAGGTATGTATTATATTGTCGTGATCCTGTAGAAAGGGGTGCACTGGGAATCAAGCCCTACTATTCCATGAGTCATCATATTGATCAACTGAATCACCATAGAAATTAATTTTTTAATGTTAATTGCTATTTAGGACAAACAAATGTTATGATATGGCGGTGAACCCCTCTGCTAATTAAATCAAACAACCAGAAAAGCTCACCTCACCTCGTAAACTGTTAAAGTATGAGTGGCAGAGAATTCACAACTTAAAAGGAAAAATATTAAATTTATTCTTTACGTCTAAAAGTGAACATTAAAGAGCTATTTACAACCTTAAGCCTCCTTTCTCTTAAACGTTTGCAATCTATCTCCAACTTTATAACAACACACTGATCCAATAAAAAAACCCTCTTAAAAACTACATCAACAATTTTCAAAACCAGACAGCAGCTGTCATCTGTGTTAGTCTTCTTCTGCTGAAGATCTCCCTGGGTCGTCTTTGGTCTTTTGCTGCAAAGATGTTTAAAGTTTGGGAGAAGATTTGTAGCTCGGGTGCTCGTTGTTGTGGTTCTGTTCGCCGAGCTGGGAATTTGTCTTGCAAACGTTTCGTTCCCTGTCTAGGTGACATCCTCAGTGCTTGGGAGCCTCCTGTGAAGCGCTTCTGTGCTGTTTCCTCCGGCATTTTTAGTGGCCTGTCTCTGCCGTTTCCGGTTGTCAGTTCGAGCTGTCCGCTGTAGTGGCCGGTATATTGGGTCCAGGTCAATGTGTTTGTTGATAGAATCTGTGGATGAGTGCCATGCCTCTAGGAATTTCCTGGCTATTCTCTGTTTGGCTTGTCCTATAATAGTAGTGCTGTCCCAGTCAAATTCATGTTGCTTGTCGTCTGTGTGTGTGGCTACTAAGGATAGCTGGTCGTGTCGTTTCGTGGCTAGTTGGTGTTCGTGTATACGGATCGTTAACTGTCTTCCTGTTTGTCCAATGTAGTGTTTTGTGCAGTCCTTGCAAGCCACACACAGACCAAGTCCTAAACTATGAAAGCAACCACCCCAACACACACAAACGAAGTTGCATCAGGACACTATTCAAAATGGCCACAGCACACCAGAACTACAAAAAGAGGAAGAGGAACACCTATACAAAGTTTTCGCCAAAAACGGATACCCTCGCAATTTCGTCAACAGATGCCTAAGGGAGAAACAACGGAACGAGGACATGCCGCAACCCAAAGGACTAGCCACACTACCATACATCAGGAGCATTTCTGAACTGACAGCCAGACTACTGCGACCACTAGGACTCATAACAGCACACAAACAGATAGCCACTCTCAGACAACAATTCACCAGAACAAAGGACCCGATACCCAACATGAGCAAAACTAATGTAGTGTACAAAATTCCATGCAAGGACTGCACAAAACACTACATCGGACAAACAGGAAGACAGTTTACGATCCGTATACATGAACACCAACTAGCCACGAAACGACACGACCAGCTATCCTTATTAGCCACACACACAGACGACAAGCAACATGAATTCGACTGGGACAACACTACCATTATAGGGCAAGCCAAACAGAGAACAACCAGGGAATTCCTAGAGGCATGGCACTCATCCACAGATTCTATCAACAAACACATCGACCTGGACCCAATATACCGGCCACTACAGCGGACAACTCGAACTGACAACCGGAAGCGGCAGAGACAGGCCACTATAAATGCCGGAGGAAACAGCACAGAAGCGCTTCACAGGAGGCTCCCAAGCACTGAGGATGTCACCTAGACAGGGGACGAAACGTTTGCAAGTCAAATTCCCAGCTCGGCGAACAGAACCACAGCAAAGATGTTTCATATGAAAAAGGTACCTTTGATAGACAGTGTTTTGAATAGCAGTCTCGCTCTCTCTCTCTGGATAGCAGTTTGTCGCTCTCTTTGGCTATCAAAATGTCTGCTTCTTTGAAACCCCAAACATCAGACCGGCTCATTGGTTTGATGTTGTCAATACAGTAAAACTCAAATTCGATTGGGTTTTAGTATCCTGGAGCATAATTTAAACTGGTTGGTTAAATTTGAACTGTTGTGAAAACATCGCAATCAAAAGTCAGGTATTTGTTTCACAGCCAAATGCAACATATTTTCAATTTTCTAGTACACTAGGTATCTGCATTCACTTTCTCAAAAGATAGAGTGCACACCTTCAACTTCAAAGCTTACACCAAGTTTCATCAATAAACAAGCAAAAAAAAAAGAGACGCATCCTTTAATAGGTTGCAAAATGGGTTAAATGACTACCGTAATACAAGTTTAAGCCCATTTAAACCCTATGCACGCATGCACACAGAGTACAGATTAGCTAGCTCTTTAGAAAACACAGGTATAAAAGGACCAAATTCTACAGGTCAAGAATCCAAACAACAAGGGTGAATGAGGTGACTTTCTCATAGTTTTTTTTATTCTTGGTGTTATCACTGTTGTTGACCTCAGTGATAGAAGTTCCTCAATTTGGTAGTTGATCAGTTGGACCTAGATCTTTGTTTGAGATATAAATTCTAACAAGAAGAAATTTTGAGTGCTTTTTTGCACCCACAGTGAGAAAGGCAAAGATCTCCCTTTGCTTCTAGATTTTCTGAAGGTCTGTGTTCAGTGTTCAATTCATTTTCTCAGTTCTGTGACAAACTGCAACATAAGCATCGAAAAGCTTTTTGCCAGGCAGCTTTTC
Source organism: Chiloscyllium punctatum (assembly GCF_047496795.1). Classification (NCBI taxonomy): domain Eukaryota; kingdom Metazoa; phylum Chordata; class Chondrichthyes; order Orectolobiformes; family Hemiscylliidae; genus Chiloscyllium; species Chiloscyllium punctatum. The sequence continues at coordinate 34,095,951 of NC_092743.1, forward strand.
AACCCAAAAGCACCTGGTGCCAGCCTGTCTCACAAATTTAGCTTCTTCAAAAGCTACATGATTTTGTGCCACCAATAAGTTAACACCACTCAGTTTCACTTTAGGCCTTCGCATTGCAAATTAAATCACCAAGCAAAGTCTCTTCAAGTGTCAAAACTTTAATTTGTACCAAAGCATATACGCAGTCATTACAATATTCATAGGAAGGAATGGAAATTTTGTGAACAATCAGCAAAAGCACAGTTCCTCAATGTAGCTCCAGCAGAAATCCCAAAAGGAAATACCTATTAACTCCCATTCAACAAACAAAGCAAGAGATGATGGTTTCGTGAGACTTTCAAAGGTAGTGCTTGGCAGAGGAAAGCAAGGTGTTATAGAATGCATCTTTAATTTTCCAACTTCAGCTGAGTTGCATCGGGAGGTTAAAGATCGGGCTCTCACAGTAAGATTAGTTATTCAGCCTAACAAGCTGGCTAAAGGCTGCAAAGCCACTGAACTTCTCAATTCATATCTATGAAATCTCTGAACATTCTTCCACTCTGATCTCTTCAATTAATTCACCTTCTACTACAAATAAATATTTTGAAAGCCAAATGTTTAACAGTCAACAACCACATCTATAAAACGCAGAAAGTCACCATAATTCAATGACTACAGTACCTAGTATGGGTGTTCAGGAACACTCACTCCTTGCTTTCTGTCTCCAATTTTCCCATTTGTTTTGTGTTCTTTCATTGGATTTTACTTGGTGCACAAATTCTAAGATGACCATCATGAAGGAATACAGTAAAAACCAACAATACTATTTATAAAGTTATAAACTATATATATTTCATCCAATATAAGTAATGCAGCTAAATAACTTTCAATGACAACTAGGGACAGACAATAAATACTGGTCTAGCTAGAGATGCCCATATCCCATGAATAAATAAAAATAGAACTAACTTCAACATTTCACACTAAAATCCTTCAAAGCTACTTTGATTACTATCTAAATCACTGATCAATTCTTGCAAATTGGCTGGTAACATCCTCAAATGAATCAGCCTTGGATTCATCGAGGTAGTAATTTTGACATCATTCCACAAGTAATTGTTCTTAAACATATTCAACATATCACAGTTCACAAATTATTTTTAGGATCCAAGCTTATTTCAGGCATTTATTAGCCACTGACACAATCTTCCTAGTGAAGTGGTTGCCATATTTTCACCTCTTGCAAATTTTACTCATCTTTGAGCCAGCTTATTGTTCACATCTTTCAGATATTGCTTTTGTAGTGTTTATTGACAAATATTCAAGAACAACATATGTGAACTACTAGGAATAACTGATACGTCAGTGTTAGACAATTTCCTATCACTGACTACATTTTCAATGATCTTTAACTTGAGCAACAGAGAACAAATATTTTTTCTCTTTGCCCTTCTGATCACAAATTCCACATTTCTTTGATTTATTTCTTACAATCCCCTTCGTCTATCCAGCCTTTCCCATGAACATGGATGAAAAAATGCATTTCTGAAATTTCTCTTTGAGGAGAGTTCTTTGCTTGAATTTACCAACCAATTTTATGCCCTCTTCCATACACGATTGATCTGCACCTTCTTCTGGCCATGATGTGGAGGAACCAGTGCTGAACTGGGGTGGACAAAGTTAAAAATCACACAACACCAAGTTAAAGTCCAACAGGTTTATTTGGAAGCCCTACTCCTTCATCAGGTGGTTGCAAGTAAAAGATTATGAGGCCATCTTGTGTCTTAACCAGGATCTTGGATTCGTATCACACTGTAGGTGACCCAACTACACTATACATGCGCATGTACACACACACTCTTACATAATCATACACTTGCGCAGACCCTAGTTCATACATATGCTCTCATACAGACACAGACTCACCTCACACCATCTCACAGGCTTATAATCCACCTCATCCACACTTTACCAAGCTTTCACACAAACAAACAAACACACACTCACTCACATCACTTACACACACACACACCCCCATGGGGTGAATTTGTATTTGCTCAATTATATTTGCAGATACATTGTGTATTTGGCTAGAAAGATGCACAATCTGCAGGCAGTCAATATATGTAATAATTTATATTCCACTTTGGAAATAGAACCAATCTGACTCAAGATTGGGATACAGACAGGCTCTGATTTAATGCATTGTCTGAGTTGAGATGTCACCTTTTGTTATAAACCTTAAGTTAAGTTAAGTTATCTCGAGAAGGTGACTTCAAGAAAAGTGCTGGGATTTACATACTAATGATCCGAAACTTGCAACCCATTCTAAAAGACTGAACAATCTAGGTTTGTTCAATATTTCATTTCAGTTTTATGACACTAATCTTTTGTTATAAATTCTGTGTCTTATTATCTTATACCACACAACCACCTGAAGGAGCAGTGCTCCGAAAGCCAGTGCTTCCAAGCAAGCCTGTTGGACTATAACCTCGTGTAGTGATTTTAAACTTCTTCTGGCCAGTTGTCAGGAAGAATAATATTTTCAACAATGTGTTTGCCCATTAGCGTTCACTAGTGTTTCATCCACATCTCTAAATACACATTTATTTCATTTTTATATGGAGAAAAGAAAGTGAAATTTGATGATTTTATCAAGTTCAGTTTGGAGACATAGCGTAATTTTCCTTTTCTTATAAAATCACCATCAGACAATGGCTTTGAACTCTGAAATCTGCTTTTCTTTGGTTCTGATGGCCTAGAGTCAGATAACTCCACAGATAGGTAACATGACTATTTTGAAAATAGTCGAGAGTGTGGTGCTGGAAAAGCACAATGGGTCAAGCAGCATCCGAGAAACAAGAGAATCGATGTTTCGAGCATAAGCCCTTCGTCAGGAATCCAGTATCTTCAGTCCTCACTTTCTACTATTTTGGAAATACACTTCAATCCTTTGTACACTTTTTTTTTCCTCTCCAATTAACTTGCTCTTGTTTTTCAACAGAATCATGACATCATGTGGGACAGATTAGTTTTGTCAATTGGCTGGTAGTCTGCTGCTAGAATTAGCAGGAATAAAATCTAATGGCTTTGGGCCGAAGGGCCTGTTTCCACATTGTAAGTAATCTAATCTAATAAGAAGAAGAAAAGAAAAAAATCTAATGGCTCACTCAGGAGCCTTCAAATCCGTGAACCACAGTAATTACCTATAAAAAATTAATAATCATAAAACACTGATTAGAAGAATAACATTCAACTGTTCTGCAATTAATTTCAGTCATGAATGATCTTCTAGCTCAATACCATTTTCCTGCATGAGTCCCATATTCCTTGATGCCTTTAATATCTGGAAATCTATTGATTAGTCCTAAAAATGTCTTAATATCTCAAAAACTCAAGTTTCCTTTTGAACAAGGTACATAAGAAAGTAAGTTTGCTTGAAGCTAAAAGTCAAATGATCAACTTTTGCACAAGTGTACACAATAGCAAAAGTTTTCCTAACCTCAAAATACACTCTTGTTCCAAAATTGTTTGCTAACTTAAATGACAGCCAAACTTTTTTTTTTAGAAAGAATACATTATACAAATTCTCAAAAAAAATCATAATATTCAATAGGCCTAAGTATTCAGTGAAACTTTACAAGATACAATTCTACTAACAAATAGATGGCTATATTCTAGTACCCATCACTTGGAGGTGCCGGTGTTGGACTGGGGTGGACAAAGATAAAAATCACAACACCAGGTTATAGTCCAACAGGTTTATTTAGAAGCACTAGCTTTCGGAGCACCGCTCCATCAGGTAGTTGTGGAGGTTAAGATCATGCTCACAGAATTTATAGCCAAAGGAGTCCAGTGTCATTGAGAGGTGATACAGTAAACGATCTTAGATTCAAACTTTCATCTTTTATAATGAGATATGCTGGCTTCTGTTCTTTGATATATAAATCCCAGGACTTCCTTTAAATTACATTCTCAAGATAACTCAGCTTTTTAAAACAACAGGTGTGAAGTCTGTCTGTGCCCCAATGCTATGTCAGACTGACAAACCATCAGTATAGTTTTTCAGAGCTTTACATGGATTCATGTAGTTTTTGAGCAAAATGAAAAGTAATTCTGCAAAAACAAATTCACCCCATAAGCTTGTGTGTGTGTGTGTGTGTGTGTGTGTGCACATGTAGCAACGACAGATTAAGTGTGCATGTGGGTGTGAGTGCATGAGGTAGAGTGGGTGTGTAGGTTTGGTTAAGTGTGTCCATGTCCATGTGCATGTGTATTCTGCAGTGGGATCACCTGCAGCGTCCCAGGTCCCAGTTGAGGCCATTCCCATGGGTACTGAACTTTGCTATCAGCTTCTGCTCAGCTGCTCTGCAGTACTGCTTGTCCCGAAGTCCACTTTGGAAGATGGTCACCCCAAGTTCTAAGGCCGAATGTCCCGGACCACTGAAGTGTTCCACGACTGGGAGGGAACACTCCTGCCTGGTGATTGCTGTGCGGTGTCCATTCATCTGTTGTCGTAGGGTCTGCTTGGTATCACCAATGTACCATGCCTCAAAAGCTGAGCTCCTTGAGAATGTAATGTAAAAGTAGCTCTGGGATTTACATGTCAAAGAACAGAAACCAGCATATCCAACTTTAAAAGATGGAAGTTTTGATCTAAGATTGTTTACTGTATCACATCTCCATGATACTGAGCTCCTTTGGCCATAAATTCTGTGAGCCACAACCAGCTGAAGGAACAGCACACCGAACACTAGTATTTGCAAATAAACCTGTTGAATTTTAACCTGGTGTTGTGTGATTTTTTTTAAGCTTTATCCTGGTACCAGTTCTCATCAGTAGAACTATGCAACTATGCATCAGAGCTCAACAAATTGTTGTCTACATGAATTTATTTTTTCCTCAGTTACCAAAATTATACAATCCCATTTCTTCATTTCTCCCCACTCTTATGATCCCAACTGATCTTATTATGGGAAAAGTCAGATTGAAATTGGGCTTGAAAGATCATATCTTGGGTTTGTTTTGGGCTTTAAATAAGATAATTTCTCACTGAAAGATCAGCAAGAAATATTGGAGATTATATCAATAAAACAGAAGTTTATAATGTGAAAGAAATGAAGATAAAATTGAATAAAATCAAACCATTTACAAATAATGCAAGTTGAAAGATTTCAAAACATGACATAACATCATCCCATTCTGCCTAAAGACACTTTTCTGCAATACACACAGCATAGAGAATCTGTACCACCTCAAGTTTAATTTAGTTGTAACTTCAATTATCAGACTGGAGAATCTAATGGCCTCTTTCTGGAGCCTTCAAACAGTTGGGTTCAAACTTTCACAGTCTTAAATAATACTTCAGGATCATACTCAAACAATTCTGTTCTGGAACTATTAATAAATGCCTTATTCTGAGGCAGTTTTTGTGAAACAAATCTGAACTATCTTCTATCTTTCTCAACAGCGAATCTTTCCCTCCAAGCATAAACCAAACAAGTCCAGAACTTTCAATCAGAAAGCCTAATGTACAGTTTTGTGAACTTTGCTTGCCTGTAAACTCTCCCATTATAAACAAAAATCTATTAGATTTCAGCTCTCTGTCTACAAATGTTTGACAAAAGAAAACACCATGGCTATCTAGAAGTTTTCATTAAACCCATTCAGATACACAGAAAAACTCACATGCTACTTGTTCAAAACTTCAAACTCAAAAATTTAAATATATATAAGCCTTACATCTCACTGCAATCTGCAGTCTTTTAAAGTTTTCTGTAATGTAGTTGCCTTCTCCTGGAAAATTGAGATGTAGATATTGAGTTTATCCTGATGAGATAAATGTCATTCTTATTTTAAATTAAACTAGGATTAGGAGGTATGTAGCTGCCAGAATAGATGACTGGAATTTATTCCTCTTGTCATAAGTTTGGTGATAAAATACAACAGAAGACCAAAAGATACAGAGGCATAAGGTCATCTGGCCCATCAAGTTTGCTCTGCCATATGATCACAGTTGCTAGGTTTCTCAATCCTATTCTCCTGCCTTCTCCCGGTCACCCTTGATTCTCTTACTAATCAAGAACCTACGTCTGTCTTAAATACACTCACTCAATGAGTTGGACTCTACTGCCTTCTGTGGCAACAAATTCCTCAGATTCCTCTGACTGAAGAAATGCCTTCTCATTTAAGTTCTCAAGGGTTATCCCTTCACCCTGGAGGTCTCATCCTCTGGTCCTAGATTCTCCTATTAGTGGAAACATCTTCTCTATATCCACTCTACCCAGGTTTTTAGCATTCTGTAAGTTTCAATCAGATTCCCCCTCATCTTTCTAAGCATTGAGTACAAACCCAAAGATCTCAACCACTCCTCACAAGTCAAGCCCTTCATCTCCTGGATCATTCTTATAAACTTCCTCTGGATCTCTAAATAAAGCAACACTTGGGAGTTTAATTGATTAAACTTTTCCTACATGCAGAGTATAATTTTCCCCTGTATTTCTGCTCAATCTTTAACAATTAGCCTGTCGTTTCTTCTGTATATATGTAGCTTTCTTTCTTCAACACAGCAAGTATAGAATGCAAGTCAATCCTATACAATAATGGCCAGAGCATCATAAGTGAACGTTCCTTCGTTCCACCAGGTAGGTAGGCAGGGAACTCAATGAGAGAAAAAAAGGTAACAAAACAATATTAGATAAATGGGGAGCCAGTCAGCTCAGTTGGCCAAGAACATGGTACAGAATCACATGAACAGCTCAAAGTTCTAGCTGAGGTGGTTCTCAGGGCCTACCTCCTTGCCTTATTCCTTAGTTATATCATGACATCAGCCACGATTAGCAACCCTTGACAGACTACAGCAGAGAGCAAAATCAGAAAAACACCCTATACGAATCATCCAAGCAGCTGCCAAGCTACCCTGATTTTTGGATCCTCCTTGCCTCTGGGGTTATATGGAAGAGGCCAATAATGTGGGGCAGCAATGTGCACCATTTCAACACTATAATTAAATTCCTTAATATAGATTTACTTTAAAAAATTGTGATCGTTCTAATCATCTACAGTTCAGGCACGCAAACAATAAAAGGAGTCCAAACTACAACTGTACATATATTCAGCATGTTATTGAACCAAATAAAGAATGAGTAACATTGAAAATATGACACTACAACAAAATATCAGGACTTCAAATATATCAAGTTCCCTATATACATTGTGTTCTACGTTTTCCTTCTCACTACACTAATTACTGCATATATATTCTTACGGTATGACTGCAGTATATAGTAAGTTTCATTTCTCCTTCATTGAAAATGTATACTATAGCTATTAACAATTAGTACAGTACCACTGCAATCTTCCACTTTTAAGCCGATAATTATATTTTGTAAGTTACTCTCGGTGAATGATTATAGTATATATTATCCAAGTCAGACTCTCTGTACGGTGAACGATCACATTTTAGTTTCTGTGCTATTATAGCATAATTTCCGAGTCACACATTAATTACAGCATGAATTCTGCGTGTTAAACTCTCCCTACATTAGAGACGACAGCATACATTCGGCATGTTTCACTCTCCCTACACTTTTCAATCCTTACAGTGCATATTCCTAGTGTTACACTCTGCTCTTGTTTGAAGCCTGTAGGCACTGCCCCGCTGACAGGTGCCTGTCTCCTTGGAAACGCGGCCCGCCGCCCTGTCCCCCGCACTCAGCCTCGCTCACCTTACGAACACTCCCACTGCCTCGCAGCTCGGTCTCCGCTCCGCTCTCCGTCATGCCACTCCAGCCCTCGCGCGACAAAACCGTAGGAAAATGAAAGAAATGCCCCCACTCTATCGATCCCGGGGGGGAAACGGGAGAATAGTCCTGCGAGCCCGGTGAGATCTGGACCTTCTCCGCACCCTGCTGATGAGCTCTGGGTGTCTCTGCGCCTCTCCCTCCCGCCACACCACAGCGACCACCTCCAACCCCCGAGCCCTCAGCTCACCAGCCCACCCTCAGCGAAAGCAGGCCGACAGACAGCGCCAAAAGCCAATCGCATGCTCTATTACCCAAGCCGTGCACACATTGACCAATCGGATTGGGGTGTGGGCGGGACCTGAGTCACAGTGAGACCCCGCCCACCAAGCTTGGGAGTGACATCATTGAGTTAGAGAATTAAAGGGGACTTGTCGCCTAGCATGCGCGGAACTAATGACTTTTAATGGTTTGTAAATTGTGAAGACACAAAGCGACTAAAGATATGGTAAATGAGGCGGAGGAAAAATGGCTTTACTTTAGGAGAATGTGAGTTGTTCATTATTCCTCGAACAATAGAAAAGACATTATTATTCCAATGAAAAGTGACTGCGGAATGCTGTGGTACTGAGAGATCTGGATGTCCTCGCACTTGAATCACAAAACTTGAATATGCTAAGACAGCAAGTTATTCAGAATGCAAGTTAAATTGAAGACGGGACATGCTGGGGATATTTAGCGGTGTGTCAAGCAACATTTGTGAATAGAAACAGGGTTAGCATTCCAGGTTACTAACTTTTCACCAGAAGTTGGAGATGTTGAAGATGCGATGAGTTTTGAGTGGAGAGTGTGGGTGATAGGATAAAAGAAGGTCTGCAATTTAGTAGAAGATAGGAGAGACTGATAGAAGATAGGAGAGAAGGGTCTGAATTTTCACCACTTTTATACTTTTCTCTTCAATGTAGCAAAAGTGAGAAAAGTTGCCAAAAATCCAAAGACCAGACTCTGAACATAGCACTTCCACTTTCTTGGTAGTGGTTTGTGTTTTATACATCCATAATTCACAGAGGCAACTGGCCATTGCCGGAAGACTGGAGTTTGGCAAACGTGGTGCCACTGTTTAAGAAGGGTGGTAAAGACAAGCCAGGGAACTATAGACCTGATCCTGACCTCGGTGGTGGGCAAGTTGTTGGAGGGAATCCTGAGGGACAGGATGTACATGATTTTGGAAAGGCAAGGACTGAATAGGGATAGTCAACATGGCTTTGTGCATGGGAAACCATGTCTCAGAAACTTGATTGAGTTTTTTGAAGAAGTAACAAAGAAGATTGATGAGGGCAGAGCAGTAGGTGCGATCCATATGGACTTCAGTAAGGCGTTCGACAAGGTTCCCCATGGGAGACTGGTTAGCAAGGTTAGATCTCATGGAATACAGGGAGAAGTAGCCATTTGGATGCAGAACTGGCTCAAAGGTAGAAGACAGAGGGTGGTGGTGGAGAGTTGTTTTTCAGACTGGAGGCATGTGACCAGTGGAATGCCACAAGGATCGGTGCTGGGCCCTCTACTTTTTGTCATTTACATAAATGATTTGGATGCGAGCATAAGAGGTACAGTTAGTAAGTTTGCAGATGACACGAAAATTGGAGATGTAGTCGACAGCGAAAAGGGTTTCCTCAGATTACAACAGGATCTGAACCAGATGGGCCAATGGGCTGAGAAGTGGCAGATGGAGTTTAATTCATGAACAAAAAGACCTTGGACCTTGAAAGTGGAGTCGCAGGTAGATAGGATAGTGAAGAAGGCGTTTGGTATGCTTTCCTTTATTGGTCAGAGTACCGAGTACAGGAGTTGGGAGGTCATGTTGCAGCTGTACAGGACATTGGTTAGGTCACTCTTGGAATATTGCGTGCAATTCTGGTCCCCTTCCTATCGGAAAGATGTTATGAAACTTGAGAGGGTTCAGCAAAGAGTTACAAGGATGTTGCCAGGTTTTGAAGGATTTGAGCTTCAGGGAGAGGCTGAACAGGCTGGGGCTGTTTTCCCTGGAGTGTCGGATGCTGAAGGGTGACCTTATAGAAGTTTACAAAATTATGAGGGGCATGGATAGGATAGGATAAATAGTCAAAGTCTTTTCTCTGGGGTCAGGGAATCCAGAACTAGAGGGCATAGGTTTAGTTTGAGAGGGGAAAGCTATGAAAGAGACCTAAGGGACAACTTTTTCACGCAGAAGGTGGTGCATGTATGGAGTGAGCTGCCAAAGGAAGTGGTGGAGGCTGGTACAATTGCAACATTTAAGAGGCATTTGGATGGGTATATGAATTGGAAGGGTTTGGAGGGATATGGGCCGGGTGCTGGCATGTGGGACTAGATTGGGTTGGGATATCTGGTCGGCATGGACATGTTGGACCAAAGGGTCTGTTTCCATGCTGTACATCTCTATGATTCTATGATTCTATGATTCAAGTCATAAGTTGCCTTCTCTCTCATCAGATCTTCATAACCCAGAAGTGTGAGACACCAAGTGTGCATTGTTGACCAGGTAAAGCAGACCTGAACTTTATACATTTCCATTGAATAGCTGGTGGAAAGTAAGGTTCCTATTTGAATATTGATTTGAGATTTAAAAAAACTGCAGATGCTGGAATCCAAAGTAGTCAAATAGAAGGCTGGAAGAACACAGCAATACAGACAGCATCAGAAAGTGGAGGTCAACATTTTGAGTGAATACCAGCCTCCTGTTTGTCCCCTTTGAATATTGTCCAGGACACATTGGAAGAGGTCAGGTATCCTTTCAGGAAGATAGCGTGCTCTTTATGAGAGGTAAGATATTATTTCAGATTGTTAAAAGTGGGCATGAATGCACAAAATAAATGTATATCCTCCAAGTACTGAGCTGATTAGAACTGTTAACAGATTTGTCAAAATCAGTTGTCAAAAGCAACTGTCCATAGAGCCATCCAAAGCATGGTTGAATGAATCTGCAAAGCTGACAAGATACTTAAAAGACCCTTTAAGCATTTTAAATAAATGGCTGGAGTGTTATAAAATTACTGCTTACTATTTCATTGTTTAAAAAAAGCCTGAGGGTTTTCATAACTTGATGAGAAATTTATGACTGACTTAACAACCAGCTATAATCACAAAAGCTGCCTGCCATTTCAGTTTGATTTACAGTTACAAATATTTATAGACTGTTTGAAGTGAGTCAACAGATTCCAATTTTTGCTGTCATAAGAGATTATGCATTTGAATTGAATATTTTTTTGCCATAGGACAATATATGGGTGAAATAATGTAAATGTAGCAAATGTTTTTTTAATTAAAAAGTACATTTTTAAAGTAGTGAAGTTACAATGGCCATTTCAGGTTGAACCTTCTCAATTCCTGAAAAATGTAGGCAATAGCAAGAAAATTGTGAGGACCAAGTAAGATCAGCAGTAAGATTCTCAATGTCAAGAGCGAACAGTCCCATTTTCCCACCAAATGTTGAACAGCATGATAAGATTTCTACTAGTGAATGTATTGGCATGTATTAGTGTGAATTAACATCCTCATTATTACATAACTGGTGTAAAATTCTCCCACCATCAGATAGAAACTAGTCAGCGACAAATCGCAAGATGAAAGTTAGAGCAGTAACCAGGAAAGTCCAGCTTGACACTTGCTCCTACTGTCCACCATCAAGAAGTCATAATTTATGGGCAGTAACCTGACGCAACCCCTTGTTCATCAGGATCTTGAGGTCCCAGTCAGCAATACTGGGTCTCAGTTTCCCATCTATCTGTTACAAGATAGTTAAGAAGCTGTTTAGCATGCTTGCCTTCATTGCTCAGACCTTTGAGTATAGGAGTTGGGACGTGATGTTGATGTTATATTGGATGTTGGTGAGGCCTCTTCTGGAGTACTATGTCTCGTTTTGGTGCACTGTTATAGGAAGTATATAATTAAAGTGGAAAGGGGTCAGAAAAAAATTGACCTGGATGTTGCTGGGAATGGAGGGTATGAGTAATAAAAGTACACTGGAAACACTGGATTTTTTTTCATGGAGCGCAGGAGATTGAGGGGTAATGTAATAGAGGTTTATAAAATCTTGAGTGGCATGGATAAGAAGAACAAGGGTTTTTTTTTTCTTAACTTTTTTAAGGTGAGAAGAGAAAGGTTTAAAAAGGAAATGAGGGGCAACTTTTTCACACACAGAATGGTTCATGTGTACAATGAACTGCCAGAATAAGTGGTAAATGTGGCTAGAGCTACAACATTTAAAAGATATTTAGATATGTTCATGATTAGAAAAGGTTTGGAAGGATATTGGCCAAAAGCAGGCAAGTGGGAATAGTTTAATTTGGGAACATGGTTGGTGTGAACTGGTTGGACAAATAGATCTGTTTCCATGCTGTATGACTCTATGACTCTATGTTTGGGAATATTGACAAGAGCAGTCGAAGGCAGGTGTGGACTGCCAATGCTTGCCTTGGTGCAGAATTGTATTTCAAAGTTGACAGAAATGGCAGGAATCCAGCAGGTTCCCAGTAGTGCCAAGTACTTCTGTCTGTGACAAGCAGAAGGTTACAAGCAAGACACCGTAGGTGCAAGTTCCATAGGTAATTAGGCAAGTTTAGGAAGATCGTGTGAGTAAAATAAACTAGGCTAGAGGAGAGAAATCCTCCACAAGACTTGCCAAAAATGAAACTTGCCTGATTTCTAGTACGATTCAGTTCTTAGAACCTACATTCCCTCTACTTTTTGCCACTGCTGCACAGATATCCAAGGTTCATACACAACAATGATTTCCAGAACTGGAAGTTGATATGACCCATACTAGTTGGCGTATGCAGACTCTCATAGTGGCTGCATGGCTGCATAGTGTAGAGAGAGCATTGTTTCGAACTTTTATTTCATATCACGTTATTTCGAACATTGAAATTTACAGCGCAATACATGCCCTTTAGCCCTCAATGTTGCTTTGTCCTGTGAAACCAATGTTAAGCCCATCTAACCTATACTATTCCATTTTCATTCATATGTCTATCCAATGACCATTTAAACACTCTTAAAGTAGGTGAGTCTACTACTGTTGCAGGCAGGCCATTCCACGCCCCTATTACTCTCTGAGTAAAGAAACTACCTCTGATATCTGTCCTTTATATATCACCCCTCAATTTAAAGATACGTCTCCTTGTGCTAGCCATCACCATCCGAGGAAAAAGGCTCTCACTGTCCATCTGATCTAACCCTCTTATCTTAAATGTCTCAATTAAATCACCTTTCAAACTTTTCTCTAATGAAGACTGCCTCAAGTTCCTCAATCTTTCCTCGTAAGACCTTCATACCAGGCAACATCCTAGTAAATCTCCTCTGAATCCTTTCCAAAGCTTCCATGTCCTTCCTATAAAGCGGTAACCAGAACTATATGCATTACTCCAAGTGTTATTTAATCTAATCTATGCATTGGTTTGATAACTGCCTACACTGGATACTGGATAACTTGACATGGTAGGTGTGAGGCTAATAGTGGTAGGTGGCTGGCATAAAGACCATTGGAGTGAACTCAAGGACATTGTTGACCTGGAGGCTTTGAGGGACCATGGGGCTGAATACAGGTTCAGATGGAGGATATGATCAGGCTTGGGGTGTGTTTTAAGAACAAATTGAAGTGGATTATCATGGTTGTGACATCAGGAGTGTATGTGAGGGGAGGAGATTAATGGTTGGATTATAGCATTTGTGGGTGGCACGGTGGCACAGTGGTTAGCACTGCTGCCTCACAGCGCCGGAGACCCGGGTTCAATTCCCGCCTCAGGCGACTGACTGTGTGGAGTTTGCACGTTCTCCCCGTGTCTGCGTGGGTTTCCTCCGGGTGCTCCGGTTTCCTCCCACAGTCCAAAGATGTGCAGGTCAGGTGAATTGGCCATGCTAAATTGCCTGTAGTGTTAGGTAAGGGGTAGATGTAGGTGTAGGGGTATGGGTGGGTTACGCTTCGGCGGGGCGGTGTGGACTTGTTGGGCCGAAGGGCCTGTTTCCACACTGTAAATAATCTAAAAAACAATTCACTGACCCGAACTGTTAACTCCACTTCACTCACCATAGATACTGTTTGTCTTGCTGACTATTTCTAGCATTTTTCACTTTTGCTTAAAATTTCCATGATATTCTGGTTTCAAATACAATGTTGACTTTTACTGGAAGGGGAAAAAATTATAAAAGTAGGAGAGATGGACTACAGCACGACAGCCCACAGTTGAAACTGTGCCTAGAGTGCAGTGGGCTGTTTTGATATTCCTCCTCAGGGAGGGATATACTAATATTGCAGTTGTTAGAGAAAACTCATTTTGTTGATTCCTGCAATGAATTGGCCTGTATAAATTGGATCTTACAAGAATGAAACAAAGTTCTGAGGGGGCTTGACAGTGTAGAACCTATGATGATTCCTTATGGTAGAACTCAGGGCAACCGTTTTGGAATAAGGAGCTTTTAAAAAGCTTTGTTTAATATAGAATTGAAGAAGGAATTTCTCCTCCCAGACAGCTATTAATTTTTGGAATTTTCTTCCCACGCAGGACTGGATGCTGAATCATTGAATATATTTAAGGTTGAGTTCGAATTTTAATGTATAGCCTAATTAAGGAGAAGGGATTGGTGGCAGTACAGAGTGGTGAGCCACAATAAGATCAGCCATGATCTTTTTAAAGATTGAAGTGTCCTTGAAGTACCAACTGGCCTATTTCTGCTCTTATTGCTTATATTATTTTATATTAAATCTGTAATGGTGCCATCAAGCAGTAAGACAACTATGAGCCAGATAAGTATTTGCATTGCATTGTTACAATTTTAGTGGAAAGTCCCTATTGTTGAATTCAATAAATTGAATATATTGCTGGCAAATAAATACAGGGACAGATACCCAAGTTTCGTACACAGTAGCAACTTCCAGAACTGAGAGTCAATGTGGCTTCATGCCAGTTGGTGTATGCAGACCCTTCTCGAGGCTGCGCTGCAAGTACAGCTTGTTGGGACTCACCAATGTTGCCAGAGTTACAGGGAATGAAACCATTTGAGCCCTTGACTAGATTGCGTGGTCCAAAAACCACCTTTGCCCGCTGCAGTTCTAGAAGTCATGTCACATTTTCATTCTTATGAAGGATGAGAAATAAACATATCAGCATTACTCATTCCTGTAAATAAGTTTGCAGCCTTGTGTTAAGGTCAAAAGGCTATGAGTTCCACCTAGAGCTTTAGCACAAATTCCAATACTGTAGTGCAATATTAAAACCATACAGAGGTATTATCTTTTCATGCAGATGTTAAACCAAGGTTCATTCTGCTTGCGCCATTGATTCATGTGGAAATTAAACACTCACTGCCAAGTTTGACAATAACAACAAAAGTGAATACATTTCAAAGCTACTGTAATTTATTGGCCAAGAAGAGCTTTGAGCTCTCAGATGAATATGAAAGCTGCTATGTAAATGCATTTTGTGGTTTTTTTTTCATATTCATTTGAGATAAGGCAAACCACCAAAAATGTAATCAAATTTCATCATTTACCTAATGTTTGGGTTCAGCTGTCCCCAGAGGTAATTGTAGTTGCTTACATTGCAACCATTATTTCAATGTAACTCAGTCCCTGTGAAATGCACCGGGTCACGTCACAATAAGGTGTTGTGTTTCTCTTTCTCATGTGTTCCAGAGAATGAAATAATTTACAATACATCTGAAAAGTATTACAACTTGATATATTATAATGGTGTCAATTATTTTTAAAAGATTGTCAACTATGCAGTCCAGAAACAAAACAGGTTAACTGCTTTGATTATTGTACACTCTGTTCTGATCTAAAATGCTGAATAAACTGATCTCAAGTGTTACAGTTGTTACGACCCACTTGAGAAAGTGTGATGATATTCAAGTTCCTGGCTCGAAACAAAAGTTAAAGATTTAATCAAAGTACACAAAGTTCCCAATTTACATCTGATGGCATCAGTTTAGCAGATCATGTTGTGGCTGTACAGGACATTGTTTAGGCCATTTGAATATTGCATTGGAATATTGCATGCAATTCTGGTCTCCTTCCTATTGGAATGATGTTGTGAAATTTGAAAGGGTTCAAAAAAGATTTACAAGGATGTTGCCAGGATTGGAGAATTTGAGCTATAAGGAGAGACTGAACAGGCTGGGGCTATTTTCCCTGGAGTGTCAGAGGCTGAGAGGTGACCTTGTAGAGGTTTACAAAATTATGAGGCACATGGATAGGATAAATAGACAGAGTCTTTTCCCTGGGGTTGGGGAGTCCAGAGCTTGAGGGCATAGGTTTAGGCTGAAATGGGAAAGATATAAAAGAGACCTAAAGGGCAGCTTTTTCACATAGACGGTGGTATGTGTATGGAATGACTTTCGGAAAGGTTTGTAGGAATATGGGCCGGGTACTGGCAGGTGGGACTAGATTGGGTTGGGATATCTGGTCGGCATGGACGGGTTGGACTGAAGGGTCTGTTTCCATGCTGTACATCCCTATGACACTGGCCAGATTCCTGTGCTTAACAAAAGTGACTATACTATAAATAGATAACTTCTAATCATAGGTAAACATCTATGAGCTGTAAACATATAATTCTACTAGATAAAACTCTACCTCACTCCCCCATAAAATTCTTCCCTACCTATGTAAATAGACATAGATAAATGAAAAATGTGGTTGTTGTGGGTGAAGTTAAAAATAGAAAATAACATAGTTCAATAGCACCAGTCTTACAGGCTTAGATGAGGTGTCAGATTTTCTTCCCAGGACATTTTAAAAATCATTTCTTCTAGTTTCTCAATTGTTTGCCAAAGTCATAGGGGATTTACAAATAAACTGTTTAGTTTCATAGTCACAGAGGAAACAGATGACAGCAAATGGTGAGAGAGAGAGTAAGTGATTGTCTCCAGGCTTGAATTACTTGGTTGCAGGACGTAAAAACAAAGTTGAAACTCAAGTCTCAGGATTAGCATCACCCAGTAGTTTCCACTCAGGACATTGCAGAGATGTCCAAGCTGTCAATCTCTATCTTTCCTGCCCTCTTCAACCCTGGTAGTTCAGACCGAAGAGGGTCAACTTGCCTCTGGCAAACAAATCTCCAGGGCCAGTAGGATCCTCTGGCTAGCGGGCTTCCACCACCCCAGCTGCAGTACCAGGGACTGTACTAAGGCATAGTGGGAAAGGAAGACAAAAGCTGACTGAAGGCATTCTGGTGACATGGATGACAATAGACTATATGTGACTATCAGATAATGTATAAATGTTTGTGCTTCAGCCATTCTTGTGGTTATTAGTCTCTGTGTAGTTCTTAACCACATTATTACACCACCTGGCATCACTTCACGGTTGCAGATGAGGCTCAGTAGATGGAGGTCTGTGCTGAGAGTTGCTGCACCATAAGGAACCAGGAGGAACATGACATATTAGGTCATGCCAGCACCTTTCGCCTTCCTCATTCAATGTACCAAATATTTAACACCTTCTCTGCGCAAAAGTGTAGCTGTCAATAAGTCATTCTGTAATAGACTCAGTTGGGTTTTTCAATCCATCTAAAGATCTCTTTAGATTTTTGAACTACAAAGAATAACATAAGCATTGTCACATCAGGTAAATATATCCTGCCAGAGACAAAACTTAACAGTTGATTGCCTTCTTAAATGGCTATAGATCATCAAGCAATGTACTCCCACAGCCTTGTCAAATAGGGAGCTCCAAAATTGTGATGTTGATATAGAAACTAACATTATATATCTATGAGTCAGGATAGCATTTCACTTGAAGGGGAACTTCAAAGTGATAGTATCCTCAGGCAACTGATGCTCTTTCTTTTCAGATGGTGGAGGTTATGAGTTTGTGAGATGTATTAAAGAAGCCTTGGTTCAAAGCTGCGGTGCACTCTGTCAAGAGTGCATCACAATGAAGGGGTTAATGTTCAAGGTGGTGAATACATCGACAATTCATACCAATATTCAACATTCAAAAGTACTCTATAGGCTTTAAAACGCTTTGGACATCTTTAGGTTATGAAAGTTGTTGGATAAATGCAAATCTTTTTAGTCATGTAATTGCTTTTTTCTGGACAGTGTGTAGTTTCTTGTGCATTATTGTGGCTGTACCCATCGAGACAGGGAGAGTTCCGTCACATTTCTGACCTGTACCCTGTTCCTGGTGGAAAGGTATTATAATAGAGATTTTCAAAGATTCACAACGTGTGAGTGGACAAATTTCCCATTTCAGTTCCAATCCTGAATCCAGAAGGTTTGCAGTCTCCAGGATTAAAGGCTAAAAGCTATATACTGAAGTTACCAAAACAAAAAAACTCCAGACTCTGGTAGACTGAAAAAATAAACAGAAGTTGCTGCAGAATGAAGGGTCACTGTACCTAAAACATTGACTCCATTTTGTCTTCACAATTACTGCCAGATCTGATGAGTTTTTCCTGTAATTTCAGTTTTTTGAGGCAGAATATAATCTTATGTTAACTCTATTGGGAGAAGGCCATAGAGTCATAGAGATGTCTAGCATAGAAACAAACCCTTCAGTCCAACTCGTCCATGCTGACCAGATGTCCGAAATTAATCTAGTCCCATTTGTCTGCATTTGGCCTATATCCCTCTAAACCTTACTTATTCACATACCCATCCAAATGCCTTTTTAAATGTTGTAATTGTACCATTCTTCACCAGTTTCTCTGGCAGCTCATTGCATGCATGCAGCATCCTTTGCATAAAAAAAATTGCCTCTTGGGTCCCTTTTAACCTTTCACCACTCACCTTAAACCTATGCCCTCTAATTTTGGACTCCACACTCTGGGAAAAAGAACATGGCTATTCATCCTAACCATGCCCCTCATGATTTTATAAACCTCTATAAGATCACCCCTCAGTCTCAGATGCTCCATGAAAAAGACCCGCAATATATTTAACCTCTCACCATAGCTCAAACCCTTCAAACTAGCAACATTCTTGTAGATCTTTTCTGGATACTTTCAAGTTTAACAACATCTTTCCTATAGCAGTGAGACTAGAATTAAACACTGTATTCCAAAGATAGCCTAACCAATGTTCTGTACAGCTGCAGCGTGACATTGCAACTCATATACTCCATGCACTGACCAGTAAAAGCAAGTTTATCAAATGCCTTCCTCACTATTCTGTTGACCCGTGGCACCACCTTCAAAGAGCTAGTGGCCTCACCTCCCTGGGATTAAAGAGCCCAAGAGTAGAAACTCCCCCACCAAGAGGCGCTGGCCAATCAAAATCAAAATCTCCGTTGTGGGTAGTGCCACTGTAAGCAGTAGTGACTGGTGGCAAAGCATCCACCAGATTAAGTGAGGGACCTGATGCCAAAGGTAAGTAAAGGTGGATGGAAGTTGCATAAGGATGATCATGGGAAATAGGAAGGAGAATGTTCAGAGACAGGAGGATAGCTCTAAGTGACCACCACCTTCTCAATGCTGGGGTTTCTTGCTCAAGCATAGAGTGCCTTTGAACAATGGAACCAGCCTTTGCTAGAAGCTTACAAGCAAACTCAGCAAAGTGGTGGGAAAGCCTGATGGCACCCCTCCTCCAGACTCACCAGTGAATCATAAGACCATGAGATATTGGAGCAGAATTGGCCATTCTACCTATTGGCCACTCTTCCATATGATCATGGCTGATCTGTTTTTTAACCCCATTTTTTGCCAGTTCCCTGCAAACCTTGATCCTCTACTAATCAAGCACTTATTTCTCTCTGCCTTAAATACACTCAGTGACATGGTCTCCATAGCCTTCTGTGGCAATGAGTTTCACAGATTAACCACACTCTGGGTGAAGTAATTCCTCTACATCTCAGTTTGAAAGGGTTGTCCCTTTACTTTGAGACTGTGCCTTTGGGTCCTGGTGTCTCCTACTAATGAAAACATTTTCTCCATGCCCACTCTTTCCAGGCCTCTCAGTATTCTGTAAGTTTCAGTCAGCTCATCCCTTATCTTTCTGAACGTCTTCAAATACAGACCCATCGAAAGCAGATGAGGAGTGGTAAGTGGGCAAAGGAAGCAGAAGTGGTAATGTCAGTTTTCTAGCAATCCAGAAACTCAGTCTAATGCCGTGAGTGCATGGAAACCAATCCTATCATGACAGATGGTGAAATTGGAATTAAAATTTTAAAGAATATTAAAAGGTACTAGAGTTTACTTAATGTTGATCATTGTCAATAGTCATTAAAAACTCATCTGGTTCATCTAGTCCTTTGGGGAAGTAAATCTATTGTCCTTACCTGGTTTGGCCTATGCGTGACTGCAGACCTTCTGTATTATAACTGTCTCTTAACTTATCTTTGGGGAATTATGGGCAATAAATGCTTATTTAGCCAGCGACACCCTCATTCCACGAATGAATAAAGAAAATTTCTGCCAATGAGTCTACAAAAAAACCAATGCAATAAAATACTTAATACACTTATGGTATCACTCTGTGATACTCTGAGTTTGCATGCAATTATGGGAGTTCAAAAAAGTGTACCTGTTCACTTATCAATGTTTTCCAGTTACTTATTAATTTGGATTTCTATGATTCATAAGTGTTGATCAGTGACCATCCTGGAGACAGTTGCAATGTTCATAATTACCTGGTATGAAACACATAGGGTGGAATCCTTGATGTATCTGAGTGAGGTGGGCTATGGTGTGATTTGTGGCAGAATTGGACAAGATCTACCTTGACATTGGGCATATCTCACTATCTTTTATGTTTTTCATGAGCAGCAAGGCTAGTTTCTTGCAAGGCTGCAGTGAGTTGCCAATTAAGGGGGATTGTAGCTTGTTAAATGTTTAATAACACTGCATTTTTTCTCATTAGTACTCCGATGTCTACCTTACCGAACATGTTAGACTTTGAGAAATCCCACCATATAAATCCGAGCAGGTATCTGATGACTTCAACTTGCCGGCCTACAACCAGCTTAGCACCAAACAGCATCTTGGGGCATGATCCATGGGTACCAGCTGCATACAGTCCTTGTCCAAAATTGCTGTCACACCTACAAACCTTATAGCACCTGTCTGACGCACATATCATCTACTCAGGAAGCATAAACCTGCATTGCAAAGCATGTTGGCAAATAGCACTGAATAGCTGCTGCAGGAGCCATTTGCACACATGAATGGGCACCCAGCTCACTGATTGGATCAGGCTGCATCTCAGGGCTGTCTTAGCACTCACTTACTTGGCATCCACTGGCTTGCTTACCATGCCATGCCAGAACAAAATACTGTTAGTACTGCCAAAGTGACACACTGTTTAGTGCAGTCACACACTCAGGATGCTAGTCCTGCTTATCATTAAGGATCTGTCTAGGTGAGTGGGGAGGAACGTCTTGCTGAACAGCACATTGAGATATCAGTTTAACACTGTCAGCATCACTCAACTGTCTATTGGTTGGTTGATTGGGGGGTGTTGGTGTTGAGAGGTGGGAAGGGAGGAAGGGGAAACCAGTCCTCAGTCCAGTTGGGGGCGAGCGCAGCTGTTGGTCAGGTTGTCCTGGTACGGTCAGTCAGCATCATAGGCCACGCAGAGTTCAGGGTCTTGGCCATGATCAGTCGTCAATTGGGAACACTCACCGCCTTAGGATCATTTCAGACGCCCGTCCATTCTGTTGAGCCAGCAGCAGCAATCGGAAGAATTGTGTAATGTTAATCAGAGAACTGTAAAGACAGTAGTCAGGGTTCAGTCAGTCATGACCGGGGTTGTTTTTAATTAAAGTCAAAGATCTGGGATGGGTACAGTCCAGGACATTGATTTGTTGATCACTGGGGAGGATGCAAGGGAGGTTTGCAGGGGCAGTGGGGAGCTCGCTGTCAAAAGGGTTAGAGTGAAATAAGGCTGGGGGACAGGAAAGCAGAGGCATTCGTGGTGACCACCACTAGGGGAGTGTAGAGGAGAAAATGTATAGTGCCAGGGTTCTGATACTAGGGAGTACAGTTGAAGACAAAGTTTTGTATGATGCATCTTCACATCAGCAGAATGGGTGAAAATAAGTTGTCAGGGTAGAGCGAGGTAAAGAGGACATGGAGACTCTTGGAGGGGAACATGCTAACCAGACAAGGCGTAATGCTGATGGGGTTCACCCTGAACTGCATTCCCTGCCATCATATGCTGTTGTCTAGCTGCCAAATGCAAGTAGGAAGTGCTGGGACAATGCATATGGTGGGTTGGATCAATGCCAGTTTGATGGTAAAACCATGAGATCCACTTCCTCTGGACCTTAGAACATTGAAGAGGCAAGTACACAAAGCATGGGTTTGCAAGTCCAGCAATGTTTAATTTGCAAATAATTCTTTGCACATATGCAATGCTCACAGAATGAACATGTTGATGTATCAAATGCTCATCAAATGAATTGCATCGTGCCATTGGTGCTGGTTAAACTAACATTATCATCTCAGCCACACAGGAGTTGGTGACAATAACTTGAACATTTGCAATTGCTTATTAAAAGTGCCCTATCACTTGTGGAACTTCCAAGAGTGCTATGGGATGAAGTGAACATCATGTATCATGGGAGTATAAAAGTGAACTATACTGAATTCAATGAGAAGTTTCCCAGTTGGCATGAGTTTGGAGTAGGAAGTGTCTGAGCACAGAGGGTGCTCCCTTTTTGAGGTAATGTATTGATCACTCAGTTGATGCAACTTGGAGAAGTCAGGGATAGGGCTCCAGTCTTGACTGGACAGAGTGTGCTGCAACATCATGGTGTGCTATTCTCTTAACAATTAAAAGAGGCCACAATGCAACATGATAGATGCTGAGAAGTCTGGGACCAGGAGCAGTATCTGAGGAGAAGGATGAGGATATTAAGCTGGAGTAAGCTCTCCCTGACTGAGCTAAGCTGCAATGGGTCTTTCAGAGCAGACACGTGCTGGGCCGAAAGGTCTCTTTACATGCTATTGTATTCTTTAACTCTTTGATTTCATTAACACACAGTTCTTGTGGATTCTGTTATGCTGCAGTTATACAAAATCCTAATACCCACATGGAGGACTGAGAGTAGATAATGGCCTTGGAGGGAGAACAGCGAAAGGAAACAAGAATTATACCTGGACTTGAAGGGTTAATTTATGAGGTGAGATTAAACTAATTAAACCCGTTTGCTCCAGAATTTAGAAGGTTAAGGGGTGATCTAATAAAAAAATTTCAAAATATTAACAGGAAAGCCAGGATAGATAGAAATTTATTGTTGAAAAATGTGTTGCTGGAAAAGCGCAGCAGGTCAGGCAGCATCCAAGGAGCAGGAGAATCGACGTTTCAGGCATAAGCCCTTCTTCATGATTCCTGAAGAAGGGCTTATGCCTGAAACGTCGATTCTCCTGCTCCTTGGGTACTGCCTGACCTGCTGCGCTTTTCCAGCAACACATTTTTCAGCTCTGATCTCCAGCGTCTGCAGTCCTCACTTTCTCCTAGAAATTTATTGTTACTTGTATTTGTGAAAATACAGTAAAATGTGTATAAATTGCCACAAAAACAGCACCATTTAATCATATAAACTATTTCCACTGGTTGGCGATTCTAGAACTAGGGGTCATAGACTAAAATGTAGGGTTAGATCATTCAGAAGAGATGTTAGACAGCACTTCTACACACACAGGCTGGTAGATGTTTGGAGCTCTCTTCCACCAACAGCAGTGTGTATGGAATCAATTGTTTATTTTAAACCTGAGATAGGTAATTTTGTTAAGCAAAAGTATTAAGGATCTCGGCCAAAGGCAGGTAAAAGAGTTAAGCCACAGATCAGCCATGATCTCATTGAATGGTAAAACAGTTCTTGAAGGAATGAATGGCCTTCTAATGTTCCTATGATCTTATGCTAGTTGGTTGCAGAAGACTGTCAAGTTTGTCATGCATTTAGTTTACATTAGGGGGGCAAACTGCACCTATATTCATTTTCTTTGTATTTCTTTTTGCTGGCTGTCAATAAAAGTTCATATTTGGAATTATCTAATGGTTCACCAGTATGTTATGTTTCCCCACTGGACAATGACATGTGGGTGTCCAGTGAGCACTGGGGCAGATTGGGGATGGCACTGGTGTAGAGAGGGTGCTGAGATGGGAGTAGCTAAGAACATATAAACTGTATGGACCAGTGGTTAAACAGGAACCAGGGTGAGAAAACGAATTGTACGTGTAAGGTTATGTCAGCCATGTGAGCCATGATGGCCATGTGCCGTGAGCAACATACGGGTGCTGTGTCATTATGTTGCTGGATTGCTGACAATAGAATGGGTGCACGACAGCTTTTCAAAGATGATGTCGATGCATGAGATGCCAGTCTTTTGGCAGATACCCACTGAGTGTTCTGGGAACGGAGCTTGGAGCTAGGATTGAATATGAGGGATGCCATTGGAGCAGGTTAGGGAGACAATGAGGCACATTTGTTAAGGTATAGACAGAATTCTCAGTGGATCTTAAAAAAAAGTTCGATGCAGCTCACACTTGCCTTTTTTGGCTAAGATTCAGTCCAACTTTGGACAAAATATTAGAAGTGGAGAGGCCATGGGGCAGATGAATAAAGATGATATCATTGTAATAACATTGGTCCTGAGTTTAACTAATCTATCACTATGTTGTGTGTCGTTATCTCAATCATTCTTCAGATGCCATGAGGAATATGTGCTGTAAATGATTCTTGGTGTCACACTTTAGGTCAGAAGATTGTGCATTCAAGTTGAGAACCAAAATCCTAACCTCAAAATCCAGATTGACAATTCAGTGCAGTTGTGAGGGAGCTCAGCATCATTGGAAGCGACACTTTGGGATATGATGTTAAAGCAAGGCCACTGCCCCTCCTTTGTAAATATCATAATGATTTGTGTAACATTAAAATATCAGATGTTACTGGTCCAACAATTGGATCGGAAATATTTGGGTCATTAAAGGTGTTATGTAAATAAAAAGTTTATTTCTCTGTATTAATGTCTAGGGGCAGGGGGAGATTGCAAATGGGGAAAAGAAAAGAGGGAGATGTTGAGAGAAACAGATGGGCAGCGAAGGGAGTGGTATTTCTGTAAAGTCACACCACAATAATAATTTTGGGGCACCATTCAGCAGAAAGCATTCAACAGTAGACTGAAATTGGCCTTCATGAGAGAGAAGACAAACCTCTAGGAGTCAAAAATGAGGTCAGCTGCCTTGACAGGGAAAGTTTTTCAGAGTTAAAAATCTTTTGTTCTGCGTAATGTTGTATTGCCTCTCAATAAAACATCAACAATCCCAAGAGAACAGGGAAGTTGTGTGTTCATGACATCTAGCGGTTAAACCTAAAAACTGCAGCAATTATTTTTGTATTGCGAGTGCATGTGTCCTTTTGATATCTTCGAGATGAAGTATTTTATGAAGACTGGAATATAAAAAGCAGGAAATAATATTCATATAGCCTTGATGAAATTCCACCTGAATTACTTGGTTCATCTTGAGCAGTTCACCACAGGAAGGATATGTCGACTGTGGAGAGAGTATATCACAAATTTATTAGAATGATACTAGTGCTAGGATTTAAGGGTTAAATTATGAGGATAAGTTGCATAGACCTGAGGCATATTCTTTGAGTATAGAAAGGGACCTAATCAAGGTGTTTAAAAAAAAAATACAAAGGCCAGACACTCGGAAAAAAACTTTTTTTTCAAGTGAAGTATATTAGAATATTAAGGACAGAATCTAAAAATTAAAGTGAGGCCATCCAGGAGAGAATTCAGAAAAGGTTGTGGAAAACTCTATGTTGCTACATTAATAATCTGTGTATGCTGGAGCAATTTAAATTTTCAAGACTGACAGCAATAGACTTTTATAACATCAAAATGCTGAACTACTGATGGAAATCTTGAGAGACAAAATGCTTGAAACACTCATCAGGCTTGACATTTAAAGGCCAGATTTTTGCTACTGTATCTGGTAGATCCAATTGCTAGACCTGACTCACTATAAAATGCACAAAATGAAGTGGTCTTTACTCCAGAGGAGTGAAGCATTTGAATCCTCTTACTGTTGTAAATCAAATATTAAACTAAAGAAAGTGGGGCAGTGGCGTATTGGCAGAGTCACTGGACTAGCAATCTCAAGGCTTATCTTCAATGCAGGTTGGAGGGGGCCAGGCCAGGAGCAGCATCAAGCATGTCTAAAGCTGTGGTGTCAGCCTGGTGAAGCTACAGTCTAGGCATGCCAAACAGTGGAAGCAGAATGTGAAAGACAAGGCAAAGTGATCCCATCTCAACAGATCAGATCTAGGCTCTTCAACCTTGCCACATCCAGCCGTGAATGATGCAAGGCAATTCAACAACTAATACAACGTGGAGATTCCTCAAAAATTCCAGCGGCAATTAAATCCCAACACATCGGAACAAAAATCAAGATGGAAGCATTTACAACAACTTTCAGCCAAAAATGCCAAATGGATGATCAATCTCAGCCTCCTCCTGAGGTCGCCTGCATCACAGATGCCAATCTTGAGCCTATTTGATCCATTTCATATGATGTCAAGACACAGCCTGAAGATATGTGTATTGCAAAGACAATGGATCTTGACAATATTCTAACAATACTATGCCAAATCAGGCAATAAACATTGTTCCAGTACAGCTACAACACAATATGGAAAATTGTCCATGGATGCGCTTTACATACCCGTCCCATCTAACAACTCTCAGTCATAAACAAAGTAATACAAAGGGTTGCCGATAGTGCTTTAAAGTGATTCCTCGCTCTGATATTCCATTTGGGTTCTACCAGTGGCACTCGGATTTTGATCTCATTTGTCCAAACATGGAAAAAACAGTTGAACTAAAACAGTGGTGTGAAATTGACTTTTCTTGATGTTAAGGCAACATGTGACCAAGTGTGGCATTTAGAAGCCTGGGCAAAACTGGAGTCAATGGAAATATAGGAATAATATCCCTCCTGGTTGGAGTCAACCCGAGCACACAGGCAAATAATTGTGCTTGCTGGAAGTAAATGATTCCAGATGGGATTGAGGTTCACAGGGAGGAGGTGTTATAAATTCTGTAAAGTGTGAAAATAGATAAGTCCCCTGCCCTGGATGGGATTTATCCTAGGATTCTCTGGGAAGCCAAAGAGTAGATTGCCGAACCTTTGGCTTTGATTTTTATGTCGTCATTGTCTACAGGAATAGTGCCAGAAGACTGGAGGATAGTAAATGTTATTCCCTTGTTCAAGAACAGGAATAGAGACAACGCTGGTAATTATAGACCAGTGAGCCTTACTTCTGTTATAGGTGAAGTGTTGAAAAAGGTTATAAGAGATAGGGTTTATAATCATCGAGAAAGGAATAAGTTGATTAGGACAGTAAACACCGTTTCATGAAGGGTAGGTCTTGCCTCACAAATCTTTATTGAGTTCTTTTGAGAAGGTGACCAAAGGTGGATGAGGGGAAAGCTGTTGATGTGGTGTATATGGATTTCAATAAGGTATTTGATAAGGTTCCCCGTGGTGGGCTATTGCACAAAATGCAGAGGCATGGGATTGAGGGTGATTTAGTGGTTTGGATCAAATATTAGCTAGCTGAAAGAAGACAAGAGGGTGATGGTTGATGGGAAATGTTCATCCTAGAGTTCAGTTACTAGTGGTGTACCACAAGGATCTGGTTTATGTCCACTGCTGGTTGTCATTTTTATAAATGACCTGGATGGGTGTAGAAGGATGGGTTAGTAAATTTGCAGATGACAATATTGTCGGGACAGTTGTGGATAGTGCCGAAGGATGTTGGAGGTTACAGAGGGATATAGATCAGCTGCAGAGCTGGGCTGAGAGGTGGCAAATGGAGTTTAATGTGAAAAAGTGTGAAGTGGTTCACTTTGGATGGAGTAACAGGAATACAGAGTGCTGGGCGAATGGTAAGATTCTTGGTAGTGTAGATGGGCAGAGAGATTTCGGTATCCATGTACATAGATCACTTAAAGTTGCCACCCAGGGTGATAGGGTTGTTAAGAAGGCATAAGGTGTGTCAGCTTTTATTAGTAGAGGGATTGAGTTTTGTAACCACAAAGTCATGCTGCAGCTTTACAAAACTCTGGTGCAGCCGCACTTGGAGTATTGCGTGCAGTTCTGGTCACCGCATTATAGGACAGATGTGGAAGCTTTGGAAAGGGCTCAGAAGAAATTTGTTAGGATGTTGCATTTTATGGAGGGAAGGTCGCATAAGGAAAGTTTGAGGGACTTGTAGCTGTTTTCATGAGAGAGGAGAAGGTTGAGAGGTGACTTAATTGAGACATATAAGATAATCAGAGAGTTAGATAGGGTTGACAGGGAGAGCCTTTTTCCTCGGATGGTGCTGGGTAGCACGAGGGGATATAGGACAGATGTCAGAGTTAGTTTCTTTACTCAGAGACCAGTATGGGCATGGAATGCACTGCCTGCAAGATGTGTAGACTCGCCAACCTTACGGACATTTAAATGGTCATTCGATAATGTTATAACACTGGGTAAACACTCCTGCTTAATTTAAAACCAGCAACACAGAAAATAATTATCCCATGCAGTAATCTGTAAAAATCTGAGTGGTCAAGAACTATTTAAAGTAAAAATTAATAACTTTATTTCTTTAAGTATAAGAGAGAATAATTGACTAACAACTATTTACCATTCCTTACTCTAACCTATCTGTTACCTTCCCTTCTTTAATACTCGTCTGATAAAACTCCCAATTAAGATTTACAAAACCACACTTCTTATCCCAAAACGAGGCAGCTTTTGGTCGTCTTTTCGGATCTTCCTGTGTCTCCTTTTCTCTTTCTTATGGATTTCTGAGTCACAGGTGACTGATCGAAAAGGTACCTTTTTTTAAGAGAGCTATTTTGCAGGCAGTATGTTTACATGCTCCTCCCGACTGTTCAATTTTCCCCGGTCTTACATCCCCAAAGCATCGGATTGTGTCTTTGGCTTTGAAGATTGTCAATGTACTCGATTGAATTTGGATTGGAGTTTGATATTGTTTGGAGTATAACTTAAAAACTGATTGGCTGAAATTGAATTTGTATTTTTGTCTCATAGCAACTCAGCGAGTGCTGTTTGTTCTGTACTAAATGTTACTTTGTAAATTCTCCAGTACTCTGGTGTACTTGCCAAGTCCTTAACTCTCTTAAGGATATATCCATATCTTCCAAACACCTGTGCCCGAAGAAAAAAATGAACCATCATAATGAAAAGATGGCTTCATTCTTTTTCGCTACTTTTAAAACATAACTTACTCTAACATACAGATAACTTTAATATAAGTTCACTTTAACTTTTTCCCATATACGTGTGTATGTATTAAAGACAATTCTCATCTAAACTCTATCAGTTAAATCCACGGTAATGCATCTGCGATTACATTCTTCTGACCCGCAACATTAAAAGTCTGTAACATAAGACTGTAATGAAATAGTTTCATATTCTTGTCTTTAAAATGCTCTAAGAATTAAGCAGATTGTGGTCAATGTACACAACCATCTCTGACACATTGTTCGTGACATACACATTAAAATGTTGTAAGGCCAGTACCAAACTCAAAATAGTTCCTTTTTGATTGTGGAGTATTTCCTCTGGTGGATGTTGATCTTCTTTGAAAAGTAACCAACTGGCAGTTCAATCCCATCCTCACCTTCCTGTAGGAGGACAGCTCCAACTCCAATGTCACGAGCCACAATGGCAACTCTACAAGGTTTTGAAAAGTTTGGTGTAGCTAAAACTGGTTTGGTGGTTAATATCCATTTCAAATGATCGAATGCCTCCTGGCATGGTTCTGTCCACCGAAACTTTGTGTTCTTCTTCAGCAAATCGGTTAATGGTGCCACTACACTGCTGAGGTTTGGAACAAACTTCTGATAGAATCCACTGAGTCCTAAGAATTGAAGCACTTCTTTCTTTGAGTTTGGGCATGGAAATTCCTCGATGGCCTTTGTCTTTGCATTCCATGGGGTCAATTTTCCATGACTGATGTTATGTCCAAGAACGTGGCCTCTGCTTTCGCAAATTCCATTTTATTTAAGTTTATCACTAGTTTTGCTTCTGGTAATCATTCAAAGTGCTCTGCCAACTGTACCACGTGATCTTTCTAGGACTTACTAAAGATCACTACATCATCCAAATAGACTACATAGTTTGTTAACCCAGCCACAACTCTGTTCATGAGTCTTTGAATGTAGCGGATGTGTTCTTCATTCCAAAGGCAATCACTTTAAACTGATATAGCCCATTTTTGGTTACAAATGCAGAAATTTCTTTTGCCGTCTCTGATAAAGGTACTTGCCAGTAACCACGCATGAAGTCTAACTTGGTGATGTAAATGGCTTGTCCAACTTTCTCAATACAGTCCTCCAATCTAGGAATTGGATATGAGTCTGATTTTGTAATGGCATTGACCTTCCAACAATCCATGCAGAATCATTGAGTCCCGTCCAGTTTGAGAACTAAGACAATCGATGAACTCCACTTGTCCTGACTTGGTTCGATGATGTTCTCGTCGAGCATGGCCTCCACCTCCATTTGGACCTGTATTGATTTGAAAGGATTAAGCCGATAGGGGTGTTGTTTTATCTGAACAGTATTCCCTATGTCATTTTCATTTACAATAGAATTAGTCCTCCTTGTCTGATTCTTACATATGTCCTTGTACTGTAGTAACAACTTCGCTCTAAGCTTCTGAGACAGATTGCTTACTAATCTAACCCACTCCTCAAGTACTACTTCATTTTTAAATCTATTTTAAGGCACCTCAAAATCTATATCATCTGGATTTGAGTCCTCACTCTGTGGGGCAGTAACTAACCCCTGTTCCTTCAGTTCTTTCTCTCTAGTGTAATATGGTTTCAATATGCTTACATGACATACCTGAAAGCTTTTTTTCCGATCTGACATTTTTACTAAATAGTTCACCTGACTCAACTTCTTCTCAATTTGATCAGGGCCACTAAACCTGGCTTTGAAGGGATTTCCTATTCCTGGTAACAGTACTGACATGTTATTCCGTCAAGATAACATCCAAGTCTCAGAGCTTTCATCTGTCACCTGCTTTATTCGACACTGTGCACTTTTTAAGTGCTGTTTAGCTAATTCACCTACTCTATTTAGTCTCCCCCTCACCTCCAATACGTAATCTAAGTGTGAGACCTCTGATATTGGCCCTGTCAATTTTTCTTTGATTAATTTCAAAGGGCCTCTTACTTCATGATCGAGTATTAACTCAAAGGCAGTAAGCTGAGTAGATTTGTTTGAGGCATCTCTAATGGCAAACAATACGAATAGGATACCTTTATCCACATCATTCAGGTAATCCTGACAGTGTGCTCTCAACATGGTCTTCAAGGTCTGATGCCACCTTTCTAAAGCTCCCTGGGATTCAGGATGATACGCACTGGAGTTGAACTGCTGTATAACAAAGCTATCCATAACCTCAAACAGCCTAGCAGTAAAATTTGACCCTTAGTCTGACTGAATCTCTCTGGGTAGCCCATACTGTGCAAATAAAACTACTAACCCCTCTACTACCCTTTTTGCCTTAATACTCTAATGGAATTGCCTCCAGAAATCTGGTAGACACATCCATTATGGTTACCAATTACTGGTTCCCACTTTTAGTTCTCAGGAGGGGACCTACACAATTAATTATAACCTGCATGAAAGGATCTTCAAATGTGGGAACTAGCCACAACGGTGCTGGTTTTATTATCGCCTGTGGCTTACCTACCAATTGGCATGTATGACACGTACGGCAAAAGTTAACCACATCCTTTTGTATTCCAGGCCAATAAAAGTGTTTTTGTACTTTTGCCTGAGTCTTTCATATTACCAGGTGACATTCTACAGGTAGTTCATGTGCTACCCGTGACACCTCCTCTCTGTGTGTTACCGGCAACACAATCTGGTGCACTTGGGCCCCATTCTCCTCAGCAGTAACCTGTTGTGTTGTCCATTTCTGTCTGAGGATTCTA
Organism: Chiloscyllium punctatum; assembly: GCF_047496795.1. Lineage (NCBI taxonomy): Eukaryota > Metazoa > Chordata > Chondrichthyes > Orectolobiformes > Hemiscylliidae > Chiloscyllium > Chiloscyllium punctatum. The sequence continues at coordinate 34,127,644 of NC_092743.1, forward strand.
TCTTTCCACTGTGGCAAAGTGGAAATAACCCTCCAGAATATTTTCTGCCTCCTTTTCAGAGTACAATATATCTTTTATCGTCTTGTCTTGCTGTTGCAAGTCTCTTACCCTTTCAGGACTAAACACTTCTGTCTGACCCTCTGCCTGTTCAGGTTTTTCCTGCACCATTATGTCAAACAGGGTATCGGCTAACTGAACCTCAACTCCTTCACCTTTCTCTTTACTTTTCACTTCGTGCTGTGACTTATGATTGTGGGATTTGGTTACTACACAGTCTAGGAAAATACCAGGATATTTCTGTTTTAACTCCTCAGTTTCTTAGTCTTTCTTGGGTTCTCTGCCACAAGGGGTGTCACTCCTACCTTGGATCCTGCCAACTCATTCCCAAGAGCAAACTGAATTCCTGGAACTGACGCTCTGTCAATCACTTCAACTGTAACTTCCCCTGTCTTAAGTTGGTACTCTTACATAAGGGAATGCTAAATTGCTGTCCATCAATCCCACAAATTACCACACTCTCAGGTAACAGATCAGGAGTGCACATTTGCTCATCCCTTATTATCAGCGACTGGTTAGATACTCTATCTCTCTCAAAATTATAACTTCTTGTCCTTCTCCCCCTGTTCTTTCTGAGTAAATTTTACCCACAGAGACAAATTCTTGGTAGAGATCAGGTACCAACTGCATACCCAGCCCCTGCCTCGGCTTTGCACTCTCCTGCAGCTCCTCGGCTCTTCTTGGGGTCTCCTCTACTACCTTCACTAGTGTCACTGGCTTAGCTTCTTTTACCACATCTTTTCCCACTGTGACTATCTTTAACAACTGGCACTGTAACTTTACGTGTCCCACTTTACCACAGTGGAAACACCTGAGGCCTTTCACCTCTTGGGCTTCGTTGTAACCTGTCATAAACTCTTACTAGTGTTCTCTACTCTGTTAAATAATGTAGGATCTTCCCTTCTCCCAACTTCTATCCCTCACAGGATGAAATTCTAGCCAGAAGCTTGCCTTATGCACCAACATGTGCTCATCTGCTAATTCTGCTGCCCTTCTCACTTCCTGAACTTTCTGTTCCTCCACGTGAATTCTTACCATCTCTGGAAGTGAGTTTTTAAACTCCAGCAGAACAATCTCCCTTTGAGCCTCATAGGTCCTATCTATCTTTAAATAATGCACCCATCTAATAAAAATGACTGTTTAATTCTTTTGAACTCAACATAAGTCTGACCTGGTTCCTCCTTTATGTTTCTGAACCACTGACTATATGCCTCTGGTACCAATTCATAAGCATTTAAAATAGCCTCTTCATAACCCCTTCACACCTCATCTGACAGTGCAGCAAATACCTCACTAGCTCTGCCTATCAGTTTAGTCTGAACTAGCATTACCCATAAATCCTCGGACCATTCAATCTGCCTCGCCAATTCTTCAAATGAAATAAAGAAGGCTTCAACATTTTTCTCATTTAAATGTAGTAGAGTTTTGACATATTTGTATATATCACTACCTTCCCTTTTAATCTCCATCCTGTTAGCTTGACTTTGCTGACTAAGTTGTAACTTCTCAAGTTCAAATTCTCGCTTTCACTCTCTTCTCTGTCTTTCTCTCTCCCTTTCTTCTCTCTCTCTTTACTCAACCAAGAACCTTCTTTTTTTCCTCTCTCTCTCTCTCTTTGTTTATCTTCTAACTCCATTCTCATCAATTACAATTTAACTTTTTCTATCTCTACTGCACTTGTCTGTTTCTCTGACACAAAGTGTTTGAGTCATTCCCTTACAATATCAGCTTTACTTTAGTCCTTGATGAAATCCAAATCTAACTTCTTTGCTAATTCTACAAGTATGGCTTTTTCTTTCCATCTAAAACTTCTTGGCAAATCTGAGAATCACCTTTAAGAACTAGAACTTCTTTAGCAATTTAAAGAGCCATTTCTCTCACTTTTAATTTAATCAACCACAAGTCACTGCAATTAAACAAGTTGCCTCACCTGAGTTTTTTTTAAATCTCAGACACTAACCTGCAAATGTTTAAATCTGCTGGGATTTTTCGTACCCCCAAGTTTATTCAAATCTGTCTAGACCAGTTCAAATCACAGACCCGAACCCCCAAACTGTTACAACACTGGGTAAATCCTCCTGCTTAATTTAAAACCAGCAACACAGAAAATAATTATCCTATGCAGTAATCTGTAAAAATCCGAGTGGCCAAGAACTATTTAAAAGAAATAAAGTTATTTATTTTTACTTAAGTATAAGAGAGAATAATTGACTAACAACTATTTACCATTCCTTACTCTAACCTATCTGTTACCTTCCCTTCTTTAATACTCATCTGATAAAACTCCCAATTAAGATTTACAAAACCACACTTCTTATCCCAAAACGAGGCAGCTTTTGTTCTTCTTTTTGGATCTTCCTGTGTCTCCTTTTCTCTTTCTTATAAATTTCTGAGTCACAGGTGACTGATCGAAAAGGTACCTTTTTTAAGAGAGCTATTTTGCAGGCAGTCCTTTTGCACGCTTCTCCCAACTGTTCAATTTTCCCCGGTCTTACATCCTCAAAGTATCGGATTGTGTCATTGGCTTTGAAGATTGTCAATATACTCAATTGAAATTGGATTAGAGTTTGATATTTTTTGGACTATTATTTAAACTGATTGGCCGAACTTGAATTTGTGTTTTTGTCTCATAGCAACTCAGCGAGTGCTGTTTGTTCTGTACTAAATGTTACTTTGTAAACTCTCCAGCACTGTGTGTACTTGCCAAGTCCTTCACTCTCTTAAAGATACACCCATGTTTTCATAACAATAGGCATATGGATGAGAATTGAACATTGTAGGTTAGACAGGTTTCAGATTGGTTTCACAGGGCGGTGCAACATCGAGGGCCGAAGGGCCTGCACTGCGCTGTAATGTTCTACATTCTACGTTATATCTCATTAATCATGATGGTTGCAGGTCAGTCTTCACAGTTCCAGGACATCTCTAAAGGTTCCAGTTAGTGTCCTACGCTCAACTAGTGATCCCTCTGTTATCATAAAATCAAAGCAAGGATATTTGGGGATATGTTCAGCAACATTTGTTATTCTTTAGATACTGAAGCCACTTATGTCTGTATGCTATAAGACCTAAATGACTTCCAGGCTTGGACTGATAAGTGGCAAGTAACATTTAAGCTATATGATTATAGGCAATGACCAAAAGGGAATCTAACCATCTCTCCTTAATGTTCAATGTCATCACTGATGTGAATATTTTACCTGATGCAGCAATATTTATGTTGTGTCCTGTAGCATAATATCTAGATGTGATATTATGGCAATGATGAATTCCAGAAAAAATTATTACAACTAGCTATTATGTGAAAACAACACATTCACAGGCACATCAGTGTCTAGGTTAACATTAAATTGAAATGCCAACTGAAGAGCATGTTTCAAGTGATACCTCTGAAGGGTGGAGTATGAGACCTTTGTACACTCAGATCAGATGCTCTGATGAATTGATGAGATCATAAGCATGTATCTTAGAAGAGTCATAACACAACATCTCAATTTTTGATAAAAGCGTATCCTGGATAGATATGGATTTCTTGTCATATGTGTATGTGGTCAAATCAATAATAATACAAAAAAGTTTATAAGAATAACTTTTCAAACTTCAATGTCACACTTTGGAGTTTTGAGTTCTGATCTGGTGATCATATAGCCTATTACAGAGGAACATGTTGCTATCAGTTGCATTGGTTTGACAATTTGGTTGCCTGGCATTTGGTTGCTGCTATTCCTGCTGTTGTGCAGATCTCTGGTGTGTGTGTGTGTGTGTATGTGTATACAGATCTCTGATGTGTGTGTGTGTGAGTGGCCGTAACTTCTGGCACGGCCAAATGGAACAGTGACCATGATAAATAATGACTTTGATCTGGGCTGGTTCTATATTCTAAAACTGTTTGTGGTATTCAAGCTTTCAACTCATACTATCTTTCCAGTGGGCAGTTTTGGTAATTCTCTACTTGCACGATCATTCTGTATCGATTTCATTCCTCTGTGTTTTTGAAGAAGAACATCATTGGAATAGTTACATAATTTGGTAGTTGTGTAAGGTTGTTTGCATTTGTCTTCTGAATATAAGTTGTTCTGTGGTTTATAATCCCTTCTCCATTTGTGCTATATGAAAATACAGCAACGAAATGCCAAAATCTTGTTTAATGATCACTGATTTGATTGTACACATGATTAGTTTTCCTGGACAATTTGTGCATAAATATTGGGATGGCAATGTGATATGGGTCACTCTCCACTTAGTATTCATGCCTTTGTGTCTTTAATGAACTGTGATCCATTGTCATACATTATTCATTTCAGAATGCTAAATAAACTGAAATTAGCACTCACCATGCCAGTGACGGTTGCAGCTGTTATGTTGCTGAACTGTTGAATAATGGGAGATTTAAAGAAGTAATCAATCACAAGGCTATAATCTTTCCTGTGCACTATGAATAGGTTTGTTGCTGCTTTCATTCAAAGAGTAATTGGAATATTATGTAGGTGTAGAGGCTCCCTCTGCTGCTGTGCTTGGTACATTTGGTATGCTTCACATGATTATTTTGATTCATCCCTGGCCCGTGGAGAATCACATGCTAGCCATTTGGTAAATTTAGTACCCATGTGTCAAATGGTGTCAAATGGACATTATATCTTGGCATACTGCTATTGACATGAGAAATTATTTGCCTTTGAAAATGGCTCAGGCAGAAGATGGCAGGATTTTGACAAACACCTGCCTGTTCATGCATTCCAGCCCTCCCTTCACTTCAGTCATTACTCTGTTCAAGCACAGATGTTGTAGTGCTATGTAGTCGCTCATCTATGCATCACACATTTCTCTCCAAGTTTCTCTTCAATGGTAAAAATGAAACACTTGTTTTTTATTTATTCGCAATGGCAGCATTGGCTAGGCCAGTATTTATGCCTATCCCTAATTGCAGAGGGCAGTTAAGAGTCAATCGCATTTCTGTGGGATTGGAGTCACATGTAGGCCAGACTAGGTAAACATGGAAGTTTCCTTCCTTAAAAGGACATTAGTGAGCTAAGTGGGTTTTTCAAACAATGGTTTCATGCTCATCATCGGATCAATAAAATTCCAGAATTTTATTCAACCCAATTGAATTGAACTGAACTGAATTTATTGTCACGTGTACTGAGGCACAGTGAAAAGCTTTGTCTTGTGAGCAATGCAGGCAGATCACATAGTAGCATAGATAAGTAAGTAATAGGTAAATAGCAGCAGCTCAGGCGAATGTTGAGAGTTTGTGAGTACATTCAGTATTCTAGCAACAGTAGGGTAGAAACTATTTCAAAACCAGCTGGTGTGTGTGTTCAGGCTTCTGTACCTTCTCCCCCATGGTAGAGGTTGTAGAAAAACATTGCAAGGATGGGATGGATCTTTGAGAATGCTGGCGGCCTTTCCTTGACAGCGGGTATGGTAGATGGATTCAATAGATGGGAGGTTAGCCTTTGTGATTGTCTGGGCTGAGTTCACCACTCTCTGTAACTGTCTCTGAACTTGAATGGTACAGTTGGCATACTAGGCAGTGATACGTCCAGATAGAATGCTCTCAATGGTGCACCTATAAAAGTTGGCAAGGGTATTCACCGTCATGCCAAATTTCCTCAGCTGTCTGAGGAAGAAGAGACGTTGTTGGGTCTTTATAACCAGTACATCCACATGAAGAGTCCAAAAAAGCTTGTTGTGGATGACCACTCCCAGGAGCTTGACACTCCACTCGTTCCACCTCTGCGCTGTTAAAGTGTAGGGGGGCATGATCTGCCGTGGCCGGATTAAAACCCTGGTCCCACAACTTTATCTGCGTCTCCGGATTAACAATCCAGCAATAATACACTCGGCCATTGCCTCCCCGTAGTAAAACAAATTAGAAGACCTAAATTGAGGTATTATTTTATATGCTAGGAGCTTGAGTCAAAAAGAGATCTAAAAATATAGCCTTCAGGGACATAGAAGCTACAGCTTTAAGCATGATCTATCACTTATGGAAAAACACGCAGGGGGATCTGTTTGTGGAGTGACTACTCAAAGTCTTCTAAATTCACTGAGCAATTGGTGCTGTGAGTACATGCTGTTTATTAATATTTGAAGGGAAATCACACTAAGTGGAAGTTGTGTGCACAATTAAGCCTGTAGATGGACCTAGAGAGTCAAGTGACTGATGCCACATAGAAATGTCTAGATAAGAAATCCAGTATCAAGAAACAGAATGTCTATCAGTAAGATATGCAGCAAACCACGGAATATGCAACAGCTTTCTTGTTCTTCTTACACAGTCTCCTGGGATAGAAAATGATTTTCTTTCACTCCAGTATTGTGGGTCCTGAGGTGACTAAGTAGTTCAATGTTGGAGCTGCAAACTCAGCCAAAAGTGAGGGAAGTGGTGTTTGCTGAAGCCGATGGGCAGAATGGGCATTTTTCACCCACTTCTACTGCTTATGATACTTTTTCTCCATTTGGGGCTGTTGGAGATATGCAAAATAGTTAGCTCCTTAAATGGATGTTCTTCCCCAAATTAGGTGGTCTTGGCTTAAAGATTGACAGGTCAGCAGCGATATCTTTGAGGATAGATTTGAGGAGATGCTCAAAGTGTTTACTCTGGTAACTAAGCTCTGGGTAAAGAGCTTGTTTTGGGATCCTCTGTCAAACATGGGGCCTACCAAATCACAACCAATGCCTCAAAGCTGGGGATAGTGGCCCGACAGAGAATACTGATTCTACAGCATTTTTTGATGAGTATCCCTAATGTTTTGATGTGTCTTTTGTACATTGTCCATATCTCAGACGTATTCAAGAGGACTGTGACAATGCTACCTTATAGACCATGAGCTTGGGATCAGGTTTCAACTCTTTTGTTACTAAGCATTCTGTAAACAGAGTTCACAAAGTGTTGGAGACTTGAAAGAGCTAGAGAGGAGAGAAATTATGAAGATAGGTATTAATGTATTGTGATGTTGTGGAAGTGCATGTGGGCAGTTTTGTGATCAACAGAATGTGGAATTGAAACCTCAGCTCAGGGCCAATTTAGATATTGGGGTTGCATACAGTCTCGTTCAGCTTGAAGTAATAACCAGGGAAGAGAATATGATTGTTGACAGAGAACCTGGGAGTGCCTAGGAAAATGTTTTAAGATTTCTAGTGGTGTTGTCTGCTATCTGCAATCTCCTGCTCAGAATATATAAGACATAGAAGCAGAAGTAGGCTATTCAGCACATCGATTCTGTTCTGCCTTTAACTGAGATCATGGCAGACAAGGTTATCCTCAATTCTACTTTCATGCCTTTTCTCCATAATCCTTGATACCTCACTGATTAAAAGTGCCATTAGCTCAACTTTGAATATTCTAAGCAACCCACCCTTGGCATCCATCTGCGGTAAAGATTTCCAAGGTTCATTACCCTCTGAGGGAAGAAGGTCCTCCTCATCCCTGTCATCATCACTGACTAGTCTGTGACAGATTGCATTCACTGGTCTTAGACTCTCCCAAAAGGGGGACCATTCTTTCTACATCTACACTGTCAAGTCCCTTAAGAAGCTTGTGTTTCAATAAAGGCACCTCTCATTCTTCTAAACTCCAATGAGTACAGACCCAACACAATTTTTCCTCATAAGCACTTGCTCCATATTTGGTATCAACCTATGAACTCTTTCTGGAGTATCTCCAATGCCAGTATATCTTTCCTTAGAAATGTGGCATAGACGATGGAAAAGTCCATGAATGCTGCTATCACGATCATCAGAACATGGGGCTATCTCCATTGAGAGACTGGTGACTCGCATAAGGAGCCAGACCCACCAGTTCATTGATGAGATACTAGGTATAGGTGAAGACCTACGTTCGATCATCTTGATTATGAGTGAATTTCCCTGAGCCAGGGTGAGAAGGGGATGAGGCTCTGGATTCACAGCTTAGACCTAGTTCCCTTCAGTAAAGTAGGAAGGTCAAATGGACCACAGGACATTGGACGAACAACTGCTGCTGCCAATGGAGAGCATATCTCAGCACTCCTGTTGGGGCCATCCTCTGCGCCACCTCCCCGCCAAAAAAACATCACCTTACATTTTTCGGCGTGAACTTGCTTGGGTCACTTTTTTCTACCCATTTTGCTAGCCTACGTCCTGTAGTATTAGATTAATGTCATTTACCACTGTTGCTATTCTAGGCTTGGTGTCAGTGGCAAGTTTTGAAATTTTATTCTGCAACTCAAGACCTAACTCATTTATATTGGGCAAATAAACCTCTTGAGCCTATATTATTTTCCAGTTGAATCCATATTTTAAGTAGCTATAAATTTTGCAGTTTTAACTATAAATTGACTTAAGAAATATTAAAATCTCTCATCAATGCACATTTTCTGATTATTCCATTTAGGCTCCTTTTGTTACAAACACATCATGGTTTTTTTGTCAACATTATTAGAGTACAATTTCAAAATCAATATTTGCAATGAAATCTACTTATGTAAACTATCACTGAATTAATTTCCTGCAAACCTTTTTCACGCTGACTCCTAGTTTTTATTGCCAAAACATGAATCTAGTCCATAACATTTGTCCTACCTATGTAATGCATTTCACATTTAGAATATGAATTATTTGACTCTAAAACTGAAGAGACTGCACAAGAAAGTGTCCCTGGAATGGAGGGTAGATAGCGAAGAAAGCAGTTCTATGTGGGGAGAAGAATGAGAAGCTCAGTGACTGGTTGTTGCTTCTGGAGATTGATGGGAGCTGACACAGGGAGTAGAAGACAGACAAAAAAAGTGAGGAACCAGGGAAGAGGATGAAAGCAGCCTAGAAACTGGGAAGTGAGGGTAGATGAACGCTGCAAAGGTAACCAGGAGCTGGAGGGAGAGAGTAAAGCTGTCTCGCAATGGAGGGTGAATGTGCGGAGAACACCCCCATGACTGGAATAGTGGTAAGAGAAGCATTAATATGATGGAGAAAGAAACCAAATAGATGGATGAAATTGAAAAGATAGCATTGTGAGTAAGAAGATTCTCTTGGTTCTGGCATTACAAAAGACATTGCAAGCCATTGTCAGCCCACGTAAGCCATGACCATTGTCAGCCCACATAAGCCATGGCCATTCAACAATGTTCAACAATTTTTCGATTAAAGTCCTAAATGCTTTAAATGTTTCCTTAGCAACCAGTGCAGTCAGCCTTCACCATTGTAAAATTGCAACAAAGGATGTTCCATACTCATGAAGGGCACAAGATGACTGTTAGAATTTCATTTCAAATTAAATTTAATGAAGCTCATGGAGACATATTTCTTTAAGTATTACTTCTGTTGACAATCTGTACTATGGTTGACAAGAATTGCTGTTAAATTAAAGTATGATCTCAATCAAAGTTGTGAAGCATAACGTGATTCCATTCTTGTTGTCAGATGCAGATGCAGAGTTTGACCAGAACAATTTACATTAGGTACAATAATAATTGGCATGCAATATTAGAAACTTGATTCTGCAGAGGAATGAAAAGACTATCACAGATGAAGATAGATGGGTGAGTTTTGTAATGATCTTCACCAGTTTATCATTATCTTGCAAAGAGAAGTAGTTAGTTATTGTAGAAATTATTAGAGGAGAGAAGCATAGAGACAGAAACGGTAACTTTCCAGGTGTTTGTAGTTGTTATCAATTGGTGGAGATGCCGTTTTTAAGATGAAATTGAAAACATTAAGATTTCTGGAGGCAATTAAATCTTGAACAGAGACTAGAATGGGCAAGAAATTTCAGACACTTTTAGAAGGGATGACTGCTGGCTCAGTGGTTAGCACTGCTGCCTCAGTGCCAAGGACCCAGGTTCAATTCCAGCCTTTGCTGACTGGCTGTGTGAGTTTGCACATTCTCCCTGTGTCTGCGTGGGTTTCTTCCCACAGTCCAAGAATTTGCAATTTTAGGTGGGTTGGCCATGCTAAAATTTCCCAATGGAGATTAGGTGTGTTAACTGTGGGAAATATAGGTGTGGATCGCCCTTTGGCGGATGGCTGAATGACCGGTTTTCACACTGTAGGGACTCTGACTCTCTTCATATCTAAAATGCTTGTGGGGTTTGATTAGGCTAGATGGCTAAATGGCATTGCAGAGTGACACCAACAGTGAGAGTTTAATTTCCACACCAGCTGGGGTAAATATCATGATGGACACTTCCTTCTCAGCCTCTCCCCTCACCGGAGGTATGGTGACCTTCAGTTTTAGAGCACTGCCAGTCAGCTCTCTCAAATGACAGAGCAACTCTTTGGTCTGATAAGAATATTTACTTTATTAATTGTAGGAATATATTTGGTGAGGATCCATTTCAGTATATTTAGCTTAAAACTCAAAAAGGAAAAGCACATGACTAATTGGAAATATTGAATTGTAACATCATTCCTGCCTTTAAATGGATCAATTTCTGTTATTGGACACTTGAAAGAATCAAAATAAACTAACATTTTAGATTATTTCTTAGTTATAATGGGAATGTGGAATTTATATCACCTAAACCTTTAATGAAAATTAAAAACATTAATTGGATAACTAAGTCAAGAATCCAACTAATTATCAGGCACATTACAAACAGGGTAACAAAGGCCAATTGGCCCATTAGTATCCCGGTGTACAGAAAAACTTATGATTATTTTTGTTACTTTGTTGATCCTTTAATTCAAAGGAGATATACTTAATGAATTTATGAAAGTTAAATCCTGCCTGACAATTCTATTACGTTTTTGTTTGAGTGAATAGTGGGGTACAATGGAGTAATGGCTCATATAGTCTCTTTTGGAATAAAAGAAGGCTATTCATTCCATTAACTCAATGCTTTATTTGGAGAAATCCAATCAGTCTCATTCCTGTTTTCTATCTGTGTAGCCCTGCATGTTTATGTCCTTCAAATACCCATCTCTGCCTCCACCATTTTTGTGGACAGTGAGTTCAGATCATTACAAATCACTGCCACACAGTTGCCCGGTCTGGCCTTATATTATTTCTTCACTAAGGTGTCACATCTACTGAAAAAACTGCCCAGAGGCTGGTGTCCCAATCACCAAGTCACCCTTCAGTTACTTATGCACAGTACACTGGCTGTAGCCAGCCAGCTCGGAGTCAGTCCTCAGCCAAGGAGATTCTAATCTCCTGGTTATATATTTTTGCTCTCCTGAGGAGATGTTGATCTCCAGGATATTCTTTTCTCTTTGTCAGTCCTCTGATCTGAGGAGATTCTAATGTCTTGGTTATATTGGTCAGCCAAGGCTGCCTTATTTGGCCCAGGTTACCAACCTTAATCAAGAATCTCAATTAACTCTGACTTGGATTCAGACACAGACAGCTTGAACCGGACTGTCGCCCATCCCTTACATCTGGAACGCCTCGGGAGCATCTCCTCCTCTTCCTCCAGCGGCAACTGTAATGAGGCTGCATCCATTTTAGACGGAGGTTTCCTCAATACTACACTGAGTGGGAGACCGTGATTTCAACTGGACCTTTGGACTGTACTGAGGGGCTAGGTATGTTTTGCTCCTGCCCCGTTTGCAAGGTAATCCATGTGCTTGTTCAGGACCACCTCACCTACCTGAACCTTGTGTCACGGGACCTGACTTCTCATCAACCTCACCTCATACCCAGACAAGGCCATTCCTATGGTTCAGGCACCAAACTTTTTGCTTTCCGTTAGACCATTGGGCAATGGATGGCATGGAACTGTCCTTATGTGTCGAATGCCATTAGACTTTTTAGGAAATATTTGAATGCCCTGCTAGCAAGTGACAACCCATTGTCTGTGGCCAATACTTCTGAGAGTCCGTGTATCGCAAACAATGCTCACAGCTTCTCAATAGTCATCTGAGTTTGCTGAATGAACTTTATACATATCTAACCACTTTGAATGGGCGTCCACAATGACCAGGAATATTGATCCCATGAAAGGACCGGCGCAGTCGATGTGCAACCAAGTCCGGGGTTACCCAGCTATTCTCATGATGGCGGGGGTGTTGCTGCTGGCAATTTTGGTCTTTGTTGACATTCTGAGCACTGCCCCACGAATACAGCTATGTCTGCATCCCACCCTGATCACCAGACATAGCTTCTTGCTAGCATCTTCATCTTGGAAATCCCTAGATGACTCTGGTAGAGTTCGGCCAATGTCTGGTGGTGACCTTTACTCGGGATAATCACCCTTGCTCCCCACAGAAACATACCGCTTTTTACAATAATCTGGTCTCGCTGGGTCTAAAATGTTTTGGATCCTGGTTGCACTTTTGTTTCCCCCATTATCATCAGCTGTTTCAATTTCATTAGGACAGGATCTTTGTGTCCACAGTCAGATATTGTCTTCAGTGACTGGAATGGTGTCCAGAAAATCTAAAACCAAAGCAGACTCTTCCAGAGGATGCACCACCGGCAGAGTATCTGCCAGTGAGAGGTGGCTCAAGGCATCTGCATTAGTTAATTGGCTTCTTGCAAGGTATATTTTCATGCGTTGAGTGTAAGGGCTCAAAGCTGAACTCTGATGGAAGCTAGGGGCAGAACCGCCTTGTCTTCCTTTAGATGCCCCAGCAGGGATTCCCATCAGTAAAGTTACTGATGGAACATCCTCACACCAAAGATGACTGCCAAATCTTCCTGCTCTATTGTGTTTGGCATCAGCCAAAGTCCTGGAAGCATGCACTATTGGGCGTTCCTCTGTTGGGCCACCAGTGAGTCAATACTACCCCAGCAATACTGTATGGGGAGGCATTATATGTCAGTATTACTTCTTGCTTCAGATCATAGTGGGCCAACTCCTTAGATGACAATAACTGCTTTTCTCACTTCAAGACTGCTTCTTGGCTTTGCAGCCATTTCCCCAGTTCCTTTTGGTTGCCCTCTTTTTCTCTTCCAACAGGTGTGACCCATTTTGTCAACTCTGTCATCTAAGCAAGTCGTTTGGGGTACCTGGAACACATTTTTTTTTACCATCTAAGACATACACCTGCCTGGGAGAAATGTTTACATACTGTCTCCAAGTACTCTTTGTTGGTCCTCCCTATTATTAGTATGTCATCCAGATAAATGGCACCTTGGGGTAGTTCTTGTAAAATGTTCTTCATGGTCCGCTGGAAAAGAGCGCAGGCTGATGATATCCCAAATAGCAGTCTTGTGTATTGATATAAACCCTTATGGTATTAATTATTGTGTACTTCTGGGGCCCCTCATCCAGTTGCAATTGCAGGTAGGTGTGGCTCATGTCTAGTTTTATAAAAGATAGGCGCCTCCCAACTTCACGTATAAGTCCTCTATGTGAGGGATCAGGTATTTGTCCAGCTGTGATAAGTGGTTTACCGCTTGTTTAAAATCCCCACAAAGGCAAATTGAGCCATCAGAATTCATCAATAGTGCTGCCCATTCTGCAAACTACACTGCTTTATGATTCCTTCGCTCTCCAGTGCCCTGATTTTTGCCCCTACTTTTGCCCACAGGGCAAATGGCACCAGATGGGCCTTGAAAAATCTCGGAATTGCTTCCTGGTCAATATGTAAAGTAGCTTTGGCCCCTTTTATAGCACCGAGCCCTCCTTGAAAGACTCCTGGGTATTTCACTAGGACTTCACTGAGGCAGCCATTTTCCAATTGAAAAACGTTAAGCCAATCAAGGTGAATCTTTCTTGACCAGTTGAGCCCTAAGAGGCTTTGGCCTGAGCCTATTACTGCCCTTAGTAATAACTGCACCAACTGCTTCTCATCGGAGACTGGAACCAAAGTCGTACCCTTTATTTGCAACAGTTCCCCAGATTATATTCTCAGTCTGGCTGAGGTTTTGCACAAACTCAAGGCTGGGAGTGCCGAGCGAATCTTGTTAAAGGCAGGTTCTACAAATGCACCAGTATTTACCTCCATGGGAATGAGGTGACCATTTAATCAAACATTAATTTTAATTGGCTTTGATTTGGATGTCACTAAGCAATTTAATTGTTCCAACCCACACGCAGGAGAACTACCAAGGACTCTCTCCTGGGTTCTGGCCTACAAGTTTTCATGCTCTAGTCAGACCTTTTAGGACTCCTTCCTGTCTCGACTCCGTATACTGACAGCAATTACAATAGCTGTCGGCTCAGATCCTGAAGAACTGTTTAGCCACTTGGCCAAGGCTCAGCTTTGTTGTGGGATTTTGCTGTGTGTTGGCCAAGGGTCCCTCTGTTCAGGATATGCCCTGCGATTTCCTACAGTCATATAGTATTCCCCAAGCTCAGTCAGACAGATGAGACTCCCATTGGAGTGCCTTGTAGTTCCCATGCTCCATTTGCCGCATTTTCTAATGACAAGTCCAGCTTGGGCTTCAGTGAGTAGGCACTTCTGCATGATTATATCATTAATCCCACATACTGAATGGTCTTTCAGCATCTCATTCAGGGTTAACCCAAAATAACACATCCTCCAGTCATCACAACCTCAAAGATCCCAACATGGATTCCCCAGTTCTCTAAGGGCTGAATAAAACCAACGGCACCTCAGCATTGGTGGTGGTTTGGGGTCATAATATTCCTTAATCAGCTCCGTCAACTCTTGGGAGGTTTTAGTGTCTGGTTCATCTAGGAAAGTTAAGCCTAAAATATTGCATACAGTCAGAAGGAATACTCATTGCTTTTCATCTGTCAAAATGTTATTTGCCCCCCCAAAAAAAGTTATATTCTTTCTATCTACTGGGCCCAGTCTTTGGCAGCAGGGTCAAATGAGTCAAGCTTCCCAAATAGAGGCATGATGCCAGAAATGCTTACCCCAACTCCAAGATGACATTTGTAAGCAAACATTCTTCAGGCACATCTTGTTTTCTCATGTCAGCAGTGAAATAACTGCACAGAGGCCAGTGTCCCATCACCAAGCCACTCTTTATTTACTAGTGCACAGTACACTGGCTGTGGTCATCCAGCTTAGTCTTCAACTGAGGAGATTCTAAATCTCCTGGTTATATTGGTCAGCCAAGGCTTTCCTGATTAGCCCAGGTTAACAACCTCAATCAAAAATCTCATAGAACCAGACTGACCTCGTTATAATCACGGTATTTACCTTTCTTCGATCCGCTGGAACATCCTACATCTAAGGTTATGGTGTATTTGGATTTGTAAAAATGTGTTTTGATAAAATATCACACAAAAGGTTATTGCATAAAATTAGGGCTCATGGGGTTAGGTGGTAAATTCGTGTAGATTAAATGTTGGCCAATGGACAGGAGACAGAGCAAAGAAGAAACTGGGCATATTTTAGTTGGAATGAAGTTAATACTGAGGTACCAATGTGATCTGAAGGGACCACTCCTTGAGTCTTGAGTATTATGTCAATAATGAGTTAGGTAGGAAACTATGAGGAAGACATAAAGAGACTGCGTAATGATTTTATTTATTCATTTTGTGGGATGCGGCATCATTGGCTGGTCAGCATTTATTTTCCAACCCCACTTACCTTGAGAAGGTGGTAGTGAGCTGCCTTTTTGAATCACTGCAGTCCACTGTGAGTTGACCTACAATACCATTAGAGAGGGATAGCCAGGATTTTGATGCAGCAATGTTGAAGAAACCGCCATATATTTCCAAGTCAGGATGGTGGGTGGCTTGGTAGGAAACTTGAAGGTGGTGGTGTTCCCATATATCTGCTGGCCTTGTCCTTCTAGATGGATTTGGTCATGTGCTTGGAAGGTGCTGTCTGAGGATCTTTGGTGAATTTAAGCAGTTTGAATGTGGGAAAGAATGTGGCAGGTATTTTTTATTCAAGCATGGGATGTGGGACTCACTGGGTATACCAGGCCTTATTGACCATCCCTATCTGCCTTTGAGAGGACAGTGAGGAGGTGAGCTGTCTTTTTGAACTGCTGCGGCCCTTCAACACCTTGAGGGGTAACATTACCATACACTGAACTTTAAATAAAGAGAACAGGTTGGAGAGTAGGAAACCTGCAAGTAACTCATCTCTTGACTCCCCAATCCATCTATCAGGCACAGGCCACAAGTGTGAGGAAAACTCCCCACTTGCCTGGCAGAGTGCAGCTCCAACAACACTCAGGAAATTTGACACCATTCCGGACTAAGCAGCCAATTTGATGGCACCACATCCAAAAACATTCACTCCCTCCACCAAAGATGCCCAATACCAGCAACAAATATCATCAATAAGATGAACAGCAAAAAATCGCTAAAGATTCTTGAACAGCACCTTCCAAGCCCATGACAATCATCTAGAAGGGCGAGGGGAGCAGATGCAGTGGAATATTTTCAAGTTCTCCTGTAAGCCACTGACCATCCTGACCAGGACCTTGCCGTTCCTTCAGTGGGATCATACTTGAAGTACTGCAGTTTTGGTTACTTCACCTGAATAATGATATACTCAACTTGGAGTACACAATATACTCTGGATGTAAGTTTGCTCGCTGAGCTGGAAGGTTTGTTTTCAGACATTTCGTCACCATACTAGGTAACATTATCAGTGAGCATTCGATGAAGCACGTGGCACGATCACAGCCAAACAGAGAGACATGCACGAGAATTCCTAGAATATGGCATTCCAATGAAATCAATAAACAAACACATTAATTTGGACCCCATTTACCACTCCCTGAAAAAATGAACAGGAAACTACATCACCACATTAAATGGCATTACCAACCCAAGGAAACCTAAACACAAATAAAAAGTGGGCCACACCCGCCAGTGTTTCACTGGAGGCTGCCTGATGATATCTAGTATGTTGATGAAATGTCTGAAGACAAACCTTGCAGCTCAGCAAGCAAACTTACATCCAGAACCTCAACCTGAGCTACAAACCTTCTCAAAACTTGCAAACACAATATATTCACCAAACTAACAACTGGGATAAAGGGATAGTCCTATGAGAATGCAATGTACTAAATACTTGAGTGTACTAAGCCCATATTCTAAATTCACTAGAATTTAGAAACATAGAATGTTATCTCATTGAAACGTGCAATGTTCTTCAGGAGTTTGTCAGGGTAGCTGCTCGGAACATAGTACCCTGCCGGGAATCTAGGGATCACAATCGCCGACTACCAGATCAACCATTTAAGACGGAGTTGAAAAGAATTCTTTCAACTTTCACTGAAAAGTCATTGGCCTTTGAAATTTGCTAGTTCAGAGAGCTGTTGATACTTTTTCATTGAGTCAATGTAACACAGCGATCAAGAGAATTTTAGATGCTGAGAAATCCAAATGAGTAATGAGGGAGGCAGAGTTGATGTGGAAGATCTGTCATCATCATATTTATTAGCAGGCAGGACGAGGGATGAATGACTCCTTTTGCTCCTATTATTAATATTTTTGCATTCCTTTAACTAAATCCCAAGGTTGAATACCTGTAAACAACAACCAGCTCCTCAGAAAGTAATGATCTCGACAAGCAGCAATTAGATGGATGATTCCGCCATTAATCATCAGTTTCACTTTGAAATTACCCTCCAAACCACACAGCTTTCTGACTTGCCCATAAATCTTTGTTCAGTTATTGTTGTTGTCAAAATTTCCTCATTACTGCCAAATCAGAATTTCTGGTTAAATACTGAAATGGGGTTTGAATTTATAAAATTGGTACTCGAGAGTCTGACCAAATGATTCAAGCAAATGCTGCAAAACACAGGAGAAGCTTATAACTAATTAGGTATTATTGCAATGCATTTTATAACTGAATCAATGGCTGTCTCTATACTTTTTGTATTCAGACTGCATGTCTTTATACATTTAGAAACAATCAGCAGCTAAAGTCCAAGAGAATTGAGGGAGGCATTAGATGATAACTGCATCCAGTAGAAAGAAACAAAAGAGTCATTTTGAATATTTTTCAATTTAATACAATCTATTTCATGGTTTTTACACCTTTTGGGACAAAATGTTCTTCCAACAATATAATTAATGTAATCATTATTTCAGTCACTCTGTGAAGCCAGTAAATCGCGTAGAAGTCTGACACCAGTTGTTGAAATTGTTATCAATTGACAGATGTATTTTAATTGAAAGTTAGGAGACTATCGAGTAAAAATTTACAAATATGGGCAGAATGGAAATTTCAGCATGACTTCCTGTTCACTCTATTGATCTGAAGAATGAGCTTCCACTTATACAGTGCCTTGACCTCAAGATGTCCTAAATTACTTTGAAGTAAAGTAACTGTCATAATGTAGGAAGTTCAGCAAGATTCCACAGATAGCAATAAGATAAATTATTGATACATTTTTCTTATGCTGAACATTATTTTATGGATAAATGTTAGTCTGAACAGTGGGGGAGCTCCATGACTCTTCTTTGATTAATAGCATTGAATCCTATCCATCCATCTAAAATAAATGGATGGGATCCCTTATTCAGAAAGATGACAACTGGCAACAGTACAGTGCTCCCTCAGTATTGTATTAGAATGTCAGCCTAGATTATAGTACTTCACTGTGTCCTTGAACTGCAGTTTGAATCTATATTCTTCTGACTTGGACAAGGAAGGAATATTATTCTTGAGTCAAGGTTGACATTATTAATTCCCTTTTCCATTTTTCTCCTTCAGACCTTTACACTGTTCTCCCTCCAAGACAAGTTCATCTCCTCTTCCTGGTTCAGTGAGAGTAGAAGCAATAGTTGAGTTGCTTTTTTTTTCAAATTTGAAGGATGATTTCTTACCTCAGAATTACAGTACTTTCATCAACCTGGAAGGAGAAAACAATAAAACTTGGGCAAGACACATACTGCTACAACATATTCTGTATCCTTCAAAATGGACCTCCAGCAGGATCAATACCTTCATTTGCAGATATTTGCTTTTCTTGGGTTTTCCCTCTGGGAATGGGTTCTCTTCACTTTGACAAATGATTGATTCTGGATTCTTGCCAGGAATCTCTTCTTTAACCACATCCTTTCCTCAATGGTGATATCATCTCAAGACATAGGTTTCTCATGCATGCTGATTATATACAAGTACAGAACCAAAGATCATCCTCTCCAAAAACCAGAGTTGCCTGAAAACTGGACAGGTTTGAAAATAGAAATGAATGCTGCCCTATGTGGGTGAGGTTACAGTATTATGTTGGTTAATGATTTCTTCATTACAGTGCTATAATGGTTAGATTAGATTAGATTACTTACAGTGTGGAAACAGGCCCTTCGGCCCAACAAGTCCACACCGACCCGCTGAAGTGCAACCCACCCAGACCCATTCCCTTACATTTACCCCTTCACCGAACACTACGAGTAATTTAGCATGGCCAATTCACCTAACCTGCACATCTTTGGATTGTGGGAGGAAACTGGAGTACCCGGAGGAAACCCACGCAGACACGGGGAAAATGTGCAAACTCCACACAGTCAGTCACCTGAGGTGGGAACTGAACCTGAGTCTTTGGTGCTGTGAGGCAGCAGTGCTGACCACTGTGCCTGTGCCGTCCAATGGTGCTTATGGTTAAATACCCTTAGTCCCAGTGTAATGAATGTAATTCAGGTTGAGGATGTCTCATCGCAAAAAGCAGTCTTTGCTCATTCTTTATTGCCCGATCACCTGAATGAGAAGGGTAAAGTTGGCAAAAGTCAACCCTAAAATGTGTCACCCTTTGTTCATCTGGTCATAAAATCTATTGGGAGTAGATGTTTGTAAATGACTTGGGTGCAAAATGGGCGTTATCTCACCGGTGATTAGACACAGCACCCAGTACAGTGTTTAATTCCATTAACAGCCATGTAACAGAATGTCATGCGTGTGTGCACATGCGGTGTGTGTACATATATAGCTGTACTGACATACATATATTTGATACTATCGATTCCATACCACAGTTTGAGATGATTTTTTATCCTGTGGCCTTATAACTGATTCCATTCCACCTATACGAGCATTACCCCTTTATCCTACTTGAGCTTCTGGTCTTGCATCTTTTCAGTCACCAAAGCTTGCTTCAAACTTCTTCACCAGAGAGTAGTCGGTCTTTGGAATTCTCTGCCATAGAAAGTGGTTGAGGCTAGAATATTGAATTTTTTCATGAACGAATTAGACATAATTAGGACTGAAGAGATCAAACAGTATGTTGACAAAGCAGAGGCAGCATACTGCGTTGGATGATCAGCCATGATCATGTTGAATGACAGGGCAGTCCCAAAGGGTTGAATAGCCTACGCCTGTTCCTATTTTCTAGGTTTCTATGTTTCCATTTCTATAACTTTGCCAATCTTCTTAGCTGCATCAAGACACCATCAATACCTTTGTCATCGTCTGAGTTGATAATTTTAATGTATTCCTGGTCAATTTACCATTCTAT
This sequence comes from Chiloscyllium punctatum, assembly GCF_047496795.1. NCBI lineage: Eukaryota > Metazoa > Chordata > Chondrichthyes > Orectolobiformes > Hemiscylliidae > Chiloscyllium > Chiloscyllium punctatum. The sequence goes on from NC_092743.1 coordinate 34,147,964, forward strand.
TTCGAAACACTTTCAAATGATCCAAAACTTTATTTTCAATATCCGACCATGCAACAAACCTCACCTCCACCCCGCACCGCCCCCCCCCCCAACCTTTTTATATTAAAAAAATCATCAGTCTTAAGCTTGTTGCCTTTTTTTGGCTTCTGCTCTTACAATGTATCAACCTTTATTCAAATCCCCTCAGAGCATCCGTCTTTCTGCGATCTTCTCTCATACACCAGAATTGTGAGTACTCTGTTCCTCCAATTCTAGCATCGTGTGCATCCCCCAGTCTCTCTTCCACACTAACAGAACCTGTATCCAACTCTCCAAGCTCTGGAATTCCCTCCCTAAACATCTTTTCAGTTCCCTTGCATTTTTAAGACTCTCCTTACAAACCACTTCTACATTCAAACTTCTTCTAAGTAGTATCTACATTTTTTGCTCACTGTCACTATTTCTCTGGTTATGCTTCTGTGAAATACACTAGAGTTTTTTTTTAAAACACAGCTGCTATATAAAGATATGTTGTTACTGTTGCTGTTTTACTCATGAGATTTAAGTGCTTATAAATCCCCACAATATGCTTTGGGCACCAGAAGTCATATTAAACACCTGTAAGAGCTTTTCCTTCATAATTTTCATTCCTTTCTTAACAGTCTTTGTGTTGTTCCTTGCTCAGTGGCCATTATTCTTGCACAAGCCTTATTAATGAATGAAGGCAGAAGATTTGTGTTCTTGCTGCCTGACATCGACTCTCCCCAGTGGCAAAATACTTATCCAGCATTCAAACACCCTTTTGCTTTAGTCTCTCTTTATGTTTGGAACCATCTCCAATCCTGCAATCATCCAAGAACTCTGGATGCATAGGGGAAGCACAGAGGTCAAGGAATTTCAGGTGCTAATGTCTCATGAAGGAAAATGTTATTCTGTTGTGCACTTCTAAATTCCTTCTCCTTGCTATTGGCAGCTATGCCTTCAGCCATCTAGACTACAAATCTGGAATCTATTCCCCAAATCCTTTTTTCTTCCCACCTCTGTTTTTCTGTCTCCTCCTTCAAGGCTGCACTTAAAACTTAGCTCTTTAAGCGAATGTCTGGTCACTTGTTCTAATTGTCTGCTTATTTAATTTGTTGTCAATCTTTGGCAGATTACAATTCTATAGAGCACTTTGAGACAACTTATACATTAATGATTGACAGGTTGGTCTATAAACAAGACAGGAATAAATTAAATTCGACAATCTTCTGAAACTTCAGATCAGAATCATTATTGTTGCAATAATGGTCTTTTTGTGGAGAATAAATGATTTCAATTATAAATAATTGCAAAGGAAGGCAGTTTCCAGTCAATTAATTTCTATTCACTGATGACAAAACTGTAAGGTAAATGAACTGTGGTGAGACAGCACTTAGTTAACAGACTGATTTCTAGAGATGCTCTTGCAGTAGAAAGCTGCAAGTAAGCCACTACAAAGATAGAAGGGACAAAGGCAATGTTTGTGACAGCCTGTATTTGGAGGGGAATTTAGCCATTTGTTCGACAGAGTGATGCATTTTCCTTCATGAGACATTAGCACCTGAAATTCCTTGACCTCTGTGCTTCCCCTATGCATCATCATGTCAGAATTGTCACACAAAACTTTACCGTTGCTGAAGGAAAAAGAAAATACTTGAAACAACTTTAACAAGCTGAAACTGGCATGTTGCCTATAAGACGTTCTATCTGTGACCCTAATATTAATCTGAAGATATCTTCTAACCTATGGGTGTGGAAATGTGTGATTTTAACATACCAGGTTGGAATCTGCAATCACTGCTGAATTTAAATAATTAATTTGACATTCAGATTTTGTTTGCTTCCACAAATACTGTGGTGCAGCTCATGAATACAGTGAAAGAGACTGGCATATAGTGTTGCAATCAGGTCAGTGGGGACACAACTACTTACTTTTTAACCTGCACATCCACCAATATCATTTATTGTATCCGTTGCTCCCGATTCGGTCTCCTCTACATTGGGGAGACTGGACGCCTCCCAGCAGAGCGCTTTAGGGAACATCTTTGGGTCACCCGCACCAATCAATCACACTGCCCAGTGGCCCAACATTTCAACTCCACCCCCCCCCCCCCACCCCCCCCACTCTGCCGAGGACATGGAGGTCCTGGGCCTCCTTCACCGCTGCTCCCTCACCACCAGACGCCTGGAGGAAGAACGCCTCATCTTCCGCCTCGGAACACTTCAACACCAGGGCATCAATGTGGACGTCACCAGTTTCCTCATTTCCCCTTCCCCCCACCTCACCCCAGTTCCAAATTTGCAGCTCAGTACTGTCCCCATGACTTGTCCTACCTGCCTATCTTCTTTTCCACCTATCCACTCCACCATCCTCCCTGACCTATCACCTTTATCCCCTCCCCCACTCACCTAATGTACTCTATGCTACTTTCTCCCCACCCCCATCCTCCTCTCATTTATCTCTCCATCCTTCAGGCACTCTGCCTGTATTCCTGATGAAGGGCTTTTGCCCGAAACGTCGATTTTGCTGCTTCTCGGATGCTGCCTGAACTGCTGTGCTTTTCCAGCCCCACTGATCCAGAATCTGGTTTCCAGCATCTGCAGTCATTGTTTTTAACCTACTTTTTAACCTCCTCTATAACGCATATCACACAGTTTTCCAGAAGGTGAAGGAGCAAAATACTAAAATACTAAATACTTAGAGTGAAAGTAAGAGGAATTTTTTTTATCTTAAATAAAAAAATGTTTCATTTTCCCCACTAATATCTGCGATTCCATGGTGTCTCTGAGAATACTGATCTCTCCTTGGCTTTTAAAATAGTCAGTGGTCACAGTGCCTTTGGACGCAAACTCCTGACAGCTACTCTAGTCAACCGTTGTGCCTGAGCAGACACTGATTGCTTATAATGTTATAGACACTGTCTTTCAGCTTGTGTTTCTGGGGATGTTAAGACCCATCAATTGTCCTTGATGTATACTGAGTTTCTCACAGTGGAAGCACGACGGGTGATTTGCCACCTGCAGCTGTCCCTTTAATGATTGGCGAGTGTTCTATTTTCTTTGTCTGGAAATTCTTTTCTCCTAGATTGCCTCAATATTTTTGTCTGGTTTGAGCAGTTCCCCGACCCCATCTTCCCTCTGTTTAAGGGACATTGTGCTAACTCATAGTTGCCAGCTAGAATTGCTACCTGTCCGAGCCATGCTATTGTCTTCTTCAAACAGAGTCCAGAGAATTAAGAGCAAAACTGCCTCGACCTTTTCTTGTGTTTTTCCATTAGTTACTCATTGATGGATAAATATCGCCCAGTTTATACAAATTCCTGGTTGCTGAAGTGGTATGCACTTTGCCAAATCTGTGCAATTAATGGCATGCTGTACATGCAAAAATTCAAGTGCATCTGTGTGGAATTCGTTTTCAATATCAGTATTGCCATCACAGACAAGATTACTTAACTCTGGCAAACAATTCATCCAACCTTCTCTATGCATTTACATGTAGTAAACTGTTAAATCCTTTAGATATCTCCAGCGACGTCTTGGATGGAAACAAAGCCAAAACCCTTCTCCAGAATGACTAGGGTGTGTCCTACAGACAGAGGGAGCATGCCTTCTTTCAGGAGGTTGTGGATGTCTGTTACAATCTGACATAATAGGAAGCTATGACTTTGTGGACCGTTTTAACGTGGATACTACACTGATTTTAATCTCCCTCCTTTATTCTGTCCACCTCCCTCCTAAACACATCTTCAACCCTCTACAGCACATCATTGTTACCTTGGTTAGTGATGGTCTTCCTGTTTTGATCTTTTATCAAACACTCCAATGTGTGTTTTATCTTATCTCATCTGCTTGAAGACCAGGAATGTTTAGAATATTTATGCAGCATCCAACAGAAAAGTTCTCTGCCAAACCTTTGCTAATGTAGTGAGCTACCAGGTGTAGTAAATGAGCTTTGATATAGATGGAGTGGTCAAATGTTTAAATACTGACCTGAACTGCACTTCAATCAAACGTCTGTTTCAATGGTCAACATTTCAATCCTGGGAAACTTGGATTGGAGATATAAAATTCCATTTAAAACCACCTTAGTAACATCTCCTAAGGATATAAACTGCTGCAATTGCAGCAAGTAGTGAAGATTTTAATATTGGCAACAGGTTACTCACTGACATTGTGTTTCCATTGAATGCAGAAGTGAAAACATTTGATGCAGTTATGCTACAGTCATAATCCAAAGAAAATCAATTATTTTTAAAACAATATTTGAATTGCTTTAAGGGATTGAAACATCTAATATATGTCAGAATATATATTTCTCACTCTGCAAATGTTTTTGTACATTTGTGTGCATCTCTCTCTATATATGCCATCTGCTCTTTCCAAATGTGTGTGTCTGTCTGTTGTTTTCTCCCACTCTCTCTGTTATAGAGTCATAGAGATGTACAGCACGGAAACAGACTCTTCCATCCAACTCGTCCTGCTGAACAGATATTCTAACCTAGTCTAGTCCCATTTGCCATCTCTTGGCCCATATTCCTCTAAACCCTTCCTATTCATTTACCCATCCAGATGCCTTTTAAATGCTGTAATTGTACCAGTTTCCACCACTTCCTCTGGCAGCCATTCCATACATGCACCACCGACTGCATGAAAGAGTTGTCCCTTAGGTCCCTTTTAAACTTTTCCCCTCTCACCCTAAACCTGTGTCCTCTATTAAGATTAGATTAGATTACTTACAGTGTGGAAACAGGCCCTTCGGCCCAACAAGTCCACACCGACCTGCCGAAGCGCAACCCACCCACACCCCTAACCTAACACTACAGGCAATTTAGCATGGCCAATTCACCTGACCTGCACATCTTTGGGCTCTGGGAGGAAACCAGAGCACCCGGAGGAAACCCACGCAGACACGGGGAGAATGTGCAAACTCCACACAGTCAGTCGCCTGAGGTGGGAATTGAACCCATGTCTCTGGTGCTGTGAGGCAGCAGTGCTAACCACTGTGCCACCGTGCCTATTTATGGACTCCCCCACTACAGGGAAAAGACCTAGTCTATTTATCCTGCTACTCCACTTTCAAGGAATTATAAACCTGCAATCTGTTCACTTTTTATTTCCAGCTCTATTTCAGAAGTTTGTGCAGATGTCTGTTTGTGACAGTGAAGAAGCTGACATAAATGTACTGAGTGTTAATGAGACTGAAAAAGCTATAGGCCACCCTAATGGTGAAATATTCCAAGGCTATGTCTTCACCATCAATTCTGTGGTTGTGAAGATTTTGGAGATTAACAACATCAAATTTTGCATCAGCTTTGCTTTGTGAACTGTGGTTATGTGGCAGCTTATTGCATTACATGTTTAAAAAGAAATCCCAAACAGTTTAGAAGACATCAGTAGATCAGCATTTATTAACAGAATAGATGTAAACATTTCAATTGCAAAATACTCATTGGAACTTGAGCTCAGTCGTGTGGTGTGTGTGTGTGTGTCTGTCTGTCTGTCTTGGTTTACCTGTTTGCATGTGAATATTTCTTTTTTCTTCTCTATTGCTTTTGCTGTGCCTGTAATTCTACTGAGTCATTGAATAATTAATCTACTTGAATAATTTCCCTGATTCGAATGGAACTGAGACACACATCAGTCTTGAACTAATAAACTGGAAGAATGGAGTCAAGGGTCCTGGATCCTGTTTCTATCTTGCTATAGTTTAACTGTATCTTAAATTATTTTATAACCTACTTGGCAGTGTATGTCATGTGTATTTATCACACTTTGGCTGGAGTTTTGTCAACAGCAATGCTATTTTCATAATTTTAAGTATTTCTCACTTCTGCTGTCATTCTTTTTCCCATTCCTCACATAATTACAGTGAAAATTCTATGTTTCAGCAGCACGAGGGCAAAGCACATGGAACTCAACAGCAGAGCAAGCTTTTCATTGGTGACGATACTGCAGCCATGAAAGAGCCCCTGGAAAACAGGGGGTGTCGACATCCCAGCCAAAATCTTCCTGCCCAACCCCATTGTCATTAACATAGGGCTTATTGAGAGCACAAAGGTGATATCCATGTTTTGTTCAAATAAGAATGTCGCTTGGAAATAATTCACATTACAACGGTTTAGCTTTTTTCCAAGTGTGCATCATTATTATTGGTTGAGATTAACATTGTCAGAGAGGTAAATGTACACCACACTTCTTGGTTGGCTTGTTACAGGGGACTTAAAGATATTTTCTTAATTGAGAAGGAGACAATGTGATGGGTTTCTTTTTGTTATTGCATGCAGTATTGTACTCACCACACTATGGGACATGGCTGAAATTTCTGGTTCAGCTGGCCCTCCTTTCTAAGCATTGGAAACAATGTTGTCCAAGGTCACTCTCAGGGGTTAATTGAATATTGTGATGAGCTCAACGCTCTATAAGGTCTCTGCCAGTCAACATCCTAAGATGCATTCACATTTGGACTATGCTGACACTAACTTTTAACTTACTCATTTTGTAATCTTGGCTGGCTGTTCCTTTGCACTTCACTCCTCCATGCGCTTGACTAACTCCACATTCCCTCTCATCACTATTCAGCAGTACCAGTTCAATATTCCATACAAGTTGCCATTCTCCTGGTCACTTTCCTTGGACCAGAGAGTAAGACTTGGAAAACGGCAAAGCTTACACATAACTGATCAAAGCTGACTAGTGCTGACCACCTGTAATTACTTCTGAACTGGGTGCCACAAGACACTCCTGCCTTGCTGATCTACCTTGAAGATTGGATTTTATTAAAACAAAACATTTTACAAAAGAGGCAGTCTCCAGGTTGTGAGCAGGTTCCATTCTTGAGTCCATTCACAAGTCAATTTGTATGTAAGTTGGAAAACAATGCAGGACAATGGACAATAGCCATTCGTAAGTCCAAAGAAGTAATCATATGTCAGACCTTTAAAATTAATATTAATAAATCCCTGTATGGGATTGCGCTCATAGGTATGAGTGTTTGTAAGTCAGACATTTGTAAATCAAGGACCTTCTGTAATGAATATTCATAGTTGCAAATGTTTTACAAGTACGTAGCCACCAACTATTGGCATAATGCTTGACACACCACAAGCGTGGAGCTGAATTTCTGTTTCTCTTAGAAATTAACTCAACGCACACACTACATTTCCTGCTTTGTGAGCTCCTAAAGTCCCCGCTTCCCTGCCATTTGCAAAACATCCTTCCTGGCATTAATCTTGAGCATGCCTTTTCCTAATTTGAACAGCTTTGATCTTCTCTCATGGCTTAACATGATGTAGTGTTACGGATTTATTTTGTGAAATCATTGAATCCTCACAGGTTTAACCTTCACACAAGTCTGATCAAATAAATTTGCAGGCATGTTGATCACATTGCCAGTTTGATCTTAACTTGTGTGGGCAAGTGTATTTAATTTGCATTGCTTTCCCTTATTAAAGAAGCATTTCAAGGCTATATTGAATCTCAAAGTTTATTTGTACAATCCTACATCAAGAGAAATGGTATTTACCTAATCGGGCATGAAAGGTCAACCATCCAGAGTTCTTTCTGTTATTGAAAAATGCTGCCACAGGTTTGATTGTTTCCACCTCAGATGACCCTGTCTCTTCGTTAGAAATAATGGTAGTTATTTAAAATACAGATTAGTAATCTAGACATGACATACCCATTATCATTGTCAATCACCCACTAAAGTCATATATTCCAACTTAACACCATGTCCTATTCTTCAAGCTCACTAAGTCCTTTCAATTTGTTTAAATTAATTAGCCACACTTCTCTACAGCGCACTAGCCTCCTAAATAATAATCTTTTTGTTGAGTGTATTTGTTCTGTTGTTAGTTTGTTAGTTTTGCTCTTCCAATTCCCTAATTTTCCCCAATTTCCTTCTCCACTCTGAAGTTCTGATGAAGGCACAAATATACTAATTGTTCAATATTATGAACATATCTCAACTTAGTCACTAAGTGTTAACAGGCTATTCAACTGAAAGGAGCACCACAGCCATGCCAAATCCAGGCTTTATTTAACATCATGCATGTAATCAGGATTGACAAGCCTGGCTGTTACTTCTCCCCCATACTTATCATCACTAATGCTGAAAGCCTACTAACCTGGCTAAAATCTCCTGGTTGGACTTAAATGCAAAAGCTTTCTATTTCTGCATGCCTCACCATCCCAGTCAAACCACTTACCATTTGAGCTGTTGGGGAGTGCTTTGTTGTTGTTGTATGCTCATTCCTTGTTGTGGAAATGCATTGATTTATTTGAAATGTGGGGTGAAGCATTACAACATTGCAATCTGCCATTTTTTGATATATTTCAAACAGAATTCACTGTAGTTTTCAACCATTTAGAATAAAATGTGAAGTTTATGAAGTGTGTAAATGACCTAACAATAAAATAATCAAAGCAACATTAGGGCAGCTCAATCAAAGTTAATGCAGAACCTACTTATAGTTGTGATTAAATAAGGAAAATAACTGCATTTATATAGTACCATTCTTAATCTCAAGTCACAAAGTGCTTTACAGTTATCAAATTACCATTGAAGTCTAGTCACCATTATGACATAGGAAGCATGACAGTTAATTAGTGCGTAGAGATGTTCTATTAACTTCAATACAATAATGACAAGATTATCTGATTTTAGTAAAGATTATTATGCTAGTGAGGAAAGCTGAAAGAACCTCCTTGCTGTTCTTTAAAATTCTTTAATGAGATTGTTCACATCCACCCAAGTGGGTAGACAAGGTTCAGCTTTGGCATCTTGTCTGAAACACTGCACCTCCAACAATGCAGCACTCCCTCAATATTACACGAAAGCATCAGGTATAATTTTTTGTAGTTGACTAGAACCATCAATCTCCTGATTCAAAATCAAGAGTGTATCACTGAATCACGTCAAAAACCTTTTTTTAAAAAAAAGCCTGAGCACTCTCAATTTTCCCTGAGCTAGGAGTCAAACAAAGTACCTCCTTACTTCACTAATTGTCCATGAATGGGAATTCAAATAAAGCCACAGTGATTTTGTGAATGAGAAATTACTTGATTGGATTATAGTGCAGTCAGGAGAGGGAAAACTACATCTAACCACTCTCTCCAAAGTTAAATGTAAAATATTTGTTCAGAGAACAAACCGTTACTGTAGAAAAACCTGCAAAGCAACATTACAGTTGGGTGTCAGTCATGAGTAGAGGTAGACAGCACAGGGGTTTAGAAGAATTGGCCGAAAACATGATACATTAATGATCTGGATGAAGGAACTGAGGGCCTTGTTGCTAATTTTGCAGATAGATAGGACAAATAGCATTGGGGAAGTGGAGAGGCTGCAGAACAACTCAGACATGCTAGTCAAGTGTGCAAAGAAGGAGCAGATGGAATACAATGGAGCAGATGGATGTGAGGTTATGCACTTTGGTCAGAAGAACAGAGGCATATGCTATTTTCTAAATGGGGAAGGGCTTCAGAAATCTGAAGCACAAAGAGACCTGGGAGTCCTAGTTCAGGATTCTCTTGAATTAAAAATGCAGGTTCATTTGGCAGTTTAGGAAGACTCATGCAGTGTGGGAGGCAGGAACTCCAGAGATAGTTTATAAGAATTATCCTGGATATGAAGGGCTAAGGGCTTGCCATATGAGGAGTGGTTGAGGACTCTGGGTTTGTACTTGATTGAATTTAGAAAGATGAGGGAGGGATCTGATTGAAACTTGAAGAATACTGAGAGGCCTGGACAACGTGGAGAAGATGTTTCCATTAGCAGGAAAGATTCGGAACTAAGGGCAAACCTCAAAGTGAAGGGATCACCCTTCAGAACTGAGATGAGGAAGAATTTCTTCAGCCAGAGAGGGGTTAAACTGTAGAACTCATTGCTGCAGAGGGCTGTTGAGTGTATTTAAGACAAAGATAAATACTTTTTGATAAAGGGATCAAAGGTATAACAGGGAGAAGGCAGAAGAATGGATTTGGAAACATATCATAGCAAAGATTGAATGGTGGAGCAGGCTGGATTGGCCAAATTACCTAATTCTGCTCCTAAATCTTCTGGTCTTTTGTGTTTTAATACTGTCAAAAAAGATATTTAACAACGGGTTTGAAAAATATGGAAAGTTCCTTCGCATTGCTGTAGCCTTCAGAATACAACTTCAGAGAACTATTAGAAATCTAAATGGTTTTAAAAAAGAATCTTTGAATTACTCATTAATTAAATATTAGCGTTCACAATGGTCAGTGTTTTGCCTGAAATAGTGTTATTACACTGTGCACAAGGGGGTGCTGTTACCCATTGTTTGTACAGGAAAATCTCCATTGGTCTTTCATCATGGTCGGAGAGGATTGATGTTTGTAACAAAGCTTTTAATTTATTTTCAAATTCTTAGCTGCTAGTTTTTATCTCGTTTTCAATTTCTCTCACAGAACAACTCTAGTTAATGAATAGTAAAGTTCAGTTTCACAGTTTTAATGATGTTAGAAGACAATTTTCACATATTTGCCTGAAACTTGATGTTGGTCACATTCCACTTCCAGGTGCCAACTGAATCAGGGACCCTTGGGGTCACTTGTAGCAAAGCCAAATGCGCAGTGAACCTGCCTTCACCCTATCTTGTCAATTTATAAATGTGTAATACAGATGACCATTTGATCAGGCAGCTGCTTTTACAAACCAGTCTTTCAATTTAGTAAATCTGATTGCAGTTTTGTCCACTGCACTGATGCACATTATGTGGCTTCGGTTGCACTCTCTTAAATTCTCCCATCAGCCCCTCCAGCTTTGTACTACACTTTGCACCTTTCAAAACTTCTCATAAATCTATGGGCTTGAATTTATTAAAAATTGGCTAAATATCAATTTCAGGGAGATTAATGGAGGGCTTTTGACCATGGATTCACGCAAGTTTTCTTATGTGATTCTCCAGAGCTCACCCTCCATTGTGCCCATCCATGCCCTATGGCATTAGTCTTGTGCTCACCATTGTCGATGCATTCACCGCTATAGGGACCTCCTGGGATTTATGCTGACAGCAGCATTTTTAAAACCCAGTGGTACATGAAGTCAATTGCTGCTAGCCACGAATAGCCTTTCATAGTGCATGTAATAGAAGGAAAATTAAAAAACAAAAGCTTCTGAGGGCACACAGGTAACCCATGTGACACTCCAGATTCTCCCATTCATATTGCCACTTCAATCATCTCCTGTCTGATCAAATGCAGCTATAAGAATCAAGCAATAGAAACAACCCAGCCTTGGCACCTTCCAACGTTAGAACCTGTCTAAGAGAGTGCGACTATTTCACTAATGCCTAGAATAGCACCACATAGTATCATTGCTCCGTGTCAGAGCACCACATAATAGATAGCCTTCATTCAGTTGAGAATATGAACCTTTATTGGACAACAGCAAAAAGCAAAGAAAGAGCAAACAAAAATAATTTGCATTCACTTCTGGGACTCAACCGAGGCTGCTTGCCTTTTGAGCAACAGCAAATTTACTGTCAATCAATGCTCTCTGCACTCAGCTCATATCTATTGGAGCTAGATGTCATTATAACCTGTCTGGCTTATTGTGCTCAATGCTGTACAGCTCTATCATGGTGAAGCTCATGTTTTTCCTGCTCAATGTCATTATCTTCCTCAGGCGATTGCTGCCACACTCCCAGTTCTTCAGCATCCTTCACATTTCCTTTTTTTAAATAATAAATTCAGTTGGGTTATGATATTTGTGTACTCAATGTGGCATGTGTGCAGTCTATAAACACCCTGCAGCTGGGGAAACTGGAGCTGCAGCAATGTTGTCAAGCCTGGACAACAGCACTGACCTTGTCATAGGGAACTGAGATTAATTGATGTGGTCTGGCAGAAGGTGCATCAGTGATAGCCATAACACATTTGTGGTTTGAGGATTGAGAGATTCCAGACAGAATTCCAGTGGATTCTTGGAAGCAGTCAGTTACATGAAAATTATGTGTTGCAGGCACCATGATGGCCACCGGGATAGCATGGCCACCATTCCTTTGGGTTGGAGATCCTGCTCCAGTCATTGGCATAGTCTTATGATGGAGTCAAAGACATTTGCAGTCTGCACTGAAGAAAATAGCATTGATGATGAAGGTCTCTGGGCCTTCTCTGCATCCTAAATGGAGCTTCAGCTGTGACCTTGTCATGTGGAGGCTGATCAGTACCTGCCGGAGGTTACTACTGGTCTTGGGTTTTTTGGCACATTTATTGCTCCTCCATTTCTCTGTGCCTCATAGCATTGTAGCCACAATGGTGATAACCAATACTGTGGCTGGATCCATTGATCCATTGAACGAGATAGCAATAAGCAAAAAATCAAGGCCATAGAAGTTACTGTGAGTATCCAGGTAGACTCAAAACGAGCACTAAAGGGAACAACTGAAGAGCTCTCTGATACACCCTGCCTGATATTGGTGCTGTCCCTGCATTCAAAGTGACCTGGGCAGCAATATTGTAATGTAAGGTGTCATTGAATTGTACCCATGTGCCTGATGAGGCTGGTGCGTGTCCAGTGTCAACCTTCATTAACAGGGTGAGGAGCATAGCCAGTCATTACCCATGGAGCATAGTTGGAGATTTTGGGGAATTCTGGCCAAAGTGGATGCCAAATGGAGCTGCAGATTACTTACTATAGACTTTACTTTTGGGAATTGTTGCTGCTTAGCTTTTCTCTGACACTTGGGTGAAGAGGAAACTGCATATAGATGAGGTAAGAAAAGGGACTAATGAGATGTAAATGCATGTAAAAAAGGGTCCTCGCTACTCACTAGTGGGTTTCTTGTCTTATCGATGAAAATTTAAGTGGAAATTTGGGTTTTCTTCTCTCAAAGCGTGAGCCTGGCTTTTCTCAGCTTATTGTAGTTTTCCAGATTTGTCATTCACTGGGTGACAGGGACAGATACCATATACAAAATGGGCATCAGGGTCTCATCAGTATGTAAATTATTGCCATAAAGCCCATTGGAAAACTTTCTTGTGTAACCAGGAGGCATAAGAGTGCATGTTTAGTGTTGCTGTATGTGGCACATTTCTTGTCCATTCATCACCTTTGTTCACTCAATTTATCTTCTGTTTCATCTACATGTTCAAAAATGGTACACATGTTTGGACTATAATGTATAAACTTTTAGATAGATGTGGAAAATTGAGCTTTTTTTCTCTCAATGACAGGATGCCTCAATTTTTTCATCTTATTAAGTCATTTCCAGCTCATAATTCAAAATAAAGAATAAAAATAATGAAAAATCAACAAGGGTGCTAATAAAATGAAAATTTGATTCTTTAATAACTCAATTCAGACTGGATGGACAGTTCTGAAGGAGATGGCTGAGAAGACTGTAAAGGCATTTGTGGTGATTTTTTTAGGAAACATTAGAGACAAGGAGAGTTCCAGAGGACTGGAAAATGTCTAAATGACACACCAACTTAAGAAGGGAGGGAGACAGAAGACAGGAAACTATAGGTTGATTAGCCTGACCTTGGACATTGTAGGATTTTAGAGTCCATTATAAATGATGAGATTGTGGAGTACTTGGAAGTACATAGTAAAATAGGGCGAAGTCAGCTTGGCTTCGTAAAGAGGAGGTCATGCCGAACAAGTCTGTTAGAATTCTTTGAGGATGTAATGAGCAAGTTAGAGTTATGACACTGGGTAAACCCCTCTGCCAATTTAAACCAGCCATACAAAAAAGATTCACCTCGTGCTGTAATCTGTCAAAATTCAAGAAGCAAAGAACTATCCCAGAGGTCACGACTTAAAGTAAAGATTAACAACTTTATTCTTTAAGTCAAATAAAGAATATTAAAACAACAACTATTTACAACTTCTTTCTCTTAAACCTATCCTTTACCTCTCACTTTACAATACTAGACTGATAAACAAAATTCTGATCAAGATTTACAAAAAAAAAATCACGTTTCAAAACCAGTCAGATTTGCCGATTATCCTCAATAGATTTTCCTCTGTAGATTCTCTTCAGGTCAGCCTTGATGTTCTGCTGCACAGACTCCCCCAGACAGGCACCTTTCAGAGACCTCTTCAGCTAGCAGTCTACATTGCTTGGTTTTTGGCAGTTCTCCCTCTAACTGTTCTCCCTCTAAATGTCCAGTTTTATACTCCAAAACATTGGATTGTTTCAATGGTTTTACTATTATCAAAATACTAAATTCAAATTTGATTGAATTTGGGTATCTGGGGGCATAATTCAAATTTGGCCAGTTTAAATTTGTTTTTGTTTCATAGCTGCTGCTATTTGTTTCAATCAAGTGTTACATTATTACCTTATTCAGGACTCTCTGTGCTTTGTTTGTCCTTGCTAGCTTTTCAACTCGCTTAAAGGAGCAGTATATCTCTACACCTTCGTAACACTTCCTCCCTTAGGAAAAAAATGAACCATCATAACGAAAAGATGGCATTCCACCTGATCTTACATAGGGGTTTGCTAAATTTCTGTCCATCTATCCCACAAACTACCACACTCTTTCTGATCTGTTACCCAAGAATGCAAGTTGGCTCATCTCTTACTATGAACAATTGGTTAGATCCTGTATCTCTCAAAATTATAACTTCTTGTCTTTCTCCCACTGTTCTTTCTGAGTACACTTTACTCACATAAGCAAATTCTTTGTGGAGATCACGTACTAACTCCATACCTAGCCCCTGCCTTGGCTGTGCACTCTCCTGCAACTCCTCGGATCTTCTTGGGGTTTCCTTTGCTACTTCCACTAATGCCACTGGCTTAGCTTCTTTTACCACATCTTTTCCCTCGGCGCCTTTCTTTAACGACCCGCACTGTGACTTTGTGTCCCAATTTCTGGCAGCAAAAACATCATTTCCCAGTGACCTTTTGAAACCACTGGCACTCTGATTTTCTGTGTCCCACTCCATTACAGTGAACATACCTGAGGCCTTTCTCCTACTTCCATCCTGTTGGGCTTCCTTTTTAACCTGCAACAAAATCTTACTAGTGTTCTCTACTCTTTGTTTCATAATGTAGGATCTTCCCTTCTCCCAGCTTCTATCCCTCACAGGATGAAATTCTGGCCAGAAGCTTGCCTTATGCACCAACATGTGCTCATCTGCTAATTCTGCTGCCCTTCTCACTTTCCGAACTTCCTGTTCCTCCACGTGAGTTCTTACCATCTCTGGAAGTGAGTTTTTAAATTCCTCCAGCATAATAATCTTTCTTAGAGCCTCATAGGTCCTATCTATCTTTAAATCATGCACCCATCTATGAGAATGACTATGTTTAATTCTTTTGAATTCCTCTTTATATTTCTGAACCACTGACTATATGCTTCTTGTACCAATTCATAAGCATTTAAAATAGCCTTATTGACCCCTTCATAATCTCTTAACACCTCATCTGACAGTGTGGCAAATACCTCACTAGCTCAGCCTATTAGTTTAGTCTGAACTAGCATTACCCATAGAAGGTAGCACTGACAGGGAATACTTGCGGACACAGAGATGGGCTCAAGTGCGTATACTTCAACGCAAGGAGTATCAGAAATAAGGTGGGTGAACTTAAGGCGTGGATCGGTACCTGGGACTACGATGTTGTGGCCATCACGGAAACGTGGATAGATGAGGAACAGGAATGGCTGTTGGAGGTTCCTGGTTACAGATGTTTCAGTAAGATTAGGGAGGGTGGTAAAAAAGGAGGGGGGGTGGCATTGCTAATTAGAAATGGAATAACGGCTGCAGAAAGGAAGTTTGAGGGGGATCTGCCTCTGGAGGTAGTATGGGCTGAAGTCAGAAATAGGAAAGGTGCAGTCACCTTGTTGGGTGTTTACTATAGGCCCCCCAATAGCAGCAGCAGATGTGGAGAAACAGATTGGGAAACAGATTTTGGAAAGGTGCAGAAGTCACAGGGTCGTAGTCATGGGCAACTTTAACTTCCCAAATATTGATTGGAAGCTCTTTAGATCAAGTAGATTGGATGGGGCGGTGTTTGTGCAGTGTGTCCAGGAAGCTTTTCTAACGCAGTATGTAGATTGTCCAACCAGAGGGGATTTGGTACTCGGTAATGAACCGGGACAAGTGATGGGCTTGTTAGTGGGTGAACATTTTGGTGATGGTGACCACAATTCTGTGACTTTCACCTTGGTTATGGAGAGAGATAGGTGCGCACAACAAGGTAGATTTTACAATTGGGGGAAGGGAAATTACGATGCTGTAAGAAAGGATTTGAGAAGCATACGTTGGGAGCATAGGCTGTCAGGGAAGGATGTGGTGGAAATGTGGAACTATTTCAAGGAGCAGATATGACGTGTCCTTGATATGTATGTACCTATCAGGCAGGAAAGAAATGGTCGTGTGAGGGAGCCTTGGTTGACGAGGGAGGTTGAATGTCTAGTAAAGAGGAAGAAGGAGGCTTACATAAGGTTGAGGAAACAGGGTTCAGACAGAGCAGTGGAGGGATACAGGATAGCCAGAAGGGACCTGAAGAAAGGGATTAGGAGAGCTAAGAGAGGGCATGAAAAATCCTTGGCGGATAGGATCAAGGATAACCCCAAGGCATTTTATGCGTATGTGAGAAACCTGAGAATGACGAGAACGAGGGTAGGTCCGATCAAGGACAGTAGTGGGAGATTGTGTATTGAGTCGGAAGAGATAGGAGAGGTCTTGAACAAGTACTTCTCTTCAGTATTTACGAACGAGAGGGACCGTATTGTTGAAGAGGAGTGTGAGAAACGGACTGGTAAGCTAGAAGAGATACTTGTTAGGAAGGAAGATGTGTTGGACATTTTGAACAACTTGAGGATAGACAAGTCCCCCGGGCCTGACGGGATATATCCTAGGATTATGTGGGAAGCAAGAGAGGAAATTACAGTACCGTTGGCAATGATCTTCTTCTCGTCTTCACTGTCAACGAGGGTGGTACCAGGGGACTGGAGAGTAGCAAATGTTGTGCCCCTGTTCAAAAAAGGGAATAGGGATAACCCTGGGAATTACAGGCCAGTTAGTCTTACTTCGGTGGTAGGCAAAGTAACGAAAAGGGTACTGAGGGATAGGATTTATGAGTATCTGGAAAGACACTGCTTGATTAGGGACAGCCAGCACGGATTTGTGAAGGGTAGGTCTTGCCTTACAAGTCTTATTGAATTCTTCGAGGAGGTGACCAAGCATGTGGATGAGGGTAGAGCAGTGGATGTAGTGTACATGGATTTTAGTAAGGCATTTGATAAGGTTCCCCATGGTAGGCTTATGCGGAAAGTCAGGAGGCATGGGATAGAGGGAAATTTGGCCAATTGGATAGAAAACTGGCTAACCGGTCGAAGTCAGAGAGTGGTGGTAGATGGTAAATATTCAGCCTGGAGCCCACTTACAAGTGGAGTTCAGCAGGGATCAGTTCTGGGTCCTCTGCTGTTTGTAATTTTTATTAATGACTTGGATGAGGGAGTCGAAGGGTGGGTCAGTAAATTCGCAGATGATACGAAGATAGGTGGAGTTGTGGACAGTGAGGAGGGCATTTGTCATTTGCAAAGGGACTTAGATATGATGCAGAGCTGGGCTGAGGAGTGGCAGATGGAGTTCAACCCTGCCAAGTGTGAGGTTGTCCATTTTGGAAGAGCAAATAAGAATGCGGAATACAGGGTTAATGGTAGGGTTCTTAGTTAGGTGGAGGAACAGAGGGATCTTGGGGTCTACGTACATAGATCTTTGAAAGTTGCCACTCAGGTGGATAGAGTTTGTAAGAAGGCCTATGGTGTATTATCGTTCATTAGCAGAGGGATTGAATTCAAGAGTCGTGAAGTGTTGTTGCAGCTGTACAGGACTTTGGTTAGGCCACATTTGGAGTACTGTGTGCAGTTCTGGTCGCCTCACTTTAGGAAAGATGTGGAAGCTTTGGAGAGGGTGCAGAGAAGATTTACCAGGATGTTGCCTGGAATGGAGAATAGGTCGTACGAGGATAGGTTGAGAGTTCTCGGCCTTTTCTCATTGGAACGGCGAAGGATGAGTGGTGACTTGATAGAGGTTTATAAGATGATCAGAGGAATAGATAGAGTAGACAGTCAGAAACTTTTTCCCCGGGTACAACAGAGTGTTACAAGGGGACATAAATTTAAGGTGAAGGGTGGAAGGTATAGGGGAGATGTCAGAGGTGGGTTCTTTACCCAGAGATTGGTGGGGGCATTGAATGCGCTCGCCGTGGGAGTGGTAGAATCAGAATCATTGGCGACCTTTAAGCAGCATTTGGATAGGTACATGGATGGGTGCTTAATCTAGGATAGAAGTTCAGCACAACATCGTGGGCCGAAGGGCCTGTTCTGTGCTGTATTGTTCTATGTTCTATGTCTATGTTCTATAGATCCTCGGACCACTTCATCTGCCTAGCCAATTCTTCAAATGAAATAAAGAAGGCTTCAACATCTTTCTCATTTAAATGTGGCAGAGTTTTGACATATTTGTATATATCATTACCTTCTCTTTTCATCTCCATCCTGTTTACTTGACTTTGCTGACTAAGTTGCAACTTCTTAAGTTCAATTTCTCTCTCTTTTTTTTGTGTCTCCCTTTCTTATCTCTCTGCTCAGCTGAGAACCTTCTCACTCTGTTTTTCCTCTCTCTCTCTTTCTTTATTTTTCTTCTTTATCTTTACCTTTCTTCTCTCTCTCTCTCTCTTTCTCTTTCTCTCTCCCTTTGTTTATCTTCTAACTCCATTTTCTTCAATTGTAATTTAAGTTTTTCTACCTCTACTGCACTTATCTGTTTCTCTGATACACTTAAGTGTTTGAGTAACTCCCATACAATTTCAGCTTTACTTTTGTCCTTGGTTAAACCCAAATCTAACTTCTTTGCTAATTCTCAAAGTATGGCCTTTTTCTTTCCTTCTAAACTTTCTCAGCAAATTTGAGAATCATCTTCAAATCCCAGAATCTCTTTTGCAATTTTAAGAGCCATTTCTCTCACTTCTAATTTACCCACCACAGGTCACCAAAATGAAACAAACTGTCGCACTTGCATTTTATTTAAAGGCCTTGGACACTAACCTGCAAGTGTTAAAATCTACTAGGCTTTTTTGACCTCAAATCTATTCAAATCTGTCCAAATCTCAGACTGGGTCCATCTAAACCTGTTCAAATCCCAGATGAAAGCCTAAAGCTATTAGGACACAGGATAAACCCCTCTGGTAATATAAACCAATCATACTGAAAAGATTCACCTCGTGCAGTAATCTGTTAAAATTCGAGAGGCAAAGAACCATCCCAGAGGTCATGACTTAAAGTAAACATTAATAACTTTATTCTTTAAATTTAACAGAGAATATTAAAAGCAACAACTATTTACAACTCTTTTCTCTTAAACCTAAATTTTACCTCTCACTTTACAATACTGGTCCGATAGAAAATCCCGATGTAGATTTACAAAATAAGATTCACGTTTCAAAACCAGTCAGCCTTGCTAATGATCCCTAGTAGATTTTCTCTGTAGATTCTCTCCTGGTCAGACTTAATGTTCTGCTGCACAGACTCCCCACAGACAGGTACCTTTCAGAGACCTCTTCAGCTCACAGTCTCTATTTCATGGTCTTTGGCAGTTTTCCCCTAATTGTTCAAAATGGCTGGTTTTATACCCCAAAACATTGGATCGTTTCATTGGTTTTATTATTCTCAAAATACTAAATTCAAATTTGTTTGGATTTTGGTATCTTGGGGCATAATTTAAACTGGCTGAATTTGAATTTGTTTTTATTTCATTGCATCCAGCTGCTGCTATTTGTTTCTATCAAGTGTTACGTTGTTAGCTTTTTCAGGACTCTCTGTGCTTTGTCAGTCCTTGCTAGCTTTTCAACTCTCTTAAAGGTACAGAACACCTCTACACCTTCATAACATTAGACAAAGCAGGGCCAGTGGACATGATCTATTTGTATTTCCAGAAGGCCTTTAATCAGATGCTGCACAGAAGGCTGCTAAAGAAGGTAAAGAGCCTATTCAGAATTTTGAATTTATTGTCACGTACTCAAATGAGTACAGGGAAAAGTGTCCAAATCACCACTTTATAGCACCCTCTTGGGGACAAAGTTACTTACATACAGATTCTTAAGTACAGAATTCCTGATGAAGGGCTTATGCCCGAAATGTCAAGTCTCCTGCTCCTCAGATGCTGCCTGACTGCTGTGCGTTTTCAGGCACCACACTTTTCGACTATGACTCTCCATCTTCAGTCTTCACTTTCTCTCTTTTGCTTTCCAGTAGCCTGATGATCCAGAAGTTAGAGTACAGACTAACCTGCTTAGTCTTTAGAGATGTATTTCTTACCCTTGTTTAAAAGGACCAGGCTTTGACAAAACATTGGGTTGCTCTTGACTGCCTTCGCACCATGTGAGTGGCCTGTAATGTGAAAATCGGATCGAACGCAATCATAATGCATTGCTCCTATCTGACTGTGTGGTAGAGGAGGCTATACAAAAACTCCCAAAATCTTTAAAGTTGTATCCAGAAATGAAAGTACTAAAATTGTGGGTGGCACGGTGGTACAGTGGTTAGCACTGCTGCCTCACAGCGCCAGAGACCCAGGTTCAATTCCCCCCTCAGGCAACTGTCTGTGTGGAGTTTGCACATTCTCCCCGTGTCTGCGTGGGTTTCCTCCCACAGTCGAAAGATGTGCAGGTTAGGTGAATTGGCCATGCTAAATTGCCCGTAGTATTGGGTGAAGGGGTAAATGTGGGGGAATGGGTCTGGGTGGGTTGCTCTTCGGAGGGTTGGTGTGGGCTTGTTGGGCCGAAGGGCCTGTTTCCTCACTGTAAGTAATCTAATCTAAAAGTCATAGATTTAAGCTGGCTCGTGACTTTGGTTTGTAGATTATAAGAAGAAAATAATAGTCAGGCAAATTTAGTTTCTTTTGTATTATTTCATCTGAGTGGTCAGGGGTACTGAGAAAAGATTTATTTTGTAATATTATCACTGATGGCTTTCATTTGGTCTTAATGAAACTACTTCAAATGTTGAATAATGTTGGTCACTACAACTGCTGTTTACTTCTCTGAAATGCACACGCACACCCCTATGCTTTAATGAAAGGAACATAATAAAATAGCTGCAGTGCATTGGCAAGCACGTAGGATTAAGAAAGCTCCTGAGGTGTTTGGTAAACACCAACACAGCCTGTTTCAGTTCCATAATCTCTATCTACATTTGTGCACTGCTAACGATGAAAATCATCTGCAGTATAGGCTTTTGGCAGGCCATTATTTGTCAGTTCTCACAAATAAGCTTACCTGAAAGTATGATGGACACGCATTTTCCCTTGACAGGGTTTCTTTACTAGGTGAAAGCGAGGACTGCAGATGCTGGATATCAGAGTCGAGAGTGTGGTGCTGGAAAAGCACAGCAGGACAGGCACTACTCGAGGAGCAGGAGAATTGACACTTCGGGCAAAATCCCTTCATCAGGAATCAGGGTTTCTTTATTGCAGATAGTACTCTGCTTTGTCTTACCCATGAAGGCAATATTATGTGCTATACAAACAAATTCTTAATTATCTCATCTATGTACTGCTGGAATAGGTCTTGGGTGTTTCTTGAGAGTCCAACTGGTAACTGTTGGAAACAATACCATTCAAGTATTATCCTCAATATCTTGAACTCCCGGGTTCCTTCAGCTAAATGGATAGACCAGAATACTCATGTTTCATATATGACTTAGGAAAGAAACATGCTGTGGAAAATTTAGGAGTTAATTCTTTCAATATCAATATTTTATGCAAGGTTGAGATGCCTTGGATCCAGGCATACACTTATGGTGCTTTTTTTTTAAGACGCATGTATTGGAGCTACACCAAACCGTGTGGTGGTCAAGTTTGCTATTTATACTATTTTGCTTCATCTTGGTTCACTGAAAACTTCTCCTGAATGATTGATAATGGGGTTACAAAATCCTTAAGATCCCGTTTAAATTAAATTGCTGATTGTGGCACATCAGTCCAGGCACAGTTCCCTCTCTACACAGATGCTACCAGACCTGCTGAGTTTCTCCAGCACTTGCTTTTTTCTTTTAAATCTTCAAGTTCTGTAGGCCTTTGCTCATATCCTTACTTTTATGTTTAGCTCTTCTCATACTATCAATAACTTGCCAAAATCCAGCTTTTGTGATTGATTTTAACACCTACCTAACTTGCCAAAAGCTTATTGTTTTCTGTCTCCTCTCTTTAGAGTAGATATCTTACAGTGTGGAAACAGGCCCTTCGGCCCAACTAGTCTACACTGACCCTCCAAAGAGTAATCCACCCAGACCCATTCCCCATATTTACCCCTGACTAATGCATCTAACTCTGTGGGCAATTTAGCATGACCAATTCATCTAACCTGCACATTTTTGGACTGTGGGAGGAAACTGGAGCAAACCCACGCAGACACTGGGAGAATGTGCACACTCCACACAGAGAGTTGCCCGAGGCTGGAATTGAACCCAGGTCCCTGATGCTGGGAGGCAGCAGTGCTATCCATTGAGCCAACAGGTTCCATTTGCTATGGTTTCAAAATTATTATTCATTCATGGGATGTGAGTGTTGCTGGTTGTGCCAGAATTTATTATTCACCCTTAATTGCCCTGGAGAACAGTTTCATTAGTGGTGAGCTACCTTCTTAAATCACAGCACGTTCATTTGGTCCAGAACCATCTACAATGCTGTGTAGGCTGTTAAAGGATTTTCAATGAAAGAATGGCAATTTAGCCCCAGGTCTGGATAGTGAATGGTTTGGATGGGAACTAGAAGGTAGTGGTGTTCCCATGTCTCTGCTGCCTTTGCCCATTTAGATAGCAGCAGTTATGGCTTTGGAAGGTGCTGTTGAAGGAGCCTTGGTGAATTATGCAACTTGTAATTAGTACATACTGCTGCTACTGTGTGGTGGAGGGAGTGAAATATGGTGCCAATCAAGTTGGCTGCTTTGGATAGTGTCTTGACTTGGGCTTTGTGTATTTGGGATGTCAGTATGTGACTTACTTGCCTCTGAATTATGCTTCTGACCATAATATTTATAGATACTTTATAATGAAATAATTATTGCACACCTCCGGAGCAGGTACTTGGCCCTCCTGTCTCAGAAGTAGAGACACTACTGTTGCATCTCAAGGGCCCCG
This sequence comes from Chiloscyllium punctatum, assembly GCF_047496795.1. Taxonomy (NCBI): domain Eukaryota; kingdom Metazoa; phylum Chordata; class Chondrichthyes; order Orectolobiformes; family Hemiscylliidae; genus Chiloscyllium; species Chiloscyllium punctatum. The sequence continues at coordinate 34,171,076 of NC_092743.1, forward strand.
CCATGGCATTTATATAGCTGGTCCAGTTCAGTTTCTTGTCAATAGTTACATTCAGGATATTAATAATGGGGGATTCAGCAATGGTAATGCCATGTTGATCCTGTTTTTTTGAAGATTGTCATTGTTTGACACTTGTGCAGTCTGAATGTTACTGCTAATTGTCAGCCCAAGTCTTGATATTGCCTAGGTCTTACTGTGTTTGGACTTGGGCTGTTTCAGAATGTGAGAAGTCACAAATGGTATTGAACATTATGCAATGATTGGCAAACATTTCCACTTCTGACCTTGTGATGGAGGGAAGTTAATTGATGAAGCAAGGTGGATAGGCCTACCCTAAGGAACTTCTGCAGAGATGTCCTGGTGCTGAGATGACAGATCTCCAACAAACACAACTATCTTTGTATGTGCCAGATATGATTCCAGTCAGTGAAGTATTTTCCCCGATTCCCTCTAAGTTTACTAGGGCTCCTTGCTGTCAAAGTTGGTTCAATGTTGCCTTGATGTCAAGGGAAATTATTCTCGCCTCACCTCACCTCAGGAATTCAGATGCTGAATCCGCATTTGGATCAAGGCTATACAGCGGTCAGGTGCTGAGTAATCATGGCAGAACGTAAACTAGGCATCAATGAGCGCGTTATTGCTGAGCAAATAGGCTTAATAGCACTGTTGATGACCCTTTCCGATGCATTACTGATGATTGAGAGTAGACTAATGGGGCCAGGATTGGTGGGTTTGGCTTTATCTTTATTTTTGTGTATAGAACAATTTTCCACATTGTCCAGTAGATGCCCAAGTTGGAGTTGTACTGGAGCAACTTGTTTCGAGGCGTAGCAACGGTTAGTCCATGTCTTCAGTAGCATTGTTGGAAAGTTGTTAGGGCCTACAGTATTTGCAGTACAGTTGGTTCTGTTGTAACACAGCAGTTCCATTCTCATGCAATCCCACGTTATAAGAAAATCATGTAATAGCACCACCATTTAAACTAATGGGGCCAGAATCTCAAAGTAACCAATATCTGCTTTAAAAGTTGTGCTTTAGAAAGTGTCCCCAGTTCGTCAATTATGTTACAGCGAATTCACATTAACAAAATACGTGTTATAGCAGAATGATCTGTAAGCAATGCCTTCACCCATTACTCAATATCATGTCAAGTTTATTGAATTGTTTGATGACAGGCATCTGTAACAGTGGTGGGGGGGGGGGGTTCTGGAAGATGCCTAGATGGATTGCCCATTCAATCTTTCTGTTGAAAATTCTTGTAAATAATTCAACCTGATCTTTTATACTGATATGTTGGGTTTTCCAATCATTGAGAACAACAATCTTTTCTATCAGTGATTTGTTTAATTGCCCACCATCATTGCCTACCACTATGTGGTAGGACTGCAAATCTTAGATCTGATCCAATGTTTGTGGAATTGTTTAGCTCTGTCTATCACTGCTGCTAATGCTGCTTGGCATGCAAGTAACCCTGTTCTGTAGCTTCACCAGTTTGACATCTCTGTTTTTAGGTATGTTTATTCCTGAGTCCTCATTGAACCAGACTGATCCCTTGGCTTGCTAAGAATTATAAGGTTGGAGATATGCTGGGCCACATAGTTGCAAGATTGTGTTCAAGTATGATTTTGTTGCTGAGGTGGCCCACGGTGCCTCATGGATGCCCAGTTTAAAGTTGCTAGTTCTGTTCGAGATTTCCATATCTGCCATGGACTGGGCAAACGTAACAAACCATGTGTAGCAGCTCCAGACTGCTAACATTTGATTGGTAGACAGTGATCTTTTAGCAACATAGGAACAAGGATAGGCCATTGAGGCTTTTCTACCATTCAATGAGATCATGGCTGCTCTGTCGCCTAACTTAATCTGAAGCCCATATCCCTTCATATCTTTGCTTAACAAAAATTTATCTATTCCAAATTAAAAATAACAACTGGTCTAGCATCAAATACTTTTTGTGGAAGAGCATTCCAAACATCTACCACTTGTGTGTGTAGAAGTACTTCCTAATATCTCTCCTGAATGGCCAGCCCTAATCTTTAAACTCTGCCCCAGTTCTAGAATCTCCAAACAGTGGAAATAGTTATCTTTATCGACTTTGTCTCTTCCTATTAATATCTTGAAGACTATGATTAGATCACCCCTTAACCTTCTAAATTCAAGAGAAAAAGGCCTTATTTGTACTACCTCTCCTCATAACTTAACCTCTGAAGTCCTGGTATCATTCTTGTAAACTGACATTTACTCTCTCCAAAGCCAGTACATCCTGTCTAAAGTGCACTGACCTTTCTGCTCATTTTGCAGTATGATTCTATATTACTCTAAGTCAGATCTAACCAGGATTTTGTATAACTTCTGCATCTTTATACTCCAGTCCTCAAGATACAAAGGGTAGCATTCCATTAGACGCCTTGATTGTTTTCTCTACTTGTTCATGGCATCTTAAAGATCAATGCACTTGAAATCCCATGTCTTATTGCATATCACTGTATTTAATTTATATTGTCTGAAAATATGACAGCAGCACAAGGAATCTGGAATACCTAGCGGAATTGAGATTGTACCTCGCAAGCAAAGTGCCATGGGGGTACAGTACTTAGTTAATAAATGATTGCATGAGAAACCTTGTTAGGCCCTCTATGAAACCCAACAAAACCGCTGATTTCTGGTGAGATTCAACCCCAGGAATCTCATTTGACAAAGCACTCTAACTGAAAATGGGAAATCTCTGTACGAAGTATTTGAGCAGACCAATGTGTCCATACCTTGCAGCTTAACCTGATATCCTTTCCTACAAAATCATATCATAATCATATCTGAAAAATATTCGAAGTCAAATAATTTAAAAAATTCATTTCATTTGTGAAGTGTGGCATTGTTGGCTAAGCCAGTGTTTATTGTCCATCCCTAATTGCTCAGAGGGCAGATCAGAGTTAACTGCATTGCTGTGGATCTGGAATCACATTTCGGCCAGACCAGATATGCTTGACCGATTACCCTCATGAAAAGACATTAGTGAACCAGATGTGATTGGTTTTATAATAATGATTTGTGGTCATCATTAGACTGGCTTTTTATTCTGTATTTTAATTTTATTCAAAGGTCACTATCCATGGTGGAATTCAAACCCATGTCCCTGGAATGATGAGCCTGGCTTGCTCGTCTAGTGATATTATACACTACACAAGACCTCCTCTATTTATGTTCCCTCCATACGTTCTTACTTGCATGAACCGTACAAACTCGAATAATTTGCCATTATTTTCATGAACGAAGAGAATATCAAAACTGAAACCAGGATGGAAGATGATAGGAGTGGATGTATAAGTTATGAATATGAAATTCTTGGTTATGGAACTAAGGTGGGTGAGTGCAGTTGATGTACAGAACAGGCGTGACCTAACAAAATGACAGAGTAGGCTCAAATGGCATTTTGTTTGTCTCAAGTTCCCCAAATAAGCAATTTCAGGTTTTGCTACAACCCATTCAATCAGTTAGCTCAGTCAGTAACACTTCCTCCCAAGATTCTAATCTGAGACTGGAATGAAAGTTTGACATTTCAATGAGGTGCTGCAGAATGCTCCAATGGATAAGGTATTTAACCAAATCCCGTCTGTTTCTGTGGTTCAGATGAAACCATTGACATTTATAGAGCAGATGGAAGCATTCAGTTAATCATGACTATACTGACTCTCCAACCGCCCTATGATCTCTTTACAGTTTTGTATCTTCCTTCCTTCAATTCTCTATTTGAGATTTGTTCATAAATAGTCTATGCCTCTACTGTTGCCTGTGACTAAACATTTCATTCTTCAACAGCCTCTGCGTTGAGACATTTCTCATAACCATTCTCCTTCCACCGAATGAGAATTTTAAAATTGATCCTTTTCCATCAGTCATGTTTCAACTAAGTTATTATTAAATGTTTCCATAATTTTAAACGCTTTATAAAATGTTTGCAGAGATTGCCCTGCTCCAGTAGAAATAGTCCCACTATGTCGAGTTAAACATTAAAAAGATATCATAGTCGTAATTTCAGATTCGTGACAAACATTCTTCAATCAACCAACAGCACCAGTAACACATTAACTTGTCACTCGCTTCATTGCTGTTTGTGACTTATTAATACGTTCAGATGTCTCATTAATAAAAATCACCATATTTCATGGCAAATGCAGTTGTAACCCAATGGGAAAATACTGAGAAATGCAATCAGGCACCCAGACATATAGCCTATCTAACATATTTAATCACTTTTGATTAAAGTATGACAAAGATTGTAGGGCCTTCTCGTTTATTCTCAGAATCTAATAGAGCCTCCTTATGTGTGGTGCCCAAAATTGAAGGCAATATTCAAAATCGGGTATGATCAAGATTTTATTAAAATATATATATTTCCCAGCCTTACCATAAGATGAAAACTAATATTTAATGAGCTCTTTGTGATTTATTTTTGTACATGTCTGAGACCTTTTGAGTGATAGTTCTATTTGGACATCTGAATTCCCCTTTTCCCCCACTTTCTAGTCTCTCTCCATTAAAAGAAAATCAGTTTGTCTTTCTTGGATGTAAAATGGATTGCCTCTGTAATAACTCAGGAAACTGGGCTTGAAAGGAACATTGTTAATTGTTGAACACCAAAAAAGAGCCACTACCTGTAGCATACAAAGGCTAGTCCCAGCCAGGGACAGAGAGTTCTTCAAACACGTCTCTGGATGTGATTTATGTTTATTTTCCAAGTGAGGAGTTCCTTCAAATCCCATTTGTAATAACTCAGCAAGCCTGAGTGGCAAGGAACATTATTTATTGTTTAACATCAAAATATAGCCAGTACTTGTGGCATTCAAAGGCTATTTCCTGCCCTGGACTGACAGTTGTGCAGAGCCATCCCTGGATCTGCTTTAAGAAGGGCTGTGATGATGAGTTCCAGCAGGACAGGCCATTGCCTGTTTCCAAGGGAACTCCTCAGCAAGATCCACAAGGAGATTAATTAATGATTCCCCATGTGCCTTATAGGGAATATTTTTCTCTCCCTGTGAGTAAGAGGGATTCCCCCCTCACTCCTGTGATGATGGAAACTCTTTCCACACTTTTCCCCGTTCCTACTGCTTTCTGGGTCTGATGGGGGAGGGGGGTATAATCAACAGGCAAGCAACTCTTTTGTCTCACTTCACCAGGTTGACATCTCATTTTTAGGTGCCAGTTGCGGAGAAACATGACAAAATCTCCTCCAAATTCTCTAAATGTTCCTTTGCAGTAACTCCTGAGATTAAAACATCATCCAGATAGACTACCACTGTGGGCACTCCTTATAGGATGTTCTCCATCAACCTTTGAAAGTTGGCACTAGCTGAAGATATTCCAAAGGGCAAGTGAATGCATCATGCAGATATTTGAGTACTTTTGGTGACGTATTTCCTGGATGACCTCGAAAGCTCCGATTGGAGGTGGGTATAGCTCATATTCAATTTGGAAAAAATATGATTCACCAGCTAGCTTTGCATGCAAATCTTCTAGTGTGACATAGGGTTTTTGTCTACATGGGAAGCTCAGTTGACTGTCACCTTACAATCTCCTCAAAGATGGACCAAATTGTCAGGTTTTAAAAACTGGGACTATTGGTGAGGTCCATTCAGCAAATTGTGCTAGGCATATGATGCTAAGTTCCTCGAGATGTTCCAGTTCGGCCTCTACTTTGCCACATAGGGGACAGGCTGTGCTTTGAAGAATTTAGCTCAGGTCTCTAGGTCTACATAGATGTCAGCCCTGGAGCCTTTTGTCCTCCTAAGGCCCTCTTGAAACACTTTGGGATACCTCCCAATGACTTTATATAGATTGCTTGTACCTATTTTAAACATCTGTTGCCAATCTAAGTGGATTTTCTGTAGCCAGTCCTTTCCCAAAAGGTTGGGACCTAGCCCTTGCACTGCCATTAACAGTCAGACTGTCTGTTGCCCATGTGTAACTAGGATTACAACAGTAACAATAACCTGTAAGCTCTCTCCAGTGTTATGTGGTCAATCTAGCCCTGGTGTTTCACAGAATTAAAGGCAAGCTGCGCAATAGAATTTCCTAAAGGTTTACTCCCCAACAATAGATACAGTAGTGCTCATGTCTACCTTCATGTCTAGGGGTAGCCATTTACCTGAAGTTTGATTTTAATTGGGGCTACTTTGGGAGAAGTGGTGCAATTTAGCTGTATCAAATCCTTATCCTTGGGCTCTTTTATTTGCAAAGTTCAGTCTTGAGGTAGCTTTGTGCTTTGTATGTGTTTTGTACTTGAGTAGCCTTTCTTGGGTGAACTCAGTGATCACAAATGTGGCAGGAATATTCTTGCTCCTCACTGTGTTGTCGAGAAATTTTCCTGTCCATTTCTGGAATTCTGTGGTATGTGACACCAATCACCCCTCCTTGGCAATAAGTGGGAGGTGTATTATCCTTTGGAGGCTTGGCTGTGGTATAGGGTCACCCAAGGTTTTGGATTGTACTCTCTATGGATCCCTGAAGCTTACAATACCCTTTTCTGCATTTTTTCAGGAGAGGGCCAGTTCTATCGTTTTGTTGAAGTATAGATCTGGTTCAGTCAGTAAATTCCTTTTGAGTTGCAATACTATTACGGGGTAATTCCACAAACCAGGTGATCCCTGAACATTTCCCAAAACTCTGATCCATACTCAGTGTTCCACTAATTTCTGCAGTCTCACCAAGAATTCAGTAACTGGTTCCCCAGGAACTCTATTTGCCAAGTTAGACTTGTAATGCTACAATATAACAGATGGTTTGGGGTCATAGTGGTCCGCTGCCATATCTGCTAGTTCATCAGAGGATTTTGACTCCAAGGTTGCCATGTAGATTAAACTCTTTATGATGCTGAAAGTGGTCAGGAGAATGACTTTTTGTCGGTGATACTGAGCCATCCCGTTTGCCTGAGAAAAGGTATCTAATTCTTTCAGCTACTGGGCCATATCCACATCATAAAGTTCCAGTTTCCAAACAACAGCATTTTTAATATTTCTTCGTCTCACTGGGTTTGTTGGTAGGGAAGGCTGTCCAACACTTTGCTTTAATCTCATCACCAATGTAATAACTCAGGAAACTGACTGGAAAGGAACACTGTTTATTGTTGAATACCAAAATAAAGCCACTATCATGGGAGACATAGGCTAATTCCAGCACAGGACAGAAAGTTAAGCAGACCCATCCTGGATCTCCTTTTTTTTCTTTTTTTTTTCTTTTTTTCCTTTGTATCCAGAAGTGTTATCACAAACAACTTCTAACAGTATTGTTTTTCCCCATCACATAATTGTCATAGTATTTTCTTTCTTCTAGTAAACACCAGCAGTAAATCAGGAGGAGGGGAGAGGGCTTCTGCTCCACTATCATAACTTGATGGATTGTCTCACTGATAAGTGCAAATGCATTGATAAGCTTCTGCTGAACTTCCAGCAAAGTTATGACAGCAGAACATAAGCTTGGAGGAAATTCCCAATCTTAATCTCCTCCAGCACTTTATTTGCAAAGACTAGACTATTGAGGTCCTTTCCTATCTGACCTGTAATCCTCCAATTTCAGAAATGTTAACTCATCCCATACTCTGCTATCCAACTTTTACCAAGTGTTGATCATCTTACTTCCCCTAAATTCTCTGATCTACTTGGCTCCTAGTCCACTAATACCTTTAAATCTAAATTCTCATTCTCATGTTCAAATGCCTCCTTGGCCTTACCCTTCCATATCACTCCTCCAGTTATGGTAAACTCCAGAAACAATGCATTCTTCTACTTATAAACTCTTGGGGATCTCGCACTTCCGCTGCCAAATAATTGAGGCCAGGCACGCTTTTATCTAGACCTAAAATTCATGAATTGCGTCCCCAAGACTCTTTGCCTGTTTACCTTTTTCTTGTCCTTGAAGATTTTTAAAAAGTTGCATCCTTGACCAAACTGTTGATCATTTCTCCCTAAGTTTCCTTTCAATTGGTTTAAATTTCCATCTGATTGCAGCCTTTTGAAACATGAACAGCTTCTTCCCTGCCATTATTAGACTGATGAATGGACTCTCTCACTTGAAATAATTCTGATCTTGTTCATTATGATCTTGTCTAGCACAAGTCCTGTGTTAATCTGTATGCCTTGCTCTGTCCAAGGTTTGTTCACCCTATGATTTGTATGTCTTTGCTTACCATGATCTGCCTGTACGGCTCACAAATTAAGCTTTTCACTTTGGTACACGTGACAATAAATCAATCAATCACCATCAGAGCTTATCTTTTTCTAAATGTTTATGATTGTAACACATTTTTTTATATTTTGTTACTTTAAAGAACCATATAAACGCCAGTTGATTTGGCAATATAATAACATTTCAATATGCTTCTTATGTTATCACTGGAACCAAGATTTGAATATCAGTAGATAATTACATGCCATCATTATCAGTACAAGAAAAAGCAAAGTCTTTTTAAAATGCAAAAAAAAAAGAAAATGTAATTATGCTCTTGATTCTCATTATTCACATTGCTATGCAAATTTCTGCGCCTTTTAATTTGGATCAGAGAAGTGGTGCCTGACTTAAGAGTGCAGAACATCCTATCTGTTTGAATCTGCTGATGAGAATTTTAAAGCTAAGTGTTCTGCAGGTGTTCTGCTAGAAAATATATCAGTGATTTTAATCAGGACTTCTATTATAACTAACTTGGAGTAAACATGCTGGGGGTTAAATATCCCTGAAATAGTTCCTTAAAGTCCATCAAAATGAGCACAAGATTGCGATATGCAATTAAATATTACTTATTTAATGTAATGCAGGCAATATGCCAACTTCACACTACCTTTTCATTTGAATGATTACTGCATACAGCCATTGCTAAACTATGCTTTCCATTGGACACGAGCCAACAAGAGGGCCCAGAATCATAATGTATCAGTTAAACCTAGCCTGCACAGCTTAAGGTAGTCTGTGACTTTTATAAGTAATGTTCATTGCAATTGGAGTAACTGCTAAGCAGTCATGCCAAGGGTGAATTTGAACTGCCAAACTGTGAATAAGCCACAATTTGCTGCACTAGAGAACTTGTTGGAAGAGGTTGAAAGTGAAAGAAATGTCCTATATTTTCAGGTGGTCAGTGGTGTATAAGGTAAAAGTACTGAAAAGGTTAATGTTGGATGCTCCACTAATCTTTAAACACCTGATGATGTCATCCAGTCTTGAGTCATGGAGATGTATAGCATGGAAACAGACCTTTTGGTCCAACTTGTCCATGCCAACCAGATATCCTAACCTAATCCAGTCTCATTTGCCAGTACTTGGTCCATAGACCTCCTAAGGCCTTCAACGAGGTTCCTCATGTGAAACTGGTTAGCAAGGTTAGATCTCATGGAATACAGGGAGAACTAGCCATTTGGATATAGAACTGGCTCAAAGGTAGAAGACAGAGGGTGGTGGTGGAGGGTTGCCTTTATCATGCAATGAACCACATCCTGTTGTTAAGACAAGTGCCTCTTCTGGTTAAGATTCTCTAGTCACTCACCCTTTACCACTACTGACCAACATGTCATTGTAACCTACTATGGAGGGTAGAATGGTGTCAGCACTTTACTGCAACTATTAGCTGGGGTTCCAGCACACATAGATCAGCAAAGAGTAAAGTTATGGAGATCAATACGAGGAACCATACTCCAAGTAACTGGGTGGACTGCTGTGAGAATTCCAATGACCTTGCATGAATGTGCAAGATCAATGACTACATGTTCAAAAACCATATCTTGCCAACTCCCACAGTGCTCAATTCACCAGTCTCCATCTTTCAATTATCAGCAGTCTCCAATAATAAGGACATTAGGACAGTGGGGAAAATGACTCCGAGGTAAATGAATTAACCATGATATGTTTGAATGGTAGTGAAAGCTTAACAGGCTGAATGGCTTATTCCTGTGCCAATGGTAAGGAAACTTTTGGAGAAAATTCTGAAGAAGAGAATTATTTTCCACTTGAAAAGGCATGGTTTGATCAGGATAGTCAGCATAGTTTTGTCAGAGGTAGGTCATACCTAACAAATTTGATAGAATTTTTTGATATAGTGTTCAGGGGTGTAGATGGGGGTAGCACAGTTGATGTAGTTGATATGGATTTCAGCAAAACCTTTTCCAAGATCCCCAATGGGAGACTGATAAGAAGGTCAAAGTACATATAATTGGGTAATGTGGCAAGTTGGATCAAATTGGCTTAGTGATAGGAGATAGACATTGGTGGTAGAATGCTGTTTTTGTGACTGGAAGCTGGTGTCCAGTGGTGTACCAGAGAGGATCAGTTCTACACCCTTAATTGTTGGTAATATATGTATACAAACAATATAGGTGAAAATGTGGGAGGGCTGATAAGCAAATTTTGGATAACACGATGATTGGGCAGTTGACAGTGAGGAAGAAGGTCTTAGATTACAGGAGAATATAAATGGATTGATCAGATCTGTTGCGGATGGAATTTAATACTGATAGGTGTGAGGTGATACACTTTTGAAGAAGTCACAGGACAAGGGAGAACTCAATAAATGGCAGGACATTTGGGAGATAATTTTGGAGGCTTTGATTAAGATACAGCTGGAGTACTGTGTGCAGTTCAGGTCACTGCACTACAGGAAGGACATGATTGCACTGGATGATGTTGCCTGGGTTCGGGCAGTTTAGCTATGAAGAGAGGCTGAATAAGCTCAGATTGTTTTCTTTAGAGCAGAGAAAGCTAAAGGGGACCAAGGTGTATAGATTAAGAGGGACATATAGAAAATGCTTAGGAAGCAGCTGTTTCGTTTAGTTGAAAGGTCAGTAATAGGGGGAGGCAATTTTAAGATGAAAAGGAAATGTGAAATGAGGATTTGAGGGAATCATTTTTCACCCACTGTGTGTGGGAATTTGGGCTGCAGTGTCTGGGAGGGTAGTTAAGGCAGGAAACCTTATAACTTTAAGAAGTAGTTGGTTGATCAATTTACAGTGTCATAACATTCAAAACTATGGACCAAGTGCGGGTAAGTGGGACTCATCTAGGTTTACAGTAGTTTTTGTGGGTGTAGACTTGTTGGTCCAAAGCAACTTTTCTGAAGTATATGATTCTACGAATGCCTATGCTATTCTAAGATTCCTTTGTTATACCTAGCATTCATATCTTTCATCTCATCAGCACACAGATAGCAATGCATAAACCTCAGAACTGATTGTTATGACTTACTCATGCTACCAGAAGTACAACAGTGACACCCAGGTTAGCTAACCAACTTACACCACACTGTCTCTTGCAGGACCTGATGGATGTAGCTGGAGTGTTCTGGAGTGGAAGGGGTGCACATGTATGTTCTAACCTTGATGAGAGAGAATGTGCTGACAATTATTGAAGGTGCTTTTGCCAAGTCTGTGGCAAGCAATGGGGCAGAGATGGTATGCTCTTACCTAAACTTTCTTCTCACACCCACATCCTGTACATCCCATACAATCTTCTGTTTGTCAAGGAACAGGTAAGCATGCATCTCTTAATCTCACCTTCTTCCCACAACACAAACTTGATACACTTTGGAAGGAGTAACAGGACAAGGGAGTACTCAATGTATGGCAGAACACTTGGAAGATCAAAGGAACAAAGAGATGTTGGAGTGTTTGTCCATAGATCCCAAAAGGCAGCAGAACTGGTTAATAGGGTAGTTAATTCCAATTCCAAGAGTTGCAAACTGCAGAAAGTGGAGGAACGCACAGTTATCCACTCTCCATCTCAGACTATGATTGCTCACAGCAAAGCGATTTAATCTGCAGCTGGGCAGCCTCCGCTCAGAGTTGCTCAAAGTTAATCCATTAAAGGCATTTGCAGTAACCCTCACAGTCACTCGGGTCTCAATTTTAATTTCTCGATTAGGTGCACGGAAATCCAAGCACCAAGAATCCTCTCTTTAAAAATGGCCACATTCACTTCAATTGTTAATCTGGTGGGATGGGCAGAATTTGGAGTCAGTCCAGAAATTCTGGAGAGAACAAAGGATGCTGTCTGTTCACAAGGCAGACTGAGGTAACAGTCTTCAGCTATAATGTCATCAAAGTGATTGTGTGAGGCCTGATTAGAATTCTCTTTTCAATGCAACAAATAGAGGATGAATTGTCGGATAAATGAATAGCATTATCCAATCAAGTGTGATGCATATACTTGATATTGTGCTTCTAACAGACATGTTTTGATAATTATTTAATTGTGCTTCTTTCAGTTTAAGCAATTTATTGTTCTTTGGCTGATGTTCTAAAAACCCAATCTAATGCATTAATTGCCAGACACGGTGCCACCATGGCATATTTGCTTTTACACCTTTTTGTTAAAAATTGCACTTAATTTTCTCCATAGTGTTAAAAATGGAATTGGGGGAGAAACAGTAATCAGGAGAGAGAAGAATAGTCAAGAGAAGGGGGAGGAGGGGAAAAGAGTGGAAAGGGGAAATGTGCAAGGTGAAGGGGGTGGAGATGGGGAAAAGGGAGGATGAGGATGGGGGAGGACAGTGAAATGGAGATGGGATAAGAAGTTGAGGGGAGGGCAGATGGAAGATGAAGAGGGGAAGGGGGAGTGGGGAGCACTGGCAGGGAGAAGAGATTGGACTGGTTAGCATGAGAGGAGGAATGGGATAGAGGGGAGCAGGGAAGAGAGAGGGTTAGGGTTTAGAGGGGAGTGAGATCAGAGGCGGGACAGTGAGTGCGGTTGGGAAGAGAGAAGTGGGGAAGGGGAGATGAGAAATGAGGGAGATGAGAAATGAGGGAGATGGGAAGGGCAGGAGGTGGGGAGGGAGGAGCAGCGGAGTATGACGGAGGAGAGGGTGGGAAGAAAGGAGATGTCTGCTGCAATTCTGAGTTCCAGATACTTGCTGTTTTGCTACCTGTTCTTAGGCTGTATGTAAACACATTTTCTTTCCTGCGACAGCCCTGATTCCTCTCTTCTGAATTTTATTTTTAATGCACAGTATGTTGATCGTTTTACTCCTTTTGCATGTGTAAGGAACTCATTCCTGGCAGGTTAGGTTAGTTAAGTTGTGGTCCCCTCACATTAGAATAAGAGGTTTGTGAGTTGAAAAATCATGCATGTTTATGACCTCCGTGTGTAAAATAACTGTTACAATTGTCTAAAACATTGTAAAATCATGACAATTCAAGCAGTTAAGATGTGCTATTAAATTCTGAGTTTAATGTTATAAGTTTTTCAATGCAATATTCCTCTACATAATTGAATTTAGGAAGTAGAATAATAATGGAATAAAACTTGTTTAATCAGTGTAGCTGTTAAATTGTGTAGTTATTACAGGACAAATGAACAAATATGCTTTTCCATCAGGAATGGTTTGAAAAGAAATCAAACAATTACTGAAAAATACAATCAAGTGTAGCACCCTTCAGGGTATGTTTTTTAATATCCTTTATTCCATCAAATTTTTGTGAATATGTATTGGTATGGAAAATTGTGCAGCAGGAATTTTATATGGGAAACTCTAGTGGGGAAATTTCTGAGGCCAACACTATGAGGGAGATTAAGTTAGAGTGCACCCAGTTGAAATGGCAGCATTGATGAATCACTTTGGGTGCCTATAATTTTTCAATAATGCTAACTTGATTCATGCCCACTATCAGGTTCAGCAACTCCTTTGAGCCAATATCTATAATTATATTACATGGAAGAATTTTTCACAGAAAAATGTATGTGATTTTGGACCAAACATGTTCATCCAGTTCAGGAGACCCTTTAGGTTTGATTGAGCTAAATCCCCATCCTTCACCTCCTCGATTACTTAAATTTTGAAACCCATCCAGAAGATAATTATGTATCTGGCACCTTTAAATAACTCTCAGAGCACTTTATGTTCATTGATGTCATTTTGAAGGGTATGATAAGAATGTGAGGGTTCCAATTTGTGTGTTGCAAGTTTACATAAATGGCAATAGCATAAATGACCAAATCATCTGTTGTAGATATTGATGGACGTTGATTAGGATACTAAACTAATGTTGTTGCACAATGTTTTGTTGTGCCATGAGTTCTTTAGATCTATCTGAGAAAAGGCAGGGCATTTGTTTAGTCCCTGAACAAAAAGATGGTACCTCTAACCATATAGCAGGTTTCTCAAACAATACAGAAGTTTCCATCTGTACTTAGCTCGATGGAATACACTTGAACTTGCAGCATTGACTCAAAGGTGAATATGATATGAATTTTCAAAACACCTCTGGACACAGAGAAGTGCCAGAGCACAGGTGAACCACTAATGTGCCATTTTTCTGGAAAGGTGATCGGGGTAAAGCAGGAAACCATAAGTTTAAAGTCAGTGGTAGGGAAACAATTGGACTGAGGGTTAGAATTACTGTCCACTTGAAGAGGCATGGATTGATGAAGAGTAGTCAGCATGGCTTTGTCAGGGGCAGATCATGTCTAACAATTTTGACTGAATTTTTTGAAGAGGCGTCTAAATATGTATATGGGGGTAGTGCAGTTTATGTAGTTTACATGGATTTCAGTAAGGCTTTTGGCAATGTCTCACATGGCAGCCCAGTTAGAAGCTAAAAGCCCATGTACTATTGGCAAAGTGGATTTAAAATTGGCTTAGTGGCAGGAAGCAGAGGATGATGTTTTTGTGATTGGAAGCTTGTGTCCAGTGGCATACCACAGGATTCAGTGCTAGGTCCCTTGCTTTTGCATCGTACATTAATATTCTAGACATGAATGCAGAAGGTACGATCAGTAATTTTACAAATGACCCAAAAATTTGGGGTCTGGTAAATAGCAAGAAGGATAGCCTTAAACAAGCTAGAAGTTTAGGATAACAGAGAAAGAGAAAATGCATGAAATGTGACAGAGATTAATGACAAGCCAGAAGATTGAAAGTGTTTTAAAACTCAACAAACGATGAAGAAAAAGAGGGGAGGAGAAGATTAACTTTGAGGGCAAACTTGCAAGTATTGTCAAGAAGGACAAGACCTTTTTTAAATACATAAGGAGGAAGAGAGAGGCCAAAGTGAATACAGGCCCCTTAGATAACGAGATCACAGTAATGATAATGCAGATCCAGAAAATAGCAGCGGATAAATACTTTGCATCAATCTTTACAGTAGAAGACATTTCCAGCTTTCTAAAATTAATGAAGGGGCTAAAGGAGGAGAGGAAGTAAATACAATAACTATTACGGGAGCAAGGATGCTACGGAAACTCATGGAGCTAAAGTTTGATATGTTGTCCTGATGGGATGTAACCTTGGATAATAAATAAAGTAGCTACTGAGATATTGCCTGCACTAGTAGTGATCTTACAGGCATTTTTTGATGCTGGAAAAGTCCCAGAGGATTAGAAAGCTGTCAAAGTAACATATTTATTTAAAAAGGGAAGGAGAAGGCAGCGAGGTAACGATAGGCCAGTTAGCTTAATATGCATCAAAAAAATGTGGCATTGGAAAAGTACAGCAGGACAGTCAGCATCAAAGGAGCAGGAGAGTCAACATGTCGGGCAAAAGCCCTTCATTAGGAATGTGGTGGGGGGTTGGGGGGGTGAAGGGGCTGAGAGATAAATAGGATGGGGGGTAAGGGAGCTTGGAAGGTGATAAGGTAAATGAAGTTGGGGGGGTGATGGTGATAAGTCAGAGCGGAGAATGGAGTGGACAGCTGGGAAGGAAGATAGACAGGTAGGACAGTTCAAGTGGGCGGTGCCAAGTTAG
Source organism: Chiloscyllium punctatum (assembly GCF_047496795.1). NCBI lineage: Eukaryota > Metazoa > Chordata > Chondrichthyes > Orectolobiformes > Hemiscylliidae > Chiloscyllium > Chiloscyllium punctatum. The sequence goes on from NC_092743.1 coordinate 34,186,785, forward strand.
AGGTGGGATCTGGGATGAGGTGGGGAGAGGGGAGAGGAAGAAACTGTTGAAAATGAAGTTTTGATGCTCTGGTTGGAGGGTCCTAAGCTGGAAAATGAGGCATTTTTCCTCCAGGTGTCAGGTGGCTAGGATTTGGCAATTCGAGAAAATCCACAGTAGATCCAAACACCTCACCAACAGTGTCTGTTGTTCTTGATGCGGTCTCCTCTACATAGGTGCGACAGGATGCCAATTTGCGGAAAGTTTCAGAGAACATCTCCGGGACACATGCACCAACAACCCCACTGTCTTGTGGCCAACCACTGCCTACTCAGCCAAGGACATGCAAGTCCTGGACCTCCTACACCACCAAATCCTAGCCACCTGATGCCTCCAGGAAGAACACCTTATCTTCCACCTTGGGACCCTTCAACCACACAGCATCAACGTCGAATTCACCAGTTACTTCATCTCCCTTCCCCCCACCTCAACCCAGATCCAACCCTCCAACTTGGCACCACCCCCTTTAACTGTCCCACTTGTCCATCTTCCTTCCCACCTATCCACTCCACCCTCTCCTCTAACCTATCACCATCAGCATGGTTCATAAAGGGGAAATCATGTCTGACAAATTTAATACAATTCTTTGAGGATACAGTAAGCAGGATAGGTAAAGGGAAAGCAGTAGACGTAATATATTTGGATGTTCACAAGGTATTTGATAAGGTATCGCACATTAGGCTACCTAATAAGATAAGAACACACAACGTTGGAGGTTCGATTCCACCCTTAGTTTACTGTCTGTGTGGAGTCTGCACATTCACCCCATATCTGTGTGGGTTTCCTCCCAGTACTCTGGTTTCCTCCCAACTCCAAAGATGTGCAGATTAGGTGGATTGGCCATGCTAAATTACCTATTGTGTCCAGGAATGTGCAGGTTAGATGGATTATACATGGGATATGCAGAATTACAGGGATAGAGCAAGGGGAGGGTGTGGTCGATATGAAATGCTTTTTTGGAGGGTTTGTGTGGGCTCAATGGACTGAATGGTCTACTTCCACATTATAGGATATCTATGATTTTATGATTAGCATGGATAAAAGATTGGCTAACTAATTGAAGACAGAGCATTGTGATAAGAGAAGGATTTTCAGGATGGCAACTTGTAACTAGTGATGTACTATGAGGAATTAATGCTAGGCCCAGAATTATTGACAGTCTGTTGGTGACTTGGATGTGAAAATGCATGTATTATAGTCATGTTTGCAGATGACAAAAGAAATTAGATAAGGTGGTAAGTGATGAGTCGAAATTAGAGTGGTGCTGGAAAAGCACAACAGGTCAGACAACATCCGAGGAGCAGGAAAATCGAAATTTTGGGCATCAGGACTGAAGGCAGGGAGTCTCCAGGGTGGAGAGATAAATTGGAGGGGGTGGGGTGGGGTAGGGAGAAGCTTTCCACATCCATCAAAGTTTCACCTGCACATCCACCAATGTAATTTATTGTGTCCATCGCTCCCAATGCAGTCTCCTCTACATTGGGGAGACTGGATGCCTTCTTGTAGAGCGCTTTAGGGAACACCTCCGGGACACCCGCACCAAACAACCCCACCGCCCCGTGGTCCAACATTTCAACTCTCCCTCCCAACCTGCCTAGGACATGCAGGTCCTGGGCTGCCTCCACCGCCACTACCTCACCACCTGATGCCTGGAGGAAGAACACCTCATCTTCTGCCTTGGAACCCTTCAACCCCAGGACATCAATGTGGACTTCACCAGTTTCCTCATTTTCCCCTCCCCTCGCCTTACCCCAGTTCTGAACTTCCAGCTCAGCACCATCCTCATGACCTATCCTACCTGCCAATCTTCCTTCCCACCTATCCGTTCCACCCTCCTCTCTGACCTATCACCTTCATCCCCACCTCTATCTACCTATTGTATTCTTGGCTATCTTCTTTCCAGCCCCCACCCCCATCTCATTTATGTCTCCACCCTAGAGGCTCCCTGCCTTCAATCCTGATGAAGGGCTTTTGCCCGAAACATTGATTTTCCTGCTCCTTGATGCTGCCTGACCTGCTGTGCTTTTCCAGCATCACTCTAATCTAGACTCTGATTTCCAGCATCTGCAGTTCTCACTTTTGCCTCGGTTAGAGATGAGGGTGACACAAAGCATCTGCAGAAGGATATAAGCACATTAAGCAAGTGGCAAAAATTTGGCATATGGCAAATAAGATGGGAAAATGTGGGGTTATGCACTTTGGCAGGAAGAATAGCGTAGCTGAATATGTTTTAAATGGAGAAAATCTGCAGAAAGCTACAGAACAGAAGGATTTGGGTGTCCTCATCCATGGATCACTAAAAGCTGGTGTACAAGCTCAGTGGGCAATAAGGAAGGCAAATAGAATGTTGAAATTTATTTTGAAAGGAAAGAGTACAAAATTAGGTTAATCTTGATGGGCCAGACCACAGTTGGAATACCATGAACTTTGAGTTCTTTATCTGAGGAGATATACTCACATTTGAGGCATTCCAATGGAGATTTACTGGGGCTGATCATGCGTATGCAGAGACTGTCTTATGAGTAATGGTTCATTAATTGTGTCTTGTACTCACTGGAGTTTAGAAGAATGAGAGGTGAGATTATTGAAACATACAAAATTCTTTAAGGAATTAATAGAGTAGATGCGAAACGGATATTTCTCCTTTTGGGAATGTTTGAGATCAGGGCATAAATCAGAATATGGAGCCATACATTTAAGACAAAGCAATTCCTTCTCAGAGAGTAGTGAATCTGTGGACATCTTCACCAGAGAGGGCTGTCAAGACTATGTTATTCATTAAGTAAATTCAAGGCTGAGATAGATAGATAGATTTTTAATCAGTAAAAAAATCAAGGGCTCTGGGAAAGGAAGCCAGTGTAGCTGAGGATTATCAGATCAGCCGTGATCCCACTGAATGGCATGGCAGATTTGATGAGCTGGATGACCTACTTCTACTCCTATGTCTTATGGTCTTATGGTTTTAAGGTAGCTCTCCATCTCCTTCTCCAGGGCAATTTGAGATGAGCTATAATACTAACTTAGAAAGTGATACACGCATTCCATGAACAAGGGGAAAAACATTAACCTTCTATATATAATCCTACTCTGTCGTGAGACCTGCACTGTGTATCAGTGACACATAAAACCCCAAATATTTCATAAGCAACCCATCTGCTGTATCCTCCAGATTCCATGGGATGACCATTGAACAAATGTTGATTCTTGAAGCGAGCTGCAGAATGTTTTGTCTTCCATTCAGACAAAACTCCTGCAAAAGCCATTTTAATGGACTGGGCGCGGTATTGAGTCGGTCTAAATGTGTCTCCCGGTGTGGACCTGTTTGCGCAACTCTCAAATGGCTAACATTCCAAGAAAACACAAAAAAATTGAATCTCTCCATGAAGTGTGGCTGCTTTGACACCTATCATTGGGAGGGCTTTGCTACTAATTGTTCAAAATGGTGAAAACTTGAAATTTGCATTAAGTCTCAATCTCTCTTTGAGACACTGCCTCATGGAACATAATGCTCCATGTGCCCAAAGATCTGTGGGTTGAGAATTTGCCTATTCATGGTCTAGATAAGAGTGATGCTGGAAAAACACAGCAGGTCAGGCAGCAGCCGAGGAGCAGGAAAATTGATGTTTCGGGCAAAAGCCCTTGCTTATTCAGTCAAATGAAGCCCACATAGCAATCCAGAATGGAAGTCCTCATTGAATTGAGGGACAGTTGGCAAAGTCCCCAGCTTTAAGTGCATTTGTGAAAGCTCAGACAGCTTATGAAACTTCATCTCGTTGAAATGTAGGGTTAGACTGCTGCAAGCATTGCTGCCTTATCAATCCTCCATGAATTTGTTGGCAATTTTCTCGAAATAGTTTTCATGCGTGGACTTTCAAGATCTCTGCAAGGCAATAACTTCCAAGATCTGTGGAAGTCAATATGTTGGTATAGTGATCACAACGATTGGCATGCACTGAACCTTGGAGGAACCTTGGAGCAGCTGTATGGCTGTGCAGTTTATGGGGGAACATTCCTTGTAGGGGTCTCACAGCAGTTCAGCAATCTATGCTTAAGCAGATTATTAGGACTACTGAGCTACTGCTCAGGGGAATAAGTGTCTTCAGGAAGGGCAACAAAGCATTGTTACGTATTGATTGATTGATTGATTGATTGTTTTCACAACCTGTTTGGTCTACAAACTTGTGGTACATTCTCCTAACGCTGGCACTAACACCCTTGACCAAGATGGTTTTCGACACACGTGTATGGTGGTACATTGACTACAGATCTCAATTTCAAACCTAGAAAATCATCCCTATGTCCTCATCATTAAAGCAGAAGTTGAACTCTGTAGCTGTTTGCAATACTTGAGTGATACCTCACTTCTATTCAAGTGACAAAAACAGAAAATATTTCACTCGCCACCTGAGGTGCATTTGCAATTCTCTATTTAAAGATGACAAAGTGCTCTCTAAACCATAACAATGTGGAGCAATAAAGGAAATAATTTAGTCCATGTTGGCTATTTTGACACTGCTTGAGCAATCTAAACTTAATTATGCAGTCACATTATTTGCTGTCAGCCTGATATTTTTCTGTTGTTCAAATATTTGTGCAATTTTCCTTTTTAAGAAGTCCAAAAGTATTTGTGTTTTTTTCTGGGCTGCTGAGATGCACTGTTTAAAAACACTGATACAGATGGTAGAAAAACAATCTTCTTGAGATTAGTTCAGCTTCCACAGTGAGGTGCTCTTTTGTTAAACCCTTTAATCTGTATTAATGCCTTCCTTTTTATCTTCAGTTTGCTGTAAATATTAGAGAATTAATGAAAGCGATGTTGACCAGTGCTCTACTAGTGTAACACCTGCTGAATAACAGCCAGAAGCTCTACAGAAAAATTCTGGGTCAGATGTAGCTGTGAGAAAGTGATTATTTTCAGTCAGTTATGTTTTACTGACAATTGTAACATCTTCCAAGCTTGAAATTGTACCTGGGTACATGTCAATCTTTCTCTTTCTGACCAATGTCTGCTTTCGTTTTGCATTCCTTTGGGAGAATAATATGAATCTGCTGAGATATTAAATTGATTCATCTTCAACTGTAGAGATTATTCATTTTTGCTGGCTCCTCAACATCTGGATTAATTTTCTTACATATTGGGAGCTGAATTACACAGATACCTACATCAACAATGCTATAACCTTAAGCAAAACAAGCTTGATGCTAGGCAGGTTACAGTCATGGAGCAATTTAAGTTCAAAGGGAGACTGCTCAACCTATCAAATTAATGCCAGCTCTCTGTAAAGTTCTATATTTCTCAGTTGTTCAATGTGTGTGCTCGGTTAATTTTGTCAGAATGGTAAACGTGGAGCTTACAGTTGCTTGTTGGGGTGTTGATAAATGTTTTGCAACATTGAACAATGGTTGACAGCTTCAGAATACACCTTCAAGTCAGACAATGCCATGTCTAATGGCAAGTGTATGAATGCAGTTTCAACCCTTGACATTTCCTGGATCCTTGCTTCAGTGCTGGCAGCACTCTCAGGAAATTCGACTAAACATAGATCATTTATAAGCCTGCCCACTCTTTTTTGGGGGGGTGGGGGAGTCGGGTGCAGTGGGTTTGGCTTCTGAAATTGATTTTATTCAATGAGCAGTTTGACCACCATGTGGACTGAAGGCTCAGGGAATATTTGCTTTTATTATTGTGTGATTATTTTTCTGACATTGGAGTAGTAATTATTTTGGTTAACACAGGATCTCTCAGTGCATCCCAGGGTAAGAATGGATGTTAGCAGAAAATTTGACAAACCACATCTACCCATTTGGGGCTTTGATGTTGAAAAATATCTGGTTAGAAGCATTTAACCTATTGGCCTTCCTAGGCATGAGAGCTATCCACATTTTCAAGGGTGGAGCAAACTGAAACGATGGTGTGTGGGGCAATCTTTTGAAGAGGATTAAAGCAGTTTTTTTCATTCTGTCTTTGTTTTTGCTGGTAGTTCTCACCTTTTGAGTTAGTTTGGGAGCAGCAATCTGCATTGTTCTTCGGTGCACTTCTTCAGAGCAGTCAGGCAGGAGTAGGACAAGAATATCTCAGGATTTCTTGTTGGAACTTGGTAAGTCAGTTGCAATATTTACAAGACATTTGGACATGTGCATGAATAGGAAAGTTTCGAATATATGGGCCAAACACAGACAAGTGGGACTAGTCAAGCTTGGTTGGATTGGATGAGTTGAACTAAAAGGTCTGTTCCTCTGCTGTACTACTCTACGATGCTATCAGTCAAAGTTTTCAATTTTGTTTTACCATTAGACAAATGTATTTTTATCTATTGCCCACTCTAGGCTATCCATGAATATCAGTAACTCCATTATTGTTGTGTGGTTACCGGGATGATTGAAAATAAACTAGTTTGACCTTGGTATTTTTGCCAAGCAATGCTTTTAAATCTGGATAACTGTTTAAATGCAAGATATTTTTCTCTCTTTGTAAAACAATGCCACTTAACATAACCTCTGTTTTGGTATATATTGACCTGAGAGTCTAGTTAGGTGATTGAGGAGAGGTGGAGGGCAAAGAAAGTGTGAGATTAAAGTGTCATCAGACCATGAGGGAATATTGGTCATCAGCAAAATGTATCTGAGAAATGTCAAGCAGTCACTCTCTTCAATACTAATTGTCTATTCTAAATATTGTTTTAGGTCATTCAACTATGCTTCTCTCATGATGGGAAAAATCTACAATAAAAATATTTATTAAAAATTAAAATGAGAATTTAAAACAAAATATGATTGGAAGTTAATTGTTGGTAATGACGTCTTGCCTTTAGTTTATTTGATTTATTATATTGCTGCTACAGTAGCAATGTTTGGGTCATGGGAATGTCATCTGAAGAATGCAACGAGTGAGGATTAAATAATATGGATTTTGATGTTAGACTGACGTGCTGGAGGGTAGCTCAATTCCTCTGGGGATGTCACAGAAAAGGTTATAAGGATTGATATTCTTGGCATCTGCTGATGCAATCAGCAAGTACAAGAAAGAAAGAGAGATAGGATGAAAGAAAGAGATCCTTTGATCGTTTAGCACATTTCATAACCTCAGATGTAACAATGAAGAACTCTTGAAGTTTAGTTATTGTTGGTTGCAAGGTAGCCAATTTACTAACAGCAACGTCTCAAAAACAACACTGGGATAATAACAAGATAATCTGTTTCAAGTATGTAGTTAAGAAATAAATATCGGTCAGGTCACTAGGTAGAACTTCACAGGATCTTTTAAGCCTGTTTAAAAGGAAAGACAGGATCTTGGTTTAAAATTACATTTAAACACAGCACACTCTGAGTAGTAGACATACGCATGCTCTGGAATGTATCCTGAATCCTTAACCTCCTGACTGGGTCTTAGAATGTTACCACTGAGCCAAAACTTTCACTAAGGGAAGATGGCTTCCAGGGCCGAAAATTGATGGAGATTTTAGAGAACGAAGACAGAATGCACTTTCTGACCTCCCCTACTTTATGGCCTAATGCCAGGTAAAGTCTAAGGAAAATTCAGGTCAAAGGTTCAATGTCAATTTCATTGTATATCCTTGTGACTAATGACCCTACTTATGAATCTTCAGGATTATTTAGCATGAGGAGTCGAAAGGGATCTCAGGTCTAATTTATGCTCAGAATTTATCTATATCCTTATGTATGCCGCATACCATCTTTCCCTGTTTCCCTGGGAATCCCAGAGCAATTTAAGAGGCTGAAACATGTTATAAATGCTTCCACTTCTACATATGAGGCAAATAATTAAATCTATGCAAACCACAGGAACATTGTCTCAGCTTCTTAATGTGGTGTAAATTGTGTAATTTTATGTTGTTTTGAAGGGAAAAGCTGAAGAAACCAGAAGGAAAGGGTTTTCTTTCTCTGATGCTGTGTAGTATTGATGTTGTGAACATACAGAAACATTATTCTTCGCACTTTAAGCACAGGGGGAAGATTTCCTCCAGCCTGAGTGTGATAAAATGATATGTGATTAACCTGTACCCATTAGGTACAATGCGCCCAGCACTGCAATTTGATGCTGTCTATTTTCTTATAATGACTTCTGAGTGTAGCTAGCATTTCCTGCACTGTTTGTTGATCACATGCATCAGCAGTGCATCCAATATGCTAGCAATTTGCTCTTCTAAAAGTTTGCCTGCACATTTTCGAGTATATTGCTTTAAATAAGGTGTCAAACTGGTGAAGCCATAACAAAGAATTTTGCAGGCATGTTTAAAACAGAAATGGCATGTGATAGATACACCAAAGTGTTCTGATAACTAATGCCTCAGATCAAAGTCATTTAGCAAGAATAGACTCCACAAACATACTTGTCCTCAATGATGGGAATCTCAGGACATTAGTGTAAAAGACAAGGGTGAAAAATTTACAACTACCTTCTGCCTGAAATGCTGAATGGATGATTTATCTTAACCTCCTCCTGAGGTCCCAGCATCACCGATGCCAATCTACACCAAAATCAACACACTCAACATGATATCAAAAGATGATTACATTTTATGGATTCTAATAACCTGACTATAGTACTGAAGACATACTCTAAAAAATGAAGGTGCTCCTTGTCAAGTTGTTCAAATACAGCTTAACCAGGTCTGTCTTGTCTGCAAAGCACAAGATAAACCTAAACTGTACAATTTTCCTTCCATCATCATACTTGCAATCATCGGCTAAGTGATGGAAAATGTCACTGGCAGTGCCATCAAGAGACACTTGTTCAGCAATAACCTGTTAATAATATCTAGATGGGTCACACTACCTTCATTGCAGCCTTGGTCCAAATATGGACAAAAGAAATGAATTCCAGAAGTGAGGTGAGTGAGCCTGCTCTTGGCACAAAGGCAGAGTTTAACTGAGCGCATCATAGGGAGACTTAGAAAAACTGAGATCATTGGTAATCAGTGGGCAAACTTTCTAATGATTAGAGTTACACTGATTACAAAGTAAGATGGCTACAATTGTTGAAGGATACAGTCTCAGGATGTTTCTGTAGGATTTTTTTAAGGGCAATGTCTTATGCCCAACCATTTCATCAGTGACCTCCTTTCATCAAAAGATCAGAATATTTTTATGCATTTGTAGGATGTGGGCATCACTGACTGGCCAGCATTTATTGCCCGTCTTTAGTTGCCCTTGAGAGCTGCTTTCTTGAACTGCTGTAGTCCATCTTCTGTGGGTTGACCCACTATGCCACTACAGAGGGAATTCTAGGATTTTCCAGCGACAGTAAAGGAATGGTAATATACTTGCAGTCAAGATGGTGTGTGGCTTGGAGGGAAACTTGAAGGTGCTGGTGTTTCCATAATCTCAGCAATACTTAGAGAGGATATTCCCGAGGGATCATCCAGCGTAGCTATATGGGTGGAATTGAGAAATAAGAAGGGGGTGATAACTTTGATGGGATTGCACTACAGGTTCCTCAATAGTCAGTAGGAAATTGAGGAGCAAATAATAGGGAGATTATTGATAGCTGTAGGAATAATAGGGCTGTTATAGTAAGGGATTTCAACTTTACAAACATAGACTGGGATGTCAAGGTTTTAAGGGCTTTGTTTGGGGAGGAATTTGATTAGATTTTTTTTTAGATTAGATTACTTACAGTGTGGAAACTGTAAGTAATCTAATTTGTTAACTGTGTTCAAGAAAACTTTCTCAAATAGTATGTCAATGACCCCATGAGAGAAGAGGGAAAACCCAACCTCCTGTTCGGAAATAAGACAGGGCGAGGGACTCAGGTATTAATTGTCAACCACTTTGGAACCAGTGATCATAATTCTACTAATTAAAATGGTTATAGCAAGGGATAGCTCTGGTCAATAAGTTAATGTTCTCAATTGAGGCAAGGTCAATTCTGGTGGTATTAGACAGAAAGTTTCAAAACTTGTTTGGGGGATGGTGTTCCACAGGTAAAGGAACCTCTAGCAAGTGGGAAGCTTTTGAACGTGAGATAACAAGAGCTCAGGACCAGCATATTCCTATTAGTGTGAAGGGCAAAGCTGGAAGGATTATGGAATACTAGATGACTGGAAATAGTGAGGCTCTCAAGAAAAAGAAGGAGGCATAAGTAAGGTATAGAGAGCTGGGATCAAGTGAATCCTTTAAAAGAATATAGGGGATGTAGGAGTACACTTGTGGAAGATCAGAACTGCATAAAGGGGACATGAGCTACATTTGGCAGATAGGAGAAACGAGAGTCCAAACTAATTCTACAGGTATATTAAGACCAAAAGAATAACTAGGGAGAGAATAGGGCCTCTTAAAGATCAATGAGGCCATCTATGGCCATCAACAAATGGGTGAGATCCTAAACAAATATTTCATGTCAGTATTTACTGTGAAGAAAGACGTGGAAGCTAGAGAACTTGGGGAAATAAATAGTGATATCTTGAAAAAGAGTCCATTTTGCAGAAGAGGATGTGTTGGCGGTCTTAAAATGTATAAGGTTGGATAAATACTTGGGACTGAACAAATATATCCCAGGATATTATAGGAAGCTAGGGGCCCCTAGCAGAGATATTTGTATCATTGACAGATATGGGTGAGGTACTGGAAGGTGGCTAATAATGTACCCTTATTTAAGACAGGCTGCAAGGGAATGCCAGACAATGGCCGAACATCAGTGATGGGTAAGTTGTTGAAGAGATTCTGAGAGACCGGATCAACATGCATTTGGAAAGGTAAGGACTGATAGGGATAGTCAGTGTGGCTTTGTGTGTGTGAATCCTATTTCATAAATTTGATTGAGCGTTTTGTAGAGGTGGCCAAGGAGATTGATAAATGTGGAGTGTAAATGTTGTCTCTATGGACTTTAGTAAGACCTTTGACAAGGTTCTGCAAGGTAGGCTTGTTATTAAATGAGATCACGTAGGATCCAGGCGGAGCTAGCCAATTGGATACAAAATTAGCTTGATGGTAGGAGATAGCGGGTGGTAGTAGAAGGTTGTTGTTCAGACTAGAGGCCTTTGATCAGCAGTGTGTCACAAGGATCCATATTTGGTCCATTGATTTTTGTCATTTATATAAATGATTTGGATGAGAAAATATGAGGCATGATTGGTAAGTTTGCGGATGACACCAAAATAGGAATATAATGGACAGTGAAGAAAGTTCTCTAAAAGTACAGTGGGATCTTGATCATCTGGGCCAATGGGTCAAGGAATGGAGTTTAATTTAGATAAATGCATTGTGCTGTATTTTGGTAAGATAAACCAGGACAGGATTTATATGGTTAAATTTTAGGGCCCTGGGGAGTGCTGTTGAACAGAGAGATCTAGAGGTGCAGATACATAGTTCCTTTAAAGTGGCATCACAGGGAGACAGTGTGGTAAAGAAAGCATTAGGCACGCTTGTCTCATTGGCCAGAGCATTGAGTACAGGAGCTGGGACGTCATGCTACAACTGTACAAAATATTGAGAAGGACACATTTGGAATACTGCATACAATTCTGGTTGCCCTTCTAGAAGAAGGATGATATTTAACTGGAAAAGGTACAAAAAGGATTTCCAAGGATGTTACTGAGACTGGAAGACTTGAGTTATAAGGAGAGGCTGCGTAGGCTGGGAATTTTTGCCCTGGAGTGTAGGAGGCTGAGGCGTGACTTTAAAGAGATTTATGAAATCATGAGGTATATAGATAAATTTAATAGCCAAGATCTTTTCCCCAGGGTATGAGAGTGCAAAACTAGACAGCTTAGCTTTAAGGTGAGATAAGAAAGACTTAAAAGGGACATGAGGGGCAACCTTTTCACACAGAGAAAGGTGTGTCTATAGAAGGAGCTGCTAGAGGAAGTGTAACATTTACAAGGCATCTGGATGTACATGGATAGGAAAGGCTAAGAGAAGTGTTGGCCAAACACAGGAAACCTGATTGCAATGGATGAGTTGGGCCAAAGGGTCTGCTTCTGTGCTGAATGACTCTATGACTCTGTATAAATTGTTTGGTTACAAGAGCAGGCCAGAGGTTTTGACATAGGAGGAACGACTGTATTGACTGGACCTGTACTTGCTGGAATTTAAAAGGATGAGATGGGATCTCATGGAAACACACAAAATTCTGGTGCGATTGGGCAGGTTAGATGCAGGAAGAATGTTCCCAATGTTGAGGAATTCCAGAACTAAGGGTCACAGTCTAAGAATAAGGGGTAAGCTATTCAGGGCTGAGTTGAGGAGGAATCTTTTCACTCAGAGTTGTGAACCTGTGGAATTCTCTCCCACATGAAGCTGTTGTGGCCAGTTCATTAGATATGTTCAAGAGGGAGCTGGATGTGGCTCTTGCGGCTAAAGGGATCAAGGGGTAATGGAGATAAAGTGGGAGTGGGATATCGAAATTGCATGATCAGCCATGCAATGGTATATTGAATGGTAGTGCAGGCTTCGAGGGCCAAATGGCCTAGTCCTATCCATATTTTCTATGTTTCTATGAACTCTGCAACAAGAACTTAGTTGTACAGTATTTAAAATAATTTCTGTCCACAATCAACAAGGTATAAGTCAGGAGTCTGATGAAATACTTTCTTCTTACTTGGATAACGACACTCAAGATGTTTATCATCCAGGAACGTAAACCTGCATTCTCTCCACTGCAAGCACTCCGAGGCAGCAGTGTGCCCCAACTGCAAGGTGCAGCAACTTAACAAGCCTGTTTGAAAACATCGTCTAAGCCCATTGCCTCTACCATTTCAAACAACGCCATTTATAGTTTCCCCTCCAAGCCACTCATTGTGCTGAGTTTTATCCTTCTTTCACAGTTTGCTGGATCAAATTCCAGGAATTCCCTTCCTAATAGCACTGTGGGTTTTCCTACATTACACAATTGTAGCTGTTCAAGAAGGTGGTTACCATCACCTTCTCAAGGCAAGTTAGGGATGTGTAACAAATATTAATTTGGCTAGCAATAATCATAATCCATGACAACATTAAAAAAAGTTTCTTTCGGAGCCACCATCACGTTCTTATGCCTTCAGCAACTTAGAAACACCTTAAATAGGAAATTCTTTCCCCTATATTGCATCTTGGAGTTACCATAAATGCACTTGGAAGTTTTTTTTTCCCCCTTGGTACAAATTCAGTACACTGTACAATAATTCTCAATGTCACCATGCACAAGCATTAATGGATTAATGATTCTACTAAAATAAGGTGGAAGGTCAGAATGACGGTGTATAGGACTAAAAACTTCAACAGTAGCAACTGAGCATGTGCACAAGGAGCTATGCCCTGATGGTATCGCATCACATGAGATGTTGAAGCCCTGCTGTAACTTACATGATTTGACACAAATAAATGCTATCAATTTGTACTATTCAGCTCCTCATGTGCCTCAACCGCTTAGAGGTTTCCGGCTATATTCCTACAAAAATGTCATGAAAATATTTGTTTGATGTTCATATTACAATCAGTAAGTCCCAGCCAATAATGAAAAGAGGGTTTTTTTCCCATGCTATATCTGAGATGTTCCAATGCATGGAACGCTTCCTCTCATTTCCTTCCCCTTCTCACCTTGGCCTATTTTCATTTTAGTATTGTCAAGCTTAAGGTACCATGTTTCCAAGAAAATCATAAACAATTTGGAGAGCTTGTCTTTTATAAAACTAATGATGTCACCTATTCAAATGGGTTTATCAATTATAATACCTTACTTCTTTGACAATTCAATTCACAGCCTTTGACGTACAGTGTTATTTTGAAACAGTAATTTGCCATATCTTCCATTAGTTCTGTCATGTTTTTGCTGCTGCTGTATTGTCAAGATTCAGTTTGAAAATTAATAATTGAATCCTTACCACATCAGTGTGTTGTACCTCTGCTCTGAGCACATCGAGATTGCCAACGCAAACACAATTTTCTTTGTATAAGGAGGAGCTAAGTGACAATGAATCACAATTTATTAAAAAAGAATAGACTACTTGCAGAAGCTCCCCATTGCTTTCCTGTTACTGATCGGCTGTCAGTGTTTCATTTGTGTTTGTAACTCATCGTTTCTGTCTCAGGCACTTTGCACCACTTTTATTTTGTGTTTTATTTGCTTGGAAACAGCTGGGTTCTGTTTGACTGCTGTGCATTCATACTGCTCAGCATCAGAAAATTAGAACTATTTACAATTACATGTGTGGGTGCTTTCTGCCTTTGCTGTTGTCACGCACTGTGTTAGTGTCACTAAGGTTGTGCTGCAGTGATTTGTGGTGATGTGAACATAGTAGCCTTCGGTTTTCTCTTCCCTTCTTCCTTGTTGTTCAACATCGATTAGAGTATGGGGTTGCGAAGGGTGGAGAGTGGATGTTTTACTATTTCCCCTTTGTTGAAAGCTCTTTGTGCTAATGATTCACATTGATTCAATGCTGAAGAATTGTAAGGCTAATGTTTCCTACCAGGCACTAGTTTGACCATAGTTGGAATATTGTGGACAGTTTTGGGCCTCTTGCCTACAGAGACAGTCCAGAGAAGGCTCACAAGGCTGGTTCTGGGTCTGGAGGGACAGTCTTATGGGAGAGGTTGTGCAGTTTGGACTCTTTAGATTTTAGAAAAATGAGAGGGCACCTTATTGAAACATCAGAGCTTTACAGGGTAGATGCAGAAATGTTATTTCCCCTTATCGGTGATAAGGGGATATCGAGGATCAGAAGGTATATTCCAGGCATAAGCAAACATATTTTTAAGACAGAGATTAGGAGGAATTTCTTTTTTCAGAGGGTAGTGAGTCTGTGATATTCTAAATGCACGAGGGCTATCAAGACTGGGTCATTCAAGGCTGAGATAGACTGATTTTTAACCAGTAAATGAATCTAAAGTTCTGGGGGAAGAGCAGAAATGGCAGATCAATCATAACCTCATTGCATGGCAGAGCAGATTCAATGGGCTGAATGGCCTACTTCTGTTCTTCTGTCTTATGGTCTTGTTGACAGACCACTGTGATGGTCCAATTGGCAGTTTTGATACTGCGTATAACTTAGATCTCACACAGCAGGGAAAAAAAAATTGTGTTTATATAGCATTTTTTATAACATTAGGAAATTGCAAAGTATGTTGCAATCAATTCAATACGTTTTGTAGCATTTGGCTAAACACTCTTGAATTTCGGTAAATGTGGCAGCTTCAATGCATCCCATTAGGCTCCAAAAAGCAGTTATATATTTGCAAACAAAGCCTGTTAGTATTGTTGGTTGAAAGATACAGTTTGCTCAGGACATCCCTGATTCACAGTAGAGTAATGAGATCTTTCATATTTACCTGAGGTGGCAGACAAGGTCTTGGTTTAATATCTCATCTGATAGATGACAGCTTCAACAACTAAGATAATGTAAGTCTCTGGAGTGAGGTGTACCTAGAGCCTTTTGATTTATAGCCATGTGTGTTTTCACAGAATAACAGTTACCATTAACTGGTTAACACAATAAATTCTCTCAGCTCTGTGAAATATAGGAAGAAGATAATTCAGCTCTCTATACTCATCCAACTGGACTGTTTCCCTTGTAAATTCCAATTGGTTTTTAACTACTTCAGAGATTTTGCCTCCTGTATCTGAAACTTATTCATTGATTGTTCTTTGTCTGAAAAAGAAAACACTAAATTTATCTTATACTCACCTGAATTTATGGCATATCAATTAGGAGAAGTAGGCCAGTTTTGTCTATCAAGTACAAATTCTTAAGTACAGATTCTTAGAGAAAAAAATAGAAAAATTTAAGTTTAGAATAACAGTCCTTCCAACCCAGTCCACGTAGGCATCTAGCCTCTAGTCTGCACTGGGCCAAGCTTCACCTCAAGGCTGGGTGACCACTTTGGAATGACCTCGAGCCAGAAGCTCACACTGAGGGTATGCTGAGCTGAGAGACTGCCAGGCTGGACCGCTGAGAGACTGTCATGTCAGGCTGGGAGACCACCAGGCCGGACTGGGAGGCAACCATGCCGGGATGAGAAAAGGCTGAGGCTGAGAGTTTGAGTCCGTGTTGAGCCGGGAGATCACGACATTGCCAAGAAGAGAGAAGAAAAGTCCCACTGTGCCACCATCTTGGATGCAATGAAGGCCAACATTGCATTTGCCCACCAGCTGAACCTGCATGTCAAATTTAAGAGAATGATGAATTAGGTTGCCACTTCAGATTTTCAAAGCATTTCCCCATTTATAATTAAGTCCATGCCTCTATTCTTTCTATCAAAATGTGTAATCTCATACCTTGCTGCATTGCATTCCATCTGCCACTTCTTTGCCCACTTGCCTAGAATTCCTTACAGGAATGTCCACTGAATCACAAGCCAATCGGGCAGTGGCACGAGCAGCAATGGGATTTCCCCTGGCATTAAGACTGCTGGGTGTGAAGGTCTCACTATTGAGATCACAGTGCAATCTGGACCACTGGGGAGTAATGTATGGGTGGAGGAAGGCTTCTGTAGCAAGGGCAGTGGGCTCTCCACTTCCCAATATCCAGTAACTTGATAAGGCTCTGAAGGACCTTCTCCACCTTTGACTATTCTCTCCCCCCCCACACACATACACAATCTCCTTCCCATTGCACCCACTCCTGTGGGACCAAATGGTGTCCTTAAATGGTCATGTAAATGCCCCAGTTGGCACTGATATGGAAAATCAGGTATAATTCACCCTTCCCCCAAACCTAATTCAGTCAGATTTGGAATGGGGCAGGGGTTGAGGTATGCCACCACCTTGTTTATTGAGGTACCTTGACAGAGGTGATTCCACCCAGTGAGTAGTGTGAGTGCTGATGACTCTTTATTTGTTTTCTAAGGGTTAAGTGACTCTTTATTTCTTTTCTAATTTTTCTAATTAGCTGTATTTCACTCAGTGATCCCATCCTCAACAGCAACTCAACCCCGAGAAGTCCACAAAGGAGGCAGAAAGATATCCGGTTACTGGCCTAATATCTTTAGTCCTCATTTTCCTGACCCCAGCTCCAAATTAATCTCCAATGGCCCGAGAAAATCTGTCCTGAAGTTTCAACCAAAGACAATGCATGGATTTCTGATCCTGCATTACATTAAGTTGTGTTTTATAGCATAAGGCACAAAAGATGGGATACAGTAAGAAATTTGAAGATGTATTTTAGAGAAAATTATTGAAGATAATAAAATCTGCCACTCATTTGAAAAACCTGGTGTATGTCAAGGGTGATACCATCAAACCAGTGAGCCTATTTCTGTTTATTATATCAGCACTCTTCCCACTGTATTTTTCAGTCACTCTTGTCATTAAATAGTTTCCTGAACTGATTTATTAGACCAATTCCCATGTGACCTAAACCATTAATTGCTCAATTTTGTGTGAAAAGACGATGCCTGACTTTCATGTTCTCAACTTCATTAACTGTAATGTGCAGTGGTGTGGTCGTTTTTATTATTTATATTTTTACTGACTGTGTGCCATTCCCCTTTCCTTTGAAATGCACCCTTGCTCATCATCGATATTTCTTAAGTCTTGCTTATGTGCCAAATAGTGAATTGACCCTGCCTGCCTCACCTCTGAAGTCCTGCAATTGATAACTTTCAACTCAATTATCTTAGTACAATACTTTGGTCGATTGGATTGGACGCAGGGTAAAGGTAATGGGAAACAGCCATGCATCTTCTCATGAGTGTAATCAGTAGTGATTTGTGTGATTGATTATACTAGCACCAAAACCAATTGAAGGTTGTCATGATCACTTAATTTGATATGTGACACAAAATACATCAGTGAAATAATAAAAACCACATTGGACTTGGTTTTTAAGATGCAGGATATGTTTGGCAGGTTGCAGTTGACTAGATGACTGTTCATCAATGTCGTCTTCAAAATGTGTCTGAGTTGGAAGAACTGATGATGGGGAGGGGGAGACAACTGCACATTTGATGCTCAGATTCACAATGAATTTGATGTGAAGAATTGTAAGATAAGTCTATTGGCAGCCTACAATAATAAATAGCGACAAAATTTCAACCACTGGCTTAATAATTCCTTTATGAAAATTTTCTCTCAGGCATTCCCGATTTTCCGATGTAACTACGGAAGATGGACTGTTCTATGTAGTCGACAAAGAGACAGTCCTACTTGGGGCTCTTCCAGGTGCCAATGGCTGCCCCTTTCTACTGGAGGAAGTAGGAGGATTTGAAAGCGAAATTGTTGAGGGTGAGGACCAGTTGAGCCAAACGAATGAGAGTGTCAGTAAAGGGATACTGTTGGGGATGTTGGGAGAGGAAGAAATGGAGGGCTTGGAGGCCCTGGTCATGGCAGATGGAGGTGTAGAGGGACTGGATGTCCATGGTGAAGATGAGACGTTGGGGGCCAGGGAAACGGAAGTCTTGGAGAAGGTGGAGGGCGTGGGTGTATGGGGAGTTCCTGGACAAGGTAGTGGAGATGAGTTTGGTGGGGCAGGAGCAGGCTGTGATGATGGGTCAGCCGGGGTAGTTATGGATCTTGGGAAGGAGGTAGAATCGGGCAGTGGTAGTTTAGTGCACCAACCTCTACACTGCTGAAGCCAGGCGCCAACTTGAAGACACCTCCCCATATTGCCCCTCGACCATGACCTCACCCCCCCCCCCCATCACCAAGCCATCAGCTCCAAGACCATACACAACCTCATCACCTCAGGAGATCTCCTACCCACATCTCCCAACCTCATCATTCGGGGACCCCCACACCGCTTTCTGCAAGATTGTTCCCACTGCAACTACCTGGTCAGGTTCACATCCCCCAACAATCCGCCCTCGCCTTCTGGCACCTTCCCCTGCCACCGCAGGAATTGCAAAACCTGTGTCCGCACCTCCCCCCTCATCTCCATCCAAGGCTCCAGACGAGCCTTCCGCATCTGTGTAAGTTTCACCTGCACTTCCACAAATGTCATTTATTGCAACTGTTACTCCCGATTTGGTAGCTTTTACATTGGAGAGACTTGACACCTTCTTGCAGAGCGCTTCAAGGAACATCTCCAGGACATCCGCACCAATCTACCCCACTGTCCCGTGTCCAAACATTTCAACTCCCCTTCCCACTCTGCTGAGGACATTCCACTGCCACTCCCTCACCACCCAATGCCTGGAGGAAGAATGCCTTCTCTTCTGCCTCGGAACCCTTCAATCCCAAGGCATCAATGCGGACTTCACCAATTTCCTCATTTCCCCTCCCCCTGCCTTATCCCAATTCCAAACTTCCAGCTCGTACCATCCTCATGACCTGTCCTACCTGTCAATCTTCCTTCCCACCTATTCACTCTACCCTCCTCTCCGACCTATCACCTTTACCTCTTCCTTCATCCACCTATTGTACTCTCAACTATCTTCTCCCCAGCGCCAACCCCTTTCATTTATCTCTCCACCCCCAATGCCTCCAGCCTCATTCCTGCTGAAGGGCTTTTGCCTGAAACGTCGATTTTCCTGCTCCAAAGATGCTACCTGACCTGCTGTGCTTTTCCAGCACCACTCTAATCTTGAATCTTTCTCTGATGCAACTTGCTTCTCATGCAATTTTACCCTTTGTTCAGTAAGGAGAACAGAATTGTTCACAATACGGACAGAATAAATTTTCCTGTGAGCCTTCTCTAATATTTTCTTTGTAAGGTGCTCTTTCACTACAACAATTACTTTTCAATATGCTATTCAAATGCCTGTTCATTATTTATGAACTATTTGACAATGATGACAGCATCAGTGATAAGCCTGGTTCCAACTTCACTAAATGTTTAGGTAAATACATTTTCTACTGGGAGTCAATGCACAGCAATCAGGATCAGGAACTGTGGCTTGCTTATCTCCCATTTTTATTATGACACAGTAACCACCACAATGAGGTCAGCTAACCTCATACATGGCCTACCCATTCCTGATGAAAGGCTTTTGCCCGAAACATCAATTTTGCTGCTCTTCGGATGCTGCCTGAACTGCTGTGCTCTTCCAGCACAACTAATTCAAAAACTACGGTCAAACATGCAACCTTCTTGCTTTATAGCTGATTATAGTCAGTGCATTCAGTAAATTAGGGAAAGAAAGAACTTGGAAAGTTCCTCCAATCTCTCTGGATTAGGGTCAAACCAGGTCTCTGAATAATCAGTAGTCTTTATCACATGCTTCAAATTCCCTTTGCTTTATTAAAATGACGGGTGGCCATCCGTGTTTAATTATTGTTTGGACAACTATTATGATCCTTTTAATGAAACCAAAAAGCCTCTAATTTTCTATTGATTTCTTGTCATTCAGTTTAAATAGTTCCATGACAATGTTTATACCCAGTTCACACATTCAGGGAAACTCCATGACTAACTGCCAGTCAGAATGATTAGTCAATTAACATTCATTATCGACTTTACAAGCATTACAGTTTCTCAATTATTGTTCAGCAGCTGTGAGGGAACCAGTTTGGTATAAATTCACAACATCGCAGTCCATTTGCATTCAACTTCTATTGATTTGACTACAAACCAACATATTATTTTCTTTTTAAAGGTTTTTTTACTGTTAGTTTGTCCCCCACAGTATCTTACACTCAGTCCCACACTCTCTTGCCAAACCTGAACATCACTCGACTCAGATGGGGTTGAATTGAATTGAATTTATTGTCACATTACCGAGGCACAGTGAAAAGCTTTGTCTTGTGAGCAATACAGGCAAATCACATAGTTAAATAGCTTAGATAAGTAAATAATAAGTGAACAGTGGCAAAAACAAAAACACAGGTACAGGCAAATTCAGTATTCATTATTCTAACAACAGTAGGGCAGAAACTGTTTTGAAACCAACTGGTGCTGTGTTCAGGCTTCTGTACCTTCTCCCCCGATGGTCGAGGTTGTAGAAAAATATTGCCAGGGTGGGATGGATCTTTAAGAATGCTGGCGGCCTGTTCTTGACAGTGGGCCTGGTAGATGGATTCTATAGCTGGGAGGTTGGCCTTTGTGATTGTCCGCGCTGAGTTCACCACTCTCTGTAACCGTCTCCAATCTTGAGCGGTACAGTTGCCATGCCAGGTAGTGATATGTTCAGACAGAATGCTCTCGCTGGTGCACCTATGAAAGTTGGCAAGGGTGTTTGCCGTCATGCCAAATTTCCTCACCTGCCTGAGGAAGAAGAGATGTTGTTGGGTCTTTGTAACCAGTGCATCCACATGAAGAGTCCAAGAAAGCTTGCTGTGGATGTCCACTCCCAGGAGCTTGACATTCTCCACTTTTTCCACCTCTGTGCTGTAAATGTGTAGGAGGGCATGAGTAACATCCAGCTGAAAGTCAATACTGTGTTCCTTGGTTTTGCTGGCATTGAGAACTAGGATGTTCTCAGTGCACCATTTTTCCAGGTCTTCCACCTACCATCTGTAGTCTGTTTCATTGCCTATGGTGGTGTCATTGGTGAACTTGTAAACGGTGTTAGTCTGGTATTTGGCGACGCAGTCATGGGTATACAGTGAGTCCAATAGGGGGCTGAGTATGCACTCCTGGGGAGCTCCAGTGTTGAGTGTTAGTGAGGATGAAATATTGTCCCCAATTTTCACTGATTGTGGCCTGTGGGTCCAGAAACTGAGGATCCAGTTGCAGAGAGTGGGGCTTAGTCTGAGATCATTAAGTTTAATAATCAGTCTTGAGGGGATAATAGTATTGAAGGCTGAACTGTAGTCAATTAGTAAAATTCTTGTGTAGCTTGGTGCCAAGATGTTCTAGGGAGGAGTGAAGGGCAAGTGATATGGTATCTGACATGGATCTGTTGCTCCGATACACAAATTGGAGTGGGTCAAGGGTAGTGGGGAGGCTGGAGCTGATTAATGCCATGACCAGCCTTTCAAAGCACTTCATGACCACCGAAGTTAGGGCCACTGGGCAGTAGTCATTGAGACATGCTGCATGATCCTTCTTCGGCAGAGGGATGATGTTGGCCCTCTTGAAACAGGTAGGGACAGTGGCCTGCTGAGGTAGAGGTTGAAGATATCCAAGAAGACCTCTGCTAATTGATCGGCACATGCCTGAGTGCACGGCCTGGTGTTCTGTCTGGTACCATCACTTTCCTTGGATTCACATGAAGAAAAACTGATCTGACCTCTGATGCAGTGACTGTTCGGATAGATTCGTCAGGACTTGTTGGAATCAGAGTTACCTCTCTGCCAAAAGTCTGGTCAAAGCCAGGATAGAAGGCATTGAATTGATCTGGGAGGAATATATCATTGTCTGCTATCTTGCACTGTCTCTTTTTAGAGCCTGTGATATCATTCAGTCCTTGCCATAGTCGCCAGGTGTCTGTCTGGGTCTCTAGTTTGGATCAGTATTGGTTCTTGGCTGTCTTATTGGCTCTGTGAAGGTCATACTTGGATTCCTTATATTTGAGTGGGTCTCCTGATCTGAAGGCCTCATGCCTGGTTTTTAGCAGGTTCTGGATGTCCTGAATCACCCAGGGTTTCCTGTTGGGGAACACCCGGATTGACTTCCTCGGTATGCAATCCTCCACACACTTGCTAATAAAATCTGTAACGATGGTGGCGTACTCGGCTAAGGTACCCATGGACTGTTTGAACATATCCCAGGGAGAAAATGAGGACTGCAGATGCTGGAGATCAGAGCTGAAAAATGTGTTGCTGGAAAAGCACAGCAGGTCAGGCAGCATCCACGGAGCAGGAGAATCAACGTTTCGGGCATCAGCCCTTCTTCAGGAAGCCTAAAGAAGGGCTTATGCCTGAAACATTGATTCTCCTGCTTCTTGGATGCTGCCTGACCTGCTGTGCTTTTCCAGCAACACATTTTTCAGCTTTGAACATGTCCCAGTCAGCCGATTGCAGACAGCACCGGAGTTGATCCTCTACCTCCTCTGTCCAACACTGGACCGATATCCGTGAGGGGGGTCTCCTGCTTGAGCTTTTGCCTGTAAGCCGGTAGAAGAAGCACGGCATTGTGGTCAGAATTCCCGAAATGAGAGTGGGGGAATGGAGCGGTAGGCATTCTTCACAGTGGTGTAGCGGGGGTCTAAAATGTTTGGACCCCTGGTGGGGCAGGTAACGTTCTGGTGGTACTATTTTTTAGATTAGATTAGATTCCCTACAGCGTGGAAACAGGCCCTTTGGCCCAACAAGTCCACATCGACCCTCCGAAGAGCAACCAAACAGACCCATTTACCCCTGACTAATGTACCTAACACAATAGGCAACTTAGCATGGTCAATTCACCTGACCTGCACATCTTTGGACTGTGGGAGGAAACTCCACACAGACAGTCTCCCAAGATGGGAACCGAACCCGGGTCCCTGGTGCTGTGAAGCAGCAGTACTGCCCACTGAGCCACCGTGCCACCCACGGGCAACACCTTCCTTAGATTGGCTTGATTGAAGTTGCCAGTCACAATAAACAGGGCCTCGGGGAGTTCCGTCTCCAGGGTGTTAGTGGTGGAGTACACATCCAGAGCTTCCTCAACCTTTGCTTATGGCGGTATTCACACAGCAGTTCAAATGGTAGCAGTAAATTCCCGTGGTAGATAGAAGGGCAGCATTTGATGTGAGGAGTTCAAGGTGTGGGAAGCAATGATTTAAAACCAACAACTTGTTGTTGTCCCACACCACTTCTGATGTTACCTTCCTCCCATCCACTTTCTATCTTCCCATTTAACAAAGTTCCTCTGGCCACCGCTCCCTCCCTGCCACCCTAAGATCACTTTCTCCCATCCTCTTTCCTTTGCTTATCTTGACATGAAATGCTGTCCATTGGCCTAGGTCCAAGTCACCAACTCCTCCTCATTTACCACAGAGCCATTGAAATTCCCTGAGGTAAAAACAATGACTGCAGATGCTGGAAAGCAAATACTGGATTAGTGGTGCTGGAAGAGCACAGCAGTTCAGGCAGCATTCAACGAGCAGCGAAATCGACGTTTCGGGCAAAAGCCCTTCGCTGCTCGTTGGATGCTGCCTGAACTGCTGTGGTCTTCCAGCACCACTAATCCAGTATTTGCTTTCCAGCATCTGCAGTCATTGTTTTTACCTCATTGATTTTAACCCGACTGCGAATCCTCTTGCAAGGATGCCTGCCTTGAAGAAGTTTTCCTCTCTCTCTACAAGAATCTCAGGGAGTCCCTCTCCCACTGCAACTCCCAGGTCATTTCCTCTGCTCTGAAGCTCTTCAACCATGTCGTGAAACAAACTCGCTACCACAGCCACATTTGCTTCCTCAGTGCCTGCCTCCGTAACCAACTCATCCCACAGGGACTCCGGACCACCTTTAAACTAGCAGAGTTCGGACCCAAACAGGACAAACAGTACAGACTACAGATTCAAAAACACCAGCAACAGTTCTCCTTCAAGATCCTCCGCTCCACGCTCGCAACAATGAGCCGGCACCTAACCTCTCTACAGTCAGCCCTGCCTCAGCTGAGGGCCACACTCTCTCAGCATTGCAATTCCCTGTCAGCTCCTGTCGCCGAAAGGGTTCTATTCAAAGGAGGTCCATTATTGCCTCAGCCCTTACTATTCAGCTGCAGAAAATGTCACCTGCACCCTCCCTATCACTGAACTCTATCATTAACAGTTTAGGGATGATCATTGACCAAAAATCCAGCTGGATCAGTCACATAATTGCAGTGGCTCCAAGGCTGGAAAGCCTCTCCTCACCAATAAGGTGTAAATTAGAATATTCTCCACTTGTTTACATAAAGACAGCTGCAACAGAACTTAAAAAGCTCAACATCATTGGAATGATTCTTCTTTGACATCCAGATACCAAAGCAGCTGTAAAGCAATTGATCAGAGAATCAAGTTTATTTGGTACTGGTTGAGGAATAAATGCTGACCAGTTTTTAGTTTATTCAAATTAGCATCATGGAATCTCTGCTATCTCCCAAAACAGGGAAATAGAACATCCTTTTTAGCAACTTTGCTTCCCTGTCTCCTCCACTATCTCAGTAGGAACCTCTTCCAGAGGCAGATATGTTTCAAGAATTGATGCACTTCTGTTGCTTTAAACCTGACACAAATTCCTTTTGAATTTGTTGCTGGTGGAAGTACAGGTTTAGCAAATTTACTCTCTCAATCCATAGAGTTTCCTGCTACCCAAAATAGAACCACTACAATGTGGAGAGAGGCCACTTGGCCCATCAAGTCTGCATTAACCCTCCGAAGAGCATGTCACCCAGACCAACCTCCACCCCATTCCTATAACCCGCATTTACCATGGTTACCTTGGACACTATTAGCATGGCCAAACCACCTAACCTGCCCATCTTTGGATTGTGTGATGCAACTGGAGCACCTAGTGGAAGCCAACACAGTCACTGGGAGAATGGGTAAGTTCCACGCAGCCAGCCAAGGCAGGAATTGAATCAGGCTCCTTGGCACAGTGAGGCAGCAGTGCTAACCACTGATCTACTGGGCCATCTGAAAACTTTATGTCAAGACACTGAGTGAAAACAGCTGTTATTGTTAAATTAATGAACACCACTTTGTTTATGTTAACAGCAGAGGATGGTATTGATCCATCAACCTCTGGGTTAGAGGATCAACATACTCCCACTGCAATGCTCTGCTCTGCTGTCTGGTATACTAACACACTCGCTGAATAGGTAAGAGGATCTGGCTGGATTTGGAAAAAGTAAATAAAACTTAAATATTAAGGTCTTGGCCTCTCAATTGTATCTGACAGTAACTCTCCCTTCAGGTCTTGTACTCACCATTTCAATAATTAAAAGTATTACCTTAAAATAATGGGTTCAAGCGCTACTTTAAAGATTTCAACATGTTGACATGACAGTGCAGCCTTGAAGGAGTACTGAGGACCCTCTGAGGAAGAGTCACTCGACTAGAAACATTAACTCTCATTTCTCTCCACAGATGGTGCCAGGCCTGCTGAGCTTTTCTAGCGATCTCTATTTTAATTTCATGGCAAGACTGGTGAGCATGACCTCAGTGGTGGGCAAGTTGTTGGAGGGAATCCTGAGGGACAGGATGTACATGTATTTGGAAAGGCAAGGACTGATTAGGGATAGTCAACATGGCTTTGTGCGTGGGAAATCATGTCTCACAAACTTGATTGAGTTTTTTGAAGAAGTAACAAAGAAGATTGATGAGGGCAGAGCAGTAGATGTGATCTATATGGACTTCAGTAAGGCCTTCGACAAGGTTCCCCATGGGAGACTGATTAGCAAGGTTAGATCTCATGGAATACAAGGAGAACTAGCCATTTGGATACAGAACTGGCTCAAAGATAGAAGACAGAGGGTGGTGGTGGAGGGTTGTTTTTCAGACGAGAGGCCTGTGACTAGTGGAGTGCAACAAGGATTGGTGCTAGGTCCTGTACTTTTTGTCATTTACATAAATGATTTGGATGTGAGCATAAGAGGTACAGTTAGTAAGTTTGCAGATGACACCAAAATTGGAGGTGTAGTGGACAGCGAAGAGGGTTACCTCAGATTACAGCAGGATCTGGACCAGATGGGCCAATGGGCTGAGAAGTGGCAAGTGGAGTTTAATTCAGATAAATGCGAGGTGCTGCATTTTGGGAAAGCAAATCTTAGCAGGACTTATACACTTAATGGTAAGGTCCTAGGGAGTGTTGCTGAACAAAGAGACCTTGGAGTGCAGGTTCATAGCTCCTTGAAAGTGGAGTCGCAGGTAGATAGGATAGTGAAGAAGGCTAGGAGAAAGTGAGGACTGCAGATGCTGGAGATCAGAGCTGAAATATGTGTTGCAGGCCAGGCAGCATCCAAGGAGC
Organism: Chiloscyllium punctatum; assembly: GCF_047496795.1. Taxonomy (NCBI): domain Eukaryota; kingdom Metazoa; phylum Chordata; class Chondrichthyes; order Orectolobiformes; family Hemiscylliidae; genus Chiloscyllium; species Chiloscyllium punctatum. The sequence goes on from NC_092743.1 coordinate 34,213,507, forward strand.
AGGAAAATTGACGTTTCGGGCATAAGCCCTTCTTCCTGAAGGTATACTTTCCTTTATTGGTCAGAGTATTGAGTATAGGAGTTAGGAGATCATGTTGCGGCGGTATAGGACATTGGTTAGACCACTGTTGGAATATTGCATGCAATTCTGGTCTCCTTCCTATTGGAAAGATGTTGTGAAACTTGAAAGGGTTCAGAAAAGATTTACAAGGATGTTTCCAGGGTTGGAGGATCTGAGCTACAGGGAGAGGCTGAACAGGCTGGGGCTGTTTTCTCTGGAGAGTCAGAGGCTGAGGGGTGACCTTATAGAGGTTTACAAAATTATGAGGGGCATGGATAGGATAAATAGACAAAGTCTTTTCCCTGGGGTTGGGGAGTCTAGAACTAGAGGGCATAGGTTTAGGGTGAGAGGGGAAAGATATAAAAGAGACCTAAGGGGCAACTTTTTCACGCAGAGGGTGGTACGTGTATGGAATGAGCTGCCAGAGGATGTGGTGAAGGCTGGTACAATTGCAACATTAAAGAGGCATTTGGATGTGTATATGAATAGGAAGGGTTTGGAGAGATATGGGCCGGGTGCTGGCAGGTGGGACTAGATTGGGTTGGGTTATCTGGTCAGCATGGACAGTTTGGACCGAAGGGTCTGTTTCCATGCTGTACATCTCTATGACTCTATGACTCAATACTTTCTTGTTGAGATCTTGCAGTTTTTTTTTAACATTGTAATAGTGTCAGCATATCGAAAGTACAAGTAATTAATTGGCAGTGAAATGCTTAGTGGTGACTTCAGATCATGAAACATATTTTATTATGCACAACCCTTGGCTGCTTCTCTGAGAGCTATCAACTTACAGCTCATGTAGAATGTAGGACATGACCTAGGTATGCCTTGCCCACATAAAACAAGTCAAATCCAAGCTGGTCAATTAAAACCCTGGCTCACTTTGCTTCTATCACTTATCAATAGTTCAATCATTGACAATGCTATCAAGTGGTACTTGCTCAGCGATAAATTATTTGCCAATACTCAACGTTCGAACAGGACCACCCCTCAGCTCCACACCTCATGATGGCCTTTGTCCAAATATATGTAAAAGCCCTTAATCTAAGGTTTGAAATGAAAGTAACTGCCATTTGCATTGAGTAAGCATTTGACCCAGTGTCCCATCAAGGCGTCTGAGCAACACTGATAATACACAGGAAGCAGCAAGAAACTCTCCAGGAACTGGATTAATACCCAGTCAAAGTACAATAGTTTTATGTACTGAAGATAAAGCTTTAGAGCACGATTGCAGGAGTTCCTCAGGATAGTCACATAGTCATAGAATCATAGAGATGTACAGCATGGAAACAGACCTTTCAGTCCAACTCATCCATGCCGACTATATATCCTAAATTAATCTCGAACCATTTGCCAGCATTTCGCCCATATCTCTCTAAACCCTTCCTATTCATTTTCCCCATCATGGTGCCTTTTAAATGTTGTAGTTGTACCATCTGGCAGCACATTCAATACATACATACATGCGCACGCACGCACACGCACACGCACATACACCACTGTCTGCATGAAAAAGTCGTCCCTTAGGTCCCTTTTAAATCTTTCCCCTCTCACCCTAAACCTATGCCTTCTAGTTCTGGCCTCCCCCAGGGACAAGACCTTGTCCATTTACCATATATATGCCTCTCATGATTTTATCAGCATCCTCCCGATAGGAGGGAGACTAGAATTGCACACAATATTCCAAATATGGTTGAACCAATTTCCTGCAACATGACTTCCTAACTCCTGTACTCAATGCTCTCACCAATAAAAGAATATTAAACACCTCCTTCACTATCTTATCTATCTGAGATTCACTTTCAAGGAACTATAGACCTACTCTCCAAGGTTTCTTTGTTCAGCAACACTCCCCATGACCTTACCATTAAATGTATCTTGCCCTGATTCGCCTTTATGTTCTGAGGTAATCTTCTTCACTGTCCACTACACCTGCAATTTTGGTGTCACCTGCAAAGTTACTAGCTAGGCCTCCCTGGGTCTAACCGTTTTCATTTGCTTCATCAGTGATCCAACTCTCTATCATGTTTAAGAGTGGGGATACTTATTTACAATCGCATAGTGTTCGGTTCTACTTGCGCCTCCTCAGATAATGAAGCAGTTCAGGTCTGCATTACACCATTTTGTCTCATTCAGATAAGTGAAAAATAACATTTGTGCCTTTTTAAGTGTTAATCCATGGCCATCTCTGAAAAGAGAGAATCTAATCACTTTCCCTTGATATCAGTGACATTAATATTGATAAATTGTACACCATCAACATTCATGGAGTCACTGCAGACCAAAAAATTAAATGGGGGCCTGGTGTGCCAATTATAGTGGTCGCACTCTTACTCTTGCGCCAGAGAATTAAAGGTTCACATCTTGAGTATTAAGTCTGGCACTCTAATACTACACAGGTAGAGGTTCCATTGTTAGAATAGACTGTGACTGCCCCCTCAAGGTGGATGTAAAATGTTCCATGAAACTATTTTGAAGGATTAATGGGGAGTTATCCCTTGATCGAAATTTGGATTGGAAAACTTGCTAACTGCAAGTTGACATCTGTTTTCTCTATATTACAACAGTGACTACACTTTAAAAGTATCTCATTAGCTGTGAAGCACTTTGGCATGTCCATTCATCATGGAAGGTTTTATATATATTATAGGCCTTTCTTCCCTTTTGCTCAACCGCAGAAATACTGTGACTACAAACATCTGTCAGAGGCTGGGAAATTCATAATGGGCGACTTGCCTTCTCACTCCACAGAGCTCCCTGCATGACAAGTATGGAGTGTTATGGAAACTTCCCATTTGCCAGGATGTATACAGCTCTATCAAATTTCAACACTGTCCAGGGCAAAGCAGCTCATACACATCCCATGAATAAATAAATGAAAAGGAAGTTTAAAAAAAAACCCTTAAAGAACTTTAGATGCTGGAAATAAGAAACAAAAACAGAAATTGCTGGGGAAACTCGGCACTATCTGTTGAGAGAAAGCAAAATTAATGTTTTAGGTCTAGTGACCCTTATTCAGAACTGATGGCAGCTTGGAAAAAGTTGTTTTTTTTAATGTAGAAGATGGGTGTGGGGTGGGAGGGATGGAGGTTAATGGTATAAGGAGTAAACTGTGTGTGAAGGTAGAGTCCAAAGAGCGAACAGCCCAGTTGGACAGACAAAGGACTGGATAATAGTCAGTCTAGGAGAATGAATAGCTGCTAATGCAGACCATTAGTGGCGAACAATAGGTAGTGTGTAATAGCTCATCATGTGATAACAATACCTGGTGTGTGGAGCTTGGGGTAAGAACATGGGAGAAGATGCCCCAAGCCTTCAAATTGTTGAACTTTTTATTGAGTGCAGAAGGCTGTAGAGTTCCGAAGCAGAAAATGAGGTGCTGTTCTTCCAGCACTGGAGCACTGCAGCAAGCCTGAGACTGAGATGTTGGCCTGGGAATAAGCTGGTGTTGAACTGGAAGCTCTGAGTCTTTTTTGTGGACAGAACACAGGTGTTCGGTGAAACAATCACCCAATTTATGCTTCGTTTCCCCAATATAGAGGAGACAACATTATGAGCACTGAATGCAGTAGACAAGATTGAGTGAGTGCAGTAAAATGCTGCTTCACCTGGAAGGTGAAAAAGAACATTCAAGACAAGTATCCACAGATTCTTGGGCATCAAGGAAATCAAGAGTTATTGGATTAGGAAGAGAAGTACAGTTGGTAGTGGAACTTTGTTCCTTATCTAACAACACTGAGTTTATATATAATCATACAGAATACATTGGTTCAATAATGGAACTCCTCCACCATTTTCTCAGTGTTGATTAGGAATGAGAATTAAATGCTGATCCTTCCAGTAATTTCCACATTCCATAAGCAAATTAAAAAAAAGAGTAATGAAAGGGTTGAAGTGTAGTGTGACTCTCCACTCAGCAACAGCTTAAGAGCCGTTGACACTTTTAAACACATATGACTGCAAAATGAACCTGAAGAGATGTGATGTGACTGTTTCATTACTGCTTACTGACATAAGAGAATTTTAGTTTGTTCATGTGTAAGGGTAGTTGGCAGGTCACTGCGTATTGCTTTGATCAATGATAACCCATAACATTTTAATTTATTGGAATGCTGCTGTTTCTGAAATTCTGAAATGGATTCATTCATATAAATCACAAATTTAAATCAATTATATTACAACTGTTCATATCTCACCATTGAAGCCATTTTCATTATTTATTACCAGAATTTAAGTGAGATCCTACTCCATCTTGTACTTACTGAGAGAGTAATATTGGCCAGGTACTGAGAACTTTCTGGCAGTATTATGGTGACATAAGGGCATCACATCAGCTAAGAATTTTACAACGATCCATTTTACATGGACAATGTAACATTTCAAATGGGCAATGTAATATTTTACCCATGAGCAGTCCGCTTGTAAAATTGTACACCCCAAATCTGTAATTGATTTGTAGCCAAGTGTCTTTTCAGAATTGCCATTTTTGGGAATGATTGCAAATGAGAGTTTAAGAAGGTGCCACTCAATTTAGCAGTGAAATTGTTGAAGTAAAAGTGCCATGTTAAATTTGGTGACTTTGGGTTAGGTTTTCTCCACATGTCAACACAACACGTGACTGCTCTATGTCCAGTAGCGGCTTAATTCTGAAAACATAGTTTGCTTTCACTTAGTGCTTCAAGCTTTTATCTATTTCTTGCTTCATCACCTTGACTCCTTTTTTCTCCCTTTCCTAAAACATTCAGTTTATTAACAGGATATTCTTTTGGCTTTTCTGATTGCTGCTGTAATATGTAACAAGAGAAGATGAGATCTCTTTTATCTGTTACCATACCATTTTATTAATTCGATGCGGAGGACCAAATTATGGGAGGGACAATGGTGAAATGGTAATGTCACTGGAAAAATAATCCAGATGTCCTGATTAATTTTCTGAGGACATAGAATCAAATTGAAAGTAGTTTCAGTAAAGGGGACCATGAAATTAATATCGATTGCCATAAATATGTAACTAGTTCATGAATATTGTTTAGGAAAGAATATCTATCATCCTTACCTGGTCTGGCCCACATGTGATTTCAGACCCACTGCAACATGATTGCCTCTTAACTACACTCTAAAATAGTCGAGCAAGCCATGCAGCTCAAAGACAATTCGGGATCGGCAGCAGGTTACTGATGCCTATATCCATCTCCACCTCAGCACCATTGACGCTGACAGGGGCATGCCCTCCACTCTGCTTCCTGAAGTCAATGAGCAGCTAATTGGTTTTGTTAAAAAATTGATGGAGACATTGTTGTTTTTCCACCATGCTGCTAGGCACACTACCACTTTCCTGTATTCTGTCTCGTTGCTGTTTGACATCTGCCATGCAACAGTGGTCAAGATTAGAGTGGTGCTGGAAAAGCACAGCAGGTCAGGCAGCATCCAAGGAGCTGGAAAAATCGAAATTTCGAGCAAAAGCCCTTCATTAGGAAAGCTTGTGCTCAAAACATCTAATCTTAACTCTGATCTCCAGCATCTGCAGTCCTCACTTTCGCCATACAACAGTGGTGTCATCAGCAAACTTATAAATAGAGTTGGGATGGAATTTGGCCACACGGTTGTTAGTGTAAAAGGAGTATAGTGAGGGGCTGAGTACACAGCCTTGTGGGGCACTGGTGTTGAGGATTAAGGTGGAGGAGGTGTTGTTATCTATGCTTGCTGATTACAGTCTATGGGTCAGAAAGTCAAGGAACCAGTTAAAGAGGGAAGTGCTGAGATCTAAGTCTCAGAGTTTAGAGATAAATTTGTTTGGAATTATGCTGTTGAAGGCAGAACTATAGTCAATAATCAGGGTCAGGGAGATGTTTCTTGCTGTGGACCAGTGAGCAAATTACAAAGGATCAAGGCAATCTGGGAGGCTGGAGTTGATGTGAGCCATGACAAACTTCTCAAAGCACTTCATAATGATGGATGTCAAAGCCACTGGGTGATAGTCATTCAGGCACCCTGCATGATTTTTCTTTGGCACCAGGATGATGGTGGTCTTCTCAAAGCAGATCGTAGTGAGGAGAGATTGAAGATGCCCGTGGACACTCCTGCTAGCTGGTCTGCATAGGATCTGAGTGCGTGGCTGGGGACTTCATCTGGGTCAGTTGGTTTCTGTGGATTCACCCTCAAGAGGGCTAATCAAGTGTCTGCAGTGGTGACAATGGGTGCGTGCATCCGAGGCTGTTGGGATAGGTGACATCATTTCATTCTGGATTAGCGATGTTGGAAGAGCACAGCAGTTTAGGCAGCATCCGAGGAGCAGTAAAATCGACATTTCGGGCAAAAGCCCTTCATCAGGAATACCTGACATCATTTCATTGCCATTCTTTTCAAAGTGATTGTAGAATGCATTGAGCATTGGGTAGGAACGTACTGCTGCCCACAGTTCTGGTTGACTTTGCTTTGTAGCCCATTATGTCATGTAAGCCTTACCACAAACAATAGGTGTTAGTCTGGTTGGTCTGGGTCTCGAGTTTAATTAGGTTGGTGTCTCAGATGTCTTGCAAAGGTTGTATTTGAATTTCCTGTGTGTGTCAGGATTATCTGACTTTTATATCTCAGACCTGAACTTCAGTCAGGGATTGGATCTCTCTGTTCATCCATGGTTTCCAGTTGGGGAACATTCAGATTAACTTCTTCAGCATGCAGTCTTCTAAACACTTACTAATGAAACCTGTGATGGTAGTGGCATACCCATTTAGGTTGGCCACTGAGTTCTTGGATATGGCCCAGTCCACTGACTCTAAGCAATAATGTAGAAGCCCTTCTGTTGTCTCAGACCAGAACTGCACTACTTTCTGTACTGGGTTCTCATGCTTCAATTTCTGCTTGTTAGCCAGGAGGAGGAGTACAGCATTGTGATCTGATTTTCAAAATGCGGAAGACGGAGCGGCAGGCATCTTTGACGGTCAAGGATGTTTGGACCTCTGGTGGGACAGGAAACATGGATGGCATTTTGAGGTAGGCCTGGTTGAAGTCATTGGCTACGATGAGCAAGGCCTTGGGATATTCTGTCTCAAGACTGTTTGCAGCGTTGTATACTTTGTCAAATCACTTTTCATTTCTGCATAGAGTGGAATGTATACTGCTGTCAGGATAGCAGAGGTGAACTTGCTTGGCAGGTAGTAGAGATGGCACTTTACTGTAAGATATTTTTTAGGCCAGGGAGCAGTAACTCACTAGGGTCACAATGCCTGAGTGCCAGGAGGTGTTGATTAAGAGGCAGATCCCACTGCCTCTTGCATTGCCCAAATGGTAGGGTAACAAGCATTAGTGTGCTATGAAGTGTAGTGCTGGAAAAGCACAGCAGGTCAGACAGCATCCAAGGAGCAGGAGAATCAACGTTTCAAGCATAAGCCCTTCATCAGGAATGTTGGTGGGGGGGAGGTTGAAAGGATCTGAGAGGTAAATAGGAGGGTCGGGGTGGGGGTAGTGGTGAGGTACCTGGGAGTGACAGCCTCCAACCTCATAGTCCTGGAACCCTGCACTACCCGGTTCAACCTCTTACCCAAAATTCACAAACATGATTGCCCCGGTTGACCCAGCATCACGGCTTGCTCCTGCCCCATCAAACCTATCTCCTCATATCAAACTGCCCTGTCACCCTTGGTCCAGGAACTCTCCACATACATTCGGGACACCACCCACACCCTCCAACTCCTCCATGACTTTTGTTTCCCCGGCCCCCAGCACCTCATCTTCACCATGGACATCCAGTCCCTGTACACATCCATCCACCATGGCGAAGGCCTCTGTTTGTTCCTCTCCCACCGACCTAACCAGTACCCCTCCATCAATACACTCATTCGATTGGGGGAACTGGTCCTCACTCTTAACAACTTCTCCTTCGAATTGTCCCGTCTCCTTCAGACGAAAGGGCTAGCCCCTGCAGGGACTCCAGCTATGCCTGCCTCTTCATTGGATACATGGAACAGTTCATCTTCCACAATTACATGGGCACCAACCCCACCTTTTCCTTCACTACATTGATAACTGTATCGGCGCCACCTTGTGCTCCCACGAGGACATTGAGCATCAACTTCATAAATACCTTCCATCCTGACCTCAACTTCACCTGGACCACTCGGACACCTCCCTTCCATTCCTGGACCTCTCCATCTCCATCTCTGGTGACCAACTCAACATGGACATCTATTTCAAACTCATTGACTCCCACAGCTACCTGAACCACGCTATCTGAACCACACTGCCTTCATCCCCCCCAAATAAAAACGTTGTTCCTCCCAATTCCTCTGCCAGTGCCATATCTGCTCCCAGGAGGAGTCATTCCACTCCAGAACATTCCAGATGGCCTCCTATTTCAAGGACTGCAATTTCCCCTCCCATGTGATCAACAATACCCTCCTACTTATTTTTTAACAGTGTCCACTTGTTTTAGTCTCTCCCCTAAAGGGACACATCCTTTTAACAGTTAAGGCTACATCTCTTTATGGGAGAGACTAAGATGACAGGACACTGTTAAAAAATAAGATGGAGATAAGTAGAATCTCTTTCACTCAGACAGTGTTGAGTTTTCAACTCTCTTCACTAGAGAGCAGTGGAGACTAGAATTTGAACATTTTAAGACAGAGGTAGATAGTTTCTTGCTCAACAAGAGAGTCAGGGGTTATATCAGGGAATTTGTGGAATGCTTTCAGGATGGCTCTTTGGAACAGCTTGTGATGGAGCCCAAAAGGGAGCAGGTTATTCTGAACTTAGTGCTATGTAATAAGCCAGACTTTATAAAAGATCTTAAAGTAAGGGAACAATTAGAAGACAACGATCATAATATGGTAGAGTTCAGTCTGCAGTTTGAAAGAGAGAAGGCAAAATTGGATGTAATGGTGTTACACATAAATGAAGGTAATTACAAGGGCATGAGAGAGGAACTGACGAAAATCAACTGGAATCATAGCCTCATGGGGAAGACAGTAGAGCAACAATGGCAGGAGTTTCTGGGTGTAATTGAGGACACAGTACAGAGATTCATCCAAAAGAAAAGAAAAATTATCCAGGGTGGTGGTAGGGGGTGGAATTAGACAACCATGGCTGATGAAGGAAGTCAGGAAATGTATCATAGAAAAAGAGAGATCCTATAAAGTGGCCAAGAGCACTGGGAAATCAGAAGATTTTGGGAAGATTAAAAACCAAACAGGATAACAAAAAGAGAAATAAGGAAGGACAGAGTCAAATATGAATGTAAGCTAGCCAGTAATATTAGAAATGATAGTAAAAGTTTCTTTCAATACATAAGAAATAAATGAGCGGTAAAAGCAGAAATTGGGCTGCTCCAGATTGATGCAGGAAGGCCAGTGCTGGGAGATAAGGAAATAGCTGAAGAACTTAATAAATATTTTGTGTCAATCTTCACCATGGAAGACATGAATAATATCCCAACAATTAAGGAGATTCAAGGGGCAGATTTGAGTATGGTAGCCATTACAAAAGAGAAAGTGCTAGAAAAGCTAAAAGATTTAAAAATTGATAAATCTCCTGGCCCCGATGGGCAACATCCTAGAGATCTGAGGGAGGTGGCTGAAGAAATAGCAGAGACGTTGGCTGTGATTTTCAAAAATCACTGGAGTCAGGGAAAGTCCCAGATAATTGAGAAATCACTGTTGCAACCCCCCCCCCCCCACCTTTTCAAGAAAGGATCAAGACAAAACATGGAAAATTATAGACTAATTAACCTAACCTCAGTTGTAGGTAAAATTCTAGAATCCTTGGTTAAGGATGAGATTTCTAAATTTTTCGAAGTGCAGGGTCGGATTAGAACAAGTCAGCATGGATTTAGTAAGGGGAGGTCGTGCCTGACAAACCTGTTAGAATTCTTTGAAGAGATAACAAGTAGGTTAGATCAGAGAAACCCAGCAGATATTATCTATCTAGACCTCTAAAAGGCCTATGATAAGGTGCCTCACAGGAGGCTGCTGAGTAAGGTGAGGGCCCATGGTGTTCGAGGTGAGCTACTGGCATAGATTGAGGATTGGCTGTCTGACAGAAGGCAGACAGTTGGGATAAAATGTTCTTTTTCAGAATGGCAGCTGGTGACAAGTAGTGTCCAGCAGGGTTCAAGTTTGGGGCTGTAGCTGTTGACTTTATATATTAATGATCTGGATGAAAGGATTGTGGCATTCTGGTGAAGTTCACCAGTGAAACAAAGTTAGGCAGACAAGCAGGGAGTACTGAGGAGATGAGGAGGCTGCACAAAGATTTAGATAGTTTAGGAGAGTGGTCCAAGAAATGGCTCATGAAATTCAATGTGAGCAAATGTGAAGTCTTGCGCTTTGGAAAAAAAGAATACAGGCATGCACTATTTTCTAAAGCCACAGTACAAAGGGATCTGGGAGTGCTCATCCAGGATTCTCTAAAGGTTGACTTGCAGGTTGAGTCTGTGGTTAAGAAAGCAAATGTAATGCTGTCATTTACCTCTAGAGGGTTGGAATGTAAAAGCAGCGATGTGCTACTGAGACTGTATAAAGCTCTGGTTAGGCCCCATTTAGAATATTCTGTCCAGCTTTGGGCCCCACACCTCAGGAAGAACATACTGGCACTGGCGCGTGTCCAGTGGAGATTCATATAGATGATCCCTGGAATGGTAGGCCTGACATACGATGAATTGCTGGGGATCCTGGGATTGTATTCATTAGAGTTTAGAAGGTTGAGGGGAGATCTAATAGGAACTTACAAGATAATGCATGACTTAGAACGGGTGGATGCTGAGAATTTTTTTTTGTCAGGCAGGATACTAGGACCCGTCGGCACAGCCTTAGAATTAGACAGTCAATTTAAAACAGAAATGAGGAGACATTTCTTCAGCCAGAGAGTGGTGGACCTGTTGAATTCATTGCCACGGAGTGCAGTGGAGGCTGAAACGTTAAATGTCTTCAAGGCAGAGATTGATAAATTCTTAATCTTGCAAGGAATTGAAGGATACGGGGAGAGTGTGGGTAAGTGGAGTTGAAATGCCCATCAACCATGATTGAATGGTGGAGTGGACTTGATGGGCCGAATGGCCTTACTTCCACTCCTATGTCTTATGGTCTTATCAGGAGAATATGAAAATGAGGTTTTGAGCCTAGAATCAGCTCAGCCACGATTATATTGATTGGTGGAGAATGCGAGAAAGTCTCAATGGCCTATTACTGCTCCTAATTCATGTATTGTTATGTCTGTGCATATATAATTCTTCCAGTCAGCCAGTTCACTTCCATGACTCAGATAGAAAGGAATGGTGATAGTTTGACAATATGGGATGTCCCTCTGTTCTGTGGAAATCCCACACCCATTGGTTGACATTGGTTTAGCTCATGAGGTGTCCTCTCATACATTTTCGTGAGAAGGTAATTGAAGCATTTCTACTTGCAAATTATACTTCTGAATTTGTATAATGTTTCTCTGCCACTTAAGGGACTTTTTCGAGTGTATTTAGCTCCTCTGTTTTTAATATTCTCATGGAACGTGGGTATTGCTAGCTGGGCCAGCATTAATTGCCTGTCCCTCGTAGCCCTCGAGAAGGTGGTGGTTAGCTGCCTTCTTGAACTGCTGCAGCCCTTGTGCTATAGGTAGACCCATGATGCAATCAGGGCAGGAATTCCATGATTTTGACCCAGTGACAGTGAAGCAAGTGACTATAAATTTGAGAGGCATGGGCTAAGATATGGGAAATATATTCCCGCGTCTCTCCCCAGCATTTCTGGGAGGCTAACCAGATATAGGTTGAACAATATTTCAAGATAAAAATACCTGAAGACTTAGTACACGATGACCAAGGTTTTATTTATTATCAGCACAAAATCAATTGTATAGCTTGTCTATCAGCTGCAAGGTCACCAGTAATCAACCTCAAATAAAGGCAGAATCATAGGCTAATCCGTGGGAATATGCATTATGTATTGTGGACCCATATATAAAGTAGATGATTGCAATACTGGTCTTCATGGCTCGTATTTTTATGTCTTTTCCTAGTGGAATGGCTATCCGATGTCAATGCCCTGCAATCTTTTCTTCAGGTTATGAATCAGTAATGGCATCAACGTGGACTATCAAGGTTCTTGGGCTGTAATATTGAGTTTAGCCTCAGCCACCATCACTTTCTTTCTCTCTTCTATGCATTTGTTGCTACTTTCTCATTTTTTATCATTACTTGCTGTCAACTATGTGCAGCTGTGCGGTGCTTGTAACCATCAGTGAGAGGATTGCAGTAGTACCAAGTCTGATGATATTTAGAGTGAATGGAGTCAAATTGCAGATCATTAAAAGTCTTGTTGAATGGTAGGTTAAGCTTGAGGGACTGAACGATCTGCCCCTGTTGCTGTGTCTTGCCCTGGATTTTACCTCTGACTACTACCATCTGGAATGAGAATGGATACTCGGGCGGTATGGTGGCTCAGTTCGGGCAACACAAGTGGTCAATGGTTAGCACTGCTGCCTCACAGTGCTAGGGACCTGGGTTCAATTCCCACCTCGGGTGACTGTGTGGAGTTTGCACGTTCTTCCTGTGCCTGCGTAGATTTCCTCCGGGTGCTCCGGTTTCCTCCCACAGTCCAAAGACATGCAGGTTAGGTGAATTGGCCATACTAAATTGCCCATAGTGTTAGCTGCATTAATCAGAGCTAAATGTAAGGTAGGGGAATGGGTCTGGGTGGGTTACTCTTTGGAGTGTAGGTGTGGACTTGTTGGGCCAAAGGGCCTGTAGGGAATCTAATCTTAAAATAAAATGAGAACATCAACTACAAGTTCCCCTCCAAGTCACATACCATCCTGACCTGGAAATAGAATATCACTCTCTCACTGTCACTGGTTGAAAATCCTGGAGCTCTGTGTGTGTGTGTGTGTGTGTGTGTGTTAACCTACACCACATTGACTACAATGGTTCATGAAGACAGCTCACTGCCAGCTTTTCCAGGGCAATTAAGGATTGGAAATTAATTCTGGCCTTGACAGTGACCTCTAAATCCTGTGAATGTTTTTTTTTAACAAAAGTCAATTCAGTATTATAAACAACATTAAAAAAAACACATTTGCTAAGACTTTATTACCTACTGAACTGTACTGGATGCTTATGCTTTGCGTTTGAGAATAAGAAAGGAAATCAGATATCAGAATTAAATAACTTAGTAACCTGTCTGATCTCTACACTGATGGTAACTGATGGGTTTTCAGCATTTTCTGTTTGTTTTTTCATAACTTTGCAATACTTTGGCTCACGAAAGGTAGTGAGTCAGATTTGGTGAAGGCAAATTCTGTATGACAAAGTCAATAAGCTTTGAAATACTTGTTGTCTTCTATGTAAAGTTGAGGCACCTCTATATTTTGGCTTGCAAATTGAGGTGGAAACCATTTCTGCTAATCTCTGTCACTTAAATTATTACATCCAAGTTTCCAACCACTTCTAAATCTTCTTTGTTCCCACCACCGAATCCTCCATGCATGGTTTTTAAATAATTTATAATCAGAATGAGCAACATTTTGTCTGGAATTTTCTGTGGCAATGTTCAGATTGTGGCAGTGCTAAATTAAATGCTTTTTTAGGATATTCCTTTTGCTACACTCACCTGAGTCTGGCAGGAATTAGAAACTTCTGAGGATGAAGAATGCTGGACATCTATCTGTGGAATATTAGAGTTGACAAATAGTTTCTTGAGTTTATATTTGTAGATGAGGGCTGGAAATTCTCTTCTTTTGTGAAGCATTGACACTTCTCTGGTCTTCTCCACAGTAAAGAGAAGAGGATCCTGAATTGGTTTTATATTGGGTGGGGGTACAACAGCGAAGGAAGCAGACTAATGTAGCTCATATAGAGAATGTGTCTTTGCAGATATCATCCCACTTACATTCATGGGGAACTCTATATTGGGAAGAAATTGCTTCAAAAAACACAATGTTGAAATCGCATCTGCTACTTGGTACAATCATGACTTTCTACCCAACAGCTATGAGTTTAGATTGAATGTAAAACTCAACCTTTATGATACCAGAGTTTCAAAGTTGTAATGATTAAGAAGGCATGAATTGGCTAGATATCATTTCTGTTCAAAGGGAAAGATGAGGGCTGATCCAATAAAAAGCTTTAAAATTCTGAAAGATTTTGTGAGTGTAGACGTAGAGGGAGTATTTTGGGGAACAGCAAAATTGAAGGCTACAAATCAGTTAGTTATCAAGAAATTAGATGTGGAATACATAAGAAGTTTATTTACTTTTAGAGTACGGAATGCTGTAGATGGGCTGGTCAGGTAGACTGAACAGTCGCAAATGAAATTTAATTCGGAAAATGTGGATGATATATTTTGGGAGGGACTAACAAGGCAAGTGAATACCCAATAAATGGTAGTACAATGGAAATACAGAGGAATCTTGGTGTGCAAGTCCACAAATCTCTGAAGGCACTCAGGCAGATGGTTAAGGTGGCTACAAAAGCACATGGGATACCTGGCTTTATTCGTCAAAGCACTGACTTCCAGTTCCAGAAGTAGCTGCCCTCCATGGACCTCAGAAGCCTATGTACCTGGAAAGAAAATTGGAGGCAATGCTGGTGTACACCACTCTCACAAGTGACTTCTTGCTTTTCTCATTTCTATCCAAATTTTTCCCATGTAATTGTTTCCTGAACTTAAGTTGTCCCTCTCTATTGTACTATTTCCATCATGAAATGATAGAGCCACCCTTCCATCTTTCCCTTGTCTTGTCTCATTAAAAGTCAATTACCATTAAAGGTTTGGGTTCTAGACCATGTCATCCTGCAACCACGTGACATCTGCCAAATCATACTTATTTCTATTTCTCCTGTCAGTTCTTTTGTAATCTTTCAAATACTGTGCATATTCAAATTCAGACTCTTTATTTTCTATTTCTCTTTTTAAATTCTAGTCTTATCTATTGACTCTTAATTTCATATACTCTATCCTCAACGGTCACTATCTCTTTATTATTTTCCTAATTAATGCTTTTCTCTTTGGCCTTGATTCTACTACTTTGATTTATTACATCTTCCCAAATGTGATCCCTTGACCTGACTTCATAATCTTCTCCACTTAATTATTCGGGTTGGCATTATAAAACTGTAATGTGTAACAAAATATACAAGACAATAAATAATAGAAGTTGCCATAGTATTTTTCAGGTGGCGACATCCTATTGGTACTTTCTCTAGTGCCAGTGCCCCTTGGACTACAACGACTTCACCTATACCCAGTCAATGAACTGTTTATGTTTAATTTATTCATTTGTGGGACATAGATGTCACTGGCTGGACAGAATTTATTGTCCTTCTCTACTTGCTTTTGTGAAGATCATGGTGAGCTGCCTTCTTGAACTGTTGCAGTCCATGTGCTGTACATTAACCCACAATGCTCTAGACAGGGGATTTTATGATTTTGACCCACCGACGGTGAAGGAACGGTGATAAATTTTCCAAGTCAGAACGGTGAGTGGCTTGGAGGAGGACCTGAAGGTGGTCATGTATCTGCTGCCCTTGCCCTTTGAGGTGGAAGTGGTTGTGGGTTTTAAGGGGATGTCTCAGAGAATAGAACAGATCTTAGCACTTTGTGAATACTCTCCAAATAACCAGCTAATCCTCCTGCAGCCAAGTAAGAATAAATTCCTGAGACTGAAAGTGTTTAGGGAAAGCAAATGCAATTGAATACCTCTTACTCTTCTTCCCCTTAAGTCTCTTAAACACTTAACTCTAAAACTCTATTTTAAGTCATGCTAAAATACTAAGTCACACTAAGTTGACTAGTTTTATATACTTGTAAGATAAGGCCTAGCTAACTCACTTATTGAAAATGCAGTTTTAGCTGGTCCTTCTTGGGCAGCTCAGTGGTTAGCACTGCTACCTCACAGCACCAGGGTCCCAGGTTCGATTCTAGCCTCGGGCAACAGGAGTTTATACATTCTCCCCGTGTCTGTGTGGGTTTGCTCCGGTTTCCTCCCACAGTCCAAAGATGTGCAGGTCAGGTGAATTGGTCATGCTAAATTGCCCATAGCGTTAGGTGCATTAGTCAGAGGGAAATGGGTCTGGGTGGGTTACTCTTCAGAGGGTCAGTGTAGACTGGTTGGGCCGAAGGACCTGTTTCCACACAGGAGGGAATCTAATCTAATCTTAATTTAACTGCTCTTTCACTAAAAATCTTGTTAAAGCCTTCTTAGAACTGGCAACAGCAGAAAGTTAGACTGTAGAAGTTCAATTAATGACAATTAAAAGCCAAATTAGATTTGTAGAAAATAAAAATTCAGAATTTCTGACTCAACAACTGCATGTACTCAGTCCGAGTAGTTGAGTTGACCAGGAGGCAAATTATGATGGATCAGAACTTTGAAAACATTTTAAGGTTTGGTAAACACATGCCCAGTATCTGACCAAACTGGCAACTGTAGGTGGTGAGTGGATGGTTATGCAGGCCAGTTGTCATCTGTTAGTTGACTATAGTGTTGCTCGGATGTCATGCTGAGTTGGGAATTAATTGCCTACGTAAAGGTCTCAAATGGACCATTTATGAGTAGGATGCTCAACTGCATTGCTGCCACTTATATAATCATAATGGGGATGGGACTGGTAGCAGACTGTTCGATGGATTTACTACATGCTCTAGTCTTCAAATTCAACAGCTGCAGAGTACAAGGTTCAGCTCAACAAAATGCAACCACTGTCAATGGTAATTGAAGCAGAAATGTCATGGAATGGTCATAAAGGAAGAAGTTTAGTAACAATATTTGAACAGTGAAAGGGGAATAAGTAGATAATATAAGTTGTCTGCTAATCACAAGTACATACCAACAGTTAGAAGATGTACTTTCAGCTAGAAGATGTGAACATTTGACTGGATGATATAATCATGTGTATTAGTTTGGATTGGATAATGTCATTATGCGTATTAACATGGATTATAGACTATGTGAACACTGTTGGATAGAGGTATAGATGAGTAAATGTGTAACTGGAAATTATTATCTGTGATAATAGTTGATTGAAAGCTTGTTATCTGTAAAAAGAGTATAAAACTTTATTACAAAAACAAAGATTTGAGCTGTGTGTCATTTTTAGATATACATAAGACCATTAGACCATAAGATATAGAAGCAGAAATTAGGCCATTCAGCCCATCGAGTCTGCTCTGCCATTCAATCATCACCAATAAGTTTCTCAACCTCATTCTCCTGCTTTCTCCCCTTAACTCTTGGTCACCTTGATACTCAAGAACCTGTCTATCTCAGTCTTAAATATACTCAATGATCTGGCCTCCACAGCTGTTTGTGGCAATGAATTCCATAGATTCACTACTCTCTGGCTAAAGAAGTTTCTCCTTATCTCCATTGTAAATGGTCTTCCTTTTACTCTAAGTCTATACCCTCGGGTTGTAGTCTCTCCTAATAATGGAAACATCTTCCCAACACCTATTCTGTCCAGGCCATTTAGTACTCTGTATGTTTCGATTAGATTCCCCCATCATTCTATTGAACTGCATCGAGTATAAACCCATCTCCCATTCATGCCTGATCAAATGTCTAAACAAAGCAGCCACAGTCTCGTCTGGTCTAAAGAGGGAACAAAGAGTTAAACTCCCTCTTTCAAACAGAAAAGCTCAGGCATAGACAGAAGATGTAACATGGTTTTCATTTGAAATATATTGTATGAGTATGTTCAAGGTTATAAACATTAGAAGAGTTTTCCTGACATTCAAACTTTTAATGCTCAGCTGTTATTCACCATGTAATAGATTTCCAATTGGCTTTTATTTTCTGATCTTTAAAGTGAAACGTTACATTCATTTTAGTTAAATAGCAATGTATGCAATATTGAGCTTCTGTTGTCTGTATTTGAAAGGTTTTAACATTCAATATAGTGTCATTATTTTGTGACAGGCACTTTCTTTCACTTACCGATGTTTGACACTTGTACAGTAGCATTTGATCAAAAAAAGAACAAATCAGACAAAGTCTCTAAAACACGAACATACAAGTAAAAATTGATTAATGTTTTTCACTGTGATTGTAATGTTACATTTCTTACTTCTATACTCAATGCTGATTGTTGCAAAAACCACATCCTTTCTCTCAATTCAACAAAAGCAGCTTCAATTAAATAAATTCCTTTAACAAGGTGAGGTGAGACAAGAGTGACAGCCCTTCACACCAGTACCACATTGGAATAAGTGTGGTGTCAAGGACCCATAGCAAAACTGGAATCAATGGGTATTGGGGGCAAATTCTCTGCTAGTTAGAGTCATACTTGGTATGCAGGAAGATGGTTGTGGCTATTGGAGCTCAGTAATCTCAGTTATGGAGCATCTCTGCAGGAGTTCCTAGGGGTAGTGTTCAAGGCCCAAACTTCAAAGCCTGGCAGCAGTAGCCAGGTTCATGGTACCGTGGCTGGCTCTGCTGTTCAAAAGGGTGGGAAAAAGAGTGGAAGGGATTCAGTTGTAAGGACAGTGTGATTGGAAACGATTGGAAACGAGACACCCGAATAGTACGTTGCTTCCCAGGTGCACGGATCAGGGATGTCTCGGATCAGCTGCTGAACATTCTCGAGGAGGGTGAACAGCCAGTTGTTGTGCTGTATATAGGCACAAACGATATAGATAAAAAATGGGGTGAGGTCCTCCAAGCAGAATTTAGGGAGTTAGGAACCAAGTTAAAAAGGAGAACCTCAGAGGTAGTAATCTCAGGATTGCCACACACTAGTCAGAGTAGGAATGATAGAATGTGGGGCTGAGAGATGTTGCAGGAGGGAGGGGTTCAGATTTTTGGGACATTGGGACTGGTTCTGGGGGAGTGGGATTATTACAAATTGGATGGTCTACTCCTGGCCTAAACTGGAACCAATGTCCTTGGGGGTGCTTTTGCTAACACTGTTGGGGAGGGTTTAAACTAATGTGGCAGAGGGATGGGAACCAAATGAGAAAGTTGGTGTTCAGGAGGAGGTAGTAACTAAAGCCTGAAAGGAACTAGATAATGAAGTCAATATGACGAAGGGGAAGAGGAGGCAGGGAGCAGATGATAAATGCAGAGGGACAGGTGGTCTGAGGTGCATTTGTTTTACAGAAATGTACAGTACAGAACAGGCCCTTTGGCCCACAATGTTGTGCCAAGATTTAATTCTAACGTAAAATATAGTAACTTAACATACGCATCCCTCAACTCACTGCTATCCATGTGCATGTCCAGCAGTCACTTAAATGTCCCCAATGACTCTGCTTCCACCACCACAGTTGGCAATGCATTTCATGCATTTACAACTCTCTGCATAAAGAACGTACCTCTGATGTCTCCTTTATACCTTCCTCCTAATATCTTAAAACTATGACTTCTCATACCAGTCAATCCTGCCCTGGGGAAAAGTCTCTGGCTATTGACTCTATCTATTCCTCTCATTATTTTGTACACCTTGATAGGGTCTCTCTTCCTCCTTCCCTCCAGAGAGAAAAGTCTAAGCTTATTCAACCTTTCTTCATAAGGCAAGCCCTCCAATCCAGGCAGCATCCTGGTAAACCTTCTTTGCACCCTCTCCAAAGCCTCTGTATCTTTCCTATAGTAGGGCGACCAGAACTGGGTACAATATTCCAAGTGTGGTCTCACCAGGGACTTGTAGAGCTGCAGCAAAACCTCGCGGCTCTTAAACTCAATCCCCCTGTTAATGAAAGCCCTAATACCATATGCCTTAACAACCCTATCCACTTGAGGGATCTATGTACTTGCACACCCAGATCCCTCTGTTCCTCTACACAGCCAAGAATCTTGTCTTTAATCCTATATTCAGCATTCGAGTACGACCTTCCAAAATGCATCACTTCGCATTTATCCATGTTGAACTCAATCTGCCATTTCTCAGCCCAGCTATGCATCCAGTCTATGTCACACTGCAGCCTGTTATAGCCCTCTATACTATTGATGACATTCCAACCTTTGTGTCATCTGCAAATTTACTAACCCACCCCTCGACCTCCTCATCCAAGTCATTTATAAAAACTACAAAGAACAGAGGCCCAAGAACAGAGCCCTGCGGGATCCCACTCAACACTGTCCTCCAGGCAGAATACTTTCCATCTACAACCACTCTCTGCCTTCTATCCGCCAGCCAATTCTGAATACAGATAGCCAAATCTGCCTGTATCCCATAATGCCATAAAGAAATATAGTAAGTAAGGCAGATGAACCTAGGGCTTGAATTAATACCTGGGAGTATGATGTTATTGCTATTACTGAGACTTGGTTGAGGGAAGAGCATGATTGGCAGCTAAACATCCCAGGATAATGCTTCAGACAAGATAGAGAAGTAGGTAAAAGGGGTGGAGGAGTTGCATTACTGGTCAGAGAGGATATCACAGCTGTGCTGAAAGAGGGCACTATGGAAGACTCGAGCAGTGAGGCAATATGGGCAGAGCTCAGAAATAGGAAGGGTGCAGTAACACGTTGGGGCTGTACCACAGGCCTCCCAACAATGAATGTGAGATAGAGGTGGGAATATGTTAACAGATCATAGAAAGATGGAGGAGCAACAGGGTGGTGGTGATAGGAGATTTTAATTTTCCCAACATTGACTGCGATTTACTTAGTGGTATGGTCTAGATGGAGCAGAATTTGTAAGGACCATCCAGGATGGTTTTCTAGAGCAGTACGTAAACCCAACTCGGGAAGGGGCCAAACTGGACCTAGTGTTAGAAAATGCATCCGGTCAGGTGTTTGATGTTTCAATAGCGGCTTACTTTGAGAATAGTGATCACAATACCATAAGTTTTAGAATGCTCATGGACAAAGCCAAGAGTGGTCCTAAAGGAAGAGTGCTAAATTGGTGGAAGGCCAACTATACCAATATTCAGCAGGAGCTGGGGAACGTAGGTTGGGAGCAGATGCTTGAAAGGAAATCCACATTCGATATGTGGGAGGCTTTTAAAGAGAGGTTGATTAGCGTTCAGGAGAGATATGTTCTTGTGAAAATGAGGGATAGAAATTGCAAGATTATGGAACCGTGGATGACAGGTGAAATTGTGAGACTAGCTAAGAGGAAAAAGGGTTTGTACATAAGGTCTAGGTGACAAGACAGACAACACTTTGGAGGAATATCGGGAATGTAGGACCAATCTGCAATGAGGAATTAAGAGGACTGAAAGGGGTCATGAGACATCTTTAGCAAACAGGGCTAAGGAAAATCCCAAAGCCTTTTTCTCATCCATAAGGAGCAAGAGGGTAACTAAAGAAAGTGTTGGCCCACTCAAGGACAAAGGGGGAAAGATATGCATGGAGTCAGAGAAAATGGGTGAGATTCTTAATGAGTACTTTGCATTGGTATTCACTGAGGAGAAGGACATGACAGGTGTTTAGGTTTAGGTGCCGACATGACCTAGATCTTTGATCTATCTTTAGGTCAAGTCAGCATAAAAAGGGAGGATATTTTGGGTATTCTAAAAGGTATTAAGGTAGACGAGTCCCCAAATCCCAGGATCTACCCCAGGTTACAGAGGGAAGTGAGAGGAAATAATTGGGGCTTTAACAGATATCTTTGCAGCATCCTTGAACATGGGTGAGCTCCCGGAGGACTGGAGAATTGCTAATGTTGTCCACTTGTTAAGAAGGGTATACTCCCAGGTAAATATAGACCAGTGAGCCTGATGTCAGTGGTAGGGAAGCTACTGGGGGAGGTACTAAGGGATAGGATATATACCCATTTGGAAGAAAATGGGCTTATCAGAAATGGGCAGAATGGTTTTGTGTGGGGTAGGTCATGTCTTATAAACCTAATAGAATTCTTTGAGGCATTGACAAAGTTTATTGATGAGGGAAGGGCTGTCAATGTCATATACATGGACTTTAGTAATCATTTGATAAGGTTCCCCATGGTAGGCTGATGAAGAAGGTGAAGTCGCATGGGATCCAGGGTGTTCTAGCGAGATGGATAGAGAACTGGCTGGGCAACAGGAGACAGAGAGTAGTAGCTGAAGGGAGTTTCTCAAAATGGAGACCTGTGACCAGTGGTGTTCCACAGGGATCTGTGCTGGGACCACTGTTTGTGATATGTATAAATGATTTAGAGTTAGGTATCGGTTGCCTGATCAGCAAGTTTGCAAATGACACTAAGATTGGTGGAATAGCAGATCATGAAGGGGACTGTCAGATAATACAGCAGAATATAGATATATTGGAGAGATGGGCAGAGAAATGGCAGATGGAGTTCATTCCAGGCAAATGTAAGGTGATGCATTTTGGAAGATCCAATTCAAGAGCAAACTATACAATAAATGGAAAAGTCCTGGGGAAAATTGATGTACAGAGAGATCTGGGTGTTCAGGTTCATTGTTCCCTGAAGGTGGCAACACAGGTAAGTAGAGTAGTCAAGAAGGCATACAACATGCTTTCCTTCACCAGATGGGGTATTGAGTACAAGAGTTGGCAGGTCACATTACAGTCATATAAGACTTTGGTTCGGCCACATTTGGAATACTGCATATAGTTCTGGTCGCCACATTACCAAAAGGATGTTGATGCTTTGGAGAGGGTGCAGAGGAAGTTCGCTAGGATGTTTCCTGTCATGGAGCGTGCTAGCTAGGAGGAGAAGTTGAGTAGATTAAGATTATTTCCATTGGAAAGAATAAGGTTGAGGAGGGACCTGATTGAGGCATACAAAATCATGAGCGATGTAGGCAGGGTGAATCGCAAGAAACTTTTGCCCAGAGTGGAGGAGTTCAAAGTGAGAGGAAAGATTTAGGGGAGATTTACATGGAAAATTCTTCACGCAGAGGGTGGTGGGAGTGTTGAGCGCACTGCCAGTGAAGGTGGTAGAGGTGGGAGCAATAGCATACTTTAAGATGTATCTAGACAAGGAGAAACATGACTGGGCAGGGAGATCCTTAGAAAATAGGTGGCAGGTTTAGATAGAGAATCTGTATCAGCGCAGGCTTAGAGGGCCGAAGGGCCTGTTCCTGTGCTGTAATTTTCTTTGGGCTTTGTTCTTATTCAGCTGCTTTGTCAACGATCTTCCCTCCCTCATTAGGTCAGAAATGAGGATGTCCGCCAATGATTGCACTATGTTCAGCACCTGATTCATGACTCATCAGATACTGAAGCAGCCCGTGTCTGAATGCAATAAGATCTGGACAATATCCAGGCTTGGGTTGATAAGTGACAAATAATATTTGCGCCACACAAATGCAATGGCCATCTCCAAAAAAAAGACAATTTAATCACTGCCCCTTGGCATTCAATGTTGTTACGATCACTGAATCCTCCATTATCAACATCCTGGGTGATGCCACTGACCAGAAACTCACTTGGACTCACCTCATGAACACATTAGCTACACAAGCAGGTCAGAAGCTAGGAATACTGCAATGAGTAACTCACCTTCTGACTCCCCAAGGCCTGCCCATCCTTTACAAGGTGCAAGTCAGGACTGTGATAGAATACTCCCCACTTGCCTAGATGGATAAACCACAAAAACACTCCAGAAGCTTGACACCATCCAGGTCAAAGCAGTCTGCTTGATTGGCACTACATCTACAAGCGTCCATTCAAAACACCACCGATGCTCAGTTGCAGTAGTATAAGATCCTCAGTCAGCACCTTCCAAACTCATGACCATTTACATCTATGAGCCCAAGGGCTGCAGATACATGGAAACACCACCACCTGCAAGTTCCCCTCCAAACTGCTCATTATCCTTATTAGGAAATCTATCACAGTTCCTTCATTATCACTGTTCAAAATCCTGGAATTCCCTCCCTCACAGCATTTTGGTTCAACCTACAGCATGTGGACTGCAATGGTTCAAGGAAGTAGCTCACCACTACCTTCTCAAGGACAACTAAGGATGGACAATAAATGCTGGCCCAGCCAGTGATGAACATGTCCCACAAGTGAATAACAATTAAGAGTAAATGTCCCATTATGATATTCCGTGTGGTTATCAGCCACCAGTGGCTTGTGTTTGAAATAATTTGCAGCCATCAATCTTTCTTTCTAGATATTTTGAATCAACCTGTACACAGATGTGACACATCTCTGAAGCAGGTAGAATTCTTCTGGCTGAGATCTACAGGAAACTCTATTGTGCCACAAGAGCCATTAGTAATCTTTGAAATACATTTGCCCCCAATTTAGTATTACCTCTGAAGCAATTTCATATCTTTGTAATTGTTGTCTCCAAGATGTGAAGTTCTGGGAACTGTTTTCCTCACCTTTGACGTAAAATCCCTTTGAAAGTATTTTTTCACCTTCCATTTCTTCTCAATCTAGGAGAAAGTGAGGACTGCAGATGCTGGAGATCAGAGTGTAGTGCTGGAAAAGCACAGCTGGTCAGACAGCATATGAGGAGCAGGAGAATAAGCCCTTCATCCCTTCTTGATGAAGGGCTTATGCCTGAAATGTCGATTCTCTTGCTACTCAGTTGCTGCCTGACTTGCTGTACTTTTCCAGCACCTCACTGTTTGACTAAAAAATTATACTGTAGAGCTGTTTTAAATCTGTAGCACCTCACCGTTATATTTAATCTGCTGTCATCTAACTTGTATTTTTGAAGTAAATCAATGCTGTTATACATTCAGTTGTATTGAAGTGTCTTCAGAATTCTAAACCCTGCAATCAGACTTTCAGAATCTTTTTTATTCTTCCAATAAAATTTTATGTTCTGTTAACTAACAATAATTGATTGGGTGCTTATTTTCAGTTTCAAATTGTATTAAATGGCAATACAGCATCAAGGCATTGCTTCCTGGCATTTTTCCCACTGTTTATGACAATCATGATGGTGTTTTCATAGTCCTAGAGATGTATAGCATGCAAACAGACCCTTTGGTCCAACCTGTCCATGCCGACCAGATATCCCAACCCAATTTAGTCCCACCTGCCAGCACCCGGCCCATATCCCTCCAAACCCTTCCCATTCATATACACATCCAAATGCCTCTTAAATGTTGCAATTGTATCAGCCTCCATCACTTCCTCTGGCAGCTCATTCCATACACGTACCACCCTCTGCGTGAAAAAGTTGCCCCTTAGGTCTCTTTTATATCTTTCCTCTCTCACCCTAAACCTATGCCCTCTAGTTCTGGACTCCCCGACCCCAGGGAAAAGACTTTGTCTATTTATCCTAATCTTCTGGAGTATTTTCCTGAATATTGCAGGCAATGTGCTGAGTTTCCATTTCTTCCTGGGTAAAATGATTCTTTCCCTGCCGTTTGCATCCTTACTCAAAAAGCAGATTTCCTTGCAGAGCGTTTAATAAAAGTTCTTTGGTTGTGGCCTTAATAAATCTTTCCTCCAAAATCATGCGTTTCCCAAGTCTCAATTTTCTAAACGTCTTAAGATTATTAAAGTTTTGTTCTTCTATTAGATTCTTTCTTCAGTGGTTTCAAATTTTCCCTTTATGTCCTTAAATAAATTCTATGGCCTTTTCAATACTTTTAATACTTATTTTTCTTCTCCTTTTGTAACTGTGCTTTGTGGTGCCTGCTCGCAACGATGGCCATGATTGTTTTGTTTCCTGTCCGCACTGTCTTCCATGTGAGTAATATTTACTCTGTCTTGAAAATTTTCTGGAGTGTGACTTTCACCTTGCCGCTCCTTCTGCAACTATTGCTGAGTATTGGTCAGTTTTTGTGTTTCAGCTCTCTTCTTAAAGCTGTTCTTGAAATGAATGATTCATTTGTCTTAGAAAATATTTTCTATGTGTTCAAATGGATTCTCTTTGCCCTACTGATTATCATTTTGTCTGGGCAAAAGGAATTCTAATCTGCAATCCTGCTCAGCATGTCATATATTCTGATTACAAAGTAGTGGTGGTAGTTTGCACTGCCAATCCTTATTTTTAGATATTTTCCTAATTAAACACATCTGGAGCAGGTATGATTTGATCACGTTATCTCTTGACTTAGAAGCAGGAGCATTATCACTCTGCCACAACAGCCCAGTCCTCACTTCTTGATATTTTTGAATCAACCCGTTCAAAGATCTTATGGCACACCTCCAGAGCACGCGGAGCAAGGACCAAAACATTCATTTATGCTGATGCTGTGGTACTGAAAAGTCGCAAAAGGAAATTTTTGAAGAAAGAGTCTAACAGAAGAAAGTAGTTACAAGATCTTAAAGATTGTAATAAGTCTGTAACATTACACACTGCAGGGATTTGATGATTAAAAATTAAAATCCATCTGCAGCCATGGAATTTGAGGATTCCTACTTCTTCATGAACAAATGGATGATTTCCATTCTCCCCAGTTGAAAACACAATGCATTTTCCCTTCCACAAATTTTCAAGTTCAGTCTGAGAACGTGGCCTTAATAAATAATTCGCTAAAATTGCAGCTTTAATTTTGAATATCCTGGCAATCTTTATGTTTTTCTAAATACCAAGGCCTTGGTGTAGATTAATATTTCAGTCCCTGCTGTGAATACTTTAGTTGTGCCTCATATATCCTGCTTGTAATTGTTGTAATGTTCATTTTGAAGGTAAGTACTCATTTTTATTTTCCATCCTTCCCTTTCTGATCTTTTGTACCATTTTTTATCTTTCCCAATTGCCCATCAAGATTTCTTACTTAAAACTATTCCCACAGATTTGTGCCTATTTCTGTTCTTGTTTGTTTCAGATCTCCAGCACATTCATTTTATTTTACTGCTTCTACAGATCTGTCTTCCTGAAGGACTCTGTCACTTTACAGCATGACTAGTTTTTATTCCCTTCCTTACCCACAATGTTTGTCCTGCACCTCTTACCAGCTCAGAGTTGAAGTTTTTCTTCTGGAGTGCTGCTTTTGCCTTGTTGTTGCTTCCACAAGCACTGTTTTGTTTGTACACTTTCAGCTTCTGTCTGAGCTTTCTGAACATGGTGATGTTCTTGAAGGGGAAAACTCTTAATCTTCTAGACATTTTCCTCAGTTATTAACTTGAGGTATTAACTAATCACCAGGTGCCATGCCATATATTGCAGTACTGACCACTGGTGGTTAGTGGTTGGAGTACAGTGCTGTGGACAATCCACTTTTCTGTGCTCATCTCCGGGCTGGTCTAATTAATAATGGTAGAAGGTGAACCATGACTGTATCTTAATGAGAAGAGGCACTTAACAACTAAATTTATTTTATAGCAGGAGAGAAATTCGTGCAGGTCACATTGACTAGTGAGTCATAATTACAAATACTATCAGGAGCCTGTGTTAACATGCCTTGTCCGAGATTGCCTCTGCTTTATCCAGGACTGTGTGACAATATTAGAATGGGTATTGCCTTATGACATCTCCAACATCAATGCTTTCAGAACCATTGGGCTGACACTTCTGCTGTTTTGGCTAAGTGTGAATTAGATTGAGTTTTTATTTAGAAGATTTCTCACTGTGAGGCCCAAAGCAATTTCATGCCTTATCTTAGCAATTGCACCTCATTAGCTGCCAACTTCGGGCTATGGTGTTCTTCCTATCATGTACCATTCATGAACAACTTGCCAATCATTGGGTATCCACCAAAAACAAAACAACATCCCTATCGCCTGCATGATCTTTAAAAACCCATTGTGCATTCAGACAAACATCCTCAGTCTGCAGCTGCCCTGCACATTTCTAACATTTGTGCTGCACTTTGTGGGCAGTGACCTACACGATTTGCTGGACTGGCTGATGCGGAGGCAGGGTGCCCACTTACCCCAAGTGGAAGCTATGACACCAGACCCCACCAGCCTGTTCTGAGGTTTTCACGTGGGTCAGTCCCAGCTACCTGGAGTAATGCCGCCATCTTCTCTCCAATACCACTCCATTTCCTCTAACGTTCACAGCTGCCACTATGGTTCATGCTCTACTTTTCTCAATATTACATGCAGCATCTTCCCTGCTTGCTCTCGCTGTCCCACTCCCTGACATGACTAACTTTGCATGCCCTCTGTGCTGCCGACTCACTCACTCAGGATACCTTCCCACCTGCACCAAAAACAGCACTTTCATCTCCTTTAATATCTGCTTTTCTCTTATTTCAGGAGGAAGCCAGCGCACATTAGGACAGAAAGAGGTAAGATGGGCGGTGGATTACCCGAATAGGTTTCCTCACACCTTATGAGGCGAAGATCCTGTCTCTGACCACCCTGAGTGGTTGACTGACTGTGTAAATGTCCTTGGGCTGGTATTGCAGGCTGCCCTTGACTTACTGAGCTGGGACCAACCCCCCCCCACTAAAACCCAAAGCACTGTGTGAAGCCTATCCTCCCCTTGAGGCTTGCTGATAATAATAATGGTAAGTTTCTTGGGTTTATATCTCTAGCACGGTGTCTCAGTGGTTAGTGCTGCTGCCTCACAGTACTAGGGACTGTATGTGTGGAGTTTGCACATTCATCCCGTGTTTGAGTGGGTTTCCTCCCACAGTCTAAAGATGTGCAGGTTAGGTGAATGGATCATGCTAAATTGCCCACAGTGGTCAGAGATATGTAAGTTAGGTGCATTAGTTAGGTGTAAATATAGAGTAATGTGGGAATGGTTCTGGGTGAGTTAGTCTTCAGAGGGTCAGTGTAGACTTGTTGGGCTGAATGGCCTGTTTCCACACTTTAGGGATTCTATGATTTTAAATGGCAAAGCACGGCAATTGTACTGTGAACTTGGTATCTCTCACTATGGTGAGGAGGATTGGGCTGGTAAAATGCCAAAGGCAAGGCAATTCAAAGCATGGCAGGGACAATGTGAATATCAAGGTTAGTTTAACGTGAGTGAGTTCTAAGAAAGTGAAGAGTCCAGAAGTTGAAGTGAGAGAATGCTTCACAGAAAGTAATGCAATGCTGGTCTGAGGCAGCGGAAGAGCTTCTCTGGGCCTGCTTGGAATTGGTTGACTGGACGATATTCAAGAATTCAGTGAACAACCCAGATGAGTACGTCACAACCTTCATGGACTGCATCAGCAAGTACATGGAGGACTGTGTGCCAAGAACCTAATCCTTGTGTTTCCAAACCAGAAACTTTGGATGAATGAGGAAATCCACTGGCTACTGAAGAGCAGGTGTGAAGCACTCAAGTCAGACGATCCAGACCTATGCAGAAATTCTGGATATGACCTCCACAAAGCCATCAGAGATGCCAGGAGGTAATACCAGACCAAGTTAGAGGCCCAAACCAACTGTATGGATACCTGCTGCCTATGGCAAGGCCTGCACAACACAACGGGATACAAAATGAAACAGAGCAAGTTAGTGGACAAAAACACACCCCTCCCTGATGTGTTCAATGCTTTCTATACTCAATTCAAACAGAATGCCAATGGTATGGTGTCACCTGTCCTGACAGCCCCGGGCATACTTGTTCCCTCTGTCACCCCTGCAGGTGTCAGATCTATCTTCTTGAGACTAAACCCAAGGAAACCCAGCCATGCACTCAGATCCTGTGCTGACATCTTGAACGTCAGCTTGCTACAGTCTGAAGTCTCCAACTGCTTCAAGAAGACCACCAACATCCCAGATCCAAAGAAAATACATGGAAAGTGCCTGAATGAGTACTGCCCAGTGACTCTGTCCTCCATAGTCTCGAGTGCTTCGAGAGGCTGGTCATGGTCCATTTCTCTAGCTCTACACTCAACCCTGGAACATCTGAGTAACAAGAATATCTATGTCAGGTTCCTATTCATTGACTACACCCCTATCTTTAACACCATAATCCCTACTAGACTAATCTCAAAATTCTGAGACCTAGGTCTCAGCTCACCCACTGCAACTGAATCCTCAGCTTCCTGACCCATAGACCGCAATCAACAGCACCTCCTCCATGATAACCCTCAACACTGGCGCCCTGCAAGGATGTGTTCTCGGCTCCCTACTGTACTCCCTGTTCATCCACGCCTGTGTAGCCAAATTCCGTATGAATACCATCTACAAGTTTGCTGACGACACCACTGTGGTAGGCCAGATGTCAAACAATGATGTATCAGAATACAGGAAAGAGACAGAGTGCTAGGTGTTGTGGTGCAATGAAGACAACCTCTCTCTCAATGTCAGCAAAACAAAAGAACCCATCATTGGCTTCAGGAAAAAAGGACACATCCCCATCTACATTAATAGAGAAGGTCAAGAGCATCAAGGTCCTAGGAATGACGATAATCAACAATCTGGACCTCCCGCATAGATGCCACAGTCACAAAGACAAAGACACAACAACGCCTTTCCTTCCTCAGGAAGCTTCGGAAATTCAGCATGTCCATAAGGAGCCTCACTAACTTTTACAGATGCACCAGAGAAAGCAATCTATCCTGGTGCATAACAGTTTGATATGACAACTGCTTTGCCAAGGACTGTAAGAAACTATTGAAATTCGTGTGCACAGTGCAGACCGTCATGGAAGCCAACCTCCCATACATGGATTCTATCTACATTTCACATATACCACAGAAAGGCTGCCAACATCATCAAAGACCTCTCCCATCTCAGTAAGGCTCTCTTTCAACCTCTTCCATCTTGGAGAAGATACAGAAGCTTGAACCCACGCACCAACAGGTTAAAGAACAGCCTCTTTCCTGCTGTTATTAAACTGCTAAATGGACCTCTCTAACTTGCATTGTGCCCCTCCTGTGCAGCTGTAACCTTGTATGCCTATTTCTGTCCAAGCACCCTTTGATTTCTATGTCCTTGTTTGCTATGATCTGCCTGTACTGCTCACAAAACAAAACTTTTTACTGTACTTAGGGTACATGTGAAAACATTAAATCAAATCAAATCAAATTGAAATTAAGATGCAGTCCTGTCCATGTCTGAGAGCATGGCCCTTGTGTACAGCGTCTTTGCTGAAACATTACAATGCCAGTTGCTGGTTCAATCTAAGATGCAGTTCTGAAATGCAGAAGCATTTTGTACATTGTATGGAGACTGGCTATCAAGATTCTTAGAAGCTGGCGCATGTTGAATGCCAATGTCTGTGTGTGTGTGTGTATGTGTGTGCGTGTGTACTCGTGTGGGTGTGTGTATGTGCGTGTGTGTGTACTTGTGTGTACTCGAGTGTGTGTGTACCCATGTGTGCGTGTGTATGTGCATGTGTAAACGTGTATGTGTGCACGTGTGTATACATGTACGTGTGTGTATACGTGAACGTGTGTACATGTGTGTGGGGGGGGTATGTGTCTATACGTGTGTGTACTCATGTGTGTGCGTATTTATGCATGTGGGCATGTACGTGTGTGTGCATGCATGTGTGTGTATACGCGTGTGTGTGCGCGTGCGCACTATGAGATGTTTGTGCTTGTGTCTAACATGGAGAGCCTTCAGAGCATGGGGTGAATTGAAGTGGCTGGGCACCTCTTCTGACATCAGTGTTGGCAATTCTCAATCTCAAATTTGTTCAGTGAGTTTGGTACGATTGGAAATTGATTGCTAATGAGGTGAGCTACAGTGTGAATAATGTGCTTCATAAACCATAATCCCCCTTAATTGGTAACTCACTGCTGCCTATTGAGAATCTCACTTCACCACAGAAAGTAGGTAAAAGTATAAAAGGTACAGTGAAATGCTCCTGACATTGAGATAGCATTCACTGGACTTCTCATCTGATTCTGCACAATTCTCGCCAGAGCCCACATCACTCAGACCCCTATAAGATTGCACCCTTTACCTGACACAACCTTTTACCTTATGTATGTAGTTGTGCTTTATAATGCTCCTGAGGCACACTTTGAGTTGATTTATCATGTTAAACATGCTATCTGAATGTCGCCATTGTTGCTGCAGGTTTTACTTCCCCCTTCTTTAATATTTAATGTGAACTTAATACTTTGAATGGAGATGATATAGCAGAACTGACAGAAAGTGAGATTAAATGTGAAATATGCTATATGATAGCCTGTCTCTCACTTCTTACAGTAGCTGTCAGAACTGCGTTCTTCATGATATTGCAGTTTTTAGTCTGTTTCTGTGCTGTGTGACCCTATGATTCTATTAACTGATTTACAAAGCTCGGTATATTCAACACTTATTTATTTAAGAGGACCTTCTTTAAATTTTCAGAATTGTCTGTTCTCAAATGTTTTCAAATGAATGATTTGCAGCAGAAATTGTGTTAATATTCATCATTATGTAGGATAGTCAAAAAGGGGAGGAAAAGAGAATGAGGTTGTTGAAATGAGTAAATCTGCTCAGATCCATTTAGTTACTTGGAGAGCAACCATTGAACTGGTTATCTCTGAGTTGCAGTTTGTATGCATTTAAATATTCTAATGCTATCCACAGCCTCACAAACAATAATAAAGTGTTCGTAATGTTATTTTGTACTTTGATATCACACCAAAGTTAACAGAACAGGCACTTGATCAGGTATGATTTAATAGCATTATAGGTTTATTTCAAAGAGATAGGTAGATGTTAATGTTGAAAGTTTCTGTGCAGAATGAGATAGATGGGCTAGATATTTTATATCATAAGTACTTACCATTCTGAAATGGGAAAAAATTTCTTTGTTGGGTGTTGCAAGCATGGCAAATTTCTTTGTTGATTTGCATAAAATTGCTATGCTGTTGTTTTTGAATTTGATTATGATTTCACGAGAAATGTAAACTATGGACTCTTTCTCCAGTTGCTTATGATGTGCCCTGGGAAAATCATTTCTGAGGGCAACGAAGAGTAACTTGCTTTGAGTCACATATTTATATTCCAAAGACCTTTTGTGTTCCAGTACAAGTAGAATATTTATTATTTATGGCCAGTTGACCTGTTGTTCATACACAGATGTGAAGAGTCATCTCCATTTTTTTTCCACGAAGGTTTGACATGCCTAATAGATCTGGCAAAACGAACCTGTCAAATTACATGTGAAATATGCTGTCTGATAAAATTCATCAAAAACTGTGCATGTATGTAAGTACAAGGACAATGGTTAATAAGTTTAATGAGTTGCAGATGCAAATTCTTTCCTATCCTTTTTATAGTTTATGTCATTGGAAGGTTAGCAATTGTTGCT
Source organism: Chiloscyllium punctatum (assembly GCF_047496795.1). NCBI lineage: Eukaryota > Metazoa > Chordata > Chondrichthyes > Orectolobiformes > Hemiscylliidae > Chiloscyllium > Chiloscyllium punctatum. The sequence goes on from NC_092743.1 coordinate 34,246,490, forward strand.
CATCACTCATTGCCCTTACTAGGCTTGAAACATGTGTGCAGTGGTGTTTCCAAGCATCTGTTACCTGATCCTTCTAGGTGATAGATGTCTCAGGCATGGAAAGTGCTGATTAAGCAGACTTCATATGCTGCTGCAATGGATCATGTCACTGTATGTGGAGGATTTAATGTGGTAGATGGGATGCCAATCATATGGGCTTTTTCTTAGATTGAGTCAAGCTTCTCTGATGTTGCTAGAGCTGCATTCATCCTGGCAAGTGAAGAATATTCCCCCACAGATTGTTGGTTTTGGTAACATTTGAATCCACAAGAAAAAGTCACAAAGCTTCTGTGGGCAATTTTAGAAGACTCCTTGTGTCAATTGCTAAGACAGATTAACTTTCTTTTCAAAATATATTACCACACACTAATTTCACAGGTAAACAGGAAACAAAAATTAGTACACAAGAATTCAACTTACTGCCTTGGAGCTGAAGGTTGTGAGAGTGTAGTTGGAGACACAAGTTGTGTTTGAGTGAGGTTGGAGAGCACAGTGACAAAACAATGGCAAGTATGGTAAGTTCTTACCTTTTAGCCGGAGATAATTGACACGAGGGTTAGCTCCAACTAGTGCAATCAAAATTGGAAGTGAAATATCAGAAGCATAAGTCGAGCCTAATACCTGGGAAAAGAATGCTTTATTCCCTTAACAAGATTACATTGGTTGTATGCATGTAGTTTTGGATAGAAAACATCACCTCGAGCACCAAAATCTTTGCAAGTGCGGACATCAAGTGAGAAATCATGCTTGAGGTGAAAGGCAAAATCTATTCTTGTCACTCACAGTGAAACTGGGCCTTTATTCCAAGTATTAACGGGAAACAGCTGTATTTTGAAGATATATTCAGTGGTCTGATCTCCCACACACATATTGGGGAAAAGTTTAACAGTTGGCCGTCTCTCCTCCTCTCTCTATTGCTGAGAAAGCTCATCTGTTTTTTATCTTTGAGCTGTAAATCACTTGTGCTCTAAAGGTCAGTCTTCTTGATTTGTAACTGCAAAAATATATGCAAATTCAAATTTGGCCTTATTTGTAATGACTGTGTGAAATATGTTTCATGTTGGTTTATTGTAATTCAGACAAAAGACTGATAAGTTCAAAATGAACTCAACATGAAGTCCACCCGATTATGTTTTAAAACGTGCATCTTCTGGATACTGGAATCAAACTTAAACTATCTGGAACTGGAACTTGTGTTGTGGGACCGAAGTAAAAAGAATGTTTCCTCCAAATTAAGAGTCTATGGATTTGAATGAAATCCAAGAACCTGAGCTTACAATGTTGGCTAACACATCAGTGCAGCTCTTAGCGACAGGTTCATTGAGATCATTTTTCCAAAGAGGTGTTCACATCGAGCTGCTTGATCAGTGAACACAGACAGCCACTACATCTTTGGGGAGCTCTGATAAGAGACCTTCTACCTGCTTTACCACCGAAACTAGAAATTGCTCTGAATGGGCAGATATCATGTTTGATGCATGGTACTTTTCTGTGCAGGATTAGAAACCATTTTTGAGGCCTCCACAGTCTTTTCACTCCACACTCCTCTCTCATGGGGTTTGGTTAGTTCAGTTGGTTGTAGAGCAAGTTTGTGATGCAGAGTGATGCCAGCAGTATAGATTCAATTCCTCTGCCAGCTGAGCTTATTATTACAGCTTGTACCTCTCAACCTTGCTCCTCACCTGAGGAATGGTGACCCTTGGGCTAACACCAGTTGTGTCTCTCTAATCATAGAGAGACCCTCTGGGATTATGGTGACTTTACTTTACCTTATCTGCCTCACCATATTCTCTTGCCCCCCCCCCCCCCCCCCCCCCCCGGCCTATTCTCCAATCAGAAGGGGACTGTTGGTTGTCTCATTCAAATATCCACTCTCGAGGACTTGGAGAACTCTGGCATTGATGGGCATGTGCCTAACACCCAAAAGTAGATGTTTTTGGAGAGGTGTCTAGAGCAGGGGTATACAATTCCTTTGCCTACCTGGACAATGCTTCCTAATGCTGAGACCCATCTCATGTTACCGTCATAACATTTAGTCATATTCCTAATCCCTAGTGGTGCAAAGGAGATAATTGACTCACTTTTATTACATGTATTTGTTTGTGAGATTTAGGTATCACTGGCCAGGTGAGCATTTGTTGTCCATCCCTAATTGCCCTGGATAAGATGATGGTGAACTGTCCACTTGGACTATTGCAGTCCTTGGGTGTAGGAATACCTATAGGGCTATAAGTGAGGGACTTCCAGGATTTTGATCAGGCGACATTGGAGGAACAGTGATGTATTTCCAAGTTTGAGAGTCACTTGGAGCGGATTTGCAGGTGGTGGTGTTCCCATGTATCTGCTGTTCTTGTCCTACTGGATGCTAATGGGGTCAAGTTTGGTTGATGAAGAATAGCTTGTGAATGGGACACATTGCAACCTCAAGATATAGTGGAGAAGGGAGTAAATGTTGAAGGTTGTGGATCTGGTGTTAATCAAATGGACTGCTTTGTCCTGAATGTTCCTTGGATGCTGCTTGACCTGGCAGTGCTGGCCTATTATCCGCCTTCGACCTCTTCATTTCCAACTGCTGCTGGGACATTAACCGCCTCAACCTGTCTACCCCCCTCCCCCACTCCAACCTCTCTCCCTCACAACGCGCTGCCCTCGACTCCCTCTGCTCCAATCCCGACCCCACCATCAAACCAGTGGATAAAAGGGGTGCAGTGGTAATCTGGCGCACTGACCTCTACACCACTGAAGTCAGATGCCAACTCGAAGACACCTCCTCCTACCGCCCCCTCGACCATGACCCCACCCCCCATCACCAAACCATCATCTCCCAGATCATACAGAACCTCATCAGCTCAGGAGATCTCCCATCCACAGCTTCCAACCTCATAGTCCGGGAACCCTGCACTGCCCGGTTCTACCTCCTTCCCAAGATCCACAAGCCTGACCACCCTGGCCGACCCATTGTCTCACCATGCTCCTGCCCAACTGAACTCCTCTCTACCTACCTTGACACTGTCCTTTCCCCCCTAGTCCAGGAACTCCCCACATACATTCGAGACACCACCCATGCCCTCCACCTCCTCCAAGACTTCCATTTCCCCAGCCCCCAACATCTCATCTTCACCATGGATATCCAATCCCTCTACACCTCCATCTGCCATGACCAGGCCTCCAAGCCCTCCATTTTTTCCTCTCCAGATGTCCCCAACAATACCCTTCCACCAACACTCTCATTCGTTTGGCTGAACCAGTCCTCACCCTTAACAATTTCTCCTTCAAATCCTCCCACTTCCTCCAGACCAAAGGGGTAGCCATGGGCACCCGCATGGGCCCAGTTATGCCTGTCTCTTTGTTAGCTATGTACAACAGTCCATCTTCCATAGGCACCACTCCCCACCTCTTCCTCCGCTACATTGATGACTGTATTGGTGCCACCTCGTGCTCCCGCAAGGAGGTTGAGCAATTCATCAACTTCATCAACACATTCCACCCTGACCTTAAATTTACCTGGACCATCTCTGACACCTCCCTCCCCTTCCTGGACCTCTCCATCTCCATTCGTGGCGACCGACTTGACACCAACATTTTTACAAACCCACTGACTCCCACAGCTACCTGGATTACACCTCTTCCCACCCATCCACATCCCGCACCTCCGCCCTCAGACCCCACCCCTCCAACCGTAACAAGGACAGAGCACCCTGGTGCTCACCTTCCACCCTACCAACCTTCGTATAAACCTAATCATTCAACGACATTTCTGCCACCTCCAAACGGACCTCACCACCAGGGATATATTTCCCTCCCCACTCACCCCCGCTTTCTGCAAAGACCATTCCCTCCATGACTACCTGGTCAGGTCCACGCCCCCCCCTAACAACCCACCCTCCTGTCCTGGCACCTTCCCCTGCAAAACCTGCACCAAACCTCCTCCCTCACCTCCATCCAAGGCCCCAAAGGAGCCTTCCAAATCCATCAAAGTTTTACCTGCTCATCCACCCATATCATTTATTGTATCCGTTGCTCCCGATGCGGTCTCCTCTACACTGGGGAGACTGGACACCATCTAGCAGAGTGCTTTAGGGAACATCTCTGGGACACCCGCACCAATCAACCACACCACCCTGTGGCCCAACATTTCAACTCCCCCTCCCACTCTGCCAAGGACATGGAGGTCCTGGGCCTCCTTCACCGCCGCTCTCTCACCACCCGACGCCTGGAGGAAGAACACCTCATCTTCCGCCTTGGAACACTTCAACCCCAGGGCCTCAATGTGGACTTCACCAGTTTCCTCATTTCCCCTTCCCCCACCTCACCCCAGATCCAAACTTGCAGCTCAGCACTATCCCCATGACTTGTCCTACCTGCCCATCTTCCTTTCCACCTATCCACTCCACCCTCCTCCCTGACCTATCACCGCCATCCCCATCCCCATTCATCCATTGTACTCTCTACTACTTTCTCCCCACCCCACCCTCTTCTCATTTATCTCTCCGCCCTGCAGGCACTCTGCCTCTATTCCTGATGAAGGGCTTTTGCCCAAAACGTCAATTTTCCTGCTCCTCGGATGCTGCCTGAATTGCTGTGCTTTTCTAGCACCACTCCAATCTAGAATCTGATTTCCAGCATCTGCAGTCCTTATTTTTACCTGGCATATCAACCCTTTGCAGTAGAACTTGTTCAATTAGGGGAAATAACGGCTGCATTGTATTATTGCTACATGAGTAACCGAGAGACACAAGTGATGTTCTGGGAACCTGTATTTGAATCCAATAAGTGAAAGCTCAGTTTAAAATAAAAGTCTGGAATTAAGAGTCTAATGATGACCATGAAACTGTTGACCATTGTCAGGGAAAACCAATCTGATTCACAAATGTCCTACAGGGAATGAAACAAATGTCCTGATCTTCGGGATCGGCAATAAGTGCTGGCTGAGCCAGCCCTCGCTCACAGCCTGTGGATGAATATAAAGAAATATCATCCTCTGAGGCACTGACAACAGTGTTATCCTAATTAAATGCCCTGGCAGCATGCCCCTGTGTCAAGTATCTCACCCTGTGTAGGTCCTGCGTCAATGCTCTTACGTCAGCCAAGAGCAGTGTCATTACATGGGCTGGGCTGTGAATGGAAAATCATGTGATTGTGTATCTTCAACATCACTGTCAGTTTGGTCATTGTCTAATGTCTGGTCAGCTTGTAGTTCTTGAGTATCTGAGAGGGAGAATGGAGAAACAAATGTGGTGACAGGAGAAGGAAAGATGTGCTCTTATGCCATCAAAAACTTGAAAGTCAGAAGAGATTGAGGTAAAGGTAAGTGCTGTATGAGAAGGGGAAGGGGGGGAGTGGGGTGGGTTGGGGTGGTGGGGGTGGTGAGGTATGAATATACATGTGACTTAAACACAGCCAACGCTACTATGGCCACAGACCTGAGAATGGCTATTCACATAATGATCTCCACTATCTCCATGGGGGCTAGGACCCACAGATAAGCCTTTAGTTATGCATCATCTTTTCCTATAGGAGTGATTTAACTGTGTGCTGTGTAATATGTTTGGATCACTCGTCCTCAAGATTGAATAGCTGCCAGTGTTGTGCAAACTGTGAGATGTGAGTTGATACCTTACAAGGACATAATGGAAAGCATTTCCCATGGAATGATCAGAACTCCCACATCATAATGTCTATCAGTCTGGGATAAATATCTTTTTGTCTAAAATTCAAAATTGTTGTAGGTAAGAGTGGAGTTGGAAGGAAACAGATAAGTTCTGTCTCCTCCCATCCCTGGCTTGTTTCTCTGAGACAGAGCGTTCATATAGATTTCAAATATTGAGGCAAGCAGAGAGATAGAAAGAGTATCTATTGTCTAATGCCATGTTGCTGTGGGCTAAATAGTCTTCCTATTTAAATATTCACACTTGAAATGGCCACTTGTCAAGAATACAATATTATCTGCAGCATCATTTGGCCTCCTGTGTAAGATTTTTTTTGTGCTATGATTTATTTAAATAACTTCCCAGCCACAGTTCAAGAGCTCCAACTTGACAAATAAATACCAGATCACATTCGTAAAATGTTCCATTCTGATAATGGATCAACTCAAAGGGTCTGGTTATAAAATTAAAATCAGATGCGGGGTGAGATTCAGATAAGAATGAGTGTGTCACAGAAACAACCCTTTCAATAAGCCAACAAAATTAATAAATATGAGTTCAAGATTAAATAAGTTTGTAACAAAAACACTGCATGCTGGAATACTCGGGAGGGCAGGTAGAATCTGTGTTTATATTTCATGTGGTCAATGTTCATGTACTCAATATCCAGAATGACAATTTGACTTAATAGATTATTGCATAAGACATACATTTCTGAGGGGTTAACGCGAAGAATTTCATGACTACTCAATTAGCAATGCATAGAAATTTTGAGTTAGGGATGTCTTAGAGTCATAGAGTCATGGTGTACAACAGCACGAAGACAGGCTGTTTGACCCAAACTGGTCCATGCCGAACAAAATGTCCATGCTAAAGGCAATGTTGAGGTATTGAGGGATCACACAAACCCCTAAAAGTTTTATGAACCTAATCCTTCAAGCAGCACCTGTCCCTGAGTTTTGAGAAGATTTGTAGCTCTAATTGAGGTTCTGGATGTAGGTTTGTTTGCTGAGCGGGAAGATTTGTTTTAGGAAAGTTATTTTGGTGGAACTGAGAAATAAGAAAGAGATGATCACCTTACTGAGATCGTATTATAGATCCCTAATAGTCAGCGGGAAATTGAGAAACAAATTTGTAAGGAGATCTCAGTTATCTGTAAGAGTAATAGGGTGGTTATGGTAGGGGATTTTAACTTTCCAAACATAGATTGGGACTGCCATAGTGTTAAGGGTTTAGATGGAGAGGAATTTCTTAAGTGCGTACAAGACAATTTTCTGGTTCAGTATGTGGATGTACCTACTAGAGAAGGTGCAAAACTTGACCTACTCTTGGGAAATAAGGCAGGGCAGGTGACTGAGGTGTCGGTGGGGGAGCACTTTGGGGGCCAGCGACCATAATTCTATTAGATTTAAAATAGTGATGGAAAAGAATAGACCAGATCTAAAAGTTGAAGTTCTAAATTGGAGAAAGGCCAACGTTGACGGTATTAGGCAAGAACTTACAAAAGCTGATTGTGGGCAGATGTTCACAAGTAAAGGGATGGCTGGAAAATGGGAAACGTTCAGAAATGAGATAACAAGAATCCAGAGAAAGTATATTCCTGTCAGGGTGAAAGGGAAGGCTGGTAGGTATAGGGAATGCTGGATGACTAAAGAAATTGAGGGTTTGGTTAAGAAAAAGAAGGAAGCATATATCAGGTATAGACAGGAGTGTATAAAGGCTGTAGAAGAGTACAAAGACTGTAGGAGTATACTTAAGAGAGAAATCAGGAGGGCAAAAAGGGGACATGAAATAGCTTTGGCAAATAGAGTTAAGGAGAATGCAAAGGGTTCTTACATATATATTAATGACAAAAGGGCAACTACGGAGAGAAACGTCGATTTTCCTGCTCCTCGGATGCTGCCTGACCTGCTGTGCTTTTCCAGCAACAAACTCTCAACTCTGATCTTCAGCTTCTACAGATCCCATTGCCTCCTCAAAGATCAGCAAGGCGGCCTTTGTGTGGAGTTGCAGGAGATGGGGAAGATACTAAACGAGTATTTTGCATCAGACTTTATTGTGGAAAAAGACATGGAAGATATAGAATATAGGGAAATAGATGGTGACGTCTTGAAAAATGTCCATATTACAGTGAAGGAAATGCTGGATGTCTTGAAATGCATAAAAGTGGTTAAATCCTCAGGACCTGATCAGGTGTACCCTAGAATTCTGTGGGAAGATAGGGAAGTGATTGCTGGGCCCCTTGCTGAGATATTTGTATCATCAATAGTCACAGGTGAGGTGCTGGAAGACTGGAGGTTGGCTAACTTGGTGCCACTGTTTAAGAAGGGTGGTAAGGACAAGCCAGGGAACTATAGATTGGTGAGCCTGACATTTGTTGGAGGAAATCCTGAGTGACAGGATGTACATGTATGTGGAAAGGCAGGGACTGATTAGGAAAAGTCAACATGGCTTTGTGTGTGGGAAATCATGTCTCACAAACTTGATTGAGTTTTTTGAAGATGTAGCAAAGAGGATTGATGAGGGCAGTGTGTTATACGTGATCTATATGGATTTCAGTAAGGTGTTCAACAAGATTCCCCATGAGCGAATGGTTAGCAAGGTTAAATATTATGGAATACAGAAAGAACTAGCCAGTTGGATGCAGAACTGGCTCAAAGATAGAAGACAGAAGGTAGTGCTGCAGTGTTGTTTTTCAGACTGGAGGCCTGTGACTAGTGGAGAGCCACAAGGATCGGTGCTGGGTCCACTACTTTTCATCATTTGTATAAATGAGCATAAGAGATACAGTTAGTAAGTTTGCAGATGACACCAAATTGGAGGTGTAGTGGACTGCAAAGAAGGTTACTTCAGATTACAACGGGATCCTGATCAGATGGGCCAATGGGCTGAGGAGTGGCAGATGGTGTTTAATTTAGATAAATACGAGGTGCTGAATTTTGGGAAAGCAAGTCTTAGCATGACGTATAACCTTAATGATAAGGTCCTAGGGAGTGTTTCTGAACCAAGGGACCTTGGAATGCAGGTTCATAGTACCTTGAAAGTGAAGTTGCAGGTAGATAGGATAGTGAAGGCATTTGGTATGCTTTCCATTATTGGTCAGAGTATTGAGTACAGGAGTTGGGAGGTCATGTTGTGTCTGTAAAGGACATTGGTTAGGCCATTTTTGGAATATTGCATGCAGTTCTGGTCTCCTTCCTATCAGAAGGATGTTGTGAAAAATGAAAAGGTTCAGAAAAGATTTACTGGGATGTTGCCAGAGTTGGGAGGATTTGAGCTTTCGGGAGAGGCTGAACAGTCTGGGGCTGTTTTCCCTGGAGACTCAGAGGCTGAGGGGTGACCTTATAGACATTTTAAAAATCATGAGGGGCATGGATAAGATAAATAGACAAAATCTTTTCCCTGGGGTGGGGTAGTCCAGACATGAGGGCATCAGTTTAGGGCGAGAGGGGTAAGATATAAAAGAGACCTAAGGGGCAACCTTTTCATGCAGAGGGTTGTATGTGTATGGAATGAGCTGCCAGAGGAAGTGGTGGAGGCTGTTACAATTGTAACATTTAAATGACATTTGGATGGGTATATGAACAGGAAGGGTTTGGAGGAATATGGGCGGGTGCTGGCATTTGGAACTAGATTGGGTTGGGATATCTCGTCACCATGGATGAGTTGGACCGAAGAGTGTGTTTCCGCGCTGTACATCTCTATGATGCTATGACTCTAATCATCCATTGTTCAAGGTGTCACTTTACTTCCAAGGGTAAATGCACTTTGAGTTATTTTCGTATGAAATACAAATACTTCTCATTTTATGATAGTATTGTGGAAGGCTGTAAAAATACTGGGTCAAAATCCTACAATGTTATTCTTAACAGCACTGAGCATGTGCCTACCCCCCCAAAAACTCCAGCAGTTCAAGGCAGCAACACATTTCCACCTTCTCCAAGGCCGAAACATAGAAAATAGGTGCAGAATTGGGTCATTCATCCCCTCGAGCCTGCACCACCATTCAACATAATCATGGCTGGCTGTGTAATCTGAGTATCCCATTCCAGCTTTCTCTCCAAACCCCTTGATCCCTTTAGCTACAAGAGCCACATCCAGTTCCCTCTTGAACATATCTAATGAACTGGCCCCAACTGCTTCCTATGGGACAGAATTCCACAGGTTCACAACTCTCTGAGTGAAGAAATTCTTCCTTATCTCAGTCCTGAATAGTTTACCTCTTATTTTTAGACTGTGACCCTTATTTCTGGACTTCCTCAACATTGGGAAAATTCTTCCCCCATCCAGCCTGTCCAGTCCCATCAGGATTTTATATGTGACTATGAGAACCCCCCTCATTCTTCCAAATTCCAGTGAGTACAAGCCCAGTTAATCCAGTCTTTCCTTATATGTCAGTACTGCCATCCTGGGAATCAGTCTAATGAACCTTAGCTGCACTCCCTCCAATAACAAAAATATCCAGCCTCAGAGAGATCAAACCTGCACACAATACTATTTTGTGGCCTCACCCAGGCCCTGTATAACTGCAGCAAGACACCTTTACTCTGATATGTAAATTGTCTTGCTGTGAAGGAGAGCTTGCCGTTAACTTTCTTCATTGCTTGCTGCACCTGCATGCCAATCTTCAGTGACTATTCCACTGTGACACCTAGGTCTTATTGCATCTCACTTTTTCCCAAACTGCCACCATTCAGATAAGAATCTGCCTCACATTTGTCCACATTATGTCGCATTTGCCAAATAATTGTCCACTCAGCCAGCCTGTCCAAGTCACCCTGCAGCCTCTTGGCACCTCCCTCACAGCATACACTGCCACTCAGCTTCTTGTCATCTGCAAATTTGGAGAGATTGCATTCAATTCCTTTGTCCAACTTATCAATGTATATTGTGAACAGCTGGGGTCCCAGCACTGAACACTGTGGCACCTGATTCATCACTGCCTGCCACTCTGAAAAGGACCTGTTTATTCCAACTCTCTGCTTCCTGTCTGTCCACCAATTTTCTATCCTGGATGTGTAATTAATTAATGCTAGTCTTTTTGATGATGCCAACATCTCACGAACAAATTTTTTAAAACCTTGAAAATGACATTTCATTAAAATTGTATGTTTTGCCCACTCCATTAATTTGAGAGTTGGTTTAGAGCATGCAATACTAAATGACACCTTAGGATTTATTTCACTCAACTTAACATATATATGTGCATTTACACTGCAACATATCACAACGTTACTTTTTGTTATATGTAGCATCCATTTATTATGTTCTCTGGGTATCTTGGAAGTCCCAAAAATGAGTTTCATGATTTGTAATGGGGTGTTGTTTACTGCACATCCCAATAACATGAGAGCCACCAGTTGTATGGCAAGTATAGCTGAGGAATAGAAGAGGAAATGGAAGGGAGAAGGTAAGGTCTGTAAGTAACATCTAACTGTGATCCCAGCAAATCCAATTCCAATTCTCCCAACACCAATAAAATGATATGTTGCAGTAATCAATTACGAGCAACCAAAGTATCCACTTGGTCACAATGTAAAAGTATGAAAACCAGGACAAACTTTCCAAACCAAATTTAGAAATCATTGTCAAACATATTGTGGTCAGTGGTTAGCACAGCTGCCTCACAGCACCAGGGTCCCAGGTTCGATTCCAGCCTCGGGCGACTGTCTGTGTGGAGTTTGCACATTCTCCCAGTGTCTACGTGGGTTTCCTCCGGGTGCTCCGGTTTCCTCCCACAGTCCAAGGATGTGCAGGTCAGGTGAATTGGTCATGCTAAATTGCCCATAGTGCATTAGTCAGAGGGAAATGGGTCTGGGTGGGTTACTCTTCAGAGGGTCAGTATGGACTCGTTGGGCCGAAGGGCCTGTTTCCACACTGTAGGGAATCTAATCTAATCTAACCTAATCTAATTATATTGTATAAACAATTCAATTAGCAATTAATTCAATTAATTACCCTCATGCATTATTTTGCCTCTCCTAATGCTCTTAAATATTTTCACCCCAGTTACATGTAAAAGGCAGCTAACTTTCTGTGGGGGAAACTACAGATAAATTCAGGGCTTGGAAGGCCCTGCTTGAGTCAGAACTGACTGGCTGACCAGCTTAAGTAAAGGCATTGCCAGAATGACCATGATAAGAAGATGCATGCTGTCACCTGGAAGAGATTAGGATGTTCATGGTCCAAGGAGCCTCCATTATCAGGAGCAGCACCTCAGCAATCTTAGCAGTCTGCTGGAGGATAGATTGCTCAACTGCAGCGTGCCCTCAAAACCCTCATTGGAGGACCTCTGCTTGTGCTGCAATGCAAGTTGAGACATAGTGTTGATGATCAGATCTGCAAGTGTGCTCAAAGTGTTCCCAAGCTGTTGCATACTGGAAAGGATAGGTTCAAGCACTGAACAAAACCCTGCACAAAGTAACTGGCAGGTCTCCATATGTTCCTTGATGTTGTGGTTGCATTTCTGACAGGTCTCCCAGTAGACAGAGCATCTTATTGTCCTTTCAGCCTTCTTCCATAGCCTACTTTGTTGAAGTACCCCTCTGAGTGCTCTGCAACAGAAATTGTCTGAGACTTTGCTCCCTGGAAAATTTACATCTGTGCTGCCAGTTCTCCAAGTCCTGGCTGCCCCATGCTAGCTTTGCTCCCTGCTTTCCTTGCAAGCCTCTCATGTCCAGTGAATGACCACATGCAAATCCTGCCTTCAATTGAATATCTGAATTATGAGCTGGTGATTGTGAGTACAAGGTCGTGATTTTATATTCTTCTTATAATTTCACCCATTGCTTTTTGTCACCACATGTACATGTTACAATTCTTTGGATATCTGAATGGCCAAAAGCAGAGTAATACAGTTACAATGAATGGAGGGTGGAAAGTAAGAGATTCACGTTTACACCTTGATCAAATTTTAAATCAAAGATTGTAGAATGAGGGGAAGTGCGATGTGAGAAAAAGCATATGTTATGAAGAGACCATTAATGTTTCAGACCTTCAGGCCTACCACTGGCTATGGCCTCAGCAATAAAGACACCAATGATAATGAGCACAATCTCCTCCAAAGAGGGTAAAGATAAGAAACTATCTCTCAACCCCAGAGGCTAGGGTCTACTGCACTTGTTTGAATGTCACTTTGTTTTGCAAGAGACATGGAAATGTGTTCGTGAATGTGGTGTAATCTATTTTTACTTGGCAACTAGTGTTCACTGATGATTCATTATCTATTGATTGAGTATTGTCATATTGTATACTGAACAGTGTTTAAGTCCTGTGCACTCATTAATACATTTCCACCTCTGTTGCAAAATTCAAATCCAAACAATCAACCGGTAAATCAAAGACTGGCTATCATTTTGCAGATAACACCTCAGTTTGACACATACACAAAATGAGTGGTGGGGAAAAATAAGCACTATCACTGTTAGGCAGTAGTGTGGGGGGAAAATATAAAAAAGAAAAAGGAAAAAGAAGAAAAGAAAAATGCCACAGTTTGAAGAAGTGAAAGGATTATGAGATCAACCTATCCAGTTTTCTGATTCAGATTGGTGATACAGAACTGTGTTTCCCTTTCTCCTTTCCTTTATTCATGATATTTGTGTTTTGCCTGTTTTTTTTTGTACTTTATGTGCATGTGTGTGTATGTGTATCTGTGGACATTTAAAAGAGTTTTAAGTGGTATTGTCACAAATTACCAACTTGTTTTCATTTTTCTGTAACCATTGGTTAAGAAAATCAGTTTGTTTATAGTTATTTTTAACACACTTATCCAGATACATTTTCCCAAAGATTCAAGACAGATGAAATTTGAACCTGGGGCTCCCTCAAAAGTAGGGACATTATGACCTTGTCACAAGGACCTTTAACCAGCCTTTTTCCAATAAATGGTTATTTTATTGTTAATGACAAAACCCCAGTGTGTATTTCTTCTAACCTGAATCTGAAAGTTAGGTAAATTGGGCATTTTAGATAGTTTAAGTAAATAATCATATTTGTGATAGCTTGGGGAGCAGTGGATCTCTGATATTAGTGTATTCTCCCAAGCGAGTGTGGCACCACTTGTGAGTGAACTGATCTTTTTGAGGAACCACATCCAGGTTTGCAGGGCTTGTTTTCTAGCTTTGAGCACTTTGGATGTCATTGAGAATTTGTCAGGACAATCAACTTGTACCTTAGCGGGCGAGTACATTTTCTTCCTCTGCACCTTCTCAACTAAGGCCTTCAGTGCAGCACTGAAAAATCTTGAACTCTGTCTCATTTTGTCCAATTCTTTCACATTTTCTAAATCAGAATCAGTTGTAGAATGACTTCTAGCTCTTGCTGTTTCAAAAATGTATCACCTCTTGAAGGGGTGTAGGTTGTCTTTAATTAGTGCAGCCTCCCTTTATTGGGTGACTATGATTTTGAGTAGCATGGCTGGTGCTGACAGTATACTACAAACATGCTAAGTAGCAGGAGGCATGAGGTTTGTGTGATGCTTGCATCTGTGTTATTTCAGATCTCCAGAATTGTCCTTTGGTGCTATGGTTTTAGGATTGCTTCTGAAGCAGGACCAGTTTGTAATATGTTCCCCCCAAAATATTACTTTCTTACAAGTTTAAACTGTAAGCTCTGCTTGGAAGATAATATTCCAATCAGCAAGAGACATTTTGTTCACAAGCAATATAGTGCAGAAACAACATTAATCTTAAATATGGGTTAATCTTATGTCTTGTTTTCAAGTGTTGTCATTTTTGCTTCCTGGATATAGCTCTACAACATAAATTACGCTGGTAATCATAGATGTTGCCAATAAACTTCCATCTGTGTACAACATTAGTAAGACCTCTGCCACCAATTTCCATGCTTCCTTCATGGTAATTATTCTGTAAACTGTTGATATAAATTTCATTAATTGTGTGTGCTGTACTCAGTATTGTAAACATGCGATGTATTAATAGACTTATTATTCCATAACAATCTTTAAGTAATGGCTTTGACAATTCTGTGTATTGCCTTCCAAGTAGTGGTGTGGTTTTAGTGTGTAGCTCTGTATCTACGCCTTGTTTATTTTGTTTATGCCATTAGAGTTTGGAAAGTTACAGTGTTGTGTGTTCCAAGTATTTGGCCCCTTCTGCTGTGTTATCGTCAGGCTGATTAGCCATTGGGAATGGTCTGTTTTCAAAAGTTTTCTCCGGTTCTGTCACAAGGGAAAAGTTGCAGGAAGAACACCAAGTGGTCCATTTATTCAGTGAGTCATCAATAGAAACCTGGTACCTTAGATGCAAAATGCAGTTATCCACTGGAAACATTGTTGATGAAAAGTATTCTTTTATTGGAAAGTGCTTGTTCATCATTCGGCAGCATTTTACTGGAGGCCTCCTATATCACCTCTCAAAATGAGAAGACAGTAGGTGATATCAGCAATTGACCAGTCCGCTGTCATGACAGAAAAATGATGGGCAAACATCCAATGTTTTTTGGATTGTGAATCTCCAAAACAAATTAAATGCTGAACTCTGTCACTTTTGGCTGTAATGTAATCCAACTGTGTCCAACAAGGCAAAATTCGTTGAAACATTTCTGCATATGCTGCATGAACAAAATGTACATTGGCAGAAGGAAATGTTTAACCACTGCTCAATCTGAAAAACAACAATAGTTATAGCATGCTTTTAAATCTCATATAAACCATAAAATGTTTAATAGTGGTTTAATGTGCAGATATAAATAGGGAAGCTTACAAACTAATGTTGTTATGAGTACCCCATTATGGATACCTCACTGTGAAAACACTGACAGGACTTTCATGTTTATTATATTGCCAGAATTCCTGCATCACTGCAGGTTGTAAGATAAGGGTAAAGTTACCATAGTCCGACCAGACCATAAGGCTGCTCTCCTGTTGGACAGCGATGACTGGTAGTGATTAAACCTGACAGTCACCATGCCACAGATGAGGGGAGAGGTTGAAATGGATAATCCTCATGGTAACCCCAGCTAATGTGGGAAGTGAACCTGTGTTGTTGGCATCACGCTGCATTGCAATTTTCTTCCAACATGGCTGCTTAGAGGTATGCTACTGCTTAATCTTTTGGTGCCAGTAAAGATGGCTGGAAAGACAAAAAAGATTCAACAGAAATGTCAGTGATAATAAAACAGGGTCTCCAAAAAGGGCATAGAACCTTTAAAATCCATGGGTGGATGATTGATTGAAAGATCATCTTTTCAACAGGGAAACTGAATTTGTTGGGGACCTGGGTTCAGGATAGCTGCCTTGCACTAGCCCTGCATAATGAACAACTGAACCTGCACCTTCCAGCAATATCCCCAACTGAAAATGGACTCCTTTCTGGCATATGTTATGGTTCAGCCAGTTATTACTGCATATACTGTAAACACTGCAAATGGCATTGTGAGTTCTGAAATTATTTTCAATGTTCATATTTCCTACTTTTGTCGGATTTGTGTTCTATTTCTTCGATTTTGCTACTTTCTATATTTTTTTAAAATTTGTGATCCTTTGAAAAAAAACTTCATTTCACCGTCTGCCTTGTGTAAGGTGTTCAGGATTCTGCAGCAGCTGTGTGTTAGGTGGGAGATTTCAGGACTAGGGGGCATATTTTTAAGGTGAGCAGAGAAAGATTTAGAAAAGACATGAGAAGTAATTGTTTTACACGGAGAGTGGTTTGTATGTAGAATAATCTTCCAGAGGAAGTGGTAGGTGAGTGTACAGTTACAATGTTTAAAGTCGTTCAGATAAATGCATGAATAAGAAATGTTTGGAGGGATATGGGGCAAGTGCAGGCAGATGGGACTAATTTAGTTTGGGACTATAGTTGGCATGAACTGGTTGGATTGAAGGATCTGTTTCCATGCTGTATGACTCAATGACTCTGACTCTAACCAGTGGAGAGTTAGCCCCGATACCTTTTCAGTCCAGTTCTGCTGCGGTCCCTTGATGCCACATTAGATTGACTGCAGCCTTGTAGTCAAAGACTGTCACTCTCACCTCACCTCTGGAATTCAGCTCTTTTGAACCAATGAGGTCAGGAGCTGAGTGACCCTGGTGGAACACAAACTGCGTGGCACTGAGCAGGTTATTGCTGAGCAGCTGCTGCTTGATAGTATTGTTGGTGACACCTTCCATCACTTTAAATGATTGAGAATATATTGATAAGGCAGCAAATGATCATGTTGGATTTGTCCTGCTTTTTGTTTGCGAGACAAATCAGAGTAATTTTCCACATTGCCAGGTAGGTTCCAGTGTTGTTGCTGTATTTGAACAGCTTGGCTAGGGATGCAAAAAGTTGAGGGGCACATGTCTTTAACACTATTACTAGAACGTTTTTAGGGTCAATTGCCTTTGTAGTATCTAGTGTCTTCACTGTTGCTTGATATCACAGGAGTGAGTAGAAATGGCTGAAGACTGGCATTGTGTTGTTGGAGAAATCTGAAGATTGCATTGGAGTATGATTCTACTGTTACTGATAGCCCCCAACATCTCATAGATGTACAGACCTGAGTTACTAGATCAGTATGAATCTGTCCCATTTAGCACAGTGGATAATACCATACAACATAATGGTGGGTTTTCTCAATCTGAAGGCAGCACTTTACCTCCATAAAGTCTGTGCGGTGGTCACTCTTACTGATACTGTCATGGACAAATGCACCTGCAGGGTTGGCAGATTGGTAAGGATGAGGTCAAATATGTTTTTCCCTCTTGTTCATTCCCTCAGTGCCTGTCTTTTAGGACCCGACCAGCTCAATCAATAGCTGTGCTGCTGAGCCACTCTTAGTAGTATACTTTTTTTGCAGAAAATGTTAGGCATTTTAGATGGAGGCATAAGGATGGGTAATAAAAATTAAATGAAACAATCTTGAAGAGTATGGAGGAACAGAAAGACATATGGTTTGCATACACAAATCTTTGAAGGTGTTAGAAAAAGCAGATAAGAATTCATTTTAAGATCATATGATATCAAGAGTCCACTTGCCAACCAGCCTGCACTCGTCTCTCAAAAAATATAAATGCTGTTTTTCTCCTTGAATTGGGACTATTGTCAACTGTTGGGATGAGTGAAGTCATAAAGTTTAAGCAAATTTATCTTTTTTCAGTAATAGTCAAGTTCTGCTATATCAAGCAACGACTTTATAATTCAAAGGAATAGAGTTAAAAAGCAGGAAAGCTATGATAAAATATGTAATGACTGGTTAAATCTCACTTAGAGTATTTTGCTCAAATATGGATACCACACTCATGAAGGACCCTGGGGAGTGTGCATAAAAGATTTACAAGAATGCTGCCAGGTGGAAAAACTTCAAAAATGTGTTGAGAGTGGAAAAGTTGAGATTATACTCCTTTGAGGGGTAAAGGGTAGGAGTAATTTAGTAGAATTGTTCGAAATTAAGAACATTTTGATTGAGCACACTGGGAAAGAATGTTTTCCATTGCCAGAAGGGTTGGTAAACAGAAGACACAAATTGAAGGCAAGTATTAAGAAAAAGACAGCAGAACGATGAGAGGACATTTTTTAAACATAGCAGCTTGTTATGATCTGGCTGAAAGAGTTGTGGAAGCAAATTCAAAAAACTTTCAAATGGGAATTAGACAAAATCTTGGAACACAAATTACCTGTGCATTTATTGAATTCTCTGTTAAGACTTTGCTATGTGGAAATTGGCTGCATCATTACATAACGACAAGTACTTCACATTCATTAATTGTCACATTCTGACAAGTGATATGAAAAGTTCTTTCTTTCCTGTCAATAGCAAGCTATTCAATCTTGTTGAAGCTTAGCGTTCAGATCTCAAAAAAATCTCCATCGTGACTGATAACTAATGGATCCATGTCTCAGCAATGATAGCTCTATTACGTCCATAGATGTTAAGAGACCACAGTCGATTTGTTGTTTTATCGTTGCACTTCACTGCCTCTTAATTAATCAAAACTTGGCCTGTCTTCATAATCATTCAGAACGATTACAATGCGAGACCATTTTTATTGGTTTGGATTATCCACGTAACTGTAATACTCCTCCACATATTTTCCACACAAGTTAAAGCTTGCTTCTTATTGAATTTGAGCTTCAAAAGGACTTGGTGGCAAACATCAAAGCAAGTTATTATTGGGAGACTACCGAGAGAGTTCTTCAAAGGAGAATTTTGTAGTAATATAACATGCAGAAAATATAAAATGACTGATTTATTTTGAGAGATCTTGCAGAAATGAACTTGCCCTAATCAAAAATAAGCTTTACCATAACATTGTACACCAGGTGGAAAATTTACATTTTTAAGAAATTCAAGAAGGGCAATCCAACAATCTCTCACTCTAATCTCTCTCAAACCAAAATAAAGAAACAGCAATAGGCCATTCAGCCCCTCAAGCCTGCTTCATCATGAAGAAGGTCATGATTGATCTCTCTTACGTATAATTTATTTAGAAAAGTGTTTTAGCAAACAGTTGGTTTGTTGTGGACAACAGCAACAATAATAAATTCCATTCCTAAAGAACATTTAATGTCCCATAATAGTGGCCCACAGTGGGTGGGACAGTGGATCAGTGGTTAGCACTGCTACCTCATAGTGCTAGGGACCCGGGTTTGATTCCAGCCTCGGGTGACAGTCTGTGTGGAGTTTGCATATTCTCCCCGTGTCTGCGTGGGTTTCCTCCGGGTGCTCCGGTTTCCTCCCACAATCCAAAGATGTGCAGGTTAGGTGAATTGGCCATGCTACATTTCCCATAGTGTTAGGTGCATTAGTCAGAGGGGAGTGGGTCTGCATGGATTACTCCTCAGAGGGTCAGTGTGGGCTTGTTGGACCAAATGGCCTGTTTTCACATTGTAGGGAATCTAATCTAATTATCTTTCTTCCATTGTGTGGATGAAACTCAGGTAGAGCACATCCATTTGTGATCCCCTCATGACTTGTTTAAATGTGCCTGAACAAAGACCCAATATGCATAGATGCAACCACCTCAACAAAGCCTTTTGACTGGAAATGGGAGTGGAAATCCAACTGTTGCTATCGGGTTATCGAGTTCTATAGTCACCAACTCCACAGCTTTCCATTTGCACACTACTCTGAGTGCCCTTCTTAAGAGAGCAATATTAAGCAGCAACCATCCTCAACTCCTATAAATACAATCTAAGTGTGTGAATTTGCTTTGGGCAGTATTGCAAACCAAGATGATATTTCTGAACCTATATTTGGGAAGAACAGTGGATTGATGTTTGATATCACAGATTGCTGCCTTTTCTTTGTTCTGTTAGAAGTTCCTCAGATGCAAACAAAGGAAATTTCATTGTGAACCTAAAGAAAACTCTTTTCCATAGCTCTCTTTTTTTCTTTTCTTGCAGGCAAAGACAGCACAGACCACGAAGGAGAAGAAGACACTAAAGGTGGCCCTCCAGTTCCAGTCATTCTGACCTGAAGAGCAGAGTATTGGAATTGCATGTATCTGGTCACAGAATAAGCTGCTGTGAAACAATGGAGAAAACATGATGATTTGACACTGAAATCCAACCAAATATGAATATCTGCACAATAAGGACATTGGGCTCTTCCACCTTGTCATGCCTCTCATCTCCAGAAGGTTTGTTACTGAGTGCTGTACCAATAAGATGAACATTCTTCAGCGATCACACGGTTTGAGTAATCACTGTCAAATAACTCGTGAGGATGTTGAACATGGGGAGCATCACCTTCTATATGAAAGAGCACAGCCGCATCAGGCACTACAAGCAAGACAGGACTTAATTGATACCCAGTTACAACAGATGAAAGAGATCACTTATTGACTGTAATATGTTGTTGATTGATAAATGGTCCATTTTTGTTCTGAGAGCAGCTTATGTTTGCTTTTTATTTGTTTTGTTCTGTTAGTGAATAAAAATGACTGCTTAGAAGACTTTCCTGTAAATAGTGGTCCAACAATGAACAGTGATAATGCCAGATCTCCATGGCAATTGATGAGAGAATGGCAAAGACTTAGAGCGGTTGTAAAGTAAATATAACTGAGGTAAACTGAGTGGTTTGGTGTTTAAATGGTGATAAATATAGGAATAGTTTGTTTTGTTCACACATGGCTGTCAGTGGCTGGGCCAGGATTATTTTCTCATCTCTAATTGCCTGGAGGGCAGTTAAAAGTCAATCACATTGTTGTGGGTCTGGAATCACATGGACGCCAGAACAGATAAGGATGGAAACTATCCTTCCCTAAAGCACACTAATGAACCAGATGGGTTTTCTGACAATTGACAATGGTTACAGAGTTGACATTAGATTAGCCTTTTATTCCAGATATTTGTTGAATTCACCATCTGCCATGGTGGAGTTTTAACCTCATGACCTCACACCATTAGTCTGGGGTTTTCAGTTACTAATGCAGTGACATTAACATTACACCATTGACTATGCTGTGCATTTGTATGTCTAAGGAGGTATCAGTCATGCCACGTAAATGCGCTTTGAAGCATTGGTTTGTGGGTTGCTGTCCTAGTATGTGAAGAGCAACTCTATACTTTCAGTTTTTGACCAGGTGCTGCACTAGGTGTCCTCAGAAGTACCATGAGTGGCAAGTAGGCATGGTGATAGGAAATGAGGTGAATGTAGGATGTTAGTTCAAGAAAACCCATTAGGCTCATAGAGAGAAACCCTCTATGCAGTAGCAATGGCACTTAGTCAAATTCTGGTAAAATTCAGCCATTTGTGTTCAGCCCCTCTGTGCTGTAGCTTAGCAGGTAGGCGGTTTGAGATGATGGCATCTGATGCCTCTTCTAAAGCTGCTGCTTGCTACTGGTGCTGATATTGTTGGTCTCACTCCTGTCATTCTTCATCGGAGTCCAAGTTAGAGATGTGCAAGGTGTCCCTAAATAGCTGAGAAAGCTGACAGCTTAAGTGCAAATCAAAGTCAAAGAATATCAATGTCAAAGGACTGACCTTGAAGGTCTTTGAAATTTTGAAATCACACTCTCAGAACAAATGCTGTGAGTAGCAGCCTTTTAATTAGTCAAAGAAGTAGCGTCATAGTTTTGTCTTGGAAAGCCTTCCTGAATGTTGATTACTCAGTCCCGTAAGTATGCACTATTCTCTTACTTTGGTGAGTTTGAATGATTTTACGGGATCCACATACTGCCAGTTAAAGACAGCGTTCACAATTAAAGCCAGAATTCATTATTTAAGCTGCAATAAATGATCTGTTTGCACATTTAAATCTCAGACACCACAGTCCCATGGGTGGCAGCAGTGTAATGATCTAGGAACCCAGCATCCCAGATTAATGTTCTGTGACCAAGGTTGGAAAGCTAGGCTTTGTGATTGCCTCAACAGTTGAGTGGGGGTCAGGATTTCAGTTCGAGGCTACGTTCACTTTCCTGGCAGCTACAGTTTCTTTGCAACCCCCAAACTCGATTGAATTAGGCAGCACGGTGGCTCAGTGGTTAGCACTGCTGCCTCATAGCGCCAGGGACCCAGGTTCGATTCCCGCCTCGGGCAACTGTCTGTGTGGAGTTTGCACATTCTCCCCATGTCTGTGTAGGTTTCCTCCGGGTGCTCCAGTTTCCTCCCACAGTCCAAAGATGTGCAGGTCAGGTGAATTGGCCATGCTAAATTGCCCATAGTGTTAAGTGGATTAGTCGGGGGTAAATGTAGGGAATGGGTCTGAGTGGGTTGCTCTTGGGAGGGTCGGTGTGGACTTCTAAGGCTGAAGGGCCTGTTTCCACACTGTAGGTAATCTAATCTAATCAAATGTGTTTAGATAATCATGCTAATTTTAAGGGAAATATACAGTCACTTCAGAGAATATTCAATGCATTTCTCAAAGTCCTGTCATTACCGGTTGTATAATATGCCAGATCCATACAATAAAAATAAGAAAGAAAGCTCCATGTTGCATATAAAATGTTTCCAAATTATCCAATTGCTCAGTATAATAATAGCAGGCATTTCACTCCAACTTTCACTGTACATTCTCTGCCTCATGTTCTATTTCCGGAACCTTTTGATTCTGTTGTAACTGAGTGATGGATGGAATAAACTATAGTAGAGACATCTTCAAGCCAACTATATTTATTCACAGAAATCTTAATGCAAGTTGGATCTGGAGCCAAATGCAGAGGTTTTTTTTGGCACATTATTTATCCACTCAATAAGATTCAGGATTCAGCTGAAGCTACAAATTATATGCGCTGTTTTCCACGTTTGAAACTTCAATCAATAATTTTAAATTTTTCACCTTCAACTGACATCCCATTCAATTCTGAAGGAGCATGAAAGATTTGGGCGTACTGATACTACATGGCACAGTTATGCTGTATCATTTCTGCAGAAATCAAAAGTGGATACCACAGACATTTCCATCCCCAACCTATAAATCCCTTAGGTGTTATTCATTTTCCAGTATTCCAAAGAAATTATGGCATTTTTCCACAGTTATCTTTGAAATAAAACCATTACAGAGGATTAATTTCCTTGCTGATTGTATCTCTTATCCATATAGTTGTTCAGCTTTCAGTTAATTTTACCGGCAATGAAACTAGATTGAAGGAATATCAGTACCTGTAACTGTGGTTCAATGCTTAACATTTTAGAACTAGGAGCAGGGTTGGGTAATTCAACCTCTCAAGCCTGCTCTGCCATTTAATGTGATCATTGCTGAGCTCATTGCTTTACTGCTTTCTGTTCATTAACCTTTAACCATTACTGTCACAAAGCTAGTCCCTTTCTTTTCTAAAAGCTGTTCCTTGGCTCAAGGTTACTCTGTCCTTGATTTTTTTCAGAGAGTTAATAAACCAGGCCAGGTTCTGATCAGTCTGGTTTGGTGCAGGGATGAAAAAGGATTTTGAGGCCTTTTGTTTATATGTAAACAGATGAAACTTCAGACCAAAGTGGTCATGCTTTAGAAGTGACCTGTATAAAGAAAGGGGAGCGGTCAACTCTCTAGCTGAGCAGTTTAGTTCAGTCTTGAACTAGCGAGGAATTCAGCAGGGAGCTGCATGGAAACTCTCTCTCTTTCTGCCCTTCAATATCAATCTGTAAGCATGTGTTTAATTTAAGTTTTTAAAGAGGGGTTGCTTATTGGGATTATTGTGTATATTCGGAACAGCATAATTAAGTCTAGTTTGGATAGACTGAGTACTGTAAGGGTTCTTTATTCTGTTCTTTGTATTCCATTGTGTAATTTTGTGAATAAGTTTTTGTCTGTTTTAAAATCTAGTTGTCAACCTAGCTAACTTAATCCTGGTAATATTCTCTGTACACTTACTAAAACAAATTGCAAAGTTATGGTCTGAGCTGCCTGCTTAAGAATGCTTTGAGTGGTCTGACTTACTAATTAAAATCTATCTATTTGCTTAAATTTCTTAAGTGTCTCTGCATTCACCAAAATCTGGAATAGTGAATTTCACAGACTGAAAGAAGTAATGCCCTCTCTTCTCTGTTTTAAATTTGTCTCTCCTTAGCTACAAATCAAGACCTCATTCTTGTTTGCTGCACAAGGGGAAAAATCCACTTTATGTCTATTTTGTTAATCCCCTTTAGCATCTAATATGCCTCAATTAGATCTCCTTTCATTCTTTTAAATGCTACAAAGTATTGACCTAAATATGCCTCATAAGACAAGACATCTCTGAAATTAATCTAATGAACCATCTCTGAAATGCCTCCAAGAAAATTTATTCATGTTTACTCAAGTAAGACCAAACTGCACATAGTTTCCTAGATACGTTTTCACCAGTGCCTCGTACAGTTGCAACAACACTTGCCTACTTTTATATTTCATTCCATTAGCAATAAGTGCCAAAAATCCATTTGCCCTCCTTATTACCTGCTGCATAATTACCTGTCACATTATATGACTATCCTCTTTATACAATCTTATGAGTCACTAACACAACATCAATAAAAGATTAACATGAAACAGAAATATAATTCCAAATCCTGCAATCCTCAAACAGGGATACTTAGTTGCAAGTTTTTGGATGTTACTACATATTTATTTATTCACAGAATATAAACATCATTCGCAAAACCAGAATTATTAGTTTGTCTGGATTAACCTCAAGAAGGTGGTGACCAACTGCTTTCTTAAACCAAGTGTTTGGAAAACAAATAAAAGGGGTGAATGAGACATACTGGTCTGTTTCAGCTTTGTGTATGTCACAATGGAGATCCCATATATTTCGTATTTTTTTAGTAGTTCTTCATCTGGAAAGAGTTCTAAGAGTTCAACGGCGATGAAGGAACAGAGATGTATTTTCAATTAAGAATGGTTGAATGATTTGGAAGGCAAATTTTAGGTAATGATGTTCCTGTGCATTTGATACACTTCTTCAAAGTGGTAAAGGAAGGCTTAGTCAGTTGCTGCAGTGCACTTTCTAGTTGGCACAGGCACTTGTTGTGGAGAGAGTGAATGTTTTCAGAAGTGAATGGATGTCAGTCAAGAGTAGCGTTTTCCCTGGATGGTGTCAAGCTTTGTGCGTGTTATATGAATTGTACTCATATAAGGGAGGTTAAGAGTGTCCTGTCCTGCATGCTGTCAGTGGTGGATGGGTTTTGAGGAATTAAAAGTTGAGTCACTCCCATCTTATGACCTTATAGCCCCAGTATTTCTGTGTCTGATCTTGGTGATCTCAGGATGTTGATGGTGGGAGAATCAGAGATAGACGTAATTGAAGCCTTTCAAGTTGGAGATGGTCATTACCCAAGAATTATGTGGTGTGTGTCAGCAACTGAAGCCTCAGCATTATCCAGGATTCGCCGCATGGTGTTGAATTGCTTCATTTTCTTTGAGAAGATGGGATTGGAACAGCTTCTGTCTGCTTTTTATCCAATGCAAACATCAGCCACTCTATTCAATGGTGAATCCATTTTAATTCAATATTGATCTCTGCATTTCAGGGGTGGAAGTCCATCATGGTCAAGTGTTGAAGAGCTTCAGGGCAGAGGAAATGATCAGAATCTGGTTTCCAGCATCTGCAGTCATTGTTTTTACCTCGTTGATTTTAACCCTACTGCGAATCCTCTTGCAAGGATGCCTGCCTTGAAGAAGTTTTCCTCCTCTCTCTACAAGAATCTCAGGGAGTCCCTCTCCCACTGCAACTCCCAGGTCATTTCCTCTGCCCTGAAGCTCTTCAACACTCTATGTTACTTTCTCCCCACCCCCACCCTCCTCTAGCTTATCTCTCCACGCTTCAGGCTCACTGCCTTTATTCCTGATGAAGGGCTTTTGCCCGAAACATCGATTTCGAAGCTACTTGGATGCTGCCTGAACTGCTGTGCTCTTCCAGCACCACTAATCCAGAATCTGGTTTCCAGCATCTGATATCCTGCAACCTAAATTCTTCAAGGAGATGGCAGCAGAGATTATGGATACATTATAAATGTTATTCCAAAATTCCCAGTATTCTGGAAAGGTACCAGTAGATAGGAAATATGTTAATGTGACATTCTTATTCAAAAAATGAGATAGGCAAAAAGTGGGAATCTATACACTAGTTACAGACCTCTGTAGTGAGGAAGTTTCTTGAGTAAATCAAAAACTAAACACTTGTAGAGTCATAGAGATATACAGCATGGAAACAGACCCTTCGGTCCAACCCGTCCATGCCGACCAGTTATCCCAACCCAATCTAGTCCCACCTGTAAGCACCCGACCCATATCCCTCCAAACCCTTCCTATTCATATACTCAGCCAAATGCCTCTTAAATGTTGCAGTTATACCAGCCTCCACCACTTCCTCTAGCAGTTCATTACATACTCGTAACACCCATTTAGAAAAACAAAACTTAATTGATCAGCGTCAGCACGGTTTTGTGAAGGTCATGTAATGCTTGACAAACTTTCTGCAGGTCTTTGAGGTTGGAACTGGTAAGGTGGATAATGAAGATAGAGTGTAGGTGGCATATCTAGACTTCAAGAAGGCATTTGATGAGGTGCCACATAAAAGGCTGATCCAGAAGGAAAGGTCTCAGAGGATTAAAGGTAGTACTATTGGTTTGGATAGACAATTGGCTGACTGATGGAAAATGGAGGATCGGGATATGCGGGTCCTTCACTGGATGGTGAACTCTAACTTGTAGCATGCTGCAGGGTACAGTTGTCAGACCTCAACTATTTACAATCTGTAAATATGATCTACAAGCAGGGACAGAGTGTAACATAGCAAAGTTCACAGATGATACTAAAATAGATGGGAGAGCAGGC
The DNA here is from genome assembly GCF_047496795.1 of Chiloscyllium punctatum. Taxonomy (NCBI): domain Eukaryota; kingdom Metazoa; phylum Chordata; class Chondrichthyes; order Orectolobiformes; family Hemiscylliidae; genus Chiloscyllium; species Chiloscyllium punctatum. Next base: position 34,273,367 of record NC_092743.1, read on the forward strand.
TGTGTTGAGGGGATAACGAGTTTACAGCTGGATTTTGATAGGTTAGGAGAATGGCCCGGAATCTGGCAGATAGAGTTTAATGTGGATAAGGGCAAGGTTGTCCATTTTGTTTAGAAAACTAAAAGGGTAAATTATTATTTAAATGGGAAGCAGATTCAAAGTGCATTAATACAGAGGGATCTGGGCTTCTTTGTGCATGAATTACAGAAAAATGCAGATGCAGCATATAATAAAAAAAGCAAATGGAATCCTGGCATTTGTTGAAAAAAGGACTGGATTATAAAAATAAAGAAATGTTGTTACATTATATAAGGCATTGGTGAGAATGCACCTGGAGTATTGTATCCAACTTTGCTGTCCTCCAAAAGGATGTGGTGGCATTGGAGGCAATTCTGAGGAGGTTCACCAGATTGATTCCAGGGATGAAAGGGCTTTCACACAAGGAAGGGTTGAATAGTTTTGGCTTGTACTTGGTTGGTTGATTTCAGAAGAATGAGGGGGATCTGATTGAAGTATAGCAAATATCAAATGGGATTGATAAAGTGGATGTTAAACAGATATTCTCCCTTGTGGGACAATCTGAAACAGGAGCTTATTGATATAGAATGAAAGGTTGGAGGTTCAAAATTGGGATGAGGAGAAACTATTTCTTTGTGAGAGTTGTGAATCTGTGGAACTCACTAACACAGAGTCCAATGGAGGCAGAATCAGTCAACAGAATCATGAAAGAAATAGATAGGTTTCTGATCAAAAGTGGGATTTTAGGGCTATGAAGAGGCAAGTGGAATTAAGACCAGGATAAGATCAGCCACACAATCATAATGAATGATGGAGTGTGCTGAAAGGGCAGAATTGCCGCCTTGTCCTCCTAATAACTTTGTTCCTATGAATGATTTGTCAGTGCTGCTAGCAGGCAATCTTTATGCTGTTTGAGACCAGTTGGAAAAAATATGGGTAAACTTCTTTTGTCCCCAACCCAATGATTTCGGTCTTCTCACACTCCCAATTCCCATTATTTACACACTACAATTCATTCCTTGTGCTCAAATGGAAGTAATGCATGAAATGAAACAAGACAACGCTCTTTTACACCATGTGTTAGGCATGTCACTCTGTAATGTATATTCACATTAGTCTGTGCATCAATCATAATAATTGGCCTGCCAAGAACATTTCCAAAAATTGGATTGTATGATTCTAGTTAGAGGAAATCACGTTTTCATCCAAACTAAATGCAGATAGTTCAATGCCAATCCCCACTGTTTCAATAAATGACTCACTCATTCAATTTTATTTTTGTGGGCATATGTAGCAGAGTTCTATTGGATTCTGTTTGCCTCATGACAAAAAACTAATAGTATGTTTTTGAAAATGGTGGTAATTGATGCCAGAAAATCCATGGTCCCTCATCCAAGAAGCTCATCAAAAATTAAGAACAATTGAGGGATTCTTCCTAGCTTATAGAAAATAGAACATTCCCTATAGGTGGAGGCCATTCAGTCCCTCTGACCTCTGCTAGCTTTATGAAAGAATTATCCAAATTGTCTCACACTCCTGTGTCTTTTATTCCATACCCTATGCATTTTCCCTCTTCAGTTAACTTTTAAAAATTATAATTGAATCGCTTTCACCAAGCTCCTAGGCAGTGCATTCCAAACGATAAGAACTTATTGTGTGTGAGGAAATCACATCACCCTTTTGGTTCTTTTATCAAATACTTCAAAGTTGTGCCATCAGATTATCAACCCACCCATCAATGAAAATACTGTGTGGATCTTATGGTCAGTAGGTAAGCAATAGCATTGGCCACTGGCCAAAAGAAAAACTGAAGGAAAATATCAGAAGCCCACTGGCATCTCATCTATTTGTCCATCTTCTCAATGTAAACTGGTGCAATGATGTTAGCCAGGCTAAAATTGACTCAGCGAAAGGGAGTACTGCAGATGCTGGAGATTAGAACCAAGATTGTGGTGCTGGAAAAGCACAGCCGGTCAGGCAGCAACCGAGAAGCAGGAAAATCGACGTTTCGGGCAAAAGCTCTTCATCAGGAATGAGGCTGGGAGCTGCGGGGGTGGAGAGATAAATGGGACAGGGATGGGGATGGGGGGAAGGTAGCTGAGAGTGCAATAGGTGGATGGAGGTGGCGGTAAAGGTAATAGGTGGGAGGGGATTGTGGAGCAGCTAGGTGGGAAGGAAGGTGGACAGATGGGATGGGTCATGAGGATGGTGCTGAGCTGGAAGGTTGGAACTGGGGTAAGGTGGGGGGGTGGGGAAATGAGTAAACTGGTGAAATCCCATATTGATGCCATGGGGTTGGAGGGTCCTGAAGTGGAAGATGAGGCATTCTTCCTCCAGGCATCAATGGGTGGTGAGGGAGCAGCGATGGAGGAGGCCCAGGACCTGCATGTCCTCAGCAGAGTGGGAGGAGGAGTTGAAATGTTTGGCCATGGGGCAGTGGGGTTGGTTTGTGTGGGTGTCCAGGAGATGATCTTGGAAGCGCTCTGCGAGTAGGCGTCCTGTCTCCCCAATGTAGAGGAGACCATTTCGGGAGCAACAGATACAGTAAATGACAAGTGGAAATGCAGGTGAAACTTTGATGGATGTGGAAGGCTCGTTTGGGGCCTTGGTCGGAGATGAGGGGGGAGGTGTGGGCACAGGTTTTGCAACCATCTGGATTCTGAACAAAATTTGATTTGGATAGTACGGTGTTTGTAGCGTTGCCTCTTTTAAAGTCTGCAGGCATACAGATTACAGTTGCTGAGAATACCTCATTACATGGCCCATTATTAACTTCAACAACGAAAATGAAATAATGCCCACCATAAAATTGGCATAAAGTGGATAAATTAAAGCCCTTAGAAGGTTGGTGAAGATCAAATTTCAGGCAATTTTCAATAAGAGGTGCTAGAAATTGATCAGCTATATGCGTAACACAAGTAACAGTTTGTCAGATGGTTTCAACAAGAGATGATGGAGGTGCATAGAAAAAGGAGTGAATCATCTGTTCCTGAAACTGCACAGCTATGCTTCATCATCAGTAAGATAAACTCCATATCCCTTTTTATCTGATGATTGAAGTAGTGTGGAGCAATGTTAACTTGATCAGGGTAAGGGGTCTAGATTAGAGTGGTGCTGGAAAAGCACAACAGGTCCAGCAGCATCCGAGGAGCAGGAAAATCAACATCTCGGGCAAAAGCCTTTCATCAGCACTTTCCTGCTGCTCGGGTGCTACCTGACCTGCTGTGCTTTTCCAGAACCACTCTAACCTTGACTGTGATCTCCAGCATCTGCAGTACTCACTTTCACCTACTGCACTAATTTCATAGTCAGGGATGTTCCCTATTCTGGTAGCATTCCTCAATTTCCTTTTTATTGTTTTCTCAGACACATGTATTTTGCAAGCCTTGTGAGGGAGTGGTGACACTGATTTAAGAGGGTAAACAGATTTCGCAGAAGCCCTGGTCAAAACTGAGCCTGAGTTACAGGGCTCTTCTTTGCTATTAAGTATTAGGATCCACCTTGTAAATATTACAATTTTGGAACAGCAAAGGAGAGAAACTTTAATTTCCATTTCATCTGTTTCACAAGACGTGGCAACTTATTTTGGGGTTCAGTAACCAGGCACGTTCCACCAGTTTTCAAATATGAGTTTAGAAAGTAAATAATCAGCCGCTGGGAGAGTTGCAACTAAGCCAAATCTGTCCTCACTCAGCAACCTTAAACAAACATTATTAACGACTGAACCAAAGGTCACAACCAGATTCAGCCCCTTGACACTGAACGTTTATTTATATCCAAATACATCCTTGCTTGTTTCACATTTTGGAAATTTTGTTTTGTGTATGAGGTGGGATTCGGGGCAAAGAAATGATGTTATTCATGAGGAATTTGACTGGTTCATTTTTGCCCAAGCATTGCTGAAGAGATAACGTAGGATATTTTCTTAAGAATATCATGATTCTTTAGGACTCTTTGCCTGAAAAGGCAGTGAAAGCAGTTTTTGGGCTGACTTTTGGTGGCACATTGTTTCAGTGGTTCGCACCGTTGCACTAGGTACCTGGGTTCAATTCCAGCCTTAGGTGACTATCTGTGTGGAGTTTGCACATTCTCCCCATGTCTTTATTGGTTTCCTCCGGGTGCTCTGGTTTCATCCCACAGTCCAAAGCTGTGCAGGATAGGTGGATTGGCCATGCTAAGTTGCCCATAAGGTTCAGGGATGTGCAGGTTAGGTGGATTAGACATTGGAAATGCAGGGATAGGATGGAGGAGTGGAGAGGATGCATCTTGAGAGGATGCTTTTCAGAGGGTTAGTGTGGGCTCGATGGGCTGAATGGCCTTGATTCCATACTGTAAGGATTCTATGATTGTCCTAGCTTGTGAATGATGTGGGCAATTGCAAGTTGATTGGAAAAATATGGCAACATTGGAAAAATTAGATTTGCAAAAAATAAAATCTGAATTTGAATAGTAAAACAAGAATTTACCTATTGAGTGGTGAGTGGCCTTTTTGCATGTATTTACATCTCATTAGTAACTAATCTCATCTCATTTATATGAAATGTTCTCTCGTCTCACATGGCACAAATAAACATGAAAGTGGAAATGTGGTAGCTCTAGCTCACTGCCTACTCCTCCAGGCCTCCATCTTGGCCAGCAATTCTCACCTTCCACCCACTAACCCCCACCCATGGAGTTTGGCATTGGATACACGCTAATCTCACCACATCACCACATCATCATGGTACACTTTGGACTAACTTGGAACATAGTTCACCCTTTCAATGTTTGCTTTGGAGTGCACTGACAACTTACACCGCTCCCAGGCTTCTTTTCACAGAGGGGCAGGCTCGTGCATTTGACAAGGCTGCACCTCAGGGTTCACTCACTGAACGTGATAATGTTCCTAACCATCCCAGCAGTCAGTGGCACAAAGTGACTCAATATTTTCCTCAGTGACAGACATTGCTGGCGAATCAGCTGTAGAGTTAAAAAAGAACTCAGAGGAAAAAGACCTGAACATCAAAGTGTCGGAAGACTGGAGGTTGGCAAACGTGGTGCCACTGTTTAAGAAGGGTGGTAAGGACAAGCCAGGGAACTATAGACCAGTGAGCCTGACCTCGGTGGTGGGCAGGTTGTTGGAGGAAATCCTGAGGGACAGGATGTACATGTATTTGGAAAGGCAAGGACTGATTTGGGATAGTCAACATGGCTTTGTGCATTGGAAATCATGTCTCACAAACTTGATTGAGTTTTTTGATGATTGATGAGGGCAGAGCAGTAGATGTGATCTATATGGACTTCAGTAAGGCATTCGACAAGGTTCCCCATGGGAGACTGATTAGCAAGGTTAGATCTCATGGAATACAGGGAGAACTAGCCATTTGCATACAGAACTGGCTCAAAGGTAGAAGACAGAGGGTGGTGGTGGAGGGTTGTTTTTCAGACTGGAGGCTTGTGACCAGTGGAGTGCCACAAGGAACAGTGCTGGGCCCGCTACTTTTTTGTCATTTACATAAATGATTTGGATGCAAGCGTAAGAGGCACAGTTAGTAAGTTTGCAGATTACACCAAAATTGGAGGTGTAGTGGACAGTGAAGAGGGTTACCTCAGATTACAACAGGATCTTGACCAGATGGGCCAATGGGTGAGAAGTGGCAGATGGAGTTTAATTCAGATAAATGCGAGGTGCTGCATTTTGGGAAAGCAAATCTTAGCAGGACTTATACACTGGTAAGGTTCCAGGGAGTGTTGCTGAACAAAGAGACCTTGGAGTGCAGGTTCATAGCTCCTTGAAAGTGGAGTCGCAGGTAGATATGCATTTGGTATGCTTTCCTTTATTGGTCAGAGTATTGAGTACAGGAGTTGGGAGGTCATGTTGCAGCTGTACAGGACATTGGTTAGGCCACTGTTGGAATATTGTGTGCAGTTCTGGTCTCCTTCCTATAGGAAAGATGTTGTGAAACTGGAAAGGGTTCAGAAAAGATTTACAAGGATGTTGCCAGGGTTAGAGGATCTGAGCTTTCGGGAGAGGCTGAACAGGCTGGGGCTCTTTTCCCTGGAGCATCGGAGGCTGAGGGGTGACCTTATAGAGGTTTACAAAAATATGAGGGGCATTGATAGGATAAATAGGCAAAGTCTTTTCCCTGGGGTCAGGGAGTCCAGAACTAGAGGGCATAGGTTTAGGGTGAGAGGGGAAAGATATAAAAGAGACCTAAGGGGCAATTTTTTCACGCAGAGGGTGGTATGTGTATGGAATGAGCTGCCAGAGGAAATGGTGGAGGCTGGTACAATTGCAACATTTAAGAGGCATTTGGATGGAATATGAATAGGAAGGGTTTGGAGGGATATGGGCCGGATGCTGGCAGGTGGGACTAGTTTGGGTTGGGATATCTGGTCGGCATGGACAGATTGGACCGAAGGGTCTGTTTCCATGCTGTACATCTCCATGACTCTATGGTTTCCAGATCTGTCCCAGACTTCATCTCCTTTGCAGATCTTGACACCACAGCCTCCCATCTTATTATTCCCCCAATCCTGAAAACTATTTCTACTTCCTCTCTAAAATCCACAACAGAGCTGCCCTGGCAGATCCATTTTTACAGTCTATTTCTGTCCTACTGACTTTCAAGACTTCTTTACTTCTGTCTTCGCTTTGGAGAGGGAAGATCGAAGTACACCTGGGGAGATGCACTGTCAGATTCTTGAGCGGATTGACACAGGGAACGAAGAGATATTGGAGATTTTGAAGGTGGACAAATCCCAGGTCTGCATGAGTTGTATCCCAGGCTGCTGTAGGAGATGAGGGAGAAAGCTACAGGGACTCTGACCAAAAGTGTTCAGTCCTCTCTGGCCACAGGAGAGGTGCCCGAGGACTGGAAGAATCTACTGTGCATTCACTTTTCAATAAGGGTGGTAAAGATAAACCACAAGATTACAGACTAGTTAACTCACATTGGTGGTAGGGAAATTCTTGGAGAAAATTCTGAGGGAGAGAATTATTCTCTGCTTAGAAAGGCAATGTTTGATCAGGGATAGTCAGCATGGCTTTGTCAGAGAAAGTTTATACCAAACAAATTTGAAAGAATTTCTTGATGAGATGAGTAAGTGTGTAAATGCAATTAGTGCAGTCGAAGTTGGTTATATGGATTTCAGCAAAGTCTCTGGCAAGGTCACACATGAGTGACTAATAGAGAAGGTTCAAGCACACAGTATCCATGGTAACTTGACAAGATGGGTCCAACATTGGCTTAGTGGGAGGAGGAGAGAAAGCCTGTTTGTGTGACTGGAGGGCTATCTCCAGTGGCATACTACAAAGATCAGTGCAGATGACACAAGGATTGTCTGGGTCACTAATAGTGAGGAAGAAGGTCTTAGGTTCAAGGAAGATATGGACAGATTGGTCAGTTGGACAAACCAGTGTCAGACAAAATTTAACCCTGAGAAGTGTGAGGTGATGCATATTAGAATAAATAATAAAACAAGGGAGGACTCAATTAATAGCAGGATACTGGGAAGCTCAGAGGAAGAGATGGATCTTGGGGTGCTTGTCCACAGATCCCTGAATCCAGCAGAAGAGGTCAATAAAGTAGTTAAGAAGGCACATGGGACATTTGCCTTTATCAGTTGTGGCATATATTAGAAGAGCAGGAAAGTCATGTTGTAGCTGAACAAAACTTTGCTTAGGCCACGGTACAGTACAGTGTTCTGTTCTGGTTGCCAGTGTACAAGAAGGATATGATTGTCCTGGAGAAGGTACAGAAGAGATTGATAAGGATGTTGTCTGGGTTAGAGTATTCTAGCTCTGAAGAGTGGCTGGAAATGTTTTCTTTGGAGCAGGGAAGGCTGAGAGGGGACCTGATTGAGGCATATTAGATCATGAGGAGCATGGACAAGTCGGATAGGAAGCAGCTGCTCCCCTTAATTGAAGAGTCAAATAATGAAGGGGTATAATTTTAAAGTGAAAGGCAGTAGGGGGATTTGAGGAAAATCTTTTCAATCCAGAGGATAGTGGGAATCTGGAATTCTGGGTTGGAGAGGGGTGGATAGTTAAGATGAAAACTCTCACAGCTTTTAAAAGGAATGTGGATAAGCACTTGAAATGTCAAAACATTCAAGGCTACAGTCCAAATGCTGTGAAGTGAGATTAGTGTAGATAGGTTGGTATGGACTTGGTGGGCTGAAGGGTCTCTTCTGAACTATATGACTTTATGAGTAAGATCAACTGCTGCTTCTTGACTTGATTCAACCTTTCCTCCCTTTGTTCACTCTCTTCCCACTTACATTTGACCTTTTTCTGACACTTTGCATCAGTTCCCCAGTTACCAATTTTTCTGGGTGTGCAATCCCTCAGCATTTCCGTTCTCCATCAGGACTGTCTGAAGACGTTTTGCTTTTTCCTTGAAAGGAGATCTGCATTTCCCAGCCTCCTTTATCTGGCTGAACTGGTTCTTACTTTCAGCAGTTTCTCCTTTAACCCCGGTCACATTCTTTAAGTTAAGGTTATTACTATGGATACTCACATGGCTCGCAGTTTGAGCTGTCTCCTTGGGAGGTATGTAGGACATTCCCTCTTCCTGTTCTACTTGGGCTCCCACTCACAACCTTTTCTCTGTTGCAATGATAATATCACTGGTGTTGCTTCTTGCTTTCATCCTGAATTGGAAAAATTCATTAATTTTGCTTCCAATTTCAATCCTTCCCTCACATTCACCTGGTCCATCTCCCACTCTTCTCTTTCCTTCCTTGGCTTCACTGTGTCCATTTCTGAGGATAGGCTGTCCACTAATATCTATTACAAAACCATCAGCTCCAAAAATGATCTCATCTACACTTCTTCACTCGCTGCTTGTGGTAAGGATTTTAATCCATTCTCCCAGTTTCTCTATCTTCATCCCACCTGTTCTAATTCTTACCCATTGTGGTTTACAGGGCTCTTGGCCATGTCAGACAATTCCCCTTACCCCAACTCCTCCTTCCAAGCATTTAATAGGGGTCGCTTTGTCTGCATTTTCCACTACATCAAATTCTGCATTCAAAGGATCATCTGCTGCTAGTTTTGCCACCGCCAAATACATCTTGCCCTCCATTGTCAACAATCTACGGGGACCATTCCCTCTGTGATACTCTGGCCTACTCCTCCATCACTCCTAACATTGCCATGCAATCACAAAATACGTAAGACTTATTGTTTTACGTCTTCCTTCCTCATTCTTCAAGGTACGACATGCACCTTCCAAGTGAAACAGCATTTTACTTCCATCTCTTTCAATCTAATCTCCTGTTGCAATGTTCAAATGAAGCTCAGTGCTAGTTAAAGAATCAGTACCTCATTTTCCACAAGTACTTCACACTCTTCAGGACTCAACATTGAATTCAATAACTAAAACAGAAATTGCTGGAAAAGCTCAGCAGGTCTTGCGACACCTGTGGAAATAAATCAAAGTTAATGTTTCAGGTCAAGAGACCCTTCTTATTTCTGTCCACAGATGCTGCCAGACCTGCTGAGCTTTTCCAGTAACTTATACTTTTGTTTCTGATCTACAGTACTCACAGTTCTTTCAGTTTTTAAATTGAATTTAGCAATTTAATTTTGATTACACCCCCTCTTCCTTCCATGCCTTGTTTACATTCTGTTGGCTTTACTCTCAGCAGAGATCACCCATTTTTTTCTATTTCTACCTATCATTAACACGTTTTTTGCATCTCTATCTCATCTTTACTGCAATTAACACTACTTTTGTCATTTGCTCTGGGCACCCACACAATCTGTTCCACTTGCTCCGCTCCCAGTCTGTCAACAGCATAAAGCCATCACTTTCCAATCTCCTTATGTTCTGAAGAAAAGTTATATCAGACTTGAAATGTTAACTCTGTTTCTCTCTCCACAGTTGTTGCCAGAAATGCTGAATTTCTCCAGCAATTCCTGTATTTCTTTCAGAAGAAAAATATATCTAGTTTGTGTAGGTTAATCTCAGAGATCTATAACAAATTTGGATATCAGGAATTACTCAGTGTTAAGCTAAGGGTTGCATTTATTTCCTCCAGTCTTGTAATTTTTCTCCCAGCACTTGCTGAAGTGTAGATTGAGTATGAAAGTCCACAAATCAACAGATTGAGAGTGCTTACAGTAAGATGGTATTTAATCTTGTTAGTAAGTTAGTAGTTTCCCTGTATTTTTTGCATATTCAGATCAAAAATGTACCGGTAGTTCTTCTATAGTGCGATGGTTGCATTCTTGTGCAACCCTGCATTATAGAAACATTGCACTTTAGAAACAGCGCTTAAAGTGTTGGCAATGTAATTGCGTTTCAGGCAACATATGTTTTAAAGGTTCGCGCTTTAGAAACAGTGTCTCCAATTCACCAATCGCGTTACAGCTAGTTTGGGTTAATGAAATGCACGTTATAGCAGAACAACCTGCATCTGAATATTAGCTGTGTTGTCATTGACTCTAAGTGGTGAATTTTAAAAGGTGGAACAGATGGGTTTGGGAACAAATGGGGGTGGGGGTCAGGTAGGGGTGGCATTGGTCTCAAAACCAGGGAAATTCATAGTCAGTTGGGGAGTGGGTTGGAATTTCAAACCCGCTGATATCGAGACACATAGGTATTGATATGTGAAACTCTCTTGGGAGAGTAGGGTTTCTATTTTAAATGCTAATTGCTCAGTTGAAGAAATTGAGATTTTTGACATGAACATCTAGTTTATGGGTTTCCTGAGCCTCTTGAAACTGGCCAGCGCACAACTGCAATTGCGGGGTCTGAATCAACCTCTGAGAAATATGATACTGATAATCACAGTTGCTTTCTTACTTGCCTTTGAGAAAGAATTTGTCCACAGTACTTTTGCTGAGGCATTGAATTTCTACATTTTGCAGTTTTCTACGACACACTGAGGGTTTGATCTATCACCAAAGGGATCAACAAGCCTCAGTGAAAAGACTAGCAGCCGCAGAGAGAAGGAAGCAAATGAGGGGACAAGCAAAGAAGGAATTAACAGAGAAATGAAGCACTGAGGAGCCACTACTCATGAAACAGAGTTCAATTACATGGTTTCAACAACTGTACCTCAATCAGAGTCCAATAGATGTGAAGCTGGAAGAGCATAGCAGGTCAGACAGCATCCAAGGAGCAGGAAAGTCCACATTTCATCAGGGGGAATTAGTAACTGCATACACTCGACAATCTGAGCACCAGTAAAACCACCACTGTTATGGTAACAACAATGGGCTAATATGCCAAAATAAAAGCAGAATTCTGCAGATCTGAAATAAAATCAATAAGTGCAGTCAAGACTCAGGAGCTCTAGCAGCGTATGTGAAGAGACAAGTGTTCCACATAGGACAAAGGATCGGTCATTCAGCTCCCCCCACCATGCTTATGCATCATTCTGGTTCGTGGCTGATTATCTAGTTCAGCACCATTTTCCCACATTATCTCTGTAGCCCTCAATCTCATTAGTTCTGAAATCTATCAATTTCTGTATTGAACATACTCAATGTTTGATCTTCCACATCTCTGTGGGCTAGAGAATTCCAGAGGCTCTCTAGCTTCTGAGAGAAAGTTCCCTGCTGCATGGTATGTAGCTAGGTTCTAGACTTTCAGCCTGTGTAGATATTTAAAAATAAATTACTTTCAAAGAGACCAATTCTGTCTTGGGCTCAAATCCCACCACAGCAGCTACTGGGATTTGGATTCAGTTAGTTAAAAAAACCTGGAATTGAATTCTAATGGTGACTAAATGGTTCTTGAATGCCCTTTAGGAAGAAAATCTGCCATCCTTCCCTGGTCTGGCCTACACATAAAACCAACTCCAGTTGTACAAAACTGCTGCTGAAAAGTTGGGAAGGAATAAAACTGACCATCTGCTATTGATTTAATCCTCCATGGTGCTGTGTGATATTACCAATGTGGTAAATGGAAAACAGAGCTTGCAACTCCAAATTACACATTTGTCAGGTGCTTTAGGCTATTAGCCATTCTCAGTTTAGCCCAACATATTTGACATGACAGAATCACTTGCAATTATCTTCAGCCAGATGTGCAGATCCATTTGAACATCTTCCTGAGTTCTCCAGAATCAGAAATACTAGTCTTCAGCAATCTGATTTCCTCTGTATAATATGAAAGAAATTTCACAAAATGCTGGCAGTGGTATCGAAACGTGTCCCAGAATTAGCAAGTCTCTAGCCAACCTATCCAGTGCAGTTACAATACTGACATTGACCCAGCAATGTGGAAAATTGCTTACATATGCCCCGTCCACAAAAAAATCAAGACACATTTAATATGAACAAGTACCAACTATCAGTCTATTTTTGTTCATTGACAGAGTGAGAAGAGCTGTTGTCAGCAGTGCTGTCATCAGCACTTACCCAGCAATAGCCAATGCCCACTAATGTGCAGTTTGGATTCTGTCAGGGCCTGACCTTATTATGGCGTTGGTCCAATATACCTAAAAAAGCCGAACTCATAGGTGAGGTGAGGGTGGTTGCCTGTGATATCAAAGCAATGTGTAACTGAATATGACATTAAGGAACCCTAGCAAAATTGAAGTCAATTGATCACTATGATAGCACATGATAGTACTATTGGACAAATGTTCCAGAGGCATGAATTTGTATTTCACCACAGCATTTGGGGAGTTATAAATTAATAAATACATTTGGACTGGAATTCTAGTCTTGTAAATAATGATCATGGAACTATTGGATTGTTGTAAACACCTATCTGCTTCATTAATGTCCTTTGGAGAAGAAATAGGCTATCCTTACATGGTGTCACCTACAAATGACTCTGGATCCACAGTAATATGATTCATTCTTAACTGACATTATCTTGTATTTAGGTGTATCAGGATGGTACAGACTATGAGAGAGTGTCTGTATCACATGAATTGCACCATTGAAGAAGGCAGCATCCCTTCTTCTCCAGCTCAATTGGGGATAAATAATAAATGCTCACAATAAATCACCAGCAATGGTCACATCCCAAGAATGAAGGGAATTATCACATGACTCCAACAAGAGCTCTCAATTTCCTGACATGCTATTTGAATGTGTTGTTTTCAGAACTAGCTTTCTCAAATGTATAATTGAAAGGTCTTCACCTAAACTTCAGAGTGTGTGGATGCAATAATGCTCTTATGAGTTTTTAAAATTCTTATTTCCTCCACACAATTTCCTCTAAGTTATGACAGTGATTTTAGAATTGTGATTGTCGTTTTATTCAGTCATGTCAGACTAAATAATGGACTATTAATTTGGGATGTAAAATACTCTTTTATTTCTCTCCTGCCATCCTTTATTAATTTCTTTGATTAATTGTTGATTGGCTGTTACAGTAATTGCTAACTTAAGTCACATTAATAATCACTGTTCTTCACTTTGTCTTTATAGTCTGTACTACTCTCTCTATATATAATTTATAAAATATTTTTCTCTGACTTTAATGAAGTGCTATTTCTTTATACACAAGATACGCATGGAATGCTTTTAAAAAATATAATTCCAGTTTAAATGATCAAATGCCTTTATAAAATACATTTTCATTTGAATTGGCTAGATGCATAGCCAGCTATTGTTTCAAGGCTCTTGCGCCCTAGGTTTGGTCTCCTCAGTCAAAGGGAATAGTTTCTCTGTAGCTACCCTCATGGGTCCTTCGGTGTCAGGAACAGTGAAAAGCAAATCTAGTCCTAAGCAGCCTCTGCCAAATGCCATTTCCAGCTGCAGAAATCTCAACTGAAACTTTACACTGTTGAAGTTCACCAAGATCTCATTTGTGCCTAAGTCAGATGTTGTTATTAATGTCCGAATCAATAAATCATGGATTAAGGACATGCACCTCCTTTCCTCTCATCCTTTGGGGTTAAAATACTGAAACTTCCGGGTTACAGTACCAATGGGCCTCGCATAGTATACAGAGATTTTCTCACTAGGAAACTTAGCAGATGCTCCATAAAGCTCAGAGGAACACAACAAATTGATGTGGCTATTTTGAAGATATAAACACACAATTGATACAGATAACGACAGAGCTCCTGTATAAATTACAATTAATTTATTCTCTGATTGACAATTTCCAGTTCCCCACGTGGCAGGCGCGTGTTTTCTTGAATGGCTATCATGACTCTTAGTTGAAGTGAGAGTCTTGTAAAGTGAGGAGCTCACAGCCGTTTGCAAGGTTTCTTGAATTTCAATGTTTAGGAGCTTGTTCTTGGTGAGCTTTGAAACTGAAACAAATTAAGTACTTTGGCTACTTGATAACTTGCAACTATTTTCAGAATCTGCTTCTCAGACCAGCTAATGGCTCGTTGTTCTGATCGTTCTGCTGGCTGCTGTGTTAGTAAAGGTGTACACCTTGAAATTGATTTCAATCATATGAAACTCCACAGTCTTTAAGGCCCATCCTTAATCAATGAAATGTGTGAATTCACAGATGCCTGTGAGGTACCCTAATCTATATCCATGTTTAATGAGATATTTTCCAGAGATGTGTCCAAAGTCTCATGATTGGTAACCTTCTCGACAGCCTACTTGTGTGCAATTTCTAAATATATAGGCATATAATGAATATTATATAATATAACATCCCTTTACTGGTATGACATCTATCTGCCAGCAGGAAACATTTCCAATGGCATCCAATATTCATGTAAATGGTCTCATTTATTATTTGAGCTTGGACAGTACATGAAGTCAATCTATTTCAGGGCTTCACAGGACTATTGGTTTTTGTATAAATGTAGTGGGCGGCACGGTGGCACAGTGGTTAGCACTGCTGCCTCACAGCGCCAGAGATCTGGGTTCATTTCCCGCCTCAGGCGACTCTCTGTGTGGAGTTTGCATGTTCTCCCCGTGTCTGCGTGGGTTTTCTCCGGGTGCTCCGGTTTCCTCCCACACTCCAAAGATGTGCTGGTCAGGTGAATTGGCCATGCTAAATTGCCCGTAGTGTGACGTAAGGGGTAGATGTAGGGGTATGGATGGGTTGCGCTTCGGTGGGTGCGGTGTGGACTTGTTGGGCCGAGGGGCCTGTTTCCACACTGTAAATAATCTAATCTAATCTAATCTAGTGCATGGATGCATTTATTAATGGGATCGGTAAGGACCCATATTCTTATTCAAACTATGGGATGCATTCAGTGTGGTAAACAAACATTTTGTCAATGGTACCCAATTACTTAAGAATAGTTGCTAAGCCAGAAGAACTGCCAGCCAATCAGCAGCCTTAGCAACGCCACAAGAAATGGTGGTCATATTTGGGATTGCACTTAGAAGCTGAATACACAGATGGGTACGTACCCTCACAATCATGGACGTGGGTTTTGGTAGCACCAGGGTTAATCAGGGTGTTGTTGAAGGTAGGCTGTTGTTGCTGTTGTATATTACTGCTGTTCTGGGCATCTCTCCATTGGCCATAAAGAGCCCAAACAGGAGGTCACCCTCGCCTTGGAGCCTCCTGGCATTCTGCCCATGTAATGGAGGCTCCAATTTAAGGTAAGAGGGAGACATTGGGAACATGGCAGACATGCTGCAGGGCACTGAAACATCACCCTCACTGCTGCTAATTAGTCTAACCCTCATCTGGCTACCTTCTGGACGTGTGCCCAAGTGGAGCTGACTCCTCCAACTCCGGGAGAAATCCCAGTGGTTGTTGAAAGCTTTAAGGGTCTAGTGGCATCATTTAAGGTAGGGACTTACAAACCTGTAACTGCACTGAGGAACACACTGCTGGCCACTGACATTTTGATGTGGTTTTACATTGGCAAGGTCATTGGCAGATGAAGCTTGATTGATACAAAGTCTGAACAATGTCCTGTGTTGAACCAACATTCCATTGTAAACAAACGAGCACTGTTTCAAATTAAATAGAAACATTATTAAGACTTTGAAAAATAAAACAAAAAGAGGGTGGCGGTAATGTCACCTGACTATTACCCAGGTATGCCAGGTTATGGTTTCTAAACATTACAATAGTCAAAGTATTGATCTGCTCCAGTTCACTTGTCAATAGCATTGCTCTGAGTGTGGATGCATTGCCATCACCTTTGCTCTTGGAGGTTGGTTAACACACTTGTCTGGATGGCTAACTTATGATGCAGAATGATACAAACAGTGTGGGTTCATTCCCACATTAGCTCAGGTCACTATGAAGGCCCTACCTTTTAAATTTTGTCTCCTGCATGAGGTGTGGTGACCTTCAGGTTAAACTCACCATCAATCACCTTTCTTTAATAAGAAAGCATCTTTCTAGGACTGTGTTGACTTTATCTTTATCTCTAATTATCATGTTCTTGTCAGCGACAACTTTCAGGTCACCTGAAAGTGAGTGGCATCAGTCCCACAAAATACTGCTATTTCAAGAGCAAGTTAGTAGCTAGGCACCTTGTGCCAACTAACTCACCTTCTTCCTCTCCAAATCATGTTCACCATCTAAATAGATTGGCCATGCTAAATCTCGGTGGATTGGCCTGCTAAATTGCCCATAGTATCGAGGGATGAGCAGGCTAGGTGGATAAGCTATGGGAAATACAGAGTTACAGGGTTAAGGGAGTGGGTCTGGGTGGAATGTTCTTCAGAGGGTTAGTGCGGACTCGATGGGCTGAATGGCCTGCTTCCACACTGTAGGGATTTATGATTCTTTCTAAAAGGCACAGGGTAGGAATGTGATGGAATGCTCTTCATGTGCCCAAGAGTCATGGTCATAACTCCATTGACAGTCCCTGAGTTTTATTCACGAAGTGTGAGTTACATCGAGTTTTTTGGAAGGTTTTTCACAGCAAACCCTTCAAGATTTCTCACTATACCTTTCCAAACTCATCTTGTTAAATACCTACCCCACTCCTACAGTATCTCTCTCTCATCTGCTTCCAGCCCTGTCTTACCATGCACCATTCCCAGATATTGGATAAGTCCAGAAATGAGCATTTATTTTCAGACAGCAAAACAAAGCACAAACAAAATTAATAGAGGCTGAAATTTTCTCCCACATTACAAACCAAACTGAGTCTTGCTCAGCTCCAGGAAATGAACTTGGGTTGGAAAAGCTCTGGGCCTCATCATCCAGAGGGTCTCTGTAGTTTCACAGATTCAGAGGTACTTAGTAACATAGAAGGTAGGAGTAGGCCATTCAATCCCTTGAGCCTGCTCTGCTCTTCAGTATGAACATAGTGGATCATTGAGCTCAATATCTTAATCCTACTCTCCCCCATATCCCTTGATCCCTTTAGCCACAAAAGCTGTATCCACCTCCTTCTTGAAAACACAATGTTTTGACCTCAACCACTTTCTGCAGTGTTGAATTTCACAGGCTCACCACTTCCTGGGAGGAGAAATTTCTCCTCATGCTTCTTATCTTAACCTATGACCCCTGGTTCAGGATTCATACTTTCCATGCAAGCGGACCACCTTCCCCCAACTGAGTAATTCAGGTGGAACTCATCCCAACAGAACAGCTCCCTCCTTCCCCAGCACTGGTGACAATGTTGCTGAAGAAGAGCTTTGAAGATCAAACCAAGATTTGGTAAGCAAACTGGTCAAACAAAAAGAAAACAGAAAACAATAAAGATGAACAAGTTAAAAGTAAAATGGGATTTGGCAAGGGGAGCAGAACCTCTGAGAGTTGGCACATCCAAAAGACAAATATGCTGAATTAAACAATATTTATATACTGCAGTAAAAATCATGGACTGAGAATGTCAAAAGTAGGCACTGAGTTTTTGTCTAATTTACCACAGTTATTTCTGTCTACTTTTACATTCTATTCTATTCCATTCACCAACTGTCTTCTGTCTTTCCTGAAAAATGCAGATGTTCATGGACATGGGAACTCTGCATAAAGAAAGTAATTTCTTGGAACCAGTGTTCAAAATCTTGGCTTCAGCACCTAATGCATTTGTGCATTGACACTGACAATTCATGAGCAGCCGAAATTTGACTGCTCTGTGAAATTTGACTCATGTTCTGTAAGAAACAGACTTGTTGCCAACTGATTGTTGAATGATTAAAGCAACATTGGATTGAAACACTTTCACATCCCCCTCATCAGAACAATGAATCTACTGTTTGTCACAAGGAAAGTTCTGGCACTCAAATTCTGAGGAAGCTTTTATGGAGTTTTATCTTTTGTATCAAATGAAACTCGTAAACTCGTCTTTTGGAAGACATTAAGAATAAAGGACCGCACAGAGTAATCAGCTCTGCTCCATATACTTTATGGGTATTACTTCAATTCTGGGTGTTGAGACAGTATTTTTTATGGCTTGATCTGACTAAGTTAGTCTCTTCAGCTGTTCTGGGTTGGGAGGTTAAATCAACTATTACTTGTCAGAGACTTAAGTAGTTAGGAGGTTCAGTACTATCCTATTAGGTTTGACACCTGTTAGAATACAGTCCTGGGAGCACAGATACCCTAGACAGAGCTAATTTTGATGGCAGCGCTTCAAGGTGCCCCATTGCAGAATATACTGGTCAACCAAGTATAATAGGCCAGTGCGATAATGCTTTTGGAGAGCTGCTGCCAAGAAAGAGGCTGCAAAGCATGGGACCACTTTGCTGTATCAGGTTTTTCAGGGAATGTCAGCTTTGCATCTATTCCCCGTCCTAAGGCACTGAGGTCGAGTGCACCGTACCAAAGACCATGTGCCGGTTGCACAGATTCCTATTTGCAATGCTACAATTCAAATTCATAATATCTTCAAAGCTGAAAGCATGCCTCCCACTGGTTGGACTAATAGAACCACCATTCACTCTGGACCTGCCTGATTCACCTCTGTCTGGGACATCACAACTTCACACAGCTAGCCCAGATCAGCAGCTTGTCCTTAGCCCTTTCTGCCTTGATTTGGACGACTTGATCGGGAGATGGGATGCACTAGAATTTTCATAGAATCAGAATCAGACGGTAGAGAAGAGGCCTTTCAGCACATTGGGTCTGACTGACAAAAGAAGACTATTCTAAATCTGCACTAATCCTACTTTCCAACACTTGGCCCATAGCCTTGAATGTTGTGACATTTCAAGTGCTCATCTAAGTACCTTTTTAAAGATTGTAAGATTCCCTGCCTCAATCACCCTCCAAGGCAGCGCATTCGAAACCCCTACCATCCTCTGGGTGAAATTTGTTTCCTCAAATCACTTCAGGACTTCTCCTTTGACTTTAAAAGTATGCCCATTTGAATTGACTCTTCAATTTTAATCAATGCTCTTGCAATTGATATACGCTGCTTCAGGCTACTGGGCAAAGTGAGGACAGCAGATGCTGGAGATCAGAGATGAGAGTGTGGTGCTAGAAAAGCACATCAGGTCAGGCAGCATCTGAGGAGCAGGAGAATCGACGTTTCAGGCAAAAGCCCTTCATCAGGAATCTGCGAAGCCTCTCTAAGGATACCTACTTTGAAGAAGTTCTCCTCTGCTATAGGATATAGGAAAGCTACATGATTTGTGCTTTGAAAATTGTCAGGATTCTGCATATATCCCATAAAATCATAAATCTCTGACTTGCTAATGCCTGTTGGATCCATTGACTCAAACATCCTGTGGAACTGACGCTTGAATTTTTAAATGTTCCCTTGTGGACAAAATCCTGGATACGGCCACTTTTAACTCCAATCATAATATCTGAACGAGTTGAAAATATGAGATTACATCACTGTAACTGACTGGATGTTCCAGTTAAAATGATTTATACCCGATTTATAATATTTCCTTTCTCTCAATGGTTTACCTGATCATGGAGTGCAATGATGTTATAGCCAAGGTCAAGGAAAATGACCTTGAGTTCACACAGAGTGTTAATCCTTATACACAAAGATATAGACAATCATTGAGCAGAGGAGCTATTTGTTGACCAATGGAATGAGGGCAAGGTGAATTCCAGATTTGAACTTGCTGTGGAAGATGGGAAAGCTCCAAAAAGTGTAGCTATAGCCTCTACTAACCAAAAAAACTGCGCACAGCAGGGAATTTCATTTCCCAGTTTTCTCTCTGTGTTTCTTATTTACCTCCCCTGACTTTTTGTTTTAAATTTCTGCGTTCACTTCTCTCTCCGGAGATGTTTAATTTGCTGGGAGAAGCACTGGTTTAGCTGGGGGGAGTTTAAACCATTTACCAGACTGCAGGATTCACGCTTGCCAGGTCAATTTCAAAAGTGACTCAATGCCAAATTATGGGAACAGCACAATGTTGAGAGGCATCTAGGAGCTGGAGAAAGACTGCAAGGAGGGAGAGAGACACAGAGAAAGAGGGAGAGAAGGAGAGAGAGAGAGATTGATAATGAGCCTTTGAAACATGGAAGATAAACATCAAGGAGATATCACAATACCCGAGACCTCAGAGTCACAGTGTCATAGAGATGAAACAGACCCTTCGGTCCAATGCTTCCACGCTGACCACATATCCTAACCTATAGTCCCATGTGCTAGCACTTGGCCCTTATCCCTCTAAACCCTTCCTATTCATATACTCACCCTTTTAAATGCTGCAATTGTACCAGCCTCCTCTACTTCCTCGAGCAGCTCATTCCACCCCACACACCACCCTCTGTGTGAAAACGTTGCCCTTTAAGTCCCTTTTATATCTTTCCTCACTCACCCTAAATCTATGCCCTCTAGTTCTGAACTCCCTGCAAAGACATTCCTTTTCACAGAGGAAATGCAATGAGGTGATCCCTAATATTAGGGAACCAAATTATTAGGAAAAAAGATGGAAAGAAATCTGGACTTTTGACCTTTAAACAGAGAGGTCAGACCTTATTATTGAGTTCTCTGAGAGAGTAAATAGTGTAAGATGGACAAGTTAAATCAAGTTAGTAGAGCACGTGGACTCAGTTCAGAGTATTAAACAAAATATTGAGAACGGATGCCAAAAAGTGTTTTCTTCGTTCAAAGAGCAACTAACACATGGGTAACATAGAGAAGCAATTAACTCTGGAACAGTTTAAACTGTGCTAGATGTTGTGATGAAGGAGGATTGTAGATTATTTCCAGATGGATGAGCTAGGAAGGAAAAGGATCCTCCCTGCGTGGTTTCATCTTGTGGTCTTGTGTTTAAAAACATTGAAGAAATCATCGATACAATATTTTAACCACTGTTCTGTCCTTACTGATTGACAAAATTGATCTTCCTGCTTTTCTTCCACAAAAGGTCATTTGATCACCACCAATGTTAATGGAGATATTCCTGGCTTTGTAGTGGGAAAGACGTAATTGTAAACTATGCTAATATAGAGCTGATATAGCTTAACTGCTTCTGATTTACAGTGACATAATTTTTGCGATCAGGGTGAAGGAGCATAATATTTCTATTGGTTGGCTTTAACACAAAATACAGAAGCCTAAATAAAAATATTGCCTTCAGCTTTTTGCTTTATGTCTCTCAGTCTGTATTTCAGCATATCTTCAAAAGACATGCTCACGATATCTTCACTGCATCGTTGCAAGTGACTTGAAGCTATAACAATCCCATACTTCATCTCACCTCAGGGATCACTTGAAGCATAACATGCAGTCATTTGTAATCCGATGTGAATTCAATGTTTGTTGTAATAAATACCTGTTAGATTCTCCAATACCACATTGTCCAAGTTCAGCTTATTTGATGATAGGTAACATAGCAATGCTGTATCAGATAAAATAACTCGCCAGAGGTAACACCCACATCCATTTTCTCAGAGGGAGAATGATATTAAAGAAAAGAGAAAATTAATTGAAATTAAATAGTAATCAGTGAACAATATTTATATTGCTAATATCCAGAAATGTACAGCTAGAACAATATTGAACCGAACATGGGCCATTTTGGAACTGAGACTGTCTAGCATGTGCTTCCAATGTGCGGAAGGAACTGACCCAAGAGTCAAGTTCATCTACTAAATTTTTAGTTGTTCAATTACACTGTTTTTGAACATTGTGCCATTTGGTAGTTGGATTATTTTGGCCACACAAAACATGAATGACAGCATGAAAACATGAGGAACATGAGTAATATGGCTCATTGTGTTCTCATCTCTGTTTATACAATTTCCAGTAATGCTGAGGCTGTCTATTGAACCTCCATTTGAATTCTATTAAATTGATATCTGTTGTTCCATTAGAACACAGAAATGTAAACTCCAGAGTTTAATTCTGACTTCATAATCTATATCCTTTCATTGATTAACAAAATGAAATATGCCAAATGCTATAAGCCCCCTCTCAGGGGCAACTGGACTGGACGCCAGCAACAAGACAGCTGCTGCCTTTTGGGGGATGAGTCTCCAAATAGTGCACACACACACACACACCATTTTACCGCAACCTTTTGATAGGTTTCACCTTTACCCTGTACAAGACAATGTTGGAGAGATTATCTGGGTTTATGGTACATGCCTGTGTAGAACTCCAGGGAAAGTGTGTGTGTATGTGTGGGGGGGCGGGCAAAGAGAGAGAGAGAGAGAGAGAGAGAGAGAGAGAGAGAGAGAGAGAGAGAGAGAGAGAGAGAGAGAGAGAGAGAGAGAGAGAGAGAGAGAGAGAGAGAGAGAGAGAGAGGTCATTTCGGCACGGTACCTGCATTCCCATCAGTCCACGACTGTTCTCAGCAGCATTTCAGTAGGCCGAGTTCACTTTTAATAACTGTAAGCAAAAGACGCGATCAGTGTTGGAAACACATCTTTGATGTAATGTTTCTGTCGGGACCTCGAGATCTTCTTTGGATAATCCAATATTCTGACAATTGATATTCAGATAATTGGGGTTCCTCTGTAATCTGTGAAAATTCGAGAGGCCATGAAGTATTTGAAGCAAAATTTAACAAGTTTATTGCTTAAAGTATAGCAGAGAATGATTGTGTCACAACTATTTAAAACTCCTTCTTCTAACCTATCTTTTACTTTCCCTTCTATAATACTGGTCTGATAAAACCCCCCATTAAGGTTTACTGAAAAATTCAAACTTCAAAACCAGCTAGCGGTCAAATCTTCTCTTTGTATCTCCCTCTGTAGAGTTGCTCTCCAGGTTGGTGTTGATTTTTTTTCTCTGCGCAAACTCCTCCTTGAGACAGGTACCTCTCAAGAGAGTTCAGACTGGCAACCTACATCTGTTGCTCCTTTCACAGTTGTCCCCCTACTGTTCAATTTTTCCTGGTCTTAAACCCCCAAAGGATTGCATTGTGTCATTGGCTTTTAATATTGTCAATATATTAAATTCAAACTTGATTGGAGTTTGTTTTTTTGGGGGGTGTATAATTTAAACTGATTGGCCTAATTCGAATTTGTTTTTGTCTCCAGGTAACCAGCTACCCTAGCTGCTGGACCACATGTTACATTGTATCATTCAGAACACTTGGTGCTGTCAGGTAGTTCTGCTGGCTTTTAACTCTCTTAAAGGTACAGCACACCCACATCTTCATAAGAATACATCATCATGTCAGGCATACTCCTACCCCACCTCATCAATGTCCCTCTGTAATTCACAGAGAAACATAGGAACATATCAATTAGGAACAGGAATAGGCCATTCTGACCCATGAAGCTGCTCAATTATTCAATGAGATCATGGCTGATTTATCTACCCCACATTCCTGTTTACTCATGACAACTTTTCACATCCTTCATTATCAAGAATCTATTTATCTCAGCCTTAGAAGTATTTAAAGATTCTGCTTTCAATGTATTTTAAGCAAGTGAGATCCAAAGACTTACGATCCTTTGTGAGTAGAAATTTTACCTCATCTCTGTCCTTAAATGGGTGACAATTTAGTTTTAAATGTGATTCCTTTATAGCCTTCACATAGCAATCTGAATCACGTGGGTCTTTTTTCTCAGTAGAAATAACAGCAGCTATCTTTGAGCACACAGCTCTTTTTCATTTGGAACTAAGTTGACCACTTAAAGCACAAGCTTATCATTGTCAACATTTTATGAGGTATCTGACGTCTCATTGTCTCCACTGTTAACACAGAGGCTTCAAACATTATCTTCAACATAGATACTGAAATAGCTCCACCAAGGCCAGTATCCTGTCACCAAGTCACACTTTATTTACACGTGTATGGAACCTGACACAGGTGTGGCTTCTTCAGGGCCAGCTGTCAGAGTGAGTAGAACCCCTGACATTCCTGTTTATTTTTTTTTATTTTATTAACCAAATTACAAAACACAGTTTACAAAAAACAGTTAACATTTACAGCTGTTTACAACAGCAATTTTACAAGGGAGAGGAGCAGCAAAGCTAGGCACCAAACCCTACCACTCAACCAAGTTACAGGGAGATGAGCACAAACCCCAAATCCCAGTTCCACATATAAAGGTCAGCGACAATGACATTTGTACATAAAAAGCCAACCCAGTTACATAAACAGTGTACAATACAGACCCAGCAAGTCCCCGTCCCTCCCACCTTCCGGCCACTCTAAGACAGCCCGCCCTATGTACCTTCCGGCTCTCGGTCCACCCCATGCCCCTTCCAGTTCTCGGTCTGCCCTGACACACCTTTCGACCACCTCTAGGGCAGCCCGCCCAGGGTGACAGCGGTCAGGACGGCCTACCCACCCTCCGGCTTCACTAACCACCCTCAGCACCTTTCGACCACCTCTGGGGCAGCCCGCCCCGGTACCTGCCCGGGGTGTCAGCGCTGAGGACGGCTACCCGCCTTCTGGCTCTCGGTCTGCCCCTACCAACCTTCAGGTTCACAGGATGGCCTAACCACCCTCCGGATCTCAGGGTGACAGCTTTCAGGACAACCCATGAGCCTCCCAGCTCACAGTAAGACCTGCCAGACCCAGAGACACGCAAGACAGTGCAGCTGATAGACCCAAACAACACAAAACAGTTAATTACATAAAAACAGAGTCCTTTCTGGTCCACAGTCCAAATATAGAGTCTTCAAATATAAAGTCCATTCCCAGGAATGGAGTCCACTCCAGTTTACAAGGTGCATTGTCCAAAATGGAGTCCACCGCTAGAAAAAAAAAGGATCCACAACGAAGGGCAGAGTCGACTCCCGAAGGCAGCAAATACACACCCCACAGCACAGGTGTTCAGTCTCTGTGGAGTCCTGGCTCAGCCTTGGAAAACCAGGCCCACTCACAGGAACATAGTACATTGTACAGGTGCAGTTAACTCACAGGGGTTTGGTCCATTCCTGAAGGCAAGGTCTTCAACCAAACTCCAGGATACAGCAATTGCTCACCTCCCAGCACACACAGGTGTTCAATCTTCAGAGGCCCAGTCCCAGGGCTAGGCCTCCCCACAGGAACAGCTTCTCTAGTGAAATGTATTTCTTCCACAAGGGCTCAGTCCAACCACCAAAAACAGTGAAGACACTTACACAAAAAGCAAAGAAAACTAGAGTCCAAGGGCTAAGCCCTACCACAAAATGAACATTGTTCTTTTCTCAAAAAAAAAGAAAAAGAGAAAAGAGTAACACACAGGCTGTAACCAGCCAGGGAAACAACAATCCCCTGATGAGAACTGAGTTACACCTGAAACACATTATGTGCATCAGGAGTTTAACAATCAGCCCTCACTAAAAGGAATGTCAGTTAAAAACTGACTAAATAATTCAGCCAGTTCAGGAATCAGGTTTTTCCCTCTCCAAAAAAAAAGGTCAGAAACCAACAGTAACATACTGACTGTAGCACCAGCCAGCACAGAGTCAGTCCTCTAAACTGAAGAGACTCTGAATCTCCTGTTTATATTTTTTTTAAATTTTATTAACCAAATTACAAAACACAGTTTACAAAAAACAGTTAACATTTACAGCTGTTTACAACAGCAATTTTACAAGGGAGAGGAGCAGCAAAGCTAGGCACCAAACCCTACCACTCAACCAGTTTACAGGGAGATGAGCACAAACCCCAAATCCCAGTTCCACATATAAAGGTCAGCGACAATGACATTTGTACATAAAAAGCCAACCCAGTTACATAAACAGTGTACAATACAGACCCAGCAAGTCCCCGTCCCTCCCACCTTCCGGCCACTCTAAGACAGCCCGCCCTATGTACCTTCCGGCTCTCGGTCCACCCCATGCCCCTTCCAGTTCTCGGTCTGCCCTGACACACCTTTCGACCACCTCTAGGGCAGCCCGCCCAGGGTGACAGCAGTCAGGACGGCCTACCCACCCTCCGGCTTCACTAACCACCCTCAGCACCTTTCGACCACCTCTGGGGCAGCCCGCCCCGGTACCTGCCCGGGGTGACAGCGCTGAGGACGGCTACCCGCCTTCTGGCTCTCGGTCTGCCCCTACGTACCATTGGGCTCTCACCCACCCCGATGCGCCGTCTGGCCAGTGGGCTATCCTGGCACACCTTCCGGCCACCTCTAGGACAGCCCGTCCCCTTCCCTGGGACGACAGCGTGCAGGGTAGCCCACAAGCCTTCCGGATCTCAGTCTGCCCCATACGTGCCTTCTGGCTCTCGGCTGGTCTGACACACCTTTCAACCACCTCTAGGACAGCCCGTCCCGATTACCCCTTCTCGGGACGACAGCGCTCAGAACGGCCTACCCACCATCTGGCTCTCAGGGTGACTGGCATCAGAGTGGCCTACCCACCCTCAAGCTTTCGGGACAGCCTACCAACCTTCAGGCTCACAGGATGGCCTAACCACCCTCCGGATCTCAGGGTGACAGCTTTCAGGACAACCCATGAGCCTCCCAGCTCACAGTAAGACCTGCCAGACCCAGAGACACGCAAGACAGTGCAGCTGATAGACCCAAACAACACAAAACAGTTAATTACATAAAAACAGAGTCCTTTCTGGTCCACAGTCCAAATATAGAGTCTTCAAATATAAAGTCCATTCCGAGGAATGGAGTCCACTCCAGTTCACAAGGTGCATTGTCCAAAATGGAGTCCACTCCAAACTGCAGAGTCCACCGCTAGAAAAAAAGGATCCACAACCAAGGGCAGAGTCGACTCCCGAAGGCAGCAAATACACACCCCACAGCACAGGTGTTCAGTCTCTGTGGAGTCCTGGCCCAGCCTTGGAAAACCAGGCCCACTCACAGGAACATAGCACATTGTACAGGTGCAGTTAACTCACAGGGGTGTGGTCCATTCCTGAAGGCAAGGTCTTCAACCAAACTCCAGGATACAGCAATTGCTCACCTCCCAGCACGCACACACAGGTGTTCAATCTTCAGAGGCCCAGTCCCAGGGCTAGGCCTCCCCACAGGAACAGCTTCTCTAGTGAAATGTATTTCTTCCACAAGGGCTCAGTCCAACCACCAAAAACAGTGAAGACACTTACACAAAAAACAAAGAAAACTAGAGTCCAAGGGCTAAGCCCTACCAC
Organism: Chiloscyllium punctatum; assembly: GCF_047496795.1. Classification (NCBI taxonomy): domain Eukaryota; kingdom Metazoa; phylum Chordata; class Chondrichthyes; order Orectolobiformes; family Hemiscylliidae; genus Chiloscyllium; species Chiloscyllium punctatum. The sequence goes on from NC_092743.1 coordinate 34,300,635, forward strand.
AAAATGAACATTGTTCTTTTCTCAAAAAAAAGAGAAAAGAGTAACACACAGGCTGTAACCAGCCAGGGAAACAACAATCCCCTAATGAGAACTGAGTTTCACCTGAAACACATTGTGAGCATCAGGAGTTTAGAAATCAGTCCTCACTAAAAGGAATGCCAGTTAACAAACTGGCTAAATGATTCAGCCAGTTCAGGAATCAGGTTTCCCCACACCAACAGTAACATACTGACTGTAGCACCAGCCAGCACAGAGTCAGTCCCCTAAACTGAAGAGACTCTGAATCTCCTGTTTATTTTTTTTTATATATCTAACCCCCACACTACCACCTAAGTGCGGTAGTGCTTATTTTTTTCCCCAGCACCCATGGTGTGTGCGTGTAGATGTGAGACACAGTGAAAGACACAAAGTGCACAGATCTTTATTCAATTTCCACCACCAGGAAGATAGGAAAGACACCCGAGTGGCCAGTGACAAGCACTGCCCTTCAAACCACAGGGCAATGCTGTGTGAGCAATCTCCTGTTTATTTTTTTTTTCTCTCTTTTTTTTTCGCAGGTGTGAGACACAGTGAAAGACACAAAGTGCAAGAAGCCTGTTTATTTTTTTTTCCTGTTTTTTTTTCTGTTTTTTTCTTTTTATTTTTCTTTTTTTTTGGTTTTTTTTATATTTAACCCCCACACTACCGCCTAAGTGCGGTAGTGCTTATTTTTATTCCCCAGCACCCATAGTGTGTGTGTGTGCAGGTGTGAGACACAGTGAAAAGACACAAAGTGCACAAATCTTTATTCAATTTCCACCACCAGGAAGATAGGAAAAACACCCGAGTGGCCAGTGACAAGCACTGCCCTTCAAACCACAGGGCAATGCTGTGTGAGCAATCTCCTGTTTATTTATTTATTTTTTTTTTTCAGTGGACACCCGCGTGCTCCTTCTCCAAGGACACCCGGATCCCCTGTTTATATATATTTTTTTCTTTTTTAAGGACACCCGGGCTCTGAATCTCCTCTTTTTTTTTTTTCTTTTCTTTTTTCCCCACACTACCGCCTAACTGCGGTAGTGCTTATTTTTTCCCCAGCACCCATGGTGTGTGCGTGCAGGTGTGAGACACAGTGAAAGACACAAAGTGCACAAATCTTTATTCAATTTTCCACCACCAGGAAGATAGGAAAAACACCCGAGTGGCCAGTGACAAGCACTGCCCTTCAAACCACAGGGCAATGCTGTGTGAGCAATCTCCTGTTTATTTATTTTTTTTTTTATTTTTTTTTCTTTTTTTTTCTTTTTTTTTTTCACAACTCCAGGGTGTCAGTGGACACCCACGTGCTCCTTCTCCAAGGACACCCAAGCAATCTCCTGTTTATATTTTTTTTTTCCAAGGACACCCAAGCAATCTCCTGTTTATTTTATTTTTTTTTCCTTTTTTTTTTTTCTTTTTTTCCCTTAACCCCCACACTACCACCTAAGTGCGGTAGTGCTTATTTTTATCCCCTGCACCCATAGTGCGTGTGTGCAGGTGTGAGACACAGTGAAAGACACAAAGTGCACGAATCTTTATTCAATTTCCACCACCAGGAAGATAGGAAAAACACCCGAGTGGCCAGTGACAAGCACTGCCCTTCAAACCACAGGGCAATGCTGTGTGAGCAATCTCCTGTTTATATCTGTCAGCCAGAGCTCCGTGATTGGATTAGGTTAACAGCCCCCATCGGGGTACTTATATTATATGAGGTACACCTGGCTGACCTCATTACAATCACTGCTGATACCATGCACTTTTAAATCAGTAAAACAAACTATGTCTTCCTTTGATCTTTAACAATCAAGTCATCCAGGCTTACTGCAAGGGGCTGGCCTCGGAACAAGTCACATGCCTCCATTCATTGTGCATTAAATTTAATGGCATAGTCTCAACCAAGAAAAGATCTTATAAAATCATAATTATATCACCAATCACATGGGTTGGTCTTTAATTGGTCAGCTGGAGTGCAATTGCAGCACTGACAGTAACAGAGGGAGCTAGCTCATCACTTTTCCATTGACAAAATTCCTCTGGGTCATGCAAAACTCTAATGCAAGACTCTGAAATAGAGTTTTGGAACACAATCTTCTGGTGCAGAGGCAAAAGTGAGCCACAACTGATAACTGCTGTTATCTATTCAGTCATCTGATTACCATTTTACTATGTAAAAGTTCCCACAGCCTGTATGTCATTAGCCCGTTAACTATTTAATTAATAACATTTGAATTTTCTCTCTAACTAATCATAAAATAAATGTTTGTCACTTCAAAATATGCAAATAATAATCTGACAGCAGTGATGTAAGTAATTCCATGATGGACAGACTTGAGAGACGCCACTTGTCTTAATACTATGTCAAGGCCAAAATGTAAATAATTCACAGAATATTGAATAACTAATAAACTAAAAATACCTTGGACTCCTCCAACCCTCTTAGCCAATATTGAGCACCAAAACCTTTTGCCAGACTACCACCATGGTAACAGACTAATTGTTATTCTAAGTATTATTAAACAATGATTGCCTTGCTATTTCTTTTATGATTTGGGATTAATTTATTCATTGAGTCTAGTCTGCTAGGATCTCTATAGTGTAAGTGCAATCTGAAGAGTTTGATGTAATGCAGCTAAGTGAGTTAAATTTAAGCTTGGTTAAGGTTGAAAACACTCAGCAGATCATGAAATGTGAATGGAGAGCAAAAGATAAGTTAGGATGAGGTTTCAAGCTGGTAAAGCATTAACTCTGGTTCATTCTCCATAGATGCTGCCTGGCCTGCTGAGTATTTCTGCTGCTTTACTGTTTTTATTTCCACTTCACAGATTATCCTTCCTTTGTTTTAGGCTTATTAAACCCTGACAGATCATTGATGAGAAGTTAAATCAAAGGGTTAAGAAGAGTTTATCGATGACCTTGCTAATTATTATTATCATGTTAATGATCTGAGTTCTCTTAATGTCAAGGGAAATATTACAGTTATTCAATATTCTGTGAATTATTTACATTGTTGGCCTTAACATAGTATGAGGACAAGTGGCATCTCTCTTCAAGTTTGTCCATCATGGAATTACTTACATCACTGCTGACAGATTATTATTTGCATATTTTAAAGTGGTGACAGACATTCAACTCCCTGTAATAATAATTGGAGAGCCCAAAAATAATTACAAGTATTAGCTTTCAAAAGTGTTACTTGAATGGCTTCAAGCCTCAGTTTAAAGATGCCATGCAAACACATTCAGCATTTGGATGCAAGCCTTGCACTTTGTCATTTATTGTCTATTTTGTAAATCTTCAATTTCAGTTGTAGATCTGCTCTTACTTATTAACTGTAATGATCACATCACCCAGAAAAAAATCCAGTTAATCTGACAGTGGTAGAGACTGAGGAAACTTGATAGATATTCTAACAATTTTCCTTGAGAAGTTGAATTTGGAAAAGTCAGGAAACCAGGATTCAAAACAATAGGATACAGCTATAGTTGAAGTAATATAAACTTGTCTTGTGTGGCAGACTATTTTCTTCTGCCTGATTCTAAAAAAGTGAATTTATTTTCACTCATTTTTTACCAGTACCCAAGAGTGTTATCCAAGAACACAGTTAATGGCAGGACCCTGGGCATTGTTGTTAAACAGAGAGACCGAGGGGTGCAACTACATAGTTCTTTGAAAGTGCCATCACAGGGAGACAGGTAATACCCTGATGAAGAAAGTGTTTGGCATTCTTGTCTTCATTGGTCAGACCATTGAGTAAAGCAGTTAAGATGTCATGTTGTGGCTGTACAGATCATTAGTGAGGACGCTTGTGGAGTACTGTGTACGGTTCTGGTTGCTCTGCTATAGGAAGGATATTACTAAACTGGAAAGGGTACAGAGAAGATTTACAAGGATGTTACCAGGACTGGAGGATTTGAGTTATGGTGAGAGGCTGGATAGGCTGGGACTTTTTTCCTTGGAGCATGGGAGGTTGAGGAGTAACCTGATAGAGGTTTATAAAATCATGAAAGGAATAGATAGGGTGAATAGCCAAGTTCATTTCCCCAAGGTTGGGGAATCCAAAGCCAGAGGCTATAGGTTAAAGGTGAGAGGGGAATCATTCAAAAGGGACCTCAGGGGCAAACCTTTCACAGGAAGGTAGGTGTGCATATAGAACGAACTGCAAGAGGAAGTGGTAGAGTTGAGTATACTTACAACATTAATATACATTTTGACTGGAACATGAATAGGAGAATTTTCAAGGGATATCTACCAAATGCACGTAGAGTCATAGAGTCATAGAGATGTACAGCATGGAAACAGACCTTCGGTCCAACCCGTCCATGCCGACCAGATATCCCAATCCAATCTAATCCCACTTGCCAGCGCCTGGCCCATATCCCTCCAAACCCTTCCTATTCATATATCCATCCAAATGCCTCTTAAATGTTGCAATTGTACCAGCCTCCACCACTTCCTCTGGCAGCTCATTCCATACACATACCACCCTCTGCGTGAAAAAGTTGCCCCTTAGGTCTCTTTTATATCTTTCCCCTCTCACCCTAAACCTATGCCCTCTAGTTCTGGACTCCCCGACACCAGTGAAAAGGCTTTGTCTATTTAGAACATAGAACATAGAACATAGAAGAATACAGCGCAGTACAGGCCCTTCGGCCCTCGATGTTGCGCCGATCAAAGCCCACCTAACCTACACTAACCCACTATCCTCCATATACCTATCCAATGCCCGCTTAAATACCCATAAAGAGGGAGAGTCCACTACTGCTACTGGCAGGGCATTCCATGAACTTACGACTCGCTGAGTGAAGAACCTACCCCTAACATCAGTCCTATATCTACCCCCCCTTAATTTAAAGCTATGCCCCCTTGTAATAGCTGACTCCATACGTGGAAAAAGGTTCTCACTGTCAACCCTATCTAACCCCCTAATCATCTTGTACACCTCTATCAAATCACCCCTAAACCTTCTTTTCTCCAATGAAAACAACCCCAAGTGCCTCAGCCTTTCCTCATAGGATTTTCCTACCATACCAGGCAACATCCTGGTAAACTTCCTCTGCACCCGTTCCAGTGCCTCCACATCCTTCCTATAGTATGGCGACCAAAACTGCACACAATATTCCAGATGCGGCCGCACCAGAGTCTTATACAACTGCAGCATGACCTCAGGACTCCGGAACTCAATTCCTCTACCAATAAAAGCCAGTACGCCATATGCCTTCTTCACTGCACTATTTACCTGGGTGGCAACTTTCAGAGATCTGTGTACATGGACACCAAGATCCCACTGCTCTTCCACACTACCAAGTAGTCTACCATTAGCCCAGTAATCCATCTTTTTATTACTCTTACCAAAGTGAATCACTTCACACTTAGCTACATTGAACTCCATTTGCCACCTTTCTACCCAGCTCTGCAGCTTCTCTATATCCCGCTGTAACCTGCCATATCCTTCCTCACTGTCTACAACTCCTCCAACTTTCGTATCATCCGCAAACTTGCTCACCCAACCTTCTAACCCTTCCTCCAGGTCATTTATAAAAATGACAAACAGCAATGGTCCCAAAACAGATCCTTGCGGAACACCGCTAGTGACGGCACTCCAAGATGAACCTTTGCCATCAACTACTACCCTCTGTCTTCTTCCAGAGAGCCAATTCCTAATCCAAACCTCCAACTCACCCTCAATGCCATATCTCTGTATTTTCTGCAGTAGCCTACCATGGGGGACCTTATCAAACGCCTTACTAAAATCCATATATACCACATCTACCGCTTTCCCCTCATCTACCTCCTTAGTCACCTTCTCAAAGAATTCAATAAGGTTTGTAAGGCACGACCTGCCCTTCACAAAACCATGCTGACTATCCTTGATCACATCATTCTTATCCAGATGTGCATAAATCCTATCCCTTACAATTCTCTCTAAGACTTTGCCCACAACAGAAGTGAGACTCACTGGCCTATAGTTACTAGGATTATCCCTACTCCCCTTCTTGAACAAGGGAACCACGTTTGCTAGCCTCCAGTCCTCTGGCACTACTCCTGTCGACAAAGAGGACACAAAAATCAAGGCCAATGGCTCTGCAATCTCCTCCCTTGCTTCCCAGAGAATCCTAGGATAAATGCCATCAGGCCCAGGGGACTTATCTATTTTCACCCTTGCCAGAATTTCCAACACCTCTTCTCTACATATCTCAAAGCCATCCATTCTACTTATTCGTGCCTCAGTATTCATATCGACAACAATGTCCTGTTCCTGAGTGAATACTGACGAAAAGTATTCATTCAGCGCCTCCCCAATCTCTTCAGCCTCCACACGCAACTTCCCATTACTATCCTTGATTGGACCTATTCCTTCCCTAGTCATTCTTTTATTCCTAACACACCTATAGAAAGCCTTAGGGTTTTCCCTAATCCTACCCACTAAGGACCTTTCATGTCCCCTCCTTGCTGCTCTTAGCTCTCTCTTCAGGTCCTTCCGGGCTACCTTATAACTCTCAATTGCCCCTATTGAACCTTCACGCCTCATCTTTACAAAGGCCGCCCTCTTCCATTTAACAAGGGATTCCAACTCCTTATTAAACCACGGCTCCCTCACACGACCCTTTCCTCCCTGCCTAATAGGTACGTACTTATCAAGGACATTCAATAGTTGCTCCTTGAACAAGTTCCACATATCAATTATGCTCTTGCCTTGGAATCTACTTTTCCAATCCACACATCCTAAGTCATGCCTCAACGCATCATAATTTCCCTGCCCCCAGCTATAACTCTTGCCCTGTAGTACACACTTATCCCTCTCCATCACTAGAGTAAAAATCACCGAATTGTGGTCACTGTCCCCAAAGTGCTCACCTACCTCTAGTTCTAATACCTGGCCTGGTTCGTTACCCAGAACCAAATCCAGTATGGCCTCACCTCTTGTTGGCTTATCTACATATTGTGTCAGGAAACTCTCCTGCACACATTGGACAAACACTGACCCATCTAACGAACTTGAGCTATAGCTTTCCCAATCAATATCAGGAAAGTTAAAGTCTCCCATAACAATCACCCTATTACTGTCACTCTTCTCCTGAATCATCTTCGCAATCCTTTCTTCAACGATTCTAGGACTATTAGGAGGCCTGTAAAAGACTCCTAACAGGGTGACCTCACCTCTCCTATTCCTAACCTCAACCCAAACTACCTCAGATGGCAAATCTTCGTCCATCTTCCTTTCCACCGCTGTAATACTATCTTTGACAAGCAAAGCCACACCCCCCCCTCTTTTGCCCCCACCTCTGACCCTACTAAAACATTTAAACCCTGGAACCTGCAACAGCCAATCCTGTCCCTGATCTAGCCATGTCTCCGTAATAGCCACAACATCGAAGTCCCAGGTACCAACCCACGCTGCGAGTTCACCTACCTTATTTCGTATACTTCTGGCATTAAAGTATACACACTTCAAGCCACTCTTCTGTTTACAGGCACCCTCCTTTAAGATTGATGCTATATTCCTAACCTCCCTACACTCCAGGTCCTGCACCCTAAAGCTACAGTCTGGGTTCCCATGCCCCTGCAGAGTTAGTTTAAACCCCCCCCAAGAGCACTAGCAAACCTCCCCCCAAGGATACTGGTGCCCCTCAGGTTCAGGTGCAGACCATCCTGTTTATAGAGGTCCCACCTTCCCCAGAAAGAACCCCAGTTATCCAAGTACCGAAATCCCTCCCTCCTGCACCATCCCTGTAGCCACGCATTTAACTGTTCTCTCTCCCTATTCCTCGACTCTCTATCACGTGGCACGGGTAACAAACCAGAGACAACAACTCTGTTCGTTCTAACTCTGAGCTTCCAACCTAGCTCCCTAAAAGCCTGTCTAACATCCTCAGCACTCCTCCTACCTATGTCATTGGTGCCAATATGGACCACGACTTCAGTCTGCTCCCCCTCCCCCTTAAGGACCCGGAAAACACGATCAGAGACATCACGTACCCTTGCACCTGGGAGGCAACATGCCAAACGTGAGTCTCTCTCGTTCCCACAAAACCGCCTATCTGTGCCCCGAACTATCGAGTCCCCAATTATTATTGCTCTGCTCTTCTCCACCCTTCCCTTCTGAGTAGCGGGGACAGACATTTATCCTATCCATGCCCCTCATAATTTTGTAAATCTCTATAAGGTCACCACTCAGCCTTCGACGGTCCAGGGAATACAACCCCAGCCTGTTCAGCCTCTCCCTAAAGCCCAAATCCTCCAACCCTGGCAACATCCTTGTAGATCTTTTCTGAACCCTTTCAAGTTTCACAACATTTTTCCGATAGGAAGGAGACCACAATTGCATGCAATATTCCAACAGTGGCCTAACCAATGTCCTGTGCAGCCGCAACATGACCTCCCAACTCCTGTACTCAATACTCTGACCAATAAAGGAAAGCATTCCAAAAGCCTTCTTCACTATCCTATCTACCTGCAACTCCACTTTCAAGGAGCTATGAACCTGCACTCCAAGATCTCTTTGTTCAGCAACACACCCTCAGACCTTACCATTAAATGTATAAGTCCTGCTAAGATTTGCTTTCCCAAAATACAGCAACTCGCATTTATCTGAATTAAACTCCATCTGCCACTTTTCAGCCCATTGGCCTATCTGATCAAGATCCTGTTGTAATCTGAGGTAACCTTCTTCGCTGTCCACTACACCTCCAATTTTGATGTCATCTGTGAACTTACTAACTGTACCTCTTATGCTCGCATCCAAATCATTTATGTAAATGACAAAAAGTAGAGGACCCAGCACCGATCCTTGTGGCACTCCACTGGTCACAGGCCTCCAGTCTGGAAAACAACCCTCCACCACCACCCTCTGTCTTCTACCTTTGAGCCAGTTCTGTATCCAAATGGCTAGTTCTCCCTGTATTCCATGAGATCTAACCTTGCTAATCAGTCTCCCATAGGGAACCTTGTCAAACATCTTACTGAAGTACATATAGATCACATCTACCACTCTGCCCTCACCAATCCTTTTTGTTACTTCTTCAAAAAACTCAATCAAGTTTGTGAGACATGATTTCCCATGCACAAAACCATGTTGACTGTCCCTAATCAGTCCTTGCCTTTCCAAATAAATGTACATCCTGTCCCTCAGGATTCCCTCCAACAACTTGCCCACACCGATGTCAGGTTCACTGGTCTATAGTTCCCTGGCTTGTCCTTACCACCCTTCTTAAACAGTGGCACCACGTTAGCCAACCTCCAATCTTCCGGCCCCTCACCTGTGACTATCGATGATACAAATATCTCAGCAAGAGGCCCAGCAATCACTTCTCTAGCTTCCCACAGAGTTCTCGGGTACACCTGATCAGGTCCTTGGGATTTATCCACCTTTACCCGTTTCAAGACATCCAGCACTTCCTCCTCTGTAATATGGAAATTTTGCAAGATGTCACCATCTATTTCCCTACAGTCTATATCTTCCATATCCTTTTCCACAGTAAATACTGATGCAAAATACTCATTTAGTATCTCCCCCATTTTCTGCGGCTCCACACAAAGGCCGCCTTGCTGATCTTTGAGGGGCCCTATTCTCTCCTTCGTTGTCCTTTGGTCCTTAATGTATTTGTAAAAACTCTTTGGATTCTCCTTAATTCTATTTGCCAAAGCTATCTCATGTCCCCTTTTTGCCTTCCTGATTTCCCTCTTAAATGTACTCCTTAAGTAAATGAGATTAGTTCAGTTGGAGAAGCCTAGCCAGCATGGACGAGTTGGACTGAAGAATATTAATGAGCATGTATTCCAATGTTCCAAGGGCAAAACAAGAAATTTATGCAACACTTTATTTAGTAAGAAGTAAATACAAGTGAGAATATGGGAATGGAAACCACATCAAGCTTTGTACATGGACTAGATGCAATTTAACTACAGAAGAAGCTAATAGGTAACTTCTTCTTGAGATAGTCGGGAAATTGTTGAAACATTTAGAAAGCTAGGCCAGGCAAGAAGATGGTCTGGTCATAGAGTCATAGAGTCATAGAGATGTACAGCATAGAAACAGACCCTTCGGTCCAACCCTTCCATGCCGACCAGATGTCCCCTTTTCAAATAATTACAAATTCACAGATTGTTGATAGTGAATATAGGACAGCATTGAACCAAACATTTATGGAATTGTTTTAGATATCTTCCACTGCCTTTAGCCTTTACATAATAAATGTGGTCAAAACAGTTGCAATTTTTTCACTTTCAGCACAGAAAAACCATGCTCAAAGCCTCTAAAATGTAAAGATTACAAAAAATGCCCGTAAATATCCAATGAGATGTCACTGAATTATTTGCTGAATATTGCATCTGTGAAACTGAGTTATAAGCTGGAAATCTAATTGAGGGGTTCAGATGTTTAATACACAAAATAAAGGGATACTTCCGAATGAGTTTCAGGCTGTCTGAAAGTGAATTACAGATTGGAATCTGACTGAGGTGTACGATGATTTATATAATGGGTAAGTGTTAGTGAGCCACATGTCAAAATTTGTGATGTAAACACTACATACATGCTGAAGTTTATCCTTGAGCTTTGTTACATTACCTCATATTTTATAATATCAAATATTTTGCAAGTTACTTTTTGTTGAAATGAAACCATTTTAAGTGCTGGAACAAGGTGTTAGGAATTATTTTTAGTGATATGATGGGGAAAGTACATATTGTGTTTGCGTGAAATTTCATTGTTTATCATTTTAACAAATATGAGTATGAAAAAAAACAGGTTAAAATAATGGTCAGAGAAATGCAACAGAAATGTTAAGGGTGTGTACAACATTAACAATGACAATTTCTCACTTCCGAATCTTTCTTAGCTCAGCTGAAGATACTGTTAACCTTTTAACCCAAATAAACCACTACCCTCCTCTCCTACATTTTCATTCTATTGCAATTGAGAGTTGTTACTACATAATTCTTTATTATTCAGACTGTTCTGATTGTTCATTTGCAAGATAAAATAAAGCCTCGGATTTAGTACTTAGGGAATCTAATTTCCGTGAATGCTTGATAAATCCGATTTCATCTTAGGTGTATTTTAGGAGCATTTTTAGATGTAGGTCATAGATCCCTGATATTTTCATCTGAAAACTGGGTGCACTACACTCTGACTCCCATCCGAGATTACCTGTCATTTTACTTATTGCTGTTTGTGGACCTTCCTGATTGAAAATTGGAGCCTAAACTTAAAACAATTTAACAACATCTAATTTACCGTTGGAATTTAAAAGCATCCATTGTCATCTGGCTTTGCATTGTGAGTCCTTAAGCAAAAATCTTAAAGGAACCAGCTCATATTAATTTAGTGAATTATGCTACTATATAGATTATGGTCAAATTTCAAATGGAATAAGGGCTGACAGTCCTCCTAGCACCTATCTTTCCTTATTGCTGCACTCTGAGGCACCCCAAAATTCTCCTGAACATTTCTGGTTGACAATGATCATCTTTTGGGGTTGCCTGCATCCTGGGAACAAGACAGATTCTCAATCTGCTCAACCTGCTGTTAATTCTGCCAGAATATCTGCATTCCCAGCATTTCTGGGATTTGAACCATTCACCCCAAGATCCCCCATATACCCATACTTCAGTTACCTCCCCACATTTTAATAAATATCTACGCCATTTACTTACTCCTGAAATAGTAAAGCCCTTCCTTTAGGTTGGGCCAATTAGTCCTACTGAAAATTGATAAAAAGCAAGCTGCAGCTTTGTAAAGGAATGGCGCTTTAGTAGAATTTAAAGGCATTGGAAATAGGTTAGTTCAGATTTTCTAGAGTTAGTTGCCAAAGAGACTGAGCAAACAATGGGAATGGGTGAGGGCATGATATTTCTGAATAGAGAAATTGCAGTGAAAGTGAATTTGAATCCCCGCCAAAAGGGACTAAAGGATTGAGTGAAACCAGCTGCTAGTTTTGTGCCTGATTAAACCAAGCCAAGGTTTAAAAGTAAAGGCCTCGTGCCTCTAATAGATCTCAACAATTCAACACATGGAAGTACTACCGATAGGATTTTCTGACAATCATTTTTAAATTAGTTCTCAACAAATCTGCAAGAACCGTATTATTAATCTTAGTGAATAAATATCATCTCTATCAATGGCAAGACACACTGGCAATTAGTGCGTGTCCTCTAATCATTCCTTGGTTTATGTTATTTGAAATATAAACTGTCAACACCACTTGATTGTGTAGTGGCTTGTATTCACTCCCAGACTGTTTATAGAATAAGAACTCTCTGAATGCCACAGATTGCTAATTTGGAATTGTTGTTTTATTGCTCTGAGAGCTGAATAGACTAATAGGATAATAGGGGAGGTGGTGATTAATGGCAGTGACACTGGACTGGTAATCCAGAATCCCAGGCTGAGTATGAAGATGCCAGATGATAACATTTGAATTCAATAACATCTGGAATTGAAAGCTGGTCTAATGGTTACCATGTAACCACTATTGATTGTTGTAAAAACAAGTCAATCCTGCCTACATGAGTCTCCAGACTCATCGAAACACAGTTGGCTCTGAACTGGTCTGCATAATGGCCTAGCAAGCCAGTTGCTACAAACTGCTACTAATTCTCAAAGAAGGAATGAATCCAGGTGAGCACTATGGATTAATAACTAGAAATAACAACCGTAAACTGAGACTTGGTCCCCTACAGAGTCCAACATCTGGGGGATGGTACCAAATTTTGAGGACTAATCAAGCTTCAGCCTGACATTGTCCTAGTCAAGAGACCATAACTTGCAATGTCCCAGGCATCATCATCACCATCCTTTGATAGACAGAACTAAACAACTCCACAACCAATTGATTAGATGTAATCCCTGCAGTCCACATTCAGGTGCTGGACAGATAGATAACTCACAAAACAGCGGGTAAAGGTCAGCCTGGGAAAATCAATAGTTGCAAATGACGACCATGATGTGATGACACAATCTAGTATGTGGGGGTTTGGGTAAAGGCATGGGCGAATTGTTCAGGCCCTAAAATATTTGAACTATATATTGTGCCCAGAGGGCTACAGAATCCTCAAGTGGAAAATGAGATGATGTTCTTCAAGATTGCGCTGAGCTTCAATGAAACAAACCCGAGATAGATGTCAGCCTGGGAATTCTGTGGTGAGTTGAAGTGGAAGGCAACAGGAAGCTCAAATTCATTTGTGTGGATAGAATGTAAGCGTTCTGCAAAACAGTTTTCTAATCTCTCCAATGTAGAGGAGACCATATTGTGAGAAGTGAACACAGTCAACTAGATTGAGTGAAGTGTAGATAAATCACTGCTTCACCTGGAAGGTATGTCTTAAGCCTTGGATAGTGAGGAGGGAGGAAGTAAATGGGCAAATGTTGTACCTTCTAAAATTGCATGCAAAGGTATTGTGGGGATGGGGGATGTGAGGAGATGTTAGGAATAGGAAAGGTTGGATGAGGGTGTCCCAGAGGGAGTGGTCTCTGTGGAAGGCTGACAAGGGAATGGATAGGAATATGTGTCTGGTGATGGCATCATACTATAGGTGGCAGAAATGGTGGTTAATGATTCTTTGGATTTGGAGGCTGGTGGGGTGATAAGTGAGGATAAGGGAGACACTATCACTGTTTGGGGGAGGAAGAGAAGGGATGCAGGAGATTGGTCAGTTGTGACCTGAAGACCCTGTCAACCATGGTACTGGGGAATCCTCAACTGAGGAAGAAGGGGGACATTTCAGAGGTCCCCTGGTTGAAGTTGACATCACTGGAAGAGATGTGACTAGATGGAGAAACTGGAAGAATGGAATAGAGTCTTTACAGAGTGTGAGGATGTATAGTCCAGGTAACTGTAGTGGCTACTGGTGGCCAGTTTATCCCAAAAATGGAAACAGAGATTTTGAGAAAGGGAAGGAAAGACTCAGAGAAGGACCAGGTGAAGGTGAGGACAGGGTAGAAAATGGAAACAAAATTGATAAACCTTTCCAATTCCAGATGAGAGAGGGAAACAGCACCGATGATGTCAAAATTATACAGGAAAAAGAGTTGCGGATGGGGGCTGGAGTAAGACAAGGAATGTTCTATGTATCCCAAAAAAAGACAGGCATAGCTGGGGACCATGTGGATATCCATAACCAAATCATTGACCTGAAGAAAGTGAGAGGAGTTAAAAGAGAAGGTGTAAGGAGAAGTCTGTATTCTCCCTGACACACAGACAGCTACATCCATCTCCAGCACTCTTCCTCCATCTGCAACCTCCCTCTGACCTTTTACCTGAAGATAGCTGTGTTCCTGAAAGAAGTACTTCTTGCTTTCTGACAATGCGTGTGATTCTTTTATCTTCACTCCTTTGCATTTAGTTAGCATTATTTTATCGTGCACGAACATTGACAGCTGCCTGAGCTATTTGTGTTACCACTTTTTCAAACAGCTTTATTGACTGTATCAACAGTCTGCTACAAACTCCAGGTGGTATGGTGTCAAGGATATCAGTTAATATAATTTTGAATATCCACCCACAGTTGGAAAGTAATTGAATAATCTTTCCAAACCTATGGAATCGACGTCTCAGTCATGAAGAATTGTTGAACACACTGCAATTAATCTTGAGTGCTGTACATTCTTTCTTACATTTGGCAAATTTTCTTTTGAGACTTGTGAAATCTTTCTCTTGTTGAGTTGACTTGGTTTCTAGAGAGCTGGCTGAGGTTCTTCCCTATACTGTAGAATTTGAAGCAAAAATACCATTTAATGCTCTGAAGTAAAAAATGTCATTTTCTGATGGTGTGCTCTGAGCTCTACGTAATATTTATTTCATGATTGCAGAACTACTTTCAGTATTCCTTTGATTTTTAATTGTGTTGTGCCTGCAGTCCTCTGTCAAAGACTGAAGTTTAATTCTCTTCAAGCACGGATTTTAGTTTCAGCCTCCAGGTTAACACTTGTTCCAGTGTCAAGTTTGAAATTCACCGGATGACAGTAAACCTGTATGGTAAGTGTTGTATCTGGTTTAAACGAGTCTCCGATTGCTCCTAGAAAAGGTTGATTCACATCTTCCACAGAATGTTATCCTTGAATAAAGGAGTGTCTTAGTATTCTGGGCCTTCTTCCAAAGATGTTTACTGTCAGATGGCAACCTTTTAATGCAAGTAAACATCATTAGTTCTGTGATTCAACAGCTGTTTTTGACTTCTGCACATGGAAGCTTTGCACTTTCCTCCAAAAGTTGGAAAGGCATAGAGCTATTTCTGTTTTTACATTTTTTAAACTCCACATCTAGAACAGTATCTTCTAGAATCAAAAAATTTGACAATATTTTGTGTTGGTCTATCATCCGGACTTTTTGTACCATCTAAAGTTTACAAAGTCCGATAAGCTTCTTGACTTCCTGTTCCCATCATTCTTGTAGGCTGATTTTGAATCTCATCTTCCATCATCATCTGAATAGCGCTTCCAATATGAGGTCCTCTTTTGAGGTCATATATTTGAAAGAGATTGATCAAAAATTCTGGAATATATTCTGTCGGGTAATCATTTTAATCGTAAATCACCAGAATCACAAAATTTTGACATTGTGTAAAGATAGTTAATTATATTGTCAATAGGTTCCCTTGGAAGCTGTAATCGTCTATTAAATCTTGCTTTTATGCATTATAAACTTGGTACTTGTGGTAAAGTAATTGTTAAATTCTTCTACAATATTATCACAGTTCCCTGGCTCTTCTCTCACAATCTATTGTTTTAGAACATGACCAGTAATGGACATACCGAAAAAATAAATATGTTCACTTGTTCTTCTCTGGGTTTCTTCTGTAATCCCAACTGTACTGTACAAAATGTCTTTTCTGTTTATTTCCCTATCTGAAGGAGTTGTGAATTTAAATTGGCTTAAAGGTTTGATATTTCTCCATATTATCATTATATTTAACTGCTGTTATTTCTCTTATTTTGATGATTTGCTTAATAGGTATTGCAGGAATGTTTAATTGTTGTGAATTTAATTTATTTTTAAACTTGTGTAGTCACTTCAATTGTTTCAAATGTTATATTTTCTTCAATGAGTTTTTAAAAATATTATAATTATTTTCTCCAATATAGAAAATGAACTGCAAGTACACAATGAAGAAGCATTGTTGTTTTATTAAAGATTTTTGACTTAAATCTTTTATTTACCTTTTTCAGAAATTTTCTTTCATTTCCGTTAAAGTTGACATATTCCTGTTTCAGAATTGTGGTCAAAAATTGCTGCAATGCTTCAAAATGAAGAAGTATTTTATTTTTATTATCTCTCAACACAGAGTAAAGTTGCTAAGAAGGGGATATATTTCTGTATGGATGCTGAGTACTCTCATGAATCTTGCAAATTTTAGGAATTTACATGAAGTGTAGACAGCTTTTCTTGAATCTTGTCAATAGATTTTCCTCAACCAAAACTTGGTCATCAGACTGAATGTTTTCCTTACAATTCAAAGTAAGCAATTTTGAAATGTTCTTAGAGACAACATGAGGTATCACATAAATAGCGATGTTTTTAATTGGCCCATGCTGATCAGCAATGCCTTATCTTTATAGAATTGTTTTTAAGAAAAAAAGACATTTTTTTAAAGCATTGGCATCCAACAAAGTGATACTTGGTAACCAAATATTTCTGACATTGCAGGTAGTCCCCATGTTACGAATAGGTTCCGTTCACAATTCTATGTGTACTCAAGTTGGAACACAATGCAGAATAATATAAAGCAGCCATTCATATATACAGGAAATGTTCATATGTCAGGTCTTTCAAATTACAGTCCTGAATCAGATCACATTTGTACATATGAACGTTCATAAGTCAGACCTTTGTAAATCGGGGACATCTGGATGTAAGGACAGACCTAACATCAGGAAAAGACCAATGAAATGTCATATTCTACAGGCAGCTGCAATAAGTAGCCCTTTATGGCCAAGTGAATCCTGAGAAATATTGTTCCTCTACCTTCCCATTGTTGGCAGTTTAGACAGTGATACAACTATCCAATAATGTCCGACGTGCAGGACCCCATGTTACAGCTTAGGTTTTAGTTCACGTTTCTTCTGTTGTAGTTCATTAATTAGTACACTCCTAACATAATGGTTCTTTTAGTTCATTAGAAGATCTTCAACATATCTTTTCCATAGAGTTCCTGTAAATTCATTAAGTGAATTAAATATTCTCATATCCTACTTGCCCCCAACCTTAATCATTCACTTCCTCAAGTAAAAGTACACAGTAGTAATAGTGAGCACCACCTACAAAATGCTCTGTAGCTACTTTCCAAGTCTCCTTCAAAAGCACCTTCCAAACCTATACCTCCACCCCAAGGACAAGGAGCACCATTGGGTTCACCTACAAATCATACAGCATTCTGACTTGGAAACATATTAGTCTTTCTCCACTGTAACTGGGGAAAAAAAAATCACAGAAATCCTGCAAGTACTTTGGGATTTCTTATATCACCTAGATTGCAACGTCAATCCTCATGCTCTCGGATGCTGCCTGACCTGCTGTGCTTTTCCAGCATCACATTCTTGACTCTGATTTCCAGCATCTACAGTCCTCACTTTCTCCTCCTTAAAGAAAGCAGCCCACCTTCAAATCAAGGGTATTGACAATTTACAAATGAATAGAAAGAAGCAATGATGATGTGAGGGAAGAAGTTCCAGGATTGGGGCCCGCATCAAAGAAGGATGATATTTAAGTTGGGATGGCATATTGGCTATGTGGTGGTTTTAAAGGTGATGTTGCTTGCTTGTTTTTTTCTCAAGTTAATCCAGCCCATGTGCACCATAATGGCACTGGCTTTGAGAATACAAGCTCCTCCATGGAGAGAGTTGTTGTCCTTTTGGAGAGCCAAATCCTTCAGGGTTCTGAATAGATGGAAAGGCAGAGCATTTGCATGTATGGGATTCATGTTATACAGCCTGGAGCAGACAGTTGCATTGATAGCTCAGGGATGTTTATAAGGGACATCAGCTGCAGCCCTCCACACTTGTTGTCAGCTGCAAAGGGATATGCTACAAAGAAGACTTGGTGAGTTGCTTCTGTGCACTTATTGGATAGTACACGCTGCAGCTAAGGTAATAAAGGGAGTGGATGCATAAACTGGTGAAGCAGATATGGATTAGATGTGTTACTTTGTTCTGAAAGAAGAAGCTTTGTTGCAGCTGCACTCATCCAGGCAAGTGGAGAGATTTGCACTGACATCTAGAAGAGAGCTTAATTTATAATCAAATTACAGCACTCATCAAATTATTTTCTCCACAAAAGGTATGTTTATTGAAATTTATATCTTGTTCTCACATTTAACATTCTTCATTAAAAAATGTTTGCATATCAAAAAAAAGATGTTTATATTACTTTTATGAGTGTAGTTTATAATTTGAAGTCTTGAAATAAATCATAGCTAAAGGGCTCTTTCACTGTGCAGCTCTTCAGGGGAATTTTCTCTGTGTTTTCTCTCCACTAGCAAACTGGCCGAGTCTTTCCAGTAACTTCTGTTATTTTGATTTCCAGCATCCGCAGTTCTTTCGGTTTTACGACAGAGAAATCATTGGATGATGAGGAAAGTCATTCAATTCATCTTATCCTTACATGCAATGAGTGTCTGGACATTGATTAGATTGAAGAAGGAGATCATCAAATTTTTAACTAGTAATTGATTTATGGGCTATCGAGAGTGGGCAGGGAAATGGAGTGAGGCCAGATAAGATGAGCTATGACAGTATTGAATGGCGGAGTAAGCTTGTGGGGCTGAATTGTCTACTCCTGCTCATACTTTTTATAATCGCATGCACATCACCTTATTGTACGTTATTTATAAAAATAGAATTTGATGTCAGTTCACAATTTAACTTTTACTAAAATCAAAGGCAGACCATGCTGACTGCAGGAAGTCTGAAAATCACAAATTCAGCACAAAGATGAGAAAGAAATAGAATCAATGGCCCTTCACCAGAACTGGCAAAAAAAAATACACTTTTAACAATTTTTTTTACCCAACTAAAGATTTTGGTAAAAGAGGAGAGAGAAAAAGAACAAAAGGATAGTTGGGGAATAAGGTGAATGGTAAAATGATTCATGTTGCAAAACAGAAGATTGTTCTGTAAGGGTACTTGGGCCCTGCAGCAATATTGATGGTGTCACATCACTTTGAGTGTGCATACACAGAGTAGGCAGAGTTAGCACATTTCAGGAGAATGCTGTAACCATCTAGAGTTTGGAAGAGAGGTACTGCCCTCTTTAGCTGGAAACAGATGCAGGGCTTCAGGAATCATTGGAAAGAAGGTTGTATTTTGCAAAGCAGCAGGAGATATGCTTATAGCCATCAAGAGTTCTTAGACTGCTGTGTTTAGTTAATCCAGTCCATGTGCACCATAATGGCACTGACTTGAGAATACAAGATCCTCCATGGAGAGACTTGCTGTCCTTTTGGAGAGTCAATTCCTCCAGAGCTTGGAATAGATGGAAAGGCAGAGCATTGGGATGTATGAGATTTATGTTATACAGCCTGGAGCAGACAGTTGCATTGATAGCTCAGGGATGTTTACAAGGGATGTCAGCTGCAGCCCTCCAGACATGCAAAGAGATTTCCAAGTACTGAGGAATTTGAGGGTGCCAGATGTCTAAGACACCTTCTTCATGTTCAGCCTCCTTGGCTCTTCTGATTGCGGATATTTCTTGGCAGTACAGTGAAATGAGGAAGTCTACATGTGCAATGATGCAGAGGCTTCTACAGCTGTCCAATGATGAGGCCCAATGACCTCGGCCACAGCTGGATACAGACAGCCAGCTGATTCCATCTCCTCTGAGGCCACAACAGGAGCATCACAAAGAGGTGGCTGAATGTGCAGAATGCCTTATCAAATGGAACACTCAGTGGGCCACTCTCTGAATTTATACTTGCTGTCTACATGCACTATTTCCTGTTGTTCTCAGTTAATTAAAAAAAATCACACTTTAATTCTCACATCTCTTATTTGTATTGTAATAGATGTATGTAGGTGTGTTAGTTTTATATATACATTAATATAATTCAATTTAGAATTTGGATTTTGTACCAGTAACATATTGTTTTTGCTGGATAAAAAGTTAAGAATTAACTTGTCTATCTTTTATATCAGTGATTTATATATGATTTTACATCAGTGTATGTCAGAGAGCCAGTGACTGGACACATCCCAGAATGGTAAAGCTATTTTATATGTATTGTGTGAGTTTTATGATTAGAGGGTGCCAACATTGAAAGCCATTAGCTTGGTTTTGGTTTAGAAGAATCAAGGATTAATTTTTGCTGAGAAAATCCCAGAGATTCGAAAGCTTTTGTTCAATGGTCAGGTGTTAAGAATAATTTCTTGTGGAGAAAGGAGTTAATGGAGAATAGTTAGGAAATATTTACCTCAGGTTTTTGCTTGAAAATTACAGATATTATTTGTTTGGTTAGAACCATGAAGTGGTCATTTGAAGTGAAGAAAGGTTAAACTCAGTTGTGTGAACAATCAAGGAACTTTCAAGCTTGCAAGACTAAGAATTGAAAGAAACAATTAAGTCAAATGCATAAATGTGACAGAGAAGGGAATTTTCTCTGATATTTGAGTATCATGAAGCATTGGTGTTCAAATAAGTGAGATTTTGTTCTGTCATGTGTTTCAAAATCTTTTAAATAATGTTATGTGTCAATCACTTGGTTTGTGATTGTTTATCTTCATTTCTTTTGCGTAATAAACTTCTGCTTTTTTAAAAAATCAAATCTGCAGTATTGCATAATTATGCTTCAGTGAAAGACCACCATGTGAAATAAAAACAAAATCATCTGACTTGACCAGTTGTTAAACAAATTGGCATCAGTACACAGAAAACGTGGTTTGATGTTGTGAAGAAGATAAAGAGTGTCAAAGGCTCAGGGTCAATATGCTTCCCCATTGGCTGTAGGAACTTAGATGTTTCAGCCTTCATCTTCAATAGATCTGTTAGCACGGTGCCCATACATTTCATTCTGGGTTAGTGGGATTCAGCTTGAATAAGCCACTATCAAATATACCCTGATATGGATGTAGGTTTGCATGCTGAGTTGGAAGGTTCATTTTCAGACTTTTCATCACTATACTAGGTAACATCTTTAGTGAGCCTCTGGACGAAGACCCTGATATTTTTGGCATCCTGAAGAGATTTTGGAACTCTGTTTGGAGACTGGCCACTCAAGTACAGACAGGGCATCTTGGTGCCCCTCATCCACATCCTTCCTCTTGTTCCCACCATACACAATGTTTCTTTTCCACCATTAAGGTAGTTTGCTTCAAAATGTCAAGTTATAAATACAAAAAAAGAACATGCACAAACAGGATGAATCTCTTTAACAAATAAATTTTAATATTCTGTATTCTTCACAATTGCTTTGCCTGTGTTCTCCATCCGGGTAGGTTTGTGTTTCATGTCTATTAAGCCAAATTATTGTTAAGGTTCCCTCTTCAATGGAGGGCGTATTTTGGAAGATGTGGCAGACTATCCCAATGAGTGAGATTCTAGCAAGGATCTGTTGGAGGATGTGACTCAAACCAATCCAAGAGTTAGAACTGTGTCTTGAAAGCCCAATTGTCTGCTCAGTGGTGGTGTTTATGAATAAATGATTTTCAGGTAAAAGATTGGACAATGGGACCAAGAGAGATACTACTGCACAGAGTCAGCACGAATCAGGTGGGCTGAATTGCCTCCCTCTGATTTGTAGCAATGTTTGATTCTATGATTCTCTTGCCTTCTCTAAAAATAAGCTAATAACATTGAGCTTTGTAAATGAATAATACAATGTTTACCTCATTATATTAAATATTTAAGGAGATACATAAAGAAAACAAAACTACCCATAGACATTGATCACAATTTTTGCTCCAAAGTAAGCTCTGTTTAGACACATGGGTCATGTTTACAAATCAGTATTTTAATATTTCACTGAAAAACATTCCATTTATTTGGCTTAATAGACATGAAACACAAACCTACCCAGATGGAGAACACAGGCAAAGCAATTGTGAAGATTACAGAATATTAAAATTTATTTGTTAAAGAGATTAATCCTGTTTGTGCATGTTCTTTCTTTGTATTTATAACTTGACATTTTGTGTTTCAAATTAAAACATCGTGCTCTCTGTAATGTTCCAGGAAATGTTAGCTACAATTCTCAACAAAAAAGTATCAATTTCATACTGCAAAGGATGAATGGATACAATGACTGAAAGAAAGGACGTTGCTTTCAAGCCAAAGTTTAATATCATCTTGATTTATTGAACTTGACATGTTTTGGACATTGTAGGGAAGTAATGTATGCATTTTGACTATTCTAACCTGCCCTCCCCATAACCCCAACTATCTGTTCTTAATCAGCTATACTCCAATGGGTTAACAAGATATTATATTGCATTGTTTCTTCCTCTCCCAACAAGCACACATATTAAAGAAAGAAAATATTTTAGCTGTAACTGGAAGTTGAAGACATTTTTTTGGAAACTTTGCAAACATGACAAGATGTTGGTTTTATTAATATCCAGTATTTTCTCTCTGATATAATTCAGTATATGGGTTAATGACTGATCAATGGATTGGGCATTAGGTGGTAGAGAGGGCATTGGGAGTTGCTGTCACTCTCTTTCTTTGCCTCCAAGACCCCAATCCCCTCGTTTTCTGTGACTTCCAAATCCTAGAAACCAATATAAACAGCAAGTGCTAGAGAATGTCAGCTGGTCTGGCAGCATCTGTGGAAAGAGAGTAGATAGTAGCGTTTCAAGTCCCGTATCATACTTCAGAAGAGCTCCACAATCTTCATTGCTTCCACTGGTAGCAGTAGATAACAACAATGTCTTGCAAGACCATTTATGAATGAGACTTTTCATGATCTGGGAGACTGGGTAGTCTGCACCTCTTACACTAACAGTTGAAGCAAAGAAATCCCTTAGCTTTGAAGGACTACTGGAGAAATGTACGGTCACCAGGTAAGCACTTCCAAAATATGTCAGGAATGTGTGGGCACGTTTTCTGCATTGGCCAAGCAAATTTGTGAATTTAATATTGAATATAATTCTAGCAGGCTGGTGTGTTAATGAGGAGTCATGACTTGATAACGATTGCAAAACAGGTGGATGGAAAGGCTGTTCCGTCTGAAAGATTCTGGAAACTTCATACTGAATCTTTAACTTAATATCAGGAGTCTGAATTGTGGCCTCACTCTCAATAAGGTTCACCCTCCTTCCTTCTCCAAATGCTTCATGAGGGCCCAGAAGATTTTGACATAGGGGTGACTCACCGATGTTCTGAATAGAAATTAACTGAGTGGGTGTAAGTGGCTGAATGGTCAACTCCCATTCCTGCATTCCTAAATTAAGTTTTTCTACTCTTTTGCCTTGTTTTTTGTTTAAATCAAGATTAAGTTGCACAATCTCTTGCTAGTATTTTTCCAAGAATTAAGGCAATGAATTTGTTGTATTCCTCAATCTCCCCTTACACAACACACAACATTTAAAAATTCAAAGCTATATTACCTGATTATTGTTTCTTCCCTAACATTGTTGCATTCTCAATTTTGTAATCTGCCTTCTGTGCCTTGAGCGTTCACCTATAGGTCTTGAAAGTAAGTAAATCACTAAGATAATCGGGAGTTAGGGATTAATTTAGGCCTCGCTCAGTGCACTTCTTCACAGTGCACTTATCATTTTTATAAATTAGTCATTTACAGCTTCAGTGCTTTTTAATTCTGTCCATCATTTAAACCAGATAATTGGGACCTACTAAATTTATAAGGCAGGTTGTATTCTCTTCATATTGCAGAAATAACAAGTCTATGACATTTTCTGGTTGCACGTGTGAACTGTAAAGAAATTGAATCCTCCAAACTGCTCTAACTGACCCTCCCACCACCACCTGGTACTAAACAATCCGTCTACGATTTCCCCAGCTTTTGCATATCAGTGCAGTGGAACCTGGAATGTACGGATACTCATTGTGAAGCAAACCAAAAGGCAAATTAATTCTCAGGAAGAAATAAACAATGATGAATGATATATGTGAAAATGGGAGGGACCTGTACAGGAGAGTAACATCCACATTTGAAAAGGAGGAGACTCCAAATAAAATAAAAATAAGACCCTTACTAAAATTTTGAAATATTAGGAACCCTCTGATAATATTTTCCAAAAGATATTTTTTTTCATGAGGAGAAGATGTCTTACTCATTAGATTATTTACAGTGTGGAAAGAGGCCCTTCAGCCCAGCAAGTCCACACCGACCCGCTACCCACCCATTCCCCTGCATTTACTCCTTTACCTAACACTACGGGCAACTTAGCATGGCCAATTCACCTGACCTGCACATCTTTAGACTGTGGGAGGAAACCGGAGCAAACCCACGCAGACACGGGGAGAATGTGCAAACTCCACACAGTCAGTCCCCTGAGTCAGGAATTGAACCCAGGTCTCTGGCGCTGTGAGGCAGCAGTGCTAACCACTGTGCCACCGTGCCGCCCACAGCACTGCTGCCTCACAGCACCAGGGTCCCAGGTTCGATTCCCGCCTCAGGCGACTCTCTGTGTGGAGTTTGCACATTCTCCCTGTGTCTGCGTGGGTTTCCTCTGGGTGCTCCGGTTTCCTCCCACAGTCCAAAAATGTGCAGGTTAGGTGAATTGGCCAAGTTAAATTGCCCGTAGTGTTAGGTGAAGGGGTAAATGTAAGAGAATGGGTCTGGGTGGGTTACGGGTCGGTATGGACTTGCTGGGCCGAAGGGCCTGTTTCCACACTGTAAGTAATCTAATCTAATCTACTCATTTTGTGCTTTAAGATAAAGCTTTACTTTAATTAGAGCAAAGAACAGTGCAGCACAGGAACGGGCCCTTTGGCCCAAACTGTTGTGCCAAACATGGTGTCAAATTGAACTAGTCCCTTTTGTCTACCCTTGGAGTACATCCCTCCACTCCCCTCATATTGGAATGTGTTTATCTAAAGATCCTTTAACACCCTTATTGTATCTACCTCCACCACCACCTCTGGCAGAATGTTCTAGATTCCTACCACTCTCTGTGTAAAAAACATGGCGCTCCCATTTCCTTTGAACTATCCCCCTATCACCTTAAATGCATGCCCCCGTAGTATTAGATATTTTAACTTTGGGAAAAAGAATCAGACCATCAACCCTATCTATGCATCTAATAATTTTATAGACTTGTATCAAGTCTCCCCTCAGTCTCTGCCACTCCAGAGAAAACAACCTGAGTTTTTCTAGCCTCTCGTTGTAGCTCATACCCTCTAATGCAGGCAGCATCCCGGTAAACCTCTTCTGCACCCTGTCCAAAGCCTCCACATCCTTCCACTAATGTGATGACCAGAATTGAATGCAATACTCTAAGTGTGGCCTAATCCAATTTTTATAAAGCTGCAGTATGACATCCTGACTCGTGTACTTAGTCCTGACCAATAAAGGTAGGCATGCCCTACACCTTCTTTACTAACCTATCTACTTGACTGGCCACTTTGAGGGAGCTGACAACTTGATCTCCAAAATCTCTCTGTATATTAATGCTGTTCAGGGTCCTGTCATTAACAATATACTTTTCCTTAACACTTGATCTCCCAAAGTGCAGCACCTCACACTTACAGAGATTAAACTCCATCTGCCATTTTTCTGCACATATCTGAACTGATCTATATCCCACTGTATACTTTCATGAATTGATTATTTTCTATTCTTAGACATTGTTGAATATTCCACGTCCAAACTCATGGCCACTTCCATCTAAAAGCACACGGGCAGCAATTCATGGGAACATTATCATTTGTAAAGCTCAATCTATTACACTCACTATCTTGACTCAGAAATATACCGTCATTCCTCCAGTATCATTAGGTTAAAACCTGGAATTCCCTCCCTAATGGCATTGAGGGTCTGCCTACAGCACATGGACTGCAACAGTTCAAGAAAGCACCTCACCACAGACTTGTCAAGGGCTACAAACAATGGATAATAAACACTGGCAAAGCCAGTGATGCCCACATCACAAGAGTGAATAGTAAAAATAACATTAAATTGATTTCTATTAAATTTGGTATTACATCTTTTGATCTCTTTTAGCATAGCAGTATACTTATCCATTTAGAGTGTATTGCTTGTTCATTTCTGTTCATAAAATTGTAAAATTTGTAAATCATCTTATTTAAGTTTTTCTGTTACAGTGCCAACTCTTTATATGTTCCTTAAATGGGGAAGTATATACAGTAGTGCCTCGACTTACAAACTTAATCCATTCCTGGACCTGGTTTGCGAACCGAAAAGTTCGCGAACTGAATCAATTTTTCCCATTGTTTGGATAGTGAAAGAATGCTTGGATGGCTTGGATGGCACGCGTCAAAGACGAAATGAATGAGATCACGCTGGGCCCGAGAGCTTTTGCATTCAACAAGTGCGTAGCAAAGCAGAACAATGAAACCATGTGGTCGCACACGGGCTTTTTGCGTTCGTACCTTCGGTCGTACCTTGAATTTTGTACATCCGTTGAAACAAAATTTTACGGACAATCCTGTTTGTAAACTGATTTGTTCATGAACGGGGTCATTCGTATGTTGAGGCGCTATTGTATTCTTGACAGAGAAATTCCTGATCCTGAAAACATCTAGGACTTTTTGTAGCAGA
The DNA here is from genome assembly GCF_047496795.1 of Chiloscyllium punctatum. Taxonomy (NCBI): domain Eukaryota; kingdom Metazoa; phylum Chordata; class Chondrichthyes; order Orectolobiformes; family Hemiscylliidae; genus Chiloscyllium; species Chiloscyllium punctatum. The sequence continues at coordinate 34,327,320 of NC_092743.1, forward strand.
GGTGAGGTTTACTAAGTTAAATAGACTATTTGGAGGAAGATAATATTCCATTCCCCCACTATCACTTCTTCCCTGTGGATGCTTATTTCAATTCAATAAACCCAAGTCTAAGCATTTGTGGCTTGAACTCAAGGATAGAAGTTATCAGGGAAATACTCCTAATCTAAATTAGCTCTAAATGAGAGTTAAAATCTATAAATCATTTCAAGATTTCAGCATTTGTGTCCTGCTGCACAGATCTTGGAGAGGATTGCACCCCTGAAGTGAACTCTCTGGAGCTGCCTCTCCTATCAGTTCCTGTTCATGAATCAGTCATTGAAAACTCACTTCACTGTCTGAGTGGATTCACCAAGCAATTGTGCAAGTGCCATGACAGTGTATCCTGGGAAGACATGTATTTCTCTGCAATATCATTCTCAAGGACTTTTCTGCAACAATTGCCACATGCATGAAGGTACTGAAAGATATAAGAAAAGGATGTGATTTAGTTATGGCAAATTGGCAAATTTGACAATCAACAAAGCCAGTCTACTTACACTTCAGTCAATGATGAAATGCTGTATAAAATGTGCATTAGAGGTATTTGAAATTTTGTCACCAGCTATTTATGTACTCTTTCTCTTCAATTCTTCCTTTGTACCAGTGACTGCTCGTGGTGATTCTTCTCCAGCTCTGTCAATCTCCCTTGTGTTTTATGAACTCTCCTTCCGCAAGCAATCTGAAAACTTTGAGACAATGAAGGTGATTGAGAGACAGGGTAGTGAGGTGAAATATGGTATTGTCTAAGTTATGTGGAAATTTATGGTTTTGTGTTTAGACATTGTCACCATGCAGCAGCATGCTTTTGAAAATTGGAATTGGTCAAGGAGAGTTGCTTGAGGGATACCAGGATAACTCTGTAGGAGAGCTAGAGAAGCCATTGCATTAATTCACTGGCCACAAATAGATGACCAAGAATGGAAGCAGAACAGTTTGCTTCCAGTCTATAAACTGTGGAGAGGCATTGGATGGGGATGGTGTGACTAAACATTCAAGAAGGATAAAGAGGGAAAATTTACTGCAATAACCAGAGAATTGCTAATGCATTTGTGAATGAAAGCTAAAAGTTGGTCTGAGGAATGTTGAGAGAAGAACACCTAACAAGACAGTGTGAAGCCTTAAAGTTGATAAATTAACAAATGCTCTCATTTATCTTGACCTGGTCAAACCTTTAAACCAAATCCTTGATTGCTTTTGTAACCTTGGTATGCACCTCCTTAACCATTGCTGGGAGCAGTAGATTTTTTTGCTCACGTTGTTGAGAATAAATATGTTGACTGTATCCATTTGTTTTTCCCAAAAAGACATCATTTAAAGTGGTTGCTGAGTTTTGCACTTTGTACAACATCAACACCCCCAAAATTCAATTGTGCACCAACATTCAAAAAACTGCTGAGACCAGGTCATGTGATTGTGCTTCATAGTCAATGCACATTTTTTAGATCCAAAACCTCAATCAACATTTGTTGCAATTCAGTTGCAATTTCTGAACTGTTAACTTTCAGTTTCCCCAACTCAACTTCACCCCTCTGGTAGAAAGGCATACCTTTATGTTAATATTGAATCTATGCTTCTGAAATATGTGAAAAATTTTAAAGCAATATATAACCTTTAAAAATGGAAAAGATGTTGGGAAGAATTGCTCTGTTTGAAATGGTTAGTGTCAGCTTAAATGCCATCAGAAATAATTCCTGTGGTTTTTATTGCTAATAATGTCATAAACCCTTTTCAGAAAACAATCGCTTTTGGAATGTATTTATGGCATCATGACACATGATGACTAAGGCAAATATCTCACCGTCCTCTCCAATTAGCAAATATCATGAGTTTCAATCATGTATTTTCACAGAAAGCAAAATACACTAAATAGCATTTCTAGTGAGTATGCAAGAACAAAAGGCTCTGGAGGCTCAAGTACATAAATCAATGGCAGACATATTTGAAGATGCTTGAAATCTAGAGCTTCCTAAATAGAACTATTGAGTATAAATGTAGAGAAGCTATGTTGTACCTTTATTAAGTTCTGGTTGAAGGGAGATCATTGGCATAGAGATAACGTCAATGGACTAGGAGACGAAATACAGACTGGGTGACAGCTTTGCCAAACACCTAGGCTCTGTCCATAAAACAATGATCACAAGCTTCCAGTTGCCTGCCACCTCAATGCACCACTGTGTTCCCATGCCAAACTTTCTGCTGGAGGCCTGTTTCAATGCTCCAATGAAGCTTAACTCAAGCTGCAGGAGCAACATCACATCTTCCACCAAGGTACCTCATAACCTTCAGGACCTCACTATTGAGCTTAGCAATTTCAGAATGTGCACACTCTCCTCTATGTTCACTACCATGCCCCACATCCCAAAGTCACAGCAGAGCTAAGCCATTTTCAACCATTTACACTTCTTGTTAGCACCTTACATAGAATTTCTCTCTCTCTCTCTGCTTATCATCAGAAACCTCTTCAATTGCCAATTGTTTTCTCTCCCTCCCTCTAGACATCATCTCCACATACTCTATTCACTCCTCCTCTCCATCTCCCAACATTGTCATCAACATATATGCTACCCTTTCCCAATTATTTTCAGTTCTGATGAAGGGTCACTGGATTCAAAACATTAATTCTCTCTCTGTCTCTCCCTATACATAGGTTGCCAGATCTGCTGTGTTTCTGTTTTTGTTCATAGCCCAACTAAACTTCATCAGATGGGGCACTGGGTATAGGGGCTGGCAGGTCATGTTAAAATTGTACAAGACTTTGGTTTGGCTGCATTTAGAATACTGTGTACAGTTCTGGTTGCCACATTACCAAAAGGATGTGGACGCTTTGGAGAGAGTGCAGAGAAGGTTTACGAGGACGTTGCCTGGTATGGAAGGTGCGAGCTAGGTATGAAGAGAGATTTATTTTTATTAGAAAAAGGAGATTGAGGGGGTCCTGATTGAGATCTACAAAACCATGAAGGATACAGACAGGGTAGATAGAGATATGCGTTTTCCCAGGGTGAGGGATTCAATAATGAGAGGTCACGCTTTCAAGGTGAGAGGTGAAAAGTTTAAGGGGGATACACGCGGCAAGTACTTTACACAGGGGGTGGTAGGTGCCTGGAATGCGTTGCCAACAGAGGTAGCAGAGGCAAGTATGGTAGATTCATTTAAGGTGCACGAGTAGATGGGAAGCAGAGGGATATAGGTACTTAGGAATTGGGCGGTAGGTTTAGACAGTAGATTTGGATCAGCTCAGGCTTGGAGGGCCAAAGGGCCTGTTCCTGGGCTGTAAATTTTCTTTGTTATTTGTTCTTAAACTCTGTAGACCTGGATCCATTTCCCATCACGGCAGCTGAATTAAACTTAATGGGTAAGAACTAGCTCTGTTAGTTAATATGAGTAATGGTGACTATTAAAGCATCAGTAATTGTCTCAAAAACTCAATTAGTTTGTGAATGTCTTTTAAAGAAGGAAATCTGCTATTCTTACTTGTTCTTGTCTACCTGTGACTCCAGACACTTGGTGGCCTGCCAGCAATGTCCAATCTAACTGACTAGCCTATTCTAGAAAGCTAGCATTTCTTTTATTCATTCATGAAATGTGGCATCACTGGTTAGATTCATAGAATTCCAACAGTGTGAAAGCAGGCCACTTGGCTCATAGAGTCCACACCAACCCTCTGAAAAGTAGCCCACCCAGACCCATCCCCCTACCCCTGTAACCCCTAGTGGGTGGCACGGTGGCACAGTGGTTAGCACTGCTGCCTCACAGCACCAGAGACCCAGGTTCAATTCCTGCCTCAGGTGACTGACTGTGTGGAGTTTGCACATTCTCCCCGTGTCTCCGTGGGTTTCCACCAGGTGCTCCGGTTTCCTCCCACAGTCCAAAGATGTGCAGGGCAGGTGAATTGGCCACGCTCAATTGTCCGTAGTGTTAGGTAAGGGGCAGATGTAGGGATATGGATGGGTTGCGCTTTGGCGGGGCGGTGTGGACTTGTTGGGCTGAAGGGCCTGTTTCCACACTGTAAGTAATCTAATCTAATCTAACCCTGCATTTCCCACAGCCACTCCATCTCACCTACATATCTTTGGAATGTGGTAGGAAATTGGAGCACTTGGAGGAAACCCGCACGGACACATGGAGAATGTGTAAACTCCATACAATCACCCATAACTTAGGTCCCAGGTGCTGTGAGGCATCAGGACTAACCACTGAGCCACCATGCCACCCTAGTTAGAACATAGAATATAGAAAAGTACAGCACACAGCAGGCCCTTTGGCCCATGATGTTGTGCTGAGGTTTAATCCTAATGTAAAATATAATAACTTAACCTACACACTCCTCAACTCACTGGTCTCCATGTGCTTATCCAGCAGTTGCATAAATGTCCCTAATGACTCTGCTTCCACCACCACCGCTGGCAACACATTCCATGCATTCACAACTCTCTGCGTAAAGAACCTACCTCTGACATCTCCTTTATACCTTCCTCCTAATATCTTCAAACTATGACTCCTCGTTCCAGTCAATCCTGCCCTGGGGAAAAGTCTCTGGCTATTGACTCTATCGATTCCACTCATTATCTTGTATACCTTGATCAGGTCTCCTCTCTTCCTCCTTCTCTCCAGAGAGAAAAGTCCAAGCTTATTCAACCTTTCTTCAGAAGGCAGCATAGTTGGGCCAGCATTTATTACCCATCCTAAGATATCCTTGAGAATGTGATGATGAGCAGTCTATCTGGTATAGGTAGACCCAAAATGCCATTAGGTGAGAATTCTAAGCTTCTGTCTCAGCAATACTGAAAGAACAGTGATATGTTTCCAAGTCAGGATGATGACTGGCTTAGAGCAGAACTTTCAATTGATGGTGTTCCCATGTATCTGCTGCCCTTGTCATTTTAGATGGTAGAAGTGATGGATTTGGAACATTTTGTCTATGGAGAATTGGTGAATTTCTGTTGTGCATCTTGAAGATGGTACACATTACTGCTACTGAGTGTCAGAAGTGGAGGTAGCATAGTCTCAATGGGATAATTTACCTCCTTAAATGTCTTAATGATCCTATGATTCTAAGCTAAAATAGAGGAAGTTTCCAACTTAGCCATCAGAACAGGTATGGAAGCTCAATTTAATGAATCACCCAAAGTTAACATCTCTAAAAGTGCAATATTGTTCAATATTGTTCATTATGTACTCCAGAGACTGCAGAACTCTTTCAATGTTATGTATTAGCTGGTATCACAGACAGCAGTCTCTTAGTGCTGCACTGAGGTATGATATACCTACATGAAGTAGATTACATGCTCAATTTCTGGATTACAGCCCAGAACCTCAACTTCTGGGTCAGTGGCAATATTACTGCCAACTGAGCCAATCAGAATGTTTTCATTCTGTTACTGCAGCTTTTCCAACAAAGTGCTAGCTTCAGTGATTAATGCTGCAGGATACAGCAAGGGGCTTCACTGTTAAGTTGAAATAAGAGAAATAACAATATCTTGAAACCATTCACTGAACAAATTTCCAGAGGCAGCAACTGAAGAAATGCTTTAAATCTGCTTCCTCCATGTGTAAAGGGGACAGAATCGATATCCAGCAATGTCGGACTGAAACCTGCAGGCATTAACTTACATTCACATCATATAAAATAACGAATTAGTTCTGAGTCAGATCTTCTCACTTCAGGCAGATGAAAATAAGTGGTACTCTGAATAATCTAATTTGTTCAGAATGCCATTTTATTAAAGGTTAGATAAATTTCCATTTCAAAGCAAAAATATACTTTGACACAGCTTGCATGATGAATTGCAAAGAATAACTTTTCCCAATATGCTGATTAGATTGTGGCTTGTAGCAGGGGAATATGAGAGCTAAGCTAAAGCTTTATTCTACTGAGTGTTTTGGTACAGGTGTAGTAGTGAACAGAATGGTTAATGACATAATTAAAATAAGGGAATTCAATGTGAATATCTGTGAGAGCTCACGCAAGAGTGATATTAAAAGAATTCAGTTCCAAAGACAACAAAATGGAATGCTGGAAATCTGGAACATAAACAGAAAATGCTGGAAAGATTCAGCAGGTCTGGCAGCATCAATGGGGAAAGAAGCAGGGTTAATGACTCAGGTCTGTGACCTATCAAGAGACCTGTAAGAAATTAGAAATGCTCTTATGGTCATATTCAGGTGTAGGTGGGAATGTAATATTAGAACCAGAATCAGATGGCCAAGATATTATTGACTTGTTGAGAAAACTTGAGGGGCTGTTCCTTCTCCTAATTCAGATGTTCATCTATGGAATAGGTTTTGAAAGTAAAAGAGATGGACGATAAGGAAGAAGGACTAAAGGATAGGTCTGTGATAAGGTGGTAGACAGGAAAGATTAAAAGACAAAATGTTTCCTGTTGTGAGGCCAAAAGGAATAAACTGGGTCACACACACTTAAAATAATGTGTTGACAGAGGTGTGACTGACAGATAGTTGCCATTCAAATAACATGGGTGGAAACTTACTGAATGATGTGGGCTATAGTGAAAAATCTCGATGATGGAAGCATCTCATTGTAACTTTTGTACATCTGCAGAGTGGACAGGTGCATTTCTCATTAGGCAGAGGTGTTGTGCCAATTAAGGGCATTATAAACTGTTAAATGTCTTAATTATCAGCACCACTCACCTCATTCAGCATCAGTAACTATCATTGTGATCCTGCATCAAGGATGGTCACTTGAGGGATATCAGAGATGACACTGTAAAGCAGGAGATGTGTCATTTAATTTAAAAAAATTTTTAGAATATTTTTCTAATCATCTCGTTCAGCAATGTTATTACACAAGTCTGAGGCAGGTGGGACTTGAACCTGGGCCTCTTGGTTCAGGGGTAAGGACATTACCAGTGCATCACAAGAGGGTCCAGGATTATGGTCATAATAAGGCACTTAAATTGGCATCTCGCCTCTGCCTAATGAGAAACTTCCCTCTGTACTGTGCAATGCACAAAGATGTAACCTGATGCTCCCGGAGTTGAGAAAGGCCTCACCAGATTGATAACTCTCACTATTATACTGCTACAAGGGCACTCTGCATTCTGGGACATACAACAAGCTCATGGATTGGCTCAGACTGCATCTCCATGTTATTTCCTTGATGGTTTAAGGTCACTCACCCTCAAAATCTTGACCTTGCATTGCCATGCCCTGTCTTTTACGCACTTTGCCGTCTCAGCCAGAAACACCAGGCTTACAGTACTGCTGGAATAAAAGCAAAATACTGGGAATGCTAGAAATCTGAAACAAACGCAGATTGTTTGTTTGTTGGAGAAACTCAGCAGGTATGGTAACATCTGTGAAGGGAGAAATGGGGTTAATATTTTGAATTTGATATTACTTTTATATGGGCATCATGGTGGCTCAGTGATTCGCATTGCTGGCTCACAATGTCAGGGGCATGGGTTCGAGTCCAGTTTGCATGTTCTCCCTGTGCATATCCTCCAGGTGCTCCAGTTTCCTTCCACAGTCCAAAGATGTGCATATTAGGTGAATTGGCCATTCTGAAATTGTCTGTAGTATTTAGGGACATGTAGACTTGGGCTTGGTCAATTAGCCATAGGAAATGCTGGGTTACAGGATATGGTGAGGGTTCGGGTGGGATGCTCTTTGGAAGGTCAGTGTAGACTCGATGGGCTGAATGGCCTCCATCTGCACTCTAGGGATTCTATGAATCTTCTTCAGAATTGATAGCTGTGTGCCTTGGTGGAGGGTGGTGTAGTAGCATGGAAAAAGTGAGTGTGAGCTATCAAAATAAAATGGTGGCACTTACACTGGCAGAGAAGAGAAGTAAACTGGCTTTCTTTCTGCTTTGCTGTGTATTTCTCCAGTTGGCTGAGACCTGAGTGCCCTTGGACTTGGCATGATCTGGTGTTGTAGCCTCCTCTGCCTGTCTTGGGAGAACAGCCTGTCTGGACACCACCTCACCCAGCAGGGCCTCCAGAACCCAAAGTGCCGAATTTCCCTTTTCTCTGCCATGTCCAGGGCAAATGTCAGGAACTGTGCAGGAGAGGCCTGGACTGACAGTGCTTGTCTGGGGCACAATGTGGCTTTTAAAGATAGCACAGTGCCAGGGATGCAGGCCAGTTCTGGGATATCCTGATAGTGACAATATCTTTTGGGGATGGTGTGTGAAAATATGGAGCCAGAATCAGGTGAGAAGGCTGTGACAGGTATGTTGTTAATAAGGTGAATTTGCTAAGGTACAGTGAGAAATCGTACTAGGCCTCATGGCAAAAAACACTCCAGAAACTCAACGCAAATAGCACCTAGCCAATATAAAAATAAGTTTCAGCTAAAAATTAAAGAAACAAGAGAGAAATAAGAGAAAGAGAAAAGAAACAAACCTGAAAGGAAGCCAAATCAACAAAGGAGCAGGTGTTATAATCTAAAAATGTTAACGCAGTAATGAATCTAAACGACTGAAAAGTGCCCAATCTACATTTCCTCAGATCCTCTTCTTATGAACACTATTCCGGTCTCTCACTGTCACTATCTCTGTCATATCTGTGCAGACATTGCTATCTTCTATTCTAATAATTCTCATTGTCTTCATTTTCCTTCAGTGAGGATTACCCCCCATTGTGTTTGGCAGGAATCTAGGCCATGTCTATTCTATTTCACTCACTTTCGCTTTCTTCCCTTCCCCCCCCTTCTAGATCGATGACAAGCTTCCCCTTGTCCTCTCCTTCCAACCCACCAACTTCAGGTTTTACTCAACAATCTTCTTCATTTCCAAAATCTCGAAAGTAAAGCCATCAATGATATACCTTCCTCTCCCCTTTCAGCATTCTGGAAGAATTGATCATTCCTTACAACACATTCGTCTGCACATTAGTCACTCCCACCATTCCCCCATTTTCCTATGAAACTATTCCATGCAAGCAGAGGATTTTCAAGAAATGATCTTTTACCTCCTCTCTTATATAGTCATAGAGTCAGTTCCTCCAATCCAACTCATCCATGCCAACCAGGTTTCCCAAACTAAACTAGTCCCATTTGCCTGTGCCTGGCCCATATCCCTCGAAGCGGAAGTAGGTACTGCTGATGCTGGAGGTCAGAGTCAAGATTGGAGTGGTGCTGGAAAAGCACAGCAGATCAGGCAGCATCCGAGGAGCTGGAAAAATTGACATTTTGGACAAAAGCCATTCATCAGCACTTCCCTCTAAATCTGTCCGATTCATGTCCAAATGTCTTTTAAACTGTGCCTACAACAATCACTTCCTCTGGTAGTTCATTCTGTACATGCACCACCCACTAATGAAACATTAATTTACATGTACTTCTTTCAAATCAGTAAACTATATCTGTTGCTATGTTGGACACTCCTCTAGATTGGAGAAATCAAATGCAGACTGCAGGACCACTTTTCTGAACAAACATCCATTCAATCTGAATGTGTGAACCTAAGATACCCAGTCAACTGTCATTGTAATTCTCCACCTTGGCCCCAGTCAGATCTTTCTGTTCTATGTTTGCTACAATGTCCCAGTGAATTTCAACAAAAGCTCAAGGAATAACAACCTTAATTTTCAACTTGGTGTTCTCCAGATTTCTGAACTCACAACTTGAATTCATCAATTTTAGACCATAACCACTGATCTCAATCCTGTTTCCTGATTCTTCACTGATGTGTTCTTTTCCTTTTGTTTTACTCTTGTTTCATTTGCATTGCAAAGTAGACAGGCAGGAAGCTGGAAGAACACAGCAAGCTAGGCGGCATCAAGGGGGGAGAAGTTGACGTTTCAGGCATAACACTTCTTCAGGACATTGAGGGAGCAGCTATCCTGCTGTTCATACCTCCTTGGGACACAACATTTGATCCTTTACCTGTCCCCATTACCACCAACTTGTGCCTTACCGCACAAAACTCCATCAGTTCATCTCCTCTGCCCACGCTGCCCACCTCCACTTTCTTCCTATGCTCTCCTACTTTTCATTTCTCATAATGTAATAATTTCTACCTTTTCCTCTGCCAAAATGACTCAGACTGGAAACATTCCCTCTATTTTTTTCTTCACAGATGCCACCAGATCAACAAAGTATTTCCAATATTTCCTATTTTTACTTCTAGGCAATAGCATTTCTTTCCGCACTGCAGAGTTCTCTTAACATTGATTTATGAATGTGTAATATTAAAATTGAAATATCTAATAATATGTAACAGAGGGCATAGGTTTAGGGTGAGAGAGGAAAAATTTAAAAGGGACCTAAGGGGCAACCTTTTCACACAGAGGATGGTGCGTGTATAGAATGAGTTACTAGAGGAAGTAGTGGAGGCTGGTACAATTGCAACATTTAAAAGGCATCTGGATGGGTATATGAATAGGAAAGGTTTAGAGGGATTTGGGCCAAGTGCTGGCAAATGGGACTAGGTTAGGTTCGGATATCTAGTCGGCATGGACGAGTTGGACAGAAGGGTCTATTTCTGTGCTATACATCTCTATGACTCTAAGTAATATAAGATGAACATGATGTTGAAAAATTTAAATACAGGTGGAGAACTGACAGACAATAATGATGCTGATGATTCGGTGGGTGGTGGTGATGATGTTTAAGAGTAAACCTTCTTGGTATAGACTAGTTATGTTAAACTGGTTATTGTTGCACGGGTAGTCAAAACATGTTTATATCTCACAATGTGGTCAGCTTGCTGCCACCATCCTCTTTAAGTGTAAGGATCACTGAAACTGCTTGCTCTCATGTGATACTAGTCTAAATAGGAGGCTCTTGTACTGGACAGAGGTAGTTTATTGCATGTTAGCAACTAGTTCCAGGTTACATGGATATAATGGACATTGTTACAGAGCCTCTGAGAAGGACCTGGGGGTTAAGTCTCACGCCTTCAAGATGCTAAGTTGTTCAAAGCAAAAGTCTATATGACATCATCGTACTGATTAGTACTCAAGGCATTCCTTAATATCAAACCTTTCAGAGTCATCCATATTTATACATACTCATGACTGATCAATTTGCAACCAGAGATAAAGAGAGAATTGTAAGTTACTATACCATTTTGTTAGATTGTAGAGCTAATTAAACTATTAATTGAATAGTTAAGAGAGCAAATCTAACAGCAATGTGGATAATAAGATTTATTGGAGCATCAATATAATCTTATATAGTAGCAAACTGACACTTCAAGATTTTTCCTACAGGATTGTCCCCTTCCCTTCCTGACCTATCATGAAGGCCTCAGCTCACTTATTGGGCTATAGTGCAAGCAGGGTTGATCACTGGCATTCTACTTGTATTACAGAAATCAATTGACCATTGCTTGTGTTTGAGCAGTAATACTCAGCAAGCTAACTGTGGAATACATTAGACCCATCGTCAGTCACATACTCACTTTTCTGATATACAGTTACAAGAGTGAATTTCACTAACTCAAGAGTTCTAGAGTCAATTCCAGCAGCTTTAAATGACTAATTAATTAACTAAACCCAGATCTTGGATTAAATCTACAACAGTGCTGGCCTGTATGAATTAGAGCTAAAATGTACAATTACTGTGAAGCAGCAAATCTGGCAAACAATGGGCATTGACGCAGATCCTCTGCCAAACAGCAGGCACAACATCAATATCATAACCAAGGCAGATGACCTGCACCTATACAGGCACTATGAACACCCATCCAAATGTAATACATTGGGGAATTAAAGCTAATGCATCACAGTAAGTTTGAGGGCAGCCATGAGATAACGGCAAAAGTATTTTTATTTCAATTTGTTAGTTAACAAAAAGCTAACTCTTCAATCTCATCCATCTTTGATTTGGGTAATGTTGGTATTTTTATTATGCCGTTAAAGAAAACTATGTTGGCTCTTAACTAGCAAGAAGAATTTGATTAGCCTAACAAGGATTGATGAGGGAAATTGTATAACGTAGTTCAGCAACAATTAGATTACATAAATGACCTGGGAATTTGAAATGCCCGTATACTAGTCAGTATATGTTAATCATCACTGTACAGCGATGTTATTACACATCTCTGGAGGGGATGGGACTTCAACTTGGGTCATCTGGTCCAGAGGTAGGGACACTGTGCCATAAGAGGATCCCCCCCTCCCCATTGGCTCTCCACTAGCTTGACTCCTGGCATTGTATGCTGAGAATGTGTTGCTGGAAAAGTGCAGCAGGTCAGGCAGCATCCAAGGAGCAGGAGAATCGATGTTTCGGGCATGCCCGAAACATCGATTCTCCTGCTCCTTGGATGCTGCCTGACCTGCTGCGCTTTTCCAGCAACACATTTTCAGCTCTGATCTCCAGCATCTGCAGTCCTCATTTTCTCCTAGCATTGTATGTCTAATGACTTCTATCAAAGCTTTCTGCATGTCTAGGTATACACTGTTGACCATAATTGGTCCAAGGACTCTTTTCAGAGAGGTCAGAAACTCTTTTGAAGAGGTGAGGTATACTTTGGGATTAAATATAGTGATGCATACGTGGGGATAAATCATCGGACCTGTCATGCTGTCAAGGCATTTAAATTCACAAGCACTTCACATTAATAAAACACAGCTTACTGCCACTTGAAATTCCAACAGATGATTATTGACATAAGCCTAAGGGTCATCATTACAGGATTAGTGCTGCCTGACCAATTCCACAACCTATTATTATCACATTGGGCTGCCTATAAGGCTACAAGTTAATCAAATTTTTATAAAGTCTTTGATGTGAGGCAATAAAATATAAGTGGCTGTTTTAAATGACACTAGGTATTTGAAAGTCTTAAATACAGTTATGTTTTAAGAATTTGAGATTTTTTAATAGTGAGGTTTTCAATAGAGGTTTAAAAGTTTATTTTATTTTGTCTCAACATGGCTATTGAGTTGTGCCCATGTTGGTGAGTTGAGGTGTAGTGTGTAAAAGAATATAGTATTGGGAGGGCGATCCTGGTTGGCATGAGTTGGGTGTCTGTGGCATATGGGTTATAAAGAACCAGAATAGATAGAGAGGCATAGGCTGGTATGAATGATATGAGGAACCATGGGTCGTGGATGAGAGCATGAGCTGATATGTATGAAGCATGGGGAGTATGTGGGGGTAGAGTTAAGGTGATTTGAGGGGTGAGTTTTGCTTTTGATTTCATTGGGTTTTTTTGAGCTTGGCTGACGTTCTGAATCCTGAATTTGGCAGCCCAGTGTCTGCCTCCAAACTGTTTCCAGGGATGGAGGGTCAAACTCCCATTCACAGCCACTCTCTAAAAGTAAACGTAAAAAATCCACAGCACTTTACATTACATTGTGTTAACAATATAGGGTGTGTCCTCAACTCCATGCTCCCAATGCAGGAGCAACACTTTAGCCCTTAGCTTCAGCTTGGTGAGCCCTCTATGATATCTGCTTGTCATAAGCCAGATTTCTCTCTATTTAGTTGTTACAATTTTGGCCAGTACTCTTCCAAATTGAACTCTTGCCATTTTTAAGTTTGAATACACTGTACTACATATTTTATCTCCTCCCTTTATCCCATTGCATTGATGCCTGATTAAGACTCATTCATTGTCTTCCACTCCAAGTCAAGCTTTAACAAGAGCTCAAAACTTACCTTTTCTTTCTCCCCTTCTGGTTGTCAGATCAAGATCCTTGAGGCTAAAGATTTTCCATGCAGAATATTATTATTAGATCAAGCTTTCTAAGTATGATTAATATATCTAGTGTACTTAGTAAAAATGTAAAGGTTATTAATTATATTTTTGTATTTGCAAATGAAACATGAGCTAAGTGTTCTATAAAACACTGTATTACCCATTAATTTGTTCCACGGATGAAAACCTCACACAGGCTCGCAGGAATGTTTATTTTTCTTATCAATCTCTGAAGTATAGGGGATCACAACAGGCCATGTGTCATGTCCAATACGTTGTAACATGACAATCTTTTTTTTGTTCAATCTCTAGGCTCATTAGAGCTAGTAATTGGATATCTTAAGCTACAATTTAGTTGGAAGGAATTTAGGACTTGCTTTCAGCATTGTTTTGGACAATCAATATGAGTTAAGACTTTTGAACAATTTATCTTCTTTGTATGAAGAGCGTCTTCATTTGGAAAGTTCCTTTATATTTACTCTCAGGACTTGGGTGTCAAAGTCTCAAAAGATGAGATACATCTCTTTATGAACTTTCCAACTCTCTCTCACATTCTGATTGTGTCATATCACTTGACCTTAACAAAAATAACACATGGAGCAGCTGAATATCAAAAAAAAGTCTGACAAATAAACAGATTAGATTGATTGTGCCTCATTCACAAAGTACACTTTAGCTGTTTTCTGTTAACATTTATCTTATAAACATTAAGAAGAGAAATCTGCAGCTGCAAGCCCTCCTGACTCCACACATGGGGCTTGTCAGCACAGTATGCTTCTCTTTAATTCAATAGGCATGATTTATACTTTCCGGAGCCAAGCAGATAATATGCCAAGAGTTGGCACAGAATTTATTTATATACTGTTTTAAAAAAAGATTGCAGTATGGCTTCAGTGAAGAGATGATGATGTGCTGCCAAAATTCTTTTATTGATTGATCACTGAGTTCAGTTTGTAACTTAAAATACCATTCTGTATTCAATTCCACTTCTCTTAAGTTTACAGTTTTCAGCTGGTTTGACCTTATGCAAGTGTATGATATATGTGTAAGAAGCTGATAGTGTAAAGGTTCAGATTAATGCCAGGGGATGTTATGCTCCCTCAGGTAGACTTGGGCCTACTTTTTCACTCTGCAAAATACCAAAGTCAAGACTTAGGCTGTGGCTCAGCAACAGTTGAATAATCGAGGATGTTACCTGGTGAAGAAGATTCAAATACAATGTCGCTTCTCAAATTTTGTTAGCCATTAGAATTTGGAGATTAAAATTATTTTGTTAAAGATTATCATTTGGTGTGACACCATGGCACTGAGTGGAGCTGAATATTTGTTTATGTCTTCACAGCCCTGATTGAGAGCAAGGGAACAGCCTACCTGAGAACATTAAAAATAGCAGCCAGGGTAAATATATAACCTCTTCTCCCTGCTCTGTCATTTAATACAATCTGGGCTGAACTTCAGCTCCACTTTCCTGATTGCTTGCATATCCTTTGATTCTTTTCTTTTAGATTTAACCTGTTTTTCTAATCAACCTGGTTAGAGATGTTATACACCTCTGGAGCAAATGGGACTTGAACCCGGCCTCTGGGTCCAGGGGTAGGGACACTACCACTGCACCATAAGTGGGCCCCCATTTAGCCTGATAAGATAGATTAATAGGCTGGTAACATTGCCATTACAACACCGATTCCTTGAGAAACCAAGCACTTGTCTATCCCAATCAACAATGGAGCAACCAACTGGAGTGGAGAATTCCAGAGATCCACTACTCTCAAAGCTAAGTAATTTAATTTCACCTCAGTCTAAAATAATTGGCCTTTTATTTTGAGTATGATCCCCATTGCTCTCCTTCTCCTACACCCCTGCATCATGTTCTTGATTCCCTAGCCAGTCGGGAATGACCTCTCAGTGTCTATCTACCATGCCGAACCCTTTCAGAATCTTTAAAGTTTCAATGGTATCCCTTCTCATTCTTCAAAACTCCAAAGAACATAGGTCCAATTTCATCAGCCTCTTATCAGAGGACTATATTCCAGGGACCAAGATATTTGCTGTAATATCTCCAATGCAAATATGTAGTATGCTTCCTTAAAGAATTGAGACCGAATTGCCCTTGGTAATTTAGGCGTGGTCTCAACAAAACCCTTCACAACTAGAGCAAGATTTACTCCCACACTCCAATTCATCTCCAACCTACAATTTGCTTTTCTAGTTGCCTTTGCTATCTTTGAGTTGCTTGTTCAAGCATAGAGTCATAGAGTTATACAGCATGGAAACACACCCCTCAGCCCAACCCTCAAGCCAACCTCCCATCTATAGAATCCATCTACCAGGCCCGCTGTCAAGGAAAGGCCGCCAGCATTCTTAAAGATTCATCCCACCCTAGCAATGTTTTTCTATATCTACCATCGGGGAGAAGGTACAGAAGCCTGAACACACGCACCAGCTGGTTTCACAACAGTTTCTACCCCACTGTTGTGAGAATAATGAATGGACTCACAAACTCTTAACATTTGCCTGTACCTGTGATTGATTGTTTATGCCACTGTTTACCTATTATTTATCATCAATGCTATTTAACTCTGTGATCTGCATGTATTGCTTGCAAGACAAAGCTTTTCACTGTGTCTCGGTACACGTGACAATAAATTCAATTCAATTCAACTTGTCCACACTGAACAGTTTTCCCAAACTAAACTATTCCCATTTGCCTGCTTTTGGCCCAAACCCAGGTTTGCCTGAACATCAATATCTACATGGATGTGATCATCACGATGGGGCAGCTGGTATTTTAGGGAAGTGAAAAAAGCAGATTTTGGTGATAGCATAGCTGAGAACAGCAAGTCCAGAAAGACTAAGAATAAAAGATGTGAAAAACAAAATAAATGGAGAGGTAATCAAGCTAATACTTCTAATAAAAACACAATTGAAAATATAATGTTTGTATTAACTTTGATACATCTATGTGTGTGTCTTCTGTCCTTAAGGAAGAAACATCCATTCCAGTTAATACTAGTTAGTGAAGCTAACTGCAATCACACAATTGGATTTAGAGTCATAGAGTCATAGAGATATAGAGCATGGCAACAGACCCTTTGGTCCAACATGTTCATCCAACAAGATATCCTAACCTAATCTCATCCCACTTGCCAGCATTTGGCCCATATCCTTCTAAACATTTCCTATTCACATACTCATCCAGATGCCTTTTAAATGCTGTAATTATACCCACCTCCACCACTTCCTCTGACAGCTCATTCCATATACAAAAGTTGCCCCTTAGGTCCCTTTTAAATTTTTCCTCTCTCACCCTGAACCTATGCCCTCTAGTTCTGGATTCCCTCACCCAAGGGAAAAGACCTTGTCTGATTGTCCTATATACGCTCCTCATGACTTTATAAACCTCTATAAGGTCAACCTTCAGCCTCTGACACTCCAGGGAAAACAGCCCCAGCCTAATAAGCTTCTCCCTATAGCTCAAACCCTCCAACCCTGGCAACATCCTTATGAATCTTTTCTGAACTCTTTTAAATTTGACCACATCCTTCCAATAGGAAGGAGACGAGAATTGAATTTAATATTCCAAAAGTGGCCTAACCAATGTCCTGTGCGACCACAACATGATCTCCCAACTCCTATACTCAATACTCTGACCAATAAAGGAAAGCATATCAAATGCCTTCTTCACTATCCTATCTACTTGCGACTCCATTTTCAAGGAGCTATGAACCCGCACTCCAAGGTCTCTTTGTTCAGCCACACTCCCCAGGACCTTATCATTAAGTGTGAAAGTCCTGCCCTGATTTGCTTTTCCAATATGTAGCACCTCACATTCATTTAAATTAAACTCTATCTGCCGCTCCTCAGCCCATTGGCCTGTCTGATCAAGATCCCATTTTAATCTGAGGTCACCTTCTTCGCTGCCCACTGCACTTCCAATTTTGGTGTCATCTGCAAACTTACTAACCATACCTCCTATGTTCACATTCAAATCATTTATATAAATGATCCTTGTGTTTATTAATGAAGACCAATAATTACAGATACTGGAATTCTAATATCAAAGCCAAAGCTGCTGGAAAGTCAATCAGCATTGGAAAAGAGCAAAGGCTAATGCATGGAAGCGAATCAAATGTGGTGAGGTGGAGAAAACATTTACTTGGCAATAGTTCACTTTACATGTCATTATGTCTCCTGAGAAATGCTTTCAGAAGTTGGTATGTGGGCTCATCTTGAACTTTCATCTCATCGTTTCTCCCTTGCCTACTGCTGCTCATTAAAACATCTCTCTCCCTCTCTAATAGTCTATGAGACAGCCAAATCCCTACTTTATAAAAGACTTACAAATATTAGATAAGTTATTGAGAATCTAATGAACTCAACCTGACGGCATATTATCTGTGAACTTTAATACAAAATGCAGACTGGAGTAGACCTTTCATTTTTGTTCTGTAAATTAAGGAAACTTGCATTTTGTTACGACCAAGTGAGGAAAGGTAAATTGGCTCTACTCTTTTTCACCCCTTTGGTTGTTTTCAATGAATATTTTATTACTGTTTAACATGTAGTTATATCACACACCGATTAAAAAAAATACCAGACAAAATTGAAGAGCTAATTATAAGATTTAATTAAGTGAAAGAAAGATGATTTCATTACTTATTAATCTGGATAAATATGATAAAATATAATGTTTAACACACACATACACACAAACAGAAGTATAATGTTTTCTTTGCAAGGGGGAGAGTATATAGAAGGAATAAAGAAAATGCAGTTGAAGATTTTTAGACCCCATGAGTCGTGAGAATTGAACTTGAGATCACAATTGTTTTGGTGATGCCATGTATTCTTGGCAGTCACAAAATCTGTAGAACCTACTGAATGCTTGTTTCTCTGACGTGTTTTATCATCCGTTCTGGCTTTACAGATGTTGTGGTGAAAACAGGAATAAAAAGAGAGTGCAAATCTTTTTCTTAAATTAAGATATACTTTACTCATAAAATATACAAACCTAAAATATCATATAAATATTTAAATTTGAATGGTACAGGATTTGGAAGGAAATTCACGTGTACAATTGCAACAGTCTTTATAATTAACAATTACATCCCAGTTTAAGTGTGTAGTTTGAGACTAAAGCATTTCAAATTGCAGATCACAGAAAGTACAATCACTATAAGTTCTCCATACAAGATATTTCACTTGAGGTACCTCAATACCTTTTTGATACTTTGATTTATACCATACATTCAGAGTAAAGAATATTATACTTACCATGCACACCGAGTAAAAAATATTATACTTACCTGTCTGTCTAAGGCTGAATGGCCTTAGAAAATGGCATTTTCCCATTGCATCGCTTCAGCTGCTGTCCCAAGTTTTAGTTGTGGACTTTGGAATATCCAAGTTTGTAAGATCAGTCAAGGATAACACCATACCCTGGAGGACCAACAGACCAAAGAGGGTATTTAAAGAAATTTAAAGAAACATCAGTTGATGTTTGATGCAGTGTGCATCCCTGGTAATGGCCTATTGAGCACAGAGTCCTGCAGAAACCACTGCATTTCTCTCCAGACCTATTTTGCAAAGATACAGTCCAACGGATAGGGACAACAGTCTCTTCCCCACCACAGCCACTTTAAGGGCAATAGGTTAAGGGGGGGAGGGGTGACACTTTGGGTAAGTAGGGAGAATCAGATGGGAATGGCCTTTCTCACCATCAGTCAAGTTCCAGGTGATCATTTTAAATGTATTGTAACTATTTGTGTTCTGATATGTTCACAATTAGACAATAATTTTATGTTATACTTTCATATAGTGACCATCTATAACTATGTTATAAATTCCAATTGTAATATTTTAATAAATTTCTTTCCCTCCATCCTGCCCTCCCATTTCCTAAACTTCCTTCCGTTATTTACGATGCATTTATACTTTAATTAGAAATTGGATTGTGTTCCGTGTTAGTAGATGATTATTTCATTTCTGGACCTTTATTCATATATATGCAAAAATACCAAAATACAAAATTAGGAGCAGGAGTAGGCCACTCGGCCCCATGAATCTGTTGTGCCATTCAGTAAGATCATCATTGATCTGATACTCCACCTATCTCTGATAATCCTGCCCCCCTTGCTGATCAATAGGTTTTCTACCTCTGTTTCAAAAATACTCAAGGACTCTGCTTTTATCACCTTTTTAGGAAGAGTTACAAGATTCATCGCACTCTGTGAGAAATATTTTTCCTTACATCTGCCTTAAATGGATGACCTTGAAATTTAAACACTAACAGCACAACTCACAGCAATAGGATGGTGATTATTAGGGTCAGAACAGTTCAAAACCATTTCAATTGGTAAAATTCACAGAAGAAAATGTACTTCAACAAAGCAGCTGTACTCACAAAGGTTACCCATGGCTGGTCTGTAATAGAAGATTCACATTATTGCAGCTGGGATGCCTAATGTGAAAGTGAGTTTTAGGTGTTGAAACATGATCTTCATTGGGCTGTACTGGACCTAGGAATGCTCTGTGCTGCAACTGGATAATTGTTGATCGATGCCTTTCACCTTATTGCTTGCAAGCTGTCAATAACACCAACTCCTGTTGAATGCACGAATCAATGCAATTTTAATGCTAAGCTTCATACTGTTGCTTTATAAATTAGAATCCTTCAGGTGACACTGTGTAGCAACTGTTAAATTCCAGCAATTCACCAGCACCTCACTCTCTGACAATCATTCTATTCCTCTGGGTGAAGGTGCAAGGCAAGAATTCCAGCAATGCTGGAATTATTACTAACACTGAAGTGGGTTTGGCACCAAAGGAGTTTAAGTTGACTAAGTGTAGTCAGTTATAAAGTAATAATACATTTTTATGTCTCTGGACTGTTTCAAAAGCTGATAGTGATTGTTGATTTGGATAGTTATAACAGTACAAATGTAAATAAATGCATTTCCTTTCATGCCTTAACAAGAACATGAACAAGAAAACTGAGTGAAGCATTTTTAAGTGACAAGTGGAATAGAAATAGAAAATAAAATAAATCATAATTAGTACCCTTCAAAATGCTAGAATGTCCTATTGTGCTTGCAACCACTTGTTTAAAGTATCGGCACTGGTTTATAATGTATGAAAAAGGGCAATCTATAAATGTGCTGCGCAATTCCACAAACAATAACACGGTAATGAGCAGCTAACCTGTTTATAGTGAAGTTCATTGAAGGATAAAAATCATCTTGAAATGTGTTTCATCCAGATTACCAGGTGAATAAGACCTCGATCCAGGATCTCATCCCACGTATGGTACCTTCAGCAATACAAATTTCCATCAGACTTCAATGAAGAGTCAATCTACATTACACTATTAAAGTCTCTGGAGTGGTGCTGATTCATTGGCAAGAGTGCTACCATTGATCCAAGCAGACAAGTGAGTGGCAGGTATGGTGCTGAATGTGCCATTTTTAAAATAAAAAAACATGCTTTTTTGGGGGTAAAGGCAGATATCGTGCAAGCTAAGAATTTTGTGTGTGTGTGTAAGAGTGTGTGTATGGCCCCTTTTAATGTGAACATGATTCAATTTAAAAATAACTAGCAATCAAGCTTTCATTCTAAACAAGGTCAATTTATTGAAAACTACTGCTGCTGTTATTCAAGTAAAAACAATAAAGTTATGAGCTAAAATGTACATGTGAAAAGTTTTGTAGTGGATAAGTTTAAAATATACTTGTAAAAATAAAAGTAAGTTCAACTTGTATCACCCATTGGAGGGCCATTACTTTGTGATGTTTTTCTTTCTGAAGTGAAGAGTTTGAAACATGATGCAAAGACTTCTGTTGTTGAATAGTTGGTGTTGCCTTCTGAGACCTCAGTAGGTCAAGCAGATTTTGGGTGAGAGAGGTTTCTTGATCCTCATTAATTCTGCAGTTATGGCACTTGCAGCTTGCCTGGACACTTTCAGCAGAGAAGCAGCTGATTTCTCAATACCTTCATTTGGACTCCCTTGGTCAAGAATCCTCTCTGATTATATCGCTCCATGTTCTTCTTGTGACACTCTGCACATATTGAATATGTTGTCTTTTATACAGACAAACAATGGCTGCTAAGCAAACCAAGTGAGTCACTGTTCCAAAAAAAAGGACCAGCTTTCTACCCTCTCATGCACCAGATGGAAACTAAACAGTGACAATTCTCAACATGGAAGTCAGAGTGGGTACATTGTGGTTCTGATTTGGTTCTTGTTCCTCCAGGTCTCCAGCATGGACAGCAGTAATCAATGTGTCAGAGCACACTCCTTGGAGAGTGACTATTTGCATATCTCTGACTTACAATGCACTTCTCCACTTCAATGCTGCACTGATAGCTTGCATTGTGATCCAGCTGCACACAGGGACCCTCTCACATCTCATGATCTGGGGAGTTTTTAGCATGCTTTCTTAGTTCTCACTTACTTTGCACCTGTCTGGATGTTTGCTTTGTCTTTTTGCACAGATACAAAACCAAGTAGCCTACAATGTTTGCTAAAGATGTTCAATAATGGGGGTAGAAATGATAGTGTTTGGTAATGTACCACATCAATGTCATACCTGCAATATGTGCCAGCAGCCTTCACAATAAACATGCAACATTTGCTTTAACCAAATGGCTCTGTCTCAAAGACTAAGGGAGGTAGTCCTCAGTTAATTCAAGGGGAGCATTGTCATTCAGGGGAAACAAGCACAGTAAGTCAAGTTCATTTTCTGATCTCAGTCCAGTGGTTCGCACACAGAATATCAACCACTTGAGGTGTTCAGGGTCAGGGATACTGTCTGGCAAACGGGCCACTGTCAGTCTCGCAAATCAAGTGCAACCAGACCAGGGATGAGCATTACTT
The DNA here is from genome assembly GCF_047496795.1 of Chiloscyllium punctatum. Taxonomy (NCBI): domain Eukaryota; kingdom Metazoa; phylum Chordata; class Chondrichthyes; order Orectolobiformes; family Hemiscylliidae; genus Chiloscyllium; species Chiloscyllium punctatum. The sequence goes on from NC_092743.1 coordinate 34,349,843, forward strand.
CATTCAGGGAGCTGCAGTGTTCTTAGCTGTGGAGTGGGCATGTTCAGTTCTGGGGGTCTATTCACTGAATGTCAAGGAGGGGAATGTGTGAACAAGGACCACTGCTGTGATGGGCAAGTTGCAGAATTCAGTTGTGGAAATGGGAGGCAGCATGTTGATAAGCACAGGAGATAATAGAGCACGGGATGGCATTGGTATTGCAGGATCAGAGGGTCATCAATGATCAGCACTACGCTGGGTTTGATGAGGGGGCAGTGCACCATGGGGGTAATTAAATGAAAGGGCTAGATGGGAAGGTTGGAAGGCTGAAACCTGATGAGTTTAACAAGGAGTGCAAGGCAAAACAAAACATGAAGGTTTGTCAGAGTTGGGCTCACTTTGATGGAAAGGCTAATCCTGCAACTCACTCTATGAAGTGCCACCTGCAAGTATGCATTAGAAGTGATACCTACCATCAGGGGGAGCATGGAGTCAGTTCTTTTGTGTCTGAAGGAGTGAGATCTGCTTGTGAGGAAAGTGAGGCATTTTGAGGAACAATTGTATCAATCAGACACTTGCATAGTAAAGCCATCTGTAACCATCAAATTTTGCATGCATTCAGCTCTGCCATTTCAGTATCTCCTGCACTATGACAGTCCACAGTAATCTGGAAGACCAGGATCAGTAGCAAATGTACAGCAGCCTCCTCACACAGAACTTCCAGCTGAATAATCCATCATGTTGTAGAACAGCCCATATTCATTCACATCAGATGGAATGACCTCCAGATAAGTGTGGGACAGTGGTGTCGCTGAATGAGCATGTCCTGGGATGTCATGACAAAATTATGTGATCTGCTGCAGAATTCCAGTTGTAGTAAGTTGTAACCTGTAGAGATCACCCTGGAATGAAGCCCAGCAACATAATACCTTTTTCCACTATGGTCATTGATGGCCATAGAATGTCTCCAGAAAATGCATCTTAGGTCTGGTGTTTCATTGCAGGAGAGCATGGACAGAGGGCACAGTATAACCCTTAGATGCTTTGCTCTGGACAATGAGGGACACAATGGGGGAATGTAATGGATGGTGAGAATGTGTTAGAGCATCGTATCAGGGAGAAAATCAGGCCATTCATTAGAAGAAACATCACCTTCACCATCCTACATTGTAGCAGCATCAGCTGCAGCAACGCAGATTGAACTTGCTCGGCAATCACTTTCAATGGGTGAACTCATTATTTATTAACTAGAAAGGTGTTGATGTTGGAGAAGCAAACATCCCTTGTTTAATCCCAACTCTAAATGCATCTTACTGGTTTGTCCTCTCTTTGCTTTTGCTGTTATTCAATAAAAATTAAAGCTACAAAAGGATGGAAGCTTCCATAACATCTGATGCTCCCTCATTCAATAATGACAAGATTTGTTGTCAGGATGTTTGCAGGTGAAAGAATAACTTTCCTTCAATCTGGGTTGGAGTATTACGTGGTGCTCAGGGTTGCTAGCCTCTCTACCTCCGTTCTTGTAAGCTGCAACTAAAGGGACAGTCAACCTCATAGCTGAGGCTGACCATGCAAGGTTAATATGATATTCCATTTACAACATCTCATTTATTGACCACTTAGTGTCAACTCATGTGCCCTCAGTATGTTCTCTTTTCCCTGTCCCTCCCACAATGTCAAAGTGGAGTCCCAGGTTCTGCATCTCTGCCCTATAGTGGGGATCTTTGGCCTTGGAGTTTTGCCCAGACAGTGCTGGGGACATTTGGCTCGAGGCCCAGACATGTTGAATGTGTCCTGGTCAGATGCAGATTCATGGCTTGAACTTTCCCAGGGTTGAGGTTTGTAGGCAGATGGCAAGGAGGCAGGTTTTTCCAGAGTACCTGAGATGAACATTCCTTGTCAGGCTGACTGGTGACTGGAACCTGTTATGATCCCAGCTGATGTTGTTACTGGACAAGTTAGATCCCTGGCTTGATCAATTATACTTTGTTTTGTGTTGGTTTTAATGAGATGACCTCTCACTGAAACAGCAGCACTCTATAATCTTAGCAATTACTTGTTACCCATATTAACCTGTCTGTCGATCCTGAGTCTGTTTATACATTTTTACAAAGTTATCACTGACTCTCACTCAGTTCATCTTGATTCAGCTCCTGCTGGGGCTAAGCTGGTAGGTACAGTCGGTTCTGATATAGCACGATATTTCCATTCTTGTGCGATCTCTGCGCCATTTAAACTAATGGGGGTCGGAATCGCGTTATAGCCAATACTGGGAAGGAAAGTTTGCATTCTACAAATAAGAGTCTAAATTGTTCAATCACATTAAACCAATTTGCATTGAAGAAACACAGATTATAGCAGAACTGACTGTACTTGGTCTCTGGCAGCCCTCTTGGGGCATTTCTTCCTTGATGAAGTGTAGAAGTGCATTGACCAGAATGTGCTGCCAACTCTAATCTTAAAGTACCTATTAATGTAACAAATGTATCAGTATCTGGGCTGTTGTGGGTGGGGGAAGAGCTTTCTGAAGATGCATTATCTGATGGATCTTTCTCAGAGGTAGAGGAGGTGATACTGTCTTGTGAGACTGCATGCTTGAGGCTGCAGGTAATGCAGATGCAATGGTACCTGCAGGGGACAAAAGAGAAAAAGAATTACAAAATAGTGGTTAATTTCAGGTATGTTATAAATACACGCACATTGACAGTAATGTGATGGTAGCACAGCATTTGACAATGAATCTTACTTGATTGCCAGGACATAGAGGGCTTGGCATCACCATTTGAACCCTCACAGTCCTCTTCTGCTAATGCAAGGATTCTATCCTTGCAGTGAGTGAGGAGATAAATGTCAGGCATACCTCCACCTATCTTAGTTCTCTCTGCCCTGTCATGTGCTGGAATGAGACACAGGAAGGATTGAGTCAGTTTGGAAGTGGATATTAGTATGACTGTTAGTACTGTAGTGTGTATGGGGTAAAGTGGTGAGTGAGGGACTATGCAGAGCAGAGAACCTGCAGCGTTAGTTGTCTGGCCATTTGGAGTGAATGACAGTGAGTGAGGGAATTGCTGCATGCAATGGTTAGACAGATAGATCATGATCCTTAGTGGAATGTATGTGCAAATAACAGAGATAGAGTCAGTGTGAGATGGCAGAGAGAAGGTGGTGCTTTACCCTTGCAGAGTGTAGAAATTCATTAACCTTCTTGCACTGCTGGGTGTTCCCTGGATTATATGAACATACAAACCTGGAACAAAAGTAGGCTGCTCAATTCTTTGAGCCTGCTCCACCCTTCAATAAGATCATGGCTAATCTGCTTTTAATCTCAACTCTACATTCAAACATATTCCAGATAAGCTTTTATCCCTTTGTCGGTGAACAACCTTTGTCTTAAAAATGTTTAAAGATTCTGCATTCACTTCCTTTTATGGAGGGGAATTCTAAAGACTCACAACCCTCTGAGAGAAATAATGTTTCCGCATCCCTGTCATAAATTGGCAAGCCCTTATTTTTAAACCATGACCCTTAGTTCTGGATTCTCCCACAAAAATATCTTTTCCACATTTAACCAGTCAAGTCCCCTCAGGATCTTATAAGTTTCAATAAAGCCACCCTGACTCTTCTAGACTTGAGAGCTACAGGCTGAGCCTGTCTAATCTTCCCTCATAAACAGTCTTCTCATTCTAGGTGTTGTCCGAATAAACTTCCTATCAGCTTTCCCGGTTACTTGTTGTACCTACATAATGACCTTCTATGATTCATGCACCATGACACCCAGATCTCTTTGCATCTCAGAGCTCTGAAACCTCTCACCAATTAGAAAACATGCTTCTTTTTTACTCTCTGTCAAAATGGATAATTACATGTTTCCACATTAAACTCCATTTGCCAGATCTTTGTTACTCACTTAACTCATTTATATTACCTTTATGACCTCTTCATACCTCACTTTACTACCTACCTTTGTGTCATCAGCAAATTCAGCTCCCATTGCTTGAATCCCTGATGGGAGTTGTGTACAGGCTTCCTAGCAGTAATCAGGGTGGGGAAGAAAATAAATCAGGAGCTGGAAAAGGAATGTAAGAAAGTCACTAGTACAATAAATCATGGGGGTCTCCAGTATACAGGTGGACTAGGAAAATCAGTTTGTCTCTGGAGAATTTCAAAGAAAAGGAATTTGTGGAATGTCTATAAGATGTTTTTTTGGAGCAGCTTGCGGTACAGCCAGTGATGTGCAACGAGGCAGACATGATTAGGGAGCTTAAGGTGAAGGAATCCCAAGGGAATTGCGACTAGAATTCAAACTGCAGTTTGAGATGGAGAAACTGGAATTAGATATAACAGTATTACAATCGAGTAAAGTTCAAAAGCATATCAGCAACAATCGAATAGGAGAGCAGACTTCATAGACTGAATTAAGTCAAGATTAGAGTGGTGCTGAAAAAGCACAGCAGGTCAAGCAGCATCCGCGGAGCAGGAAAATCGACGTTTTGGGCAAAAGCCCTTCATCAGGAATGATAGGCTGAATGGCTTAATTATACTTCTCTGTCTTATTACCTTTTGGTTCCTTCATCCAAATCATTTATATAAATAGTAAAGGATCGAGGCCCCAGCACTGATGCTAGTGCAACCACTTATGACATCCCAGAAGCCTAAAAAATATTCACTTATTCCTACTCTCTTCTTGCTGCTAGCCAGCCAATCTTCTATCCATGCTAATTTGTTGCCCACATGAGCTTTCATTTTCCACAATGACATAGACACTACAGTACCCTGGGTGTCAACCTCAGGCCAGGCTAGCAGGATCTCATGATGCCGTCTCCTTTGGTGGGACTAAAGAAAGAGGATGGGTCCTCTCTTCACCACCCCATGCACCAGGCCCTCCAGAGAACGTCTTCATCTGACAAGCTTTTGACAGCAAATCAGTGCCATCTTGCCTCAATTGACCATCTATGGGATATTCTTCCCACACTGCAATGGTGGTATACAGCTGGGCTTCAGTTACGATGTGTGCAGCAGGAAACCAGGAAAGCCCTGACAACAATGGACAGATCTGCCACTGGTGATCATAAGACTGTGAGACCAGTGTTGTGGAGGTGTGATAAATACTTAATATGGTGAGCATAGAGAATTGCACTAGAAAACCTGCCGGAGCTCACAGATAGAAACCCTCCATGAAACTCCTAGATATTGATATTTAGCTAAATATTGCAAAAAGTCACCCTTTGTTTCTGCAATGTTATTAAATTTTGAAAGTCCACAAAGGGACTAACTAAAAACTGTACAATTTAATTCCAGCAGGTGGTATACGCTGGTGGTTTCTAACGCATAAATTAAACGTCTTTGCAGTCTTTTTTCTCTCTCTTTCAATCAAATCTTTGCCTTTTCTTATAAGAATGATATGTGGATTTTTAGGGGTTGAGCTATGAGGATAAAGATTAGACAAATTAGGCCTGTTTTCTCTAGAATTTCAAAAGTTAAGGTGTGATCTGACTGAAGCCTTCAAGATATGAACAGGAAAAGACAGGGTAGATAAAGATTAAGTATTTCCACTGGTTGGCAATTCTAGCACTAGGAGGCTTAGTCTAAAAAGTAGAGCCAGATCGTTCAGGAGAGATCTTAGGAAGCACTTCCACACACAAAGGATGGTTGAGATCTGGAGCTCTCTTCCACAATGGCAGCTGATGCTAGATCAGTTATTAGTTTTAAATCTGAGATAGATAGTTCTTTTCTTAAGCAAAGATATTAAGAGATATGGGCCAAAGGGATATGAAGCAAGGCCACAATTTAACCATGATCTTCTTGAATGATGGAAAAGGCTTGAGGGGCTGATTGGCCCACTGCTGTTCTGATATTCCCGTTTCTGTTTCTAACTTGACTCTAACGTGCCCTTTCCCCCTTCTCTGATAATTGCTTTATTCCTTCCAATACCCTTTAGTTAATTGGTTGAAGTGATCAACTGCTTGTTCTGTCACTCACTATGGTCCTGGATGCTTCATTATCAATTATCAATTCCAGTATTTGGTGCTCAAAGCAAATTAGAACTCAAGGGTGAAGTAAAAGATACAGCTCACTGCAGCCACTAAAAGATGGCTTTGCTCCAGCAAAATCTATCACAACAAATCTCATGACACATTTTCTTGAAAATGCAGCAGTATTTGGAAAGATTTTATTGCTCAATGCCAGTGGAGTTTGGGATTACATGCCAGTAAAATTTGCCATCAGTGCATACAATTGTATCAAGTTCAGAACAGTGATACCTACTTACATTTCTTGAAAGTGCCATGGGAGATTTTTCCATGTTAAATGTATGCTACTTATTGTTGCCTGTACACTTCAGAAGCAAGTTAATTATATTACCTTTGCAATGTGAACCATGGGAAATATTTAGACCAATTTCAATCAGAGTTTAATACGTTGACTCAATGAAACATATATTCGCAATAAACCTTTTATGTTCCTCCAGATGGTTACGACAGAGCTGTGATTTACCAATAAACAGGAAAGGATGTTTGGGAAAGTGCCAAGTGTTTGCAAATGTAATGATCCATTATTTTCGTGAGAGAGATATTACCGTACATATTAGTTTTTGCAAGTAAACTTTCCTAGTTTTAAATTGGCTATTCCCTGAAAACTCGATTAACACACCCCAATTCATCAAGTTGCTGGCAAGATGTTAAATTTGTTCTTCCTGTTGCTTTAAATTACTTCTGCATGTAGCCAACACAACTGAATGCATACGTGTCAGCAGGAGTCTCAATGTTGCAATTGACTAATGCAAATTAAAGGGATGGTGCATTGTGCTTGTAGAAAGTGGTGGAAAACATTTTTGGAAAGTGAATCTGTTCTCTGACGCATTGATAAAAAGCTGAATGAGACAGGAGGAACCAATGTTTTCTGATAGTATGGGGGATTTCTAGTGCAAGAGACAGAAAGAATGAAAGATGTTCTGTATCCACCAGACCCTCCAGACTTGTGCTGAGGTACCAGAGGAGACAGGTAGAGATGGATGAAATGCAAGAAGACACTTAATGAGTTTACCCAACTTGTCAAGGTAATATGTTCATCTTTAAATGGCAGAATCAACATCTGCGCAGCTAACGGGGAGAAAGTGAGGACTACATATGCTGGAGATCAGAGTCAAGAGTGTGATCCTGGAAAAGCACAGCAGGTCAGGCAGCATCGGGCTGCTGAAGGGCTTATGCTCACAATGTCGATTCGCCTGCTCCTCGGATGCTGCCTGACCTACTGTGCTTTTCCAGCACTACATTCTCAAATCTGCGCAGCTAGCATCAACTTCTCACAATGTTCTCACAACCCATCACTTATCTGCTAATGATTCCTAATAATGAGTACTCAACCTTTCAATTCATGTGATGTAGCACTAATTACACCCACTATACAGAGAGCACACACATATAGTCAACTGTTCAAAAATGTCAGTGATGCCCCTAAAACTATTGCAGGTTTATTACTTACTGATGCACTTCCGAATTTCTTGCAGAGGTTGGTGGCATAAGACAGCAGGCCGCAAGAAATATTGATAAGTGAAAAGCAGTGGGATTCCGAAGAAATATGCATGTGAATCATTAAACTGTCATTAACAGAAAAAAAACCAAAAATGCAAATAAAATATTGCCTGTCATATCTAGATTAGAATACAAAGAGTTTTAAGCCATGCCCATTATCACCTTGTATTATATTGTGTGTTGTGAGCAGTCTGGGTACCACACCTTCGACAGCAGATATTGACCTTGGAAAGGATGTACCAGAGCATGCTGCCAGGAAGCCAAGATTAAATTATAAGGACAGACTACACAAATTAAACTCTTAATGGTGAAAAACATTGTGACAAAGAACATCTGAAATGTTGATAACTCTGTGCTATGACTTGAACTTGTAACTGAACATAATTGTTCTGAAGCTCATCAACACCTCCAACCATCGTTTAAAGAAAAGATGGTCAACAAAGGGAAGTTGATGGGTTGGGTCACTAAAATGGCTCAGTACCACATTCCTCTTGATGTGAATATTCCTCTTACAGGGAATCAGGGCCGAAATGAACCCTTCCTTAATATTTAACAGGAGATTGCAGCAGGAATTCTCCCAGTACCCAGAAGAATCTATCGAAGGTTACACACTGAGTAGTTTTGGCTCTTTTGTTGGGTGTCTTCAAATCACCCATGTTGACCGGGGAGGATATAATGTCAAGTGCATTGCAATTTACATGGGACAGCATTGCAATTGGGCACCACAGAACTGAAGAGAAGGTCATTCAGCTGAGAGTGTCAAGAAGAGCCTTATGAACTCACATACATCCTGATGCTGGGAGTATACTTGTCACTCAATCACAAAATCCTTAAAAGGCAGGGAGGAACTATGCTGTATTTGTCAAGTGACCCTTTGGTTGCTGGCAAACAAGCATTATCCTGATCCTAGGGGCAGCAATATCTGAACTGGTTTCATTTAGAATGCATTATTTAGTGACAAAACTTAAAAAAAACCTCTTAAACATGAAATGAAATGGAACTGGCTAATTCTTTCATGTTGTGTGTGCGTGTATGCAAGTGAGAGAGAGAGAGGAAGAGAGACAAAGAGATCCTGTGCAATTCCTGCTGGTTCCTCATCAATACAGTAAATATAAAGAAAATCCAACCATTGTTATGTATCACTTGTCAATGCTGTATAGTGTATAAATACACATTATCCATGTGATACAATGAATATATTTCAGACATGACTGTATAATTTTATGTTGTCAGACTACACATAGAAGGAAACAATTAATAATTAGCTCAGTGAAGAAGTAAATAATAAATGGACTTGATTGATGGAATATAATGCATTGAAAGATGCTAGAAGCATTTTACACAAAGGCAATGAGCAGTAAACACAAGAAGACTCCACATCTGATGAGGGGATAAACTCAAATAAAGCATTAAGCTCATTCATTCAACTCAAGCATAACTTTCATCTGCACCAGGAATTTAAATTATTTTCCTTTCATGAGCGCTCAATCAAAATGTTAATTATTTTGCGAATGTCAATTGAACACAGCTGGTGTCACTCTGGATCAAGCTGTGAACTTAATTCCCGCAGCTTGAACACATCATTTTCTCTGAGATAAGTGCAGTGTTCAATCCAACAACTGTGATCAAACATTTCCTACTCCTGACTTGTATCCATTGCTCCCGATGCGGTCTCCTCTACACTAGAGAGACTGAGCGCCTCCTCACAGAGCGCTTCAGGGAACATCCCCACACCAATCAACCCCACTGCCCTGTGGCCCAACATTTCAACTCCTCCTCCCACTCTGCCAAGGACATGCAGGTCCTGGGCCTCCTGCCCCACTGCTCCCTTACCACCCGGCGTCTGGAGGAAGAACGCCTCATCTTCTGCCTCGGAATACTTCAACCCCAGAGCATCACTGTGGACTTCACCAGTTTCCTCATTTCTCCTCCTCCTACCTTACCCCAGTTCCAACCTTTCAGCTCAGCACCATCCTCATGACCTGTCCTACCTGCTAATCTCCCTTCCCACCTATCCGCTCCACCCTCCTCTCTGACCTATCACCTTCATCCCCACCCGTTGTCCTCTTTGTTACCTTCCCCCACCCTCCTCTCTGCCCTAACACCTTCATCCCAACCACCTTCTACCTATTGTGCCTTCTCCTAGCCCCAGCCCCCTCCCATTTATCTCTCCACCCTGGAGGCTCCCTGCCTTCAGTCCTGATGAAGGACTTTTGCCCGAAACGTCGATTTTCCTGCTCCTCGGATGCTGCCTGTCCTGCTTGCTTTCCCAGCACCACTCTAATGTATCTCTACTCCTGAAACAATTCAGTTATTTACCTGCCTTCTCTATGTGAAATAGTGAGCAGTATGGTACAGGTGTCTGGATGAAATGGGCTATGGTAAGATTTGTGGCAGAATCGGATGAGAGATCCCATCTCGATGTCAAGAGCATCTTGCTTCATCTTTTACACTTTACACAAATGCTGGGGTGAGATTCTCATGAATCTCCAAGTTTACTGTAATTATTGCTTGCTAAATGTTTTGTTAACAACTCACCTCCTTAATATTTAGCCTTCCATCTTACCAAACTCTCTGAACAAACTCAGTGTTGGGAACATTCAACGTAGAAGCTGTAGTGATTGTAACAAGGTCAGCCACCTCAACCTCATAAGATATGAGTTCCCTGATTGGGGCTGTTGATCTGGTCCAAGCGGGAGCCCTTGCTGACATAAGAGAATGAAAGTCAGGGATATTGAGATCCACAATGCCTGACTCAGTGATAGGTAGTGCTGTTGTCAAAGGCTATGCATTTGTAAATAAAATGTGATTGATGATAGGATGCTGGCCTCTGAAGAGTTATTTAAGCAGCCAGACTATGCACCTGGAGGATTCAGCCCATGCTCCAGGCAGCATCAATGTTACCTGTGATCAAATCACTTCCCAGAGTACGATCTACAGACAACAGCTACACCCAGTCTTCCTCCAAAGACAGCGATCCATCATGACCATCCAGCACCTCTCCGTTGCATTGGCAGTGCACTCTGGATGCACAGACTTGCATTGCAGGACACGCCAGGAATTACCATTGAAAAACTGCAGTGGAATCATTGGCACCATTTCACAGACAAGACTAAGTTGCATCAAAGGCCTACTGACTTGCTTTGTTACACTTGCTCACTTAATGCTCTCTCATGCTCACTCACTTTGTGTCTGTCTGCATGCATGTCTTATTTTACCATGCCATTTAGCACAGTCACATAACCAGGCAGTGGTCCTTAGTCTTGGGACACACATCTTTCTATGCAACAGTATGTTATGTCAATCTCACACCTGTGCCAGCACTACGTATACTGCATGCACAGTAAACAGACACTGGCTGGGAAAGGGAGGCAGACACATATAGATTCACTTGTGGACTTTAGGACGAGTGAAATCTATGGGGTCTACAAATGGGCTACTAGGAAGGGGGTGTGGCTATTTCAGAGCTCACAAGCATATTCAGGCTGAGGCTTGAAGCCTCTGGCAGAGAAGTGTTGACTGTCACTTTCCATCTTATTGGAAATTTTGAAGGTACAACAGGAAGAAAATATCTATGTTCAGTGTAGAGAGGAATGGCCAGAAGTGCTGCAAAAAGGTCAATGGCCTTCTCTTTTTATGGGCACATAGACAGTTACCCAAGACTGGAATCAAACCTGGCTCCTGGTGCTGTGAGGCAAAAGTAAGAACTGCAGATGCTGGAAACCAGAGTTTAGATCAGAATGGTGCTGGAAAAGCACAGCAGGTCAGGCAGCACCTGAGGAGCAGGAGAATCAACGTTTTGGGCAAAGAGGCAGGAAGCCTCCAGAGTGGAGAGATAAACGGGGGTGGGGAGGGGGGGGGAGGGGGGAGGGGGTAGAGGTTGGGGTGTGGCTGGGGAAAAGGTAGCAAGGAGGTGATAGGTCAGAGAGGAGGGTGGGGGAAGGTAGCAAAGAGTACAATAGGTGAATGGGGGTGGGGATGGAGGTGATAGGTCAGAGGGGAGGGTGGAGCGGATAGGTGGGGAGGGAAATTGGCCGGTAGGACAGGTCATGAGGATGGTGCTGAGCTGGAAGTTTGGAACTGAGGTAAGGTGGGCAGAGGGGAAATGAGGAAACTGGTGAAGTCCACATTGATGCCCTGGGGTTGAAGTGTTCCGAGGTGGAAGATGAGGCGTTCTTCCTCCAGGTGTTGGGTGGTGAGGGAGTGGCGGTGAAGGAGGCCCAGGACCTGCATGTCCTAGGCAGAGTGGGAGAGGGAGTTGAAATGTTGGGCCACAGGGCGGTGGGGTTGATTGGTGCGGGTGTCCCAGAGATGTTCCCTGAAGCACTCTGTGAGGAGGCATCCAGTCTCCCCAATGTAGAGGAGACCACATTGGGAGCAATGGATACAATAAATGGTGCTGTGAGGCAGCAGTGCTAAGCACTGAGCCAATGTGCAATCATGTGATCAATCAAATTGAGAATCATCGTGTCTATCATCCAACCCAATACAATGGTGGATGGTAATTGCGGCAGAAGTTCCTGTCAGCTAAATATAGAACATAATTGAAGGCATTACCACTGGTTAAGTACAACATGCTTTCAAAAGTGTCTGTTACCTCAGGAACTCAGACTCCATAGGAGACGAGTTACTTCAAATGAATGGATGGTCAGATTGACGGCAACAGTTTGAAGTTTGATCCTCTGTTTAGGATGCATTTGGAATCTGCCTGTTGCCTTAACCATGTTAAAGATTATGGTTCTGGGGTTCAGTATGTCTTTGGACAAGAAGACAATGAATGTAGATATGATCATGTTAAAAACCAATTTTGTGGAATGCTAACCTGCCATTTTACTCTCTGTCAAGCAATTTGTTTTTAATAGTGTCAAAGTACTCTTTCATGTGACCTCTGCTCCAGGTTGTAAAACAAGAATTAAACTGCCTTTTATGGTACAACCTTGTAGGGATTTAACTGAAAACCCTAACATAATTCCAATGGAATTTTGGACTTTAAAAATGACTGTCTGCTCTTGATAGTCACATGCTTATATATTTAAATTCTGATTGAACCAGCAGATGTGACACGTGTTAGATATGGTTACAACGTTTCTGCTTTAACCACCTTCTGTTAGCTGTTCCTCTTCCTGGGCCTGTGTGGCTTTGTCATAAGAGCATTCGATCTGAGGCACTAATTCAAGTCCCACTCCAAAAACTTTAAAATATCATTTAGGCTGACAATACAGTGGAGTTTTGAGGGAGTGCTGCACTATCTGAAGAACTGTGTTTTGAATGAGATGCTAAATTTTATTTGCCCTCCCAATTAGAGATTTAAAAAGAAATTGTGTCACTTTTCAAAGAAATGCATGGATTTTCTCTTTTATATCTTGTCTAATTTTAACAAACATTACCAACATAAATTATTTAATTATTATCATATTGTTGTCCTTTGAATTTTTCAATGAGCAACTTAGTTGCTGTTTTATATGTGACAACAGTGCCTAGAGTTCAAAGGTGATTGATTAGCGTAAAGCACTTTGGGGTCATCCGGATGATGTGGAAGTCATTTATAAAGACTATTTTTCTTTCTCATTCCTCATTGCCTCTAAATGTACCCTTGCCTTCTCATCACTCTGACCAAATTAAAATTAATGTATTGTAAATGAGCCCTTTATGTAGAAGTCAATGACGGCATGTATCTTTTTAATATAGATTGAACTAACTGAATTTATACTAATCTTAAACAGGTTTTAGTGAGTTTTGAGAAGACTTGTCTACAGAAAAATAACACATGCAGACAAAATATTGAATTACAGAAGCAATTATCCTAACATCCACAAACTGCATCAGAACATTATTTCAACGAGCCAACGCACACTGCAGCAGAGCAGAGCAGAGGAAAATCACCTACACCGTGTATTCAAAAGGAATGGGTGCCCAATGAACACAATCTGCTTATTTCTCAGCAACAAACCCAAACAAGCAGACAAAACATGTCCAGAAACCCTAGCCACTCTCCCCTCCATCAAAGACATCTCAGAAATGACTGCCAGACTACTCAGTCTCCTTGGCATCATGGTAGCCCACAAACCCACCAACACACTCACACACTAAAACAGCAGCTAATGAACTTGAAAGACCCTATACAGACAACAAGCAAAACTAATGTCATTTACAAAATACCATGCAAGAACTGTAACAAACACTACATTGGACAAACAGGCAGAAAACTAGCCACCAGGATACATGAACATCAACTAGCCACAAAACGACATGACCCTCTCTAACTAATATCATTACATACAGATAAGGAAGGACACCACTTAGACTGGGGCAATACATCCATTCAAGGACAAGCCAAAAGAGTCACGCACGAGAATTCCTAGAAGCATGGCATTCTAACCGGAACTCTATCAACAAACACATCAAGTTAGACCCCCCTGAGAAAAAAAACAGGAAATGACATCACCACAGAAAATGACATCACCAAACCAAAGAAACCCAAACATATAAATAGAAAGCAGAAGTTATTAGCAGTGCTTCGCCTGGAGCTCACCAAAGATGTTACCGAGCATGGTGATGAAACATCTGGAAATGAACCTTCCAGCTCAGCAAGCAAACTTACATCCTTTAACAGGTTTACCATTCAGTGGCCTTAGTGCCACAGGATGATTGAAAGGGATTTTGGAAAGAAAAGAGAGTTATAAATTTATTCTTGTGTTCAAAGTATAGGATTGTGGATTGGTTGCCCATTTGCACTGTTAGTGATGGAGATGTACAGCACAGAAACAGAGCCTTTGGTCCAATCCGTCCATGCTGACCAGATATCTTACATTAATCCAGTCCCATTTGCCAGCACTTGGCCCATATCCTTCGAAACCCTTTCCATTCACGTACTGATCCAGATGACCTTTAAATGTTGTAATTGTGCCAGCCAACACCACTTCCTCTGGCAGCTTATTCCATACACGCACTACCCTCTGCGTGAAAAAGTTGCCGCTTAAGTCCCTTTTAAATATTTCCCCACCCACCCCTAACCTATGCCTTCTTGTTCTGGACTCCATTCAAATAACAGAATACAAATAGGCAGTTAATTAGGAAACCAACAATATATTTTAATGATAAAGAATACAAGCAGAAATTTATAAAGGATACAACAGATTAAATGAGATAGAAAAGGTTAATAAAAGCAAAATGATGGAAATATTCTGCGTGGCAGTCAGTATCTGTGCAAAATGAAAGAGATAGTAGGTGCAATTTTGTGCAAGTGATGGGGAGCCACATCACCTCTTTTTCCTTCATTTTGTGGGATTACTTCCCCCATTGTCCTTAACACCAGGCTGATAGCTCTTATGTACTCTGTAGTGCCAATGGGGAGGTGGTGGTAGTTGCTGCTGGTACTATATCCATTGGAGGCCTTAAATGCAACAGGGACCCAAGCAGTTGAGTGATGTCAGGAGGAGGAGGAGAAGAGGAGGATAGGAAGAGGAGAGGGATAGAGGGAGAGGGAAAGGGGACGAAAATGGAGGGGGGAGGGGAAGAGTGGGTTTGAGTGGGACATGGAGGAGGAAGGGGATTTGAGGATGGAGAAAGGAAAGTGGGGCAAGAGGGGTTTAATATGAACATCCATTGGATGAGGCCCTTTGCTGGGCATTAATTGGTGATGGCAAAGGTGGCACGTAGTATTAAAAAATAATGCTGAAATATGCAAAATGTGTAAAAATGTCAATAAGACAGGCTAAGGTGTTGTCTGAATACGTACAGCATTTCCAATAAAGTCAATTAACGTTGCAAAAATTTGTACTGAGTACTATATAATTGTTATTAAGGTGAATAGCAAAGTCTTTTCACTAGGGTAGTGGAGTTAAAAACTAAAGAGCATAATTTTAAGGTGAGATGATAAAGATTTAATAAGGACCTGAAGGACACCTTTCTCACACAGAGGGTGGTTCGTATCTGAAATGAACTGCCAGTCAAAGTGGTAGGTGCAGGTACAGTTGCAAAATTTAAAAGACATTTGGTCATGTATAGAAAAAGGAAAAATTTAGAGGGATATGGGCTAAATGCAAGAAAATGGAACTACATTCATTTGGAAAACTTGGTTGACATGGTCAGGTGGAACCGAATGATCTGTTTCCACGCTGTATGATTCCTGCAGAGACATAGTCGCAGGGTGACCAAGGCTGAGAATTGAACATCCAAGAGTATTCAATCTTTAAGAAGGACAGGCAAAATGGAAAAGGAGGTGGCATGGCCCTGTTACTAGAACATTATTTCATGTAGCATTGAGAAAGTATATTTGTGTAGGAAGTCTAGATGTGAAGTCACTCTGGAAAGAGTTAACAACAAGGGCAAAAAAACATTCATGTGAGTTGCCTATAGGCTTCAAAACAAAGAGGAACAAAGACCAATACAGTACAGGAACAGGCCCATCAGCCCTCCAAGATTGAGCTGACAAATTTTGCCCTTCCATACTCAAGCTATCCTCATTTATAGGATCCTTATCCCTTTGTTCCCTTCCTATTCATGTACTCATCCAGGTGCTTCTTGAATGCTACTATTCCACCACCTCCTCTGGCAGCGCATTCCATGCACCCACCATCCTTTGTATGACAAAACATGTATCGCACATCTCTTTTAAACTTCCTCCCTCGCATCTTGAACCTGTGTCCCCTAATAATTGAGTCCCCTACCCTGGGAAAAAAACCTCAGACTTTCCACTCTAGCCGTGCCATTCATAATCTTATAAACTTCTATCAGGTCGCCCCTCAACTCCTGCATTCCAGTGAAAACAAACCCAGTCTATCCAAACTTTCTTCATAGCTGAAGACCCCATACCAGGCAACATGCTTGTAAACCTTTTCTGTACTGCCTCCAAATCATCCACATCCTTCTGGTAATGTGGTGACTAGAACTGTATTCAGTATTCCAAGTGTGGCCGAACTAAAGTTCTATAAAGCTGCAGCATAATCTGCCTATTCTTATACTCAACGCTCCTTTCAATGAAGGCAAGCATGTCACAGGCCTTTTTAACCTGTGTTATCTATGGGTGCTGCACGTTCTGTGGACCGGCACACTCAGATCCCTGATTGTGATAAAATAGAAATGGCATCAAACAGGAAATTAGAGATACATGAAACAAGAGTACTCCACTAATTATTAGTGACCTTAATGTACATAGGGACTGCAGTTCAATGGGATGAATGGTCTACTCCTGTTCTTATTTCTTATGGTCTAAATCACATTAGCAACATTACTGTGGTGGCTGAATTACTGGGTCTACAAAACCCAAAACATTGAGGAAGCAGTCTATTCTCGATTTGGTTTTGTGCAATGAATAGGGGTGATTAATAACCTTGTTTTGAAAGGTCCTTCAGGAAAAAGTGACCATAACATGTCAGAAGTCTTCATTGAGACAGAAAGTGAAGTCAGTTAGGATTCTAAACCTAAAAAAAAGGAAACTACTAAGTTATGAATTGTGATTTGGCTCCAATAGACTGGGTAATTTGATTAAAAGACTTAACAGTGGATAGGTAATGATTATGTTTAAGCAATGAATGCATACACTGCAGTAGTCATACATTCCTTTTGGGCGAAAGCATACGATGGAAAGCGGCCCAAACATGGTTTGTTAAAGACGTTAAGGACAGTTTTAGAACATAGAACATAGAACATAGAACATAGAAGAATACAGCGCAGTACAGGCCCTTCGGCCCTCGATGTTGCGCCGATCAAAGCCCACCTAACCTACACTAACCCACTATCCTCCATATACCTATCCAATGCCCGCTTAAATACCCATAAAGAGGGAGAGTCCACTACTGCTACTGGCAGGGCATTCCATGAACTTACGACTCGCTGAGTGAAGAACCTACCCCTAACATCAGTCCTATATCTACCCCCCCTTAATTTAAAGCTATGCCCCCTTGTAATAGCTGACTCCATACGTGGAAAAAGGTTCTCACTGTCAACCCTATCTAACCCCCTAATCATCTTGTACACCTCTATCAAATCACCCCTAAACCTTCTTTTCTCCAATGAAAACAACCCCAAGTGCCTCAGCCTTTCCTCATAGGATCTTCCTACCATACCAGGCAACATCCTGGTAAACTTCCTCTGCACCCGTTCCAGTGCCTCCACATCCTTCCTATAGTATGGCGACCAAAACTGCACACAATATTCCAGATGCGGCCGCACCAGAGACTTATACAACTGCAGCATGACCTCAGGACTCCGGAACTCAATTCCTCTACCAATAAAAGCCAGTACGCCATATGCCTTCTTCACTGCACTATTTACCTGGGTGGCAACTTTCAGAGATCTGTGTACATGGACACCAAGATCCCTCTGCTCTTCCACACTACCAAGTAGTCTACCATTAGCCCAGTAATCCATCTTTTTATTACTCTTACCAAAGTGAATCACTTCACACTTAGCTACATTGAACTCCATTTGCCACCTTTCTGCCCAGCTCTGCAGCTTCTCTATATCCCGCTGTAACCTGCCATATCCTTCCTCACTGTCTACAACTCCTCCGACTTTCGTATCATCCGCAAACTTGCTCACCCAACCTTCTAACCCTTCCTCCAGGTCATTTATAAAAATGACAAACAGCAATGGTCCCAAAACAGATCCTTGCGGAACACCGCTAGTGACGGCACTCCAAGATGAACCTTTGCCATCAACTACTACCCTCTGTCTTCTTCCAGAGAGCCAATTCCTAATCCAAACCTCCAACTCACCCTCAATGCCATATCTCTGTATTTTCTGCAGTAGCCTACCATGGGGGACCTTATCAAACGCCTTACTAAAATCCATATATACCACATCTACCGCTTTCCCCTCATCTACCTCCTTAGTCACCTTCTCAAAGAATTCAATAAGGTTTGTGAGGCACGACCTGCCCTTCACAAAACCATGCTGACTATCCTTGATCACATTCTTCTTATCCAGATGTGTATAAATCCTATCCCTTACAATTCTCTCTAAGACTTTGCCCACAACAGAAGTGAGACTCACTGGCCTATAGTTACTAGGATTATCCCTACTCCCCTTCTTGAACAAGGGAACCATGTTTGCTAGCCTCCAGTCCTCTGGCACTACTCCTGTCGACAAAGAGGACACAAAAATCAAGGCCAATGGCTCTGCAATCTCCTCCCTTGCTTCCCAGAGAATCCTAGGATAAATGCCATCAGGCCCAGGGGACTTATCTATTTTCACCCTTGCCAGAATTTCCAACACCTCTTCTCTACATATCTCAAAGCCATCCATTCTACTTATTCGTGCCTCAGTATTCATATCGACAACAATGTCCTGTTCCTGAGTGAATACTGACGAAAAGTATTCATTCAGCGCCTCCCCAATCTCTTCAGCCTCCACACGCAACTTCCCATTACTATCCTTGATTGGACCTATTCCTTCCCTAGTCATTCTTTTATTCCTAACATACCTATAGAAAGCCTTAGGGTTTTCCCTAATCCTACTAAGGACCTTTCATGTCCCCTCCTTGCTGCTCTTAGCTCTCTCTTCAGGTCCTTCCGGGCTACCTTATAACTCTCAATCGCCCCTATTGAACCTTCACGCCTCATCTTTACAAAGGCCGCCCTCTTCCATTTAACAAGGGATTCCAACTCCTTATTAAACCACGGCTCCCTCACACGACCCTTTCCTCCCTGCCTGATAGGTATGTACTTATCAAGGACACTCAATAGTTGCTCCTTGAACAAGTTCCACATATCAATTACGCTCTTGCCTTGGAATCTACTTTTCCAATCCACACATCCTAAATCATTAAAATATGTGTAAAGCATTAAATAAAGACAAATCTCATCTAAACTCTATCAGTTAAATACGCAATAAAACATCTCACCCCAACATGTATGATTTTTAAATTAAAAATCTGTAACATAAGACTCCAATATATTCTTATCTTTAAAATATTCTAAGAATGTCAGTGGACTGTGGTCAGTGTACACAATCATCTCCGATACATTGTTCATGGCATACACATTACAATGCTGCAAGGCCAGGACCAAACTCAATAGATCCTTTTCGATTGTGAAGTATTTCCTCTGGTAGATATTGATCTTCTTTTACAACGCCATACTTCTTATCCCAAAACGAGGCAGCTTTTGTTCTTCTTTTCGGATCTTCCTGTGTCTTCTTTTCTCTTTCTTACAAATTTCTGAGTCACAGGTCAGATCGAAAAGGTACCTTTTTTAAAGAGAGCTATTTTGCAGTCAGTCTGTTTACATGCTCCTCCCAACTGTTCAATTTTCCCCGGTCTTACATCCCCAAAGCATCAGATCGTGTCATTGGCTTTGAAGATTGTCAATATACTCAATCGAAATTGGATTGGAGTTTGATATTTTTTGGAGTATAATTTAAACTGATTGGCCGAAATTGAATCTGTGTTTTTGTCTCATAGCAACTCAGCGAGTGCTGTTTGTTCTGTACTAAATGTTACTTTGTAAATTCTCCAGTACTCTGTGTACTCGCCAAGTCCTTAACTCTCTTAAAGATATATCCATATCTTCAAAACACCTGCGCCCGAAGAAAAAAATGAACCATCATAATGAAAAGATGGCTTCATTTTTATCGCTACTTTTAAAAGATAGCTTACTCTAACATACAGATAATTTTAATATAAGTTAACTTTAACTTTTTCCCATATACCTGTATGTGTATTAAAGACAATTCTCATCTAAACTCTATCAGTTAAATCCACGATAACGCATCTGCGATTACATTCTTCTGACCCGCAACATTAAAAGTCTGTAACATAAGACTCCAATGAAATAGTTTCATATTCTTATCTTTAAAATGCTCTAAGAATTAAGCAGATTGTGGTCAATGTACACAACCATCTCTGACACATTGTTCGTGACATACACATTAAAATGCTGTAAGGCCAGTACCAAACTCGATAGTTCCTTTTTGATTGTGGAGTATTTCCTCTGGTGGATGTTGATCTTCTTCGAAAAGTAACCAACTGGCAGTTCAATCCCATCCTCACCTTCCTGTAGGAGACAGTTCCAACTCTAATGTCACGAGCCACAATGGCAACTCTAAAAGGTTTTGAAAAGTTTGGTGTAGCTAAAACTGGTTTGGTGGTTAATATCCATTTCAAATGATCGAATGCCTCCTGGCATGGTTCTGTCCACCGAAACTTTGTGTTCTTCTTCAGCAAATCGGTGAATGGTGCCACTACACTGCTGAGGTTTGGAACAAACTTCCGATAGAATCCACTGAGTCCTAAGAATTGAAGCACTTCTTTCTTTGAGTTTGGGCATGGAAATTCCTCGATGGCCTTTGTCTTTGCATTCCGTAGGGGGTCAGCCTTCCATGACCAAAGTTATGTCCCAAGAACGTGGCCTCTGCTTTCGCGAATTCCCATTTATTTAAGTTTATCACTACTTTTGCTTCCTGTAGTTGTTCAAAGAGCTCTGCAAACTGTACCATGTGATCTTACTAAATGTCATTACATCGTCCAGATAGACTGCACAGTTTGTTAACCCAGCCACAACTCTGTTCATGAGTCTTTGGAATGTGGCGGATGTGTTCTTCATTCCAAAGGGTATCACTTTAAACCGATGTAGCCCATTAGGGGTTACGAACGCAGAAATTTCTTTCACTGTCTCGGATAAAGGGGCCTGCCAGTAACCAACTTGGTGATGTAACCAGCTTGTCTGACTTTCCCAATACAGTCCTCCAATCTAGGAATTGGCAATCAGTCCGATTTTGTAATGGCATTGATCTTCCGATAATCCATGCAGAATCATTGAGTCCCGTCCGGTTTGGGAACTAAGACGATCAGCGAACTCCACTTGCTCTGACTTGGTTCGATGATGTTTTCTTCGAGCATGGCCTCTACCTCCTTCTGGACCTGTCTGGCTTTGAAATGATTGAGCCGGTAGGGGTGTGGTTTTATTGGAGCAGTATTCCCTACTTCATGTGCAATAGCATTAGCCCTCCCCACCTGATTCTTACATATGTCCTTCTACCGTAGTAACAAATTTTTCAATTAAGTTCTATGATCTTGAGACAGAATGCTTACTAACCTATCCCACTTCTCAAGGACTTCTTCATTTTTTAATCGATTTTGAGGCACCTCAAAATCCATATCATCTGGATTTGATTCCTCACTTTGTGGGGTAGTAATTAATACCTGTTACTCAAGTTCTTTCTCTCTCGTACAATACGGCTTCACATGACGTACTCAATACCTTTTCTTTCTATCTGGCATCTTTATTGGATAGTTCACTGACTCAACTTTTTCTCAATTTGATCGGGACTACTAAACCTGGCTTTGAAGGGCTCTCCTATCACTGGTAACAGTACGAACATGTTATTCCCTGGGGAAAACATCCAAGTCTCTGAACTTTTACCTGCCACCTACTTCATTCTATACTGTGCTCTCTGTAATTAATTTCGAAGGGCCTCTCACTTCATGACTCAATAGTAACTTGAGGGAAGTAAACTGAGTAGATTTGTTTGGGGCATCTCTAATGGCAAACAATTTGAATGTAATACCTTTATCCCAATCATTCGGGTAATCCTGACAGTATGCTCTCAACACTGTCTTCAAGGTCTGATCCCACCTTTCTAAAGCTCCCTGGGATTCAAGATGATACAAACTGGATTTAAAGTGCTGTATACCTATCCATAACCTCCCTAAACAGACGAACAATAAAACTTGACCCTAGGTATGAAGAAAGCTACTAACTGCTCTACAACTCTTTTTGTCTTGATGTTCCAAAATGGAATTACCTCTGGAAAACTAGTAGACACATCCATTATGGTTAACAAGTACTGGTTTCCACTTTTAGTTCTGGGAGGGGACCTACACAATCAATTATAACCCATTATTCAAATGCGGGAATTGGCAACAAAAGTGTTGATTTCATTACCGCCTGTGGCTTACCTATCATTTGGCATGTATGACACGTATGGCAAATGTTAACCACATTCTTGTGCATTCCAGGCCAATAAAAATGTCTTTGTATCTTAGCCCGAGTCTTTCGTATCCCTAGGTAACCTCTAGAACTAGTTCATGTGCTGGCTGTATCACCTCCTGTCTATATGCTACCGGGAACACAATCTGGTACACTTCAGCCATTTCTCCTCTGCACTAACCTGCCATGGTCTCCATTTCCATTTGAGGATTCTATCTTTCAGATAATGACCCTCTGGAATATTGTCTACCTCCTTTTCAGAGCACACATCCACATATACAACTTTTATTGTCCTGTCTTGCTGTGGCAAGTCTCTTAGCCTTTCAGGACTAAACACTTCTGTCTGACCCACTGCCTGTTAAGGTTTTTCCTGCAACATTACGTCAAACAGGGTGTCCGCTAACTGAATCTCAACTCCTTCATCTTTCTTTACTTTTCCCTTTGTGTTGTGCCTTATGATAGTGGGATCTAGTTACTCCACAGTTTGGGAAAATACCAGGATATTTTTTGTTTTAACTCCTCAGTTTCTTGGTCTTCTCCACAACAAGGAGTGTCACTCCCATCTTGGATCCTGCCAAATATTCCCAAGGACAAACTGAATTCCTGGAACTGACACTCTGTCAATCACTCCTATTGTAACTTCCCCAGTCTTAAGTTGACACTCCAACTTGATCTTACAAAGGGGAACACTAAATTTCTGTCCATCTATCCCACAAATTACCACACCCTTGGGTAACAGATCAGAAAGAGTGCATACTCACTCAACCCTTACTATCAACGACTGGTTTGATCCTGTATCTCTCAAAATTATAACTACTTGTCCTTTTCCCCCTGTTCTTTCTGAGTAAACTTTACCCACAGAGGCAAATTCTTTGTAGAGATCAGGTATTAACTCCATATCCAGTTCCTGCCTAGGCTGTGCACTCTCTTGCAGCTCCTCGGCTCTTCCTGGGGTCTCCTTTACTACCTTCACTAATGCCACTGGTTTAGCTTTTTTACCACATCTTTTCCCATAGTGCCTTCCTTTAACAATCAGCACTGTGTCTTTATGTGTCCCACCTTCTGACAGTGAAAACACCTTTTCTCAGTGCCCTTCTGAAACCACCGGCACTGCAATTTTCTGTGTCCCACTCTATTATAGTGGAAACACTTGAGGCCTTATACCTCTTGTTCACCCTCTTGGGCTTCTTTAACCTGTGGTAAAATCTTACCAGCCTTCTCTACTCTTGGTTTAGTCGTGTAGAATCTCCCTTTCTCCAAACTTCTATCCCTCACTGGATGAAATTCTGGGTGGAAGCTTGTCTTAGGCATCATTCCTGATGAAGAGCTTCTGCCCGAAACATCAATTTTCCTGCTCCTCGGATGCTGCCTGACCTGCTGTGCTTTTCCAGCACCACTCCAATATATACTCACCTGCTAATTCTGCTGCTCTTCTCACTTCCTGAACTTTCTGTTCCTCCACATGAATTCTTACCATCTCTGGAAGTGAGTTTTTAAACTCCTCCAGTAGGATAATCTTGCTTAGAAACTCATAGGTCCTATCTATTTTCAAAGCACACACCCATCGATCAAAATCACTATGTTTAATTCTTTCGAACACAACATGAGTCTGATCTGGTTCCTTCTTTGTGTTTCTGAACCGCTGTGTCTATGTTTCTGGTACCAATTCATAAGCATTTAAAATAGCCTTTTTAACCTCTTGATAATCTCTTGACACCCCCCCCCCCCCTCATCTGATAGCACAGCAAATATCTCATTGGCTCTGCCTATCAGTTTAGTCTGAACTAGCATTACCCATAAATCCTCAGACCACTCCATCTCTCTCATAAATTTTTCAAATGAAATAAAGAAGGTTTCAACATCTTGCCCATCAAAATGTAGCAGAGTTTTGACATATTTGTATATATTACTACCTTCTCTTTTAATCTCCATCCTGTAACTTGACTTTGCTGACTAATTTGCAACTTCTCAAGTTCAAATTCTCTCTCTTTCACTCTCTTTTCTCTCTCTCTCTTTCTCTTCCTTGTCTCTCTTTTTCCCTCTGTTCTCTCTCTATTTCCCTTTCTCTCTCCCTCTCTTTTTCCTCTCTCTATGTCTATCTTCTAACTATGTTTTCCTCATTTGTAATTTAAGTTTTTCTACCTCTACTGCACTTGTCTGTTTCTCTGATATACCGAAGTGTTTGAGTAACACATTTACAATTTCAGCTTTACATTTGTCCTTGGTTAAACCTAGATCTAATTTATTTTCTAATTCTAAAAGTATGGCCTTTTTCTTTCCTTCTAAACTTTCTTGGCAAATTTGAGAATCATCTTCAAATCCCAAAACTTCTTCAGCAGTTTTAAGAGCTATTTCTCTCGCTTTTAATTTGCTCAATGAAGTCACAGAAAGTAAACAAACTGCCTCACTTACGTTTTATTTAAAGATCTAGGACCCTGACCTGCAAGTGTATAAATCTGCTGGGACTTTTCATGCCCCCAAATCTATTCAAGTCTAAACCAGTTCAGATCACAGACCTGACTGTTAAGACACAGAGTAAACCCTCCTGCTTAATGTAAACCAACAATATAGAAAATATTTATCCCATGCTGTAATCTGTAAAAATTCGATAGGCCAAGAACCAGTTAAAGTAAAAATTAACAACTTTATCTCCTAAAGTATAACAGAGAATAATTAACTAACAACTGTTTACAAGTCCTTACTCTAATCTACTTTTTACGTTCCCTTCTATAATACTAGTCCAATAAAACTCCCAATTAAGATTTACAAAACAAAACTTCTTATCTCAAAACTAGGCAGCTTTCGGTTCTTCTATTTGGACCTTCCTGTGTCTTCTTTTCTTCTTCTTCGGGATTCTGCTTCATAGGTTACTGATCGATAAAGATATTTTTAAGAGAGCTATTTTCTAAGCAGTCTTTTACAAGCTGGTAGCTGGACAGTTCTCCACTCAACTATTCAATTTTTCTCTGGCCTTATACCCCAGAGCATGGAATTGTGTCATTGGCTTTTAAGGTTGTCGATACACTCAATTCAAACTTGATTGGAGTTTGGTGTTTTTCAGAGTATAATTTAAACTAATTTGAATCTGCTTTTTGTCATTTCCAGTCATCCAGCTACTCCAGTAGCTGGAGCATATGTTATTTGTGTTTATTGAGAACACTTGGGGCTGTCACTGCTAGCTTTTAACCCTCTTCAAAGGTATACTTCACCTACATCTTCATAACAGTCTCCTGATGAGTTAGGAGCAGGTCTTGTGCTGACTCCCTTGGCCCAGACTTGCAGGCTGAGCCGAGGCTCCTGGTCTGCAGCTAGGCTGTGGTGTCTGAAGGAGCGGAAGCATCATTGAAAGGGATGGGTGGTGGACTGGCGGCAGTGACAACAGGAGCTTCAGATTGAGAACAGGAGGTATGGAACCTATGCTTCCCCTAGCCCATGTCTCCAGCTCAGATGCAGCAGTCATGGAGTGGTGGATGCCCCTAGCTGAGACCACAGAGCCTAATATGGAAACCCAGGATCCGTTTCAGAGACTCCGGTCGATGTCAAGCAGCGACGTGAGAAGCATCGGAGGAGGAAAAAGAAGAAGAAAACAAAATGAACTGTATTGCAGTAAAATCTTGCTTTATATTCAGTGTTTCAAGATGGCGTGCCAAAGCGTCATGATATTTTGCATATAGCATGTGAAGAAATACTTTTTACTACATCTTCATATAACAATTAACAATAAATCTACATCTATTCTTTCAGCCTTTCAAATCTGCTTTACCATTTAATATGATAATGCCTGACGTTTACATGAAATCCATTATCCAGCCCTATGCATTTCCTTTGGTTCCCTTTCTGTTTTCAGACTACACTTGAAGTTTGGCTGTTGGGGAATAATAAATATGATAAAGAGAAGAACAGATTATTTTTAAATTAATATGAAAGGATAATAGACAATAGACAATAGGTGCAGGAGTAGGCCAATCTGCCCTTCGAGCCTGCATCACCATTCAATATGATCATGGCTGATCATCCTTAATCAGTATCCTGTTCCTCCCTTATCTCCATAACCCTTGATTCTACTATCCTTGAGACTTCTATTCAACTCTTGCTTAAATGAATCCAGAGACTGGGCCTCCACTGCCCTTTGGGGCAAAGCATTCCACACAGCCACTTCTTCTGGGTGAAGAAGTTTCTCCTCATCTCTGTCCTTAATGGTCTACCCCATATTTTTAAGCTGTGTCCTCTGGTTCTGGACTCACCCATCAGTGGAAACATGTTTCCTGCCTCCAGAGTGTCCAATCCTTTAATAATCTTATATGTCTCAATCAGATCCCCTCTCAGTCTTCTAAACTCAAGGGTATACAAGCCCAGTCGCTCCCGTCTATCAGCGTAAGGTAGTCCCGCCATTTCAGGAATTGACCTCGTGAACCAACGCTGCACTCCCTCAATAGCCAGCATGTCTTTCTTCAAATTTGGAGACCAGAACTGCACACAAGACAGGATCTGACACTTTGTATATCTTTGGGACAGGAAGGATTCAAAGGAAAGTGATGCTCAAATGGAATTTGCAGAGAATCTTGGCACGTTTACACTGTCATTACTTTCTTGGCTATGGAATACTTTGATTCCAAAAAGAACATTTTTTTTTGTGCCAAGGATAAATTTAAGTATAAGGGAATGTTATAATAGCATTAGAAGAAATGGATAGGTGTTAATGATAGTTCTAATCGGAAGACCAACAATATTGTTGAGTTAGACAACAGTCCATGACTGTGTTGGTCTTTTCAAGACAAGTTTATTTGCCAAGATAAATATCTGGCTGATAAACTAAACAAATACTTCACTTCAGTTTTCATTTCTGAAGATGATGCCACTGCTCAGTATTGCAGGATGGAGTTGAATGTAAAATTGCTTTGTTTGAAGCAACTGCAAAAGCTTTGACTGATATTACTTTGCCTCCAGCTGCTGGTTTGCTGCAGGGTCTGATGTAATTTACTGCAGAGTGGAAAAGGAAATGGAGCAGGTCAAGCATGAGCCACTAATGCTTGGAAATTTACAGGCTCGTGTGTTTGCCTTGGGTGGGATCATAGCTCTGGATAGTATTATGAAATATGATTAATCTGCTGGAGAGTTTAACAGTTATTAGAGCTGATGCAGATGGATTTAGGAGTGAAGTTTTGGCTCGCTAACATGATTGAGTTCTTTAAGAAAATGAGCAGAATAGTGGGTGAAGTTATTTATGTTGCTCTTGTTCAGTTTAATTGCCATCAAAAGCACTTGATGGATTACAGCACAGAAAAATTAAGAAAAAATAGATCTCATGGGATTGAATGACAGCAATTATGTTGGATAGGTAGCTGATTGAAATCATGCAAGTCAATTGTTGTTATTAATGGCAAAAGGATCAGTTTACAGAGCCCTGAGGAACTTCCAGTGAGTCCACTGCTTTTCATCAGTCTCCTCAAGATATCAGGAGAAACATGCCTGGTTCAAGGGCTATTATAAATATTTTCCAACTAAACTGTTTAGGGAGGCATGGTGGCACAGTGGTTAGCACTACTGCCTCATAGTGCCAGAGATCTGGGTTCACTTCCCACCTCAGGCGACTATGTGGATTTTGCTCTGGTTTCTTCCCACAATCCAAAAATCCAGGCCTTGCTAAATTGCCCATAGTGTTAGGTGAAGGGGTAAATGTAGGAGAATGGGTCTGGGTGGGTTGCGGGTCGGGTGTGAACTTGTTGGGCCGAAGGGCCTGTTTCCACACTGTAAGTAATCTAATCTAAATACTATTACACATCCGTGGAGCAGATAGGACTTTAACTTTGGCATACTGGTCCAGAGGTAGGGACACTGTATCATAAACACTCTCTATCATTGCGAGTGTAAGGTTAGGAATTCAATTAAAAAATTTTTTGCCAGAAAGGCGAGGAGAGAAGGAGAGGTGAAGCGAGGGCTGCCAGGAAGGGTGAGTTTTCTCGCATTAAAAGGGACTTACCTCGGGAGTCAGGATTCCATTTTGCCAGAGGAGCGAAGGACTTCTGGGAAGATATATGTTTGTGTGGTTGCATTACCCAAAACACTACACGGGTAGTGTCTCCCACCCATCCTCCTCCTCTAACCTGTGCACCAGATTGGTAAGGTAACGAGTTTTTTTTTATTCCTTATTTTTTCATCAGTCTCTTTGGGAATTTAGAATAGTGGGAATGGAGGTTAGGGCAGTTGAATGTTCCTCCTGCAGAATGTGGGGGGTAAGGGTCACCACTAGTGTCCCTGCTGACTACATCTGCAGGAAGTGCATCTAACTCCAGCTCCTCGAAAACAGCATTAGGGAACTGGAGCTGGAGCTGGATGAACTTCGGATCATTCGGGAGGCAGAGGGGGTTAATGAGAGGAGTTACAGGGAGGTAGTCACTCCTAAGGTACAAGAAAAAGGCAAATGGGTTACAGTCAGGGGATGGAAAGGGAACCTGCAGGCGGTGCATGGATCCCCTGTGGCCATTCCCCTCAACAATAAATATACCGTTTTGGATACTGTTGAGGGGGATAACTTACCAGAGGAAAGCAATGTGGTACAGGGCTCAGGCACAGAGTCTGTCCCTGCTGCTCAGAAGGAAAAGGGGAAGAGGAGCAGAGCAGTAGTCATTGAGGACTCCATAGTTAGGGAGAGAGATAGGAGATTCTGTGGTGATGAGAGAGACTCATGGTTGGTGTGTTGCCTCCCAGGTGCCAGGGTTTGTGTCTCTGATCATGTTTTTGGGATCCTTAAGGGGGAGGGGAGCAGCCCCAAGTCATGGTCCACATAGGTAGGAAGAGAGATGGGGATTTAAGGCAGACATTCAGGGAGCTAGGATGGAAGCTTAGAGCTAGGACGAACAGAGTTGTGTCTCTGGTTTGTTGCCCGTGCCACGTGCTAGTGAGGCAAGGAATAGGGAGAGAGAGGAGGTGAACACGTGGCTACAGGGATGGTGCAGGAGGGAGGGTTTTGGATTCTTGGATAAATGGGGCTCTTTCTGGGATAGGTGGGACCTCTACAAGCAGGATGGGTCTTCATCTGAACCACAGGGGTACCAATATCCGGGGGGGGGGGGGAATTCGCTAAGGTTATTGGGTGGGTTTAAACTAATCCAACAGGGCGTTGGGAACCAAAATTGTAGGTCAAGTATAGAAAAGGTTGTGAGTAGGGAGGTCCAAAATCAAATTTCAGGGACACAAGATGGCACCGGCAAGCAAGAAGTTGGTTTGAAGTGTGTCTACTTCAACGCCAGGAGCATCTGGAATAAGGTGGGTGAACTTGCAGCATGGGTTGGTACCTGGGACTTCAATGTTGTGGCAATTACGGAGACATGGTTAAAGCAGGGACAGGAATGGTTGTTGCAGGTTCCAGGATTTAGATGTTTCAGTAAGAACAGAGAAGATGGTAAAAGAGAGGAAGATGTGGCATTGTTAGTCAAGGACAGTATTACAGTTGCAGAAAGGATGTTTGGGGACTCGTCAACTGAGGTAGTATGGGCTGAAGTTAGAAACAGGAAAGGAGAGGTCACCCTGTTGGGAGTTTTCTATAGGCCTCCAAATAGTTCCAGAGATGTAGAGGAAAGGATAGCAAAGATGATTCTCGATAGGAGTGAGAGAGACAGGTAGTTGTCATGGGGGACTTCAACTTTCCAAATATTGATTGGGAACACTATAGTACGAGTACTATAGATGGGTCAGTTTTTGTCCAGTGTGTGCAGGAGGGCTTCCTGACACAGTATGTACACAGGCCAACAAGGGGTGAGGCCACATTAGATTTGGTACTGGGTAATGAACCCGGCCAGGTGTTAGACTTGGAAGTAGGTGAGCACTTTGGTATAGCGATCACAATTCTGTTATGTTTAGTTTAGTGATAGAAAGAGATAGGTATATACCACTGGGCAAGAGTTACAGCTGGGGGAAAGGCAAATAGGATGCGATTATGCAAGATTTAGGAAGCATAGGATGGGGAAGGAAACTGCAGAGGGTCGGCACATTAGAAATGTGGAGCTTATTCAAAGAAAAGCTACTGTGTGTCCTAGATAAGTATGTACCTGTCAGGCAGGGAGGAAGCTGTACAGCGCGGGAGCCATGGTTTACGAAGGAAGTGGAATCTCTGGTCAAGAGGAAGAAGCAGGTTTCTGTTAGGATGAGATGTGAAGGCTCAGTTAGGGCGCTTGAGGGTTACAAGGTAGCCAGGAAAGACCTAAAGAGAGAGCTCAGAAGAGCCAGGGGGAGACATGAGAAGTTGTTGGCAGATAGGATCAGGGTAAACACTAAGGCTTTCTGTAGGTAATTCTATAGGAATAAAAGAATGACGAGAGTAAGATTAGGGCCAATCAAGGATAGTAGTGGGAAATTGTGTGTGGAGTCAGAAGAGATAGGGAAGCACTATTTGAGCATGCAGCAGCTGCCGAAATAGTTCAGTTGGGAGAGCGTTACACTGAAGGTCTAAAGGTCCCTGGTTCAATCCCAGGTTTCGGCAGATGCAGTATTGCTTGTGCACTCCGTCCTTTGTTAACGAGGGTAGGTCCGATCAAGGACAGTAGTGGGAGACTGTGTATTGAGTCGGAAGAGATAGGAGAGGTCTTGAATGAGTACTTTTCTTCAGTATTTACAAATGAGAGGGACCGTATTGTTGAAGACGAGAGTATGAAACAGACTGGTAAGCTAGAGGAGATACTTGTTAGGAAGGAAGATGTGTTGGGCATTTTGAAAAATTTGAGGATAGACAAGTCCCTGACGGGATATATCCTAGGATTATGTGGGAAGCAAGAGAGGAAATTGCAGAGCCATTGGCAATGATCTTTTCGTCTTCACTGTCAATGGGGGTGGTACCAGGGGACTGGAGAGTGGCGAACGTTGTGCCCCTGCTCAAAAAAGGGAATAGGGATAGCCCCGGAAATTACAGGCCAGTTAGTCTTACTTTGGTGGTAGGCAAAGTAATGGAAAGGGTACTGAGGGATAGGATTAATGAGTATCTGGAAAGA
The DNA here is from genome assembly GCF_047496795.1 of Chiloscyllium punctatum. NCBI lineage: Eukaryota > Metazoa > Chordata > Chondrichthyes > Orectolobiformes > Hemiscylliidae > Chiloscyllium > Chiloscyllium punctatum. The sequence goes on from NC_092743.1 coordinate 34,381,265, forward strand.
CACTGCTTGATTAGGGACAGCCAGCACGGATTTGTGAGGGGTAAGTCTTGCCTTACAAATCTTATTGAGTTCTTTGAGGAGGTGACCAAGCATGTGGATGAGGTTAGAGCAGTGGATGTAGTGTACATGGATTTTAGTAAGGCATTTGATAAGGTTCCCCATGGTAGGCTTATGCGGAAAGTCAGGAGGCATGGGATAGTGGGAAATTTGGCCAGTTGGACAGAGAACTGGCTAACCGGTCGAAGTCAGAGAGTGGTGGTAGATGGTAAATATTCAGCCTGGAGCCCAGTTACAAGTGGAGTTCTGCAGGGATCAGTTCTGGGTCCTCTGCTGTTTGTAATTTTTATTAATGACTTGGAAGAGGGAGTCGAAGGGTGGGTCAGTAAATATGCAGACGATATGAAGATTGGTGGAGTTGTGGACAGTGAGGAGGGCTGTTGTCGGCTGCAAAGGGACTTAGATATGATGCAGAGCTGGGCTGAGGAGTGGCAGATGGAGTTCAACCCTGCCAAGTGTGAGGTTGTCCATTTTGGAAGGACAAATAAGAATGCGGAATACAGGGTTAACGGTAGGGTTCTTAGTAAGGTGGAGGAGCAGAGGCATCTTGGGGTCTATGTTCATAGATCTTTGAAAGTTGCCACTCAGGTGGATAGAGCTTGTAAGAAGGCCTATGGTGTATTAGCGTTCATTAGCAAAGGGATTGAATTCAAGAGTCGTGAGGTGATGTTGCAGCTGTACAGGACCTTGGTAAGGCCAAATTTGGAGTACTGGTTGCCGTTCTGGTTGCCTCACTTTAGGAAAGATGTGGAAGCTTTGGAGAGGGTGCAGAGGAGATTTACCAGGATGTTGCCTGGAGTGGAGAATAGGTCGTACGAGGATAGGTTGAGAGTGCTAGGCCTTTTCTCATTGGAACGGTGAAGGATGAGGGGTGACTTGATAGAGGTTTATAAGATGATCAGGGGAATAGATAGAGTAGATAGTCAGAGACTTTTTCCCCGGGTACAACAGAGTATTACAAGGGGACATAAATTTAAGGTGAAGGGTGGAAGGTATAGGGGGGATATCAGGGGTAGGTACTTTACCCAGAGAGTGGTGGGGGCATGGAATGCGCTGCCTGTGGGAGTGGCAGTCAGAATCATTGGTGATCTTTAAGTGGCAATTGGATAGGTACATGGATAGGTGCTTAAGCTAGGACAAATGTTCGGCACAACATCGTGGGCTGAAGGGCCTGTTCTGTGCTGTATTGTTCTATGTTCTATGTTCTACGTTCACTAAATGAATACTTTTCAACAGTACTCACTCTAGAAAACGACAATGTTGTTGAGGAGATTATTGAGATACAGGCTACTAGACTAGGTGTGATTGAGGTTTACAAGGAGGAGGTATTAGAAATCCTGCAGAGTGTGAAAATAGATAAGTCGGATGGGATTTATCCTAGGATCCTCTGGGAAGCCAGGGAGGAGATTGCCGAGCCTTTGGCATTGATCTTCAAATCATCATTGTCTACAGGAATAGTGCCAGAAGACTGGAGGATAACAAATGTGGTTGCCCTGTTCAAGAAGGGGAGTAGAGACAATCCTGGTAATTATAGACCAGTGAGCCTCACTTCAGTTGTTAGTAAAGTGTTGGAAAAGGTTATAAGAGATTTATAATCATCTAGAAAAGAATAATTTGATTAGGGATAGTCAGCACGGTTTTGTGTAGGGTAGGTCGTGCCTCACAAACCTTATTGAGTTCTTTGAGAAGGTGACCAAACAGGTAGATGAGAGTAAACCGGTTGATGTGGTGTATATGGATTTCAGCAAGGCGTTTGATAAGGTTCCCCACAGTAGGCTATTGTACAAAATGCGGAGGAATGGGATTGTGGAAGATATAGCAGTTTGGATCAGTAATTAGCTTGCTGAAAGAAGACAGAGTGTGGTGGTTGATGGGAAATGTTCATCCTGGAGTCCAGTTACTAGTGGTGTACTGCAAGGGTTGGTGTTGGGTCCACTGCTATTTGTCATTTTTATAAACAACCTGGATACGGGCGTAGAAGGGTGGGTTAGTAAATTTGCAGATGACACCACGGTCATGGAGTTGTGGATAGTGATGAAAGATGTAGTAGGTTACAGAGAGACATAAGACCATAAGACCATAAGACATAGGAGTGGAAGTAAGGCCATTCGGCCCATCGGGTCCACTCCGCCATTCGATCATGGCTGCTGGGCACTTCAACTCCACTTACCTGCATTTTCCCCATAGCCCTTAATTCCCCGAGTCAACAAGAATCTATCAATCTCTGCCTTGAAGATATTTAGCGTACCGGCCTCCACTGCACTCTGCGGCAATGAATTCCACAGGCCCACCACTCGCTGGCTGAAGAAATGTCTCTGCATTTCTGTTCTGAATTTACCCCCTCTAATTCTAAGGCTGTGTCCACAGGTCCTAGTCTCCTCACCTAACGGAAACAATTTCCTAGCATCCACCCTTTCCAAGCCATGTATTATCTTGTACGTCTCTATTAAGTCTCCCCTTAATCTTCTAAACTCCAATGAATACAATCCCAAGATCCTCAGCCGTTCCTCGTATGTTAGGCCTACCATTCCAGGGATCATCCGTGTGAATCTCCGCTGGACACGTTCCAGTGCCAGTATGTCCTTCCTGAGGTGTGGGGACCAAAACTGAACACAGTACTCCAAATGGGGCCTAACCAGGCTTTATAAAGACACAATGGTGTTTTTATATTCCAACCCTCTTGAGATAAGTGACAACATCGCATTCGCTTTCTTAATCACAGACTCAACCTGCATGTTGACCTTCAGAGAATCCTCGACTAGCACTCCCAGATCCCTTTGTACTTTGGCTTTACGAATTTTCTCACTGTTTAGAAAGTAGTCTGTGCTTTTATTCTTTTTGCCAAAGTGCAAGACCTTGTATTTGTTCAAGTTGAATTCCATCAGCCATTTCCTGGACCACTCTCCCAAACTGTCTAGATCCTTCTGCAGCCTCCCCACTTCCTCAGTACTACCTGCCTGTCCACCTATCTTCATATCATCGGCAAACTTCGCTAGAATGCCCCCAGTCCCTTCATCCAGATCATTAATATATAATGCGAACAGCTGTGGCCCCAACACTGAACCCTGCGGGACACCGCTCATCACCAGCTGCCATTCTGAAAAAGAACCTTTTATCCCAACTCTCTGCCTTCTGTCAGACAGCCAATCCTCAATCCATCCCAGTAGCTCACCTCGAACACCATGGGCCCTCACCTTGCTCAGCAGCCTCCCGTGTGGCACCATATCAAAGGCCTTTTAGAAGTCTAGATAGACCACATCCACTGGGTTTCCCTGGTCTAACCTACTTGTCACCTCTTCAAAGAATACCAACAGGTTTGTCAGGCATGACCTCCCCTTACTAAATCCATGTTGACTTGTTCTAATCAGACTCTGCTCTTCTAAGAATTTAGAAACCTCATCCTTAATGATGGATCCTAGAATTTTACCAACAACTGAGGTTAGGCTAATTGGCCTATAATTTTCCATCTTTTGTCTTGATCCTTTCTTGAACAATGGGGTTACAACAGCGATCTTCCAATCATCCGGGACTTTCCGTGACTCCAGTGACTCTTGAAAGATCTCAACCAATGCCTCCGCTATTTCCTCAGCCACCTCTTTCAGAACTCTAGGATATATCCCATCGGGGCCAGGAGATTTATCAATTTTAAGACTTTTTAGCTTTTCTAGCACTATCTCTTTTGTAATGACAACCATACTCAACTCAGCCTCCTGACTCCCTTTAATTGTTGGGATATTACTCCTGTCTTCCACTGTGAAAACTGACGCAAAGTACTTGTTAAGTTCTCCTGCTATTTCCTTATCTCCCATCACTAGGCTTCCAGCATCAGTTTGAAGTGGCCCAATGTCTACTTTTGTCTGTCGTTTGTTTCTTATGTATTGAAAGAAACTTTTACTATCGTTTCTGATATTACTGGCTAGCCTACCTTCATATTTGATCCTCTCCTTTCTTAATACTCTCTTTGTTATCCTCTGTTTGTTTTTGTAGCCTTCCCAATCTTCTGATTTCCCACTGCTCTTGGCCACTTTATAGGATCTCTCTTTTTCTTTAATACATTTCCTGACTTCCTTTGTCAGCCATGGCTGTCTAATCCCTCCCTGGATAATCTTTCTTTTCTTCTCTCTTTCAAACTGCAGACTGCTTCCTAAGGGTTCCCTTACTTTAAGATCTTGCATAGATAAGCTGCAGAGCTGGGCTGAGAGGTGGCAAATGGAGGTTAATGCGGACAAGTGTGAGGTGATTCACTTTGGTCAGAGTAACCAGAATGCAAAGTACTGGGCTAATGGTAATATTCTTGGTAGAGTAGATGAGCAGAAATTTCTCGGTGTCCAGGCACACAGATCCTTGAATGTTGCCACCCAGGTTGACAGGGTTGTTAAGAAGGCATACAGTATTTTAGCTTTTATTACTAGAAGAATCGAGTTCCGGAACCATGAGGTTATGCTACAGCTGTACAAAACTCTAGTGCGGCCGCACTTGGAGTATTGTGTACAGTTCTGGTCACCGCACTATAAGAAGGATGTGGAAGCTTTGGAAAGGGTGCAGAGGAGATTTACTCGGATGTTGCCTAGTATGGAGGGAAGGTCATACGAGGAAAGGCTGAGGGACTTGAGGTTGTTTTCGTTAGAGAGACAAAGGTTGAGAGGTGACTTAATAGAGACATATAAGATAATCAGAGGGTTAGATAGGGTGGGCATGGAGAGTCTTTTTCCAAGAATGGTGACCGCAAGAACGAGGAGGCATAGCTTTAAATTGAGGGGTAATAGATATAGGACAGATGTCAGAGGTAATTTCTTTACTCAGAGTAGTAAGGGTATGGAATGCTTTGCCTGCAACAGTCGTAGATTAGTCAACTTTAAGTAAATTTAAGTCGTCATTGGACAAGCATATGGACGTACATGGAATAGTGTAAATTAGATGGGCTTCAGATTGGTATGACAGGTTGGTGCAACATCGAGGACTGAAGGGCCTGTACTGCGCTGTAATGTTCTATGTTCTATGTTCTAATATACTTTAGGCTAACTTAGATGCTAAGTTGTTAGACCTGAGTTTTTCAGATATCATTTAATGTGAACAATTAACCTCTTGGTGCTTGAAACCTCAATCCTCCAGGCCGGTTAATGCAATCCTGAATACTATTTAAATAGATCCAGAGAGTATCCAGAGGTTAGTAGTTGTTCAATCATTAGCTGTTTATTGACAGTGTTGGATGGGTACATGGAAAACATGTATGGTTATTTTCTATTACTAGAACTAAAAGTACAAAACAAACAATACTGTACTTATTCCAGGTGAAGGTATTGATGTTGGCTTCTTATTGATGAGCAAGAACATGTTGGAAAACCAGACTGCCAATTCACCGTCAGTCATCAAGTATTCCAAAGTGAGTCAAAGATTTGTAATTGGAACTGGACAGTGTCTTTGGAAATTGTAGGAGATAAGGATTTGGTAAGTGTAGTGTTGAAGCCTGTTGTGACTGTGAGCTGGTTGGGTATTGTCTATTTGGCTGGGAAGAGCCGTAAAGGTATGTTGTCTGGATTGAAATATCAGTCTTTGGGATTTACAGCTTGCCTCCCTGGTATCACACCAACGCAGACATTCTGTCAATCAGCATTTTGGATGCACTCTCCATCACAATGCCTCGGTTACTTGCAGTATATTTGCCAACCAATCAGCACTCTGTTCTTATGCATCATAAATGCTGGTTGTCCCCAGGAATTATTTTAAATAGTTATTTCTTCTTGAAATTTGTCTTGATGAGTGTAAGATGAAAATCTTTTGACAAAATGTCTTTTTGAGCAACATCTATAAGATAATGGTGCAGATATTACTCGGGCCAAGGAATCATTGGAACAGCATTGATTGGAGTTGTGTGTGGGGATTCCTACAGATTGCCTGGCTCAGCAGATTCCATCGGAATTGTCAGAAAATTGAATTTTCAGATAGATAAATCCCTTGCATCTGCAACTCTTCAAAAGAGCTCATTGATTGAATTCAGAGGGTTCCAACTCAAGTTTAATAGTTACCCCAGGATAGATTGCAGCATTAAGAAACATTGTCTAACTCCTGCAGTCCTATTAAACACCCTGACCCACCTCCTGCAAACTAGATGTACCCTGATCCCTGAGGTCACCCTAATGTAATAACCTGTACCCTGAACCTGACCACCTCCCACCCCTGCCCAACCCTGTTGACCCAATACCCCACCACCCTCTCACTCTCACCCCTCCCCAACCCCTCCATCTATAACAAAAACTGATCCCTGATCTCACAGTTCACCCCCATCTACCCTCTAACTCACCCTAGCCTTTCCTTCAGTTCCTTTTAGTTAAGATACTAGGGAAGCTGAGATTTCACCCAGTTAGCCAGATGTAGATAAAGCTTGGGAATTGGATTCATCTTGGGCCCATGATCTCCAGAATTGTTACAGAAATATTGATTTTTTTTTCATGAGCATCGATAAAAGCTCAAAATGGGATAGCTGGACTCTGCAATTTGCAAACTGCAGAACGGGAAGCAACAGTATTCATTCAGCCAGGTCTTGGGCAATCAGCTTCCCATTGAAACCAGACATGCCTGGAACTTGAAAGGTTAACTCTGCTTTCTTCCCACAGATGCTGCCAGACCTGTTGAGTTTCTCCAGCAATTTTTGTTTTTTTTTCAGGCCTGGAACTGCATGGCCAGGTGTTAAAAACCTCATTGTTTCAGAATGAACCATTGTTTTTAACCTGCTGTGTCAGGAGAATGTTATGGAAACTTGGTACCATCAGGTCAGGAGGAACCCAGAGTCATAGTGTGACAAGGACAGCTTGACAGTTGAAGGTTCAAAGCCATGTTTTGAGATCTCCAAACATGGAAAGTAGTCACCTCATTGGATTTTCTTGCTCTCAACCGATGCTAGTTTTGGACACAGGCTGGAGAATCTTCAAGGAGGGAATGAAGAGGGGAATAAAAGGGACAACCTGGAACGCCAGCACGCTCTGCTTTTGCATCTTTTCAATAGTGTCTCCAGACAGCACATTTTACTGGCAGACCAGGTGCACAGCATCTCCTTGTATCTCGTGGTGAGCATCGTCAGACTGACCAGCACCAGAGAGACCACCTTCGTGAGATGGCCCAAAGATCGGAATCAGCCTGAGGTAACAGGGGCAGTCCAAATTAACAAATGCACATCCTGAAATATCAGCCAACCCTCAAAGATGAAGGAACAGCCTATCCCAGCTTTACTGAATGAGTATTACCAGTCCTTTCGGACAAATAGTTCAAACACAGTGGGAGGGACCTGTGGCTAAGATGTAATGAAACCTAAGAACCGTGTATCAAAAGTTGGTGTAGAATTGAGATTGTTTACTAAGATTTAAGATTGAAGAGTCTTGTGAAGTGATTGATAGACTCTACTACCATACTTTAATTTAACTCTGATAAATATTATTTTTCCTTGATAAAGTGTTCAATAAATTTGTGTTGGACCTTCCTCTGACTCTTGTCTCTTTCCTCTACCTCGCTGCAAGATGCGCATGAGTTAAAAAGTGTTACTGCAATCTGGTCAAGGTTTGTTAGGGTACACTTATTCACCACAACTGGGTAAATGTGGTGGTGCTAACTCCAAGCATAGAGGTTTTAATCTATTTAATAGACTGGAAAGCTAATATTATTAATTTTGCAGCTAACATGGGATCCTAATGCTACTTTAATCTGAGCAGATTTATATCAATCTCTGACAATTACCTTAACTGTAAATTTATCAGCAAGCCAATTATAATGACATAATTGCAATGCCTTTGTAATCACTTATTTATTCTGTCATTTGAAACTATCTACAAGTTTTTGGCACTTGCATTGGAGTAAGATTTGCAAATTGTCGCTTGGTCACACAGGCTGCTCCGGTAAACCTGAATATTGCAGGAGCCACTGCCAGACTGCTGGAGAGGAATGAAAATTCCACTGGGGCAGCCGACTGGAGGACTGGGATGGGGGAGGGGGGAGGGGGGAGTGGAGAGGGGAGATGGTTTCAGAAACAGCCACGCCAAGTCAGGCAAGCAGTGAAGGGAAGGCAAATGGGAAAATCCAGGGTAGAGTGGCTCAAGGCTTTTCATTAGGCCTGAGAAGCATTCCTGTTTCCCAGGTCCACAGGGAAATGCAAAGTGTAAAGCAAATGTTGGCTGCCTCTGTAGTGTACAATGCAGTTCATGCCAGGTTTTGGCTGGCAGCTCGACATCATAATTTCTAATCTTTGGCATCAGATTCAAAATTCAGAAAGGGTCATGTGATGTTCTCAGAACTGATCTACTTAGTGATGGAATACCTTGACACCTGCAGTTTAAAATTGGTCAGAATTATTCCTTTACTGATCTGACACATAGGTGTGAGTGCATTTCAAAATGCATTTTCACTTTGATCATTTGCACACTTTGTTCAGGGAATATGACTATTGTTGATACTATGTGCATTTATCATCCATCCATAACTAGCCTTGAAAAGATAATAGCGAGCTTATTGCTTAACTGGTGAAAATGCACCAAGAATGCTGTTATAGAAGATTCCAGAATTCTCATCCAGTAACAGCAAAAGCAGATTAGTTGTTGTTTCAAGTCAGGATGTTCTGAAAGAGGAGTTGGGAATTGTTAATGGTTCCTGTGCTTATTTACTGGCCTTATCCAGTGAAATAATCCAGTTGCTGGTTTGGGAGTATGGCTGAAGAAGCATAAATTGGTTGCGCAGTGCATCTTATAGATGGCCAATGCTGTCACCATTGTGCATTGGGGGGAAGTGAATGAATGTTTAATACTGTTAATGGGGTGCCAAACAAATGGGTTGCTTTGCACTGAATGGTGACAAGCATTTTGAATTAGATTCATCCAGGCAAGTGGGGAACATTCTATCACACTCCTGACTTTTGCTTTGTAGATATCGACAGGCTTTGGGGAATCAGAAGGTGAGTGACTCACTAAAGGATATCCTGCCTCTACCTGCTGCTCTAGCCACTGAATTTAGAGAGTTGTTTCAGCTAAACTTCACACGAATGGTAGAACACTCAGTGATGGGAAAGCTGTTGAGTGTCAAGACAGTGTTTTCTTTTATTAATCCATGGGTTTTGGACATCTCTGCTGGGCCAACATTTATTGCCAATTCTTAATTTCCCCTTGATCTGAGTGGCTTGTTAGGGCCATTCAAAGGGCAGTTAGGTGACAATCACATTGCTCCTGGCCTGAAGTCACATGTAGACCAGACCAGGTGAGGAAGAAAGATTTCCTTCCCTAGAGAGCATTAGACAATCAGGTGGCTTTTTACACCAATCAACAACGATTACACACTTGCCATTAAACTAGCTTTTAATTCCAGATGTTTAGAATCTCTACAATCATAAAAACAAAAGCAGGAGTAAGTCACGCAACACCTTAAGCCTGGTCCTCCATTTAATAAGATCATGGTTGATCTGATTGTGACCTCAAATTCAAATGCATGCCTCCCTTGTTAACCTTTCACCCTCTTCCTTAACACGAATCTATTTACCTCTGCTCTAAATAATCAAGAACTTAGTTTCAGGAACAGTTGTAAAGACTCAGCATTCTGAGAGAAATAATTTTGCCTTTTTTTTTAAGCAGGCAACATACAGGGGCCAATTTTTCCAATAAGAGGAAATACCCTCTTTTCATTTGTCTTGTCAAGAACCATCAAGATCTGCCTGTTTCAATTAAAGTCACTTCAGTGGAAAAAAGCTTAGTTTTCCCAATCTTTCCTCATAAGGCAATCCTTACACTCCAGGTATTAATTGGCTGAAATGTTCGCTGTACAGTCTCTAATGCATTTCTATCCTTCCTTAAATTAAGTCCCATAATACTGCATATAGTATTCTAGATGTAACTTCATCTGGATAACTGAAGCATAAACTCTCTACATTCAATTCAATTTATTGTCTTCAGCTGCCCACATGATAAATGTCAACATTTTTGTTAGCTTTCCAAAACATTTGCTGTACCTGCAAAGTAATTTTTTTGTGATTCATGAACTAGGCTATCCAGATTTTTTTGCATCTCAAAGTTCTCTCACTATTATTACAATTTCATCTTATTATTCCTGTCAAAATAGACAATTTCATATTTTTCCACATTACACTCATCACAGATCTTTTCCCACTCACTTAATCTCTCTTTACCGTGCCCTTATGCCCTCCTCCCAATTTAGTTTTCCACATATCTTTGTGTTCAAGGAGGCTAAAGATGTGATCAACCACCGTCCATAAAAGCCTTAGTGTTCAGACATATCCAGAGAGCTGATCCTCTGCCTGTTGACTCTTTGGGGTTTTGCTTCCTTTGTACAGAATCTCTGTGGCCGTCCCTTGTTCCCTGTGAAGTGGCAGGTAGCTGAGCAGAACTAAGCTGCTGCTGTTCCTCTTGCTCTTCATGCAGATGAAAGACACAGCTGCATTAATTTGATCCATGCCGTGGAGACAAGACAGCCAACTGTAGGGAAATATAATTGAAGCTATGAGAAAAGTGTCAGACATATAACAAATTGTAAATTCCTGTCAGGAAGTGAGAAAAAGACAACAAGAAGCCCAGACTTGGCTGGAGCCCTTTAGGTCCCTTGGTTCAAGCCTTCCCATCCTATCTGTTTCACTGATAAACTCTCCCCATTCTACATACAGGTTAGTGTCCCTGGCACTTTGCTTATAGATTGGAAATTTGATACACTTGCTGTTAAATCCAGAATATTTGGATGAACAGTATTTAATTCCGAGTACAATTTAAACAAATTGGCTGATAGCTAATCACAGATCTTTTCCCACTCACTTAATCTCTCTTTACCGTGCCCTTATGCCCTCCTCCCAATTTAGTTTTCCACGTATCTTTGTGTTCAAGGAGGCTAAAGATGTGATCAACCGCTGTCCATAAAAGCCTATGTTTGTTTGCCTGGTGAAACAGGCAAACCTTGAAGCAGATGGAAGGCATCTGGATCTTATGTCATTTTTTGAGGAGCTAACTCCATGCAGCTCTCCTCTCCTTGGGTGGAAACACTGTGAGTCCAAAACAGCCCCCTGGAGAATTGGAAATGTATCCCCCTCCATATGTTCCTTTCCACTGAACTAACGTGCTATGTAGAATCATCTAATTTCACTCCTGCAAACCTCTTTATTGGAGTAGGAGCTGAACATAAAACTCCCAGCAACATCTGTACCTTAGTAATTTTGAGAGTTTTAATCTTCTTCATGACTGCACTATAATATCAGATTTCAAATGCCTTGCAGCAATGCTCTTGGAAATGAGGTTTTATTTTGATGAGTTCCAAACTCATATAATAGAAGCATTCTGATAAAGCTGGAGGCTTCCCCTTGATGAGGGAACATGTCAACATTCATAATTTGAATCTAGCCCCTTACAAAGATATGGAGGCAGAAGTAATGAGCTTTAACTTCATAATGTGACAAGAGGCAAAATCTGTTTTTAAATTTTATTAGCTTGTGATTGTTGGCAGTTGCCAGATAATGTCGAATGAAGGGTCCCAGCTGCCTATTTGGGGACGTAAGGCGTCATCTGGAAGGATTTGAAGATAAGCAGGGAATTCTGACTGCTTAGCCAATATTTATTTCTCAACCAACAAATGCAACGTAGATTAACCAGCTGCTTCATTTAATGACTGCATTACAGTATTCAAATTAGCCATGCTGTTTTCTGATAAAACAATAATAACTAAAATTTCAAAGTAATTCATTGGAGGAGGATTCCAGCAAGACCTTTCTCAGCATCAGGAACAACTCGCTGTATCTTTTAACTTCAGTCCAAGCATCAGGACAAGCTTGTCTTTAGGCTGCAGAAAGTTGCCTATTATGGCGGAATTATGCTTGTTAATTATTTTATTAGCTGCAGATATCACCTCATTAGTACACATTTCCCAATCCTACTGGTGGGCAAAATGGATGCCAAGAGTGTTTGATATGGAAATCAGAGCAGGTACTGAGAAAAGGAAGGAAAAAAAGGAAAAGAGAAAGCAGATGAAGAGGACAAGTTCAGGCACAAGAGCCCAAGTGCTGCCTACTCTGCTGCTGCCATCTTTCCAAAAAATTATGGATTGGTCTGTAAAAGAAAACATTGAACTGAATCAATGGAAGATTTTGTTAATCACAATTCCATCCTATTGGAAAATCTCTGTGGTGGGACCTCCTCCTGATTGAGAGTTGTCAAGTTAATTAACACTTCTTGGAGCGTTAAATGGGTGTGTGACAGAAAATATTGGTGAGGTTGCATTCCCAATGGGTGGTGGAGTGGGAAACCCCATCATCTGAAACAGTGCAGCTCTCAGTCAAAGGTTTTCTTGATCAAGGCAGTCATGGTGTCCACCAATGTGCATCATGGCCAACTCACCTCCAATGAACTTGCACAAGCTTCATTAACCATCTAATACACTGCAATACAATATCCTTTTTCCTGCCATGTGTACCCCATTGTCAGAGTTCGGTGCAAAGCTTTTACAATGTCTGCCTTCTTATGGTAACATCTTCGGGTCAAGTACCTAGGTACAATTTTTGGATACAGCAGAGTAATAAAAGTAGTTGCATTACCTACAGAGTTGAAAAATAAGTTAAACATAGGACATCATTAAAGGGTTGACTTTACAGTAAGTAAGGAAATTTCCAATAGACATTACAGTGTAACATCTCAGCGCAGGGCCTCTGCACATAGTCTGACTGTCCATCCCAGACCCGCATCCAACAGACATCCCCGCTGCTCTCCAAGCCCCAGACAATTCTGTATCAGCAATCAGCTGCTCCAGGTAAGTGCTTCCCAGCACCAGTTTCCGCCCAGAATTCACTGTCTGTGTGATGCTCTGGGGCCATCTCCCGACATGCTGCTCTATTTGTAGACCAGGACACAATGTGCATTGCTTTACTGCTTCGAGAGGCAGCATGGAGGCAAATACATTTCCAATGTGATGTTCAGTGTTTGCAGCCAGTTAAAGGATAGCATTCCATCTGACCAGGATGACAGAAGGAGTAGCAACCTCAACAGAGTCAACAGCTGCAAGGCGTTCCGAGGCTCTCCGATGACAAAATGGAGGCATTTCTGGCAGCTGTGCTATTGATTCCTGAGCCAATCTGTCTTCCATATCACAAAAGATGCCTTGTAGGAAGAGACCAGCCTCTAAACTGACTGATCAAGACTGTGCAGATCAACAGCTTCTGCTGTATTGATTCAGGGTATGAAACAAGGATCTTAAATGTATAAAATTGTTCTGTAAATAAAATATTGATTCATAGGTGTGCATGAATTTGTCCTTACCGTCAAATTCTTGGTGTAATACTAGCTTGAGTACACCAGTTAGGCTGTCACTCATTGTTGTACTGAGGCAGTCCTGTATTGTTAGAGATGCCATCATTCAAATGAACCATTAAACCAAGGTCTTATCTAATTGTATTTATATGGTTCAGGTAGACATTAGCCATCTACTTGGCCCTAATTATTAAACATCAGTTTCCTGGGCAACACTCCTTCCTCAGCCCACACCATTGAAAACAGATTGACTGTTGCTCAATGTGGTTCATGGATGCACCTTACACAGAATGACTACATCATTTCCTTACATAACAGCTATTGTATTTCAATGGTAAATCATTGTGAAAACACAGGTATTTTGATTAAATGGTAAGAAGCTCAGAAAACGTAAAGAAACAGAATAATGTAAGGATCCACGTTCAAAAGCAATTGTAAACCAGTTGAAAAATCATTTTAAAGCTCAAGAGACTGCAAGCTTTAAATTTGATTTGAATACAAATATCATGGAAGTTATGCTACAACTCTATAAAGATTTGTTCAGACCTGCATCTGGAATATTGCATTTCATTCTGGGAACCTTTCATTAGGAAAGATCCATTGACCTTGGAGGGTGTTGCATTGCTTATTCACTAGGGCTAATAGGGTTAAATTATTAGGAAGATGAGGAGAGACCATGTTTGGGTCAAGAAAACTAACTGATCTAATTAAGATGTGGAGATGCCGGTGTCGGACTGGGGTGGACAAAGTTAAAAATCACACAACACCAGGTCATAGGTGGTTAGCACTGCAGCCTCAGTGCCAGGGGCCCGGGTTCAATTCCAGCCTTGGGCGACTGTCTGTGTGGAGTTTGCACATTCTCCCCGTGTCTGCGTGGGTTTCCTCCGGGTGCTCCGGTTTCCTCTCACAATCACAAAGATGTGCAGGTCAGGTGAATTGGCCATGCTAAATTGCCCATAGTGTTAGCTGCATTAGTCAGAGGGAAATAGGTCTGAGTGGATTATTCTTCGGATGGTCGGTGTGGACTTTTGGGCCAAATGGCCTGTTTCCACATTGTAGGGAATCTAATCTAATTGTCTACATTTGTACTTCCAAATAAACCTGTTGGACTATAACTTGGTGTTTTGTGATTTTTAACTTGATCTAATTAAGGTGTTTGGGATGATTAAAGGATTGAATGAATGAACACAGAGTAACCATTTTCTTTGATGTGGGAAATCACAACAAGGAGTAATTAAACCTTAAAATTAGAGCTGGTGTTTTTAGATGTACAGCCTTAAGCTTAATCATGAAGATCAATAGATTTTGTGATGATATTAAGGGAAATGGAAATATTAAGCAAGTTATGGGAGTTGGGCTACTGATTACTCATAATCCAATTGAAAATCAGAATAGGCTTGATTGATTGCCACACATTTGTAACTACCAGATACGTTCACAAATAAATATTATTAAGTAACTTTTTAGTATATTCTGGATTAGTGGTGCTGGAAAAGCACAGCAGTTCAGGCAGCATCCAAAGATTTTCCTGCTCCTCGGATGCTGCCTGAACTGCTGTGCTTTTCCAGCACCACTAATCCAGAATCTTGTTTCCAGCATCTGCAGTCATTGTTTTTACCAACTTGTTAGTATATCACAGTCTACAGAGTGTGGGGAAGAGGAAATGCTGTTCACAAAGGTTACATTCATCTTGTGATGGTCATGACATGCAAGGCGAAACATCCAGGCTGAATCCTATGTTTTGCAGTGACACACTGATTGGCATTTTGCAGATGTACTGCCAGTGATCTTGTGATGGGTAATGACAACTGGCAAGGCTTCCCTGATCCAGAAAATGCTCAGTAAAAGAGCCCCTTCATGTTTGGTGAGTGTCGTTCTAGTGCACTGCCTGTTGTTATAAGAGAACAATGTGACCCAGATATATTCACTTCATTCTCCTTGCTAAGTACAGGTAAAAGAGAAACTTCTTAAAGCACACTTCATGTGGTTTTGCTGAAACCCTGACAAGACAATGGGTCCAATTAACCCTTGGTTAGCGGATAGATTTTGAGTAGGTCAAAATCAATCATTGAAATTATCAGTTTGCAACTTACCATCGATATCTCAGTACAGCACAATCCTAAATAATCAGACCTTGTCAGATCAGCAAGAATTCATAAGAACAAAATAAAAGCAGAAAATGTTGGACAGACTCAACAGGGAGTGCAAAGAAGAGCCATGTCAAATTTGAAACATTAACTTTGATTCTCCCTCCCCACAAATGCTGCAAGACTTCTTGAGTTTCTCCAGCACTTTGTGTTTTTATTTCAGATTTCTAGCAGCCGCAGTACCTTGCTTTTTATAAAGTTAAAAATCACTTTAACTTTGTACACCTCAGTCCAACACTGGCATCTCCAAATCATTGCTTTTTATAGGAAACCTGGAGATGTTCATGGTTAAGAACTGTGTTTTAAAAGTTCTGCTTTTTGGCCTTCTTGTTTTCATGTGTGCATTGTCAATATTGTGTTCCGACCAAGCAGATCGTAGTTTTTAAGAACAGCTGCTTTTTAACCTCCCCCTGGACACTTACACTTGCGTTATAATAATAGTTTTAACAATTATTCTGCTGGATTTTCATGTTTTAGCTCTGTTGCTTTAGAATATGATGACATTCATTACTACGACAGGGTGGAATCTTGTGGATAAATGATGTGGATGATGGTGAGGGCAGAATCGCATGAGAAGCCCAGCGAGGTCTCTCTCAACTTGGGGAGAAATTCATTTCATCTTTATGCAACTCATAGAGTATTAGAGATGTACAGCATGGAAACAGACCCTTAAGTCCAACCCGTCCATAGCGACCAGATATCCTAACCTAATCTAGTCCCATTTGCCAGCTCTTCTATTCATTAACATATCCAGATGCCTTTTAAATGCTGTAATTGTACCAGTCTCTACCTCTGGCAGCTCTTTCCATACACGTACCACCCTCTGTGTGAAAATGTTGCCCCTTAGGTCTCTTTTATATCTTTCCCCTCTCACCCTAAACCTATGCCCTCTAGTTCTGGACTCCCCCACCCCAGGGAAAAGACTTGGTGTATTTATCCTATCCATGCCCCTCATGATTTTATAAACCTCAAAAGGTCACCCCTCAGCCTCCGACACTCCAGGGAAAACAGCCCCAGGCTATTCAGTCTCTCCCTATATCTCAAATCGTCCAACCCTGGCAACGTCCTTATAAATCTTTTCTGAACCCTTTCGAGTTTCACAACATCCTTTCAATAGGAAGGAGACCAGAATGGCATGCAATATTCCAGAAGTGGCCTAACCAATGTGTTTCTCATGTTGGAACGGTAAATTGCCTACGAAGGTGGATTACTGCTGTTATTCACCCGTGGCACATTTTACTGGATTAATATGCAGCTTCATGTTTTACCAAACACGCTGAGAATTCTCATCATAGAAATCAGAACAATTACCTGGTGACTTCAGCTTGCTGCTTGATCCAAATATCCTCTCACTTGGAATAAATGGCATGAATAAATCAGTGGTGCTGACCTCACATGCCCTACATCAAAGGACATTGGCATCCAACATGTGTTAGCCTTTAAAAGCACCCTTGACACATTTCTGGTCCACTTGCAATATGCTTCTGAACTTCATTTCTGCACCTCAGGCTGCAACAACAACTACCATTGTAAACAAAAACAGGAATTGCTCGAAAAAACTGTGCAGCTTTTGCACCATCTGTAGAGAGAAAGCAGCGTTGACATTTCGGGTCCACTGACCCTTTCTTGGAACAGCCGCTGGGCCCCAAACTTTAACCCGGCTTTCTCTCCACAGATACTGCCAGACCTGCGGAATTTTCCCAGCAATTTCTACTGTTGGTTCTGATTTTCAACATCTGCAGGGTGGGCTTTTAAAAAAAAATTCTCATTGTAATGCTGCAGCAAGGATACTGTGCATACACAGACACCCAGTCAGCTCATGGACTGGACCAGTCTGTTCACTCATTATCATAGCCCTCACTCAGTCACAGCCTACCCGGATGCTCATTGTTTCCTTGCCTTGCCTTTTTGTGCTTTGTTCCCTTAGCCAGAGATGCCAAGCTCACAGTCCTGCTGTATTACCTTGCCGTTCAGTGCAGGCACAAAGCCAGGAAGTTTGTCCTGTTGTCAATAGGCCTCAATGAAGTGAAGGGTATCTCAGTAAATCTGACTGCAGTAAGCCAATTGCAGCCTGCCATTATCAGTTCAAGCACTTGGGAAATGGTCAGTCAACCACTTGGGAGTTCAGAGTCAAGATTGTCTCCACACAAGGAAGGAGGACCCAAATATCAGGAAACCCACTGGCTGAGTTGACACTCTCTGCACTATTGTGGGCTGTTTTCCACCTGGGTGCGTGAGAGTGAGAGCCAGGTATTATGGAATGAGAAAGTGGGTTGCACAGCAATTACTGTTGGTGCAGTTGGGCACTGTCCTGGGTGAGTGAGTAGATAGCACAAAGGGCATGTCGGGTTGGTGGTGTCAGGGGTTGGTTTGACTAAGAGAAGATGTGGGAAGCAACAGTGAGACTGGTAGAGCATGTGCCTTGGTGGGAAGTGGGTACAGTAGCAGAGAAATAGAATGAGTACGAGCTAATGGAAGGAAGATGGTGGCACTTAATGTACAGCCTGAAGAAGATCATTGACCTTCATCCTACAATTCTGGGCATTCCTCGCAATAGACAATGAGTGGCAATTTCAGACCAGGTTGGCATGCCTGAGGTTGCGGCTGCCTCTTCTAGTGCTGTGGGAAGAGGATATTGTCTCTCTGTACTAAATATCCAGCAGGATAAATGTCAGAAATTTGCAGGACAGCTCTGAACTGACCAAGATTACCCAAATGCCCAATGGTCTTTTAAAAGGTCATGTCAGAATATGGGGTGCTGGTCACCCCTGGAATATTGTAATAGTCTGAATTGTCCCAGGAATGGTGTGAGGCATGATGGGGTCAGAATTGGTTGAGAGGGGCACCGTAGGTGTGGGGTACACAGTTAGTGAGATTGCTTTGGTAAGATATGACCAGTGACTGTGCTAGGTATTGTGGTAAAAAGCTCTCCAAAAATCTTGACACGCTGACACTAAGCCAAACTAACATGTAAAATTCAGCCCATAGCCTTGATTCTGATACTTGCCCTCTCTAGCTTGGAGCACTGATGGTGTTCTGACATTACACATACAGCAGTGGTTCAAGAAGATGACTCACTGCCACCTTGTCAAAGGCAATTAGGGATAGGACTAAGTGAAAGAAAATCAAAAAAGGTATTGGATTCCACTTACATGCCTTTATATCCGAAAGCTATTTTTTTGACTCCTGAATAGCTGTGGTTTCGGCCTTCACCTGCTGCTCTTTGTTTTCCTTTTCATTGCACTCAGTTCTTCCTGCCAATTTCTTTCATACTCTGTGCCATCCTTTTTGAACAGCTATCACTCCCTCTGCTAAAGGTGTCTCCAAAATATTGGCAGCTCCCTCTGAGTGTTAAGCCATTTCTCTTGTTGTTGTTGTTGTTGTTGTTGTTGATGTACATTCCTTATGTTTTCTGTCTAAATTTGCCTGCTGTCCCCCATCTTATCTGTACTCAGTAATTACAGGCTCGAGGAGATGAATGATCGATTCTTGTCCTATATAGCTATTCATCATTCATCTCATCTTTCTCTATCTAAGGATGACATCTACTCAGGGTTCATGAGTTTCTGCCATGGGTTTTCATGTGACTGAACAGACTGATGCTTCACCCACCTTTTGGCACGTGCAGCAGGATGTCCCACAAATCAGTGAGATACAGAATGCCGAATTTGCTTCATTTTCTTTCCTCCTTTGTCGATGTTCTGCAGCATTACTAAGATGTTGGAATTTGAACCATGATGGAACCTTGTGGCCAAGTTCTGAATAAAAGTAACCACCATTTCAAGCAGAGCTTGGGGGTATATTTGAAGGTTTATTTGTCCTCTCCTGGAACATTGGTGTTTGAGACTTGGGAGAACAGGTGCTGGTCCAGAAATGTTTTTCGGTCAGCCAGACGTACTGCACTGGTTTTTGTGAATTGTGCAAGAGCAGGAAATGTGGTGCACAAGCTGACTGAATTCGATTGGAGTTAAAATCTCAATTTTACAACAGTGTGCTGAGGTGCTGAGATTAAGTGAGCACTATGTTTGCAGCATGTCAGCCACATGTAGGCCTGTGATGAATTATTTTGTTGTTAATTTATGGGATGTGGCTTTTCCTAGTCTGGGGTTCTGCATTAGTAGTTCACTGACATTACCAGTATGCCATCATATTTGAATACCATGATTAAGGTTAAACTGGAATGAACTTGTCATCAAAATAACAAACAAGTCATTCAGATCTATAAATCTTGCTTCATTTATACATTTTTGGAAGTTTCATATAAAATAATTATGCAGCTTGAGAAAAAAAGACTGAAGCTAGATGTAGGAATACAAAAATAAATTGTAATCCAAGCTGTTGGGCAAGGCAGAAAGAGAAGAAAATGAGTTCATAACAGCAGAACTAGGAGCTTGCTTGCAGTATTCCTGATTCTCTCAATCTCTCAGAAAAGCAGCTTGTGACACATCCATGCACTGAGAACTCAAAGATCTCAACACATTTCTCCATAGCTGATGATGTAAGCCATCAATTAAACAGTAGGTTAAACCTAACACCTAAAGGAGTCCAAAGTATTTATAAATTACATATTCTTGATCCTCTTTCTTTGTATTAGCCCCTTTGCTCTTTTTAAAACAAATTCCTGTGTTTGTGCATGTTTTTGATGTCGTGCATTTTTTTTACTTTCCTCAGGCTTTGTTAGTAATAAAAATCTGCTTTGTTTCTCTCAAAAAAGCCTTGGTTTTGGCTCCTTAATTTTGACCAGTACTACATTTGAATAAAGTGTGATATCGCTGCATGCTAAAGATAATTAATATTCTTTGTTGCAACCAACAAAGGGGGAGAAAGTAGTTAAAAAGTGGGTAATTGATTCACTCAAATAAAACATCCCTCCTTACCTGATTGTAACATCATAAAATCTCACCTCAAGATAAATACAGTGATGCATGACAATCTTGTGATACCATATTCACACTTAAATGTGGGATAGATAAGTTGGCTTTGTGCAGTTCTGATTGAGTTCAGTGACTTTCCTTGTTTAACTCGAGGGCACAAAGAAAGTCATAGAGTTGTACAGCATGGAACCAGACCCTTTGGTCCAACTCGTCGATGCTGACCAGACATCCTAAAGTAATCTAGTCCCATTTGGCCCATATTTTAGCAAGCTTCACCAGTTTCTCTGGCAATTCATTCCATTCATGCACCTCCCTCTGCGTGAAAACTTATTTCTAAGGTACCTTTTAAATCTGGCCCCTCTCATCTTTAACTTATGCCCTCTAATTTTGGACTTGTCCCCTCTCATCGATAACTTATACCCTCTAATTTTGGACTTCCCTATCTGGGAAAAACATCTTGGCTTTCTTTGCTATCAATGCTCCTCATGATTTTATAAATCTCTATAAGGTCACCTCTCAGCCTTTGATGCTCCAGTGAAAATTGCCCCAGCTTATTCAACCTCTCCCTGTAGCTAAGTAAGCAGGAAATTGGCAACTTGCATGGAAGCTTGAATCTAGCAAAGGTTATTCAGGGGTCAAGTGCAGGTGCACTAAGTGAAGAACGGATATAGAGGAAATGAAAGAAAGAAAGGTCTCTCCTCCTGGGTATTATGAGTAGAGATTTGGTTATGGGCAACCAAAAAAGTTGAACTGCGGTTTGCTTCCATTAGGAAAACCAATGGACACAAATGTTCTCATAACATGGTCTGCATTCTTCATCGATTTTAATGGGTCCCATTTACTGACTTTTCCTACAACTTGGAAAACAGGAGAGAGGATGTGACACACGAGGACTCTCACTGGTCAATGTCAAAGGCTGCAATGCTAGAAACAGCACCCAATCAGGAATTGATCATTCAGGAAAGGTACTGATGTGAATTTTGCTTCCAGGCTACTTTATCCTTCATAACATTAAAAACTAAGATGTGGATGATTTTGAAAGATTCAAGATACATTTATTCCAGCTTGCTAAAATATGCATATGTTATATTTACAGGACATCCAAGTTGGGGTGAACACTAATATTAAGTTCTGAGAAACTGTCAAACTAGATTTGAAATGTTAACTCTGTTTCTCTCTCCACCGATAGATAGGATCTGTTGTGTTTTTCTAGCACTTTCTCTAATGCTATCATATCCACTGTAATTTGTATCTGAATAACTTAAGGTTAGACAGAAGCAAAGAGTAATATGTTTCCATCATCATGACATACTTCAAGTTGGCTCAAGGTAAGATGGTACATGAGACTCTTATAACCTTGAGTAATGGTAATGATGATACATGAATAAGTCCCTTTAAAGATACACTCACATACTAATTCTGAGACATAACACACAGACACAGCAGAGGAAGACATTAATGTTTAACAGCAAAGGTGTGGTTGTGAAGCTGAGTCTCTCCCTTGTTGTCCAGGAGGTTTTTAAAAATGGCCAGGAGGTGCAACATTCGTGATTGTAGCTTTCACCAATGAAAAGCTTCCTTCACTGTGGAATCATGTGTTCCCCATAAATGCTGCTGGTATTTAGGTTTCTATTTAAACATATGGAACATCAGGAAAAAAGTAAGACAGCAGAGATAGCACTCTATGCTGGTCACGCCAGCAGGAACAATATGTCACAGTTAAAATTCCACTCACAGTGACCAATTTATTGAAGTTGAATTTTGCAGGCTGTTTGACTGAATAGTTGTAATCTGGGTTCAAGAAGATTGTTAAAGTTTGTTTATTCCTCTATTAAATTCATAGGATGCTGTGAAGGTACTGCTAGTGGAATTACTTCAGATCTCTTGTATGTCACTGAAACACAGTTCAGGTCCCACTGCAAAGCAGGAGTGGTGAATACCACTGTTCCATCCACTTGGACTCTTGCTGACTTGTGAATGTCTCTGTTGGAGGTCATTATTCACATGACTCATGGCTGGCCTGGGTAGTTAGCCGTGTTCATGTATGCTGAATAATGTCAGAAGAATAACAATGCTCCTTCAAGTTCACTCAGGCAAGTTTATCTTGGAAGAACACAATACATCCACAGGCTGAAAGAATTAAATGAAGCATTGCTGAGGCCTTTGTCCTTGTTCAGTTGATAACTTCCTGCTGCTGCCTACAAAACATATCAGCTGCTCATTATATTCTTCCCCAATCCACAAAATTTGCACCTGCCTGGATAATCCATATCCCAAATGACAGGCCTACAAATCAAATTCATGCCAGTTCTAGTCGCTCCTTCCTTTGTGCCAAATGTGAAACCGAAGAATTACATACGAACATTAATAATACAGGTTTTTTTATGTGTTAATAGAGGGGTAGGTCACCTTCATTGTTCGAGTTTCCAAACCACACTTAAAATGCTCAGTGTTTCAAGGTGCACTGTTCTAAACTTCAAACCATTTGTAAATGTTTCTGATCAAAGAAAAATAAAATTCAGCCTTCAGTGTTTGCAGCAAAGAGACCCAGCTTCGATTTAACAGAGTCAATCATGCACAATACATGATTTATTTAAAGCATTTCCATCTAGGCAATGGAGTGGGAGGCATACCAAAGTATAAGATTATTTGAGTCTCACCCACTTGAAACAATGTAATTTATTACATGAACAAGACAATTTCTTTTAACCTTATTCTGATCTCATTGAGAAATCAGTGATTCACAAGCAACAACTTCTAGAAGATGACTGTTAATTTATTGATCTCACAAAATGCCTATTTAAAACAATTAGATAATTGTGGGACACAGTGCTTTAGCAGCAGAATAATACACCTTGCCTCATCCAGTTATGCTCCCATCCTTATAAGGCATAGTCAGGGGAAACAGCTAAGGATCATTCTTAGCTTTCTTCAGTACTATCAATGGAGGTTTGGTACACACACCAGACACTATGGGAGAAGATAGCATAATGTTAATGTCATTGGACTTGCAAGCAAGAGAACCACGCTAATGCTCTATGGCCATCAGTTTTAAAATTCAGCTAATTAATAAAAAGATAAAAGCTAGTCTCAATAGTAGTGCTTATACATCATTATCAACTGTGTAATCAATCCATCTTGTTCAATAATCTTCTTTAGGGAAGGAAATTTGCTGTTTTTACTTAATCTAGCTGCATGTGACTTCAGAGTCACAGAGCAATGTGATTGATTTTTAACTGCCCTCAAAGAATAGCCAAGGTTAGGCCACAAAAAGACTAGGGGCATATTTTGAAGATGAGATGAGAAAGGTTTAAAAAAGACATGAGGGGAAAAAATATTTCCAGAGTCAGCACAAGTAGAAAGACTTTATACAGAGAGTGGTTCATGTGTGGAATGAACTACCAGAGGAAGTGGTGGACGTGGATACAGTTACAATGTTTAAAAAACATTTGGATAAGTACATAAATAAAAAATGTTTGAAGGGATATGGGCCCAATGCAGGCATGTGGGAGTAGCTTAGTTTAGAATTGGTTGGCATGGACTAGTTGGACCAAAGTGTATGTTTCTGTGCCGTATTACTGTATGACGTTAAATACTGGCACTGCCAATGATACTACATACCATGAAAGGATAAATTAAAACTGGCAGAGCACATGTGGCCACTTCCCCAGAGTCACAACAGGAGACTGGAAAAATCTCCAGTGAAATTCCAGGAGAGTTATCAAAACAGTTATCATGAGAAATACCATGGGATGTTTGCTAGCAGATCGAGAAATAATAAAATGTGAATAAGATAGAAAAAAGCCCACAACAATGGGAAAAATGATAAGAATGAAAAAATATTTCTAGAGTCAGCACAAGTAGAAAGAGATTGTAAAATAAAACTTCACAAGTTAGTTAAATTATAATTAAAACATAAAAGAACTTCATGATGTGAAAATGTAACTTAGAGGTAAAAGTGTAGCAGGAGACAGTGCTAATATTATTTATGACATTATAGATGTTAAACTCATAAAAGATCCGAATGAAATCCTTCAAAGAGGTGACCTTCGGGCAAAATATTTTTTTATCTTCTGAAAACTTGGTCTTTTTCATGTACAATATATTTTTCTGCTCTCAGGCATATATATTTTAAAATATTTTACATTAAGTCTTATTGTGCGACAGTTGAAAAGCAAAATAAATTATTCATTTCTTCCCTAGTATTGGTTTCAGAAAGATACATTGCTCTCAAGACTTTTGTGACTTGCTTCCTATGGCTTATAGGCAACTTCGAAGTTATTCCAAAGTCAAATCATTTAAGTTGTGTGGTCTTTGAGATGTGTGGTTATTTCAAGACCTTTCAAGTTTTATGCTGAATTCTCTCAGGCAATGTGCTGCGATTAAATGATGGTTTGAAGTTCGGATATAGCATAATCAAGGATGTTTCTTCAGATATACATAGAAAGAAAGACAGAGCCACAGAGTAAAACAGACACACAGATATCTAGAGGTACTGAGAGACAAAGAGACAAAACACTGCAGCAACAAAAATTTGGGTTGCCATCCTAATGTTGCAGTTATTTTCAGGTCCCAATCAGACAGAGGTTAAGAGTCAACCACATTGCTGTGGGTCTAACAGTAAATTTCCTTCCCTAAAGGATATTAGTGAATCAAATAAGTTTTTAAACTAGTCAACAATGGTTACAAGCCCATCACATTAGATTGGACTTTTATTTTTTTAATTGAATTGAAATTTCACCATTTACCATGGTAGAATTTGAACTCAAGCCACCAGGGCCTGCGAAGGGTCTATGGATTTCTAGACACCTGGCCAGCGCTTCCCCAGTTACAACTGAGAGTAATGCAAATCAAGAAATAAAAGTACAGATAATTTAAATGGACTATGAGAGCTGTTGTGTAATGAAAAGGCAGACAGAAGTAAGATGCACTAAAGACAGAGTTCACCAATCTGTGATAAGGCAGCCCCAAGGTTCTGTAAAATTGATGTAATGCTGGAGGTAGCAAGAGGTAAGACAGGTCTCTTATCCTTGAGTGGTGTCAGGAGAAGATGATACAGCAAGACATGTGTAAGGTGTTAATAGAAATTATACTAATAGCTAGTGTACATTATTGGTGATTTCAGATCATGAGGAACTGGAACTTGAATGAAGAAGGCGTTACTTTAGATTAGATTCCTGACAGTATGGAAACAGGCCCATCGGCCCAACATGTCCACACCAACTGTCCAAATAGTAAACCGCCCAGACCCATCCACATTTACCCCTGACTAATGCACCTAACACTCTGGGTAATTTAGCATGGCCAATTCACCTAACTTGCACGTCTTTGGATTGTGGGAGGAAACCAACGCAGACACAGGGAGAATGTACAAACTCCACACAGTCACCCAGTGCAGGAATTGAACTCAGGTCTCTGGTGCTGTGAGGCAGCAGTGCTAACTATTGAGTCACTGTGCCAGTGAATCCTGCTAAAGTCTGTCACTGTAAACATTGTAAATAATTGACAAATGTTCACTGATTTGTACTAGCATGTTTTCCAGTAGTCATCTGTCAAAGGCACCAAGAAGCTGGTTATAATATTTAATTAAGGCGAAGCAGGTCTGGTTGGAGCTTGCAGAGCAAATCAGCAGCTATACTGTTATGGGAAGGGCTGATGAAGGGCTGTAAGGGATTCACTTACCTTCTTCATTCTGAAAAGTTAGTGCAGTGCAAGACCCAGATTAAAGATGTCCCTGTTTGCAATCGCCAACTTAGTCCAGACTGGTATCTCAATATGTAGGTGCAATATTAACTTAATGCACAAAATAAAGTGTCATGGAAGTTAAAGGGGAAAACAACTCAGGAGCTAGGCTCTGAAATGAAAACAGAATCCACAGGACACAGCTTCAAAGAAAAGACTCTGAAGGCAGGACAAAACCTCAGAAGTCTTTGTATATGCAATTGAGTAATAAGTGGGAAGATTCTTAAAACAAACTGAGAATTGAAAGATTTCACGAACAACAAAGCAGAAAAGCAGAAGACTCCAACGGCAAGGAGAAGACCTTAGAAGTCTTTGATTCCAGGGCTATAAGCAGGAAGACTCTGGAAGGTAGGAAAAGAATCAGAAATATTGAAGAGGAAATCTGAAACGGGTTTTGAGAAGATTTGTAGCTCAGGTTGAGGTTCTGGATGTAGGTTTGCTCGCGGTGCTGAAAGGTTCATTTCCAGGTGTTTCATTACCCTACAAGGTAACATCTTCAGTGGGCCTCAGGCGAAGCACTGCTCATAATTCCTGCTTTCTATTTATATGTTTGGGTTTCTTTGAGTCTGTGATGTAATTTCCTGTGGTGATGCAATTTCCTGTGGTGATGTAATTTCCTGTGGTGAAGTCACTTCCTGTTCTTTTTCTCAGGGGGTGGTAGATGGGGTCTAACTCGATGTGTTTGTTGATAGAGTTCTGGTTGGAATGCCATGCTTCTAGGAATTCTCATGTGTGTCTTTGTTTGGCTTGTCCTAGGATGGGTGTGTTGTCCCTGTCGAAACGGTGTCCTTCCTTATCCGTATGTAAGGATACTAGTGAGAGAGGATCATAACTTTTTGTGGCTAGTTGGTGTTCATGTATCCTGGTGGCTAGATTTCCGCCTGTTTGTCCAATGCAGTGCTTGTTACAGTCCTTGCACAGTATTTTGTAAATGACATTAGTCTTGCTTGTTGTCTGTATTAGGTCTTTTAAGTTCATTAGCTGCTGTTTTAGTGTGTTGGTGGGTTTGTGGGCTACCATGATGCCAAGAAGTCTGAGTAGTCTGGCAGTCATTTCCGAGATGTCTTTGATGTAGGGGAGAGTGGCTAGGGTTTCTGGACATGTTTTCAATTCTAAAAGAATGGGTACCCAATGAACACAGTCCACCGATTTCTCAGCAACAAGCCCAAACAAGCAGACAAAACACTGAAAATGTTAGTAGGGCGCTAGTAGGGTGACGAAACATCTAGAAATGGACCTTCCAGCTCTGTGAGTAAACCTACATCCAGGAAATCTGAAAATTGGAACACTTCGACCATAAGAAGAAAAGTTTCAAGTATTCACCTATGTAAGTCAGACACAATAATCTGTAAGATTGACAGCACTGGCAGAGGTGTTGCCATTATCGTAACTATTTGAATACTCAAAATATCCACAGTGATACCAAACATTGCAGGTCTAGAAGCAGTGGTTTCAATGGGAGAGAATGGCTTTTGACTTACATACAAGGGAGCAGAAACTTCAAGTCAATGCATTTTTATATGTTGCAGAACCAATAGCTGATGATGTTTTTGTAGGACAAGGTGGTCAGAAAGATGCTACAGACTATGACATATTGATTAAAGCATTTGATATCTACTTTCGCCCCAAAAGAAATTGTGATAGAACAAGGGATATTTAATCAGTGATCTCAAACATTTTTAATGGCTTTATATCACCATATGGAATGTTGCAAGAATTCAGTTTTGGAGGATGAATTAATTCAAGAACATATAATAGTCAATAAGAAGAAAATGATCATATTTCCTCCAGCTCAAGGAGGATTTAATGTTGGAACAGGTAATTCAATTCACTTTGCACATAGAAATGAGCACCCAAATAAGATCATAAGAAATAGGCACAGGAATAGATCGTTCGGCCCCTCAAGCCTGCTCCACCATTCACTCGGATCATTATTGATCTGACATTCCTCACTTCCACTTTGCTACATTTCCCCCATGATCTTTGATTCCCCAATTGATCAAGAATCGATCGATCTTAAATATCCAAAAGGACTCTGCGACCACAGGTCTCACAACTATCAAAGGAGAATGTCCTTCTCATCTCAGTCTTAATTGGGTGCTCCTTTATTCTGAATTAATGCCCTCTGGTCCTAGACTCTCCCATGAGGGGGAAACATCCTCTTAGCAATTAACTTCTAAGTCCTTTCAGAATCCTTTGGAAACATCTTGGCAATTACCCTCCAAGTCCCTTAAGAATCCTATAGGTTTTCATACGATCACTACTCATTCTTCTAAACTTTTATGAGTAGGGTCATGAGCTTTTTAACCTTTGCTTGTAAGACAATCCCATCTCTACCAGGGATCGTCCTAGTAAACTTTCTCTGAACTGTCAATGAAATGAGAACTTTCCTTAAATAAGGGAACTAAACTACTCACAGTACTCTAGATGTAGTCTCACCAGCACCCTACATAGTTGCAGTAATTACTTCCCAATTTTTTTACTCCAACCTCCTTTAAATCAGGGCCAACATTCCAGTCAACTTCCCAATTTCCTGCTGCATCTATATGCTTGTTTACTGTTGAAGTCCCTCTGTGTTGCATTTTTCTGCAATCTTCTTCATTTCAATAATACTCTGTTCTTTTGTTCTCCTTTCCAAAATGAATGATTTCACGTTTTTCCACATTTTACTCCACTTTTTGGTAACTTACATAGAACATAGAACACAGAACATTACAGCGCAGAACAGGTCCTTTGGCCCTCAATGTTGTCTTGACCTGTGAAGTAATCTAAGCCCATTCCCCTACACTATCCCATCATCATCCATGTGCTTATCCAAAGACTCTTTAAAACTCCCTAATGTGACTGACTTAACTACATTGGCAGGCAGGGCATTCCATGTCCTTACCACTCTCTGAGTAAAGAACCTGCCTCTGA
The DNA here is from genome assembly GCF_047496795.1 of Chiloscyllium punctatum. Lineage (NCBI taxonomy): Eukaryota > Metazoa > Chordata > Chondrichthyes > Orectolobiformes > Hemiscylliidae > Chiloscyllium > Chiloscyllium punctatum. Next base: position 34,410,269 of record NC_092743.1, read on the forward strand.
CATCTGTCTTAAATCTATCACCCCTCAATTTGCAGCTTTGCCCTCTCGTACAAGCCAACATCATCATCTGAGGAAAAAGACTCTCACTGTCCACCCTATCTAATCCTCTGATCATCTTGTATGTCTCTATCAAATCCCCTCTGAGCCTTCTTCTCTTCAATAAAAACATACCCAAGTCCCTCAGCCTTTCCTCATAAGACCTTCACTCCAGACCAGGCAACACCCTGGGAAATCTCTATCCCTTTTCAAATGCTTCCACAATCTTCCTGTAATGGGGCAACCAGACCTATACACAATATTCCAACTGAACTGCATTGAACTCCATTTGCCACCTCTCAGCCCAATTCTGCAGTTTATCCAAGTCCCCCTGCAACCTGCAACATTCTTCCACACTGTCCACTACTCCACTAACGTTATTGTCATTTGCAAACTTACTAACCCATCCACCTATGCCTTTATAAAAATGACAAATAGCAGTGGTCCCAAAACAGATCCTTGTGGCACACCACTAGTAACCGTACTCCAGGCTGAATATTTTCCATCAACCACCGCTCACTGCCTTCTTTCAGAAAGCCAGTTTCTAATCCAAACTGCTAAATCACCCTCAACCCCATGCCTCTGCATATTCTCCAAAAGCCTGCCATGTGGAACCTCATCAAAGGCTTTACTGAAGTCTATGTACACCACATCAACTTCCTTACCTTCATCCACATGCTTGGTCACCTTCTCAAAAAACTCAGTGAGGTTTGTGAGACACGACCTGCCCTTGATGAAACCATGTTGACTATCTGAAATCAAATTGTTGCTTGCTAGATGATTATAAATCCTTTCTCTTATAATCCTTTCCAAAACCTTTCATACGACAGAAGTAAGGCTCACTGGTCTATAATCACCTGGGTCATCTCTACTGTCTTTCTTGAACAAGGGCACATCTTATTCTCCAGTCCTCTGGTACTAAATCTGTAGACAATGATGACTCAAAGATCAAGGCCAAAGGCTCTGCCATTGCCTCCCTAGCTTCCCAGGGAATCCTCAGATAAATCCCATCCAGCCCAGGAGACTTATCAACTTTCACACCTTCTAGAACTAATAATACCTTCTCTTTACTAACCTCAATCCTTTCTAGTCTAATAGCCCGTATCTCAGTTTTCTTCTTTTCCTAAGTGAAAACCGATGAGAAATATTCATTTAGCACATCTCTGATCTCCACAGGGTCCACACACAATTTCCCACTTCTGCCTTTGATTGGCCCTATTCCTGCCCTAGTCACCCTTTTATTCCCCCCATACTTATAGAAAGCTTTATGGATCTCCTTTATTCTAGCTACTAAAGACTGCTCATGTCCCCTCCTTGCTCTTCTTAGCTCTCTCTTTAAATCCTTCCTAGCTAATCTGTAACTCTCCATCACCTCATCTGAACCATCTTGTCTCAATGTCACATAATCCTCCCTCTTCCACTTAACAAGAGATACAATTTCTTTAGTAAACCACTGTTCCGTTACCTTATCACTTCCTCTCTGTCTGACAGGGACATACCTATCATGGACACACAATATCTGTTCCTTAACTCAACTCCATTTTTCGATTGTCCCCATCCCCTGCATTTTGCTACCTCATTCTATGCCTCCTAAGTCTTGCCTAATCACATTATAATTGCCTTTCCCCCATCTATAAGTTTTGTCCTGTGGCATGTACCTATCCCTTTCCATCGCTAAACCAAACATAACTAATTTATGGTCACTCTCTCTAAAGTGCTCACCTAGCACTAAATCAAACACCTGGCCTGGTTCATTACCAAGTACCAGATCCAGTGTAGCTTCCCCTCTTGTTGGCCCTTTGACATACTGTGTCAGGAAACCCTCCTGTAACATTGAACAAAAACTGATCCATCTAAATACTAGAGTTATAGCATTTCCAGTCAATGTTGGGGAAGTTAAAGTCCCCCATAATGACCACCCTGTTCCTTTCACTCCTACCCAGAATTGTTTTGCCAATCCTCTCCTCCACATCCCTGGAATTTTGCAGAGGCCTATAAAAAACTCCCAGCAGTGTGACCTCTCTTCTCTTGTTTCTAACCTCAGCCCATACCACCTCAGTAGATAAGTTCTTTCAGCCACTGTTACACTGTCCTTGGCTAACAAAGCCACATCTTCTCCTCTTTTACCACCTGCCCTGATCTTAACGAAAGATCTAAACCCTGGAACCAGCAACATCCATTCCTGACCCTGCTCTATCCATGCTTTATCCATACTTAACCTATCACTTCTGTAAATTGTTTGTATCCCTGTTACATCGTGTCTTTTTACCTAGTTCTGAGTTATCTGCAAATCTGACCAAAATTGTGCTGTACTGTGAGGAAACAGTGGAAATTCTTCTGACCATATTGAACACGTAAGCTGAAAGATAGTGTTGTTACTCTCTCTAAAGCTGACCAAAATGTGAAGAGTTTGAATGAACAGCAATCACATTAGGTTGAATTGTATTCCTCTAAAGAGAATCACAAGTGGAACAATTATCCAGCATGGCAAGTCAAATTCTGGAAGTGTGGCCAGTTACAGAACTTCAGCGAATATAATGACATTAAAAAAATCTTCATCAATTCAGAAACAAATCCTGTCAAAGGAAAATATACAGAGAAATTGAAATCATGCAAAAAGAAAAATATTTAATTAAAGATACAGGATCACACATAAAGGCAACATTTCCAGATGTGGTCAAAGAATGTCCAAACAGAATGCGGATCGTTGACTTGGAGGAATCAGGATTTGAAAAAGAATTTGAACTTGACATACAAATTAGCAGCCACAAAGTTGCAAGCCCACCTACAGGGATTGTAAAATTCAACTGGTGGAATGGAATTTGAACACAGGATATTGGGACTTAGAGGGAAGTGTGCTACCAGCTGAGCCACATACTTGAAATTGCATTTTTCAAATGTGATATTCCAGCCTTTGGAATAGCTGGTACTTGAACTGAAGCCTCCTTGCCTAAAGGTAGGGACACTACCATTGTGTCACAGGCATTCTAGTATATATTTATTTGAATAAAACTGTTCAGTGATATTATTACATGCCTCTAACTTGAATGTAGGCCACCTGGCACTAGAGGTAAGAGCACTGCCAGTGCACCACAGGAGTCCCAGTATCTATTTGTGTGCTGAGCCTGGCAAAGATGCGTCTTTAAGTTCATGTCACATTCACCAATCAAATTGTGTTCCAATTCTACCAAACGTTCCTTCAAGTTCTTTGCCCTTTGACTGGCAAATGGGATTGACAACAATTCAGCTTCCTGAATTCTTCAGCAGTGCTAACTGCATAGATAATACAGCGCTGCTGTTGTTGCATTTTCTATTTCCCTGAGCGCACTCATCTAAATGCATTGCAAACTTCTTGCAACCTTGAAATACTCTTCAGACAACTCAAATGATTGTTATACAGATCTAATTAATCTCAAAGTAGAAAGAGCTTAGATTTATTTATGTCCAGCTTTTACCAAAAAATAAATATAGCTGCGTGCTGTAGACTGTTGTTACTGTACAATCAACTGTCGAACTGTTGAGGGGCTTTTTTGTGGCACAGTGGGAGCATCCACATAGGCCTGGGTTTAATTCCCATCTGCTCCAGAAGTGTGTAATAACATCTCTGAACAGGTTGAACAGAAAAATAGGTTAAAAAAATCAAAATGTGTTGAGGAAATGCCAGTGATTGGATAATTACCACAGATTTCTATTCAACCTGTACTACTATTTATGATTTGGGGAGACAGGCCGCCTACATGCGGAACGTTTCAGAGAACACCTCTGGGACACCCGGACCAACCAACCCAACCACCCCGTAGCCCAACACTTCAACTCCTCCTCCCACTCCACCAAGGACATGCAGGTCCTTGGACTCCTCCATCGTCAGACCATGGCAACACTACGCTTGGAGGAAGAGTGCCTCAACTTCCGCCTGGGAACCCTCGAACCACAAGGGATGAACTCAGATTTCTCCAGTTTCCTCATTTCCCCTCCCCCCACCTTGTCTCAGTCAAATCCCTCGAACTCAGCACCACCTTCCTAACCTGCAATCTTCTTCCTGACCTCTCCGCCCCCACCCCACTCCGGCCTATCACCCTCACCTTGACCTCCCTCCAGCTATCGCAACCTCCCCCAAGTCCCTCCTCCCTACCTTTTATCTTAGCCTGCTGGACACACTTTCCTCATTCCTGAAGAAGGGCTGATGCCCAAAACGTCGATTCTCCTGTTCCTTGGATGCTGCCTGACCTGCTGCGCTTTTCCAGCAACACATTTTCAGCTCTGATCTCCAGCATCTGCAGTCCTCACTTTCTCTACGTAGAAGTGACACCTTGCATTTAATCTCCCCATGAGTTTTACAAAATTGCTGCAATTTCACTATAATTGGCCATAAGCAGCCACCAAAAGAAATCAATATTTATCAGTCGAAGTACTGTTTTCAACCATTTTAACAATGTGATATTGTTAATGGGTACCTAATGATTTATTATACCCTATAAATAAACAAGTATATTCTAATTGTGAATCCCACTCCTTCAAGCAATTGTTTTGGGAATTCTAAAAATCAAAAATTGTACATTCTTACTTATTCATTGTTTTTCTGTTTTGTCTTTAGTTGTCTCTTGATCCTTTTGTTTATTTCTCTTTCTGTATCGAATTTCACCTATCCTGACTCACTGTTCCACGTTCCCTTTTCTCTTCATTTTCCAATCTTTAAATTTTATTAGTTAAGGAACATGTTTGTCCTATGGTTCATCAAGATTGCAACTGCCTTTGATGTTCTCTCTGTGACATTATCAGATCGCATTTTTACAGCCTAAATGAGCAATTACAAGTGTAATGGAGCACACTATGAGATGCCCCATGTAGCAATAGCAGAACAGTTGTGATTGTTAAGACTTTGAGATTTCTCAAATCACTTTGCAGATATTAAAGGATCTTAGGTGCAGTCAAATTGCCGCAGCAACATTTCACAAACAGCAAGACTGTAATAACCAGATAATCTGATTGAGTGAATTTAATTGTGGGAGGAACCAGGACAATTGAAGTTATTTAATGTGTGGCTATGGGCACCCATGTGTGAGGTTTGTGGAGTATTGATTGTTCAAGTCCCAATTTGGCCCCCTCCCCAATTCTTTTTCCATCCTGCTCTAATCAATATTGGAAAAATTGATCATTTTTTTTGCCACGATCCATCCTTCTCTCACCCTCACTTTGTTCATCCTGACTCTTCCTTTCCTTTCTAGTCATTGGCGGTCTACTAATTTCATTTCAAACACACTAACTCTCACAGTTACCTTGACTATGCATCCTCACACCCTGCCTCCTCTAATCTCCCAGTTTCTCTATCCTGTTGTGACAATGCTACCTTTCATCATGCTGTTTCTAGCATACCTTCCTCTTTCCTTGACTCAGGACCCTACCCAACACCCATCTGTACAATGGTTGCCATGATATGGAGGTGCAAGTGCTGGACTGGAGTGGACAGGGTTAGAAGTCTCTTTAGATTAGATTAGATTAGATTACTTACAGTGTGGAAACAGGCCCTTCGGCCCAACAAGTCCACACCGACCCGCCGAAGCGCAACCCACCCATACCCCTACCCCTACCCCTACATTTACCCCTTACCTAACACTACGGGCAATTTAGCATGGCCAATTCACCTGACCGGCACACCTTTGGACTGTGGGAGGAAACCGGAGCACCCGGAGGAAACCCACGCAGACACGGGGAGAATGTGCAAACTCCACACAGTCAGTCGCCTGAGGCGGGAATTGAACCGAGGTCTCTGGCGCTGTGAGGCAGCAGTGCTAACCACTGTGCCACCGTGCCGCCCTGATCCTTTCTGGTCCAGTATTTCCCAGAGAGGAGAAACAGCATCATGTTCTTTAGAGTTTTCAACATGTCATCGATGATGATGAACATCTTGCCAGGGCCATCTCTACGTCTCCAGTTCTTGCCTTCAAACAACTGCCAAACTTCAAACACCATTTTCAGCAAATTATCTGGCCTTCAGAAAAAGAACCACAACACCACACAACCCTGCCATGGCAACCTTTGGAAGACATGCCAGATCATTGACATAGATACTATCATCACACGTGGGAACACCACCCACTACGTGCATTGCAGGTACTCATGTGACATGGCCAATGTTGTCTACCTCTTACAACTCAGGCAAGAATGCCCCGAGGCATTGGTGAGACCATGCAGACACGACAATAACTGATAAATGGACACCACTTAACAATTGCAAGACAGGAATGTTCCCTCCCAGCCTGGAAACACTTGAGCGATCAAGGACATTCAGCCTCTGATCTTCTGGTAAGTGTCCTCCAAGGTGGCCTTTGCAATACACAATAATACAGAATTGCCAAGCAGAACCTGATAGCCATGCTCCGTACCCATGAAGACAACCTCAACCATGATCTTGGGTTCATGTTGTGCTCCATGTGATGCCACCATACTGTTCTGTATTTGTAAAACCTTCCTTACTATTGTGTTTTGACTCCATTACCTTGATAACCTGTTATGGTCTCTCTGTCTTAATTAGTTTGTAGAGTTTTGGATTACTTGTTACTTTGGTGAGACTCTCATACCCATCAGGCTATTCCAGCCATTTGATTTGTCTCTCTCACCACCTTATTTTTAATTTTTTTTTGTAATTATCTCTCTGCCTTAATTAATCAGATTCTAGGTCATCCCTTCATTTGCTATTCAGCTGTTGACATGTTACTCACATTGTTTTACACTTTTGATCACCGCCAGAGACTTATTATTCAGCGTGTCAACACTCCACTTGCACCATTTGTACTATATTTGACACTATTAATCACTTGGAGGCATTTTGCGAGGATCTCTCCGACTATAAATTCTGTGCCTGTGCACTTTCTTCCATTTCACCCAACAACGGAGCAGTGCTCCAAACCCTTAGGATTTAAAATAAACCTGTTGGACTATAACCTGGTGTCGTGTGACTTCTGACTGCATACAATAGTTGACAGAGTCTCAACAGCATCCAACCCATTCCCCACACCCCTGCCTCACTCTCTTCTCTCTCTTCTGAACTCTGATAGGATTACTTCTTTTCCTAACTTTCTATCTCAATATCCAAAGGATCATCCTTTACCATTTTTGCTACTTTTAGCATGATGGATCCATCAACCACATCTTTTCCTTCCATCCCTACCACAGTCCAGAAGGATATTCCCTCTGCAAGACCATGGTTCACTTCTATCATCCCCAACATCTCACCACCTCCCACTGCACCTTGCCCCACAATCACAGGAGGAATATCACTGTCCATTTACCTTCCTCCCTCCTCAGAGTCAAAGGTCTGAAACACTACTTTGTGACGAAGTAACAATTCAACCGTACCTCTTTCAGTCTAGTTTTCTGTACTTGCTGTTCACAACATGGTCTTATCTACACTGGAGAGACCAAATTCAGACTGGAAGACTGCTTTGTGGTACACTTGCATTTAGAGCATGAACTTTATTGCCCAGTTTCCCTGTCTTGTCCTTCATTGCCCTTTGCTTGTTTTCATATTTTTGTTTTCAGTTGGAGCTGACAAATGTTGTTATTAACATCTATTTTGGATCTATGCTTTGTCTCTTCTGTACAGGATTGCCACTCATTTTACCTTTCGGTCTGTGAGTCCTCATCTTCCTTGCCCTCTATCCTTCCCTTAATCTTCCCATTGGTGCTCCTCCCTATGTTTTTCAACAGCAGAATCCATCACTCTCTTCAGATTTGAAGAAGTCACATTCAACTTGAAATTTTGGGCTGGATATTACATGCTCCTGCTGATCACATACGTAGTACATGGGTGTAAAATCACCACCTCCTCACCACCCAAGAGCTCCCCATAATATACTGGGTGGGCGGGTGAAAGCTGAAATCTGCAGCATAATTACCCTGTATGAAAATAAATAATTTAGGGATGTTTGATATTCTAAAAGATCAATTGACACCAATACTACACTGCACACGCTAAAAGACAGTTGGTGTGGGCAACTGGCCAAGAATAAGCAGGTCATTATTTTGTCACAAAAAGTTTGTAAAATGGCAGAAAGGAAGGGGAGTATTATGTTTGCTTTTGACCCTTTTCACGTATCCTTTGCTCAACAGAGAAACCATCTGAATAGATGGTGTTCATATTTACTGCCTATCCAGCGATATTTCAAAGCCCATCGCCACAATCACATTGTTCCTCTCCCTACGGTAGGAAACCACTCCCCCTCCTAATACTCCACTGATTTACTTACTTACTGGGAAAACAACATTTATTCTACATATGAAATCAGACTACATGTTGTTCGGCAAGTGAACCCTGATTCATAGCAGATGAATCTGATTCTGTCGAATGCATCAGTTAGATGATCACTGACAATTAATTTACAAGTATTGTTTCACTTTTAAAATAGTCAAGTTGCCGCTGTCCAAGTGAAAAAGCTTTGGCAAAATGTATCTTTTTTTAACATATGCAGTATCCATGAAAATTGTTGTCATTCCCGGGACTGGAATTTCAGTGCTACAGCATATTCTAGCCTAAGTCAAAATTCTACAAAGCATTATCTAACCGGTTGTGGGACTGCCATCCCAAATTGGCCAAGTCTTAAGAAGAAAATCTAGCACCAACTTCTCAAAGACAGTTAATGATAGGCAGCAATATGCCAACAGCATGCATTCCATGAGGCAATGGTTCTTAAAATATTAATGTTGCTATTGTGGCGATACTGCTCCTTTCACAATGTTATGTTGTCTTTGTGTCTTTTCAAAGGGGTCATAAAGGCAGAGGTTCTGAAATGTCTTGAAATATCTATTTGAGAAGGCTTTTAAGTTTTCCTTTTAAAACACTTGTATGATGAAAGGGGAGTGGCCAGTTCTTCCAGTTCAGGATTTGGTTTGGTTTTAGCAAGCAGTCAGTTTGGAGTTGCTGGTCAAATAAAATTGCTGGGGGGGATCAGGTTCCCAGATTCAACAGAAGGGTTTTCTGTCTGACTCTCTCTCTTATATCTTTCCTGTAAACACCTGGGTTGGTTTTACCTTTTTTTTGCCAAGGTCGTAAGTACTTGGAACAGTATCATTATGTTGTGATAGAGCTGATTGGGTTTTCAAATAGGTCATGTTATTCCTTATTCTGTTCTCTTTTGTTCGTGTGTAAATAAATTCTGTTTTGTATAGAAGTGAGTGGTTGGGCTAGCTGCATCTCTCCTGGAATATCCACTGTACACCTTCTTAAAACAACTAGCAAAGATAGGATCTGTGCTGCCTTCTTTAAATGTTTTGAGGGGGTCTGGCCTGATCCATAATATACTTGCAAGGGCTCCATCTAATCTGGATCCAGACATTGCATAGTCTTGAGTGGAGAATCAAGGACTTTAGCTCTAATCCTAAGGGAGTCATGAGAGTCATTTCTGGCACTGTAGTCTTGTGCCTAACTAGCCAATGTAATATTTATCTAGTGCTATCATGCAACTGACTACATCTTACTGTTGAGATGCATTTCTCTTCTTGTTAAGACTCACGTAATATTTATCTATTACCACTGCTCACTGAACAGGCTCTTAGACATAGCCTTGAATGGAAGGTTAGTGTCAGTACTCTAACCACAACCTGCCAGTGATGCTTTTGTAACAGACAACACTGTGAACATGTCAAAAAACGATATTAAGAAAAATATACAGATGAAGTAGTGAACCAGATAGACTGTTACCAATCAAATAAGGAATTCTACTTCCCAGATACTTATAGAATCTATACTATCTTGATTCATGTATGCTCTTTAACTGAGGAAAGCAGTATATATGAATACATGATATGAATATTATGCCAACAGTCCATCCTTGTGTATTTGGATTACCATTCCATTCAGCACCACAGCCATCCCAATGAACTGAACATGGGTGTAATAAAGAACTCACTACAATGGAAATTTTCTGCAATCATAATTATAGTAAAATAACATACATGCTTTAAGAAAACATGGTTTGGAGATTGTCCTGAAAAAAAGGCATCAGATATCATTTTAACGTTAGACCCATGAAGATGGGAAACCTTAGTACCTTAGTTTCACTAGAGCAATGCAAAGGAGCACAAGGTCTGTGCTCCTAAAATGGTAGCTTACCAGCACCAGACAAAAGGTTCATGAGCAGTAAATCTAACCTTGCCAGTGACTTGCAGATTTTGAAGAATGATTAGAAATATTACTACTCCTACTACCTGTTCTCTTAGCCTTTACTTCACAATTGTAGAGTTCTTAATGAATATAACTGGATGTACTTTTTCCCATTTATTTGGCTGTGCTGTAAAGCAGTCTTGTCAGATTTATCAATTTCCATTTTTGTTTTCAAACCTCTATGTCCAAAGTATGTTTTGAAAGTTTGCCAGGGCACTTATTTAGAATTCAGCAAATAAAAACATATTCCTCCAGGGAGCTGCTGCAGTGGAACCAGTGGACTTACAGCTAGGCCATTAATATGGGTCTTTCTACTACTACAATCCCCAAGAGGCTGAAGGGCCACACAATGATTCCAACAAACAGTTTGATCTCAATGATTGTGCCAGAGCTTGCAGCTCTGGCTTGACACAGAGACCACCCAAATTCAGATCAGGACATAAGGCAAATCTGACATGGTCTTAGGCCCCATGAGAAAGAATGAGTCCATAATCATAACCCAGTCGCAGTGCTTAGTGTAGCATAGATAAACCATTACATGACTGGCTTTGAAATGCTCCAAATTGGTGAAAGATGACATAAGTATTTAGACATATGTAATTATATTTCAAAATTGGAAGACTTGAAGAACTCAGGATATTTCTCATGAGGAAAAGTCACCCTAAGACCAAAGGATATAGGAGCTAGAGTAGGCCATTCAGCCCACTGAATCTGCTGCACCCCCATTCAATGAGAGTCGAGAGTGTGGTGCTGGAAAAGCACAGCAGGACAGGCAGCATCTGAGAAGCAAAAGAATTGATATTTTGGGCAAAAGCCCTTCAGCAGGTTTGAGGCTTGTGGGACAGGGGGCTGAGAGATAAATGGCAGGGGGGGTGAAGCTGGGGAGAAGGTAGCTGGAAATGTGATAGGTAGATGCAGTGGGAGGGAAGGTGATAGGTTGGAGAGGACGGTGAAGTGGATAGTTGGGAAGGAAGATGGACAGGTCAAGAGGGTGGTGCCGAGTTGGAATCTTGAGACTGGGATAAGGTTGGGGTGGAGGGGGGCGGGGGGAATGGAATTAGGAAACTGGTGAAATCCATATTGATCCCATGTGGTTACAGGGTCCCAAGGTGGAAGATGAGGTGTTTTTCCTCCAGGTGTCGGGTGGCTAGGGTTTGGCGATGGAGGAGGCCCATGACCTGTAAGTCTTTGGCGGAGTGGGATGGGGTATTAAAGTGTTCGGCCATGGGACAGTAGGTTTGGTTGGTGTGGGTGTCCCCGTGATGTTCTCTGAAACGATCCACAAGTTGACGTCCTGTTTCCCTGATGTAGAGGAGACCACATCAGGTGCAACAGATACAGTAAACAATGTGGGAGGAGGCACAGGTAAATTTCTGTTGGATGTGAAAGGATCATTTGGGGCCTTGGACGCAGGTGACGGGGGAGGTGTGGCGCAGGTTTTGCACTTCTTGCAGTGGCAGGGAAAGGTATCGCAAGTGGGGTGTGAGCTGGTGGGTGTGTGTGTAAATCTTTTTGGACTGAGATGCAAACAACCTTTGGCACTAAAAGAGATTGGGCCTGTGGAATTCGCTAATGCAGAAAGCAGTCAAGGCAAAATTTTTTTGATGTCAAGAAGGAATTTGATATAGCACTTGGGCTAATGAGGTCAAAGGATATGAGAGGAAAACAGCAAGAGGCTACTGATCTGGATGATCAGCCATGATCATAATGCATGGTGATGCAGGCTTGAAGGGCTGAATGGCCAACTCCTGTTCATATTTTCTGTTTTCGTTTAGTTTCTACATTTCTGACCCAAGTTTCTCCCTCTCAATTTGAATGCAAAAAGCCACTATGTTTTAGGACTATTTCCAATGGAACTTTTTTTCTGACATAATTATTAAATCTGTCTTATTACACTTCACCAAATCCTAAACAGTCTGATTCCTGGTTGGATCTACAACAAATTGTTTACATTGGACTGATTACACTTCATGAATTATACCTTGTGGATACCTGTGCCAATCTCACAATCACAATTGATGTGAAGATTCAAGTCTTAAATAATTAACGTATTGTGTATTCTTCCCCTTTTTAATTCTTACCTCTACTCATTGGATTCGGGATCTTCCAATCCAAGAGCACTTCTTGTCTTTGTATGTATAACACAGCCCATTATTTCCTTCTTGTCATTTTGAAAAGTCATATTCCCCTGAATATTTAGCTCCTAGGCTTGATCTCCTTGTAACTGTGTCTCTGTAGATGGCTTAAGATCATTTCTATTATCCAGTTGGAATTATCTGTTGTGGTTGATTCATTGATGATGTTCTGAATACTACACACATTCAAAAGGTTACTGGCACCATCATAACTTCTCTTGGTCTATTATTTTCAAAGAATGTGATGCATTTTTATGGAGTTATTTGATACTTCTTTGCATCTTGGTTTTGATTCTGTTTATTATTGTCACATGTATCATGAAAAGTATTGTTTTGCATGCTATCCAGACAAATCACAACTTTCATAAGTATATCTAGTAAGAACAGAATGCAGAATACAGTGTTACAGCTACACACAAGATGGAGGATTGACACACAAAATCTTTATCCCATGTTTTACAAAATTCCTTAATTCTTTTATCTAATATTTGAAACAGATCTGTTCTATTTGCCTCAGGGCTCCATACGTAAAGCATTGTTTTATAGCTGCACCAGTTCAGTTATGCCATTGAGCTATCTCCTTTCCATAAAAACTAAAGATCAGATGGGCTGATGGGCAGAGGAATGACAGATGGAGTTTAACTTAGATAAATGTGAGGTACTACTTTTTGGAAAGGCAAATCAGGGCAGGACTGACACACTTAATGGTCAAGATCTGGGAATTGTTGCCGACTAAAGAGGTCTTGGGGTGCAGGTTCATAGTTCCTTGAAAGTGGAGTCACAGGTAGACAGGGTGATAAAGAAAATGTTTGGTATGCTTGCCTTTATTGGTCAGTGCACTGAGTATAAGAGTCAGTGCACTGAGTATAAGACTTGGGAAGTCATGTTGTGTATGTACAGGACATTGGTTAGCCCACTTTTGGAATACAATGTTCAATTCAGGTCTCCCTGCTATAGGAAGGATGCTGTTAAACTTGAAAAGTTTCAGAAAATATTTACAAGGATGTTGCCAGGGTCAGATGGTTTGAGCTATAGGGAGACACTAAATAGGCTGGGGTGGTTTTTCTTGGAATATCAGAGGCATGGATAGGATGAATAGTCAAGGTCTTTACCCAAGGCAGGGGAGTCCAAAACAAGAAGGCATAGGTTTCAGATGAATGGGGAACAATTTAAAAGGGATCTGAGAAACAACATTTTCATGCAGAGTGTGGTACGTGTATGGAATGAACTGCCAGAGGAGGTGGTGGGGGCTGGTACAATTATAACATTTAAAAGGCATCTGATAGGCATATGAATAGGAAGGGTTTAGAGGGATATGGGCCAAATGCTGGCAATAGGACTAGATTAATTTAGTGTATCTGGTCGGAATGGACAAGTTGGACCAAAGGGTCTGCTTCTGTGCTATACATCTCTATGTCTCTAAAGTCAGAATTGTAAAGGGCCTGTCTAATGTGGAATATAATAAGAAACTTGGGAGAATCGTGTGAGAAATTGAGTGAGATCTTTCTCGATGTTGGAATCAGCGAGGCACATTCCCAAATAAAAATTCTAAATGTTGAGATGAGATTCTCACGAGGGAGTTATAGGATATTTATTATTGCTCATTATTATCCTCATTAACATAGAATCTCACCTCATTAATATGCCAGCAATTATTTTGCCATGTGCTGATTAGAAATTAGATGCTGAGAATTCCCAACATAAAAGCTAGCAGGTGCCTGGTGATTCCAGCTCATTGCTTGCACCTTTGGACAGCCATCTTGGACACCTGGCACAAATGTGGCTTAATAATAGGCTACAAAGGGTAGTGGCAGAAGGCAGAAGGCTGAGCGACTGGAGGTCGGTGTCTAGTGGCGTACCATAAGGATCAGTAATGCAACCCGTGTTGTTTGTTATATACATAAAATGATAAAGATGAAAATGTATGGGGAATGCTTAGCAAGTTGGCAGACAACATCAAGAATAGTAGAGTGGTTCATAGTGTTTAAGAAGGCCGGTAAAGACAAGCCAGGGAACTATAGACCGGTGAGCCTGACCTCGGTGGTAGGCAAGTTGTTGGAGGGAATCCTGAGGGACAGGATGTACATGTATTTGGAAAGGCAAGGACTGATTAGGGATAGTCAACATGGCTTTGTGCATGGGAAATCATGTCTCACAAAGTTGATTGAGTTTTTTGAAGAAGTAACAAAGAGAATTGATGACAGCAGAGCGGTAGATGTGATCTATATGGATTTCAGTAAGGCATTCAACAAGGTTCCCCATGGGAGACTGGTGAACAATGTTACATCTCACGGAATTCAAGGAGAACTAGCCATTTGGATACAGAACTGGCTCAAAGGTCGAAGACAGAGGATGGTGGTGGAGGGTTGTTTTTCAGACTAGAGGCCTGTGCCCAGTGGAGTGCCACAAGGATCGGAACTGGGTCCTCTACTTTTTGTCATTTACATAAATGATTTGAATGCTAACATAAAATGTATGGTTAGTAAGTTTGCCGATTACACCAAAATTGGAGGTGTAGTGGACAGTGAAGAAGGTTACCTCAAATTACAACAGGATATTGATCAGATTATCCAATGGGCTGAGAAGGGGCAGAGTAGTTTAATTCAGATAAATGCATTTTGGAAAAGCAAATCTTAGCAGGACTTATACACGAAATGGTAAGGTTCTAGGGAGTGTTGCTGAACAAAGAGACCTTGGAATGCAGGTTCATAGCTCCTTGAAAGTGGAGTCGCAGGTAGATAGGATAGTGAGGAAGGCACTTGGTATGCTTTTCTTCATTGGTCAGAGTATTGAGTACAGGAGTTGGGAGGTCACGATGCGGCTGTACAGGTCATTGGTTAGGACACTGTTGGAATATTGCTTGCAATTCTGGTCTCCTTCCTGTCGGAAAGATGTTGTGAAACTTGAAAGAGTTCAGAAAAGATTTACAAGGATGTTGCCAGGGTTGGAGGATTTGAACTATAGGGAGAGGCTGAACAGCCGGGGGCTGTTTTCCCTGGAGTGTCAGAAACTCAGGGGTGACCTTATAGCGGTTTACAAAATTATGAGGGGCATGGATAGGATAAATAGACAATGTCTTTTCCCTGGGGTCGGGGACTCTAGAAGAGGAGGGCATAAGTTTAGGGTGAGAGGGGAAAGATATAAAGAGACCTAAGGGGCAACCTTTTCACACAGAGGGTGGTGCGTGTATGGAATGAGCTGCCAGAGGAAGTGGTGGAGGCTGGTACAATTGCAACATTTAAAAGGCATTTGGATGGGTATATGAATAGGAAGGGTTTGGAGGGATTAGGGCCCGGTGCTGGCAGGTGGGACTAGATTGGGTTGGGATATCTGGTCGGCATGGACAGGTTGGACCGAAGGGTCTGTTTTCATGCTGTATATCTCTATGACTCTATGACTCTATGAAGAAGGTGGCTGTAAGTTATAGGAAGATTATAGATGGGGTGGTCAGAGTAGTGGCAGGTGTTTTTATCTTTAATAAGTGTGAGGTAATATACTTTGGAAAAAGAAACAAGGTAAGGGAGTTTTTAATGAATGGCCAGACACTGGGCAGTTCAGAGGAACAGAGAGATCTTGGGGTAATTATTCACAGATCCCTGAAGTCACCACAGCACATGAATAGGACAGTTAAGAAGGCATATGGGACACTTGCTTTCATCATTCGTGGCATAGAGTATAAGAGCAAGGAGGTAATGTTGGAATTGTACAGGGCATTGGTTAGGTCACAGCTAATATACTGTGTGCAGTTCTAGTCACCTCACTCCAGGAAGGATGTGATAGCATAAGAGAGGGTACAACATAGGTTCACCAGGATGTTGCCTGAAATGGAGAAATTGATCAATAAGCAGAGACTTGATATTCTTGGATTGTTTTCTTTAGAATATTCATTACTGTCACCAAACCATTTGCTAAAGCCAGCTGAGAAAGGTACTGTCAGTACTGTGTATTTATTGGCATATTTCCTTGTTTTCAATCTGCAAAATTGCAGTGAACTTACTTTCAATGACAATTTCCAGGAAGCCTGTGACCTCACATTTAAAATTAGAAATGCATGTCTCTATTGCTTGCATTCAGCCTCATGTGCAACAATGATATCCCAAAGTCAGTTGGATTGGAACTGGCTTCCCAATGATTTTGTTTTCTTTTTGCTCCTTGAATTGACCCAAACCTAAGCAATGCTTCTTTTAAAATCCAAACTGTTTTCTTTATTTTACACTCTGCAGATGTGATCTAATCTTCTGAGACTTTGTAGCTTGTACAGTTTCTTCATTTCAGGATCTGCAGCATCATAAGCTGTTCCTAATGTTAATAAAATTTTCAGCTCCTTACTTGATGCTTTTCTGTTTCTTCACATTTCTTCTTTCCAAACAATCTAATGAAACATTTCTTGTGAAACATTAGCCACATTAGTGCTACTCTTCCAGTCCTATCTCATCTTTGAAATATGCTGCTAAACTACTACACATGACTTATTTCTGAAAACCACGATTCTTTGGCTTTATTGTCCCTGATTGTCATTTCATTTATTTTTGAAATTCAAACATGGTTATTGAGTTCTAAGAGGCCAACTCAAATAGGGTGATCTATTCAAAGAAATAAGATTTAATACCTGACACATTAATGGCATATATTCATGGAACTAATGTTGCTAAACCTCTTTAAATACTACAGATCAAGGAGAATCGCAATGCTATTGAAGTGATAGCTGCCAGTGAAATAGCTTTCATGCATATTGTTACCTGTCATCAGCGTCAACCATTCTAAGGTACAGATCTTAACAGCGTGGTAAAATTCCATCTGATTTTAACACTGGACTCCTGACAATGAGTTCTGTCCAGAGAGTTGTCATTTCTTTGTCACTTTAGTTCAATGCTCCCAATGAATGTTAGTGGTTAGCACTGCTGCCTCACAACGCCGGAGGCCTGAGTTCAATTCCTACCTCAGGCAACTATCTTTGTGGAGTTTGCACATTCTGCCTGTGTCTGTGTGGGTTTCCTCCCACAGTCCAAAGATGTGCAGGTTAGGTGAATTGGCCATGCTAAATTGCCCGTAGTGTTAGGTGTCGGGGAATGGGCCTGGGTGGGTTGCTAGTTGGTGTGGACTTGTTGAGCCTAAGGGCCTGTTTCCACACTGTAAGTAATCTAATCTATAAACTCACCATCAACCTCCTTAAGGAAGCATCACCTTTTAACTCATTGTTCTTTGGTAAATCCTGTGAGGAAAGTTTGCGGTGTATCATTGCTTTTATTTGGAAACTTGTGTTATAAGGCTCTACGTTTGATTTTTATTTCTACAACTGATGGTGAGGGGGTGGGAGGAGGAGGAAAGAGTTATCAGGATTCAATTACTAGGGCCTGGGATTCAATGAGGCCTGCTGTGTATGGGTTGGTGCGCTATGCTAATTTGTTTGGATTGGAAGGTGAGATCCTGTGCTCAGGTTGGGTGGTGGGCCCATATCCTTAGGTCAGGCCAGGACTGCTATGCTCAGCTTAAAAGGTGCAGAGTCTCTGTGATTGGATATTGGAGGTGACTGCTATGTTTATGTCAGGGGCTGGGTCACTGAGTGCAGATGTGGGCTAGCCAAGAATCAGAACGGGATCCATGATCTCTTTCCCGGAATCTGGCTAAGAAGGAAAGAATAGTTTCATTTTTAAGTGCTGTGCATGGTACCAGGGTTCCTGGAAATGTATTTACATGCATTTAAATGATGCAGAAAAAAATCCTGAATGTGAATAATCTCGTGCAATAGAAATGAGCATAGAACAGGGAAAAAAAAATTGAGCTGTTGCCGAGCAGGAAGATACAGGAAGACAGAACAGGAAACCAGTTCTTTTAGAGCAACATAACTATCAAGGAACATTTCAATAAATGTACAGAGTTTGATAAAAAAGAACAAAGCTATGGCAGCAAATGTGGTATTTACTGAGCAGTTTAGCCGTCTCCAGAACATCCAGGCAGAACAGAAACATAGTCCTGTGTAGTTTAGTATCAATAAGAAAAAACTCCAGAAACAGAGGGCTAGGAAAGCAACGTTTAAGAAATCCATGTCAAGAAATAGGAAAGCTGTGTTAGCACTTTGTTTAAGGATCTCATGAAGATACACCATCTAAATCTTCAATCTTCAGTCAGAAAATCTTCAATTAACAATCTTCAGTCAGAAATGCCGAGTGGATGATCCATTTCAGGCTCCTTAAATGGTCCTCAGCACCACAGATACCAGTTTCCAGCCAATTCGATTCACCTCACGTGATAGTAAAAAATGACTGGAGGCACTGGAGACTGCAAAGGCAATGGGCCCTGACACCATTCCGGCAACAGTACTGAAGATACGTGCTCTAGAACTTGCCGCTCCCCTAGCCAAGATCTTCCAGTACTGGCATCTACCCAACAATGTGGAAAATTGCCCAAGTATGTCCTGTACACAAAAAGCAGGACAAATCCAACTCAGCCAATTACCACCCAATCAGTCTACTCTCCATCAGTAAAATGATGGAAGGGATCATCAACAGTGCTATCAAGCAGCACCAGCTCAGCGACAACCTGCTCAGGGATGCCCAGTTTGGGTTTCACCTGGGTCACTCAGCTCCTGATCTCTTTACAGCCTTGGTTCAAACATGGACAAAATAACTGAATTCCAGAGGTGAGGTGAGAGTGACAGCCCTTGACATCAAGGCTGCATTTAACCAAGTATGGCATCAAGGAGCCCTGGCAAAACTGGAATCAATGGGTATCTGGGGAAAACACTCCATTGGTTAGGGTCATATACCTGGGGCAAAGGAAGATGGTTGTGGTTGTGGAGGGTCAGTCATCTCAGCTCCAGGATATCTACTCCTTCAGGGTAGTATCCTAGGCCCAAAAACCTTCAGCTGCTTCTTCAATGACCCTCCCTCTGTCATTAGGTCAGAAGTGGGAATATTCACCAATGAGTGTTCAGTACCATTCATGACTCCTCAGGTACTGATGAAGTCCGAGCTTCAATGCAACAAGATCTGGACAAAATCCATGATTGAGCCGACAAGTGATAGGTAACATTCGTGCCACACAAATGACAGACAATAACCATCATCAATAAGAGACACTCTAACCATCACTCCTTGACATTCAATGGTATTACCAATACTGAATTCTCCACTATCAACATCCTTGGGGTCACTATTGACATCGCCAACCGGGTCAGGTCTGCTCTGGGATCGGTGATCCACCCGGACCAAACCTGTGCTGTACCGGGCAGGAAGATCTCTGAGAGTCTCGCACTCCTCAGGGATACGATCGCCTACGTGCAGGACAGGGGGGTGGACACCTGCCTCATCAGCCTGGACCAGGAGAAAGCCTTTGACAGGATATCGCATACATATATGAGGGATGTCCTCTCCAAAATGGGCTTTGGGGAGGGAATCGGAAATTGGATCAGACTGCTCTACACCAACATTGTCAGTGCAGTCTCAATCAATGGGTGGGAATCAGATAGCTTCCCTGTAAGATCTGGAGTCAGGCAGGGATGCCCCCTCTCACCCGCCTTGTTTGTGTGTTGCATAGAGCCATTTGCCGAATCCATCAGGAAGGATGCGAGCCTGAGAGGGGTGACTATTCCTGGCAGCGGGGGCCTGCAGGTTAAGGCCTCCCTGTACATGGATGACGTCGCTGTTTTCTGCTCGGATCCGCTGTCCGTGCACAG
Organism: Chiloscyllium punctatum; assembly: GCF_047496795.1. Lineage (NCBI taxonomy): Eukaryota > Metazoa > Chordata > Chondrichthyes > Orectolobiformes > Hemiscylliidae > Chiloscyllium > Chiloscyllium punctatum. The sequence goes on from NC_092743.1 coordinate 34,430,274, forward strand.
ACTCGTGTGCATCTGCGACCAGTTCGAACGGGCCTCGGGGGCCAAGGTAAACCGAGGCAAGAGCGAGGCCATGCTCTTCGGGAACTGGGCCGACCAATCCTCTATCCCCTTCACCGTCAGGACTGACCACCTGAAGGTGCTGGGTATTTGGTTCGGGGGGGCTGGGGCGTGCGCCAAGACCTGGGAGGAGCGGATCAGGAAGATGAGACAGAAACTAGGCAGATGGGGGCAACGGTCGCTCTCCATCGCGGGAAAAAACCTGGTCATCAGGTGTGAGGTACTCTCAGTATTGCTATATGTGGCACAGGTCTGGCCTATCCCCAGGACCTGTGCCGCCGCAGTCACCCGGGCCATCTTCCAATTCATTTGGAGATCAAAGATGGACCGGGTCCGAAGAGACTCTATGTACAAAGACCGGTGCAATGGGGGAAAAAACACGCCCAATGCCACCCTCACCCTGATGGCCACCTTTGTGTGTGGCTGCATCAAGCTGTGCGTGGATCCCCGGTACGCAAACACCAAGTGTCACTACGTACTGAGGTTCTACCTGTCCCCGGTGTTGCGAAGGATGGGCCTGGCCTCGCTGCCGCGGAACGCTCCGAGTAGTTGGACCGTTCCGTATCACCTGTCCTTCGTGGAGAAATTTATGAGGAAAAACACCTTTGACCACAAGTCCATCAGGAAGTGGTCAGCACGTAGCGTCCTTGAGACCCTTCGGGAAAAGGAGAGGGCGGATCCTGTCGAGCGGTTCCCTGAGCAGACTGTCAAAGCCATTTGGCAGAATGCCTCATCGCCAGAACTTTCCAACAAGCACCAAGACGTGGCTTGGCTGGTGGTGAGAAGGGCTCTGCCTGTGAGATCCTTTATGCACGCCCGGACTCTCTGCCGCACCGCACGCTGCCCTCGAAGTGGCTGCGGGGGGGACGAGACTGTCACACACCTCCTTCTGGAATGTGCCTATGCAGAGGAAGTCTGGAGAGGAATGCAGTGGTGCTTGTCGAGGTTCGTCCCGAGCAGCGCCGTGACGCGGGACTCCGTGCTCTACGGCCTGTTCCCCGGGACTCACACCGAGACGAACATTAACTGCGCCTGGAGGATCATCAACTCGGTGAAGGACGCTCTCTGGGCGGTCCGAAACCTGTTGATCTTCCAGCTGAAGGAGTTGACCCCGACCGAGTGTTGCAGACTGGCACATTCCAAGGTCCAAGACTACGTGTTGAGGGACGCGCTGAAGCTTGGGGCAGCTGCCGCCAAGGCGCGGTGGGGAAAGACCACTGTGTAAGATCGGCCTGCCGAAAGAAGAACAGGGGGCCCATACAGATGTTTTTTTGGGCTCTGCTGATGCCTCAGCCAAATATATGTATATATACAAGATGGAAAAAATGCACAGGATTGTAAAGGACAAGAATAAAGTCGAATCTGTGTTTGTAAATATGGACATATGTATGGCATGATCCAATGTACAGACCATCAAATCATTTATGAATAAAGTATATTTTTGAAATAAAAAAAAAAATTGACCAGAAACTTCTCGGCCTTTTGGCTCGGAATATGTGTATTTCCTGAGGACCAGAGGAAGAGATTCTGCTCGAGTGTTGGAGGTTCGACGCAGCAGAAGCGTGCTGGCGGGGGAAGGACCACGGGGATCGTGTTGCGAGTCGTCGGAGCTGCTGGAGACCATCGCTGGATCGTGATTGGACGTTGGAGGATCGTTTGGTTGTGCTGATCTGCTCTTGGTGGATCTTCATGCTGGCTTCGGCCTAACGCCAATTCAGGGACCAGCCAACCTCTGAGCTATGGCCTCAGCAGCCACTCGCCGCCCGGGCCAGGGCATTCGGAACACAGTCAGGGTGACTGTGAAGAAGGTGGAGGAGCACACACCGGTGGATCGGACGGTGTTTGTGAAGAAAGTTCTGCTGGAGTGTTGCGGCCTTGCAGCCGCAGACGTGTACTGCCTGCAGGATTTCCCTGGGGGCAGGCTACTTCGATGTGACCTTCAGAAGCGTGAAGCAGTGCGAACAGCTCCTGAAGGTCTTCAAGGAGAAGGAAGGGGAGCCGCTGTTCTCCATCTTGTCGGCGACACCATTGTGTGTGCTTCCTGCACAGAGGAACCGGGTTGTTACGATCCATATGTACAACCCCTACGTTCCAGCGGCTGATGTCCTGACCTTCCTGGGAAGGTACGTCCAAGTCGAGGGAGAAGCCACCGATGTGATCGACCCCTTTGGGATCTGGACCAGTAAGAGGCAGGTCAAGGTAACTCTGAGGGCCGATGACAGTGGGAACATCCTCCACCCACCCTTGAGCTTCGCAATCGGAGGGAGCAGAGGCTACCTGACATATGCAGGGCAGCCCAAAGTGTGCCGAACCTGCGGGAAGTCGGGACACGTGGCGGTGGATTGCAAAGTGACCATCTGCAGGAACTGCAAACAGGAGGGTCACTTGACAAAGGACTGTCGGGAGGAAAAGAGCTGCAACCTGTGCGGGGAGGCGGGCCACATGTACAAGGCCTGCCCAAGACGAGGAGCCGCCACCTACGCACAGATGGCCGGAGGTGGCAACACGAGCCGCGGACCGACAAAGTCTAACGAGGTACCGCGAATCAGCAAAGGAACGGTGCCTGGAGGCACCCAGAAGGAAGGGAAAGTTGTAGAGGAGCAGGCAGCAGACAGCGGGGAGATGCAGCAGCCGACCCAAGCTCCTGCAAGACAGACGGAGGAAATGGAAGAGGAGGGATCAAAGGAGGCAGAGCAGTGGATTATCGTTAAAAACAGGAAAAGGAAACCTCTCGAGGGCCCCAAAGCCACCAAGCGAAGGGGGAAGAGACACCTCCAAGAGGAGGATACAGGCAGCTCCTCCGAGGGTGAGGACGGGCGCAAGAAGGGTCGCCTCCGGAGGAAGAGGCAGAGCGCCGTGGGGAGAAAGGAGGGCAACACCGCCCAAGAAGGAAAAGACGATCCCTCTGAGGGGATGGGTGAAGGCCTTCCCCTACCCGGTGAGAACCAAGGGGTACCCACCGGCCCACAGCTCCAGGGAACTGGGAGCAGCGTCCCAGTGACAGCCCTGATGTCAGATGGAGAACGGGGCGATGCGGACCCTGGGTCTGACACGATGACACCAGAGCGGGGAAATGACTCTAGCGTGGAGCCGGACAACTACCTCAGCCCTGGGAAGGTCCAGCAGTTTGCTGTCACCACGGGGATGCACGCAGCTACCCCACTGGAGCAAGACCAGAAGAAAATGGACACTGGTAACCCCGCAAACTGTTAAAATGGGGTTTAAAATTGCCAGCATAAATGTGCGTAGCATTAAAGCGGCTACGCGATGTGTTTCAACGCTGGCCTTCCTGGCCAACGTCAAAGCCGATGTCCTGTTTCTGCAGGAGTGCGGGATACCGCACCTCAGCAGTTACAGGAGATGGTCGAGCTTGTGGGCCCACGGGCCGTCAGTGTGGTCGGGGGGCAACGATAGCCGCGCCTCCGGCCTGGGTATCCTGTTGCGGGGAGGCAACTTCACCATCTCCGAGGTTAAGGAGGTGGTGGGCGGGCGCCTCCTCGTCGTGGACGTCAAATACAGAAACGCTCCCGTGAGACTAATCAACGTGTACGCCCCAGTGGGTAAGAGTGAACGGTTGGCCGTCCTGCAACAGCTTCCACTGCTGCTGGCTACGTCCAGGCCGGTCATTCTGGCCGGAGACTTCAACTGCATCATTGATGCTGATGGACGATCCGGCGGGGGGGACAGTAAACCGGACGCTACGTCCAGGGCCCTGATGGAAACGGTCAAAGACGCCAAGCTGCACGACGTCTTCAGCGCCCCTGCAGACGGAGCGCAGCGTAGATACACCTGGTCACGGGCAGACGGGTCTATCCGCTCAAGGATAGATTACCTGTTTGTGTCCCGAACGCTCTCGGTCAGATCCACCGACGTCAAGCCGGTGTTCTTCTCTGACCACTGCCTCCTGCTGGCCGACTGTCACCTACAGGACGAACAGCGGGCGGGCAAGGGAACGTGGAAACTGAACACTAAGCTGTTGACCCCGGGAAACATCGAAGAGCTCAAGAGGGATTACGCAGGTTGGAGAACCGTGAAGCCCCTCTTTGAGTCTCCAGCGGACTGGTGGGAAACGGTAAAAGGGAACATCAAGAGGTTCTTTATCCTCAAAGGTGTCCAGGATGCGAGAGAGAGGCGGGGAAAACTGTCCCAGCTCCAGGAAAGTATGCAGAACCTGCTCCTGCTGCAGACGATGGGGGTGGATGTCACGGAGGACCTCAAGGAGGTGAAGGGCCAGCAAGCCTCGCTCTTTGCCTCGGAGGCCTCCAGGATAATCTTCCGGTCCAGGGTCCGCTCGGTGGAGCAGGACGAGACGTGCTCACGTTTCTTCTTCCAGAAGGTGCACAAAGAGAGCTCCGTGCTCAGCAGCCTGAAGAAAGAAGATGGCTCGGTAACGTCATCTCAGGCTGACGTCATGAGGATCAGCAAATCCTTCTACGCCAGCCTGTATGACTCGAAGCCGACCGACAGCGCGGCCTCCCAGTCGTTCCTGTCCTCTATCACGGAGGTCCTAGATGACGGAACACGAGAGAGGCTGGACCAGCCGCTATCTCTGGATGAACTGACCAAGGCCCTCGAGTCCTTCGAAAAGAATAAAACTCCCGGAAGCGACGGCTTACCGGTCGAGGTTTATTCCGCTCTTTGGGACTTGATCGGCCAGGACCTGCTGGAGGTGTATGTCAGTATGCTCCGGGCAGGTACCATGAGTGAATCCATGAGGAAAGGCATCATCACCCTCGTCTACAAGCGGAAGGGGGAGAGGGAGGAAATTAGAAATTGGAGACCGATCTCACTGTTAAATGCAGACTACAAAATCCTGTCAAAGGTCATCGCCAACCGGGTCAGGTCTGCTCTGGGATCGGTGATCCACCCGGACCAAACCTGTGCTGTACCGGGCAGGAAGATCTCTGAGAGTCTTGCACTCCTCAGGGATACGATCGCCTACGTGCAGGACAGGGGGGTGGACACCTGCCTCATCAGCCTTGACCAGGAGAAAGCCTTTGACAGGATATCGCATACATATATGAGGGATGTCCTCTCCAAAATGGGCTTTGGGGAGGGAATCGGAAATTGGATCAGACTGCTCTACACCAACATTGTCAGTGCAGTCTCAATCAATGGGTGGGAATCAGATAGCTTCCCTGTAAGATCTGGAGTCAGGCAGGGATGCCCCCTCTCACCCGCCTTGTTTGTGTGTTGCATAGAGCCATTTGCCGAATCCATCAGGAAGGATGCGAGCCTGAGAGGGGTGACTATTCCTGGCAGCGGGGGCCTGCAGGTTAAGGCCTCCCTGTACATGGATGACGTCGCTGTTTTCTGCTCGGATCCGCTGTCCGTGCACAGACTCGTGTGCATCTGCGACCAGTTCGAACGGGCCTCGGGGGCCAAGGTAAACCGAGGCAAGAGCGAGGCCATGCTCTTCGGGAACTGGGCCGACCAATCCTCTATCCCCTTCACCGTCAGGACTGACCACCTGAAGGTGCTGGGTATTTGGTTCGGGGGGGCTGGGGCGTGCGCCAAGACCTGGGGGGAGCGGATCAGGAAGATGAGACAGAAACTAGGCAGATGGGGGCAACGGTCGCTCTCCATCGCGGGAAAAAACCTGGTCATCAGGTGTGAGGTACTCTCAGTATTGCTATATGTGGCACAGGTCTGGCCTATCCCCAGGACCTGTGCCGCCGCAGTCACCCGGGCCATCTTCCAATTCATTTGGAGATCAAAGATGGACCGGGTCCGAAGAGACTCAATGTACAAAGACCGGTGCAATGGGGGAAAAAACACGCCCAATGCCACCCTCACCCTGATGGCCACCTTTGTGTGTGGCTGCATCAAGCTGTGCGTGGATCCCCGGTACGCAAACACCAAGTGTCACTACGTACTGAGGTTCTACCTGTCCCCGGTGTTGCGAAGGATGCGCCTGGCCTCGCTGCCGCGGAACGCTCCGAGTAGTTAGACCGTTCCGTATCACCTGTCCTTCGTGGAGATATTTATGAGGAAAAACACCTTTGACCACAAGTCCATCAGGAAGTGGTCAGCACGGAGCGTCCTTGAGACCCTTCGGGAAAAGGAGAGGGCGGATCCTGTCGAGCGGTTCCCTGAGCAGACTGTCAAAGCCATTTGGCAGAATGCCTCATCGCCAGAACTTTCCAACAAGCACCAAGACGTGGCTTGGCTGGTGGTGAGAAGGGCTCTGCCTGTGAGATCCTTTATGCACGCCCGGACTCTCTGCCGCACCGCACGCTGCCCTCGAAGTGGCTGCGGGGGGGACGAGACTGTCACGCACCTCCTTCTGGAATGTGCCTATGCAGAGGAAGTCTGGAGAGGAATGCAGTGGTGCTTGTCGAGGTTCGTCCCGAGCAGCGCCGTGACGCGGGACTCCGTGCTCTACGGCCTGTTCCCCGGGACTCACACCGAGACGAACATTAACTGCGCCTGGAGGATCATCAACTCGGTGAAGGACGCTCTCTGGGCGGTCCGAAACCTGTTGATCTTCCAGCTGAAGGAGTTGACCCCGACCGAGTGTTGCAGACTGGCACATTCCAAGGTCCAAGACTACGTGTTGAGGGACGCGCTGAAGCTTGGGGCAGCTGCCGCCAAGGCGCGGTGGGGAAAGACCACTGTGTAAGATCGGCCTGCCGAAAGAAGAACAGGGGGCCCATACAGACGTTTTTTTGGGCTCTGCTGATGCCTCAGCCAAATATATGTATATATACAAGATTGAAAAAATGCACAGGATTGTAAAGGACAAGAATAAAGTTGAATCTGTGTTTGTAAATATGGACATATGTATGGCATGATCCAATGTACAGACCATCAAATCATTTATGAATAAAGTATATTTTTGAAATAAAAAAAAAACGTGTACTGCCTGCAGGATTTCCCTGGAGCAGGCTACTTCGATGTGACCTTCAGAAGCGTGAAGCAGTGCGAACAGCTCCTGAAGGTCTTCAAGGAGAAGGAAGGGGAGCCGCTGTTTTCCATCTTGTCGGCGACCCCATTGTGTGTGCTTCCTGCACAGAGGAATCGGGTTATTACAATCCATATGTACAACCCCTACGTTCCAGCGGCTGATGTCCTGACCTTCCTGGGAAGGTACGTCCAAGTTGAGGGAGAAACCACTGATGTGATCGACCCCTTTGGGATCTGGACCAGTAAGCGGCAGGTCAGGGTAACTCTGAGGGCCGATGACAGTGGGAACATCCTCCACCCACCCTCGAGCTTCGCAATTGGAGGGAGCAGAGGCTACCTGACATATGCAGGGCAGCCGAAAGTGTGCCGAACCTGCGGGAAGTCGAGACACGTGGCGGTGGATTGCAAAGTGACCATCTGCAGGAACTGCAAACAGGAGGGTCACTTGACTAAGGACTGTCGGGAGGAAAAGAGCTGCAACCTGTGTGTAGAGGCGGGCCACATGTACAAGGCCTGCCCAAGACGAGGAGCCGCCACCTACGCACAGATGGCCGGAGGTGGCAACACGAGCCGCGGACCGACAAAGTCCAACGAGGTACCGTGAATCAGCAAAGGAATGGTGCCTGGAGCCACCCAGAAGGAAGGGAAAGTTGTAGAGGAGCAGGCGGCAGACAGCGGGGAGATGCAGCAGCCGACCCAAGCTCCTGCAAGACAGACGGAAGAAATGGAAGAGGAGGGATCAAAGGAGGCAGAGCAGTGGATCATCGTCAAAAACAGAAAGAGGAAACCTCTCGAGGGCCCCAAAGCCACCAAGCGAAGGGGGAAGAGACACCTCCAAGATGAGGATACTGGCAGCTCCTCCGAGGGTGAGGACGGGCGCAAGAAGGGTCGCCTCCGGAGGAAGAGGCAGAGCGCCGTGGGGAGAAAGGAGGGCAGCACTGCCCAAGAAGGAAAAGACGATCCCTCTGAGGGGATGGGTGAAGGCCTTCCCCTACCCGGTGAGAACCAAGGGGTACCCACCGGCCCACAGCTCCAGGTAACTGGGAGCAGCGTCCCAGTGACAGCCCTGCTGTCAGATGGAGAACGGGGCGATGCGGACCCTGGGTCTGACACGATGACACCAGAGCGGGGAAATGACTCCAACGTGGAGCTTGACAACTACCTCAGCCCTGGGAAGGTCCAGCAGTTTGCCGTCACCACGGGGATGCACGCAGCTACCCCACTGGAGCAAGACCAGAAGAAAATGGACACTGGTAACCCCGTAAACTGGTAAAATGGGGTTTAAAATTGCCAGCATAAATGTGCGTAGCATTAAATCGGCTACACGATGTGTTTCAACGCTGGCCTTCCTGGCCAACGTCAAAGCCGATGTCCTGTTTCTGCAGGAGTGTGGGATACCGCACCTCAGCAGTTACAGGAGATGGTCGAGCTTGTGGGCCCACGGGCCGTCAGTGTGGTCGGGAGGCAACGATAGCCGCGCCTCCAGCCTGGGTATCCTGTTGCGGGGAGGCAACTTCACCATCTCCGAGGTTAAGGAGGTGGTGGGCGGGCGCCTCCTCGTCGCGGACGTTAAATACAGAAACGCTCCCGTGAGACTAATCAACGTGTACGCCCCAGTGGATAAGAGTGAACGGTTGGCCGTCCTGCAACAGCTTCCACTGCTGCTGGCTACGTCCAGGCCGGTCATTCTGGCCGGAGACTTCAACTGCATCATTGATGCTGATGGACGATCTGGCGGGGGGGACAGTAAACCGGACGCTACGTCCAGGGCCCTGATGGAAACGGTCAAAGACGCCAAGCTGCACGACGTCTTCAGCACCACTGCAGATGGAGCGCAGCGTAGATACACCTGGTCACGGGCAGACGGGTCTATCCGCTCAAGGATAGATTACCTGTTTGTGTCCCGAACGCTCTCGGTCAGATCCACCGACGTCAAGCCGGTGTTCTTCTCTGACCACTGCCTCCTGCTGGCCGACTGTCACCTACAGGACGAACAGCGGGCGGGCAAGGGAACGTGGAAACTGAACACTAAGCTGTTGACCCCGGGAAACATCGAAGAGCTCAAGAGGGATTACGCAGGTTGGAGAACCGTGAAGCCCCTCTTTGAGTCTCCAGCGGACTGGTGGGAAACGGTAAAAGGGAACATCAAGAGGTTCTTTATCCTCAAAGGTGTCCAGGAGGCGAGAGAGGCGGGGAAAACTGTCCCAGCTCCAGGAAAGTATGCAGAACCTGCTCCTGCTGCAGACGATGGGGGTCGATGTCACGGAGGACCTCAAGGAGGTGAAGGGCCAGCAAGCCTCGCTCTTTGCCTCGGAGGCCTCCAGGATAATCTTCCGGTCCAGGGTCCGCTCGGTGGAGCAGGACGAGACGTGCTCACGTTTCTTCTTCCAGAAGTTGCACAAAGAGAGCTCCGTGCTCAGCAGCCTGAAGAAAGAAGATGGCTCGGTAACGTCATCTCAGGCTGACGTCATGAGGATCAGCAAATCCTTCTACGCCAGCCTGTATGACTCGAAGCCAACCGACAGCGCGGCCTCCCAGTCGTTCCTGTCCTCTATCACGGAGGTCCTAGATGACGGAACACGAGAGAGGCTGGACCAGCCGCTATCTCTGGATGAACTGACCAAGGCCCTCGAGTCCTTCGAAAAGAATAAAACTCCCGGAAGCGACGGCTTACCGGTCGAGGTTTATTCCGCTCTTTGGGACTTGATCGGCCAGGACCTGCTGGAGGTGTATGTCAGTATGCTTCGGGCAGGTACCATGAGTGAATCCATGAGGAAAGGCATCATCACCCTCGTCTACAAGCGGAAGGGGGAGAGGGAGGAAATTAGAAATTGGAGACCGATCTCACTGTTAAATGCAGACTACAAAATCTTGTCAAAGGTCATCGCCAACCAGGTCAGGTCTGCTCTGGGATCGGTGATTCACCCGGACCAAACCTGTGCTGTACCGGGCAGGAAGATCTCTGAGAGTCTTGCACTCCTCAGGGATACGATCGCCTACGTGCAGGACAGGGGGGTGGACACCTGCCTCATCAGCCTGGACCAAGAGAGAGCCTTTGACAGGATATCGCATACATATATGAGGGATGTCCTCTCCAAAATGGGCTTTGGGGAGGGAATCAGAAATTGGATCAGACTGCTCTACACCAACATTGTCAGTGCAGTCTCAATCAATGGGTGGGAATCAGATAGCTTCCCTGTAAGATCTGGAGTCAGGCAGGGATGCCCCCTCTCACCCGCATTGTTTGTGTGTTGCATAGAGCCATTTGCCGAATCCATCAGGAAGGATGCGAGCCTGAGAGGGGTGACTATTCCTGGCAGCGGGGGCCTGCAGGTTAAGGCCTCCCTGTACATGGATGACGTCGCTGTTTTCTGCTCGGATCCGCTGTCCGTGCACAGACTCGTGTGCATCTGTGACCAGTTCGAACGGGCCTCGGGGGCCAAGGTAAACCGAGGCAAGAGCGAGCCCATGCTCTTCGGGAACTGGGCCGACCAATCCTCTATCCCCTTCACCGTCAGGACTGACCACCTGAAGGTACTGGGTATTTGGTTCGGGGGGGCTGAGGTGTGCGCCAAGACCAGGGAGGAGCGGATCAGGAAGATGAGACAGAAACTAGGCAGATGGGGGCAACGGTCGCTCTCCATCGCGGGAAAAAACCTGGTCATCAGGTGTGAGGTACTCTCAGTATTGCTATATGTGGCACAGGTCTGGCCTATCCCCAGGACCTGTGCCGCCGCAGTCACCCGGGCCATCTTCCAATTCATTTGGAGATCAAAGATGGACCGGGTCCGAAGAGACTCTATGTACAAAGACCGGTGCAATGGGGGAAAAAACACGCCCAATGCCACCCTCACCCTGATGGCCACCTTTGTGTGTGGCTGCATCAAGCTGTGCGTGGATCCCCGGTACCCAAACACCAAGTGTCACTACGTACTGAGGTTCTACCTGTCCCCGGTGTTGCGAAGGATGGGCCTGGCCTCGCTGCTGCGGAACGCTCCGAGTAGTTGGACCGTTCCGTATCACCTGTCCTTCGTGGAGAAATTTATGAGGAAAAACACCTTTGACCACAAGTCCATCAGGAAGTGGTCAGCACGTAGTGTCCTTGAGACCCTTCGGGAAAAGGAGAGGGCGGATCCTGTCGAGCGGTTCCCTGAGCAGACTGTCAAAGCCATTTGGCAGAATGCCTCATCGCCAGAACTTTCCAACAAGCACCAAGACGTGGCTTGGCTGGTGGTGAGAAGGGCTCTGCCTGTGAGATCCTTTATGCACGCCCAGACTCTCTGCCGCACCGCACGCTGCCCTCGAAGTGGCTGCGGGGGGGACGAGACTGTCACACACCTCCTTCTGGAATGTGCCTATGCAGAGGAAGTCTGGAGAGGAATGCAGTGGTGCTTGTCGAGGTTCGTCCCGAGCAGCGCCGTGACGCGGGACTCCGTGCTCTACGGCCTGTTCCCCGGGACTCACACCGAGACGAACATTAACTGCACCTGGAGGATCATCAACTCGGTGAAGGACGCTCTCTGGGCAGTCCGAAACCTGTTGATCTTCCAGCTGAAGGAGTTGACCCCGACCGAGTGTTGCAGACTGGCACATTCCAAGGTCCAAGACTACGTGTTGAGGGACGCGCTGAAGCTTGGGGCAGCTGCCGCCAAGGCGCGGTGGGGAAAGACCACCGTGTAAGATCGGCCTGCCTAAAGAAGAACAGGGGGCCCATGCGGACGTTTTCTTGGGCTCTGCTGATGCCTCAGCCAAATATATGTACAAGATTGAAAAATGCACAGGATTGTAAATGACAAGGATAAATTCGAATCTGTGTTTGTAAATGTGGACATATGTATGGCATGACCAAATGTACAGACCATCAAATCATTTTATGAATAAAGTATATTTTTGAAATAAAAAAAAATTGACCAGAAACTTTCCAACAAGCACCAAGACATGGCTTGGCTGGTGATGAGAAGGGCTCTGCCTGTGAGATCCTTTATGCACGCCTGGACTCTCAGCCGCACTGCACGCTGCCCTTGAAGCGGCTGCAGGGGGGGAAACGAGACTGTCACACACCTCCTTCTGGAATGTGCCTACGCAGAAGAAGTCTGGAAAGGAATGCAGTGGTGTCTGTCGCGGTTCGTCCCGAGCAGCGCCGTGACGCGGGACTCCGTGCTCTATGGTCTGTTCCCTGGGACGCATACCGAGACGAACATCAACTGTGCCTGGAGGATCATCAACTCGGTGAAGGACGCTCTCTGGGCAGTCCAAAACCTGTTGATCTTCCAGCTGAAGGAGTTGACCCTGACTGAGTGTTGCAGACTGGCACATTCCAAGGTCCAGGACTACATGTTGAGGGATGCGCTGAAGCTTGGGGCAGCTGCCGCCAATGTGCGGTGGGGAAAGACCACCGGGTAACATCTGCCTGCCTGAGCACAGGGGTCCGATGCAGTAAGGGGGCTCAGCTGAGCCCCCTGCTAAATATGTGGATATTAATCGCACAGACCTGTAAATATGAATGATTACTCTGTTTCTGTATGGTAAGAAATGAAATGTTTACGTATGTATGGCATGACCAATGGTACAGATCATCAAAATATTTTATGAATAAAGTATATTTTTGAAATTTTTAAAAATTGACCAGAAACTCAACTGGACTCAACTCAACATAAATACAGTGGCTACAAGAGCAGGTCAGAGACTAGGGATTATGTGGCAAGTAACCCAACTCCTGACATCCCAAAGACTGGCCACCATCTACAAGGCACAAGTCAGGCATGTCATGAAATATTCTCCACTTTCCTGGATGGGTGCAGGTCTAACAACACTCAAGAAGCTTGACACTGTCCAAGACAAAGCAACCCACTTTATTGGCACCACATCAGCAAACATTCAATCCTCCACTACCGGTGCTCAGTAGCAGCAGTGTGTACTATCTTCAAGACGCACTGCAGAAATTCACCAAAGATCCTTCGACAGCACCTTCCAAACCCACAAGCACTTCTAACTAGAGGAATACGGGCAGCAGGTGCTTGGGGACTCCATCACCTGCAAGTTCCCCTCCAAGACACTCACCACCCTGACTTGGAAATATATCGCTGTTCCTTCACATTCGTTGGGTCAAAATCCTGGAAGTCCCTCCCTACCAGCATTGTGGGTTAATGGACAGCAAGTAGACACAGCGATTCAAGAAGGCAGCTCACCACCACCTTCTCAAGGGCAAGTAGGGATGGGCTATCAAGAATTCGAGTAGATTTGTTAAGGAAGATTTCCCTCTTGTCATCCATGCTGCATGTGTCTGATTCTGCTATTTTCCAAATGCTCTGCTACAAAATGCTCAACAATGGTTTCTATCATTTTCCCCACTGCTGACAAGAGACTCGCTGGAGTACAGTCCCCTGTTTCTCTCGAGCTCCCTTTTTAAATTGTGGGTTGAATCTTTATTTCAGATACTTCTAATTTCCAACCATGCCTTATGCAGCTTAAAATAGTTTGTCTTTTTTTCTCATTTTGTGTGTTATAAACATGGATGTTCTTTAGTTAAATGTACATCAACAGCCTCTTGCAAACATTCTCAATGACTGACCACCAGGGTAACCAAACTGAAACAATAAAATGTATGGTCTCTCAAGCCAGGTTGTACTTTAGGATATGCCTTGTTAGTTCTGATTAAAGTGATGCACAGAGGAGTGTCTGAGGTGATGGTGAATGGGCTTGGGACCAGTTACCTCCCTTTGTCAGTTTGGTCATAGTGTATTTTGAACTTCCAATCCTACATCTATTATATCTGTTGTGCAGAAAAGGGAAATTGCCAGCAGGATTACCTTACTTCTCTCTCTGTACTGTTAAAAGAACCCCCAAGAAAACAAAGTCCTAGGAGTAATGCTGAGAAGTTTTAAGTGTTTGTTTAGTTAAAATGGCTATGAATGAGTGAGGGAAATAGAGCTAGTAGATGACTGGTTTGTCTCAGATGGTTTTACATTAGGCCTTTCGAAGTGTGCCTTGCTTCTTTGTAAATTGATGGAGAAGCAATGCCAGGCTGACTTGACTTGTCTTTCCTGCACGCAGGGAAGGCAGCCAAAACCAGGTTGTAAATGGGAGAAAGACCTGACCCAGTATTTCACATTGTCAACTGCTAATCTCATTCTGGCAAAGAGACCGACGGACACAAGGATAGATGATTTACAGCATCTGTGAATGTTATTTAGCTTATACTTGGAATTCAAAAACAATTCTTATTCACGGAAAGATGTCATTCTCCAGCTATTCAAACTATGCCTACAGCTCACTGCTACCTAGTCTCAAAACTCATAAATAACAAGATGTATGAGCAATCAAAATAACTGTTTCCAAACTGCAGTAAGCTCTTGAATGATAATTTTTACTTGTGTTTGAGCCTAGTTGGTTTTTTTATCTAACTCATCTTTATTAACCAAATCATGTCTTTATTTAAGGGAAAGACATTCTTGCACTTTTATAATGTTTTTATAACCTCGGGAGGTTCTAAACTGCTTCACAGCTGATAAATTTATTTCTTGAATTGTAGTCAATGGTCTATTGTAGAAGACTGGGAGAAAATTAAAAAGAGTTTGAGTGGGGGAGATGCTGGCAGAGTGATAGTGTTGGAAAAAATGAGGACTGCAGATGCTGGAGATCAGAGCTGAAAAATGTGATGCTGGAAAAGCGCAGCAGGTCAGGCAGCATCAAAGGAGCAGGAGAATCGACGTTTCGGGCATAAGCCATTCTTTAGGATGATAGTGTCGCTGGTCTAATCATTTAGAACGGCAGGCTAATATTCTGGGGACATGAGTTTAAAAACCCCTATGGTAGGTGGTAACATTTGACTTCAATAAAAATCTGCAATTAAAAGCCAGTCTAGTGTCAACCATGTTGCTATTGTCATCAAAAACTCATCTAAAAAGTTTCATTCACTAAAGTTCATTCATTCACTAAAGAAAGTTCATTAAGGTGCTGTTCAGGAAGGAAATCCACCACCCCTAATTATGGGGTGGTATGGTGGCACAGTGGTTAGCACTGCTGCCTCACAGCGCCAGAGACCTGGGTTCAATTCCCGTCTTGGGCAACTGTCTGTGTGGAGTTTGCACATTCTCTCCATGTCTGCGTGGGTTTCCTCTGGGTACTCCGGTTTCCTCACACAGGTTAGGTGAACTGGCCATGCTAAATTGCCATAGTGTTAGGTGCATTAGTCAGGGGTAAATGTAGGGGAAGGGGTCTGAGTGGGTTGCTCTTCGGAGGGTAGGTGAGGACTTGTTGGGCTGAAGGGCTGTTTCCACACTGTAGGGAATCTAATCTAATTAGTCTAGTCTGGTACATATACCTGGCCTGCATGCGATTGTAGACAGAGAACAATGTGGTTTATTCTTTACTGCCCTGCGAAATGGCCTAGCAAGTCACTAAGTTCAAGGGCAATTGTAGATGGACAACAAATGTCACAAAGCCTTTATCTCATGAATAAATAAAAATAATTTCCTTCTCAATGTTGGCTTTCGAAGTATTCAGGGAAGAGTCCTGGAAAACCAATTCCAATGGACTGTACACTATGCCCCGATAGCTGAAACACACCACACCAAGTCCTGTTTTCTCTACTTTCAAATGGCCAGAGGGAGACCAAAAAGAATCCATCAAAGATACTCTGAAGGTCTTCTTGAAACTTGGCAGCATTGATGTTAATGATGGAGACCAGCTTGATAAGCATCATTCAAAACAGCAACAACTTGACTTCCAAGCTGCATCATGCTTTGTGTCTGAACACCTAAATGACAAAGTATAAAAGGAAGCAAATTCATGGGTCCAACTACTTCTGGGATATCCTGACCCACCCACTGAAATAATTGTGTGTCAAGAATCAGCCCATTCAATCTCACATGAAGAGCCAGAACAGAAACTCATGGCCCTGTGGAGATGTCATCCTAAAATGTAGCTGATCATGTAGAAAAATGTATCGATAGCACTAGCCATGAGATAAATGACTAGATAATCTGTTTCTTGACGTTGGTTATGTTATAAGTATTTCCCAGGAACTAGAGTAATTTATTAATCTTCACACAATAGCAGCATTCAAGAAGCACCTGGACAAGTATATGAATAGGAAGGGAATGAAAGGATACGGATCCTGCAAGTGAAGACAGTTTTAATATTGAAGGGCAAAATGTGTGGGCGCAGGGTTGGAGGGCCAAAGGGCCTGTTCCTGGTGAAGAGCTTATGCCCAAAATGTCGACTCTCCTGCTCCTTGGATGCTGCCTGACCTGCTGTGCTTTTCCAGCACCATCTTTTTCGACTCTGACTCTCCAGCATCTGCAGTCTTCACTTCAGCCCTGTATTGTTCTTTGTTCATTGTTCTTATATATTGCCCTGGGAACTGTTGCACCTACCTAAGAAGGCAAATGTGGCCTTGGCTTAATGTCTCATCATAAAGACAAAAGCTCTAACAAAACAATACTCTCTCAGTTTTTCACTGTTGAGATGAGGAAAAGGTTTTCACTGCTTTTCCGTGAAGTTACGGCAGCTGAATGCGAGCAATTACAAAGAAATATTTGACGAAAAAACTGTTGAGAGAGTGAGACAGAGGGAATTGAAATATTTGACAAGTGTATATAGAATAAGAAGGAAACAAAAATATACTGAAGCTGTGGCAAAAGAAAGGAATCAATGAGGGAGACACAAATAGGAGATGGGAGAGAAATGGAGACCCACAGAATTTTCATTGGTCATTTTCTTTAAACATGCATGTTCAGTCTGCTCCAACCCTTCCAGAATTCAGGAATGTTACAAGTTTTTTGCTGTAACAGCTGGCTATGTAAGTGCCCAGGTCAAAATTATAGTTTCAAACTAGCTTAAAGTGCCAGAGCCTATGGCAACTGTTTGAGCAGCTGTTCCTGCTTAAACATTCTTTGTTCTTAGTTACTTTGAAGGAGGCAGGAATGACAACATACCAATTAACCTTAGGTTTTGTGCACTAAGATAAATAAAAACAAACAGCACAATAATTGGGAGCTGGAGTAAGCATTTCAGACCCTCAACCCTCCCAGTCATTCCCCAGCATCATGGCTGATCATCCCAAGATCTCAACTCCTCTCTTATGCCAGCTCCTCATAGCCCTGAACTCTTTGATATCTCAATAACTCTATCTACTTCAATCTTTAAATACTTTGAGTGATCTAGACTCCACATAACACTATGTGCCCTTTCAATTACAAGTTGTTCTGCTATAATGCATGTTTTATTAATGCAAATTTGCTATAGCGTGATTGATGAATTGCAACACTGTTTCCATAGCATGAACGTTTTAAGCATATATTGGTTGTAATAGGATTTTGGCCCCATTAGTTTAAATGATGCTGCTATTGTGCAATTTTCTTATAACACGAGATTGCACAAGCATGGAACTACCGCGTTATAGCTGAACTTACTGTACCACGAAGTGTACTTGATGAGGTGAGGTCTATTAGCTCTTTTGAAAGTTTTTAAAAAATCAAATGCAATATTGGTACAATCTAAATATGTATGTCAGATGCCAGACCCCCTCATTTCAAAATGTCACACTTTACTACACGTCAACCAGAACCCTTTAAAAGAAGACCTAGTTATTGATCGGCAACTTCAAATTTCACATTGACTTCAGCAGTAACCTGTTGATCCTGACAATTTGCAAGGAGCTGAAAACAGTTAACTACTAAATGAAATAGCCTTGGATAAACATCATGATTGCAACACTGACCACAGTCTAGCTTGCACAAAAAGTTTATGTTGTGCATTTTATGATCTCAGGAAGTCCCAGAAAAACTAAAGCTAATTAGATACTTTCTATGTTATGCAAATGTAGAAAATGTGGCACCCAAATTAAGCACAAGCAACTGAACAGCAATGGCCAGTTAACTTATCTTTTAGTTGATTTTGGGCTAAACATTAGGTACAGCACCTGTGAGTATATTACGTTACATTTTTGAAATAGGATGAAATTTTTGACTAGAGAGGTCAGACAGTACCTCAGTGTAATGCCTGATTTCAATAACATCTAGCAGTACAGCATTCTGTTAGCAATGCTAACCTAGATTTAATGCTCAAGCCTTTGGAGTGAGAATTGGACTGATTGCTTCAGATTTGACTCAGAAGTGTTATCAATTGAACCTCTGCTAATAATGACATTAACTATTATTTATTTCAATAATTGCATTATGCTGTGGATAAATAATGCCATGGAATCCTAACAAATGAAAGCTTAGTGACTTCAAACAAATGCCTCAAGAAACAACAGCATCTTGTACTTATATAGTGCCTTTAATTAATAAACTGTCCCAAGGTGGATCACAGCAGTGTTATCAAATAAAATTTGACATATAAGGTGATATCAAGGTAGATGGTTACTCACAATAATACAAACAGAAAACGCTGGAACCAATAATCACAGTTGGCAGCATCTCTGCAGAAAGGAATGGAATTCACATTTCAGGTTGATGACTTTTCGATAGTATATGAAAATACAAGATTAGTTAAAACAAACATTCCCTTACGGCCAGAAGTCATAATAGGGAACAGTGAGATGACAGACCAATTAAATACACATTTAGTTTTCTCTTCTCAAAGAAGAGCTTAAATGATATCCCAAAAATATTGATGAACACAGAGTCTAGTTTGAGGGAGGAACTGGTTGAATTCAGCACTAGTAGGGAAATGGTGTTAGGAAATTGATCAAATTAAAGGCCAATCAATCCTGAGGGCCTGATAAGCTACATTCCAGAGCGCTTAAAGAAATTACTTTAGAAACAGTGGATGTGGTCATTTTCAAGATTCTAAAGATTCTGGAACAGTTCTAAGAATTGAACGGTAGCTAATGTAACCTAACTATTTTTTAAAAAAAGTTAGAGAGAAAATAAGGAAATCTCGATTGGTTAGTCTGACATCATAGAAATCCTACAGTGTGGAGACAGGTCATTCAGTCCACACCAACAATCCAAAGAGCATCCCACCCAGAACTACCTCTCTATCCTATTGCTGCAATCCTGCATTTCCATGACTAATACACCTAACTTGCATCTACCTGGACATTATGGGCAATTTAGCAAGACCAATCCATCTAACCTGCACACCTTTAGACTCTAGGAGGAACTGGAGCATCCAGAGGAAACCCATGCAGACATGGGAAGAATGTGTAAACTCCATACAGATAGTCACCCAAGTCTGGAATTGAGCCCAGGTACCTGGCAATATGAGGCAGCAGTGCTAACCATTTAGACACTGTGCCACCCAGTCGTAAGGCAAGTGCTGCAGTCCATTATTATCGATTATAGCAGAGTGCTTGCAAAACAGTGACAGAATTGGACAGAGTCAACATGGATTTATGAAATGTAAATCATATTTGACAAATCCACTGGATATTTTTGAGATTGTAACTAGTAAGAGTTGATAAGGGGAACTGGTAGAGCTGGTTTTCTTCCACTTTCAAAAAACTTTTATTGTGGTCTCACATGAGAGATTAGCATATAAGATTAAAGCATGAGATTGGGAGTCAGAGTACTAACATTAACAGAAAACTGATTGGCCAGACAGGAAACAAAGGGTCTCTTTCTGAGTGGCTGGCAGTTACAAGTGGCCTATCACAGGGATCAGTGCATGGACAGGATAAAAACAGGAAGGATCTTCCTGATAACTAGGCACAACCAGAGGTCACAGTCTACGAATACAGGACAAACCATTTAAGTCTAAGGTGTGGAGCAATGTCTTCAGCCAGAGAGTGGTGATCTTATGGAATTCACTGCCATAGAAAGTGGTTGAAGGCAAAGTATTAAATGTTTTCAAGAAGGTGATTGAGATAGGTCGTAAGACTAAATAGATCCGAGGGTATGGAAGAAAGCAAGAACAAGATAATGAGTTGGATTATCAGCCATGATCATATTGAAAGACTTGAACGGCTGAATAGCCTATTCCTGCTCCTATTTTCTATGAGAAGTGTTTCAATGGGAAGTAGAAAAAAATAAGATATGTCAGGTTTAAAGCAAGCATAATGGAATGGGGAATGGTTGGATTAAACAAAAGGGAATCTTTGTGTTAGGTCAGAAGACAGGAGAGATTAAATTATGAATAATGATGATACTACCCTGCAAAATGGAACAGCCTTAATAAACAAAAGATGTGTCTCTAGGATATGCAAATGAGAAGCAGAATTATTATCAAAAGTTGCCAAACAAAAACAAAAGGCAAATAATAAAATAAAATAAAATAGTGGGCGGCACGGTGGCACAGTGGTTAGCACTGCTGCCTCACAGCGTCAGAGACCTGGGTTCAATTCCCACCTCAGGCGACTGTGTGGAGTTTGCACATTCTCCCCGTGTCTGCGTGGGTTTCCTCCGGGTGCTCCGGTTTCCTCCCACAGTCCAAAGATGTGTGGGTCAGGTGAATTGGCCATCCTAAATTGCCCATAGTGTTAGGTAAGGGGTAAATGTAGGGGAATGGGTGGGTTGCGCTTCGGCGGGTCGGTGTGGACTTGTTGGGCCGAAGGGCCTGTTTCCACACTGTAAGTAATCTAATCTAATCTAAAGCTTCATGGTTATGATCTGAAGATTTAGAAGTTATTATTTCATTCATAAATCTGTGAAGTGCCCAATCAAAAAAAAAAATAAGCTTACTATTTCTCAAACTTACATTGGAGCTCACTGTAACAATTTAAGATGCCAAGAACAGAGAAAGATTGAAGTGACAGTAGAATGGACATGTAAAATGAGTGGTGGCTGCTTTATTGTGCAAAAGGCACCATATAAATATACAAATTGGTGCTGTTGCTGATCACCTTCCTCCCATCATCTCATCTAGTAGCTTTCTTCCTATTTGCAATTGCCTACTTGGACAGCATTGGCAGCTGGGTCATTGAATACATTCAAGGCTGAGTTAGATCGATTTTTGATCTCTGCGCAAGTCAAAGGTTATGGGCACCAAGCAGCAAAGTGGAATTAAACCTATAATTAGATCATCCATGACCTTAGTGATTGACAGAACAGGTTTAAGAAATCAGATGGCTTATTCTCATTTCCATATTTTTTTTTCATGTTATCTCAAACCCAGACTATAAGTAAGTTACAATTATATTTAACTTGTTACTGCTGCACGCTCTATTATCATTCCCATCCGGTACCATGGAATGTCTTATGATGTTAGCAGATGGCTTCAGTTTGCAGAGATCCATGACCTCAACAAATTGTGGAATAGAAGAGTATTTTTACTTCAAGTGAACAAACTTTTTCTATTCCCATAACATCTAACCTGATTGGTTTTAATTAATATCATGACAAAAAGATATACAACTCTTGAATTCTTGAAATAAATTGAATCTCAACATACCCCTTTTGCCATGTAATTTGAATAAATGCTTCCTTTTTAAAACTCCGTGTGCTCATTTTAACCATTACAATATAACTGATTTGCATCTCCATAGGGATCCGTTCATTATCAGCTCATCTACTGTAAAATGAGAAGCAACATTTATAGGGCCCAGTGAATCATAGAGTCATAGAGATGTACAGCATGGAAACAGACCCTTCGGTCCAACCCGTCAATGCCGACCAGATATCCCAACCCAATCTAGTCCCACCTGCCAGCACCCGGCCCATATCCCTCCAAACCCTTCCTATTCATATACACATCCAAATGCCTCTTAAATGTTGCAATTGTACCAACCACCATCACCTCCTCTGGCAGCTCATTCCATACACGTACCACCCTCTGCATGAAAAAGCTGCCCCTTAGGTCTCTTTAATATCTTTGCACTCTCACCCTAAACCTATGCCCTCTAGTTCTGGACTCCCCGACCCCAGGGAAAAGACTTTGTCTATTTATCCTATCCATGCCCCTCATAATTTTGTAAACCTCTATAAGGTCACCCTTCAGCCTCTGATGCTCCAGGGAAAACAGCCCCAGCCAGTTCAGTCTTTCCCTACAGCTCAAATCCTCCAACTCTGGCAACATCCTTATAAATCTTTTCTGAACCCTTTCAAGTTTCACAACATCTTTCCGATAGGAAGGAGACCAGAATTGCACGCAATATTCCACAGTGGCCTAACCAATGTCCTGTACAGCTGCAACATGACCTCCCAACTCCTGTACTCAATACTCTGACCGATAAAGGAAAGCATACTAAACGCCTTCTTCACTATCCTATCTACCTACGACTCCACTTTCAAGTAGCTATGAACCTGCATTCCAAGATCTCTTTGTTCAGCAACACTCCCTAGAACCTTACCAGTAAGTGTATAAGTCCTGCTAAGATTTGCTTTCCAAAAGTGCAGCACCTCACATTTATCTGAATTAAACTCCATTTGCCACTTCTCAGCCCATTGGCCCATCTGGTCCAGATCCTATTGTAATCTGAGGTAACCCTCTTCGCTGTACCACTACACCTCCAATTTTGGTGTCATCTGCAAACTTACTAACTGTACCTCTTATGCTCGCATCTAAATCATTTATGTAAATGACAAAAAGTAGAGGACCCAGCACCGATCCTTGTGGCACTCCACTGGGCACAGGCCAGTCTGAAAAACAACCCTCCACCACCACTCTCTGTCTTCTACCTTTGAGCCAGTTTTGTATCCAAATGGCTAGTTCCCCCTGTATTCCATGAGATCTAACCTTGCTAATCAGTCTCCCATGGGGAATCTTGTCGAACCGCCTTACAGAAATCCATAGAGATCACATCTACTGCTCTGCCCTCATCAAACCTCTTTGTTACTTCTTCAAAAAACTCAATCAACTTTGTGAGACATGATTTCCCATGCACAAAGCCATGTTGACTATCCCTAATCAGTCCTTGCCTTTCCAAATACATGTACATTCTGTCCTTCAGGATTCCCTCCAACAATTTGCCCACCACCAAGTTTAGGCTCACCGGTCTATAGTTCTCTGGCTTGTCTTTACCGCCCTTCTTAAACAGTGGCACCACGTTTGCCAACCTCCAGTCTTCCGGCACCTCCCCTGTGACTATCAATGATATAAATATCTCAGCAAGATGCCCAGCAATCACTTCTCTGGCTTCCCATAGATTTCTCGGGTACACTCGATCAGGTCCTGGGGATTTATCCACTTTTACCCGTTTCAAGACATCCACCACTTCCTCCTCTGTAATCTGGACAATTTGCAAGATGTCACCATCTATTTCCCTACAGTCTATATCTTCCATATCCTTTTCCACAGTAAATACTGATGCAAAATATTCATTTAGTATCTCCCCCATTTTCTGTGACTCCACACAAAGGCTGCCTTGCTGATCTTTGAGGGGACCTATTCTCTCCCTAGTTGCCCTTTTGTCCTTAATATATTTGTAAAAACCCTTTCCTTGTTATGGTGGAGAGGACTGAGAGTGCACAATACATTTATAGAGTATTAGAGATGTATGGCACAGAAACAGACCCTTCGGTCCAACTCATCCATGCTGACCAGATATCTTAAATTAACCTAGTCTCATTTTCCAGCACTTGGCCAATATCCCTCTAAACCCTTCCTACTCCTATATCCATCCGGATGCCTTTTAAATGTTGCAATTAAATCAGCCTCCACCACTTCCTCTGGCAGCTCATTCCATACACACACCACCCTCTGTGTGAAACTGTTGCCCCTTAGGTCCTTTTTAAATCTTTCCTCTCTTACCCTAAACCCATGTTCTCCAGTTCTAGACTGATCTGGTCTCAGCTGTCCCACACTATTCTGTAGAAAACTTCATGGATACACCATTGATCAGAGAGCTGTACTAAGCAGCAAAGCAATGAGAAGCAACAAAGTCGAAGACCCTGAGGTAGTCCAACTGACAAATGTCCAACTGAGAAAAGGCAGACTCCATGCACTTGTTCTATGGATTTTGGGAGAAAAAAAATAACTCCATTACTTCAGGAATGAGACAACTGTAATTTTCTTCATAAATGGAATTGTGGAAACTTTTGAGGTACTTCCCTCTTGTCCAGAGCAAGGGAAAATCCTGATGTATATTATTCCAAATTGCTATTTCCACAGACACAATGTGTCCTAAGACCTTCCACAGGAACTTCTGACACGATCATTGAGAAAAGTCTCAAAAACACAGACATCTTTATTGCTTTCAACAACTTGAGCAAATCTTAATGTCTCAGTAAATTGTGAGGCTCAGTAGATTGTTCTCCAAAGATTCAAATGCCCAATAACATTTATTACAATCCTGTAATCGCTCACTGATTAGATGATTGCAGATATCTTGAGGTCAGGATAAGGATTTTCAAAAATCTGGACTGGGATTAACAAGGCAGTGTAACAGTCCCCATTCTGTTTCCAATTTAGCTGGCAGTGCTCACTTACCTCATCAAGTATCAACTGCCCCCATATATTAATATTACATACCATTGAGATGGAAAACTCTAAGCTCAGTGACCCTCTTCTAACGATCAATGCATTGTCATCGTCCATTCTGCACCAGATTTTCAAGCCACTCTTGATCTCTTCAATTTGGTTTATGGGAATCTCAACCTTGGCTTTGAATGTTGCTGATATAGAACTCAGATATCAAACTACACCTGGTTAACCAAATAGTCTTCCTTGCTTTATTTTTTAAAGAATTTTTAAAAAAGTTTTGAAATGCCAAGTATTATGGCCAGCTGTGGAGGAGTAAATTGACTCCACAGAAGACAATATAAAAAAAAGGTGTTCATGGACTGAAATAGATTTAAAAAGGGACCTAACACACTAACTTGGAATGGCCACCATCATCACCCGAGCATAAAAATGGCTACGTTTCGGGAGGTAATGTGAATTAGTCAAGAGACAGTCAAGCTGAAAATAACATTTTATCCAAAGACTATCAAAGCAGCCCCACATATGGAGCCATGAAAAAGTCATTATTGTCCACTATAATTTACGCCATTATGAGAATGCTCGCATGTTGGAGATGGAACAACATTAAAGAATCTCTTTTAAAGCCATTTTAAACCATTAATTCAAAACTCAATAATTCATATTGAGACTTTGGAACATTGCTTTATACTTTCCTTGTTTTGGCAGTCACTCTCTCTAAAAAACCACCATTGATGAGACATTTGACACAATTGATCCACTCATGTTTCTAATCATTTCAGCAGTGAGTGGTTACAACAAAGACCTTTGCAAGTCAACAAAAGTCCTTGTGTGCAAAGCAGTTATGATCACCACACTCTTGCATTGCAGTGAAACCTAGACTGAGTATGAGCAATACATAACAATGTCAAAGAAATTGTCAGCAATTCTTGCCTGACATTACCTAGATTTAGTCACATGAAGTGCGTCCATGTATTTTAGGGTTGCAGAGAAAAGGTAGGGAAGTGGAATTGAGGGTTAGCAGGTCAGCCATGATCTCATTGAATGATGGGCTGAATAGTCTTTTCTGCTCTGACATCTTATGATCTCACAGTCTTATGAAAACACTTGGCAGAAATGTACAACCTTCAGTAGACATAATCCTCATGTTGAGGGACAGCTGATGATGAATGAAGCTATTTCAAGTTTTGGAACAGATTTTCAGATGTACCAGTAATACTGTAAGATATAACTGCACCGACAAAGCTGGAGTCAGCGTTAAGATGAGAAGGCTATACAGTGTTTAACAGAATTCTAGCTTTTGACTAAGGGAAGTTTTAACTTTTATAAAATTCCAACATGAATATTTGAAATGGGAGGCAAACTTTTTTTTCAAAATAACTCCTTAATGGACCATTGGCCTGAAACTTTAACTCTGTTTGTCCCTCCACAGATGTTACTAAATCCCATGGGTATTTCTGACATTTTCAGTTTTGCTTCTGATTTTCAGCATCATTCGCACTTTGTGCAGTTGTACTTTTTATAAACAGCAACAAAGCTTCAGGGAGATATGAGTGTTGAGATTAGTTTAACAAATTCCAAAATTCAATGTAAGTACCATTGGCTCAGTTAAGTCTGTTACTTGAAATGCCACTCACCGATTGAACTTTCTGATTAAAATCCAACCCAGATTAACAGGCTGAAGTCCTGTACTGGCTGTGAGGATCTCATATGAAATGTATTTGCAGCCTTAATGCAAATTCTATAGATATGGACTTGCAGCACAAATATAACCACAATTTAGCACGAATTGACAACAACAGAGGATCACCACATAACTTTGATTGAAAAAGTGTGCAAGTCATAGAGTGATGGAAACAGATCCTTCAGTCCAACCCATCTGCACCAACCAGTTATCCTAAACTGATCGAGTCCCATTTGCCATTATTTGGCCTTCCTATTCACATACCCATCCAGATGCCTTTAAATACCTTTGTAATTGTACCAACCTCCGCCACTTCCTCCAGCAGCTCATTCCATACATGCACCACACTCTGAGCGAAAAGGTTTCCCATTAAATCTTTCCCCTCTCACCTTAAATATATGCCCTCTAGTTTTGGACTCCATATCCTTGGAAAAATATTTTGTCTATTCACCCTATCCACCCTGATGATTTTTATAAACCTCTATAATGTTATTCCTCGGCTCCAAGGAAGAAAGCCCCATCCCATAGAACCTCCCCTTATGGTTCAAACCCTCCAAACTTGGCAACATCATTGGAAAGCATTTCTGAAGCCTTTCAAGTTTAACAACATCCTTTTGATAGGAAGGAGACCAGTCATCTAAAACTATAAATTAGTCGCATGGCAGGATGTTTTCAAACAAGTGCCAAATGGGATTACTCCCCCTTGGAAGCACAAAAATGTATGGCAACATAGCTGCTGTATTTTGTGCTTTTTTCTTTGAGAGACCAGCGTGATTTTTATTTTCAATTTCACTTTTATAGCAAGCTTCTTTCAGCCATTTTCAGGAATACTATTACCACATCCCCAATATCAGACGAATAAAAATAGTTCTAACCAGTGAAGAGTTAAGTTCAATGTAGAGGAGCCATTGATCAAACAATGGAAATATTAGATTATATACTATTTCTGCAGTCATTTAGATTTGAGGTCAGATGTTTATACACTAAACGCCAAAGGCAGTTTGACTTTTGAAAGCTATTGATTGAGTTCTGTTTTAGTACAAACTGAACATGAGGTCAGTTCTGTTTTACATGTTCTTATTTCTATGTTTTCTTTTGTGTTTATTACAGCTGCTCTGAATACTCTCAGTCAAAGATTGAAAACAATGTGGCGGTTATGGAATTTATGAAGAAGACTCATGTTCAACTCAAAATAATAACTCTGGACTGAATCTTACATTTTTCTGACTAAATCCAAGCTTCTTCAACCATTTTAGAGAACTTTTCACTATGAGGCCGAGCAGCTCCTTTTTCCTATCTTACCAGATTCACCTCATTCATTATCCACTCTGCCCCATGGCATCTCTCGCATCCAATTCTTGTCCCGTTTTACTAGGCGGCATTTCGAGACCAATGGGTATCTGCCAAAAGACTAGCATCCCATGCACCTCCAACATCTTTGAAAACTCATGGTGCATCCGGACGATCATTGACAGCGTGAAGCTGCTCTGCACCGTTCCTGACATTTGCTCCAAAATGGGAAGTCAGTGCCCCACTTTGCAGACAGCATCCAGGAGGTCCTGCAGGACAGGGTGATGCCTATACAGGATTTACTTCTCCCCAGGACCAGTGTGCAGGCCACAACAACTCGCCACAAATGGCCTGAATTTGCCACTGGGTCAGTGCACTTTCAGTTATCCGGAGGAATGCCCAACACAGTAGGAAGAAGATTTGTGTCTTTCTCCCATCATAAAATTCCTGCATTTCAGAAAGAAGCCATTTCACCCATCAGATGTGCAACCATCCTCTGAAGAGCATCCCATCCAAACCCTAATGCCCCATATTATGCCATAACCTTGCATTTCCAATGGCTGACCCACCTAACTTGTGTATCCCTGGACACTATGGACAATTTAGCATGGTCAATCCACTTCACCTGCACACCTGTGGACTGTGGGAGAAAAGCGGAGCACCCGACAGAATCCCAAAAAGAAACGGGGAGAATGTGCAAACTTCACACAGTTATAGAATTTGTGTGGTATGCTCAATTCTCAGAACTATCATTTTCGCAGTGAAGTTCTTTTGAAGTGATCAGTTTGATGGACAGTAACTGAAGTCCCATCCCAAGCCAATTAATTCTCCTCAGAATATTGAATGGTGACCAAAAGTAGCAGAGATGCACTCCCCAACAACTCTTTCAATCATGGAGCAGAAACCATCCAAAACTCCAGCCCTATGTGTTAGCTGCACATTTATTGTATGTTTGATTGTGTATGAGGCAACATGTATTACCTGAGGCTTCACTTGAACTTCTATAAAGATAAACAAACTTCAACCTCGAGTGTGTGATACGAAATAGTATGTTTGTATTGTGTTTCTCTCTGAATAAAGACTTACAAATGAAAATCAGAATTACCAGTAGAATCTTCTCAGGCCTTGCATAACAGTCAGTTGGGAAAATGGGTTTCTTGCCATTGAGAAAAAAGTCTGACTTTCCACCTAAAGTTTTATTGGTGAGAGAGAATCTCTCTAGTGAGCAGCAAATGACCCATTTTGCTGCATTATTTCCTAATCTCATCTCATTTGTGCAGTTTGGTATCTTTCCAAGCAGTGGAGAGAAGCTAGAGGTGACAATTCCTGAACACGGATATCTAAGTACCTATCTGATGGCTGCAACTTGTTGACATCTTCACTGGGCCTCCATTTGGTCACTATTTCCCGATATCTCAAGGCACACTTTATGGGCACCAAATGGCTGCACCTTGTTCCTTCAGTCTACAAAGGTTGGCTTCGGACAGGCACCAGTCTCATCACACCATGACATCATCACATCTGCGACTTATTTATAACACAGTTCAGTGCTTCAGTACTCTGCTTTACAAACAGGTTCCGCGAATAATGATAGATTAAGGAAGTTGGGTCTGTTCTTCTTGGAGAGTAGAAGGCTGAGAGGAGA
Organism: Chiloscyllium punctatum; assembly: GCF_047496795.1. Taxonomy (NCBI): domain Eukaryota; kingdom Metazoa; phylum Chordata; class Chondrichthyes; order Orectolobiformes; family Hemiscylliidae; genus Chiloscyllium; species Chiloscyllium punctatum. The sequence goes on from NC_092743.1 coordinate 34,459,160, forward strand.
TCTGATAGAGATTTTCATAATCATAAAAGAAACAAGGACAAGAGGGCATAGATTTAAAGAGATCTGGAAAAGAAACAAGAAACATTTTCTTTACACAGCAGCTAACGAGGGTTTGGAGTGGCCTTCCTGGAAAATGTGATGGAGGCAAGTTCAACTGAAGAAGTCAAGAGGGCATTGGATGATTATTTCAATTGAAATAATCTACAAGGGAATAAGGAAAGAACAGGAAATTAAATATGGGTATTGATGCTTGTTTGAAGAGTCAGTGCAGACACAATGGACTCTGGGACTTTGGAGTTCACCAATGCGTTCTTTTGCAATGCAGTTGTGAGTTGCTTTGCACACAGGGACATGCACCCATTTCATTCCTCAGAGCAGGGTGTATGTCACAGCTCCTTGATCACTCTCACAGAATTTCAGTCACCTTGCCCCTACTTGACTGCTCACAGATGCTCTGCCTTGTCTTGCTTCCTTTGCACATTGCTGTCACATTCAGAACTTACAGGTTCACTGTACTTTTATTTTGCCTTGATTTTTAATGCATCCACATGTAGGGAGACTGCCAGCAATGAATAGTCAAAGGGGTGGACATATTACTGTATAAAACCATGCTATGACAACACCACATGCTAGTAACCTCCATCAGCCAAGAGCATCATCCAGTCTCAGTGTAGGGAATTGGTCATGCTCAGTTGTTAGCGTAGTGTATTCAGGCTCAGGAATTCCATACGATTACAGTCGGGGGAATGGACCACTGGCAGTCAGAGAGTCAGAGTCATACAGCACAGGAAAAGATCCTTCATTCCAACCAGTCCATGCTGAAAGTATTCTCACACTAAACTAATCCCATCTGCCTGCACTTGGCCCATATCCCTCTAATCATTTCTTATTCATGCATTTATCTCAAGGTGTTTTAAATGTCAGAACTGTACCCGCATCCATCACTTCCTCTGGACGTTCATTCCACATGCTAACCACTCTCTGCATAAAAAAAAATTGCCCCTCATGTTGTTTTTAAAATCTTTCTCCTCTCATCTTAAAAATTATCCCCCCCTGTCTTGAAATCCCCTACTCTAGTGTAAAGACACCTGCCATTCACCTTATCTACATCTCTTGTGACTTTATAAACCTGCATAATGTCACGTCTCGGCCTCCTACGCTCCAGTGAAAAACGACCCAGCCAATCCACTCTTTCCTTATCACCCAAACTCTCTATTTCCAGCAACATTCTGCTAAATCTCTTCTGAACCCTCTTCAATTTAATAATATCCTTCCTGTTACAGGGAGACCAGTACTGGACATAGTACTCCTGAAGAGGCCTCACCAATGTCCCATACAAGCTCAACACAGCATTCCCAACTCCTCTCCTCAAAGGTCTGAGCAATGAAGGCAAGCATGCTAAATGCCTTCTTAACCACCCTATCTATATGTGATGCAAACTTCAAAAACGTATGTACCCAAACTTCTAGGTCTCTCTGTTCTACAATACTACAACACAACAGTCCTTCAGGTCCTCTGCATTCAATTGGGGGATTTGTGGTAAGTTAGTTAGGGAGTTTCACAGATATCAGCCAAGGGTCTGGTCAGTCACTAGTCAGTTCGGTCTCTCCAAATTGGTCATGGAGTGGTCCATATTCCGTTCTAGGGGTCTGTTCTTGAAAATGTAAGTAGGTTAACAGTTGTGACTTTTGTCACGTGGAAGTTTGAAGAGTTAAATGTGTGGATTGAAGGCAGCATACTGGGACACAGGGGGGACAATAATTGTCAATCGGTGAAACTCAGTATACAAGATGAGAGATGGCAAAGCAATGAATTATTGGAGGGAAGTGGGGACATGAGTGATGACCATCAACTGGGGGACTGTATATCACAAGGACTTGACATAAGTGGGAGCAAGCCTGCTATTCAGTGGGTAAGATGTGAAGATCAAGAAGACATTTAAAAAAAAAGATGGGGCGGGTGATGTATGCAAGCTCAAGCCTGATGAGGTCATCATGGAGATGAGGAGGAAAGGTTTGAAGAGTCAACTTTATTGATTGATTGAGCTAAGCCAGCTACTGATTCTTTAAAGTGATATCTGTGTTGCCTTTTATCCTGTTCCGAATCACAAATATGCGACTAAAAATGCTGTTACCAGTCAGAAGAAACAGGATCTATTTAAGAGTGCTGAGAGAGCCTTCAGGAGACAATGCAACTAATCATACTTACAGTACAGGTTAAAGACATCTACCAATACAGAATTCTGCTTTCAATCATATACAGTGACTGGCTGCATTGACTTCAAGTTCTGGCCACAATCAGTCTTGACCATGCTATCAGACAGTCCAAACTGGTCAATTCTGTGAAGTCTTGAAGTAATCGTAAGCAACCCTTAAAGTTTTACCTGTGGGCCACAATTCACAAAGATAAGCTCACATTCTGTACAAGTTCTGCACAGTTTCAGCAGAGTTGCTTTCCTCTCACCTTGAATTGTATTTATGTTGTATTGGATAACAAATGCAGTACTGTCTCTCTTGGGTGATGTGTGGGGTAGGTGTTGGGGGAGGGGGAGGGGTGATAGAGGTATGGGAGGGGAGATGAGGGGAGTACAAATAAAGTTTTACTTTAAAGCCCCAAGTAAGATATCTTCTCTCACTGGGTAAAAATATCTTTTGAGATGTATGACCTGAAGATCCTGAAGTTTCATCAGTGGCAATGTGTTAATTATTGGATTGTGCTAAGGTGCTTCACACGGAGAGATAATTGGTTTAAACTCATGTTCAGCTTTCAAAGGAGCAAATCCTGTTGGTTCAGATGTCTCCTGCCTTAAAAGACCTCCTGAGGAAATAATCATTTATCTCAACCTTCATATATCAATTGAGATCTTTCAAACTGACACAAAGAATAGAGGACTCAATGCATGACAAATTTCAGAATCAGTCACCAGACGTTTACGATAATATATAGAAGGAATTAATGACAAGTAAGGAGCTCTACAGCAGATCTGGTTATTACAGCTGAAGTCAACATTTGAAGAATGACGATGGAAGAAAGAATCTCAGGAATGCCTAAGGAACAAATAAAAGTTGATGGTTTGGATATGATTTGAAATTTCTGCTGAATTGCCCAAAGTAAAGGTACAGTGGCCTCAAAATGACATAGCAGGAAGAAAACTCCGAGAAGTAGATGAAAAGTCATGTAAATCTAAACAAATTGTATTGCTCCCAAGACATTTCAATCTTGTGATTAATTAATGAGTTGCTGACTTCTTTACTTGTGCAGTATTAGGTACTGCTTGTGCTTCAACATATGTGGGAAAGATTGGTTAAAATGTTCTCAGAATCACAAAATAACATTGCAAAGTACCATTCAGCTCATATAAATGCCAGACAATGACGATATCCAACAAGACAGAATCTACACATTACTGCTTGAAGTTCAATGCTCCATTCTTGTCTTCCAAATTCCTATTTACAATCTAAAAGGCATAACTTGGGAGCACAATATAAGACTTTTCACTTATCTGGGTGGCTGCAACTCTCACAGAACTCAGGAAGCTCAATATCATCCAGGATTAGGCACTCTATCCACCACCTTCAACATTCACTTAATCATACCATCGACAAGATGCACTGCAGTAATTCACCAAGTCTCCTTTGACAGCATTTACCAAACTTCTGACCTTTAGCAACTAGAAGGGAAGAGACAGCAGAATCATATGAATAGCACTGCTGTTAAGGTCTCCTCCAAGCCACATACTATCCTGGTTTGTAACCGTATCTTCCACTGTTCTTTCACTGCCCTGGTCAACATCCATGAGCTCTTTGGGAGTGGCATTGTGGGTTTCCCTACAGTCCAAGAACTGCAGCATTTCAAAGAAGGTATCTCACTATAACCTTCTCCCTAGATGATCAATCAATGCTGGCTTACATCCCATGGATGAATTTTAAATAGTTATAATAGTTTTGACACTATTTAAGAAGCTTGCACTCCTTTATTTATAGAGATGTGCAAAGTTTACAAAAGTGGGTATAGGTTCAACTCAAACTCTACCTGCACCACTTCACTTCAGTCAATATAATATTCTAGGTTCAATTTTACATTGCATGGTGATAGTTCTGCCACCCTCAACTGGTGGCACTGGAAGGAGTCTTGCTGGGACCAGATTAACAGGTTGGGGTGTGGTAGTCAGGCCAGGGGAGAAGGGGAGCTGGGAGTGAGAAGATCTTTTGGGAAGCCAGAAGTTGTCAAAGAGGCTCCCACCTTCTCTTCCTACAAAATCCAACTTTGCATTCATACTTGTCTACCATCAACCTGTTAAGAAAATGTTGCAGGGCTGTATGTGTAGAGTGGGCTTCTCCCCCTGCTAGTTGGGTGGTTACTAATTGTCTTTTAAAGGACCTCCATTCACACACTAGCAGGCTCACCCACTCTTAGTACAATTGGTTCAGGGTGGGGCCATATAACTCAGTCCTATATTCCTAAACCCAGTGAAAGATGTCTTAATAGAGTTATAGAGTTATACAGCATGGAAGTCGATCCTTCGGTCCAAATCGTGTATACCAACCAGACATCCCAATCTGACCTAGTCCCATTTGCCAGCATTCATCCGTCTGGACCCCTCCATTTCATATACCTATCCAAATACCTTTTGAATGCTGTAATTGTAACTGCCTCCACCTCTTCCTCTGGCAGCTTGTTCCATACACGCACCACATTCTGTGTGAAAAAGTTATCCCTCAGGTCCTTCTTAAATCTTTCTCCTCTCACCTTAAACTTATGCCCTTTAGTTTTAAACACCCACACCCTAGGAATAAGACCTTGGGTATTCACCCTATCCATGCCCCTCATGATTTTAAGGTCACCCTTCAGCCTCCGATGCTCCAGGGAAAGAAGCCCCAGTCTATTCATCCTCTCCCTAGAGCTCAAACCATTCAGTTCCAGCAACACTCTTGGAGATATTTTCTTTCAAGTTAAACTGTTTCAAGTTTAATAACATCCTTCTTATAGAAGGGCATCCAGAATTATATGCAGTACAGACGGCTCTGATACAACGCGTGTTTTTTCAACGCAAATTGGCTTTAATGCAATTGGAGAATGTAGACCGTTATTTGTAGAATGTGAACTTTCCTTAACTGTATTGGTTATAATGTGATTCCAGCCCCATTAGTTTAAATGGTGCGGTGTTTGCATGATTTTCTTATAACACGAGATCGCACGGCATAAATGTCGTGTTATATCAGAACTGATTGTATTTGAAAAATGGCCTCACCGATGTTCTGTACAGTCGCAATGTAACATTCCAACTCAGGTATTCAGTGTTCTGACCAATGAAGGCAAGCATGTTCAATGCCTTCTACACCACCCTGTTGACTTGTGACTCCATTTTCAAGGAACTCTGCATCTGCATTCATAGGTCCTTTCGTTTGGCAAATTCCCCAGGGCCTTACCATTAACTTATTAGTCTTACCCTGGTTTGCCTTACCAAAATACAACACCTCACATTTATCTAAATTAAACTACATCTGCCACTCCTTGGAACATTGGCCCATCTGATCACGGTCCCACTGTACTCTGAGATAAGCTGCCAATGTTGGTGTCATCTGCAAACTTACTAACCATGCCTCCTATATTCATGTCCAAATCATTCATATAAATGATGAAAAGCAGTGGACCCAACACCAATCCTTGTGGCACATCGCTGGTCACAGGTCTCCAGTCTGAAAAGGAACCCTCCACCACAACCCTGTCTCCTATCTTCAAGCCAATTTTATATTCATTTGGCTAGTTCCCCTCAATCTCATGTGATCTAAACTTACTAACCAGTCTAAGGCTGGAGACAAAGGCAAAGAGAGATTTGTGGGGAAGTCTACCCTTAGAGAAAGACTATTTATAAGCCAGCAAGTTTTCTCTTTTGCCAGTTGAGGAGCACAATCTGAAGTGGTTAGTTCTGTGATAGACCAAAACGAAACAACAGAGCGACATAACTTAGATTTTAGATAAATGGTTATGTAGCCAGATTCCTGATTTCTTTCAAGGGATTGAATATACAATCTCAAAACAGTTATGTAATTCTGTCTCACACAACATGAAATAGCTGAGCTAAACACTCAGTTATATCAATAAACAGGAGTCCCACTGCCATCAGGTTAGCCGTCACTGAGCAGTAACTACATATGTTGCCTTCTTAGAACAATGTTTAAAAATATTTGAATTTTGCGGCAGCTGAAATTTATAACCAACTGTATTGTCTTGGAAAAATTTCCCAAATAGTTATCACACTAAATCATGAAGGAAGTAATGACGAGACTGAGAACATCTGTCATGCATCCCCATTAAATCAGCACTGCAGTTTCAGTGTCTGATCATCATCTGTTGATACATTCTGTTTTGGAATGTTTTACACAGTTAACCTTTCACTGCAATTCAATGGTTCTCAAGGCACTTAGGAATTCTTTGAGGCAACTGGAAGGTACTTAATTATGGTTCAATCAACTTGGCATGAGGAGTACAACAGAAGTTTGTTTAGTTTAGAAATTCTGTCTCCCAAGTGAAAGCTTGCACAAGGCGGCACGCTTCTAGTCAAAATGTCCTGTCATCCCAGAAGAGCAGAAAACATTAATTGCATTCCTAGCCTTTGCTAAAAAAAGGACTCAAATTTTCAGCTACTTTGGAAAGTTGAAAATAAATAATAAGATGATGAAGACACTGACAGGGGAGCAGTGTTTTGGAACTGCTGCAGTCCATTTGATGTAGGAAGAACCGTTATACTTTTGATGATTTTGACCTGGTGACATTGAAGGAACGAGGATTTTCAAAATCCAGATATTGCTTGGAGGGAAGAATGCAGGTGGTGGTGGTCCCTTGCCCTTGTCCTTCAAGATGCTATAGCTATTCATGGGTTGGGAAGGTGCTGTCTTAAAGTGCCTTTGGTAAATTTCTGCAGGACATTTTATAGATGGTATACATTGCTGGGCTACAGAGTGTCGGTGGTGGAGGAAGTGAACGTTTGTGGATGTGAGGCCAATCAAGTGGGCTGCTTTGTCCTGAGTGGTTTTAAGCTTCTTGTTGAGTGTTGTTGGAGCCTTATGAATGCGAGCAAGTGAGGAATGTTCCAACAGATTCCCGATTCTTACCTTAGAGATGGCAGGCAGAGTTTGGGGAGTCAGATGAGTTACTTGCTGCAGTACTCATAGCATGCTCTTGTAGCCACGTATTCATATAATGAATCCAGATGAGTTTCTGGTCAACTGTAACCCCCCCAGAATGTTGATAGTGCAAGATTCAGTGATTCTAATGCCATTGAATGTTGAGGAAGGATGGTTAGATTCTCTCTTGCTTGGCACTTGTGTGGCAGAATGTTACCTACTCTTTGTCAGATATTAGATAAAAACAATGGCTGCAGATGCTGGAAATCAGATTCTAGATCAGAGTGGTGCTGGAAAAACACAGCAGTTCAGGCAGCACCCGAGGAGCAGGAAAATCAACGTTTCGGGCAAAAGCCCTTCATCAGGAATAGATATTCATCAGGATAGAATATTCCTGACGAAGGGCTTTTGTCCGAAACGTTGATTTTCCTGCTCCTCGGATGCTGCCTGAACTGCTGTGCTTTTCCAGCACCACTCTAATCTAGAACTTTGTCAGACATTCACCAGGTTATGTGACTACTGCACATGGATTGCTTCAGTATTTGAGGAGTTACAGATGGTGCTAAACATTGTGCAAACATCCCCATTTCGGACCTTGTACTGGAGGGAAGGTCATTGATGCAATAGCTGATGATGCTTGGGCCAAGGTCACTAACCTGGGAAACTCCGCAGAGATGTGCTGGGCTGAGATAATTAACTTTCAATAACCACAACCTATGCATCAAATATGACTCCAACCAGGGAAGTGTTTTGCCCGATACCCATTAACTCCATTTAGTTTGGGCTCCTTGACGCTACCCTCAGTCAAATGCAGCCTGAGGTTATGGGAATTCATTGTCATCTCATGACCGGAATTCAGATTTTTGTCCATGTTTGATCCAAGGCTATAATAAAGTCAGGAGCTGAGTGGCGCTGGCAGAATCCAAACTGACTGTCACTGAGCAAGTTATTGCTAAGCAAGTGCTGCTTGATAGCACTGATTATTACCTTCCATCACTTTACTGATGGTCAAGAGTAAATAGATTAGCTGGGTGATATTTGTCATTTTCTTTTATATGTACAGGTCATAATTGGGCAATTTTCAATTTGGCTGGTTAGATACTAGTGTTGTAGCTGTACTGCAACAGCTTAGCTAAGAGCACACTGGGTTCTAGAGCACAAGTCTTCAAGGTTGTTGCCTGAATTTTGCCAGTGCCTTTGCAACCACTTCTTTATATCTCATGGAGTGAATTGAATTGCTGAAGACTAGTGTCTGTGCTTCTGGGGACCTCTGGAGGAGACTGCGATGGATCGTCCACTCAGCCCTTCTGGCTGAAGATGGTTACGAATGTCTCAGCCTTATATTTGTAATGATGTGCTGGGCTCTCTCACCATTGAGGATGGGAATGTTTGAGAAGTCTCCTTCTCCAGTGAGTTGTTTAATTGTTCACATCATTCTTCCACAACTGGAAGATCCAAGACTGTTGATCTTTAAGTGTTTCAAATACTTCCCAGAGAATAAATGTTGAGAATAAACTATCAGGTTATGCCTTGTACTTGGCTTTGACTCAGACATTCAATGCCCTTATCTGAAATCATGGTGACCTCCTGAATAAATTTTATTTTCTGAAGTCTTATACTGGCTCTGCTTTCTCCAGCTAATGGAAGTCCACATACAGTGGCTAAACTGTGAATGTAAATGAGCATTGTAGCTCACCAACAAATATTAAAGGAAGCAAATACATTATTCAAGTGTATTTAGTTGCTGTTATGGAATATTGAATAGGATGAATTATTTTCTTGCAATAGCAAAGTGAGATTAATGTGAATAAATGTAACTTGATGAATGGGATAAAGGAGACTTACCTTACAATGAACTAAACTAACAGCAGATTTGGATAACAGCAGTTAAGGAATAAAGAAGACCTATCGAAAACTACTCTGATTAGAGTATCATGGGCCCAACTTGGTTATCAGTGTTGGGATGGGATGATAGTGCTGGGGGATTGTCACTGTTATTTTATTCAGCCATTCAGAATTCCTCAATAAATGAAGTGAACGTGGGAGCAGGAAGTGACAATCCTCTAAAAGAAAATCTGGCAGCAATTACAATGTCAATACTGGTTCAAGAGCAGTAGAAGGTTCTTTACAAATGTATTTGGAGACAGCATGGAATGGTTATTGAAAGCCCACTAGTCTGGCTGCTGTATGGGCAATTCTAAAGGGTTCAGTACACGTAGGCAGTATAAAGTCTTATACACCCAAGGATGGGTCATTTTGAAGATATTCAGTCGAGAGTGAATTTCCGAGAGGAGGATTGACTGTGTATGGCAAAGGCCACTCCAGAATGATCACATACAGCAAGCGAACGATACATTTTTTTTTTCTTTCGCAGCCTGCTATTGGCATTCATGTTAATGGCTTTGATTCAATTGCTCGAGCATCAAATTTCTTGAAAGAAAATAGTTGAATGTAATTAATTTGGTTTTGTGGTTTGAAAGCAATAGGAAGGCAGTCTTTTACCTGTCATGTAGTAGTCAGTTTAATTTGTTGGGACTGAAATAAAATGTAACCTTTGATTCAGACATCATTGACCATCCGCTGAAAATAGCATTCAATATAAAGCTTATCTCAACAAGGTTCCTTAAGGGTATTTGATCAAGTGTCAAAATTAATATATCACAGAATAGTACAGATAACTGGTGACCGCACAGTTGGAAGGCTGTTGTATAATTTTAAGCTCCCGAAATTCCAAAGGCCTTCTCAGAAGAGTCAGCTATAACTCCAGGATGTCCAGCCGGAATTGATAAAGAGGGTTGCACAGCTTGAAACTTTCAACCTGAGATTGTTTAAAACAAACTTAAAGGCTTCATTTTCTCATATTTTGGTTAAGGGTGAACTCCCAGGAATTGAATCTCTACAGTGTGGAGCAGGCCCTTTGGCCAAACAAGTCAACGCTGACCCTCCAAAGAGTAACCCATCCAGACCCATTCCCCCACCCTATATTTACCCCTGACTAATGCACCTAACTTACATATCCCTGAACACTATGGGCAATTTAGCACGGCCAATTCACCTAGCCTGCACATTTCTGGACTGTGGGAAGAAACCGGAGCACCTGGAGGAAACCCATGCAAACACGGGGAGAATGTGCAGACTCCACACAGACATTCATCCGAGGCTGGAATCGAACCGGGTTCCTGGCGCTGTGAGGCAACAGTGCTAACAACTGAGCCACCATGCCCCCCCTTGAGTGAAGGGTTTCACTTTGTGCACTCTGGCAACTTTTCTTATGCAATTCTCCTTTGGTAACTCCAATTAATTAAACACCCATGATCCAAATTTCATCCTATCCAGTGGTCTGTATTGGTGGAAGTCTTTCCACTTCTGTTGTTTGCACTGCGGCCGCCAATATAAGACACAAACCATATGCCACTGCAAAAGCTTCAAGCCTGGAACTGCCCTTCACAGAGCACAGTAGCACTACAAATTGGGTGAGTGCTGACAAGGGAAAATAGGTACCACGCTTTGCTAAGGGGAACCTGAAGGCTCTGTTAGTTGGGGTTGTCGAGAGGAAGGCCTACCACTTTCCTCAGAAATTGCAAAGTAAATAGTAACACAAAATACTGCCAGCCTAACTAATCAGGTCAGGAATGTCCCCATAGTTCAGAAGATCACGCAGCAATGCAACTAGAAGGTTAATGACCTTCTTTACACATTGAGGGTAAATACCACCAAAGCTCCTTGGACAGCACCTTCCAAACATGCAGTTACTACCATCTAGAAGGACAAGGACAGCAGATACTTCAGAACATCACCACTTGCAAGTTCCCTATCCTGAATTAGAAATATATCACCACTTTTCATCATCAGACCAAAATTTTGAAATTCCCTCCCTGACAGCATTGTGGGTGGACCTATACAAATTGGACTGCAGTGGTCAGTAGTTCAAGAAGGCAGCTCACCAACCTTCTCAAGGGCAATTAGGAATGGGCATTGGTCTGACCGGTGATGACTACAATTTTTTTTTAATAAGTCCTTCTCTCTCAAATACATATCACAGTCACAGTGCCACCACAGCCAGCTCCCACACTCTCACTGTCACATGCAGTATCCTCCCTCAATGGTTCAATGGCCCTTAGCCACCTCATTCCTCCAAACTACCAACACTTCCTAATAACTCAATCAGAATGGCTCTGCTCTTACCACTGCTGTGTAGGAATTCTCAAGGTGCAAATCTTCCATCTTTATTGGCCTCTACCAACAAGAGGTCTAACCCTTTGGACAGCTGCACCCCCCCCCTCCCCCCCCCCTCCCCCCCACCCCCCCCCCCCCCCCCCCGCCCCCGCCAGAGAAAGAGGTCCCAGAAACCTCTAAGGAAGAATTCCGAAGGCTTTCTACTACATCTCCTCAAATTCAGATACTTTTACTTTGGTGAGTACTGTTAGAGACTAAGCCAGACCACTCAAAACCTTCTCAGACCGTAACTTTGCAATTTGTTTTGGTAAGTGTACAGTTAAACTTACCTGGATAAAGTTAGCTAGGTTGACTACTAGATTTTAAAACAGACAAAGATTTATTCACAAAAGTTTACAATGAAGCACAAAGAACAGAATAAAGAATGCCTACAGAACTCAACTGATCCAACTAGACTTAATTATGCTGTTCCGAATATACACAACAGTCCCAATAAGCAAACTCCCTTTAATAACCAGTATAAATGGAACACATACTTACAGATTGAAGTTGAAGGGTAGAAAGAGAGAAAGAGAGTTTCCACACAGCTCCCTGTTGAACTTCCAACCAATTCAAGACTGAACTAAAACTGCCCAGCTCAGCTGGAGAGCTGACCACTCCCCTTTCTTTATTCAGGTCACTTCTAAAACATGACCACTTTGGCTTGAAGTCCCACCTGTTTACATATAAACAACAGGTCCCTTAAAGCCATTTTCATCTCTGTACCAAACTAGACTGATCGGAGCCTGGCCTGGTTCATTGACCCTCTAAAAATATCAAGGACAGAGTCTCCTCAAGTCAAGGAACAGATTTTTTAAAAAAAGGACCTAGCTTTGTGACACCTCCCCCCTTAGAAAAATGAACCATCAATACTAAAATATGGCTTCATTCTAACCCTTCAAAACCCGGTTATTAGTCTAATAACACATATACATTATACTAACTATAAACATGCAAACATGCACAACCCCATGCAAATTCAGGCCGCGGTACACCCACCACTGAACACCTCCATAACTCATTCGAGTCTTGATAACGCATCGGCAATCATGTTTTCACAACCTGCCGCATGTACAATTGTCAAATTGAATGGCTGCAACAACAAGCTCCATCTAAACCGTCTGGCATTTTTGTCCTTAAACTTTCCCACAAAAGTCAATGGGTTGTGATCAGTGTACATGATTGTCTCAGATGCATTGCTGGTAATACAAACACTGAAATGTTGTAATGCCACCATTGAATATTTCTGTTGATGAAGATGCAACTTCCTGGAAAAATACCTAATGAATCTTTCTATTTCCTTGTTATCATCCTGCAGGAGCACAGCACTGACACCCACATCACTGGCATCAATAGCCATCTTGAAAGGCTTCGTGTAATTCAGTGCGGCTAATATTGGGGCAGTGGTTAACAGCTTTTGGGCTGTCAAATGCCTTTTGACAGTCTGCTGTCCACTGAAACTTCTTGCCCTTTTTAAACAATTCAGTGAGCGGAGCAGCCACACTGTTAAAGTTCAGCACAAACTTTCAATAAAATCCACTCAATCCCAGGAACTGTAGTACTGCTTTTTTCTGTCAACAGTGTGGGAAATTCCCCAATTACTTTCATTTTTGCATCTCATGGAGCCATTTGCCCATGTTCAATTACATGGCCCAGGAAGGTGACTTGGGCTTTGGCAAGTTCACGTTTAGCTCGGTTTACCACCAAGCCTGCCTTCCAGAGTCAATCAAACAAGTCTGATAAATGCTGTAAATATTCCTTCCATGAGTGACTAAAAATCACGAGGTCACCAACATATACCACACAGTTGGGTAATCCAGCAATGACCTTATTAGTCGCTGTCTGAAATACAGCTGGAACATTTTTCATACCAAATGGCATGACTTTGAATGGATATAGTCCTTTTGGCATTATGAAAGTCGAAATTGCCTTTGCTCTCTCTCTGACAGGGGTTCTTGCCAATAGTCTCTGATAAAGTCCAACTTAGAAATGTAAGTTGCTCGTCCCACTTTTTCAACAGTCTTTATAACGGTGTTGACTGTGCGATAGACCATACACAACCATTGGGTACCATCTGGCTTTGGCACCATGAATATGGGTGAGCTCCAGTCACTGTAACTCACTTCAATTATGCCATCTTGGAGCATGCACTGTATCTGCTTCTAATCCTGTGCCAACTTTAGAGGGTTATGCCTATAAGGATGTTGCTTAATCGGAACAATATCTCTTATCTCTACATCATGCACAATTAGGTTAGTACTTCCCAGTTTATTTCTGCATTATCTCCCCATGTGATAATAATAACTCTTTCAGATCATTTCAATTTTCTTGTAGAAGGTAATTCAATAATTTATCCCAATTCTTGACAACTTCCTCATTGTCCAATTTAATTTGAGGAATGTCCAATTCAGAATTCTCTGAACTTGGTTCTTCCTCCTGTGCTGTAACCATTAACACCTTCTCCTCTTGCTTTCCTTCCCTATCAAAATAGCTTTTGAGCATATTCACATGACACACTGTGAGATTTCTTCCTGTATGGAGTCCTTATCAAATAGTTCACCTCACTCAATTTCCTCTCAATTTGATAAAGTCCACTAAACTTTGTTTTTAAAGGCTCTCCTGTTACAGTAAGTAACACTAATACCTTATCCCCAATTGCAAAATTGTGAATTTGTGATTTCTTATCTGCTTCCTGTTTCATTGTTTGCTGTGATACTTTTAAATGCTGTCTAACCAACTCTCCAGCTCCATTTAATCATTCTCTAAAATTTGACACATAGTCCAAATGGGTGGTCTCTGAATTTTGACTTATTAATTTCTCCTTAATCAATTTTAATGGTCCTCTTACTTCATGCCCAATGATTAATTCAAATGGACTGAATTTGGTCGATTCATCTAGCTTCTAACCTTTGGAAAAATAACAAAAGTGAAATGTTTCACTGTTTGAAGCCATTTCTGGCACAAAACAAGATGGGTTGTAGCTGTTGAAGGCAAGTCATCTCAGCTCCAGGACAGCACTGTAGGTGTTCCTTAGGAGAGTGTCCTTGACCCAAAAATCTCTGCTGCTTCATTAATGACTTTCCCTCCATTGGAACTGGTCAGAAGTATAATGCTTGCTGTTGATTGCATAATGTTCAGCACCATTCACAATTCCTCAGAAACCAAAACAGACATGTCCAAATGCAACAAGATCTAGATAATATCCAGACTTGAGCCAAAAGGTGGCATGTGTTATGAAGGTATAGAGGTGCATTGTACCTCTATACCCCATGTCGTAACACATGTAACATTTGCGTCACACAAATGCCAGGCAATGACCATCTTTAACAAGAGAATCTAACCATTATCACTTGACAATCAATAGCATTACCATCACCGAATACCCCACTCTCGACATCCTGGGGTTATCATTGACCAGAAACTGAACTAGATTAGCCATATAAGCACAATGTCTACATGAATAGGTCAGAGGCTAAACTTCCTGCAGCAAGTAACTCACCTGCTGACTCCTCAAATCCTGTCCATCGTCAACAAGGCACAAGTCAGAAGTGATGCTGAGGTGCTGGGGTTGAACTGGGGTGAACAAAGTTAAAAATCACACAACACCAGGTTATAGTCCAACCGGTTTAATTAGAAGTACCAACTTTTGAAGTGCTGCTCCTTCATCAGGTGAACTGCTGGAATGTTTTAACTTCCAATTCCATTTCAGCATTTCTCCCTTCAGAAACTACACAGGACCCAATTCCCCTGCTAATCTTGTTAAAATCCATCCCAACAGCATTGCTTATGGATCCCATTCTGTTCAGATGTAATTTGTACAACTGTCCAACTCAAAAGTCTCATCTCCCCCAAAAATGTTCCCAATGCTTCAGAAATATAAAGTTACCCCTTGCCTCAAACTGTAAGTTGGTCTATTTTATCCTGTTGTCATTACTATATGACACAGACAGTAATATAGGGATTACTGCCTTTGATGTCCTGCTTTTCATGAGCTCCCTAGAATCTAGTTGCAGAGCCCAATATCTTCCTTCCTATGTCATAGTTCCCAAAATAGTTCCCAAATAGTTCCCATGACCACAATTGTTGTGAATGCATCAGCCTTATCTTTTTCGCTGAAAAATACTGCCATGGAATCTTGTACATCCAACTAAGCAGGCAGATGCAAACTCAGTTTAATCTCTCATCTACAAAATAGCACCTGTACCAGTGGAGTATTCTCTCACTGTCAATCTTGATATGTTCTCAAGCCCTGCAGTAGAACACAAACCTGTTTTGTATTTTGTATCTCAAATCTCTGCATAGGTGACAGTGGATTCTATGTGTATATTTATCGTGATTTAAAATGTTTTCTCCTTGTTATCAGCTCTAAACTGCAACTTCGTGCTTTTGCTCCAGTCTGCACACAGGCATAACTAATCACAATTCCGTGGTGGGCGGCACGGTGGCACTGTGGTTAGCACTGCTGCCTCACAGCACCAGAGACCCGGGTTCAATTCCCGCCTCAGGCGACTGACTGTGTGGAGTTTGCACATTCTCCCCGTGTCTGCTTGGGTTTCCTCCGGGTGCTCTGGTTTCCTCCCACAGTCCAAAAATGTACAGGTTAGGTGAATTGGCCATGCTAAATTGCCCGTAGTGTTAGGTGAAGGGGTGGAAAGCAGGGGGAGTGTGGGTTGCGCTTCGGCGGGTCAGTGTGGACTTGTTGGGCCGAAGGGCCTGTTTCCACACTGTAAGTAATCTAACCTAATCAAGCACAGAAGACATTACTAAAGAGTCTCATGTAATCAAACATAGAGCCAGCGAACATTGCAGATCCTGCACTAAATTCACATCAAAGTAAGCATACTGATCATCAGCTGTCAGTATTTAACTGACACCCAGTTCCGAAGACTTATTTTCCATGTTCTAAAAGCCAAGATCATTTAGAACTGATCTGGCTGTGTCACTGAAATAGTCAAACTGATGTTTCAAATGTTATGATGTAAGAGCTGGTTAAAGAGGCCTGGAACACCTGTGGAGAGAGAAAATGGTCTATTACTTCCAAAGTTTCACTCACCTCCTCTGGACATTTTCCTTAATCCCCAATAAACCATTTCTAACAACTTCCCAAAATCCACAAAGAGGACTGCAGAAGTGGGGCCCATTGTTTCACCCCATTTCACTGAACTAAATCCTTCCTTACTTGGCTGTGTATTTTATCTCCTTATCCAAATTTTCCCTCAAATATTGTGATTTTCCCAATCACCTCTGTACTATAAAACGTTTCCAGTTTTCTAGCCCTAATTGTTACTTTTCCATTACGGATGGTCAATCACTTTACACCTCAATGCTCCATGGGGATGAGCTAATAGCTCTTACTTCTTCCCTAAACGGATGTTCCACTACATGCTCTTCCATTTCCACTAGCCATCTGCTTACCACATAAATGAGTAATGAGACACAGTGTATAAAATTCAGTGTCAGTGTGATGAGAGGCATGTAGACAAATGACCAGTGGATGGCTAGTCATCCTATTGCCATTATTATCCCAATGACCAGAATATCACATCAAACAACTGACCACACTCATTCAGTGAATGCTTGCAAAACTAACATCAGAAATGGATTTGCAACTGAAAAGCACTTTCAGAATAAACCTGAATGTTAAGAATTACATTAACAACCAACTTAAGGTCATCGATCAGGATTGCAATGTGCTCATTTACACTTGATGTGGAAGTGCCAACGTTGGACTGGGATAAACAAGGTCAGGGGAACCTGACTAAGGAGCAGCGCTCCAAAAGCTTGTGATTTCAAATAAACCTGTTGGACTATAGCCAGGTGTTGTGTGACTTCTGACCATTTACACTTGCTACAAGTAATATATACAGAAGTCTGTCCTCTGTAGGAAATGGGAACAGGTCCAGGTATGACACCTTTTTTGAATTAACATAAACATGGAGATCATGATTCCTTTAGACTTGACTAAGCACCATTTTCTTATGCAGTACAAATTGTTACTCCAGTTGAAATCTAGCATTCTTTTGTCTTTCCTGATGAGAAGTTTCAATGGCACATCTCTTTTTTTCAACAATCTTCGTTCTGTTCTTTCAATTCACTATAAGACTTGTACATTTAATGCATTCACTCAGGCAACATTCCTTTTTCACTTACATTTGAAATTAACTTCACCCACGTTTGATAGAATTTACAAACAGTATTGAGCCATTAAATCAAGCTTGATACAGCATTACACAAAATAACCAAAACAATAAAACGTTGAAAACACTTGTCCTAATACAGAACAGATGCATGGTATTTTGTCAACCACACACAGCCTGCCAAGATGGCTAGCTCAAGTAGCCATTGTGAGCTATCACAGCTACATCACTCACGTTCAGAAATATAGAAATGTGCCACTTTCATGAGTGTCCTGAGAAATAGCTAAATAGAAATAGCCAAATAACCAAACATGAAATCACAAGCTTTTGGAAACTGCTCCTTAGGTTCACCTGACCTTGTTTACCCTAGTTCAAGGAGCTATGGACCGCACAGTGGCTCAGTGGTTAGCACTGTTGCCTCACAGGGACCTGGGTTTGATTCCCACCTCGGGCAACTGTCTGTGTGGAGTTTGCACATTCTCCCCGTGTCTGTGTGGGTTTCCTCCGGGTGCTCCGTTTCCTCTCACAATCCAAAGATGTGCAGGTGAGGTGAATTGGCCAAGCTGAATTGCCAATAGTGTTAGGTGCATTCATCAGGGGAAAATACAGAGTAAGGGACTGGGTCTGGATGGGTTACTCTTCGGAGGGTCGATGTGGACTTGTTGGGCCGAAGGGCCTGTTTCCATACTGTAGGCAATGTAATCTCGTTTCTTTAACTAAGCTTCTGGGATGTCTATAATGTCAACCCATCTTGCCGAAATGATGGACTTAACTCTAAAAATCTGCTTCCTCTTTATACTATGTGATAATACAAGCTTGGATAGTCAATTTTGAGACATCTATAGCAAATGGACTTGTTTTTTGGTGGAAAAGTCACAAGGTGCTGAACGGCCTACCTCTGTGTTCTTATCTTTCAATCCTGTCATCTGTTACATGAGTCTTACAAAGCCAGCTTTTTGAAATGTTGTTTGAAGATGCAACATGATAATGGGGCAAGGGGCAAAATAAAGGCAGTAAGAAAGTTACTTCTTTAACAGGCCAGATGTTAAGCTTAATATTGTTTGAAGGCGGCATGGTGGCTCAGTGATTAACATTGCTGCCTTGCAGTACCAGGGATCTGAGTTCGATTCCACCCTCAGGCAACCGTCTGCGTGGAGTTTGCACATTCTCCCTCTGCGTGAGTTTCCTCCGGGTGCTCTAGTTTCCTTGCGCAGTCCAAAGATGCACAAGTTAGGTAGATCGGTCATGCTGAATTGCCCATCGTGTTCAGGGATGTGCAGACTAGGTGGATTAGCCATGGGAAATGCAGGATTACAGGGTTAGGTTGGGTCTGGGTGGGATGCTCCTCTTCGGAGGGTCAGTGTGGACTTGATGAGGTGAATGGCCTGTTTCCACACTTTAGGGATTCTAAGCGTACTTAATGTAGCTCTGCACAATTAAGCAATGCTGATGTGAAGAGCAGATAAAGAAGATTTTATTGGCTGGCTCTTCAACCTCAGAAGGAGTTCTTAGAGAAAGTCAGAAGTCACATGACACCAGATAATGGTCAACAGGTTTATTTGAAATCTTAAGCTTTCAGAACGTTGCTCTTTTGTCACCTGACCTTGTCCATCACAGTTCAACACCGGCACCTCCACACCTTAAAGAAGAATATAGGATCTTTAACATCATGGGAGAGCAAATCTCGATCCTTAGTTTCAATTGTGGGAGGGTTACATGAAAACAAGGATTAGTTCAGGACCAATGAAGACAAAGTACTACAGATGCTTGAAATCTGAAACAAATACAAGAAATGCTGGAGAAACTTGGTAGGTCTGGCAGAATCTGTGGAGAGAGAAATAGAGTTTGAAGTCAGGTAATAGTCTTCATCAGAGCCGTATATATTTCAGGACCATGAAGGGCTAATGCAGTGTAGAAGACAGGAGAGAATGATGAGCCGATATTGTGGATTGCTGAAAAGACTCATTAAGGCCTGGTTTCTGGGCTCAGTTAAAAAGAGCTGGATGCTGCAAAGGGAAGCTGGTACTGATTGGTACTTTGTAAAGAAGACATGAAAGATTTTCATCCATATGTGTCTTGTGATCTCATAATGTTTTGTTGTGCAATCTGGGCAAATATTGCTCATAAAGTTCAATCAGTTTGGCTAAAACTAAAAGAAAAATGTTGCAATGGAAATTGGAATAACTTACAGAGTAAACAAGCTGTGGAAGGTTGGACTAAATTTAAAGCATGGCAGCAGACAAGTAGAACAGTCTGAAAGAAAGCGAATAGATTTTGGGTCAGTAGGCAATTTGAAAAAGGAAGTGGATTAACAATACGATGAGGGAAGAATGTGAAGATGAACATTTATTTATCATTGTTTGATTTATTTTCTTTGCAGAGCTCTGAGAATTCAAGGAAAGCTTTTGTGAATGCTCTTGTGTACTCCCAGTAAGGGGAACATTGAATGCTGGAAACACATATTATCTTCTGGGCTGGAGCTCAGCAGGTTCAACCTGCACCAAGGATATAAGCTTGTACTTCACTACCCTTCTGTCAGAGGGTAGTACACCCATTTCCTTAGGCAGAGAATTAAGAGACTAAGACCTTAAAACCATCAGACACATGAGCAGAAGTAGGACATAAAGTCCATTGAGTCAGCTCTGCCATTCAAAGTAAACAGGCAGGAGGCTGGAGGAACACAGCAAGCCAGGCAGCATAAGAAGGTGGAGAAGTTGAAATTTCAGGTGCAACCCTTCTTCAGAACTGAAGGTAGGTGTTGGAGGAGCTGCAGATAAAGGGGATGGTGGGGGCAGGGTGGTGAAGTGGGGATAGGTGAAGGCAGGTAGAGAATACGACCTGGTTGGTCAATGGGAGGAATGAATCCAATGGATGGCAGGGAGCAGTGGAAGGGATGGGGTAGGGCTGGGAAGGAAGTCAGGGGATGGAGAGGGAGGTTATTTGAAATTGGAGAACGCAATGTTGAGTCCTCCGGGCTATAGGCTGCCCAGGCGCAAGATGAGGTGTTGTTCCTTCAATTTGCGCTGTGGTTCGTTGTTACAATGGAGGAGGCCAAGAATGGTCATTTCAGAAAGGGAGTGGTCAGGGGAATTAAAGTGGGAGTTCTGGTTGGCCCCTGCAAGCCTGGCTACGAAGCTCGGTGAACAATTCCCTAAGTTTACGTTCAATCTCTCCGATGTAGAGAAGACCACATGGGAAGCACCTGATGCAGTACATTGGTTGGAAGAGAGGCAGGTGAAGGGTTAATGGACCTGAAATGTTAACTCTGATTTCTCTTTACAGATGCTGCCAGACCTGCTGAGCTTTTCCAGCAACTTGTGTTTATGATTCTGATTTACAGCATCCACAACTCTTTTGGTTTTTATATGTATTTATTAGTTCATTGGAAAGACTTCAGAGAGATGAACATGCAGAACTTGAGCTCTTGAGACTCTAAGATCATGAAAGGTGATTCAAAGAATATGTTTTTGGTGAACAGAAATACTGTTCAGGGCTTTAATATGGTGAAAGGCATTCATATTGTAGATGCAGATAGATTTCTTAACAGTTAAATCCCTCAAATGTTTCTCTACTTTAGCTGAGTTATTTTCTCCAGTTCTATGCTACTGCAAGCATCCTGTAGTTTTCCATTGGAGATAATGTTCATTATCTGATCTGTCCATTCTGCTGACACACAACTAAATGATTTAGGTGCAGGAGTAGGCCATTTGTCTCTTGAGCCTAACCTACCATTTAATAAGATCGTGGCTGATCTGATTGTGGCCTGAGCTCCTCAATCCCACATTCCTCCAATAACCCTTAACTCCCTTGTTAGTCCAAATCTTTCATTTATTACAATCCTCTGATCTTTTTCTTTCAAAATCTTCTTAAAACTCCGACTCTGTAATCATGCTGTCAGCCTCTCATCCAAGATTTCTCTCAGTCCATTTTCTTTCTTCTCTTGTAAATGAAGAGGGACATAACTGACATGAAAGCTGCTATTGTAGTTGTGGGGATAGAGCTAGAGAGTGTGTTAGCATGTAACTGACAAATGAGACTAAACTTTAGCATAATATTTTCTTCCATGCAGTATTGTTTATGGAGAATATATGTCCAAAGAACGATTAATGCTGTGTTGTGCTGAACAAATGTCTGTAGAAGAATTGAAATAAATGTTCAAAGGACAAGGATAAACACAGATGGTCAAATACAGAGATCCCTGCAGTGTTTGTTCTTTGGATAGGGCTTTTACATGGCTGCTTTGGTTTTGAAGATTGATGTTATACATATGTGCTTACTCTTAACACCTGGCACAAATTTTTATCAGACACCAAACAAAGCAGTTGAGGTGCAGACAAAACATCTGGAAATTTAGAGGACTCATTAGTTCCTGCTTGCCATTGCTCAACAGGAGATTTAAGAGTTTTATGTGATTTTCATTTCTCCTATGCGATAGCAATTAAGCACGTCCAGGTTTTTCGGTATTCCCACAGGCTATGATCATCACATGAAGATCATAAAACTGAAGAGTGAGGATGTTCATCGATGATTGAATCAATGAAAGCATCATTCTGTTTAGCAAAACTGGTATCAAAGGGAATCAGAGGGAAATCTCTCTAGTAACTGGTGTCACAAAAAGGAGATGGTTATTCTTGGTGAACATCAGTGGTATCAGCTTCAGGACATCTCTGCAGTATTTCCTCAGGGCAGTGTCCTAGATCCAACCATCTTCAGCTGCTCAGCCATCAATACTTTCACACCATCCTAAGATCAGAATGGGAATGTTCACTGAAAATTGCACAATGGTGAGTACCATTTACAACTCCCCAGATATTGAAACAGTCCATGTCCAAATGCAGTAAGTCTTGGATAATAGCCAGGCTTGGCTTAAAAGTGGTAAGAAACCTTCATGCCAGGCAAATGACAGGCAATAACCATCTTCACCATCAACATCCTGAGAGTTACCATTGATCAGAAACTAAACTGGAGTCACTATATAAATACAATGGCCACAAGAACAAGTCCGAAGTTTGGCTTGTTGAAATTCATAACTCACCTCCTAACTCCCAAAAGCCTATCTATTCTATTCAAGGCACAAATCAGGAGAGTGATGGAATAATCCACACTTGCCTGGATGAGTGCAGCTCCAAAAATGCTCAAGAAGCTTGACTCCATCCAGGGCAAAGAAACCCACTTAATTAGCACCAAATCTACAGAGGAACCTCGATTATCCAAAGGTCGTTGTTTAGTTAATCGAATTCTGGATAATTAAATGCTGGAGACCATAGTTTAGTCAAGCATTGGGACCTTGCGATCTTGCTGGATAATCCAATATTTGGATAATCGAATGCCAGATGATCGATGTTCCTCTGTACTACTATCCATTCCAATCACCACCGATGGTCAGTAGTAGCAGTGTGTACCCACAAACACTTATATCCAGAAAGACAAGTATGGCAGATACATGGGAACACTAACATCTGTGAATTCCCCTCCAAGCCACTGACCATCCTGACTTGGAAATATATCATCGTTCCTTCACAATCAGTGGGTCAAAATCCTGGAATTCCCTCCCTAAGGGCTCTGTGGGTTGACCCTCTGCACATGGACGGCAATGGTTCAAAAAGGCAGTAGTTCACCGTCTTCTAAAGAGCAACTAGGGATGGACAAGTGACACCTACATCCCATGAATGAATAAAAACACTTTCTGTTTTTATTTCAGATCTCCAGCATCTACAGTAATTCGCTTTTATTTATCAGACTAACACTTGAGTTTGGAATGGTGTCTTCCGAGGAAAGGTTGGGCAGACTCGACTAGAGTTTAGAAAATCAAGTGGTAACTTGATTGAAACATATAAAGTTCTGAGGTGTTGTGCCATGTTGATGCAGGGGGAATGTTTCCTCTAGAGGAGAATTTAGAACTGTAAGTATGCCTTAAACTAATTAGCTGGGGTGGGGGGGAGGGGACAAACTGGGTGATTAAGAAGGAAATTGAAGGGAAAGTTAGAACAAGGGAAGTCAAGAAAGACAACTGTATCAATGAAGCAGAAAACTCAAAAAGGATTATGCTGTAAGGTTGAGTGAAATAGGAGTTGATGGGAAGGGTGAGGGCAGTAACAAATTAAAAATACTATATATGAATGCACGAAGCATTAGAATTAAGATGGATGAGCTTGAGGCTCTTTTGGAAATTGGCAGATACGATATTGTGGGGATAACTGAGACGTAGCTTCAAGTGGACAGGGCCTGGGAAATGAATATTCAAGGCTACACGTGCTATCGTAAGGACAGACTGACAGGCAGAGGGGGTGGGGTGGCCATGTTGGTAAGGGATGATATTCAGTCCCTTGCACGGGGGGACCTAGAATCAGGAGATGTAGAGTCAGTATGGATAGAGCTGAGAAATTCTAAGGGTAAAAAGACCCTCTTGGGAGTTATCTACAGGCCCCCAAACAGTAATCTGGATGTCAGATGTAAGTTGAATCAGGAGCTGAAATTGACCTGTCACAAAGATGTTACTACAGTTGTTATGGGGGATTTCAACATGTAGGTAGACTGGGAGAATCAGGATGGTATTGGACCTCAAGAAAGAGACTTTGTGGAGTGCCTCTGAGATGGATTCTTAGAACAGCTGGTGCTGGAGCCTACCAGGGAGAAGGCAATTCTGGATCTGGTATTGTGCAACGAACCAGAATTGATCAGGGACCTCGAAGTGAAGGAGCCATTGGGACGTAGTGACCATAATACAATAAGCTTCAATCTGCAATTTGAGAGGGAGAGGATACAATCGGAAGGGACAATATTTCTGTTGAATAAAGGGAACTATGGAGCTATAAGGGAGGAGCTGGCCAAAGTTCAGTGGTGCAATACCTTAGCAAGGATGACTGTGGAGGAACAATGGCAGATATTTCTGTGTATAATGCAGAAGATGCAGGATCATTTCATTCCAAAAAGGAAGAAAGATCCTAGGAGGAGGCATGGGTGGCCGTGGCTGATGAGGGAAGTTAAGAAACATATAAATTTAAAAGAGTAAAAGTATAACATAGCAAAGATAAGTGGGAAAACGGAGGACTGGGATGCTTTCAAAGAACGACAGAGGATTACTAAGAAGGAAATACGCAGAGAAAAAATGAGGTATGAAGGTAAACTGGCCAATAATATAAAGGAGGATAGTAAAAGTTTTTTTAGGTATATGAAAGGCAAAAAAATGGTTAAGACTAAAATTGGGCCCTTGAAGACAGAAACAGGGGAATATATTATGGGGAGCAAAGAAATGGCAGAAGAATTGAATTGGTACTTCAAATCTGTGTTCACTGGGGAAGACACAAGTAATCTCCCTGAGGTAACAGTGGCTGAAGGACCTGAACTTAAGGGAATTTATATTTGCCAAGAATTGGTGTTGGAGAGACTGTTAGGTCTGAAGGTTGATAAGTCCCCGGGACCTGATGGTCTATATCCCAGGGTACTGAAGGAGGTGGCTTGAGAAATCGTGGATGCGTTGGTGATTATTTTCCAGAGTTCGATAGATTCGGGATCAGTTCCTGTGGATTGGAGGGTGGCTAATGTTGTACCACTTTTTAAGAAAGGTGGGAGAGAGAAAGCAGGAAATTATAGACCAGTTAGTCTGACTTCAGTGGTGGGAAAGATGCTGGAGTATATTATAAAGGGTGAAATTATGACACACCTGGATAGTAGTAACAGGATAGGTCAGAGTCAGCATGGATTTATGAAGGGGAAATCACACTTGACTAATCTTCTGGAAGTTTTTGAGGATGTAACTCTGAAGATGGATGAGGGAGATCCAGTAAATGTAGTGTACCTGGACTTTCAGAAAGCTTTTGATAAAGTCCCACATAGGAGGTTAGTGAGCAAAATTAGGGCGCATGGTATTGGGGGCAAAGTACTAACTTGGATTGAAAGTTGGTTGGCTGACAGGAAACAAAGAGCAGTGATAAACGGCTCCATTTCAGAATGACAGGCAGTGACCAGTGGGGTACCGCAGGGATCAGTGCTAGGACCGTAGCTTTTTACAATATATATTAATGATATAGAAGATGGTATTACTAATAACATTAGCAAAATTTCTGATGATACTAAGCTGGGTGGCGGGGTGAAATGTGAGGAAGATGTTAGGAGATTACAGGGTGATCTGGACAGGTTAGGTGAGTGGTCAGATGCATGGCAGATGCAGTTTAATGTGGATAAATGTATGGTTATCCACTTTGGTGGCAGGAACAGGAAGGTAGATTACTACCTAAGTGGAATCAATTTAGGTAAAGGGGCAGTACAAAGAGATCTGGGTGCTCTTGTACACCAGTCAATGAAGGTAAGCATGTAGGTACAGCAGGTAGTGAAGAAGGCTAATAGCATGCTGGCTTTCATAACAAGAGGGATTGAGTATAGGAGCAAAGAGGTTCCTCTGCAGCTGTACAGGGCCCTGGTGAGACCACACCTGGAGTACTGTGTGCAGTTCTGGTCTCCAAATTTGAGGAAAGACATTCTGGCTATTGAGGGAGTGCAGCGTTGGTTCACAAGGTCAATTCCTGGAATGGCGGGACTACCTTACGCTGAAAGACTGGAGTGACTGGGCTTGTATACCCTTGAGTTTAGAAGACTGAGAGGGGATCTGATTGAGACATGTAAGATTATTAAAGGATTGGACACTCTGGAGGCAGGAAACATGTTTCCGCTGATGGGTGAGTGCCAAACCAGAGGACACAGCTTAAAAATACGGGGTAGACCATTTAGGACAGAGATGAAGAGAAACTTCTTCAACCAGAGAGTGGTGGCTGTGTGGAATGCTCTGCCCCAGAGGGCAGTGGAGGCCCAGTCTCTGGATTCATTTAAGAAAGAGTTGGATAGAGCTCTCAAGGATAGTAGAATCAAGGGTTACGGAGATAAGGCAGGAACAGGATACTGATTAAGGATGATCAGCCATGATCATATTGAATGGTGGTGCAGGCTCCAAGGGCAGAATGGCCTACTCCTGCACCTATTGTCTATTGTCTATTGCCTTAAGACACATAGTCATGACATCATCACAGTTATAGCATGTGACCTGAGGGTATAGAGTTCTCAGACTCCATTTTAACTGGGTTCACTTGGAGCATGCCACATTGGTGAAAACGTGCTACTGTTTGTGACTGAAAAGCTCAATATTATCCCAATGGCTCTGGCTCTAACATGGTAATATATCAGGAAATGTGAAAAATAAACTGTTGAATCTTTTAATCCCACATTACCCAGATCTGTTTCTTGTGTTAGGGAGAAAACAAAACGATTGCTATACCAGGTGCAAGTACCATGTTAGACCTATAGCCCACATCATGGTGGCAGTTCAAACATTTCATTGTCAAATGTTTGTGTATTACCAAAGACTGGTCTTTGAATGAAACATCCCATAGTCAAAGAACAGTTGAGCTATCCACATTACTTTATCAACATTTATTTCAGTCAAAATATCAAAAAACACAGCTGATATTCACCCCAAAGCTGTTGGATTCTTGTAGAAATTTAACTCATTCACTAAGTTCTTTAGAATAGGATATCTATCCTCCTTATTCAGTATGGCCTATATATGTGACTTCAGTCACACTCAAATTAAGTCAACACTTATCTGCCCCCTGAAATGACATAACAAACCAATCAGGGCTGTGCAATAAATCAGACTTATTCAGTATTCTCAGCGTACCTTTGTTTTGAATTGACTACAAAGTTAGCCGATATTGCAACAGTAACTTTAAAAGAAATTCATTAGATGTGAAGTGACAGACGATGGGAAACCATTGAGGCTGTAAAAGCTGCTCTTTGTTTTGGGTATTTTCAGTGTTGGAGCTGATTTCCTCAAATTCTGCGAACAGTTATTGCTGTTTCAGAAGCTGTTGCATTGTTTCAGAACTTTGAGGGAAAAAAAGTCAAACCAACGGCACTTTAAAAATGAAGAAGAGAGGCAAAAGGCAGTGGCAAAAGGCAGTAATCACGTGGGTAGTGATTCGAACAAAGAAAGAAGCCTACACTGCTATCTGACCCACAAGTAACCTGCACAGCTATTCCTTTGCTGTCTGTTGTCAAGTATCTCTGGACATCAGAGTTCATGCTAAGCAAAATAAACAAGCAGTGAAATTCGCAGCTGACCTTGGCGAAACCTGTGTGGGAGCGGTCACAGCAGGGAGCAGCTAAGTGGCTTTGTAAAGTGTAACCTTACTAGTTTTCTTTAGTGAATCTGCAATAGTGAGTAGAGTATTTTTTTAAATTATATGTTGTTATTGAGATCTGTCTCTTGATTAAATATTTACAAAAAGACTACAAAAGTAGAAGTTGCTGGAAAAGCTCAGCAGATCCGGCAGCATCTGTGAAGGAAAATCAGAGTTAATGTTTTAGGTCTGGTGATTCTTCCTCAGAACTCAGGTACGAAGCTAGCCCAGGACAATGTTTTTAGAGCAGTAAGACTGTGCTATTTCCTGGCTCTGTGGATTGTTTAATTGCAAAGATGGTCTTTAATACAGTGATGTGCTCTTCCTGTTGGATGTGTGAGATTAGGGAGATTTTCCATTGTACTGAAGATTGGGTCTGTAGGATGTGTGTTTGGTTGCAAATCCTAATGGATTGCAAGGATCAGTTGGAGCGGCAGTTAGAGGTAATGAGGAATTTACAGGAGCTAGGGAGTGTGATGGATGGCAGTTAAAGGAAGGGAGGTACAGTCAGGTAGATGGGATACCTCCAGGAAAGATAGGAGAGGGACGCAGGTGGTACAGGAGTCTCCTGTGACTATCCCAATCACAAACAAGTATGCTGTTTTGGAAAATGTAGCAGGTGATGGACTCCCAGAGGAATGCATCACTGACAGCCAGCTTTCCAGAACCGAGACTGGATCTGATGCCACAAGTGATTGATTGTGAGAGGGGACTCTCTAGTTAGAGGCACAGACAGATGATTCTGCAGCCAACATCGAGATATCAGAATGGTGTATTGGCTCCCTGGTGCCAGGATCAAGAATATCTTGGAAAGTGTGTAGAATATTCTGAAAGGGGAGAGGGACAAACAGGAGGTCATTATACATATTGTACCTAATGACATAGGAAGTTTGAGGAGAGAATATAGGAAGTTAGGCAGGAATTTAAAAAGTACGCCCAAAAGAGTAGTAATATCTGGATTACTCCCAGTGCCACGAGCTAGTGAGGGTACAAATAGGAGCATAGAGCAGATGAATGCATGGCTGAGCAGCTAGTGCAGGGGAGAAGGATTCATATTTTTGAGTCATTGGAATGTATTCTGAGGTAGAAGTGACCTGTATATGAAGAACGGATTGCACCTGAATTGGAAGGGGACTAATATACTGGCGAGGAGATTTGCTAGAGCTGCTCAGGAGGATTTAAACTGGTAAGGGAGGGATGAGGTGGGACCCAGGAACATGGTGAGGGAAGTGATCAGTCTGAGACAGTTGGGAAAAAGAGTAAGTCCAACAGATGGGGCAGGCTGAAACAATGTAGAGGACGAGGAAGGACTGATCATTTAAACTGTATTTATTTCAATGCAAGAGGCCTAACAGGGAAGGCAGATGAACTCAGGGCATGGTTAGGAACATTGGACTGGGATATCAGAGCAATTACAGAGACGTGACTGAGGGATGGACAGGACTGGCAGCTTGATGTTCCAGGGTCTAAATACTATAAGAATGATCGGAGGGTGAGGGGGTGCAAAAGAGGTGGGGGAATGGCATTTTTGATTAAGGATAACATTTCAGCTGTATTTAGGAAGGATATTCCTGGGAATACGTCCAGGAATGTTATTTGGGTGGAACTGAGAAATAAGAAAAGGATGATCAGCTTCTTTGGATTGTACTACAGATCCCCCAATAGTCAGCAGGAAATAGAGAAACAAAATTGTAAGGAGATCTCAGTTGTCTGTGAAAATAATAGGTTGGAAATGGTAGGGGATTTGAAGTTTCTAAGCAAAACAATGAACTGCTATAGTGTTAAAGGCTTGGATGAAGACGAATTTGTTAACTGCGTACAAGAAAATGTTCTGATTCAATATGTGGATATACCTAGTAGAGACGGTGCAAAATTGACCTATCATTAGGAAATAAGGCAGGGCAGGTGATTGAGGTGTCAGTGGGAGAGCACTTTGGGGACAGTGACCAGAATTCTATCAGTTTCAAAGTAGTGATGGAAAAGGAAAGACTGAATCCAGAAGTTACAGTCCTAAATTGGACAAGACCAATTTTGACAGTATTAGGCAAGAACTTTCAAAAGCTGATTGGGAGCAGATGTCAAAGAGTAATTAGAGATGTACAGCATTGAAACAGATCCTTCGGTCCAACCCGTCCATGCAGACCAGATATCCCAACCCAATCTCGTCCCACTGGCCAGCACCCACCCCATATCCTTCCTATTCTTATACCCATTCTGGTGCCTTTTAAATGTTGCAATTGTACTAGCCTCCATCACTTCCTCTGGCAGCTTGTTCCATACATGTACCACCCTCTGTGTGAAAAAAAGTTGCCCCTTAGGTCTCTTTCATATCTTTCCCCTCTCACCATAAACCAATGCCTTCTATTTCTGGGGTCTCCCACCCCAGGAAAAAAGACATTATTTATTTATCATATCCATGCCCCTCATGATTTCATAAACCTCTATAAGGTCACCTCTCAGCCTCTGACGCTCCAGGGAAAACTGCCCCAGCCTATTCAACCTCCCCCTATAGCTCAAATCCTCCACCCCTGGCAACATCCTTGTAAATCTTTTCTGAACCCTTTCAAGTTTCACAACAAGCTTCCGATAGGAAGGAGACCAGAATTGTATGCAATATTCCATAAGTGGCCAAATCAATGTCCTGTACAGCCACAATATGACTTCCCAACTCCTGTACTCAATATTCTGACCAATAAAGAAAAGCATACCAAACGCCTTCTTCACTATCCTAGCTACCTTCGACTACTTTCAAGAAGCAATGAACCTGGTCTCTTAGTTCAGCAACACTCCCTAGGACCTTATAAGCAGGACTTATAAGTGTATAAGTGTATAAGTCCTGCTAAGAATTGCTTTCCCAAAATGCAGCACCTTGCATTTACCTGAATTAAACTCCATCTGCCACTTCTCAGCCCATTGGCCCATCTCATCAAGATCCCCTTGTAATCTGAGGTAACCTTCTTCGTTGCCCACTATTCCTCCAATTTTGGTGTCATCTGCAAACGCACTAACTATACCTCTTATGCTCACTGGTGTTCACAGGTAAAGGGACGATGGGAAAATGGGAAGCCTTCAAAATGAGATAACAAGAGTCTAGAGATAGTATATTCCTGTTAGGGTGAAGGCAAGGCTGATACGTGTAGAGAAATTGAGGTTTTGGTCAAGAATAAGGAAGAATATGTTCAGGGTATAAACAGCAGAGATCAAGTGATTCCCTAGAAGAGTATAAAAGCAGTAGGAGAATACTTAAGAGGGAAATCAGGAGGGCAAAAAGGGACATGGGATAATTTGGCAAATAGGGTTAAGGAGAATGCAAATGGATTCCACAAATGCATTAAAGACATAAGGGTAACTAGGGAGAGAATAGGACCCCTCAAAGATCAGCAAGGCAACCTATGTGTGGAATCACAGAGATGGCAGAGATACTAAATGAATATTTTGCATCAGTGTTTATTGTTGCGAAGGATATAGAAGATATAGAACAAGGGGAAATAAATAGCGACATCTTGAAAAATGTCCATGGCTTGGAGAGGGTGGACGCTAGGAAATTGTTTCCGTTAGGCGAGGAGACTAGGACCCGTGGACACAGCCTTAGAATTAGAGGGGGTAAATTCAGAACAGAAATGTGGAGACATTTCTTCAGCCAGAGAGTGGTGGGCCTGTGGAATTCATTGCCGCGGAGTGCAGTGGAGGCCGGGACGCTAAATGTCTTCAAGGTAGAAATTGATAAATTCTTGATGTCACAAGGAATTAAGGGCTACGGGGAGAATGCGGGTAAGTGGAGTTGAAATGCCCATCAGCCATGAATGAATGGTGGAGTGGACTCGATGGGCTGAATGGCCTTACTTCTGCTCCTATGTCTTATGGTCTTATGGTCTTATGGTCCAGATTCCAGAAGAGGTGGTGCTGGATGTCTTAAAACACTAACATAAATCTCCAGGACCTAATCAGGTGTACCTTCAAAGTCTGGGGGAAGATAGGGAAGTGATTGCTGGGCCCCTTGTTGAGATATTTGTATCATCATTTCACATGTGAGGTGCTGGAAGACAGGAGGTTGGCTAATATGGTGCCACTATTTTAGAAATGCGGCAAGGAAAAGCCAGAGAACTATAGACTGGTGAGCCTGACATTGGTTCTGAGCAAGTTGTTGGAGAGAACTTGTTCAGCAACAAGGATTTACATGTATTTGGAAAGGCAAGGACCAATAAACAACATGGCTTTGTGCGCGGGAAATCATATCTCACTAAATTGACTGAATTTTTTGAAGAAGTAACAAAGAGTATTGATGAGAGCAGAGTGGTGATCGTATTCTGTACGGACTTCAGAAAGTTCATCATGGTAGACAGGTTAGTAAGGTTAGATCTCATGGAATACAGGGAGAACTAGCCATTTGGATACAGAATTGGCTCAAAGGTAGAAGACAGAAGGTCTTGGTGGAGAGTTACTTTTCAGACTGGAGGCCTGTGCCCAGTGGTGCGCCACAAGGATCGGTGCTGGGTCCACTGCTTTTCATCATTTATAGAAATGATTTGGATGTGAACAGAGAAGGTATGGTTAGGATGTTTGCAGATGACACCAAAATTGGAGGTGTAATGGACAGTGAAGAAGGTTACCTCAGAGTACAACGGGATCGTGATCAGATGGGCCAATGGGCCAAGGAGTGGCAGATGGAGTTTAATTTAGTTAAATGTGAGGTGCTGCATTTTGGAAAGGCAAATCAGGGCAGGACTTATACACTTAATGGTCAGGTCTTGGGGAGTGTAGCTGAACAAAGAGACCTTGGAGTGTGGGTTCATAGTTCCTTAAAAGTGGAGTTGCAGGTGGATAGGATAATGAAGAAGGTGTTTGGTATGTTTGCCGTTATTGGTCAGAAAATTGAGTGTAGGAATTGGGAGGTCATGTTGAGGCTGTACAGGACGTTGGTTAGGCCATTATTGGACTACTGCATGCAGTTCTGGTCTCCCTGCTATAGGAAGGATGTTTTGAAATTTGAAAAGGTTCAGAAAAGATTTACAAGGATATTGCCAGGATTAGAGGGTTTGAGCTACAGAGAGAGGCTCATTAGACAGGGGCTGTTTTCCCTAGAGGTTTGGAGCCTGAGAGGTGAGCTTAAAGAGGTTTATAAAATCAAAAGGGCAAGGATAGGATAAATAGACATGGCCTTTTTCCCAGGGTAGGGGAGTACAACACTAGAGGGCATAGGTTTAAAGTGGAAGGGGAAAGATTTAAAAGGGCCCTAAGGGGCAACCTTTTCACACAGACTGTGGTGTATACATGGAATGAACTGCCAGAGGGAGTGGTGGAGGCTGGTACAATTACATGGTAGTTGGATGGGTGTATGAAAAAGAAAATTTAGAGGGATATGGGCCAAATGCTGGCAAATGGGACGAGATTTATTTGGAATTTCTGGTTAGCTTGGACGAGTTGGACCGAAGGGTCTGTTTCCAAGCTGTACATCTGAATGACTTTATGACACTACTTTGTATAATTCTGAGCATAGAGGTGTTATGTAATTAAATTGAAGAAAAAGACAGAAATAAGGAGCTTGATAACATTAAAAAAACCACAAAACTAAAATAACAAAAAGTAAACAATATTCTTAATTGGCAGTTTCAGTAACAGTGATTTTCCATATGAACTTTTTTTAACAACTACTGCGCATAGGCACTATAGTTAACAACTCGTGCTCCAATATATTTTTTAAAATTATTATATTGTGTAACTTAGTTTTATAATAACAGATCATTTATACAAGTCTAAAATCAATAACATGCATCTGCTGGGAGACTGATGTTTCCTGCTGTTGGCTAAGATTCCTAACATTTTAAAAAATATGTTGTGCTTTAAATTGATACTGGAAAAGCCATACATAAAAACACATTCTTCTAACTTTACCCACAGTTCTTTGGCATCATATTGAAATGAATTGTTGCTGACAAGAAATACCTTGCCAAAGCATTTTATTTTGCACTCATCAAGACAAGGGCAAGAAGGACAAATTTCAAATGATCACAACAATTTATATCACAGGAAAAAAAGGTAGGTTAACTCTGGTTGACCAGATCATAGCCATGGAGAAAGAAATAGAGAAATTATAGGCTATGCAATCTCCTGGATAATTCAAAGAGGTGCAATAATGGAATGTGCTGTTTTTGTTTGCAGAGGATGGGTCCATGTGAATGTCATATCTTTATGACACATTGAGCAAGCATAAATGAATCCCATCTAACATTAAACATTTTGTTTACAGCTTTGCAGTTATCTTTCATACTTGGGCCTTTCTAGGTAATCTGAAGCAGATAAGGTACACTCCAAAAGTGGTGTGATATAAAAAGTGTGATTAATTTTACATATAATACGTATGTTTTTGAGTTAGTCACCTTTAAGTTTTCTGCGTATTTCAAATTAATAGTTAACTTGTAAATAGTCCAGTAGCCCTGGTAATTTCTCTTAAAATGGTTTTTGAGGTCTGCTTTGAGAATGAATGGGTTTGTGTGAACCACCAATAGATTTTTTGATTGTCTTAGATTGTTTTGTGATCCAGCAAAGTAAATAATTGGGCCTCAAAGTTTGTTTGAGGCTGCTGGAACCTATTTCAGTTTAAGGAGAACACCCAAAACTTAGAGAGGGAGACACTTGAGTTTGAGTTTGATTTTGAGTAGTTCTGTGAAGTCCTTGGGATAGGTTAACTGTCCAGACCATTGTGCCTGAGAAAGGAAGGATATATAGTGTACTAGTTATCTTAGAGTGAATAGTTACTATCAGTTCCAGACCAGAAGTACTGGAATAAAAACCTGAAGAGGTTACTTAAAGCTGAGAAATACCTGCAGTTTCAACCTAAAAGTTGAAGCCACTATTGACGTTAACCTACTATTACATATTGGGACTATGTTGGGAGTATTGTATGAGTGGTGGTTTGAGTACTGTACCAGGAGTGTATTTTGGGTAATATACAAAAGCTATTGTTTTTCTTTGAAATCATGAAGTATTTTGGGATTGATTGGATTATACTTTAACCATGTTATTAAAAGTCTTTGGATTTGTATTCTTGAGTAGATCATATGGTTTATTCTATTTTATCTTTATTTCTTTTGTCAATAAGTTTCTGTTACATTGTCAAAGCAAACTCTGCAGCATTACGAGCCTATATTTCAGTGAGAAATCACTTCATTTAACCCAAAACAAGTCAAACTGTGATCTATCAAGACAGATTTCTATCTAGGACATGTCTTGCCTGCTAATAACATCAGTGGAGATCATAACACTTGATGAATTTGTACAGTAAAACAAATATCTCAAAAATTTGAATAGTACATCAAACAATCCATTTCACACTGCAACTATGTAGTGAGTGATCGTTTTCTCTGCAGGATGCAAACGTCTGTCTAAAAGGATATTGCGCTGAATCTCACATTTGTATTGGCTAAGTATGAATTGGACTGAGCATTTACTTTGTGGGATTCCTGTTGTGAGGCCTAAGTTCCTGATCAGGATGGTGTGTAGCTTGGAGCAAAACTTGCAAGATACTGATGCTCCCATGCATTAGCTGTACTGTTTTTTATTCATTCGTGAGATGTGGGTGTTGCTGGCTGGCCAGCATTTATTGCCTATTATTACTTGCCTTTGAGAAAGTGAAGGTGAGCTGCCTTCTTGAACTGATGCAGTTCACCTGCAGTTAACCCTCAATGCCTTTAACAATTAATTCCATGCTGAAGGGCTTTTGCCTGAAACACCGATTTTCCTGCTCCTCGGATGCTGCCTAACCTGCTGTGCTTTTCTAGCACCACACACTCGACTCTAACCTCCAGCATCTACAATACTGACTTTCAGCTAATTAATTCCATCTCTCAGTGGGAAGGGGTGGTTAAGGACAAATAAAGCATGTTTGGATTTTCGTACCTTTTGTTTTGTATACTTTCTTTGTCTTCTTAATTCCCCTTTTCACTTCAGCCCTGTACTTGTGCTCTTCTGTAAGTTTCCTAAAGTGTAATTGTGAGATTGTCATAAACTCCACCTTTCTGCATCTTTACTTTATAACCTTTGGGATAACCAGGGAACTCTAGATTTGGCAGAACCATTTATTTTCTTTTTGGGGACATGTCTACACTGTGCCATTTGAACCTGACCTTTTGAATGTCTGTGACTGATTTGCCACTGATTTTCATTTAAGTAGCCAGTCCACATTTGCATGATCATCCCTCAGATTTGTAAAATTTGCCTTTTCCCAATTTAGAACTTTCACTGACAGCAAAATCAGTGGATGTGGAAATGTGAAACAACAGAAAGTGCTGGAGCAACTCAACAGCATCATCTGTGGGAAGAGAAAAACAGATTTAATATTTTGAGCCTGATGTGACTTTTCAGTACTGAACTTTTATCCCTGTTTTATTTTCCATAAAATGTTAAATCTAAGTGTATTATCATCACTGTTTCCAAAATGGTCACCTACTATGACTTTGTCCACCAACCCAGCTTTGCTTCCAAAAGCTAGATCTAGCTTAGTGCCCTTTCTCATTCGATTTGCCACATGCTGGCCAAAAAGAAAGTTCTCTCGAACGCAGTTCAAAAATTTTGTGACCTTTGTTCCTTTTACTCTGTTTGGGTTGATATTTGGGCTATGGAAGACCCCAGCTATTATGGTCTAGGTTAGAGTGGTGCTGGAAAATCACAGCAGGCTAGGCAACATCCGAGGAGCAGGAAAATCAATGGATCGGGCAAAAGGCCTTCATCAGGACTCATTCCTGCTCCTCGGATACTGCCTGACCTGCTGTGCTTT
The DNA here is from genome assembly GCF_047496795.1 of Chiloscyllium punctatum. Classification (NCBI taxonomy): domain Eukaryota; kingdom Metazoa; phylum Chordata; class Chondrichthyes; order Orectolobiformes; family Hemiscylliidae; genus Chiloscyllium; species Chiloscyllium punctatum. Next base: position 34,495,584 of record NC_092743.1, read on the forward strand.
TCCAGCACCACTCTAATTTAGACTCTGAATTCCAGCATCTGCAGTCCTCACTTTTGCCCAGCTATTATGGTCCTATTTCAGTACTCATTTGCTTTTTGAGTTCTCTCCCACTATTTGGAGATCTACAGCACAAACCTAGAATTGTGGTTGCCCCTTTTTTGTTTCTAAGCTCAGTTTGTATAACCTTATTTGATGCTTCCTCTAGTATATCATCCCTCCTTAACAGTTGTGATTGACTCTTTAGCCAATAATAATTTGACACAACTTTTTTTAATCTCCACGTCTACCATGCCTGAAAACTAATGTCCAGGAATGTCGAGTTGCCATCCTTGCCCCTCTTTAAGCGACATTTCTCTTGTAACAATGATATCATCCTGGCATATGTCCATCTGTTCCCTTAGCTCCATTCATTATTCAGAATGTTTGCATTCTCATTTAAAATGTTTAATACCACCAATTTTCAGTGCAATAAATGTTTAACCTTTGCTTCCACTGCAGTCACTTGTTAAATTTCTGCTTCCCATTTCCCGCTCTGAATTTGCCCTCAGGGTCCCATTCCCTTCTAATTTAGTTTAAATCTTCTCCAACAGCATGAGCAAATCTCCCTGCGAAGATTTTTATTTTGGTACTATTTAAGTGTAGATTGTATGGCTTGTATAAGTCACATCTTTCCCAGAACTGGTGCCAAAGCTCTAAAAATCTGAGTCACCCTCCAAAACCAGCTTTGCAGCCACATATTCAATCACTTAATTCTCCTTTTTTTGACACACATGGGACAGAGCGCCATCTTATATGGGGATATATGTCGATGATTCTATGACTCTATTGCTTTAGGGATCATTTAGAGGTTTTGCAATCTCCCATCAGCTCCCTGAAATCCACTTTTGGGTCATCATCTCCATTCCTACCTGAATTTATTGATAGCAACATGGACTGTAACCTCTGTCTGATCACCATCCGCTAGAAGAATGTCCTGCAGCTGCTCTAGAACATCTTTTACTCTGGCACCAGGAAAAAAATATCGCCCTGGAATCACTTCATAGTCACAGATACACTTACCTGATGTTCTGATTCTGGAATCTGCTATCACTATTGCCCTTCCTTCTTTTTCCTCCCCTACCCCTTTATACAACTGAGTCACCAGATTTGCCATAAATTTGGTGCTGAATGCACTTTTCAGCGGAAGCATTACCCTCACCAGTATCCAAAACTGAATACAGATTAATACGAACAACAGTATTAGGTCTTGTAACTATGGTATCTACATGGCTAGACCAGTTCATGCTCTTGTCAATCAATTGTGTGAGTTATTTAGTTGTGCACCATCATTCATGATTGGATAAGGCAAAGCTGCAGAGCTTAGACCTGGTCATTCGAGCTCCATGATGAAATCGCTTATCTCTTTCTCTGTTTATCACTTGCCACTTATGTTGTTTGGCATACATGCAGTCCTGTGTTAGAGTGAAATCAGGTTGAAATGTCACATTTAGCTATGCTCAGTCCTGCTGCTGGCATGTCCTCCTGCACTACTCATTGAACTACAGTTGATTCAAAGCCTGATAGTAGTTGTAGAGTGGAGGATTTGGCAGGCCATGAGGTTGCAGATTGTGGTAGAGAATGATTCTTTTGACAGTGATGGCCGACAATGCCCTACAGATGCTCAGTCTTGAGTCACTAGATCTGGTTGAAATGGTAATGCCACATAATATGGTGGAGGATATCTTCAAACTGAAGACATGATATTGTCACTGCACAATGGCTGTGTGGTAGTCAATTCTACTGATACACCATGGACAGAGGCTTTGGGAGTCAGCAGGTTGGTAGTGATGAGATGTCACATGTTTTCCTTTCTTGTTGGCTCACTCCGCACCCAAAAGCAGAAACACAGTCTGGTGACATGTCCTTTAGGACCCAGCCAGTTTCGTCAGCAGTGTTGTTGCGGAGCCATTAGCACATCTTATTCCAGATTTTTTTATTAAATTCATATTTCTACCTCTACCAGGGTAGCAATTTTGTAGTGTTCTCCTGAATTCCTGCTATGATTTCAGTGAAAGATTGGCAGAAATCTGGAGAAACAGTATACTGCATTCACATTCTTTGACTAGAAATTCACCTCCTACTGGAGAGCTGCTGAACACATTCCAAGTAATTCTGGCTACAGTAAGGAGGTCAGTAAATGGGTCGAGATTTTAGAACAAAATTGTGTTTTAAAAGCTGCGTGTTGAATATAGATCTACTGGAGTGAGATCCTGAATAAACGAGAAATACCATGACACTATTGGAAGGCTAAAAGGAGATGATGAATATTAAGCAGAACTATGAAAGGAGATTAACAGCCAATGTAAAGGGATTTTCAAAGCTACTTAAAGTAAGACTGAAGATGGCTATTTTGAGAGTGAAGGGATAACAGATAACCATAATAAGTTCTAAAAAGGATATGAATTTCTTTCAACATATATGGAAATTGCAGCTGGGATGGAGCAAGTTGTCATCATTTTAAATGCAGATTTTTTTTCCTTTTGTGTCTATCAATCATGTTATTAAGAGAAAATCTACAATAAAGGGATAGTTTGGATCTTGTGAATCTGCTGGTAGAAACTAAAAGCATTTAATGACAGTTTGATGTAGACAATGGAGAACAGTCTTTGAAGAAGAACAGTCAATTATATAAAATGGAAGAGTGCTAATAATGAAAGCTACTTACCAATTTCAAAGATAAACTTGCTTAAAATAGGGAGCTGTAAACTCATCAACATGCATGAGTTTTATACTGTAGGTCAGATAAATGGAAATTTTTATATGATTATTACATCAGTCCATATAGAGAGTATTTGCACAATAGCCTCATATACTAATCATTTCCATAATAATTTTCTCATAGCTTTGACTTTTTGTTTCTTGTTCAAAATAATCTACTTCTTTCATGTTGGAGCGATCCGTGTTTTCCTGGCTTTGATGGAACTGTAGAAGTGGCTGAAAAAGAGTTGTTTATCTCTGTGAATTTGGCTCCCAAGTTTAATTTTGTGATAAAAAAGAAGAAAGATTACCAGTGCGCTTTAAAAAAAAACAGCGATAATATAACTACAGAAACTCAATGCTGATTATCTGTGTGGACATGGATAGTTTTATATAGGAATGCACAAATGGCTTTTGCTCCATTACACATGACCCAGAAAGAAAGAAAGAAACTGGAGCGGAGAGAGATTTTAACCAAACATGGAAAAAAAACGCACAGAAGGTGCTTAAGACAGTTTTAAATAAAATGGATCTCAGTGGTCAAGCATACCTGATAACTCATTCAACAGCTTCTTACTTACAAATAATCCTATCTTCAGCCAGCTTGTGTTGTTCCTAAGTGAAGAGTATCAATTAATTATTCATTCATTTGTACAAGACTACTAATTGCAATCAAGTGTCCTTAGGAAGTGCAGAATAACTGCATAGTAATTTATATTAAATTATGATGTTTCAGCATTGGCTCTCAAGTCAATCACTCTTCTGTTTTCAATTAGCTATACAGAATCTGTAAATATCAAGAATAAAGTCTGGTAAAACAATTATAGAAGCATGATATCATACAGTGCAGAAGAGGCTCTTTAGCCCATTGAGTTTGTACCACTAAAAATACAGAACTCTCAACACTGGGCTCACTTCTCTGCTTTAAGCCTATAACCTTGAATGTTATGCCACTTCAAATGTTCATCCAAGTTATTTTAAAAGGATGTAAGAATATCCGCCTCAAATAACCCTGAAGGATGTGCATTACAGAACCCCACCAGCCTCGGGATAAAAGAAACCTTTCCGCAAATCCCCTCAAAAGTTCCTGCCTCTCATTTTGAAAGTTGTTATTAACCCTTCAACTCAAGGAAACAGCTGCTTTCTATCCACCCTGCCCATGTCCCTCATAATCCTCTTCACTTCAATCAGATTCTCCCCCCCCCCAATCTTTTCTGCTCTAAAGAAAACCATCCATGCTAATCTAACTTCTCTTCATAGCTAAAATGCCCTGTCCCAGGCAACATTCTGGTGAATCTCCTCCACACCCCATCCTGTGCAATTATATTCTTCCTAAAAAGTGTAGTGACTAGAACTGTAGAATGTGTTCCAGTTGTGTCCTAACCAAGGTACTGTACAGCTCTAATGTTATCTCCCTATTCTTATGATCTATGCCTCAACTGATAAAGTCATGCGATCCATAGCCTTCTTAACTACCCTGTCCAGCCACCTTCAGGATTCAGTGGACAAACCACCCAAATCCTTCCATTTAACTGAGCTTCTCAGTGTCCTGCCATTCATTGAGTCCTCCCTTGACGTGCTACATCTTCCAAATTGCATCATTTCACATTTTTCAGAGTCAAATTCCACCTCGGACTGAATTGGTCATCTAAAGAACAAAGAACAGTACAGTACAGAAATAGACCCTTCAACCTTCAAAGCCTGAGCCGACACATTTTGCCCTTCCATACTAAAACTGTCTTCACTTTCAGAAACCGTATCCCTCTATTCACTTCATATTTATGTATTCATCCACGTACTTCTTGAATGCTGCTATTGTATCTGCTTTCACCACCTCATCTGGCAGTGCGTTCTAGGCACCCACCATCCTTTGTGTGAAAACATGTCTCGCATATCTCTTTTAAACTTCCTCCCTCATACCTTGAACCTGTGTGCCCTAAGAATTGACCCCTCCACCCTCAGAAAAAGCCTCATACTTTCCATTCTATCCATGCCTTACACAATCTTATAAACTACTATTAGGTTGCCCCTCAACCTCCTGCATTCCAGTGAAAATAAACACAGTCTACCCAAACATTCTTCATAGCTAAAGTGCCCCATACCAGGCAACAACCTTTTCTGGACCCTCTCCAAAGCATTCACATCCTTCTGATAGTGTGGTGACCAGAGCTGCATGCAATACTCCAAACATGGCCTAACTAAAGTTATCGAGTCATAGAGTCATAGAGATGTACAGCATGGAAACAGACCCCTTCAGTCCAACCCGTCCATGCCGACCAGATATCCCAACCCAATCTAGTCGCACCTGCTAGCACCCAGCCTATATCCCTCCAAACCCTTCCTATTCATATTCCCGTCCAAATACCTTTTAAATGTTTCAATTGTACTCCACCACTTCCTCTAGCAGCTCATTCCACCCTCTGTGTGAAAAAGTTTCCCCTTAGGTTTCTTTGATATCTTTCCCTTCTCAGCCTAAACCTATGTACTCTAATTCTGGACTCCCCTACCCAAGGGAAAAGACTTTGTCTATTAATCCTATTCATGCCCCTCATGATTTTATAAACCTCTATAAGGTCACCCATCAGCATCTGACGCCCCAGGGAAAACAGCACCAGCCTATTCAACCTCTCCCTATAGCTCAAATCCTCCAACTCTGGCAACATCCTTGTAAATCTTTTTTGAACCCTTTCAAGTTTCACAACATCTTTCCAGTATGAAGGAGACCAGAATTGCACGCAATATTCTATGGAGCTGCAGCATAACTTGTCTGTCCTTATACTCAATGCCCGTTCAATGAAGGCAAGCATACCATTGGCCTTCTTTACTACCTTATCTACTTACACTGCCACCTTCAGTAATCTGTGGACCTGCCCAGCCAGATCTTTCTGCATATCAATATTCCTAAGGGTTCTGTCATTCACTGTATAATTTCCACCTCTACTTGACCTTCCAAATTCTACTACCTCACATTCCTCCCAGTCCTTATGTACGCTTCCATTCTATTTTTGACTGAAGTCATAACAACCATGGTTATCCAAGGGTTGTGTAACTGGCCATACCTTTCCTTCATCCTCACAGGAATGTGCCATTTCTGAACTCTTATCAACTGCTGTTAGGAATACTCCCACATGTCCAATGTGGAATTACCCTTAAACAGCTGCCTCCAATTAGCATTCTCTGTCTGACCCATCCGATTATATCTGCCTCATGGTCAATTACCGGCCAATAGTTGTGCCATTCATAAAGTTACTTATTATCCACCCCATATTCTCAACTATATCATTTATGAATATCACAAACAATAAGACACCCAGCTCTGATCCCTAGTGTATGTCATTGCACACTGAGCTCCTGCCATACTATAAGTTGGTTTTTCGCTTTTCCAATACAGACTGAATTAGTTAGTGCATTTAGTTCGGTGTTGTTATTTTATTTATTTCAATGCTACTTTAAATGAAAAGCATTATGGTTCCAAAGCTTAACTTTCAAAATTCAGTAGTGGCACTACCTCATTCACCAGCCCAAAGCATTGGTTGTGTCTTCAATAAGATGTCCAAAATGTTCTAAAATATACACCAAATCTTGTTATCGCATGTAATTCTATTTTTGATGGGATCAATATTTTTTAATTCTTGAGGACTAGCATTCATTGTCTGTCCCCTAGAAGCTATTGGTGGTTTATTTCCTTGAAGTATTATCAGTTGTTTACGACTGAGTAGCCTGCTATAGCGTTGAACTGGAGTCACATATAAAAAAGGTAGGATCCCATTAATAAAGAACATTAGTGAACCAGTTAGGTCTTTGCAATAATCCCATGGTCAGTTTTTCTCCTTGGCACGAATCCATTAATTATTAGATTTATTGAGTTCAGTTTGACAACTTGTGATTTAGACATGGTTATTGGTTTACCATTCTAATATTTTAACCATTCTACTGTCATATATATCATTTACAACTCAAGCTGTAATCAAATTTCTCATCTATATCTTCTCATGTACGTTCAAATTTTTGGCAAAAAGAAGACAAATATACATAACCACGGTGCAGTAGTCACAGCCAAAGTATACTTGCCAAAAAATCTAAAATGTTACATGTGGTACATATTCCGACTATGGCTAAACATTTTCTTTTGTGTTCAAGGATCAAGTTCCAAGTGAGCACTTCTTGTTTCGGTAATGCTCAGATATAATCTGAAACAAAATTGGCTCAGGATCAGGCATGAATAAGGTGCACTGCTCTACTCTTTGACCTATAAAATCCCTATTCTACAAAGCATATTATTTTTCCTCAATCTTCAAGGTATTGGAAACAAGGGTTCAGACCACCTCTAGCTTTTACTGATATTTTGTTCCACAGAATTTCAAACCAATACTTTGCTCAGTTAATATTTCGTTTTATGACACCCATCACCACGTCTTTACTTGCTGATTTACCTGGTCTCCATTTCCACTGCTTTCACGCTTATTATTTCAACTATGGACAATGGCCAGTTCCTTAGGCTGTTCAAAATAAGGCTTTTCATGGAAAGTTGGATCTATATCTAAAGTTCGGTCTAGATATTCAAGTATATCCATATTTGGAGCAGCTGGAAGTGAAATATTTCTAGCTATTGAACCTGAAGCAAATGGCAATGCATATGGAATTAGTTGATCATCGAGAAAAAACCCTTGGGGAAAAGAAACATTTCTTATTCGTAATTTGCTTCAGTTATTTGGGTCTATTACTTCAGAAAAAAACGTGCCAAAGAAGCTAGTGTTTAACCTATTGTTGCCACTGGCTCTGTGATTGCATTATCCCAGAGCAAACTCTTGTGGATATCTCATGGATAATGTATCAATAGAAAACTACCACTGCCAACAATTTTGCTCTCCTTCTGCCCTATAATGGATGCTACTCTTGAGCCCTGTATAAAAGTATGAAACCCACATAGTTTTACTCCGAGTGAACTAATCTGACCAAATATACTTCATGATACACATAGAAAACTGCCAGTGGTATTCTCCCAGTCAGCTACTGTAATTTCAACAGAAACTCCAGGAGATCTTGGAGGGAATTTACACCCGATGTTATTTATCCAGGACTTCTTTCAGTCTTCTACTAATATCTTGTTGGATTATCAGTTGATCTTGTTTTAGAGGTTCCAGTTGATTGTGTTTTCAAGTACCGATTTCCACAATCCTCAGCACATATTTAGCCTCAAGTACTTAATGAACCTGATCAATTACTTGAAGGTGTAGGCATTCATCTGCCCCAGGCCCTTACTTGTCGACCAATTGAAGTTTGAGCAAAGATACATAAGAAGGCTTTTAAGTTCTGTTCTTTCTTTATAACTACTACCTGGCCTGCTGTCTTTTATTTTGGTCCTGATTGCTCTCTGATCCATTCTGACTGTCTCTGAGTGCAATTGGGTTCCCTACTCGATTTCTGACCAACTTTAAACGTTTGCTGACCAACAATCTCAAATATCCTTTTCATTTGTCCTTTCCATCAAAGTGAAATGATGCTTCAGATTAGACCTTTTGGAAAGAATTACTCTTTTCAGAGAATTGTATTATTATTCGTATCAGGGTGAATGCGACACAAGATCAATAGTGCGATAAGTTCCTCATATACTCAGTTGCAAGGGCCAAAGGTCTTCATTATGTATAATTGGTCAGGTCCAGGATGAAGGGGTACATCACAGCTCACTAAACAGGATTCAAGGCTCCAGGAGACTGCTGTGCTGAAATTGAGGTTGGGCCCCTGTGCTTCTGTGGAAGGCAGGGCCTCTCTGCCTGGGTTGGGATCAGGCCTCATTGCTAGAATTGGAAAGGATGGAACCAGGAGCCCATGCAAGGAACAACACAGGAACGATTGTTTCTGTCCCTGGCTCTGTCCACATGCTATCATATATGCAGTCAGTCTGAAATAAGAAATATTCCTACACTTGGTGTCATATGCTTGGGGTATTGAAATTAATTTACATTAAATTAAATAGTCATGGGTGTACCCTTGTCTGAAAAAGTGAGGGGAGTGGAAGAACTGGGGAACTCCCATGGATAGTTTCCATTCCTTAGCCATATGGTATAGATAAAAACATACCAATGATAAACTAGGCATTTTTATACTTGCTGACATTAGGTTCTGTGCTCTACTACAGAGTCTGATGGAGGCAACATAAGGTAGGATCCTAACTGTTCAAGGAACTCACTTTCACTCAACAGACCATTGTCTTCATTTGTTTTCTAGATTTGTAAACCACTGTGAAAGCTAATCTACAATCTTACCGATATGAACTCAACTACTGCAAAAAAAACTTCTTCTTTTAATAGTCTCAATTCTTCAGCCTATTTGTATCGACCTTAAGTATTTAATACAAAACCTCACTGCCCCTGTAACTGCACTTCTGACTGTTCTGAGGAATGGTCACTGGACCCTATTCTCAGATGCTGCCAGACCTGCTGAGCTTTTCCAGCAACTTCTGTTTTTGCTTCCAATTGTATGCTTTTGTGAGTCCACCATCGTTAGAGAACCTTCAGACAAGACACTTTAATCTGGAATTCTCTTCTTAAATGTTTTGTTGCTAACTCCCTCACAGATTCAAAAACTTTGAAATAATGTTAAATATCATTTTTGATATGCACTTGCTTCCTCAGTGATAGTAATCTTTGTCAGATTGAGCACAAAATCTGGGCTGACATTTCAATGCAGTACTGAAAGAGTTCCTCAAAATGTCAATAATATTAAACTCAGGCTCTATCTAACCTCTCAGTATGAAAATAAATATCAGATGGTACTACTTTGGAGGGGAGCTAGAAAATTCTCCCATTTCCTGGATAAAGTCAATCAACTTCACTCAAATAATAAAACACAAGCAGTGATCACTGTAGTTGACAGGACTTAGTTGTATACACATTAACTGCAGTGTTCTCTAAATTACAAAGTGAATACACTTCCAAAGTACTGTAGGAGATACGGACAGATAACCAATAAAGAAGGTTTTAAGAAGCATACAAAGGCAGAAAGGGAGATGGAAAGATGTTAAGAGGAAACTTCAGTGTTTAGGACCTTAACAACAGAAGACAGAGTCATGAATGGTGGAGTAATTGCACTTTGAAATGCTGAGAAGTACAGATATCTCAGGGGGTTGTACAACTCGTGATAATGGTAGCAGAAACAATGGGCCAAGGTCATGGAGGAATTTGAAAACAAGAAAAAAATTATCAAAATCAAGGTGATCCTTAACAAGGTCAGAAGACAAGGTGAGAGATGTTGGTGAAAGTTATGGTGTTGAAGGAGCATTTTGGATGACATCATTTACATTGAGGATGGAATGTGAACATTTATGACAGCATGGATGTGTGCTCAGAACTTCACTTCTGCTCCAAAATTGCATGATTTCTTAGGTTGCGATCATTCGTATTGAACTAACAATAGTGAATTGTGTCATTCAAAGTCATGAAAAGCTAGAACCTAGGGTGATCCAAAGGGACTTGAGACCAGTGATGAATAGGTATAGAAAATAACCACATAGACTAATAGAATACTAGCCCTTTTATATAAAGACTAAAATACAAGGAGGGAGAATTCATGCTTCAGATTTGCAAAGCCCTTTTCGACCACCTAATGTAATGTAAGCAGTTCTTGGCATTACATAGAGTCATAGTGTCATACAGAATGGAAAGAGACTCTTTGCTCCAACTCGTTCATGCCGACCAGATAACGTAAACTGATTTAGTCTCATTTGCCAGCAATTGGGTCATGTCCCTCTAAACTATCCCTATTCATGTCTATTAAATGTTGAAATTCTACTAGCCTCTACCACTTTCTTTGACAGCTCATTCCATATACACACCACCTTCTGCATGAAAAAGTTGCCCCTCTGATCCCTTTTAAATCTTTCCTCTCTCACCTTAAACATATGCCCTCGAGTTTTGGACTTCACTACTTGAGAAAAAGACCTTGTCTATTTATCCTATTCATGCCCCTCATGATTTTATAAATCTCTATAAGGCCACCCCTCAGCTTCCGACACTTCAGGAAAAATAATGCCCCAGCCTATTCAGCTTCCCCCATTAGCTCAAGCCCTCTAATCCCTGCAACATCCTTGTAAATCTTTCCTGAATCCTTTCAGACTCCACTTTCAAGGAACTATGCACCTGCACCCCTAGGTCTCTGTTCAGTAACACTCCCCAGTGCCCTACGATTAACTGTATAAGTCCTTCCTTACCTCACATTTATCTAAACTAAACTCCATCGGCTACTCCTCTTTGAATAGACATGTTAACTTTGGTGACAGTGCAATGTAGATTTTCTAAAATGGTGGTTTCTAAGAGTTAGCTTTCAGGACAGAATTCCCATACTAAGGTGGTCTTCTTTAGAATTTAAAAGTTTAGGGGGTAAGTTGATCTAAATTTTAAATATTTAGAGGGTAAATTCAAAAGACAACTATGGAAAATATTTATATTGCTTGGGAAATCTAGAGCCCAGAGATATAATCTACAATCCATTCAGGCTTGAAGTTAAGAAACACTTTTACAAACAAAGAGTGATAATACTTTGTGCTGTCTTTATGGAAACACAGAAAATCAGAGCAGGAGTAGGCCACTCAGCCTTTTTGGGCCTACTCCACCATTCAGTGTGATAATGGATGATCATCCAACTCAGTACTCTATTCTTGCTTTCTCCTCATGCTCTTTGTTCCTATTAGTGCTAAGAAACACATTTAATTCCTTCTTGAGAACATGCAATGTGTTTGCAGAGACACCCACAGGCTCACCCTCTCTAGGTGAAGAAATTTCTCCACCTCTCAGTCTTAAATGGCCTAACCTGTATTCTTAAATTTTAACCCTTGATTTTTAACTTCCCAGTCATCAGAAACATCCTTCCTGCATTTACTCTATCAATTTCTGTTAGAAATGCATAGATTCCATGAGAACCCCCTCCCCCCTCCTAAATTCTAGTGAATATAGTCTGAACTGATCCAATCTGTCTTCAGACATCAATCCTGCTATCCCAGGAGTCAGTTTGGTAAACCTTTGTGCACTCCCTCCATAGCCAGGAAAAACTGTGTTAGATAAGGAGACCAAAACTGCATACAATACTCCAGGTGTGGTCTCACCAAGGCTCTGTACAATTGAGCAAGACATCACTGCTCCTGTATTCGAATCCTCTCATGATGAAGGCCAACATACGATTTGCCTTCCTCTCTGCCTGCCTCACCTATATGCTTACTTTCAGTGACAGGTGTATGAAGACACTCAGGTCTCGTTACACTGTCCCTTTTTCCAATCTATCACTATTCAGATAATAATTTGTCTTTGTGTTTTTGCTACCAAAGTGAATAAACTCACATTTATCCACAATATATTCCATCTGCCATGCATTTGCCTACTCACTAAACTTATTCAAAGCCCACTGAAGCATTTCTGCATCCTCACAATTCACATTCCCACCCAGCTTTGTGTCATTTGCAAACTTGGAGATGTTACATTTAGTTCCCTCATCTATATCATTAACACATGTTGTGAATAGCTGTGCCCAAACACTGACCTATGCAGTAAACCACTAGTGACTGGCTGCCATTTGGGAAAAAAATCTGTTTATTCCTACTCTTTGCTTCATGTCTGCCAACCAGTTCTCTATCCATGTCAGTACACAACCCCTAATCCCATGTGTTTTAATTTTATATGCTAATCTCTTAAATGGAACCTTACCAAAAACATTCTGAATGTTCAAGTAAACATCTATTTGCTGTGTCTCATCAACTCAACTGTTTACATCCTTGAATAATTCCAATAGATTTATCAATCGCGATTCCCATTTTGAAAATCCATGTTAACTCTGTCCAATCTTGTCACTATTTTCCAAGTGCTTTGCTATTAAACCTTAATGGACTGTAGCATTTCCCCCACTATTAATGTCATGCCAACCGGTCTTGAATACTCTGTACTTCCTTTTTTATATAGAGAAGTTACATTATCTGCCCTCTAATCCATAGAAACTGTTTCAGACTCTGTAGCATCTTGGAAGGTGACCACTCATGTATCCATTATTTCTAGGGCCATTTCCTTGGGATGTAGATTATTGGGCTCTGAAGATTTAACTTTAATTTTATATTCAATGCCATCAATTTTCCCAACACCATTTCCTGACTCATGTTGATTTACTTCAATTCCTCCCTTTCACTAGATGTTTTGGGGAATTAATTTCATCCTACTTTGTGAAGACAGGATCAAGCTATATAATTAATTGGTTTGTCATCTGTGTGCTTCCCATTATAACTTTTTTGTTTTGACTATAAGTTTTGCAACTGTCAATTGATACCAGATCTATTATGAATTTAAGTGGTGAAATTGAGGGATTTTTGTTTAACAAGGATACTAAGGAAAATGGGGCAGATACACTGAAGTCACAATGATTCACCATGACTTCAGTGAATGGCTGAGCAGGTTAAGGATATGAATGATGAACTCTTGTCCCTATCTTCCTGACCTCATTTTCATTCAAGTATATGACCATACAATTAGGTGCAAGAGTTGGCCATTTTGCCCCCCACGCCTGCTTCTCGATTCAATCAGACAATGGCTTATATCATTAGTCTATATTCTTACATATCCCATTAAGTTTTCAACTCCTTGATTATCTAGAATCCTCTACCTCTGCCTCAAAAATATTCAATATCTTTGCTTCCACATTGAAGAAGGATGTTCAAACACTTATGACTCTCATGAGAAAAAGAAAATCCACTCAACTTTGTCATAAATGGTTGAACTTTCTTTTAAAATAATAACCTCTATTTCCATACTGTCTCTCAAGAAGGAATATTCTTTCTGCATCTACCCTCTTAAAACCCTCAGGATTGTAAATGCTTCAATTGATCACCTCTTAGTCTGCTAAACTCCAACAGATACAAGCCTGGCCTGTCCAATCTTTCCTAATAAAACAATTGTCTTTCTGGGGATTTGTCTTGTAAACCTTCACTTAACTACTTATGACACGCTTATGTTCTTCCTTAATTAAAGAGGCCAATATTGCACACGGCACTTCAGTGTGGTCTCATGAATGTCCTGTATACCTTAAGCTTTATTTAAGTATTCAATTTTCCTTCCAAGAAATAATATCATTCAATTATCGTTTCAAATCATTCCAGCCAAAATTGACTATTTCATATTTCCTTTATTATACTTCATTTGCCAGGTCCTTGCCCACCATTGAACCTTTCCATATCCTTTTGTCTCCTCCTAATGTCTTCCTCACAATTTACTTTGCTTCCTGTCACCAGCTAGTTTAGTAATCATACGTTTAGCCCCTTCATTGAAGTTATTTACCTTAACTGCAACTGTTGTGGTCCCAGCACTAAACTCTTTGGCATATCACTCATTCCATTTTGCCAACCAATAAATCACCTATTTAGTCCTACTCTTTGTTTCCTGTTAGGCAATCTTTTATTTGAAACAATATGCTCTCTGTAAACCATGAACTTTTATCATGTCAAATGCCTTGTGAAAATAAAAATGCAGTCTAGCCGCCAGTTCCTCTTTATTAGATTAGATTACTTACATTAGATTACTTACAGTGTGGAAACAGGCCCTTCGGCCCAACAAGTCCACACCGACCCGCCGAAGCGCAACCCATTCCCCTACATTTACCCCTAACCTAACACTACGGGCAATTTAGCATGGCCAATTCACCTGGCCTGCACATCTTTGGACTGTGGGAGGAAACCGGAGCACCCGGAGGAAACCCACGCAGACACGGGGAGAATGTGCAAACTCCACACAGTCAGTCGCCTGAGTCAGGAATTGAACCCGGGCCCCTGGTGCTGTGAGGCAGCAGTGCTAACCACTGTGCCACTGTGCCACCGTGCCACCCTAAAGTTATTTATCTGCAGCTCATACTTCTATGAACTCCTTTGGATTGTCCATGTTGACTAAGCCTGATTTTCTTGCATTTTTTCAAGTGCCATGCTGTAAGGTCTCTAATAATAGCTTCTAACATTTTATCCAAAACACATATTATGCTAACTGGACTATGGTTTCCTGCTTTCTGTCTACATACCTTTTTGAATAAGGGAGTTGCATTCACTTTTTACCAGTGTCATGCAACCTTCCCTGAATCTAGGATTTTCAGAAGACTGAAATGGACACTTCAACAGTATCCCTAGCCATTTCTTTTAAGACCCTAGTAATTAGAGAGCACATATAACATAAAGTGTATGTACAACCAGGAACTAAATTCTCAATAGGAGCAGCTGATTTTAATTTCATTGCAGGAGTTGTTTCTCTTTGCCCTACAATGCTCTTTTGCCTCTGGCTGTTCAAACTCTTCTGGATCCAATTTGCTCAGTGCAATGATTGTGCATTAAATGACAACTAATAATATTCTTTCTTTAACAGATTTACTCATTGTACATTCTTGGTACTTGGATATTTCCTAATTGATACATGATGCAGTGGTCAGCAAGGTAAAGCTCTGCAGTACTGGCTTGAAATCTCCTGATAAACCAGAGATTACAAGTAGGTACAGTCATTTATTTTTTGCATGTAAATGCAGCTGTGCAGTGCACCATTTGCAATGCAGATGTGAGAATAATGACTAGTAAGTTTATTTTCTTGACGAGGTTCTTCAGATTGTTGTGATGGCCTGAGGAGATAAAGAAATACCCTATGCAATTTGGCAAGTACTGTTAAACAGAGGATCAAATGCAGGAGTCAAATTGTCCTTGCCAACTCCTGTGTTTGAAATACTGTGGCAAAGCAAGAGTCCATTTTAAAAAAAAATAGAAGTTGCCAAGGTAAACAATAGGTTTTGCTGTCAGTCTACAATGTCATATATGGAGAGGATTGTCAATTATTTTGCTTTACTATATATGGTGTGATCACCAATTAACTTGTCTCGGTAGAAAAGACTATCCAAGGAGCGTTCTATGAGGTTAGGAAATGTTGTGAGGCTCAGGGGAAATACAGTTACATTCCTTTAATTGAATTTCTTAAGACTGTGAACCTGGTGTCTCACGCAATGTTTGTGAAGAAACTCAGAGCTATGTGGAAGTATTTGAATATATTCCAGGATGTGGAATTTAACTGCAAGACCATGTGAGAGTAGACAATTGGTTCACTAATATTTTAGGAAATGAAATTGGTATGTGTTGTTTCTGTTTCACATTGGTACTTGGACTTAAATTGTATAAATTTAGTAACAGAATGGCCAAATCAATGTAGGCGTTTGTCCCACTGTTAAACTTGCAGAGCCATCTGATGGATGTTAAGAGGCCATTTTAAATGATCAGATACGAATGATTGAAGCAAGGTTTGGCAGACATGTTGCAGGTCAACCTTCACTAAACGAATTGAGCTGGAGTTTAAATTCCTAATTGAGTCATAGACTTATACAACACAAAAACAGACCCTTCAGTTCAAATTGTCCATGCTGACCAGATATCCTAAATAAGTCTATTCCTTTTGCCAGCATTTGTCCCACATCCCTCTAAAACCTTCCCATTCATATACCAATGCAGATGCCTTTTAAATGTTGTCATTGTACCAACACTAATGTCTTGGCAGCACGGTGGCACAGGGATTAGCACTAGCACAAGAGACCCGGGTTCAATTCCCGCCTCAGTCTGTGTGGAGTTTGCACATTCTCCCCGTATCTGCGTGGGTTTTCTCTGGGTGCTCCGGTTTCCTCCCACAATCCAAAAATGTGCAGGTTAGGTGAATTGGCCATGCTAAATTGCCCATAGTGTTAGGTGAAGGGGTAAATGTAGGGGAATGGGTCTGGGTGGGTTGCTCTTCAGAGGGTCAGTGTGGACTTGTGCTGAAGAGCTTGTTTCCACACTGTAAGTAATCTAATCTTGGGAATTGCTGAAAAGTAGGTGAAGGTTGTGGGGGTTCTGCAGAGGGTGGTGTAAAGGTGACAGAAGTAAGCACTCCACATCTGTGAGTAGCTTCCCTATTAGAACATTTTGACATCAACTCTGTGTTCAATTCTGCTAAAATAGTCAGCACATCATTTGATATCAGACAGTGTCTTTTGGAATGATTCTTAATCATAGAAACAGTACTCCTTTATTAACTAACTATTCACTTACCATTATGACCTTCCTAGATCAGGAAACACCAAAGTGATCAGGAAACACCAAAGAAGCACAATAATTATTACAGCTTGTAAATTTGTGGAAGAGACCTTTAGTATTCATTAGGCATAAGGCATCAAATTGATTGTGAGGATATCAGTGCAGCTTCCTCTCATACTTTCAGAAGCCACCAACACCATGTGTTTTTCTGATTTTGGTCTTCACCACCACCAATCTGCCTTTCCCACTATTGAGTGTAAAGTTGGTCTAATTACCAGGTGGAGAGGATAGACCACTGATGAACCTAAACAAAAAAAAAATTGTTTTCCATAACAAAGTAGTTTACTGCAATAAGCAATATGTAACATTTGATTCACTAGTCATAAATCACTGAGGACTCTAGGGAGCTGAATAGAATGAATCCGTTTCCTATGGGTAATCATACAGAACTGTCTGATATCATGAGATGGAATTGAGTTGAATGTAGCACAAACATTGACTCCTTCAGAACTGTTACCTCATACATCTCCCCCAAACTTTTGGCCATATTGCTAAATATTTTACATTCGTTGACATAACTGCAGTCAAGAAAGTTCACCAACGCATCTACTTCTGCAGCAGACTAAGGAAATTCATAAGGTCCATAATGACTCTTAGCAATTTTAGAAACCATAGCAATCATCCTATTTGGATGCATCACAGCTTGGTACAGCAACTGTTCTGCCCACGACCGCAAGAAATTTCATTGAACATAGCCCAGTGCATCATTAAAACCAGTTTTCCTTCTAGTAACTTTGTCTACACTTTCTGCTGCCTCAGAAAGCAGTCAACATCATCAAAGACTCCTCTGACCCGGTTATACTCTCTTTCACCCTCTTCCATCGAACAGAAGATATAAACGTTTAAAAACATGCACCAATAGATTCGATGAACAACTTCTTCCCCACTGTTATTAATCTACTCACATATTAGAGTTGATCTTTCTCTGCATGTTCTGTACAGCTGTAACAATATATCCTGTATTCTGCTCTATTATCCTGATGTATTGATGTAATGTATAACTTGTCTGGATAGCACTCAGAGCAATAAATTTCACTGTATCTTGGTACATGTGATAATAAATCAAATCAAATCAAAGCAAATCATTGCCCCGGACCCCATCTTTCCCCAAAGTTTTTGAATTCACAACTGTGAACGTTTCACAATCTTTCCAGATCACACTGTCTTCAAATTTGGAAGAATAGTAGGTATTCTGCTTGACAACCATTTATCTTCAATCTGCTCTGCTGAAAGATCTTTTATCTCTTGGGTATTCTTCATAAGAATGTTGTTTCTGGTGAACCTAGTTGTTGATCCACTATCGGGAAGACTATTAATCTCAAGGTAAGAGAAAAGTTTAAGGAGGATATACACAACAAGTACTTTACACAGAGGGCGGTAGGTGCCTGGAACTCGTTGCCAACAGAGGTAGTAGAGGTCGGCATGGTAGATTCATTCAAGATGCGTCTGGACAGATGCATGAGTAAGTTGGGAGAAGAGGGATACAGATCCTTAGGAATTAGGCGATAGGTTTAGACAGTGCATTTTGATCAGCTCAGGCTTGGAAGGCTGAAGGGCCTGTTCCTGGGCTGTAAATTTTCTTTGTTCTTTGTTCTTGTTCATGAATCGCTATCATAAGAGACGGCTGCTCTATTTAAATGAGTACTTTATTCTTTGTAGCATTTGAGTTTTCAGAGCAGGCAATTTATTCTTTTTGAATCTATGGATATTGATTTGGCTTCCAAGAAGTTGTATGCAGTTCATCTCCACTCCATTCAGGCATCTTTATTTTCAATCCACAGATAATTCTAGGCTGAAGTATAACCAGCTTTTCAATTCAGCTTACTGATTCATTTGCAGGTTTTCAGTCACCTTTGTTTGAATACACTGTACCAGAATGGTTTAATAGCTGAGTCTCTAAAGGCATGTTGGGAAAAGTGGACAACGTCATACGTAGGCTAGTAAGGCAGAGCCAGGTGCTGCTAGTTAAGCAGGGATCTGGTAAGCAATGCTCTTCACCCTCCATCGTGATCAAATCTACTAAAGACATAAAGAAGAATAATGAAACAGATGCCTCTTGTCTGTAAGACCTTTGGATGGATGATTTCAGAGTCATGAGAGTCCCAAGTGGGAGTTGAACTTTCTGTAAGATCAAGTCAAAACATATAAAAGTAGGAGTTCTGAGGAATGGTCACTGAACCTGAAACATTAACTCTGATTTCTCTTCACAGATGCTGCCAGACGTACTGAGCTTTTCCAGCAACTTCTGTCTTTGTAAAAAGAAGTAGGAGGTTTGAAGACAACAAAACCTAAGAACAACAATTACAAAGTTAGGCCGCTGAGCTCGGAGCTCAGGGAAGAAGGACAAACCCAGCTGAGTGACTGAAGCCTGGCCAACTATACCTTATTAGTACAGGTAATATCTCAGGCTCAGTAATGTGTCTGAGGCAGCTTTGTGTTGACGTTTGATGCAAATGTTATGCTATAGTGTTAAACTGGTTGAGTGATAAATAAAGAAGTAGATTTCAGTAACAGTACAGACTGTAATCATTGTGCTCACTGGCACTGGCCCAGAGAGAGCATCAAATAACATGAGTGAACTTTTCCCATTCTCACAGCATATACTGGAAGATTATTGCTCACTTGGCACTATCTTTCTCATTTAGATTGACTGTGCTATTTTGGAATACAGAACATGTTCACTAGTTCTGTGAGGTCTGTGACTTCTTTCCTATTGACAGCGTGGCACAGTTTTATTATGCCTATATAGGTAATCTCACCAGATTCTTTCATCTGCTTGAGTTCTGCTCATAGTGTGGGATGCCTGCTGTAATCCAGTTGCTACTTGATAAGTTGATCAAAGCAAACTCAATTTCTAGTTGAACTTATTCTGCTACTTCAAAGGTGTTGATGCCAAGCCATGTTTGGAAGCTCAAATGTAAAGAATGCAACACACCTTGCAACATTACTGGTTTCCAATTAGACGGAAAGGCAGCAGTCATTCATATATCAAGTTTAAAGATGCGCTTAGATGTAAATTAGTTTTGTGACTGTTGAATTGATTGGAACCTTAATTTCTCCTTGGGCAATCTTTGGTATCTTCTATAGAGGCTTATCATCTCATTGGGATATGTGTATAATGCTGATAAGTCTTGCATTGTGCAGCCCTCTTTGTACGTGTGACCACCAGAACTTCTATTGTTCATAAATTGTGACTTGCCTCTGCATATCTTCTAAAAGTGATTTACAACTTCATAAATATTGGATTCCTTATCATGGATGGGTGAAGTCTATGGCTGTGGACTTTACTGTCCCACAGCACTGACATGGACTCTTATCTTCTGCTGTTTGGCTTAGTGTCTCAGCATATTACTTTTTAGAATGTCCAGACCTTTTTAAGTGAACAGGTTCAGCTGCTTTTCTGAGGTACAGCTGTTCTTCTCCCCGTAGGATCTTTTTGTGAGTCTTTCTGATTTCTTTTTCCAGCAAAGTCAAATCTGCCTTGGACCGTAGAAAATCTGACAATGTTTTATGAAGAATTTGAATAACAATTCTATCTCTATGAGTTCTGATTTCATATCTCCATAGTCAGAATTTTCCAGTAATATGTAGAGGTCTTTAATGAAATTATCTAAAGATTCCCATTGAAGCTGAGCTGTTCTGATAAATTTTGCTTTTTCAAGGATTTTACCTATTCTAAAATTGAAGTAATTATCAAAGGTTTCGAGGACATCATAAACAGTATCCAGTTGATAAGATATCTCAACATCTTATCTCAGCTGACATCAATTGTTACAGTTAACCTGAGAATGTAACTTTTAAATAAAGTTTTGTGATTTACATATGAAAGAAGTAAAACTATCATGGTCACTCCAACAGATGACAGACTTCATAATATAATTTCAGTTCCATCACACTGTAAAGTTTTGCTTTAAATTCTGTGTCTTACAATTGTGCATTCCACAACCACCTGATGAAGGAGCAGCGCTCCGAAAGCTAGTGCTTCCAAATAAACCTGTTGGACTATAACCTGGTGTTTTGTGATTTGTAACTTTGGCAAGAAAGTGTTTGCTGAATAGTGAGAGTCCAAGAAATACAGAGGATCAGAGAGACGTTGATGTGCATGTCCACAGGATCTTGAAGGCAACAGGACAAGTAGCGAAGGTGGTTAAGAAGGCACATGGAATACTTCTCTCCATCAGTCAAGGCATTGATTAGAAGAGCAAAGAGATTATGATGCAGCAATATATAACATAAGTTAGGCCACAGATGGAACACTGTGTGTAGTTGCCATACGATAGTATGTATGTAATTACATTAGTGTGCAGAGGTGTTCATAAGGATGTTGCCTGGGCTGTAGCAATTCAGCTGTGAAGAGAGATGAGGTAGGCTGGAGTTATTTTCACTGGAGAATGCTGAGGGGGACAAGGTAGATAAGGAGAAACTTTCCCCCTATTTAGATGTACTTACGCAATGCCATATCATTCAAGTTTTGGGTACTAAATGTTCAAAAAATTGAATTACACGGTGCAGGCATCATACACCAAATAATCTTTATTGCTGTGAATATTTTACGACTTTATGACTTTCTACGACTCATTTGTTTTTGTCATTTCTGATCTTAAGTGCTATCTGGTTGCCAGTAGACCTATAAGCAATTGGATACAACTGAATGGTTTGCTCACCATTTCAGATGATAGATGTAAATCAACCACACTGCTAAGAGTCTGGAGTCACAAGTAGGCCACACCTGATAAGGGTGGACAATTTCCTTATCTAAAGGACATTAGTGAACCAGTTGGGTTTTTATAAAAATGGCAATTCCACCTTTGGCCGTGCTGGGATTCAAACCTCAGTCCGCAGACCATTACCTGAGTGTCTGGATTACTAATCCAGCATCGGTATCACATGAATTGCCTCTGCCCTCAATAGGAGTGCTCATAGCCTTTTCCACTATCTTGGTAAATTTGGTCTTGTGGATACTCACAATATCCATTCGTGTCTACAAGGTTAAATATTTGTCGTTCCCATATCAAATAGCTCCATTGCATTGTCAATGCACAAATACCAGGGATTGCCTGTCCATTTATGGAGTTAGTCAAGCAATTGTCAGTTATACCATCAGGTTCCAATGATCTTGGTAAATGCCTTTCAAAATTAGGATCTTTGTACTGGCTTGAGCATCAATCTTGGTTTTGAGTGTGTATTTGCCAGTTTTCTTTGGTCAAATGACTTTAATTGCAACAAAAGCTATGCAGGTGTTTGTCTACACCTACACAACATGTCACATTCCTAATGTGAGAGCTAGTGTGCTATGTGTTCAGTAGCTGTTCTACTCTGGACCTTGAGTTGGGTCTGTGTTGCTATGAATTTAATGTATCAGCTTATGTTGAAGATTTACAAGAATGTTGCTGGACAGGAGTGTTTGAATTATAGGAAGAAGCTGAATAGACTGGGACGATTTTCCCTGAAGCATTGGAGATTGATTGGTGACTTTCTTGAGATTTATGAAATTGAGGAGCATTGATAGAGTGAATAGACAAGGTCTTTTTCTGAGGGTAGGGAGTCCAAAACTAAAGGAAATAGGTTTAAGTGAGATGGGAAAGATTTGCAAACAACCTGAGGGATAACTTTTTCGCACAGAGGGTGGTGCATGTATGGAACAAGCTGCCAGAGGAGATGGTGGAGGCGGATACAATAAAAACATTTAAAATACATCTGGATGGATGAATGAATAGCAACAGTTTAAAGGGATATGGGCCAAATGCTGGCAAGTGGGACTAGGTCAGATTGGAATGTCTGGTGGGCACAGACGATTTGGACCAATGGGTTTGTTTGTATTTTGTATGACTCTATGATTCTTTGACTCTGGGTCTCAGGTGAATTCTTTTCTGCTGTTGCCATACAGCTGCTGATGTCTTCTTCTTGATTATTTCTTGTTGCAACCTCTGGCTGCATTTTTGAAGCCATATAAATATATCTATGTCTGTTTGCACAGGAGACAGATCTTGTCATGCAGGACAATTTTGCAGTGGATGCAATGGACTGTTCTGATAATAGTTTGCTTGTTTTTTGTGTCTTCACTAAAATGTCTGTCATGTTGTGCTAGACCTTGTTCTTGTACATCTGTTGTCTAAGTACAAAGGTTTTGTATTTTCTGCAATGTGATCACAGTGAATCAATGCTGTGACCTTACATTTTTTCCAAGAATTTTTTTTTCCTCTGAGGCAGTCACCAATTCCATTATTTCCTTTGACAATTCGATCTCTGAAAAATTACATTTGCTGTGCAGTGAAAAATTGATCAATTGATTATTGTGGCTTTTGCCAAAAGAACATAAGTTCTGAGAGATGAGTTCTGAAGTTGAATCTTACTTGCAGCTTGTGTTGTAGGATGTTCCATCTCTTCCTGATACATTCCTAGCCCGCTTTAGACAACTCTGAACATTAACTCATTGTGGTTCCTCATTATTAACTATTGTCAGAACCTTCTCAGCTTTTTAAGTTGGTTCTGCAAATGTTTGGTATATGAAGCACAGTTTCATCCTTTGTTTAAAAAGGTTGAACTCAGATAGGACAGATGTGATTTCCAGTTCATGGTGAAGGATTTGATATCCACCGTTCTGCTTTATGTCTTTTCAAGTTAAGTTTAATTTTGTACTCATCCAACTTCTTTTCAGAACTGGATTTGATGAGCCCTTGCTTTTTTTTGGCATGGAACATGTTTTAGGGATTTATCTATTGACTCTATACTTTTCTTTAATGCATTCCATTTTTCTTTGTTGATTGAATTAGGTTGGCTCTCTCTCATTTCAGCATTGGGCTTCCTCCTGTCTGCAATTTAAATTTGAGATTGCCTTTAGATAATTCACCAATAGCCTGAAAGAACCTAGCCAATTTGGAGATCATTTTGGCTTGTGAATAAATCTTGTTTTCTCTGGTGTTTTGTAGTGTAGGAGCTTCTGAATTGCTGTTTCACCTCTTGGCCTTCAAGCTTATATAATTGATTTCCCCTTTTTCCCTGCTTTCTACATAAAAAAAATCCTGAAGAAAGTGAGGACTGCAGATGCTGGAGAGCCAGAGTCAAAAAAATATGGTGCTGGAAAAGCACAGCAGGTCAGGCAGCATCCGAGGAACTGGAGAGTTGATGTGTCGGGCATAAGCTCTTTAACAGGAATGGGATTAAAATACTATTTGTGCACATGTAACAATATTCTCATACAATTTAAACATAACACAAATGAGATTTCTGGTTGCTTAATTTAAAGCTAAGCTAATATATACATTAGAGAGCAATCTCCAGTCACAGCCTATGTCTTGAGTGTTATAGTACAGTGAGATGGTGACCACCTGGGCACTTGGCTCAATTGCATGTTGGGCTCTTGAAGGGGAATCACTCTAAAAGGTTTTAGAACATAGAACATAAAACATAGAACATTACAGCACAGTACAGACCCTTCGGCCCTCAATGTTATGCCGCCCTGTCATACTAATCTGAAGCCCATTCCACCTACACTATTCCATGTACGTCCATACGACTGTCCAATGATGACTTAAATGCACTTAAACTTGGCGAATCTATTACCGTTGCAGGCAAAGCATTCCATACCCTTACTACTCTCTGAGTAAAGAAACTACCTCTGACATCTGTCTTATACCTATCTCCCCTCACTTTAAAGTTGTGTCCCCTCATGTTTGTCGTCCCCATTCTTGGTAAAAGGCTCTCCCTGTCCATCCTATCTAACCCTCTGATTATCTTGTATGTCTCTATTTACATAGAACATAGAACATAGAACATAGAACATAGAAAAATACAGCGCAGTACAGGCCCTTCAGCCCTCGATGTTGCGCCGACCGAAGCCTACCTAACCTACACTAGCCCAATAACCTCCATATGCTTGTCCAATGCCTGCTTAAATGACCATAAAGAGGGAGAGTCCACCACTGCTACTGGCAGGGCATTCCATGAACTCACAACCCGCTGAGTAAAACATCTACCCCTAACATCTGTCCTATACCTACCACCCCTTAATTTAAAGCTGTGTCCCCTAGTAACAGCTGACTTCATTAGCGGAAAAAGGTTCTCACTGTCAACCCTATCCAAACCCCTAATCATCTTGTACACCTCTATCAAATCTCCCCTAAACCTTCTTTTCTCCAATGAGAAAAGCCCCAAGTGCCTCAGCCTTTCCTCATACGATCTTCCTACCATGCCAGGCAACATCCTGGTAAACCTCCTCTGCACTCGTTCCAATGCCTCCACATCCTTTCTATAGTATGGCGACCAAAACTGCACACAATACTCCAGATGAGGCCGCACCAGAGTCTTATACAACTGCAACATGACCTCAGGACTCCGGAACTCAATTCCTCTACCAATAAAGCCCAGTACACCGTATGCCTTCTTCACAGCACTATTTACCTGGGTGGCAACTTTCAAAGATCTGTGTACATGGACACCAAGATCCCTCTGCTCACCCACACTACCAAGTAGTCTACCATTAGCCCAGTAATCCATCTTCTTGTTACTCCTACCAAAGTGAATGACTTCACACTTAGCTACATTGAATTCCATTTGCCACCTTACTATCCAGCTGTGCAACTTATCTATATCCCGCTGTAACCTGTCACATCCTTCTTCGCTGTCCACAACTCCACCGACTTTCGTGTCATCTGCAAACTTGCTCACCCAGCCTTCAAGCCCCTCCTCCAGGTCATTTATAAAAATGACAAACAGCAATGGTCCCAAAACAGATCCTTGTGGAACACCGCTAGTAACTGCACTCCAAGATGAACCTATACCATCAACTACTACCCTCTGTCTCCTTCCAGCCAGCCAATTCCTAATCCAAACCTCTAATGCGCTCTCAATGCCATACCTCCGTAGCTTTTGCATTAGTCTGCCATGGGGTACCTTATCGAACGCCTTGCTAAATTCCATATACACCACATCTACTGCGTTACCCTCATCCACTTCCTTGGTCACCTTCTCAAGGAACTCAATAAGGTTTGTGAGGCACAACCTGCCCTTCACAAAACCATGCTGACTATCCTTGATCACATTATTCCTATCCAGATGTTCATAAATCCTATCCCTTACAATTCTCTCTAAGACTTTGCCCACAACAGAAGTGAGACTCACTGGCCTATAGTTACTTGGGCTATCCCTGCTCCCCTTCTTGAACAAGGGGACCACATTCGCTATCCTCCAGTCTTCTGGCACTATTCCCGTAGACAACGACGACATAAAAATCAAGGCCAATGGCTCCGCTAACTCCTTCCTAGCTTCCCAGAGGATCTTAGGATAAATGCCATCAGGCCCAGGGGACTTATCTATTTTCATCCTTTCCAGTATTCCCCAAACCTCTTCCCTACGTACCACAAGGCCATCCATTCTAATCACTTGTGACTCAATATTCACATCAGCAACAGTGTCCTGTTCCTGAGTGAATACTGATGAAAAGTATTTATTTAGTGTCTCACCAATCTCCTCCGCCTCCACACACAACTTCCCACTACGATCCTTGACTGGACCGATACCTACCCTAGTCATCCTTTTATTCCTGACATACCAATAGAGAGCCTCTAAAAACCTATAGAAACCTCTCAACCTTCTTCTCTCTAACGAAAACAACCTCAAGGCCCTCAGCCTTTCCTCGTAAAACATTCCTTCCATACCAGGCAACATCCTAGTAAATCTCCTCTGCACCCTTTCCAAAGCTTCCACATCTTTCTTATAATGCGGTGACCAGAACTGTACACAATACTCCAAGTGTGGCTGTACCAGAGCATTGTACAGCTGCAGTATAACCTCCTGGTTCCGGAACTCAATTCCTCTATTAATAAAGGCCAAAACACTTGTATGCCTTCTGAACAACCCTGTCAATCTGGGTGGCAACTTTCAGGGATCTGTGTACATGGACACCGAGATCTCTCTGCTCATCTGCACTCCCAAGAATCTTACTATTAGCCCAGTACTTTACATTCCGATTACTCCGTCCAAAGTGTGTCACCTCACACTTGTCCACATTAAACTCCATTTGCCACCTCTCAGCCCAGCTCTGCATCCTATGTATGTCTCTCTGCAACCTACTATATCCTTTGTCACTATCCACAACTCCACCGACCTTAGTGTCATCTGCAAATTTACTAACCCACCCTTCTAAGCCCTCATCCAGATCATTTATAAAAATGACGAACAGCAGTGGACCCAACACTGACCCTTGCAGTACGCCACTAGTAACTGGACACCAAGATGACCATGTTCCATCAACTACAACCCTCTGTTTTCTTTCAGCAAGCCAATTACTGATCCAAACTGCTATGTCTCCCACAATCCCATTCCTCCGCATTTTGTATAATAGCCTACTGTGGGGAACCTTATTGAACGCCTTTCTGAAATCTATATACACCACATCAACCGGTTTACTATCATCTACCTGTTTGGTCACTTTGTCAAAAAAGTCAATAAGATTCGTTCAGCACGACCTACCCTTCATAAAACCGTGCTGACTGTCCCTGATCAGATTATTCTTTTCTAGATGGTTATAAATCCTATCTCTGATAACCTTTTCCAACACTTTACCAACAACTGAAGTGAGACTCACTGGTCTGTAATTACCAGTGTTGTCTCTACTACCCTTTTTGAACAATTCATCCAGTCCTCAGGCACTATTTCTGTAGACAATGATGATTTGAAGATCAATTCCAAAGGCTCGGCAATCTCTTCCCTTGCTTCCCAGAGGATCCTAGGATAGATCCCATCCGGCCCAGGGGACTTGTCTATTTTTCACACTCTGCAGTATTTCTAATACCTCTTCCTTGTGAACCTCAATCTCTTCTAGTCTAGATGCAAGTATCTCTGTATCTTCCTCACCAACATTTTCATTTTCTATAGTGAATACTGTCGAAAAGTATTTATTTAGTGTTTCCCCCATCTCCTCTGACTTCACACACAACTTCCCACTATTATCCTTGATTGGCCCTAATTTAACTCTCGTCATTCTTTTATTCCTGATATACCTATGGAAAGCCTTTTAACAGCTCATTGTGTAACTTGTTAACCTCCTTCAGATTCTCAAAATACTTAAATTAGTAATGTAACACACACACACACACATAGTTGCAGCAGAGGTAACGGTGTATAATGGAACCATCAGTATTATGGCTCTTGATGTTGTAACCTGATTGAAGTTCCTTTGACCTGATCCTGTTTTAAACTGGCTGTCAGTGCTCAGACTGAAAGAGGGTCTTCTATTTGTTGTCCTGCTAGCTAACAGACTTCTACCACTCAGAGTGAAAAAGTATTTACCTGCAACACAAGGATAACTAGGGGATAGTTGTTTGACTATGACATTGATAGCACACTTACATTTGATCTCAGAATGATGCACATGACAGTGTTGAATCCTACTGGTCCACTCAATAGACTTGAAACTGACTGTTTAACCTCTGTTCTTGTGTATCTCTGAAGGAAATAACAATGGAAAATATTGTAAACAATATTTAAATTAATCAACTCAGACAATATTTCTGAAGAGAGAAAAAGTTTGTTTAAGATTGATGATTTTTCACCAGTTTTGATCCACTAATAAGCTATACAGCCAGAATGGCTATTAGAATTAATTTCTCTCTTAGTTCTAGCACAGATAAAATTTGGAATATTTTGAGTAATGCATGTTTACACCATTTGTTCTCATCATCTTATAAAATTTGCTATTTTGATGTTGGTTGTATTCTGACAGTCACAAGAGAATCAAGAGTTGATCTACATCAGCTAACCTTGCTCTGAATAAGTCATCCTATTTCCATGTTCAGTTTCGGAGTCAGCTCTTTAATGGGGTTTTTTGGTTTGTATGGCTGATTGGATAATGTGGAGTTTAGAATTTCAGCAGCAGAGGTTCTATTCCCTTTTTGGCTGAGGTAGACTTTGGATGTCTCTCCTCACTTCATGCCTTCATTGGCAAGCCACCACTGACAAAAAAAAATCAAAATAAAACAGCTGAGGGTGTAGCATCTGCAGATACTGAGCCAAACCACTTTGGGCAGAGTGCATGTGGTGATGAAGGGGAGAAGGATAATCCTGGATGTTGCCAAGATAAGAGACTTCAGAATATCGAGGACTGATTTTAACTTGAATCAAGAGTGCAGTCCATAGCTGCATTGAATATAAAAGTTGACAAGTTATGTTACAGCTGTATAAAACTTTAGTTAGGCTACATTTGGAATATTGCATGCAGTTCTGGTTGCCACACTACCAGAAGGATGCAGATGTTTTGGAGAGGGTCCAGAGAAGGATGTTGCCTGCTCTGGAAGGTTTTAGTTATGAGGAAAGGATTGTTTTCACTGGAAGGATGGCACCTGAGGGGCAACCCAATAGATGTCTACAAAATTATGACAGGCATAGATACGATGTATAGTCAAAGGCTATTTCCCAAGCTGGGAACGTCAACTCAAGAGGGCACAGGTTCAAGGTGAGAGGGGGAAAGTTTGGGAGTGAAGTGCGAGGAAGCGTATTTTACAGAGGGTGATGGGTGCTTGTAACACACTGCCTAAGGAGGTGTTGGAAGCAATATCTTGTTAGATAAATGAACAGGAGATGAACAGAGAGATAGAAACTGGGTATGGGTAGCACGATGGCACAATGGTTAGCACTGCTGCCTCACAGTGCCAGAGACCTGGGTTCAATTCCCACCTCGGGCAATTGTCTGTGTGGAGTTTGCACATTCTCCCCGTGTCTGCGTGGGTTTCCTCTGGGTGCTCCGGTTTCCTCCCACAGTCGCAAAGATGAGCAGGTTAGGTGAATTGGCCATGCTAAATTGCCCGTAGTGTTATGTGAAGGGGTAAATGGAGGGGAAAGGGTCTGGGTTGGTTGCTCTTCGGAGGGTCGGTGTGGACTTGTTGGGCTTAAGGGCCTATTTCCACACTGTAAGTAATCAAATCTAATAAATAGCAGATCTAAATAAGGATTGGATATTGGTACAGGTTTGATGGGCCACAGCCTGTTCCTGTGATATGATGTATTGTATATATTTTATAAAGAGCAGTTAAAATCTGCACTAACACCCACAAAAGCCTATCGTCAACTGGAAATGTAATGTTTTTTTTCTCTGAAGGTATCAAGAAACTTAGAGCAATGTTAGGTAAATGCTGTTGAGGTACTGTTTAGTAATTATCTATCTGAAAGGAAAAGATGCTGAAAGGGTTGAATGGTTGACTCCCATTTCAAAGATTGTATGTTAAACAGAAGTGTATATATTGGGGAATTTAACCATAGTGATGGACTATGTGCTTGACAGACATCCAATTGACCAAAAGCAATGGGAAGAAAATATACAGAGCAGGTCTGAGGGTTGGAAAGTAACCTATCTTCCAGGCATTGCCCAAACATAAACATGCCACTGAGTCAAGAATGTGGTGCTAGAAAAGCACAGTAGATCAGGCAGAATCCGAGGAGCAGGAGAGTTGATGTTTTGGGCAAAAGTCCTTCCACTGAGTGTCAATGTTAAAATAGAATCCTCAGCACAATTTGTTCCAGGTACTTCTTGGCAAAAGAGAATCCATATTATTAGCTACAGCAACAGTATTTAAAAATAATATAGTCTGCTCATCGATTGAGTGAGGGGATTGGTTAATTGATACATTGATTGTTGTTTGATCACAATTGGCAATAATTTTGTCTGTGCTAACAAAGCTTTTGCAATTCCAAAAATCCAAACCAATAACTAGTGATAATCTTTCAGTACAGGTGGAATAGGTAATCGGACTCCAACCCAGAAATACACAATCTCTCATTATACTTAGCCAAGGACCTAAATGATAAACAATCTTATTGTTTGTATAATTCAAATCTTATATAGGTAAGTTATCTGCTCAGACTGTCATTGAACTGTAAAAGTAAGCTTTGCGCTGAATACAAGCACTGGTCTTAAATATGTTTCTCTTCTGTCAGTTAAATAATACTCTTCACTGAGCCAGAACTTTTAACCTCACTCCAAGATTTAAGTACCTAATCCAGCTTGACACTCTACTACAGTGTTGTGGGACTGCTACATTGCCAAATGTCCAATTTGGCAGCACTGTTATGTTCATGGCGTATTAAAGATCACTCAATAATGTCCAGAAGGATGAAAATCTTGCAATTACTTTGTACATTCCACAATTTCAAGATACCCTGCCAACTTTGTGATAAATGAGGAACTTTTGAAGTACATAGAAACATAGGATCAGGCATTGCCTGTCAGCCCATTGTGTCTGCTTCACCATTCAGTGGCATCATGGGTAATCACCTACTTAAATACCCACTTTTGTGTGCTATCCTGATATCTCTGGGCATAATTAAATCTACCAATTTCTGACTTGAACATGCTCAATTATTGAATTTCCACAGCCCACCGGCATGAGAATACCAAAGATTCATGATTCTCAGAGTGAAGAGGTCCCTCCTCATCTCTGTCTTAAATAGCTGACTCCTTTATTCCATGTCCCCTGGTTCTATTCTCACCATACAGGAGGAAAGTTAACCACATTCACGCTGTCATGCCTGCACCAATTTTATAAGTTTCAATGAAAAGACCTCGTGAATACACTTGGTACAATGTAGAAAATGTACCAGCCAACTTGCATTCAGCCTTACAGTAATGTACTGACCAGAAAATCCGATTTTGATGACAGGGAAAAGAGTTGAAGAAGAGAACATACGAGTAGCTACAGAGAGAAATGTCTTTCTCTTTTTTGAATTGTACTGTATTATTAACATCTTGTTGAGCATTTGTATAAACAATTAGAGACATTAATCCATTTGAAAAGTATGTAAAGAGGTACCTGAATGATTTTTTAAAATAAAGAAATGATTAAAATGGCATTGAGAAATGTTTTAAAATGTGCCTTGGAAGTCACATGACTTAAACTAATTGCTTTGACTTATTGACTGAAAGTCTTGATTTATGGCTTTGTTTTGGGCACTGTTTGGAGTTCAGTTGAAGTAAGTCTCCGGGGAGAGAGAGAGAATACTCAGCTCAACCTCCGCTTTTCCAAAAAACCCCTTTTGGAAAGTCCAGTACGATCCTGAAAAACTGATGCAGTGTCGTCCTGAATACCCTTGTATTCTTGACAGATTCTGAACTGCATTTAAATAGCTACATTTAGGGACACATCTACATGTGTTGGGACATCAACTGAAAGGTATCTTGAATATATCATAACTTATTTATTTATCAAGAAGTGACAATTTTTGGTCAAAGTTTTTTTCAAAATTAATCTCTTCAGACAAAGTTCTTTATTTCTTTCTTCCTTTTAATTGGTCTCTATTTGCATGTGTTTTACAGTTCTTTAGAAAAGTAAATATGTATACTTTTCTGTTTCCAACTATGTTAATTAGCCTTATATTTTTGCTGAATAAGTTTTGTCTTCACTATAACTCATGAAATTTGTTGTTCATTAAAGAAACCTTTCTGGTGGACATTTTTATTTTAAACATAACATAAGTGAGTTGCATCATTGACTGCATTGATAGCAAAGTAACCCCATGAATTAATACGTGCATAATGGAGTAGTAGAACTAGAGGCTAGAACATTCTTCTAGCCTCTAGCCCTGTTCTGAGGACTTGGGTTCAAATCCCATGAGGGAAGATCACTGAATCTGATTAAAAATTTGGAATTAACAGTTTAATGGTGTTCATGAAACTTCAACTGATTGTGAGGAATTGCTGATTCATTAATGTCCTGAGGGAAGGAAACTGCTATGCTTACCTTATCTGGCTCACAGAAATGTGGTTGAACCTTAACTGGCCTCTGGTCAATTGGTTTGCATGTGGATACTAAAATATTTTCTCTTTCATGTTTGGGGTATTTTTGTTAATGAACTAGCCATCTTTTATATCCTATTACCCATGCGGTTAAATTGTTATTGCCTCAAAATTTCTTAGAGCAACATTGTTTGCATCCATATGACCATAGGAAAACAGTGCAGAAAGAGGCCATTTAGTCTACCATGTCTGTGTTGTCTGAATAAATTAGCCATTCTAATCCCCTTTCTATCACATCATCCATAGTCTTATGGATTACAGTGCTTCAGGAGCAGATCCAGACATCTTATAAATGTATTGAGGGCCTCAAACACCTTCTACAGTCTTTCTACTGATCACCTAAGTCTTGGCCTCATGGTAATTGAATCTTCTGCTACAGAAAACAGGTCTTCGCTTACAACCCGATTCAAACTTTTTTGTTTTTATTTTGTACACGTCAATTGAATCACCGCTCTTGCTTGTAGCTTGGACAAAATGTCAGGGAAAGAAGTTGAAAAAAAAGAGTATCAGGACAGCTTGATCAACTGTAATTGTTCCTACTGTTGATTCATTAGGGGCCTTTTTTTTTGCAATTAGCATGATATATGTGAAGTGAGGTTTCTCTCACTGGATGTGATGGGAATGAAGCTGTGGTGCACAAATCAGGAATTAATCTAGGCAATCAATGACACCACAAGATTTATCACTCATTCATTTCTTGGGACAGAAACTCTTGAACTGTGTGCTGGTCTCCAGAGGAATTTGGAAAATTTGATTTAAAATTCAAAATTGAGGCTCTTCTTGTGTAACTACTGAGCCCAGTCAACAACTGGGACATGGACCTGGAATGAGAATTCTGGTTCTCTCATCATGTTGTCAGACCTGTTGACTGTTTCTAGGTTATTTCAGTTTTTATTTCAGATTTATGCATCTATAGTAATTTGCTTTTGTTTTACACATTGTGTAGTTAAGTTGCAGATTAACCACAATCCCATTGGATAGTAAAAATGGATCAAGGGGCTAACTAGCCTGGTGCCGTTACTATATGCCTGCATTCCTGGCTGGGATTCAAAAATTATATGATTACACAGAAGACCTGCTGGCTAAAGAGGAACATTCACTTCAGTAAGTTGTAGGGTCATAGAGTCATACAGCACAACAATAGACCCTTTGGTCCAACCAGTCCATGCTAAACATAATGCCAAACTAAACTAGTCCCATCTGCCTGCTTCTGGCCCATTTCCTTTCAAACCTTTTTTATTCATGTATCCATGCAAATGTCTTTTAAACATTGTAATTGTACCTGCATCAACCACTTCCTGAGAAAGTTCATCCGTATGTGAACCACCGTCTACGTAAAACATTTGCCTCCATGTCTTTAGTAAGACCCTCATCTCTCATCTTAAAAATGCGCTCCCTAGTCTTGAAATTGCCCATCCTAGGGAAAAGACAGCTATCATTAACTTTATCTATATCTCTCATTATTTTATAAACTTCCATCAGATCATCTCTTAAACCCCTATGCTCCAGTGTAAAAAGCCCTAGCCTATCTAGCCTTTCTTTTTAAGTCACACCAAGCAGACCTGGCAACATCGTGGTAAATCTTTTCTGAATCCTCTGCAGGTTAATAATATCCTTCCTATTACGGGGTGACCAGAACTGGACACAGTACACCAGAAGAGGCCGTACCAATATCCTGTACAACCCCAACATAACTTCCCAATTCCTATACTGAAAGGACCGGGCAATGAAGGCAACACCTTTTTAACCACCCTGTCTATATGTGACACAAACTTCAAAGAATTATGTACCTGCACCCCTTGGTCCCTCCTGTTCTACAGCACTACCCAAGACACTACCATTAATTGTATAAGCCCTACCCTTGTTTTGTACAAAAGTGCATTACCTCGCATTTATCCAGATTGAACTCCATCTGCCATGTTTCAGCCCATTGACCCATTTGATCAAGATCCCGTTGTAATCTTAGAAAACCCTCTTCACTGTTTACTATGCCACCTATTTTGGCATCGTCCACAAACTTACTAACCAAGCCTTCTATATCCTGATCCAAATCATTTATATGAATGACAAATAAAAGAGGACTCAGAGCCGATGCCTGTGGTACACCGCTGGTCACAGGCCTCCAGTCCAAAAAGCAAAGCTTTTTATCTCAAACCTATTAATCTCTGACTCCTTAGCATTAAGCCAATTATGTATCCAATTGGTAGGCTCACCCTGAATCCCATGTGCCCTAACTTTACTAATTATTCTATTATGTAAAACCTTGTCAAAGGCTGTGTTAAGATCCAAATAAACATTGTCTACTGCTCTGCCATCATCAACCTTTTTGTTAACCTCATAAAACTCAATCAAGTATGTGAGGCATGATTTTCCTCACACAAAGCCATCCTGACTCTTCCTAAGCAATCACATTCTGTAGTAATATCCTGGTTTCTGGGATTTTTTAAATCACTTGACTGATTCCTGGGGTGAAGGGCTTATCCTGTAGAGAAATGTTGCATAGTGTAATTTTTCTTATGTTACCTACATGTAAAACAAATTAGATACACTGATTCCACTTACTCAAAGTTCTCTGGTGGACTTACTTACACTTTGACAATGTATGACTCATACAATTTATCTGTATCAGGCAAAAGCAGGTACATGATACTGAGTAAGATGATCAACCATGATCATTTGAATGACAGAGCATGTTCAAAGGGCGCAATAGCCTTACTCAAAAGAACAAAGAACAAAAAAAAATTTACAGCCCAGGAACAGGCCCTTCGGCCCTCCAAGCCTGAGTTGATCCAAATCTACCATCTAAACCTGTCGCTCAATTCCTAAGTATCTGTATCCATCTGCTCCCCACCTACTCATGCATCTGTCCAGACACATCTTAAATGAATCTACTGGACCTGCTTCTACCACCTCTGCTGGCAACGTGTTCCAGACACCCACCACCCTCTGTGTGAAGTACTCGCCGCATGTATCCCCCTTAAAATTTTCACTTCTCACCTTGAAAGCATGACCTCTCATTATTGAATCCTTCACCCTGGGAAAAAGCTTATCAATATCCACCCTGTCTATACCCTTCATGATTTTATAAACCTCAATCAGGACCCCCCTCAATCTCCTTTTTTCTAATGAAAACAAACCTACCCTACTCAACCTCTTTTCATAGCTAGCACCTTCCATACCAGGCAACATCCTCATCAACCTTCTCTGCACCCTCTGAAAAGTGTCCACATCCTTTTGGTAATGTGGCAACCAGAACTGTACACAGTAGTTTAAATGCGGCCGAATCAATGTCTTGTACAATTTTAACATGACTTGCCAGCTCTTATACTCAATACCCTGTCCAGTGAAGGCAAGCATACCATATGCCTTCTTGACCACTCCATCCACCTGTGCAGTAACCTTCAGGGTACAATGGACCTGCACTCCCAGATCTCCCTGCCCATCCACTTTCCCAAAGCTCTTCCATTCATTGTATTATTCACTCGAGAATTAGACTTGCCTCAATGCATCACCTCACATTTGTCTGGATTGAACTCCATCTGCCACTTTTCTGCCCAACTCTCCAGTCTATCTATATCCTCCTGTATTCTTTGACAGTCCCTTATGCTTTCTGCCCAACTCCACCAATCTTTGTGTCATCTGCAAACTTGCTAATCATATCAACAGTGCCCTCTTCCAGGTCATTTAATGATTTACCAGATCATTCTAACTCCTGTTCCTATTTTCAATATTTCTAACTAGCATAGACATTCAGAGTGATCTATAGACACAGAATTTATGTAGAGTTTTAACAATATGGAGTGATTAAGGCCTCTGGTCACATGATGATATCTGCAAGATGAGCCTTTTAGAGGGACGTAACTCGGAAAATTATAATTTAATAACATTCACTTGTATGCTACAAGTCAAAAGATATTAACACTGAGTAATAACAATTATACAGAGATAGATATTGTAAAATGTACAAATAAATTATTTAATTTATGACCTGTCACAACCTGTTGGGACATAGCACTGGAAATCAAGCCCCCACTATACCTGGATTCATCACAAATGTAAAAATTTGATCAAACCATGATTTATCACATTTTACCTAAATGTCTAATCAGGTTATGATAATGTCACACCAGATGTTTTTAAAATTAATAAGCAAATAACTATTTATTGTAATCAAACAATTTTTATTACTAACTTATAACTTAAACTCTACCTCTTTTTAAAAATTCCTATGCACAGACAGAACTCAGATACAAAACAATGCACAAATACTATAGGGCTGGGATGGCAAACAAAATTCAGAGGTGCACAGTTCATGATTTGTTTTGTTCCTGTTGTTCTGTTTCATTTCAGTATTTTGCTGATGCTGTCTTTCATTCATTAGTTGAGAATTCCCCTTTACAGTGCCCCTAAAATTATTTTTTTCTCTCCCCTCTTTCCTTTCAATAAGAAAGTCTTTGCAAGGCAAGTTAAAAAAAAATAAGTTATCTAGCTAATGTCTTAGTATTAAAGCTAATCCTCCTCAATTCTAGCCCCCACTCTCACACAAAGGCAGACAGACGGAAAAAACAGGCACAGTTAATGAAGAAATTAAAGGAAAAAATAACTGAGATGTAAATAGCAGTTCACTTAAGCAGTCTGCGTGATCTGTAATATCACCAGCATAAAGGATCATATATTGCTTGGTTTCTGACAGCACAGATGCTTGCAAATAGCTTCCAGTAGCCTCCAAGGGATTTTTATTTAGTTCTTTAATTGTTGAGAAACTGTTCTCTGAACTTTCAATAAGTTGATGATGAAAGGACAACCAGGGAGCAATCAAACCTCAGTCCTGCAGCTTTTCCAGGCACTACCCCATTGACTTAAACACAGTCCAAAAATAATTCAAACTCTGGTTTCTCCTGCCAAACTGACCATCCTCCACGAGGTCCCAGTTAGCATTCAACATCTGTCATCACTTGAAACATAAGGTCTTTTGAGAGTCAAAGAATCTAGGGAGCATTATTTAACAAGAAATAATCTGCAATTAACTTTCTGGCATTGCCTCAAAAACAAATTACAATTCATTTGTTCTCATTTTTTTTAAGCATTAGCTGCTGCTCACAGTCCAAAGGTCAACTTTCAGCTCTCAGCTTACAGTTCACAGCTCCAAATCAAAAATGGTGAAAAGAATAAAATAAAATAATGAAAAATCAGCTACCCTGAAGATTATTGAAAATGCTTCATTTGTATTTTTTGCAATGCCATGCTGGGCTGCTCCATTATTGAGGATAAGGAGACTTGTGTAGCCTTCTCCTTGAGTGAGTTGTTTAATTATCCACCACAATTCACAACTGAAAAAGATAGGACAGCAGTGTTTGACCTGATCAATTGTTTGTGGGATCACATAGCATTGTCTATTGCATCATCCTTCTGCTGTTGAAGTGAAAGTAGTTCTATGTAGTAGTTTTATCAGGTTGGTGCCTCATTTTCAGATATGCCGGTGTTGCAATGGGTGTATACCCTCCTGCACTCTTCATTGAACAAGATTTGATCCCTTGGCTTGCAGGTAATGGTAGAGTAAGGAATATGTTCATTCTTAAGGTTGCAGATTGTGATTGACTGTAATTGTACTGCTACCATTGGCTCACGGCATCTCAAGTAGACCCAGTTTTGAGTTCTTCGATCTGTTCAAAATCTATTCCTTTGTCATATCACACAACACAATGCAAAGTTTCCTGACTCTTGAGGTGAGACTGCATTTCCAACATTGAAGTTCCACACCCAGATTACATCCTGTGTCCTTTCCAGCCTCAGTAATTCTTCCAGTTGGTGTTCAACAAGAAGGAGTACATATTCATCGGGCAAGGGATGCTGGACCAGCAAAATGCTTCCATGCTCATGTTTGACTTTATACAAGATCAACAGGATTAAAGAGACAAATGCATGGCTCAAAGATTGGTGTAGGAGAAATGGGTTTGAATTCATGGGACACTGTCATCAATACTGGGGAAGGTGAGGGGTATTCCCTTGTGATGGGCTCCAATTGAATTAAGTTAGGACCAGATTCCTGGTGAATTGCATAACTAGGGCTGTGGATAAACTAAATAGTGAGGGGGAGAGGATATTTCAGTTGCGTGGAAAAGTATGGGAAAGATTGAGGGGGAGGGTTCAACAGAGATTATTAAAATTTCCAGAACAGGTCATAGGACAGAGAGGGTGGTAAAGGTCAGGATACTCACTTCAGAAAGAGCAGATAAGGGGACAGCCATGAGAGAGTGGACAGTGGATGCTGGATTGAGGGTGTTGTACTTAAACACATACAGTATATGAAACAAGGTTAATGTACTTGGAATGCAGGTTGAAATTGGAAGATATGATTTTGGGTATCACAGAGACATGACTGCAAAGTAATCTGGTTTGGCAAACAAATATCCAAGGATACTCATTCTATTGAAAGGACAGGCAAATGGGCAGAGGGGGCAGGGTCACCTTGGTCATAAGAAATGGAATGAAACCAATGAGAAATGACAAAGACTCAGAAGGAGTAGAATCTGTGTGGGTAGAGTTGAGGAACCACAAAGGTAAGTGAGCTTGGCATGCAGATTGAAATTGGAAGGTATGATGTTGGATATCACAGAAACTCACCCTTAGGAGGAAGGAACACACTAAGGGGAGGACAAGGCAACCGTGGCTGACAAGGGAAGTTAGGGATAGCATAAAAACAAAAGAGAAAGCATACAATGTGGTGAAGATTAGTGGAAGCTAAAGGATTGGGAATCCTTGAAAAACAAGCAGATTATAATTAAAAAAGAACAATATGGGAGAGTAGATTAAATATGAAGATAAGCTAGCTAGTAATATAAAAGAAGATTGCAAGAGATTTTTAGATATAAAGAAGGTGAGAGAGAGGCAAGAGTGGACATTGGCCTGCTGGAAATTGAGACTGGAGAAGTAGTAATGCGGAACAAAGAAATGGTGGGGGAACTGCATAGTCACTTTACATCAGTTTTCACAGTGGAAGGCACCAGCAGCATACCAGAACTTCAAGATAGCCAAGTGGCAGGGGCAAGTGTAGTGGCCATTACTAAGGAGGTGGTACTGAGGAAGCTGAAAGGTCAAAAGGTGGATAAATAACCCAGACCAGATGGACTACACCACAGAGCTCTGAAGGAGATACCTGAAGAGAGTGTAGAGGCTTTGTTGGTGCTCTTTTGGGAATCACTGGTCCCAGAGTACTAGAAAATGACTAATTTGCACATGCCTGTTTAACAAGGGAGGGAGGCAAAGACAATAAACTATGTAGCAATTGGCCTGACAACAGTTGTTGGTAAGGTTTTAGAGTCCATTATTAATAATGAGATTGTGGAATAATTGAAAGTGAATGGTAAAATAGGGCTGAGTCAGCACAGCTTCATCAAAAGGAAGTCATGCCTTACAAATCTGTTAGAACCTTTTGGGGAGGTATCAAGCAAGTTAGACAAGGGAGAGCCAGTGGATGTGATCTCTGGATTTTCAGAAGGCCTTTGACAAAGTGCTGCACAGGAGGTTGTTAAATAAGACAAGAGTGTTAGGGGTAAGGTGGTAAGGGGTAAGGATTGAAGATTAGCTGACTGCAGAGGATAGTGAGTAGAGATAAAGGGGTCCTTTTCAGAATGGCAGCTGGTTACTAGTGGAGTTCTGCAGGTGTCCGTGTTGGTACCATAACTGTTCATGAAATACATTATCAGTGTGGACGAAGGAACTGAGGACATTGTTGTGAAGTTTGCAGATGACACAAAGATAGTGTTGAGGAGGCTAGGAGGCTGCAGAAGAACTTGGACAGGCTGGGTGAGTAGGCAAAGAAGTCACAGGTGGAACACAATGTGGGAAAATGAGAGGTTTTGTTCTTTGGGAGTAAGTAGTGAAATAGACTATTTTCTAAATGGGGTAGGGCTTCAGAAATTCTGAAGCACAGAGAGACTTAGGAGTCCTAGTTCAGGATTCTCTTAAGGTTAACATGCAGGTTCAGTTGGCAATCAGAAAGGCAAATGCAATGTTAGCATTGATTTCAAAAGGGCTAGAATATTAAGCAAGAATGCACCACTGCAGCTGTATAAGGGTTATGGTCAGACTGCATTTGGAATATTGTGAGAAGTTTTATGCCCCATAACTAAGGAAGGATGTGCTGGCATTAGAAGCAGTCCAGAGGAGGCTCACAAGAATGTTCACAGGAATGAAAGGCTTGTCATATGAGGAGCAGTTGAGGACTGTGGGTCTGTTCTCAGTGGACTTCAGAAAGATGAGGAAGTTCTCATTGAAACTTACAGAACACCGAGAGGCCTGGATAGAGCGGACATGGAGAAAATTCATAGAAGAGTCTAGGGCCTGAGGCCACAACCTTAGAGAGAAGAGATGACCTTTTAGAACTGAGATGAGGAGGATTTTCTTTGCTAGAGGATGGTGAATCTGTGGAACTCATTACCACAGATGTCTGTGGAGATCATGTTATTGACTATATTTATGACAGAGATAGTTTTAGTTTAAAATCTGCATCCTGTAAAATTACATTCAGCACATCAGGTGTACAAGATTCCAGAATCACTTAAAGTATTGTAAAAATTCAAAGGCATTCCAATGCAGTCTCCAATTTTTGTACAATATATCTGTAAGCACTCATCAGAGTGGAATGACCAACTAATCAAATACTTATTTTCAGATGTCCATTTTTAAAAGAAGCAGATATAAGATAACTGCTGATAATGGAGATCTTGATTAGTAAGGGGATCAAGTGCTTTGAGGAGACAGGAAGAGAATGAGGTTGAGGGAGCAGATTAATGGACTGAATGGCTTAATTCTGTTACTATACCTTCTCGTTTTATGCCATGAGACTTCATTGGGATCAAAGTCAATGCCCAGAATTCCCAGGGCAACTCCCTCTCAACACCATGCCACTGTGCCACCATCTAGTGGGTCCGCCTGACTGTTTGGATTGGACTTAATATGCGATGTTTGATTGCTTAATTTCATAAGTAGTGTTATGTCAATTGCTGCTTGATTAATTTGTGGGATATTTCTATCTATCCCATATTTTTTTGGCATAAGCCCCTAAAAGTTAGTGAGGAGGACTTTGCAGGGACAACAGGATAAGATTTGTCATTGCTATTTATGATGCCTAGGTATGCCTGGCAACCTTTTCTTTAGACTTTGTAGTCCATCATTATAACTAACTGTTTTGCTAGAACATTTCAGAGTCAATATCATTGATGTGGGTCCGGAATGACATGCTGCCTCGACAAGTAAGGTCAGACAGATTTCCTTGCCGAAAAGGAATGTAGTGAGTGAAGGGGAATGTAGAGACACAAAATGTTGGGACAGGAATTGGACATTCAGGCCATTTAGTCAGCTCCACCATTCAACATGATCATTGCCGATCCTTTATCTCAATGAGCTGTTCCCATTTTTTCCACACAACCCTTGACACTTTTATCTTCTATAAATCTCTCTTTTTTAAATACTTTAAGTAGCTTCACTTCCACAGCCTTCTGTGGCAGAGTCTGCCACAGGTCCGTTAGTCTCTGGGTGAAGAAATTTCTCCTCATCTCAATGACCTATTGTGTATACTGAGACCATGATCTCTTATGCTGGACCCTACAGTGAGGGAAAATATTATTCCTGCATCCAGTCTGCACAGCCCTGTCAGAGTTTTATATATTTCACTGAACATTTAAGTACAGGCATTTTTAAGAGAACAAATTCACTGTGGTAGGGAAGAAGATGCTGTTCTTATGTTTACAAAATAAGGAACCTTCCAAGAAGGGGAGTCAGAAATGGTCATGTCTGAGAGCTGAAGTCTGGAGGCAATAATTTAGTGTACAGGTAGGTATTTGGTGAATTTTAAACTTTTCTCCCCATCCAAACTGAAGTAGTCATTTAATCTGGTTCTGGGGAGATTATAGGTATCATGTTAACTAGTTACCCTATTAATTCAAACTCAAGAGTATAGCAAATTATAATTGTTGAGTGTGATTCTAAACTTGAAACATAATTAGTTGAATATTTACAAAGCAAAGATGACATTGCAGCTGTAACATGAGGATTGTAGCTGTTCAAAGAAAAACAGCCCTGAGAATCTTTTTTGGTCAAACTGTTCAAAATGAATTGAACAAGGTAACAGACAAGAGATAACTCCAGTATCTTCCTACGATTCCAATGATCCTTTCCCATTTTGGTTCGATTTGTGAAGCTGGCACTGCTCCAAGGAGAAGACCTACAATCCAGATGCATTGCACTCATTCAGATGCGAGTTTACAATTGGGATGGGCTTACCACTGATTTGAAACCACATGAGTGACAATGAGTAGATAACAATATCCAGCCTTATAATTGTTTAAATTAGATAAATAGAGCTCTTACAGCTGAAGTCTTTCTCTTTGCCTTCAATGATTATGAAAGAAATGACTGAGATTAAGACCAATATTTACCATTGTGTAATTGATACTGAAGTTTATTTATAAGACAGTTCCTTAATATTATTTGATTAATATCATTACTGTTTTATTAATATATAGTATTATATTATTCAGACCCTGCAGCACTACAACTGAATAATGATGACCTGGTACTAACCCACTGCATGGCTCACAAAACATAATGGCTTGTCTCACAGAAGAATGATTTGTTTGATGTTTGTGTTATGTAGTAGGTTGTCAACAAAATTGTTGGTTATTAAGATGACCAGAAAACCTGTAATCATACCAATCTCCACCACTTACTCTGGCAGCTCATTCCATGCACACACCATCCTCTGCATGAAAAAGTTGCCCCTTAGGTAACTTTTATATCTTACCCCTCTCACCTTAAACCTGAGATAAAATAGGAAATGTTGGAATTCAGATGAAGTTTTGTTACAAAGAGACTTTTTGAATATGAATCATTTATGTGGATCAATGTTAAATTTATTACAGAATTTTAAAAAGAGTTACTAGTTATTTCAAATGCAAATGAGGATTGCAAAGGATACATGAGGGAAATAATATTGTGCATAACAATTGCAAAGTGGGAGCTGTCTCCCACTGGAGAGGGAGTAGTGAGTTGCCTCTTGTGTTTTTACAGATTTCAAGCAAGTCAGTCACCAACTGCAGCAAGAAGTGGTTAGTTAACTCAGTATAGAGCCCTTAACTAAAGATGTGCAGGTTAGGTGAATTGACCATGCTAAAGGTTTAGAAAAGATTTGTGAGGATGTTGCCAGAGTTGGAGGGTTTGGGCTATAGGGAGAGGCTGAATAGGCTGGGGCTGTTTTCCCTGGAGCGTCAGAGGCTGAGGGGTGACTTTATAGAGGTTCATAAAATCATGAGGGGCATGGACAGAGTAAATAGTCAATTTTTTTTCCCTGGAGTGAGGGAGTCCAAAACTAAAGGGCATAGGTTTAAGGTGAGAGGGGTAAGATATAAAAGTTACCTAAGGGAC
This sequence comes from Chiloscyllium punctatum, assembly GCF_047496795.1. NCBI lineage: Eukaryota > Metazoa > Chordata > Chondrichthyes > Orectolobiformes > Hemiscylliidae > Chiloscyllium > Chiloscyllium punctatum. Next base: position 34,539,644 of record NC_092743.1, read on the forward strand.
AACTTTTCATGCAGAGGATGGTGTAAGCATGGAATAAGCACCAGAGGAGACTGGTATGATGTTGTTATAAGCATCTGGATGGATATATGAATAGGAAGGGTTTCGTGGGATATGGGCCAAATGCTGGCAAATGGGATTAGATTTATATAGGCTATCTGGTTGACATGGACAAAGGGTCATTTCTGTGCTATATATCTCTATGAAACTATGACTATAATTGCCCGTAGTGTCCAGGAATTTGCAAACTAGATGGATTGGCCATGGGAAATGAGGGTTACAGGAATAGGGTGGGGGGTGTAAGGGTTTGGATGGGATGCTCATTGGAGGGTCAGTGTGCAATGAATGGCCTGCTTTCACACTGTAGGGTTTCAATAGTTCTGTGATTTATCCAGACATTCCTGGTTAAAGAAAAGGCTACAGAACAACAGATAACTTTGGATCATATTTGGTAAATCATGTAGCAGACTCATAACTAGGGCACTGGCAAAATCAGTAAGAGATCAGATTAAATTGTTTGGATATCTTGGGTTGGATTTAATTCACTAGATTGAGCAAGGTGAAGAAAGGCCTGTGTAGTCTCAGAGGAGTATCCCTTTCACACTAATGGGCAAACTAAATCTGTAACATAAATGGGCAAAATCAGGGAACCTGCCCACTATCTAAACTAGCACATTAGCAAACCATTTAAGAGTCTTTATCCCCAAACTCACTGGGATTTCATGGTGGCCCAGGGACTTTCCTGAATTTACATGGGATTACTAAACTTGCTGAAAACTGTCCAACAAACTCCATCAGGTTTACCCAATGGCCTCCAAGATAGCCCTTTTCTCAAAGGCAATATGTGACCAATTAAGGAATGTGATATCAGGAAGGTGATGTCCAGGAGAGCCACCATGTTTGACCATGCCCCTTTGAACCCTCACAGTAACTGCCTCCTTGTCATCCCTAGCCTGCCCTCACGTATCTGTAGTGTGGAAGTGATACACTCAGGGACAGAGTTAGGATGATGTTAGAAAATATTTATTTTCCCATTATCCTCTAGATTACCGAAGTATGTCATAACTATGCATCCCTTGCAAAATATTTTTAAAAACTTGAAACAAGCAACAGCAAGAAAGATTTTCTATACATAGAGGATATATTCTAGAATTTAGAAATATATGTTGATTGTTCTAGACTGATAGGATAATAAGAAACAACGTAAGAAATAGGAGAATCAGCCAAATATATATCCTTTCAAAACTGTTTCCTCATTGTGAACACTGAATTTCTTTATGTTTCAAGCAAAGAACCAATTTTTCATGGAAATTGACATGGATATTCTACTGATAGCAAAGTTGGAACATTTTTTTACCTTTGGGGAATTTTAACACATATTTGGCATAGACCATGAATCATGGCCCCCCCTGCCTCAGATCTTGGCCTTGAATGATAAATGAAGAAAGAAAGGGACCACATGAGTTCTGCTGCGACAAGGGAATTTGTGTAAATAATGCATACTTTCAGAACAAACCATGCTGCAAGATATCCTGGAGACCTCAAAACACCACAGTCATTGGATCTGATCCTTCACCAGCTGTGACTGACTGAACAGAATTCTCAATACACACAGCTACCACAGCATTGGCCCTGACACAGATCACTTACTGGTGTGCACATGGGCAGGATGCAACTGTGGAAGCATTCTCATTCACAACAGAAATGCCTTCCTCATATCAATGTCAGATATGTTGCCTGGAGAAAGTGAGGACTGCAGATGCTGGAGATCAGAGCTGAAAATGTGTTGCTGGAAAAGTGCAGCAGGTCAGGCAGCATCCAAGGAACAGGAGAATCGACGTTTCGGGCATAAGCTCTTCTTCAAGAGAAGGGCTTATGCCCGAAACGTCGATTCTCAGATATGTTGCCTGCCCTAATGAAATCCAACAATTCCTTGACCTAATTGAACAGATTTTTATATTCATTAACAGTATGTGGCCATTGCTGGCTAGGCCAGCATTTAATGCCTCTTCCTAATTACTCAGAAGACATTTAACACTCAACCACATTGCCATGGGTCTAGAATCACATTTAGGCAAGACCAAGATTGAGTTTTTTAAAGAAGTAACAAAGAAGATTGATGAGGGCAGAGCAGTAGATGTGATCTATATGGACTTCAGTAAGTCGTTCGACAAGGTTCCCCATGGGAGACTGGTTAGCAAGGTTAGATCTCATGGAATACAGGGAGAACTAGCCATTTGGATACAGAACTGGCTCAAAGGTAGAAGACAGACGATGGCAGTGGAGGGTTGTTTTTCAGACTGGAGGCCTGTGACCAGTGGAGTGCCACACGGATAGGTGCTGGGCCTCTACTTTTTGTCATTTACATAAATGATTTGGATACGAACATAAGAGGTACAGTTAGTAAGTTTGCAGATGACACCAAAATTGGAGGTGTAGTTGACAGCGAAGAGGGTTACCTCAGAATACAACAGCATCTGGACCAGATGGGCCAATGGGCTGAGAAGTGGCAGATGGAGTTTAATTCAGATAAATGTGAGGTGCTGCATTTTGGGAAAGCAAATCTTAACAGGACTTATACACTTAATGATAAGGTTTGAGGGAGTTTGCTGAACAAAGAGACCTTGGAGTGCAGGTTCATAGCTCCTTGAAAGTGGAGTCGCAGGTAGATAGGATAGTGAAGAAGGCGTTTGGTATGCTTTCCTTTATCGGTCAGAGTATTGAGTACAGGAGTTGGGAGGTCATGTTGGGGCTGTACAGGGCATTGGTTAGGTCCCTGTTGGAATATTGCGTGCAATTCTGGTCTCCTTTGTATTGGAAAGATGTTGCGAAACTTGAAAGGGTTCAGAAAAGATTTACAAGGATGTTGCCAGGGTTGGAGGATCTGAGCCACGGGTAGAGGCTGAACAGGCTGGGGCTCTTTTCCTTGGAGCGTCGGAGACTGAGGGATGACCTTATAGAGGTTTACAAAATTATGAGGGGCATGGATAGGATAAATAGGCAAAGTCTTTTCCTTGGAGTCGGGGAGTCCAGAACTAGAGGGCATAGGTTTAGGGTGAGAGGGGAAAGATATAAAAGAGACCTAAGGGGCAACTTTTTCACGCAGAGGGTGGTATGTGTATGGAGTGAGCTGCCAGAGGATGTGATGGAGGCTGGTATAATTGCAACATTTAAAAGGCATTTGGATGGGTATATGAAAAGGAAGGGTTTAGAGGGATATGGGCCAAGTGCTGGCAGGTGGGACTAGATTGGGTTGGGATATCTGGTCGGCATGGACAGGTTGGACCGAAGGGTCTGTTTCCATGCTGTACATCTCTATGACTCCATGACTCGAAGTAAGAACCTCATTTTTATAGCACATCAGTGAACTAATTAGATTTACCCCGACAATCAGCAATGGTTACATGGTAATTGCGAGAGTCTTAAACCAGGTTTTGTTTACTAAAGTCAAATTCCAGTGTCTGAGGTGGTGGGATTCAAACTACCATCCCCAAAATATTACCAGGATCTCTGGATTAAGATTCTGGCAATAATACCACTATACCATTGTCTCCTCTCACGTCCTCTCCAGTATTCCCACACAGTGTATGGAATCAGAAGATGAAGAAATTGAACATATTTGAAGACATCATCTGCAAATCTGTTCTCTCAACATGTGGGAAGCAACAGCACAAAAATATTGAAACAAAAACAGAAGTTGCTGGAAAAGCTCAGCAGGTCTGGCAGCATCTGTGAAGAGAAATCAAAGCTAATGTTTCGGGTCTAGTCACCCTTCCTCAGAACTGATGGTAGCTGGGAAAATGTTGGTTTATTTGTAGAAGTTAGGGTTTGGGGGCGGGGGGGGTGTAAGGAGTAAATGATAGGTGGAGATAGAACCCGAAGAGAGAGAAGAATAGTTGGACAGACAAAGGAGTAAGTAACGATCTGGCTGTGAAGGTGAATAACTGTTAATGGAGACTGTTAGTGGCTAACAATAGGTAATGTGTAATGGCAGACTATGTAATAACAAGACCTGGTGTGTGCGGTAAGGGGCTCGGACATGGGGGATTTCAGGACCTCAAACAGATGCACAGATTGCAAAGGCTGATGTTGTCAGAGCTGTTATGACTAAGAGGCTCTGAAATAACAGCTACCTGACTGAGAACACCAAACCATGAGACAATCAAACTTGCATCCCCAATACACTCCTCTGGAAAGCTGAAACCTAGACAATATATGCTAAGAAGGTTAAAAGGCTGCACAGTGATCACTTTTGCTTCATCAGAACTTAGCTTTGGCATCACTTGGCAGGATGAAGTCACCAACTCAGAGGTTGTTGGATTGTACTAATTGCACTCATTGCTAAGGCAATGATGCCTGCAGTGGCAATGAGTCATGACATTTTGGGTATGTATATCTCTGCTACAAGCATTTTGGATTACTTCATGGAGATAACTTGTAAATGAAATATGAATATGGCAGAGAATGACACTGATGTCTGGGTAATGGTCACTGATAACCATAGGCTTTGTACTCTGAGTGAGCAGAAATGAAAAGTTCAGCTGGCCAAGCCAAGGACCTGGTCAAACCAAAGGCCAGCAAACTGTACACATCTTCTCAATTCATTATCTTCCTTTGTCAAAAATGTGGCAGAGAGTGCTATCCAGACTGTGGCTCCTGAATAATCACAGTTGATCTTGTAAATATCCATGATTTTCACTATTCTCCTTCTGTGAAGGTGGTCTGCTATCTTCACTTAGGCAAATAGGCAAAAGTGAGGACTGCAGATGCTGGAAATCAGAGTCTCGATTAGAGTGGTGCTGGAAAAGCACAGCAGGTCAGGCAGCATCAAATGAGCAGGAAAATCAACGTTTCGGACAAAAGCCCTTGCCCAAAACTTCGACTTTCCTGCTCCTCGGATGCTGCCTGACCTGCTGTGCTTCTCTGCTATCTTTACCTAGTCTGATCTACATGTGACTCCAGACCTACAGTAATGTGATTGACTTTTGTAATGACGCTGCTCCTTTAACAAGGTTATGTTGTTCTTGCTTTTTTTTACCAAAAGGTGTTGTAAAAGGCAAAGGATCTGATTTGCCAATCTGATTATGGCTAATAGTTACTGCCTAAGGCAACAATCAGGAGAAAAGGCGTTTAGGGTATTTTTTAAAACACTTGTACAATCAAAGGGGAGTGGCCAGTTCTTCCAGTTAAGGGATTTTTCTAGTTTGGTTTAGTATTAGCTGGAGACCCTGAGAATCTGCTGGGAGAAAAGAGGTTCCATGTTTCAGCCAATGATCCCTGGCTGATCCTCTCTGCAAACCCTATCTCCTATAAGAACCTGTGTTTGAATTTACCTTTTTACAAAGGGGTGTGTTTGTGGGATTTGCAGGAAATCAGAACAGCTCTTTGTTAAGTTGCGGGAGATATCGTGTTGGTCCGGTTTTCAAATAGTTGTTGTTCTAAGTTCAATTCTTTTGCTTGAGTTTCATTCAGTTGTCTGTAAATAAATTCTGTTTTGTTTAAAACTGAGTGGTTTGACCAATTGCATCATTTCTGGAATGTCCACAAAACATCTGCTTAAACTAACCAGAAAAAAGTTAGGGTTTGGGCTACCTTCCTGAACTGTTTTGAAGGTCTGGCCTGGTCCATAACACCTTCTGGGAAATTAGGAATAGGCAATAAATGCTGACCTAGCCAGCGACACAGGTATCAAGTAAAATTAAGTAAGGAGGGTAAATGTAATTGAGCCAAATCAGGTGATATCTAACATAGTGTTGACCATTACAGGATTATGAGACAGAAAGCTGCTGCAGTTCATTTTTGGCCAGGACTCCGAGAGAGTTCCTTGCACTTTGGTTTTGAATGTGCCTCTGTGCAAACTGACTGGACCTCCGTTTATTATTGAATCTGAAGGATGGTTTTTCCAACATTACATTTCTCCTTCAATACCACAAAGAAGCATGAGCCAGATTCTATGTTCAGGCCTCTGGAGTGGAACTTGAACACAATCCAGAACATAATATCATAAACTAGGCTGCCCTTATTATATTAAAGCAAATTATCTTTTGGCCCTCATGGAAAAAAAAATTGCTTGTTGTGCATTGAGTACACAAGTTAATAAATAATCTGATTGTCTGAAAGTCTTCCTCAATGAGAAGCTCATGACATATGAATTCATTAACACTGCCTGGGTTGAGTTTACTCATTGGTACCAGATTTGAAGAGCAGGTTTTGGATTAGTTCATGAAGATAACCTGAACAGCAATAAGAAGTATTTTGCCTATGGAGTGTAATTTCCTGTTCTAATTAACTGCAGATGGCTCCTTCATCGGCCAGAAAGTCATTGCCTTTTCCATTTGATCTAATTACATCCACGTTCATATTATCAACCCAGTTGCAATACTTCATATTAGCCCCATCAGATTGACTGAAATATGCTCTTTATCATAGCTTATGTTATACATACAGACAAATTAACGGACACAGGAGACTGTAACTTAATTTCCATGGATGATAAAGGTTTCACAGGGTAAATCCGCAATGAAAAGATTCCAGTTGGTGGTTCTCTTTTATGAAGGCATGAGTTAAAAACAGGATAAATACCGAAACACCAGTGTTCTGCTCCTCTATTTTCTCTGATTTTGGAGTCAGAAAGGAGGGGATATAATCATAATATCTGATCGAATTTACTTGAGAGAATTCAGTACACTTTTCACACAATAAACAAATAGAAATATGGAATTCACACTCTAAAAAAGTTGTTGTTTCCCTCTAAGAGACTGTGGATGCTGAGACAAGCTCAAAACTGAGACTGACAGATAGCATTGTGCAGATGTTTTCTGGTTGGCAAGATATGACAAATTGTGCTACTGGGATCAGGGCCAGGGCATATGGATAATGTCACTGAACTAGTGATGCAGCATCTCAGGCTAATGGTCTAGGGTTATGTGTTCAAATCCCACTATGGCAGATAGTAACATCTGAATTCAATAAAAATCTGGAATAAAAAAAGCTAATCTCATGATGACCATGTAACCACTGTTTTGATTGTTGTAAATACCCATGAATTTCACTCATTTCCTTTAGTTACGGTGGTCTTCCATCCCTACCTCGTCTAAGCTAAATGTTGCAAATTAGATTAGATTAGATTACATTACAGTGTGGAAACAGGCCCTTCGGCCCAACAAGTCCACACCGCCCCGCCGAAGCGCAACCCAGCCATACCCCTACATTTACCCATTACCTAACACTATGGGCAATTTAGCATGGCCAATTCACCTGACCTGCACATCTTTGGACTGTGGGAGGAAACCGGAGCACCAGGAGGAAACCCACGCAGACACGGGGAGAACGTGCAAACTCCACACAGTCAGTCGTCTGAGGTGGGACTCCATATCTACAGCAAAGTAGTTGACTCTTAACTGCCTTCTGGAAAATTAAGGATAGGCTATAAAGGCTGGCCTAGACAATGACACACACATCGCATGAATGAATAAAAATGTTATCAAGTAAAATGCAGTCAGGAGGGTAAATAGATTGACATGTAGATTTGCCATGATCTAAATAAATAATGCAACAATATAATCTGTTCCAATGTCCCTGTGCTGCATCTTTGGGTATATGGCAATGATGCATTTATCCTTGTACCTAATGAAATGATTCTCAGACATCAGGACTAGTCGTGAATTACAAATATCACTGGCTGGCTCTATTTATGGATTGTGTTGCATGTCTTTGCCCATATGTTTTTCTAATAAGGACAAAAGCTTTCTATTGAGACATTTTTCTCATGCATTTTTTTCTTCCAAACTCTTGATGACTTGCTCTTGCACTGCTGCACAACATCTGTTATCTCCTCTGTGAAGCCCCATCGGATGTTTTCCACACTCAGTTACAAGTTGTGCTCTGTTTTTCTTAAAGGATGGATAATGCGGAATAGCTCAATGAAAATAACAGTAGTCCATGATGGCAGTAATGAAAGTTATCTAGATCTTAGCATATATAGCCGGAAGGATTGAATTTAAATCCCAAGAGAAGATAATAAGGTTGTTCATCAAAGCCAAAGAAGAACACCAAAATGGTGTATTCAAAAACAATGGCTACCAAAAAAAACAACATAGTCTACACAACAGGAAGACTCATGTCCAGAAACACTGGTCACTCTGCCATCCATAAGAAGATACCAGAAAAGACCACCAGACTACTCTGACCCCAAGGTATCATGGTAGCCCACAAACTGACAACTACACTAAGACAACTACTGATGAGTATAAAGGATCCCATTCCCACAAATAACAGAACTAATGTTATGTACAAAATATCACGTAAAGCTTGCCACAAACATTACGTAGGGCAAACTGCAAGAAAACTAGCCATTAGGGTACATGAACACCAACTAGCTATCAAGAGACATGATCAGCTATCACTTGTGTCCGTACACCTGAACAATGAAGGACACCAATTTGACTGAGATAACATATCCATCCTATGACAAGCCAAACAAAGACATGCACGAGAATTCCTGGAGGCCTGGCATTCAACCCGGAACTCCATTAACAAGCATGTTGAGTTGGAGCCCATATACCAACCTTTAAGAAATAAACCAGAAATGATGCCACTTACCACAACAAACCGGGTCACATAAATAACAAGCGGGACTGAACACCACTTGTGTTCACTGGATGCTTACTGATAATGTTACCTAGTATGGTGATGAAACATCTTCAAACATACATGCTAATTCAGAAAGCAAGTCAACAATCTCATCCACAAGCTGAGCTCCAAATCTTTTCAAGAACTTCAAACAACATCTTTATCACCTTGTATAATTCTGGTCTCCATTTTACAGTAAGGAGTTATGAAAGCTAGTGATATAATTAAAATACATCAGGGGTTGGGGGAGACAAAAAACAAATCTTTCCAATTGAACTGAAAGGGACACTTAGTTCAGATGTGGGTAGATATTAATATGATGTGTATATGAGCTGAAATAGAGTGTAATTGACAGACTGAATTTTAAGGGTTACTCTCTTTTGTAAAATCTATTTGAAACTGCTTGCAGTTATCATTCAGCATAAGGTTTCTGTTTCAGATATTATCTTTCTTCCAGGTTTGGGTTGGGCTAACCAAACTCTCTGCTAGAGGGCAAGTAAGGTTAGCTAATTAAGAAACTTGATTAATTCAGTTCTGTGACTGCTCAAAAGTACACTCATTGAAGTCTCAGTAGTATAAATAGGGGCTAGGCTCCAGTCAGCAAGGAATGCAGCTCAAACAGAGAGTAAATGTAGGAGCCTGGTGAGCAAATGAGTTTTGATGAAATAGGATTTAAACCTGACAGTTTCATGCAGAAAGGAATTTAGTTAAAAGAGAGTGTAAAACTGAGAGTCTGTTGAGGAAGAAAGATTCTTTTGCTAAGTTAGCCTTCAGGAGATCAGGAGCTGAAACATTGCATGGGAAGGGAAGGAGATCTATCTAAAACTTAGCTCTTTACAAGCAGTAGTGAATCTTGTTGGAGGGAGTAGGATGTAGGCCCAGTCTCTCTTTGACACAGAAAATCATGGCTGCAGAAATAGGTGATCTTTCATTGAAACTTATGTATGAAATGCTATAGATTTGATTTTAACAATAAACAGGACTTTAATACATAAAAGAAACGAGATATAATAGAAGAAACCAAACAGTATACATATACACTTGAAAGATTTCAAAACACACAGGTCACAGTGAGAGAGGGAGAGAGAGAGAGAGAGCTCGATAGCCTTTCCTTTGATGATCCACACAACTGAGCTCAAACTTTCTAACCATGAAATAACTTTTAGAGACATTTCTGCAGCTTTCATTCTGATCTACCTAATTTCTCTACGAGACAGTGTTCTTACATCCGACCCTGGCCAGGTCTTCCATGAACTGCCTCAAGACTTTTGGATCCGTGGAGTTTTCCTAAACAAGAAGCAATTCTTGAATTTTAAACCAAAAATAAAAACAAGCTAATGTCTTTTAAAGTTTTATTGTAGCTAATTGCAGAACTCTTTCACAATAAAACCAATTACACATTATCATTCCAGGAGGGGCCAAGTCAGTCTCTCTCTGACACAGAGAATCATGGCTGCAGAAATACTGACAAGTTAATTCCCAAACTCCTAGATACACAGTCCAAAACCCACATGCTACTTGTCTTAAATCCAAACATAAAACTAATTATATTCATATACACATAAATTACACACCTTGCATTACAATTTGACTGCAATTTGAGGAAGCTCCTGACTGCTGATATGATCCAAGTTGAACATATCAGCAATAAGTTAAAAATCACACAACACCAGGTTATAATCCAACAGGTTTAATTGGAAGCACATTAGCTTTCGGAGCGACGCTCCTTCATCAGGTGATTGTGGAGGGCTCGATCGTAACATAGCTGGTGTTGTGTGATTTTTAACTTTGTACACCCCAGTCCAACGCCAGCATCTCCAAATCATGGCATCAGCAATAGGCATCTTCAGCTCAAGGCACTTTGTCTCAGAGTTTATGAATCATAGAATCCCTACAAGTGTGAAGGCAGGCCATTTGGCCCACTGAGTCCACACCAACCCTCTGAAGGACATCTCACCCAGACCCACCCCAACCCTATATGTCCCGTGGCTAATCCACTTAGCCAGCACATTTCTCGTCACAATGGGCAATTTAACATGGCCAATTCACCTAACCTGCACAAGTTTGGACTACGGGAAGAGACCAGAGCATCCAGAGGAAACCCACACAAACATGGGGAGAATGTGCAAACTCCACCCAGACAGTCACCCAAGGCTAGAATTGAACCCAGATCCCCAGCAGTACTGACCACTGAGCCACCGTGACCCCCATCTCACTAAACTGCAAGGGTGAGCTGCTAACACTAGATTTCATCAGGGAGGGAGAATGTTATCTGGACATTTCCTGGTGGTCTCAACATTTAGCACAGGGTCTCAGATATGGTCAGTGTTCAGGGACTGAAGACTGGGGAGTTGGAGCCTCAGCATATCTAATTATTCAACAGGTTTGGAGTATTTTCTGCTTGTTTGGATGCAAGTGAGGGATGCAGGGTGGTTAAATTAGTTGATCATTATAGCATAGGAAGTTGACAAATATTTTTGGAGAAGATAGGCCCATAGATTATTTTCTTGAACTTAAAGGGGTTGAGTAAGTCAGACAGAGTGAAAGGGTGGGAGAGGGAAAGGTGAGAGAGAGAGGAAATTGGAGTAACACGAGGCAGAATAGGAGCATAGGGCAAAGGAAGAGAGGGCTAGAAAAGTTAAAGAGGAGCTTGAGAAAGATTGAGTGAAGGATAGGATAATGAGAGGCAGAGTGGAAGAGTGGGTTGAGGGATAGTGGGAAAAGAGAGAATTCAAGAGACAGAGTGAGAGACAGACTACAGCTTGAGGGGACACTCCTAAGGACAGTGCCTTTGATGCCTTATCACCTGGCTATGTCCTCTCCCATTGCAAGACAGACTCACTCACTGTGCTCAAATGGTAAGATAATTTCAGGAGGAAGTTTGTCTAGGAGTTCTTAACATTGCCTCCAAACCCATGAGGTTTCATGGCATCAGGTCAAACAAAGGTAAAGGAAATTTCCACCGATTATCACATACTGACTCAACCTTCCCTTGTTATCAACTGATGAATCAGTATTTCTCCAGGTTGAACAACATTTGGATAATGTTAAGGCAAAATTCAGTTAATTATTAAAGTTCACTGCTTGGCATACTCTAATTGTCATTGCCATGAATTATTCATTTAATTTATTAATTTATTTGTTTTGATTTTGTTTTGATGAGGCTCATGTTTTCAATTGTGGAAATGCCAATGTTGCTGAAATGTTTCATTTTTATCCTGAAGGAAAACTAAAATTAAAATGTCCCCCCTTCACCCCAACATGCCAAGTCAGATTTAAATCATATAATGCCCTTTTGACTGCCTCAGTTGAATCAGCCTCCACCATACTCCAGGCACAACCATTTGCGCCAAAACAAATTTTTGTTTTCTCACATTGGAGTTGCTTCTTCTGCAATACATTTTAAATCTGTACCCTTTGGTTCACAATCCATTTATGAGTAAGAACAATTTCACACTGTCCATACCCCTCATGATTGTGAAAACTAGCAAATCTCCTCTTTACCTTCTTCTCCTCAAGGAAAGCAGTCCATAAGCCTAAACCTGTCCTTATTATTGAAGTGGCTCATCCCTGGAATCACTTTTGTAAACCTCTTCTGGATGCTTTCCAATGCATTCCTAAAGTATGGCACCCAAAACACAACTCCAGCTGAGATCTAACCAGTGCCTTATATACGTTCATCAAAACCTCCCTGTTCGATACTGTATGCCCTTATATATTAACCCTGGAATATTGTAAGCTTTATTAATAGCTGTCTCTTTCAGTCCTGCCACCTTTAATAACTTAGGTATACATGCATCCAAGTCAGTCTGCTCCTTTGCATGTTTAAGGATAATACATTTTATATCATATTGTCTCTTACCACATTTCCTCCCTGACAGATACGATTGCACCCTCTTCACAATGCTCCTCTACCCTTGCCACCAGTTTGCAGACCACTGTTCTGAAGACTAACTTGCTGAGTCTTATTCTTGTGGCAACAGATGCCCTTGCTCATCCTTCTCAACCTCTTTCCCTTCAGTTGACATAGACAGAGAGGGTGACCTGAGCCCACCCCTTGAACAACTTAACTAGACAGCCCTGGACAAGAATGTCGACTTCTCAGCTCCTGATGCCACCCAGCTTGCTGTGTTCTTCCAGCCTCCTGCCTGTCTACTCTGGAGGAGAATGGCCCAGATCTGTGACTGGTGGCTGTACATTTATTTGACTACATTAGTCCTACCTTCTGGATTAGCCACTATAGAGACACAGAACTCCTGACCCACTCTGTGGACTGCAGGGGCATGAACTGAGATGACCACCAGTGGGCGCCTGGTCATGGCCAATGCCCTGAACTGATATCAGAGTCTACATTGACTTACTGTGCAGAAACCCATTGACTGATTGTGTCTCCATGACATTGGTAATGACTATTCACTTGAACTTTGAGATGTGGCAGCTTGCTTACCAAATTGCATTTGCCACATAAGCTGCTGGCATGCAGTAGAAATGTAAGATTGGCATAGCACACTGCTATACAGCATAATGCCCAACCCCTTGAATGAGGATTGCAGTCCAGCAAAGCAAACGGCCTGGTTGTATGACTGTACGACATAGAATTGCTGGTTAAAGCATGACAAGAATGGATAGTGAGAGCAAGCAGCTAGGTACTATGTGACTGAGCACTAAGATAGCGAGTGACAGGTTCTGAGATGGAACATGTCAGGATTTCTAATTTTTGTTTTTTAACTGATGCAGTTTAAGGATGTAGAAAGGTTGGCTTGCAATGGTAGAGACACCGTAACCCTCCATAATCTGCATGAGGTCAGGCCAGCTTTTTGAAGGATTTGTATTTTATGGTACCTCAGAAGTGACATGTATTATATTCTGGATGAAGGAGTAATTGAAAGGTAAGTCAAACACTTTCAATGTATTTCTCCTACACTCCTTCCCCACCAATGCCAAGCTTTCCCAACCCCATTCAATCCCCATACTGGTCAAATCCTCTCTTCCAAACTGTGGAACTGCCATGGCCACTGACCGTCTATACACTCTGTATGGAAACGAGGAACCCTATTGAAAGAGTAGTTTGTGTGATACAGCTTGAAAAGCAAAAGTAATTCACTCATAGCATTCCTATTTCTTAAAAAAAACCTTCTTTAACCAATTCTATAAAATTGTTAATCAATCACACTCTTCAAAGTATTGACAGCAAAAACGGAAGCTCTTTAAACCCCTTTATCCTGTGTCAGTGAATGCTGTGTCAATTGCCATAACAAATCAGACAGTAAGAGCTGTCAATCAAATTCTGTTTTCCCAAAGATGCAGCTTTTTAACAGTCCAATGGAAGTCTGGAGTCACTGCCAAAACTCATTATGCAAGTTATAAATGAATGATTTGTTTTTTCACAGAAGTTTTCTAACATATCCTATAGGCCCCAATGATTCTGTAGAGCAGGCATGGTCAGTCAATGAGCAGGAAATTTAGTAAGAAAGATATGAGTGGTATGAGGGTTGGAAAGGCATGAGTTGGCATGATTTGGAATGGATGGGGCGATGTGGGGATGGGGAGAGGTGAGGGGATGTGAATGACGGGGACTAGAGCTCTGTTCTTTGTTATATTGTCATTGCTGCAACTGGGATAAAGTCCTAGAGTTTCAAGACAAGCTTGTTAACTTGCCTGACTCAACATTGGGCAGCTCATGGAGCTGTCTCCAAACCTTATTTGGAGAAGTCCCAAATTCTGTTAGCACTCATCATTACCCTACCACTGAATAAAAATCCTATCTTTGTAAGCACTTTCTCCCATGGTGAGCACACAAAGATGCAAAATTTCCAAGTTCCCACTACCATTTGGAAGATGAACATCCAGTCCTGGACTAATGATCCAGAGAATGAGGCCACAATGCTGTCAGATTACAATAAAACCTTTAGTGGTTCAACGCAGTCCTTTTATAAAGGAAACTTGTCAAGTTTACTCATCTGTTTGACTATACCTTCTTGGTTTAGCTGGAGGTGAGCAGTAAAAGTGAGTCTCATCAGCAATATCTTCAAAATGAGTTTAAAATAATAATAAGCACATGAATAGAGGGAAGTCAGGATGACAGAAAGCAAGTATTGGACATAATGGATCCCTTTTGAATTGATATCTGAGAAAGGATGTTTGAATTTCTGTATCGCATTTCTAAAATTGATTCAGAAATTGGCACTAAAACAATGCTGACATTTACTGAAGACAACAAAATATCAAAAGGGCATTGAAAGTGTGAAAATACATCGATTGTGTCAAAGACAGATAGAACACAGGGTGTCCAATGCATTCAATGCAAAGACGTATGAAGTAATATACTTTAAGTAGCAAATCAGAGAGATTTTCAAAATAAGTATTGTGTTTAAAAAGATTGGTAAATCAGTCACACATGCGAAGTTTGCCAGAGGAAGAATAAAGGAGAAATGCACATTAAGTTGTTCCACAGAGAGGGTGATGAGAAACTAAGTTTCTTTACCACAAGTAGCTATTGAGACAATTGCTATGAGCTAGATCTTAACTCCGACAAATAGTGAGTTGAATTTCAATAACCGATTAAAGGATCAGAAATCTGAAATAGGACCTAAACCCATCTCAAAGCGAGCCACTTTCTGAAGTGCTTTGAGTACTGGGTGAGAAATTTCCTTATGGAAAGTAGGTTTCTAGTTCATGCATTATAATAATGCTTGCCCATTAAAACTATAACATATGAGAGCAGAATTGGGCCAATTGGCTCATTGAATCTGCTCTGCCATTCAATCATGTTCAGAGACAAAAAAACAACTGCAGATGCTGGAATCCAAAATAGACAAGCAGGAGGCTGGAAGAACATAGCAAGCCAGTCAGCATCAGGAGGTGGAGAAGTCAACATTTTGAGTGTAACTCTTCTTCAGGTCTGCAGATAAAGGGGGTGGTGGGGGCAGGATGGTGAAGTGGGGGTAGATGAAGACAGGTTGGTCATTGGGAAGAATGAATCCACTTGGTGGCAGGGAACAGTGGAAAGGATGGGGAGGGGCTGGGAAGGGAGTTGGGGGATGGGGAGGGAGGTTATTTGAAAGTGGAAAACTCTGTTTTGAGTCCACTATTTGTCATTTATATAAGTGACCTGGATGAGGCCATAGAATGATGGGTTAGTAAATTTGTGGATGACACTAAGGTCGATAGAGTTGTAGATAGTGATGAAGGATGTTGTAGCTTACAGAGAGACATAGATAAACTGCAGAGTTGGGCTGAGAGGTGGAAAATGGAGTTTAATGCGAAGTGTGTGAGGTGATTCACTTTGGAAGGAGTAACTGGAATGCAGATTACTGGGCTAATGGTAAGATGAGCAGAGAGATCTTGGTGTCCAGGTACATAGATCCTTGAAGGTTGCCACCCAGATTGATAGGGTTGTTAAGAAGGCATACGGTATCTTAGTCCTTATTGGTAGAGGGATTGAGTTTGGGAACCATTAGATCATGCTGCAGCTGTACAAAACTCTAGTGCAGCCACATTTGGAGTATTTTATACTGTTCTGCTCACTGCATTATAGGAAGGATGTGGAAGATTTGGAAAGGGTTCAGAGGAGATTCACTAGGATGTTGCATGGAATGGAGGGAAGGTCTTACAAAGAAAGGCTGATGGACTTGAGGCTGTTTTTGTTAGAGAGAAGAAGGTTGAGAGGTGACTTAATTGTGACTATAAGATAATCAGAGGGTTCGATGGGGTGGACAGTGAAAGCTTTTTTCCCAGGATGGTGATGGCTAGCACGAGGGGACATAGCTTTAAATTGAGGGGTGTTAGATATAGGACAGATGTAAGAGGCAGTTTCTTTACTTAGAGAGTTGTAGGGGCATGGAACACACTGCCTACAACAGGAGTAGACTCGCCAACTTTAAGGGCATTTTAATGGTCTTTGGATAGGCATATGGATGAGAATGGAATAGTGTAGGTTAGGTGGGCTTCAGATTGGTTCCACAGGTAAGCGCATCATCAAGGGCCAAAGTGCCTGTACTGCACTATAATGTTCTATGTTCTAACTCAATGCTGGGTCCTCCGAGCTGTAGGATGCCCAGGTGGAAGATGAGGTGTTGTTCCTCCAATTTGCCCTGTGGTTTGTTGTGCCAATGGAGGAGGCCAAGGATGGTCATGTAGGAAAGGGAGTGGTTAGAGGAATTGAAATGGGCAGTGATTGGATGGTCTGGTCAGTCCCTGCTGTTCCCTAAGTTTACGTTTGGTCTCCCCGATGTAGAGAAGACCACATTGGGAGGACCTGATGCAGTAAACTAGGTTGGAAGAGAAGCAGATGAACCTCTGTCTCACCTGGAAGTACTGTTTGGGGCCCTGGATGGAGGTGAGGAGGGTGGTGTACTGGCAGATTTTGCATCTTTTCCAGTTGCAAGGGAAGGTACCTGGGGGTTTGGGGTGGGGGGGGTGGGGGGAAGTGGGGGGAGGCGGGTAAGGTGTTGGTGGGGAGAGTGGTGCAAACCAAGGACTATTGGAGGGAATGGTCTTTGCGGAAGGTAGAGAGTGGTGGGGAGGGAAGATGTTCTTGGCGGTGAGGTCGAGTTGGAGTTGGCGGAAGTGCTTAAGGATGATGTGTTGGATGCGGAGGCGGTGGGGTGGTAGGTGAGAATAAGGGGTCTATGTCTTTATTGCATTGGGGGGGTTTAGAGCAGTGGGACAGGGAGTGGAAGTGGTGTGGCGGAGGGCTGTCTAGATGATGGAGGGAGGAAAAGCACATTGTCCAAAATAGGTGGACATCTGGGATGCTTGCGAGTGGAATGTCTCCTCACCGAGCAGATGCAGCTGAGATGGAAGAATTGGGAGAATGGGATGGAATTCTTGCAGATACTGAGTGGGAGGAGATGTATGGTGTATGTAGTCCAGATATTTCTAGGAGACTGTAGGTTTATAGGAAATGTCCGTCTGAAGACTGTCACCAGAGATAGAAATGGTGAGGTCAAGAAAGGGTAGGCAGGTGTCTGAGATGGACCAAGTGAATTTGAGGGCAGGGTGGAAGTTGTGGGCGAAATTGATGAACTGCTCCAGTTCAGCCTGGTGCAGGATGCTGCACCAATGCAGTCTTCGATGTAATGGTGGAAGTGTTGGGGCACATCGCGTCCTACCTTGACTCCATCCTCTCCCGTTTAGTGTCCTTATATGGATCCATACTCAACAAGGATGGCCTCCAGGCCCTCTGCTTCTTCCTCTCCACTGACCCATCCGGCCCCCCCAACCAATAACCTCCTCCACCTCGCCAAACTGGTCCTCATCCTCAATAAGTCTTCCCATTTCCTCCAAATCAAGGGGGTGGCCATGGGCACATGGATGGGCCCCAGCTACGCCTGCCTCTTTGTTGGCTATATCGAACAGTCCCTTTTCAGCACCTACATAGGCTTCCTGTTCGATAGTTTCTCCAGCCTGTCAGGCTGCCTGAGGATAGGAACCTCACAGCAAAGGTTTTTACAAGGAGGCCTGTTGTAAAAACTGAGAGGCATTCAGAAAATCTGTTGCACATTTCCTAACCACACAACAGACCCCTGCAGGGAACTCAACTTCAGGCTAAAATCTAGTTCTATAAAACCCTTTAAATGTAAAATGTAAGAATAGAAAACAACACGGTGATTGACAGAGTGCACCATTCCTACTTAAGTGCTAGTATCAAGACACGCAACAGGCTAAGTAGCCTCTTCTGTAATGTTTATAAATCATATTCCTGTTCAGGTTTAATCTCCACTAACTGGAACCTTGAAACATTTGATGCCAGTTATGAACCACTTGCAAATGCAAACATACATAAACAGCTTTCTTTTTTTAACCAATGTGCAATTGTCACTGTATTAGAATTCTGAAACTCAATACAAAATAGCATTGTGAGACATCAGCTGCAATGCCTCAAGAAAAAATTTCATCACCAACTTTGCAAGGATCATTTGAAATGTCCTTTTAAATCAACCTATAATGCTGCCAACATATTGTGGTATTGGTTTGGAAAACTTCAGTCTGTGGATGCCTGCGCTTACACTGTCCTATGCTGAGTAAAAAGGTAAAGACTTTAGGAGATGCTGGTAAGAGAGAGGCTACATTAACCTGAGGGTCACTACACTTCAGGCGAGGGAAGATGTTCAGAATGAAAGTCCTTCATGGAAAACTCAGCAAAATTAAGAATTAAACCCATGTCATACACATCACAAACCAGCCGTCCAGCAGGTAAACTACCATGTCCCCATATTGACTGCTGTAGATATCACATCTCTCCCAAGTTTCTTGCTATTTGATCTCCATTAATCTAGTAGTTCACCTCTAATCACTGACATAGTTTCTGCCATCATTAACATTGTTATTACTGTTGTCACTGTTTTTGTCATTATCACCATTTTCTCTGCCCCCTGCCTCTTTGTTTTCCACTGTCCTCAATCTGTGAATCTCACACTTGAGACAATCTCGAACTCTAACTGGACATCCTGATCCGATTCACTTGAGATCAATACTAGGGTGACAGTGTTGTACCATGGCTGAAATAGTTGTACCACTCAGTGTACCATCTGATATGGTATAGGCATCATTTCAGTTTTCCTATTTGGCTCAAGTGAGATCAATGCCTTTCTGTTTCTCTGAAGGTCCTTCCAGGCATGTAACAATCTAACATCTTGGTTGATCTGTTTTGCTGATGTCCATGGATTTTGATTTCCTGCCCCTTAACCAGACTTTCTGCCCTGCCTTTGAGGTAAAAGGGGTTTTTGCCCTTTGATTAGAGTTGCACCATTTCTAGATCTTTTGTTCTAGCTTTTCATGGCTCTCTGAAATTGAATTTAGCTTAAAGATTGTTCTCTGAAGCGAAAATGTCAATTTTTAACCTCCTTTCCATTAACTATTGATAGCATTGCTCTGCAATTGGGTAGGGCTGATTCCTAATTTGGATTGTTATGCATTGGAAGCACAACACAGTCTTGGATTAGTGGTGCTGGAAGAGCACAGCAGTTCAGGCAGCATCCAACGAGCAGCGAAATCGACGTTTCGGGCAAGGACTTTTGCCCAAAACGTCGATTTCGCTGCTCGTTGGATGCTGCTGAACTGCTGTGCTCTTCCAGCACCACTAATCCTGAGAGTGAAAGAGTCATTCTTATCTACAAGGGACCACCAGTGATGATGAAACTTGGAAACACTTTCAAGTCCTGAGCACCAATGTGTTGATTCAATCACTAACCATACGATCGCACTTTCGATCATACACTGAGATTCTTGTGGCAGTGAAGAAATAAATGGGTTTATCAGCATTCTGCAAAGTAATGTGTTACACGTATGCTAATTTGTCTGAACCTTTCAATGGCTTATGAAATTCTTGCCAAAAGTTTTGTCCATCTTCACTTTAAAGTATTGTGTTCAACCTCTCTTCGTGACTTTTCAATGAAGATTTTAGGAATGCATGCCATTTGAAAAATTGACTGCCATCCTGATAAATACAGTACTACTTGGGTGATAAGCAGCATATGCAGAAATCTAGGGACACAGCTAAGTGATTCTACAACCAATAGAAGTAAATCTCAGATCTGCATGCTGCCCATATTTGGTCATGAATGATGGTGGGCACTTAAGCAACTCGCAATGTAGATGAGGATGCACAAATAGCTCTATTGTCAATGATGGGGTGTCACAATGTATCAGTGTAAAAGGGAAGACTGAAGCACTCTCAGCCATTTTCAGCTCATGGATGATCCATCTCAGTGCTTCCAGAGGTCCCCAGCATCACAGATGACTGTCTTCAGCCAATTTGACTCACTTCATGTGATAGCAAGAAACAGCTGGAGGCACAGAATAATGGATAATTAGATTACTTACAGTGTGGAAACAGACCCTTCGGCCCAACAAGTCCACACCGCCCCGCCAAAGCGCAACCCACCCATACCCTACATTTACCCCTTACCTAACACTACGGGCAATTTACCATGGCCAATTCACCTGACCTGCACATCTTTGGACTGTGGGAGGAAACCGGAGCAACCGGAGAAAACCCACGCAGACATGGGGAGAACGTGCAAACTCCACACAGTCAGTCGCCTGAGGCGGGAATTGAACCCAGGTCTCTGGCGCTGTGAGGCAACAGTGCTAACCACTGTGCCACCGTGTCGCCCATAATATTACAGAGCCTAACAATATTCCAGTGACTTGAGCTCTAGAACATCTAGCTCCACTAGCCAAGCTGCTCTAATATAGTTACTGCACTGGCATCTACCTGACAATGTAGAAATTTGCTTAGGTACATCTTGTACAACAAAGAAGCAGGACAAATCCAACTTGGCCAAATACCATCCCATCACTCTACTCTCAATCATCAATAAAGGGATGGAAGACATCATTTACAATGCTAGCCAGCAGCACTTGCTCATTGTTTAAATTCTGCCAGAGCCACTCAGCCTTACTACATTCATCATAGCACCATTCTTTACGTGCAAGTCGGCAACTATTCTATTTTGCTATTTCCAGAGCTCCCACCTATTTTTTTTCATTCATAGAATGTAGATATCACTGGCTGGGCCACTCATGGCCTCATTGTGATCCTTCAGCTTTATCAAATAGTTGAGCTAATGACAAATTCACTAATGGAGCTCCCATCCTTGCAGATTGCCAGGTCCCTCTTTGAGGAGCTGGTTCAGCCATGCTGGGCCAAATGCTGAAGCATTTTATGATTCTATCACCATTCCTGACTGACCTGCATAAATACATAGGTTTTTCCTTCTTTTGGTTGAAGTGTTCTGATCTAATGATGTCCTTCTCCAGAATATTACAGGTTGTTCTAATACAATGCATGTTTTGTTAATGCGAATTCACAATAATACGACTGATGATTTGGGGACACTGTTTCTAAAGTGCGAACTTTAGAGTGTATTGGTTATAATACGATTCCAGTCCCATTACTTCAAATGGTACTGCAATTACACAATTTTCTTATAACACAGGATTGCATGAGAACAGAACTACTATGTTATAGCAGCATCATCTATACTGTTTCATGGCTAAACTTAAAAGCCTTTCAAACCCCTTCCCTATCTTTTAGAATCTTGCCACTCTATGCCCTATAAGAAACTTTTTCTGAGGTATTTATCTTCCCTGCCTTTTGATTTTTCTCCTTTTACCAGCAGTTTTTGTGGTCCAAGTCTTCAGAGATCCTATTATACCTTTATCTTCCTTTTTCAATTGCATCACTTGGGACACTTTTAACTTTCAAGTTCTGGTACAGAGGATTTTTTTCCCCTGGTTGTCACATGCTTTATCTTGTGTTTTTGGCCAATACTATTATTGAACAAACTGTCTAGAATAAGCCTTCACATGTAATGTCCCTGAGGTTACTTGCTTTACCTACATCTACTAGATTTTCAGATACAACTCTCCAGTAAAGTGTCTAAGACCTCTCTCTTCACACGATCATAACAGACTGATTTCTTCTTTCTTACAGGTGTCAGTGTCATGTGGTCAGTTACATCATAATTATTTGCATGAAACTAATAACACTTCTATAAGTGGCAAGATGGATACTAAGTGTTGGTCTTTCTAGTGATGCCCACAGTAAAAGAATGGCTTTAAAAATATCATAGTTTCACACAGTGCTAAAGGAAAGCTTTCAGTCAATTGTGTCCATGCTGAACACAGATAGAACTATCCAATTAATCCTAACCCCTGTTCATTGGAGAATGAATCCAATTTAATTATTGGAGAATAAGTCCAACATCCTCTTGAAGTTATTGTTCAATTTGCTTCTTCCATACTTTTAAACAGATCATAATAATTCAATGCATTCTCATTCTCATACCCCAGGCTCTTCTGCCAACTGTCTTAAATTTGTATTCTTTTATTCTGGTTCTTGCCAATTCGGGCTCAGTAACCAGGTTAGTAAATGGACTATCTCTAAAATAATATGTGAATTCTTGTATTTACTATGTTACATTGCAGAGGTAAGATGAAACTGAGATGGGGTCAATACATGTTCAAAAAGTAATTGATTCTTTGCACAGGGGGAAATGGTACATATTTGTTAGGGTTAGTCTGTTGATTAGCATCTCTTAATTAAATTGAGTCCTTAAGTGGAAGCATCCCTTATAACAATAAGCAGATTGATATTTTGAAAGAGTTGAAAAAGTTCAATAGTTATCTGTCACGGATATCTTCAGCAAACATATCGTTCATTGTGGATCAGCATAGTTTTAATTTCTAGACTCCATGCTAAAGATAATTTAAAATTTCATTCTGTAGCTCAAACCCCTAGATAATTATTGACAAAGATCACATGGTGGTCCTTCAGAAAGTTTAACTGCAGTTCATTATCAATTCCTTGCTAACAATTTTTGTTAAAAAAGCTTCATGTTCTTTTTAGATTTGTCTTTTTGGTTTTAATCTCAGGCTTAGTACAAGAGACCCAATAAATAAAAAAAAACAATTGGGATTCTGATGACAAAGCCCTGGTTTTTAGCTCAACTCCTCAGCAAGGAGAAGGCGGATTTGGGTCAACTGCTGTTTTGCACTCTATCTGATCTTAGATTCAGAACCAGTGAGGTTAATTAAAGTTGAAGTTGTAGCCTTAGTTTTTAAAAATCTTTTGAATATAACAGAAGAAACTTAAGCAGTCTGTATTGTATAAAATAATGGTTCTGAAACTGTTAATTTTGAAGCTGTATTTTACATCATGCGCTCTGCTGATATCATCC
The DNA here is from genome assembly GCF_047496795.1 of Chiloscyllium punctatum. Lineage (NCBI taxonomy): Eukaryota > Metazoa > Chordata > Chondrichthyes > Orectolobiformes > Hemiscylliidae > Chiloscyllium > Chiloscyllium punctatum. The sequence goes on from NC_092743.1 coordinate 34,562,959, forward strand.
AGTCTTTGCATGGAGAAGATGCAGTGTTGTTTGAGGACCTGACAGAAAAGACATTTCATCTCAGATTCCTGATTGTCTTTGCAATTATGCCCAACTACACAATGTAACTTGAACTAATTTCTGTCAGAAAATAAACTGTCATATGTTTAAGAACATTTGTCTTTCAGGACTCCGCATGCTGTGTTGTGTGACTCTGCCTGGCAGTTAGTCTGCCATGAGTCTGAACCCACATACACAACAGTTGGCTCTAACGTCTGCTTCACATCTTCATTGTAATATGTTTTCCTGTTGTAAGTAAAATAATCAACAGAGTTAATTCATCCCTGGCAAGTGCTTGATTATTAGACCACTAATATGACTTGTTGAAAAAATGATGGAAAACATCACACAGATGAGGCCTATCACCCTTGTACAGTTGGCAAGAAGATAATTGGCAGATAGAACATATGGTTAACAGTCTTCAGTTGTACAAATGGTACAACCCTCATATGACTTGCTGCTAAGCAGACAAATCCCAGTTTAATTTTCTTGAAAAAGTCAAGTGATCTGGATGTGTGATTGTATAAACCCTTTTGAAATTTCCAGAAAGGTTTGCTAGACATATGACAAGTTATAGGATTGAAGACTTATTGAAAGATGGACTTAAGTGTTGTTTTATGACTGGGATTCCAGACCAGACAAGCCTAAACCTTGAAGATGGTACATAGGATCACAACTTCGGCAGTTTTGGTATAATGGTATCTGTGTTCTCGTCAGTCACTCTCTGTGTAGTGGAATCAGTCTAATGGCTTTAGTCAGTCAGCTATGTATATGTGATCTACATTAACATCCGTAAGCACAGAACACTGTGTGTTAGTCTGTGATATTGTAACCATGTAAATATTAGTGTTGAAAATAAAGACATATGTCATGACCAGAATGTGAAAATCATATAGAAAACCACTAAATAAATCTGCCAATGTAGTCACACATCAATTAAGCGTACAGGTCCTAAGTAAAATTGTAATAGTAGACACAATTATTAGAACACCCAACACAGCAAGACATGTGGAAGCTTTTTCTTTTGGAGGTACCAAGAAAATGTCCAAATTATGATTAATTTTGCAAGGCAGATGGCAAAGGTAGTGCATAAGAGCAAAAGCTATTCATGTACAAATAATCAGTGTTCTTACAAAATATTTATTTCAGTAGAGCCAAATCCAAGATTTATACATGCAACATTCTTCTTGACATTCATTAGCAAACATGGTTGCTTGTCAGTAAATCTTGCTGAGGACTCCTAAGAGTTTACTACAATCTGTACCCAATTCACATAATACTGTTTTGGGCTGTGTGTTAGTCAGGACCTTTTTTTCAAGCTTACATGGACTACAAGACATTCACTGTACCAAGATTGCTGTGTATTGTCAATAATATTGCTACAGTGCATAGAACAATGCAAGAACATGACTGGATCTGCATTAAATGATGCAAGTGTCCAACAGTCAAATACCATATCAACAATTTTGGTTCTATTTATTCCAGTGCAAGCATAAATCTTATTCCTAGAAAGACAGAGGGCATAACAATGATACCAACTCCTCAAGAAAAGGATGATTTTTGAAGATTTCTAGGTCTTTTAGCTCTCTTGTTACTATATGTTCCCTGTTTTGCTCAAACATTTGCATCACCAGCAGAATTATTGATAAACCATGTGCCTCTCTTGAAACATAAGCATCAAAGTGCTGTAACAGTGAGTATCAGAAACATCAAATTTGCAATTTTAAAGTTGTAGACAGACAGCTACACTGGAGACAGATGCTTCACAGAAAGGATTGGGAACATGCACATTACTAAAAAGCAAAGCAATTGTATTTGCTTCAGATGCTCAACCTGTAGTGTGGTTCAACTCGAACATTGAACTGGAAATATAACCTTTCGCTTTTGAAGTCATGGGTTTTCAGAACAATCTTTGCTGTGAAAGCTTTGTCATAGAAACTGACCACAGAGCCACTGAAGATGACTTAGCAGCAACCATTAAGAAGTCTATGCTGAGCTTTCTTTTAAAAGCACCTATTTCAGTCGATTTAACTTCTCCATTAGGTACTGGTTTGGAAATAAGAAACATAGGAACTAGAAACAGGAATAGGTCATTCAGCCCCTTCAGCCTAATCCACCATTCCATGAGATACATGGATGATCTATGGCCTAAACCCATATGCCTGCCTATAGCCCATATCCTTTAATGACTAGTTTAACACAAATTTAAAATAAAAAAACTGATCTAGCATACAGTGCCTTTTGTGGAAGAGAGATGCAAAATCTACCAGTCTTTCTGTATAGAAGTAAATTCCTAACATGTTCACTTAATGGTCTGCCCCAAATTTTCAGTCTATGCACCCAATTTCTAGAATCCAAGCAGTAGAAATAATTTATCTTTATCTACCTAGTATATTCCTGTTAATATCTTGAAGATTTTGATCTGATATTCCCTTAACTTTCTACGTTCTGGAGAAAGCAGATCTCATTAGTATAATCTCTCCTCATAACTTAACTCCTGAAGTCCAACTATCATTCTTGTACATCTATGTTATACTCCCTCTAAGGTCAATAAATCCCTCCAAAGGTGTGTGCCTATGTCTGATAACAGTACTCCAAATGGGGCCTAATCTTGGCATCCTTATATCCTCTAGATATAAAGGCCAGTATTCCAGCGAATGTCTTGATTTTTTTTGCATTTGAACCCCCAAGTCACTTTGGGCATCCAACTTCATACCATTCAGAAAGTATCCTGATCTACCCTTTTTCAGTTCAAATAGGTAACTTCACATGTAGTCACATTGAACTCCATCTGCTGCAGTTTTGCCTATTCACTTGGTCTATCAATATGCTTTTGTACTTTCATGCTATCACCTACATCATCGACCATCCATTGAGTCCATCTATACTTCTCGCTGCTTTGGGAAGGCAGACAACATCATCAAAGACCGCTCCCACCCCAGTTATACATTCTTCCAACCTCTTCCACCAGGCAGAAGATACAAAAGCTTAATTACACGTACCAACAGATTCAAGAACAGCTTCTTCCCCACTGTTATTAGACTTCTGAATGGACCTCTCAAATTTTAAATTTAATGCTGATTTTGCTATTTGTGCACCTTGTCTGCAACTGTAACATTGTATTCTTTGCTCCGTTGTATTACCCTAATGCACTTTGTATGGTATGATCTGTCTGTACTGCACATAAAACAGAATTTTCATTGTACCTAGGTACATGTGACAATAATAAATCAAATCAAAAATCAGATTTGGACATATGACTTGCTAGGCCATTATCTAAGTCATTTACTAATAATGGGATTAATTGAGGCCATAACTCATTTCCTTGTGAGACTCCACTGGTCACGTCCTGTCAATTTGAGTACCTACCCATAATCCCTACTTATTGTCACCTACCATTCAACAAATTCCCTCAATTCTACCTTAGCTAACAGTCTGACATGCGAGACTTTACCAAATACCTGTGGAAGCCCATGTATAAATAAGATCCATAGATGTTCCCCTGTTTGCTACCTTAGTCAACTCTTCAAAAATATTCCAACGAGATTTGTTAGGCATGACCGACCTACCACGAATTTATGCTGGCTCTCCCTGATTAACTGTAAATTTTTGAGATCGTCAGTTACTTTGACTGTACACTCTAACAATTTCCCCACCAAAGATGTTAATCTAACCAGTCTGTAATTCATTGGTTTTCCATTTTTGCCCTTCTAAATGACCAGAATGGCATGTAACTTTTCCAATTACTGGAGAAATGACCCCGATATCGAGAGAATTTTGAAAGATTATAGTCAGGGCATCCACAATGTGCTCACTGTCTTCTTTTAACACCCTTGGATTAAATTCTCTAAAGGCACTGGGGATTTGTCACTGTTTAATTCCATTAAGTTCCTTATCACCGATACTTTAATTATGTTAATGTTATTCAGAAACCTGTCACTGACCCATTATTAATTTCCTAGGGACTTCCAGCAGCTCTCCACATTCTCTACTATAAATTCTGAGGCTTGGTAATTATTCCATATGTCTGCTATTCCAGCCAATACCTGAGTAAAGTAACTTGTCCTGTATTGCTTAATGGATTTATCCTAATTTTATTGCATTTATACCCCCAGTTTTGGTCTACCACTGTTATGGAACCTTCCCTCTTATGTATTCCCATTGAGTCCCCTCTTAATTTTAAAGATTGTGGCTTGGTCATGCACCTGTATAGAGAAGAACCACATAATGGTCTTGATAATTGTAACCTTTTTCAATCTGGCATCATTTTTGTAAATCTATTTTGCATCTTCTTCAATGTCTCTTTACTATTTCTTTTGTAATAAAGAGATCAAACTGAACACAATGAAAGTTTTAATGTAAGTCCTCCGTTCTTGAATGGTATTTCCCTTGAAATGAAATTCAGTGTTAGGATTGTTCTTTTAGGTGATTTTGTTAATCTACATTGTTATTTGTAACGAGTCATGAATTTGTACCACTAGATCCCCTTGCTCCTTTACTACACCTTATTCCTTCTGTCAAAATGCATCATCTCTCATAATCACTGATATAATCTGAAATTCATTCATTTGTCATTTACTTTTCCCTTTTATCAAAATTTTCTTCTTTGTTTCTTCTTTGCAGCTTTACTGCAGTATTAACTATGCATCCCAAGTGAGTGGCATCAGTAGATTTTGATGTTGTACTTGTGAGAACAAATCACTTATGTAAGAAGTGTTTTTTTCTTTATTTGTCATGGGATGTGAGTGCTATGAGTATTTGTATTTGTTATCCATCCCTAAATGCCATTGAACTGAGTTAAACATCAAACACATTAGTATTTGTCTGGAGTCACATGTCGACCGGCTCAGGTAAAGGATGGCAAATTTTCTTCTCTAAAGGACATCACTGAATTCGACATTTTTTAAATGAAAGTTGACATTGAGAAAGTCTTTCAATTCCAGATTTGCTTATTCAATTCCAAATGCAACCATGACTTGAATCCATGTGTCCAGACCAGAGTAACGAGGTTATACTTCAGCTATACAGGGCATGGGTAAGACCACATCTGAAGTAGTATTCATTAATGATATCCATACTAAAAGTAAGATTAAATGCATTGAAATCATGTCAGAGAAGGTTTACTGTACTATTATCTGGAAGGAGTTGGTTGTCTTATGACGAAATGTGGACAGGCTGGGCTAAGGTTAGCTAGAGTGTAGAAGGACAAGAGGTGACTGGACTTAAACATAAAAGATTCTGGGGGCGATCCTGACAGAATGGATATGGAGAGGATATGGAGAGGTTCTCTCTTGCGGGAGAACCTAGAACTGGGGGCAGGGGTCACTGTTTAGAGAAAAGATGTCACCCATTTAAGTCAGATTTGAGGTGGAAAGCTTTCTCTGAGGCTCAGAAGACTTTGAAAATCTCTTCCTCAAAAGTTAGTGAAGCAGAGTCCTTGAATGCTTTTAAGGCAAAGGTAAATAGGTTCTTGATAAAGAGAATGAAAGGGGTTTGGCATAGGCGAGAATATAGAGTAATCAGAGGAACTGTGGTGTCACTGAATGGTGGAGCAGACACGAGAGGAGGAGTGACTTATTCACATTCCTACTTCATAAGTTCATGAGAACTTTTGTGAACTCTTCAGACAACACAGTCCATTCCCTTCCATTATCTCTGCAGCATCAAAATAAAATCAAGAAATATCTCCTTTTAGATGGTGATTACTTAACATAGTGCCAATGGGGATGGTGCATTATAAAATTGTATTTATTCCTTGTATTACGAAGTATATATTCATTCCTATGTATTTGACAGGGTGCAAAACTTTGCAGATCAGACACTAACTTGGCATTAGATACTAACTTGCCAAAATGTTCTCACCCTGAAAACGTCTGGCACATATAAGGAACACCTGCACAACCGCTTTTCCTAGAATGGTGATCTTCAAAGGCCATGACATAATTCAGTGGGATAGACCACATGTCCTCTTTCTAATTATCTGGACAGCACTGAAATGAGGTTAACCAGAGTCATATGATCTCAAATTATTAAAATCGACATTGGCTAAATTAAACAGAATAAAGTCATGTCAGATTAATCAATGAATAGATTTTGATTATAACTGAACTAAATTAATCATTAGATTTCCTAACCAGTCATACAACAATCCTTTGTCTATATTGTTGGAGGACCTCAAACATTCACTGTTGTTAAGGGCACAAAACATTGGGAGTAATATATTAGTTTGGATAAAGGTTGACGGCCCTAGGAACCAAATTTTGCAAACAAAGTATCAGCATCTGAGCAGAACTATGCACCAATGTGTACTATCTCAAATGACCTCATTGATACCAGCATGAAAATTTCTCTTTATTTACCCAAATATTAAACTCTTTGAAACTGTAGGAAATAACTTCTTGACACTAAGAAATATCCAATTAAAAATAAACAACACAGAGGAACCTCGATTATCCGAAGGACCCGGGTGGTGAGTATTTCATTTGGTTAATTGAATTCTGGATGATTGAATGCCAGATAACATAGTTTGGCCAAGCATAGGGACCTTGTGATCTCATTCTGATGATCCAAATCTCAGATAATCGAAGGTTGAATAACCAAAGTTCCTCTCTACTTGGAATTGAACTCACATGATTGCTTCATTTTGAGGTAAACAAGATGAGTTAGACAAGTATAAGTCATTTGCAAGTTTTGCTGGTTTTTCCTTCTGGAATGTAGCCAGTCATATAAATGATCAGCAAACTTTATTAAAAGAGGTAATAGAAAATATGTAAAGAGGTACTGATAGTGTTGTACAAAACATTAGTTACATCAAAGAGGATTGTTGCATGACCGGTCATGAAATTGACATTTTATGATTAATTTAGATAAGTTCTAATCAAAATATATTTATTGATTAATCTATCATGATTTTGTTCTGCTTAATTAAGCCAATGTAGATTTTAATACTTTCATATGTGGCTCTGGTTAGTCTCATTTGACAAGGAAACGTACCACAGGAAGAAGCCCCCTGTTTAGTCCATTTCAGGGAGCCAGATCACTAGAATGTACAACCTTCAAGGTTGAATAAGGTGAATTTACGCTCTTCTGGTTCAGTCAGGCTTTATTGGGCACAGAGGAAAGTAAGAAGGGGCTTACTCTGGGAAAGGGAAAATAGCTTTGCTGCACACTGTCTTTGTTTTGATTGCAGTACTTTGGAACAGAGGCAATTAGAATTAACCAAATGTGATCGTTATATCAGAGTTAACTTTGTAACAACGTGTGTTTAGGTCTGTAACTTTATAATCCTTTAGAATTTTGATAATTCAGACTATGTGTTGACTGAAAGTATAAGGACATCTCTACTTCGTGCAACAATTTGTTCATATTAGTACTTTGTTCTTCTGTATTAGTTTCATACAGTTTTGAACTTATAAGCAACTGTTACAATATACCTTCTGTCTTTCAAAAAAAACAAAGAAACTCATTCCAAGCACCCACAACAACAGAGAAAATAAACAGTATTTAGTTGTTGACCTTTAACACAAGCAGTCACAGATAGGAATTTGATTTAATGAGGGACTCTTAACAATGAAATGAAAACTGAGACAGTAAGTTCAGTGTCAATCAGGGGGAGCTGACAGCACACATCTCCCTATTCTAAATAAATGGGTAAAAGAAACATAATATATCCTTGTATTTAAGCAAGAACTCATAAAAATAACAATAGCAGACCATGAGAGTATACGTCTATGGATAATCGATAGCTTAAGGAATCAGTCAGGAGTTAGTGAGAAGTGACAGCACTCTGAAGAGTCCAACAGCATAATAATTGATCATGCTGTCGTTGTTGCTTGTACAGATTTAAAAAGTAACAGCGCTGGGTAACCCAGGGCCGCACCAAGTTTGAAAGTGCAGTTAGTTGAAACTGCTGTCCAAGTGGATGTAGAAGGCCCTAGCAATGACAGTGAGGCTGAATGTTGATCCTACACCCTAAGCTGAACTAGAAAGAAAAGTCATTACATGCTGTAAAGTCACTGCCCCTGCTTTAATAAGTATCACTTGATAACTAAGTAAAGTTTCCTGACTTACTTCTCTAGACTGTCTCCTGGTGCTTTCATGGTTAAAGTCTCAAATGCACACAGTCTCTACATATTGCTACTATATGGAAAAAATAATTAAGTCATGTGGTGTTCAGTGAAAGTTCACCAGGAATAAGAAACTATGATGATGAGAATTGATGTCCCAGGAAGAGTGGTATTTCCACTGTTGTGTTGAAGGGTGATAAGTAATTTAAAGACCATAAAATTGCAGTGTCTTGATGGTGTGAGTTAAGCAAAAAACATTTTGTTTGGGAATCAGTAATAAGATGGCAATTTGAAATTGTCTCAATGAATGATCCTCCACAATCACCCGATGAAGGAGCAATGCTCCAAAAGCTAGTGCTTCCAAATAAACCTGTTGGACTATAACCTGGTGTTGCGTGATTTTTAACTCAATGAATGATGAAATGATTTAGGAACGTTTTCCTGATTTTTCCTATCAAGGACTGACATGAAAACAGCTTTGAAGAATTCTGTGATTATGTCACTCCAAAGCAAAGCCAGATGTGTAGCACTTGCTACAGCATGCTGCTTCTGCTGTTTACCATTTAGGCGGTTTTGGGTTTGAGCTTCACCTGCTTGGCAGATCATTTTTAGATGCATCTTGTAACGGTCTATGCATGCTCTCTACATATATCATTAAATCATACTTTGTCACTTAACCTATATTAGTTGATTGAAGTTATGACTTCAACTCCCCAAATATTATAAGGTGGTAACTCTCACCAATATTGCCATTGATGATTAGAACTGTAATAGGTTAATGGCAAGGATGATCAAGAGGTTTTCTCCCTCGCTATCTACTATCAGGTAAGTCAAGCTAGCTATGTCTTTTAGGATCTTGAATGGTAATGCAGTAACTGTACTGCCTTGCATTGCTGGCTGGTGGGCAATCAAGAGTAAAGTATGGAGTAAATTCTGCACATTTGCTATCCTCACTATTTCTTCCAAATAGTGTTTATAGTGGAAGAATAGTGATTTCTCCGATGCAAGAAAACGGTAAAAATTTAGATTAGATTACTTACAGCGTGGAAACAGGCCCTTCAGCCCAACAAGTCCACACCGCCCTGCCGAAGCGCAACCCACCCATACCCCTACATCTACCCTTTACCTACACTACGGGCAATTTAGGATGATCAATTCACCTGACCTGCACATCTTTGGACTGTGGGAGGAAACCGGAGAAAACCCACGCAGACACGGGGAGAATGTGCAAACTCCACACAGTCAGTCGCCTGAGGTGGGAATTGAACCCGGGTCTCTGGCGCTGTGAGGCAGCAATGCTAGCCACTGTGCCACCGTGCCGCCCACTATGTGATATGCAGGAGATTTCCTTGCTCATGTTTAACCTTATGTCAAGATATGTAATTGGGTCCCAAGTCTTGGTCGTCTCCCTCTCCTCTCTCCATTACTGTGATGCTAACCTTGTACTTGCCCTGTTGTGGGATAGGGTAATATCTGGGGTAGTGTTGGAGATGTCAGGGATGTTGTCTGAGAGTTTGGCTATGTGCAGCTATTGCTTGAATGGTCTTTAAGGTAGTTCTTCCAATTTTGACACAAATCTCCAAATGATAGTGAGAAGAATCTTGACTTGGACAATGCCTGAATATGATGCTTCTTTTGATCCAGGAAGTTTCGTTCATTTTGCACTTTGTTTGATATTGCTGAGTGGTTTACTAAGCCATTTTAGAGGGCAGTTAAGAGTCAGCTGCTCTCCAAATAAGAGTACACCAAATCTTCGAAGTGGGGATTAAAATATTACGTTAGTAGTGGGAAAAATACGAGAATCCATTATAAAAAAATAATAGCTGAACTATTGGAAAACAGTGACAAGGTTGGATAGAGTCAGCATCAATTTATGAAAAGGAAATCATGCTTGACAAATCTATTGGAGGTGGCGGAAATGACGACAGATGATACGATATATATGGAGGTTGGTGGGGTGGTAGGTGAGGACCAGTGGGGTTCTGTCCTGGTGGCGATTGGAGTGGCAGGGCTCAAGTGCGGAGGAGCGGGAAGTGGAGGAGATGTGGTGGAGGGCATCATCCATATACATCGTATCATCCGTCGTCATTTCCGCCACCTCCAAACGGACCTCACCACCAGGGATATATTTCCCTCCCCTCCCCTATCAGTGTTCCGAAATGACCACTCCCTCCGTGACTCCCTCGTCAGGTTCACACCTCCACCAACCCAACTTCCACTTCTGGCACCTTCCCCTGCAACCGCAAGAAATGCAAAACTTGCGCCCACACCTCCCCCCTTACTTCCCTCCAAGGCCCCAAGGGATCCTTCCATATCCACCACAAATTCATTGCACCTCCACACACATCATTTACTGCATCTGCTGCACCCGGTGTGGCCTCCTCTATATTGGGGAGACAGGCTGCCTACTTGCGGAACATTTCAGAGAACACCTCTGGGACACCCGGACCAACCAACCCAACCACCCCGTGGCTCAACACTTCAACTCCCCCTCCCACTCCACCAAGGACATGCAGGTCCTTGGACTCCTCCATCGCCAGACCATAGCAACACAACGGCTGGAAGGAGAGCGCCTCATCTTCCACCAAGGAACCCTCCAACCACAGGGGATGAACACAGATTTCTCCAGTTTCCTCATTTCCCCTCCCCCCACCTTGTCTCAGTCAAATCCCTCGAACTCAGCACCACCTTCTTAACCTGCAATCTTCTTCCTGACCTCTCCGCCCCCCCCCCCCCCCCCCCCCCACCCCTACTCCGGCCTATCACCCTTACCTTGACCTCCTTCCACCTATCGCATTTCCAACGCCCCTCCCCCAAGTCCCTCCTTCCTACTTTTTACCTTAGCCTGCTGGACACATTTTCCTCATTCCTGGAGAAGGGCTCATGCCCGAGACGTCGATTCTCCTGTTCCTTGGATGCTGCCTGACCAGCTGCGCTTTTCCAGCAACACATTATCAGCTCTGATCTACAGCATCTGCAGTCCTCACTTTCTCCTCGAAATAATTGAGGTCCAGAGTTTAGCATACAATTTTAAAAATTAGAGAATCTCACTCAGATTTGAAGTGATGAGATTTGGTTGTTTACTCAAAGAGTCATGAACCTTTGGAATTCACTATTAGATAAGGCTGTGGAAACTCAGTCCTTGAGTATGTTTAAAAGAGATTGAAAGATTTCTGAGTACTAATGGTGTGCAGAGCTATGGGGATAGAGCAGGTAAAAGTCATTGAGGTGTTCACTCAGCTCTGATTGTATTGATTGGCAAGACAGGTTTGATGGGCTGAATGGCCTACTCCCATTCCTATGTTCCTAATGTGAGAAAGGAAATTCAGAAGATGAAAGATGCATACAGAAATAAGCTGCATTATTGTTTTTGTATAAATAATGAGAGATAGAAGGAAGTTTCTAAATAAAATGTCAGACTTCACATTGACAAAGGAAAATGATCTTTAGTTGTCCAGAGATCATCCTTTCGATGATGCAAAGAAATTGAACAGATTTATTTAGCCGGTTTGAATGTGATGAATTTGTGGAACATGAGGTTTGGCGGCAAGCTTCACTGTGCAAGTTAGAAAGATATTTTATTATTATCAATGTCATTATTCGGCAATAAAGTAATATTTCAACTGAGTGAATTGTTATTACATGAAAAGCATATGGCCTGGATCAGATTAACAAAGAATGTGCCCATCAGTTGGCAGTTTCCTTTTCTGTGGTCTTTCAGAAATCATTTCATACTCACACTGTTCCTCTCTGTTAGAAATCAGCCATCAGTGTTCCATTTGCCAAGGGGTTGTAGCCTGTTGACGTGAATGATTACCAACCAGTTTCTCCTACCAGTGATAGTCAGGAAATAGCTCAAGTGCATTGTGTCAAAATCATCATTCAGATCTTCTTAATTCCACACATGGATCAATAATAGTTGTCGATCAACTTCTTAAGTCAGTGAACTATACTGTTCTGACTTTGCACTGTTGAATCAAATTGACCTCAGAATAGACAACTATCTGTGCCATATTCATTAATTTTTCATCACCTTTTAATAACATTAAACCACTCAAGCAATGTCCTTACTGCTGCTTTAAACACTACCTTCATCATCGTTTAAGAATAGACTTCCAAAGACTCATGTACTTCACAGAAAAGAAATCTTATTCCTGTTTTAAGTGGGCAAGTGCTTAATTATAAACAGAGGTCCCTAGTCTAGATTCTCAAAGAGAAAGGATCCTTTCTACATCCATTCTTTCAAGATTCCCCAAGATCTTATGTGTCAATCAAATCACCATTTACCCTTCTAAACTCAAGCGCATAGAAGCCAAGTATGTCGAACATTTCCTCATGAGCAAACTTGCCCATTCAAGGCATTAGTCTGGTAAAGTTTCTCTGAACTGCTTCCAAGGCATTTTCTTTAAATAAAGTGACCAGAAATGTAGTGGGTACTTCAGATGTGGTCCCACCAGTGGCCTCTATAGCTGAAGCATTACCTCAGTATTTTTATATTAAATTTTAATTACTTGCCATGCCTGCTTACTAACCTCTTGTGATTCAAGCACTAGACCACCCAGATTGCTCTACATCTTAGAGCTCCACAGATTTTAAATATTTAGGTAACATTTTTTTTTATTCTTCCTGCAGAAATGGATAATATCACATTTTCCCGCATTTTATACTCCATTTGCCTGGTCTCTTCAGCTATGTCATAGTCATAGAATCATACAGCATGGAAACAGGTTCTTCAGTCAAACCAGTCCATAATCCCACAGTCTCATTTACCTGCACTTGGCTCATATCCTTCCAACATTTCTTATTCATGTACTTATTCAAATGTCTTTTAGATATTGTAACTTGTATCCATATCACTGCTTTCTCTGAAAGTTCATTGCACACACAAACCACCCTCTGTGTAAAAAAAAGCCCCTCATGTCTTTTTTAAACCTTTCTCCTCTCACCTTAAAAATATGCCCCTCAGTCTTGAAATTCCTCAGTGTAGGAAAAAGACACTGGCCATTCACCTTTTCTATACTCTCCATGATTTTATAAACTTCGATAAGGTCGCCCCTCAATCGCCTATGCTCCAGTGAAAAATGTCCTAACCTCTCCAGCCTCTCCTTGTAAATCAAACTCTCCAGTCCTGGCAATAACTAATCCCTACCACTTGTACATTTTGCCAATCAGAAAAATGACCCATCAATGCTAACTCTGTTTCATGTGAGCTAGCCAATCTTTCATCCATGCCAAGATCTTATCCCATCCATCATGAGCTTTAAGTTTCTACAATAACTTTTGCAATGGCATTTTATGAAGTACCGAGGGAAAATCTAAGTACAATACCTCCATGAGTTTCCCTTTATCTGTAGCTCATGTTACTACAACTAATGTCAATAAATTGATTAAACATCACTTCCCATTCATAAAGCTGTGGTGACTCTGCCTGGTGACTTTGACCTTTTTTTAAGTGCCAGTCTATAACTTCTTGAATAGCATCTTTCAGCTAACTCCTGAACCACTTCTTTTAACACACAAGGACGTGGTGCACAGCTCACAGCTGAGCAAAGTTTACTCAATATCACTTCCCTTATGACTGTAATTTTGTACACATTCTCCCTGCATCCCATTTCCTGAGTAATGCCAATTTATGGAACATTATTTGTATCTAACAGACAGGATCAATGCAACTTACCTATTAATTCATCTGCCATCTAGTTATTTTCTGTCATTTATTCCCCAGATTCATTTTGTTGGACCAATGCTTACTTTGTTTGCTGATTTTTAAATAATCTGTATATCTCTAGCTAGCTTTCTCCGACTCAATTTTTTCACCTGATTAAAGTTTTAGCCATTCTTTGCTTATTTTCATACCTGACCAGTGCAACAAGTCCCCTTTCCCAACTAATTTAAGGATGGAGAGTCAAGATTCCTGACAATCAAAGTTGTAGCAATGGGTACCCGCATGGGTCCTAGCTATGCCTGCCTTTTCATGGGGTATGTGGAACATTTCTTGTTCCAGGCCTCCCCTCCCACGACTGCTTTAATCGGTACATCGATGACTATTTCGGTGTGGCTTCGTGCTCCCATCCTGACCTGGAAAAATTCATAAACTTTGCTTCCAGTTTCCATTCCTCCACCACCTTCACTTGGTCCATCTCTGACACTTGCCTTCCTTTCCTTGACCTTTCTGTCTCCATTTCCAGCAATTGTCTATCCACTAATATCCATTACAAGCCCACTGACTCCCACAGCTATCTGGACTACAGCTCTTCTCACCCTACGTCCTATAAGGACTCTATCCCTTTCTCTCAGCTCCTTCACCTCCGCTGCATTTGTTCCGATGAGGCCACTTTCCAAAGTGGTGCTCTTGATATGTGCTCCTTCTCCAACCATGGCTTCCCACCTACAGTTGTTGACAGGGCCCTCAACAGCGTGAGGTCCATCTCCCACGCCATGACCCTCACCCCCTCCCTCCCCTCCCACCCCTCTTGTTCTCACCTTTCACCCCACCAGCCTTCACATGCAAAGAATAATCCTCTGCCATTTTCGCCAACTCCAACATGATGCCACCATTAAACATATCTTCCCTTCCCTCCCCCTGCCTGCATTCCACAGAGATCATTCCCTCCAGGACAACCTAGTCCACTCCTCCATCACACCGAACAACTCTCCCATCACACATGACACCTTCCCATCACACCTAACACTTCTCCCATCACACACGGCACCTTCCCATCACACCTAACACCTCTCCCATCACACACGGTACCATCCCATGCAATCGCAGAAGGTGCAACACCTGCCCCTTTCCCTCTTCCATGCTCACCATCCAAGGCCCCAAACACTCATTTCAGATTAAGCAGCATTTCACTTGTACCTCTTTCAATTTGGTCTATTGCATTCATTGCTCCCAATGTGGTCTCCTCTATATCGGAGAGACAAAATGCTGACTGGGTGATCGCTTTGCTGAGCACCTTCAGCATGTACGCAATCAGGTCCCGGACCTTCCGTGGCTTGCCACTTCAACACCCAATCCTGCTCCCATGCCCACATGTCTGTCCTTGACCTGCTGCAATGTTCCAGTGAAGCTCAATGCAAACTGGAGGAACAGCATCTCAAATTCCGACTAGGCACGTTACAGCCTGCCTGTCTCAACATTGAATTCAACAACTTTGGATGATTATCCCATCTCACCCCTCTGTTTTCATTCTGCTCTGCAATTTTATTTCATTTATTTTATTTATTTTTAAAAATTTTTTTCACTGTTCTGTACCTCTTATTTCTTGATTGTCTCTCTTTCTCTCGCTCCCCACTCTCTCATCACCCTTTTTCCTCTTCTCTTCCCCCTTTGCGACCCTTCTCCCCTGTTTTCCATTTTGCCCCTGCTTCACCCCTCCCCCCCATTTCCCACATATTTTGTCACACAGCACTGGCTTCAGCCTTGGTCATTCACAGCTCCTAATCTCTCTATAATCTCTCTATGCACTGTCATTATCACCTCTTTATTGCTACCTTTGCTTCTGGAGCCATGACTCACCTTCTCTCTGCCTAGTATAAATACCTCCCTATTTCTCCCTTTTGTTTAGCTTTGACAAAGGGGCAGTTAGACACGAAACGTCAGCTCTTTTCTCTCCTTACAGATGCTGCCAGACCTGCTGAGATTTTCCAACATTTTTTCTTTTGGATTCCTGATAATGAGCAGTGTTGGACCTATTTGCATGGATTATCACTCATGAGAAATCTCATAATCACCACACAGTTTCCCATTCTGCCATCAGCCGAGACAAACAGGATACGGAAAATTCCTGACATGAAAGTCAGAGCACTTTCCCGGCAGGTCTAACTTGCCCCTCCAAGACTGAGTTGCTGGAAAAGCACAGCAGGTCAGGCAGCATCCAAGGAGCAGGACAGTCGACGTTTTGGGCATAAGCCCTTCATCAGGAATGAGGCTTGTGGGCAGGGACTGAGAGGTAAATGGGAGGGGAGTGGTGTTGGGTGGAGAAGTAGCTGAGAATGCAATAGATAGATGAAGGTGAGGGAGAAGGTGATAGGTCAGAGGGGGAAGTGATGGACAGGTACGGAGATTGTGCCAAGTTGGAGGTTTGGGACTGGGATAATGTGGGGGGTGAGGGGAAATGAGGAAGCTGTTGAAATGTACATTCATCCTTTGTGGTTGCAGGGTCCCAAGGCGGAATATGAGGTGTTCTTCCTCCAGGCGTCAGGTGGTAATGTTTCGGTGGTGGAGAAGGCCCCAGGATCTGCATGTCCTGAATGGAGTTGGTGGCGGTGGAGGGGGGGAGAGAGTGTTGAAGTGTTCATTCCGCCTTGGGACCCTGCAACCACACAGGATAAATATTTTTTTCAATAGCTTCCTCATTTCCCCTCCCCCCACATTATCCCAGTCCCAAGCCTCCAACTTGGCACCGCCCTCCAGACCTGTTCATCATTCCCCCCTCTGAGCTATCACAAAGAAGCTTGATGAGGGCAGAGTAGTAGATGTGATCTTTCTGGACTTCAGTAAGGCATTCGACAAGGTTCCCCATGGGAGACTGATTAGCAAGATTAGATCTCATGGAATACAGGGAGAACTAGCTATTTGGATACAGAACTGGCTCAAAGGAAGATGACAGGGGGTGGCGGTAGAGGGTTGTTTTTCAGACTGGAGGCCTGTGACCAGTGGAGTGCCACAAGGATTGGTGCTGGGTCCTCTACTTTTTGTCATTTACATAAATGATTTGGATGCGAGCATAAGAGGTACAGTTAGTAAGTTTGCAGATGACACCAAAATTGGAGGTGTAGTGGACAGCGAAGAGGTTTAGCTCAGATTACAACAGGATCTGGACCAGATGGGCCAATGGGCTGAGAAGTGGCAGATGGAGTTTAATTCAGATAAATGCTGCATTTTGGGAAAGCAAATCTTAGCAGGACTTACACACTTAATGGTAAGGTTTGAGGGTGTGTTGCTGAATAAAGAGACCTTGGAGTGCAGGTTTATAGCTCCTTGAAAATGTAGTTGTAGGTAGATAGGATAGTGAAGAAGGCGTTTGGTATGCTTTCCTTTTATTGGTCAGAGTATTGAGTACAGGAGTTGGGAGGTCATGTTGTGGCTGTATAGGGCATTGGTTAGGCCACTGTTGGAATATTGCGCGCAATTCTGGTCTCCTTCCTATCGGAAAGATGTTGTGAAACTTGAAAGGGTTCAGAAAAGATTTACAAGGATGTTGCCAGGGTTGGAGGACTTGAGTTATAGGGAGAGGCTGAACAGGCTGGGGCTACTTTCCCTGGAGCGTCAGAGGCTGAGAGGTGACCTTATAGAGGTTTACAAAATTATGAGGGGCATGGATAGGATAAATAGACAAAGTCTTTTCCCTGGGGTCGAGGAGTCCAGAACAAGGGTGAGAGGGGCAAGATATAAAAGAGACTTAAGGGGCAACGTTTTCACGCAGAGGGCGGTATGTGTATGGAATGAGCTGCCAGAGGATGTGGTGGAGGCTGGTATAATTGCAACATTTAAGAGGCATTTGGATGGGTATATGAATAGGAAGGGCTTGGAGGGATATGGGCCAAGTGCTGGCAGGTGGGACTAGATTGGTTTGGGATATCTGGTCGGTAAGGACAGGTTGGACTGAAGGGTCTGTTTCTGTGCTGTACATCTGTATGACTCTATGACTCTATATCCAACTGTCGCTTTCCCAGCTACCTCTCCACAACCCCACCCCTCCTTCTTATTTATCTCTCAGCCCTGGCCCACAAGCCTCATTCCGCCTCATTCCCGATGAAGGGCTTATGTACGAAATGTTGATTCTCCTGCTCCTCGAATGCTGCCTGACCTGCTGTGCTTTCCTAGCACCACACTCTCGACTCTGACCTCCAGCATCTGCAGTCCTCGCTTTCTCCTCCAGAATTATAACTTGGAAAACTGGCTCCAAATTAAGGCACACTCCACTATCAGCTTCATTCACTCCACATTCACAAACATTGACATCTGACAGCTTCACAAGATCATCATGGGAAGCCAGGACATCAGGTTTCTCATTCCGATTGGTGGATTTTCCAGCACAGATAAAAGTTTTCAACCTATTCTTACTCCACCCCTTCTGATGAACTCAGCTTATTCTCACCTTTCACTGGCAAGATGGTGGCAAAGTAGGATGCTCCTGCTGGAGCTCCTCTGCTCCACCTGTTCTTTTTCTTTCCCCTTAGCCCTGGAGATGACTCCTGGAGCAGTGGCAGGCACAAGCAGCACGTCTCAGAGCAATGAGCACCGGAGCAGCACATGGGCTGTGAGTCACGAACAGAATGGGCAAGCAGCACTGGATCAGCACTGGGGAAGCTGGCCTGGATCAGCATGTGGGGAAACAGCCCTGGATCAGCACGTGGGGAAGCTGGCCTGGATCAGCATGTGGGGAAGCTGACCTGGATCAGCATGTGGGGAAACAGCACTGGATCAGCACGTGGGGAAGCTGGCCTGGATCAGCATGTGGGGAAGCTGACCTGGAACGGCACACAGGTAGTGAGTCCAGGCAAAGACTGGCACAGGGAAAGCATTCCTGGCACTCACCTGTGAACAGCTGAATGCCAGTACGGAGTGGACGAGAGGCTTGGAGCCGAGCGGGCACATCTGTTGGACTGGGGCCTGCTGCGGGTGGTCAGACCCACATTCGGATGTCCTGCACTGAGATGTTAGGATATAATGTTTATTTGTAATTTCCTACCTTACTGTAAAGTCAACACTTTAATGATGTCCTCTTTTAAACTTGTTTTTCAACTCTGTAAGTAATGCAACTACTTTTATTCCTCTGCTGCATCCAAGATATCCACCTAGGTATTTGTACCAAAGATGTATCCTATAATGAAGTACATGTGCCAACAAATGATATTCTATTCTATTCTTAAATTATACTTCCACACTTCAATGCTGTACTTTGAAGCACACCAGTACCTCTTTTTTCAGAGCTGCTGCGAAACACTTTTGCATGCAGGAAGTGATCACCAATTCCTGGATTTGACAAGGCACATCTCAGGACTCGTTGCTCACTCTCTGTGCTCACGCATGCTGTGCCAACTTGCTCACATGCATCCCTGCCTTTGACTTGCATTTTTGTGCTTTGACCCTTTAACTACTGCATTCCGCAGCAGACTCTCAGCATTGACGTGGCAACCTCCTGACCTCCCACAGCAGCCTCTTGGCATTGGTGTGGGAATCTCCTGATCTGGTGCAGTGGCTTCCTGGAGTGGTGTGGCATTGGTGCAGTGGTGGAGCCAGGGCTCAGTGCAGGCTGGAAGCTAGGTGCCAGCGTGGCTTGTTGTTCTGAAATTTTATTTCTGTAATGGTGGACATTTTATTTCTCTAGAGTCTAAGATCTTATACCTAAAGATGCTGACAGAGGTACCTTTGTACCTAAGACTTACATAATGCAGGAGCTGCTCTCTTCATACCCTAGGACCACACATCATCACCGAGAATTCAGGTTCTCTCGGTGTTATACAAACTGTATTGCAATTGTGCTAAGTAGACATTTGCTCTCACAGCTGCTCAAGAAGTGTGAACATATATTTGCAAATTTAAGAATATCTTGACACTTGGGTGTCAACTATGTGCCTTCACAAGATCATCTTCTTCCTTTTCATCCCATCAGACATAGGAGAAAAAACAGGCCATTCGATCCAATGCTTCTGCTCAGCTATTCAATGAAACCATAGTTGATCTGATCATTCTCAACTCTACTTTCCCACCATTTCCCCATAAACCTTGATTCCCTCACAGATTTAACATCTATCGCAGTCTATCCAAGTCTTGAACATGATTAACAACCCAGCCTCAACAGCCCTCTGTGATAAAACATTCCACAGATTCACCACCCTCAGAGAGAAGAAATTCCTCCTCAACTCTGCCTTAAATGGATAACACCTTATTCTGAAATGATGCCTTCTGATCCAATACTGATACACAAGGGGAAAGCAGCTCTTCGCATTTACCTGACAATTTCCCCTAAGCATCGTGCATGTTTTAATAAGGTCACTTCTCATTCCTGTAAACACCAATAAGTACAAGCCCAACCTAACTCAGGCTTCCTCATAAATTCCCTCTCTACCTGGAATCAATCTAGAGAACTTTCTGGACTATCTCCAGTGCAAGCTTATCTTTCCTTCGAGAAGGAGACCAAAACTGTTCACAGTAGAGCTTTATTGTCACATATGTCGATGATTTTAGTGACAAGTTTATACATTGCCAATAACATCATCGACTTAGGCACCAAGGTACCTCGATCACCTTCTTTAGGTATAAGATCTTAGACACTAGAGAAATATAATGTCCACCATTACAGAAATAAAAGTTCAGAACAACAGGCCACGCTGGCATCTAGCTTCCAGCCTGCACTGAGCATTGGCTCCACCACTGCACTGACGCCACACCACACTGGGAATACGTTGCACCAGATCAGATCACCATGCCAATGCTGGGAGGCTGCTGTGGGAGGCCAGGAGGTTGCCACACGAATGCCAAGAGGTTACTGCGGAATGCTGGGAGGTTGCTACGCCAATGCTGAGAGGCTGCTTTGGGAGGCTAGGAGGTCACCGCGCCACACCAGAAGGCTGCTGCATCAGATTGAGAGTTGTTGTTCGTTGATGGCCAGGAGTCATCACAGAGTCCTCACCAGAGACAGGAATCATTGCTTTCTGGAGGCCGGAAATCATTGCTTGAGGCTGGGAATTGAGGAGAAAAAGAAAGAAGAGGGAGAAGAAGAAGATGAAAATCACTGAGGAGAAAAAAAAGAGAGGAAAAAGAAGAAAAGAAGAAGACTGTGTGGAGCAGACAAACTCCAGCTGGAGTGTTCTAATCTGCTGTCATCTTGCAACATTGTTTGTAATATCAATGTTCTGGGTTTGCTCCAATTAATGTCACATCTAGATTTAGCAAGTCTGCTGTAATTTCATACTCCATTCACTTTGAAATGAAGGCTTCGTTTTGAAGGCACTTGGGCAGCACTACCAACACTGCCTGCACAAGATCCTGCGAATCCACTGGGAAGAAGGATGCACCAATATTAACATCCTTGACCAGGTCAATATCCCCAGCGTCGAGGCACCGACCTTCGATCAGTTGCGATGGCCTGGGCATGTCATCTGCATGACTGACTCAAGACTCCCCAAGTAGGTGCTCTCCTCCCACCTTCAAAATGGCAGGTGAGCCCAAGGTGGACAGAGGAAACGCTCAGTGACACTCTCAAGGCCTCACTGGCAAAGTGCAGCATTCCCACGGATACCTGGGAATCATTGGCGCAAGACAGTCCAAAGTCGAGCAGGACCATTCCGGAAGGTGTTGAACACCTTGAGACTTGCCATTGGGGAAAAATGGGAACAAGACAAAAACAGCGTAAGGAGCACGTTGCCATACCCACACCCCACCCAGCCCTTCCCAGGACTACCTTCTGCCCCAAGGGTAACACAGCCTGTGGGAGCCGCATCTATCTGTATAGCCACCTATGGACTCATCTGGAGAGTGGCAGAGAGTTGCTCTCATCAGTGAGGGACCACCAATGATGATAGTCAGTTTTCGAATGTAGTCTCCTTTGGAGTACAAAACTTATTGAGCTAAGCAGAATGGGTACTTGCTGATTCTTGACAAAATCTGCTGAGAGAAATTTGATGAAACAGTCTCAGGCACAATATGAGAATCTGTCCCTGCTTTCATATTAATGTTGGATGTATTCAGGAAAAGGCTTCAATCTCTCAGATGCAGCATAAATTATTTCTTGATCTTCTTCAAGAACTTTGAACAGTAGTGGAATGAATTGATGAGGGCCACTCAAAATAGGATTAACTGAGTGACTGAAACGTTGTCATTGTTTTTAATACATTTTAATTAAAGTTAGACTTCTGTGATATGATACTGGTTGTATTATTCTTTTTTTAAAAAATCTTAAATATACAATGCAAGTATCAAAACTGAATTTCCACAATAAAATGACATTCAGTGGTTTGCCTCACCGCGCCAGGGACCAGGGTTTGATTCTCGCCTCGGGCGACTATCTGTGTGGAGTTTGCACATTCTCCCCGTGTCTGTGTGAGTTTCTTGGGGTGCTCCAGTTTCCTCCCACAGTCCAAAGATATGCAGGTCAGGTGAATTGTCCCTGTTAAAATTGCCCAAAGTATTCAGGGATGTGTATCTTAGGTGTATTAGTCCGGGGTAAATGTAAAGCAGTAGGGAAATGGGTCTGGGTGGGATACTCTTCGGAGGGTCGGTGTGGACTTGCTGGACCGAAGGGCCTGTTTCTGCACTGTAGGGATTCTCTATTCTATAGCTAAAAATGATTAATAAAATTAAATTGAATCAAATGCCCTTTAAGCACTGAAGAGACAATTTGCTATCCCACATCTCAATTATCAACAGAAGCTGTGGTCGCTTGACTGAAACTGGGATTGACACACTCAATTAGGCTGTACTGAGCGGAAAAAAACATGAGAGTTTTCTATGGAGTACGGAAAAAACTGATGTGGACTAAAAGACGAGAAATATAATCCAAATATGCATTCAATTTTAAGTTTGGATATTTGAGAAATGGCATAGGATTGGAATCAACTTTAATCTGGGATCAACTTTATTATGACCACATGCAGATCTGGTACACAGATGGAGCCAGCTTAGTAATGCCCTTTCAAGATTGAATTCCAATATTAGAAATCTCTGTAGCTGTAGAAACTACAATATGAGTCTAATATCAATAGGGAGAGAGAAAAAGTAATATAGAGGTCTATACCAATTGTTTATTTTAACACTTTACATGGAACTGAAGCAATGATAATCTACATTTAGGTTGTATCTTGTCATTTTACTCAATCGCACACTAAGGGTGGCACAGTGGCACAGTGCTTAACACTGCTACCTCACAGTGCCAGGGACCCAGGTTTGATTCCTACCTTGGGCAACTGTCTGTGTGGAGTTTGCATGTTCTCCCTGTGTCTGCATAGGTTTCCTCCAGGTGCACTGGTTTCATCCCACAGTCCAAAGATGTGCAGTTTAGGTGAATTGGCCGTGCTAAATTACCCATACTGTTAGGTGCATTAGTCAAGGGTTATCATAGGGAGTGGGTTGCTCTTCAGAGGATTGGTGTAGATTTAATGGACCGAATGGCCTGTTTCCATACTGTAGGGAATCTAATCTCAAACCATCTTTGGTGCTGATTGTCCCTTGCTACTGTTATGATAATAGCATATTAAAAATAAACTATTTGGCACATTCCATCTTAATGTTATATTTAATAGGTGCAGAAAGAGAGGAGCAATGTTGTTGAAGATACATGCTGTAAATATTTAGCAGTTCTGGGTGCATCTGTTGAGAGAGAAGCCGATTAACGACTCAATTCTAATCTAATCAAAACCCCCCTCCCCCTAATTAAACTGCTACAATCAAGCCCAAGATTACATTTTGAAGAGTTTTCATCAAGATTAGAAAAAAGCTTATAATGTAAAAGGTTTTAAGCAAATCTAAAGGAAGAGAAAGATTAGGGAGCAGGGATGGAAAACAATAGGAGGCATTTTCTGATATAATGGAGGCCAGCAGTACTTGAAAGAAGAAAAGCAATAAAGGTGCAAGGCATTTTAGTATCTTCCTTATTTTCACTTTAACCTCCTTAAATTCTGCTCAATTTCAGTTTCTTTTGATTCATCATTTGGACATTTCTAGATACTGACCTTTCATGCCTCAAATACTTATTCAAGTGAAACAAAATTCCACAAGATTGCTAAGACAAGCTGCTCAGCCAATCTCTTCTATTTCTGAAAAGAAAACTGTTGTAAGTTCAGAGTGAAATCTATTTGTCCTTTTGAAAGATTCTAACTTCTGAGTACACGGTGGCTGTATGATTTCAGCCAAAATCGTGAGTGATTAGTGTCTGGACCACATATGCAAGAACATCAGAATGGAAGAGAGAGAGAGGAAGAGAGATTAGAATTTATATTTCTGTATTACTGACTATATGTTAACCAATTTTTACATCTTATCAAATAAGTTGTGTTTGATAATGCAACAGTGTTTATTCAGAAACATGTTGATGAAACTTGTTTAAAAACCTGATATAAACGTTTAATTGGTCATTTTGGCAACTGCAAACATATACTTTTATTTGATGTTGTGACCCACATGTAGTGGAATCAGAATGACAGTGCATTCCTCTAGCCTCCCAACAATAAGCTGTTGTCAAACTTGGAGTGTTGGGAATGCAACTGTTGGGCAATTGCATAGGCAGAATTGTTCTTATGTGGTCAGATAGAAAAGGTTTGTATTTCATTTGCAGTTTGTTGTTGAGTGCTGTACTGTGGGCACATCACACTGTTATAGGTGCAGTCTGTCAGATCAGGCTCCATCTTCCCGATCAAGGTATCAGAAATATCTAACACATTATTGAAAGAAGGTTAGGTGAAGGTCTCTTTGGTGTAAAAGCCTATATTTATCCCTTAATCCATGGTACTAAAATAAATGATCACATTTTATCTCATCTGCTATTTGTGGAACATTGGATGCCATGTTTTCTTACATTACAATGATCTTTACAGTTGCTATGTAACTGTACAGTTGCTATAATTTCAAAATTATAGGTTCTTTGTTTTTCTTTCTCTCTTTTAGTGGATCATGTGTACAGATTCACATCTATGGAAATATAAATAAAGCACTAAATGGGTGTTTATCAAAAACAATAATTTTACCGAATTAAATTATCAGAATGATAAACGTTTGGATAAAGATCAACATTAATATGATCAGGAGCACCACCTAAATAATGCAATTCAGGTTTTAAAGGTCAGTTGTTGAAACGTATCTTGATTAAGGTTTCAAAATTTCTTTAATTGACATGTGAATCGATGAGTAATGATCTTCTGTCAGAGTTTTGTGAACTAGCAAATGTCACAATCAGATTAACCAAAGATTATTTTCCCTTTGAAATATTATTATCTGATCAATGCATTTAACTCTTCAAATAATGGTAGACCAGATTGTTGGTCTGGGAAATATCCGGATGTTGTAGAGCCCTCTGATTTGAACACAAACTTTGTATTAAAGGAATGGTCACTCGTTTGTCAATTTTTATAGGACATTTGGCCCTAAACGTATTTACTTTATTGTTTAGTAGTTTAAAGTACTATCACTGATGTTTCTATCAATTTTATTAATGTAATTTTGGAGAACCCGCATTGAATGATTGAACATATGGCTGAACAGTTTGACATAGGAATGAGAGATTTGAGGCATTGAGACCGTTCTGGTGTAGGTA
The DNA here is from genome assembly GCF_047496795.1 of Chiloscyllium punctatum. Taxonomy (NCBI): domain Eukaryota; kingdom Metazoa; phylum Chordata; class Chondrichthyes; order Orectolobiformes; family Hemiscylliidae; genus Chiloscyllium; species Chiloscyllium punctatum. Next base: position 34,588,322 of record NC_092743.1, read on the forward strand.
AGACCTGTGTAAGGATAGCAAGTTGTACCTTAACATGGCTAGAATAAATATTCTCACAAAGACATTTGCTATGTTCCAGAGGGATGTTATTGAAGGATCAAGATGTAGAACCTGTTTGGTTAGAGCTAAGAAAAAGCAAAAGCAGCAACCATAAATGAGATCAGATTATAAAACTGCAAATGGGCGCTGGTTATAAACCTGCAAATGGGCACTGGTTATAGACCTGTAAATGGGATCAGGTTATAGGCCTGCAAATGGGAGCTGGTTATAGGACTGTAAATGGGAGCTGGTTATAGACCTGCAAATGGGTGCTGGTTATAGGCCTGCAAATGGGATTGGGTTATAGGCCTGCAAATGGGATCAGGTTTAGGGCTATAAATGGCAGCTGGTTATAGACCTGTAAATGGGATCAGGTTATAGGCCTGTAAATGGAATCGGGTTATAGGCCTGCAAATGGAATCGGGTTATAGGCCTGCAAATGGGGGCTGGTTATAGGCCAATAAATGGGAGCTGGTTATCGGCCTGTAAATGGAAGCTGGTTACAGATCTGCAAATGGGAGCTGGTTATAGGCCTGTAAATGGGAGCTGGTTATAGGCCTGTAAATGGGAGCTATAAATTGTAATTGTAATATTGGAGGTGGAGTAAAATAAAAAAATTAAAACTGTGTTGAACAAGTATAGAACAGTAACAATAGGTGAGGTTGATTTAAATAAGAGTAGATAAACCTATATTTAGCACTAATGCTGTGAAGGATGAATTCCTTAAGTGTGACTATTTCGGGATTTATTAATATGCAATGAGAAAGGACTAATTAATAACCTTACTGTAAAAGGAGCCATTGAGAAACAGAGTTTTTACATGATCATATTGTGGTCACTAAGTTTGAAAGGGATATAATTCATTCTGAAATGCGGGGCTGAATCTTAGCCAGAAATAAGGCCAGTTTCATCAAGATTGACACAAAGGAAATTTCTCAGTGAGGCCCAGTGAAATATCTCACCTCATTAACTACCTTATCCTGCCCCAACCAGTCATAGGGAAACCACTCACTGGATAATCACCAAAGGACGGCCAACTGTGGAGGACACACTCTCTTTAAAAGGTTACTGTTCACTAGGGATGGCACGGCGGCACAGTGGTTAGCACTGCTGCCTCACAGCGCCAGAGACCCGGGTTCAATCCCTCCTCAGGCAACTGTCTCTGTGGAGTTTGAACATTCTCCCCATGTCTCTGTGGGTTTGCTCTGGTTTCCTCCAATTCCTTAGGGGAATGGGTCTGGATGGGTTGCTCTTCGGAGGGTCAGTGTGGACTTGTTGGGCCTGTTTCCACACTGTAAGGAATCTTAATCTAAGGAGAAGCTTTGGCAAAGCCATGCTGCCCACTAGGCACACAGCTGACATTTTTTTGAGATGCTAATGTTCAATTAAATGGATCATGACATGGTGCAAATTAACTTTGATTAGCTTTTCAACCTCAGGCATGTTCTACATGTGTTATAAATGAATAATGAAATGACTGCAAATTAAATAAAGTTGCAATTTGTAAGCATATGTTTCATGTATTTGCTTCTTCAATATCCTTGTGTCCAGAAGCCCATGTTTTGCCTGTCAAGATGATGCTGATTCTGTCTGACCTTGGGCATTGTCGCAGCCATTTCCAGTCACAATTGGCTTCTAGTGAAGTACAAGTGGTGGCATTGAACACAGCGTGTGGTGGTCATCACTGGGTTCTGCCTCGTACCTTCTCCAAGGCTGCATGTCCGCTTTTACCTAATTATAACTCCAACAGCTCATTCCACTTATCCACCCCCATATGGAAACTCATCACATTGACCTTTGTCTTCAACATTCCTCCTTGCCCTCAAGCCCTGACATTATGCCTTACTGGTTCCCCCATGCTCCTGTACACTCCAAGTGCCTCTATGGAGGTGATCATTGTCAATCAAGAATAGTGATAGTCTCATGATATTATCACAAAACTATTTATCCAGAGAGCAGGAGAATCAATGTTTCAGGCATAAGCCCTTCTTCAGGAAAAGATTCCTGAAGAAGGGCTTATGCCCAAAAAGTCGAATCTCCTGCTCCTCGGATGCTGCCTGGCCTGCTGCGCTTTTCCAGCACCACACTTTTCAACTCTGGTCTCCAGCATCTGCAGTTCTCACTTTCTCCTATTTATCCAGAGACCCAGGTAATGTTCTGGGTTTGAATCCTGCAGTGGTGTATGGTGTACTTTGAATTCAATAATACTCTGGAAATAACAGAGTCTAATGATACCCATTAAACCATTGCTGATTGTCAGGATAAACCATCTGCTTCAGTAATGTTCTTTAGGAAAGGAAACTGCTATCATTACCTAGTCTGGCCTACATGTGATTCCAGATCCACAGCAATGTGGTTGACTGTTAAATGCCATCTGAGCAATTAGGAATGGGCAATAAATGCTGACCTAGCTTACAACACCCACCTCCCATTGAGGTATAAAAAAGCCCTCCTCCCTTAGCCTACCACGTCATCTAATATTTTACCATATACTTCTCATTCTTTTAATGTATCCCCACCTTGTCCCCAAATTGACACATGCCTCCACTTTCCCAGGCCAGCCTTGACTGCTCCATCGCCTTTTGACCATGAGCCCTACTTTGCCGCGACAACTCCTATTTGCACCCTCTCCGCTGCTCAATGAATGGGCAACAGGAGAGTATTCATTCCAGACATCTGACCTACTTCGACGAACAGCCCATAAATGTGACTGGGTAGATCCTTCACTGCTGACTTTGCAACTCACCAATGGACAATATGCAATTCCCTGACTCCTCACACTGACCCTTCAGGAATGACCACTGCCCACTTCCCAGACTGCAGTTGAACATCTCCCTGACCGTGACCAACCCAAGTGGGTGATTGACAGTGGCCAAGCCCCTGGACTCTGTGCTGACTGTGTCTGTGATTGGCAACAGCCCCCATCTTGACTGGATTGAGGAGTAATCTTGACATACTTCCTGACATGACCATTTGGTTGAATAAACATACAGTGTGTTTGCGACATATGCTGCTGACACATGCTGTAGGTGTTAGAATGACTTCAGTGTGTCATACAGAAAAATTACTTACCTCACCCACGCATGGATAGAAGCAATCTGTCTCTATATGTACAAAACAGCACATCGGCATCGTATACCAATTACCTTTAGCCCCTGATTGAAGCATCAATGTGTTAACATGCATGGTACCATATGGCAACAATTCTGTGAGCCTATTGGTGGACACTAGGTGTGTGAGTGTTAAGAAAGGAAGCAAGCAGCTCCAGGGTGTTGCCAAGTTGAAGCCATGCAGATAAAGTATCCTTGCACCAGCCTTTCACCCTGAAATGCACATCTCAACTTGCAAGTGAATTGGAGAGGTGCTGGCAGGCTTGGTAATTTTCAGATGCCAATGTCCATGGATGAGTGGTGCATGAGGCTGGTGCCCTAAGATGCTGTTCCACGATGACTAACCTGGAGGGTCTCAGCAGCCAACAGTGAGCTGAAGTCACCATATGGTAAAAACAATGACTGCAGATGCTGAAAACCAAATACTGGATTAGTGGTGCTGGAAGAGCACAGCAGTTCAGGCAGCATCCAACGAGCAACGAAATGGATGCTGCCTGAACTGCTGTGCTCTTCCAGCACCACTAATCCAGTATGAAGTCACCATATACCCACTCTGACTTCTACGTGGAGAATTTCCAGCACCCAGTTTGGTTGCAGTGAGTGATACAATAGGGAGCTGCGTATCAATGAGACAAGATGTGCAATTTAAGGTTGTTAATAAGGAATAGTCCACTTTCATAGGCAGCTTGCCAATGTCTAACAAGAATCTTGCCTTAATGCCTGTGACTTGGTTTAAAAAAATGAAGCAAGTTATTTCCAATGATAGTGAGAGACCTCATTGGACTTCTCATGTGATTCTGCTCTATTTTGCTCACTGCAGCCGATGTCATTCAGATCCCTATTATTCTGTTTTCAGATCCTAAATCTGAACAAAAGGAAATATGAAGGTACAAGGGGAAAGGTGGTTACGGTTGAGAAGCAATGACTAGTATTTATAAAATATTACATGGTCAGCAACTAATATACGTTTCTTTAAGGCACAAAACTCCACAGGACTGTGAATTACAAAAGAAGTTAAAGATTGCAATAAATCAAAGACAGTGGTTCAGCAAGTTGCCAGAGAAAATGATAACCTGAGAACTGGAAGTAATTTAGAATACAACAAAGAATGATCATGAAACAGAAAAAGAAAGGGAGAATATGAATGAAAACCAGCAAATAACATAAATGTGAACTAAAAACTGCTCTAAGTGCAATAAAAGGAAATAATTACTAAGGACAAAAGCTGATCAATTACAAGCAGAGGTAGGAAAACATAAAGTAGTAAATAGGAAAATGTTAGAGAAACTGAACAATAATTTTGTATTTCTCTTCAGTGAGCTGTGAGAAATCTTAGGGGACTGAGGGACCTGTGACAATGAGGAAATGAAAAATCTATATGAATGAAGAGGTCGTACTCAAAACATTGATTGGGTTGAAAGTTGATCAATCTTTGGAGGGTTGATCCTTGTAACTTCATCGTACCCTTTTTCCCAGATTTCAGATCCTAGGGCAGAATGTTTTAGGGGCCTGAACAATGTAGGGGCCATGGTGAGAAATGAACAGAATAGTGTGAGAAATCCAGCGAGGTCTATCGTGACACAGGGAACAGCTTGCTGCATTTTTTTAACCATGTCATAGGCATAAAGGCAGGTGAGATATAGTAGTATTATTGCTAAACTATTAATCCAGGGACTCAGGCAATGTCCTGGGCTTCTGGATTTGAATGGTTCCTGCCATAACCAATTTAAATTTAATACAAATCTACAATGTAGCATCTAGCGATGACAATGAAACTGTTGCCGGTTGTTGAGATAATAATCCATCTGGTTCACAGATGTCCTTCAGGGAAAGAAACAGTCATCCTTACCCATTCCAGCCTACATGTGACTCCAGACCCACAGCAATCTAGTTGATTCTTAACAGTCCTGTGGGTAATAAATGCTGGCTTAGCCAGTAACTCCACGTTGAGTGAATGAAGAAACTGAGCCAGATGAACTACATCCCAGAGTATTGAAGAAGGTGACAATAGAGATAACAATTATCTTTCAAAATTCCAAACCTGCAAAGGTTTCTATACCTTGGAGGTAAGATGGAACTCTCCCAGTTAGAGAGGGAGGGAGAGAACAGATTGAAGAGTGGATAAACAAGGAAGTAATCAAGAAAGTGATAACTCTTACAGACTGAATTAGCAGTTTGGAAGCAGTGAAAAACCCTGAAAAACAGGGTATGCAAAGATGCAAAGGATTTCAACGTATAATTAACAACTAAAGAAATTTTTCAAAACTAGCAAAGGCAACGATATCCTACCCTTGATGTGAAAAATGATTACTGGCAATTGAAGCTAAATGGAAGTAACAGTTTTCTAATGATGTTATAGATACCATTGGGAAACTACAGATAGTTGCACATATCATTTGGCAATTAGAATTATAACTAAATTTTATTGTCACATAGACAGCAGTACAATGAAAAGTGAAGAAATTTGCCATTCTACAGTGCCATCTTAAAATACAGAGTACAAAACAAGAATTAAAAATAAATGAGAAGAAATAAAAGTAAGAGAGCCCAAGAAAAAGAAAAAAAAGCATCCAGATCTTATGGCCCTTATCCAAAAGAAAAGGAAAAAGTCTAGATTTTAAAGCCTTATCACCCTGGGCCTAGCCGTGTCCTGGGGTTTTGGTCAAAAACCCCAGGGCATCAATGTGGACTTCAATAGTTTCCTCATTTTCCCTTCTCCCACCTCACCCTAGTTCCAAACTTCCAGCTCAGCACTGTCCCCATGACTTGTCCTACCTGCCTATCTTCTTTTCCACCTATCCACTCCACCCTCCCCCCCCCCGCGACCTATCACCTTCATCCCCTCCCCCACTCACCTATTGTACTCTACTTTCTCCCCACTCCCACCCTCCTCCCACTTATCTCTCCACCCTTCAGGCTCTCTGCCTTTATTCCTGATGAAGGGCTTTTTCCCGAAACGTCGATTTTACTGCTCCTTGGATGCTGCCTGAACTGCTGTGCTCTTCTAGCACCACTAATCCAGAATGGGGTTTTGGTTGGCCTCCTCTTGGGAAAAGCTCCACTTATCACTTTTGCTGCTGCTGATTGTCAGCAAGAGTTCTTTCTGTTGCTGCCACACATGCTCAGTAGGTCGGGTCTTTCCTTGCCCTGCCGAAGATGAAGAAAGGTTTCTAAAGAGGAGAAAAAAAAAGACCAAAATATAAAGAGCAAAAAAACAGAGAAAGCAGATGAAAGCGAACGAGCTCTGGGCCAGGACCTTTCCACTGCTCCAGAACAGTACCATCACAGACAACATGACACAATCAGTGATCTTCCTGGGACAGAAGCTATTGTGGATGCTTTGCTAGCATATAGAGTCTGGGAAATATAATGGAACAAGCCTCTTTATGGGTATTTAAGCAGGCATTGGATAGGTTTTTGGAGGATAGTGGGTTAGTGTAGGTTAGGTGGGCTTTGATCGGCGCAACATCGAGGGCCGAAGGGCCTGTACTGCGCTGTATTGTTCTATGTTCTATGTTCTAAGCCATAGCAGACCACACTCAAAATCCAGTTTAATTGCCAGATAGAGCTTGTCAGATAAACCTGAAGCTGAATAAGACAAAAATGCAATTGACGTTACCTGAATTCAGAAATTAGGATATGTACCAACATAAAACAGATTTTACCCAGATCTTTACAAGATGAGAACTATTGCAGAGATGCAGTGACCAACTGATGTGGAAACAGAGTAATAACTTGTTGGAAATGTGAATGATTTAGTGACACACTTGCCTAATTTATCATCAGATACAAGCTCACTGCTCAAGATGTGCAGTGGTTTACAGCAAAGAAAGAAAAAAGCAGCTTTCACAAGAATCAACTGACTTGTGACAATAACTCCAATGCTGAGGTGCCACGTGTCGATGAAGAAGACATCTTGCAATATGATACCAGTGAGACAAGACAGAAACATTGAAAGATAGAAGATAGAATTAGGAGTAGGCCATTCAACCCCTTGAGCCTACACTGTGATTCTTTATGATCATGACAGATCAAGCTCAATACCGTAATCCTGCCCTTCCCCCATATCCCTGACCCCTTTAGAGTTGTATCTACCTCCTCTTTGAAAACATAATATTTTGGCCTCAACCACTTTCTGTGGCAGTGAATTCCACTTTTTGGTGGAGAAATTTCTCCTCATCCCTGTCCTAAAAGGTTTACCCCTTATCCTTGCACCATGGCTCCTGGTTGTGCACCCCTACCATTGGGGACATTTTTCCAGCATCTAATCTGTATAGTCCTGTTAGAAGTTTATAGGTTTCGAGGAGATTTCGTCCTCACTTACATAAAATACAACCTAAACTTCCATAAATACAATCCTAAATGATTCAATCTCCTCTCATACATCAGATCTGCTATCCCAGGAATCAATTTGATAAACCTTTGCTGAACTGTCTCCAAAGCAAGAACATCTTTCCTCAGATATGGCTGCCAAAGCCGCACATTATTTTCCAGGTGTAGCCTCACAATGCCCTGTATAATTGCAGCAAGACATCCTTGTTCCTGTGCTCAGATCCTCTCTCTATGAAGGCATACAGTTTCAGTGACTGCTGCATGAGGACACCCTGGTCTCATTTAATATTCCTCTCTCAATTTATAGCCATTCAAATAATGATCTGTCTTCCCATTTTTGCTATCAAAAGTCAATAACCTCTCATTTATCAACACTCCAATGTATCTGCCATGCATTTACCCATCCACTCAGTCTGTTTAAATCACATTGCAACATTTATGCACCCTCCTTCCATCCAATTTTGTGTCATCTGCAAATTTTGAGATATTACATTTAGTTTCCTTAACATATCGTTAATAGCTGGGCTCCTATTATTGGTCCCTGTGGTACCCTACTCTTTACTGCCTGCTGTTCAGAAGAAAACTTATTTCTTCCTACTCTTTCTTTCCTACCTGCTAACCAATTCTATACACCTCAATCCACTATCCCCAATCCCATGGTCCTTAATCTATTATGTGGGACCTTGTCGAAAGCCTTTTGAAAGTCCAAATAAATAATATCCACTGGCTTCCCCCAATCAACTCTACTAGATACATCCTCAAAGAATTCCAGTAGATTTACAGATCCATGCTGACTGTGTCTGATTCTACCATTGTTTTGTATGTGCTGTGCTATAAAATTCTTAATAATGGATTCAAATATCTTCCCCACTACTGAAGTCAGATTCACTGGTCTTTAATTCCCTGTTTTCTCTCTAGTATCTTTTTAAGTAATAGGGTTATATTAGCTACACTTCAATATATAGGAACTGATGCAGAATCTAAAGAATTCAGCCCAATGCATCCACTTTTTCTAAGTTGAAAATCACACAACGCCAGGTTATATTCCAACAGGTTTATTTGGAAGCACTAGTTTTCAGAGTGCTGCTTCTCCATCAGGTGGTGATGAAGGAGCAGCACTCCCAAAGCTAGTGCTTCCAAATAAACCTGTTGGACTATAACCTGGTGTTGTGTGATTTTTAACTTTGTACACCCCAGTCCAACATTGGCATCTCCAAATCATGATTTTTTCCAACAGCTACTTTCCTAAGCACTTTGAATGTAGGACTTGAAGTAAACCCTATGCAACAAGGAAAACTAGTTATAACATTCCAGACTTTGTGACAAGAGTCAATGGTCCTCCACTCAGGTAAAGAATTCACCGAGAGGTGGAACATTACTCCAGGAATGGCCAAATAACAGATGACCAGCCAACAACATAATACATGAATATCTTTAGAAGACCTGAACAATTTCAAGATTATGTTGGCAAGGCATGTGAACTGACTAGTGAAAGTGGGACTGAATGGAATTGCAATGACACTTGGGTGACCACAGATATTTGGCAGCATGTAGCTGGAGGGCATGCATTTTTTTTAAATGAAGCAGGGCACGTTTGCAAAAAGTCATTTGTACATAGTGAACCGTTGCCTTGCTATAATTATGTGACCTCTACCTACTTGTTTTCACATTATTTTGTGATAGCTACTAAATACATTAGTTCAAACATGTACCAATGTACCAAGCACAATTTTGCAATATTTCATTTAAAGTGGATGGAAATTTATGTCTAACTTTATCAGACATTTCTCCCATACAAGGCTCTGAACCAGAAGTGTGAAAATTGAAAAAGCTCATCTTAAATTTTATGACTTGCATGGCTTACTTTTAGATTTAATTATATTGTATTCAATAAAAGGCATTTGCTATTTGTGAAATATAAGCAGTCAGCCACATTAGCTTCCATTATTTAGCTGCTGTTATTCCAATTAGGTACTTGTTTTATACAGTTGGTAGTTTCTGTGACCTTCTTATCAGAAAGTTGTAGTTTCACATCATGCCCTGCAGTTTGTGCATGAAAACTAAACCAACCTTACACGGGAGTAGAGTCGTAGAGTCATAGAGATGTACAAAATGGATACAGACTCTTCAGTCCAACACATCCATGCCGACTAGATATTCCAACCCAATCAAGTCCCTCCTGCCAACACTTGGCACATATCCCTCCAAACTCTTCCTATTCATATACCCATACAGATGTCTTTTAAGTGTTGCAATTGTACTGAGCTGGTGCTGTAAAATAGAGTTATAATCATACAGGACGGAAGCAGACCCTTTGGTACAAACAGTTCATGCTGACCATAATCTCAAACTAAACTAGTTCCACCTGCCTGCGCATTGGCCCATACCCCTCCAAGCATTCCTTGTTCATGTGCTTATCTAAAATGCCTTTGAAATGTTGTAACTATACCCGCATCCACCACTTCCTCGAGAAGGTCATTCCACATGTTTCACTTGTGCTCTAAATAAAAGATATAAGTACCACAAATCAGTTAGTAAAGTGTTTGAATTACACAGCCATTCAACAATGTCTGAAACTACCCTGAAAAATGAAAGCAATTAATTTTAGATAAAGACCCTTCATCAGGACAGATCTGGACTCAATAATTAACTTTCTTTGTCAGATGCTGTTGGACCTGCTGAGACTTCCCAGCACTTCCTGTTTTCATTTTAAGTTGGATAAACTGTTTGGTATGTATTCGGTTTTCTGCATCTTGTTACCCAATGCTTCACAATTAATCACAGCTGAAATAACAGTATAGCATTGACTTGAGCCAGGCTTCCTGTTTGAAGTTGCCCTGCAATGTACAGTGGTAGCTGCCAAAACAACAAACAAAAAGTGACAGAGTAGTTTAGAGATATTTAAACAACCATTAAATAAGTATTTTCTTTGCAATTTTTAATTGGAAAAAATGCATGAAATGAGATCCATGGCACCATACAGAATAGCTACTATGTGTTGTAACTGTTACACTCATCACTTGGATAGCACCTGAATCAATCACTATATTACGTTCATAGAACATAGAACATAGAACATTACAGCGCAGTACAGGCCCTTCGGCCCTCGATATTGCGCCGCCCTGTCATACTAATCTGAAGCCCATCCCACCTACACTATTCCATGTACGTCCATATGCCTGTCCAATGACAACTTAAATGCACTTAAACTTGGCGAATCTACTACCGTTGCAGGCAAAGCATTCCATACCCTTACTACTCTCTGAGTAAAGAAACTACCTTCTTACACCTATCTCCCTTCACTTTAAAGTTGTGCCCCTTGTGTTTGCCGTTCCTATACTTGGTAAAAGGCTCTCCCTGTCCATCCTATCTAACCTTCTGATTATCTTGTTCAGTTTTATCAATTTCAAGTGATAAATTCCAAAGGAATCAAATGATCAGATGTAGAAGTACAATTGCAGCCAACAACACCATAATATCTTTGAAATGACTAGATTGCTTAAAGACAGAAATCTTCTCTTCTCATTCACTCCAATGTAATCATGTCAAACCCCAATCTATTTTACTCATTAAATTATTATACAAAAGGACATAAGTAGCTTGGAGTGAAAGAAACACAATTACCAAAGGACAGGTTAGAAAACTAACTTGGATGGCAATAGACACATGCAATGTTCAGAAGGCATGTATAAAAAGGTAACCAGCATATTTAGGGTGAAGTTCCAGAATGTTCCTCCCATATGATTGCCATAATTTTTTTCCAGAAGGTCCCTGAAGCATCAATGAAAGGATATAAACACCATTTACATGATTCCTCCAAGTTTTCTGATAATATAATGCTTAAGGTTGTGATGGATATTTAGGAGAACGATTATCTGAATTCAGCCCATAATTTTCCAATCAGTACACAATTATAATGGACTAATAGGCCTCACTTGATGTAAATGTACAGTTCAAATCAGGAGGATAGAAAAAGTGGTGATGATGACAGGTTAGAGAGAGGCCTAAGCTCAAAAGAGTAGTGAGATTAGTTGAGAGGGAACCTTATTCAGATATAGTGTCCGAATCCTTCCTATTCATATACCCATTCAAATGCCTCTTAAGTGTTGCAATTGTACTAGCCTCCACCACTTCCTCTGGCAACTCATTCCATACACATACCACCCTCTGTGTGAAAAAGTTGCCCTTTAGGTCTCTTTTATATCTTTCCCCTCTCACTCTAAACCTATGCCCTCTAGTTCTTGACTCCCGGCCCCAGGGAAAAGACTTTGTCTATTTACTCTATCCATGCCCCTCATAATTTTGTAAACCTCTATAAGGTCACCCCTCAGCCTCCACGCTCCAGAGAAAACTGCCCCAGCCTGTTCAGCCTCTCCCTATAGCTCAAGTCTTCCAACCCTGGCAACATCCTTGTAAATCTTTTCTGAACCTTTTCAAGTTTCCCAACAGAACTGTGTTGATAAGGTGAACACAGTAGAAATCTGGGAATAAAGATGGAAACCAAAGATATGTAGATTAATGGGTGGGATAGTGCTTGCATTAAGCGTAGTGTGTCTTTGACAACAGCCAAATAAATTGGCTTCTCTTCCAAAAGCTTAACTATAAAAGGATTGTAAATTGGAATATTTTACCATATTCAGTGGTGTGGTAATAGAAATTAGCTAGTCATAATACATTAGAATCATGAGGTAACGTTTGTTTTTGCTTACTCAACACCTTTTTTATGGCAACTAGCATATTTTAACCAGCAGACACCAGAATCCATGTGGTCACTATTTATTATGGTGTTCAAGTTAAGGACAGTTAAAATAAGGAGAAATAATGGAAGATAGTGAAGTTCCATAAGTGGAGTGATTATAAACTGGACGGAAAAGTGAAACAGGTAAAGATATTTAAAGCCAATGAGAAAGTTATTTGATTCATTGCACAACTTCTGACAGGTTCCTCTTGATAATTTTCATCCTGTTTCTTAGCATTGATTTCCGATTTTGATTTCCGTAAGGATCTCGAGATATTTTTCAGGGAATAAAAAACATATCAAATAATAACAAAGTGCCACTACATTGTATCTGAGCTTTGAAGATAATATGTGAAGTATAATTGTTTTGAATGGCTGTTTTGGATCTCAGATCCTCAGCACTGCTCAAACTTTACAGCAACACTGAAAGTGGAAGAAGACATGAAAGGTGGCAAAAGAGATATGTTTAGGTGAGTAGTACGAAAAGAATCACATAGCTCATGAAATGCTGGCTACATCAAGTACATTAACAGTCACTTTGACCCAGTTTGATTTCTTCTATTAGAATCCAGTCATGTTGCTCACCGTTACTCACACGGAGAAACATTGCATCAAACGATCCAATTTGGGATTAGTGATAACTTGGCTCCAACGCCATGTCCAAGATGTCAAAGTATTAGTTCAGTTCATTGCAACACATAACATCTGAAGTAAGATTTTACATATTGATGGTAGTTTAATAGTAGCTTATTAATTATAAACGTAAGTATTGTTCTGTTGGAAAGTTTTTTTTTACAAGTCCTCTGTGAACAGATTTTTCTTTTTTCTGGATCTGATCCACTGTAATTTTGAATGTTTCCCTGCTAACATTTAATGAAAAACAGAGGGTATAAGAGACAGGCTAAATGATAAACAAGTACCACTATATTATATCTGAGACAATTTCCACTCTTTAATATTAGATGATCAATAATGCAGGTGATTGGCTACTAACTCAAGGCAGCATTTATTATAATCAGTTCATTCTCGACCTGATTGTATATAAATCCAACCAATAAAGGTGAACTAATTTTGGTTCAGTTGTGAGGCTTTCTGCATGTATGTCAGAAGATTGAAAGTGCAAACTTCCTATACAGAGTTTGCGTGCAGTCAGACTGAACCATGAAGCATTGGAAAGTAGGGAGTGACACCCATAAGAATGAGAACATTAAAAAAATAGGAATAGGAGTAGGCCATTCAGCCCTCAGGCTTGCTCCACCACTTAATAAGATCATGCTGATCTGACATTCCTCACATCTACTTTCCTTCAGTTTCCCCGTAACCCTTGATTCTTTGAGGGTTTATCTCAGTCTTAAATATACACAAGGACTCTGTGGCGAGGAGTTTCAAAGACTCTCAACTCGCAGAATGAATTCTTCCTCATCTCAGGCTGTAATTAGCACCCCTTAAGTTTGAGACTATGTCCCCTGCTTCTAGCCTTTCCCATGAGGGCAAACATCCTTGCGGCATTTAACCTGTCAATCCCCTTAAGAATCTTATATGTCTCAATTCTCATTCTGCTAAATTCCAATGGGTAAAGTCCCAAACTGTTTAACCTTTGCTCATAAGACCCCATTTTGGAATTCCTACCTGCATTTATATTCACAAACATTTAAAGGTGCAGGTAGCCAGCCTGTATACAGCACTCCCAACCTTACTATCTTCATTTTGGAGGTGGGCATTTCTAACTCTCCAGCAATTTTGATGGAATAAATAACATTCACACCGTGCAAATGCCAGGCAATCACCATCTCCAATAAGAGACAATCTAACCACTGTTGTTTGACATTTAATGGTGTTACTATCACTGAATCCCCCACTATTAATGTCCTGTGGTTTACCATTGACTGGAAACTGGGCTTGCCAAATAAGCACCATGGTTAAAAGAACTCAGAGGCTAGGAATAGCTCAGTGCATAATCCACCCCCTGACTGCACAAAGCCTGTCCACCATCTACAAAGGTACAAGTCAGGAGTGTGATGGAACACTCACCACTGATGTGGATGAATGCAGCTCCAACAATGCCCCAAGAAGCTCAACACCAATCCTGAGAAAGCATCCCATTTGTTTGTTTCCACAGCCATCAATGTTCACCTCCTTCACCACCTATCATTCCCTTCCAAGTCACACACTCTCCTAATTTGGCTCTATATCACCATTGTTTTAACATATTGGGATCAAAATCCTGAAAGTCCATTCCTGATACAAGCCTAATACAACAAAAAAGGGATACAAAATTGACTAAGTAAAAGGGAACACAATAAAAGTGAATGGATACTTTTTAGTCTGAACAAAGTCTTATAGTGGAGTTCCCCATGGGTTGGTTTGAGATCTTTGCCTTTCCTGATTAAATTTTGATTATTAACATCTTGAAGTGCAATGGACAATTTCAATGTTTGCAGGCAATGCAAAGAATTGGAAGAATTGCAAACTATAAAGTGGGCAGTGTAAAACTTCAAAAGGATAATGATAAATTGGTGGAATAGGCAGATAGGTAGCAGATGATATTCAATGCAGAGATGTGCGTGGTAGAATTTGGTGGGAAGAACATAGAGAGATAGCATTTTTTTAACACAGGTAATACTGGAAAGGGTGTGCAAGAGCAAACACAGCTGCATGTAAATGTACTGAAAAGTCAGTAACAGTGTCAAGGCAAGTGGATAAAACAATTAATAAAGTATACAGTTTCCTGGGCTTTCATAACAAGGGTGCACAACACAAAAGCAGAGCAGAGCCATCTATGACACAAGTTGGACCTCAGCTGTGTATTGTGTGCATCACACTTTAAGAAGGATGTGAATACATTGGAGAGAGAGCAGAAGCTGCTTATGGGACTGATTCCAAGGATGGGCAACTTCAGTTATGAAAATAGACTGGAGATGTTGGGATTGTTTTCCTTGAAGAAAAGGCTAAGAGAAGGTCTAATGGAGGTTTCCAAAATAATGAGGTTTGGACAGATGAAGAGAAACTATTCCTGTTCATAAAAGCATCATGAACAAGGCAGTGCAGATTTAAAGTGAGTTGCAAAAGAAGTAAATGAGATGAGTGCTTTTCCAACACAGGGATTTAGATCTGGGATGCACTACCTGGAATCGTAGTAGATACAGATTCAATCAAAGCATTGAAAAGATTATTATTATTTAAATAGAAATAATATGCAAGTTTTTGGGAAAAGGATGACCCAATGATACTAAATCATCGTGGTCATTTGGGGAGCTGGGGCAGAACCAGTAGGCTGAATGGCTTTCTTCTGCACATAATACTGTTATGATCTATGATTCCGAGTACTAAGTTTGCTTGTCTGACTCTCACAGGCTTCAGCCATGGCAGGCTGTTTGGTAAGATTGAAACTGCTGCTCCCGTGTCGAGTTTGTATTCTGTTTCAAAGCATTGTACCTTCAAATTAATGGTCAAGAATCTGTTTAGAGTCTTTTTGACCTTCCACAGGAATACATTGCCTTCAATACAGGAACATATTGCCTTCATCTTTTCTTCTGTATCCTTAAATTCTTGAACTTTTCCCTTGTTGCATGATTTCCATTCTCTGGAAATTTTAGCGAGAGTCATAATGTCATTCAGCATAGAAACAGGCCATGCCCGTGCTGACCAACAAACACCAACTACACTAATCTACTTACCTGCACTTAGTCTTTAGTCTATTATACCTGGAGTTTTAAGTGCTGATCCAGACGCTTTTTAAATGTTACAAGACTATCTGTTTCCACCACCCTTTCAGATAGTGCGGTCCATACTTCTACCATCCTCCGAGTGCAAAAAAAGTTCCACAGGTCCCCTCTAAAACACTTCTCACCTTAAATTCATGCCCTCTGATCTTAGACACATCTGCCATGAGGGACAAAAAAATCGATTTGATCTACACTATCCATGCCCGTCATAATTTTCTACACCTCAATCAGATACTCCCCTCGGTCTCCTCTGGTTCAGGCAAAACAAATCCAATCTCTCCTCATAACTCCTCATTTATATCCTGGGCAGAATCATGATAAATCTCCACTGCATCCTCTCCAGTGCAATCATGGCTGTCCAGAAGTGTGGCAATCAGAATGTGCACAGACTCTTTCATCTTGTGGCCTAAACAGTGCCCTATAAAATAACAACAAGACTTCCCTGCTCCTATATTCTACACCATGGCTAATGAAAACAATCATCCTGTTTTGGTGCTGGTAATTTATGATATTTTCTAAAGTCACCAACTGATCACATTTATAGCACTTAGCCCCCACTGCTGGACCTGAGTTGCACTTGTGATTCTGTTTGCAGCCATATTTTTTACAATCTAATCTCATCAATGATGATGTTGATTCCTGTCCTGTTGGCATTTTGCAAGTATTAGGAGGACAATGCCATCTTGGGGCCAATCCATATGACCATGTCAGAAAAATCTTTGATGTTTCCTCAGCGAGTGACCAACTTTAGAGTCCCTATATTTGCCAGCATAAGCAGGTGGATTACTTGTTTCAAAGTTAAATCCTCCTTGGATTGATGAAAGACTGATAACTTACCCTATCCCTCATATTGATTACTGTATGGTTTCTAATTACATTTGTGCCTCACCACTCATTATCTGCAAGGTCTTGTTAGTCATTATAAATCTATTACAGAAGCTTCTATTGTTGTTCCAAGACCAGTGATCATATCCTGTCCAATTTCTGTTGGGCTGGTGTTTGCATCATATTCCATAGTACTTTTTTCCCACACTTTGTCTTCCCAGAAGGTCAGTGACTGGATCTACAGCATATAAAAATCACTGTTGTTTCATATGTTAGTCTGAAATAGTTCTATTGCACTGAAACTGCTACATCCAGAGCTCCCATCTTTGGCCTTATGTGGCCCTTCCAAATTATTAAATGGTGGAAGTCACAGAAAGATCTGTACAAGGACTGTCATCATTGTTCCAGGCTGTCCTTGTACACCACTCACAGCAGGTGGAGAAGAAAGCAGACAGTTACAAATTCCTGAACAAATTGGAGTACTTGGGTTTTTCCTTCCCATTAT
The DNA here is from genome assembly GCF_047496795.1 of Chiloscyllium punctatum. NCBI lineage: Eukaryota > Metazoa > Chordata > Chondrichthyes > Orectolobiformes > Hemiscylliidae > Chiloscyllium > Chiloscyllium punctatum. The sequence continues at coordinate 34,605,596 of NC_092743.1, forward strand.
CAAAGTGTTCCAATCCTGTAATTTCCTCTATGGAATATTTCCTGTTCAATGCCAGGCTTCCAAGTTTTCCAAGGAACCTTTTTCTTCGCACCCTTCTTAGTCTTCCCACTCAGTAGCCTCTTGGAATATTCCCCTTTTTGTTTTTTTTTAATCTTCTTTGATTTTGTCCTTTCTTCAGAGTCTTCCCTTTTCATCTTTGTCTTTGACTTTGTTTCAATTTCAGATACTGTATTGCTCTATGGCCCATATCCCTCTAGCCCTTCCTATTAATATACTCATCCAGATGCCTTTCAAATGTTGTAATTGTATCAGCCTCCACCACTTTTTGTAGCAGCTCATTCCAGTCATGCACCACTATCTATGCAAAATTGTTGCCCCTTAGGTTCTAGTTAAATCTTTCCCTTCTCACCTTAAACCTCTGCCCTCTAGTTTTTGGACTCTCCTATTTTGGAGATAACATCTTGGCTATTCACCCTATCTATGCCCTGAATGCATTGTAAACCTCATTGTCCAATGCTCCACGGAAAACAGTGTCTCCCTATAGCTCAAACCTTCCAACTCCAGCAACATTCTTGTAAATCTTTTCTGAACCCTTTCAAGTTCCACAACATGTTTCCTATAGCAGAGAGACAAAATTGAATGCAGTATACCTCTCTTCCTCTGCATTTATTTAGCTGTGACAGAAAAGGCAAACAGACCATGACAGCGTTTAACACACTCAAAGAGCAGATTGCATCAACCTGTATGCATTAGGTGTTCTTTTGCAAATGTCAATTATAAGTGATTGAGTAAAGGCCATTGTGACTATGGCTCCAGACCTATATTTCACTGAACTTGGAACAGTTATTTTAGATAGAAAGCGAGTTCAGGATTAATGCTGTTTATGAACTAAAGGAGACATGAGCCACATATTTGACTTGTGCTATTACATTTAACAAACTGTGGTTTGAAATTCTAATGAGTGCTAATTTTAGCATAATGTATAGTGTTTCAGACAAAATTTTCCAAGAGCTTTCCTTTAACAAAACTGCTTCTCTGTTTATTGTCAAGATAATAAAAATTGCAAAAGTTGATTCTCCTCATAAGTGTATTAGCCAATGAACTAAAAGCAGTACTTAGGAATTTCTACCTAATGAAAGTTCAAGTACAGAGGCCTTAAATTGTGAGAGCAGAAGTAAGCCATTTGGCCCATTGAGGAGATTTTTCATAAAGTTAATATGCACTGTTACAGAAGGAGCAAGTCAGCTTTTGGAAAGTCAAAATAGTTGCTCTGTTTTGACTGGAGCAATATAAGTTGTGCTAAACTGTAGAAGTCAATGTTAAGACCATTTGTTTTCACAACATGTATGAATGATTTTCTTGTATTATTAAACCATTCCACAATTTTCCATGCAACTTAATCCCTTCCCCAGCATGCAATGTTATGATTAGAGGGGAGTTGTGGAGAAACTCTTTTCACCCAGAGGTGTTGAGGATCTGGAATGCACTGTCTTGGAGTGTAGTTGACATTGGTGGTCTCTCAACCTTTAAAAAGTACTTTTGTGAGCACTTGAAATGTCACATGGTGCTATAGACTCAGTGGGCCAAAGGCCCTTTTCTTTCCTATGTGATTCTATGATTCCCTCACTTCACCATCAATGTACCATGGTAGCATTGTGCACCATCTCCATGAAGTACTGCAGCAACTCACCAAGGTTACTTAAGCAGCACCTTCCAAACCTGCGATAAGTATGCAACACAATCTGTTAACTTTTCAGGTAGACATTGCAAATGTTGGCTTAGTCATATTCTAACCTGGGAACTTGAATGATTTTAAATTTTAATGGAACTTATTTGTTTTATTTTGAAAGAGTGAATGGGTATTCTGGAATATTACAAGATCTGAGCATATTGTTATGTTGACCTTTGTGCTCCCTTCTCTGTTGGAGAGCTGTAAAATAAAATTACTTTAATAATAGGTGCCTGCAGCTGAGCATGTGTTAACCTTCATCAAAACACACCAGACAGTTACAGTCAGGAAATCAGTGTACTGTCAATGTGCCAGAATAGGGGCTGCTGCATATCCTGTAGTTCCTGATCAATATATACCAGACTGAAAATCTGTGTAATTATGTAAATATTAAATGAGGCTGCAAAGAAGATTATGTTAAGGTCCTTAATATCACTGCCAGCATAAAAGAAAGACTACATATTTTTTATTTGTCAAAACATTAACTGTAGTGCAGAAATGTAATTAGACTTGGACGACAAAGTGCTGTTCCCAAACTCTGGATGTCTGAAACCTCTGGAAAGCCACTTAATTACATTTGAATATAGTTATTCTAGTGATGTAGAAATTATTGACAACCAATCGTCACAGGTAGATCCTACAAATAGTAATAGGGCCATGCTGAAATTAGTTTTTTTTAGAGATATTGGTTCAGATATAAATATTGATCAGAACACAAAGGAGAAAATTCCTGCTCTCTGTTAAACAGTGCCCTGGAGTTTATTACATGAATTCAAGGTGATAACTCTTATCTAAAAAATGGATCCATTAGATTATGTAGTTTTGAAACTCAGTGAAGAGATTTCAACTAGTGTCTGGTGCTATAACAGTGTAGGCTGTGAGCTATAATGTAAGGAACCAGCAACAATGTTACATACGATAGTGAGTGTAGCAGTGAAAAATCAATAACTCAGAATTGATCCGTTTATCCAGGCAATTCTGTCAACTCCATCAATGCTGGTTCACTGCAACAGAAAGTGAAATATTTAATTAAGTAGTGACAGAAACTGTCCCTGATAAAAGAAAATCTATAGCTTGGCCAGTTGTCATTAACTCTTGAAAAACAATTTCCTATTTTCAATTTTCTTCCCCACTTAAATGAACTGAACAGCATGCACTTTCACAGGCATAATGCTCAACTCCTGGGAGTAGGAAAAGTAAATTTAATTTACCAGTGCTAATAGTTACTTGTTATAATTGTTTTTAGATCACTCTTAAGAACAACAAAATAAACAAGCGAAAAGGTCAATCAGGTTTCCTGCCCCTGGTCAGAATCCCAAGTGTCAGAGAATCACAGCATGGAAACAGACCGTTTTGGTCCAACTCATCCATGCCGACCCGAAATCCCAACCCAATCTAGTCCCACCTGCCAGCATCCGGCCCATATCCCTCCAAACCCTTCCTATTCATATACCCATCCAAATGCCTCTTAAATGTTGCAATTGTACCAGCCTCCATCACATCCTCTGGCTGCTCACTCCATACACGTACCACCCTCTGCGTGAAAAAGTTGCCCCTTAGGTCTCTTTTATATCTTTCCCCTCTCACCCTAAACCTATGCCGTCTAGTTCTGGACTCCCCGACCCCAGGGAAAAGACTTTGTCTATTTATCCTATCCATGCCTGTCATAATTTTGTAAACCTCTATAAGGTCACCCCTCAGTCTCCGACGCTCCAAGGAAAACAGCCCCAGCCTGTTCAGCCTCTCCCTGTGGCTCAGATCCTCCAACCCTGGCAACATCCTTTTAAATCTTTTCTGAACCCTTTCAAGTTTCACAACATTTTTCGGATAGGAAGGAAACCAGAATTGCATGTAATATTCCAACAGTGGCCTGACCAATGTCTTGTACAGCCACAACATGACCTCCCAACTCCTGTTCTCAATACTCTGACCAATAAAGGAAATCATATTAAACACCTTTTTTCACTACCTATCTACCTGCGACTCCAGTTCCAAAGAGCTATGAACCTGCACTCCAAGGTCTCTTTGTTTAGCAACACTCCCTAGGACCTTACCATTAAGTGTGTAAATCCTGCTAAGATTTGCTTTCCCAAAATGCAGTACCTCACATTTATCAAAATTAAACTCCATCTGCCACTTCTCAGCCCATTAGCCCATCTGGTCCAGATCCTGTTGTAATCTGAGGTAACCTTCTTTGCTGTCCATTAAACCTCCAATTCTGATGTCATCTGCAAATTTACTAACGGTACCTCTTATGTTCATATCCAAATCACTTGTATAAATGATGAAAAGTAGTGGACTCAGCTCCGATCCTTGTGGCACTCCACTGATAATTAATGGGTGAGGAGTAGATTAATGGATATCGCTGATGCCTAATAAACAAATAACTCAACAGATACTGATTTGAGCCAAAATACAAAAAAGTTGATGATTGGTGCCAATACTATAAATCTACTGTGGAATGTTAATGCTGCTTTTATAGTCCGCATTTTATAGTAGGAATCAGACATCATGATTGAGCATAAATGTGTGGATATTTCCATGAGTAGAACTGCATCAAGAAGTCAAATCAACAATGTTACCAACTGTCCACCACGTTTCAAACTCTTGGTCTATGTTTGGGCAAATGCCTTATTGAAGTGGTGGCCATGCCCTCATTTATTGGTAGTGAGAACACCTTGTTAATCTTGCGACAGTTTGACTTCCCACACAGGCCCGCAGGCTGTTGATCATCTGATTAAGAGTGGCAGATGGATTTCTGATATTCCCAGCTCAATTAGAAAGCAAACAGTTTCGAAACCTCAGCAGTACCACCAGAAATGCTAAAGGATGCAATCCATTTCACAAGCTGGAATTTGTAAGTTTTACAACAAGTGTGAAAATAAAACAGAGGAGACGGGAAGTAGAGGTTCATTCCCTGTCCATAGTCTTGGTTCCGTAGGCTGCTGCAGGCAGGCCACTGCCATTAGCAGACGCCTCCCCACAAAATGGAAGGTTCTCCCACTAGTGGCAAATTTTCACCAGCTCTGACCTTTAATTATAAATGGAGGTACAAATGGTTGAAATGGACATTCTTTCCATGCCTCTAGTCTGTTTTCCCTGAGGAAGGTACAAGCAGTCTCAAAGAAACAGAGGTTCAAAAGATTAGGAAGAATGAGGAACTGAAGGGAATTAGTATTGGTAGGAATTTGCTGTTGGAGAAGATAATGGGACTGAAGATTAATAAGCCCCTTGCACCTGATACTCAACATTCCTGCGTTTTGAGAGAGAGAGCACGACAGAGATATTGGAAGCAAGGGGAAGCATCAAGAACCTTTGATGTTCTTTTTCTCCCCTCTCAATTCTGAGGGTTTTCAGGCATTTTCACTGGGTGGCACAGTGGTTAGCACTGTCGCCTCACAGCACCAGGGTCCCAGGTTTGATTCTAGCCTCTAGCATCAGTCTGTGTGGAGTTTGCACATTCTCCCCATGCCTGTGTGGGTTTCCTTCGGGTGCTCCGGTTTCCTCCCACAGTCCAAAGATGTGCAGGTCAGGTGAATTGTCCATGCTAAATTGTCCTATAGTGTTAGGTGAAGTAATCAGAGAGAAATGGGTCTGGGTAGGTAACTCTTCAGAGGGTCGGTATGGACTGGTTGGGCCAAAGGGCCTCTTTCCACACAATAGGTAATCTAATCTAATGTATTTCTTAGCTCCAGGCAGTAATTGCACAGGCTGCGCATCAGTTGTCCTTTTAAAGATACCACATGTGCATGGTCACGTAAACAATAATTCGAAGTCCTTGCTTTAACTTACATAGGACCTCATACTGAAGAAAGCTTAGAGGAATCACTGTATCCTACCCTAACTGTTGGGTCTGTAGATCAAAATCTCGTGTACCCTGTCTTTAAAAGAAAAATGCTGTCTCTTTCTCTGCAGGACACATTATTCATATATAGGGCATAATCATGCCACGTGCTGGACAATTCGGTCCAACATAATCATTGCTTTGAGATTGGTACAGGAGAGCTTCAATAAACTCAAGGGTATCATTCTGACTATTACGGTGCAGCTAGGATGAGACAGATACCAGTATTAGTGGATGATGGTCATTTCTTCAAGGATGCCATAACACTGTCTCTCTTAGCTAGGTTTGTGCCCAGAAGTTGACAGGATACTCACCCAATCGCAGAAGTGAGACAACAAGTGGCAGCAAACGTTAGAAAACAAAGAGGATCACTGCATTCCCTAGAGCTGCTGTGCATTCTCAACAGTAAGGTGATTTTCATCAATCTACTACCAATATTGCTGTTAAACATGGCACCGGACCATGGTTAGGACAGCATACATCCATCATCTGCTGTCTCACCACCAGTCAGGGTTATTGACAATCGTTCCTTTCCAGTATGGGGTATTGCCCTAGAATGTGCCATCAACTGACCCTCTACTAGTAGATGAGTGACAAAGTCAGTTTGGAGTTTTGATAGCTCACAAGGTACAATTTACTTCTTTTTTCAGAGCAGTCACATTTGAGATTGTCCAAGAATGGCTTTGTTGGGGTGGAATGACTAAATAAATCTCTTGACACATGGAATCTACTTCTAGCATCAAAAAATTTATTGATATTACACCAGTGAGAAGAAACTGTTGGGTGCCCAAAAGCTTCTTCACTGAACAAGGGAAAATCATAAACTTCTATGCATTTGTTTTCAACCCACCTTTGACTATTGCAAACCAGTCATATCACGAATTGATTACGTACACATCCAATCAGGACAATCATGTGATTGGTCGTATGGGTGATGGACAACCCCAAATATTCCCATGATCTATTGTGTTTATTAGACATCCCTATCTTTATCCTTGGGCCTTGACAATGCAACTTATTTAATCCGCACTTCAATTCTGCTTATTTCTACATCTGTAATTCAATTCTCCCTGTAGGAAGTGTGAGGCCTTTCCTTACTGTCTAAGGCTGTCTGTCCATAGGAATTTAGTGGAATCTCTTTAATACTTATTGTGTTTTTTAAAGAAAATTATGTATACATATAAATATATTACGTACATTCAAAACCTACAACTATGATTATCTGGAAATTTTAACTAAAGTTAACATCTATGTGTGACAGATCTCAGACATTAAATCAGCGAGGTATGGAACTCTTCTATCAACATACTCAATCCAGTCCTTATCCAGCTGTCTCTGTATGAACAAGTGCAGCTGCATGTTTCCAACAGGACTCTTTGTGTATTCATTGTAAGGTCCTTTATGTGCTATCCTAATCTTGTTACCTTATATATATTCTGTCTACAAAAGCTCCTCAATTATGGTTTACTTTAATGCTACACTAAACAGGCTACTGCTTCAGCTAAAATTCCTGTCTGTCATCTAATGTCAACTAAACTCAAAGGCAGCCATTTTTATGTTACCTTCAGTGAGGGCAACTCCAACCGCTTCATTTAATGCAGGACTTTGTGTGACCATCACTGCCCACATAATGTTGCAGTGTTGGTGGACGCCAGATTGAAAGTGGTACATTGATCCACGATGATAGACACTCCATTGCCAGTCCGGTTTTTTTCTGCCTGGCGAGATACAGGGCCTCCTTTCAGGACTGCAATTCTCTGGCAACCTCCTCCACCCTACAACCCCCTCTGCCCTTTCAAAATCTCTTATGGACCAGACCAAACCCCCTCAAACATATCAAGGAGATAGCCTGGACTCTAACTTTTATCTTATCTGAAGACTTGCATGATGCTGCATTCCAGATTGGATTCAATTGGTCAAACTATTAAGCTTTAACCAAAACACACTTTATTTTTACGTCAGTTAAAATACAACCGAGAAAAGAATTGCCACAACTCTAGTTAGAGACTTAATAAAATAATACATTACTTAACTACGACTCATCAACTGTTCCAATATAGCAGCATAAAATAAAAACACTGAGTGCCAAGGCAAATTCAGCAAACCAGTGTGATTCTCACATATGGCCTTCTCACTTTAATCCAGCGGAATGAAACACTGAAACAAACAATCCAGTTGCCGAGAGAGATCGCCAGCTTTTTGCAGCAGTAGAGAAAGAGCTGCATCAAGCAGCATCAACTCAAAACCCCAACTTCAACAACTGAAAGCAAAACCTAAAACCCTGGGATTGTGTGAAGCTGACTCCATTCATTCATGCATTTATTTTTTTAACTTACTCTGCTTTCCATGGAGCAGATACCTTGGTACCAGGTTTACAATAGATTTTTCAAGAGAAACAGGACAGAACAAATTACTCTGAGAGGCACATCTCATTACAAAGCAAACATTATATTACAGGAGATCACAGACAAAGGAGGTAGACAGGACTGTGTCCACATTTGCAAATTAGAAGTGCCCTATATGGGAGATTCCAATATGACTTTTACTTGGATTTGAGTATTGTCCTGCACCCACTTCAGGCTCCTTTGGCTTCTCTTTGGCAAAATTGTGCAGAATCCAACAATAAGTTTTGGAACAACCGCTGAATTGGTTTGCATCAAATAAATCTTGCAGCAAATTGGACATGTTAATTGAATAACCAGGCTGCTTTATAATCACTCTGATGAGTGTCAATGCAGCATTTTATCAGCACTCTGCGAGTATACTTGGATATCCATTTTTAAGCTATATTTTTAATGGCAAGAGTCAATCGGCCTCTTTTCTTTATAACTCAATAATAGAAGAGAGCCAGGTGACTGTCTTAAATTAATAGCATTAAGACAGCAATCAAACAAATTGAGCATTGACATGTATAATCTGCTGCTGATAGTTGCAAACAAGTTACACACTGAGAGTGTGGAATCTTTCCCCTTTCATGTGAGGAGTGTCATTGTGTAATGGAGCTGCAGGGTCACATTGTAACAATCTATAACCCTCAAGAAATTTTAGGAAGTCTGCCAATCTACAAAACTTCCAGACACGGCTAAATTTAGACAGTTAGGAATGTGTATCCCTCCACAACAGTATTTCTATCTCCAGTTGGAAGATCACTTCTGGAGAGGCATGTTGTGCGATAGCCAGCTGATGCAAGGTTTATTGAAATGGACATCAGAAAGAGACCTTTATTTCTCTCTGTCAAGTAGGATTATCAGTATTGATAAGTTAGAGAGTTAGACAGAAGACAAAGAGCGTGCGATTATTTTTTACTCATCCATGGGACTTGGACATCACTTATTAGCTCGGTGTTTATTGTCCATTTCTACTTGCTATGAAGAGGTAGCTTCTGAACTGATTGTCCATATCATGTAGGGATACCCATAATGCTGCTTGAGATATAGATCTGCTAGTGGCCCAGTTTCAGATGATTAGGGAGTTTCTGCTCCGGAATGAAAACAGAACGTTAATATTTGGAATTGCACAGGTATAACAAGAAGGAAAGGCCTTGGCAGCTCTACTTGTACATGTCTTCTATGGGTGCTGAAAGAATTGAGTGACTTAACTTTTGATCAGTTGGCCTCACAGATGTCAAGAATACTCTGCACTAAGTATGTTTGCTACTTAAACATATCCCTTGACTTTAAAATGTTTCAGGAGTTGGCCATTAATGATCATAAGCTTCTCAAGGGTTTGTTATGTCAGCAGCCTTCACATTCAAGTGTTTCCTAAATCACTGACTCACATTCATAAACCCCAATAAACACCTCAAGCGAAAAGTAATTGATTGTTTCACGACTTTATCAACAGCCCCATCATAGTCCATTTGCTGACTGTATCTCATTGCAAAGGGAAGGCATTTTGACTCTTTCCATTCTTGAAAAGAGAAAGCAAACCAGAACAGCTGGAAAAGAAAGACACAAGTATTAGACCACCCAAATACTGCTCTCTCAACTTTTATAAGTTTCTCTCAACTTTTTTTACAGTTTCCAGGTAGTGAATTAGAGAGTATATCAGAGACCAGGACTTTGGAGGCAGGTACAGTTGTTGTTCATTGAGTTTTCTTTCCCTTCTCATGCTATTGAACCTTATAAAACTATTTAGCAAACTATATATGAATTACTCCTAAACACTAAAAAACTACTGAAAGTCATGCAAAAAGCTATACTTGTTTGTAACCCATTGTAATTCTTTTTTTCTTTTCTCCAGATGTCACATAGTCTGGAGAGGAGAATGCAGTGCTGTCAACATTTCATTATATGTTCTGGAACCACATGCCATAAGGCAGAAGATTCTGGACACAAAAGATCAAAGGGTACTGTACAAGTTGATGCATAGAGCATAAGATGCCCATTAGGATGGTAGATTCACACAGCTGTTTCTTTCAATCGTCTCCCATCAACTCTGTTCTGGTAATCCTGGTGACTCCTCAGAAACTGAAACAATACATATGCAAATGCAGCAAAACTGGGACAATATCTAATTTGAGTTGAAAAGTGGCAAGTACCTTTTGCAGCACACCAATGCAGAAATAACCATCTCCAACAAGAGAGAATTTTAGCATTGCCTCTTGACATTCAATGGAATTATCATCATCGAATCTCTAACTATAAGCATTATGACAGTAACTACTTTACAGTGGCTACTAAAACATGTCAGAGCCAAGTAAACCTGCAACAAGTAATTCACCCCCAGAACCTGTCTGCTATACACAAGATACAGGGGAAGAGTGTGTTGGAATACTCCCCATTTGCCTGGATGAGTGCAGCTCCAACTACAATCAAGAAGCTTGACACCATCCAGAACAAAGCAGCTCGCTTGATTAGCACCACACTGACAAACATTTACTCCCTCCATCACTCATGCTCAGTAGCAGCAGCATGCAATGTTTACAAGATACTCTGTAGAAATTCAAGGCTCCTTAGACAGCACCTTGCAAACCCACTACAACTTCTAGAAGGGCAAGGGCAGCAGGTACTTGGGAATGCTATCTCTTGCAAATCCCCTCCAAGCTACTCACTGTCAATATATCACTGCTTCTTCAGTTTCCCTGGACAATATCCATGATGTCTGAACTACTGGCATTGTAGATCTACCTGTAGCACATGGACTGTTATGGTTCAAGAAGGTAGCTCACCGCCACCTTTTCAAGGTCAACTAGGAAAGGGCAATTAATGTTTGTCCAGCCAGGGACACCCACTTTCCATAAATGAATTAAATAAAAACATTATTAACTGGAAAATTAGAAGACATTGACCATTGGCTTAAAGATCCTAAGATCCAGTTCCCATTAGACTTGTTATAAAAGTAATATATTTTCAGTGCATCGCATGTATTTGGGCACTGGAATTAGTCACCCAGAATGTGCAATTGGTGATGAAGGAAACTGCTATGTGAATTTGATACTGCAGTAAGCTCCTGATAAATAACCCCCATGGAATAGTTTTAATAAATAATAGAGTCATAAAGATGTACAGCATGGAAACAGACCCTTTGGTCCAACCCATCCATGCCGACCAGATATCCCAACCCAATCTAGTCCCATCTGCCAGCACCCAGCCCATATCCCTCCAAACCCTTCCTATTCATACACCCATCCAACTGCCTCTTAAATGTTGCAATTGTTGCCTCCACCACATCCTCTGGCAGCTCATTCCATACACGTACCATCCTCTGCATGAAATAGTTGCCCCTTAGGTCTCTTCTTTATCTTTTCCCTCTCACCCTAAACCTATGCCTCTAGTTCTGGACTCCCTGACCCCAGGAAAAAGACTTTGTCTACTTATACTATCCATTCCCCTCATAATTTTGTAAACCTCAATAATGTCACCCCTCAGCCTCTGACGCTCCAGGGAAAACAGCCCCAGCCTGTTCAGCCTCTCCCTATAATCCTCCAACCCTGGCAACATCCTTGTAAATCTTTTCTGAACCCTTTCAAGTTTCACAACATCTTTCTGATAGGAAGAAGACCAGAATTTCATGCAATATTCCAACAGTGGCCTAACCAATGTCCTGTACAGCTGCAACATGACCTCCCAATTCCTGTACTCAATACTCTGACCAATAAAAGGAAAGCATACCAAACTCCTTCTTCACTATCCTATCTACCTGCGACTCCATTTTCAAGGAGCTATGAACCTGGACTCCAAGGTCTCTTTGTTTAGCAATACTCCCTAGGACCTTACCATTAAGTGTATAAGTCCTGCTAAGAATTGTTTTCCCAAAATGCAGCACCTCGCATTTATCTGAATTAAACTCCATCTGCCACTTCTCAGCCAATTGGCCCATCTGGTTAAGATCCTGTTGTAATCTGAGGTAACCCTCTTCACTGTCCACTACACCTCCAATTTTGGTGTCATCTGCAAACTTACTAACTGTACCTCTTATGCTCACATCCAAATCATTTATGTAAATGACAAAAAGTAGAGGACACAGCACCGATCCTTGTGGCACTCCACTGGGCACAGGCCTCCAGCTCCTTCATCCATGCAAATTATAGAGGCCCATGGTATCCTACTAGAAAGGAATTTATTTTCCATCCTCCAGCTATCTATGTTCAATGATTTGGAACCTGCTCTCTTCTGCATCCTCCGCTTAGTTTGTCCCACAGTGTACAGCCTGCTTTCAGTTTTCTAGATCTTAAGCGATAGAATTCTCTCTCATTACCTCTTCTTTAGATAATCCTTAAAAATCTACCTCTTTGACCAAGATTTTAGCTTTCTGTCCTAATACTTTGGCCCAGTGTCAGTTTATTTTTGCCTGTTTCAAACTCCCAGGAAGCTCCATGGCAGGTTTTGCTGCATTTGAAGAGGCTATAAAAATGTAAGACCTTGTTGTTGATCGTGCTTGCTGATCAATGATCAGGCAGGAACGTGACTGTTCCAGTAATAAGGCCGGAATGTGCTGATATAATGCTGCACTCTCAGGATAGAAGCATATACATACCTTTCCATCAACTCCCTCAGACTTCTGAGCAAATGTCATGAATAGAAACACACATCAGTCTGCTTATGTTAGAACAGTAGGGACAGCTTTCAACAGGACTACCTCAGAATCTGCCTATGTCAGCCTTAAAAGGTTTGTATTAAGCCAGACCATTAACCACCTTATGTTCAATGGGCTTCAGGAAACTGTTGAGGCACAGAGATGGCTATTGTCAAAACAACAAATTGGGATGTAGGGGTTAAGATTACAAAAGGGAGAGATGACAGAAATTATAATCAGACTTTCAGACATTTCATGATCATTGATGATTATGTACTTTTAAATGAAAACTTTAAGAAGCATCAATGGTGAACATTGCATGCCCCATCTTGCTGAGAGAAAAGACCACTAACCTATCTGGTCTGAGCCAGATTTTCAAAGAGGCTAAACAAAACCATACCTTTAGTTAGTTGAAGAACATGTTCTTTATGTGAAAATATCTGTAAACACCAACTACTCTGCATAATCAAACATGTATTGTGCAGACAACAAAGTGCAGGCGAGGTAGTTAATTATGCTATTCAATAAGCAACACACAGACATGACAAGCAATGTTGCTAATTTTTCAGTTTAAATGTGTTAAATAACTAGTTTGAATTGCAAAAACCCAGTGGCATTAAAATAATGACTTAGTCAGGGCAGTTTTGCATTTCACAACTGCAGTTTAAGGATCAGAGTTTGTTAATGCTGATGATTATACATGCCAGTGCATACATATGTAGGCTGAGTAACTGATGACCAATTGCATTATCAATTTTATTCTATTGAGCATATATATTCAGTGTTCCCTCTCCTACTTTTAGCAATGATATTGGATATGAGTGAATAAACTATTTTCAAATAATTAATTATTCTTACTCATAACAATGCCTGCTGAAGTCTCGAGAAAAATTTAATAAAAAGGTTTGAAAAGCCCCTGAGGGTAAGCAATCTATAATTATTTCCACTGTTTAGTAAATTAGTAGTAACAGACTGTAAATCAAAAATTAAATTCAAAATATAACAAGCACCACTTTTTTTTAAAGATCAGTTTATTATATTACTGTATGCAACACAAGTGGTTGCTGAAGCTAAATAAATCAGTGTTTAACAGTAAGTTAGACAAACACTTGAAGGAAAAAGGATGATGCAAGGAAAGGCCAAGAAAGTGCGATTGAGCATGTTACTCATACTGATGGAAAGCTGTCATCTTAAAATGTTAATTCGGTTTGTCTCACCACAGAGTAGTTATAGAATTTTCAGTTTTCATTTCAGATTTCCAACATCCATAGTATTTTGCTTCTGTCTTAGGTCCTCATAACCTGACTCAATTAAGATGGGCCAATTGAGATTTTATACTTCAGACCTTAAGACCATAAGGTGATGGGGAAACAGGTCAAGCAGCCCGTTGAATCTTCATCATTCAGTTAGACCGTGTCTGATTAGATAATTCTCAACTCCACTTTCCTGTCTTTCCCATATAACCCTTGATTCCTTCCTGGTCAAAAACCTGTCAATCTTAGCTTTGAATATATTTAACAACCCAACTTCATCAGCCAACTGCAGTAAAGAATACCAGGGATTCATTATCCTCTGAGAGAAGAAATTCATGCCATCTGTCTTACAAGGGAGACTCCTTGCTCTGAGATTAATCCCTCAAGTCTTAGACTGTCCCACAAGGGGAAACAACCTTTCCTCATCTACCCTGTCAAGTCCCATAACAATCTTGCATGTTTCAATAAGATTGAAATTTAGAAGAATGAGTGACAATCAGTAGAGCTCCAACCTATTCAATCTCTCATAAAACCGTCACTCCATACCTGCTATCAGCCCCGGGAACCTGTGCAGTACTATCTCCAATACAAGTACAATTTTCCTGAAATAAAAGGGGTCAAACTGTGTACATTATTCCAGCTGAAATCTCACTAGTGCCTTGTATAGTTTTAGGAAAACATCCCTACTTTTATATTCCATTTTGTTTGAAATATAGGCCAACATTCCAGTTGCCTTCCCTAATCTCCACTTGTACAATGGCTTTTGTGATTCATGGTCAAGAACTCTCAAAATTCCTTCTTCTATACCTTTGTATAATCTTTCACCACTTAAATTATAAAATCACCTCTACTCTTCCCAAAGTGCTTAATCTTACTTTTTCCCCATGTTATATTCTACTTTTCAAGTTGTTGCCAACTCCTTAACATGTCTGACTATATCCCTGTGCAGACTGTCTTATGCTCATTAATTGCCTTCTGACCAAATTACATAATCTACAAAGTTGGTGACAGCACATTCACTTGCCTCATCCAAGTCATTAATATTCCCCCAGCACCGATCCCTGTGGCACTGTTAGTTTACGGGTTGCCATTCGGAAAATGTCCTGTTATCCTTACTAATCTATTAGTTTGCCCTCAGGTGTTGTTAAAAAAAAAGGTCTCTGCGCTGAGAGGGTGTTATAAAGATCATTTATAAGGAGTGCCCTTCTCCGCTTTGGTTGTACCATGATGTTGTTCACCATCCTTCCCCTGCTCCACAATGACATGGAAGTTGTGGTAATGACAATAGCTCCACCACTGACCCATTCCCCATTTGGATCATGGCCAAGCAGGACTGTGTAATTGCCCCGACACAGATCTTGACCTACCTTACTGCAATGCTTTACCTCACCGCCAACAAGCTCCCCTCTGGAGTGGAGCTAACTTACAGAACCAGCAGGAAATTATTTGACCTTTGCTGCCTTCAAGTCAAAACCAAAGTCACTCCAGCCAGTGTCATTGAGCTGCAGTATGCAGATGATGTTTTTGTATGTGCAATCTTCAAGGACATACTCCAGATCATCGTCAGAACCTTCACTGAGGCATATGAGAGAGCAAGGGTCTCACCCTGAACATCTACAAGATGAAGGTCCTTCAACAACCTGATCTAGCATTGTAGAGAAAACCCCCAATCATCAAGGTACATGGGGTAGCCTCCAAGAACATTGACCTCTTCCAATAACTCGTTAGCCAAAGTAGCCATTGCTGAAGAGATCCAGCACTGCCTCCAGTGTGCTTGGTCACCTGAGGAAAAGGGTGTTCAAGAACTACAACATCAGATCTGACACTAAGACCATGGTTTACAGAGCTATGGTAGTTCCCACCCTCCTATATGGCTCTGAGACATGGACTGTCTATAGCAGACAACTCAAGGCACTGAAGCAGTACCACCAACACTACCTGCGTAAGATCCCATGAATCTGCTGGAAAAAAGATGCACCAACACCAGCGTCCTTGACCAGGCCAACATCCCCAGCATTGAGGCACTGATCAGCCTTGGTCAGTAACGATATTTTGGGCATATCGTCCGCATGACCGACATGAGGCTCTCTAGCTTTGAAACAGCAGGCAAGTCCCAGGTGGACAAAGAACGTGCTTCAGTGATACCCTCACTGGCAAAGCGCAGCATTCCCACAGACATATGGAGTCACTGGCCCAAGACCATCTAAAGTGGAGGAGGAGAATTGGGAAGGCGTTAAGCACCTTGAGACTTGCTGATGGGTAAAAATGAAAGCCAGGTGAAAACAGTAAAAGGAAGGCACTGCCACACCAATGCCCCACCCACCCCCTTCCCATGCACCACCTGCTCAAAGTGTAACAGAGCCTGTGGTAGCTGCATTGTTTGTACAGCCACCTACAAGCTCACCCTGAGAGTGGGAGAGAGTCATTCTCACCTGTGAGGGACAATTGATGACAATTAGTTTGCTGATCCTCTACTCGTGCCAATATTCAGAAGTCACATGATACTAAATTATGATCCAGCCGTTTTATTTGAAATCACAAGCTTTCAGAGTGCTGCTCCTTCATCAGGTATGCTCCGCCATTCAATATAGATTGACAAGCAGGAGGCTGGAAAAACACAGCAAGCCATGTAGCATCGGGAGGTGGAGAAGTCGACGTTTTGGGTCTCACCCTTCTTCAGGACTGGGGGTGGGTGGAGGGGGAGCTGCGGATAAAGGGGGTGGCAGGGACAGGGTGGTGAAGTGAGGATAGGTGAAGACAGATAGGGAGTATCACCTGGTTGGTCAATGAGAGGAATGAATCTGGTTGGTGGCTGGGAAGAGGGGAAAGGAGGGGAAGGAGCTGGAAAGGGAGTCGGGGGTTGGGTTGGTTATTTGAAATTGGAGAACTGTCTCCCACCATTCAATCATGGCTGATGTGTTTCTCAAACCCATTCTCCTGCTTTGTCCCTGTAACCATTGATCCCCTTACTAATCAAGAACCTATCTATTCCTGATATAAATGCACTGAGTGACTTGGCCTCCACTCTCTTCTGCAGTAATGAGTTCCACAGATTCCCCATCGTCTAGCTGAAGAAATTCCTCCTTATCTCAGTTCTAAAGGGTGGTCCCTTCACACTGAGGATGTGTCTTCCAGTCCTAGTCTTTCCTATTAGTAGAAACATCTTCTCCATGCCCACTCAATCCAGTCCTCTCAGCATTCTGTAAGTTTCAATGAGATTTCCCCCAACTTCTAAGCTCCATTGAGTGCTGGTCCAGAGTCCTTGAGCACTCCTTATACAACAAGGCCTTCATTCCTGAGATCATTCTTATAAACCTCCTCTGGACACCGCTCCACCCCCCACCCCGCCCACCCCCACCCCTCCCAAGGCCAGCACATCCTTCTTTAAACATGTGGCCCAAAACTGATCATAATATTCCAAAGACAGTCTGACTAGAACCATATACAGCCTTAGGGTACATCTGTGCTCTTGTATTCTACCCCTTTTGAATGAATGCAAATATTGCATTTGCCTTCCTAACTGCCAATGAACCTGTATGGGTAACCTGAAAAGAATCCTGAGCTAGGACTCCCAAAGCTCTTTGTGCTCCAAATTTCTGAAGCATTTCCTTATTCATAAAATCATCTATGTTTCTACTTTTCCTCCAAAGAGTATTATCTCACACTTTCCCACATTGTATCCCATCCACCACTTCTTTGCCCACTGCTCTAGACCAGCCAAATACTCCCCATCTTCTTAACACTTCCAGTCCCTCCACCTATCTTTGTGTCATAGACAATAGACAATAGGTGCAGGAGTAGGCCATTCTGTCCTT
This sequence comes from Chiloscyllium punctatum, assembly GCF_047496795.1. Lineage (NCBI taxonomy): Eukaryota > Metazoa > Chordata > Chondrichthyes > Orectolobiformes > Hemiscylliidae > Chiloscyllium > Chiloscyllium punctatum. Next base: position 34,623,254 of record NC_092743.1, read on the forward strand.
CGAGCCAGAACCACCATTCATTATGATCATGGCTGATCATCCTCAATCAGTATCCTGTTCCTGCCTTATCCCATAACCCTTGATTTCACTATCCTTAAGAGCTCTATCCAACTCTTTCTTGAAAGTATCCAGAGACTTGGCCTCCACAGCCTTCTGGAGCAGAGCATTCCACACACCCACCACTCTCTGGGTGAAGAAGTATCTCCTCAACTCTGTTCTAAGTGGCCTACCCCTTATTTTTAAACTGTGTCCTCTGATTTGGGACTCACCAATCAGCAGAAACATGCTTCCTGCCTCCAGAGTGTCCAATCCTTTAATAATCTTGTATGTCTCAATCTGATCCCCTCTCAGTCTTCTAAACTCAAGCATATACAAGCCCAGTCGTTCCAATCTTTCAGCGTAAGATAGTCCTGCCATTCCGGAAATTGATTTGTGAACCTACGCTGCACTCCCTCAATAGCCAGAATGGGCCCTGTACAGCTGCAGAAGGACCTCTTTGTTTCTATACTCAATTCCTCTTGTTATGAAGGCCAGCATGCTATTAGCTTTCTTCAATGCCTGCTGTACCTGCATACTTGCTTTCATTGACTGATGTACAAGAACACCTAGATCTCTTTGTACTGCCCCTTTACCTAACTTGACTCCATTTAGGTAGTAATCTGCCTTCCTGTTCTTGCCACCAAAGTGGATAACCACACATTTATCCACATTAACTGCATCCGTCCACTCACCTAGCCTGTCCAAGTCACCCTGTATTCTCCTGACATCCTCCTCACATTTCACCCTGCCACCCAGCTTTGTGTCATCACCAAATTTGTTAATATTACTCTTAATACCTTCATCTATATCATTAATGTACATTGTAAAAAGCTGCGGTCCCAGTACTGATCCCTGCAGCACACCACTGGTCACCGCCTGCCATTCTGAAAGGGAGCCTTTTATCACTACTCTTTGTTTCCTGTCAGCCAACCAATTTTCAATCTATGTCAGTATTTTGCCCCTAATACTATGTGCCCTAATTTTGCTCACTAACCTCCTATGTGGGACTTTATCAAAGGTTTTCTGAAAGTCCAGGTATACTACATCCACTGGATTTCCCTTGTCCATCTTCAGAGTTACAACCTCAAAAAATTCCAGAAGATTAGTCAAGCATGATTTCCCCTTCATAAATCCAAACTGACTCTGACCTATCCTGTTACTGCTATCCAGATGTGTCGTAATTTCGTCCTTTATAATTGACTCCAGCATTTTTCTCACCACTGAGGTCAGACTAACTGGTCTATAATTCTCTGTTTTCCTCTCCCTCTTTCTTAAAAAGTGGGACAACATTAGCCAGCCTCCAATCCGCAGGAACTGATCCTGAATCTATAGAACGTTGGAAAATGATCACCAACGCATCCACGATTTCTAGAGCCACCTCCTTCAGTACCCTGGGATACAGACTATCAGGTTCCGGGGACTTATCAACCTTCAGAACTAACAGTCCCTCCAACACTATTTCCTGCCTAATATAAATTCCCTTCAGTTCAGGTCCTTCAGCCACTATTACATCTGGGAGATTGCTCGTGTCTTCCCCAGTGAAGACAGATCTAAAGTTCCAATTCAACTCTTCTGCCATTTCTTTGTTCCCCATAATAAATTCACATTTTTCTGTCTTCAAGGGCCCAATTTTTGTCTTAACCATTCTTTTTCTTTTCACATACCTAAAAAAGCCTTTACTATCCTCCTTTATATTTTTGGCCAGTTTACCTTCGTACCTTATTTTTTCTTTGTGTCTTTTCTTTTTAGTTATCCTCTGTTGTTCTTTAAAAGCTTCCAAGTCCTCTGATTTCTCACTCATCTTTGCTATGTTATACTTTTTCCCTTTTGTCTTTATATGGTCCTTAACTTCCCTCGTCAGCCACAGCCATCCCTTAGGATCTTTCTTCCTTTTTGGAATGAACTGATCCTGCATCTTGTGCATTATACCCAGAAATACCTGCCATTGTTGTTCCACTGCCATCCCTGCTAGGGTATTGCACCATTGAACTTTGGCCAGCTCCTCCCTCATAGCTCCATAGTTCCCCTTATTCAGCTGAAATATTGTCACTTCCGATTCTACCCTCTCCCTTTCAAACTGCAGATTAAAGCTTATTGTATTGTGGTCACTACCTCCTAATGGCTCCTCTACTTCAAGGTCCCTGATCAAATCCGGTTTGTTGCACAACACCAGATCCAGAATTGCTTTCTCCCTGGTAGGCTCCAGCACAAGCTGTTCTAAGAATCCGTCTTGGAGGCACTCTACAAACTCCCTTTCTTGGGGTCCAGTACCATCCTGATTCTCCCAGTCTACCTGCATGTTGAAATCCCCCATAACAACTATAGTAATATCTTTGCAACAGGCCAATTTTAGCTCCTTATTCAACTTACACACTACATCCAGGTTAATGTTTGGGGGCCTGTAGATAACTCCCATTAGGGTCTTTCTACCCTTAGAATTTCTCAGCTCTATCCTTACTGACTCTACATCCCCTGATTCTAGGTCCCCCCCCGCGCAAGGGACTGAATATCATTCTTTACCAACAGGGTCACCCCACCCCCTCTGCCAGTCAGTCTGTCCTTACGATAGCATGTATTGCCTTGAATATTCATTTCCCAGGCCCTGTCCACTTGAAGCCACATCTCAGTTATCCCCACAACATCGTAATTGCCAATTTCCAAATGAGCCTCAAGCTCATCCATTCCCCTGCATTTACTCCTTCATCTAACACTACGGGCAATTTAGTATGGCCAATTCACCTAACCTGCACATTTTTGGACTGTGGGAGGAAACCGGAGCACCTGGAGGAAACCCACGCAGACGCGGGGAGAATGTACAAACTCCACACAGACAGTTGCTTCGTGCATTCATATATAATGTTTTTAATTTGTTACTCCCCTCACTTTTCCTATTTCACTTGACCTTATGGCATGATCCTTTTTTGAGTTTTCTGCTCCATTGATTCCGTTGTCTTTCTTGACTTCTCTTTTCTAACTTTCCTTTTAACTTCCTTCTTAAACTTCCAGTTTGTCCCCTCCCCCCGCTATTTAGTTTAAACACAGTTGTGTTGCAGTGGCAAACCTACCTGCCAGAATGCTGGTCCCCCACCTATTAAGGTGCGATCTGTCCCTCTTGCATAATTTATCCTTACCGCTAAACATACGCCAGTGATCCAAGAATTTAAATCCTTGCTTCCTGTGCCAGTTCCCCAGCCACACATTCAAGTCCATTATCTCCCTGTTCCTGTCCTCTCCAGCCCGAGGAACTGCAAACTTAGCAACAATGGCCTCAGTTCCTTTAGTCAGATTGTTATATTGCAAATAGTTGTGGTCTCAACACCGACCCCTGCAAAACTCAACTGGTCACTGGCAGCTATCCTGAAAAAGACCCCTTTATCCATACTCTCTGCTTGCTACCAGTCACCCAATTCTCTATCCATGCCAGTACCTTCCCTCTACCACTGTCGGCTCTTATCTTATATCATAGCCACCTGAGTGGCACCTTTTCAAAGGCCTTTCTTTTAGATTAGATTTCTTACTGTGTGGAAACAGGCCCTTCAGCCCAACAAGACCGACCCTCTGAAGAGCAACCCACCCAAACCTATTCCCCTGCATTTACTCCTTCACCTAACACTACGGGCAATTTAGCATGGCCAATTCACCTAACCTGCACATTTTTGGACTGTGGGATAAAACCGTAGCACCCAGAGGAAACCCACACAGACGCGGGGAGAATGTACAAACTCCACACAGACAGTTGCCTGAGGCAGGAATTGAACCCGGGTCTCTGGTGCTGTGAGGCAGCAGTGCTAACCACTGTGCCACCGTGCAGCCCTAAAAACATGGAACGCTTCATGAATTTGCGTATCATCCAAATAGATCACATCCACTGTGGGTTAGAGAATTCCATAGATACACAATTTTAAAAAAAGTTTGTAATCAAATTAGTTCAATAAAGTATTAAAAATGTGGAAATTTATTATTGATAAAAGAAATCCCCCATTGCTATAGCATTTAAGGTCCTTTGTACAAACCTTCCAACAGATAATTTTTTTAAAAAGTATGATGCAAGAACCTGGAAGGTGAAGTTGATAAAGTACAAAACAAAAAAGGTAATATTCTCAGTGGCTCAAGCAGTTCCCATTTCTCTGGGAGATCAATTACTTTTTCAATTGTGATGGGCCATCACAGTACTTGCTGGATTGAAATTTAGGACAGGGTCAGGCAGACAGTGCAGCACAAACCTGAATACAGCCTCTCTCCCAGTTAGTATCAATTACTTCCAACATATGCCAATTGTCAGCTATCACACAATCACGTCCCAATTGGCACTCAATGCAGGTAATCCATATTAATGAAGTAATTTTGACCTTCCATTGTCATAGCCCTCAGGAGATTATCAAAATAGAAAGAAGAATATAGAATATGGAACACTGCAGCACAGGAGGGGAATCTTCAGCACAGTCTCTGGCAGTTTCTGTAGACAAAGTGGCTGAAACTCATTGTTCTTAAGCATTTGCAAGTTTCTCATCCATTTCGACTGTGAAAACGTCTGTAAAAGAACTGTCCAGATATACCCATTGTTATTCCATCCTTTTAGAAACTTGGTCTTTTTGATAGGGACTTTTGTAACCATTTTAAAGCATTGTCCTACTTCATTTTGAATGTTGATTTCTTTCAAGGGACCCAGGTATTAAATCAATCAATTGAATTAGAGTTCAACAGTTCATATATTAAAATTTCATGGAAACTTATAAATGCTCTTGGAATCTGCTTTTATATTTCTTCTAAATTATTTACATGAACTTTTGTTTGAAAATGAATAATAATATAATAGAATAAAATAAATTATTACTGGCAATCTGGAACAGACAAAATGGAAATTGATGGAAAAACTCAACAGGTCTGACAGTATCTATGGAGAGAGAAACAGAATTAACATTCTGAAGAGGGCTCAGTGGTTTGCAAATGTCAACTCTGTTCTTCTCTCCACAGATGCTGCCAGACCCATTGACCTATTTTCCAAAGATAAAATAATCCAAGCTATCTACTCCTAATGGAAATTTAAAGGTTAAACACAGTAAAAGAAAGTGTAATCCCATAACACTCCTTCATGAACAGTGTGGAAACAGGCCCTTCGGCCCAACAAGTCCACACCAACCCTCTGAAGAGCAACTCATCCAGACCCATTCCCCTACATTTACCCCTGACTATTGCACCTAACGCTACGGGCAATTTAGCATGGCCAATTCACCTAACCTGCACATCTTTGGACTGTGAGAGGAAACCGGAGCACCTGGAGGAAATCCACGCAGACACTGGGAGAATGTGCAAACTCCACACAGACAGTTGCCTGAGGCCGAAATTGAACCCGGGTCCCTGGTGCTGTGAGGCAGTAGTCCTAACCGCTGAGCCACTGTGCCGCCCTTTATCTTTATAAATTGCAAAGAAACAAAATAGCTTGAGTAGTAGTATCCTGGTACAGTTCCTAAAAAAAACTATCCCTAATTTGTATAATAGACAAAGCATTGCTTTAATCCAAAACCTTAGGGGTTTAGGTCACTTGAAACTTTAACTGGAAATGCAATTAAGTTCTTCCTGGAAATTCTCTGCCTTCATATGCTATATTTTGCTGTGTTTTAAGATAGCACCAGAGAATGTCAACACTATATAACACTTTTCACTGTATTTTGCAACAAAATAGATGTGACAATAAATAAATCAAATCAAATTAAATCAAATCTGAGCTTCCCTGTACTCAACTTTAATAAGTCCTTTTGGATTTTTCGATTCCAGCCTCGAGCAACTGTCTGTGTGGAGTTTGCACATTCTCCCCGTGTCTGTGTCGGTTTCCTCTAGGTGCTCCGGTTTCTTCCCACAGTCCAAAGATGTGCAGGTCAGGTGAATTGGCCATGCTAAATTGTCCATAGTTGTTAGGTGCATTAGTCAGAGGGGAGTGGGTTATTCTTTGGAGAGTTGGTGTAGACTTGTTGGGCCGAAGGGCCTATTTCCAGACAGTAGGGAATCTAATTTAAAAAACATTAGCTGACTTCAGCATCATAAGCCAAGGTGAAAAAAAGCTAGCTGCTGCGGAGTTTGGCAGTTTTGCCGATCTGGAAAGAATGAGTTTGAGGAGGAGGAGTTACTTCTCATCAACTTATTCAGGTGTTATAATCTACCTCTATGGCAGGTAGGCACTTAAAAATACACCTTCTGCCCCAGAGCTAGGGACACTCCCATTACACCACAAGACCCCTTGAGACGGAGTATTTATGGGTTAAATGTGAACTACTTAAGTTCAACTATTCAGTTTAATGTAAAATATAGTAACCTTCAAATACACGGGAAACAACAAGGGGTGTATTCATAGAAATCATGACGTTTCCAACCTGAAGCATTTACGTAGTAACATCACAAGCTCATTTTTTGGGCCTACTTCCAATGTCACAAAGGTATAAGAACTGAGGCTATTTTCCCTCATGCTGTGCATTTTTTGTATTTTCCTCATAATTGTAATTTTTATTAATGACTTAGATGAGGGAGTCGAAGGGTGGGTCAGTAAATTTGCAGATGATACGAAGATAGGTGGAGTTGTGGACAGTGAGGAGGGCTGTTGTCGGCTGCAGAGGGACTTAGATATGATGCAGAGCTGGGCTGAGGAGTGGCAGATGGAGTTCAACCCTGCCAAGTGTGAGGTTGTCCATTTTGGAAGAACAAATAAGAATGCGGAATACAGGGTTAATGGTAGGGTTCTTAGTCAGGTGGAGGAACAGAGGGATCTTGGGGTCTATGTACATAGATCTTTGAAGGTTGCCACTCAGGTGGATAGAGTTTGTAAGAAGGCCTATGGAATATTATCGTTCATTAGCAGAGGGATTGAATTCAAGAGTCGTGAAGTGATGTTGCAGCTGTACAGGACTTTGGTTAGGCCACATTTGGAGTACTGTGTGCAGTTCTGGTCGCCTCACTTTAGGAAAGATGTGGAAGCTTTGGAGAGGGTGCAGAGAAGATTTACCAGGATGTTGCCTGGAATGGAGAGTAGGTCGTACGAGCATAGGTTGAGAGTTCTCGGCCTTTTCTCGTTGGAACGGCGAAGGATGAGGGGTGACTTGATAGAGGTTTATAAGATGATCAGAGGAATAGATAGAGTAGACAGTCAGAAACTTTTTCCCCAGGTACAACAGAGTGTTACAAGGGGACATAAATTTAAGGTGAAGGGTGGAAGGTATAGGGGAGATGTCAGGGGTGGGTTCTTTACCCAGAGGGTGGTGGGGGCATGGAATGCGCTGCCCGTGGGAGTGGTAGAGTCAGAATCATTGGCGACCTTTAAGCAGCATTTGGATAGGTACATGGATGGGTGCTTAATCTAGGATAGAAGTTCGGCACAACATCATGGGCCGAAGGGCCTGTTCTGTGCTGTATTGTTCTATGTTCTATGTTCTATGTATTCTCTTCATAAATTTAAGCCATTTAAATTCATGCTTTTTTTTAAATGAGTGCAAAAATCCAGAACTCAGAAGATGTGAATGTGCAAAATAAAATTTTGGTGTAGGGAATTAAAAACTAAGAGAAGTATTTATGTTATTAACTCTCAAGTTTCTTCAGCTACCAACCAGGGAATCTCTTAATGAGACATACCAACATGGGAAAAGGGTGGAAACAGGTAGTGACAATGGTGGTGCATTCAAGACCTAGCTGTTTCATACTCTGGCCTTAGGCTATAGCTCTGGGGATAATAGCACATTACATGATTTAAACATGCTAGGAGGTGCTAACCTGGAGACCTCCTTATCTGTCACTGAAGCTCATTAGGGGCAATTTTTGTGAAGTTGTAAATAAAGCTATACACAGATTACATTTCCACTGAAAGTGGGGAATATTCCAGCTCTCAAGCAACAGCATTTGTCTGAACGGCTTAGGGTGAGTGCTTACAGATTCATGGACACGGTACTGAAGTGTATGGTAGATGAGCCACAAAAGGAAAGAGACATCCTGTGTCCAAAGAGAAAAGGACACAGGGAAAAATAATGCCACTTAGAGAAGATCACTGAGGAGATCTCAGCAATGCGATCTAGCCTCAGGATATGGTTCCAATGCTGCAAAACATTCTGATATTTAACATCCAAATCCATCTCAGAAACATGATTTTGAATAGCAATAATAATGCTAATACTAGCATCGAATGTCAAGCAATTTCATCCATCATATAACATTCACACATACTGCGCCATTCACTCCAGATGGTATTCACACCTCAGACATGTAATTGCACCGAGACAACTTTGCTAGGGGTACAGCAAGTTCTGGACCCTGAATCTTCAGTACCAATGCCAGAATGTTGTCAAGGCCCATGCCCTTTGCAGTATCCAGTGCCGCCAACTGTTTCTTGATATCGTGGAGTGAATTGAATTGGCTGAAGACTGGCATCTATGATCCTGGGACCACTGAAGGAAGTTGAAATGAATCATCAACTCATTACCTTTGGCTGAACATTGTTGCAAATGCTTCAGTGTTATCTTTTGCACTGGGGATGGGGATATTTGTGGAACTTCTTTCTTCAGTGAATTGTATAATTATTCACCACCATGTACAACTGGATGTGGCAGGACTGAAGAGCTCAGACTTAATCAGTTGGCTGTGGATTACTTAGCTCTATCATTTGCAGCACAGCTGTTTGGCACACAAGTGGGCCTGTTGTATAGATTCACCAGACTGAGACGTCATTTTAGTTATGCCTGGTATTGCTCCTGACATACAGTTCTGCACTCATGATTAAACCAAGGTCAATCCCCTGGATTGATGGTAATAGCAGAGTGGGGTTATGCTGGACCATGAGATAGCAGATTGTTTGCAGTAAGATTTAAATGCTGTTGATGGAGAACTTCATGGGTGTTCAGTCTTGAGCTGTGATATTTGTTCGAACTTACCCCATTTAGCAGAGTGATAGTCCCTGAGGATATTCACAATGTAAAGTCAGTACTTCATTGTGTAAAGCCAGTACTCCAAGCACAGTAGTGACTTCTACTCTTACTGTTATGGACAGATGCATCTGAACAGGACAAGGTCAAATATGTATTTTTTCCCCTTTAACTCATTTTTTTCATTATTTCTGAAGACCCAATTTAGCAAATATTTCTGACTCGACCAGTTCAATCAGAGTGTTGCTACTAAGCCTCTCTTAGAGATGTAAATTAAATTCCACAACCCATATTCTGTGCCCTTGCCACTTCTCAGTACTTTTTCCAAGTGATGTTCAACCTGAAGGAGCACTGTGTGATCAGTCAGTGAGGTGGGGTGTTGGAATCAGCTGGAAGTTTCATTGTCCATGTTTGACATGATACCATGAGTCAATGTTGAGTACTTTTGGATTATGCTCTTCCGATTATATAACACTGTAGTACCATTTCTGCTGGGTCTATCCTGCCAGTGAGACAGGATACATGCAGGGTAGGAGATGGTGTTTGTCTTGGAAATGGTCTGAAAGGAATGATTCCATGAGCATGACTATGTCAGGGTGTTGTTCAACTGGTCTCCAGCTCTCCAACTATTAGCTGTTATCCTTGTCATTCCCATGTCTAGGTCAATGCAAAGTGATCTGTGCAGTTTCATTTGCTCATTTCAGACTTGTTAGCAGTTTCATGTACCTGAATGGCTTGCTAGGCCATTTTAGAAGGCTGTTATGACTCAACCATATTGTTGGAGTCACATGTAGGTAGATTTCCTTCCCTAAAGGGCATTAATGAATGAGATGGGCGTTTGACACCAATTGGTAATGGTTTGATGGTCATCATTAGATTTGCAATTTCATTTTTTTATCCCATTATAATCCAAATGCTTCCATTTGGTTTGATGGAATCTGAACCCAGGTAACATTATCAGTGAGGCTCTAGTAAAGCGGCTTCACTGGAGGCTCTCACTGATGATGTTACCTATTATGGTCATGAAGCATCTGAAAATGAACCTTCCAGCTCAGCAAACGAACTTACACCCATAACCTCAACCTGAGCTACAAATCTTCTCAAAACCAGATTACATAATTCATTGACCTGCATCTTCCATGAAGTGGCAATTTCATCAGATTGCTGCTCAATTCATACTTCACCCCAGCATGATGCTTCCCTTTATTTCTTGTCTGGGAACTCACATTATCCAGAATTGCAGAAAGAAGCATCCACCAGCGAGCTATTACAGAATTATACAGTAAAGGGGAAGATTGGGCATAGGCTTTAGTGTCGCACTAGCTGTGGTAAGGTAAGCTCATGGCTCCATTGTGAATGTTACTAATAAGATGAATGGGCAGGTGGGTAGGTGCATGAGATCAATTAATCAGCAAAAGTGGAAACTTTCCATGAAATCCTAACAGAGGTCAATTGGTCAGGACTTCCATAGAATCTCAATCTACATCTTTGGTCATACTTTGGGTCTCCATTGATTTGCAGTTTGGAAGATTTTAGCCAATATTATCGAAACAGTGTCATGCAAAGAAATCCACACAATTACATCAAAGAAAAGGGAATTGAAATATATATTGAACGCTGAAGTGGAAACAACTGCATGAACTAGATGGGCCAAATGGCCTGTTTCTATGCTGTGTATTCTGTGCAAAAAGAAAAGCACTATATCTACTGACTCCCAAATCCAATGTTGACTTATCTCCCTCTTGTGCAGGTGAGCAGGGGGAATACTTTGGACAGTTCCATTGTGTTTCCAGGTAAGAATCACAATTGCTGACGAGCATCATTTAAATAGTTCTGCATGAACGTTGGCAGGAAACTGCGAGGAATAAGTTTTACACAGTCATTAGATTGTATGCATAGATGCTGAGGAGGATAGCAATAAATGAGGTAGCTTCCCTCTTTCCATACCCAAATCTTTCAGCATAATAACATTCATCAATAAGATCTCTGGCATATTTTCTTGCCTTTGGTTCCTGGCTTTTGAAGCTGATTCTCTGTTGAGTAGTCAAGTATACTGGGCTTATACACTCCAGGGTTTACAGGAACGACAACTGACATTATTGAAACAATCAACATCCTGACAGGGTAGACAATCAATTATTTCTCCTGGTCTGAAATCTAAAACACTGGAGAAGTCTCGGAAGAAGTCAATCATTTAGAACAGAGATGAGGAGAAATTTCTTCTTAGAAAGTTGCAAATCTTGGGATTTCCTACAATAATGGGTAGATTGACTTATGATCCCTCAGGGAATCAACAGAAAAACGAAATGGAAGGGAATGTGGAGCTGAACATAAAATCAGCCCTGATCACGTTAACTGGTGAAGGACTAAAAGCTCCATACCTGCTCCCAAATCTAACTAAATTGTGTTTCTATGACTTCTTGGAGATCATCTTACTCAAAACAGAGTTTGAATAAGACATTCAACTTATGGTACCTTAACAGTTACATATGATGAAGAAAAGCTGGCCCCATGTACTTCAGATGATGCAAATCTATTACTGAGAATGAAATAGCCTTCACAGTATTATTTGTCCGAGTTGGTTTAATCCCTAACTGCAGTTTGGTGACTCGTGTAACTCCACAGGAAACTATTTTGTGTTCATTTTGTTTACACTGTCTAAGCAGGATATGTAAATGGGTTCATGTAGAAATTACATCCTCCTCTCAATAAAGACTCTGCAGTAACAGTGCCCATGACAGTAGGGTACAGACATGTTGCAATTATTAATGTTCACATAAAAAATTACCATTAAAATGTAAAAGTCAGAGCATGCAGCTTTAAAACGTGGTCTCAACTGTATCTGATCTAAGTGTCTCAACCTTCCTTAATTTCACATTGAAGCTGCATTTAATTGTCTGTCTCTTTATACATAGGAAATTGATCAATAACATACGGTTACAGTCATGCCTTAATACGTTGTGGTAATCTGTCAGGACTTCCAATCCATTGACCAAGAGATTTGGGTTCAAATCCCACCAAGGGATGTATAACATCAGGTCATCAAATAAATCAGGTTTAATAAGCTGGTGTCAGTCATGATGATGGTCATGGTGATTTTGCAACTTGCAGTGTGTTACCGAAATCCCAGAAGTATATCTGAAATCCTTAGCTGTGTAAATGTAAAGAAATATAAATGTTGATCCTGCATTGAAGCCCACATTCTGTGAATGAAAAATTGACAGAAGTTGCATCCAGCTGTGGGAGTTGAAAGCAAGAGAGGAAGATTTGATGAATACAGAAGCTGGTGAAGTGGAAGATGAGGACAAGGAGAATCATATTGTAGTTCTGGGTGATAGGAAATGGATGAGAGCAGAAAATGTGTTGCTGGAAAAGTGCAGCAGGTCAGGCAGCATCCAGGGAACAGGAGAATTGATGTTTCGGGCATCAGCCCTGCTGATGCCCTAAACGTCGATTCTCCTGTTCCTTCGATGCTGCCTGACCTGCTGCGCTTTTCCAGCAACACATTTTCAGCTCTGATCTCCAGCATCTGCAGTCCTCACTTTCTCCAATGGATGAGAGCAGTCAAAGGCCATGTCAACAAAGGTGGGGGGAGCTGGGGATGCATGGAAATCTTGATTATGGAAGGAATACATAACAGAAGCACAAAGGTGTTTGTTTGGACTGGTGAAGCAGTTGCAATGGGGGTTATTAGAAATACATATACATATTTACAGACTGTGAGTAATTGAATATGGAACTGTTTGGACATTGCTATGCTGAAAAGGAATTTATCACGGAATTTCGTTGAAACAACAAGTTAAAAGTCAAAGTGAAGGTGGTTTACCTACTGTTTACAAAAAGCAACTGGCTGTGTGGAAGGAAGTTGAACAAAGTTTTTAGGAAGAGAAACGAAATAGTATTATCACTTAATTGTTGAGCAAATGAACTTGCAAAGCACTTTGGATTTGTCCTTACGTTTAGCTAACATTAACCTTTGAACTAAAGTTGATTTTTCCATGTGCTGCTACAGCTGGAAGTTGCAGAGAGGTTTGAAAGGAAAAACCATGTTTTCTCTCTCTCTCTCTATCTCTGTCAGCAAGAAAATAATCCTCAAAGCAAAATCAACTGAATAGATCTTTCTCAGACAGTGAAGTTGTTTGAGAAGATGTGATAAAGTTTCAATTAGCAGCACTTATGTTTATTTCCTGCCTGAACATGATGATCTTGGGCAGCATGGTAACTCAGTGTTAGCACTGCTGCCTCACAGCATCAGGGTCCCAGGTTTGATTCCAGCCTCGGGCGACTGTGTGTGTAGAGTTTGCACATTCGCCCCATGTCTGCATGGGTTTTCTCTGGGTGCTTTGGTTTCCTCCCACAGTCCAAAGACATGCAGGTCAGGTGAATTGCACATGCTAAATTGCCCATAGTGTTAGGTGCATTAGTCAGAGGGAAATGGATCTGGGTGGATTACTCTTCGGAGGGTCGGTGTGGACTGGTTGAGCCGAAAGACCTGTTTACATGCTGTAGGGAATCTAATCTAACCTTCTATCATTTCATACAAGCAGCAATCGAAATACGTTCACAGGAAATTAAGGGAACTATGGGCTGTCAACCTATTTCAGTGTTTTCTGTACTGAAATCTTTGACCCTCAAGCTTTTGTTCTTTTCTTTGCCTATTTTTTGAAACTCATCAGGGCTTGTGTGTGTGTGTGTGATCAAGAGGATATTGTTCAAGTCTGTACACCAGCTATTTTGTCACTTAGTTAAATAATACATTTGTTTTTAACAAGTTATTTTTGAGATTTTGAAGAAACTTGGTTTGAAGTGTTCTAGCGAACTGGAATTAACGTCATAATACTCCCAGAAGACCATAGGGTACACTTTGATTAGAAAGAGACAACTGGTGGTTCTTTAACTTGAGAGTCACTACACATCAGACAAGGAGAGAGGTTCATGGTAACCTCAGCCATGTTTGGTATCACTGTATTACAAACTACTGTCCTACTAACTGAGCTACCTGACCCCCACAGTAATAAGGTGAAACAAATTGATCATCTGGTGATTAAATAAAATATATACACTTTAGGATGGCTCCTGTCCAAGTGGGGCCTGATTATCTGTGTACTTCTCGATTTAGAGTCATAACAAAAGCAGAGACCTACATAGATGTTAGACTTATCACTGAGGTCAAACATTAATAGTGATTGGCCATGCATGACAGAAATCATTTGCTTGCTACTTCTGTTCAGGTTTACCTCACTATAATTCTTTTAAGATATTGTGTAAAGGATCAGCTTAGTTCTGAAAGTTCTAATAATTCCACATGAGGAGCCAGTTCTAAATTTGCTATTTTAAGTACGTATGTATTATCTAATATTGCAAAGCCTACTCAGAGCCCTTCCTTTAAAGGGAAATGACGTTCCATGAACATTTGTGCACTTTACAGGGTTCAGACCTGCGGAGTTCTTAATTGGCTCCCAATTTCCAGTAAAGGCAAAGAATTAGCCAGACAGCATTCTTGAGTTAAATAAGCAAAAGGTTAGTTTTATTGTTCGAAAACCAATCCAGGCAAAAATAATTTAAAACATTTTAAAAATGTTTAAAAGATCCCAACTTCTGCAGAATGCATGCATGCAAATGCACATGAACTAATCATGCAAAAAAAAAGTTACAAAGTAAAGGAAGTTCGCTTTCACCAAAATAATGTTCAACGGGAAAAATAAAAATCAGAAGGTGAAGGCTGATTGTTGCTGGTGTCAGTCTGAGTGCAGTTCTCTAAATCTAGCACGTGGAAGTTGTAGCTGATGTTTTCTCCTTGGACAGGGAATGGGTTAGATGCATATCAAAAGATAAAGGGGGCAGCTGCTTCCTCCCTCAGCTCTGGTGATCATCTGCTAAAACATTTGCTTAGTAAATACATGTAAACGTTGGTTGATCACATGAAAACTATAACTGGTATCAGGAACTCAAAATCCATTAGATATTCTAAAGGTAGCTTTAATTAGTTCACATCTGCATAATCATCTTTTTAAAAAAATGAAGGTCTTTCATCAAACCAATTATGTCCTGAATGATCCATTCATCCAGGGCCGATTACAATCATTATCTCCATTTTGATAAGGCTGGATTGAAGCTGTTAAGCATTTCGGGCTTCATCTTCTCCAGTAAGCTCTTTATCAATCCTACATCTCCATCCCAATGGAATGGAATGTTGACTGCATTTTGCCTCTAGTGGAGTAGCTATACCAGATGTGGCAATGTTCATGTTACCCCTCACAACATAAGCAATTAGGAGAAGGGTAACTTGGTATTGAAAGATCCAATATTTATTTCAGCTCAATGAAGAATACAAATATTACACTCACAGCCACAACCAGGTTTTGGCTAACATTTGGTTCTGTCATACTTGAAGTTACCCAAGTTAGAATGGAACAGAAAAAAGATTGCTGGAGAAAATCAACAGGTCTGGCAGCAGCTATGGAGAGAAAACAGAGTTTATGTTTTGAGTCCAGTGACACTCTTCAGAATAGCATCAATCTACCTAGATGGCACACAAGGACCCATAGAACCCATGACCAGTGACATGGAATTTCCTTGGTGGACAATCATACCCATCAGTAAATGACATCGATGATGGTGAAGCCATCATGTCAGTTCATATGGAAATAGGACTTGAGTGTGTAGGGTTTTAGAGGTGTCTTCACTTACCAACACCTGTATATAGTAAATACTTAGTAAAAGTTGTTGATGCTCACTGGCACGGGTTTGAACTGACTTCTGTCAACAACCCAGATGAATCCTATGAAAATTGGAATTCATAAGCACAATGGGTATTCCTAAAGAAGTGCTGTCCAATTGTTGAATCACAATGAATGGTGAACTCTATGTTTTCAGTTTTGCAAATATGGTTTAGTTGGGTAAAGTCAGAGCTGTGGCTGTTGCAAACAGCTGAAGAGACAAAGCATTTGATCTGATCTATCAGTCATGGTATATTGGTCGATATACCTGCTATCACACTGATACTGAAACTCATATGCTATGTTGTTTATTTGTGTGGTAGGCAGCACATCCTTTTGGCTTAACCTCAGCATCACATTTACAAAGAATATGACTTGTATTGTTGTTGGATAGTACTTGTATGCCTTAACTTGGTGCACAAGATTCACAGCAAACGTATTTACTTCAATATTCTGACATCGACTGATTTAGACTGAGAATTTTATTTAGGAACAATTCTTCTCAATAATTGCATATAAACTTAAGCTGAAGCACATGCCAATTTCTCACATATTGTCCACTCTATCTAGTTAGCAAGATTGCAATGGAATTCATTTTGAATATTTATTCGAATGTATAATCATCTCTTGTTAGGTAATCAAATCATAGAATCATAGAATCATAGAATATAGATTGAGTACAGGACTGTAGGAGTCCATTCAGCTCATCATGTTCTCTACACGAGCAATTCAGTTAATTCCAGTCTCTTTCATTTTCCCAGATTGCTTGAAAAAAGATTTATAATTAAATAATTATCCAATATTTTTCTGACAGCCATGATTGAATCTGGCTCTACCACATTCTCGGGCAGTGCAATCATTGTACAAGAAGTTTTTTTTCCTCATGTTTCCCCTTTTTCTTTTGCTCTTCCCCTTGTATCAGCGTTCTCTGTTTCTCAACACATTCACTAATGGGACCAGTTATTTCCTATTTACTCTATCCAGATCCCTCAGCTTTTTCAGCACATCTATCAGATCTCCTCTCAATTTTCTCTTCAGTAAGGAGAATTTTTGAGAGTTGAATGAACAGAATAGGAAGATATATTTTGACCATTCAGACATGTGCGTCCAATCTGTCAAAACTCATTAAGTAGGAATTTAGCTTTATGCTTGTGAAACTGTTGAGCATGAATATCTGCTCAGCAATTGAATCCACAGAATGGAGCAGATGCATTGTTGGTAGAACTGCTCTCACACCGTTTTGTATTGCTGTAAAAGAGTAAGGTGGCTATAACTGCTCTGTACATCAGAACTTTTGTTGAAATGTGGATATCTTTGTTTTCAAAATATTTGCTGTTATTGTGTGCAGAGAGCTTAACTGATGCAGCGATGGTTCCCTTAATCAATGATAATCTGCGGTGGAAGGTGCCTGCCAAGGTATCTGAAGTGCTAAACACATTCCAGCATCTCTAATTCAACATATTTGTAAAGTTGAAGGAGTCAAGTGTGGAATGGCAACCTGGTCCAGATTGGGCAATAACACTGCCTTCACCCACAAACCATAAACCATATATACCATGGAAGGTCCATTTAATTTTGGCACAGAGGTGACTGAGCTCATAGAGAGTTTTCTTCTGGATAGTATTTTGTGCTGACACCAGAGGGCAGTTATTCTTTGATGAGATGAACAGCTAATGACAAGTAGTTTGTATATCACATGGGGACTATCACTTAGTTTGATTTTGGTCTGAATCTTCTCTTTCAGAACCTCCACTGAGGATGGTTCTCGTCACATCATAATGAAGTATTTATAACATTACAATGAAATTTCATTGGTATTCAAATCTTTACAGCTCAATTCACAGCACCTTGTCAAATACTTAGCAAATTCCTTTGTAGCGAAAACCACTTAAAGATTGCAGAGGCATTGACAAATTTGGTAATGCAGTAAACCACAATTGTCAGTTGAATCATATGTTTGGGACCAGATAGTGTTTTGGTGAAAGTATGGTGCAATTGAATACCATGACAGTTGTTTGAAGTGATGCAGAAGAAAGCACAGAAGTACAGGCTGAGACATCTAAAAATGTCTGCAACCTGTTCACAGCTCACACTGAGTGTTAAGGAAATGGGAATTACATCTTCTAGCTGAAAATTGAGTGAATCACTGTTTAACTATGAAAGAGCGATTTTTTTCATTTTAAGTGCAGGAGGGTAGTCTTCTCATTTTGGTCTCAAAACCTAGCGAAACTCTCCAATAGCAGCACAGAGTCGCAGAACTGTTATTATTTTTAAAAAATCAAAATGTCTTTTAAACAAGAAAAATAAACAATCACTTTATAAGGTGTGGATCAGAAATAATATTGCTCAGAAGATTTAATTTTAGTGATATGTCAATTAAAACACAGAGTGTGATTTCTTGGAGAAAACGATTGTTATGATAAAGGCTGGTTTCTGTACTAGATACTGAATCTGATGCTGAGCCCATTAGTACACATCTTTACAAAATTAGGAGTATAACTGATGACAACTCATCAAGATTTCTGTGAAACAATAGATATCTTTGAAGCAGCATTGAAAGACTTCAATAATTATTTTAATCTTAGAATTAATAAAATTCTTAAAAGATGAATCTTTAGCAGGAGTGTTCAGCATCCCCAGGAAACCATAGGTAATTTCATTCATGATCCTTACAAATTAATGAGAAAAGGGATTGGGGTGATTTAAGGTCAGACTGGATTGTTACTGGCATTCCTGATGAGTCTTGGTCAGATTTATTAAAATTAAAATAAGATTTGACTCTAAAGAATGCCATAGATTATAATTGAAGTTTGGAAACTGTACTTACCAATCTTAAAAGGAAAACATTAACCTTATCCCATGAGGTAATCAGAATCCATTCAGTGCTTAGGGTAAACAAAGCACAAAAGACACACTTGAGAAACCAGTGCAGTGAGTAGGACAGATATCAGATACTAAAGGTACTTGTCAGCTCTGTGGAACAAGGAAATCTCACAGAGACAGGTAGTACCCAGGCATTAAATTGGAAATCTTTATGTGTCACACAGTAGATCATTTAAAAAAAAATGTGCCAAATTAGAATACAATTACACGGCATCAAGAAGTCATATAGTTACCCTCATTATGTGAAGATTTAAATGCCAAGGCATTGAATACAACAGGAAGGAGGCTATGATGGCATTGCATATAACTTTGGTTATGCCACTTTTGGAGATTTGCATGCCATACAATAGAAAGGATGTGATTGTATGAGAGAGGGTGACAGAAGAGATTCGCAATGATGTTGGCTGGGGCTGGGGTAAAACAGTTAAGAAGCTGGCTCAATAGGCTGGGGTTGTTTTTCTTAAAGCGGAGAAGGCTAAAGGGAGACTTGGTTGAGTTATCGGGGGCATAGATAGATCAAAAAGGGAGAAGCTTTTCCCCTTAGTACAGTCAATAGCCAAGGTGTTTAGTTTTAAGGTAAGAAGCGGGAAATTAAGAGAGGATTGGAGGATTTTTATTTACCCAGATCCTGGTGGATGTCTGGAACTCTGCCTTAAAAAGTGGTGGTCGAGGTGGAAACCATAATAACATCGAAGAACTATTTAAATAAGTACTTGAAAAGCCACAGCATAGAAGCCTAAAGGGCAATCTTTCGAAAATGGGATTAGAATAGATAGAAACTTGATGACCAGTGCAACCCACGCTGTAAAAATAAAAATCTTTTACTCTCTGACATTATGATTCTATAATGAGGTTAATGAGGTAAAACAGTATACAGTAGAGGAAAAGTCAAAAATGTTTCCTGGGGAAATAAATGATCCAGACCTATCCTTATGTCAAGGTCATCTCATGATTTTCAAACTTGAGACAGGGCTGACTATCTCTGTATTATCATATGGTCAATCATGGTTGAAAACACACTGTCTACAGCTGACAACAGTGTAACCATTGAGTCCAAGACATATATTACTTAAGATTAAAAGCAACAAGCAACTTTCCAACACAAGGGATTTCAGCTGGTAGAAATCATGCACATATTTCACAATCAAGAATTCTCACAGTTGAGCAGCAATGTATATCTTTCCTAAATCTTTTCCAAAAAATTGGAAATGTTAAAGAATATAAAAGGCTCTTTTGAATAGAAATACTCTAAAATATTCAATATAATTGGGAATATCAACATTAAATCACAGAATTATTACAGTGCAAGAAGAGACCATTTGGTCCATCGTAACTTTACTGGCTCTCTGAGCATTTTGACTAAGTACCATTCTCTGCCTTTACCCTGCAGCTTTGTATGTTGTTTCTATTGAAAGTATCATCCAATTCTCATTTGAATGGCTCAGTTGAATCTGCTTCTATCACAGTGTTCTAGTCCCTAATAATTTACTGTTGAAAATGCTTTTCTCACCTTGTCTTTACATCTTTTGATAAACCCTATAAAATCATGCTCTCTAATCCTTCATCTATTTATAATAGGAACACTTTCTCCTTACTCACTCTGTCAATATGCCTCATGATTTTGAAAATTGATATCGAATCTTCCTTCTTATTCAGTCCTAACTGTGCTTATTTTTCCTCATAATTAATGTGTCCCATCACTGGAGCTATTTTTGTAAACCTCTTCTGTACTGTCTCCTGTGCGTTCACATCCTTGCAACTGCGCTACCCAGAACTGTACACAATATTCCAGCTGAAGTTCAACCAGTACCTTGTATCCGATTGTCACACCCTCCCTGCTTTTGTAATATCTGACCTTATCTTTGAAGCATGGAATACTGTGTGATTATTAAAAGCTGTCTCCAACTTCAATTACTAATTTGTGCATTTACACAGGTCTCTCTGCTCTTGCATACCTTTAGAATAGCATCCTTTCTTTTATAGTATAGATGTTCTTTATGTCAAAATACAATTTCTCACAATTCTCCACATTGAATTTCATCTGCACATTCCACCAATGTTTCAATATCCTTTAAAGATTATACAGTCATCTTCTCAATTTACAACTCTCCCAACTTTTCTGCCATCCACAAAACTTAAAATTGTCCAAGATCATTTCTATATATCAGGAAAAAGTAAGAGCCCTAGTACAGACCTTTAGGAAAGTCCACTGTAAATCTACCTCCAGTTGGAAAAATACAAATTAAACTTGCTTTCTTGCTTTCTTGCAATCTTTCGAAAATGGGATTAGAATAGATAGAAACTTGATGACCAGTGCAACCCACACTGTAAAAATAAAAATCTTTTACTCTCTGACATTATGATTCTATAATGAGGCTAATGAGGTAAAACAGTATACAGTAGAAGAAAAGTCGAAAATGTTTCCTGGGGAAATAAATGATCCAGTTTTGCTGCTATCCCTTTTAATCCAGGACAAATATGTTCTCTGTTGTGTGGAACTATATAAAATGCCTTTTGCAAGTTCATGTACTCCGCCTCAATACATTTCCCCTCATCAATTATCTCTTACTTCTTCAAACATTTCCATCAAGTGCATTAGCTGCAATTTCCTCTTAACAATCCATCCATTCACCCATGCAACTACTAATCCTAACAAATTATTTCTGCATATTTCTCCACCATCCAAGTTAAACTTGCTAGTTTGTGATTGAGGGCCCAATCTTGAAAAATGTTGTTTTTAAAAAATAAAGTAAAGGACTGGTAAGCAGTTTTCATCTGCCATCTCAGACCAGGCATTCTTGGTAGATCCTTATCCTGAAAGAGAAGGTTGGCAGCAAACCCACCCCAGCAATGCAATAGGGCACATAGCCTGATACAACAACATAGTATGTGCTGAGCACTACACATATTACAGTTACTAAGATGCTATGATTAGTAATGCAACAATGGTAATTACCTTTCTCTGGCCATATATACATGCATCTTTGCAAGAACCTGTTAAGTTACAAGGCAAGGCGGTATGGTGGCTGGTGGCTCAGTGGTTAGTACTGCTGCCTCACAGCGCCAGAGACCTGGGTTCAATTCCCGCCTCGGACAACTGTCTGCGTGGAATTAACACATTCTCCCCGTGTCTGCGTGGGTTTCCTCCAGGTGCTCCAGTTTCCTCCATAGTCCAAAGATGTGCAGGTTAGGTGAATTGGCCATGCTAAATTGCCCATAGTGTTAGGTGAAGGGGTAAATATAGGGGAATGGGTCTGGGTTGGTTGATCTTCAGAGGGTCAGTGTGGACTTGTTGGGTCGAAGGGCCTGTTTCCACACTGTAAGTAATCTACCTAACTTTTAAAAGGCTTGCACCTTAATTGAAGTAACGATGGTCTTAAAACAGACAGAGAAAATTTAGGATGGTAAGATTGTCAAAGGGATAATGCAATTAGTAATGGGACAGTGTGAATGGTGTAATTGATAATGATCATGTGAGTATCCAGAACATGTCAAACCTCCAACCACCTGGAGCCTAATTCTCTGATTTCACTGGCATGTTCATCCTCCTTCATCCAATCAGAAACTATTTCACCACTCATGGCAACCCAGCTGTACTGTGGCTCAGATTATCATGTGACGAAGATTTACAGCATGATATTTATCGGCAAAGTCAACAAAGCAAATGCGTCAAAGCCTACTTTAAAGAAGAATAGTTTGAAAAGTGGAGGAAGTTACAGAAGTGGATAGAAGTAGAGATCATGAAAGGGATTTAAGTACCATGATGAGAAACAGTAAACAATGAGAGACTTGCAATGCTGCAGAATGAAAAGAGAAAACAATATGAGCGAATGCTCTTAGATTAGAATGATTAATTTCACAGTGATGGGATGGTGTTCAATGAGGATAATGCAGTTAATGATGTCAAAAGCTGCAGAAAGATGAGGAAGGATGGTGCATCACCATCATAGTTTTGGAGGAAGGAATATATAACTTGGATTATGTGTGTTTCAATGCAGGAGCATAAACTGGTGAGAAACTAAGACTTAACAGGCAAGATCTCAGAGATAACAGCAAAGTCAAGAACTTTGGAAAGGAACAAAAGTATGTAGATTGAGTACTCAGTCCCCAATATTCATCAGGGATAGGGCATGGACTTCCTGCAGGTAACAAAAAGAAATGGTAGCACTCCTAAACCAATCTCCTACATACCAGCAAGAACTGTGATTAGTGTATCAACACAGCCTGGATTAGGCGATTGGACAAAAAAAAAGGATCTGGGGCTGACCTCATGAGTATACAGATCTGCATGTAGCAAATCAGCATAACACAAGGACTGAGTGCAATAGCTTATGAGGGGATTTGGGGATGGATTCTTTACTAGAGAGAGTGATAAGGCCAGTTTCAAACGGAAATGGACAGAAGGCAGGGAACTATTTAGTTGGGCTTGAAAGAGAATGTGATTGCTCAATGGTTTGGTCAGAAAAGGTCAAGGGAATAGGAGACACATCTTATGGACAAGGTGAGTACTTCTAACTGGAGAGAGAAGTAAGAGGAATTCACAAGAAATGTTGGCTCAATAATTTTTAACAGAATCTCAGATGTGGGTAAAGGGGAGGTGGGTGAAGCCATAGCTGCAGGATATGGATTATGGTTAATTGGAAGAAAGTTAGTACTGAATTCAATATGTATTAGTTATATTTCCTTTTCCTATGAGTCACACTCGGGCATTTCAATCCTCTTCCAGGTGCATCATTTCTCATCTCTCTTTTTGAACTGTCAAACCATCCCTACACACCCATCCCTACAAGTCCTGAATCCCCTCCATGATGATAGACACAGGCCCATTTCCCTTAATATCAGTGACAGGTTTGAAAGCCATCCTGATATTCACTCTTTTGGCTAATTGTTAAATGACACAAGAAAGGTATCATTTGTTTTTCTGTTGAATAATAGATGTTGGGGAGATCACTGTACTGAAATTGTTCCTTTAGTCTGTATTTGAAAAAAACAAGTGATGCAATTAGGAAACAAAAATGAATTGTAAGCTATAATTATTAAATGTCTTTAATGCTTAATTGATGGTGACAGTCATTCTTTAAATGTTTGGGTAGCACAGGCTTTAAGACACAAAAAAAGGCAAACATTGTTCAGCATCTAAGAATAGGCATGGAATCCAAACCAGGATACCTGATATTCAAACTAATCTGTGAGAATTAGGTCTTGGCTAGTGTCCAATGTATTCAATATCCTAAAACAGTGAAATGTAAGGATATGATTTAAAAATGTCATCTTGGCTATCTGTCACATTTTTACAGGAAACAAAGAGGTTGATTTTACTAGGCATTTCCTCATTAGGCTTAATGATGACAGTAAATTACAGTATTGGCTGGAGGGTGCATTGTCTTCTAACCTGTAGTTGAAGAAAGATCCATGAGTACAATTCACCAACAAATCACTCATGAATGAACGAATCCAGGCATTGAGTGCCAGCAAGCTACTTTACGTATGAGTACCTTAAAAGCTGAGCTTCAATTTGTTCTCACCCAGTGTATAAACACTCAGTCTCCAGGAATCATGGATGATAACTATGAGCAGGAATCCCAAGTAATGTTATTGTTTTCCTATCTCCAAGCATCAGGCTCTATTAGGAAATGTAACATGCCCAGCACAGACCTAGCTAAGGTAACTGAGCCAATGAAGGCATGAAAAAGATGAACAAACTGAAAGACTGGTCCAAATGTTCCAGCATCCTAATAGTCAGAGATGGGATCCATTTTGGGAAATGCATGTCAGGATCCGGCAAAGATTATGATGCACAAGCATGCACTGGGAATACCCAGGAAATTTAAACTTGCAATGGGCCAATTTTCACTCCCCAGGGACTTTCACAAATATCTCCAACACTCAGCTCATCGTGGAGACTTAAACCTGATATCTCAAATGAATCTTTACACTTAACCTGGCAATGTGTGATAGATTTAATGCTTGGTCTAACTCAGTGGATCGCCAGAGTAAGCACCACCAAGTCCACCCGGACAGCCCTTTGGCAGTAATTTCTGCCCGTATGCTTTATGGTCTTATGTCCAAAGGGACTTAGGTGTCCTTGTTCATAAGACACTGAACTAGAGAATGCAGGTGCAGCAAGCAACTTGGAAAGCAAATGATATGTCAATTCTTGTCACAAAGTAATTTGAATACACAAAGCAAAACAGTCTTGCTTTATTTGTGTAAAACAATGATGAGTCATACCTAGAATATTGTATGTAGTTCTGGTCCCCTTTCCTGAAAAAGAAAACATTTGCTTTAATGGGTATGCAGCAGATGTTCACCAGACTGATATATTAGCCAGGATATATTGATCAGGAAGAACATCGCCGACAGATATACAGGAAGACCATCGCCGACAGATAGTCACTTCCACCCCCATCGACCTCGCAGCCTCCGCGATCGCCACCCAGACAACCGCCTCCACGATCGCCAGGAAGACCATTGCCGAACAGATCACCCCGTGGCTCAACACTTCAACTCCCCTCCCACTCCACCAAGGACATGCAGGTCCTTGGACTCCTCCATCGCCAGACCATAGCAACACAACGGTTGGAGGAAGAGCACCTCATCTTCCATCTAGGAACCCTCCAACCACAAGGGATGAACTCGGATTTCTCCAGTTTCCTCATTTCCTCTCCCCCCACCTTGTCTCAGTCAAATCCCTCGAACTCAGCACCACTTTCCTAACCTGCAATCTTCTTCCTGACCTCTCCGCCCCCACCCCCACTCCGGCCTATCACCCTCACCTTGACCTCCTTCCACTTATCGCATTTCCAACGCCCCTCCCCCAAGTCCCTCCTCCCTACCTTTTATCTTAGCCTGCTGGACACACTTTCCTCATTCCTGAAGAAGGGCTCATGCCCGAAACATCGATTCTCCTGCTCCTTGGATGCTGCCTGACCTGCTGCACTTTTCCAGCAACACATTTTTAGCTCTGATATATTGACCATACTTAGTTACCCATAGGGCAGTTAAGAGTCAACCACAGTGGGCCAGACTCGTGAGCCAGAATTTCCTTCACAGACATGAATGCACCAGATGAGGTTTTACAACAATCAGCAATATTTTCATAGACCAATTGGGCCAGCTTTTTATTCCAGATTTTCTTGGGTTCAAATGTCGCCATCTGCTCTGGTGGAATTCAAACCTATGTCCCGGAAAATTGCCCTGGGGTTCTGCATTGCTACATCACTGCCTCCTCTTCAATTGTAAGCAATTGTAATTGTGTATCTATGTTTTCCATCCCTTGGCATAAAATCGATCACCAGTTCTGTGCACTGGTGGAATCGAATAGACAAGCCCATCTTGGCTTGCTGAAATCCTCACCCTGGTAGATGCCAACGGCCAACCAGTGGCTGAACTACTGTTGCAAACAGATCTCAGTGCAGTCACAATTCATGAGATTTAAATCACATCAACTGTAGTGGAACAGACCAAGCATAATGCAATGAAATCGAATTGAACATGTTCTTAAGATAGATCTGTTCTACTTTATTTTGGATTATTGGTGCTGGAAGAGCACAGCAGTTCAGGCAGCATCCGAGGAGTAGCAAAATCGACGTTTCGGGCAGAAGCCCTTCATCAGGAATAATGTCGGTTTTGCTGCTCCTCGGATGCTGCCTGTACTGCTGTGCTCTTCCAGCACCACTAATCCAAAATCTGGTTTCCACCATCTGCAGTCATTGTTTTTACCCTGTTATACTTTATCCAGAGCCAGTGTGAAAAATTGCAGGCCAAAACTGCTGAAGCTGAGCAATTATAAAATGTGCAAAATACCATTTCAGAGGCAAACTTGGTATTTCACTGCAAGTCATTTTGAAGAACAAACAGGTCCTAATAATGAAGCATTATGCCAAAAAGTTATGTCCATGATACAGCAGGGAGACATGGGTACTGACTGTACAAGAAGGTTAGCACCTGAATCTGGGTTCTGGCCAGAACTGAATCAAGATATTCAGTGACTTGTGAATGCTATTAAGGTGTGCAAAAGTTGTCAATCCCCACAGTGGAAGAAGCCTATACATTCACACAATGTTCCATTCAATATTTGGATGAATATAGTAACCGAGCTCTTCACAGTCAACTAGGAATATTGCCTCCTTGTGACAGATGTCTTTCCAAATTTCCCATCATTTGAAACATTGT
Organism: Chiloscyllium punctatum; assembly: GCF_047496795.1. Classification (NCBI taxonomy): domain Eukaryota; kingdom Metazoa; phylum Chordata; class Chondrichthyes; order Orectolobiformes; family Hemiscylliidae; genus Chiloscyllium; species Chiloscyllium punctatum. Next base: position 34,649,967 of record NC_092743.1, read on the forward strand.
AACACAACAATTACAACTATTATAGACATGATCACATCTTCATCTCTCTAGCCTCACGCAGGGTGCAAGGCACACACCATCTAATCAATGGTAATCAAAGGTCAAGCAATGAAACAAAGTTTTGATGTATTTTAATGCAGTACCGATGGAGGTGGGATTACTGTCTTCAGCACAACCTATGCTCAGAAGGCAAGTGCAAATGACCTTGTCCAGCAGCCAGTTGTCTAACCATTCTGAAACACAAGACATTCTTCTTCAAAGACAGAGGAGAATGAAAAAGATATAAATGAAGAGCGAGCAAGTAGGGAATGACCATAACGACACATGATAAAGAGTGTAAGTCAGAAATACATATACAGATAGTTAGATGCCAGCAAAGATTTTTAAAAAAATATACAACCAAGCCCAGACAGTATGAAATCATTTCTAATCATGGAGCTACAGAGCTCAGATCAATGTGCAATGCACCAATCAAGCACAGAGAGAATGAGGAAGTAAATTCCAAAGATGATAATTGTGTAATGATCTTGAGTGACAGAAATCAGCAACAAAACAACCAAGATATCAAACAAGGACAACTACAAACAACACAGACATCCCACCAAGATATACCATTATCAGAGCAAGATGAGTTGGCAAATCTCCAAACCATTACAATGAAATTTAAATTGTTAATCTTGCAACATTTGTTTTACTGCTTTGTTTAAGTATCAAATTTTCAACATAGCCAGGTTTTTCTGCCTGGAATAATGTTTTATATTTGGAATGTGGGGAATATTGTATTATGGGAGAAAGTGAGGATTGCATATGCTGGAGATCACAGCTGAAAATGTGTTGCTGGAAAAACGCAGCAGGTCAGGCAGCATCCAAGGAGCAGGAGAATCGACGTTTCGGGCATGAGCCCTTCTTCAGGAATATTGTATTATGTCTCATAAGTCATGTGCAGGATAGGTTAAAAGACATGCTCATGATGTCATCGCTGTGTTATAGTATGTAATCTGAGAGAATAAAGGACTCAGAGTCCAAATGCACTTGGGCCACTTGAAGCATGACACAATGTTGGAAGTGTGGTACTCTTTATAATCAAATAACTTAATATTAATCCAAACACTGAGCTACCTGTATCTGTATTATTTGCAAATGTCAGGAGCTGTATGAAGCATCTGTTGGATTCTTCAATAATACATCACTGAGATCTCATTCTTATGTTATGGGAGCTAATAGCATTGCCACATCAGGTATAAGTGATCCACTGAAAGCAAAGTTTTACTTGGCAGGATAAGATCCCGGGCAGGGAAGGATCTGGAAGCTCACCCAGCTCAGACTGCAGACAAGAAGTGAGGGAAAGGACCCATATTGCATGAACCCATTCCTGAAGGTCCATGACCTGCAGGAACTCTGTCTTCATCACAACCTCTCCATCATTCCCCAACCTACTTCTCTACCCAGCTAAGTTCTCCTCTGTACTTTGCCATCCCACTCCCTGGTTCTTCATTCGAGTGATTAGAATCTGGAGCCTACTTATAGACTTAGTCCCAGTCTCTGCAGCTGGGACTAATCTGATTGGTTGGCTGCTCTCTCGGCAGGTCTTTCAAGTGAATAGTAAAGGTCCTGTCTTCAGAATATTAATTATTTATGTCATGTTAAATGACTGTGAAGCTGTAGTGATTCACAATAGATGCATTTTCTTTTCCTATTGATTCTTCTTAAAAATCAGAGAAGTAGAATTTTTTACAGCAAGGAATGAAGCCTTTCAGTCCATCATCCCTGTACCAGTTATCAAACATTCATCCATTCTAATCCCATTTTCCAGCACTTGGCCTATTGTGTTGTATACCATGGTATTTCAAGTGCTCATCTAAATAGCTCATTAATGTCTTGAAGTTTGGGCATCTATTAATTTTTCAGGCACTGAGTTCCAGAACCAATTCATTGAGTATTTCTTTTGTCTCAAATCCCCTTCAAACCTTCTGCTCTTTAATACTGTGTCCTCTGATCAATGACCTCACGATTAAGGAAAAATGTTTCCCACTCCCCACTCCATCTATATCCCACAGATTTGTTTACATCGCAATCAGATCCCAACAATACTCAAGATGCTTAAACCATCCAGGAAAAAGCAGCCTGCTTTAATGAGACCACATCCACAGATATTTAGTCGCTCCACCACAGTCGCTCAGTACCAGCAGTGTGTACAATCTACATAATGCATTGCAGAAATTCACCAAAGATCCTCAGATAGAACCTTCCAAACACATGACCACTATCAACTAGAAGGCCAAAAGCATCAGATACATGGGAACACAACCAACTGCATGTTCCTGTTCACTCGCCATCCTGACTTGGAAATTTAACACTTTTCCTTCAGTGTCTTTGATTTAAAATTGTGGAATTCCCTCTGTAAGAGGACTATCCGCCCCCAAACACAAACAGACTGTAGTGGCTTAAGAAGACAGCTCACAACCACCTTTTCAGAGACAGCTAGGGATGGGCAGTAAATGCCAGCCCTGCCAGTGACCCCAGTACCACAACTGAATTTTTAAAAATGGCATTTCTTTTCCAGATACACAATCCACCATATATCCTTCAATGATCCTGCCAAAAGCAAATTATTTCATAATTTTTATTCCTATTGTTTTCAGGACATGCTTTCACAAATTGGCTGCTGCTTTTCCCTATATTCCAACAATGAATGCACTTCAAAAGTGTTGTTTGCAAAGTTTGGAAAGTTCCAAGCGCTATATTAATATAATGTCTTTCTTCACTCATAGGATCAAATGAAGGGACAGGAAGAGATTATTTGACCCAACATGTCATTGTAGGTCTTTATGCTCAAATATAATTCAAAGTTTGTGAGAAGATTTGCAGCTCGGGTGCTTGTTGTTGTGGTTCTGCTCGCCAAGCTGGGACACAAATTCAACACAAATTCCCAGCTCAGTGAACAGAACCACAACATCAAATATAATTGTGAGGAATAATTGAAGAAAAAATGTCTGAGGTGTCTGGTCAAGTTGATGAGGCTATTAATAAAGAGCACAAAATCATGAAACTTTTACAACAGCAAGCGAAGAAGTGGAGTTAAATCTTTATGAACCACTGGTACAGCCACAGTTGGAGCACGGTCTCCATTTCTGGGCACCACACTCAGGCAAGGATGTCAAATTTGAAATAGAGGCACAGGAAATTATCAAGAGCAATGCCAAAGATTCACTTAAAAGGAAGGATTTGAGTATCTAAGATTGATCTTATTACAGCAGAGAAGGTTCAGAGATGGTTTAATAGAATGCCAGTATCTTGAAGGCACAGATTTAAGGCAATTGGCAGAAAGTAAAAGGGGGAAATGAAGAAATTTCTTTTAGAATCTGTAATGCACTGTATGAAATAGGACCTTGCAAAAGGGAATCAGATGTAGACTTGGTAAGGAAAGGTTTGCAGGTTTTATGGAAATAAGCAGGGAGGAGTGGAACTAATTTGATAACACTTTTACATTAGCATGATGACCAGCTTCTGTAAATTCACTGAAGTTATTTTAAATGTAGGTGATACGTAAACATGACTTTTGTCATTGGCTAAAAAACAAAATCATGATGTATAAAAGTTGATTGGAGAAGGAAATCTGCTGAACAGCAATTACCTTTGACATTATAATGCTTCGAAGTACTGTGACATCGTCAGTAATGCCCTTTATATAATATGATATAATTAGCTTTATGTTTTTGCCAAGAGTCACACTACAAATAAGGATCCCCATTTTATTCAAACAGAGCTTCTCTTCTTACCAAATTTTAATTTGTACTCTGTATTGTACATCAATTTAGTAACTCATCAGTCAACGGACAATACCAGTCTCAAGAAATTATAACCAATGAAAATCTTTTAACTGTGATGAACCTTCCAACTATATTCTCTCTGAGATTTCTCAGCTTGCTATGTCAAGCACATGTCATGGGGGGATCAGAGTCGTTTGATGTGCATTAAATAAATCAGGTTGCTATATTTATGTAGCAATGCAGATCAGTTACATGGAAACACATTGCAATTGCTTAGAGACGACGTTACTGTTCATCTGTATGTCCTTTCCCTACACACCCAATTTTCAGTCTTTCCTCACAATAAGAATATTTACAAGCAATCTACTTTCACTCTGTATAGATTTCAGAGATGCTTTAGATAGACCAAATATTAATAAAGATGCATTCCAATCATAAACTCCATTCACTTTCATACTCATGCTTTCCCTCACGTGCAACCTAGTAGATGTGTCCACTTGTGCAGTCTCATACACACCAATGCAATTGAACACACAATACATGTGCATTCCATAGGACAATACACTGGATTGTCTCTAGTGTCCCGAAGTTAGTTGTCACAGGGTTGCAAAAGGAGAGCAAGTTAGGCACTGAGGTTACTGGCAAAGAGGTGGCGAGACTTTTTTAACTGCCCCACTTCTGTTCAAAGCTAAGCAAACCCAAGGTGCTACAGAGCAAGCGATGGCATAGTAATAATGTCATTAGACTAGTGAGCCAGACTCTGAGGATAATATCCTGGTGACTTGGTTTCAAATATCATCACAATAGAATGCGAAACATGAATTCAATTAAACAAATCATAGAATCCCTACAATGTGAACGCAGGCCATTTGGCCCATTGAATCCACAACACCCTTCCATTGAGATCTCTCCACCCTCCCCTTTAACTCTGCATTTCCCATGGCTAATCCACCTAGCCAGCCCAATTCTGGACACTATGGGCAATTTAGCATGGCCAATCTACCCAGCCTGCATATCTTTGGACTATAGGAGGAAACTGGATCACCCAAAGAAAACTCACACAGAAATGGGGAGAATGTGCAAGCTCCATGCAGACACTTGGCCAAGACTGGAATCAAACCCGGGTTCCTGGCACTGTGGGGTGGCAGTGCTAACCACTGAGCCACCGTGCCACCCTTGAAAATAAAAAGCTGGCCTAATGGTGACTATGTAACCACTGTCATAAAAATGCCCTTTAGGGAAGGGAATCTTATCTGGTCAACTTAGAAGTGATTATAGACCCACAATATAGTTGAGCATCAACCATCTCTCGGCAACTAGGACAGAGTGTAAAATGTTGGCCTATCCACATCCCATGAGCCAATCATAAATTCCACGTATCATTACCTCAGGGTTTCTGCTTGATTTTCCTTCTTCAAGTCCTGCATTACCCAAAATACTACCAAGGATTGGAAAGTTTGGCTGGATTCTCACAGACACACACAACATTTTACATTTGCAGTAATCACCAACTCTCACATTCACTACGTACACTTCTTATCCAAAACAATGGACCAAACCTTTTAGGGGTATGAGTATCTTAGGCTGGAACAAAATTGGATAAGAAGTACAACAAAGTCTGTCATGATATAATGAGCAGAGAATCCCTACAGTCTACCTAACCTTTGCAGCTTTGGACTGTGGGAGGAAACTGGAGCACCTGTGGAAACCCATGCAGACATGGGGAGAATGTGCAAACTCCACACAGACAGTCACCCAAGCGTGGAATCAAACCCAGGTCCCTGGTGCTGTGAGGCAGGAATGCTAACCACTGAGCCACTGTGCCACCCCGAGCATCGCATTATATCCTATTGTACTTATGCCAAATTTTAAGGCAAGTTTTTTACAAGATAGAGGTGAGGCAAGTTACATTACAGCTTGTTAAAAACTTTGTAAATGCTACAACTTGCCTCATTATTAGTTAGTGTCCTATCTTACTAAAGGTGCCAAGCACCATTGAGTATTCTAACCTGGAAGTCAGAGTGGGTACCTGGTGACTTAGCTCAGTGTTGGCTTCAGCCAACCTCTAAGTTGCTCTGCAATAAACAGCACCTCAGGGTATGATCCTTGGGCAACAGTCTCACATATCCCTCATATACAGGGATTGACAACTGACATTTGTCAACACCATGTGCCCATTGTGGCACCTCTCCAATCTACTTGCAGGGTGCTTAGGAAGCACATGTGTGTTGCAGAGTATGTGAGCAATTGGGGTTGTAAAACTGTATGCAGGGACAGGCACATAGCTCATGAAGTGCACCAGACTGCGTCTTCAGGAGTATCACTTTATCTCTTAGTGCTTGCTCACTTAGCACCTACATGCACGTTTGCAGTAAACATGCCTCGCTTTATCTCACTTTGTTGGTATTTCAGTTAGACCCAAAAAGCTATTGGTGTGCCCTTTTGTGTAAATACACAAGCATGGTACTTGTCAAGCTGGTCAGTAGGAATCTATCTGTAATCTTGATGTCTTATGTCTTGATGTCTTATCTTCCACCAAATGGTCATGTAGGAAAGAGAGTGGGAACTAGTCTTTAGTTCAGGCAAGGAAGGTTGTTGTTGGTTGGGGGTGTCTCTATACCATCAATTGAAGCATAGTCCACACACAGTCAAAGGGCTTGACTATCATCAGTTGTCAATTTGGGACATTCACCATGAGGGATTTGTAATGTAGTCTAAGGAATTGCCATGTGACATTGGTCTGACCTCTAAGAAGCAGTAAAGGGAATGCTGTACAATTAGTCAGAGATCGCAGCCCGGGGTTTGGGTCAGTCATGTATAGCGACTGTTTATTGAAGTCAGCTAATGATCTAGGGTGAATACAGTCTAAGCATCTGTTCGTCAATCTTCACAAGGGTGCAAGGTGGTGCCTATAGGGGCAGTGGGAAGATCACAACCAAAAGCCGGGGGGGGGGGATCAAAATTGTAGGAGAAAAGGAGAGGCATCTGTGATTATGTGAACAAGAACAGTGACGGGGAGGGATGCGTAATAGCATGTAGGTTACAGAAGGGGATATTACTTTCAATGACCACCAACATGGCCCCCACAGGAGGAGCATGGTAGTCATCATTAAGAAGTAACAGCTAGTTTTCAGGGAACAGGAAGGAGGCAAAGTTCTATGTGAGGGATCTGCAACGACAAGCAAGGGTTGGAAATGGGCCATTGGAATACTGAGGTAAAAGGGGACATGGAGATCTGGCAGGGGTACCCATAAATCAAGAGTGTGGGGTGAGGGAAGAGTGGTTCTGATGGTGCTCATTGCGCTCCCTGACATCACTCCCCTTGGTGGGTGGTACAGTTTATAGTGCTGTCGGGGAAGGTATAAATTGGATAGCAGGGGGAAGGGAACCTGAGGAGGTCAACAGAAAAGAGGGAAACAAGGATTGAAATAAAGATGAAAGTAAGTAGCAAAATGGAAGGCAGAAAAAAATACCAAGGGTGAAAAAGAAACAGAGCCATAAATAAAACTAAGATGTTAAATAAGGTTAAAAAGACAACCTAAAAGCATTGTGTCTAAATGCACAGAGACTTTTAAATAAGATAGATGAATAAACAGCACAAATAATTATACACAGTTATGACATAGTTGCAATTACACAATCATGACTGCAGGGGGTACAAGAATGGGAACTGACAGTCCACATCCATGCATGATCTAGGAAAGGCAGACAGATAGGGAAAGAATGTAGATTAGATTACTTACAGTGTGGAAACAGGCCCTTCGGCCCAACAAGTCCACACCGCCCCGCCAAAGCGCAACCCACCCATACCCCTACATTTAACCCTTACCTAACACTACGGGCAATTTAGCATGGCCAATTCACCTGACCTGCACATCTTTGGACTGTGGGAAGAAACCGGAGCACCCGGAGGAAACCCACGCAGACACAGGGAGAACGCAGCACTGCTAATACAGAAGTAATCAATGCAATAGTAAAGAAGGAGATTGACTTGTAAGATTATGATGTGCAATCTGTATAAGTGGAGATAAGAAACACCACGGGGCAGAAATGTTGATGTGGGTTGGCTATAGACTACCAAACAGGAGCAGAGATGCAAAGGAAGATTAGAGATGAATTAGAGATGAATGCATTAACTGTAATCTTGGGTGACTTCAATCTGCATATTGGACTAACTAAACCAGTAATAATACTGTGGAGGAGGACTTCCTGAAGTGTATATGTGATGGCATTTTAGAACAATACATTGAGGGACCAATTAGACAGTAGGCTATCCAGACTAGGTATTGTGCAGTGAGGTAGGATTAATTAGCAGTCTTGTTGTGTGGGTACCATTGGGCAAGAGCAGTCATAAAATGATAGAATATTCTGTTAATACGTAGAACGAAGAAGTTGAATTTGAAACTTGGGTCCTGAATCTATAAGAAGAGAATTATGGGAATCTGAGGCATGAGTTAGCAATGATAGTCAGGGGAAACCTATTAGATGGGTTGGCAGTGGATAGGTGATGGCTAATATGTAAGGAATGTGTGAATGGATTACATCAATTAATGATTCAGATCTGATATAAAAATAAAACAGGAAAGGTAACCTAACGTTGCATAGAAAAGAATTTAGGGATCATATTAGGTCCCAAGAAAAGACATATAAAATTAGCAGAAAACCAGTGAGCCCAAGTGTGGAACAGTTTAGATTCAGCAAAAGAGAACAGAAGGATTATCAAGAGGGGAAGAGTAGAATATGGGAGTAAACTCACAAGGTACATAAAAGCCGACTATAGACCTTCTACAAATATGAGAACAGAAAAGGACAAATGTAGGTCCTTTCTAGTCAGAAATGGGTGAAATTGTAATGGAGAACAAATAAATGGTCAAATAATTAAATTGAACTTTTTTTCACAGAGGAGGATACAAATAATTTCACAGATATGTTAAGAAAGAGTCTAGTTATAGGGATAAACAGAAGAAAATCAGTACTAGTAAAAACAACATCCTAAAGAAGTTAATGAAATCCCGAAGGTCTGCTTATATGCATGACCAAAAGGAAGTGGTCCTGGAAATATCGGATACATTAGCAGTCATCTTCCAAAATTCTATAGACTCTGAAACAATTCCCACAGATTGGAGGGTGACAAATGTAAGTCCATTATTTTAAAAGGGAAGGAGGACAAAAATACAGGGAATTATAGACTATGGAGTTAAAGTTATAGAGTCATACAGCATAGAAATAGACCTTTCAGCCCAACTCATCCATACCGAACAAGTTTCATAAACTGAACTTGTCCCATTTACCTGTACTTGGCTCATGTACCTATGAACTTTTCCTATTCATGTTCCTGTCCAAATATCTTTTAAATGTTGTTATTAAACCCAGCTCTACCACTTCCTCTGACAACTTATCCCATACATATACCACCCTCTTTGCCCCTCACTCCCTTTATCTTATTCTCCTCTCACCTTGAACCTATGCCCTCTAGGTTTGGATTCCCCCCACTTTTGGCAAAATACCTTGGCTATTCACCTTACTTATGCACTCCAAGATTTTATAAATCTCTATAAGGTCACCCCTCAGTGTCCGACACGCCAGGGAAAAATGTCCCAGACTATCCAGCATCTCCTTAGAACTCAAACCTTTCAGTCTCAGCAACATTCTTGTGAAACTTTTCTCTACCCTTCCTAATTTAACAACATATTTTCTATAGCAGGGAGACCAGAATTGTATGCAGCTTTCTAAAAGTGGCTTCACCAATGTCAGCTTAGCCTAACAGTAGTGGAGAAAATGCTAGAATCTTTTTACAAAAATTCTGATTACAGAACACTTGGAAAGCTTTCAGAATTAGGCAAAGGTAACTATTGGAACAGAAAAGGGAAAACCAGTGGATGCGGTGTATTTGGAGTTCAAGAGTTTATTAGGTCCCACATCAGAAACAAGAGGGCAAAGTTAAACACAAGGGATTGACAACTGGTTGACAGACCAGAAACAGTTTTTTTTCTCTCTGGCTGTGGTACACTGGACAGATCAGCATTTGGGTCCCAGCTATTCATAATATACATAAACTGACCTTGATGACAGAATCAAATGTGTTATTTTCAAGTTTGCTAATGATACAAAACTAATGTGGATGAATATGAAGGTATATACACTAAAGCAGAATGGAATAGATGCTAAGGAACTGGAGGACAAAGAACAATCTTCCAATGAGGCAGATGAGGTCGGTAGGGAGGAGGAAACTCTCCTTGTGCCCAGTAGAGATCAGCTGCACCAGGTGCTAGAATGCAGACAGGACCTGATTATAACTGGACACTATGGAATGAGAGCTGAGTGCAACAGACCATGAAGGACTATAAGACAGTCTTTGGTCATGCGACCAACACTTGACCTCTATTGTGGGGTGAACTTCACCTTTGATCTATTTAGTTTGCCTTTGCTTTTGCTGAATGTAAAGAAAAGCTCACATTTGGAATTGTATGTGAGGTTCCTCTACTGGACAATGATAAACTGTTAGTGTCAATGGACTTTGGGACAGAATATTGGCAATTTAGAGAGGGTGTGTAGACAGAAAGTGACTAAGGCCAGGTAACTTGTATGGCATGGTGATTAAATAGTGACCAGTGTGAGGGAAAGAGCTTCTACCTGTGGAAGAGTATCAGCCATGTGTTGACTATGTGCTATGGACAAGGTGACTTTGTGGCTGCTGTGCCACTATATTTTCAGTGAGAGACAACACCCGATTGCCAATGCTCATCCAGGTAGACAGCAACTTTTTAAAAATAGTGCCATTGCAAGTGGTGCCAGTTTATCGACGGATATCTGCTGAGTAGCAATTCGTTCCAGAAATGGTTGTGGTCAGATGGGAATATTGAGGGATGCCATTGAGATGTGACAGGTAGTTAATGAGGTGAGAATCCCTCCAAAATTCTCAAGGCAACTTGTACTTAGCCAAAGAAAATGTAAGATTCAGCCATATGTTACTATATTCCAAATGCTTTCAGAGATATCAAGGACATTGTACCATATAATATTGAATGTGTAAAGCTTTCATTTTCAGTTTCTATTGCAGGGGTGCAGTGAATTTTTAAATCAATCACCTTTTGCATAAACACATCTTGTGGATACTGAATGGCCTCCCTGCCAAAACTAACCTGACTTGCTTTTACAGGATAATATTTTTATTTTGCATGTAAACTTTCAGTAACTCACACCAGTGAAATGTTTACCTTCTCAATGCTGATTTCTAATTTTCTAGAACATAGAACATAGAACATAGAACAATACAGCACAGAACAGGCCCTTCGGCCCACGATGTTGTGCCGAACTTCTATCCTAGATTAAGCACCCATCCATGTACCTATCCAAATGCCGCTTAAAGGTCGCCAATGCAACGTTGTGTTCATTAACTCACCCTGGTGCAATTGGAGAAGGGCTGTTAGTGTTTACAGCACAGTGGGCAATTAGTTTGGCATTTTTGAAATCAATAGTCTCTCATTTCTGCAAGAAAACTTTAGAAATGTGACAATCTGAACTAATTGATTTTTAAAAATGGCAAAACAATATTCCCTGAACAAATTCAGTTCTATGTAGAGGGTAGTTAAATCTATTCCTCTAATTACAGAGAATGGTTCAAGCATCTGCGTGAACAAAGAGATACAGACTAATAACATATGGTGGTATAGCAATGTTGGCATGGTAACAGGGAGTAGAAGAGAACCATTAAATGTCATCAGGTTAATGCACTGTCTTGTGTTGGGCTTAAATCCTATGACATCGCAATTTGTTTTGATAATGTTTAAAGAGTCAGAATACAAAGCTAGGAAATGAATGTCCGAGTGTGCACAATATTTCAGAAAGAGAGAAGCAGTTGCAAAAGGTTGAAAGTAGGGGATCAGCATAATAGGATCTCACCTCAGAAGTTCATGAAGTAGAATCAGAATGGATGTAAATTGGAAATGGTAAAGGCTAGAAAATGATGATAGGAAATAGTTTGCAGGCCCTATATTAGTAATTATGCCACTGGACAGAGCATAATACAAGAAATTATTTGAATTTGTAACAGATGCATTGCTATAATTGTGGGGAACTTTAATCTTCATTTACACTGGGACAATCAAATTGTCAAGAGTGGCTGTGAAGCTAAGTTTGTAGAATGCTTTTGTTACAGGTTTTTTTGAGCAATGCTTTTTGAACTGAATAGGGATAAATCTATTTTCAATGGTCATATAGTCATAGAGATATTCAACATGGAAATAGACCCTTGGTTCCAACTCATCCACGCCTACCAGATATCCTAAGTTAATCTAGAACCATTTACCAGCATTTGGTCCATATCCCTATAAACCCTTTATACTCTTACCTGTCCAGATGTCTTTCAAATGTTGTAATTGTAACAGCCTCTATCACTTCCTCTGGGAGTCTGTCCCATACATGCACCACCCTCTGCGTGAAAAAGTTGCTCCTTGGGTCCTTTTTATATCTTGTCCCACTTACCTTAAACCAATGCCCTCTAGTTTTGGACTCGCCCACTCTGGGGAAAAGTCCTTGTCTATTTATCCTATTCATGCCTTTTGTAATTTTATAAACCTTTATAAAGTCACCCACCCCTCAGCCTCAGACACAACATTTAAAAGACATACATTTCCTTAACATTTGACCTCCCAAAGTGCAGCATCTCACACTTACCTGGATTAAACTCCACCTGCCATTTCTTCACCATTATCTGCAACTGATCTCTATCCCACTGTATCCTTTGACAACCTTCAATACTATCCACAACTTCACTGATCTTTGTATCGGCTGCAAATGTATCCACTCATCTACATTTTCATCCAAAATTTAGATTTGACAATTGTTGGGCAGTGAAAGCCTACAATCTAGGGTATCAAAGTAGTGAATGTACTCACTTTGATCTTCTAAAAATTCCAAGGATTCAGGAATGGTCCAATCAGATTGGAAGTTGACAAATGTTGCAACACTTTTCAATAAAGCAGGGGGAAAAAGAACAGATAATTATAAGTCAGTTAGCCTAACATCAAATGCTGGAATCTATTAAGCAAGTCTTAATAATGCAATTAGAAAAATAGTGCATGATTAAAACAGTAAACAAAGCAACATGGTTTTACTATAGGAAAAGCCTGTTTGTCAAACTTATTGTAGTTTTTTTTGAGCAAGTGGTAATGAGGTGGCTAAAAGGGAACTAGTAGATGTAGTATGCCAGGATTTTCAAACAACATTCAATAAAGTGCTGACAAATTAATACATAATAGAGGCTTGTGGAGGAAGGAGCAATATAGTAGCTTGGATAGAGGATTGGGATCAAAATCAGAAAATGAAGAGTGAAGGAGAGCATACCAGAAGCATTGTCAAGCGTACTAAAACTGAGGTGTCAATTTGATTAAACTACAACATCAGACTATTTGGATGCTTATCAGAGGAAGCAGCATGCAATAGACAGAGCAATCCCACAACCATTGCATTGGATCAAAGCTCTGCAGTCCTGCCACACCATTGTGAACAATCAAACAACTAAGAAGAAATGAAGACTCCTTAAATATCTCCATCCTCCATCGTGGAGGAGGTGTGGTGGTGGAGGCGCTTCTTAATGCAAAAAGACAAGGTGAAAGTATTTGCATTTCTTAACCCAAGGAACTGAGTGGATGATTCACTTCAGCCTATTCCTGATGTCCCAGCATCACATATGCTAGTCTTCAGCCAATTTTATTGACTCCATGTGATATCAAGAGATATCTGAAAAGTTCTTCATATTGACTACTGCAAAGGCTATGGGTCCTGACAACATTCTGGCAATGGTGATAGAGATTTGTGCTTCAGAATTAGCCACGTCCCAAGCTAAGCTCTTCTAGTATAACTTCAATATTGGCATTTACTCAGCAAAAATTATCCAGCAATGCCTTAAGCATAAAATGCAGGATATATCCAACCCAACCAATTACTGCCCTAACCATCCACTCTCTATCAGCAACAAAGTGATGGAAGAAATCATCAACAGAGCTATTACACTATTTAACAAATAAATAGTCTGTTCACTGACCCTCAGTTTCAGTTCTGCTAGGGCTGCTGACCTGATTACAATTTTGAAACAGGAACAGAAGAGCTGAATTCCAGAGGTGAACTGAGAGGAGAGCCCGTGACATTGATACCTCATTTAACAAAGTGTGGCATCAAGGTGGCTTAGCAAATTTGGAGTCGGCAGGAATAGAGGAAACTTTCTCTGTTGGTTATAATCATATCTCGCACAAAAGAAAATACTTGTGGTCGTTGGAGGTCAATCATCTCAGCTCCAGGATATCTCTGCAGGAGTTCGTCAGGGAGTTTCATAGGTCTAACCATCTTCAGCTACTTCGTCAATGACCTTCCATCTTAAGGTCAGAAGTGAGGGATGTTTGCGAAAGATTGCAGAATGTTCAGCTTCAATTGTTGCTTTTCAGATACTGCAATAGTCCATGATCATCTGCAGTAAAGTCTGAGTAATATCACTGTTCCCTCAGTGCAGTTTCTGCATTAAAGTCCTGAAACTTCCTTTTTAGGGGTGGTGTGTACTGGGATTCAAGAAGGCAGTTCACCAGCACCTTCTCCAGGGCAATTTGGGATATGTCTCATAAATGCTGGTCTACCCAGTGATATCCACATTCTATGAATTAATTTTAAAAAAAGGAAAGTGGCACGAATGGAACAATTCCAGCATGGCAGAGAATGGATACTAGAATGTCACAAAGGTCATATGTTGGAACCTCAGCTATTTACAACTTATGTTAATGAGTAAGATGAAGAAGCATAAAGCAATGTATCTAATTTTGCCAACAATGCAAAGCTAAGTGGAAAGGTTAACTGTGGAGTGCATATAGAAGCTGCAAAGGAAGATAGACCAGTTAAGGCAGCGAACAACAATAAATTAATGCACTATAATATAATGAACTGTGAAGTTACTTTGGTTATAAGAATAAAAAAAGTTTTTAAAGTATGTAATTGTTGATATTTGAAGAGAGTTGAGTGTATTCATACAGCAATGTAGAAAATTAGTGTGTAATACAGCAAGTAATTTGAAAGGCAAATGTTGATCTTGATTCCAAAGCGATTTGAACTATAGACATAAAGAAGTTTTGCTTCAATTGTGAGATCACTTTTTTAGATTAGATTAGATTACTTACAGTGTGGAAACAGGCCCTTCTGCCCAACAAGTCCACACCACCCCGCCGAAGCGCAACCCACCCATACCCCTACATCTACCCCTTACCTAACACTACGGGCAATTTAGCATGGCCAATTCACCTGACCTGCACATCTTTGGAGTGTGGGAGGAAACCGGAGCACCCGGAGGAAACCCACGCAGACACGGGGAGAATGTGCAAACTCCACACAGAGAGTCGCCTGAGGTGGGAATTGAACCCTGAGGTGGGAATTGGCGCTGTGAGGCAGCAGTGCTAACCACTGTGCCACCGTGCTGTCCACTTCTAGAGTACATTTGTGTACAGTTTTGATCTCCACATTGAAGATATATGTGCACAGCTGCAGTACAGTGAACATTCACTAAATTGTCCCCTGGGATGGAGGAGTTGTCCCATGATGACTGATTAAGCAAATTGGATCAATATTCTCTGATATTTAGAAGAACGGGAAATAGTTTCATTGAGACAAATGAGATTTTGATGGGGTTGAAAGTGTACAGACAGATAAATTGTTTCTATTGGTCAAGGAACCTAAAACAAGGGAGCACAGTCTCAGAATAAGGGGCTGGTCATTTAGGACTGAAGTGAGGAGAAAGTACTTCATTCAAAGGATTGTGTATCTTTAGAATTCCCGACTGAGAGGGCTGTAAATTTTGCATTACTGAATCCATTTAAGGCTGGCATAGATTTTTGCTCTCTTACAGAACCAAGGGATGTGGAGAGCAGGCAGGAATTTGAAGTTGAAGCCAAAAGTCAAGCATCAAGCTGATGAATGGTGAAGCTATTTTTGAAGGCTACATAATCTACTCCTGCTCCTATTCCTTGTGTTCTTGTGGTCACAGCCAATACAGTCAATGGCATAATTATTGTACTTGTGGTATTAAAATTTAAACAAAAGTACAGATAAATGGGTCACTCCGTAGTTTCCTATTGCAATAGAACATTAGTGATACATCACCAACTTATACTTCTATATTCTTTAATATTCAAACATTTCAAGACAGTGATTGAAGGAATGCAGAGCTCTCAGTCAGTGAAAGCAGACAGGAACTTGTAATAAAACAAATAGTTTCAATCAAATTTTATGACAATCAACCAATGCCAAATATATTAATTTCACTTCAAAATCTTCCATGTTTAGAATTTATCTCATCGTCTCTGTGATACTGTTGCAGTTTCCCTATATTGGTTGTGAATGTTGAGTCATCTGTGTGTAATGACACCAAAATCTTTTCTTCCCTCAATCTCTTTGATGTTCTTGATACTACTGTGTTGTCACTACGAACAAGCAAACAGCACAATAATCTAAGTTAAATATGATTTACCAGTATGTAGTTCTCTCTTCATTTTCTAAAATTTGTTTACACTACTGTCTTTTGATCTAATCAAAGTGTTCGTATTCTCAAAACCACTGTGCAGGATATTAAAAATTGTGTGATGGATATTGGGCCTAGGATCAATTCCTAGGGAACTCCCATTAGGTACTTGTTTCCAATATAAACCATGATTAGTTTGACTGCAGACTTGGAGCCAATTTCTAATCTAATGTTTCAAATTTCTACGAAACCGCAAGATTCCATTTTAGTCATCGAGTCACAGTCATTGAATTGCATGGCATAGAAACAGACCTTTCCGTTCATTATGCCCATGCTGACCAATGAACACCAAACTGCACTAATCCCATTTACCTGCACGTAGCCTACAGCCTATTAGTCTAGTCCATAGCCTGTTCCAAATGCCCCAGCATTTTAAGTGCTCTTCCAAATGTTTCTCAAATGTTGAAAGAGTACCTGCATTCACCACCCTCTCAGGCAACATGTTCCATATTTCCACCAATTTTGGGAAGTTACTAAGTGTAAAGTATGTTAAAGCTAGACAATACCAATTGGAATTCTTTCATCCAGTACAAAACAACTTTGACAACTTTCATATTTGGTGGGCAGCATCTCTGCTAGTTTTTTTTTAAAACCATATTGTGAATTCTCCCTTTCCCTTTCTTTGTACTGAAAAGGGCATCTCTTATGACTGTATGACTCTTAAGATCCCTTCTAGCACCTTCCAAATAATGGGCCTAAGGCTGATGGACTTGTGATTCCCTATCTCTGTTCTTTCTAAAATAGGAATTAAAAGAATTAGTCCCAGTCTGAAGAAATAGTCACTGAGCATATAAACTATTGAAGATACAGTCAAGGACCTGACAGTTTACCCCTTTCTTTGATCACTCATGGTTGAATATGAATATCCATCTCAACCTGGATCTGGACCTTTTCTAACCAATCCAAGATAACATTATCTGTTTTTAATAATAATCTTATTCAATACTGAGCACCACTCTTCTGGACCATAAGCATTAGCTACAGGAGCATAGAGTTATACAAAAAAGCTATTTATTAACTGGGCCATAAACTGGAAGTTACAGTGAAATTTTAGAACAACATTAGTCTATGCAGGACTATTGCATTGTATTAACCTCTGGACACAACGCTTGAACAAGAATGAAAAGAGGCATCTGAGAAGGACAGGAAAAACTCACAGAAAATAATTTCAGGGGTGAGGAGTTCAGTGATGGAATCTTGGTATTATCACTTGATAATTAATCTAAAGGCCTAGGTATTGTCCTGAGGAACTGGGTTCAAATCCCACCATTTAAATTCAATTTTTAAAAAATCTGGAATTATGACCATTAAACTATTGACTGATTTTCAGGGTTAAAACTCATCTGGTTCACCAATGTCATTTAGGGAAGGAAAATGCCAGCCTTACCTCTTCTGACATAAATGTAACTTCAGATCAACAGCAATATGATTGACTCTTAACTGCTGCCTGAATCATTAGGGCTGGACAATAATAGGCAGTACCAACCACATCACAGGTTGTATTCTCTCTTTTAAAGTTTCTTGAAAATTGCAAAAAAAATGATCAAAACAAACACATGAATGTAACCTCATTCTCCTGTTACTAACTTGTTCAATGGTTTTGCTGCTCTGTTTCTACCTTGCATCTGATAACAGAAGGTAACTGGATGGAATTATAAAGGGGCAGTGTGGCACCAGATAGTTGATTTCATACTGCTACACCATGCTGATATTTTTTTAAGAGTAATAGCTGTGTATGAAGTGTATAACGTTAATGCTTGATCCAATGATTGAGATAACATTGAATGCCAAACCATAAAGGCACTAAGTTAGGAATTCACTGCACAAACAAGCAGAGTTTTGCTAGCAGTGGCAGCAATTTGCTAAATTAAGAATGACCTCCAGGGACGAATTTATGAAAGAAACCAAGAACTGGGTTTCCATTGAACCTCAGATAGTACAACAACTGTTAATAGGGGAAACCACTGATGATGATGAAGACATGGAAACTTGAAATAGATGCATATACATGTGTCTGTGTCCATGTGTATATATGGTTATAAGTGTCTTTATTATGGTCCCAGTAGAAACCAACAACCCTTAAAAAGATAGTTGAATTCTCAGTGACTGAATTAAAAGGAATTGCACAAGATTGCAAGTTAAAAAATGTGATTGTGATAAACAAATGAAAGGAGCATCAGCTAAATATTGCATTTAAGCAATCAAAACTCGTAAATTTCAGCCTTGGTTAGTGTTTAACACAGCTGAAAATGTGTTGCTGGAAAAGCGCAGCAGGTAAGGCAGCATCCAAGGAACAGGAGAATCGACGTTTCGGGCATGAACCCTTCTTCAGGAATGTTCCTGAAGAAGGGCTCATGCCCGAAACATCGATTCTCCTGCTCCTTGAATGCTTCCTGACCTGCTGCGCTTTTCCAGCAACACATTTTCAGCTCTGATCTCCAGCATCTGCAGTCCTCACTTTCTCCTAGTGTTTAACACAAACAATAAGTCCAAACCGTATATTTACATTACAAAACTTGCCCTGTAGGATTATAGTTCATAGTCATTTCCAACTTCATGTCTCCCTATTTCATCAAGTTAAAACATCAAGTGACCATCAAAAGGTGCTTCCTTCAGCTTTTGTAGAATTTCTCAACGGATAGTAATGACACAACTGACAAAGTCTCTCAAAGATTCATTCCAGCAATTTCTTAATCCAGCACTGCCAAGACAAATAATGTTTCCACACCCAGTTTTTAAGATTGCCACAGGAAGCATCTTTTCATCTGGAGATCATCCTTCCAACGAAACTCTTTTTGGAAGCTCATAGAGAACTTGAAGTCTTCTTCTGTGTGCTGACTAACCATCTGCCTTTTATCTGCCAGTGAGACTTTGCTGTCTTGTCTGTCCAAAAGCTGGGAAAGCAGAAGCCTGTTCACAGTTTAGTCCACTGCTCTCTTCCTTTTGTGTTCAAAAGTGAATATTTTCCCTCTTCTTTCCAGTAAGTGCCAACCTGGTCGACTGTCTCTATGGTAACCAAGCATCTCAGATTCTTGTCAGGCAGAATATGTGACAGACCACATGACCCTCTGCATTCTTCCGAATTACCTTGAATTAAAGACAGCTTTTAAAAAATCATGTTAATAAACCTTGCATTAAAGATTTACATTTAAACAGCATTAAAGTGCAGTGTAGTCATTGTATTATAGGACATGGGACATCTACTTTTCCCATGTCCCACAAACAGCATTGAGATAAAACCAAACCAACTGCTTTAGTTAAATAAGAGCATATTACTATGGATACTGGAGATCTGAAGTAAAGTCAGAAAATTTTCTATCTCAGTAGGTCTAGTGACATCTGTGCAGAGAGTTAACATTGAGTCCAATACAAATCTCCTTTGGAACTGGAAAATTATGTGTTTGATGCTATTGACAGAGGGAGAGGGGAAGTGAATGAAACAGGTTGGGAGGTTACAAGAGTAAAACACAAACTGACATAAAGCGGGTGTAAATGAAGATGTGGAAAGAAGCTAATCGGCCAATTCTGCTGAGAGCAATACCAACAAGCCACAAACAAGACACGGCTGGGAGAGGGTCAGAATATAAGAAAACTGAAGGACAGAGGTCAAATTCTAAAGCTGTCAAACACAGTATTGGATCCTAGAGGCTGCAAAGTGCCTTAGCAGAAAATGAGGTTTTTATTCCTCTCTTTCACATCTGTTACAGTTTTTAGTTGCTACAGTTTTCACAAGTTTACCTGAAACCTGGCACGAACTTCACTTCTCCAGCTCGAAACATGTCATGAAATATTTTGCATCCATCCATGAGAGGGCCTTATCTGTAACACATCATACCTGATAAATGGTACCTCAATATTGCTGCACTCTCTCAGGACTAAACCGAACTGCCTGTAAGAATTTGAGCTCATGTATTTGGAATGGGGTTTCACATTTATGAATGGAATGACATGAGGTAGTGGAGATGTGGAATCTAAACAAAAGTCAGCAATTGAATTCTGACTTAATGAAAATTGGGGTTGTTTTTACAAAATAAAGTTTATAGTTTCAAAAGGGAGAAACAGGAGATAAGGAAGTGTCTCAGTGAATGAGTGCTTGTCAATGCAATTAATGTTATCTATCAATTACTGTTGATAAAGATAAGGATGTAGTGCATTGGGCAGTGCGGGGCTGATGGTGCCATAAGTAGAATATGAAGATGTTTTCTAACCTTGACTATTTATTTTAAGTCATTGAACATCTTAGCCTACACTGTAATCAGATTTTTGTGGATAGATATTGGCCAGCATTGGTATCTGCTCCCACGTCCTTCACTGTGTCTGTTTATAGATACCCTTGATCCCATGTGGGTTTCTCCTCCTACCCACCTTTTCCACCAAGATATAAGTGGCATGGTGGCTCAGTGGTGAGCACCTGCTGCCTCGCAGTGCCAGAGATCTTGGTTTGATTCCACCCTTGGGTGACCATCTGTGGAGATTGCACATTCTCTGTGTCTGTGTCGGTTTCCTTTGGGTGCTCTGCTTTCCTCTCCGAAGGGCTTATGCCCGAAATGTTGATTCTTCTGCTCCTTGGATGCTGCCTGACTGGCTGTGCTTTCCCAGCACCACACACTTCGACAACTTTCCTCTCACAGTACAAATATATGCAGGTCAGGTAGATTGGCTATGCTAAAGTGCCCATAGTATGCAGGCTGGGTGGATTAGCCCTGGGAAATTCAGGGTGACAGGAATAGGGTTGGGTCTGCTTGGATGTCCTTTGGACAGTCGGTGTCCTCAGGGGGCTTAATGGTCTGTTTCCACACTGTAGGAATTCTATATCTTATATAGTGTCAGAAAATCTGAAGCATTTTCTCTCCATCGTTGCACCGTAGTTTAGTATTTTTCTTGTTCACACTCTCTTCCACAATGAATAACTGCAACAGTGATTTGAAAGAGGAAGGCGAGTGTTAAGTGGTCCAAACATCACAAAAACTTAGGCTTCAGCAGCACTTTTATCATTGGTTGCAAGTAACTATCATGTAAATGAGCAGAGAGCCCTTGTTAGCAGCAACACGTACAGGTCAATGACCCACTGCAACCCCTGTGCACTGTTTCCACATGTTGTCGAATTTTGCAGTCAAGGTAACTATGCCAGATGAAAGTATAGTAGCAAGTGAGGATTGCAGATGCTGGAGATCAGTCATAGAGTCATAGAGATATACAGCAGAGAAACAGACTCTATAACCAGATTTCCCAATCCAATCTAGTCCAACCTGCCAGCACCCGGCCCATATCCCTCCAAACCCGTTCTATTCATATACCCATTCGGATGCCTTTTAAATGTTGCAATTGTACCAGCCTCCACCACTTCCTCTGGCAGCTCATTCCAAACACATACCATCCACTGTGTGAAAAGTTGCCCCTTAGGTCTCTTTTATATCTTTCCCCCTCACCCTAAAACTATACCCACTAGTTATACAGTCATGGAGTCAAAAGATGTACAGCATGGAAACAGACTCTTCGGTCCAACCCATCCATACCGACCAGATATTCCAAACCAATCTAGTCCCACCTGCCAGCACCTGGCCCATATCCCTCCAAATCCTTCCTATTCATATACTCATCCAGATGCCTTTTAAATGTTGCAATTGTACCAGCCTCCACCACATCATCTGGCAGCTCATTCCATACACGTACCACCCTCTGTGTGAAACAGTTGCCCCTTAGGTCTCTTTTATATCTTTCCCCTCTCACCCTAAACTTATGCCCTCTAGTTCTGGACTCCCCGAACCCAGGGAAAAGACTTTGTCTATTTATCCTATTCATGCCCCTCATAATTTTGTAAACGTCTATAAGGTCACCCCTCAGTCTCCGACGCTCCAGGGAAAACAGCCCCAGCCTGTTCAGCCTCTCCCTATAGCTCAAATCCTCCAACCCTGGCAACATGCTTGTAAGTCTTTTCTGAACCCTTTCAAGTTTCACAACATCATTCCAATAGGAAGGAGACCAGAATTGCATGCAATATTTCAACAGTGGCCTAACCAATGTCCTGTACAGCTGCAACATGACCTCCCAACTCCTATACTCAATACTCTGACCAATAAATGAAATCATTACAAACATCTTCTTCACTATCCTATCATATGCAACTCCACTTTCCAGGAGCTATGAACCTGCACTCCAAGGTCTCTTTGTTCAGCAACACTCCCTAGGACCTTACCATTAAGTGTATAAGTCCTGCTAAGATTTGCTTTCCCAAAATGCAGCACCTTGCATTTATCTGAATTGAATTCCATCTGCCATTTCTTAGCCCACTGGCCCATCTGGTCAAGATGCTGTTGTAATCTGAGGTAACCCTCTTCACTGTCCACTACACCTCCAATTTTGGTCATCTGCAAACTTACTAACTGCACCTCTTATGCTTGCATCCAAAGCATTTATGTAAATGACAAAAAGTAGAGGACCCAGCTCTGATCCTTGTGGCACTCCACTGGTCACAGGCATCCATTCTGAAAAACAACCCTCCACCACCACCCTCTGTCTTCTACCTTTGAGCCAGTTCTGTCTCCAAATGGCTAGTTTTCCCTGTATTCCGTGTGATCTAACCTTGCTAACCAGTCTCCCACAGGAACTTTGTCGAACGCCTTACTGAAGTCTAGAAAGATCACATCTACAACTCTCCCCTCATCAATCCTCTTTGTTACTTCTTCAAAAAACTCAATCAAGTTTGTGAGACACGATTTGCCGCACACAAATTTTGGGACTCTCCCACCCCAGGGAAAATACTTTGTCTATTTATCCAGTCCATGTTCCTCATAATTTTGTCAACCTCTATAAGGTCACCCCTCAGCCTCCGACGCTCCAGGGAAAACAGCCCCAGCCTGTTCAGCCTCTCCCTATAGCTCAAATCCTCCAACCCTGGCAACATCCTTGTAAATCTTTTCTGAACCCTTTCAAGTTTCACAACATCTTTCTGATAGGAAGGAGACTAGAATTGCACGCAATATTCCAACAGTGGCCTAACCAATGTCTGTACAGCCGCAATATGACCTCCCAACTCCTATACTCAATACTCTGACCAATACAGAAAAGCATACCAAACGCCTTCTTCACTATCCTATCTACCTGTGACTCCACTTTCAAGGAGCTATGAACCTGCACTGCAAGGTCTCTTTGTTCAGCAACACTCCCAGGACCTGAACATTAAGTGTATAAGTCCTGCTAAGATTTGCTTTCCCAAAATGCAGCACTTTGCAATCACTTCCCTATCTTCCCACAGAGTTCTAGGGTACACCTGATCAGGTCCTGAGGATTTATCCACTTTTATGCATTTCAAGATATCCAGCACTTCCTCCTCTGTAATATGGACATTTTCCAAGATGTCACTAACTATTACCTTACAGTCTATGTCTTCCATGTCCTTTTCCACACAAAATACTAATGCAAAATACTCGTTTCGCATCTCCCCCATTTTCTGTGGCTCCACACAAAGGCCACCTTGCTGATCTCTCCCTCGTTACCTTTTTGTCCTTAATGTATTGGTAAAAATCCTTTGGATTCTCCTTTAATTCTATTTGCCAAAGCTATCTCATGTCCCCTTTTTGCCCTCCTGATTTCCCTTTTAAGTATACTCCTACTGCCTTTATACTCTTCTAAGGATTCACTCGATCTATCCTGTCTATATCTGACATATGCTTCCTTCTTTTTCTTAACCAAATCCTCAATTTCTTTAGTCATCCAGCATTCCCTATACCTACCAGCTTTTCCTTTCAGCCTAACAGGAATATACTTTCTCTGGACTATAGTTATCAAGGCTTCCCATTTTCCAGCCGTCCCTTTACCTGTGAACATCTGCACCCAATTAGCTTTTGAAAGTTCTTGCCTAATACCATCAAAATTGACCTTTCTCCAATTTAGAACTTCAACTTTTAGATCTGGTACATGCTTTCCCATCACTATTTTAAAACTGATAGAATTATGGTCGCTGGCCCCAAAGTGCTCCCCCACTGACACCTCAGTCACCTGCCCTGCCTTATTTCCCAAGCGTAGGTCAAGTTTTACACCTTCTCTAGTAGGTACATCCACATACTGAATCAGAAAATGTTCTTGTGCACACTTAACAAATACCTCTCCATTTAAACCCTCAACACTATGGCAGTCCCAGTCTATGTTTGGAAATTTATAACTCCCTACCATAACCACCCTATTATTCTTACAGATAACAGACATCTCTTTACAAATTTGTTTCTCAATTTCCCTCTGACATTTAGGGTGTCTATAATACAGTCCCAATAAGGTCAAGAGTGTGGGCTGGAAAAGCGAAGCAGGTCAGGCCGCATCTAAGGAGCAGGAGAATTGATGTTTGTTTTAAAATTACTTACCGGTAGCGGGCAGCGGTGTTTTTTTTCCTTCTTCACAGAAAGAGCGGGAGCGGCAGGGGGAAGTGATGACGACCAGAGGGGCAGCCGGGAAGGAAAGCAGTGAGTGTAAATACTCACCCTTCGACGCCAACGGTCATTTTGAATGCGAGCTTCAAACACTGCGGCACATCCGGGAGGGGGAGAGTTACCTGGACACTTTGTTTCAGGAGGCAGTCACACCTGGGAGATTAAGTAATTCACATTCAGTTAGTGATCAGGGACATCAGAATGTGACTGTAAGTGAGGCAGGTAGGGGGAATCTGAGTTCAGGAGTGCAGGAGCCTCAGCCCTTGACCTTGTCCAACAGGTATGAGATTCTTGTTCCCTGTACGGATGAGGAAAAGGGCTCGGGACAGGATGAGCCAACTGACCACGGCACCATGGTGCAGAAGACCATTCAAGAAGGGGGAGCTAATAGACAAGTAGTGGTTATAGGGGATTCTATAATTAGGGGGACAGATAGTATCCTTTGCAAGCCGGATCGGGAGTCTCACATGGTGTGTTGCCTGCTTGGTGCCAGGGTGCGGGACATCTCTGACCAGCTTGAAAGGATATTAGAGCGGGAATGGGAGGATCCAGTTGTTGTGGTCCACGTTGGGACTAACAACATAGGCAAAGCTAGAGTAGAGGACCTGTTTGGGGATTATCGAGCACGAGGAAGGAAATCGAAGTACAGGTCCTCAAGGGTCATAATCTCCGGATTACTGCCCGAGCCATGTGCCAATTGGCATAGGGATAAGAAAATTAGGGAAGTAAACACGTGGCTAAGGAATTGGTGTGGGCAAGAGGTGGGCATTGGCATCAGTTTTGGAACTGGGGGGATCTGTACCATTGGGACGGTCTCCACCTGAACCGATCAGGTACCAATGTTCCAGCGAAGAGGATAAATAGGGTGGTCAGTAGGACTTAAACTTCTGAGTTGAGGGGAAGGGAAAATGAAAGCGACAGGGAGTATGGAGTTAAATGGAAAGATAAGCAGCAGGATAGCATATATGCAGGCGGATTTAAACTTGAGACAGACTGGGAATGCAGCAAAAAGGAAGGATAACTTAGGGCATCTTATGACTTCCAATATCTCTAATGATAAGAAAGTTAGCATTAAGGCACTTTACCTGAACGCTCGTAGCATTCGTAACAAAGCAGTTGAACTAATGGCACAGATCATCGTGAATGATTATGATGTGGTAAGCATCACAGAGACTTGGTTACAGGGGGGTCAGGACTGGCAGTTAAACATCCAAGGGTTTTCAACTTATCGAAAAGACAGGGAGGTGGGCAGAGGGGGCGGGGTTGCCTTGTTAGTTAAGAACAAAATTAAATCTATGGCACTGAATAACATAGCGTTGGATGATGTGGAGTCTGTGTGGGTGGAATTGAGGAACCACAAAGGCAAAAATACCATAGTGGGAGTTATGTACAGACTTCCTAACAGTGGTCAGGACCAGGGGCGCAACATGTACCAGGAAATACAGAAGCCATGTCAGAAAGGCAAGGTCACGGTGATCATGGGAGACTTCAATATGCAGGTGGACTGGGTAAATAATGTTGCCAGTGGATCCAAAGAAAGGGAATTCATGGAATGCTTACAGGATGGCTTTTTGGAACAGCTTGTCATGGAGCCCACAAGGGAGCAGGCTATTCTGGACCTAGTGCTATGTAATGAACCAGACTTTATAAAAAATCTTAAAGTAAGGGAACACTTAGGAAGCAGCGATCATAATATGGTAGAGTTCAGTCTGCAGTTTGAAAGAGAGAAGGCAAAATCGGATGTAATGGTGTTACAGTTAAATAAAGGTAATTATGAGGGCATGAGAGAGGAACTGACAAAAATAGACTGGAAGCAGAGCCGAGCGGGGAAGACAGTAGAGCAAAAATGGCAGGAGTTTGTGGGTATAATTGAGGACACTGTACAGAGGTTCATCCCCAAGAAAAGAAAGATTATCCAGGGAGGGATTAGACAGCCATGGCTGACAAAGGAAGTCAGGAAATCTATCAAGGAAAAAGAGAGATCCTATAAAGTGGCCAAGAGCACTGGTGGACAGGCAGGTAGTACTGAGGAAGTGGGGAGGCTGCAGAAGGATCTAGATAGTTTGGGAGAGTGGTCCCGGAAATGGCTGATGGAATTTAATGTGAGCAAATGCGAGGTCTTGCACTTTGGAAAAATGAATACAAGCATGGACTACTTTCAAAAAGATGAGAAAATTCATAAAGCCAAAGTACAAAGGGATCTGGGAGTGCTCGTTGAGGATTCTCTCAAAGTAAACATGCAGGTTGAGTCCGTGATTAAGAAAGCGAATGCAATGTTGTCATTTATCTCAAGAGGGTTGGAATATAAAAGCACCGTTGTGCTACTGAGACTTTATAAAGCTCTGGTTAGGCCCCATTTGGAGTACTGTGTCCATTTTTGGTCCCCACACCTCAGGAAGGACATACTGGCACTGGAGCGTGTCCAGCGGAGATTCACACGGATGATCCTTGGAATGGTAGGTCTAACATATGAGGACCGGCTGAGGATCCTGGGATTGTATTCATTGGAGTTTAGAAGATTAAGGTGAGATCTAATAGAAACTTACAAGATAATACATGGCTGGGAGAGGGTGGACGCTAGGAAATTGTTTCCGTTAGGCGAGGAGACTAGGACCCGTGGACACAGCCTTAGAATTAGAGGTAAATTCAGAACAGAAAAGCAGAGACATTTCTTCAGCCAGAGAGTGGTGGGCCTGTGGAATTCATTGCCGCAGAGGGCAGTGGAGGCCGGGACGCTAAATGTCTTCAAGGCAGAGATTGATAAATTCTTGATGTCACAAGGAATTAAGGGCTACAGGGAGAATGCGGGTAAGTGGAGTTGAAATGCCCATCAGCTATAATTGAATGGCGGAGTGGACTCGATGGGCCGAATGGCCTTACTTCCACTCTTATGTCTTAGAGTCTTTTATCAGGAAAACTTTTCCAGTACCACAGATGAAAGTACTTGTGTGCACAACAAAGTCATAAACCTAACAATAGTTTCCAAGTGTATCTGCTTCTGCTTGATAAATACCTGACATTTCAGGAGAAGCCCACAGATTGCTGTTAATCTGTATATTTTACACGATTACTTTTAATCAACCTGTTCAGACACTTTTGGACATACCTCCAGCTTGAAAACAAGCACTGACCCACAAGAGTTCTTGTATATTCTTTGTGAACTGAGAACAATGAAAGGCACAAGGACAACTTTTTTTTTGCAGCATTTTCGTTGAGAACCCAGAAAACAAGAAGCTTTAACATTTTCAACTTTATATGTGGCTCAACTTCTCTTCTGCCTCCCAACACTCTCCCTTATATGAACAGGTTGGGCAGTGATCATTGTTTTGCTACTCAAGTGTGAGAACATTCCTTACCAAGATTTCCAGCAGAGCTCTGAGTAATGATCCAGTGAAGAATCCCTGATTGACCTCCTTACTCACTCCATTCCAAGGCATCTAGTCCACTTATACCATAATTGGTGACACACTGGGTTAGGATTATCTTTATCAACGCAGATCAGAGTTCAGCCTGAGCGTAAGCATGATGACTCAAAAATCTATCAACCACAGGGATCTGTAAACCAGATTATCAGCAAGTGGAAACTATTAATAGGTAAAACAATAGCAGCACCATGCATCACTCTTGTTTTTCATTGGTCCTGTACTTACTAACCACATAAGTTATCTGACTGACCAATATGGCATAGTAGGTGTCTCACTAAAAATAATGATACAACAAAACCTTAAAAGCACTAACTTATGTAGCACTTTTTGTAAAATTAAAGCCACTCCTCCATATAAAGCAGCTTCTCTCTCTCACATACTATTATTAGGAAAAGAAAATTTGCTAGAACATTGAAAAGAGGTGTCATGACAACAGGAAAGCTTTCCATTGAATGGACACTTCTAAGTCTATTCAGAGCCATGAATCAGAAATTCCCATTTGGTCAAGCGTACCTGAGCAAGTCATTATCATTTCCAACAGCTGTGGTTACTTATCATTGGAATTAAAATTGGTTACCTACTCATATTAGATGCTTTACTTGTACATGTTTGTGGCTATGGATGGCACTCCTAGCCTTTCTCTGTTAGCATTAATTATGTTTGATGTTCAGTAATGAATGAATGAAAATGAAAAGGGAGACAATTTATCTATTTGGAGCATTACTACGACTCTCAGAGACATCCCAAAAATGTTTTGCTTATGATAAATCACTTGAAATGCCGCAAGATAATATTTAGACAAATGTAATGCCAATTGGCACATTGTAACATCTCACAAGTAGTGATTTATTGAGTTAATCTACTCTCTCCGGGTTTTGCCTGAATCTAGAATGTTGGTCAGATGAAACTCAGCAAGTGTAATTTTAACATTTAACTTTAAACATACTCGTGGATCAGGAGAAGCAGGAGGTCACATAAAGAAGACTTGGGCCTTGCCTAGCCCAGGCTCTTGTGCTACCCCTGATCACAATCAGAAGTCCCCTATATGCGCGCAGCCCCTCTCCACCCCTCTCTCCATTCTGAGTATAACTGGTACTCTCCCTCCTGAAGCAATAATACCACAGCTACCACCCACTGGACAATTAGACTGAGGCAGTCCATCTCCATATACCTTCGACTGGATGTCTACCTTAGGGATTGCACAGTTCATTCTTATCTCAATTTTAAAATAGAATATAACACTTTTCACGGTGTTTTGTATCAAGATACATTAAATAAACCTGCAACAAATACACTGGTGTTAGGATAGTGTTTAACCAATGTCCTTTGAAAGGAAGTTTCAATCATCAGACAACATTAGTAGTTAAATTTTAATACATGAAAGAACTAATTTGACTGAATGGCTTCAAAGACTGTTAAGTTTTTATTGAGTGATAAAATTCCTGATGTTTAACAGGAATTAATGGCATTAATAGCTAAAAGCTAAAAGCTCAAGAAGCCAAAGGTTCAAATATACTTTCCATAATGGCAAAGCCAACCTCAATGGACCATTTCCTATCCTTTTCCTAGTGCACATCCATATCAATCAAATGATAAATAACAAAAAAAATTCATTCTGAATTATTTATTTTCAAAGGCAGTATTGAATAATGTAGGCTATTGTTGCCTGTGTTTCAGACACTTTGACAAGTTTCTGTATTAAAAACACTTTGCCCAAGTGCTCTTGCCAAAGAGGCACAGAATTTAGTTTGTGGTTGACCTCAATTTTATGAACAAAATATTTCTTATTAAAACACTATGTGAGCATTTCTCAAATTCCCAGAATATTTCCTTTCTACCAAGCTCTATGCATCTGATAATGGATATTACCTGCAACAATCCACATGGTTGAGCTGGCTCATTTCTGACCAACCTGGGGCTGGCTCTCTTTTACAAAGATAGGTCTCACAAGTTAGGGTGGATTTTCCTGCTCTGTCTCTGTCTCTGTCTCTGTTTCTCTCTGTCTGTCTCCAGGTGGTTGGAGCTCCCCTACTGGACTAGGTCAAGTTTTTACAGATCTTCATTGAACCTTCACTGAGGGGTGGCTCCCAAGTGAGTGTTTTTTTCTTCCTTGGCCCAAACCTTCTAGAATGCTCTGTTGCCTTTAGCCAATGAGTTCATGAGCTGGGTTCAAGTCATCCAATGGGATCACGCCAACAGCCTTCACCATTGCCATGCTGGATTGGGGGAGGAGGTGGGGTGATGGTGGTGGTGGTGAGGGTGATATATACTCAGGCAGTAAATTTGCCAGAATTTCTAATTGACACATCACCAATACACAACACTGAGGCTCACTGTAACTGATTTCCCCTAGAACTATTGTAAACTCTTTGACTTTGGCTGCTGTTTACTTTGGCCATTTGTCTGTCGGTCCTGATTTTTCCAGCTGAGGCTCAGCCCACATGCCTCTTTGGCAACGTGGAGCACTCAATACATTCATAATGTGCAAGAGTTTACATAGTCCGTTTGTAACCTGGTTTCACTAATTTCTTGCTGTAGGAGCAAAGAGTCCACAGTTTCTGGTTGAGTTCCTTCCTCCAGCAGACAGATTTAACTGTGAGAACAATGAGGGAGATCAAAGTAAACAGAATGAACAATACAGTCTTGCAATCTAGACCAACAGGCCATATGTCATCATCCTGGACATGGTATTAAGGTGGTATCTGTTATTATCCTAATTTAAACACCTAACCAAATGTAGGTACCTCCTCACCCTTCCCACCTTTGGTGATTGCTTTCTAACTTTGTTTGGTCTTGGCAAACCTCGGTCAAACTCCTCCCAAAATTTGTTTTTATTAAATTCTTGCAATTCCTCTTTTGTGAGTCCATTGTGTTTGTGTCAGACCTTGCCCGAGACCTGACATTTCTTTATCCAAAGTAGGGGTTGGAAACAAATCAGTGTGTTGGCACCATTAGAAATCCAGAAGGTCAAAATTTTCAAAAGTCTAAGATGTTGATGATGGCTATCTATCATATTGTGTGGTGTTGTATGACCAGGATAGACTGGCAGATTGAGGCTACACTGATATCAGAGGTTTGTGACAGTGTCCTTCTTTATGACCAGGATGTATACTGTATTGGGCTCCTAAGAGGGCTCTTGCTGCAAAGGACTTGCTCCTCCATCACATCCTGGTGGGACTGCTGGAATAAATTCCTTTGTCAAGGGCCTATCTCTGTCTCTTGGTTAGAGTGTTATATAGGACACTTTCTTGTTTATAGCTGGGCCTTTCACTTCAGGGCTCCTGCATGCCAAAGCCTGGCCAAAATTGGTGAGGCCAGCTGAGGTTCAGCTCCTGAACTCAGGAGGGACAGTGTCCGTGGCTGGTGAAGAATTTTGGTCTGGATCGATAACTGGCGCTGGTCCTGGATGGGGATTAAGACTTCAGATTGGATCTGGATCGATGACTGGTCCAGGATTTGGATCAGGACTTGGGTTAGGGTCTGCTTCCCACAGTTCCCTTGAAGCATTTGGAGTTGGTGTTTGTTGCCTTCGGCCCTGTAGGCCTTTAACTGATTAAAGTGGGGCCACTCAGAATTTCCTATATCCAGCACAATTCTGTACATGGTCGGGCTGGCCTTGTACTAAGTGGAGACCTGAATATCTGAGGAACAGGGATATTCCTTGGCTGGAAAATATGTAACATCACCTGCTGCCCTACCTTGTATTGTACTGGATTCACTAATACATACATCATAGATATAAGTTGCGGGGAAGACACCATCCAGTGAAGACATGCTGAATTAAGATATCTGCTGCAACTTTAGCAGTATTCATTTGAGTGGGGACACCTCTAACCATTTGCTAAAAAAATGATGGCCAGGGTATACCTATAACCCCCTTTACAGGGTGATAGTGGTTAAAACAGTCTACTTGAAGGTTAGTGCACAGTCCTGTTACAGGCCTAGTATTGCCTTAACTCTCCTTTGTTGGTATACTTGATGAATTTCCCTGAGGGCAGATGATACAATTCTTGACATAATATTTTATGCCTTTTCTCATTTCTGGCCACTGACACAATGCCTTAAATCTGTCAGTCATGGTTCTGTCCCTTGATGATCCTGGCATCATAGCATTTTTAAAAATTCTATTCACACAGATCAACACACGGTTCTCCTCACACATCCTATATTATCAGGCATAAATACATGGGATTCTGTGTTGCGAGGCTGGTCTATGAATGAGTTGAAATGGAGGAAGTGATCAGTTCTCTCCATCTGACCTCCAAGTAGATGATCGGCCTGCTTAATCCTGAGCTAAGTAGCTTTCACATCAGGGCACAAATCCCTATAACTCTCTCAGTGCTTGCTACCAGAATGATTGCTTCCAGAGAGGCCTTTGTGAGACTCGGTGCTAGGCCAGTTGATGATAAACCAAACCAACCTTCTTAGGGCTCAGTGTGAGGATGTGTGAGGAGAACCGTGTGTTGATCTGTGTGAATAGAATTTTTAAAAATGCTATGATGCCAGGACCATCAAGGGACAGAACCATGACTGACAGATTTAAGGCATTGTGTCAGTGGCCAGAAATGGGAAAAGGCATAAAATATTATGTCAAGAATTGTATCGTCTGCCCTCAGGGCAATTCATCAAGTATACCAATAAAGGAGAGTTAAGGCAATACTAGTTGTCTCTTAGGAGCTAAAACAAGTTTTTTGATCATTTACATTGTTGGTCCTCTATCTTCCAGTCCTCACATGGTGAATGAGACAATAATCTCACTTCTTCCAACTTCTCAATTTCCATCCAACCAGCCAATATGTTATGTTTATTACTAATTTAGCAATCATTTTAACTTATCAATTTAATATTTACTCTTATCTAGAACACCATCATGCAGATGTTTTGTCTGTTTTGCTGTTTTAATAAAAACTTCACATCAATAATATTAAAGTCTTGGAATCTTCACAATGACACTTTGCCAAAGAATTCTCTTGTTTCTTGAAGCTGGTTGCCATTATAACATTTCACTGCCATACTCTCCTTCCAGGTGAGGTAGATGAGGTCATATGTTTACACCAAGAGTGCTTCACCGTCATATTCCAGATATTTCGGCAGAGATTCCATTTGTAGCGATGCCCTTATGGTTCTCAGCTGGGGAGACGTTTCAATCTCGAATCAGGTTGGCATTGTGCTGAGATGGTGGCAGGTTTCAACTAGTACAATGTGGTTAAGATTGCCTATGTCAAGGACTGATTCTTAGTTGAAGAGATCCTCCAAGGGGTCTTTCCATTGAACACTGACTGCCTCTCTATCCCTGGCGAATGCCACTCCATTCCTAGCTGACATTGGATATGTCTTGGATGTAAATGTTCTTGACCACATTGAAGATTCCATGTCCCTCAATGCTGTTGGCAATTTGCTGAATTACCTGCAATATTCTACACATTATCTGTTCTTATACTTAAAAGGAGTAAAGGTTTGTTTGATTGCTCCCTTGGATGTGCAGGTTGCCTTCTGATGATTAAATTGGCTCCTTATTCTTGAGAAATTAGAAGAATAAAGGCAATCTCATTGAAACGTTTTAGATTCTGAAGAGACTTCATAGGCCAGCTCCTAAGATAATGTTTTTCGTGACAAGTGAATCTAGAACAAGGAGACAATGTTTCATAGGGAGGTCCCTCAATTGTACAAACCTCTATAAGGTCACCCCTCTGCCTCTGTCGCTCCAGCAAAAACAGCCCCAGTCTATTCAATTTCTCCCTATAGCTCAAACACTCCAACCCTGGCAATATCATTGTAAACCTTTTCTTAACTATTTCAAGTTTCACAACATTCTTCTAACAGGAGGGAGAACAGAATTGCACATAATATTCCATAAGTGTCCGAACCAATGTCCTGCACATCTACAACATGATCTCACAACTCTAATACTTGATACTCTGACCAATAAAGGAAAGCGTACCAAATGCCTTCTTCACTATCCTATCTACCTGTGACTCCATTTTCAAGGAACTATGAATCTTAACTCCAAGGTGTCTCTGTTCAGCAACACTCCCCAGGACCTTAGCATTAAGTATATAAGTCCTGCCCTGATTTGCCTTTCCAAATTGTGCACCTCACGTTTATCTAAATTAAACTCCATCTGTCATTCCTCAGGCCATTGTTTCACTTGATCAAGATCCCATTGTACTCTGAGGTAACCTTCTTCGCTGTCCACTACACCCCAAATTTGATGTCATCTGCAAACCTACTAAGTATACCTCCTATGTTCACATCCAAATAATTTATATAAATGATGAAAAGCAGTAGACCCATTACCGATCCTTATGGCACACCACTGGTCATAGGCCTCCAGTCTGAAAGGCAAACCTGCCTTTTACCTTCGAGCCAGTTCTGTGTCCAAATAGCTAGTTTTCCCTGTATTCCATGAGATCCAATCTTGCTAACCAGTTTACCATGAGGAACCTTGTTGACTGCTTTACTGAAGTCCATATAGCTCGCATCCACTGCTCTGCCCTCATCAATCCTCTTCATTACTTATTCAGAAAACTCAATCTTGATTTCCCATGCACAAAGCCATGCTGACTATCCCTAATCAGTCCTTGACTTTCCAAATATATGTAAATCCTGTCCTTCAGTATTCCCTCAAACAACTTGCCCACCACCGATGTCAGGCCCATTGGTCTATAGTTCCCTGGTTTTTCCTTTCTTAAATAGTGGCACCACATTAGCCAATCTCCAGTCTTCCAGTACCTCCCCTGTGAGTATCGATGACACAAATTCCCACTGCTATTTCTTACACACTTTCTGTATGAGTCTTTCACTCATATTGTACTGTGTTCTGCCTGCAATATAAGCAAGGTGAGGGCAGAGTGAAAACATCTCAGGATCACTCAATCCAAATCTGAATTTGTAACTGTGCTCACAATAATTATTATTTTTTACAAAGCACTGAAACAGAAGCCCTGGATAGTTGAGGAAATATCCATTCTGTATAACAGTAAATGTATTGACCACAGAATGTTTTGTTAGCATGACAAGCAGTCAGAATGGTAAACCATTTCAACATCCAAAAGCTAGTACTGATTCATGTTTTATTCCTATTGTTCACTGCAGATGCAATCGGGTCACAGTATGACTAAAACATCACAATATATGAGAATTTTCAATAGGTCCTATTAACATAAACAGGGGGAGGAGTGGTCAACAGGTTTAGTTCATCGTAACATATGTCAGTAACATATTTTAATCACTATTTTTCTTTGTTTTCAGACCTCACTTGCTTTGTATCTGTCTCTTATTTATAAATCCATGCTATCAGAATCCTCTATGGAATTAATCTTTGAATTGAGGTCTTTTCTGTCTTCATAACTACAAAACCTTGTAGGTTTAATTATTATACAAACTTACTATAGCCTTTAATACTGATACGTGACATGGTGTGTATTCAGACAGGTCAGCAATGGTAGCAATGTGTAGGACTGCGTGGCGGTTTTGGTAACGCACTGGCAACCTGAATGTCATGAATTGTGAATGTATCTGGGTAAGTTATAAGTCTGACATAAATTGATTTTATAATTTGGATGTAGTGACAGGAAAATAATGACCATGACCTATTAAGCAAGCACCTTTACTACCTTTCCAAAATCACAAGGATGGATCTTAAATGTGACCGTGTAAATGCTATTCGCATGCTGAACATTAAAGACATTGTGAGAATATAACATATATGGAATAGGAGGTTGAAATAAGGAACAAAAAAAACTCTTAAACATGGTTTCATTTATTTTTTGAGGTTGAAAGTATGTTGTGTATACTAGCAATTCAAGTATTAATCCCTAATTTCCTGGAACTAAGGTTGACTCTGACCTCTGGATCTAGTACCAAATGCCAGTTGGGGTAAAGAAGGCAGATTTCCTTCCCTACAGTGCATTAGTAAGCCAAATCTATTTTTACAACAATCAATAGGATTACATCATTGCTGTAAGGTGATTTGTTTTATTCCTGACTTTTTAAATTAAATTCAAATGTTACCATCTGCCATGGTGGGATTTAAACTCATACACCAGAACATTATCCTGGTGCTATTTTACCAGTCCAGAGACTACACCACTACCTTCCTGGCATAACCCATCATAGGTTGGTGGGGTTTTATGGCATGGAAAGATGCCCTTTGGCCCATTGTGTCTTCACCAGTCATTAAAAATCCATCCATTTTAAACCAATTTTCCAACACTTGGTCTGTGTGCTACTTTATTTCAAACATTCATCTAAATTGTTAAATGTCTGGAGGGTTCCTGCCTCTACCATCTTTTTAGACATTGAATTCCAAGATCCACAACCTTCTGGATGAAAAGAAAGATTGTCCTCAAATTCCCTTTACACTGTAAACTGTACTTCCTAGTTACTGACCTGTCTACGTCAGAGAAATATTTTGCCCTATCTACATGCCCTATGCCTTTCAGAACCTCAGTCAGATTTGCCCCTTGGCCTTCTCTGCACGAAGGAAAACAACGCCAGCCTATCTAGTTTCTCAGTCTTAAAACACAATTGAGAACCAAATAAAAACAAAATACTGCAGATGCTGGAATTCTGAAATAGAAAAAAAAAGAGAAAGTGCTGGAGAAACTCAGGAGATCTGGTAGCATCTGTGGAGAGAGAAACAGAGTTAAGATTTTGAGTCCAGTATGATTTTTCTTCTTCAGAACTGGCAGTCCTGAAGACATTGACTGATTATTTAAATATGAAATAATGTGCAGGATTAAAGGCAGGAGATTGGCAATAAGGCAAACTGCTCAGAAAGCCAATGCAAGACAGGATGGGCCAAATGGCCTTGTTGTACACTGAAACAATTCTGTGGTTCTATTATTCTCTATTCATGTATGTAATTGATGCCCACATCCCATGGAAGAGGTAACCTATATAATGCATCAACACCACATTATAGAAACAAAATGCTCCACAAGAGATTTATCTAATTCAATCTAGAAGGAAAACTAAACAAAGCCATGCATGAGAAACTAGGACTAATGACCAAAATCTTTTGAAAAGATCTGGGCTTTAACAAACACTTGAGGGAGAAAGAAGAACTTGAACATTTTCTAACTCAGAAGATATAATGCCAATGCAAAGCCAAACCTTACATATACAAGGCCTGGATGTAGATTTGCTCACTGAGCTGAAAGGTTCATTTTCAGATGTTTCATCATCATACTAGGTAACATCTTCAGTGAGCCTCCGGATGAAGCACTGGTGGCATGGCCCACTTTCTAGTTATGTGTTTAGGTTTCCTTGGGT
The DNA here is from genome assembly GCF_047496795.1 of Chiloscyllium punctatum. Lineage (NCBI taxonomy): Eukaryota > Metazoa > Chordata > Chondrichthyes > Orectolobiformes > Hemiscylliidae > Chiloscyllium > Chiloscyllium punctatum. The sequence continues at coordinate 34,687,417 of NC_092743.1, forward strand.
TGGAGATGTCATTTCCTGTGGTGATGTTATTTCATGTGGCAATGTCATTTCCTGTTCTTTTTCTCAGGGGGTGGTAAATGGGATCTAAGTCAATGCATTTGTTGATAGAGTTCTGGTTGGAATGCCATGCTTCTAGGAATTTTCATACTTGTCTCTATTTGGCTTGTCCTAAGATGGTTGTGTTGTCCCAGTCGAAGTGGTGTCCTTCCTCAGTTGTATGTAAGGATACTAGTGAGAATAAGTCATGTCATTTTGTGGCTAGTTGATGTTCATGTATCCTGGTGGCTAGTTTTCTGCCTGTTTGTCCAATGTAGTGCTTGTTACAGTTCTTGCAAGGTATTTTGTAAATGACATTAGTTTTGCTTGTTGTCTGTATAGGGTTTTTCAAGTTCATTAGCTGCTGTTTTAGTGTGTTGGTGGGTTTGTGGGCTGCAATGATGCCAAGAGGTCTGAGTAGTCTGGCAGCCACTTTCAAGATGTCTTTGATGTAGGGGAAAGTGGCTAGGGTCTCTGGACGTGTTTTGTCTGTTTGTTGGAGTTTGTTGCTGAGAAATCGGTGGACTGTGTTCATTGGGTACCCGTTCCTATTGACTATCCGGTATAGGTGATTTTCCTCTGCTCTACATTGTCCCTCTGTGCTGCAGTATGTGGTGGCTCATTGAAATAATGGTTTAATGCAACTTTGTTTGTGGGTGTTAAGATGATTGCTTCTGTCATTCAGTATTTGGTCAGTATGTGTTGTTTTCCTAAAGATGCTGGTTTGAAGTTCTCTATTGGCTGTTCGCTCTGCTGTAACATGTAGGAATGGCAGTTTGTTGTTGTTTTCCTCCTCTTTAGTGAATTTTATGCCAGTAAGGGTATTATTGATGGTCTTGAAGGTTTCCTCTAATTTGTTTCATTTGGTGATGACGAAGGTCTTATCCACATAGGGGACCTAAAGTTTGGGTTGGATGGTTGGCAGAGCTGTTTGTTTGAGCCTCTGCATTACTGCTTCTGCTAAGAACCTTAATATCGGAGATCCCATGGGTGTTCCAGTGGTTTGGCAATAGATTTTGTTGTTGAAGGTGAAGTGGGTGGTAAGGCATAGGTCCACTAGTTTGAAGATGTTGTCCTTGCTGATGAAGTTAGTGGTGTTTGGTGTATATATCTTTGGTTTTTCTAATAGCATAGTCAGTATTTCCTTGGCCAGGTTGATGTTGATGGATGTGAACAGGGCTGTTACATCAAAGGAAACCATTATTTCATCCTCTTCTATCTTGATATCTTTTATGGTCTTCAGGAATTCTTGGGTGGAGTGGATGGGGTGGCATGAGTCTTCTACTAAATGTTTTAGTCTTTGGTATAGCTCCTTGGCTAATCTATAAGTTGCTGTTCCAGGTAGTGAGACTATGGGTCTGAGGGAGTGCTCCTGGTTTGTGAATTTTGGGTGGTCGATAGATGCGTGGTGTGTTAGATCCGTCTGGTTTCATTTTTTGGAAGTCAGTCTTATTTATTTCTCTGGATGGATGACACCTTTGTAATCTGCCAGGATCAGAACAAGAAATGATTGAAATATCAAGAGACTCAATCAATTGATGAAACCCAGTTGTTATAATTAGATCACTGTACAAACCCTCATTCATGCACTGATCATTAAAGCCACAGCAAAGGCCATGAAAAGACTTCTGCCAATTTTCACACAAACTGAATTTTAATAGAATTTTGTGAAGTCTTGACTTTGGAAAGGCTAGTTAGTGTTCCAGTCTGTTGTACCAGGGAAGAAACCAGCACACACTGTGACTGGTCATTGCCACTCATAATGACAAACATAGCAATGCCACGATTAAGGGAGTTCTTTATCACACTCAAAGTACTTCTCTGATCCAAGATAGCAGTGGAGTTAGGCTCCTAAGCAGGAGCTCATATGCTCTGACTGCTTTTCTTTCTGCTTTTCTCACTTTTTTTCTTTTTTTAGTTTACTTTTCTTTTTTTTCCTCTATTTACCTTCTGGAGGGAGCCTGTTATGAAGGCAGTGGCAGCAATGACAGTGGCTGCAGGTCCAGAGTGGGGAGTTTGGCAGTCAGCCACAAGGTGGTTGGTGGGTCCCGGCAGTACTCTGACATTTGGCAATATCATGGAAGCGGCGTAGGGCCCGGAGCAGAACCAGAGTGGGACTCTGGCTATTAGTGGACAGCCCAGATGGCGGCTAGTGGCAATTGACAGCAAGATAGCTGCGCAGAAGCGTAGGGGTCGAGAGATGGAACTCTCATGGAGAAAACCCAGCGTGGAATGACTGCAGGCACAGAGCTAAAGAAGAACTGTAATGTGGAACTTTTAACTTTGTTTCTTACTTACTACTTTATACTGAGAAAAACTGTAATGTTGAACTTTTAATTTATTTCTTTATTTTTCTACTTTTTAAACTAAGTGTACCTAGCTGGTGCCGTGCTTGGTGACTTTGTAAACTTTCACTGTACTGCTGTATCCCTGTAATTGAGTACATGTGACAATAAAACCTAATTCTAATACTAATTCTAAGTACTTCATGGAATTATATGTCTTTCAAAGGTATTTGCTAATGTTTTGTTAGTAATGTGACAATTATTCTGCAGCACAAACAGTCATGAGATGAATAACCAGTTAATTGCTTTCAGAGAAACATGAAATTACTGAAATGTAAAGCTCAGAAGGAAGCATGCTGTCCGTATAGTGCTTCTTAGAATGAAGACATCTATCCAGTCACCACCTGATTTTCCAATTCAAGGAAACAGTCTTGGCCTTTCCAAAATTTCCCAGGAACCTAGGAGATTCTGTCGAATTGTGCCTTGAATAATTTAATGGCACAGGCTCCATTACATTTTGGAGAAAAGAATTGAACAAACCTTGATGCCCCTCAGAACAAATAAAATTCTCCTCCTTTCCATTTTAACAGGGAGACCTTTTATTCTTAAACTGTGTTGCCTAGTCTCCCCCACACAAGGAAGTATCCTTCTAGTCTCCACCCTTTCCAGTTCCCTCAGAATCCTATTTACCTCAATATAATCAACTGTCTACTAAACTCCTTAGTTTAGCATTCCCAGTAACATTCTGGTTAACCTATTCTGTACATTTTCTTTACATCTTGCCAGAATGAACTGTTTAAATTGTTTGTAATAGTCTAGCTGAAACTTTATAAGTCACTCATTAAGTTCCCAGATGAGATGAGCTCTTTGCTTTTTTACAATCTATCCCTTGCTTTATAGACTGTAGCTCATCTAATTTTGTAGTCACCCTATCAACTTGTACATAGTGATAGAGATAACACAAGGTGGAATTTTCCCAGCAAGGTTCAGGCAAGTTCAGGGGCATGCGTGGTTACAAAGTCCCAGAAAACAATATTGGATCAGAATCCCGAAATTATCCAACCTCTTGTAGCTTTCCCAGAGCAGGCTCTGCAACCAATAAAGTACACAAGGAGCTGATGGATCAGCATTTGCAGTGATTAAGGAGGTAATTAAACCATTTTTAAAAGCATGATTTCCCTCTTACTCAGAAGCACACCGTTTTCGTCCTTGGTCTGCCCCTTGCCATATTCACCAAAGTGATCATAAAGTTGGAAGAACCTCTTCAGTGAAGCTGATGAGTTGTGACGGCATTGATCAGTTACATTGTAAAGGCCCAGCCATAGCCATTGCAAGGTCGCTGTCCAAAGCAGTTCTCTCACAGACCACTTTCACTGCTTGACAACTTATTGGAAGGCACTTCACTCATCTCACACTTCTTTCATTTTCAGCTGCATTTCCTTCTGCTTCTGCAACTCCTGTGATGCTGCAGTTTTATCATGTGACTATCTTCTTTGGCACCTTGTTCCATTGAGGGATTGTCCTTGGGAAGAAAATTGTTGATATGCTGTCTTGGAAACAAATTGTTTTATAGTTTGCATTGATGGCTATCTGGTGTTTTATCATTGCTGCAGGGCACCATGTACTTGTTTCTGTTGATTCCTATCTGTCTATTCCTATTTGATATAATATGGTTAGCCTATGTTTCTCCTGCTTTTACTATAATGATTCCCATTCCAAATCTTGAATCGAGGATGTGGCATTGGTACGTATCCTACATGGATTTACACAATATGCATTGAATTAGAGTCATAGAAATCTGCATCATAGGAAAAAGCCCTTCACCCCATCAAATCTACACTAGTCAAAAACTGTCACCTTATTATTCTAATCCCACTTTCCAGCACCTGGTCCATATCTTTGTCTGCCTTGGCATCACAAGTACACATCTCTATTTTTAAGTATGATGACCGTTTCTGCTTCTACCATCCTTACCGGCAGTGAGTTCCAGATTCTCATCTCCTCTGGATGAAGATGTTTTTCCTCACACCGAGTCATAGAGACGTACAGCAAGGAAACCAACCCTTCAGTCTATGCCAACCAGATGTCTGAACCTAATCTAGTCCACATCCTTCTAAACCCTTCCTATTCATATACCCATCCAGATGCCTTTTAAATGTTGTAACTGTACCAGTCTCTACCACTTCCTCTGGCAGCTCGTTCCATACATGTACCACCCTCTGCGTGAAAAAGTTGCCCCTTAGGTCCCTTTTAGTGTTTTTCCCTCTCACGCTAAACCTATGCCCTCTAGTTCTGGACTCCTACAACTCAGAGAAAAGATCTTGTCTACTTATCCTATCCATGCCCCTCATGATTTTATAAATCTGTATAAGGTCACCCCTCAGTGTCCGACGCTCCAGGGAAAATAGCCCCAGCTTATTTGACCTCTCCCTATAGCTCAAATCCTCCAACCCTGGCAATACCCTTGTAAATTTTTTTCTGAACCCTTTCAAGCTTCACAACATCCTTCCAATAGGAGGGAGACTAGAATTGCACACATAATTCCAAAAGTGGCCTAACCAGTTTTTGTACAGCTGCATCTCCTCTAAATCTCCTGCCCTTTACCTTAAATCTATGCCCCTGCTCACTGATCCCTTCATCAAGGAGAAAGATTCCTTCCTGTCTACCCTGTCTATGCCCTCATAATTTTATACATCTCAATCATGTCCCCCTCAGTCTCCTCTGCTCTAAGGAAAACAAACCCAGTCTATTCACTCTGTCTTCATAATTTAAATTCTCCAGCCCAGGCAGCACCCTGCTTCATTCTTGCATTATATCTCATTGGTGAGCCAATGGTCTCGTGGTATTATCACTAGACTGTTAATCCAGAGACCCAGGTAATGTTCTAGAGACCCAGGTTTGAATCCCACCATGGCAAAAGGTGGAATTTGAATTCAATAAATGTATGGAATTAAGAATCTAATGACTACTATAAATCCATTGCCAATTGTTGGAAAAATCCATCTGGTTCACTAACATCCTTTAGGGAAGGAAACTGCCATCCTTACCTGGTCTGGCCTACATGTGACTCTAGACCCACAATAAAGTGGTGAAAGTGAGGACTGCAGATGCTGGAGATTAGAGTTGAGAGTGTGGTGCTGGAAAAGCACAGCAGGTCAGGCAGCATCCGAGGAGCATGAAAATTGATGTTTCGGGCAAAAGTCTTTCATCAGGAATGAGTTTGACTTTTAACTGTCCTCTGGGCAATTAGGGATGGGCAATAAATACTGCTGAGCCAACGATGCTGTCATCCTTTTAAAGAAAAAAAATGAAGATTAGATTGGGATCCCACTTGTCAATCTTCACTGAAGCTTATAAGGTTCTCATTTCCACCACTATTGCTCAGCGCTCGTGTTTAAATTGCTGGTCTGTGTGAAGGTGCCACAGCTTCCTGGTCTGAACTCATGTTTGCTTCTGAGAAAGAGAATCCTGCCTGGAAGAGCTGTTTCATTTCCTCTAATCTTTATGTCACAAATGGGAGATTCCACATTTTCACAAAGGATGGAGAACATAATTATTGTGGTACTTTGAGACCATCCTGGAGGTGTCAGTATAAAGGAAGAATTATAGATAGAAGGAATGAGAATCTAAGTACTTTTGAGCAGAATCAGATGCAAATCATACTGCAGCAGTAGAGCAACTATAGTAGCCAAATGAACCCTGTAAAAACCTGAGGAACAGTTAACAGGTCCTTTCAATGTAAGGTATCTTAAAATGATGAAAAGCTCAGCAGGTCTTGCAACACTCTGTGGCAGGAAATCAGAGTTAATGTTTTGAGTCAAGTGACCTTTCCTCAGAATTGACCCTTCTGAGGAAGGGTCACTCGACCTGAAATATTAACTCTGATTTCTCTCCACAGATTGATGCCAGGCTGCTGAGCTTTTCCAACAATTTCTGTTTTTATTTATAGCATCTCTAGTTCTTTCAGTTTTTACCTTATGTGATGAACTGCCCAAAATGGAAGTGGTAAGATCTTTGAAGTATTGCAAAGGTTTCACAGGCTGTCGATGACAATAATTCGTTTTCTGGAAGTGTTGTAGTCATAAAACATTTGTCCAGTTATGGGGGTGTACTGGACTCATTTAACTGTTGTGCTTGATAATAGTTACACCAGCGTGTTAAACAGATTATTATAGATTCACTCAATGTTGAAGATTGACAAAAAGCCAGGAAGTTTGAATGACAACACACTGGAGTTACTAAAAAAGAGTAGGCATTCCAAAGGAATTGTGTGCCACTTTTATTAGCATTGATGTTGATACTTGTGGGATGCCTTTGCTACTAAGTAGGTCTTCTGCAGAAAAAAAACACAAACAAAACTGGACCTGAAGCATGATAAACAAGGGTTTCGAAAATTAATTGGATTTGTTATCAGGGCATTCTTGTGTCCCATTAAAACCTGATGTTTCAAAACAGAATGCTGGAGAAGTATTAAAGTCATCAGCTGATAAGAATCAGAAACAGTAAGCACCAATTGTTTTGAAGAAAATTAAAATACCACTGTTGCAAGAAATCTGAAAGAAAATCAGCAGATCTGGCAGCAATTGTGAATAGAGAAACAGAGCTAGATTTAAGTTGAATAACTCTTCTACAGAACAAATTGTCTCAAAGCTACACAATTTATTCCCTTCTCTTTATAGAAGACTAAGGATCATACTGAAGGTTACAGGTGGTTGATGACACATCCCATCAACATGTAAGATTGCTAAGGTCTTTGGTACAGATCTAAAGTTGTGAGAGAAAGATAGGAATACTTGCACATGTACAGCAACTCAATTTAGTCGTTCAACAGTGATATGTGGCAAGGACAAAAGGATAAACTAATGAGGAAATGATAGGAACTAGAATTGAGGCACTAGCTAAGTTGCTGACTGATAAGAGAGAGGAATTTGCTAATGAGGAGTTTTGGAACATGAATGAAAACATAAACATTACGGTCATGAATACCACAGCTGAAAGGTCTTTCAGTAATGGACTCCATTAAAGGAATCATACAATGATAGATGAAATGCAGCATGAAGCCTTAGGAGATTGGCCAAACTGTAAGATGAGAGCTGCACTGGTATAAGCTATTCACAAAACAAATTTGTTTCAGACTGTTAATCCCAGTTATATGATCTGTGGGAGGAATCCTAAATTATCTTCATGCCCTACAGGAGATTATAATTAGTTCCATTTTCTGCACATTTGATTGCATTACATGCAGGGAGAAGGATGATTTCCAAATTTGAGGCCTCAGAGATAAATTGGAAAATACAAAGCCGTTGTATCAGACTGTTGGAGCTAGATATCAAATTGGCGATAAGTAGTGTTACAGAAGAGAGGCCCGTAACAAATAGATCATGGTATGGTAATAGGATGTGATTATAAGACAGCGGTTATCCAACATGAAAGGCAAATTATTAAGGTTGTTCAGGTTTAATTAGGATTATTTACAATCCTTCAGGATCTGAGTAGCTGATAGTTGAGGATGAAGAACCCTGTATCTGACGTACTGGGGTAATCCAGGACAAAGTGCAACAAATCAGAAGTGGATAGCATTAGGCCAAGTGATCATGATAAAACAGAGTAATCATATCCATAAACCAACTACCCTTAATGTGGATACTTGGGCTACATATGTTCTAGAAGGGTCCAGCGAATTGGAAACAGGTGGAGAGTGGTGATTATTGTGAAATGTGAAGGAAAAACTTCTGGCAAGTTTAAATATCAGTTAAATGTTTAAAGTGATGGCCATAGAGTGAAGTCCATGAGCTTGCAGATAGATGTGAAAAGAGTGGAAGATATGAATGTGCAGTGGGAGTTCTGGTCTTGGGTCTGAGAATAACTTGAGTGTGGAAAAATATCACATTGGAGGAAAGGTGAGATCACATGACTGAAGGGATAGAAATCATGGAGGAGGTAATCTGAAGTCATGCAGAGGTCTATCTGTGTAATTAGGAAGTCTGAAAATAAAAGGGCCTGATGAAACAGATACAGATTTCAGTCTGATCATTTGAAAGAAAGTCAGGTCCCTAATACCCTGACAATAAGACAGTAACAGTACCAGATGGAAACTAAGGACAGTGAAAAATGGGTTCATATCAGCACGTTTTGAACAGCAGGCAAACCATGGCTGAATCTCAACAGCAGATTGACACAGAACAAAGAAATTCCGAAACTAAACTCAACAGGGATTGACTGAGACAAACTGAAGAACTAGGTCAGAGACTAGAAATGGAAAATCAGAGGAAAACACCAGGAGACATCCTTCTAGGCCTCCATAGAAACATCATGTCATCACTACGCCTACCATAATGTTTCCTGAATGCTGAAAATGCACAGCTGGCACAGGAAGTCTGTGGTATCATGGCAATGTCACTGGACTGGTAATACAAAACCCCAAATTCTCCTTGGGGACAATGCTTCAATCCCACCGCAGCAGATGGTGAAATTTGATCTTAACAAAATCTGGAATCAAAGCTCATCTAACAGGAAACATTGTTTGTTACTGTACGATCTCATCTATATCAATGTTATCCTTTCGGGAAAGAAATTTATCATTGTTACCTGGTCTGGCAGACCACATGACTCCAGGCCCACAGCAATGTGGTTCACTCTTAAATGGCTTAGCAAATGACTTAGTTGCATCAAACAGTTAAGAAGTCGAAGCAAATAAATGAAACCGAGCAAACAACTCAGTAATTAACTAAGTCCAAGAAATGACAACAGTGAGCCAGCAATGTTATGGAGGTGTAAGGGGTACTGTACCTTTTTGTGAGAATTAAAAGCTAGCAGAACTACCTGACACAGCACTAAGTGTTCTGAATAACGTAACAATGTAACATTTGGTCAAACAGCTAGATTAGCTGAAGACAACAAACAATTTCAAATTTGGCCAGTTTAAATTATACCCCAAAAAATACAAACTCCAATCAAGTCTGAATTGAGTATATTGACAATGTCAAAAGTTAATGACACAATCAGATGCTTTGGTGTATAAGACCGAGAAAACTTAAACAGTTGAGAGAGAACTGCCAAGACACCAACATCTGCAGACTGCCTGGAAAATTAGCTCCCTTAAAAGGTCATTTATCTATCAAAGACCTGTGAAAGAGAAATCCTAAGAAGAAGAAAATCTACAGAGGAAGATACAAAGGAAAGATTCAACAGCTGTCTGGTTTTGAAATTTGAATTTTGGTAAATCTTAATCAGAGGTTTTATCAGACTAGTATTGTAGAAGGGAAAGTAAACGATAGGTTAGAGGAAGGAGTTGTAAATAGTTGTTAGTTAATTATTCTGTTATACTTTAAGAAATAAATTTGTTACTTATTACTTCAAATAATTCTTGGCCTCTAAAATTTTCACAGATTACTGCATGGGATAAATCTTTTCTGTGTTGCTGGTTTACATTAAGCAGCGGGATTTCCCCCATATCATAACATTTTGGGGGCCCGTCACTAGGATTTGAATGGTTCGATGGCTTTTGTCCATGATTTGAACAGTTTGGGTCTTGGATTTGTGATTTGAACTGGTTTAGACAGATTTGAATAGATTTGGGAGTATGAAAAATCCCAGCAGATTTAAACACTTGCAGGTTAGTGTCCTAGATCTTAAATAAAATATAGTTAAGACAATTTGGTTAACTTCAGTGACTTGTGGTTGATTAAAAGTGGGAGAAATGGTTCTTAAAATTGCTAAAGAGGTTCTGGGATTTGAAGATAATTCTCAAATTTGCCAAGAAAGTTTAGTAGGTAAGAAAAAGGCCATACATCTAGAATTAGCAAAGAAGTTAAATTTGGGTTTAATCAAGGACAAAAGTAAAGGGAATTATAAGGGAATTACTCAAACACTTAGGTGTGTCAGAGAAGCAAACAAGTGCAGTAGAGGTAGAAAAACTTAAATTACAATTGAGAAAAATGGAGTTAGAGATAAACAAAGAGAGAGAAAGAGGAAAGAGAAAGGGAGAGAGAGAGGAAAAAGAGAGAGAGAGAGAGAAGGTTCTTAGCTGAGCAAAAAGAGAGAGAATTTGAACTTGAGAAGTTGTGACTTAGTCAGCGAAGTCAATTTAACAGGATGGAGATTAAAAGAGAAGCTAGTGATATATACAAATATGTTAAAACTCTCCCACATTTTGATGAGAAAAGTGTTGAAGCCTTCTTTATTTCATTTACAAACTTAACTAGGCAGATGGAGTGGTCCAAGGATTTATGGGTAACGCTAGAGGTATTTTCCACACTGTCAAATGAGACGTCAAGAGCTTATGAAGAGGTTAAACAGGCTATTTTAAGTGCTTATGAACTGGTGCCAGAAGCGTATAGACAGTGGTTCAGACAAGGAACTAGGCCAGATTATGCTGAGTTCAAAAGAATTAAACATAGCCATTTTGATAGATGGGTGCAAACCTTATAGATAGATATGACCTATGAGGCTCTAAGAGAGATTATTCTGCTGGAGGAGTTTAAAAATGCACTCCCAGAGATGATAAGAATTCACGTGGAGGAACAGAAAGTTCAGGAAGTGAGAAGGCCAGCAGAATTAGCAGATGAATACATGTTGGTGCATAACACAAGCTTCTGGCCAGAAGTTTGTCCTGTGAGTAATAGTAATTGGGAGAAAGGGAGATTCTACACTCTAAAACCAAAAATAGAGAACACTGTAAGAATTTACCACAGGATAAAAAAGAAGCCCAAGAGGGTGAACAGGAGGTGAAAGGCGAGGTAAAAACAATGACTGCAGATGCTGAAAACCAAATACTGGATTAGTGGTGCTGGAAGAGCACAGTAGTTCAGGCAGCATCCAACGAGCAGCGAAATCGACATTTCGGGCAAAAGCCCTTCATCCTGATGAAGGGCTTTTGCCCGAAACGTCGATTTCGCTGCTCGTTGGATGCTGCCTGAACTGCTGTGCTCTTCCAGCACCACTAATCCAGTAGGAGGTGAAAGGCCTCAGGTGTTTTCACTGTAATGGAGTAGGACACAGTGCCTGTAGGACACAAATTACAGTGCCATTGGTTTCAGAAGGGCACTGCGAAACGGTGTTTTCACTGCCAGAAGGTGGGACACATAAAGACACAGTGCTGGTCATTAAAGAAAGGCGCTGTGGGAAAAGATGTGGTTAAAGAAGCTAAACCAGTGGCATTAGTGAAGGTAGTAAAGGAGACCCAAGAAGAGCCGAGGAGTTGCAGGAGAGTGCACAGCCTAGGCAGGGGCTGGGTATGTGGTTGGTAGTTGATTTCCTCAAAGAATTTGCCTCTGTGGGTAAAGTTTACTCAGAAAGAACTGGGGGGAAGGACATGAAGTTATAATTTTGAGAGATACAGAATCTAACCAGTTGTTGATAGTAAGGGATGAGCGAATATGCACTCTTTCTGATGTGCTATCCAAGAGTGTGGTAATTTGTGGGATAGAATGACAAAAGTTTAGCGTTTCCCCTATGTAAGATCAGGTTGGAGTGCCAACTCAAGACTGGGGAAGTTACAGTGGGAGTGATTGACAGAGTGTCAGTTCCACTTTGTTCTTGGGAATGATTTGGCAGGATCCAAGGTAGGAGTAACACACCTTGTTGTGGAGAAGCCCGAGGAAGACTAAGAAACTGAGGAGTTAAAACAGAAATATCCTGATATTTTCCCAGACTGTGTGGTAACCAGATCTCAGTATCGTAAATCACAGCACGAAGCGAAAAGTAAAGAGAAAGGAGTTGAGGTTCAGTTAGCAGATACCCTGTTTGACAAGAGTGCAGGGTAAACCTGAACAGGCAGAGGATCAGACAAAAGTGTCTAGAACTGAAAAGCTAAGAGACATGCAACAGCAAGACAAGACGATAAACGATATGTATGTGGATGCGTACTCCGAAAAGGAGACAGAAAATATTCCGAAGGGTTATTATCTGAAAGATGGAATCCTAAGACGGAAATGGAGACCACGGCAGGTTAGTGCAGAGGAAAAATGGGCTGAAGTGCACCAGATTGTGTTGCCAGTAGCATACAGACAGGAGGTGCTATGGTTAGCACATGAACTACCTGTAGGAGGTGTCCTAGGGGTATGAAAGACTCAAGCTAAGGTACAACAACACTTTTATTGACCTGGAATGCACAACGATGCGGTTAATGTTTGCCATATGTGTCATACATGCCAAATGGTAGGTAAGCCACAGATGGTAGTAAAACCAGCACCTTTGTTGCCAATTCCTGTATTTAAAGAAACTTTCACATGGGTTATAATTGACTGTGTTGGTCCCCTCCCAAGAACAAAAAGTGGGAACCAGTACTTGTTCACTATAATGGATGTGTCTACCAGATTTCCGGAGGCAATTCCATTACAGTGTATCAAGGTAAAAAGGGTAGCAAAGGAGTTAGTAGCTTTATATACACTGTATGGGGTACCCAGAGAGATTCAGTCAGACCAAGGGTCAAATTTTACTGCTAAGCTATTTACGGAGGTTATGGATAGCTTAGGTATACAGCACTTTAAATCCAGTGCATATCATCCTGAATCTCAGGGAGCTTTAGAAAGGTGGGATCAGATCTTGAAGAGTATGTTGAGAGCACACTGTCTGGATTACCCGAATGATGTGGATAAAGGTATCACATTCATATTGTTTGCAATTAGAGAAGCCCCAAATGAACCTATTCAGTTCACTCCCTTCAAGTTAATATTTGGGCATGAAATGAGAGACCCTTTGAAATTAATTAAAGAAAAAATGACAGGACCAAAGTCAGAGATCTTACACTTAGATTATGAATCGGAGGTGAGGAAGAGACTAAATAGAATGCATGAGTTAGCTAAAGAGGGTATAGTACAGAATGAAGCAGGTGGCAGATAAAAGCTCTGAGACTCGGATGTTTTCCCGAGAGGATTGTACTGTTACCAGTGATAGGAGATCCCTTCAAAGCCAGATTCAGTGGTCCCCATCAAATTGAGAAAAAGTTGAGTCAGATGAACTATCTAGTAAAGATGCCAGATAGAAAAAAATGGTATTGGGTATGCCATATGAACATGTCAAAACTATATTACACTAAAGAGAAAGAACTGGAGAAACAGGTGTTAGTTACTGCCCCGCAGAGTGAGGAATCAAATCCAGATGATATGGATTTTGAGGTGCCTCAAAATAGATTAAAAAATGAAGAAATCCTTGAGGAGTGGGATAGGTTAGTAAGCTATCTGTTTCAGGTGCACAGAACGCAGTTGAAAGATATGTTACTGCAGTATAAGGACATAAGTAAGAATTAGATGTAGACGACTAGTAGTATTGTACATGGAGCAAATGTAGGGAATACATATAGGCTTAATTCTTTCAAAGCCAGACAGGTCCACGGAGGTGGAGGCCGTGCTCAATCAGGACATCATCGCACCAAGCCAGAGTGAGTGGAGTTCGCCGATCATCTTAGCTCCCAATCTAGAGGGGACTCAATGATTCTCCATCGATTATCGGAAGTTCACCGCTGTCACAAAATCGGACACGTATCTAATTCTTAGGTTTGAGCACTGTATCGAGAAAGTCAGACAAGCTAGTTACATCACCAAGTTGGACTTAATGTGTGGTTACTGGCAGGTGCCTTTATCAGAGATGGTGAAAGAAATTTCTGTGTTTGTAACCCCAAATGGGCTATATCAATGTAAAGTGATGTCCTTTGGAATAAAGAACACACCCGCCACAGTCCAAAGACTCATGAACAGAGTTGTCGCTGGGTTAACAAACTGTGCAGTCTATTTGGATGATGTTGTAATCTTTAGTAAGTCCTGGAAAGATCACATGGTACAGTTGGCAGAGCTCTTTGAACAACTATGAGAAGCAAAACTGGTGATAAACTTAATTAAAACTGAATTCATGAAAGGAGAGGTGACATTCTTGGACATAACATTGGTCATGGAGGTTGACCCCACTGAATGCAAAGACGAAGACCATGGAGGAATTTCCATGAGCAACCTCAAAGAAAGAGGTGCTTCAATTTTTAGGACTCAACGGATTCTATCGGAAGTTTGTTCCAAACCTCAGCAGTGTAGTGGCACCATTAACCGATTTGCTGAAGAAGAACACAAAGTTTCGGTGGACAGAACCATGCCAGGAGGCATTCAACCATTTGAAAGTCATATTAACCACCAAACCAGTTTTAGCTACATCAAACTTTTCAAAACCTTTTAAATTTGCCCTTGATGCTAGTGACATAAAAGCTGTACTCTACAGGAAGAGGAGGATGGGATTGAACTGCCAGTTAGTTACTTTTCAAAGAAGATCAACATCCACCAGAGGAAATACTCCACAATCAAAAAGAACTATTCCGTTTGGTACTGGCCTTACAGCATTTTAATGTGTATGTCACGAACAATGTGTTGGAGATGGTTGTGTACAAGGATCACAATCCACTTACATTCTGAGAACGTTTTAAAGACAAGAATATGAGACTATTTGATTGGAATCTTATGATAAAGGCTTTTAATTTTAAAATCGTACATGTTGCGGATAGTCAGAATGTAATCGCAGGTGCATTATCACGGATTTAACTGATAAAGTTTAGTTGAGATTTGTATTTATCCAATGCTATACGCATGGGAAGAGGTTAAGGTGAACTTAGATTAAAGTTATTTGTATGTGACGGTAATGCATTTCAAGAAGAAAATATGAAGCTATCTTTTCTGTATGATGGTTCATTTTTTCTTAACGAGGGAGATGCTACGAATGTGTAAGGGGCACTGTATCTTTAAAAGTTTTAAAAACCTAGCAGAACTACCTGACATAGCACCAAGTGTTCTGAAAAAGGTAACAATGTCACATTTGGTTGAACAGTTAGATTAGTTGGGTTGCCTGGAGATGACAAACAAATTAAAATTCGGCCAATCAGTTTGAATGATACCCCTAAAAAAAAACAAACTTCAATCAAGTTTGAACTTCGTATATTGACAGTATTAAAAACCAATGACACAATCAGATGCTTTGGGGTATTAGATCGGGAAAACGTGAACAGTTGAGACAGAACTGCCAAGCCATTAACATGTGCAGACTGCCTGGAAAATTAGCTCTCTTAAAGGTACATTATCTATCAATGACCAGTAAAAGAGAAATCCTAAGAAGAAGAAAATCTACAGAGGAAGATAGAAAGGGAAGATTCGATAGCTGCTTGGTTTTGAAATTTGAATTTTGGTAAATCTTTTATCGGACTAATATTATGGAATGGAAAACAAACAATAGGTTAGAGAAAGGAGTTGTAAATAGTTATTAGTTAGTTAATTGTTCTCTGTTAAGAAATAAAGTTGTTCCTTTTTACTTTAAATACTTCTTGGCCTCTTGAATTTTTACAGATTACTGTATGGGATAAATCTTTTCTCTGCTGCTGGTTTAAATTAACAGAAGGGGTTTATCCCATGTCGTAACACCACTACAAAGTTATTCTTACCAACATCTCTGAGTGTATACTGAAACTGATACCTTACAAACTAGCCAAGCACTAGCCCAACATGGCCATGCTCATGGATTCATATGTTGCAGACCATGTCCCAAAACCATATCCCTGAGTTTATCGTCGTTCACCAACAGGACAGACTCACCAGGGGCTGTGGAACAGAGGGATACAGTTGAGAAGCAGTTCTCCTCCAAGTATTCAACATCGACTCTGAGTCCGAGGAAGATGCATTACCATCAGGTCAAACATAGGCAAGGAAAATTCTTGCTGTTTACCACCCCCTGCCCCCATCCCTTCAGCTGATGAATCAGTCTGCCTCATGTGGAACACCACTTGAAGGAAACATTGAGCATAGCAAGGGTACACTGGGTAGGGGAATTTCAATATCCATCAATGTCTGTCAACACGAGTGGCTCAGTAGCACCACTGCTGGCCAAATGGCTAGGTCCTAAAGAATCTGGACACATTGGGTCTGAAGGTGGTGAGGGAACCAGCCAGATGGAAAAAAAATCCATTTAATGCAGATTCTTTTGTCTATGACAGTATAGGTAGGAGTGACCACCACTCCATCACATCATACAAAGTCCCATTTCCACATTGAGTATATGCTCCATCATGCTAAATGGGACAGGCTTCAAACAGATCTACCACATAAAATTGGAAATCCATGAGGTGGTGTGGATCATCACTAACAGCAAGAATTGTGTACAACCACTATCTGATGAGGATCAGTTAGCTTGGATGACTGGTTTACAATGCAGACAGGAACAGCATGAGTTCAATTCCCATTCTGTCAGAGATTACTATGAAGGTCCTGCCTTCTCAACCTTATCCTTAGCCTGCGGTGTGGTGAGCCTCAGGTTAAACTCCCCACTGGTCACCTCTTTCTAATGAAAGGAGAAAATGAGGGCTGGAGATCACAGTCTGGATGCGGTGCTGGAAAAGCACAGCTCGTCAGGCAGCATCTGAGGAGCAGGAGAATCGATATCTCAAGCATAAGCCCTTCATCAGGAGATTGAAATGTCGAATCTCCTGCTCCCCGGATGCTGCCTGACCGTCTGTGCTTTTCCAGCACCACACTTTTGACT
The DNA here is from genome assembly GCF_047496795.1 of Chiloscyllium punctatum. NCBI lineage: Eukaryota > Metazoa > Chordata > Chondrichthyes > Orectolobiformes > Hemiscylliidae > Chiloscyllium > Chiloscyllium punctatum. Next base: position 34,704,243 of record NC_092743.1, read on the forward strand.
CTTTCTCATGAAAGAACAGCTCTATGGTCCTCTGGGACTATGACAATTTTTTGAAGAAGTAACAAAGAGGATTGATGAGGGCAGAGTGGTAGATGTGATCTGTATGGACTTCAGTAAGGCGTTCGACAAGGTTCCCCATGGGAGACTGGTTAGCAAGGTTACATCCCACAGAATATAGGGAGAACTAGCCATTTGGACTGGCTCAAAGGTAGAACACAGAGGGTGGTGGTGGAGGGTTGTTTTTCAGACTGGAGGCCTGTGACCAGTGGAGTGCCACAAGGATCGGTGCTAGGTCCTCTACTTTTTGTCATTTGCATAAATGATTTGGATGTGAGCAGAAGAGGTACAGTTAATAAGTTTGCAGATGACTCCAAAATTGGAGGTGTAGTAGACAGCAAAGAAGGTTACCTCAGATTACAACAGGATCTTGATCAGATGGGCCAATGGGCTGAGAAGTCGCGGATGGAGTTTAATTCAGATAAATACGGATACTGCATTTTGGGAAAGCAAATCTTAGCAGGATTTATACACTTAATGGTAAGGTCCTAGGGAGTGTTGCAGAACAAAGAGATCTTGGAGTGCAGGTCATAGCTCCTTGAAAGTGGAGTTGCAGGTAGATAGAATAGTGAAGAAGGCATTTGGTATGCTTTCCTTTATTGGTCAGAGTATTGAGTATAGGAGTTGGTAGATCATGTTGCGGCTGTACAGAACATTAGTTAGGCCACTGTTGGAATATTGTGTGCAATTCTGGTCTCCTTCCTATCGGAAAGATGTTGTGAAACATGAAAGGGTTCAGAAAAGATTTACAAGGATAAAAGCAAATTATTGTGGATACTGGAATCTGAACCCAAAAGAGAAAATGCTGGAAAATCTCAGCAGGTCAGTCAGACCTGCTGAGATTTACAAGGATGTTGCTAGGGTTGGAGGATTTGAGCTATAGGGAGAGGCTGAACAGGCTCGGGCTGTTTTCCCTGGAGGAGGTCAGAGGTTGAGGAGTAACCCTATAGAGGTTTACAAAATCATGAGGGGCATGGATAGGATAAATAGACAAAGTCTTTTCCCTGGAGTCAGGGAGTCCAAAACTAGAGGGCATAGGTTTAGGATGAGAGGGGAAAGATATAAAAGAGACCTAAGGGGCAACTTTTTCACATAGAGGGTGGTACGTGTATGGAATGAGTTGCCAGAGGAAGTGGTGGAGGCCGGTACGACTGTAACATTTAAGAGGCATTTGGATGGGTATATGAATAGGAAGGGTTTGGAGGGATATGGGCTAGGTGCTGGCAGGTGGGACTAGATTGGATTGGGATATCTGGTCGGCATAGACGTGCTGGACCGAAGGGTCTGTTTCCATGCTGTCCATCTCTATGACTCTATGACTCTATAAAAATTTTACCTTAACTTCATTGTCCTGCATTTACTCGACTGAAGCATTCCCATACAGCTGGGAGGTCAGCCCTGGTTCAATGAAGAGTGTAGATGAGCCTACAAGGGACAGTACAGGCATACCTAAAAATGAGATGTCAACACAAACCTACTTGCATGCCAACAGCATACACAACCAGTTGATCAGATCCAAGCTCTGCAGTCCTTGCATGTTCAGTACTGGATGTTGGTGAACAATTAAACACCTGATGGCCACCTTTGTGTGTGGCTGCATCAAGCTGTGCGTGGATCCCCGGTACGCAAACACCAAGTGTCACTACATACTGAGGATGGGCCTGGCCTCGCTGCCGCGGAACGCTCCGAGTAGTTGGACCGTTCCGTATCACATGTCCTTCGTGGAGATGTTTATGAAGAAAAACACCTTTGACCACAAGTCCATCAGGAAGTGGAAGTGGTCAGCACGTAGTGTCCTTGAGACCCTTCGGGAAAAGGAGAGGGTGGATCCTGTCGAGCAGTTCCCTGAGCAGACTGTCAAAGCCATTTGGCAGAATGCCTCGTCGCCAGAACTTTCCAACAAGCACCAAGACATGGCTTGGCTGGTGGTGAGAAGGGCTCTGCCTGTGAGATCCTTTATGCACGCCCGGACTCTCAGCCACACCGCACGTTGCCCTCGAAGCGGCTGTGGGGGGGGACGAGACTGTCACACACCTCCTTCTGGAATGTGCCTACGCAGAAGAAGTCTGGAGAGGAATGCAGTGGTGTTTGTCGAGGTTTGTCCCGAACAGCGCCGTGACGTGGGACTCCGTGCTCTATGGTCTGTTCCCCGGGACGCACACTGAGACGAACATCAACTGTGCCTGGAGGATCATCAACTCGGTGAAGGATGCTCTCTGGGCGGTCCGAAACCTGTTGATCTTCCAGCTGAAGGAATTGACCCTGATTGAGTGTTGCAGACTGGCACATTCCAAGGTCAAGCACTACGTGTTGAGGGACACACTGAAGCTTGGGGCAGCTGCCGCCAAGGCGCGGTGGGGAAAGACCACCGTGTAAGATCGGCCTGCCTAAAGAAGAACAGGGGGCCCGCGCAGTCAATTGGGCTCTGCTGACGCCTCAGCTAAAAATGTAATCATACAGACCTGTAAATAGGAATGATTACTCTGTTTTCAGTATGCAAACAAATGGAATGTTTACATATGTATGGCATGTCCAGTTGTACAGATCATCAAAGTACTTTATGAATAAAGTATATTTTTGAAATTAAAAAAAAATTAAACAACTGACAGGAGATACAGGCTCCTCAAATTTCCCCATTCGCAATGATGGGGAAGCCCAGCACATCATGAAAAAAATGAGATATTTCAGCTGCCTTCAGCCAGAAGTCCTGAGGGGATGATCCATCTTCAAAAGTGTCATCAATGCCAATCATCAACCAATTCGATTTACGCCACATGATATCAGGAAATTACTGCTAGCACTGGATAGGCTATGGGTCTTCATAACGTTCCAACAATAATGCTGAAAATTTCTATTCCCAAACTAGATACACCCATAGCCATTTAAAAATAATTACAAGACTAGAATCTATTTGCTAAGGTGGAAAATAAGCCGTGTATGAACTGTTAATTCAATCTTGTCAATTACTGTCCTATCCCTCTGTTCTTAATTATCAGTAATGTGATGAAAAGAGTCATAGAATGTGCTAATATGCAACTGTTACAAAGGAATAACCTGCTCTCTGATGTTCAGCTTGGCTTCTAGAGCCAATGAGTCAGACAGCACACTGCCAGGACTACTCAGGTCCTGACCTCATAAAAGACTTAGCCCAAAAAATGGGCAAAAGAGCTGAATTTCAGAGGAGACGTGAGAATGACTGCATTTGACATCAAGGCAGCTTTTGACCATGTGGAAAGACTGCTAACAAAACTGGAGTCAATGGGAAAGTCCGAGAAACAGTAGAAGCTTCTGCGGAAAGCTTTAACATTTTGAGTTCAGTCTGACACTTCTTTGGAACTCTGAGTTTGGAAGAAGAGTCTGACTCGACTCAAAATATTGATTCTGTTTCTCTCTCCACTGATGCGACCAGACCTGCTGAGTTCTTCAGCATTTTCTGTTTACACTTCAGAATTCCAGCATTCCAGATTTTGGATTTATAAAAGTTAGTGGAAATCAGAGGAAAACCTGTTGTGACGTTTCTGGTAAGAATTCAATACTAGCATCATAATTCTTCCAATAATCACCTAACATTTGTTGGAGTTCGTCATTGACATTGACAAAGATCTCACTCCTCCTATGGATGTCTGTGACCCAGATTAGGCCTACCCTGGCTGGTATGTGTGGCCTAAATAAAATTGCTGTTTTATTTATTACATGTGAAGGTCCTGTGCTGGTAGTGTTTTAGGGAAATGAGATGCAGTACTCTGTTTCTCCTGCCCCACCCCCAAAACCCTATCCAGGTGATGACTGTGTTTTGGTTCTCGATCACTACAGTTCAATTTAAAGTGGTATTTGTCCAAAAGCCACACAGGTCACGTTCATTTGAATATCCAGGGCAGGGAACACAATTACTATGTTCTTCTGCTGACATTTATCCAGAGTGGTACGTATGAGATGTCCCTCTCTCTCAACAACACACAGAAAAGTGTTGTCGTATTCGAATCACACTGTCTCTCAAGTAATGCCAACATTTTCCACCTCAAAGACTTGCAGCTCGTTTTGATTAGGCATCATGATCGGGATTGCCAATACCTTCCCCACAACCTTTCTTGCGATCACCTCACAGTCGTTGTTAAACCTGACCATAGTCAGTTGTTGTAATCGGCAAGTTGAAACATTGGGGTGTCTCTTCCTATGGAACAAGTGTTCTATCTGCTCACCAAGGTCTGGTCTCTTTGGGCCAGAATTGGTGGGGCCAGCTGGGGTTCAGTTCCTGAGGTTGAGGGCTCAGGAGGGACAGTGTCCAGAGCTGGTCCGGGATCCTGGCCTGGAACAGTCACAGAGGCTGGTCCTGGATCGAAATCAGGGATTTGGATTAATGACTGGTCTGGAGTCTGGATCAGGACTTGGGTTAGAGTCTATATTCCCCAGTTTCCAGGAGCATGTAGCTGTTGCTTCAGGGTCTATAGGCCTTTAACTGATTAACGTGATGTCATCCAAGCTTTCTTGTGTCTAACAAAATTCCATACATGTACAGGCTGGCCTTTTTCACCACCGGGTTGGAACCGAATATCTGAGGGGCAGGAATGTTTCTGGATGGAAACCTTTCTGCTCCCTAGGTTCACATTGGTCCTTCCCTGTATTGTTCTGGCACAAATAGTCCCTTAGAGACATTTGCTGCCACCACCTGATACTCATGAGGTTCTCCTCCATAGCTCAAACTGTTGACAAGGTGAGTGGGCATTTTGGTACATTGGACCACAATGTTGTGACCCTGTAGCATCAGGGTCCAGAATGCTGTGCGGTTTTGGAGGACCGTATTGCCTTTAATCCTGCCATCAACTCAATGTTGAATGAGAGCATGCTCTGTCTGGATGGTTCAGGACAATGATACAGACAAAATGTTGTACTGCCCAGAACACGGTTAGCAAATGCTTCTGATGTGTAGAGGAGCCCTGCTCTATTGGTGAAAGTCCAGGAGGCATAGACTACTGGTCCAAGTTTATTGTGTCATTCTTGGAGAAGTCCAGCTGCCAGTGTGGTATCCATAGCTGCAACTTCAAGGTGAAGGAAAGTTCTGGGTTGGTACCTGCAGTGCAGGGGCCTATGCTAGGGCCAGCTTTAATTCAGGAAAGGCTGTTAATCCATTCCTATACCTTTTAAGGAGATGGGAGAGTGTGGTCGCTTTAATGGTGGTTCCAACAGTTTCTCACTAATCCCAGAAACGAACACCATGAGCTCACATTCCTGGGGAGGGGCAACATGTTGTGGCTTCGATGAGCTTCTCTTCTATCTCGGGTTTCTCCCAAGCTCTCACAGTTCCCCAGAATGAAACCTGAGACCTCATGACCTGTGCCTACTTGGGGTTAACTTTTAGTCCTAGAGTGGTGAGGAGAGTTAACAGTTCCTTTGATACTGTCAAATGTTCAAGCTGGTCCCTGTCTGTAAGAGGAGATTGTCCACGTACTGTACCAAGCAATCTGGCCGGGAAACCTTTCTAATTGTTTCACCAGTCTCTAATGAAATACTGACAGAGAATTGTGGAAGAAGGGCTTATGCCCGAAACATCAATTCTCCTTCTCCTTTGATGCTGCCTAACCTGCTGCGCTTTTCCAGCAACACATTTTTAAGAGAATTGTGGAAGACCTAGGGAAGCAGGTCTGTGTGTATTGCTGGCCCTGAAACATGAAGGTGAATTTATATTGGCAGTGTCAGTGGAGGGGGATGGACTGCAATAGGATTAGGGTTGGAGTTATGGTTAGAGTTAGAGTTAGGGCTAGGGTTAGGATTAGGGTTACTAAAACCCAGTACAGTGATGTATTTTGACTTAGGAGCATGCCCCATCATGATTTTGGAGCTAGTTACTACTGTCAGTGCCAAGATTGGGATGGTTTTATTTAGTTTCCCTTGTTTCTACAGTGAGTCACTCAGAGCCGCCTGGTTTCTTGTCCTGCCGTATTGGTGAGTTATTGGTAGGCACTACAGGGTTGAGGAATTCTTTCTTTAACAAGGTGTTATTGACTTTGGCCACGTTCCACTCTGCCTACTTGGGGAAAGTTAAAAATCACACAACACCAGGTTATAGTCCAATCGATCATAGTCCAATGAGGAAAGTGAATTGTCTTTCTGGCTTTGGGTCTGGCTCATCTATCATTTTATCTCGCTCTGTTTGTAACCACAGTTGTGTTTGTGACTGGCAAACAGACTTGCACGTAGTGTGAATTACCTGTGTTGCTGGGTCCTCCATCATTTTAGCGTGTCTACTTTACATTTTCCCATGGCACAAATTCCCTGTGTGTATGTCACAATCTATACTGGGGCCCCTTGTAAAATCCAAGATAAGTGTGGTGTTTGTGTGGAGATTAACTAACAATGTCGGGTGATGGAAAACAGTGTCTCCCAATTTAAATTCTGTAGTTTCTGTCTCTTCCCCCTCCTGGAGGTGTCCAGTAGAGTCATTCAAGACTTTCCTTGCTAGTATTCCATGTGTCATCAAAATGTTGGGATACACTGTCACTCTAGGACTCCTGTGTCCCATAAAAAAACTCAACTTCACCATCTGCCAGTGGACATCCCACACTGTCCCATGGTGCACTGCACAGCAGCTGAGGAGAAGCACAGCTTTGTGATGCTTTGATCCAACCAAGGATTCAAAGAGTTAGACTAAATCTGGCTGTGAGATCTCTCTCATCAAATTAACTGCTGCTTGTCCCTCCGGTCCCTCCAGCAGCATGGACTGGCATCATGGGTCTGGCTCCAGTGACAGCACTAACTGCCTGGGTACCCTGCAATCCCTTGAGAACTGGCCTGTGTACCCACTATTGTAGCATTTCCCTTGAGGCAGTGGCTGCTGCCTCAGACTTCCCTGCTGCTGATCACTGTCTCTCACTGCAGGAGGAAGTACGGAGAGGGATGGCTCCGACAATAACTCCCTTTGTTTCAGTCACTCACACGGGACTGGGGGGTTTGGGGCTTTTATGGGATGCATTTTCCCCTTGCCTGCTGTGGTTACTCTGATTCATGAATCTCTTTTTCCCAAGCCCAGGCCATTCTCCTTGTCACCCAGTGTCCTCTGTGGGTGTTGGCTGTGGGATTAAAGCTTTCAAGGGCTTTCCTCGTTGTCTCGGTGGCATGCCACATAAACGTTTGAGTCCAATTTGCCCTGTTTTGTGGTGTTGGCACAGTCGGATCTAGGATCCTGGAGACTGCGCCTTGCAAATGCAGTCGGGTTCTCCCCCTTTTGCTGCCCGTGCTTATTTAATGCCTCCGCAATGGTGGCACAGTGGTTAGCACTGCTGCCTCACAGAGCCAGGGTCCCAGGTTTGATTTCAGCATCGGGCGAATGTCTGTGTGAAGTTTGCACATTCTCCTCGTGTCTGCGTGGATTTGCTCCGGTTTCCTCCCACAGACCAAAGATGAGCAGGTCAGGTGAATTGGCCATGTTAAATTGCCCATAGTGTTAGGTGTAATAGTCAGAGGGAAATGGGTCTGGGTGGGTTACTCTTCGGAGGGTTGGTGTGGACTGGTTGGGCCGAAGGGCCTGTTCCCACACTGTCGGGAATCTAAAAACAGGGTCTCTCCTACTATATGCTATAGCAGCTTGGGTTGGCGTTTCCATGGCCTACAGTTCTTGTCCTCCTACATTGAGGATTAGGTAAGGTAGAATGGATCACGGGACTCAGCCACATTAACATAAATTTTACCTCCTTGACATCGATATGGAGAACTCTTTGGTTAGTGTGTGCTGTCAAAAAAAAACATACAGGGGTCAGCTGTGTGCTCAAATACTGGGATGCTTTCTGCTATCTCTGCCAATTGTGCCACCATAAACAGGGTCACCTATGCAGTTAGATTATTGTTCTGGTGGTCCTGACGGGTTGTGGTTCATCAAGCCAGGATAGGATCCTGGGTGTCAGAAGGATTTTCTCCCTGCAGAAAGTGAGGTATGGGTCCCCAATCTTCGCCGCTCTGGGCATAGCTATGGGCTTGTTCTTACATTTCCTCCCTATCTATGCCATGATTGCTGTCCCCATCTGATCCTTTGAATGCGATGGAACCAAGCCATAAAAAGGATGATAAGTGCTCAGCAGGGGGACTTAAATGTCACAATTGTACATAGAAACCTGCTCATTTACAACAAAAAACCTTTATTCCAAACTGTAATCAGTGGAAGTAACTGACAGCAGTTATAAACGTAACTGCAGGAAACAGAAAAATCATCCTCACAGAAGGTGGACATCTTAGAAGACATCAATGACCCAAAGAGTAAATACTGGTCAATAAATCTTAAGGTAGAGTGATATTGAACTAAGTTTAAACTAAAAACCACAGTATATGTTAATGTACAGTCGGCCAAGTTAAAATGGTTCAAACAGATCATGACCTTCTTCAATCAAACTACAAGCTCTAGGAGAAAGAAATTTGGAAGTTAAAAAGGTCAGATTTTAAAAAAAATAAGTTAAATTTAAGGCCAGAGAATTAACTGAACCACTTCATATTTTACAGTAACAACAATCTTCTTATCTCAGCAGAAAAGTATGCTTGAAATTGAAATTATCCACAAGATAAATAAATTTGTTGAGGAAAAATGTAGAGAAATTCGTAAATTATAGATACATATTTTGTTAAAAATCAGTACTATATTACATTAAATGCAAATGTGAAACCAATTTGCCTTTTGTACTTAAATGGACAACACCTACAAATGGATAAATTGAAGTCAGAATTTGAAAGAATACAACAGTCAGAGATAGTTTTTCCAATCACAACATCTACTAAAATGGGCCACAGGTATGGTCACTGATCCCTAACTATTCAGATCTATGTAGACTTGACCTGGGGTGGCATGGTGGCTCAGTGATTGGCACTGCTGCCTCGCAGCACCAGGGACCCAGGTTTGATCCAGCCTCGGGCAACTGTCTGTGTGGAGTTTGCACATTCTCCCCTTGTCTGTGTGGGTTTCCTCCCACAGTCCAAAGATGTGCAGGTCGGGTGATTAGGCCATTCTAAATTGCCTGTAGTGTTAGGTGCTTTAGTCAGGGGGAAGTGGGTTGCTCTTCAGAAGGTCTGTGTGGACTTGTTGGGCTGAAGGGCCTGTTTCCATGCTGCAGGGAATCAAATCAAATCTAATTCAACAAAGGAGTTGAACATGAAATCTATTCAGTGCTATCAGTTAGCTAAATTGGTGAAAGTTCAATCTTTACAAAATTAGAAATTAACAGTGAGGTATGCCAAGTGAATTTGTACCAGCAAAGAAGTTGGCTATTTATTTTAGCAGTGCAATTTGGTTGTTATTGATTCAACAGACTAGATTGTGGAATCGCACCTGTGCTGGAAACATTTCAGAGGACAATTATCAATTTACTCCAAATGAAGGTCAGAATAATATAAGGGGGCATGATAGAATTCACCCACACTTTAAAAATAAGGGGTCGTCAATTTAAAACAAAGAAGACTGAATCAAACGATTGAATAAAAGTCACTATAAAGGCATGGGGTAGGAGCTGACGAGACTTCTTTGGAAGGGGAGCCGAGCAGGAAAGACAGTGAATCAGCAATGCCAGAAGTTTCTGGGGGTAATTTGGGAGAAATTCATCTCAAGCAAGAAGAAAAATATTAAAAGGGGAGGATGATGCAACCATGTGTTACAACACAAGGTAAACCCTTCTGCCAATTTAAACCCGACACATGGAGAAGCTCACCTCGTGCCATAATCTGTTACGTTTTGAGAGGCAAAGAACCATCCCAGAGATCACTATTTAAAGTTAAATTAATAATATTATTCTTTAAGGCCAACAGAGAACATTAAAACACCAGCTATGTACAATTCATTTCTCTTAAAATCTCTACCTTTTACCTCCCACTCTCCAATATTGGTCCGATAAACTCCCACCCCCACCCCCGATTGGCTGAATTTAAATTTGTTTTTGTTTCATGGCAACACAACTCCAGCTATTTGTTTCAACCAAAGGTTATATTTTTAAATTGTTCAGCACACTCGGTGTGTTCACTCCTTGTCAGCTTTCTCTCTCTCTCTTAAAGGTATTATACACACCTACACCTTCATAGCACATGGCTGACAAAGGAAGTCAGGGACAGCATAAAAGAAAAAGCATACAATATAGTGAAAAATAATGGGAATCCAAAGGATTGAGAAGCCTTTCAAAAACAGCAGAGGATGACTAAAACAGCAGAACGAGGGGACAAGATGAAATATAAGAGAAAGCTAGCTAGTAATATAAAAGTAGTTTGCAAGAGCATTTTTAGATATCTAGAAGATGCGAGATCGGCAAGAGTGGACATTGAACAGTAATGGGAACAAAGAAATTGCAGAGGAACTGAATAGGTATTTTGCATTAGTTTTCACTGTGGAAAGTACCAGTAGAAGACTAGAACTTCAAGAGAATCGGGGACAGAGATTAGTGTTCTGGAAAAAAAACTGGAAAAAAGCTAATCTAACACCACTGTTTAAGAAGGGTAGGAAGCAGAAGACAGGAACTATAGGCCGATTAGCCTGACCTCAGTAGTTTGGAAGATTGTAGTAATCATTAATAAGCATGTGGTTGCGGAGTACTTGGAAGTGCATAGTAAAATAGGGCTAAGTCAGCACGACTTGGTCAAAGGGATGTCATGCTTGACAAATCTGTTAGAAGTCTTTGAGGAAGTAAAGGGCAAGTTAGACTAATGGGCATGATGTATTTGGATTTCCAGAAGGCCTTTAACAAGGTTCTGCAAATGAGACTGCTAGATAAGAGCCTACGGTGTTAGTGGCAAAGTACTGGCATGGATAAAGGATTGGCTGACTGGAAGAAGGCAGAGAGTAGCGATAAAGAGGTCTTTTTTCAGGGCAGCAGCCAATGACTATGGAGTTCCAGGGGTTGATGTTGGGACTATAAATATCCACATTAGACATTAACAATCTGCATGAAGGAACTGAGGGCTACGTTTGCAGATGACACAAAGATATGTGGAAGCACAGGTCATGTTAAGGAAATAGGGAGGCTACCGAAAAACCTGGACATGCTAGTCAAGTAGGCAAAGAAGTGACAGATGGAATACAAAATTATGGAAAGTTATGCATTTTGGAAGGAAGAATAGACTATTTTTCAAATGGGGAATGGCTTCTCAAATCTGAAGTATAAGAGACTTGGGGAGTCCTAGTTCAGGATTCTCTTATGCTTAACATGCAGTTCAGTTGATAGCTAGAAGGCAATTGCAATGTTGGCATTCGTTTCACGAGAAATACAAGAGCAGGGATGTATTGCTGAGGTTGTGTAAGGCTGTGGTCGGACTGCATTTCGAATGTTGTGAGCAGTTTTGGGCCCCATATCTAAGGAAATGTGTAACTGGCATTGGAGGGAGTCCAGAGAAAATTTACAAGAATGACCCCAAGAATGAAGGTCTTATGATATGAGGAGTGGTTGAGGACTCTGGATCTGTACTCGATAGAGTTTAGAAAGATGAGGGGTGATCTGATTGAAATGTATGGGATACTGAGAGGCCTGGATAGAGTGGACATGGAGAAGATATTTCTACTCGTAGGACAGACTAGGACCCTGTGGCACAGGGTAAAGGGATGACCCTTTAGAACTGGAACGGGGTGGAATTCCTTCAGACAGACGGTGGTGACTCTGTGTGACTCATTGCCACAGTGATCTGTGGCAGTCAAGACATTGAGTGTATTTAAGACAGAGATAGATAGGTTCTTAATTAGTAGCAGAATCAAGGGTGATGGGGAGAAAGCAAGAGAATGGGGTAGAGAAGCATATTAGCTGTGACTGAACAGCAGAGCAGATTGGGATGGGCTGAATGGCCTAAATCTGCTCCTGTATCTTGTAATATAAAAATTATCTTACAATATAAAAAACAGCAAAAGATGTGAATAAAGCACTCCACCCTCTTCGGTGCCCATCTCTCCCTAAAGGCATCGAGAGCATTTGTGAACACTGTGTTCCCTCTCCAAGGACACCCCAGGCTTGAACATAGCCACAGAAGGCGGGGGGGGGGGGGGGGGGGGGGGGGTGGAGGGGGGGAGGGGGCAGACAGTTCTCCATGGTCCGCTGTCTAGATCTGTTTAAAGTCAGTCTGGGCCAGGCCCAGGAGCAGACCCACAAGGAGATCCTCCGACCTGCCCGCACCCCTACGCACCAAGTGCCGAAAATGGCAAAGGATTATTAAAAGATTTACAAGAAGCAAAAAATTAGAATATAAAGAGTTAGCTGAATATATAAAAACAAATCAGAAAAGTTTCTTCAGATACTTAAATAACAGAGTTATTAATGTAAGATTTGGTCCTATAGAAAATGACTCTGAGAATGAATAATAGAGGATAAAGAGATGGCAGACAAACTTATCAGACATTTTGTATCAGTCTTCACGAGACAGGATACAAGCAATATCCTGCAAATAGCTGTAAATCAAGAGCAGAAAGTGAGGGAGGAACTCAAGAAAATTACAAGTACCAGGCAAGTAGTACTAAATAAATTATTGGAACTGTGAACTGACAAGTCCCTGGGACCTGGTGGATTTAATCTAAGGTTATTGAAAATAAAATAGTGAATCAGTTGATGTATTAGTTTTAATGTTAATTTTTGAAAATTTGTTATATTCAGTGAAGGTTCCTTTAGATTCACAAATGGTTCATTTAACTCAATCCTTCAAAAATTAAAGAGGCAGAAATAGGAAACTACATGCCTGTTAGCTTAACACCTGTCATAGAGAAAATGTCAGAAGCTATCATTAAAGACAATATAATATTATAACAGGACACTTGGATAGGATTAAGGTAATTGAATGGAGCTAACATGGGCCTGTCATAAGGAAATCATGTTTAACTAACTTATTGGAGTCCTTTGAAGTAGTAACTTGCACTGTAGATAAAGCAGAAGCGTGGAACTATTGTGTTTGCATTTTTTAAATGGATCAGGCTGTCACTAGCTAGGCCAACATTTGTTGCCTATCTTAATTGCCCAGAGGGCAGTTTAGAGTCAACCACATTGCTGTAGGTCTGACCAGGTAAGGACAGCAGATTTCCTTTCCTAAATGACATTAGTGAACCAGATGGGTTTTCTGACAATTGGCAATGGTGTCATGGTCATCATTACACTGTGAATTCCAGTTTTTCTTTATTGAATTCAAATCCCACCATGGGTCCCCCAGATCATTAATGTGGTGTCTGAATGAACAATTTAGTGATATTACCACTATGCCATCACCTCTCCAAATTCCCAGAAAGCATTTGATAATATGCAACATCAAAGGTTATTGAGGAAAAATAAGAACTGTGGTGTAAAGGTACCATATTGACATGGATACGATTTTAGCCTGCTAACAGGAAACAGAGGGTAGAAATCATGGATCTGTATCTGGCTGCCAGAATATTATTCATGAGTGGTGTGTGACTGGGGCTGAAGCTAATGCATCAATAATTTATATCAATGATTTGGATGAAGGGACTGAAAGCACAGTAGGAAAATTTATTGATGACACAAAGTGAGTTGTGGAGAGGACATAAGGACCCTAAGAGATATGAACATGCTAAGTGAGTGGCAAAGATCTGGCACATGAACTATAATGTGGGCATGTGTGAAGTCAGTTATTTTGGCAGAGAGACTTAAAAAGAAGCATTATCTGAACAGTGAGAGGTTGCAGAGCTTTGAAATGCTAAGAGACCTGAGTACCCTAGTGCATGCATAACTGAAGGTTAGTATGTAGATACAGAATGTAATTGGGAAAGCTAATAGAATGTTATATTTTATTGCGAGGTGAGTTGAATGCAAGAGAAGGCAGGTTATTCTTCAGTGGATTTTAATGTGTTGGAATCAATTCATAGGTTTTCTAGATTAAAATCTGGAATGAGTCAATTGTCTTATAAGGAAAGGCTAGACAGGGGAGGCCTGTAACCTCTGGAGGTTAGAAGAGTCAGAGCTGACTTAATAAAAGATCCCGAGAGGCCTTGAGTGGCTGGATATGGAAAGCATACTTTCCTGTTCTGGGTGAAGCTAGAATTAGGAGACACAGTTTAAAAATAAGGGGTCGACCATTTGAAACAAGGATAAGGATTTTTTTCTCTCACAGAACTAAAATGCCATCTTCCAATCCTCCAATATTTGATTTGATTTATCATTGTCAAATGTACCTGGTACAGTGAAAAATGTTGTTTTTCCTGCAGTATCGGCAGATCATACCATACAGAGGGCATTAGGCTAATAAAACAGAGCGAGGAATATAACATTGTGGCAGTTCTGACTCTGTCAGTAGACCAGCTGAGCAGCTTCAGAATGCCAGTGTTCACCCGAGTGCACACTTTTCTTTCAAAAATGATGGATGTTGGTCTTTCAGCAGATATCTGACAGTGACTACAAGGACTGCAGATGCTGGAGATCAGAGTCTGGAGTGTGGTGCTGGTAAAGCGCAGCAGGTCAGGCAGCATCCAACGAGCAGGAAATTCGACGCTTCAGACAAAAGCCCATCATCAGGAATGAAGCTGGGAGCCTCAGGGGTGGACAGATACATGGGGGGAGTGGGGCCGGGGGGGAAGGTAGCTGAGAGTGCAAAAGGTGGATGGAGGTGGGGGAAAAGGTGATAGGTCAGAGGGAAGGGTGGTGCATATAGGTGGGAAGGAAGCTGGACAGGTGGGACAGGTCATGAGGGCGGTGCTGAGCTGGAAGGTTGGAACTGGGGTAAGGTGGGGGGAGGGGGTATGAGGAAACTGGTGGAAGCCACATTGATGCCATAGGGTTGGAGGGTCCCGAGGCAGAAGATGAGGTGTTCTTCCTCAGGCATCAGGTGGTAAGGGAGTGGCAATGGAGGAGGCCCAGGACCTGCATATGCTCAGTGGAGTAGGAGGGGGGAGTTGAAGTGTTCGGCCACGGGGAGGTGGCATTGATTAGTGTGGGTGTACCGGAGATGTTCTCTGAAATACTCTGCGAATAGGCGCCCTGTCTCCCCAGTGTAGAAGAGACCGAATCGGGAGCAACAGATACAGTAAATGACATGTGTGGAAGTGCAGGTGAAACTTTGATGGATGTGGATGACTCCTTTGGGTCCTTGGACAGAGGTGAGGAGGGAGGTGTGGGCACAGGTTTTGCAATTCCTGCAGTGGCAGGGGAAGGTGCCAGGAGGGTGGGTCGGTTGTTGGGAGGCATGGATCTGATGAGGTAGTCATGGAGGGAACACTCTTTGCGGAAAGCGGATAGGGATGGGTAGGGAAATATATCTCTGGTGGTGGAGTCCATTTGTAGGTGGCAGAAATGGCGGAAGATGATGCGATGAATACAGAGGTTGGTGGGGTGGAAGGTGATTGGCTTCTGTTCTTGTTGCGGTTGGAGGGGTGGGGTTTGAGGGCAGAGGTGCGGGAAGTGGATGAGATGCACTGGAGGGTATCAGCAACCATGTGGGAGAGGAATTGTGGTCTTTAAAGAAGGAGGCCATCTGGTGTGTTCTGTGGTGGAACTGATCCTCCTGGGAGCAGATGCGGTGGAGGCGGAGGAATTGGGAATAAGGGATACTTTTTTTGTGGGAGATAGGGTGGGAGGTGGTGTAATACAGGTAGCTGTGGAATCAGTGGGTTTGTAGAAAATGTCAGTGTTGAGTTGGTCACTGTTGATGGAGGTAGAGAGGTCCAGGAAAAGGAGAGAGGTGTCAGAGATGGTCCAGGTGAATTTAAGGTCAAGGTGGAATGTGTTGGTGAAGTTGATGAACTGTTCAACCTCCTCATGAGAGCACGAGGTGGCGCCGATGCAGTCATCAATGTAGCGGAGTAACAGGTGGGGAGTGTTACCGGTGTAACTGTGGAAGATAGACTGTTCCATGTAGCCAACAAAGACTCAGGCATAGCTGGGGTCCATGCGGGTGCCCAAGACTATGCCGTTCGCTTCACCAATACATTCCACCCCTGCCTCTGCTGCATCTGCTCCCAGGTGGGCCTGCGCCCACACCTGCCCCCTCACCTCCATCCAAGGCCCAAAAGGAGCCTTCCACATCCATCAAAGTTCCACCTGCAGTTCCACATATGTCATTTACTGTATCCGTTGCTCCCAATGTGGTCTCCTCTACACCGGGGAGACAAGATACTTACTCGCAGAGTACTTCAGAGAACATTTCCAGGACACCCACACCAACCAACCCCACTGCCACGTGGCTGAACACTTCAACTCCCCCTCCCACTCCGCCGAGGACATGAGGGTCCTGGGCCTCCTCCATCGCCACTCCCTAACCACCCGTCGCCTGGAGGAAGAATGCCTCATCTTCTGCCTCGGGACACTCCAACTCCATGACATCAATGTGGATTTCACCAGTTTCCCCATTTACCCTTCCCCCACCTCACCCAAGTTCCAACCTTCCAGCTCAGCACCATCCTCATGACCTGTCCTACCGGCCAATCTCCCTTCCCACCTAACTGCTCCACCCTCCCCCCTGACCTATCACCTTTACCCCCACTTCCATCTACCTATCACACTCTCAGCTACCTTGCCCCCAGCCCCACCCCCCTCCCATTTATCTCTCCACCTGAGGCTCCCAGCCTCATTCCTGATGAAGAGCTTTTGCTCGAAACGTCAATTTTCCTGCTCCTCGGATGCTGCCTGACCTGCAGTGCTTTTCCAGCACCACACTCTTGACTTTCAGCAAATATCCATTGAGTGACAGGTTGATCAGTAAATAGTGCACGGTAAGACAGGGCCACAACTGGAGGTGATGGATGCCAAACAGGCATGATGGGTAATTAATGTGATGAGTTTGGGAAGATATAATAAGAGAACTCACTAAATCACATGATGGAACTCCCCAGTAATACCTGAAGTAACTTGGACTTAGCCAAAAAAAAAGATAACATCCAACAGGTTTTCCTCTCGACACTGTTGGTAAATTGAAACTAAAAGATGTAAAGAAATCAAAACCATACAAGTAAAACAATTGGGTAAAACAAAAGCTCAGTGATTGTGACCCAATTTAGTGTTCTTTATACAAATGGCCAGACTATAGGAAC
Organism: Chiloscyllium punctatum; assembly: GCF_047496795.1. NCBI lineage: Eukaryota > Metazoa > Chordata > Chondrichthyes > Orectolobiformes > Hemiscylliidae > Chiloscyllium > Chiloscyllium punctatum. The sequence continues at coordinate 34,721,266 of NC_092743.1, forward strand.
ATACTGTCTGAGGCGATATTCCCCGTAGAGTCGGAGGCTGAGGGGTGACTTTATACAAGTTTATAAAATGATGAGTGGAATGGATAGGGTGAATAGTCAGGGTCTTTTCCCCAAGGTAGGGGAGTCCAAAGCTAGATGTCACAGCTTTAAGGTGAGAGGGAAACGATTTAAAAGGGACCGAAGGGGCAACATTTTCATGCAGAGGGGATGCACGTATGGAATGAGCTGCCAGAGGAAGTGGTGGAGGCTGATCCAATTACAACATTTAAAAGGCATCAGGATATGTAGGTGAATAGGAAGGAGTTATAGGCAAAATGCTGGCATATGAGACTAGGTCAGATTGGGATGTCTAGTCTGTGAGAACGAGTTGGACCAAAGGGTCTGTTTCCATGCTGTATGACTCAATGACTCTATTAGTCTGTTTTTCTTGAAAAGGTAATCAAAATGCACCAGAGAGTAAGGTACTTGACTTTCCAGACAATGTTACTTCTATATATGCAATCCAATTCCAGTTTGAGTTTATCCTGCATGTGACTGATGCACTCTCAGTGTCAATGCTGAGTTGCAGATCATCTTTCAGACATAACACTGCATCAACTTTGAAGTTGTTGACAGCATCAAACTTGGCTGGGGTGAAATTTGACAGGTGATGGATAGATTAAATGTTGTAGTCTGTAACATTGCTGTTACAACTGAGAGCTTTGTCACCTCATGGACCATAATGTCGTGCATGTTGGTAGATTGATAAAGGTGCCATCCATTCCAACAATGCGATCAAACATCCATCCTGAGGACGTATTGACATTTAAGATCGATAATGGCAATGTATGGAATGTCAGAGCTGATGCAAGTGGATAGGTTATTGTTTGTATACTGCCTTACATTGTATCAGTTTCCTGAGTGCATTTCATATGGATTTTATAAAAGGGATGATATTTGTATTTGCACTAGCATCTATTTTGGGATAAATTACACATTGTCCATTTCTTTTGCAATAAACCACTTGGATTAAAGTAAAGGCTTCAGGTGTCGAAGTGACATGCCAAGTTGACCATGTGTCCTGTTAGACTGGGGTCTGTACGTTGTGGCATTATACTACTTCTTCGATGTGGTTACGTGCCATGGCCAAAACTCCAAAAGTGTCTTGGGCTTTGTTCGATAGATGGATATTCTTCACGTACTTCTGTGGAGCATTGTGTCACACTTCGTCAATCTGGAAAAACAGGACTACTTACACGCCAAACATCTTAAGCAGCAAATGATAGAGAGAGCTGAACAATTTCACAACTAAATCGATCAGATGTAAGTTCTCTCGTCCTGCCAAATCCAGCCACGAATGGCCATGAGCAAATAAACAACCAATTACAGGAGAAGATTCCATAATCCCCATCTTCAATAAACCACGTTAGTGTTTGCAACAATCTTCAAAAAGAAATATCAATGATCCATCACGGCCTCCTCCAGAGGTCTCCAGCATTACAAATACCAGTTGTAAAAATTTCTCAGACATCTTGAAGTTGTAAGAGTGCCACATAAATGCTAAACCATAGATGTTAAACCTTTGTCGGTAGATGCTCAAGGTCCTACACTATTATCTGATGAAGAACACAAAGGTCTTGCAGTGCTTGGAAAAATACTCTTCTTTCAATGAATACTGCCAAGATAGATTCACTGGCTATTTGTATTTGATTCTAATGATTGGAGTATATTATTTCTGATATTATTATACGTGATGTCAATCATTGGATGCCATTTGTTTAAAGCCAATATATACCCTGAAAATACAATTTTCTTTATTACCAATGTTTGGGCTAAAGCTGTGCATGATGGTCCAAAACTATTCCCAGCCCCTTTAGACAAAATAACTGGGTCAGTTATCTATGGCATTCCAGTGGTTTAATGGAGCGCACAAAAATTCTATTATTGAACTTGAGAACCTGAAAGACAAGAATATTACAATATACAAATGGACAAAAGAAACTATTAAACCCTTATCAATAAAATATGTCTACAGGCTGGAAAGTAGAACAGGCAAGGTCCTAATTAAGGTAAATAATTGAGTTCATTAAAATTAAATAGATGGAGAAGATGAAGAAGTCAAGGAGCTGCAGGCGGTATGTTGTCAGAGTAATTCTAGTTAGAAACTGCTAGCTACTCAGGCGATGAATTATTCAAAACTGTCTGGTACCATTTCAAGTTTCAAGCAATAAAGACACAAGTAATCAAAGGGCAGTGGAGACTAGTGTAGTTCTGTTAACTGGTAGAATTCCAACTGGCTTAAGTCCTTATTTCATTAATTTCTTTTTCACACTAGGTTACATTAAATTATTAAATCGCCTATCATAGAGAAGCACTGATATCATAGATTGGAAGAAACATTTTCTCTTTATGGAGAAGTTAATTACTTGGGGTACAGTTTTAAGATAAGAGGCAGGAGGTTTAAAGGGGATTTGAGGAAAAATATTCTCATCCAGTTGGAGTGGGGAGTTGTTATCTGGAAAGGTGGTAGAGAGACAAACCCTCACAACATTTAAGTAGTATTTAGATAAACAGTTGAAGTGCCATAACCATACAATGATGTGGAGGTGCCGATGTTGGACTGGGGTGGATAAATTTAAAAATCACAACACCAGGTTTTAGTCCAACAGATTTATTTGGAAGCACAAGCTTTTGGAGCATTGTTTCTTCATTGGGTAGCTGTATGGCAGGATCATATGACAGGAACTTATAGCAAAAGATCAGTGTCATGCGTGCAACTGATGCGCTATATTGAACAAAACTAGATTGCTGGTCGCAGGTTTCGGTCCATTAATATGTAAATCCCAGAACTTCTTTCAAGTAACATCCTTGAGGTAGCTTAAGATTTTATTTATAAAAAGGTGACAAATTAGCTCAGGAAATGCACTAAAGGTATGAGGTTAGAATTTGTCTGTATCCCAATCTTGATTCAGACTGCTTCTATTTCCAAAGTAGGCATTTATAAAATGTTAAATGGATTGACTGCCTGCAGATTGTGTGCTTTTTGAACAAATTAGATTGTATCTGCAAATGCAAATTTACCTCATTAACTTATATCTGTGTGTTCATGCATGTGGGGGGGGGGGGGGGTGTGTTGGTGGGGGGGAGGGAAGAGAGAGAGAGTCTGTGAGTGTGTGTGTGAGTCTGTGAGTGCAGGTGAGTGTGTGCGCCACTCGTTGGGTATATGTGTGTGTCTCTGACAGAGACCGTGTGTATGAGAGAGGATCTGTGTGAGTATGTAAAAGTGTGCATGTGTGAGCGTAGTGGGATCACCTGTACTGTGACATGAACCCAAGGTCCTAGTTAAGGAGCTCCCAATGGGTAACGAAATGGCTATCAGCCTCTGCTCGGCCACTTTGCATTGTTGTGCATCCTGAAGTCTGCCTTGGAGGATGGTCACCTGAAGATCAGAGGCTGAACATCCCAGAATGCTGAAGTGAAGTGTTCTTCGACTGGGAAGGAACACCTCTGTCTGGCAATTATTGTGCCGTTTCCATTCATCCACTGTTGTAGCATCTGCTTGGTCTCACCAAAGTATCATGCCTAGGGGCATCATTGCCCATAGCATGAGGTAGAAAACATTGGCTGAGTCACATGAGTACCTGCTGCATACATGGTGGGTTGTTCCCACATGTAACAGTAAAATCATGTCAACCCTCTGACATGTCTTGCAGTGGTTGCCATGACAGGATTGTATACTGCCCTGAGGCATGGTACATTGACGAGACCAAGCAGACGCTATGACAAGGGATGAATGTACACCACACAATAATCACCAAACAGGAGTGTTCCCTCCTAGTTAGGGAACACTTCAGCAGTCAGGGACACTTGGCTTCAGACCTTTGGGTGACCATCCTTCAAGGCGGACTTTGGGATATGCAACAATGCAGAGTGGTCGAGCAGAGGCTGATAGCCAAGTTCGATACCCATGAGGATGGCCTCAATCGGAACTTGGTTTCATGTCACACTACTGTTGACCCCACCATACGATACACTCTCACACATACAGACTCTCACACATACAGATTCTTACATACTCACACACACTCTCATACACATGATCTCTCAGACACACACACACACACACACACACACACACACACACACACACACACAATGGGGTGAATTTGCATTTGCAGATACAATCTAATTTGTTCAAAAAGCACACAATCTGCAGGCATCAATGCAGGCAGTCAATCCATGTAACATTTTTATAAATTCTTACTTTGGAAATAGAATCAGTCTGACTCAAGATTGGGATACAGACAAATTCTAACCCCACGCCTTTGATGCATTGTCTGAGCTGAGATAGAGCCATAGGGTCATAGGATCAGAGATGTATAGCGCAGAAACAGACCCTTCGGTCCAATTCATCCATGCCGACCAGATATCCCGACCTAATCTAGTCCAACTTGGCAGCACCGGGCCCATATCCCTCCAAACCCTGCCTATTCATATACCCGTCCAGATGCCTTTTAAATGTTGCAATTGTACCAGCCTCCACCACTTTCTCTGGCAGCTCATTCCATAGATGTACCACCCTGTCTGTGAAAAAGTTGCCCCTTAGGTCTCTTTTATATCTTAACCGTCTCACCCTAAACCTATGCCCTCTAGTTCTGGACACCCCCACCCCAGGGAAAAGATCTTTTCTGTTCATCCAATCCATGCCCCTCATGATTTTATAAACCTCTATAAGGTCACCCCTCAGACTCCGGCGCTCCTATAGCTCAAATCCTCCAACCCTGGCAACATCCTTGTAAATCTTTTCTGAACCCTTTCAAGTTTCACAACATCTTTCCAATAGGAAGGAGACCAGAACTGCATGTAATATTCCAACAGTGGCCTAACCAAACTCCTGTACAGCTGCAACATGACCTCCTAACGCCTGGATTCAATACTCTGACCAATAAAGGAAAGCATACCAAACGCCTTCTTCACTATCCTATCTACCTGTGACTCTTCTTTCAAGGAGCTATGAACCTGCACTCTTTGTTCAGCAACACTCCCTAGGACCTTACCATTAAGTGTATAAGTCCTGCTAAGATTTGCTTTCCAAAAATGCAGCATCTTGCATTTATCTAAATTAAACTCCATCTGCTACTCTTCCGCCCATTGGCCCATCCGATCAAGATCCTGTTTAATCTGAGGTAACCTTCTTTGCTGTCCACGACAGCTCCAATTTTGATGTCATCTGCAAACTTACTAACTATACCTCTTATGGTCACATCCAAGTCATTTATATAAATGATGAAAAGTAGTGGACCCAGCACCAATTCCTGTGGCACTGCACTGGGCACAGGCTTCCAGTCTGAAAAACAACCCTCTACCATCACCCCCCTGTCTTCTACCTTCAAGCTAATTCTGTAACCAAATGGCTAGTTCTCCCTGTATTCCATTAGATCTAACCTTGCTCACCAGTCTCCCATGGGGAACATTGTCAAATTCGTTATTGAAGTCCATATAGATCACATCCACCACTCTGCCCTCATCAATCCTCTGTTGTTTCTTCAATAAACTCAATCTAGTTCATGAGGTATGATTGCACACACACAAAGCCATCACCTTTTATTATAAACCCTTGAGTTGTCTCAATAGTGTGACTTGAAAGAAGTTCTAGAATTTACATATTAATGAACTGAAACCTGCAACCCATTCTAAAAGATGAAAGACATAACAGCAATCTAGAATTGTTCAATATATCGTATCAGTGGCATGCATGACACTGTGATCTTTTGCTACAAGTTCTATGTTGTATGATCCTGCTCCACAGCTACCTGAAGAAGGAGCAGCACTCTGAAAGCTAGTGCTTCCAAATAAATATGTTGGACCATAACCTGGTGTGGTGTGATTTTTAACTATAACTGTACAAGGCAATGCCCAACTGCTATAAAACTCAATTAGAGTAGAGTAGATAGTGCTTTATGACCAGTACAGATACAATGGCCAAAGGAGGTCTTTTCACGTTGTAACGTTTGGTGAGTCTATGACTCTGACTATCTTTATTGAGATACTATTAGTACACTTGGGCACATCAGTGAAAGCAATAATGATCTAAAGTGCACTAGTGATTTATTTCCATGTAATTGGTAACACCACAGTTGAGGATGGAGATTCCTTTTCTTCCTTGTTATTTGATTGTTGATCCTATATTCTTAAGTAGACATGGCAGAGCGTGATAACATTGTACTGTGAGATCCACTTGGCATTATATATTCTGATGTTTTCTTTATTATTATGCCGTCTAATGGCTTCACTAGATTGCTGCCTGGTTTTAAGAATTCCCTAGTCTTACTTCTAACACAATCTTCCAAGTTCCTCATCCTTTCTGATGATGAAGTAGTAAGCAATGGGTGCCACTCCTCAAATAGTTCTTCCTAAGCTGTTTTTTTTTAAACACTCCCCATTGATCAACATTTCACCCTAAAATCTGCAAAGTGCCAGATTTTACTTGTTTCGACTCCTGTGAAGCATCTTGTATGTGTTAATACATTGAAGGAACTATATAAAGTACAAGTTATTTGTCTTAGCCATGCCATTTATATTGAGGTGCTCTCTCCCAATGATAGCATAGAGAAATCACTAGTGCTGAGATACTATTGGCAAGGTACAAATGTGGTCGTTGGACCTCTGAGGTAATTGAGAAAAAGCAGAGGCCTTTGAGCTCCAGCCTTGATCTGGCATCCTTTTTTTTATTAACTCAAGGATATGGGCAGAAGTCACACACACAAGGTTATATTCCAAAAGGTTTATTTGAAATCACGAGGTTTCAGATCACTGCTCCTTCATTAGGTAGAGTGAAGAGAAGCACACAGGCACAAAATTTATAGGCAAAGAGACCAAACGATCATACAAATGGAGAGAGTGGAATGTCAACAGGCTCAATAATAAGTCTCTGTAAGTGATCAAAAGTGTCAGACAGTGTGAGTAAAGTGTCAACAGCTGAACAGCCAGTTAAGGGATCACCTATAATTCAATTAATTAAGGCAGAGAGATAATTACAAAAAATTAAAAATAAAGTGGTGCTGGAAACAAACCAAATGACTGGAATAACATAATAGCTGTAAAAGTCGCATGCCAAGGGTCTAACCAAAGTAACAAGTAATCAAAAACTATACAAACTGATTTGACATGAACATGATGATGATGGCCTCACCCATGATCTTGGATTCATGTCACGCTATGAGTGACTCCACCATACTGTTCTTAGACCACATAGGAAGGGTCTGGAGGGAAGTAGGGGGAACTAAGAATACTCAAGTGTATGGATACTCCCACAACTTTAAAAGACAGCTCTCCTGCTACACCTACAAAGAGCAGCCTGAAATGAGTCCATGTATATAACTGGGTAAGTAACAGGGAGGCAGATAGATTTACATGCAGACAGATCCCAGGAGGACTATTAGTTTGGACTCCCATGCAGCCAATTTCTGCTAAGCTGCAAGTTATAGGTTTCAGTATAAGTGGGCTCCCAGGAATATGCAGAGCTGTTGTGACCTTTGATGGTGAATATCTTCTCAGTGGCCATTATTGGGACCACAGGATCTTGACCCAATTCTTCACAAGGACTGTGTAGTAGCCACCCATGTGAATCTGCCATTTGCAGGCTGATATATTTTTATGAGCCCGAACAGTATGAAAAATCTCCCTACCTGTCTCAAGAGAAGAGTTCATTCCCATCAACACAACACTTCTAGAAAGATAACATGGATCCAGAAGAGTTTTATAAGCCAGTATACAGAAGGCTCTATGAGTGAGGGTGTGGACCTAGAATTAATTTAAGGTATTGAAGCTGGGCAAGTGGTTAAACTATCAGTGGAGAAGCATTTTGCAGGCAGTGATCACAACGCTGTTAAATTGAAGATTGTTAGTAAAAGACAAAGATGGGCCTGAAATCAAAGTTCTAACCTGGAGGAAGGCCATTTTTAATAAGATCAGATATAATTTTGCCAGAATGGACATGTTTAGATAAATCTGTGTCAGCACAGTGGGATACATCTAAGAAGACAATAGGAAATGTTTCAATAAAGACCAACAAATCCAGCAAACTCTGGAGATCAAGGGATACACTGTATTAGATAAAGTGAAAAGGGGAGGCTTCTGGCAGATATTAAGGGCTCAAAACAGCAGAAGCCCGAGAGTACAGACTATGGAAGGGGAGCAATAAAAAAAAGGTGCATGAAAGAATAATGGCAATTAAAAGAAATAAAAATCGAAAAATTCTTTTATAGGTCCATTTAGGGTAAAGGATAACAAGGACAAGATTTAGGCCCAATAAAGGCCCTAGATTTAATAAATGGAAGCAGATGGAGGACATAGGTAGGGTTCTAAATGAATACTTTGTCTTGGTGTTCACTCATGAGAGGAATGATGTGGGTATCGAAATCAGGGTGAAGAACTGTGATACACTTAAGACAATTAATATAGACAGAGAAAAGATTGCAAGTGATCTGGCAGGCTTAAAAATAGATTTTATCTACCCTTGGAGATTTATCTATCGCTGGCTGTTGAGTGAGGCAGGGGAGGAAATAGCAGGAACACTGCCAGTAATTTTCAATTCCTTTCTGACCACACAGAGATGTGCCAGAGTACTGGAGAACAGCCAATGTGACACCATTATTCAAGAATGGAACAAAGGATAAAATACAGGTCAGTCACTGTAACCTCACTGGCGTGGAAAGTATTGGAAACAATTCTGAGGACAGAATTAATCTGCACTTTGAGAGGCAAGGATTAATCAAGAACAGACGGCAAAGTTTTATTAAGGGAGGTCCTGACTGAACGTTTTGAAGACATGTCTATTTGGACTTCAGCAAAGCTTTTGATAAGGTTTCACATTCTGATAGCGAAAAGCTCACGGGATCCAAGGAAATTTGGATAATTCGATCCAACATTGGCTGAATGACAGGTGATGACTGAGGGATGCTTTTGAGACAAGAAACCTGTGTCCAGTGGGGCTTCACAGGGATCAGTGTTGCAGCTCTTGATTTCCGTGACATATGTAAACAATTTTGACTTGAATGTGAATGGGTTGATGAGTAAGTGCACAGATGATTCAAAAATTGGTGGAGTGGCAAATCATGAGAATAGTCTTATATATTTCAGGAGATATTCAGGGCTGGTCAATCAGTGCCAAATGGAATTCAATCCAGCCAAGCGGGAGGTGATGCACTTGGGCAGAATGAACAAGCCAAGGGTTCCTCTGAGAGGAACCAAGGATCAGAGCGACCTTGGTTTGCATGTCCACCATCCCTTTAAGGTAGTGGGACAGATTAAATGGTTAAGAAAACAGATGGGATGTTTGCCTTTATTAGCTAACACATTGTGTTTATGAGCTGGGAGGTTATACTGGAACTGTATAAAATGTTGGTTAGACCACAGTGAGAGTATTGTGTGCAGTTTTGGGATTCACATTGCAGGAGGTTTGTGACAGCACTGAAGGTGCAGAGAAGATTTCCCAGAACTGAAAACAACAAATGCTGGAGATCACAATGGGTCAGACAGCATCCATGGTGAGAGAGAGAGAGAGAAAGCAAGCTAACGTTTTGAGACTAGATAACTCTCCATCAGCATCAGGATGTTGCATGGACTGGAGAATTTCAGTTTTAAAGAGAGCTTGTATTGAAGCTTGGTTTCCTTGGTGTAGGGAGAACTGAGAAACACATGATTAAGATGTATAAACTTACGACAGGCCATAGATAGGATTGACAGGAAGGACCTTTTCCTCTTTGTTGGAAATATCAATGACCTAAAGTGAAGAGGCTGAGGGGTAACCTCATAGAAGTTCATAAAATCATGAGGGGCATAGATAGGGTAAATAGGCCAGGTCTTGTCTCCAAGGTAGACAAGTCCAAAACCAGACGGCATAGATTTAAGGTGAGAGGGAAAGATTTAAAAGTGATCTAAGGGACAACTTTTTCACATGGGGTGGTGCGTTTATGGAATGAACTGCCAGAGGACATGGTGGAGGCTGGTACAATTACAACACTTAAAAGGCATCTGGATGGGTATATGAATAAGAAGGGTTTAGAGAGATATGGGCTAAGTGCTGGAATTTACAGTATCTGTTTGGCATGGGAAAGTTAGACCAAAGGGTCTGTTTCAATGCTGTACAGCCCTATGACTCTATGACCATGGAAGTAGCTTCAAGATAAGTGGGTAGGACAAATGGAGGGGATATGAGGGGAAAATAAATCATTCAGGGGGTGGTGGGAGTTCTGAAACTCACTGCCTGGAAGGATAATCGAGGCAGAAACCCTCATAATATTTAAGAAGTACTTAGATGTGCATTTGGAATGCCAACCATACAAGAAATTATTGGAAAAGGTTGTTTAGAATAGGATTTACTCACTTTTGGAAAAGAATGGACTTAATCGGGATAGCCAGTGTGGCTTTGTGCTGGGGAGGTCCTGACTCTCAAGTTTAATTGAGTCTTTGAGAAAGTGATGATGATGATTAATAAAGATGGGACAGTGGATGTAGTCTACATGGAATTTACTAAAGCTTTGGCAAAGTACCTCATAGTAAATTGGTTCAGATTAAGTCACTTGGGATCCACTGTGGTAAACTGGATAAAGATCCGCTTGATCAGAAAAGGCAGAGGTTAGTTGCTGAGGGGTATTTTTCTGACTGTTGGTTTGTGCTCAGTGGTGTTCCACAAGGATCAGTACTGGGACCTCTGTTGTTTGTAATATATATAAATGATTTGGATGAAAATGTAGGTGTCTGATTAGTAAGTTTGCAGATGACATAAAATTTGGTGGATTTATGGATAGTGAGGAAGGTTGTTAAAGGATACAACAGGATATAGCCCATTTGGAAAATTGGGTGGAGAAATGGCAGATAGACTTTAATCTGAAGAAGTGTAAGATGATGCATTTTTGGAAGTTAAATGCAAGTGGCAGGGAATAAAGGGAATTAGTTTAGAATGACATCATGGTCAGCACAGATATGGTGGGCTGAAGGGGCTGCTGATGTGCTATACTGATCTATGTTCTATGTTTTGTGTAACTCTGCCAGTTAGTCTGCTATCAATTTGCTGCATCGCACAGAATAATCAGCTACTTTGCTATAATATGTGTTCCTTAATCTTAATGTGTTTTACTATTTTAGTTTTATAACCTAAATAAATAACCTCACCAATGAATTTAATCAATTCCTGATGAGCAATTGATTATTAGACGATTATTAATATGACATGGTTACAGTGGTGGATAACATCATGCTGTTTCCAAAGTACATGAGATAACTATCCATGACAGTATTTATTAGAGCATTCAAGAGTGTTAAAAGCCCAGCTTTCTGTTAAGCAGACAAATCCCTTTGAGAAGGCGGATTTTCTTTCACTTGAGAAATGCAATTTACCAGTTCGTCTGCCAGTTGCTAGCAGGCAAAGGAAGGTTAAAAGCATAAAGGTACATTACCAAAGTGCCCACAGAATGTTCTAGTTTAAATTGAAACACTGCAGACCTTATAACAGATGTTAAAATGTTAAAACAATGTTTAGAGCTTTCATTTCCAGTCTCAGGTGTGTCGGGTGTCAAGCAACAAGCTATTGAGATTTGCTTAGTAATTAGGAACAAAGAACCTAAGAGCCCATGTGATGCAAGCAAGTTGGCAAATGAGATCAAAAACCAGTTTCCAAATAGAAGGCAAAGGGTAAAGGTGCAGGGTTGTTTTTGTAATTGGAAGCCTGTGACCAGCTGAGGCCAGTGCATTAATGATTTGGAAGTGAATGTGGAAGGTATAATTAGTAGGTTTGTAGATGACACGAAATTTGGGGGTGCTGTTGATAGGGAGGAGGATGGTCTCAGGTTAGTCTGGTATTGATTAAATGGTAGCTTGGACAGAGCAATGGACAATGTAATTTAGTCCTGATAAGTGAGAGGTGATGCATTTTAGGAGGTCTAATAAAGTAAGGATATATATAATTAATGAAATGTGGGTGCATACAGACAACTGAGAAACACAGGGATCTTGGCATACAAGTCTATAAGATCCCCGAAGGTACCAGCACAAGTTGATGGGCTGGTGAAGAAGGCATATGAGATGCTTGCCTTCAATAGCTGGGGCATAGAATATAGGAGCGAGGAAGTCTTGTTACAAATTTCTAAAACACTGGTTAGGGGACAAATGGAATATCATGTACAGTTATGGTCACCGCACTATCGGAAGGGAGCAATTGCTCTGGAGGGTGCAGAGGAGATTCACCATAAGGTTGCCTGGAATGAAAAAAACTCACTTATGAGGAGAGACTTGTTATTTTTTGGAACAGAGGAGACTGGGACCGGGAAGGGGTGGAGGGGAATGTGGGATTTGATTGAGTTATACAAAATTATGAAGAGGCATGGACAAGGTTAGATCATGAGAACCTTTGTCTGAGACCAAAAGGTTAAGTTTAAAGTGAGAAGTAATTAGTTCAGAGGAGATCTGAGGAAAATGTCTACCATCCAGACAGTAATAGAAATATGAAACACACTGCCTGAGAGGGTGGTGGAGGCAGGTACTCTCACAATATTAAAGAAGCATCTGGACAGGCAAGGAAAGTGCCAGGACTTAGAAGACTATAAGCCAAGTCCAGGTAAATGGGAGCAATATAGTTAGTGTTCATTGGATGGCACAGATATGGTAGGTGAAGGGGCCATTTTCTGTTCTTTATAATGCTATGCAGATTACAGAGGAGGAAGTGCTGGATGTCTTGAAACGGTTAAAGGGGGATAAATCCTCAAAACCTGATCAGGTGTACCCGAGAACTCTGTGGGAAGCTAGAGAAGTGATTGCTGGGCCTCTTGCTGAGATATTTGTATCATTGATAGTCACAGATGAGGTGCCAGAAGACTGGAGGTTGGCAAATGTGGTGCCACTGTTTAAGAAGGGTGGTAAAGACAAGCCAGAGAACTATAGACCGGTGAGCCTGACCTCGGTGGTGGGCAAGTTGTTGGAAGGAATCTTGAGGGACAGGATGTACATGTATTTGGAAAGGCAAGGATAGTCAACATGGCTTTGTGAGTGGGAAATCAAATCTCACAAACTTGATTGAGTTTTTTGAAGAAGTAACAAAGAAGATTGATGAGGGCAGAGCAGTAGATGTGATCTATATGGACTTCAGTAAGGCATTCGACAAGGTTCCCCATGGGAGACTGATTAGCAGGATTAGATCTCATGGAATACAGGGAGAACCAGCCATTTGGATACAGAACTAGCTCAAAGGTAGAAGACAAAGGCTGGTGGTGGAAGGTTGTCTTTCAGACTGGAGGGCTGTGACCAGTGGAGTGCCACTAGGATCGGTGCTGGGTCCTCTACTTTTTGTCATTTACATAAATGATTTGAATGCTAACATGAGAGGTATGGTTAGTAAGTTTGCAGATGACACCAAAATTGGAAGTGTTGTGGACAGCAAAGAGGGTTACCTCAGATTACAACAGGATCTGGACCAGATGGGCCAATGGGCTGAGAAGTGGCAGATGGAGTTTAATTCAGATAAATGCAAGGAGCTGCATTTTGGGAAAGCAAATCTTAGCAGGACTTATACACTTAATGATAAGGTCCTAGGGAGTGTGGCTGAACAAAGAGACCTTGGAGTGCAGGTTCATAGCTCCTTGAAAGTGGAGTCACAGGTAGATAGGATAGTGAAGAAGGCGTTTGGTATGCTTTCCTTTATTGGTCAGAGTATTGAGTACAGCAGTTGGGAGGTCATGTTGCAGCTGTACAGGACATTGGTTAGGCCACTGTTGGAATATTGTGTGCAATCCTGGTTTCCTTCCTATCGGAAAGATGTTGTGAAACTTGAAAGGATTCAGAAAAGATTTACAAGGATGTTGCCAGGGTTGGAGGATATGAGCTACAGAGAGAGGCTGAACAAGCTGGGGCTGTTTTCCCTGGAGCATCGGAGGCTGAGGGGTGACCTTATAGAGGTTTACAAAATTATGAGGGGCATGAATAGGATAAATAGACAAAGTCTTTTCCCTGGGGTCGGAGAGTCCAGAACTAGAGGGCATAGGTTTAGGGTGAGAGGGGAAAGATATAAAAGAGACCTAAGGGGCAGCTTTTTCATGCAGACGGTGGTACGTGTATGGAATGAGCTGCCAGAGGATATGGTAGAGGCTGGTACAATTGCAATATTTAAGAGGCATTTGAATGGATATATGAATCGGAAGGGTTTGGAGGGATATGGGCCAGGTGCTGGCAGGTGGGACTAGATTGGGTTGGGATATCTGGACGGATTGGACCGATGGGTCTGTTTTCATGCTGTACATCTCTATGACTCTAATTAACAAAGAGCTGCAAGATCCCCAAAGATATAGAGCACATTAGGAGATCAATTCAAAATCACATTAGACTGCAGTATTTATTGACCTGAATGCATGTAGTTTAGACAAATGCCCACAGAATCTATTGATAAGACACAGAAAAATATTCATTTTATGATTTCCAGTGGTTAACTAGCAAATAAAGTTGTTGAGTTAGGATCTCATTCACCTCCATCAAATCTTTCCAAAAGGATTTGTCAGACAAAATCAAAAAGCTACAAAAAGATGAGTTAGCCTTAAGTGATCCTTGCAAGGTAACAAAAATATAGGTGTTACAAACTCAATGCTTTCCATACTCAGACAAATACCCAAAATGAACAAGACACTCAGAAGATGCGGCTTCCTTCATGCTTCAAGAAGATGCTCGGTTTCAATCAATTTTGCAAGAAATATGGCAGAAATGACCTTCCCTGCATCATAAGGTCAGAAACAAGGATGTTTACCAATGTTTGTACAATGTTCAACACCATTCATGATCAGATACTGAAGCATGTCCACATTCAAAGGCAACAAAATCTGGATAATTTCCAGGCTTGGGCTGACAAAGTGGCAGATAACATTCATGCCACGTAAATGCCAGGCAATGACCACCGCCAATAAAAGATAATCTAACCACTGCCCCTTGACCTTCAATGGTGTTACCATCACTGAATCCCTCATTATCAATACCCTGGTGGTTATCATTGATCAGAAACTCAACTAAATTCAACACATAAACTCAACGGCCACAACAGCAAGTCAGAGGCTCTGACAACTACAACGACTAACTCACATCCTGACTCCCAAAGACTGTCCACCATTTACAAGGCATAATTTCAGGTGTGTGATGAATATTCCCCACTTGCCTGGATGGATGCTGCTCCAACAACACTTAAAAGACTTGACACAATCCAGGACAAAGCAGACCACTTGAATGGCACCACACACATAAGCATCCATTCTCTCCACCACCAATGCTCAGTAGCAGCAGTTTGCACTATATAAAAAAATAGAACAGAGAACATTACAGCACAGTACAGACCCTTCAGTCCTCAATGTTGCACTTACCTGTAGAACCAATCTGAAGCCAACCTAACCTACTCTATTCCATTTTCATCCATATGTTTATCCAATGACAATTTCAATGCCCTTAAAGTTGACAAGTCTACTACTGTTGCAGGCAGTGCCTTCAATATCCCTATTACTCTGAGTAAATAAACAACCTCTGACATCTGTTCCATAGCTTTAAATTGAGGGGTGATAGATTTAAGACAGATATTAGAGGAAGGTTCTTTACTCAGAGTGGTAAAGGCGTGGAATGCCCTGCCTGCCAATGTAGTTAACTCAGCCACATTAGGGAGATTTAAACAATCCTTGGATAAGCACATGAATGATGATGGGACAGTGTAGGGGGATGGGCTTAGATTAGTTCACAGGTCGGCACAACATCGAGGGCCAAAGGCCTGCATTGCACTGTATTGTTCTATGTTCTATGTTCATCCTGAATCTTACCAAGAATCTTATCACTTGCCCAGTATTCTTTATTCCTGTTGCTCCCTCCAAAGTGAATCACCTCACACTTTTCCACATTAAACTCCATTTGCCACTTCTTAGCCCAGCTCTGCAGCTTATCTATGTCCCTCTGTAACCTGCAACATCCTTCAACACTATCCACAACTCCATCAACTTTAGTGCCATGGGTAAATTTACTAACCCATCCTTCTATGTCCTCGTCCAGGTCATTCTTATAAATGACTACACTATCTCATCATCATCCATGTGCTTATCCAAGGATTACTTAAATCTCCGTAATGTGGCTGAGTTAACTACATTGGCAAACAGGGCATTCCATGCCCTTACCATTCACTGTCTTAAATCTATCACCCCTCAATTTGTAGCTATGCCCCTTCGTACAAGCTGATGTCATCATCCTAGCAAAAAGACTTTCACAGTCTACCCTATCTAATCCTCTGATCATCTTGTAAGTCTCCATCAAATCCCCTCTTAGCCTTCTTCTCTCCAATGAGAACAGACCCAAGTCTCTCAGCCTTTCCTCATAAGACCTTCCCTCCAGATCAGGTAACATCCTGGTAAATCTCCTCTGCACCTTTTCCAATGCTTCCACATCCTTCCTGTAATGGGGTGACCAGAACTATCCACAATATTCCAAGAGCAGCCGCACTAGCATTTTGCATAGCTGCAACATGACATTATGGCTCCAGAACTCAATCCCTCTAGCAATAAAAACTAATCCACCGGATGCCTTCTTAACAGCACTATCAACCTGGGTGGTAACTTTCAAGGATCTATGTACATGGACTCCAAGATCCCTCTGCACATCCACACTATCAAGAATCTTTTCATTGACCCAGTACTCTGCCTTCCTGTTATTCTTCCCAAAATGCATCACCTCACATTTATCTGCACTGAACTCCACTTGCCACCTCTCAGTCCAATTCTGCAGTTTATCCAAGTCCCCCTGCGGCCTGTAACATTCTTCCACACTGTCCACTACTCCACCAACTTTAGTGTCATCTGCAAACTTACTAACCCATCTACCCATGCTTGCGTCCAAGTCATTTATAAAAAAGATAAACAGCAGGAGTCCCAAAACAGATCCTTGTGGCACACCACTAGGAACCAGACTCCAGGCTGAATATTTTCCATCAACCACCACTCGCTGCCTTCTTTCAGAAAGCCAGTTTCTAATCCAAACTGCTAAATCACCCTCTATCCCATGCCTCTGCATTTTCTCCAACAGCCTACCATGTGGAACCTTATCAAAGGCATTACTGAAGTCCATGTACACCATGTCAACTGCCCTACCCTCATCTACATGCTTGGCTACTTTCTCAAAAAACTCAATGAGGTTTGTCAGACATGACCTACCCTTGACGAAACCATGTTGACTATCTCCAATCAAATTGTTGCTTGCTAGATGATTATAAGTCCTATCTCTTATAATCCTTTTCAAAATTTTTCTTACAACAGACGCAAGGCTCACGGGTCTCTAATTACTTGGGTGATCACTACTGCCCTTCTTGAACAAGGGCACAACATTTGCAATCCTCCTATCCTCTGATACTAAACCTGTAGACAATAACGACTCAAAAATCAAAGACAACGGCTTCAACATCTCCTCCCGAGCTTCCCAGAGAATCCTCAAATAAATCCCATACAGCCCAGGGGACTTGTCTACTTTCACTCTTTCTAGAATTTATATCACCTCTTCCTTACGAACCTCGATCCTTTCTGGTCTAATATCCCATATCTCATTCCTCTCCTCTACAATATTCTCCTTTTCCTGAGTGAAACAGAGGAGAAATATTCGTTTAGCACCTCGCCTATCTCCACAGGGTCCACACACAACTTCCCACTTCTGTCTTTGACTGGCCCTATTCCTACCCTGGCCAGCATTACCCAGTACCAAATCTAATGTGGCCTCACCCCTTGTTGGCCTGTCTGCATACTGTGTCAGGAAACACTCCTGCACACATTGGACACAAACAGACCCATCTAAAGTACTCGAACTATAGTAATTCCAGTCAATATTTGGAAAGTTAAAGTCCCCCATAACAACTGCCCTGTTTCTCTCATTCCTGTCCAGAATTATCTTTGCTATCCTTTCCTCTACATCTCTGGAACTAATTGGAAGCTGAGAGAAAACTCCCATCAGGGTGGCCTCTTCTTTCCTATTTGTAATCTCAGCCCATCACACCTCAGTTGACAAGCCCTCAAACATCCTTTCTGCAGCCGTAATACTGTCCTTGATTAACAATGCCACACCTTCCCCTTACTAAAACATCTAAATCCCGGAACATGCAACAACCATTCTTGACCCTCCTCTAGCCATGTCTCCGAAATGGCTACAACATAAAAGTCCCAGGTACCAACCCATGCTGCAAGTTCACCCACCTTATTCCGGATGCTCCTGGCGTAGAAATAGACACATTTCAAACCCCCTTCCTCCTTGCCAATGAACTCTTGAGACCTTGAAACCATATTTCTGACCTCACTACTCTCAACCATATGGACACTGGAACTACAATTTAGGTTTCCATCCCCCTGCTGAATTAGTTTAAACCCTCCCGCATAGCATTAGCAAATATCCCCTCCAAGGATATTGGTACCCCTCTGGTTCAGGTGTAAACCATCCTGTTTGTAGAGGTCCCACCTACCTTAGAATGAGTCCCAATTATCTAGGTATCCAAAACCGTCCCTCCTGCACCATCCTTGTGGCCATGTGTTCAACTCATCTCTCTCTCTGTTCCTCACCTCGCTAACATGTGGCACAGGCAACAAATCAGAGATAATAACTCTGTTTGTTCTAGCACTAAGCTTCCACCCTACCTTCCTGAATTTCTGCCTTAGTTCCCCATCTTTCTTCTTACCTATGTCATTAATACCTATGTGGACCACGACTTGGCCCTGCTCCCCCTCAAGGATCCCAAAAACACGTTCCAGGGCATCATGAATCCTGGCACCTGGGAGGCAACACACCAACCGTGAGTCTCTCTCGTTCCCACAGAGCCTCCTATCTGTCCCCTAACTATGGAGTCCCCAATGATTTGTGTTCTGCTCATCTCCCCCTTTCCCTTCTGAGCAACAGGGACAGACTCTGTGCCAGAGACCTGTGCCCCATTGCTTACCCAGGTAAGTCATCCCCCTCAACAGTATCCAAAACAGTATATTTGTTATGGAGGGGAACGGCCACAGGGGATCCGTGCACTGCCGTCCCCTGATAGTAACCCATCTGCCTTTTTCTTGTAACTGAGATGTGACTACCTCCCTGTAACTCCTCTCAATAATCCCCTCAACCTCTCGAATGATCCAAAGTTCATCCAGCTCCAGTTTCCTAATGCAGTTTTTAAGGAGCTGGAGTTGGGTGCAGTTCCTGCATATGAAGTCAGAGGGACACTAGTGATGACCCTTACCTCCCACATTCTGCAGGAACATTCAACTGCCCTAACCACCATTCCCACTATTCTAAATTCCCAAAGAGACTGTAGAAAAATAAAGAATTTTTTAAAACTAGTTACCTTACCAATCCGGCGCACAGAACTTTTTTTTTTGGTAAGAGGAGGATGGGTAGGAGACACAATCTAAGTAGTGTTTCGGGTATCGCAACCACCCAAATATAATGCTTCACTTACTCAGCAGTCCTGTGTCCGCTCCTGCTCGGCGTGCGCTCCGCCTATTCATGAGGTAAGTTTATGTAATTTTAAATTTCCCTTCCCAGCAGGCCCCTGGTCCTCGCCGTCACCCCTCCCACTGTTGCTGCTACGGGAAAAATGGAGACCACTGAACAAAAAAAAAGAAATTATTGTGAAAGCTCAATGGAGAGAAATCAGAGTTAATGTTTTGGTTCAAGTGATTCTTCCTCAGAACTGATTTACACCATCTGCACTTCTTTCGGTTTTCAGTTAGTATTATCTACACAATGCTCTGCAGAAATTCACTACAGATCCTTAGCCAGCATGTTCCAAACCCACTATCACTTCCATGCAGGAGGACAAGGGCTGTGCATAAATGGAAACACTGCTCACCTGCAAGTTTCTCGCCAAGCCATTCACCATCTGACTTGGAAATATATTGTCATTTGGGTCAAAATCCTGGAATTCCTCCTCTAATGGCATTGTGAGTACACCCTATAGTGGACGGCAGCAGTTAGAGAAGGCAGCTCACCACCAACTTCCCAAGGGCAACTATGGATGTGCAAAATATGCTGGCCAGCAGCATGCATGACATCACACAAATGAATCTTTAAGGAAACGCTAATGGCATGAAAAATGCATGACAGCAAAGACTGATAAAGCTGCAAGAGTTGTGTCTCAACCCAATCAGACCATGTACAAAGAGTACCTTCAAGCTACAATAAAGACAATCTAGTATCTTACCAGAGGCAAATACACTAAGTGACTGACAAACCAGAGTATGATGGCGTACACGTGGTGAAGAGTGGTGAATATGTGTTTGACACTGTCGGTCTCATGGAAAACATCAATGTCATCACACCACCTAAAGTGTTTGCAAAAAGTCAAATTATATGTCCTCGGAAACCTGGTGAATATTCATTATTGACTATGATTAATACAGGAGCAAGTATCAATGTGCTGCCCTACAAACTCTAAAAGAGCATGTACCCAGAGATTTGGACAACCAAAGCAAAAAGCTGAAAAATTTACAGGATACAATGATCGACCAGTTCCATGTGGAGGATCAGTCGTGCAAATACAAAAGCAGTCAATCTGTCTGAATGCTGTAGATATTCTATACAGGTCCCGTAAATGTAGGTTTATCAGCATGTTGTGACATCACAATAGTCACAATCCATGGAATCAATCAAACAACAAATCAAGTTCAGAAAATTCACTGATCACTTCAATGATTTAACATCAAAATACCCAGGACATTTGATAAAATTGACAATTTCAAGCAATCTAAAATGTTGTAGTTGAAGGAGAAAGCAAACCCAATGACACATCATTAGTGCTGTGTCAATTTAAGAGACAAATTAAGGATTGAACTGTAGCGATGGAGCAAGATAGAATCATCAAAAGAGCAAGGGAACACGCTCAAAATCATTTGTCAGAAAGAAAGATGGATCTTTGACAGCATGCCTGTATACATGATAACTAAACACAGTTTTGGAAAGAATCCCTAACAAAATACTTATTTTGTAAGAGCCAAATCTGAGATCTGGAGGAAAATTCTTTTTGAAGCTTAATGCCAAACTGGTCAGCAAAGGAGTCCCAAGAACTCACTAACTCCTGTACTCTTTGAAACATTTACAATGACTTCCCTTCGGACTGTGTGTGAGCCAGGATTTCTTTCAAGCTAACACAGACTGCATTGCATCCACTGCACCAGATCCACTACAGCTGGATCTCTGATGACATTGCTGTGACAGGAAGAACAATGCAAGAATATGACCACAATCTTCATTTATTGATGGAACCAGCATGTAATGAAAAATTAACACTCAGTAGTCAGAAATGTCACGTCAATGTGTCACAGATCAATTTTTCAGTTCTATTTATTGCTGTGTGGGCATTCATCCTGACCTCAATAAACTAAAAGACAAAAAAAGCCATGCCAAATCCTCAGGACAAGGGCAATCTTCACAAATATCATTTTTGCTTCCCAATTTCACTCAAAAAGGAAATAATATCTTTGTTTTTGGAGTCGTGATGTAGAGATGATTTGGCAAAAACTATTGATAAGTGAACTACCAAGTCTATAAGATAATGTCTCCTGATAAAGCTCCAAGGTTATGACTGTGAGATTAGATACAAACCAGGTAACCTGATGATCACATTGGATACACCCAGGAGGCTACCTGACCCAGTGAAAACAGAAGACATACACTGGAGCTTCAAATTGATGTTACTGACTCCAAACTGACCTGACATCTTTTGTACAACACAAAATACCAGCAGCTGCAAGAAGTAAAAGCAAAATATTCCATGCTATGGAAACTGGGGGAAAAAAACATCTTTGAAGGATAACCTGGCTCAATTCAGCATGTCCACAACACACAAGACCATATTTGCATTATTGCACTGAACTAAGTGTCACCCAATGAGTATTATTTACAGGAAAGCAGACTATCATATCAGATCCTTTGTAATCTGATAAGTTTTAATAACTCACACACAGGCATAGATCGGATGAGAAAACTCTCAAGAGAGCTATCTTTGTAACAGCAAAGACATGAAAACTCTACAAAGAACTACAAGGCACGTCAAGGGGATTCATCAAGTGAGCCAAAGAACCATTGATACTGCATGATGTTCCTGCCATGATCTGTCCAAAATGCATCAAACAATTTTCATGCCCATGTAAATTATTACATTGTTTTCATGGACTAATTTACCAAATACCCAATCATTTGTCAATTGCAGAACTCGGAAAGTACAAGCATCGAGTACACGCTAAACTCTGTTTATAGTATGTTCAGCAACCCCAGTGAGATCCGTGAAGACGGTGATCCACAACGTTTTGGGAAGCCATTCCAAGACATGGTGTTAAATGGCGTTCAGATTACTTCCTCTCCACATTATTCCAGGCTCAAGGGTCTAGGAGAACGCAGACAAAAATCTAATCCTCACCTGGAGTTAGACCAAGTGAGATCTATCCATTGCAACGGCACATTTGAGAGCACCGTGTCTGCATTCGATCACTGGCAGGGCTTACATTTGGCAGGTCAGTGTGCGTAAATTTACTGACTTGTACTCAAAGTGCACTTTTGGAAACTTGACAGAGTAAAATTGATAATACAAATTTGCTAAAATTGCAATTGTAGGACAAGTTCACATTCAGATCTCACAGAAAGATACATGATAATGAACCAAGGTGACAAGGATGTGCTCAGAATCAAGATCCTCTCAGGCCCACACACATAGTATCATGGAGAAATGAAAGTAAAGGTAAATTAGATCTATTACAATTTCTCAAACACCTCCCTGTCCTGTTGCATTAGACATAAACAGGAATGACAGGACAATACCAATGATAAGTGCTGGAAATCAATGGCACCTCCATACAAAGACCACCATAACCAGATTTGGACATGTCATCAAATTACCTGTATGTTACATAGACTCATAGGCTTATTTGTTATTGGAAATAGCTATACTTACCTTTGGAAAAGGAAATGGATGAAGTACTCCCTGTGCTGCACATATCCAATGTTGCGACTTTGCCTGTCAATGAGTCTGCTGTGGGTTTATTAATGCTCACACAAGCTGCTTTCATATGATCTAATGTGTTTTACTGATTTAAATATATCAATCCATGGAATTAATCAATCACAGGCGAGCAGCTAATTAGTAGATCATTGTCATTAATACAAAACTTCTTACTTTGATATAGGGCATGCAAACTTCATGCTTCCTTTACCTTTATTCATTCATGGGATGTGAACATCACTGGCCAGGTCAATATTTGTTACCAACACACAACTGACTATGAGGAAGGAACTGCTTTCCTGAACCAATACTATCAACCTGGTCTTGGCAAGACCTCATCAGTCCTATCATGTAGGTAACTCCAAGATTTTGATTCAATGAAGGAGCATCATCATTCCACTCTGGACCCTGCATAATTTGGGGGGGGGGATCGTGCAGTTGGTAGCATTCCCATGCAGTTGCTGGCTTTTCCGTTGAGGTAATAAAGATCACTGACTTGAAAGCTATAGCTGAGATACGCTTGGTGAGTTTCTGCAGTGTATCTTGCAGATGGTACACAGCCACAATGTACTGGTGGTAGGAAGAGCGAATGTTAAGGTGGCGAATAGGTCCTCAATAAAGTGGTTGGCCATATGTTGGATGGCATCAGGTTTCTTTTTGGAAATGCAGTTCTAGGATAGGCAGAGTGAAAAAATATTCCAACATACTCCTGATCGAATCCATTAACAGGTGGAAGGGCTTTGGGAACCAGGAGGTGAGGTACTCACCACAGAAAATCCAGCTTCTGACAGGTTCTTGCAGCCATTGTACTTATAGGATTCATCCAGTTTAGGTTCTTCTCAGCTGGGTTTTAAGAGTGGGGGATTCAGAGATGATATTGCTATTGACTATCAAGGGGCAATGGTCAGACTCTACTTTGTTGAATATTTTCATTGTAAAGCACATGTACAACTAGATGTTACTTCCCAGTCGTCACCCAATCTGGATACTGTCCAGGTCTTGCTGAATACGGACACTGACTGCTGAGGAGTTGTGAATAGTGCTGAACATTGCGCATTTATCAGCAAATGTCCCCATTTCTGACCTTGTGATGGAAGGAAGATCAGCTGAAGTAGCTGAAGATGGTTGGGTCTAGGAGACCAATCTGAGAAATACATGTAGTGATGGACTTAGATAATTAGCCTCCAACAATCCATCTTGTTCTGTTCTACCTATGATTTCAGCCATTTGGGAACATTTCCCCTCCAATTCCTCTTGACTTCAATTTCACTGGGGCTCCCTGATGCTATACTTGGTTAAATACTACCTCAATGTCAAGGCAGTCTTATCGCTCTTATCTGACCTTTGGAATTCACCTCTTTTAACCTTGTTTAGACAAAGGCTAATGCCAAATGGCCCTGGTGAAGTATAAACTGATTGTTGTTATTAATGAGTGGATGCTACTTGATGGCACTGTTGACAACACTTTCCATTACCTTGCTGATGAGAGTAGACTGATAGGATGCTGTGCTTTGTGTACAAGATACACCTTTGCAATATGTCACTTTGTTTGGTAAAGTCAGCATTTTAGCCGTACTGCCACAGTTTGACTAAAGGAAAAGCTCGTTCTGGCGTACACTTCTATAGCTCTCCAGCAGAGGTTGTATCAAATTCTTCATCCTTGTCTCTTGCATTCATATGTCGGGCTCTGTTATCTTGGGAATGTTCACGGAACTTGCATCTCTCATTAGTTTCACATCTGATTATGGCTGGACTGCCATCCTTTAACCTGATAGGTCAAACCTGATAGGTTTCTAAATTCTTGGAAGAGCAGGGTCGGATTAGAACACGTCAACATGGATTTAGTAAGGGGAGGTCGTGCCTAACAAACCTGTTGGAATTCTTTGAAGAGGTGACAAGTAGGTTAGACCAGGGAAACCCAATGGATGTGGTCTATCTAGACTTCCAAAAGGCCTTTGATATGGTGCCACACGGGAGGCTGCTAAGCAAGGTGAGGGCCCATGGTGTTTGAGGTGAGCTACTGGTATGGATTGAGGATTGGCTGTCTGACAGAAGGCAGAGAGTTGGGATAAAAGGTTCTTTTTTGGAATGGTAGTCGGTGACAAGCGGTGTCCCGCAGGGTTCAGTGTTGGGGCCGCAGCTGTTCACATTATATATTAATGATCTGGATGAAGGGACTGGGGGCATTCTAGTGAAGTTTGCCAATGATACAAAGTTAGGTGGACAGGTAGGTAGTACTGAGGAAGTGGGGAGGCTGCAGAAGGATCTAGACAGTTTGGGAGAGTGATCCCGGAAATAGCTGATGGAATTTAATGTGAGCAAATGCGAGGTCTTGCACTTTGGAAAAATGAATACAAGCATGGACTACTTTCTAAACGGTGAGAAAATTCGTAAAGCCAAAGTACAAAGGGATCTGGGAGTGCTAGTCAAGGATTCTGTAAAGGTAAACATGCAGGTTGAGTCCGTGATTAAGAAAGCGAATGCAATGTTGTCATTTATCTCAAGAGGGTTGGAATATAAAAGCACCGTTGTGCTACTGAGACTTTATAAAGCTCTGGTTAGGCCCCATTTGGAGTACTGTGTCCATTTTTGGTCCCCACACCTCAGGAAGGACATACTGGCACTGGAACATGTCCAGCGGAGATTCACACGGATGATCCCTGGAATGGTAGGTCTAACATACGAGGAAATTGTATTCGATTAGATTAGATTACTTACAGTGTGGAAACAGGCCCTTTGGCCCAACAAGTCCACACCGCCCCGCCGAAGCGCAACCCACCCATACCCCTACATCTACCCCTTAACTAACACTACGGGCAATTTAGCATGACCAATTCACCTGACCTGCGCATCTTTGGACTGTGGGAGGAAACCCGAGCACCCGGAGGAAACCCACGCAGACACGGGGAGAACGTGCAAACTCCACACAGTCAGTCGCCTGAGGCGGGAATTGAACCCGGGTCTCTGGCGCTGTGAGGCAGCAGTGCTAACCACTGTGCCACCGTGCCGCCCACTTATTCATTGGAGTTTAGAAGATTAAGGGGAGATCTAATAGATAATACATGGCTTGGAAAGATTGGACACTCGGAAATTGTTTCCATTAGGCGAGGAGACTAGGACCCGTGGACACAGCCTTAGAATTAGAGGGGGTAAATTCAGAACAGAAATGTGGAGACATTTCGTCAGCCAGAGAGTGGTGGGCCTGTGGAATTCATTGCCACAGAGTGCAGTGGAGGCCGGGATGCTAAATGTCTTCAAGGCAGAGATTGATAAATTCTTGATGTCACAAGGAATTAAGGGCTACAGGGAGAATGCGGGTAAGTGGAGCTGAAATGCCTATCAGCCATGATTGAATGGCGGAGTGGACTCAATGGGCCGAATGGCCTTACTTCCACTCCTATGTCTTATGGTCTCGCTTTGTCTATAGTATGCTATTTTCACTGTTTCACCTGTAGTGCTGTGGCTTCCACTGAGCTGACCCCACATTCTGTGCATGCCTTTTGCTGCTTCTGGCATGCTCTCACACACTCTTTATTGAACTAGGATGGATCTCCTGGCTTGGTAGTAATGGTAGAGTGAGGAATATGCCAGATCATCAAGTTACAGATTGTAGCTGAATACAATTCAGCTGTTGTCCACAGTGAATGCCCAGTTTTGAATTCCTAGATCTGTTCTGAATCTATCCCATTTAGTACAAAGGACCGAAGGCATCAATGTGAAGACAGTATTTATTCTTCAGAAGCACTGTGACATTCTCAGTCTGAATAAAACTGTCATGGGCGTACGCATCAGTAATAGGTGGCCAGGTGACAATGGATTAAAATAGGTTTTCCCAGGATGGCAGATTCAGCCAGGTCAGTTCGTAGAGGTGCTATTGAGTCATTCTCGATCCTGGATATTGATATCCCCACCCAGAGTACATTCTATGTCATTGTTACACTATGCTTCTTCCAAGTGGCACTGTATGCAATCAGCAGGAGACCTCCTTGTCCATGTTTAACCTCATACCATAAAAATATCTTGGGATCCAAGTACATGTTGAAAACTCCTCCTGACTGTACACTATGGTGCTTTCATCACTAGAAGAGGAAATTCTCAGAGACAATAATACAGGAGTCTGAGACATTGAATGCTATTTCATTAGTCTGTGGGGAAGTTCTCCCAATTTTGGCACATGTCCCCAGATCACAGAGAAGAAGACTTTACATGGTCGACTTGGTATGCAACATCTTTATTATGTCCAGTATCTTAAACAATCCTGGTTAGTTAGTCCAATTTTATTCTCATCTGATTGTTTTACTAGAGTCATAGAGATGTACAGCATGGAAACAGGCCCTTCGGTCCAACCCAGCAATGACGACCAGATATCCCAATCCAATCTAATCCCATCTGCCAGCACTCGGCCCATATCCCTCCAAACCTTTCCTATTCCTATACCCATCGAAATGCCTCTTAAATGTAACAATTGTACCAGCCTCCACCATATACCCTGGCAGCTCATTACATACAGGTACTACCCTCTGTGTGAAAAAGTTGCCCCTGAGGTCTCTTTTATATCTTTCCACTCTTAGCCTAAACCTATGCCCTCTAGTTCTGGACTCCCCGACCCCAGGGAAAAGACTTTGTCTATTTACCCTATCCAAGCCCCTCATAATTTTGTAAACCTCTGTAAGGTCACCCCTCAGCCTCCGACGCTCCAGGGAAAACAGCTCCAGCCTGTTCAGCCTCTCCCTGTAGCTCAGATCCGCCAACCCTGGCAACATCCTTGTAAATCTTTTCTGAATCCTTTCAAGTTTCACAACATCTTTCCGATAGGAAAGAGACCAGAATTGCATGCAATATTCCAACAGTGGCCTAACCAATGTCCTCTACAGCTGCAACATGACCTCCCAACTCCTGTACTCAATACTCTGACCAATAAAGGAAAGCATACCAAACGCCTTCTTCATTATCCTATCTATCTGCCACTCCACTTTCAAGGAGCTATGAACCTGCACTCCAAGGTCTCTTTGTTCAGCAACACGCCCTAGGCCATTACCATTCAGTGTATAAGTCCTGCTAAGATTTGCTTTCCCAAAATGTAGTACCATACATTTATCTGAATTAAACGCCATCTGCCACTTCTCAGCCCATTGGCCCATCTGGTCCAGATCCTGTTGTAATCTGAGGTAACCCTCTTCGCTGTCCACAACACCTCCAATTTTGGTGTCATCTGCAAACTTACTAACTGTATCTCTTATGCTCGCATCCAAATCATTTATGTAAATGACAACAAGTAGAGGGCCCTGCACCGATCCTTGTGGCAATCCACCGGTCACAGGCCTCCAGTCTGTAAAGCAACCCTCCACCACTACCCTCTGTCTTCTACCTTTGAGCCAGTTCTGTCTTCAAATGGCTAGTTCTCCCTGTATTCCATGAGATTAGATTAGATTAGATTACTTACAGTGTGGAAACAGGCCCTTCGGCCCAACAAGTCCACACCGCCCCGCCGAAGCGTAACCCACCCATACCCCTACATCTACATCTACCCCTTACCTAACACTATGGGCAATTGAGCATAGCCAATTCACCTGGCCTGCACATCTTTAGACTGTGGGAGGAAACCGGAGCACCCGGAGGAAACCCACGCAGACACGGGGAGAACGTGCAAACTCCACACAGTCAGTCACCTGAGGCGGGAATTGAACCCGGGTCTCAGGCGCTGTGAGGCAGCAGTGCTAACCACTGTGCCACCGCGCCGCCCACGATCTAACCAGTCTCCCATGGGGAACTTTGTCGAACACCTTACTGAAGTCCATATAGATCACATCTACTGCTCTGCCCTCATCAATCTTCTTTGTTACTTCTTCAAAAAACTCAATCAAGTTTGTGAGACATGATTTTCCACGCACAAAGCCATGTTGACTATCCCGAATCCGTCCTTGCCTTTCCAAATACATGTACATCCTGTCCCTCAGGATTCCCTCCAACAACGTGCCCACCACCGAGATCAGGCTCACTGGTCTATAGTTCCCTGGCTTGTCCTTACCACCTTTTTTAAACAGTGGCACCACGTTTGCCAAACTCCAGTCTTCTGGCACCTGACCTGTGACTATCGATGATACAAATATCTCAGCAAGAGGCCCAGTAATCACTTCTCTAGCTTCCCACAGAGTTCTCAGGTACACCTGATCAGGTTTTGGGGATTTATCCACCTTTAACCGTTTCAAGACATCCAGCACTTACTTCTCTGTAATCTGGACATTTTGCAAGATGTCACCATCTATTTCCCTACAGTCTATATCTTCCATACCCTTTTCCACAGTAAATACTGATGTTGATACTACTGATCCTAAACTATGACAAAGGTTTCCAAGGTTACAAAGGAGACAACAACAAAGGTGCTTATTTGATTTACATTTAAGTGTACTTGATAAAAATGACATATATCCTTAAGAAAAACCTGGAATTTATGCAGCCAGCATTAAAAACATGACGGCATTGGCTCAGCAGGGCGGCCCATGTCTGTGTGAAGAAAACAACATTTAAAACTAATCTTCACAACTTAAAACAATTCTTCACCTATTAAAGTAAAGGTGCATTCTAACTAGAACAAGGGTTTGAGGTTTCTGGGGAAAAAGGTCAAACTTGCATGAAGAATTTTTAATAATGTAATATTACAATTTGAATGGTGCTTTCAATGCAACACGATGTCAATTCTCCTGCTTCTCGGATGCTGCCTGACTGGCTGTGCTTTTCCAGCACCACACTCTTCGACTCTGATCTCCAGCTTCTGTAGTGCTCACTTTCTTCCAGAAAGCTCAATGATTAGATTTTCTCACCCATATTTGACTTGGGACTCCATGGCATCTGAAGTCAATGTTAAAGACTCCATAATCATTACTGAGGACTCCTAAGGCAGTATGTTCATGACAATGTACATTACTGTGTTGCTGCCTCCGGTGGATTTGTTCTGCTGATGGAACAAGACATATACAGAGATGCTGATGGAGAGGTTTAGGATGTTATCTGTCAGGTAGATCTTGCTGTGTACATTTATATGAAGCTATTGCTCAACTAGTATTTGGGACAGCTCTTCCAATTTGGGTTCAAGCCCCCAGATATTAGTAAAGAGGCCTATGCATGACCAACAAGCTTGCTTATGCCATTGTCATTTCTAGTGCCCAGGTCGTTGCCAGGAGACCCATTGCATTTGATTCCTTTTTAGTTTTTCCATAGCAATTTTGTACAACTGCTATACCATTTCAGACAGCAGTTAAGAGTTGAACATATTACTATGAGTCGGAGTCACATGCAGACCAGATCAGGTAATGGCAGTAGATTTCAAAAAGTAAGAGTTGGGAGCAATTTAATTCCTTCAGCTTCCTCTGGCAGTCAAGCGGACCATAACTGATCTGATTGTAACTTTCAGATTCTTATTGCTTTCTTGTGTTTCAATTTATCAACATCCGCCTTCACAATATGCAAAGATTTAGCTTTCACAGACTTTTGATGAATTGGTATTCAAAGACTCATGACCCTCTAAGCGAAAGGCATACTTATAACCTCGGTCTCAAATGGGTAACACCTCAGTTTTTCACAGTCACCCCTGGTTTTTGGTTCTCCCATAACAGGAAATATTGTTCCCACAACCAACCTATCAAGCCCCGTCAAGATCTTTGATGTTTCAATCAAGTCACCTTTAATTCTTCCAAACTCTAAGACTTCCAAGACTATTCAGTCCTACCTTTCTTCATAAGACAATCCACCATTCCACGATTTAGACATGAAAACTTCTCTTGGACTGCTTCCAGTGTATTTATATCCTTCTTTAAATAAGATGATCAATATTGTGTACAGTATTCCAGACATTGTTTCACCAGTATCTGGTATTATTAAAATGTAACCTTCTTACTTTTGATTTTAATTCCCTTTGCAATAAATGATAACATTCCAGTAGCTCTCCAAATTAATTGTACCTGCCTCCTAGCTTTTTGTGACTCATGCAATAGGAAAATCAGATCTCTCTTTATCTCAGAGTTCTACAACCTCCCACCATTAAGACAAAAGACAAAATGCTCTTTGCCAGCTCACCCAGCCAATCTTTAACCTTCTTCTTTTAATTTATTTTGATAACATTTATAAAGCCCATTTCATTTTACTGATCAGGCAAGGCACAACTTCAATCATATAGAGTAAGAGGACACTAAAAATTCCTTATGTGAAAAACATAGACAACAAATGAATGAAGCCAATTAGCAAGCAAGCAACTAATATGAAGTATACAGTATTTTGCAAGTGACATCATCTTTCAAGAGAAATGCTGTAATTAGATGAGACCACAATGCATTACCTGAATCAACCTTACAAAAGCATTCGGCCATGTGAGCAGATCCAGTCTATTTATGTTGCTGTAGAAAATTGCCTGCCCCAAAAGCTGTGCAATGTGATCTTCTGTCTCCATGACATCGTAATGGTAAGGTCAGCTATGAAAGTGCAATATCAGAACCTTTGGAGATCCTCAGTGAAGTCAGGTAAAGTTGTGTGCTGACACTCTTTGGTGCTGCCATATGCCTTCATGCCAAATAGAGTGGCAGTTCATATGACTATAGAACTAACAGAAGTTCAGCCTTGTTCACCTGAATCCAGGACAATAATGAATCAAGTCCCCAGAAAACAGTTACACCATATGGGCAACTCTATGTTTGCATTCACGTCAATGCTTGGCATTGTTCATCAAATGGTGAGTGTATACACAAAGACC
Organism: Chiloscyllium punctatum; assembly: GCF_047496795.1. NCBI lineage: Eukaryota > Metazoa > Chordata > Chondrichthyes > Orectolobiformes > Hemiscylliidae > Chiloscyllium > Chiloscyllium punctatum. The sequence goes on from NC_092743.1 coordinate 34,753,002, forward strand.
GATAATAAACTGACAACTGGGTGTCCATATCACCCTACAAGTGAGATGTGAAGATGGCTGACTTTGACATTGACAATTGGATAACAGCCTGTGAGCTCTAAAAGCTCTAAAATCTGTTGGAAAGGCACTGGAAGAGGTGAGTAAAGATTAAAAGGTCAGCTGACAGAGAAGTGGGCCCAGAGATCACAGAGATCTGTGAACTGTGCACTGTTTCCACCTCTATTTCTCTTGGCAGCAAATATGGCAAAGACTGTCATGCCAGAGTCAGGATTCTGAGTCATAGCGGGCAGGTTTTAAAACAGATTTGAGCAGCACAGTGCCAAATATCATCTTATGAGACAGAAGACTGCCAGCTTCAGTTTACCTTCAATAATGCTGTTGACATCACTCTGCATTGCAAACCTGCCATCCAGCCAACTGAGCAAACTGACCCCTCAGATAGGATTGTATTTAACACTCTTTGGCATTCTCTTCTATATTGGCTAATGTTACCATGAAGGAAGTTTCCTTCTCAAAAGATCCCCTCGCCTTAGGCTTGGTGATCCCCAGGTTAAACCACCACCGGTTGACTGTCTCTAATGAGAAAGCAATACTATGATCCATTAGGATTTTAGTGACTGCCTTTATGCTTTACTTTCAATCATCACCAATATTTGAGAGGGCATCTTCAACAGCACTATAAAATAGTATTCACTCACCAATGCACGCGTTACAAATGCTCAATTTAGATTCCCCCAAGTGGCTTCAAAGTTCATTGCAATCAGCTACACTGTCAACTCTGTAAAAGTGGATTCAAAGGAATCAAGAGTGAAACTCTCACTGGTTGGAGTCTTACCTAGCAGGATGGAAGATAGTTGTTATCGTTGGAGGTCAAACTTCATGCAGGCTATCAGTACCAAAGCTCCTTAGTACAGTATTCCAACTACCTTCTGCTGCTTCATCAATGATTTTCCCTCTATCATAAGGTCAGATGTGAGAATGCATGATGGCAATTACAAATGTTGTTCAGTACCATTTTACTAATCCTAAGATAATAAAGAAGATAGAGTAATTATAGAGTAACTGTTCTCTGGGGACTTGGTGCATTTTTGTTCTGGATTTCAGGTGAACAAGGCTGAACAGCTTTCTGTGTTCCATAGTCAAATGAACTGCCATTCTATTTGACATGAAGGCATATGGCATCACCAAAGAGAATACTATACTGAAGAGTATCAGCACACAGCTCTATCTGACAGAAGATCATTCTGGCAGGACAAGTGTAGTATTAAGATATTGGCTCAGTGGCGAATAAGTTTTGTTACAAAGTACCACAATATGATCATATCATGAAAGAGAGATTCTTACCCTCTTTGCTTGCCATTCACTTGCATTCCCATTATCAAATTCCTCATACCACATTGTCGCAAATCGATATCCAATAATGGACTAGAAGGTCAACTTGATCTGCCACATACATTTTGCAGCTACAAGAGGTCAGAGGCTGAAAATTCTGTGGTGAGTAACTCATCTGTTGTTTGCTCAAGGCCTCTCAACCATCTACAGGGCATCATTCAGAAGCACAATGGAACGTTCTCCATTTGGCTGGCTGACAGCAGCTCCAACAACACCAAGAAGCTTGGCACCATCCACACTAAAACAGCCACTTGACCTTGTCAAATCAAGAAGACTCTTAATGACTGGAAAATTAGGATTATCATGACATGAGCCACTGACCTCCAGTTCAAATTATCCAACACATACCTGCATCAGATGAGGATGGTTCTGTGTGTGCAATACAATGTCATTTTGTTGAGAGTAGCTGGAAATATGTTTACTTCAGAGGCCATATACAATCCATTATGTTACAGTTCTACTCAGCCTATTGACATCTGCAAACCTGTTCTCGATATAAAAATGAGGCAAAACTCATGTACATCTTAAATTTTGATATCTGATGTAGTAAAATGTAATTTGATTTATTGATTCTCTGTAATTTAGTGGTTGCTATGGCTATGTACAGTATTGCCAAACCTCAAGAAGAATTTTGGGATTGGCAGAGCTTGTTTTAAGTGCTCATGGCTCACATGGGAAATTTAAACATGTTGAAAAAAATTTTAAATTTCCCACATGAATTTTGAGTATTAAAATTTTCTACAAATGGCATAATTCTTGATTGAATCACAAGTACTGGCAATACCACAGATCCGTTGGTTCAGCTCCACTGATTTTGATTGAAGCGTAGCTTTGTCCATTTTGTTAATTTCATTTTTAACTTTAATCATGTCATACACTTTTTGCCACTGCCAATTAATTTAGTTAATCTTCTACTTTTCAACTTTAAGGCTCTTATCTTCAACTTTCTCCATGACCTCACACCATAGAAAGAAAGAACTTCCATTGATTCCAAAACATTACATGTGTGATAAACAACTTTGAAGTGTGGTGGCTGTCATTATACAAATAAAGAAATCTGCTTGTGAGAAATTATCAGGCCATAAATCTCAGCCCACATCCTGTCTTCTTGTAACTCTGGATTGCTGTTTATTCCCCAAATAGTCCCCTGCTTCCATTTCACCATCAGAACCTCCTCTTCCACAATTAACCTAACTGCAATTTCCTCAATAGAACAAAATTAAAAATCACACAACCCCAGGTTATAGTCCAACAGGTTTAATTGGAAGCACTAGCTTTCGGAGCACTGCTCCTTCATCAGTTGGTTGTGGAGTACAATCTTGTACTTACAATTGTGTACTCCACAACTACCTGATGAAGGAGCAGCTCTCCGAAAGCTAGTGCTTCCAATTAAACCTGTTGGACTATTCCCTGGTGTTGTGTGATTTTTTTTTAACTTTGTACACCCCAGTCCAACACCGGCATCTCCAAATCATGACTCCATAGAACACATTATCTTCGCTGCTACATCAATACTAAATTTCCTTCTTTCCATGTGTGTGTTTTATTATTTCTTTTTCCTCCAGGATCCAGAAAATGATTCTATTTAGGAGCAGCACTGTACAAGTTCAAGTCACTGATGCTCTGAGATTTCAAATATTTCAGACCTTCAAGTTCCATTATGTATTCCCATAAAATGAAAGGAAAGCTGGTGTAATGCACACACTCACACACCTTTCTCTGCACATCTCAAAATTCCGGTCACATTTGATGCAGTTGTTGTGGTTTACATGGATTTTGGCAAGGCCTTTGACATTGGCCTACATGGAAGTCTGGTTAAGACAAAAAAGCTCAGGGATGCAGAGTAATGCAGCAAGCTGGATATAACATTGGCTCGGTAGCAGGAAGCAAAGGATAATTGTTGACTGGTGTTTTTAATGACTGGAAGATTGTTTTCAGTTAGGTTTTACAAGTTCCATACTGGGTCCCCTTCTTTTTAATGTTTTATGTTAATTCCTTGGACATAATTTTAAGGGACTTGATTGAGACATAGTTAAAAGACCCAGGAATTGTTCACGCTAGTGGAGAGAGAACAGAGTTAATATTTTGAGTTCAGTAACCCTTCTTCAGAACTTTGGCCACTGGACTTGAAAGGTTTTCTCTCCACAATGCTGCCAGACCTGCCGAATTTCTCCAGCAATTTCTCTTTTTGTGTGTTTCACATCAATAGCATCCGCAATTCTTTGCTATATCTCAGGAACTATCTGTATAGTAAACGGTAGGACAATAGCTGTAGCCAGCAGGAAGATATCAATGGACTACCCAAGACAGCAGAAAAGTGGCAAATGGAATTCAACCCATCAAAGTGTAGGTGTTGGAACTGAGTAGGTTAAACAAGTCAAAGAAATGCAGTAACTCGCCAAGTTCAGTACCCAAGAGGATGGCTTCAACTGGGACCTTGGGTTCAAGTCACACTACAGGTGACCCCACTACACTAAACACACACACTCTCTCTCTTTCTGTCTCTGTCTCTCTCTCTCTCACACACACACACACGTGCGTGCACATACATACACACTCTGACATACTCACACACTCACGCAAACTCTCTCTTAAACACATGCTCTCTCAGACACACACATATACACACCCCATACTCCCACCCATGCACACACCCTCTCACAGGCTTATAGTCCATCACACTCACTCTCACACTCTATTAAGCATGCACATGCACAAACACATGCTCACTCACACTCGCACACATACACACATGCACATTCTCACACACTCTCTCTCTCCCTCATATGCACATACACATACATATATAGGTCTATGAGGTGAATTTGCATTTTCAGAATTGTATTTGCAGATACATTCTATTTTGCTCAAAAAGCACACAATCTGCAGGCAGTCAATACAGACAGTCAATCCATGTAACATTTTATAAATTCTTACTTTGGAAATAGAACCAGTCTGACTCAAAGTTGGGATACAGACAGACTCTCATCTCACACCTTTAGTACATTGAGTGGAGAGGTCTCCTTTTATTTATAAAACCTTGAGTTATCTCAGGAATGTGACTTAAAAGAAGTTCTGGGATTTACATATCAATGAACCAAAACCTACAACCCATTCTAAAAGATGAAAGACTTAACAGCAATCTAGATTTGTTAAATATATCATTTCAGTTGCATGACACTGTGATCTTTTGCTATAAATTCTGTGTCTTATGATCCTGCTCCACTAGCTACCTGATGGAGCAGCACTCCAAAAGCTAGTACTTCCGAATAAACCTATTGGACTATAACCTGGTGTTGTGAGATTTTTAACTTTGTCCACGCCAGTCCAACACCGGCACCACACATCAAAGTTTCCTCTGATAGCATGTTCCAAATCCACAATCTTTACCATTTCAAAGGACAAATGTGGCAGATGCATGGGAACATCACCACCCACAAGTTTCCCTCCAAGTTATTCATGATCCAGATTTAGAAATATATTACCATTCCCCATTTGTTCTCAATGAAACTCCCTCCTCACAGCACTGTGGGATAACTACAGCCCAAGGACTGCAGCAATTCAAGAAGGCAGCTCAGTACAACCTCCTCGAGGGTAACGAATACTGAAATAGTTAGTGATACTCTCATCCCATGAATGAATAAAAGAACATTAGGAAATAAATGTGAAAATTAATCCATGGAAATGCATTAATTTGAAAGTCAACTCTTTTAACACTTGAAGTCAACTCATTTACAGGATTTAAAATTCACATTAAAAAGTAGAGAGAGAAAAATTTCCAACAGACACACTGGACTTTCCTCCTTCAGTTTTAAACATTGCGATTTCAGTTTAATAGCTGTTACCGTGCACTGTTTTCAATAACAATTTTAAGATAATTTTGAACTAAATTGGAATAAGGTGCTACATAGTTTCAGTTACTTAGAAAAAAGAGCTGAGGGAAGCAACTGGAGAAGTTCATTTAAACCTGTGCCGGTCCCAAGGAACTTTGTGACCTTTAGCCCTAATGTATTTCAATTTGCTTTCCAGTAATGAAACAGAAGTTTGGAGCTCAGTAAAGCTGAACTGGTAGACAGAGAAGTGATTTTACTGCTTTAGACTTATCTTAAGTTACATTGGCGGCTATCCATTCACCAGACAACATTTGCGATGAAACATGATAAAATTAATCTTTACTTTAATCATCGGTATCAAACACTAGTATGTCAAAGAAAACTAGATTAATTACAATAGCAAACTCTCGTTGTATGTCACAATGTCTATTGTATAGCACTGATCAACTGGGTCTCAGACTCTTATAGGACTCTGTCAACATTTTTATGTGTCTCCAATACAAATTACTAAGGAATCCTTGTCTAGTTTCTATTTGTCTGATGCAGACTTTATGGAGGCTTTCTAAGAAGAATTAGTAATATCACACACAAATGCAGAGCTGAAGAAATACTTCAGCCCACCAACTCTATACAAACCTATCTACACTAATCACACCTCCAGCACTTACTCCATAGTCTTGAATGTAATAATATGTCAAGTGTTCATCTATGTAGTTTTCATAAATTGTTAGGTTTCCTGCCTCTACTGCCCTCCTAGGCAGTATATTTCAGACTCTCACCATGCTGTGAGAGAAAACTTATTTCCTCAAATCTCTGCTAAAGACCCTGCTCATCACCTTAAAATGTTTCCCCTTTGTTATTAGTCCTTCAGCTAAGGGAAAAGCTACTTCCTATCGACCCTGACCATGCCTGTCATAATCTTATATATCTCAATCAGCATCCCCCCCCCCCACCTCTCTCAGCCTCCTCTGCTGTAAGTAAAAGAACCCAACGAGGTAAAAACAATGACTGCAGATGCTGGAAACCAGATTCTGGATTAGTGGTGCTGGTAGAGCACAGCAGTTCAGGCAGCATCCAAGGAGCTTCGAAATCGATGTTTCGGGCAAAAGCCCTTCATCAGGAATAAAGGCAGTGAGCCTGAAGCGCCGAGAGATAAGCTAGAGGAGGGTGGGGGTGGGGAGAAAGTAGCATAGAGTACAATGGGTGAGTGGGGGAGGGGATGAAGGTGATAGGTCAGGGAGGAAAGGGTGGAATGGATAGGTGGAAAAGGAGATAGGCAGGTAGGACAAGTGCAAACAAGTCAAGGGGACAGTGCTGAGCTGGAGTTTGGAACTAGGGTGAGGTGGGGGAAGGGGAAATGAGGAAACTGTTGAAGTCCACATTGATGCCCTGGGGTTGAAGTGTTCCGAGGCGGAAGATGAGGCGTTTTTCCTCCAGGTGTCTGGTGGTGAGGGAGCAGCGGTGATATTTGAGATGGAATTGAAATACTGTTTTTTGAGAGTATGAATTCTCTTCCCACCCTACCTCTTGCAAAAATGCCATCCCATATTCCCAATTCCTCCACCTCCGCCGTATTTGCTCCCAGGAGGACAAGTTCCACCACAGAACACACCAGATGGCTTCCTTCTATAGAGACCGCAATTTCCCTTCCCACGTGGTTAAAGATGCCCTCCAACGCATCTTTTCCACATCCCACACCTCTGCCCTCAGACCCCACCCCTCCAACCGTAACAAGGGCAGAACGCCCCTCGTGCTCACCTTCCACCCTACCAACCTTCGCATAAACCAAACCATCTGCCGACATTTCTGCCACCTCCAAACAGACCCCACCACCAGGAATATATTTCCCTCCCCACCCCGTTCCACCTTCCGCAATGACCGTTCCCTCCATGCCCCACCAAAACCCACCCTCCCATCCTGGCACTTTCCCATGCCACCGCAGCAACTGTAAAACCTGCGCCCACACCTCCTCGCTCACCTCTATCCAAGGCCCTAAAGGAACCTTCCACGTCCATCAAAGTTTTACTTCCACATCCACTAATATCATTTATTGTATCCGTTGCTCCCGATGCGGTCTCCTCTACATTGGGGAGACTGGGCGCCTCCTAGCAGAGCGCTTTAGGGAACATCTCCGTGACACCCGCACCAATCAACCACACTGCCCGTGGCCCAACATTTCAACTCCCCCTCTCACTCTGCCGAGGACATGGAGGTCCTGGGCCTCCTTCACCGCTGCTCCCTCACCATAGACGCCGGGAGGAAGAACGCCTCATCTTCCGCCTCGGAACACTTCAACCCCAGGGCATCAGTGTGGACTTCAACAGTTTCCTCATTTCCCCTTCCCCCACCTCACCCTAGTTCCAAACTTCCAGCTCAGCACTGTCCCCTTGACTTGTCCGGACTTGTCCTACCTGCCTATCTCCTTTTCCACCTATCCACTCCACCCTCTCCTCCCTGACCTATCACCTTCATCCCCTCCCCCACTCACCCATTGTACTCTATGCTACTTTCTCCCCACCCCCACCCTCCTCTAGCTTATCTCTCCACACTTCAGGCTCACTGCCTTTATTCCTGATGAAGGGCTTTTGCCCAAAATGTCAATTTCGAAGCTCCTTGGATGCTGCCTGAACTGCTGTGCTTTTCCAGCACCACTAATCCAGAATCTGGTTTCCAGCATCTGCAGTCATTGGTTTTACCACGTTGATTTTAATGCTACTGCAAATCCTCTTGCAAGTATGCCTGCCTTGAAGACGTTTCCTCCTCTCTCTACAAGAATCTCAGGGATTCCCTCTCCCACTGCAACTCCCAGGTCATTTCCTCTGCCCTGAAGCTCTTCAACCATGTTGTGAAACAAACTCGCTACCACAGCCACATTCGCTTCCTCAGTGCCTGCCTCCGTAACCAACTCATCCCACACGGACTCCGGACCACCTTTAAACCAGCAGAGTTCGGACCCAAACAGGACAAACAGTACAGACTACAGATTCAAAAACACCAGCAACACTTCTCCTTTCAAGATCCTCCGCTCCACGCTCGCAGCAATGTGCCGGCACCTAACCTCTCTCCAGTCAGCCCTGCTTCAGCTGAGGGCCACACTCTCTCAGAATTGCAAAGGACCCACTCTGTACTACATCCTCAGGAGAATTCATACTCTCAACAAACAGTATTTCAATTCCATCTCAAACATCAACAACTGTAAGTCCAACAAACTTTTATCTACCCAGCTCCATAACCTGCGCTCCTCAAACATTCCAGAAGATTCCCCTGGCCTCGGAACCTATTCCACCATTAGCCATGCGGCTGATGCAGCTACCACCCCCACGCTGATTGATGATGTCACTTCAGCCCCCATCATGGCTACTCCCACAACCACGTCACCCCTCACAATTCCTCATGCATCATACGTGACATCACTTCCGCCCTTCACATCATCGCTGATGCTACATGCTCAGTGACTTCCATCACCCCTACTGCTGTGGTCACCACCATTCCGCGCCCACCGGCGCCACTCACCTGCATTCTGATGAAACACTCCTCACAGAGCCCACTGTCACTATCCCCACCCCGCAGAACCCCGAGGGGAACACGACCCCTGCTCATGACTCCACCCCCATTCCCCCCACCATCACACCCACTTCAGTTACAGGTTCCGCCCCCACTCCCAGCTCTACACCCACACCAGATCCCAGCTCCCAGCCCTGCCGAGTTTTCACCATTGCCCCCAGACCTCCCCCTCACTGAGGACGAACGATCAGTCCTCAGCAAAGGACTCACCTTCATCCCCCTCCGTTCACGCATCAATGAATTTAATACACGCCGTGACGTCGAACAATTCTTCCGTCGCCTCTGCATCCGAGCTTACTTTCATAATCAGGACTCCCACCCACCTTCTGTGGACCCCTTCGCCCACCTCCAACACACTGCATCCACCTGAACACCCCGCGCTGGCCTATTACCTGCCCTCGACCTCTTCATTTCCAACTGCCGCCGGGACATTAACCGCCTCAACCTATCTACCCCCCTCCCCCAATCCAACCTCTCACCCTCACAACGCACAGCCCTCCAATCCCTCTGCTCCAATCCCAACCTCACCATCAAGTCAGCGGATAAAGGGGGTGCAGTGGTAGTCTGGCGCACTGACCTCTACACCGCTGAAGCCAAACACCAACTCGAGGACACCTCTTCCTACTGCCCCCTCAACCATGACCCCACCCCCCATCACCAAACCATCATCTCCCAGACCATACAGAACCTCATCACCTCAGGAGATCTCCCACCCACAGCTTCCAACCTCATAGTCTGGGAACCCCGCACTGCCCGGTTCTACCTCCTTCCCAAGATCCACAAGCCTGACCACCCTTGCCGACCCATTGTCTCAGCATGCTCCTGCCCCACTGAACTCATCTCTACCTACCTCGACACTGTCCTATCCCCCTTAGTCCAGGAACTCCCCACATACATTTGAGACACCACCCACACCCTCCACCTCCTCCAAGACTTCCGTTTCCCCGGCCCCCAATGCCTCATCTTCACCATGGATATCCAATCCCTCTACACCTCCATCTGCTATGACCAGGGCCTCCAAGCCCTCCGTTTTTTCCTCTCCAGACATCCCCAACAGTACCCTTCCACCAACACTCCCATTCGTTTGGCCGAACTGGTCCTCACCCTTAACAATTTCTCCTTTGAATCCTCCCACTTCCTCCAGACCAAAGGGGTAGCCATGGGCACACGTATGGGCCCCAGCTATGCCTGTCTCTTTGTTGACTACGTAGAACAGTTGATCTTCTGTAATTATACCGGCACCACTCCCCACCTCTTCCTCCGCTACATTGATGACTGCATTGGCGCTACCTCGTGCTCCCGCGAGGAGGTTGAGCAATTCATCAACTTCACCAACACATTCCACCCTGACCTTAAATTTACCTGGACCATCTCTGACACCTCCCTCCCCTTCATGTACCTCTCCATCTCCATTAATGATGACCGACTTGACACTGACATTTTTTACAAACCCACCGACTCCCACAGCTACCTGGATTACACCTCTTCCCACCCTACCTCTTGCAAAAATGCCATCCTGTATTCCCAATTCCTCCGCCTCCGCCGTATCTGCTCCCAGGAGGACCAGTTCCACCACAGAACACACCAGATGACCTCCTTCTTTAGAGACCGCAATTTTCCTTCCTACGTGGTTAAAGATGCCCTCCAACGCATCTCGTCCACATCCCGCACCTCCGCCCTCAGACCCCACCCCTCCAACCATAACAAGGACAGAATGCCCCTGGTGCTCACCTTCCACCCTACCAACCTTCGCATAAACCAAATCATCTGCCGACATTTCCGCCATCTCCAACCAGACCCCACCACCAGGAATATATTTCCCTCCCCACCCCTTTCCACCTTCCGCAACGACCATTCCCTCTGTGACTACCTGGTGAGGTCCACCCCCCCCCTAGAACCCACCCTCCCATCCTGGCACTTTCCCCTGCCACTGCAGGAACTGTAAAACCTGCGCCCACACCTCCTCCCTCACCTCTATCCAAGGCCCTAAAGGAACCTTCCACATCCATCAAAGTTTTACTTGCACATTCACTCATATCATTTATTGTATCCGTTGCTCCCGATGCGGTCTCCTTTACGTTGGAGAGACTGGGCGCCTCCTAGCAGACTGCTTTAGGGAACATCTCCGGGACACCTGCACCAATTAACCACACCGCCCGTGGCCCAACATTTCAACTCCCCCTCTCACTCTGCCGAGGACATGGAGGTCCTGGGCCTCCTTCATCGCCGCTCCCTCACCATAGACGCTGGGAGGAAGAACGCCTCATCTTCCGCCTCGGAACACTTCAACCCCAGGGCATCAATGTGGACTTCAACAGTTTCCTCATTTCCCCTTCCCCCACCTCACCCTAGTTCCAAACTTCCAGCTCAGCACTGTCCCCATGACTTGTCTGGACTTTTCCTACCTGCCTATCTCCTTTTCCACCTATCCACTCCACCCTTTCCTCCCTGACCTATCACCTTCATCCCCTCCCCCACTCACCCATTGTACTCTATGCTACTTTCTCCCCACCCCCACCCTCCTCTAGCTTATCTCTCCACACTTCAGGCTCACTGCCTTTATTCCTGATGAAGGGCTTTTGCCCGAAACATCGATTTCGAAGCTACTTTGATGTTGCCTGAACTGCTGTGCTCTTCCAGCACCACTAATCCAGTAAAAGAACCCAAGCCTATTCAGCCCCTCTTCATAGCTAAAATGCTCCATCCCAAGCAACATGCTGGTGAATCTCCTCTGCACTCCCTCTAATATAATCACATCCCTCCAACAGTGAGAAACACACAGTATTCTAGCTGTGACCTAACCAAAATATGGTACAGATCCAACATAACCTCCCTCCTCTTATAATCTATGTCACGAACCGATAAGACGTGTTCCATCTGTCTTCTTAAATACTCTACTAGCCTGTCCTGTGATCTTCAGGGATCTGTGGACAAGCAGCCCAAGATCCATCTCTTCCTTTTAGCATCCTAGTGTCTTGCCATTCATTGAGTATTCTCTTACCATGTTACTTTTTCCAAGGTGCATCACCCCATACTTTTCAGGGCTAAACTTCAGTCCATCAGTGTTTTCCAGTAGCCTAAGACCTCTCTCTCTCTCTTTTAACCACTGAGTTAATCTTTGTGTCATTGACAAACTTATCATCACCATCTCTCCTCTCCCACATGTCATATATGTTTTTTATATATATCTCACAAATCCAGCAGTGATCCCTTTGATGCACCATTAGATACTGGCCTTCAGTCACACAAACCACCTTCTACCACCACCTTCTCTCTCCTACCACTAAACTTGTCAAGGTGCCCTGGATCCCATGTGTTTCTACCTTCTTCATCAGTCTCCACTTGGGATCTTTTAAGCTTTGATATAATCCATATAAACTACATTAACTGCACCACCCTCACACATGGTCACCTCCCTGAAAAGTTATGTCAAATTTGCTAGATATGACCTCCCTCTGACAAAGCCATGCTGACTATTCTTGATCAAAATTTGCCTTGCCAACTGAAGATTAATTCTCCAGAATTTTCTCCATTTGTTTCCCTAGCATTGATATGAGGCTCATAATCTGTAATTTCCTGGTTTAACTCTACCACCTTTCTTAAAAAGTGCAAAGACATCAGCTGCCCTCCAAAGCTCTGACACCTCCCTTGCGACCAGAGTGGAATTAAAAATTTGGATCAGAACCCCTAATTTTCTGTTTTGCCTCCCACAATAGCCTGTCATAAAACTCATGCAGACAAGGGGATTTGTCCACTTTTAAGTCTGCTAAAACCTCCAATATCTCTTCACTCCTAAAGGCAAACTGCTCAACTCCTCACAGTCTCCCTTCCAGAATTCTGTACCAACATCCTCATTCACCCGAGTGAAGGCAGATGTGAGGTGCTTATTTAATACCTGACCAATGCCCTCCAGCTCCATGCACAGACCGTCTTCTTGGTCCCTAATAGACCCTACTCTTTCCCTGATTATCCATTTCTTCGTAATCTGCTTGTAGAATAAATTGGGATTCTCCCTCATCTTACCTGCCAGTATTTTCTCATGACTTCTCTTTGCTCTCCTAATTGCTTTCATAAGTTCCTCCTGCTCTTTTCTATACTCCAATATTGACTCACTCCCTTTGCACTTGTTAAAAGCTTCTCTTTTCCTTTTTACCCAGTCCTGAATATTCCTAGACATCCAGAATTCTCCGGACTTGTTGCTCCTACACTTCACCCTAAAGGGAACGTGTTGGGGTTGTTCCTCCCGTTTACTTTTTTAAACCCTCCCAATATTCTGATGTAGATTTACCCAGAAGTGGCTGTTCCACTCCACTTTGGCTAGATCCTTTATTATTTTAATAAAATCTGCCTTCCCATTCCAAAACACATTTTTGCACACTTTTCCATAACAAACTTAAATCGTACTACGTTGTGATCACTATTACTAAAATGCTACCTCACTGCCACCTCAAAGACTTGTCTGGCTTTGTTCCCCAGAATTAGGTCCAAAACTGCACCATTCCATGTTGGAATTTCTGTATTTGATGTAAAACACTCTTCTGAATATATTTCATGAAACTCATCCCCTTTACACTGTGACTATTCCAATTTATATTAGGGAGGTTAAAATCCACTAACATAATTATTCTATGATTATTATAGTTAGACAGCTCAGTGAATTGACTGCATATCTACTTCCCTATTGCATGATGACTAGAGGCTATAATTCACAAAATGTGACTGGCCCATTTTGTTTTTACCTAAGTTCTATCCACAAAGCTTCATTTAAAGATTCGTCCAAAAAATCATTCTTTCTTACTGTCATAATGGATTCCTTAATTAACATTGCACCTTCTCCTCCCTGGCCTATTTAAACACATTGAGTTGCCAGTCATGCCCCTCCCTCAACCACTTCCCTGTAAGTTAACAGTATCACAATTCCATGTGTCAATCCACAACTGGGGAATGTAAAGCAAAATACTGCCGATGCTGAAAATTTGAAATATACACAGAAACACTCAACAGGTCTAGCAGCAGATGAGGAGAGAGGTTTTTGAGTTGAGAGTTGCTATTTTTCAGAAAACGATAAAAAGAGTCTTGTTCAACATAAAAAATTAAATCTGACAATCAAAATGTAGTGAAAGATTTCTTCGGAGTCTAGTTTAGAGGTCAATAAAATAGGTGATGGGTTCTCACACACTGATTGACAAGGGAGTCAAAGAGTACAGGGATAGATAGGAAAGTAGAATTGGGGCCACAAGTAGATTAGCCATGGCCTTGTAAAATAGCTTGAAGGTTCAAAAACTTGCATCTTCTAATTTGTATGTTTATAGATTCTGGCAATCTTGTTGACTTCTTCTGAATTCACCTCGGATACCTAGCTCATAAATTTGTTGTTAGTGTTCAACATATCTAAATCTGTGCAGTTTATCAATGCCAGACATTTTGTATTTTTGTCTCGTTTTAAGCTCAGACCAAACAACTGGTTAAAGGATTAGCCTGCAAGAATTACCTGAAGCTAAGAGCCAAAATTGCGAGCCCTTGGCTTACAGGAGTGTGATTTACTGAAATAAAGATAATGTCACCATTGTCCCATTCTCTCTGTGTTTATCTATGTGAGACTGACTGCACTTTAGTGTAATATCTTTGGCTACATGTGTTTTGAAACATCCTAGGGGTATAAGAATGTATGTTACTTTTCTTTATTCATTCAGATCATTTTTGTTTCTCATAGCATGACGAAACATTCTCAGGAATTGTAATCACTATACACAGTCTGAGATTTTCACTCCCTCAGTAACTACCTTAGACTTTATAAAATGGATTTTTCTTCTCTCTTCCACATTGTGGAACAGCAGAATTATGTTGTAAGTATGTACACTGAAAATTCTTTGTGACTCCTTCCTACCGCAATACAGCCTTCTGGCATTTGCTGCTTAATGATAAATTCAAACAAAGTCCCTTTCCAGTCCTTATAGTGACTGTGGTCTGCTTTTAGCAACTGCAGCCAGTCTGCTTTATGCAATAATACAGATAGGAATGCAGCACACTGCATAATAGAATCATATTTCTGGAAATTAATTTTGTCAGAAGCAAAATGAAATTCCTGAAACACCATGGAAATGCAATTTCTACTGATCAAATGTGAAATAGCACATTGTTGACTTTATATGTAAGCTCGCCTTTATTTATACAATTTCTCCAGCCTTTCTGAGGATCTTCGGGCAATAATTTGCATTGATATTGTAACTTTAAAGAGTTACTTATCCCAAGAGCAACATCATAAGGAAACTGACACCACTGCAAAGAGTGAAATGTATGTGATAGGAGACTACAAGTTTGATTAAAGATGTAGACTTTAACAAACATCATAATGTGGAGAGTGATTTGGAGTAGTGAAAATATTTTGGAGGAAAGTTCAGAGCTTAAACCTAAGATGTTCAGATATATAGATGCCAATCATTGGATGCTTGGAGTAGGAGATAAATAAATGTCAAGAGATAGAAAACTTGGGAAGTTATAGGGATGAAAGGAATTGCTCTAATAGGAAAGGATGAGGTCAGAATGAGTTTTTAAGATAAGCGTATAAATGTCAAAAACAAGACTTTGTGGACCAGATCCAAAGTGAACTAACAAACACAGGGATATGGGAAGAAGATACTTTGGATTAGAGCATATATTTTATATTAAAGTCAATTTATAGGGAGAGAAAGGTGTCATGAGTGGGGTGGAATAGTTCAGTTCAGAGATAAAGAAAGTATGGAGAAGAGCAATGGCAACAGAGAGTTTATGGTAGGCTTGAGAAAGAGGTAAAAATAGGTGATATTCATGAAATCTGAGTGTCCAATAGGATACTGAGGCTATCTAAAATCTGGGTCAGCCTCGAGCAATCAGTAACAAGTGCAAAGTTGGAATTGGTGGTGAAGGAAGAGAGTACATAGCTGAGGTCAAAGATATCTTCTTTGGTTTTGCAAATCTCCCATTGGACCCATTGGAGGCTATTACAGCTCATCAAAGACTAAACATCAGGCAAGTATTCAACAACAAAAAGACATTGGATGAGTTTAGTAGTGAGGTGGATCTGACTGATATCATGGTGTTCATGGAATTTGATATTTCATCCATTGATGACATCAACTTAAGACAGCAAGTAAATGAGAAATAGGAGGAGACCAAAGTTACAGTGTTCAAGGGCTTATACCCGAAACGTCGATTCTCCTGTTCCTTGGATGCTGCCTGACCTGCTGCGCTTTTCCAGCAACACATTTTCAGCTCTGATCTCCAGCATCTGCAGTCCTCACTTTCTCCTTCAAGGGATTCCCAAGGTAGTAGTTAGGACTGGGAAAAGAACTATTGTAAGCTATTCTGGCTATAACTAAATGGGTAGGATTAAAATCAGGCAATAAATGTCCCACTCAGCTGAAAAACAGGAGAAATATTGAAAGAGATTCTTATGGTCGACCCGTGTCCAAGGTCATGTATTGCTTAAGAACAAAGGGATTAAGAGTTCACCACCATCGGGTAGTTTGCATTTTGTTTCCAGAAACTTGATTAGAGAAGTTCAAAACTGATGTTGTTTGAAGGATTAGCACATATTGAGGAGGTAAATTCAGGAGGGGAAAAAAAGGGGGCACTGGGGCATTCCAAGGATAGGTAACAGTTGTATTTTTAGGGAGAATTGGGGGTGATTATTGCAGATTTGAAAGGAAAGAAGACTGTAACTGAGAAAAGGGAGCCTTCCATAATATCTAACAGCCTGGACTTGGAATGGTATGGTTAATGGCACAGCAAAAATATAAGAGAACAGGAGATGGATCTCGTGGACATGATGAGCTTGGATTTTGGGTTGCATGACGTGAGATTAGAAACTTGAGGAAGATACAATGTCAAAGATAGCAAAATGTGAACATTTAAATTACAGCCAAAGTAAAGCAGTTCATTGGGATAATCCCAAATTCCAGGTTTTGGAGATCCATTTGAAGGTAATGTTCAGTTCCTTAGCAGCCCATTCTTATACAAAGGTGGGGTTGTAATGCACAGAAAGCAAAGTGTCTGTTTTTCCTCCTACTTTTACAGCTGGTCATATTTCCTCTAAGGACCATTGTGTAAGGAGGTTTCAGTTCTCTGGGGATGAATTGACAGAATTGTGATGCAGTTTCCAAAAAGGTCTATAGCTAATTGCTACAACTAGCACTGCATCATCAGTTATCAAAGTCATTGCAAACCTGAACTTGTTTGCTTGTAGCTGCTTCAAAGTTGCTACACTTGTATAAACCAGTGGATTTATAGAGAGTTATTAAGAAGCAAATGAGAGAGATAAAATGTTGAGACAAAGATGGTCACCTGCAGTTGAGCAAATGATTTGAGAACTTTGAAAACAAAGCAGATTAGCACCGAATACGCTAGAAATCTTCAAGGCCTAGTGACATCTGTGGAAAGAGTAAAACAATGTTCCAGGTCAATGGTCTTTGTCAGAACATTAATACTTTTCAGCTTTCCACCATCTTGCCTTTAACTTGGCACTTACGGTGAAACAATTAAAACTTTTGGCTCTATTAATTGGGTTCTTTAGAAAATGCAGCTAGAATTCATTCTCTTTTGTTTTAATTTCACTCAGAGGATGCAAACATTACTGACAGGGCCAAAGTTTATTGGCTGCCCTTAGGAAAAAGTGGTAATAAGCTGCCTTCTTGAACTGCTGAAGTCAATATAGTGAATCTACTTCTGTAAGCTAATAGAGAGGGAATTCTAAACCTTTGGCCCAGCAACAATGGAGAAAGAAGAAAATATTTCTCTGTCAGGATGGTACATATTACCATGTACCTGCTATCTTTGCCTTTCTCGATGATAGAGATCATGGAGGCCAGAAGAGATTTTGTGAGTTGTCACAGTGCAACATGTAGATAATATCATGTGATCATGTTTCACCTGTGGTAGAGGGAGTGGAATGCATACAGTAGTAAATTGGGTGCTAATCAAACACACTGCCTTGTTTTATATGGTGTTGGGCTTCAGCATTGTGTGGCCTATCCTTGAGACAATAGCATATAGATAGATGAAGATACAGTGAAGACACTTAGAGCTCTAGAAAACTCAATTAATTTATTAAGTACTGAAATGAATAAATATTTTTATTCACACTTTTAACTACTAAACAAATATCAATCTCTGTTTTTCACTTCCCTGGGCTCTGTAACTAACCCCAAACTCAGAAGAGTTGGCAGCTGACCAGGCTGAAAATCGTCCTGACATCTTCACCACACCTCCTGATATACAATACCTCTTGTCATATTAAGCTTCAAAGCTCTGCTGAGAAAAGGATTTTCTCAGGCTGCTTTATACACAGATCTCTGTGCCTTATTTGGAATTATCTATGCACGGGACCAATCCGGAATGCTTCATCTTTATTTGGTAGAGACATCACTCACTGATTTCCTGTAATCTTAGCTCTTAGCAGACCTGAATGATTCAACTTAATTCACTCACATAACAGCCCACTGTAAAGCCTCTTATCAGTTGCTTTTATCTTCAGCCTCATCAACAGCTGTCTGACATGGTGAAAGAATAGCACATTTAAAACAGAGATGAGGAGGAATTAGTTCTCTCAAAGGGTGTTGAATCCTTGGAATTCACTATCCCAAAGTGCAGAGGATGCTGTGATAGTGAGTAACTTTAAGGAAGAGGAAAGTAGATTTTTAATTAGTAATGGGTTGAAGTGTTATGGAGAGTAGGCAGGAAGTGGAGTTGAGGCTGAGACAATATTAGCCATGACCATATTGAAATGCGAAACAGGCTCAAGGGGCTGAATTGTCGACTCCTGCTCCTAGTTCTTAATTTCTTATCTGATTAAGGAGCTTCAGTCATCCAAGCAAATGGAGCATATTTTATCATACTCCCGAATTGTGTCTCTGCTCTGGTTTTTGGATTTCAAATACGAAGGATCTGACTTGCTTGTGCAACCATATTAAACCTATAGCTGGTCCAAATATATTTCTTGTCCAAGATGAACTCCAGGATGTTGATCATAGTCATAGTTGAATTACAATGGTAATGCCATTGAACGTTGACCTGGCCTTAATTTAAAGCAAGGAACACTGCACATCTGCAAAGTTAAAAATGGGCCTGAATGCCATCAACAAGCATTCATACTTCTGAACTTAGGATAAAGGGAATGTCATTGCTGATACAACTAAAGATGTTTGGACCTTAGATGCTACAATGAAACTTCTTTTACCTTGTCCTGGAAATAAGACGAGGGGTGTCCAACAACTATAACTATCTTCCTTAGTTTTCTTTAAGGAGATTTCCCCCAGTTGCCATTAGTTTCAATTTATCACATTTTCTACATTGATACTATATTGGATCAAATGTTGCCTTGACGCAATGGCAGTTATTCTCACCACACTTGTTGAAGTCAGTTCTTTTGTGAATGTTTGAACCAACAAAATAAATAGGTAAATAGGTGAAAGAATGAGTGATGTTTATGGAACTCATCAGTAAGCAGATTATTGCTGAGTAAGTGCTTCTTAATAGCATTGTTAAAGACTCAATGCAACATTTTAGAAATAGTTGATTGTTGGTTGATGCTGCTACAGTTGGCTGGATTGGATTTGCCCTATTTTTTGTGAACAGGATGTGGCTGGGAGAGTTCCACTTTAGGTGAAAGTGAGGACCGCAGATGTTGGAGATCAGAGTCAAGATTAGAGTGGTGCTGGGAAAGCATAGCAGGTTCCCACTTTGTTGAGTGGGTGCCAGTATTGTAGTGACTGGACCAGGTTAGGTAGAACTAGACTTAGCTCTGGAGCAAAGCCTTCAGTATCGAAGACGGCTTAGCAAGACGATTCTTAGCTTTTTGTCATGTCCAGTATGCTCAGCTATTTCTTCATATCATATAGGATCAACTAACTGAATCCTGACATCTGTGATGTGTAATTCTCAGAAGCAGTTATATTTTCCATATTGCCTTGTCATGCTCTTCACCAATTTGCTTAAACCAACATGCAAATTATATAACCACTATCATTTCAAGCAATGAAAATCTCCTTTCTGTTGTACAAAGTTTCACTTGAAACATTAAGTTCTGGGAATTCTCTTTGTCCACCGGCATTTTTTTTTTCATATTGCCACAGTCTGGCTTTCCAGTAGAACCTTCTCCTTTTAGCTATTGCAGATCTTCAAGATTGCTGCAACCTGCTATACAAGGTTAAAGACAAAGATAACTGCAGATGGCGGAATCCAAGGTAGACAAGCAGGTGGCTGGGAGAACATAGCAAGCCAGGCCGCAAAGGGGATTGCTGCTTGCCTTGCTGTGTTCTCCCAGCCTCCTGCTTATCTATCTGGCAGACAAGGGGCAACCTAGAAATTGGAACAGTGCTCCCTGTTGAATCCTTGGAGCAGCCTTACTCTTGCTCTATTAGCATTCCACACAAATCAAAGATAATATGTTTCCCAAGCGTTATTTGAAATTGTTGACATTTCATAATGTTTATTTTTGTTATTTACCTTAAAAGGAAAGGAGACTTCTTTAATTTTATTGAAAACTGCTGTTCTTGTCATTTGGGAATTAATTACTTTCCTGTTTTAAAACTTATTTCTCACTGCGGCTGTGGGTAATTTATTACTGGGATTAAAATGTTTAAATAGAATCACTTTAAAAAAACAATTGCCTAACAGAAAATAAAGGTTTTGGAGCCAAGTGTTCTTGATTGTGGCCCTGAAATTCCTTGAATGTTCCATCAACCTCCTGCCATAATTCTGGCAGCTGTGTGTCTGAAGCCCTCAGAAAGCAACAGAGATCTGCCAACAGCCAACACATTCAATCCCCAAGTTAAATGATTTTCTTGTGTACATGAACAAACTGAATATATATCTTGCAACATTGACCATCAACTTGTAATCCCCAGCCATTTTCAGATGAGAAGTCAAACAGGGAGACATTTCGGACTAGGCTGTTTTCATCGGTCTGTCCAATTCAAGATGTGAAATGATTGATGTTATATCAGCCTCAGAGCTCATTCTGTCACAGGTGTACTAAGCTTCAGACAAATCAATCATTCAACCATTTGCTGCTGAAAGACTCTCAATGTCAGAGTCAGTATTCAGCAGTAAATTACTCAATTGAGACCTTAAGTACAAAACCAGAGCCCACAGGTATTATGTGAGGATGGCTTCAGTAGGAATGGAGATTTGAAGAAAAGGTCATAGGCGTAAACATTAGGGGTGAAACTGGTTATGCCAATGGTGAAAATGGCTTTGTAATGAATCAACAGATTTTTGTACACTGTCGTTACATATTTATCATTAACTTGGAAAATATTTTGTCAATTTTTAATATTTCAAACCAAATTATCAGTGAAACTGAGACTATAAATCATTATGCTGTGTCTATTAGCACATGGATTAGGAGAAGAAGTAGGTCAGTCAGCCTTTCTAGTCTGCTCTGTCATTCAATAAGATTATAGCTGATGTGTTTCTGTTCTGATTTTTTTCCTCTACCTGCCCTTAATAACTTTTGATTCCTTTGCTTAAAAATATCAATCTACTTCCACTTTTAAAATATTCAATGATCCCCACCACCACCACCTTCTGAGGCAGAGAGTTCTCAAGTCACACAATCCTCAAGAAAAGAAAGAAATCCCCTACTCTCTATCCTAAAAGAACGACCCTTAACATTAAAACAGGATCCTCTAGTTCTGCAATCACCCACAGGAGGAACCAGACTTTCCCCATCCATCTTCTCAAGATCATTCAGTTTTGTAAACTTCAGTTGTCCTTCATTTTTCCCAAGTCTAGGGAAAGCAATCCACCTATCTAATTTTTTTTCTCTCATAACCCAACCTAGTCAATCCAAATAACAATCTAGTTAACCTTCTTTGAACCACCTCCTTTGTTTATATCCTTCTTTAAAGAAGGAGATCTAAACCACCCACAATATCTGAGAAGTGGTCTCATCAGAGACTTGTACATGTGGAGTGTCAGCTCCTTACTTTAAGATTCAAATCCTCTCATAATAAATGAAAGCATTCCATTACCATCCCCTCCATTTGAGAGAGTCATAGGGTCATTGAGACCTTCAGCATAAAAAAAAGTCCTTTGGCTTAAAGTGTGGGCACTGGTCAAAAACAACCACCTAATTTATTCAGGTCCCATTTCCAACATTTCACCCATAGCCTTGTCATCACAAGTGCACATTGAAATATTTTTTAAATATGGTGAGGCGTTTCTGCCTCTACCACCATTACAAGTAGTGAGTTCCAGACTGCCCTCTAGGTGAAAACATGTTCCTCATGTCCCCTCTAAGCCTCCTGCCCCTTACTTTAAGTTTATGCCACTGATCCCTTCACCAATGGGAAAAGTACCTTCCTGCCTATCCATAATTTTAACACATTTCAATCACCTCTCCCCTCAGTCTCCTCTGCCGCAAGGAAAACAATCCCAGCCTCTGCAGTCTCCCTTTATAATCAAAACCCTGCAACCCAGGCCACATCCTGGTCATCCCCTATATCACGTCCCTCCCATAATGTGGATTCTAGAATTGCACGCAATATTCTGAATGCATTAATGAATTAGCTTTTGGCAAGGTACTCACAACGATAAGTTTACAAGTTGCTACGTACCCATCTTAGGTATAAAGGTACGCAGGGACAAATTCTTGCGTACAAACTCCTAGGGGAAAAATACAGAAAGTAAAGAAATAAGAAGAGCAGTGTTACGCACCTTCAAAATCATAGTAATAAACTCAAAAAATAAAGAGATAAAAAGTCAGAATCACAGTCCTTCCATGATAATATAATAAAGGGGAAAAAAAAGACTGAACCAAGAAAAGAGAATTTAACAGAAAGTTCACGCTCAAGGATCCGACTTCCCCTTTGGAATGTCAGGACCGATTCACCAGGATGCCGAAGATGTCACATAGATGTCACACACTGAGTCAAGCTACTGCAAGGACACCCCAGACTGATGCGGGCGAAAGCAACCCCTGAAGGAATCCCAGGCCAGACCAGGTCAGCCAAGCCACAGTGGAGATGCAGCAGATGCTTGAAGGAAAACCCCGGCCAATGGAATCCCAGGCCTGGACCCACCTCATCGTCAGCCACTTCTGACACAACCGCAAGTGATCGGCCGGATCGCACCGCATTCGCCGCTGCAGCAACCCCGCGGAACCTCCACCTCACCTGAAGCCGCCAGAAGGAGGTAAGGTAAACGTGTTGGTGAGGCGGCGCTAGGACCGCCGCGGCAGAAGCCACCAGGAAACAGAACTTGCCTCCGACACCTCCAGCATCAGCCCATGCCCCAGAGCCCACTGGTCACCGTCAATACTGTGGCCATGACCGAGCTCAACACCACGAAGTAAATAAAGTAAAAATGACAGAAAAACTAAAAAAAAAAGTAAAAGAAACAGAAGAGGGAGAAAAAAGAAACGAAAACAAGTTGTTGCCTGCCCAACATTTTATACAGTTGCAGCATAACATTATTTCCCTGGAACTCTATTCCTTGGCTAATAAAGGTAAGTATCTTATATGCCTTCTACCTACTTCATCTACCTGGAGAGAAGATCAGGGAAAAGAAGATTGCCCATGGGAAATAAAATGAAGCCAATCCTCTCCGAGCCCACTTCCCACCAATTTCACCGCCACATTCTTAGTGTTTTAGCGAACCTTGTTAACAGTTAATCCAGGGAAAATGTCTTGCTCAATATTGTGAGAATATGACAGATACTGGATCAAAATCAACTGGGATATTCTGATGAAAACAATGCACTTACAGGAAGGAAGTGTTAATCGGTATAGATAAAGGACAGAGAATCATGAATGGAAATGTAGAACAACACTGACAATAATATTAATCGAGTTTAATCTACCACATTGCAAATTCACTTTATTACACATGCCACCTACATTTCCACTGAACGTTATCAACGAATGCCTTTAACAAGAGCTGAACAAAGTTTTGGATGAGGACAGAATAGCTGGTCAGTTCAGAAATCAACAAATAATCCCAAGAAGTCAGTGCGAGAACCACAGAAAGGTCAGTCCAAGAATGGCAATAGTCTCATGTGTGTGGATACATGTAGGGTAGATTAGATTAGATTCCCTACAGTGTGGAAATAGGCCCTCGGCCCAGCAAGTCCACACCAACCCTCTGAAGAGTAACCCACCCACACCCATTCCCCTACCTTGTATTTACCCCTAACTAATGTACCTAACACTATGGGAGATTTAGCTTGGCCAATTCACCTAACTTGCACATCTTTGGACTGTGGGAGAAAACCCACACAGACACGGGGAGAATGTACAAACTCCACACACAGTGACCCAAGGCAGGAATTGAACCTGGGTCCCTGGTGCTGTGAGGCAGCAGTACTAACCACTGAGCCACCATGCTGCCCTGAATTACTCCTCTGGAGTTGATTTGGTTTAGAAACAGTGCGAGGGATACAGGTAATTGAATTGACTGTGCATGATTTGTGAAAAGGCTACGCTCAATCATTTAGAGCCTGGTTGCATTTAGTCTTTGGGTTCAAGTACAATCATTGACCTGTGCCTGATTTCTAGGGATAGTAACAGGTCAGAGGAAGGAAATGTCTGGTGTAGAAATTCCAGGATTTATTTGTAAGGTCAATGTACCAGCTTTTAATGGTCTTATAATGGTTGATATTCTAATCTCTAACACTAATTTTCTTTGTCTTGTTGCACCTAATTTCCAAACCTTGGTGCCTTGCTGAATTCTGATTTTCAAGCGCCTACCCAATGTCAAAATTAGCTCCAGCAACTAGTCAGCCTGGGTTTGTTAAACATAGTATAATTTCTTCAGTAGCTCAGTCATTTTTTACATTCTTTTAATGGGATTTGGTCATCTCCGACAAGTCCATCCCTAATTACACTTTAATTCAGTAACTTACTTTAGAGGTCAGTTACTATTATGAGTTATTTATTGTCACATAAATGTAGAAAGATAATGAAAAAGTGTTTTGCAGCCACAATCTAGCAATATTTTGAGTTACAAAAAGAAATTATTTAAATAGAGTTCATCCTCTGTTCAAATTAGGCCTCAAGCACAGCCCCAGGGCTTCTGCAAGGTCTCTGCAAAGTGTCCCAGGCTTCAAGGAGTCCCCAGTCTAGGTAGAGCAATGACAACCTCATCAAGAGCCCCTGCTTCAGATATACTGTAGCCAGGAGTCCCCACTCAAGGTACCACCTCTGTCACAGCGACCCATTGCCACCACCAAGAGTCCCAGTCAATGACCGGTTAAGCCCATCTGTCTACGCTTCAGGCTTACCACAGCCAGGAGTCCCCATTCCAGGCACCACCTCGACTGCAGCATCCTGCCAAGTCCACACTTACCGGTCTCCCATGCCCAGGAGTCCCCACTCCAGGCCCACACCGCTCCAGCTTCCCTACAGCATTAGAAGATGAAGAAAAGGTCAAAAAGGAGAGAGAGAGACATACATAGATAGACAAATAGAGAGAGAGAGAGAGAGAGAGAGAAGGAAGCAGCTGGCTTGGAGTGGACTGGCTCAGGAGCCCAAACACTACCTACTGTGCCTGTACCACCATTTTGAGGTGGGAGACACTATGACTGAAGAAAGAGAGTTAAAGATCAACCACATCACTTGAGACCTGAAACTGCATGCAAACCAGACTATATGGCCATAGGACATAACAGCAGAATTAGGCCATTAGGTCAAGCCTGCTTCGCTGTTCAATCATAGCTGATATATTTCTCAACCCCATTCTCCTGCCGTCTCCCGTAACCTTTGATCGCCTCACGAGTCAAGAGCCTATCCACCTCTATCTTAAATAGAGACAATGACTTGGCCTCCGCAGCCCTCTGTGGTAATAAATATATAGATTCACCACCCTCTGGCTGAAGAAATTCCCCTTCATTTTCAGTCTATTTACTCTGATGCTGTGCCTCGGGTTCTAGTCTCTCCTACTTGTGGAAACATCTTCCCCACCTCCACTTTACCCAAGCCTTTCAATATTCTGTAAATTTCAATGATGCTTAAGCATGAAAGATTCCCTTCCCTGAAGAACAGTAGTAAACCAAAACATTTTACAACAATTTTTGACAGTTTCATGGTTATCATCACTGATGGTTAGCTTTCAATCTCAGATTTATTAATTGATTTGAAAATTTCACTTGTTACTATGATGGGCTGTAAAATATGTTCCAGAACATCAGCCTGGGCATCTGGATCACTGAATGATCTCATTGGTCTACTCCTTTTAAAATGGGCCAGCTGCCTACTCTACACTTGCTGTGAAGAGACAAATTTGGCACACCTTTATTTTGTGCATTTAATCTACAATTATTGCAGAGCCTTAAACAGATTCTCACAGCAGTGGCACCCAAAACATTAGACTCAACTTTGGCCAGAATAACAAATCATTAATTGTCTTCACAAGGGTTTCAAACATTCTACAAAATATCAAGACTATTCCAATTTAAGTATAAAGTTTTGAACCAAATGAAATATTTGGAGAATAAACCAATAAGTTAGGGTTGAATCAAGAATTTTACTAAATATGAATACATTGAATATGTATAATGGATCAGGTATGTGTTTATCTGGAATGGATGTTAACCAAAAGTCAAAGTTTGGGATTGTTCAAACTAACATGCTAATTCTGAAATTGCTCATCCAAATAAGTTTAAAATCATTGACTTCCAGTGAATTGACTTATTTGTCTGTCATATCTCAATATACATTAATTTTTGCTGGCACTCCTGAATTAATTACAATTTCTTTTCTCTTTCTAAACCTTAAAAATGCTCCACATTCCATTAATTCTGCGATAATTAAGTTCATGTTTAGCTTTCCAAGTTTGCTCCATTTAATAGCAGAATGTCCAACTGAAGTCCCACGATTGTTAATAGTAAGCACTGTTGCAATCTAGGAAGCACAGCAATGAATTAGCTCACAGAAAATTCTCACAAACAGGATTGTGACAATGATCAGGTTGCCAGTTTGGTAATGTTAGTTAGTAATAATTCTGCAGGACAGTGCAGAGCAGTTCATTATTCTTCAAAATAGTGCTTTGGAGTCTTTTACATTAATCTGAGAAAGAGGGTAAAACTTTAGTTTTCCATCCAAATTTGCCTCTGACTATACAAGACTGGAGTGTTGGCTTAAATTTTGAGTTCACATCTCAGGAGTGTGATTTTCACTCTGAAATTCTGGATTCAGAAATTAGAATGTTGCCATTAAACCAGCGTTGGCACCTTAAAAGCTGGTGAGGTTTTTGTTAGTCATAAAGTCACAATTGTAAGTTTAAAGTATTTGGGCAACATTGGTCATCGTTTAAAACTCCGAGCTAGGGTTGACATCTGAACACGATGCTGGAAACAGCTGCAAACACAGAGGGAGAGATGAGAGTTTTTTTTTCTTTAAATCCAGTAAACATTTGTTTTTGTTGGAAAGGAGCAGTATCAGGTTGGCAAAATAATACAGTAACTCTGAACTGGACACTACCTTCTGAGAGGGTTTTAGCAAATTTCTATTCTGCTCAACTTATCACTGTTTCTTTCTGTGTTTTATGATAGAGAAGATGGGCTTTTCATTATTAATGCATTGACTTGGTGGATAGTAATGATGAATGTGACAGATGTTGTTATGCATTTCTTTTGCAATTTTTTTTAACTTGTGAGAGTGTGTATATATAAAAAGTATATGATATAGTTCTTAGAATGTTGTTGAGATTGCTAAGGTTGGACAAATTGTACATCCAACATGGAAATTCATTTAGATATTAGTAGGGAATAGCAGGATTTTATCCTGATGAACATTAATGAGACAAAGGACTTATGCCCAAAACACGACTCTCGTGCTCTTCGGATGCTGCCTGATCTGCTGTGCTTTTCCAGCGCCACACTTTTCGACTCTGATGCTCCAGCATCTGCAATCCTCACATTCTCTCGGTCACCAGTGCCAAAATGACCAAATACATTGAGGAATGTTATTTATAAAAGCCATTTTTATCTGGACTAATACAACGGTGTAACCTGCTAAGTTTAATATGTTATTATCTTTTGCCACAATCTAAAAAGCATTCTAAAGTAATGGCTATTACTATTGGTCCACGGTTGAATTTGCAATAACACAAATAAATTTGCATGGAAATTAGAAGCATAACCTAACATAATAAAAACTAACAGATGTTCAATACACTTTGCACTATGATTGCCAACAGTACCAAATAAAAAAAATCTCCACTTTAATATTGCTGAATTCATTATCTATGATCATAACCATAATTGTATTCTTGTTTAAATTAAATTGGGATGGCATGGTGGCTCAGTGGTTAGCAGTGCTGCCTCACACACCAAGCACCCGCGTTCAATTCCAGCTTTGGGTGGTTGTCTGTGTGGAGTTTGCACATTCTCCTAGTGTCTGCGTGCGTTTGCTCCGGTTTCATCCCACAGTCACAAGGATGTGCAGGTCAGGTGAACTGGCCAAGCTAAATTGTCAATAGTGTTAGGTGCATTAGTCAGAGGGGAAGTGAGTCTGTGTGGGTTACTCTTGGGAGGGTCAGTATGGACTGGTTGGGCCGAAGGGCCTGTTTCCACACTGTAGGGGTTCTAATCTAACAGACTAAATGTCTATTAAATAGTGGAGTGGAATTTGATATGTTGTCACTGTTGTGGCAGTGCAAGGCACAGGGATAAGTTTTTCAAGATTCCAGTGAATAACCATGAACAACATACCTAACTTTTAAGAAGAAACCTGAAAGTTATATATCATCTTCACAATCATCAGACAACTCAAAATGCCTTGCAGTCAGTGGAGAATCTTTGAGCCATTGTTGTGATGAGGGAAACATGACAGTCAACTTGTGCTCAGCAAGCACCCACAAGTAGCAATATGATATTATCATTTAAATTGTTTTGTCACATTGATTTATTGAATCCAGCCTCAGGGATAATTCCCCTGCTCTTCTTTAAAATAAAAGAGTTGGATCTTTTCATGTTTAGCCCAAGAGAGAGCCTGCATTTAGCATTTCCCTATATTTCCTGATAACCTGCAGCACCGCCTCAGGACTGGACTGAACGGCCAGCTGCAAACCCTGAAGTGACTCAACCCATTCTCCCCAGGTCCTGTGCTGTCCCCCAGACCTGCACTTGGTGATACCTTGAAAACACAAGACTCACATCCTGACAGTTACAGGCGCCTGTTCAGAAAGTATAATGTGAAAAGAGGCAATGGGATCTGAGCGACTCCTGCTAAGGCAGTGTAAGACGACAGTCGTAGGAGTTTGACAGTTTGTTTTAGAGAAAAAAAACAAAACTTTTTGTGGGCACTTTTCTTCCCAGTCGGGGGTATGATGACGGTGTTCCTTTCGAGACCTCGAAACCTAGTCAAAGATTGAGAAACCCGACACTGCAGCGGGAGGGTGGTCAGAATGAGATATAGATAGCAGGTCAGTCATTGTGAATGCAATCTGATCCCCGGCTGTCCCACTGACACAGTGCAACCAATTGGTCTTGAAAATAAATAAATGTGGCAATTATCCTTGGATCGACGCCTTCTCCCCACTCTGTGGAGCGGGATATCACAGCCACTCCCGGATCGGAGGAATTCTGCGCTTAAGGATTCAACTTGGTAGCGACAGTTCAAAATAAATATGTGCCCGCAAGAAGCAGCGATCATCTGTGTCACAAGCGGTCCCTTCCCCACAATACACAAAACCGAGCCATAGCAACACACCGTGGGCAGAGTGATGTCAAACTAATCCAAACCCATCTGAAGGGTTCCATTTGGAAAGGCACTCGTCCGGACCGGGAATTCGCTGGAGGATACGCTTAAACACTCGGTTTCCCGATCCTCGGACAAGGGAGAGAGAGAGAAAGAGAATAAAGGAGGGAGGGCCGGCCGTGGATTTGGGAGAGATGGTCTTGCAAGATTAAAGAAGGCTGCTCGCTTTTAAAAGGTCAGCCAGGAAAAGTTACAGTTGTACATGCAATTAACACAACAACAAAAAACTTGCAGAAGCCTGAGGGCTGATTTAAATCTCTCTCTCTCATACACACAGACACAAACACACGTCCCAGGATCTGGCTCGGACTTCGCTCATCTGACCAGGAATTCATAAAAACTCAAAGCCCGGCGACAGACAGAACGAAAAACCCTCCCAACGGGGCATGGGGCAAGTAAAGGGAGCCGGTAACACTGAGTAAACCATGGGTCCACAGAGGGCGATTTTCTGGACTTTACTGTTTCATGTAAGTTTCGCTTTGAAGTGGGACTGTGCGTATGTAAACCCGCGAGTTGTCTTTACAAAGTGCGGAACATGTTTAAGCCTAGCTATCGTAATTATGTGCTATCTATTGACTTAAAAGATACAATCTGGCTCATAAGAATTACTTTGTGATTGGGGTTATGTGTGATTTATGTACAGTATAAAAATGTGTGTACAAAGGCGTGAAACTAGTCCATTCGAATGGTTTGCATTTAGTGTTTTCACCAGGAATTACTGCCTCCGCTCTAAACAGATGTTCCTTGGGTACCTCCGGGAACTGAGTGCTGCGGCATCTCTAAACTGGGAAGAGCTGATTGCTCTGGCTGCCTGGGCTAAACACATTGACCAGACAACACTCCCCACGCAGCTCAGGGTCATTGCTACACGGACTAAGGTCAGCGGCCAACAATGATCCGAGAAGGGTGCATGGGGTAACAAGGCTCGGAGCCCTGACTCTCATATAGCACCTTCTGCCAGTAATCATGATGTGGAGATGCCGGTGATGGACTAGGGTGGACAAAGTTCAAAATCACACAACACCAGGGAATAGACCGGCAGGTTTATTTGGAGGCACTCGCTTTAAAAACATTGCTTCTTCATCAGGTGGTTGAGAAACAGGACCATAAGACACAGAAATTATAGCAAAATACTCCAGTAGGATTGTCACTTTGGAATATGAGATTTCAGGGCATTTCTTTAACTTAACCGTTCCCTTCCTCCCTGCCCTATCTCGTAATTTTCTCTCTGTATTAATCGGAAAAGAATTTTGCTTAGAAATCGTAGTCAAAAAACTGTCAGCGCTTAATTTATTCATTCATTGAGACACATGATGTGACGGTGCGGTTCAAATCTCATTGTGAATGTGAGACCTTTCAGGTTGTATGTATTCGCTGTAAAATGCTTTGGGACGTTCTGAAGTCTAATGTGAAAGCATCTCCCCACCATCTTCTCAAGAGCACGGATGGGCAATAAGTGTTGGCCCAGCCGGTGTCACCCACATCCCACAGAGCAATAACACCCATCCAATTGCCACCTCGTTTTGCCATCATTACTCTTTTATTCAATGTCCTGATCCATAGGATACCAGGCCACTAAAGGCGGAATTGCCTCACAGTCTAATAGTGGCAACTGACTATTTGGTTGGGTTCTGTGTATCTGGCACAAACCATCATGATGCACGCCAACAAGATTTTTTAAAATATCCATTTCCCCCAATGCTTTTAATTTATGCAATGTTCTCGATAAATGCAATTCATTGGTATGTATTAATATTCACCCTGTTGGATTAATGATTGCAAGAACTTAATGGCAGGTTGTTCAAGTGTTGCAAATAAAGGAGGAACGTACAAGTCCGGAAGGCTATATTGCATTATGTGCCATCCCAGGAAATGTTTCATTGAACAATAATGTGTCTCCCCTCCTTGATCTGACTAAAAGATCAGACCCTATTATCTCCTTTGCCACTCCAGCCCTGTGTCAAGTATGTAAGTCCAAACTGTTTTTCAGTCGATTAACTTGTTAAACTGGTGACTAGAAAATCATATGGCTAGAAACGAGAGGGAAATGCTGACAAGAAAGCAAACTAACCTTTCTGAGCTAGAGAACACCTGAAAGGAAAGAAAAAATAATAACCTGCACTAATAGCAGATTATAATGTCCCCAAGTGTTTCATAGGATAATGACTAGACAAGAGTTAATACCAAGCCAAAGAAAACTCGACAGTCCTTGATCAGTTTTGTTCTGTCAAATGAGAGAGAACTGTGAAGGTTTAGAGAGGAGATTGCTAAGTCTAAGGTCAAAACAGGGTAGGGTTTGACTGTCAATGGTGGGAGCAAAGGAATTGGAAGGGAGGAGAGAATGAATTCTTGCTGAGTGCCAGGGCTGGGAGGGTGAGTGAGTTAGGAAACGGAGGGGTCCAGATTGCCAGAGGGGAGATTTGAAACAAGAATGAGACGTTGAAAATCTGAAGGGACAGTCAGTGTAGGTCAATAAGCACAAGTGTGTTGGAGGGATAGGGATAGGTTAGTATGTTAGGAAGGGTTTGGAGGGATATGGGCCAGGTGCTAGCAGGTGGGACTAGATTGGGTTGGGATATCTGGTCGGCATGGACAGGTTGGACCGAAGGGTCTGTTTCCATGCTGTACATCTCTATGACTCAATGTTATCTTAAAGAAGATGACACCTAATTAAAATTAATCATTCAACCAGGCAGAGGAATAATGAGTGCTGGCCATTCATTTACATGTATTCGTCATTTTTGGTCACATCTACTGTACAGCAAAACTGCTAATTTTGCAGACATGACGCAGAAATAGTAGAAATTTCATATGCTAACAAAATTGTTTATTTATTAGTTTATCTGGTTATACTGAGTCCCATGATGAGAGAAATTAGCAGCTCTGTGCAATATTAGTAAGGGGCATGTTTTTCCTTTATCTGCTATTTTAATTAAAGTATGAATAGATTTACTTTAGAGCGGCTAATTCATTTCTTACACAACAGTCAAAGGAATTTCTTACAGATTTTTTAATCCACCGATTAATAACACAACTCAGCTGGGGTTCTACCTGGAAAGGGATTTGATTTTGCTGATAACTTTACCATATTTGTCGATGTGAATACGAAACAGAAAATCCAGATTCATTCTTGGAATGACTCTTGATTAAAATTGCAAGAAAAGCTTGAATGAGTCTACCGTTGATTAGCAAAGGTCCCTGTCATCGGAATGCTTTAGGAACATTGGAAAACAAAAATGGAGCATTTTCAGTTAAAACTAAATACAGCATAAATGTGAATGCATGGATTGAATCTAATTCTTAACATTTATTGCAGACTACATTTGGTTTTTGGTAAATATTCTTTCACTTCTAAAAACGCTGATGTATTTTTGATGTGGGTAAAAGTGGTTTAATATCCGGAATTCAAGCTACTTGGCACAGGCGGCGAAGTCAGTTTGGGAGACTGTCACTCTCAGTGTGACAGAATTTGCAATCTCCTCTTAAATGTTCCAGTTTATAATCCCTTGTTGTTAATTTATTAGTGGCAAGCATTACTGGCATTTTCTGTTTAACTTGAGGCAAAGGAAAAGTGCCTTTTGATACCTGTAGAAATATCTCAAAGCTCTTCAACCTTTGAAGTGCGCAAATGTGGCCTGAAATATGGTTGAGATAGATATTGGCTAAGCTTTTAACTAATCTTAGCTGAGCCTGCTTCCCAGCAACCTACTCTTCTTTGTGCGCTCCTGGGTGATCTCTGACATCCAGCTGAAGGGGCAGAAAATACTTCAATTTAAATTCTTACCTAATAAGACCATTAAAAAATAGGAACAGGAATAGGCCATTTGACCCTCCAAACCTACTCTGCCATGCAATAGAATTATGGCTGATCTAACATCTCTTACGTCCACTTTCCTGCCCTTTCCCCATGATTCCTCAACTGATCAAAAGTCTATCTATCCCAGCCGTAAACAAGACCTCTGCCTTCACAACTCTCTGTGGCAAGGAATTTCAAAGACTCATAACTGTCTAAGAGAAGAAATTCCTCCTCATCTCAGTCTTAAATTGGCACCCCTTAATTCTGAGACTATGCCCTCTATTCCTAGACTCTCCCATGAGGGGAACCATCTGCTCAGCATTCACCCTATCAAGCCCCATAAGAATCCCATATGTTTCAACAACATCATTTCTCACTTTCCTCAACTCCAATGAGTAGAGTCCCAATCTATTTAACCTTTGCTCATAAATCAATCCCTCCATACCAGGAATGAGGGAGGGTAAATGGCAAAATGACACTTCCTCACATCTCGAATTGCCCTGACAACAGTGAGAGTCAGCCACGCATTGTGGAAGTAGAGTCACACTCGGGTCAGACCAGGTAGAAGTGACTTCTAGTTCCTCTGAAGAATAGCAGTGCATTAATTCAGTTTTTAAATCAAACTGGAAACTTTCATAGTCCCTTTTATCAGGAGCCAGCTCACAAAGTGCCAGATTTATTTCATAACTTTTCATGGTGGAACTTGACTTCACGACTGTCCAATGGAAGTTCAGTGCATGACCATTAGGCTTCTGTGCCTTTCAGCAATGCCTCAACAAGAAACAGACTGCATAGATTTCATAACAGATAGCTGTAGAAAATACTGGAATTGCTCAGCAGGTCCGGCAGTACCTATATATATAGAAAGAGAAATATAAAAGTTAATGTTTCAGATTTGTGACTTTGCATCAGCTCAGCATGAAAAGAATCCTAATTAAAAGAACAATTATTCTTTTTTACAGCATTTCATTCTCAGTAAATGAATTGAGTTATTAGAAAGCATTCAGCAAAGTTACACAAGTAAGATTCCCAGATGGAATTAATGTTCACAGAATTTTAGGAGAATGGGTAAGAAGCTGATCAGTATCAAATACACAAGACTCAGACAGGGAGTCATTGCTTCCCCTGCAAGCAGACCTTTCAGAACTGGCATGCTTGTCAGTGGCAGACCATTTACCTCTAATCACACCTCCATGCCAGTAAATTGCAATTTTCTCCTCAAAGATGATCTCACTTATATTGGAGCATGGTAGGGCTTTGCATCCACTCAATGGCTTGACATGACTTTGATCAGTCAGTCAATTAAACATTGCAGAATTAGCTCCTAACGCATTCAAGTGGTTGGCATTGGGAGATTGACAGGATTGCTACTGCTTCTTTGTCTTGGCATCCACTTTTGCCTGATCTCAGTAGCTTAGGAGCTTTTGTATTAAACACATTACATGAATGCAAGTTACTATATTACAGTAATGGATGAGCAATGGATGCAGTCTTGTTGATGCCCATCTGTTTCGTATTTGGGTTGCTGTATGGAAATTCCATGTAAATAGCTGGTATACATCCTCAGGTACCTGCAGGAATCAAAAGCAGCCAGCTGCCTCAAGGCGAGATACGTGTATCTTTGTTTAAGATAAAAAGATTCATATGACAACAAGTGTAAGGTAGGATATTTAATGTTGATTCCCTAGCAACTATGGTAATAGAATGGGATACTATTCTTGTTGATCTTTCTTACTAAACTTCAAAAAGGATAACATAGTAACATTTTGTATTTATTTATATAGGGCTCTAATGCAGCCAGTTAAATTATATGACAGGGATTGGTAAGCCTGAATCCTACCGTACTTATTATTTCAACAAAAGTAACAACAATCTGCATTCACATAACACCTTTAACATAGAAAAATGACCAAAAATGCATCAATGAGATTAAATCAGTCAAGAAATTGATAACATAGTGACCAAAGGACAAAAACCTGTCCCTTCACCACATGTACTACAGTCTCTCAAAAAGAAAGTTTATCTTCCCATAATGCAGTGAGAGACAGCAATTAAAAACTGGTCTTACTGGTGATACCTGTAGAGCATGTACAAAATGTTCTTACATTTGAGTCAGAGTTAATGATTCAAACTTAATGCAAAACATCTCTTGTATAGAAATTTTAAAGATATAATTCTAAGCTGAAAAACTTCAAACTTGCTTAAGAATAATAGAAAATCTATTGCACTACATGAAAAAATGCAGGAAGCTCCCCTGGTTAATAACCTTCTGACCAGTGTGTTCCACCGATCAACCACACAAATGTATAGGTGAGAGCCTTTCCATACTATTGTCAATTCTCAGGTGTCTGTTGCAGCAGAATAAAATACTGCTTGTTCAGCACAAATCATAAGATTCCTGTTATCAGGATTGATTTTAGTGGCTTGAAATTCTCACAATACAAAAGGCTTAAAACCAAATGAGGCGTATGTAAATTAATAATCATCTAAATATAACTGGAATGCTAAACAGCACAGTTTGCAGTTCTACAATGCGTAACCTCATTAGTGCATTTTGCTTTTTCTGAACAAAAATCTTTAAAAAGCATGCATCTTTAAAAATCTTTAAAAAGCAAACCAACATTGGAAGTAAGCCAGACGTACATCATATGGAGACCCCAGTATGATTTTGTTAACCATATGACTTGGCTATGCTTTTATTTAAACAGTGTGTGGGCATTGCTGGCAAAGCAAACATTTATTGTCATCCCTAAGAATCCTTGCACTAACTGGTTCCCTAGACCACTTCAGACAGCAGTCCACCATATGATGTGGAGTTGGACACACATGCATACCAGTATTGGTGAGCATGGTGGATTTCCTTCTCTGAAGGGCATTAGTTGTTACCACAATCAAAACTAGTGGTTATGCTCATGATAGTGGTCATTGTCATGGTCATGGTCAAAACTTAAATTCTGTCACGGTAAAAGTTAAACACAAGTCATCAACGCATTAGCTGGATCTTGAGAAACTGGTCCAGTGACCTTCCCATTATGCCATCATCTCTGATGGATGCCAGCATTAAGTATGAGTTTTCTGTTGCTGACTGTAAGGGCACTTAGCTTCCTCACACCCTCTTTTTACTCACCTCACAGTAAACAATGGTACAGATAATGGTGGGAGGATTGGTGATGCTGCTCATGGTAGTGAGGGAGCTGGTTATAGTGTTGGAGGTGGTGGAAATATTAAGATGATAATGTACATTGTGATGGAGGTGCCATTGGAGATATTGGAAATAATGATGGTGATAGTGGTGAGGATGTTAGAGATAATGTAAATGAGAATGATGATGGAAATTCTTGAGGTGGAATTGGTCGTGATATTTATATTGTTGAAGGCACTGGAGTTTCTGATGATGGTGTCAATGTGGAAATCATCATGGAAGTGAGGTTAAAGCTGTTCATAGAAATGGCTACCAAAGTGATGCAGATAGCTGTGATGGTATTAGTTATGGAGATCCATATGGATGTGGTGAACATGGCTGTCGTGTTTGTGGAGATGATGACAGAGGTAATGGAAATGGATGGGGCAGATGGTTATGGGGATTTCTTTTATTGTGGAGCAGGCATCACTGGCTATTGTCCATCCATAGTTGCCCTTTAGAAGATGGTGGTGAGTGCCTTCTTGAACTGCTGCCCTCCACATACTGTAGGTTGCCCTACAATGTCCTTAAGCAGGAAATTGCAGGTGGAGGTGCAGAAGATATTAATGGTACAGATAATGGTGAAGTGACAGAGACAATGGCTTGAGAGAAGGATGATGGTAGTGAAGACTTTGGAAATTATATTGTTATTTAAACTTCAGAGGATGGACAATATCACAGGCAATTGGAATCTTCTAATATTCCATAATGACAAACATATCCAACCTGTGGTCTGAAAGAATGAAACCGATTGAATATTCTGGTTCTTTTAACCTAGGCAACTCAGTACTGTCTGTAGTTATGTTGCTTAACTGTTGGTGGTTCCTGTTTATATTTTGTTGGCCTCAAAAGGAATTGTTCTTGCTGCTGTTGCCGTACTGGTGAATAAGTTCCAAATAATAACATCCAAATCTATTATTATCAGGAACATGAGAAATATGCAGAGTGATGGGAACAGATTTAAACTTTATATGTGGCCCATGGGCTCCCTGGTAAACAGCAACTTAACTCACAAAGGCCAACATTTTGAAACCTTTGATCTAAGGTATGTGCTCCCATCTAAACAAAAAGGGAAACTCACAATCCCTTGCCAATTGGCCTATAATTGACCACTTAGTGGAACTGCAGAGTCATGTACAGTGCCTCATCATTTGAATTTTCTTCTCCTATTTTCTTCTCACGTGAAGCCAGCATTTGTGTAATTTCCAGTAGGGAACTTCAACCATGGATGATGTTATCTTTTAGAACATTGCGAGTGTATGCTTGCAACATTTTGGAGCAACAATGTGATTGAGATTGGCAAGTTATCTTACGGGAAAATCGCAATAAAAAAGATGCATTCTGTAACTCCTTTCCATGATGCAATGGAATACCTTACACTCTACACTTCAGTTACATAACAGACATAAATGTATAATCATTCCCCTGTCCTCTGTTAGTTAATTCAGTGAAGTCAGTGAACAATCTAGAACCAAATTTCTTGACAATGACTTGGAGAAAAGTCAGTCAATTAGAAACTGCTCTTGAATACTGTCAGGTAATCATGACTCAATTGTGACTGTCATCCATTCCACAACAAAATAGCCTGTGCAGGATAGATCAAATAGATTTTTATGTCCCAGATGATTTAAAAGAATGAAAAGTTTGATAAGGTCCCATGAATGCCCTGTCCTGTGTTTCCAGTGTGTGCAGCTCTAGAAACTAGAACCACAAATTTGAAAAGCCCACTTTCTTGTCCAAGCTCAGAACTAACACATACAGGTTGTTCTGGTATAATGCGTGTTTCACTAACACAAATTCGCTACAATACGATTGACAAATTGGGGACACTGTTTTTAAAGTGCAAAAGTTTAAAGCATGTATCAGTTCTAATGTGATTCCAGCCTCTTTAGTTTAAATGGTGCTGCTATTATGCGATTTTCTTATAACACAGGATTGCGCAAGAACAGAACTATCGCATTATAGCAGAACTCACTGTACAAATAATTTGAGAATCCAAATGTTAAAGACAAATTGTTTGGAATTTATCAACAGAGTTCCTGTTCTAAAATGAAGCATTTACACAGCAAAAGTGCGACAAATAATAGTCAGACTCTAAATAAAACTACAATGCTGACGTCAATCACCCTAGCCATGGAAAGAGCACATTAGTCATGGCTCTGATTGCTGTCCAGTGGCCCGTACTAGAAAGTGTTCAGCTGAGCTCGCCACACAACAATAGCCCATGTTTCAAGCAGAGCCATCCACATTGCTAGTATTAATGAGCTGAAAGAAAATCAACCTCTTCTTAAGGTTGTGGCCATCCTGTTAATGGCAGGCTAGTGTAATCAAAGCTGACTCCATGTTTATTCCTGTTGATTTAAAAGGTAAGAGTTCTTTAATTGACAGCTTGTCTCAATTAGCAGCTTAAACACCCCAACATTTCCCCCCATAAGTAATAGGCACTGCATGTACTCTCTGTGAAATAGCCAATATTTCTTTGGCAGTAATCATTTGGAAGGTAATTGCCTAGTAATATTATCACTAGACCCAGGTAATGTTCTGGGGAACTGGGTTCAAATCTTGCTATGGCAGATGGTCAAATTCTAATCCACCACAAGTCTGAAATTAAGAATCTAATGATAACCATGTTTGTCGGAAAATCCCATCTAGTTCACTGATGTCTTTTAGGGAAGGAAATTGTTGTCCTTACCTGGTCTGACCTACATGTAATTCCAGAGCCACAGGAATGTGATTGACTCTTAATTGGCCTCTGGACAATTAAGGACAGATAATAAATGCTGGCCGAGCCAGTGACACCAACATCGTGTAAATACATTTTTTAAAAATGCAAACCAATTAACTTTACCAAAAACGACCACTTAGCAATTTTATAACATACCTCTCGAACAGGTAGGACTCAAACCCAGGTTCTCTGGTTCAGAGAGAAGGGTTCTATCACTACCCTACAAAAGTCCTGAA
Source organism: Chiloscyllium punctatum (assembly GCF_047496795.1). NCBI lineage: Eukaryota > Metazoa > Chordata > Chondrichthyes > Orectolobiformes > Hemiscylliidae > Chiloscyllium > Chiloscyllium punctatum. The sequence goes on from NC_092743.1 coordinate 34,792,464, forward strand.
ACCTCAGATTCTTTAGAACCAGTGTCCTAAAGATGTTAGTTCTGTCATGGACAACAGTACAGGGGGTACCCAGGTTTATAACGTGTTCCATTCCTGAGCACATTTGTAAGTTGATTTGTACAAGCTGGGATGCAGTATAGTACAATATAAAATATTCATTTTTAGTGTGAGGAAATGTCCTCATATCAGATCCTTAAAATTAATCATTAGATGGAAACTCATTCATAAGAATGAGTCGCCATAACTTACTGTTTATAAATTGGGAATCCCCTGTTCTTGGCTTTACTAGCTGAGCTATCAAAGGAGAGCCTACATTGCACTTACATAAAACTATAACATAGCAAAACATCCCAGGGTGCTTCACAATCATATTTATAAACAAAATGGCTAGAGTTGAAAAGCAATGAAGTGCTCAGAGAGTTGTAGGATTGTAGAAGGTTAGAGAGAGAGACACAGAGAGAGAGAAAGTGACAGATGGATTGGAACACAGGAATGAGAAATTAATATTTGAGACATTATTGGATCAGAATCTAACATAGATCAGCAAGTATCCAAAAGAATGAAAGCAAGGGAACACAAATCCTGAATTGGCCACATGCCTGTTTTCTTTCATCCATACTGATTGGGATTCTGAGAAAAACTGAAAAGGAAACTATTAGCCCTGATTCATGATTCATGGTCTAATCCAGGAACAATTCCATAGGTGTCATTATTTTGATGAGATCCTAAACAAGAGATTTTCTTCTTGTAAATTGTTGTGCATATTAATAGTTCCATTTGCAATGTATATAAAAGGACAGGGAGTTCACCTTCCTCAAGCGATCACAATAGTCCAGTTAGGTAAACTGGTTATTCTTTTAACATCAGTGTGTAAAATGACTTGCCTAAAAAGCTGAAGTACCTCTGTTTCTAAATAGTTAACTAATACCACATAGAGTGACCTCAAGTTTCTCAGAAAAGTAAGAAGGTGTTGCAGAAAAGCATTTTTTTAAATGGATCTTTAACTTTCTCACAGTTGTATTGCAACACTAGCCATCCAAGGTTTCTGCCAATGTTGCTCTGAAATCAAGTACACACCAATGCATGGAAAGGTTCAGAAATACTGCAATCATTTTCTTACATCCTTCTGTAAAGTATCTGTTTTCTGTTAGTACTTTACCACTGTGAAGTGGCTGAGGAATGCAGATTTATGAGCAGCAATAATATTTGTCCGCGATCAGGACTGAGAGATAGCCTATCTCATTATTGGCGGAAATGTAATGAGAGATACAGGCCCAGAAGTTATCTTAAGCAGTTCCTGTTTTATAGATGTAAATGTATTCAACATGGCAGACTCAATCTGCACTAGAAATGCAGCACCTACCTTATTTGTAAAAGCTGTGTCATAGATTTCATTTCAGCGTACACAAATATTGCTTCTAACTCAATCCTCCATTGTGATATGCAATTATGCCTGTCCACAACATTCTCACAAGTATTACAGCTGTACCAGTGATCTGTAAACGTCAGCTTTGATTTTCATTATTTTAATATGAAGGCAGGAGAATCACAGTTCATCCTTCAACCTGCTTGCCCACCTCCACCTTGGTGCCCCCTGTGAGCTCGAGCCACAGTAGGCATCTGCAACCTGCTGGAATGAAAACATTAGGGGTGGAGCTCCAAATCCTTATTCTTCTGTTCTCCATCCTCTTTATGGCACCTTATGCTGCATTAGAGTCACACGGTAATTCAGGCACCATTCAGGCTGTTACATCCCATTGGTTCAGACAAATATCACCAAAGAAATATTTTATCCAAATTTAGTTCCCATTGAAATTTTAAAGGGAACTTTGAAATACACAGAGGTTCATTAATAAACGAATTGAAACTCTGGTGCATTACGGAAATTGAATTCAGTTTTAATCCTGTGCACAAGCATCCCATAGCTATACTCCAAAAAATACAGCAAGAATTCTCTCCAGTACCCTGGCCAATATTTGTCTCTCATTCAACATGAATGAAAATTAATTATCCAGCGATCTATTGCATTGCAGAAGACAGATCAATCAAGTCTGGTTACCTCAACAACATAGGCTTCTATACTACTTGAGCCTGAAGAAATTGCATGGGATTAAATTTCCCACTTTTATTTCAAGTATTATTAATTTATGGGCTAATGGCTTGACATGCACAAATGGATTGGGGTGCTTTCTGTGATGATCACGTCGAAAGAACTTTATTGACTCTCTTGAAGTGTCCCGAGGTAAACATGCTAAATAGCTTCTTTTGTTAAGTAAATAGTGTGGCTGCATGATTCAATCCTTTACTAACCTGTGTATTTGTCTAGTTTGGATCAATAAGGTGCCATTGTACCAGAGTGGGGATAGCTTTTGCTTTTAGTAGTGGTGGGTAAGTGAGCATGTGAACCACCACCCCATGTTCTCACAGACCCTTTCTCCAATATTGGTTTTTGACCCATTGTCTGTGTAGTTATGGAAAAAGTCTGTCGTTGTAGAGAGACAGGTTAAGTGAGTTGGCATAATCTTGGCAATGGAATATGATGTGGCATTTTTGGAAGTTATGGCACTTTGGCAGGAAGAATTGAGAAGCTGAAAACTGTTTAAATTGAGAAAGACTGCAGAAATCCAAGGATCAGAGAGATTGGAGAGTTCTCACCCATGAATCACAAAAGAAACAAACATCCAAGTTCAGTAGATGTCAGAGACAGCAAAGAAATGTTGGCCTTTATTACACAAGGAATACAGTGTAAAGTCAGGAGGCTTTGATAAATGCAAAGCTGTCAGACCAAACAGATAGCCCAACCATCTTCAGATGCTTTGTCAATGACTTTCCCTCAAATCATAAGTTCAGGAGTAGGGATGTTTGCCAGTGTTTGCACAATGTTCAACACCATTCATGACTCCTCAGATACTGAAGCTGTCATTGCTCAAATGCAACATGATCTGGATAATCTTAAAGTAATATTCAAACCATATAAATACAAGGCAATAGGCATCTCCAGCAAAAGACAGTTCAATCACCATTCCTTGACATTCAATGTTGTTATCATCCCCTGAACCTCTTACTATCAACATCCTGGATGTCACCACTGACCAGAAACTCATCTGGACTCACCATATAAATGCAGTGGCTACAAGAGCAGGACAGAGGCTCAGAGTTCTGCAGGAACTAACTCCACAAAGCCTGTTCACCTCTATAAGGCACAAATCAGGAGTATGATGGTATTCTCTCCACCTGCCTGAATGGGCGCAGCTCTAACAACACTCAAGAAGCTTGAGACCATTGAGGACAAAGAAGCCCACTTGATTGGCACCATATCCTCAAGCATCCACTCACTCCAACACCAATAGTCAGTAGCAGCAGTGTGTACTATCTACAAGATGCAATGCAAAAATTCATCAAGGATCCTGAGACAGGACCTTTCAAACCCATGACCGCTTCAGTTTAGAAGGAGATATTCATCTTATATTTATCTACAATAGATAAATGGGAATACTGCCATCCACAAGTTCCTCTCCATGCCACTCACCATCCTGACTTAGAAAAACATTGCTGTTCCTTTACTGTTTCTGGGTCAAAATCCTGAAGTTCCCTCGCCATAGGCATTGGAGGTCAACCTACTGCATGGGGACTGCAGCAGTTCAAAAAGGCAGCTCACCACGACCATCTCAAGGGTAACTAGGGACTGGCAATAAATGCTGTCCAGCCAGCAATGCCCACATCCCATGAGAAACGATCTTACTGAAACATACAACATTCTTAGGAGACATAGATGCAGAGCGGTTGTTTCTCCATGTGAGAGAGGATAGGACCAGAGGGCATAATCTAAGATTAAGGCATTGCCTTTTTAAGATGGGGATGAGGAAGAAATTTGTCATTCAGGAGTAGTGTGTCTTGATTTCTTTATCACAGAGCGCTGTCAAGTCTGGGTCATTAAGTCAGGAGAGGGTGCAGAGGAGGATAACCGGGATGTTCCCTGGTTTGGAGGGCGCTAGCTATGAAGAGAGGTTGAGTAGGTTAAGATTATTTTCATTAGAAAGATAGAGGTTGAGGAGGAACCTGATTGAGGTCTACAAAATCATAAGAAGTATAAACAGGGTGGACAGCAAGAAGCCTTTTTCCCAGAGTGGGAGACTCAATTATGAGGAGTTCAATGTGAGAGGGGAAAGTTTCAGGGAGATATGCATGGAAAGTTCTTTACACAGAGAGTGGTGGGTGCCTGGGATAGAGGCGGGCACAACAGCATCATTCAAGATGCATCTCGACAGATACATGAATGAGCGGGGAACAGAGAGGAACAGATCCTTGGAAAATAGGCGACAAGTTTAGATAGAGATTCTAGATTGGCGCAGGCTTGGAGAGCTGAAGGGCCTGTTCCTGTGTTGTAATTTTGTTTTTATATTAAAGGATACAATAATCAAATTTTTAATCAGTTAGGGAACCAAGGGTTACAGAGAAAAGATGCAAAAGTGGAGTTGAGGATTATCAGAACAACCACAATCTCATTGAAAGACAGACCTGACTTGATCGGCGGAATGGGCAAAATGGACTGCTTCTGCTCCTATGTCCTATGGTCCTACAGACACCAAGCAGTTTCCAGTCCTATCAACCATTACTGTAAGTGGAAGTCAGATGGGGAGGGGGTAGAGAACACCTGTGTTGTACTCCCAAAACAAGCCATGACAGTCTATCCTGACAACACTCATTGTTTAGGCTTAAGCAAAAAGAGTAGCCACTTGTTGGAAAGAATCTGGTACCTGTGGCATCATATTCCTGTGAGTCAGTGCTTTGGGAGAAGAGAGAACTGGCACAGAGATTAAGGAGGATACATGTTAAAAATGTCATTTTGACATGTAGGGGCCTGGAAACATGTTTTCAATAAAAAGTTCAATCAAGAACCAAATCTTCAAAAAACTAGTTCCTCTCACTGACATTTTGAAACATTTAAGACAAATTAAAAAGCTGGAATTCTTTGCCTTTGGCACTTGATCCAGATAAAATAAATTACTTCTAAACCATTTTATTTTGTGCACCCTAATCATTTTATGAAACCTTGCAACTCAATGCTAGAAAACAGAAAAATGAAAGTGGTCAGAATTGAGTACAGCCGCTGTAAAATTGATAGAATTTATTGGAATTGAGTGAAATTGACTTAAGAAAAAAAGTCACAATAAATAAAATGATTTTGGTTTATTTAAGAGGTGTAACTGAATTGTGTAATCAGCCAATTTTTGAAAAGATTAAATATATTTGTGAACTAAATCTGTTGTTCCATTCCAATTAGAGATTCCTCAATGTCTCATTCTCAATCCCATGTTTAGTCAGATTTTTAGAAAGTTCCTGACATTGTTCTGTCTGTGGTCTCTAGAATGGATATCCTCCAGGTCAAACATGATTTAACTGTGACAATAGCCTTTGGTGTAGATGTGTGTATTTTTATTTAGAGACACACACCTACATTTTAATATTTTGAATTGTGAGCCACAAATTTCTGTGAAAAATTTAGAATCCTGTACAAAACAAATTGTACCTTGAATTTAAAGTAAAAATCAACACTCATAAAGACAAGTAGTTTGAAGCTAAGGAAGTGACCTGTAATTAAATTTTTTGGATTTTAAACTGAAGCTGATTTCTTTTTAAATGCAATTATTACTGCAATGCTAGTAGTTATGCCCTTGGTTATGCAGGGCATAATGTCAATGTTGGCAGATTATGTAATTATAGCAAGAAACCTGACATCTACTGACTGATGTATGCATTGCATTTCTGTGTAATCGGTATTGCATTACTCAATCGTACTTTGTCAGCTCAAAACGTCAAAAATCCATTGAAATCAATGGAAACAGTGGTTGTCCCCAATTCTTTAATTGACCATTAATAGACTCGGGATGAGATTTCAGCTCCTCAGGGTTAGTAAGTCCTGCCTGAGAGACTTACTGACCAATTTTATGTCTGATCACTTTCTGGCCCTACAAGAGAACCCTGGCATCTGCTGAAATTGCAGGCTGTGCCTAATGGAGAGGGTTGCAGGGGACTGATTCTAAATTAAGCTTGGGATTTCATCAGGGTGAGGCCAGCAATATCAAAAGGGGGGATGCAGGAGGTTCTGGTTATGAGAGTCTGGGGTCATGTGATCTTGGGTGGTAATGTGGCTAGGGGACTCACAATGGAGGTGTCCCATTTCCTCCCGACCTACCCTCCAACATTATCTGAAAGCAGCCTGTGCACATTTGGGCTTCCCACAGAGAGTGTTCCTTCCTCAGTCAAACATGAGATAGCAGTGGGGGATTGAGGCATTTAAGTGACTGTAAAACTTTAGACAGATCATGGGAAGGGAAAGTAGGTGTTAGCATGGCCACACACTGAATTTTGTGAGTGTCCCTCTCCCTTAAAAACACCAGGAGGGAAATGTAAAGTCCAGGAAAGCATAGACTGCTGAAATTACCTATACCTGACAGATGAAATTATTGTAGACGAGTGTGAAGTGGTGCATTTTGATACGAACAAAAGAAGAGGCAATGTAAACTAACTGGCTTAATCTAAATTCCCAACTGTCTACAGGATCAGTAAGGCTGGGAATTCTGTCATTCTCTTCAGAGCCAAGTCACCGTCTAGAAGGCACCTCTATGGTAACTTTACTTTAAGAAGCAAGCTATCGTAGATAGAATGATGTAACTAGTCTGGGAGGTTTTGAAGTGATAGGTAACTTTTAGAATTTTTTGTTAGGATGTATGCATCATTGGCCATCCCAGCATTTATTGCCCATTCCTAATGGCTCTTGAGAAGGTGGTGTTGTACTGCCTTCCTGAATGGTTAAAGTCTGAATAGTGTAGGTAGACCCAATAGTAGATAGACATTGCTGTTAAAGACAGAGTTCCAGGATTTTAACCCAACAACAGTGAAGGAATGACAATATTTGTTTGTTGTGGTGCTCCCATGTCATTGCTGCCCTTGTCCATAGTTTTATAAGGTGCTGTCAAAGGAGCTTTGGTGAGTTTCTGCTGTACATCACATATATGGTACAAACCACTGCCACTGTGCATTGGTATTGTAGTGCATGCATGTTTACGTTAGTGAATGGCAAGTTGCTGAAACAGATGACTTTGTCCCAGATGATGCTGAGCTTCTTGAGCCCAACTGATTTCAGTTTTTGCTGGGACTCCTTGATACTACACACAGTCAAATGCTGCCTTGATGTCAAGGACAGTCACTCTCATCCCATCAATTATGCTCTTTATACATGGTTGGATTAAAGCTATTAATGATGTTAGAAACTAAGTGGCCCAGAACATTTGTGCGTATGTTATTGATCTGGAAGAGCTGTTTGATGGCACTTGATGACATCTTCTGTCACTTTGAATTTGATTCAGAGTAGACTGATGAGGTGGTAATTGACTGAATTGAATTATCCCTGCATTTTGTGGGCAAGGCACCCTAAGCAATGTTTCTCAATAATTTTATCAAGACCATTTGAATGTCAAGGAATAGTTCTATCCCAAGAATACAACAAAACTGTTCCCCATTCAATAAATATTGTGAATGTGGTACAATGGTAGTTATCTAACTGGACAGGTAATAGAGAGGTCTCAGCTAATGACCGAACAACAGATAACTGATTTGAGATCATTGGTGCTGCACTGAGGGAGTACAGCAAATCCTTTATTAACTGGCACCTATGGGACCATGGGTGTATTGGTATTCTGGGTAATTAAGAGCCACGCAAAAACGCAGTAAACCTTGACCAAGCGAAGCTTTGAGACATCAACATCCCTCAAAAAAAATCAATGTAGAAACATCAACACACCTCCTCAATTCAATGTAAACTACATACAGTAAGTAATAGAAGCATAATACAGGGGTATACACAACACTGTTTACTTTGTTTTCAGCATAACTACTCAGACATTCCAGTCTGGCTGATAAGGTGCCAGTTAAAATAAAGTTTGCTGTGCTGGTTGTTTAAGGTTCACTTTTTCAGATGAGGTATCTGCCCTCTCAGGTGACACTATTTGAAGAAAAGTGCTGGATTACGCTCAGTGTCATAACATCATCCTTGTTCTTAGGCAGTCACTCAGGATTGAGGATGACTTGCTTCGACCCCAGTTTGATGAATACTGAGATAGCTGATAAGTGCCATGATGATCAGCAGACTCTGCCATGTGTCGAAAATTGGTGATCAAAGATTTGGGTGAATGGATTGTTTGAATGCTTGTGCCTTCATCCTGATGCCTCAGCTTCACCTCTGCCCATTCCCAATGATGTATCTCATTGTTGCCTTCCTGAATGAACTTTCTCTATTCTGGCCAGTCACGTGCCAAGGTCTTCCATGAGAACATGAGGGGAACATATAGCCTCTTCAGTGATACTTTGAGGAAAATCCTAAAATGAACCATATGTAATATAAAACACAACCAAAAAGTGTTGGAGAAATTCAGCAGATTTGACAGCTTCTGTGGACAGGAAAACAATATTACGTTTTTTGAGTTAAATAATTCTCATTCTTCTACCGTGCTGCCAGACCTGCAAGTTTCTTCAACATTTCCTGTTTCTGTTTCAGATTTCAAGCATCAGCTGTATTTTGCTTCAATTTGAGTGTCTAAAGCTGTCCTCCTGCGGATCTCCTGCACTGACTCAGTTCCAAGTAGGGAAATTGCTTCATAGTCCATTGCAAGACATGTAAAGGCTTGTCCCACTTAGCAGAGCAATAATTGATAATTACCTCAATGCTGGGCAAGTTGGGATTTGGAAGAGAGTGCTGTATTTAGACCACCTCACTACTGCCAGATTTAGAGCATCTCATGAAGACACCATTCTTGGTACTTCTCCCATGCTTTGAGGTGTCTGCTGTCAGCTGTATAAGTCTTCAAGTGGAACACAGGGATCATCGCTTCTCAGTAAACCATGGCTGTGGACCCAGCTTTGAGATTCCGATCCTTAAATATTCTAATCCTCCATCAGCTGAAGGCAGAGCAGGCACTTTAGAAATTATGATGAATTTCATTGTCTATGTCTGTCTTTGGTAGGAGGAGGCTCCCAAGGTACAGGAATGGTCTACATAACTAGTCCATATGATCTTGATGTCATTGGGAATCGGAGGAGGCTGTTCAAGTTCCTAGAGTTTGTTTTACTTAGCTCACTTAATTCCATTTTCATTTCTGACTTAATCCCTGACTACTTGATCAGCAAAAATTTGAAAATACAGCCTCTCTGGGACAAAGATTTTCAAAGATTAATGACCATCAATCAATTTCTCTTCATCTCGGTCTTAAATGGAACACTTTTTATTTTCAAACTGCGCCTCATAATTGTAGACTTTTCCTTGAGGTGAAACATTTCAGCACCTATTTTGCTGAGTTCCTTGTAAATCATAGAATCCCTGCAGTGTGGAAACAGGCAATTTGGACCAATAAGTCCACATCGACCCTCCAAAGAGTATCCCACCCAGGCCTATTCCCCTATCCTATTACTCTACATTTCCCCTGACTAATGCACCTAACCTACACATCCCTGAACACTCTGGGCAATTTAGCATGGCCAATTCACCTAATCAGCACATCTTTGGACTGTGGGAGGAAACCCACGCAGACACAGGGATAACATGTAAACTCCACACAGACAGTTGCCTGAGGCTGGAATCAAACCCAAATTCCTGGCGCTGTGAGGCAGCAGTGCTAACCACTGAGCCACTGTGCCGCAAATCTTGAATGCTTCAGTAATATCACCTCCCATTCTGTTAACTTCCATTGAACACTGTGTTTTCCTCTTGAGATAATGCTTTTATCACAGGAATCAACCATTAGACGTTATCTGCACTTCTCTAATGCAAGTACATTACTCCTTAACTATGGAGATCAAATCTGTAAAAGAAACCTGGGTGTGGTCTTGCCAATATCCTGGACAGTTGTGGCAAGACATAACTTTTCCAATGTCCATTTGCCTTCATAAACATTTCGTGTAATTGCATGCAAACAGGCTGGCACTTTGGCACAGTGATTAGCATTGATTGATTCGAGCTTTAGGTGACTGTCTGTTTAGTGTTTGCACATTCTCTCTATGTCTGTGTGGGTTTCCTGTGGGTGCTCTGGCTTCCACCTACATTCCAAACATGTGCAGGATAGATGGATTAGCCATGGTTAATGTGGGATTATGGGAATATAGGTAATATATGTTTTTTATATTATATATGGATCATTCTAGGATTTTCCTCAAAGTATCACTGAAGAGGCCATATGTTCCCCTCATGTTCTCATGGGAGACCTTGCAATGTGACTGGGTGGGATGCTCTTCTGAGGGCGGTGCAGGTTTGATGGGCCAAATGGTCTCTTGCCACACCTTAGGGATTCTATTCTATGATTTTGTGTCTCATGCAAGGACACCAGGATTCCTTTGTACTGCAGTGTTGCCTCTTGCCATTTAAATAATAGTCTGCTTTTCGGCTAAAGTGGACAAGATCATGCGTCCTAACCAATGTTGCTCCACCTTCGTGACCCCCCCACCACACACACACACACACACACACACACACACACACACACACACAAACACAGCCACAATCACTAAAATCCTGATAATTTTGTGACTTTTATATTTATTTTTGTGTGGCCTTGCTTAGCGCAAATTGCTGACATATGTTCCTACATTTCAAAATTACTTCAATGGTTGTGAATTGTTTTGAGATGTTATGAGGTTATGCAAGTTGTACCATCACCACAAAAGCGTACATAATGGCCTAGTGATATTATCACTGGACTGTTCAGCCAGAGATCTAGGTAATGTTCTCAAGTCCCAGTTTGAATCCCAACATGGCAGATGGTGGCATTTGAATTGAATAAAAGCCTGTAATGAGGAGTCCAATGATGTTCATGAATCCATTGCTGATTGTTGGGAAAAAAAAGTCCATCAGGCTCACCAACGTGCTTTGGAGAAGGAAGCTGCCATCTTACCTGGTCTGGACCATAAGTGACTCCAGACCCAATGTAGTTGACTCTCAACTGTCCTCTGAAATGCACAATAAATGCTGGCCTAACCAGCAATACCCACATCCCATAAATGAATAAAAAATCTTAGCAGCTATAGAGGTCAAAATAGATAGTCTTGAATTGTGGCAGCAATTGTACATGTATGTTTTTTCTGTTCTCTATCTAAATTTAGATGTCAACAGTTTCTTTCATTCCTTTTTCACAGATCATCTTGCCCTGTGTTTCATCATTGCTTTCAGCTCTGCTAGAACAGTACTGTGAGGCCTTATCATCTTTATACAATATTACAGGTACACTTTATATTATTATTATCTATGGTATGTGATATAGCCAAATCTATCTTGTGTTATGGTATTGAGTCTGGGATCTATTAAGATTGGGAAGTGAAACTTAAGAAAGCATTTTTAAAAAGTCCCATTTAAACATGTGGATCTTTAAGTCAAATAAGGTCAGAATAAGTTATGTTTTTTAATGAATAAGTGAGTGAGAATTACTTCTATTAGTGGCATTTGGCAAGTTCATTTAAATGAGAATTTTATTTAATTTGCATTGTACTTAGCAGTCAAATTGTACCAATGTAAATCTACCGGTGAGCAATCTCGCAGCTGTGAGTACAGCAATCAAATGTTGACGAGTCTCCAATTTGTGGAATGAGTCGATATCTCGAGACAACCTCTAATTGGCACGAGTCAGAAATTTCAGCAACAGAGCCCACAAGGTGGCTTCACAGACAACTAACACTGTTGGAGTAGGAACTATTCTTTCAATTCGGTTTCACTCAAAATATATCATTCATTAGCCAGTCATAGATAAGGTGAATATGGCTTTAGCAACATGAACTAACTGTGCTGCACAGTAAATGAACTGTCATATGTATTTAACCAGCATTTAGTGTAGAACTGTGCAGGTTTTCTCTTTCACCAGAGTCTGTAGAAAATAAATGATTCACTCAGTGCAATTCAATTGAATGTCAATCAATTCTGCATACAGAATCACAGAATCAGGCCAGAAGTCGGGATGTCCACCAATGATTCCTCAGATACTGAAGCAGTCCACATCCAATTGCAAGGCACTTTGTAAATATAAACTCGACCATTACTACTAGAGGGGACTTGATAGCCTAGTGGTATTATCACTGGAACGTTAATCTAGAGACTCAGACAATGTTCTGGGGACCCTGATTTAAATCCCACCATGGCAGATGGTGGCATCTGAATTCAATAAATATCCAGGCATGGGGTGACAAATGGCAAATAAGATTTGTACCACACGAATGCCAGACAGTGACCATCTCCAACAGGAGATGATCTAACCGTCATTCTTTGACATTAATAGCATTCCCAATCCCGAGTATCCCTTTGAGTATCAACATCCTAGGGGTTGCCATTGACCAGAAACAGAATTGGACTAGCCACATCATGGCCATAATAGCAAGTCAGAAGCTAGGAAGCTTGCAGTGAGTAATTCATCTCCCGGTTCCCTAAAAACTGTACACCATCTACAAAGCACAAGTCAGGCGTGTGATGGAAAATTCTTAACTTGTCTGAATGGGTGCAGCTCCAAAAACACTCAAGAAGCTTGACATCATCCAGGACAAAACTTAATTGGCACCACACCCATAAACCGTCACAACGTCTATAACCAATGCACAGAAGCAATAGTGTATGCTATCTACAAGATGCACTGCAGAAAATCACCACAGATCTTTCGAGGGCGCCTTCTAAACTCACAACTTCTTCCATGTAGAAGGCCAAGGGCAGCAGAAGCATGGGAATACAACCACCTGCAATTCCTCCTCTAGCTTATCTCTCCATGCTTCAGGCTCACTGCCTTTATTCCTGATGAAGGGCTTTTGCCCGAAACGTCAATTTCGCTGCTCGTTGGATGCTGCCTGAACTGCTGTGCTCTTCCAGCACCACTAATCCAGCACCTGCAAGTGCCCCCCCGCCCAACTACTCCCATCATGACTTGGAAGTATATAACTGTTTCTTCAGTGTTGTTGAGTAAAAATTCTGGAACTCCCTCCCTCTTAGCAATATGGGTCTACCTATAGCACATGGATTGTAGCCGTTCATGAAGACAGCTCACCACCACCTTCTCAACAGCAACTAGGGATGGGCAATAAATCCTGGCACAGCCAGTGATGCTTATATCCCTTGAATGAATAGCAAACATTATTACAGTGCAGAAGGAGTCCATTTCTGTGTCTGCCTCAGATCTTTGAATGATCAATACCCATTGTGCCATAGTCCCACCTTCTCTCCATAATCCTGCACATTCTTCCTTTTCAGATGCTATCTAATTACTTCTTGAATGCTTCCATTGAACCTGCCTTCACAACACTCTCAGGCAGAAGATTCTAGGCCTTAACCACTTGCTGTGTGTTTTCTTTTCCTCATATTGCTTTTGTTTCATTGCAAGTTACTTTAAATCCATGCCCATTCCTTCTTGATAGATTAGCTTACTTACAGTGTGGAAATAGGCTCTTCGGCCCAACAAGACCACACCGACCTGCCAAGGCGCAACCCACCCAGACCCATTCCCCTACATTTACCCCTTCACCTAATACTACGGGCAAGTTAGCATGGCCAATTCACCTAACCTGCACATTTTTGTGACTGTGGGAGGAAACCAGAGTACCTGGAGGAAACCCACACAGACATGGGGAGAATGTGCAAACTCCACACAGGAATTGAGGCAGGAATTGAACCCAGGTCTCTGGCGCTGTGAGGCAGCAGTGCTAACCACTGTGCCACCGTGCCGCCCACACTTTTATGAGTGGAAACATTTTCTCCATAGAATCTGTCCAGATTTTGAAAACCTCAGTCAAATGCCCTCTAAAACTTGTTTCCTAAAAAAAAAATCAATCCTAACATCTCCAATCCATTTTCATAACTGAAGTTCCTCAACTCTGGAAACATTCTCATGAATCGTGAATACAAGCCATTCAATTCCATATTTACTTAAACAGCTGACCACACCAACAACAATGCTGACCAATAATGCTACAATTGGTAATTGTAACAATGAAGAGAGCATTATGAGGTTAATAAGCACCATCAGTTAGTTTAAACCTACACAATGGTTGATCAGCTAATCCTCATACATGACCCTAAATGTTTTGACTCACACACCAGAGGTCATCAGGATGGTGGGTTCAACTCAGTCTATTACTTGGCAGCATCACTATTACCAATCAATATGAAAAAAATTGTTTTATATTCCATTCTAACACTACATTACCAAAATTAAAATTAGTGCATTATGTCTTCAAAGCTCACTTTGTTTAATCATCATTTTGATTTTAAGAAGATAGATTGAAAAGCTTAATAGGATACAGCCATCAAAGATACAGCTGCAACATTGTGATCACCTTGTGGAATGTTTATTTGCTTATGTCTCTGTAAAGGCTGCTCAAAAGAATATACCTTGTAGATATTGTATAAACAAAACCTGGAAGTGTCTAATAAAGCTGAAGAGCCATATGGGAAATATAGAGAAGTACCTATTGTCAAATCCTTTTGAAACATTAACAGCAGGTGAGAAACACATTAGCAATCAGAAACAAACAGCAGAAAAGTTGGCAGCAGCGAAATGAATTCACTTGCTAACCTATATTTCCCTATGATGCTTTTGATTCGAAAATTCTCAGCCTTATTTGAGCAGGTGCACAGACAATAAAGTGGGATCCTTCAGGGTAGAATATTAGCATCTCTTTCCCCACTGTCCTCACTATGACCAATCCACCCATTTTAATGCCAGATGATTCCTAGTTCTTTGTGTTCCTCATCATACAGTCAGATAGTCATAGAGATATACAACACGGAAACAGACCCTTCCATCCAACTCATCCATGCTGACCAGATATCCTAAATTAACCTATTTCCATTTGCCAGCATTTAGTCCCTATCCCTCTAAAACATTCTATTCATATACCCATCAAGACGCCTTTTAAATGTTGTTATTGTACCAGCCTCCACCACTTCTTCTGGTAGACTATTCGATACTTGCACCACCCTCTGCATGAAAACACAGAGTCCTTTTAAATCTTGCCTTTCTCACCTTAAATTTATGCCCCACCTGGGCTCCCCCAGCCCAGGAAAAAGACCTTGTCTATTTATCCTATCCGTGCCCCTCATGATTTTATAAATCTCTATAAGGTCACCCCTCAGCTTCCGACACTCCAGGAGAAACAGCCCCAGACTATTCAACCTCTTCTTATAGCTCAAACCCTCCAACCCTGGCAACATCGTTGTAAATCTTTTCGGAACCCTTTCAAGTTTCACAACACATTTCCTATAGCAGAGAGACCAGACTGCACGCAGTATTCCAAAGTGGTCGAACCATTGTCCTGTACAGCTGCAACATGACCTCTCAACCCCTCTACTCAATGTGCTGACCAATAAAGGCAAGTGTACCAAACACCTTCTTCACTACCCTGTCTATCTGCAACTCCACTTTCAAGGAAATATGAACCTGTACTCCAAGGTCTCTTTGTTCAGCAACACTCCCTGGGACCTTACCATTAAGTAAGTTCTTCACTATTTGCCTTTCCAAAATGCCACGCCTCACGTTTAACCAAATTAAACTCCATCTGCCACTTCTCAGCCTATCAGCCCATCTGATCAATGTCCTCTGTCCTCTGAGGTAACCTTCTTGGCTGCCCACAACAACACTATTTTTTTGTGTCATTTATAAACTTACTGACCATACTTCCAATGTTCACATCCAAACAACATTGATATCTGAGAGGTAACCTAAACATCTGACTCAAAGATATATTTCCAAATTTCCCTGGGAAAAGGTTTAGAGGGAATTTGATGGAGATTTTTGAAATCATAAGGGATCTGGGTAGATTCTAGGGAGAAAATGTTTCCACCCATAAAAGGATCAAGAAAGAATATGCACAGATTACAATGATGCAAAAGCAATTTGAAAAAATAAACATTTTGACACAACAAGTGGTTAAGGTCCAGAATCTACTGCCTGAGAGTGTTGTGGAGGCAGGTTCAATTTGAATAAGCTACAGATCCATGGGTTCCTCTTTAAGAACAGAGTGACCAACTGGGAATGACATAAAGAATAGTACAGGAAAAGACCATGTCATGATGTGACACAAGATCGTGCTTTGTGGAACAAACAACACACAATCAAGATACAAACTGAAATTGGATCACAGAATAGCATCCTTTGTCATCTGGCAAAGTCAAAATGGGGCTCTGGTCCAAACAATGGCCTCAGCTCTGGTAGTCTGCGTTTCTGCTGCACAGAATATTCTTGCACTGTAGAGCAGGGTGCATCCAAGCAAACAAATTGAACATAGTGCTTAATACCTGGCGCAGTTATATTACTGATTGCACTGAGCCATACAAGGTGGATGACCTTTACCTGCAGCAACTCCAAACCTCCAATGTGCAGAGGTAGCCAGAACTGAAAAGGGCATACAACATAATGATCCACACCATCATTCGTTCAGGATCATCCCGTTGAGAGTAGATGGAATTTGAGGTGCACTACCTCCACTTCATGGACCCTCTCAACTCCATTATAAAATAATTTATCAGGAGAAAATAACTTTGTAATAAATTCTATCACCAGGATACTGACAGCAGTGAGTATCTGCAACCTTCAGCCCCATGGCCAATTTCACAATAAAAACCAAAATACAGTCATAATTGGAGATCTGAAATTAAAACAGAAAGTGCTGTAAAAACTCAGCAGATCTGGCAGCATCCATGGAGAGAGAAACACAGAATTAACGTCTCAAGTGCAATATGACTCCTCTTTGGAACTGAAAGGGTTGTAAAAATGATGGCTTGAATGCTGTTGACCAAGACAGAGGAGGAGTGAATGGAACAGGTGGTGATGGTCAGCAGAGAATAAGAGGGTGCTAACGGTGCCATTTCTGCCCACCTACAGTAGTAAAGCAAGCAGGAGGCTGGAAGATACCACCGCCAAACATATCTACCCCTCCCTTCCTCTCCCCTCCCTTAATTTATCAGCAATTTACATGGAATTTCACTGGCGCTCTAATATGCTGAAATAAGATCACACAGCCCAAGTCTCACTGCAATACAAGAATGTGGTGACGATAACTGCTTTGCTTATTGGAATTCTTTTGAGTTTTGGAGATTTTTGTTGCCAATCACTGCCATAGCTTCTGTATTTCTTGAACTGAGTCAAAAGTGTGGTGCTGGAAAAGCACAGCAGGTCAGGCAGGGTCCGAGGAGCCGGAGAACTGTTGTTTCAGGCATAAGCCCTTCATCAGGAGTAAAGCTCTTAAACTGACCAAGCATTGAATGGGTTAATCATGTAACTTTGTGGATTGTGCTCAAAAATATTTGGTTGCACAGAAGGCTTTGTCACAATCCTGCTTCATAATGATATGACGACAAGCAATTTGATTGGGATATTTGAAACAAACACATTGAAAACCCAATGTGGGTCAGTTCAGACTCATAAGGTTTGGGGAAGGTTCCTTCAGATTGGAAAAGTGCTATTGTAATTCCTTTACTTCAAAATGAAGAAAGATAGAAGTCAAAAAAGTACATGCCAGTTAGATTTTTGTATGTCAGAGGGGAGTTGGAAGTTAGACCATAAGAAATAGGAATCGTAATAGGCCATTCGGCCCTTTGAGTCTGCTCTACCATTCAATAAGGTCTTGGCTGATCAAACATTCCTCACATCAACTTTCCCGCCCTTTCCCTATAACCTTTGATTCCCCTAATGATTAAGAAGCTATCTAGCTCAACCTTGAACATACACACACACACAAGGGTACTGCTCAAAGCTCTCTATGACAAGAAGTTCCAAAGGCTCACAACAGAGAAGAAATTCCTCTTCATCTCAGTCGTAAATTAGTACCCCTTAATTCTGAGACTGTGCACTGTGGTCCCGGACCCTCTTGCGAGGGGAAACATCCTCTCAAAATTTACCCTGCTAACTCAATAAGAACCACATTTATCTCATTTGCTTTTGTTCTCCCTTCCAAAATGAACAACCTCACATTTTCCCGCATTATACTCCATTTGCTTTTTGCCCACTTAATTAATCTATCACTATTTCTCTGTAAACTGTATCACTTTCCCAACCTGCCTTTCCACCCCATTTTTTGACATCTGCAAATTTGACTATGCGCATTCACTTCCTTCCTCCAAGTCATTAGTGTATATTGTAAACAGTTGTGGTCCCATCGCCCATGGGTCACCAAGCTAAAAAAGAACGCTTTATCCTGACTCACTGTTTTCTGGCCATTAGCCAATTCTATATTCATGACACTATACTACCTAGAAAGCCTTGGGTTCTTATTGAAGTATTATTGAAGACATAACAGGGCATTTCAATACATTTAAGGGAATCAGGTGGACCCAACAGGGTTTTGTCAAGGGCAAATGATATGGAAATGATTCGCTGAAGTTCCTTGAAGAAACAACTTGTGCTGTGTATGAAGAGAAACCAATGGATGTATATCTTGAGATTTCTAGAAGGCATTTGATAATGGGCCATATCAAAGTTTATTGCAGAAAATAAAAGCTCTTTCTATAAGGGGTAACATATTGCCATGGACTGAACATTGGCTGGCTAACAGGAAGCAAAGACCAGGAATAAGTGGGCCTTTTAAGGCGAGCAGAGATCACAGGTGGTGTGCGACAGGGGTGGGTGCTGGCGCTTCAACTCTTTTTAATTTGCATAAATGATTTAGATGAAAGGATTGAAGGTATGGTTGCTAAATTTGCTGAAGACAGAAAGTGAATTGTGAAGAGTACATAAGGATCCTACAAAGGGATATAGATAGGTTAAGTGGGTGGGCAAAGGTCTGGCAAATAGAGTACAATTTGGAAAACTGTCCATTTTGGCAGAAAGAATAAAAAAGAAACATATTTTCTCAATGGTGAAAGTTGCAGAGGGATGCAGAGGGATCTAGGTGTCTTAATGCACGTAACACAGAAGGTTAGTTTGCAAATGCAGGAAGTAGTCAGGAATGCTAATAGAATGTTATGGTTTATTGCTTGGCGAATTGACTGCAAGGGTAGGGAGGTTATTTTTCTGGTAAACAAGGCATTGGTGAGACCACATCTTGAATACTGTGTACAGTACTCACTGCTGTACTTGCAAAAGGATATTAATGAATTGGAAGCAGTTTGAAGAAGGTTTACTAGACTAATACCTGGAATGAGCAGATTATAGGGAAAGGTTAGACAAGCTATGCCTGTATCCATGGGAGCTTAGAAGCATCAAAGACGACTTAATTGAAACATATAAGACCCTGAGACCATTTTACTGGGTGTATGTAGAAAGGATGTTTCCTCTTGTGGGAGAATCATAGTTTAAAAGTGCAAGGGCGTTCATTTGAAACAGAGATGAAAAAAAACTTTTTAATTCTCTCAGAAGGTTATGAGTCTTTGGAATTCCCTTCTTCAAAAAGTATTGGAAGTAGTATCATGAAATATTTTTAAGGCAGGAGTAGATTCTTTAATAAAGTAACTATAGTTCGACCAGATCCATAGGGCTGTTTTCTCAACAGAGAGAGAGAGAGAGAGATGACTGATGGTGGCTGAACCTGAGGCTCACCACACATCAGGTGAGGAAAAAGTTGAGAAAGAGAGTCCTTCATGGGAACTCCTGCCAGTGCAGGAATTGAACCTATGGTGTTGATATTATTGAACGGCAGAGCAGACTCAAAGGGCTGAGTGGACTACTCTTGTTCCTTATTTGTATTTTGATATGTGAAGCTATGTGATAGCCCCCATGCTATTTACAAACTACCCAACAGCGGCTATTAACCTCATCAAAAACCAAATAACACTGTCATCCGTATTAAATACTGCCTAGAGAAAATACTCTTTAACTGCAGTCACCTCCATGCCAGAATGAAACTTTAACTTGCATCATTCATAGTTTATGGCTACTTGCAGTTTTATTGCTCGTTCTCACTGTACTTGCAAGACACTTTTGGTCTCTTCCATTCCATATGTGGGAATATCAGCCTGTTCGTGAATATTGCCAAACCAAAACTCATGTATCAAGTCATACCTGATCAACTCAATATTCCACTTCTCAGATATGTCGAAGGAGAGACTAAGTAAGAAATTAATATAATACCAACAATTATGAAATATTTGTCCACTTTTTGATCTTACCAATTTGTACATAAACACAAAAGAAATGGTTAAGTTTGGCATGTCACATTGCAAATATTTGACCAGTAAGATCATATTTCCAACAATGGACTTCATTTTGATTTACTGAGCAAAATACATCGAGCCTGGCTGCACGCTTTTGAGGGATCGCATATACCTGAAGTCATTTGATACACAGTAACTTCCAGGTGGTTCAAAGTTGTGAAGCCATATTCAGTAAATTGAATAAGGTCAGTGGTGGCCTGGAGAATAGGATGCCCAGGTTTCCTCTAGGTTGAATTATTAGTTAGTATAAAACTTCAGTAAAAGACAAGTTGACCTGAGAGAAAAAAAACTAGAGAAACTCAAGATTTTCAGTTTTGAGAGGAGTCAACTGAGGAATGACAGGTAGTGATTAAGATAGTAAATGGCATGGAAAATAAAAATCCAGAGCATTACTTCAAGCAAAGCCCTTGCACTAAGACAAGATTTGCAGGCTATGCAGAATTACATGGAATATATTGCACAATCGCAAACCATTCGGCCCAATCATATCCTAATCTTACTCTATCAGCTTTTCCCTCATGGTTTCATCTAGCTTCCATTTAAACTGCCCCAAACTATTTTCCTCCATTACTCCCTGTGATTGCATGTTCCACATACATTGCAGAAGTTTGTCCTGAATTCTCTATTTGATTCCCTGGTAATAGTCTTATGCTGATGGCCATTAGATTTGCTGCTCCTCACATAATTTTTCTTTGTATAAATTCATTGCACATTCTCCTCGAACTTATATCCTTTTAATAGCATGGTGACTAAGACTGCACATAGTACTTAAAGTATGCACTAATTGATTTGATTGAAGATTACTGGTGTAAAATAAATCTTAGACCCCGGTCAAGGTGTTTTCTTTACAGAAGGAACAGACTTTGGGTAGGGGAGATGTGGCAAAAGCTCTGACATGTTTTAATAATCCAGATATTTTGACGGGTAAGCTGCATTTATTCTGTGATTGTGTGGAAGAAAGAAAGAATTTGCATTTACATTGCACCTTCATAATCTAAGGGTGTCCTAAAGTGTATTTTGAGACCTAAGGGCTTTAGAACTATAGTCATGGCTGTACTAATTGGTTGTTTAGCTCAATTGACTGGACAGCTGGTCTGCAATGCAGGGTATTGCCAATATTGTAGATTTGAACACATGACCTCGTCATAAATGTTCGGTAGCTCACTCGCTGTTTCAAAAATGTTCCCTTCTTTCTCCACTCCTCCTGCCCCCATGGATTTATTTCTTGTACTAGCTGAGGTTACTGTGCAAGTCTCCTCCTTTCAACCTCTCCCTTCACCTGAATATGGTTATCCTCAGATTAAACTGCCATTAGTTATCCATCTCTAATCAGCAAGTGGAACTACATTGACTTTTTAAAATTGTTGGAATGTCATAAACCAGCTGCCAATTGCCAAATGGCAAAGAAAAATTAAATAATTACCCAATAATCCATTTTAGTGATGTTACTTAAAAGGTAAAGGTTAGCCAGGACAGACAGTACAGGGACATGGGATTTATTGCATTTGCTTGAGAGTGCAGTTATGATCTTAGTTTAATATATCATCTATAAGGCAGCAGTTCTGACATTGCATCACCTCATCAGGACACAATATTCAGTAGGCAAAAGTGAGGATTGCAGATGCCGGAGATCAGAGTCTAGATTAGAGTGGTGCTGGAAAAGCACAGCAGGTCAGGCAGCATCCGAGGAGCAGGAAAATCGACGTTTCAGACAAATTCCTGATGAAGGGCTTTTGCCCGAAACGTCAATTTTCCTGTTCCTCGGATGCTGCCTGACTTGCTGTGTTTTTCCAGCACCACTCTAATGTAGACAATACTCAGTGGATTATAGCTCTCAGGTCCGTATACTGGTGAGTGAAACTCAGCATTCTACTTCAGATGAAAAAATTCCACCACTGAGCCAAGGCTAACAGTTTTCTCTGGATAGGCTGAAGGTCTTCTTTGTTCATTTCCATCATTAACTTGTTGAAGGGCTGTAATAGACTCCAGAGTCAAATAGTTAACTGACATTGCCACTTGATTAATGTATTATCTATAAAACCTTCCATCAGGAATATCTCGGGGCATTTGAGAAATAGCAGTAAATTGTGGGAAGAAAACATAAAGAATCCTTTTGTATCATCAAAATGAAAATGTTAGTGATTGGAAAATGAAACACTTCCTATGTCAAGCAATAAGTGACATTATCAAACATGCTCAGTCAGCTCTAAATCAGCTAAAAGGAAAGTAAGGCTTCCTTGCCTATTGCTACATGTCTCAGTACCAAACTTGGAAGTGTTCTCACAAGTGCATCAGTGTGATGTGTTATCAATGCACTTCCACAGCAAGTCAGCTGTCAGCTCACTAAGTGAGATTGTCAAATTGTGAAAAACTAGCAACATTCTTATTATGTTGTCATACGCTAACCAGAAGGTCCATCTGTTCTATCTCATCTAAATTTGAACCTTGTCATTGGAAGATCAAAATCTCACTCGCTGTTTCACGAAGTTCCCTTCTTTCTCCACTCCTCTTTCCCCATGTTTCTAAAATAATTTTTCATGTGGAGCTCGAGGGGAGGACTGTAAAAGAAGAACACTCCTGTACACTTACCTTCGCCTTTCATAACTTTAAGTTATGCCTTATTTGGTAGTTACAGCAAGCTGCTCCAAGTATTTGGTGTTATTTATGGATGTTGCAGAGCATATGGCAGAGATCCTGGAATGCAAGTTATTGTTTTAATAAGAAAATGAAAAACAAGTATTAATAACAATCAAATGTGGATTCTGTTTGCCAATGTAAATGGGCCTTTGTGTATTAATGGTAAACGGAGATGGATTTATAACCATCTCAAATTGAGACAGATGCTATCCTATATGTATTACATATTAAGCATGAGAATTTTACCTTAATATACTATCTTGGATTTTGTAACCATCAGTGTTATGTTGGGTGAACCCCTTTGAGAGCTATATTTATCGTATGAGACTATAGAGTAGGTGTGAGTCACACATTCCAACAAAAAAAGGGTCAGCTTTACACTTAGAAAGATATGTTTCCTCAGGTTGCTTTCGGGTTATTGACAGCACCTTCATAGCTCAGCTAACTATTGGTTACATTTGGAATGTTGACTATACACTGAATTATTTCCATCAACATAACTTTGAATGTGTTCACTATTTAATGCAATTTATGTATTGATACTTGTTTCATTTTTAGTTTTGTGCCCAGAAAGATGAGGAAACATTTGTGAAGTGAACAGGACAGATCAGGTGCAGCAAGGTTAATCCCAAAGTGAAAAAAGAAACTGTTTATTTCAGCCTCACAAGAGGATCAAAGCCAAAAGAACTGTGGATGCGATAAATCAGAAACAGAAACAGAAATTGCTGAGAAAGCTCAGCAGTTCTGGCAGCATCTGTGGAGAGAAATCAGTTATTGTTTCAGCTCGAATGAAGCAATAATTCTGATTTCTCTCCACAGATGTGGCCAGAGCTGCTGAGCTTTTCCAGCAATTTCTGTTTTTGTGTCACCATAGGATCAGTCTGATATCTTTTACAATTCACTCTTATGACAATGCTGTTGTGAAATTAGATGTAGCTTTGTGTTGTAGTTTGAAAATGCTACATTGAAATTTCAAACAAGTAATGGGGACTCACACCTTATTTGTCTAAATTTATTTTGTACACTGGTTCCAATATTTAAACATAGTGATCTATACTGATACCTGAGCTGAGTGGAAATGATCGACTGTGATTATGTGTTTTCAATATACTCTTTAAACTTTTAATATGCAGTTTAAATTTCATTTTGATTCTCTACTGAAGCTCTTGGTTTAACTTGTGAAGCTGATTCCTCAAATAAAACTGACAATTTATGTTCTTAGTTCCAAGCTACTCACCTATAATCAATCTGTTGGTATGTATGGAAGTTGAGAGTCAGAGTTGAAAAGCGTTGCACTGGGAAAAGCATAGCAGGTCAGACAGCATTGAGGATGAGGAGAGACGATGTTTTGTGCAGGACGCTTCATCAGAACTGGGTGGGGGAGGGAAGCTGAGAGATAAGTAGAGGGTGGGTAGGAGCATGGGGCCAGGGAAAGGTAGGTGGGATGGCGATACGTGGATGCAGGTAGAAGGTGATGGTGGTAGGTCAGTTGGGAAAGGTGGAACTGTTTGGTGGGAAGGAAGATGGACAGGTAAGGTCAGGGGCTGTGCCAAGTTGGAGGGTTGAATCTGGGATGGGGAATGTGGGCAGATGAGGAAACTGGTGAATTCAATGTTGAGGCCGTGTAACCCAAGGCGGAAGATGAGGTGTTCTTCCTCCAGTTTGTGGGTGGCCTTGTGTAAGCAGTGCAGAGGGCCCAGAATGAGCATGATATTGAAGGAGTGGCAGGGGGAGTCGAAATGGTGGCCGATGGAAGGTAGGGTTGTTGGTACGTACAGACCAGAGATGTTCCCTGAACCATTCCACAAGTTGGCACTCGAACTCTCTGATGTAGAGGAGACCATATGCTCTTGAATCTTCAAATCTCCCCATGCCCCACCCTATCCCAGAATCAACCCTCCCACTCGGCACTGCTCCCTTGACCTGACCTAACCTGTCCACCTTTCTTCCCACCTATCCGTTCCACCCTTCCCACCTACTTATCACCATCACTTCCTACCTGTATTCACCTATCGCCATCCCATCTACTTTTTCCCTGGCCCCACCCATCCTCCCCCTATTTTTTTCTCACCCCCTTCCCCCTCCCCAATCCTGATTAAGGGTCCTGCCTGAAACGTCGACTCCCCTTCTCCTTGGATGCTGCCTGACCTGCTGTGCTTTTTCCAGCGCCACACTTTATTGAAACTGAAAACTTTGTTAAGTACTTAAATCATAATGTAATCATGAGTCATTCATTTGAACTTTTACACAAAGATTCAAGTAGACAATAGTTGCTGTGTACAGTATATGAAGAACTGCATAAGACGTTCCATGATGCTCCTGGCCAATATTTTTCCCTCAACTAACATCACAAAAAGCAGATTAACTAATCACTTATCCCATTGCCACCATAGAACTCCCACCATCATTGTCTGCACAACAAAGTTACTTCAGTAATTTACTTGGTGAGATCTTTAAATCTGATAACACACTGAGATAAGTTATAGATTATTATTTAATTGTTGCATGATCTATTTGTGCATTCTGTTTGTTTTGTGATTCATATGCAAAGGAGTCCATTCAGCCACTGGCAATAGGAAGCTTTCTGTGCCATTCAGTTCAATTATGACTGAGCTGCATCCTAATTCCATTTACCTGCCTTTGCTCCAAATGCTTGGTACAAATAAAAATCTAGCTCCATATTGAATGGTCCAATCATTTCAGAATCTCCAGTCAAAAACTACTATTGTCTTCTTTCTTTATTTTTCTACTTTTTGTATGAAGTAATGCTTAACTTTTTAACTCAATTTCTCTTACGACTTTGTACCTACATTTTTTTTGTGTGTCTAGGTACCCTGGTGCCTTGTTTGGTGACAGTATGCACTTTTCACTGTACTCATATATGTCTTTACTTGAGTATGTGACAATACAATCCAAATCTAAAATCTAAATCTATTTCCTGATTTGCTCCTGAAGGGTGAGCTTTAATTTTAACCTTCCTTTTTAACTCTCTTTTTAATTTTAATTCTCTCTGTTGTTGACATCTTCTCCAGAAAAAAAAAAGATTTCTTACAAAAATATAAATCTTTTTAACATATTAAAGAATTTGACCTGATCACCCTTGAAGCTTTTATGTTCAAGGAAATCTAACAAACCAAGATCATGCCTTCCAGCCTCATCCTTCAACTCTCTGCCACTCACTAGTGTCATTCTGGTGACTTTGCATTCTGCTGTTTCCAAGGTGCAGTTCTTAAAACTGGGTGAATGCAGCAAATGGCATTTGATCAAGGATTTATATTAACTGCAGCATAACTTCTTCCAGTTTGTATTCTAGCCCCATTGAGATAAATGTCTCCAAAATAAACATTGCAATCTGATGAAGATGCAGGGCGACAGAGAGAAGGCAGGAGAATGCAAATAGTTTGAGATTGCTAAAGCAAAGAGTTTACACAAGTATGATGTGACAAATGGCCTACTCGTACTCTGTAAAACACTGTTCTATGGTCGATTATGTACACAAGACCTAACAATTTGAGTAAAGAAACAGAAATATTTACTTTAAGAAATCTGTATATTTTTCTAATGTCCATTATTTATGGCAATGACCTATAGTTTCTTATGAATCTTTTGTCTAGCAAACACCTTGTCATATTTTCAGCAGCACTCTTTGTTAATATTACCCCATTGTTATAAATCAGAACATTCTATTCTTAGAATCCCTACAGTATGGAAGCAGTCCATTCAGCCCATCAAATCCACACTGACCCTCCCTGTAATCCTGCATTTCCCATGGTTAATCCACCTAGCCTTTACATCCCTGGACACTATGGGAAATTTACAATGGCCAATCTACCTAACCTGCACACCTTTGGACTGTGGGAGGAAATCCGAGCACCCAGTGGAAGCCCATGCAGACTCAGGGAGAATACACAAATTCCACACAGACAGCTGCTCAAGGCTGGAATCAAACCCAGGTCCCTGGCGTTCTGAGGGAGAAGTGCTAACGACTGAGCCACCATACTGCCATGCTATCAGGTTACCATGAATAATATCCAGAACTTAGCTAGTAAATAAATTTGCTGTCCTAAATTAAATTTGTTGTGTGTCTGTTTAACACTGCTGTGCAAATTGCAATTTTTAAAATTGATCTGTTTAAATTTCAGATATCCAGTTAACAACAATGAATAATTTAACACAAAAATACCCTTGCCTGGTTTATAGGGAATCCATATTATTACACTGATGACATTTGCATTGTGGATTTAAGGGGAGAGAAGTATTTCCTGTAAATTGATATTCTTTAGTTTTACAATTTTTTTAAAATTGTGATTTTTAACTGTCCACATAAATCAGATATACTAAAGGAAAAATTGATACAATTGTTATTAATCTTAAGGAATGATTTTGAGTCATTCCGTTGATAAGACAACTTCCAATACTTCAGATTTTAAAATTATATCTGATTTGTTACCCACTTCCTAATCAGTGACCCTGTCTTCAGTCACTATCTGGTAATGCTGCTCTCAGGGTAGTGATGGCTTCCTGCACAATTATGGCTAGACTATTATTCCAGAAACTCAGCTCATGTTTTGGGGACCTGGGCTTGAATCCTGCAATGACAGATGGTGGAATTCGTGTTTTGAAAAAAGGTCTGAAATTAAGAATATACAATGAAACAATTGTCATTTCAAAGACTCACCTGGTTCACTAATTTCCTTCAGTGAAGGAAATCTGCCATCTTCATCCGGGCTAACCTACATATGACTCCAGATCCACAGCAATGTAGTTGACTCCCTACTATCCTCTGGGGAATTGAAGATGGATAATGAATGCTGGCGTGGCTAGTAATGCACTAGTCCCATGAATGATTTTTTTTAAAAAATGTAGACCTGTTCCTGTATGTGTATTTCAGAGGACAGCAATACTCATCTCTGAATGGTTTTTCACTCTCTTATGCCTGTATTTCTGGCTGATGCCAATTTTCTTTTTGCAGAGGCCTTTTCTGAGATATGTTAACTTAAGATGACCAGGTGATCAAGCCTGGCTCCAACTTGGTCTGCATAGCTCTGCTCCAACTGCAGCAATGAATCGGGAATCCAACTGGGGATTTCAGCTGTTCTTTGCTTGCAGTATATGTAGTGTTATAGTTAGTCATAAAAACTTGTACCTTTTCATTTCTGGTCCTCTTGGCTAAGGCAACTGCTGAATCCAAAGGCTGGAAAAATAATTGCAACATCATTAGAAACTGAAACGCATAAGTCATTCCAGGATGGGTACAACATTGGGATGTACCTCGTTACAAGCCCTTAAGATGATAAGAAATAGAAGCAGATCAGCCATTTGGATTATGTGTCAGCTCTGCCACTCAGTAAAATCATGGCTAATCTAATTGTGACCTTAACTCCACTCTCTTGCTTATCCCTGTTATCCTTATCCTCATGTAGGTGCAAACTCTTCCTAACTCAAACTTGAATATTTTCACTACTTCTCAGAAAGAAAACATCAAAGATTAGTGACTGAAGAAGTTTCTCCTCATCTCAGTCTTAAACCTTTACCTTGTAACTGTACCTCCTAGTTCTCAATTCCCTCATCAAGGAGATTAAAGCTCTTCAGAATCTTATACTTTACAGTAAGCATATCTCTTATTCTTTTGAACTCTCATGGACATAGGCTTAATTCTCTTAATATTTCCTAATAAGACTTATCTTTCATCCCAGGAATCAGCCTAGTAAATCTTCTTTAAACTCCTTGGAATTCCTCCGGATATTTGACACAACAAGTCCATACCAATTCTTCAAAGAACACCTCAACCTGACTCAAACCCCCCACTCTATCCCTGTAACCCTATATTTCCTATGGCTACTCCATATATCTAACCTATATATCTTTGGACTATGGGAGGAAACCAGAGTACCTAGAGGAAACCGGCATTAACACAGGGAGAACATGCAAACTCCACACAGACCGTCTCCCGAGGGCTGGAATTGATCTCAGATCCCTGGTACTAAGAGAGGCAGCAGTGCTGGCCACTGAGCCACCATGCTGCTCAGTGATTATGATGCAACCATATCCCTCCTTAAATAAGGAGACACAAAGTGAAAGCAATACTTGAGGGGAAGAAAATTGCCCAGGTATTTCCTACAAACTAAAGCCAGTCAAGACAATTACTATTCATTGGTCTGCTCTCTATCTCAGCAAAATGATGGAAGGGGTCATTGACTGTGCAGTAACTGTTTACTGGTGCTCAGTTTGGGTTTCATGAGCCCTACTTAGCTCCAACTTATGACAGCCTTGGTTCAAACATGGAAAGAAAGCTGAATTCTGGAGGTGTGGTGGACTGAAGTTCTTCAAATCAGGGTAGCATTTGACAAAACTAAAACAAAGAACTGTGCATGCTGGAGATCTGAAACAAAAACAGAAATTGCAAGCAAAACCCAACAGGTCTAGCAGTGTCTGTGGAAGAAAGCAGACTTAATGTTTTGAGGCCAGTGACTGTTCTGGACTGGAAATATTAGCTCTGTTTTCTCCCCACAGATCCTGTCAGAACTGATGAGTTTCTCCAGCAACTTCTGTTTAACTAAGTCTGGCATCAAGGACCCCTGGCAAAATTTAAGTCAATAGGAACAGTTTGGTATCTCAATTCTGATGGGAAGGCTGTGGCGAAAATCAAGCTCCACTGTTCCACAAAGTATCACAAATTTGAAATATCACCAACTGAATTGCTAGGATGGGTGATGTTTGACTGTGACCCCTATCTAAGAAAAAAGAAACTTAAGTCAGGTTTCATTAATAGACAGGATGCCAAAAAGTTCTTTATTTTAACAAACTTATCCTTTAACATGTGGTAAAATGGATTACTAATTCTTAATGTAAAATTATACTATGCCTTTTTAAAACACAAACCTGCACACATTAATTCACAAATGCTTTGTGGAGTTAGGAAATAAGTTACTCATTAAAGATGTCTCAGCTTCTGACTCCTCTTATAGCTACAGTTTATATGGCTAGTCTAATTTCTGGTTGCTGATAGCCCCTCCCTCTGTGTATTGATAATAGGGAACTTTAATAATTGGTAATCCCGTTGAATTTCCAGGAGTAAAGGCAAGATTCTGTCTTTGTGGTAATAAAAATATATGTAGCTCTTACACATAACACATGGAAGACTGTGGTTCCTCATGGCCATTTGTCTTGGTCCCAGGCATCACCGCAGGATTTCCTCAGGCCCATGTCTAGTTTTATCATCTTGAGCTGTTTAATTCCAATGACCTTACTTCCAAAGTTAGATCAGAAATGAGATGTCCACAATGTTCTGTATCTTTTTCAACTCCTCAGATATTAAAGCAGTCCATATCCACAGATATTCAGACCTGTATTGGTAGGTTGTGTCAAACATTTGTGCCATAGGAAAATCAAGCAATGACCATTACCACAAAGACAGAATCTTGCCTTTACTCCTGGAAATTCAACGGGATTACCAATTATTAAAGTCCCCTATTATCAATACACAGAGGGAGGGGCTATCAGCAACCAGAAATTAGACTAGCCATATAAACTGTAGCTATAAGAGGAGTCAGAAGCTGAGACATCTTTAATGAGTAACTTATTTCCTAACTCCACAAAGCATTTCCGTTACCTATGTGGCACAAATCAAGAGTGTGTTGGCATAGTCTGCAATTGTCTGGATGAGTACACCTGTCACAATGTTAAAGAAGCTCAATGCCCTCTGGGTCAAAACAACTCACTCAATTGTAATGTCATCCACAACCTTCAAGATTCACTTCCTTTGGCACTGACACATAGTAGCAGTATGTACCATTTATAAGATGCACAGGAGCAACTTGCCAAATCTCCTTTGGCAGTTCTTTCCATATCGATAAACTCTATCACAAATAGCAGCAGACGCAGTGGAAACTTACAGCTGCAAGTTTCCTTCCAAGTTACAAAACATCCTGATGTGGAATTGCAGCACCACCCCTTCACTCCAGATGAATAAAAATAATCTCCCCTCTCCCCCATAGAAGGTTCCACCTGGTAATCTGCTTTGACAGGTTAGATCACATGGGATCCTGGAGGAGCTAGCCAATTGAATACAAAATTGGCTTGAAAATAGGAGACAGAGGGTAATGGTAGAGGGTTGCTTTATGAACTAGGGGCCTGTGACCAGCAGTGCGCTAGTTCCACTGCTTTTTGTCATTTATCTATGATTTGGGTATGAGTATAGGAGGCTTGGTAAGTTTGCAGTTGACACCAAAATAGGTGGTGCAGTGGATTGTGAAGATTATCTCAGAGTACAAAGTGACTTTGAACAGATGAGCAAATGGGCCAAGGATTGACAGATGGAATTAAATTTCGATAAATGTGAGGTGTTGCATTTTGGTCAGGCAAATCAGGGCAAGACTTCTACAGTTAATGGTAGGACCCTGCAAAGTGTTGTCAAATAAAGAGACCTATGGGTGCAGGTGTATAGTTCCTTGAAAGTGAAATCGGAGGTTGACAGGGTGGTGAAGATAGCATTTCACACACTTGCCTTCATTGATCAAAACATTGAGTATAGGAGTTGGATTGTCATGTGATGGCTGTACAGGACATTAGTGAGGCCATTTTCAGAATACTGTGTACAACTCTGTTGGCAGGATGTTATTAAACTTCAGAGAGTTCAGAAAAGATTTACAAGAATGTTGCTGAGATTAGAGAATTTGAATTATAGGGAGAGGATGAATAGGCTGGGGCTCTTTTCCCTGGAGTGTCGGAGGCTTGAGAGATGACTTTATAAAGGGTTATAAAATCATGAGGGGCATGGATAGAATGAATAGTCAAGGTCTTTTCTTAGGATGGGAGAGGGCATAGACTTGAGGTGAGAGGAGAAAGTTTTGAAAAGGACCTGAGGGATAACTTTTTCACATAGAGGGGTGATGCAATGAGCTGTATGGAATGAGCTTCCAAAGGAAGTGGTGGAGGCTGGTACAATTACAACATTTAAAGGGCATCTGGATGTGTATATAAATAGGAAGGGTTTAGTGGGATATGGGCCAAATGCTAGCAAAGGGATTGGGTCAGACTGGGATGTCTGGTCGGCATAGACAAGTTGGACGGAAGGTCTGTTTCCATGCTAAACGACTCTATAACTCTGTCTTCACTGTAAAGCAAATAGAGGTTGTGTCATTGAGTATATTCACAGGTGAGTTAGGTAGACTTTTGATTGACAAGGAAGTTGTGGGTTATGAGGACAGACAGAAAAGTGAGTAGAGGAAACAATTAGGATCAGCCACAGATTTAGTGAACAGGAGAGGAAGGTTCTAATTCTTATGTTCTTGTGTTTTTCTGACTATGAATGAAATATCAGTGCTTTTAAAACTATCAAACTGTGGCAACAGTCACTTACCTACTCTGACTCTTTATTTGCATTTATGCGTGGCTTGCTCCCTCATCTAACTGCAAAAGACTATAGCCATTTATCTCTCACTCAATGTCTTGCGCTGTATCCATCTGTATACAAAAGTTTTATCCATTATTCTCTATATGTATTTCCCTATTTACATATCTCTACATGTATCTACTTTAACTGCTGGTATTAAACAAGCTTGTGTTTGAATCTGCATTCCTCTCAATCTCTTCGTATGCTATATCAATCTCAAATTATGTTTATTTTCAATTGCATTTCTCATGCTTTCTCAATTGCTCTCTAGCTAGTTTGATTTATCTACCACCTCCATCAATGGTTAACTATCTTGCTGCCTAATTGTACATCAACTCTCAACATATATACAGGTTTATTTCTGTCCTAGCTATCTACTTCATCTGTTTGAATACCTCACATTTCTGACTATATTCTTCTCATAGATTTCACATTCTACATTTGATTGTTTGCTGTTTGAATCCTGTTATGATATCAGTTTGGATTTGATGCCAGAAAAAAATGAACAGATGTGGACTGAAATCCTTTTAGTGTTGCAGCCACTTCAGGGCATAGTGGGCACATTATTCATCCTGTGTCTAAGGCATACTGCAGCAAACCTGTCCTTCCACTTAGCTCAAAGAATCACTTTCTCCTGCATTTACTTGTTATACCAAAATGATGCATTCTTTAATATCACTAAAGAATGGCAGGCTCTGCACTTGGCTGCGTCCTGTAAAAGTGCTATTGTTTGTTAAATAAAGCAGGAGAAAAGTAAACTAGCGCAATACATCTAGACAAATCATCTGTCTTCTGACACACTATAGCGTACACTGCTATTCCCAAAATGTATTTCTTCAACTAATCTCCTCATCAGTTTACAAGAAATGAGAGAACTTTGTTACTGGATTTGTAATTTAATGGCCCAGACTGATGTTCTGAAGTTTAAATATCGCATGGCAGATGTGGTAAGTTAAATTCAATAAAAAGCAATTGTATCAAACTGGTCCGCAAAAGTCAAATCGGAATAAAATTAGATGGACAAACTGATATTCTTGTCCAGTTGCCCATGTAAAGTCCATCTCAGTAACGTTGGCTCAGATTGCAAAGTTATCCAGCAGACTAGTTAAGACCGAACCTGATATGGTCTTTACTCTGTATCATACCAGACAATATTCCAGACCTCCATCTCTGGTTGTATCCTATCCTTCTAGAAGGACAAACCCATCAGATGGGGAAGCATAGTGATGTGTAGTCATGGGAGAAGCAATTACCCTGAATTAATATGCATGTCTATGCATTTCCACACTTTCCATACAGCCATTGAGTCCAGGTTCCATATATCTCACAGCATTGAGTTAAACGTGAACAACAAAAGTTCATATTAATTCCTGCACAATACTGATGGAATTTAAATGACACAGTGACCCAGTGGTTAGCACTGCTGTCACACAGTGCCAGGGTCCTGGGTTTGATTACACCCTCAAGCGATTATCTGTTGGGAGTTTGCATGTTCTCCCTGTGTCTGCGTGGGTTTCCTTTGGGTGCTCCGGTTTCCTCCCACACTCCAAACATGAGCAGGCTAGGTAGATTGCCCATGTTAAATTGTCCACAGTATTCAGGCTAGGGGTGGATTAGGAAATGGAGGATGAAGCTGCTAATGCTAGGAAATTGGGGAATGGAGGGTTGGGCAAGATGGTCCACATCTGCTGTTTGGAGGGGTGGTGTGGACTAATGGCCGAAAAGCTTGCTTCCACACTGTAGGGATTCAGTAGTAAATTCAATGAATAAAATCTGGAATTGAACTCTGCGACAGTGCCCAGTAAATTATCATTGATTATTGTTTAAGAAAAAAGCAGTTCACGAATTCCTTTATGGCAGGAAATCTGCCATTTGTATGTCATCTGGTCTACATATGACTCCAGACCCACAGCAATGTGACTGCCCTCCAGAATTTCCGAACAAGGCAATACATTCAAAGATAAATAAGGATGGACAGAAAATGCTGGCCAGTAATACTCACTTTTCATGAAAGAATAAGAAAAATCTACTGCCCTTCTTTAGGTAATGATCAGTACTCCGTCATGTCCATAACTTATGAAAAAGATAGGGTTAGGGAGATGTAGTGAAGACAGTAAACGTACGGAGAGTACTCAAGTAAGTGACTTCAATGGCCATCAGCAAATGTAGCATAGTATCATTATGACTGATTGAATCAGTCAAGACCTAAAAGACATCATCTTGAACTCAACTCCCAAAAATGGTGAGAGAACCAAAAGAAGGAAAAACGTGCTTATCTTGGCCTCACCAATTGATCCATCACAGATTCACTTGACTATGACACTATTAGTAGGAGTGGCCACTATACAATCTTTTTGAGGGATGATTTCTATCTATAAGATGCATTGCAGAAACCTTCTGATGAACCTTCAATGCATCTTCCAAACCTGTGACCTCTGTGTTTCAGAACAAAAAAAGAGCACAAATGCATGGGGAGCACTATTTCCTGCCATCCTGTTCTGGAAATATATTGCCATTTCTTCATTATCAATGGATCAAAATTCTGAACCTCTCTCCCAGAAAGCTGCAGTGATCAAGAAAGTGGCCCACCACTACCTTTTCAAAGACAGTTAATGATGGGAATACGTGCTGACTTTGCCAGTAATATCAACATCCCACAAACAAACGAAATAGAATGACATTTTGGCTCATCATTTGTCTTCTTAAAGACTCCCTGTGAAGCACTTCAGAACATTCTGTCTACTCCACACTTTAGGAAGGATGTAAAGGAATTGGAGAAGATAAAAGCATACATGAATAATGACAATAATGAGAGACTTCAGTTCCAATGATAGAGGAGCTGGGCTGTTCTCCTTAAGAAACAGAAGATTTGAGAAGTAGCTTAATACAGATATTTAAAATCATGAGGGGTGTGACAGTTTATAAAGGGAGAAAATCTCTCATTGGGAGGAGGTTCAAGAAGTGCAATACTAACTTAAGGTGAACGGCAAAAAATTCAAAGGAAACAATAGACAAATCTTGTTAACCAATGAGAGGTTAGGATCTCAAATAATCTGCCTGACAGCACGCTGGAAGTAAATTCAATCCTGGTTTTAAAGGGATGTTGCTTAAGTATCTGAAGACAAAGAGTTTGTAGTGCTGCAGAGAAAAGGTAGACAATTGGAATTGGCTGTGCTTTTTTTCCAAAAAGCTGGCAAATAAAGCAAATGATGTCTTTTCGGCTATAACCATTCAACATTTTAAAAAAATATTTACTGCACTAAAATAGCTATGTGAATAAATGAATATGCACAACCCAGTCATAATCCAATATCTTTTTCAAGTGGTCATTGCTTATGTATAAATTTAAGTAAAAAAAATAATGAAGCCTGACTTTATATAGGAATCTCTGAATGTTCCAAAGCACTCTACAGTGAAGTACCTTTTTTTTGTCATAGAGTAGGAAATCAATTTGCACACATCAAATCGTCATAAGCAAAAATATGACCATGACATAACAATCTTTTGTAGAAACGTGGCTAAGGTATAAATATTGACCAGGAGCCAGACTGAATGAAAATTATTCACATTATTCTCCCTATTGTTCTTGCGTATTTGATTGGTCAATCAACATCAAAAATCTGTGAGGTGGTTGTATATATGGATTTATGAAAGCTACCAGAGCACTTAGAGAATGTATTTGTAGAACAGATGGGGGAGAATCAGTGAATATGGAGTGTTTGGATTTTCAAATCCCACACAAGAGATTCATGTGCAAAATTAAATCATATTGGGTAATTCTTTGTCATGGATTGTGAATTCATTGGTAAATAGGAAATAGGAATTTTGTTTTGAGTGGAAGTCAGTGATTAGTGGCGTACTGCAGAGATCAGTAATTGGGCACCTGCTATTTACAATATATGTCAGTGGTTCATATGAATGAATCAAATGTAATATCAAATTTGACAATAGATTGTGGTGATGAGAAAGATGTAAGGTGACTTCAAAGCAATTTAGATAAGCATGTGATAAGTACAGGTCAAATGCAGTATAATCTAAATGAGTGCGATGTTGCCCACCTCTTTAGGAAAATCAGAAAGGCAGAATACATTTTAACTGCTGATAGATTGGGGTATTTTGATATACAAATGAACCAAGGTGTCCTTATATACCAGTCCCTAAAAGCAAGCATGCAGTTTCAGCCAGCAACTAGGAAGGCAACTGATATGTTGGCCTAGTTTGCAGACAATTTGAGTACAAGAGCAAGAATGTCTTGCTGTAACTGAACAGGCCTTACTGAGAGCAATCCTGCACAATTGTGTGCAATTTTGGTCTATCTAAGACAGAATAGACTTGCAATAGGGGGAGTGCAGGGAGAGTTCATCAGATTGATTCCTTGTTGACATATGAGGATAATGAGTCTTTAGGAGAAGTCAGGCTTGTATTCACTAATGTCCAGAAGAATAAGAGGGATCTGATAGAAAGATTAAAAATTCTGATAGGACTTGACAAAATGGAGGCAGGATAACATTCCCCTTTTCTGGGCAGAGGATATAATCTAGAATAAAGGGTTTCAGGTCATTTAGGATTGGTATGAGGACACATTTCTTCACTCAAAGTCTGGTAACCATGTAACAATCTCTATGACATAAGGCTATGCAATAGAAAACACTGAATATATTTTAAAAAGATAGATTAATTTCTAGACACTAAAGGTGTCAAGGAGTACAGGGAGAGACCTGGAGTAAGGAATTGAGACTGAGGATTAACTGTGATTATATTGAATGGTATAGCAGACTCAATGGACTGAATGTCCCACACTTGCTTCTGTTTTCTATGTTTCTAAATGTGTTTCATTATTAAAGTTATTTACTTCAGAAGTACTTTACTCATTGTGATGCATTTATTCTTTAAATTCCAATTAATTGCAGGCATTCGTGGTTCAGTTTTTTGTTCTTTACTTGTTATGAGTAATGTCTTAACTGATCATATTTTTTAACTTAGCATCCATCTTGGAAAGAAATCACCAGCAATTTGAACCTGTTGTACCATTGCCTCTCTTCTTGGGTTTAGCATCCTTGGGTTTCAAGTGCAGATCTTAATCTTGTAACAAGTCGTTTCCTATCCCCTAGACCAGTTTTTCAAAAAAAATTAGATAAATAGTACTCCAAATCCATTTCTAAGAACATGCCAATAATTTATTTAAAATTTTGTACATCAATGATTCATTTTTATGGGCATAGGTCCTTCTGATTTGTATGTGCAGTCACCTCAAGCACAACACATTTACTCATTAAATCATTTCAGAAGTTATCCATTCATTCCAGTTAATGGAAAGAAAGACCTTAGAACACCCCAAAATATTCTGCAACCTATTAAGTCTATTTTGGAAGGGTAGTCACTGTTTCAATGTAAGGAAACCTGACTGCACTTTATACACAGTGAGGTCTTGAACATAGCAATGTCAACATGATTAGATAATCTGCTGTTAGATGTTGAATGAGGGATAAATACTAATGACATTTGCTTTTGTTTGAAATAGTATCAAGTGATCTTCCCTATATAAAAATTGCTTTCATAAAACATGCCTCCAGCAGTACAACCCATCCTTTGACAATGAGGGTTCACTAAAGTCAGACTAGATTTTATGTTCACAGCCCGCAAACTTGTAACTGAAGCAAAAGAGATACCAATTAAGCCCTGGTTGACAGAGTGTTAAATTTCATTTTAATTCAAAGTTCCATTTTCAAGTACTGATTTAATTACCTTCAGATGGTTGGCAGGCCAAAATCAAACAGAAATCCAGAGCTTTCAACACTATTTACTGCACTGTATATGAATCAGCAGCCCAGGCTGATCTCTCATCCACTTGTAATGTTTATTGACAATCCATTGTGTGTTTATTGGATTTGTATTTGTTTCCTGGAGTGAAAAAAGATATTCCAAACGATAAAAGGGCAGAGATGCCAAAGGAAAACAAGATACTGAGAAAGAGAGAGCTATACAGAGGGAGAACAATAGTCAAGGAAAGACAGATAGAGAGAAAAAAGGAAACAAGCACCATGACAGAGAGCGAAAGACAAAAGGCCAGACAAAGAGAAAAAGACAGTTAACTGAGATAGAGAGAGAGAGAGAGAGAGAGAGAGGAGAGAGAGAGCAATGGACAAGGAAATACAAATATGGAGCAAGAGACAGGAATATACAAATATTGAGCAAGGGAGGCACCAAGAAAACATAAAGTAAGCAAGAGGCAGAGTAAGAGAGTAACGCAGAGATGTACCAAGAGAAAGCAAATATTGAGTGATAGAATACAAGAAACAGACTGAGAAAAAGACTGAGATTTTGAGAGAGAGAGAGAGACTGTGTATGAAGTAAGGAGATACAGATAGACAGCAAGAGACAAAGACAGATAGAGAGCCAGGAGAGAGATATTGAATCATTATGTTCATCACATGGTGATGTATAATATGTGGAAATCAACTGCAGGCAGGAACACTAAATGAATACATTGTGGAAATGCATGCAAGATATTGAGAGTTACATTGTAAAGGCTGAGGTTCAAACCATTCTTATCCTTTCAAAAAATTGAGTAAATTATTACCTTGGTGACGTGTTTTATTGTGTTGTTTCCAATCATTTCAGTAACTGTGAGAGCTAGGGAGAGAGGTCGAGAGGAAGCAAGTGTGAGAGCATACAGAATGGGAGCAAAGTAGAGAGACGCTTGAGGCACAGAACAAGAGACACTGAGCTACCAAGAAAGCAATAGATGGACGTATGCGAGAAAATGAGAAAGACTGAGAATAAGATACAGATATTCTGGCAGTGAGCCAGAGAGAAACAAATGCCAAGAGTAAGATATAAAAAGTCAGAGATAGATAAATGCTGAAGGCAAGAGTCAAATAGAGAGAAAACGAAAGAGATATCCATAAAGTAAAAGGTAGAGACACTGAGAAGCAGAGGAGCAAGAGACGGAGAAAATAAGCAACAGCAGCAGAAATAATAACTGAACAGCTAGGAGTTATAAACATAGGCAGGACCAATAAATTGAAATAACCTGAAATAGATTGCAAAATAAAATGAGGGAGAAAGACAAAATAAAGATGAAGAGATGGAATGTGGAGAACAACCCAAGACGGACGGAAGGATAAATAAACAGTTTGAGGCATGGAGAGAGGGGCGCTAACAGAGGGGAAATTGAAAGGGATGGAGTCAGAGCGATCGATAGACTATACGGCAAGAAGAGGAAACGGATTGGCACACAGACAGGTGAATATAGACGGAACAGCGACTAAAGATTGAGATGGAAAGAATAACATTATGAATAAGTGGGGAAGTAGCCGGAATACAGAGCAAACCATTTAAATCATCGATACATTTGATCAGGCGTGGGCAGCTGCTGCGTTCCCATTGGCCACAGAGGTGGAACGAATCTAAAGAAGAGGTGAGGTTTTAAACCAAGGAGCACATCTCAGGGAAGGGAGAGAGAGAGAGAGAGCTGCTATAATAGCAGCACCGAGAGACAGTGCACAGTACACACACCGGCACAACGTGCAACATGGACTCGACAATCTTTCAGATTATCATCGACGAGTTTGATCCCAACTGCAGCCTGATAGACTTCTTCCAGGACCATTTCTATGAACCTGACCCTATCCCGATTGTGGACTTCACTGGTAGGACAGTATAAAACATTGTAGACCTGTGCATTTTTAGTATATGTTTAATTGTTTGTTTTTCTTCCTTCCCGCTGCCGTTTCTTATTTTCATAACTTTTTTCCCAAGGTATTTACTGTAATTCAACAACCGATCAGATAGGAACTTGCTGGCCGAGGACACGAGCAGGACAGCTTGTAGCGAGACCTTGCCCCGAGTATTTCAATGGGGTTAAATACAACACCACAAGTAAGAACAGTTGTCTTTTGTTTTATTTATGAAGAAATGTCACTTTTATACTCTTAAAAAGCATAAATTGATTTCGATTGTGCTGCTATCGTGTTCCATGTTGTTGGGTCTACAATTAGGCACAATTATGATTTTTTTTTTCTCTAAAACGTCTTTTAAAATCTCTGTTTAATGAAACATTTTGTTTCCTCTCTGTTCGAACCTAATTGTAGCTAATGGCGTCTTTCACGCTAACGTTTCTGAGCCAGGGTAAATTCAATTTGTAGCAGCTGTATTTGGTGTGTGTGTGTTTTTCTTAAATGTGTTAAAAGTGAGGAGTTTGCTTTGGAAACGAATAAACGGGAAGTACAACTGAGGAAGTCAAATCGGTGACTATGATACCATGAGAATCCTTTCAGTCCTTCCTGCTGTCATATAGCCCCTTATAGGTTAATGAGATGTCACTAGGTCCTCTTTCATTGGTTCGCTCAAAGGGACACGGTCACCCTTAAAGTTTGGTCGCCAAAGCCCTGCCCGTGATTTTTTTGCAGTATGGAAACGTGACGGTGTGTATTGGATTTAGAAAAGTCCAGCAGCGATTTAAAATGGGCTGTTCCAACTGATGAAATGTTTTCGCAAAGTAGAGAAAGTGTTGGCGGGATGGGGGCAGAAACCAAAGGACACAGGTTAGAGATGACAGGCAATAAAGAAAGGAACTGTTTATATCCTTGCAGCAAGTTCTTGGATAAATTACTTGAAAGGATAAAACTTCTACAATGAAATAGTGGGGCATATATAAGAACTCCGGGGTGAAAGAACAATGGTGCAGCTCTTTCAAAGACCTGGCATAGACACTATGGCCAAGTAGCCTCTGTTTGTGCCAACAATTTTCCCTTCGCAACATCATGAAAATGTTAGCATGTCATTTGTATGTGCTTTTTGTATGCTGCTCACACTGAAGGACGTTATGGTCCTCCTCCCTTTCCCTGATTCTCAGTATGATTATGTGAAGATAATGGGACCTGAAATTCCCTGTTTGAAAGGGTGGTAGCCGAGATAACTCTTATCACGTTTAAAAAGGACTTGGAATATGTATTCGAAAAGCCCATAAAGTTCAGGGCTATGGACCAAGTACAGGAAGTTGAGATTAGGCTGGCTAGCTCTTCATCGACT
This sequence comes from Chiloscyllium punctatum, assembly GCF_047496795.1. Lineage (NCBI taxonomy): Eukaryota > Metazoa > Chordata > Chondrichthyes > Orectolobiformes > Hemiscylliidae > Chiloscyllium > Chiloscyllium punctatum. Next base: position 34,833,692 of record NC_092743.1, read on the forward strand.
AGCATGGGCAGAATGGGTCAAATGACCTTCTTTTGTGACTCACAGGTTCTGTGATTCTAATAAATGAGGGTGCAAATTGTCACCTACTGTTGGAAAGTAAATGGTTAATTGCTCTTCAGTGTTGGATGTGTGGATATTATAATATAATGATTGGTGGCATGTTCACACCATGGTCAGTCTATCTGTAAGATGTGGAAGTTCAACACTGCAGTCAATATGATCCTAGAAATTAATGGATGATTGTTTGATATTATTATATAATGCTGCTTTACTTGTTACTTCAATGTCGGATTTGGCTTAATGAGCTAATACCTGCATTACAATAGTTGACAGAGGAAATTCGTATGAGGGTGAGACTACCAAATTGAAAGAGATTACAGGGAACGAAACTGGCGGGCAGTGATTGAGAGATTATAGAGAGAAACTGCAGTAATTGGGAGTATTTTTCTGTTCTAATGTCAATGCAAGTGTTTACTCAGCTGCGAAGCCCATTGTAAAGCATTGATGCTGTCACAGTATAACATAGCTGTTGAACTGCATTGTATTTTAATTTTGTTATTCAAAAAAACAATCAAGAAACAAGTATTACAAATAAGATATCATTTAGTTTGACTTTTGAGTGGAAACATGGAAGTTAAGTGTTCACTGATAAAATAACATATTGCTTCCCCAAAGATGAATAAAAATGATTAGGCTTTCTACATGTCATGATCAAGAAAATCTGGGGAAGATTGGGTTCTTCCATCTCCTAAAAAGAAAAGAATTCCTGAGAAGTCAAATGTGGTAGTAACTGATATAGAAAACTCGGGGTATAAATAGTCTTCATCAATAGTGAATTAATAATCCATTTCATGTCATACTCTGTTATACATTTTGTTGACTTGAATGGTAAAGAAAATCAGATGGAGTTTAAAACCGTCGCCAATTCACTTTGAGCCCAATTCATGCTAATGATGTAGATTAATTTCACACTCTTTCCTCTGATGGAATCTAGAATTGTACTTCAAATTAAACTGTGACTGTACAATTAGGGACACAGCATCAAGAGTAATGAAAGATACATTTAGGATGCTGTGATGAAAGTATTATTTTTCTTCCTGCAAGTTAAACTAAAATGGCCAAATGACACATACTAAATATTTAACTTCAGTATCACCTGGGTCAGGATGCTCGCAAAGTGCCAAATTTCCTACGCTGATTCCAGACTGAACTTTTATTGTCAGAAATATCCCAAAGTATTTGACAAGTAGAGAATGCTGAGACAGAAAAAAACACTGGAAGTAGTTCCACTTCTTGAATTCACAGATGAAGAATTCTTCCTTGATGAGAAAATGTAAGGGTTGCTCATTCATTGGAAAAGGGCCGCTTGAAGCAGAACCTTGAGTGAAATTACAGATTTGAAAATTAATACTATTACTGTCAACTTACATATGTGTAAATTCAAGTTCAATTTTTATGGCTTCATTTGTGGTTTTTCTTTTGCATAATTTTAATTTCTGATCCTTTTTTCTCTTGAGAACAGTTCCAAATGTATTCACTGTCCTCATGTCTTTCTCCAGACATTCGCCAGGTTCTTCAAACAGGCTTAACATTTCAATTCAGCTCTTGTTCAATTTCCACACAGAAACATCACTACATATATCATTCAGCTCCTGGAGCATTATCTGTCATTTAGTGAGTTTGCAATTTATCCGTATCCCCAGTCCCATCTGTCCCGCTTTGATTTCTATCACTTGATATCTTTGCCTAACAAATATCTGTCAATTTCAACAATATTGGAAGATCATTCGAGACGCCCATTTTTTTTAGAGCAGGAGCAACTTGATAGCTTTCAGGCTGACTTCCCCCTCTATTTCCCCAAACTAGTGAAGCTGAGGTCAATTGCATGAGACAGCTTCTCACATAAACTGAGATCAGATGACAAGGTACAATCTGAAACTGAAAGTTTTCTGATCTGGGCAGCCCAATGTCAATAAAGCTTTAAGGAATATAGTAAACATTGGTTTAAAAGGGCACACTCACCAAATTGAGTGCTTCTGAACTAGATGTATGGGAAAAACAGACAAATTCACAAAGAAAGATAAATAATAATCATTTAATTTATTAAGATCATTGCAATAAGACAACAATACAACTATATACATCATTCACCCTGTCCGTACCACATAATCACTAGGAAGGCTAGACACTGAAGAGGAAACAATAATCTCTGGTTAGTCCAGGAATAGCTCTAGGAAGTTTATATGCTTCACCAGAGTAATCAAACAAGGCTCAAGGATTTATCAGATGTCCAACTCTCCTCAGAATCACAAATAACCCACAGCCTACCCTCTATAATTGGAAATGTCTCATCACACATCAACTGTCTACAGGAACGACTTTCTGAATTCACATTTTGGCAGAATGTTCTAGAAAATGACAGACAATTCTTGATGAAAAGAATTACTTCCAGGCATCTGAACCCACTCTTTCCAGTTCATTTTTTTTAATGTGAGGCACCCTCAAATAATTTTAAATAATCTATTCGAAATTTATCCAATCCCTTCATCATTTTAAAGTTGTCAATCGTTTGAGGTCACAAGGATATTGAAAAAATCTCCACAGAAGCCAGTATCCCATCACCAAGTCACTATTTATTTACACATGGAGAGTCCCTGACCGGATCCATCTGTCTCAAAGCCATATCACGGAATGAACAGACCATCTAACACTCTTGTTTTTTTCCCTCTGGCACTCTTGTTTTTTGCTTTTTCCCCACACTACCGCCTGACAGCAGTAGTGCTTATTTTTCCCCCGCACCCATGTCGTGTGTGTGCAGGTGTCGGACACAGTGGAAAAACAACAAGTGTGCACATCTTTATTTAACACTCCTGTTTATTTTTTCTTTTCTTTGTTCTTTCACAGAGGCCAATATCCCATCACAACGTCACCCTTTATTTACAACGGGAGAGTCGTTGACACTGATCCAGCTCCCTCAGAGCCAGCAGTCAGAGTGAACAGAACCTCTGACACTCCTGTTCTTTTTTTTTGATGTCTGACACTTGTGTCTTTTTTACCCCACACACTACCACCTGACAGCAGTTGTGTGTGTGCAGGTGTGAGACTCAGTGAAAGACACATGGTGTGCGAATCTTTATTCAATTTCCACCACCAGGAAGAAAAGAAACACCCAAATGGCCTGTGACAAGCAGTGCCCTTCACATTAAAGGGCATTGCTGTGTGATCAAATAGTGAAGGGGAGGGCAGGGATTAAATCAAAACACTCCTTTTTTTTTTCTATTTTTTTTTCTCTTCCCCCACACTACCGCCTAACTGCAGTAGTGCTTATTTTTTCCCCAGCACCCATGGTGTATGTGTGCAGGTGTGAAACACAATGAAAAACACAAAGTGCACGAATCTTTATTCAATTGCCACCACCAGGAAAATAGGAAAATACCCGAGTGGCTAGTGACAAGCACTGCCCTTCAAACCAAAATGCTGTGTGATCAAAACAGTGAAGGGGAGGGCAGGGATTAAATCAAAACACTCCTGTTTATATCTATCAGCTAGGACTCTCTAATTGGACCAAGTTACCATCCCCAATCAGGGAACTTATATTCCATGAGGTCTGCTTACCTTATTTTGTTACAATCACTATTACTCCTGCTCAAAATGTTCTCGTCAGCATGCAAACTTACTGCTGCTTGCTAATTTAAATAATAGTGGAATGCAGCCCAGTACTGACCTCAGGAAGAGGTCCAGGTTAAAGCTAGGCTAGCATCACACAAATCTAGTCTGTACCTCCTTAAAGACAAAGTGTATACTAGCTGCAGTAAACACTTTCTTGCATAAGCTGCCTCGAATGACGCTGGCTCAGCATAGCAAGGAGTAAGGTCCTGGATTTTCAGATACTTTACAGGCCCTGGTTTTAGAAGTGGACAGGATGAGAAATGGCCTGTGTCCACAGTGAGCCAAGAAACTCTGTAAACAAGTGGTTAGAGGGAAATGGGAACTTAAAGACATAGAGTTAGATTTAATAGTGTGGCCGTGTGAAGATCGCTACTGTGCTGTTAGAAGTTCAGAGTAGTCAAGAGATACTGATCCATTTTTAAACACATACATGCACTACCCTCTGTAGGAAAATGTTGCCCCTTAGGTCCCTTTAATTTTTTTTCCTCTCTCACCCTAAATCTATGCCCTCTAGTTCTGAACTCCCTCACCCCAGGGAAATGACCTTGTCTATTTACCCTATCTATTCCCCTCATGATTTTATAAACCTCTATAAGGTCACCCCTCAGCCTCTGAAACTCCAGGGAAAACAACCCCAGGACCAAAGGTTACCGTGCTGTACATCTCTATGAATCTTTGACTCTATTAGCCCTGCCCTATAGCTCAAACCCTCCAACTCTGGCAACATCCTTGCAAGTCTTCCCAGAACTCTTTCAAGTTTCACAACATCCTTCTGATAGGAGGGAGACCAGAACTGCATACAATATTCCAAAAGTGGCCTAATTGATATCCTGTACAGGTGCAACATGACCTCTCAACTCCTATGCTCAATGCTCTGAACAGTAAAGGAAAGCTTATCAAATACCTTTTTCACTATTCTATCTACCTGTGACTTGACTTTCAAGGAATTATGAACCTGAATTCCAAGGTCTTTTTGTTCAGCAACACTCCCCAAGACCTTACCATTAAGTGTACACGTCCTGCCTTGATTTGTCTCTTCAAAATGCAGCACCTCACATTTATTTAAATTAAACTCTATCTGCCACTCCTTGGCCCATTGGTCCATCTGATCAAGATCCCATTGTACATTGAGGTAACCTTCTTCGCTGTCCTTTACATCTCCAATGTTAATGTCTCCTGCAAACTTACTAACTATACTCCCTATGTTCACATCCAAATCATCTAAACTTAATGCAAACTTTAAAGGATTATGTACCTGTACCCCCAGATCTCACTATTCTTCTAAACTACCCAAGGCCCTACCATTAATTGTATCAGCCCTACCCTTGTTTTGCATTGATCCAGATGGAACTCCATTGGCCATTTTACAGCCCATTGACCCATTTGATCAAGATCCATTTGTAAACCTAGAAAACATTCTTCACTGTCTGCAATGTGTCATCCGCAAATTTACTAACCATGCCTTCTATACTCTCATCCAAATCATTTAAATAAATGTCAAACAAAAGAGGACCCAGAACTGACCCCTGTGGAACACTAATTGTCATAGGCCTTCAATCTGAAAAGCAACTTCCACCGTTATTGTCTGCCTCCTGCCAATAAGCCAATTATGTATCCAGTTGGCGAGGTCACCCTGAATTCCATGTGACCTAACTTTACTAATTAGTCTATCATGCAGAACCTTGTCAAACGTTTTACTAAAATCCAGATAAACAACTGCTGTGCCATTGTCAACCTTTTTGGTAATCTCCTCAAAACACTCAGTCAAGTTTGTGGGACATTATTTTCGTCACACAAACCCCTGCTGACTGACCCTAAGCAATTTTTGCCTCTTTGTCCATGATGTCCTTAAATCTTATCTTTTATAATCATTTCCAACAACTTACCCACAACTCAAGTCAGACTCATAGGTCTGTAGTTTCCTGGTTTCTCCTTACTACCTTTCTTAAACAAAGGTTCAAGATTAGCCACTCTCCAGTCATCAGGCACTTCACCCATAGTTATAGATGATGCAAATATTTCTGCAAAAGGTCTCATAATTTCCTTGCTTTCTTCCCACAGCATTCTGGGATACATTAGATCAGGTCCCATTATGTAAGCCCCAGGCAATGTTTGGAAAATTAATATCCCCCATTGTTACAACCTTGTTATACTGATATATATCTGAGATCTCCCTACATATTTGTTTCTCAATTTTCCTCTTACTAGTGGGGGGCCTATAGTATGATCCCATCAATGTGATCTTTCCTTTCTTATTTATAATTTCTACCCACATACTTTCATTGGATAATTTTTCAGAAATATCTTCCCCAGTTACAACAGTAATGTCTTCCTCAATCACAAATGCCACCTCCCCCCCCTTCCTTTCTTGCCTCCTTCAATCTGGTGAAGCTGGTAAACATGACTACTTGAATGCTAAAAAGCATAAGCAACAAGTGATAGACAGCATTAAGCAATTCTACAACCAATGGATCAGCTCCAAGTTTTGCAGTTGTGCCACATCCATCATGAATACTGGTGGGCAGTCAAGCAACTCATTGGAGGAGGAAGCCCCACAAATATCCCCACCCTCAATCTGGGGAAAGCCCAGTACATCATTGTTAAGAATAATGTTGAAGCATTGGCCATACTTTTCAACTAAAGTGCTGAGTCGATGATCCATCTTGGTCTCCTCCTGAGGTCCCCAATATCAGAGATGCCAGTCTTCAGCCAATTCCATTCACTCCATATGATACTAAAAAACAGTTGGAGACATTGGATACTGCAAAAGCCATGGTCTTTGACAATATTTTGGCAATGATAGTAAAGACTTGTGCTCCAGAACTTGCTACTTCCTTAGCCTAGCTGTTCCAGGACATCTACGACAATAGCATTTATCTGATGATGTGGAGTATTACCTGGGTACATCCAGTGCATAGAGATCAGGAGAAATACAAACTGGCTGATTAGTGCCTCATCAGTTTACTTTCAATTATCAGTAAATTATTGGAAGGAGACATCAACAGTGCTATCAAATGGCACTTGCTCAGCAAAAACCTGCTCAGTAATGCCCAGTTTGGGTTCTGCCAGGGCCACTCAACTCCCAACTTCATTACAGACTTGATCAAATTTGGACAAAAGAGCTGAATTCCAGAGGTGAGGTGAGAGTGACCACCCTTGACATCAAGGCCACATTAAATTGATTGTGGCATGAAGGAACTCCATTGAAACTGGAATCAATTGTAGTCAGGAAGAAAACGCCACTGGTTAGTGTCATATGTAGTACAAAGAAATATCCTTGTGGTTTTGGAGGTCAGTCATCTCAACTCCTGGGCATCTCCTCAGGAGCTCTTCAGGATAGTATTCTTGACCCAACCATTTTTGCCTGCTTCATACAAGACCATCCTTTCATCATAAAGTCAGAGTGGGGATGTTAGCTGTTGGTGCACAATGTTAAGTACCAGTCCATGTCCAAATGCAATATCCAAGTTTTGGAATGACAAGTGCCAAGTAATATTCGCGCCATGCACATGCAGACAATGACTAGCTTCAATAATAGAGCATCTAACCAACACCACTTGACATTTAATGGCATGACTGTTATTGAATCCCCAGCTATCAACATTTTCAAGGTTGCCATTGATCAGAAAATAAACTGGACTAGCTGTTTAAGTACCTTGGATGCAACATCAAGTCAGATACTAGGAATCCTCATTCTAGGAACTCAGACTCCCCAAAGTCTGTCCACCATCTATAAGGATGAAACAGCAGTGTGATGGAATACTCCCCACTTGCCTGGATGACTGCAGATCTAAGAACACTAAAGAAGCTTGACACCATCCAGAACAAAACAGCCCACTTGATTGGTACCACATCCATAAACATCCAATCCCTCACCACTGACACTGAGTAGCAGCAGTGTGTACCATCTACTAGATGTACTGCAGAAATTCTCAACTCTCTTTAAACAGCACCTTTGAAACTCCTGGCTACTATATCCAGACAGACAAGGGCAGCAGATACATATGAACGTCACCACCTGCAAGCTCCCTTCCAAGCAACTTTTTATCCAGGTTTGGCAAATACATTGCCTTTCCTTAAGTACCTTTGGATCAAAATCCCAGAACTCCCTTTCTAATGACATTATGGATCAGTCTATAGCAAATAAGTTACAGTAGTTAAAAATGTAAGCTCACCACCACTTTCTCAAGGGCTGCTGAAGGTCATTGTTTCTACCCTCCCACTCCCCAGTGCCTATAAATCTCATATCATACTTCAGATTCATAGGTTAACTTACTGTTATGCAGTTAGCACACTCACATCTCACACATGATGCAGATTGTGTGAGCATGCACTTCCTGCATTTACCCCACTCCAAAACCCCTCTATCCTTCTGCCTTTTTTAACATCCCAAGAACATTCTCTTGGTCAGGCACAGATGTAGGAATGTGAAGGCCTAGTAAAGCTGGACACTGTGAGCTGCCAATTTACTTCTAATGAAAGCCAACAAGTTATACAAAACTTTATATATGTGACTAACCGGAATCAGTCAGTCTTTTCCTCAGCAATGTTCTTTACAGATATTCAAACCTATGTAAAGTATGTCTCCTGTTTTCACTTTAAGATTTATTACTCAACTGATTTAATGATATAGCTCACTCCATTTCTCCCAGAGACATATGAATACAGAATTATACAGTAATTTAAGCCTTCTGATGTAATACTGAAACAGCTGAAGACTTAGATTCAGCTCTGAAAGCTTGGAGACCTCTCTCTAAATCTGTTTGCCTGGAGGCTTTTTTCCACCTCTTATATTCTGGAAACTTGTACAAATTAAACAAAAAACTCTGCCATTCTGCTGGTACAATTTTACTTCTAAAGATCTTGACCTGCTCTGGCTCTCAGACATTTGTTTTTGTGGATCATGAAACTCCACTTTATAAACATTCGACAATTAGTTCCCAGCCTTGTTAACCTCATTATTTGGCTTAATACATTCTTGGAAGGACTGTCTTTCGTACACTGTTAGAAATTACTTTCTGAAAAGCATATTTCCTTCATTTATTTTTATTTTGAAATCTAAATTTCAAATGATAATAATTATCATAAACCTTTCTCACAGCATGAACAGTATATTTTCTTATGTACCACCTGTGCTGCTTCTCCTGCTCATGTTAAAGCTCAAAGGGCACAGCAATTATGGCACACTGACTGGGGATCAGCAGTCTGCCTTAAACTCTCACATATACAACCAAGACCTTGCTTTAAGTGCAGTATGACTTTGTCCAGACTTCACCAACTTTAAACAACTCAGTAAAGTACAAAGCAGTTCCATAATCTATAAAACAGGCAGCAGAGAGTACCTAGCAACCAACTTGTAACTTGTTGACCATTCTTTAAATGGCAATGGTGAGATGTCCTTCTGCTGCACGGTCTATTCTGCACACTTCCAGGATAGTCTAATAGTCTAGTGATATTCGCTAATGTCTGCACCGCCTCACCCCCCCCCCCCCCCCCCCCCCCCTCACTCCCCATGTCAAGATGGTATTCGTTGCATCCTGCAATGGCATGATGTAACCAAGTTTTACTGGTATTTTTCTGTAATCATACATAGTCCAACACATTCAACTTCATACAGTTATATTGAGGACAACAAAAAAAAATCAGGAAATTACATTGTGAAGTACTGTGGTGGATTGCCCTTTAGGTCTGTGGACTACTGCAATTTTTCTTTGCTGGCTATTGTGCAGAGAGCTATCAGGCTGCTGTGATAATTGAAACAGACATAGTTCAGCTGGAAAGCAAATGGGAAAATGGAAACCATTCACCATTACAATGAAAATGTGGGATAATCTATCATTTTCATTTTTCTTAGGCAAAGGCCATTCTAGCTGCAATATCAAGGTCATTGCCCCAATCCCGAACAAAAGAAGTTAAAAAAATGAGAAGTTTAAGTTGCATTTGAATAATTTGGGGGTAATTGAAATTGATCAATTTTTATTTCGAAGAACATCTGAACATACAGTATAAGTGCTGAAGTAGGCCACTTGGCCTGTGGAGCCAGTTCCACTATCAATAACATCACACTGATTTATTTGTGTTTTGAATTCCATGTCCCCATCTAACCTCAATAACCTTTGATTTCTTTGCCTTGCAAGAATGTATCCACCTCCTACTTCAAAATATTCAATGACCTTGCCTCCAGTGCTTTCTGAGGCAGAGTTCCAAAACTGCACAACTCTCTGAGAGAAAATAAAAATTCCCTCATATCAGTCTTAACAAGGTGACCCTGAAATTGTTGAATGGTTTCCCCTAGTTCTGGACTGACCAGAAGAGAACATATCATTTCCACATCCACCTCATTAAGTGCATTCAGGATCTTATACACTTCAACTAAGGCCCCCTTCACTCTTCTAAACTCCAAGGAAAACAAGACCAATATCTAGCCTTTACTCATAAGGCAACCAGCTCATTTAAAGTATCAATCTAGTAATTTTCCTTTTTCCGGTTAAGATAATGGTGGAATAAGACGCTCCAGCCGAAACTCCTCTGCTCACCAGCTTGTTTTCCTTTCTTTGTTTTCCTCTTGATGCAGTTTTTCCTCCCTTACACACCCAACCTTTAACTTCTTAAAGTACCCTATCTGGAAGGAATAGAAAATGGAATCCGAGACCTGGCTAGACCCGAATCCTGGGTCGGGGCCTGGAGCAAGGAGCAGACCAAGCATGAGGTTGAGTCCTGAAAGTGAGTCACAGCCGGAGCCTGGAGCAGGAGCACAGTGAGTGCAGGCTGAGTCCCTGATAAGTCACAGCAAGAGCCTGGAACAGGGAGTACAGCGAGCCCAGGCCGAGTCCCAGACATGAGTCACAGCCGGAGCCTAGAGTGGGAGCAGGACAAGCCCAAGCTGGCCGTGGGGATGAATCCCGGAGGTGAGTCAGGGATGGAGGCCTGCATGTGGAGGCAGTGTGCTGAAACCCAATGGACACAGACTCATTGAGAAAGGACTATAACTTGAGTACGTTAAGGATACTTTTTATTCTCATTCTCGACTTTTCAAACTCTGCATTCCCATTTTAGTTTATTTTTATTTTATTGTTTCAATTTTGTGACAACACTTAATGTACCTGTGCCTAGGTACCCTGTACCTAAGATGGTGCCAAGAGGCGACATTACAAGCTTTTCACTGCACTCTTTCAACTGCACGTGACAATGAAAGTTATTCTATTTTGAACCATCTCCAATGCCTTAAATAAACAGACCAAAATGGCTCAGGGTATTGAGGGTGTGGTCTCACCAATGTTTCGTGCATAATTACAGTGTAATGTCCTTACTTCTACATTCAATTCCCCTCATAATAAAGGAGTGCATTTCATTAACCTTCAAAATGTCTTGTTATATATGAAAAATGTTTTGTGACTACATGCAACAATACCTGAAATCCACGAACCTTAGAATTCTGTTATTGTTCTGTATTTAAAGTAATGCACTACTTTTTTATTTGTCCAGCCAAATTGAATAACTTCCCATTTTCCAACATCATACTTTATCTACAAGTTTATTGCATACTCAGTCAACACATTTGTGCCAGTCTGCAAACATCTTCTTTATAAAAACTTCTTTATACCTTCCTTACAACACCCCATCTATCTCTCTCTGTCATCAGTAATTTTAGCTGCGATGTTTTCCTTCCTTCATATTAGTAAACGAAATGAATTTCAAAAAGTTGAGGACCCTAGCACAGGCCCCTAAAGAATTCCATTCTGCCAATCAGAAAAAGACTGATTTTTGCGTATTCTCTTTCTATAAACCAGTCACTCTTCTATCTGTACTAACATGTTACTTCCCATGGCAAAAAACCTTAATATTACACCTTACCAAGTGCCTTCTAGAAATCCAAATAAAGTCGGTTTCCATGTGTCCTTTTCTCAATCGTGCATGTTACTTCTCTAAAGTGTTCCAATAAATGGGTTAAACATGATTTCTTTGTCACAACACCATGCTGACATTTCTCCATCACCTTGTTCTACATGCCTCCTTCTAAACTCATTAAAGATCATGTTTAGCAGTTTCCCCACAATTCATCAAGCTAACTGGACTAAACAACACGTTGCTTGAACTGTCCACAACAGGAAATATGTTGATCATACACAACCAGCCCGTATTTGCAAAACTCTGATCATGAGGCCCAGCATTAGATGTAATTCTGCCATCGGACAACATTTCTCAGTAGTGCAGCTGGTGCTCGGACATACACCAGAAACCATTTTAAGACTATCAGTTAGCCCCACCATGCATTTCATTAGTCTGTGCTAGAAGACACATATATTCACTGCAGTATCCTGTTCTGTGTGGATAAAAAGTCTGTGTGTATATATTTCACCTCTTTTTATTGAGAAAAGGTTCTGGACACTGTGAATCTATGCTGCATTCCCCAGAACAAAATTCTTACAAAGTAGAGGCTACCTTGACCTGTCTGATTTGAAACTAATCAGCTGGCCAGCAGTGACAGTTAACAAATCCTGCTGCTTTTCCATGCCAACCATAGTTCGACCAACCAAACACTGTCTTCTCAGGCCGTTAAAATTAGCGTTTCCTTTTAAATGTTATTTCTGGTGTAAAATGAAAAGTGTCAAACTCATAACATTTTTTTTAAAGTGACTAAAGATGAACTGAACATCACAGACCAGGAGTCGGACCTATGATGTTCCTTGTTTACTCAGTTACTTCTGGCTTCCATCAAGTGAGCCATTGGAAGGAGCTTAACAAAGACTGTAGGGTCGGTCGCTCCAAGGTGATTTTTGCATTGCAATGAATCAGTCTGAAAGGACAGTAAAATCTTGCCTGCCTTGAGCGTAGAAATAAATCTATTGCACAATACAGTCATCCAAACCTGAGTCACAACAAACAAATTGATTTTTTTATACAGTTAAAATCTTGTTCCCTTTACAAAAGATGCAGGCTTGGATCATTTCCATTTACTGACATTTCACTTGATGGCAGTACACCCAGTAAGGAGATCTTCTAGGAGATCATCAAGTAGGAACTGGCTGACAGGAGTGTTGTCCATTTAAGGGCAGCAAACAAGTTTCTGAGTACAGATCCCCAGTGGGATGCAGCTGACAGCGAGTGAGAGGAATCATCTAAAGAGGGCTGAATCTTCTGTCCACTGTTGCTTGGAATCCCTCCATAAGTCAGCCTGTGGCCTGGTGATATCAGCTGCTTCAGCAAAGAGCTAAGCACATGGAGGCCTTCTTAGGCTCCCAACCAGGTGCCAACCAGACATTTGCGGGTAACATTTTGGCTTTGCTGTCAAGGCTAGGCCCACTAGCTGCGGGAAACTCTCAGTGGCATGATGAGAAAAATGAGGGAAGATTGAGATGTTTAGGCCTATTCTTCTGGGATTTTATGAGACGAGATCTAATTGAAGTATATAAGATGCTAAAGGGGATTGACAAAGTAGAAGTAAAGTGGATACTTGCCATTCTGGGACCATCTAGTTTTAGGCTGTGGAGATTCAGAGGTAAAGCAGAGTTGAGGAGGAATTGCTTCTCTCAAAGGGCCATGAATCTGTAGAATTCATTACTATAGGGTGTGAAGAATGCTGAGGAACTGAATAAATTCAAGGAGAAGATAGACTTTTAATTGGTAAAGAGTCAAAGGATTATGGGAGTGGGCAAGAAAGTAAGGTTGAGACTAACAGCAGATCAGCCATGACTGTGTTAAATGGCAGAGCATTCTCAAGGGGCTATATTGCCTATTCCTGCTCTGAGTCCTATGTTCTTCTCTCTAATCTATCCATAGTTGTGCAATTAATGATTCAGACTGGTTACCTGTCACTGGTGGCCATTTCTAGGCAAAAGTGAGGACTGCAGATGCTGGCAATCAGAGTCTAGATTAGAGTGGTGCTGGAAAAGCACAGCAGGTCAAGCAGCATCTGAAGAGCAGGAAAATCGACCGTTTTGGAGAAAAAAACCTTTATCATGAAGTGCTTTTGCCCAAAATGTCGATTTTTTTCCTGCTCCTCAGATGCTGTCTGACCTGCTGTTCTTTTCCAGCACCACTCTAATCTAGACACTGGTGGCCATTTCTGGTGATTGCCCACATCCAGCAAGATTAGTTGGTAGTGATGTGACTCCTTAATTTCAAAATTTCTTCCTGGTCTTGCCTTTAAACTTGGTTCTGCATGGCCAGGCTAATCCAATCCATTATAAGAAGAAGGTGGACTATTGGTGGGCAGATATAGAGAAGATGAAAGAAACATAATAAAGGAAAGAACAATGATTGGGAGATGTATGTAAGGTGGGTTGGAGGGAACAGTGAGGCGATTTAGATGGAGGGATACATAGGCTTATACTGGTTACATTTCGCAGAAATTGGTTTGTCGGCCTAGCCAATGCATGCTCCGATTTCCTCCCATCTTTTCTCATCTAACGCTATTCCTAGGGGATGTAAGTGCCAGCCTGATTCCAAATAAGTGAACATATAATTTCGGTTGACACTTGCAATGCAGTTCGAAGAGAGTGCTGCATAGTCAGAGGCAATAGCTTTTGAATGAGATGCTAAACTGAAACTCCAGCTGCCTCTTAGCTGATGAAAAGGTTCCTTTACAAGCAGAGACTTCTCCAATTCCCTTTTCTCTCAGTTGCTTGCCTAACTTTTCCTTAAGTACGTTTTAAAAAATTTTATATATATAATATACACTTTTTATATTAGTATCAACTTAAGCTAGCAGAAGGATTAAATGATAATGGAGAGGTGGACAGATCAGAAAATGAGAATTAGAATGAAGGACTGGAAGTTTGTAAAGCACGAGAACAGAACATTTAAGTGGGAAGGCACTCTTAACTTAAAAACAAACAAAAAATGTAGCATTTGATTATATTGTTTTGCCTTGCTAGCAATGGCATATTCTAACTACACAGATTAAAAAAAAAATCTAAGCACTGCTATAAATTTGAGCATAACAAGTCCTACCAGGAACAATATAATGAATGGCCGGTCAATAAAGTTTGGTAGTGTAAGGCAGATTGTCCAGGACACTCCTTTTCAACTTACTTCATCGGATCTTTTCCAACACCTGAGAGGTAGCTGGGGGTTTCATTTTAACATCTCACACAAAAGACATTGCCTCTGTCTATGCAGCACGCTGGGAGTGTCAACCGTGATTATGTGTTCATGTATTTGGAGTCCGTTTGGTATTTATGCATTGCAGGTGTATAGATTTGCAGTTGCCTCTGTCAAAAAAATCAGTGTCATGAGACCATGGAAACAGAGAATGGTTACACCAAAGACAGAGGGAATATGACACATTATATCTGTGCTGGCACTTAGCAAGAACAATTCAACTTCTCCTAGTCCCCTGCCCCTTTTTTCCACAGTCATGAATTGTTTTTTCTCCTCTGATAATTGTCTAATTCCCTTTTGAAAATCAGGATTAAATCTGCCTTCACCCTCTCAGTCAATGCAATCACGATGTGGAAAAAAGTTATCTGCATAACACCATTGCTTCTTTACATATCACCTTAAGTTGTTGTCTTTTGACTGTCAAACCTTCTGCCAATGGAAACAGTTTCTCCCTAACCACTCCATCCAGATCCCATTTGATTTGAATACCTCTTATCAGCCTTCCTTAAAACCTGCCTCCTACACAGAGAATAGTCCCAGCTTCTCCAATCTATCTATGTAACAGAAATGCCTCATTGCTTTTCTGAATTGGAAATAATTTTCAGAGCCTTTTCTGAAACCCCTACAAGAACTTTACATCTTTGTAAAGTGTAGCATCAGGGCTGGGCACGTTGCTCCAATTGTGACTGAACCAGCATTGCATACGTTTATACCTTCTGTTATATTCTGTGTCCTTTTGTAAAATCTAAAATGTTGTATGTTTTTATTAATGATTTTCTCACCCTGCCTGACCACCTTCAATGGTTTGTCCATACTTACCCCAGGCTCACGTACTCCTGCAATCCTTTTAGAGTTGTATCTTTTATTTGATATTGTCCTTCCTCATTCTTCCTAGCAAAATGAATCATCTCACACCTCCCTGCATTGTAAAGCAACGGAATAAATTAGTCATAATAAATTTTCAATAGGGTTAGAGATCAAGTTCAGTCTTAGCTGAAAGGGAATCGAAGGCAAGGTTTTATTTCCCTGTGTTTGACGCACAATTGCTTAATATTTTTGTCAGTAAATCATACTGTTAGAGCCAAGCCTGAGGTGATGTAACTTTGAATTCATTGATTTTGATTTTGGACTTCTTATGTCTCAATCTGTCAACTGAACTCAGTTGTGATAGCTTCCTTTTAGAGTTGAAAACAAAAAATGCTGGAGATCACAGCGGGTCAGGCAGCATCCATGGAGAAAAAGCAAGCTACAGTTTTGAGTCTAGGTAACTCTTCATTAGTCATCTAGACGCGAAACATTAGCTTGCTCTCTCTCTGTCTGTCTCTCTCTCTCTCTCTCTATCTCTCTCTCTCTCTCTCTCTCTCTGGATGCTGCCTGACCTTTGTGACCACTACCATTTTTCATTATGGTACAGATTCCACCATCTGCAGTAATTTGCTCCCCTTCTCTTTGAGTTGTTTGGCTTGAGTCCCAACACAAGATCTATGAGAACAATTTCGGCTGATGTATCAGAGTAATACTGAGGCAGTTAATCATTGTCAGGCAAGTGTGCTTTGTTAACTGAGGCACAAATTGTGCAAATAAGTTTCAAAAGTATTCTTACAGAAGTGGATTGAGATCTTTGAGCATCCTTGGGCAATATTCTATCACTTAAAATTGTGAGATTGTACTGTGCTTTAGCTGTCATGTTTGTTGATACAAAATCTTTGTCAAACATTGAGGATGTTCACTTATGCTAAAAACGGCTTTAGCTGGAATATTATGATCAATCCTAGATTGAGGATGGATGTCAAGACTTTGGAGAGGATACTGAAGGATCTACTTGAATGTTACCAGAGATCAAGGTACTCAGTTTTTTAGAGTGATTGGAAAGACTGGGTTCTCAGAACAAAGTTAACGAAATGAGTGTTGGTAGAGGCACACAAAATCATAAGAGTTTTTTTCTTTTCTTAGTCTCCAAAAAGCAATCTCCAATGCTAGAAGGGGAACAGATCTAAATAATCAACAAAAGAACCAGAGAGGATATGAAAATTAATTGGATAATTCTTTCAAAGCTCTGGCAAAGGCATGTCAGATTCAATGGCCTTTTTCTGCTTTATATTATTCTTTAATTCTAAGCACTGAGAATGTAATAAGGTGCTTATATAAATGCAATTTTATTTGTCATTATTTGTTCTACAGTGCAGATTATGATGAAATATCAGCCATAGTAATTCCTACACTATAATGGCTTGTAGGCTTGGTAACCACAGGCTACCATTTATAATTGTCCCCAGGATACCACACTGAAGATGCATTGTATTACAGATAAAATGGTTAGCAGTGGAGCTGCCAGTTTTAGGGCTCTTCTTTGGACTTTTGGATAATCCTGGGTCCTTTATAATTGCCCATAATTAAACCTAGAAGCAGAAGGTGCAATTAGGCTGGAAGAATTCAAAATATAATGTATGGATGGTTTTAAGAGCTTATGAGCAGAAGGAGGCCACTTAGCCCATCATGCCTCCTCTAATTGTACACTCTAATGCCAATCTCCTGCCTTCTCCCCATATCCTTAAACACACTTCTATCCAAATATTATGGATTAGTGGTGCTGGAAAAGCACAGCAGTTCAGGCAGCATCCGAGGACAGTAAAATCGGCATTTCGGGCAAAAGCCCTTCATCAGGAATACAGGCAGAGTGCCTGAAGGGTGGAGAGATAAATGAGAGGAAGGTGGGGGTGGGGAGAAAGTAGCATAGAGTACAATAGGTGAATGGGAATGGGGATGAAGGTGATAGGTCAGGGAGGAGGGTGGGGAAGGTAGCAAAGAGTACAATGGATGGATGGGGGGGGGGTGAAGATGATAGGTCAGAGAGGAGGGTGGAGTGGATAGGTGGAAAAGAAGATAGGCAGGTAGGACAAGTCATGAGGACAGTGTTTACCTATCCAAATAGTCATCCAGTGCCCTCATTAATGCCTTATGAAGGATGAGAGATGTCTAAGAACATAGTGGCTAAACTGGATATCATGGGATAGAAATGTCTTTACAGGTGAGAGACTGGACAATGTGGAGGATATGGATAAATTGATTTTTATAAGTTAGTTTACTGATTGACTAAAAATAGGTAGTGAGACTTGGATGATCATGGACATGCAATCATGTGGAGACTCTCTAAACTGAATGGTATATTAATGTTCCTTTCAGGAACAGTGCAGTTACCTTATTAGTCTGGGTATCCTTGCTTCCATATATCTGACATATTTTCCAATTCAACTAAAAATGAAGCACACGATTGTCTTAAAAAATAAGTTATGGACCCAATGGCCTCCTGAGACTGAATTGGTCACATGTGACAACTACCCTGACCCAGTATGCCTCCCTTAGAAAGGTAAGTTAGCAAGTTAGAGTCAGGTTTGAACTTTGACAAATTTGTATCTTCCCATGCAATGCTGATCCACCTAACCTTGCAAGTTTTATCTCCATGTTGCAGCAATCACTTTTCTATCCCTTTAAGATGGAGTTGGCAGTTACCTGCTCCATGAGTCGTTGAGCTGCTTCATTTTCTCACTCAGTGCCACTCCTTATGTGCAAGTCCAGAGAGTGTGCCCAAGAGATGTGGAACTTTGTCTTCCGGTTGGAGTGTTAGGAAGGAAATGGCATGGGTCGCACCCTCCCAATTTCCTGATATACAAATCTGAATAGCAAGGCTCTTCACTGAATGTCCTTCAGTGTTACCACATGAACAGTTTGCAGAATCTAACACTTTCATCTCTGAGCCCAGACATGTGTGGATGCTTCAGCAATCTATGAAACCCATTGACTTAGCACTCAGGCATTGTAATTGTAATTGCGCCAAGTTTATCTGCCCATGTATAGTGAAACCTGCCAAGGTTTGCTTATTTTCTTAGCGTAACAATAAGATTCATTGTTCACTATTTCTGTTCATTCCTAGCATAAAGTATTTGTTAAAAGCTGCATCAACTCTTTGAAATACTATTGTAGGAGCAATGATTTTGCTTGTTAGGTAGAGCAACATTCTTTCAAGTTAATGTGGATTCAAAATGTAATTTCACAGTGGAGGAGAAAGTGGTTATTATAACACCCATTTTGTAGGCACTGTTCAACTTCCCTGCAATCGAAGATAGAGTTCGAGATGGATGCTACTGACAAGAAGTCTGTTGTATGTTTGCAGAGCAAGCATGTAATGTTGTCAGTCAATGTAAAAAGCATAAATACACAAAAACAGATATTTCTGGAGAAACTCAGCAGGTCTGGCAGCATCTGTGGAGAGAGAAAACTGAGTCAAATGAAGAGGGAGAAGGAGGAAGGCCAAAGGGGTTCTCATCAGCAGCCCATATCCAACGTGTGACGATGATGCTTTAGATGCCTTTGCCTCTGCAGCTGCATGGATGGTGGAGAGGAGAGTACAATGTCCTTGGGGGGAGGGCAGGGTTACCTAAAGAGGCTTTGTGTGCAGGAGGACCTGAATCAGTCTGGGCTATAGGATTCTCTGCTGGCTCCACACAATAAACAACCTGGATTTTCTTTAAATAAGTTTTATAAAATTGGGTGAAATCAAACATAACACTAGGTAATGATACTCATTTGAAATGCTGGTGCAGGCCTGATGGACTGAATGATCCTCCTGTGCTGTAACAATTCTGTGATTCTGTGTTAAATTCTACACTTACAACCAATGAGTTTTCAATATGAGTCTGGAAGTTGTACTCAAACCTGCACTCACATCACTTTGTAGTTCACCCCGCCACTGTCCTGACAGCTTGTGGTGGGTCCCAGGCCTGGTCTCTCAGCTGCTCATGGCAGCACTCATCTAGACTCATGATGACTTGAGGTCGGTCTAGGCCTGGTCTCTCAATGGCATTGCAGGTCTCAGCGTAGTCTCTCATTGGCTCCTGGCCTGAAGTCTCTGCTGCTCATGCTGGGTCCCAGGCCTGGTCTGTTGGTGGCTCTCAACCCGGTGTCTCAGTGGCTCTCAACCTGTCTCTGAGGGTCTCAGCCTGGTCTTTTGGCAGCTCCTGGCCTTGACTCTTGATGGCTCTCAGTCTGGTCTCAGCAGCTCTGAGCCTGGTCTCTCATTGCCTCTCAGCCTGGTCTCTCATCAGCTCCTCGCCTGGTCTCTCGGCAACTCTGAGTCTGGTCTCTCAGTAGCTCTCGGCCTGGTCTCTCAGTAGCTCTCGGCCTGGTCTCTTGGTGGCTCTCGGCCTGGTCTCTTGGTGGCTCTCGGCCTGGTCTCTTGGTGGCTCTCGGCCTGGTCTCTTGGTGGCTCTCGGCCTGGTCACTTGGTGGCTCTCGGCCTGGTCACTTGGTGGCTCTTGGCCTGGTCTCTTAGTGGCTCTCAGCCTGGTCTCTCAGTAGCTCTCAGCCTGGTCTCTCGGTGGCTCTCGGCCTGGTCTCTTGGTGGCTCTCAGTCTGGTCTCTTAGTGGCTCTCAGTCTGGTTTCTTGGTGTCCCTCAACATGGTGTCTCATCGGCTCCCGGCCTGGGCTGTCAAGTGGCTCTCAGCCTGGTCTCTTGGCAGTATATCAGTCGGTCTCTTAGCAGCACAAGGCTGGTGTCTCTGTTAAGCGTGCAAGTGGATCCTGCCCAGGCACGTTCCCAAGGCACCAGGGGTGATCAGAGAGGCTGCAACAATATCTGCGACAGCTGCTTCAAGAACAGACAGCTGAGGTCTCACATAGAGCAATATAAGCAGAAGACTCAAGAAAAAAGTTGAACTTTTAATTTATTCCTTTACTTTTCTCATTTAAACTATGAAAGAACTTAACGTAAACAGTTCCCTTTTTTTGTAGTTTTCTACTATTCTATGAAATAATGCTTAACTTTTTAACTCTTGTTTCTCTTACTACTTAGTACCTACGTTTTTTTGTACCTAGGCACTTTGGTACCTAAAATGGCAACGTGTGTGGCGAAATTATATACTGCACTCTTGTACTCCTGTACTTGTGTACATGTGACAATAAAATCTAAAATCGAAAACTCTAAGAAGATCACGCTGCAGGCATCTGGAATAACCTGAATGTTGCCTGATACTTTCAAATGTGATAGCACAGGAGGGTCATTTACATGGTCATGATTTACTTCTGGGGCCCCAGTTGATGTCTGCTGCTTAGATATTGGATCTGAATCACAGGAACCTTCCGCATAATTTGTCTTCGTCATGCACAGCACTCCAAGCTTCATGCACTGCAGCAGTTTCCAAAAGTGAACATCATTCTGTGGCATGATGATCAACAAATGAAAAGCAATGGAGCATGGACAGGCAATAAGACTGAGACTGACTATCAGAGACTCTGTGACTGTGATCTATTGGCTGGAGTGCATGTGGAACTTCGAAAGGGCGTACACACGTTTGTGTAATAGGTGTATTGGTGGCTTCATGGAGAAGTATGAGCTGATACCTTTCGGTATGAAGACCATGGAGAGATAGTATATAAAAGGTACAACCCTAAAGGAGGTACAGAAGCAAAGGGTTCTTCGTGGTTTTTAAAAATTCATTCTGGACCCAGCATGTATCGAACAGCCCTTGTACAAGTGAGCTGCTTTGTTGAACATTGTAGTCCATTTACTATAGATAGGTCCCCTTTGGCATTAGGGAGAGAGTTACAGGATCTTGACCCAGCAACACTAAAGGAACAATGATATATTTCCAAGTTATGAAGATGAGTTACTTGGAGGGGACCTGCAGGTGGATGGGTGTTCCACTGTATTTGCTGTCCTTGTCCTCTTAGATGGGAGTGAAGATGTGGAGATGTGGACTGGGGTGGATAAGGTCAGAAGTCACATGGCACCAGGTTATAGTCCAGCATGTTTATTTGAAATCACAAGCTTTTGTAGCATTGCTCCTTCATCAGGGGAAGCCCACCTGATGAAAGGTTGGTGCTCCAAAGACTTGTGATTTCAAATAAATCTGTTGGAGTATAACCTTGTGTCATGTGACTTCTGACCTAGATGAAAGTAGTCATGGTTTTGGAAGGTGCTGTCTAGGGATCCTTGGTGAATTTCTGTCGATAGTACATGCTGTTGCTACTGAGCTTCAATGGTGGAGGGAGTGAATCTTTGGGTGTAGTGCTGAAGCAGAATGCTTTTTCCTGGATGGTATCAAGCCTTTTGAGAATTATTGGAGCTGCACTTTTTCTAGCAAGTGGGGAGTATTCCATCACACTCCTGATTTGTGCCTTGTAAATGGGCATGCATGCACTAGTCATTGAAAGTGACAGAAGAGACTAAAGCAGCAGTTAATAAAGCATTCAGTACACTTTGCTTTGTGAATAGGGGCTTAGATTACACAGGTAAGGAGTGGTTATGTTGAAAATACATAAGGCGCCTGTTTGGTTTCTGAGGTGCCCAACAACTCTTGTCGGGCAGAAACTGCAGCCCTGGTGTTCTTGGTCATGAGGGATAGCCAACTGGTGGCTTGATTAATACTTAATTCAGCAGGAGTTCCACAGAGAAGGATACCTGGGCCTCTCGCCAGTCTTCCTGCCAGTGAGGGAGACTCCTACCATCTTCATTAAATACTGCCCAATTTGGTTCCCAGATTATGATATGTTATTGAATCTGCTAGTTCAATTGTGCGTTTTCAGGAAGTTAATCTGCTGTCCTTCCCAGTCTGGCCTATGTGACTCCAGAACCTCAGCAGTTACTCTTAACTTCTTTCCAAGATAACACATTGTGTTATTTAATTGTCAAGGAGGCAGTTCACCATCTTCTCAATGCTAATTAGGGATGGGGCAATAACTGCCAGTGGTAACCTACAAATTAATGAAGAATAAGCTTCTTCGATTCAATCTTGGCTTCTTTTAACAATCCTAGATGGCCCGTTGCCAGTTGAGTTGTGGTTGACCTTCATAACGTCTGAAATTGGAATTAAACTCAGCTAAATGTAGAGACGTGTCCTTTATTAATTGTCTTAGATGTTAAGTTTGCTTCAGTAATGCTTATATCTGCACTATTTTATGAAGTGATTTATTGCCATCCAAGTGTTGGCAGGTTTGGTTCAGAGATTATGTTCTGATAGCTGATAAACTCCATTTACAATATTCTCCAGAGACCCTTGAGAAGATTGAAATGACAATTGTTTCCCTCAACTACGACTACAGTTTTACAACCATTAAACAATGCAGGCATTCTGAAGTTTCATTGATATTTCTTGGCTATTATCTCAGAATAGGAAGAGAGGATAGCATTATAATTAATGGCAACATGTTAACAGGGCCTAATGTGGTATATAATTTAGAGCAGTTGATGTGATTTAGGTGAATGAGATGCACAGCCATTAGAGGTGGCAGGCAAGATGTGTGAAATAAGAAACGCAGGGTAGAACTATTTCTGTTTCCAGCTACACAGATGTTGAAAACACAGCCTTGTAGAAGGTGGTCTCCTCATGGACTGTCTGCTGTAGGAGCAGAACTACAGGGGAATTTCCAGCTTGAAGATCTTTACACTTTTCAAGAGCCATCACCTTTTTTCACTACCTGATCTGTGCAGATCAAGAGAGGTGGCTGGCAGAATGGGATTGATGGCCAATGGTGAATTTAAAAGAGACATTGAAGATTATCTGGCTTGCTTCCTTCATACAATTTCAGGGCTTCAGCCTGAATGGGGAAACCTGTCCTGATCATGTCCCCAATCTGTGCACACTTTGGTGTTTAATGGAGCAGATTGGCTTTTGAGTAATGCTGAAAAGATAGCTTTTGTCACTCCCAATGGACCAAAGGTGGGAATTCATTGCCCCGCCAATCCAATTCCCTCCCATCCTCCATGCCTCCAGGTCCTATCTAAGCCTACATCCACAGGTCAGGACCCACTTGATGTAAACAATCTATGTGGCAGATAAGTATAGCCTGTAGCTGTTGAATGGCGTTTCCATATTGCTTTATTTCCAGCAAAGTCTATTGGATCAAACTAGAACATATATCTGGTTACATTTTGTAATTTGAAGTGCTGACTTATCATAGATTTAATAAAGAGTACATTTTCCTCTGGGATTGCCACCCACCACATCCCTACCTCTGCTAGGCTCTTGACCAGTGAGTCGAGAATCGAACCAGGACCACAGCCTGGTAAACAGCAAATACGCCTAAGTCCTGAAAATCTTATGGATTGGGTGAGCAATGAGGATGCAGGGAGTGGAAATAGGAAGAGGATCAGTTAATATATGCATCATTGTGACATTTTAAGATCCCCATAACTTCTTCAATCTGGGCAGGACCCCGGCATGAGCTTCCAGTTTTGACTTTGTGGAAGGCACAACAGCATTTGGTCACCATCTGGGCACATACAGACAACTGTACATTGCTGAGGCCAGATGCCAATTTGTCCTTCATCAAATCCTAATTCCAGTTTATCCAAGGTGCATATCCACCTAAGGCAAATATTTGGTACTGGGCATAGAAAAGCAACTTAAATGGTGCTTCCAAATGGGTCGCATTGAATCGACCGACTGTCTTACACCATGCCTGCTCTTTAAATTCATTGACTGCAATGGAACTGAATACCAGTCCCTGTGCATATTAGACTGTTGATTGGATATTGGGAATTTTATATCACTCTAACTCCAGGTGCCTTTTTCTTTTTTGTTAGATCTGGAGAACTGAAATAGGTAACCAGGCAGAGCAAGGGAGGGAATCAAATGTTGATGCTGTCAAACCCTTTGAACTGATTTGGACGTCAACAGTAGTTAGCAGGGAGCATTTCAAACTTTAAATATTTGATAACACTGAGTGGATATGCTTTTTGGATTTTTAATCACTGTTTCTAGTGCTGCAGAGAGATTGCAGTCCCTTTTTTTTTTCAGTTCTGAAAACAAACTAACCAAAACAACAGCTTACTTGGAGCTGACTTGCACACTTGACCCACTTTCTGCACTAATCCCAGACAAGCTCTCTACTATTCACTCAGTTTTTCTTCTTTTCTGGACAAAGAGAAGGTATTCTTGCCTCGTTTCCCTCTGTATCCATGTAGTATTGGCTAATGCTGGAGATCAGGCAATTATCATCCTGTTGGCCTTTTGCCTAAGAGGGTTATTCTTTTGGGTCCAATTCTGGACAGTAAGTTTCTTCCGATCTACCCAGCCTCATAAGTTTATATATCTCAATCATCTCCCCCCACTGAGTCTTCTCTGCTCCAAAGAAAATAATCTCTAGTCTATCCAGTCATTCCTGATGAAGGGCTTATGCCCAAAATGTCGATTCTCCAGCTCCTCAGATGCTGCCTGACCTACTGTGCTTTTCCAGCCCCACCACTCTTTGACTCTGATCTCCAGCATCTGCAGTCCTCACTTTCTCCTATCCAATCTCTCTTTGTAACTGAAACTCTCCAGCCCAGGCAACATCCTGGTAAATCTGCCCTGTCTCCTGTCCAGTGCTGTCACATGCCTGCGACAATCTGGATTCCAGAACTGCACACAGTACCTTGGCTGTGGCCTAATCACCTTTTTTCTTAATATGAGTATCGGCAAGTATAGAGGAAGTGGATGATAAAATGCTGATTTTGCAAGCTTATATCAACAACGATTCACATTCATAAAGCACAAAGTTTGGGAAATCATGGGCCACAACATGTAACTATGCAGACCCAAACTTTTCTCTGCTGCTTTTGATACTGTTCAGCGGGAGTTGTCTGCTGTAGAATCAATCCTTGTGAGCCTTTGGATAACAGGCTCAAGAAACAATTAGATGCAGATTTTTCAGGTCATGGATGTTGAGTGACACAGTAAAAGACAGTGGGTAGATAGAATTCAACTCTGAATAAAGGATAGATTTTTCAAACTTTCTTATCTTTCTGTATCAGTAATTCTTATGACGATAGGAAAATCTAGCACATAGCTTTTGGAGTCATTGATAAATAATAAACGTGGAATCTGAGATAAATATGGTTATAAACAGAAATGTTAAGAACAGAGAAATTGGACAATACACCATGATCCATCGAATTTCCCTTTACCATTGCATTTACCATATGATTATATGGTAATGAAGTTGAGTACAAATCAATCAATCAGTCTAAAACAGATGCAGAGGTAAACCAGAAGGCCTGTATTCAAGTCACACCTGCTCCAGAGATGTGTCAAAACATCTCTAAACAGGTTGATTCGAAAATATCTACAACAGACACAGACATGCTGAAACTTTCAAATTCAGAGCTTTGGGAAGTACATTTCCAAAGTTACCTTTGCCTCATGACTTGGCACATGTCATGTCTTAAAATACTCATGTAGAGCAATCTGGATTAATGACCTGATCTTCTGGCCTCATCAGATATGGTGTAAGTTGGGAGATGTGCACTCCAGAAATCCTGAGCTAGTCATGAGCAGAAATTGCCTAGCAAGCTTGAACCTCCAGTAGGTTGATACCCCAGGCCCCTCTGAGAACGTAGCTGACCCTGTGCTTAAGTTGGAGATTTGGGATGGATATCTGGGACTTAATTGGATACTTAACCTAGTCAGCTTAACACCAACTGTGTGACACAACCAATGCCCCACTACATCAGCAACCTTGGCCAGAAAAAAGCCCCAATTACAGTCCTGACTAATCTCATGACCACCCTACAACTTGTCCCACCAGGCTAGAAAATACTCCTACTTGAACTGACTTGACTATTTCCCCACCACCCAACTATACGACTGAACACATGCCGATCTTCAACCAATATGATTCAATCCACTGGATATTACGAAACAGCTGAAGACACTGGAAGCTGCTAAGGCTATGGCCTGTAACAGTCTGGTATTAGAACTGATGAGTTGTTCTTTATAATTAGCCATGCCTGTAGCCAGATTGTTCCAATACAGTTATAACACTGACATCTACCTGACAATGTGGAATATTGCCCATGTATGTCCTGTAAACAAAAGGTAAGACAGATCCAACTGAGCCAACTACAGCTATCCATCAGTCTATTTTTTATGAACAGTTAATTGATGGAAGGGTGTCATTGACAAACCTATGAACCGGCACTTAGAGTCATAGAATCATAGAGATGTACAGCACGAAAACAGATTCTTTGGTCTAACTCGTCCATGTCGACCAAATATCCTAACCTAATCTAGTCCCATTTTTCCAGCACTTGGCCCATATCCTTCTAAACCCTTCTTATTCATTTACCCATACAGACGCCTTTTGACTGCTGTAATTGTACCAGCCTCCACCATTCCCTCTGGCAGCTCATTCCATACATGCACCATCCTCTGTGAAAATGTTGCCCCTTAGGTCCCTTTTAATTTTTTTCCTCTCTCACTCTAAATCTATGCCCTCTAGTTCTTAACTCCCTCACCCCAGGGAAATTATCTTGTCTATTTACCCTATCCATGCCCCTCATGATTTTATAAACCTCTGTAAGGTCATCCCTCCGCTCTGACACTCACTCCAGAGAAACCAGCCCTAGCCTATTCAGCCTCTCCCTATAGCTCGAATCCTACAACTCTGGCAACATTCTTGTAAATCTTTTCTGAATCCTTTTAAGTTTCACAACATCCTTCCAATAGGAAGGAGACCAGAATTGCATACAATATTCCAAATGTGGCCTAACCAATGTCCTGTACAGCCGCAACATGACCTTCCAACTCCTATACTCAATCTTCTGACTAATAAAGGAAAGCATACTGAACGCCTTCTTCCCTATCCTATCCAGTTGTGACTCCACTTGCAAGGAAGTCCATTGTTCAACAAAAATCAGCTTTTAGACACTCATATTAGATTCAACCAGAACCACGTGATTCCTGGCCTCATTATAGCCTCACTTCAAACATGGACAAAAAGACTGGATTCTAGAGGTGAGGTAAGAGTAAATGCCCTTGACATCAAGGTAGCATTTGACCAGGTATAGTATCAATGAACTAAGCAAAACCAGAGTCAATCTGAATCAGAGGGGAAACTCTCCACTGGTTGGGGTTATGCCTGACACAGAAGAAGCTCCTCACAGGAGTGTCTTAGGGCTGAATCTTTGTCTGCTTCATCAATGACTTTTCTTTGTCATAAGGTCAGGAGTAGGGACCTTTGCTGATGACTGCACATTGTACAGCACCATTTGTGATTTCTCAGATACTAAAGCAGTCAATGCTCATGTACATTAAGAGATAGGTGACATGCAGTCTTGGAGTGGCAAGTAACATTTGTGTCACACAACTGCCAGGAAATGACCATCTTCGACAAGAAGGAATCTGGTCACCTGTCCTTGACACTTAACAGCATCATCATTACTGAATCCTCAGAGTCAACATTCTGAAGGTTGCCATTGACCAGAAACTGAAAAGGCCTGGCTATATACGTAGTCTAGCTGTAAGAGCAAGAGCTGCTAGGAACTCTGCAGTGAATAACTCACATGCTAACTCCCCAATTCCTGTAAACCGTATACAAAGTAGAAGTCAGGAGTACGCCATGTGAATGTAGCTGCAACAACACTCAAGAAGCTCATCACCTTCCAGCAGAACCTAAACAGAAACTCAGCAGATCTGGCATCATCTGTGGAAAGAAAGCAGAGTTAATGTTGACATCCAGGAGAAAACAGCCTTCTTGACTCGCACCACACTCACCACTGTCAACATTTACTCCGTCCACCACTGACAGGCATACTGTAGCCATAGCGAATACTATTGACAAGTTGCATAGTAGCAACTCACCAGTGCTCCTCAGACAGCACTTTCCAAACCCATGACACTGACAACCTGAAAACTTTAAAGAGCACCAGATGCATGGGAACAGGGCCACCTGAAATTGTCCCCCAAGTCACAAACCGTTCCTGGAACTATATTGTAATTTCTTTATTGTCACTGACTCAAAATGTTGAATCTGTATTAAAAATAATGTGTGAGTACATACCCAGCATGGTCTCCAGCTAGCCAGGAGCTACAGCCCACTGCCCTACTTCCCCCCCCCCCCCCCCCCAACCCCCGCAACCCAGAACAACCTGACTCCCAGCCTCACTGACCAGGCCCCACTCCCTATACCCAGAGCAACCTTATTCTCCTGACCAGACCTGGTTATGCCTCTGACCAAATGTCTGCACCCTTGAACCAACATCCCTCTCAATCCAATTTCATGTTCACTCACCTCTATAACTCTGTCATTCACCCAACTCTGGTACTCACCCACCTCCTCCCCCCCCCCCCCCCCCCCCCACCTCTTCGATTCTCCCATTCACTCATCTCTTCCATCACCCAACTCCCCCTCCATCTCGAACCCCACCTCTCCTCTCTCACTCACCCAGCTGTGCCCGAGCCACTAGCGCAGTCACTTACTGAAAGATTCTGACTTTTGGAAATGGTATCTGAATTCAGCAGCTGTTGCTGTGAAAAGGGTGTGTGTCCTTCCTTCTCGAGTATCTTTGCCGCCTGACAATCTTCAACAAATGGTTGCACTGACCTCTGAAAGCTTCAGCCAGGGTCAGAGGATAGGGCTAAAAAATTCCAAAGGACCGGGGTAAGGAAATGGTCAGAGGCTCTGTCAATAAACTCAGCAGCAATATTGACATTAAGGTTTGGTCTATTGCTGAAGTGATACTGTGCAATAACCAAGAAATCCTTCTGCAATCCATTCTTAATTAATTTTCCTGAGTCTACTAAAAGCTCCATTGATTTTTCCATAAATACATAGCCTATAAATTAAATGGGCTATACACAAAACAATTAGGCTTGTGAAAGATTAATGTACCTCCTGTCTATCTAACCTGAGTAGATGTCCTGTTATGTAACATTAATGGGTGTGCGACCTTCTTGTGGGCTTGCGGCTGTTTTCAAAGCATGTCATAGAGTTAGTTGATTGTGTCAATGTTAGTGTTTAGTTAAAGTGACAAGAGTAGAATTTCCAAATAATCAAGAGTCAGATGTTGATGTTTAAAGTGTATTGTGGCTAGCACTGCTGCCTCACAGTTCCGGAGACCCGGGTTCGATTCCAACCTCGGGTGACTGCCTATGTGGAGTTTGCACATTCTCTCTGTGTCTGCGTGGGTTTCCTCCGGGTGCTCCGGTTTACTTCCACAGTCCAAAGATGTGCAGTTTAAGGGAATTAGTCATGGGAAGTGCAGGGTTACAGGGATGGAGTTGGGGTTGTGTTGGAGGTGGGGTAGAGGTAGGATGCACTTTGGAGGATCATGTGGACTCGATAGGCTGAATGGCGTGCTTCCATACTGTAGGGATTCTATGATTTGGAGATGCCGGTGTTGGACTGGGGTGTACAAAGTTAAAAATCACACAACACCAGGTTATAGTCCAACAGGTTTAATTGGAAGCACACTAGCTTTCGGAGCGATGCTCCTTCATCAGGTGATAGTGGAGGGCTCGATCGATCGAGCCCTCCACTATCACCTGATGAAGGAGCGTCGCTCCGAAAGCTAGTGTGCTTCCAATTAAACCTGTTGGACTATAACCTGGTGTTGTGTGATTTTTAACTTTGTAGGGATTCTATGTTGATTATTGAGTGTCAGGGTGAGAGGAACAGGACTCTTCTGTCACTAAGAAATACTTGGCTGAGACTGTCTTTGAGTACATATAATAATATTTTTATAAAAACACAGATTTTCATATATCTATGATTTTATTGGTTGTTTTCATGATCTGCAATATGCAAGCTTGAATGATTATGTACTGAAAGCCACTTTATTGCTGGTTTCGTGTAGAGCATGAGTTTCAAGTGTTAAAACATTGGAAGCGAGGTTGGAAAGCACTGCCTAGGGTTTGCCTGCAACAGAAGAAAAGGAAAAACTTGCCTGAATGGAGAAGGAGGAGGAGCAGCAGTGCCCCTTTCAACTATATAGGCAACACTTACTCAATTGTCAATATTCTCAAATCCAAAACACCATTCTGGCCAACTGACCCAATCTCCATTTCTCTCTCCTGGGCTCCACTCCCAGCTCTTGAGATTCTTCAGCAGCTTCTTCTTCCAACCATGGTCCTACTCCTCCAGACTCCTTATCCAACACATGTAGGCAACAGTTTTTGACTGCAATTTACAGGTCTCCAGCTGCAGCCCTATTTTCCTGCCTGGTCTCCAAACTGACCTGCTCACCAGCCTGACCTTACATTGCCAATGGATTCCCATACTGCTTCAGCTCCTTTCTAATGAGGCCTAAAGGACAATAGCTGGGAGTCTCCGGTGACATCATTTGGACACAATCCTGCCCATCTTCACCAATGTTTTGTGGAGTTGCTCTTTTCAAACTAGTTGGTGATGCCATAATATGTAGGGGCAAGAACAATGACATGGAGCACTGTGTGTTACTACACTGGAGAGAAGCAACTGTCAATTTCCTTTTCTTGTTTTTCTTTTATATCCAAGAATGCTATCACACACAAATGAATAGCATTTTTTCCACTACCAAATCTCCCATTCCATCTACTACCCACCTCCAATAAATCCCCCATGTTTCCAATTCATCAATTCACTTGCAATGTCCAGCAATGACAATGCAGACCACCCAATGTGGAAAAGAGGGAGAGGGCTAAATCAAAATGACGTTGGAAGGTGAGTTAATTTGCAGTGAAAAGCTCTCCAGTGGTCATCATTTATTTGGAGTCAAAGTTAGAGTGGTGCTGGAAATGCACTGCAGGTGAGGCAGCATCCGAGGAGCAAGAAAATCGACGTTTCGGGCAGGAGCCCTTCATCAGGAATGAGGCTGGAAGCCTCGGGGGTGGAGAGATAAATGGGAGGGTGGTGGGGATGGGGAGTGACTCACTGAGATCTTTGTAGAGAGATGAGGAGAACTTCTTCAAAGTTGGCATCCTTGCAAGAGGATTCACAGTAAGGTTAAAATCAACTAGGCAGAAGTGAGGACTGCAGATGCTGGAGATTAGAGTCAAGATTAGGGTGGTGCTGGAAAAGCACAGCAGGTCAGGCAGCATCCGAGGAGCAGGAAAATCGACATTTATTTGGAGATTGGCAGTGCAGGATCACTTGATTCACAGCGGAAAAAGTGTTCTTCAGGAAGCTGCAGGTGTTAACAAAAGCCTGCTGTAAAAGCCTGGGGCTCGTGCATCCCACACACCTTGAGGGAACTGTTAATCTGTCTCAAGTATCCTGTCTTAGCTCTCCCCTCCTTTTAGCTAGAGCTTTTCTGTGTTGATCCCCTCCATCATGCAGAACAGTGTGTTACAGGAGAGAAAGAAAGCAGCCAGTGCTGATTTTGGTGCTGTTGGTGATACTACCCCTAGAACCATAGAACCATGCATTCAGAAGAGGCCTTTCAGCCCGTCAAGTCTGTACTAACTAAACTACTCTAAATCTGCACAAATCCCCACACTTGGCCCATAGCTTTGAATGTGATGATGCTCTCATCCAGCAATCTAAGGGAGAGAAGCATCCAGTGGTCCCATACTGCACTAAAGGCTGACAGCAAGAAAGCACAGATCTAAGTGAGTGAAGTCCAAGGCAATTCACCTGTCAGCAGTGAACGCTGACTCTCTGAAGACATGCTGTGAGCAGCAGCGTCTCACTTAGACAGAGCTGTAGCTCGACAGTTGGTTTGCTTTAAAGCTTCACGGCCTGTCAGTTTCACTGAGCAAGTGCTTCTCACTCCGATCTTGCCTGGACGACCCTAGTGAGTGCACACTGTTTGCAAAGCTCCTGGGCTGGTTGTTCTTCCAGGATGCTGGGTGAATCCTCAACCATTTTGGGTTTAAATGTTAACTTCTCTTGCCCAAAAGCACCACAGTGATTTCCAAATATCCTGAAAACCCACCTGTCTGGACCTGAGTGGGATCATGTCCAGTTCACACTCCAGCACCACCATTCGATGATCTAACACCTACTCCTGAACCTATCTCACTGTCCCCTCCCCCATCCCTTCAACCCCAATTAGTTATAGTTCAACCCATAGTTTAAAATGCTGTAGCATTTAAATGATAAGGAGTCTCCTATTGAGGACTAAGAGGAGAAGAAGTGATTGCTGTTCTAAGTGATTTAGGACTAAGAGGAGAAGAAGAAGTGATTGCGGAACTCTCTTCCCAAGATCTCGGTGGGTGTAGGGTAATTGAATATTTTTAAGGTAGAGGTGAATAGATCCTTGATTAATAAGGGAGCCAAAGGATATTGGAGTGAGGCAAGAAAGTGAAGCAGAGTTCATGATCAGATCAGCCATGTGAGGCAGAAGGATCCTACCCTTGTTTCCATGTCTGTGTATTTGTGTGCTGTAGAAGATGCTATTTCTATTTTTAAAATCCTTGGACATGCTCTAAATAGCTGAAAAAATTACATCTATTCCCTTGGCCCTGCAAAAGTACCGACTTGGGGATAAATGGCAAACTACTACTTTAAAATATGAAAGCGTGTCCTCTGACATTGTTGTGTTCAGCTGCTGTAAAACACAATGCAATGTGAACTCACAGTAGTGCAAACACAGTGACCTGCACGCCAGTCAGTGTTACACAGTGTCAAAGACATTTTATCATCAATAGAGCTTCAACCCTGTTGCTTGTCTATCTTCCTCACCACCAGTCCCAAACCTCCCCCCACACCCACCCACCAAAATATCCGTGTTTCCTGTGAATTTTAAACAAATCTGTTTCCTGCATTGTTAAAGACAAAATAAATTGTGAATTATGAAGATTTGAAGTGACAGTAGAAAATAGGAAGATACAGCAATTAACCTGAAAGATTAAAAGGACAGTTAGTGCTTTGGGAAAGAAACTTTCATTAGAACGATTCCCAGTTTAGCGTGTGGAAAATTAGCCTTTGGGTAGAGCTCTCTCTGTACTGCTATGATGTGTACTTCAAAATTCCCTA
Source organism: Chiloscyllium punctatum (assembly GCF_047496795.1). NCBI lineage: Eukaryota > Metazoa > Chordata > Chondrichthyes > Orectolobiformes > Hemiscylliidae > Chiloscyllium > Chiloscyllium punctatum. Next base: position 34,867,176 of record NC_092743.1, read on the forward strand.
CCTCATCCTTTTCCACATCTATCCCTTTCCTCCCACTTATTTTTCACAAAATTCTCATCATCATTTTTCTGAGTAGCATTGCCAAATTAAGAGCAGGTTGGTACTGCCTCTTTAAAAAATATGGATGGAAATTATTCTGATTTGAACTTGTTTGTAACTCCTGCAGTGAGCAATACAAAGGAACTTCCATCCTGTTTGCATGGCCGGATGCCATCTGACAATCAGGCATTTGGGAATTCTGAGGAGAATGAAATCACTATTACACACTTTGCAGCATTTTAAAGGGTGTCCTTTTTGTACAGGGTGGAATTTTGTTCAAATTCAAAACAACAGTTCCTTCCAGATCTGCTGACTCCCATCACCTCGAAGGAGGAGGGCAGCTGATTTGAAGTGAGCCTTCTTTTTGAAAAGCAGTGATAAAGTGTAAGTATTCCCACAGTACTGTTCACTCAGATTTAGTTCAACCTACAGTGAAGGAGTGGCAATATAGTTCCAGGTCAGTTTGGTATGTGACTTCGAGGGGAACTTAGAAGTGGTGTGATGCCCATGGTCATCTAGGTTGGAGATATCACTGGTTTTGAAGGATTTATTTTAATTAACTGCCCCCTCCCATGTGTTCCCCAGTCTCCACCACTATCCTTGCCAGACCCTACCCTTCACCAAAGACCTTTCCAACACCTTAGGTCTTGATGTGAAATGTTCTTGAAAAATGCTCCACTGAGTCCAGTAATGCATTGTCAAATATCTGGGCCCATACAAAAGAACATTCTTGAAAATGCTGCAAAAAAAGTGAATATTTATTTCTACTTGAATTTTCCTTATTGAGTAACAATGGAACCTAGCCATATAAACACAATGTAAGTCCTTTTCCAACAAAAGTTGTATGAGTTACAAGTGAAAAAACAATAATTCTTTTCACTGAGTGGGCAGAAAAGAACTAAATTTCTAGTGTCATAAGCACCTCTGGCAGTGCACCATGTCCCCATAATGTGCTGAAATGTCAGCCTATGTGTTCAAGGACCCGGAGTTGGGTCTCAACACACAAATTTCTGATTGAAAGACAAAAGTGCAACCACTTGGCCCAGATAATGTATAGATACTGTATAGCTGAGCAACTCCCTCCATAGGGAGATTAAACACATAAGCACTCAGTTTCTGGTCAATTACTGACAAAATCAGCCAGTGTACCAGGTTGTAGTCACCATTCAACAACACGTTAATGGTGTGAACGTGTCTTCTGTGATGTTTCCTGAGAGTGAAATAACCCACTAACACACACTGCCAGGGCTTGTACACGATCAGCCGTCAATTGTTTTGAGATTTTAGTAGGTTGATGTGCCATGGCTCAGCAAAAAAATTAACTCCATTCCAAAGTGTGGATGTGAACACTGAAAAGAGAATGGCTCTGTGTTCATTGTCGATCATTCTGCAGATTGTTCAATACACAAAATATTCTGAACCAGCACAGCTTTGACATTTAGAGCCATCACATTCAAGGACTTTCAATGGCTCTTGATAGCTTGTTGAGACTCCCTGTTCTGGTAATTGGTGAAATGTAGGTGTCTGATTGTTGTGTAACTGTAACGTGTCAACACAGCTGTTACCACCTGACAGAAACAAGGTACCCTGTAGAAGATAAAATTTATAGCAAGTCCACAATATTGATTCTCCAATACAAATGAGAAAATGTGTCTCCTGTCATGGAGACATTAAAAGATCCAGTACGATTATTCAAAAAACAAATTAATACTTCCAGTACGCTGGTCAATATTCACCCCCTAACAAATACAATAAAAACAGATTATCTGATCATTATTTAATGGGGGAGGGGTGAGAGAAAGGGAGAGATGGTGGGTGGACATGGTATAGGTAAATTAGTTCTGTGTTCTGACATTACTTTTGAGGTGTTAGATTGTAATCCTTTGGGAGGACAGGCTGAGAAAAAAAAGCACATTTTGCCTGAAGCTTTTCACCTTGCACTCAGCAGGACAATTTGCCAAAAATATCGATGTTGAGGGATAACAACATTTATACTTCGAAAGGACAATGTTGATTAGGTGGCAACTGAATTCTGATTTGTGGATGGTATTGCATGGAGAATATCCCAGTAAGATTCACAATTCTTGTGAATTGTCCTGATGATTGCATTTATAAAACATTTTGACAAGATATGTCTTTTTCTCATCAAAACTCAATTTCTGTGCTCCCAATCGAATATTGGTAAACTTGAGACAGATTTATCCAACATCAAATGTAGGATATCGAATATCGTTCAACTCGCAGATAAGTTAAGAACAAGTGAGCTATCTATTGAATTTCTTCTGCAATGAATTAAACCCAAGATAGAGCCAGTTTTCATTTCAAAACAGAATGATAGTGTTTCAGTGGAGCACAGTTTGAGTCAAGCCCACATCATAAAATCATTTCAGTGGAAGTGATTTGGCAATTACAAAAAAACACTAATCATGTCTGAAATCCCTCTATGTGCCCTTTGAAAGTGAGGAGTTTGTCCTTGCATATGGTTTCAATTTTGTTGTGCCTTCATCCCGCATCCATGTCACTGAATTCAAACTCCTCTAGTCCAAGTTATCCTGCCACAGGCCCGTGTTAACTGAAGACAATAAATCCTTGAAAGTGTGTCCAACTGACCTAGCGCGTGCATATTGCAGGATTACAAAAGACTTGTCCCATTGTCATGTAGAATTTGAATGACTGGCAGCATTGTAGCCCTCAAGACCAACCTAGTTCTGAAGAAGGGTCAATGGCCTTGAACAACTAACTCTGTTTTCTCCCCACAGATGCTGCCAGACCTGCTGAGTTTCTCCAGCAATTTCTGTTTTGAACAGAAGTTCAACCTCAAAAAGGAATGGTGCAGTCATCCTTATTGAACTATATCAACAAATGCATGCCATTCTTAATGATGAATCCAAATTCATATTCATTGAACCTATCACTCAGCAAGTGAGGGGAGCTATACTCAAAAGCAAGCTAAAAAGTTGGACTTATGGAAGAGCAGTGGGTTGTTGAGTGATATAAATTATTTGTCCTCATGGCTCACTGTATCCATATACATAAGGGCTGCCCAAGATGTACCAAAGTTATGTCCTTTCCTATCTACTACAGGTTCTGCACAACATGAGCTCACCAAATCTTTGGGTGAATTGCTATGACCAAATTTGACAAATGTTTCTACATAAATATAAAGGAATTCTTCATAAGTGTGTGAAGGTCATATCTGACGGCAAAGGGTGGAACTGCCATTGTCACAGAGAACCACTGTCTTATTACAGGGAGTTGACTGGTAGTGGTTTAACATGAGGACATCAGGCAAGGGGAGTGGGTAGGAAGGAGACTCCTTCATAGTAACCTCAGCCTGTGCAGTTGTTGAATGTATTGCTGCTGGCATTGCACTGCATCACCAATCAGCCATCCAGACAACTGAACTGAGCAACCCTTAGATATCACTACATAGTGATTGTAGCCTTTTTGACATTCTAGCCTATTCATCAATGTGCCACTCAAGGAAGCTATAGACATTAGCACTGCAGCACTATATAATGGCAATTATGGACTCACCAGAATTGTGTGAATCTGTATTCATTGAACTTTTAAATTCAGCAACTTGCATGTGTTGTGTTCAGTTTGAAAAACAACATGCACACCCAAACTATATGGTGGTGAAACAGAATCACTGGTGGCTCAGATTTTGCAAATGTCTTTGTTAGGTTCAATTTGAAATGTGTTTTTGATGGAATGACATTCTACACCTTGTATATTTCTAATATGCAGATAATAACTTTGCTAGATTTGAATCTTCAGCTGCACTTATGAGTTCCCTTGCACAGTTCAATGAGCTTCATTCTGGCATCAGTTTCACCATTGAAGTGTAGCAATCAGCTGAGCATCCTTTATTTGAATAAATGCAAAATACTGCAGATGCTAAAAATCTGAAATAATCACAGAATGCTGGAGAAACTCGGCAGGCCTGGTCACATATCTGGAGAAACAGATTTAACGGTTCAAAACCAGTATGATGATTCTTCAGACCTGGCAGAGGTTGAGCACAAACTTTCAGGCACTTCCTCTTATCTCCCCATGGATCATCACTCCAACATTAAATGTCACGTTGTAGTTTCCAGGGCTGACATAGACTTCATCTCTCCCAGAGACCTCCCCTCCACAGCTTCCCACCTCATTGTCCCCCAACCTCACATAGTCTGCCTCTACCTTCTTCCCAAAATCCACAGCAGGACTGCTCTAGTAAACCCGTTTTTTAAATTCAATCATGGGATGCAGGTGTATTTGGTTGGACTGGCATTTACAGTCCGTCTCTAATTGTCCAGAGGATGGTTAAGAGTCTATCACATTTTGTGGATCCAGAGTTTCACGTAATTACGCCAATTTCTTTCTCCGAAGAGTAATAGAGAACTGGGTGGTGTTTTCCTTCACAACAATAGACACGGTTTCATAGTCATTGTAAGACTCTTAATTCCAGATTTATTTTTATTGCATTCAAATTCCACTATCTGCTAAGGTAGGATTTCTGCCTAGGTCCCCAGCTCATTAATACTCTGGATTAATAGTCCAGTAATAATACCACTAGACCACCGCTTCCTCTGTTTCAATCTGTTTCTACCCCACATGAAAATATTTCTTCCTATCTTAACTCTATAGTTTCTCCCTCTGTTCAGTCTCTTCTTACTTACATTTGTGATTCTTCTGTCACTTTATACCAGTTCCACAATTTCCAATTTTCTGGTCCAAGTCTTCACCATGGATGTGCAATTCCCCATCAGAATGTTCTGAAGGATCTCAGCTTCTCCTTCGAAAAGAAGCCTGGACAGTTCCCATCACCCTCCATTATCTGGCTGAGCTTGTTCTCACTTTGAACAGTCTTCTTAAACTCATCTCATTAACCAAGTTAAAGGTGTGACTATAGATACCTCCAGGGGTCCCAGCAATGTCTCTTTGTGGAGTCAGTGGAGCGTTCCTTGTTCTAGTCCTACTCCAATACATTGATTGTCCTCTGGGTTGCTTTCTGTTCTTGTCTGAAATATTGTCAGTTTTACTTCCAATCTTCATGCTTCTCCCACTTTCACCAAGTCCATCTTCTAAGACTCTTCCTTTCTTGAACTGTGCTGTTTCAATTTCTGAAGATAGGCTGTCTACCAGTACCCGTTAGAAGCCTATTGACTCCCGCTGTTGCCACGATTGCACTTTCTCACACACTGCTTCCTGCAAAGATACCATTCCATTCTCCCAGCTTCTCTGTTCTCTGTCACATCCTTTCTCGTGATGCCATCTCCAACAATGTAATTGACAGGGCTTCAGCAGTGTCTGATCCATCTCCCACATTCTGCTCTCACTCCCTTCCCTTCCTTCCCAGAACAACAATAGTGTTCCCCTTGTCCCGACTTTCTACCCCACCAGTCTGTGTACTCAAAGGATCATCTTTTGCCATTTTGGCCACCTCCAGCAGGATGTTACCACCAAACACATCTGCCCCTCCCACTCCTTCACTATTAGAAATCCCTCTGTAGCCCTTTGGTCTATTCCCTTTGTCCTTCCCCAACCGCTATCCAACTTGAGGACTTTGAGACATGGCTGCTTATTTAGTGCACAGGCAGTGTGTTTGCTGTGTAAGGTACAGGAATGAGATTGATGTCGCACACTGCCGTACAACAAGATACACGATCATTTAACTGAAGGCTGCTGCCCTGTAAGGCAAGCTTCCTGGTTCAGAGTCCACAACAGAAGATCAAGCTGACACCATAGCTTCCAGATAGTGTTTAAAGAAATTCAAACCATTAGTTTCACCGAATGTTATGTATTTATTCAGGTGCAATGACAAAACTGACCCATTGAGCTAATACGTTCAATGCAAAGCAAGTTGTTCCAAACATCAAGATGAGTCTCCCTGGACTTCTAATCTGGTTTTGTCACAAATGTCATCGTAGCCAATGTCATTTCAAATCCCTTTCAGATTCCACCCATAGCTTCAACGTTAGATGTGATTGCATGACAGAACAACAATTTGCTCTAATACCTTGAATGTGTGATGAAATAGGTTAGCAACCAATTTATGTTCGTCCTTCAGACTCTCAGTATGGCACACCTGCATATATTGGAGGCTCCATATATCAATACACAGGACCCTTGTTTTAAACAAAAACAAGATGACCACATATTGTGCCAGTTTCAATTCAACTAATTAGGTGACAGCCATTCTCTGTTTAAATTCTCCAGGCAATGCTTTGATCAATCAGATACAACTTGCCTATTCAAGCAAAGTGTGGCATTAACATCTAACTGGTGCACTCTCTATGGCAGTACCTCAATCAGAGTCCACTTTCCAACCAAAGAACACTTTATTCTCATATAGTATAAATATTTTTCCTTTATGTTGGCATTTCTTGCGAATTATCCTGATGAGTACATAGCAAAACGCTTCTACAAAATGTCAAGATTATTTAAAATTACATCATTGATTATAAAGAAGCTTGGGACATCTTGAGGTTCTGTGGGTTGCTATATAAAGACAACTCATCCTACTTTACATCCTATTGTAAGCGTTGTATGTTCTACCTCTTTACCCATTGGAATTCTCTAATAACTGTGTAGCTTGCTTGGCACAAATTCCATGGGCTAAAGGGCCTCCTCTGTGATGTATGACTCCTGACTCTGAAATTTCTGACAGCTCATTATTATTAAAACCTGTGTTCAGGTAATGCATTCTTTTATTTTTTTAAAAATGAACTAATGATAATAACAGTTGGTTGTAAATCTGTAGAACTTGTTCTTTGGCTTCACCTTGAAATTATTAGCTCAGCGGGTCAGTGTCAGTCACTGCATCTGAACAAGTATAAACACTCGGGGAATCTGTCAATGAAACTGGCAGTTCAAATTTCTTTGAAATGCCAACCTGAACGTTAATATTAACCTGGTCTTCCATTGTGGGATTTTACTGTGATATTTTGCTATGACCGCCGAGTTGCTTCCCCTCTCCCCTCAATGGCACAGTGGTTAGCATCGCTGCCTCACAGCCCCAGAGACCTGGGTTCAATTCCCACCTCTGGCAACTGTCTGTGTGGAGTTTGCACGTTCTCCCCGTGTCTGCGTGGGCTTCCTCCAGGTGCTCCGGTTTCCTCCCACAGTCCAAAGATGTGCAGGTTAGGTGAATTAGTGATGCTAAATTGCCTGTAGTGTTAGGTGAAGGGGTAAATGTAGGGGAATGGGTCTGGGTGGGTTGCTCTTCGGAGGGTCGGTGTGGACTTGTTGGGCCAAAGGGCCTGTTTCCACACTGTAAGTAATCAAATCTAATCTAAGGACTCCTCAAAGACAGAGCAGTACCTTGTCTTCAGTCTGGGCTAATGTAACTGCTCATAAACTGGCATTTTTGAGCGACCAGCACTACTCAATCCCCAAGCATGCAGGGTAACAAAGATTTTACTCTGGTTTCCTTTTGCTTCTGAGTGGGACCACTGTGTAATGAGCTCAGTAACTAGTAGTCTGAATACCTGCAATATCAGAGCACTTTCTGTTGCTGTGGATGAGTGAGATGTTTGCTGTTTCAGTTGTAATTGCAGTTTTCCACCTCTGAGAAATTTGACAAATAAGATGCAGTACTTGTTTACTTTCCGTTATGATTCATAAGTTGATTTATTACACAGAAGGCTCTCGGTGTGTTTGACAACTGGAAACTCCTATGAGTTTTGAAGATGAATGCATCTGCTGTGATAACCTAATTTTGTGGATTACAAGTTCAGTTACATAACCAATACATCACCACCTGCCCTTGTAATTTTGGTAAATAGTCGTTCAGTCTTGATCAGTCTTTTGGTTTTTTTTAATTTGGCTTGATCCTCTTTTATCTTGCTGCTATCATATCTTTTCAGCCATAGGCAACATTTCTTTCATGCCATCATAGGTAACCTAATAGATTCTTTCTTCTTTTTGGGTTCTGCCATGAATAGAGGTAGTCAAACTCCTACTCACCTCAGGAAGTTTAGGTGGTGACATGTGCAAGCACAAAAATGAAGATTTTTGAATGTGCACCACAGAAATATTTTTAACTGTTTTACTCTCATTGCCACGTAACTTAGAGAAAACTCATGCTGTTGACAGTTATTTCATTGATTCAATACAGTCCCTTCTCTATAGGATGCAGCATCTGCTTCTTCTATCATGGATTATGACTTTACCAGGTAAAGTTTAGAAGGATGTTCATTGATACAAACAAGTTCTGTGAATCCTGGATCATTGAGTTTACTAATTTCCCCGATGCATACTTTGGTTAGCTTTTTGAAAGGTATTATCTGGTGTAATCTCCTCCTTTTCTGCAACTCAGTAATTATGGGCTACATGTGGATTTAGTGTTAGATTTGTAGTTTATAAATAAATCTGCTTGTTAAGAACTGTCCCCTCTGTGAAATTCAATCTTGTTTCTCTATGGTCCATATCTGACCATGAACCTACTCAGATGTATTAAACCTTTTGCATTTCTTTGCAATTTCTGATTAATCTTACTTCTGTAAATCTGTTTTCAACCTGTATTATCACAACATCACTTATAATCTGGTATTTGTTAAGTTTTTACTCTTGAATTCAGGAATACTTAAATCGGATCGCTAGACTCTGTGCAGCATTCCCTTAATTTTCCAGTCAGTTTTAAATTTGGAAAACTGTAAGACTATTAAGTTCTTCATAAAGCTTAAAATAAAATTACTGGCTATTCTGTAGTGATTTACTGTTTTCAAGACGTTTAAATCTATTGATTTTTAATACTGCATTAGGTAGTGGCCATGTAGTTTTGTGCTTTTTCTCGGGTTTTCCCACTTGTTTTAACAACCAAAGTGGTGACTTCTTACAGGGTTTCTCACCTTCTTCCACCAAAATGGAGTCTTCCCACCTCTTCCTGGGTAAAATGGATATTATCCCATTTTTCAGACTCTGTTAAAGCACTTCCCTGTACATAAGTTTTTAAAATGAAACTTTCTGGCTGCAGCCTTCATAAATATTCATGCCAAAATCATGTCTTAATTACTGAGTCCCAGTCTTTATAGATTTTTAATTTTTCCTGACTTTTCTTCTTTTGCTAGACTTTGTCACTAAATTCATTTAAAGTTTTGCTGGTTTCCAACCTTAGTAAATTCTTAGGTTTTCCCATTCTCTACACCTGGTCTAAATTCATTTTCCAGCCCTTTCACTGTCACTTGCAGTTGTGCCTCGTGAAGTGGCAAGTTGATAGTAACGATGCCCATTGTGAGAAGTGAGATCTCTCTTTTCCACATACTTTACTTCCCTTTCTCATCTTCTTGCTGTTTTTTCATAAAGTTTTTCCCTTTTCCCTGAGTAATCCCTAAATTTACCTTCAGCAGCATTCAGTTGCTCCCTCTTTTCCTGAGGTCTTTGTACTTTCTTAGTTTGACAAAGAATTTTTCCCTCTTTTCCTAGTGCCCTGGCACTTTTTCTTCTATTTTTCTCAGTTAAACTGAAAGTGTAATTTCATCTTTTTATTAATGTTTATGGCTTCTGGTCAACCGAGCTGATAATGAATATTGCTAATTGTAAGTCGCCTTCCTTCAGGTTGTGAATTAACTTGGAAGATTTTAAAAAACAATTATTGCTTAAAAGGAGGTTGAAAGGTAATTAGAGATAGGGAGGAATGAGCATTTTATATTAAAATCTGACCTGCCATGACATTATTGAATAGAAGAATGCTGAAGGGGCTCTTCCTGCATTTGATTTGTATAACTGTTTTTAAATGAGATTAGATTCAATTCCCTACAGTGTGGAATCAGGCTCTTCGGCCCAACCAGTCCACACCAACCCTCTGAACAGTAAATCACCCAGACCCATTTCCCTCCGACTAATGCACTTAACACTGTGGGCAATGTAGCATGGCCAATTCATCTGACCCACGCATCTTTGGAAGGAAACCGGAGCACCCAGAGGAAACTCACGCAGAGACGGGGAGAATGTACAAACCCCACACAGACAGTCGCCCGGGGCTGGAATTGAGCCTGGGTCCCTGGTGCTGTGAGGCAGCAGTGCTAACTACTGAGCCACCATGCCGCCCCTTATTAGTATGCTTACTTCATCTTTTTGCCTGTTTTTATTCTCTTAGTCCACTCTTTCTTTCCCTCTGTTTCTCCTTCTGTACCTGTTTTGGCATTAAAGTTTACCTTCATGCATCACTCTGCCTCTCAGCCCTTCCAGGCAGATCTCAGGTGCTTTGTATTCCTTAACTGCACTGTTACTAGCTCACACCTACATCTATTTTCGAGCTAGAGGCTGTGAAGCAAGTCCACTGAGCAGTAGAGATGCATTGCAGAGGGTTGGTGACGACCTGGTGATATTGTCGCTACACTATTGATCCAGGGATCCGGATAATGTACTGGGGACCTTAGTTCAAATCCTGCCATGGCAGAAGGTAGAAGTTGAATTTAATGGAAGTGCCTTTAGGGATGGAAATTGCCATCTTTACCTGGAGTGACTTACATGTGACTCCAGACCAACAGCAATGTGGTTGACTCTCAACTACTCAATGGGCAATAGTTGCCAGCCAGCAATCCCCACTTCCTATGAATGGATTACGGGAAAAAGAAAATGATACAATTGGAGGATTTGTTGCAGTAAAATCTGGCTTGAGATATGTTCTTTCTGCTGATGTTTACTGGGAGCCAGAGTTCATTTCCTTTCTCCTATGGGAGTTCTACAAGAAGCAAATTACACTTCTGAGCCAGCCTCTCTTCCCTGCTTAACATAGCCAAAAGTAGAAGGATTAAATTAGGAGGGTTAACCAAAAGCTTAAAAGAGGTTAGGAAGAGTATTATGCAGTGGGATGTCCGAAATGGAATACCCCAACAGAATCAGTGGTAAAATTAGATTTCACATCAGTGAATTCAATAGGGAAGTGAATAAGTATTTGAGCAGAAAAAATGGAAACTTATTGGAAGAAGGGAATTGTGCAGCCGGAAAGCTAGCACAGACATGATTAGAGCAGACAGAAGTGGGTTTTCCAAATCCTCCAATCTACTTTGCTATTTAATTAGATATGTCCAGTCTACACCTTGACTACATTTACTTACTTGGGTTTCACATGCCTTCATAGCTTAAGTTAGCAAATATCTATCCAAGTTTGGTTTTGAATCTGCAGCCTATTTGGGAGAAAGTTCCCCTTTTCCAGTACCCTTTCTGTGCTTTCACTCCTGAATAGTTTAACAATAATGGTGTATTTCTCCATTAGAAGAAAATATGGTGGAATCTTATAGGTGTCTGAATAACGCAGGCTGTGGCAAGACTTGATGACACAGAATCATGTGGGAAATCTGTCAAGGCTTACTTGTGGTAACACCGAGGATAGTTTCACCCAATAATTAAAATGATTTAAAAACAGGTTTTAGCTAAGGTCCAAGGAATGTCTATGTTCAACACAAACGAACAATATTGTACACCCACTTGCTTGTGGGCAGTCAGCTGTATCAGTGTCCATCAAGTGCTAAGTGGGATAGACTTGCAACTAATGTACCAGTTCAAAACACGGCATCCATGAGATATTGTGGGGCATGAGCAGCAGCAGAATCATGCTTCAACATAATCTGTAACATCGTGGTACAGCATAGCCCCTACTCTACAATTACCATCAAGCTAAAGGATCAGCTTGGTTCAACGAAAAGTGCAGGAGGGCATGCCAGGTGCAGCACCAGGCATACCTAAAAGTGAGGTGTCAACCTGGCAAAACTACAAAGCAGGACAATTTGTGGAGCAAATAGCGTAAGCAGCAAGAGATCGACAAAGTTAAGCGATTCTAAAACCAATGGATCAGACCTAAGCTCTGTAGTCTTGCAACATCCAGTCATGAATCATGGTGGACAATTAAACTACTCACTGAAGGCTCCACAAGTATCCCCATCCCCAATAATGCGAAAGACAAAGCTGAAATCATTGAAACAATCTTCACCCAGAAATGCTGAGTAGATGATCCATTCAGCTGTCCTCAGCATTACAGATACCAGTCTTCAGCTAATTCAATTCAACACCTGTGATATCAAGAGCTGGTTGGAGGCTCTAGATACTGTAAAAGCTAAGGGTGCTGACAACATTGTGGCAATAGTATTGAAGAGTTGTGCTTCAGACCTTCCTGCTCCCATCGCCAAGCGCTTCCAGTACAGTTACAATACTGACATCTGCCTGACATTATGGAAAATTACCCAGGTATGTCCTGTACACAAAATCCAACCTGGCCAATTACCAACCCATCTGTCGTCTCTCAATCAATGTTCCCTCTAAGTTGCATGCACACACAGCCATTGCAAGTTTCCCCACACAGCACGCTGATCATGGATGACATTGATGTCTGGTTCTGAAGTCACTGCCATGCATGGAGCCCTGAGGCCAGCACAGCAGAAAGGAAGATAGAGGGAATGCAGCACACAGTCATCGAGAAAGTTTTGGAAGATATCATCAACAGTGCTGTCAAGCAGCACTTGCTCAGCAATAATAACCTGCCCAGTAACTCAGTTTGGGTTCCGTCAGGTTTACTCAGCTCCTGATCTCGTTACAGTCTTGGTTCAAACATGGAAAAATGAGCTGAATTCCAGAGCTGAAATGAGAGTGAAAGCCATTGACATCAAGGTCACATTTGACTGTGTGTGTCATTAAAGGACCCTAGAAAAACTGAAGTCAATCAGAGACAAAACTCTTGTCTGGCTGGAGTGGCACCTGGCACAAAGGAAAGTGACCCTGGTTGAAGTCAGTCATCTCAGCTCCAGGACATCTCTGCATGAGTTTCTCAGCTACTTCATCAATGAACTTGCCAACATCCAATTGACAGATGTGGGGATGTTTCAGGCTTTAGTATTAAAACCTGAACTGTGATGTTTAATTCCTGTGATCCTGCTCTCCCATTAATTGATGATTGCACCATGTTCAACACTCTTTGTGACTCTTCAGATACTGAAGCAGTCCATGTTCAAGTGCAGCAAGACCTGGAAAATATCCATGTTTGGACTGACAAATATAAGTAAGTAAAAAGCATCACTCAAATACCAGGGCAATCGCCATTTCAAACATAAGAAAAACTATCCATCAACACTTGATATTCCATCTCCATCACTGAATTTCTCCACAATCAACATGCTGGTGATTATCATTGACCAGAAACTGAATTGACCTAACCATGTAGACACAGTGGCTGTGATAGCAATGTAAGAAGCTAGGAGCTCAGCAGTGGCTCTGTAAAGCCTGCCCATCTATAAGGCACAAGCCAGTAGTGTGATGGATTACTCCCTACTTGCCTGGATGAGTGCATCTCTAGCAACATTTAAATAATTTGACACCATCCAGAACAAAACAAGAAGCTTGATTGGCACCACATCCATAAACATACATTTGCTTCACCACTGATGCTCAGGAGCAGCAGTGTGTACCATTTACAAGATGCACCCAGAGTCCTTAGATAGAACCTTCCAAACCCACATTGCCTGTAGGACAAGAATAGCAGATGTATTGGAACACCATGATTTGCAAGTTTCTCTCGCCATCCTGATGTGGAAATATATTATTGTTCCTTCAGAGTCATTGGGTTCAAAATCTTTGAACTCTCTCCCAACAGCATTGTAGGTGTACCTACACCAAGTGAACTTCAGCATCAAGAAATCGGCTCATTGCCACACTCTCAAAGATAACAAGCAATGAACAATGAATGCTGGCCCAGCCAACGATGTCCACAACTTGTTAAGTGAATAAATAAAGACTTAAAAATGATGTAGGCAACATTGTTCTGAGACTTCTTATTACATTTGCATTTGGAGTTTGATATTCTGCTCAGCCCAAGAATATTCACAAGTCAGAATTCCTTTATACTGTTCCTTTTCTATTGCAGTAACTCCATCATAAGACCAACAGAAACTGCATTTGCTTATGCACACTGTGCAGTCACTGTCCAATAGGACTTTCTGAATCATTGTGTTATAGATTGTCCTTCCTGTTTCCACTCTGAGAACTGACACCTGCAGAAATTTCATCAAGGGAGAGTCACTCCCCTCATTCTAGTAGAGTTTTTGACCTTACAGGTATACATTTGTAGAGCTTATGTTATGAAGCACTCAGTTCCAGGCTGATACAGCAATTTGGTTTTTTTTTTTAGGCAAATCACTTGTAAGTGCTTGACCTGCCCAAATAAAGCAAATTGCTTGCTTTCAAAATTGTGTGTGAGCTGCTGTTAATTTTGTGAATTAAACTGCAAATGCCAGTGCAATGAATCACTGTTAGCCACCCACAGCAGAGACTCCATAATTCTGTACTCCCAGTGGGAAGTTCCTGTTGAAGAGATCAGGGTCACAGAGTTCAGGTTTTAGTATTAAAACTCAGACTCCACTATTTGATTCCTGTGACCCTCGATTCTCAGTAAAATGTTCTGACATCAATGCAAATAGGTACTGGGCAGTGCTGCTTTACAATAATTATATCAATTTGATTTATATAGCATCTTTTAGATAGTATAATGTTCAAAATGCTTTGAAGGAGGATAATCCTGCAAAAAATAGACACTGAGCTAGGGTGGTGGCCTAAAGCTTGCTCAGGAGGTGGATATTAAGAAATATCTTAAAACTGGCGAGACAGAGAGATATTGGGGAGAAAGCAAAAAGGTTAACAAATAGAATACAGAAATGGAATATAGTAATAAAAATATAAACAATAACTGAGAGCATTAAATAAATCCAACAAGTTTGGAAAATATAATGATCTTCTGCAAAATGACATTCAAGCATTATTTGCATCTTTTTATTATTTTCAGCGAAGTCCCGTAAATCAATGAGATTAAACTTTTTAATTCCAGTCCTTGGAGAATAAACAGTTTATTCAGTCAAATGTCAGTCAGCAAAATAACTGGTCTTGAGAGCTGGCTAATATTAAAATAGCAAACGATTGGTTTTGTTTTTGATAAAGCTGTCATTATGGTGGCTGAGGAGAAAGGTTGAAAAGCAAAAGTGGAATCAAAAGGTCTGACCTTCCAGAAAAGCCAACTGTGGATGGCTAATTGAAGTTGAAAGCAATGCCTTAGATGTAGAGATTGATAACTGAATTTTAGTCAAGGC
The DNA here is from genome assembly GCF_047496795.1 of Chiloscyllium punctatum. Taxonomy (NCBI): domain Eukaryota; kingdom Metazoa; phylum Chordata; class Chondrichthyes; order Orectolobiformes; family Hemiscylliidae; genus Chiloscyllium; species Chiloscyllium punctatum. Next base: position 34,882,277 of record NC_092743.1, read on the forward strand.
AGAGATCTCTCCAATGATACAAAAATGGTAGTGGATACCCAAATTCAGGAGTCCTGCTCTCGAACATGATAGTATTGTTTTCAACAGGGTTAGGTGAATTCTAATGTGCAAATCTGCAGTTCCCAGATGTAGTTGCACATATTAAAGTGTAATTGACTTAGTCTGATCTGATCTTTACTAGTAAGATTTCCAATGCATATTATGCACTTTAGGCCTGCTAGGGAAAAGAACAGAAATTGCTGGACTGTTGTGATGCCCACCAGTACCAGCTTGTCATTGAGTTGTTTGCTGCCACCGTGCTCTTTCCTTGACTAGGCCTAAAGTTATACTAGATTTACAGCAGAGGAAACTGAGAGGAAAATTGTGTCTTAACAAAGAGACCCTTGTTTCAAACAGCTGAAGTTTATTGCATAATATTAATCATGTACAGGTTACATTCGGAAGGTACACTTGGCTACGAAGCTGATGAGGAGCCTAGGATATTGGTTTTCACTCTAAAAGATCCTAATTTGTTCTGTATTTTCCCTATCCAGGTATTGCGTTGGCAGATTAAGTGGAGTTTAATATAAACTCTAACATTAAATCTTTCAGAATTATTACCTTGTACAATAGGTACTCTTTGGGTATGTTCCAAAGCACCTTTGAGAGAGGTCACATAGCCTTTTGGGAGATATAAGGTATCGCTTATTGTTAAAAGTTGAAAAGAAATTGAAAAGGTGTTCATAAATATGTGTAAAATACGTATCATCCAGTGCTCCATTTGGAAGTATGCAAGCCATTTGGAACAGTATATATCATTCGCTAGTTCCGCTAAGTTTTACTTCTGGGTAATAAGGATGGATTTTGTTTTTTTTTGAAAAGTGAATTCAACAAAAGGTACTTTTGTGGGTCATGAAATCTGCCCATGGAGGACACTGGGGGAATTGGCATGGCAATTATAAAGAAAAAAGGGTAGTGAGAATTATGGGTTGCATGAGCTGGCACTAAGTATGAATAGAGATTATAAAAGGCACTCGAAGGGATGTTAGGAGCAGTAGTTGGCACTCCTGCTTTGGATCCCACACACACACTATCCTTAGCTGGACTGGGCTCCTGGAGGAGGCCTCTAATGAGCACTTCCTTCTGCACCTCTGCTGAGGTCCTAGCTCTGTCCTTTCTGAGTCCACAACCCCATTCCATGAGGAACAGTTCAGACCATATCCTTGAGTTTTACTGTTCTGAACAGTAGGAAACAGCTGGTAATAAAATCAAAATACTGCAGGTACTGAATATCTGAACAAAATGAGAGAATGCTGTAGAAACTCAGCAGGTTTGTCCACATCTGTGGAGAGAGAAAAACAGTAAATATTGTGTTTGACTAATGATGGAGAGTCAATCAAACTCAAAATGTTAAACTGCAAATACTGTTTTGTTTCAGAAAACAGCATGTTACAATTAACGTGATCGATTCATCTGGAAATATATGTTACATTTCTTACATTCTGGAAGTATAATACATTTAAACAGTACCTTCTTGTACTTGGTGAGGACAGGTTCACATCTCTTAATAGCCAAAACTAAATACAAATTTCACTGATGTTAAAGAAGGTAGTAGAGCCACGTATGACCTTGCTCAGAAAATATTCAAGTTTTGTCATCATGTCATATGTACACCAACTCAGTAAAGGTTATTTCAGAACACCGTGTATGTTTAACTTTCAATTTCTATGGTTCTGGTTCAAAGGCTGTGGTAATGGTTGTGGTGAATGTTCACACAGGGAAAACAAACATTCAGGGAGACATTACTGTAGTATGAATGACTGTAATGTAACTGAAACCTAATAATGTGTTTGGTGTAATCATGAACTTTTTTAAAAAAGTGACAAAGATTTCAGTTCAGACATAAGGAATGAAAACTGCCTAGATTCAGTAACTTGAAGTGGAGTGTGTTACTGTCTATGATCAATTGCAGTGAGACAATGGAAGATGACAGTGTTGACAAAGTCACAAGAAAGCAGAACAGATTGCAGTAACATTGATTGAGGATCAAGGAAGTAAGTGTTATACTGGATTTTTCAGACTGTGTCATTGACTCTGTCAGCCTGATAGACTACATTTGTTTTGTCCAATTTCCTGCATGATCATGTTTCATTCCTATATTACTCGGAATTACTGGTCAAGGTAAATGAGTCTAAGCTGCAGAAAGATTGAGATTGAGAATGAGTTGAGTTTTTTTTGACAGAAGCGTTAATGCTTCCTCACGGGGCAGTAAGATTCAGTTGGTTTCATTTAAACATCCAACCGAATTCAATACATCTCAATTTGAAATATGAAACCAATCTATACCTGTCAATCAGTATGAAATCTACTTCATTCTTTTTTAATTACAAACCTCATTTATAACTCAGTAGCAAATAACATTTCAGTCAGAAATAGATGTTGGTCTGTCTACGACAATAACAGCAACTTACAGGACGTTTGACAGATCAAAGTGTCCAGTGTCCTCTGTGAAAATATAATCTGACAAAGCTTGACACAGGATCTCATAAGTAGATATTCAAGCAAAATTTTGATCAAATGGCAGGCTACTCCCAGTCTCAGGAGCACGACTGGGCTACTACTGGGAATGCAACCAGTCTCCAATCACCAGGTGCATTTGAGCCAAAGTGAACGGTAAGTTGGGGAGGAGAGAAGGAGGGAAAGGGTTAGTCAGGGGCTATATGGCCCAGGTTTGGGGTCATGGCAGAAGTAGGGGTCCAGGGTGCATGGGGGTCATGGTGGTGAACTGGTAGAGGGTAAAATGGAAGACCATCTAATGGTTCTGGTGATCACATTAAAAAGGCAACCTCTGCCCCCTTAACCACTACAAACCTATACAACTGATGTTGCAAGGCTGGACATTTGGGGAATATATCTGATTAAATTCCAGTGACAGAAGGATGAGTCTTCTAAGTGACCATCCAGTGACTAATTAAGGGTCTCAATTGATCCAAAGCTGGATGGCATACCGGGCACCTCCCTTGCCATTGGTAAAGTCGTGTTCTCATGGGTAAGCAATAAGCCTATATAGTCATCTCAACAGGGCCCATAAAATCTAGCATCATTTCTCTTTGTCCAATATGGTGTCCCCAGTATGAGGGAAAAAAATCCCATTCTTCCAATTCCAAAGCGAAGAGGTGCAGGTTGGCAGAATCATGACTTAGGGTCTTCTCAGTATGAATAGCAGTGTCACTGGAGTTAAATCAGGTTAACCAAATTTGCAATGTTTCAGAACTACTTCCCTCTGTTTTCCCAGTCGTTCTGTATGACTTTGGCATATCGGGTTAGCGGAGCCAAAAGAACACAAGGTCATAAGAGTCAAGTGATGAAAGATGACACTCCACTAGTAGTAGCTCCATTGCTTCAAGTTTAATTTATGAGTCATTATTCAGCAATCATTAACTTTGCTCTAGCATAATGTGGAAACTCCTGGTTCAGTTTTTTTAAAATATTGAGAATGCAATTGAGTGCACTTGGTTTTGAGGTTCCATCTCAAGTCATACAGCTTGGAGCCATCTCAACTTTAAAGACACTATTAAGCTTCCTGAATGTAGATGTTCCCCAGTTGAACATTGTTAATACAACTTTGCCAGGTGGTAATGGTAAGCAATAGTTGCTCGTGCGTGACTTGGTGAACACCACGGCTCACCATAAAATGTATTGTCAATATCATAAGACCGCACCTTGCATTTACACTGCATCCTGTTGTCAACAGTTCCACCAGCTGGAGGATTGATCCATTCCATGCAGCTGTTTGTCTTTTTGTAACCCAAACCTGACACATTTTATATCAAATCTCCAAATTTAGAAAGAAGGCAGGGATAGAAGTGACCTTTTTTTGTACTGGGAATAAAAAAGGTTGTGACTAGTGACAGGAATTGAAAAGAGAAAAACATTGAAGGACGGAATCATCCGAGCATTCAAAGATTAATTGGGATCTAAATGGTTGTCATGGACCTACATAGATCTTTCAGATTAAGCTACATTACAGTGATGAATATTGCATTCTTTGCTAGCTATTACACTCAAATTTTCTTTATTTTGTATTTATTTTCATTTAGCTGAAGGCTGAGAATAGAATTCTTCCAGTAACCCAGTATCACATCACTGTATCTGGATTAGATTCAAAGTGAAAGTCTCTCCCAAGAATGTATCCCATCTTCAATAAATGAGCGTCTCTCTGCAAAATATTTGATTTCCCATCTAATGTCTATATATGAATGCACGAAGCATTAGAAATAAGATGGAGGAGCTTGAGGCTCTTTTGGAAATTGGCAGATATGATATTGTGGGGATAACTGAGACGTGGCTTCAATGGACAAGGCCTGGGAAATGAATATTCAAGGCTACACGTGCTATCGTAAAGACAGACTGACGGGCAGAGGGGATGGGGTGGCCATGTTGGTAAGGGATGATATTCAGTCCATTGCGTGGAGGACCTAGAATCAGGGGATGTAGAGTCAGTATGGATACACCTGAGAAATTCTAAGGGTATAAAGACCCTCTTGGGAGTTATCTACAGGCCCCCAAAGTAGTCTGGATGTCGGATGTAATTTGAATCAGGAGCTGAAATTGGCCTGTCACAAAGATGTTACTACAGTTGTTATGGGGGATTTCAACATGCAGGTAGACTGGGAGAATCAGGATGGTATTGGACCTCAAGAAAGATACTTTGTGGAGTGCCTCCGAGATGGATTCTTAGAACAGCTGGTGCTGGAGCCTTCCAGGGAGAAGGCAATTCTGGATCTGGTAGTGTGCAACGAACCAGAATTGATCAGGGACCTTGAAGTAAAGGAGCCATTGGGAAGTAGTGACCATAATACAATAAGCCTCAATCTGCCATTTGAGAGGGAGAGGGTACAATCGGAAGTGACAATATTTCTGTTGAGTAAAGGGAACGATGGAGCTATGAGGGAGGAGCTGGCCAAAGTTCAGTGGTGCAATACCTGAGCAGGGATGACAGTGGAGGAACAATGGCAGATATTTCTGTGTATAATGCAGAAGATGCAGGATCATTTCATTCCAAAAAGGAAGTAAGATCCTAGGAGGAGGCATGGGTGGCCGTGGCTGATGAGGGAAATTAAGAAACATATCAAGTTGAAAGAGAAAAAGTATAACATAGCAAAGATAAGTGGGAAAACAGAGGACTGGGAAGCTTTTAAAGAACAACAAAGGATTACTAAGAAGGAAATACACAGAGAAAAAATGAGGTACGAAGGTAAACTGGCCAAAAAATATAAAGGAGGATAGTAAAAGCTTTTTTAGGTATGTGAAAGGCAAAAAAAAATGGTTAAGACTAAAATTGGGCCCTTGAAGACAGAAACAGGGGAATATATTTACGGGGAACAAAGAAATGGCAGAAGAATTGAATTGGTACTTCAGATCTGTGTTCACTGGGGAAGACACAAGCCCTGAGGTAACAGTGGCTGAAGGACCTGAACTTAAGGGAATTTATATTTGCCAGGAATTGGTGTTGGAGAGACTGTTAGGTCTGAAGGTTGATAAGTCCCCAGGGCCTGATGGTCTACATCCCAGGGTACTGAAGGAGGTGGCTCGAGAAATCGTGGATGCGTTTGTGATTATTTTCCAGAGTTCGATAGATTCGGGATCAGTTCCTGCGGATTGGAGGGTGGCTAATGTTGCACCACTTTTTAAGAAAGGTGGGAGGGAGAAAGCAGGAAATTATAGACCAGTTAGTCTGACTTCAGTGCTGGGAAAGATGCTGGAGTCTATTATAAAGGATGAATTATGACACATCTGGATAGTAGTAACAGGATAGGTCAGAGTCAGCATGGATTTATGAAGGGAAAATCATGCTTGACTAATCTTCTGGAATTTTTTGAGGATGTAACTCTGAAGATGGATGAGGGAGATCCAGTAGATGTAGTGTACCTGGACTTTCAGAAAGCTTTTGATAAAGTCTCACATAGGAGGTTAGTGAGCAAAATTAGGGCGCATGGTATTGGGGGCAAAGTACTAACTTGGATTGAAAGTTGGTTGGCTGACAGGAAACAAAGAGTAGTGATAAACGGCTCCATTTTGGAATGGCAGGCAGTGACCAGTGGGGATCAGTGCTGGGACCGCAGCTTTTTACAATATATATTAATGATATAGAAGATGGTATTAGTAATAACATTAGCAAATTTGTTGATGATACTAAGCTGGGTTGCAGGGTGAAATGTGAGGAGGATGCTAGGAGATTACAGGGTGACCTGGACAGGTTAGGTCAGTGGTCAGATGCATGGCAGATGCAGTTTAATGTGGATAAGTGTATGGTTATCCACTTTGGTGGCAAGAACAGGAAGGCAGATTACTACCTAAATGAAATGAATTTAGGTAAAGAGGCAGTACGAAGAGATCTGGGTGTTCTTGTACACCAGTCAATGAAGGTAAGCATGCAGGTACAGCAGGTAGTGAAGAAGGCTAATAGCATGCTGGCCTTCATAACAAGAGGGATTGAGTATAGAAGCAAAGAGGTTCTTCTGCAGCTGTAGAGGGTCCTGGTGAGACCATACCTGGAGTATTGTGTGCAGTTCTGGTCTCCAAATTTGAGGAAAGACATTCTGGCTATTGAGGGAGTGCAGCGTAGGTTCATGAGGTCAATTCCTGGAATGGCGGGACTACCGTACGCTGGTAGACGGGAGCGACTGGGCTTGTACACCCTTGAGTTTAGAAGACTGAGAGGGGATCTGATTGAGATATATAAGATTATTAAAGGATTGGACACTCTGGAGGCAGGAAACATCCGCTGATGAATGAGTGCCGAACCAGAGGACACAGCTTAAAAATACAGGGTAGACCATTTAGGACAGAGATGAGGAGAAACTTCTTCACCCAGAGAGTGGTGGCTGTGTGGAATGCTCTGCCCCAGAGGGCAGTAGAGGCCCAGTCTCTGGATTCATTTAAGAAAAAGTTGGATAGAGCTCTCAAGGATAGTGGAATCAAGGGTTATGGAGATAAGGGAGGAACAGGATACTGATTTAAGGATGATCAGCCATGATCATATTGAATGGTGGTACAGGCTCGAAGGGCAGAATGGCCTACTCCTGCACCTATTGTCTATTGTCTATTGTCTCTGTGTAAAGACAAGTTATTGCAGGAGCACAGTGTGCCTCTACACCCAATCTCCCAATGTGCATTTTCTTGAATTATTATTCAAAATTTCTCTGTAAAGTAAGAGACAATTAGTACAAGTTTACTAAGATCAAAATCAGGACAAACTGTCAATACTTCCTGTTCATCTTGGAACCTTAGACACAGATCAAGCACGATCAAGCACAAGGAGAAAAGGAGAGTGAATGGGGTTGAAGCATAGACCAGCCATGATCTAAAAGAAGGATGGAAAAGTGTGAATGAGTTACTCCAGGACTTATCTTCCAATCAGAAATTTCTGAGTTCAAGTTCTCATGCAGCACTTCAGCTTGTAATCCTTTTTGGCATTTCAATGTTACGCTGAGGAGACTACACCTGGGCAGAATGCCAACAAGATTTGCTCCAAAAGTTATTCCCGGTTGCTGTAAATAATAATTAGTTTTTCCACACACCTCAAACTCAAAAGCTGCTTTCTGCATTTCTCAGCTAACCTGGCCATCACTATACCCAGTGTTTCAGAATCTATTCCACCTCCTTTTGTATACCGTCAGCAGAAATCCAAGGCTGCATCCAGTGGTCCTTATTTTAATATATTGTAATGACCTACCTGGGACTTGTAATGTGGATTATGAAAGAAACCAAATTGCATTAGAAAACTCAGCACATGTGGGAGTGATTACATATGTAACTCTTTGGCTACCATGCCATTTTACTGCCTAAAGTAATGAGATCCAATGAGGAAAAACTACTAATCAGAATGTTCCATCTTTTCTCCATTGTTCTGAATGAATTTTGGACATTCAACTGCACAGGGAGACATTCAACTTATGCCTCATCTAATGGTCTGCGTCTTTGGCAATACACTGCTCCTTCAGTGCTGCACTGGAGAGCCAGTCTGCATTGTATCCTCAAATTCTGCAGTTTGGCCTTTTCAATTGTTTGATGAGATACTATTTGGGATAGACCTCATGTGCATTTAACTATATTTTTGTCTGTTTCCCTTGAGACTTTTATCCTAGGGAAATAATGGATTTCCCCAGTAAGAAAGTTTTAAGTAAGGTGACAGTGTTACAAACTGACAGAAGCTGACATAATCCTGACTGAAAAAAAGCCAGCTAAGCCTGACCTATTTGATCTGTAAGTTTCAGGTATAACTCTCAAATAGATGAAAGGAATGGAGCTAAACTAGTCATTCAATATCTGCTGATGGTATCTAGGCTAACACCTTGCCAATGAATTCTGTCACTTCATGGCTAGTGATTTGACACAGAAGCTCTCCAAATGCTTTTAACTATTTGAAACTGGGATGTCTTTAGCAATAAATTATTATTATTTCAATTTTGTTTAGAGAAGCAAAGTGTATTTTTGTGTGTGTGTGTATATATATGCTCTTGTGTGTATTGTCATCCAAGGTCAGTCAGCCTGCCAACACTGGAGGGTCTGTTTTCTGATTCTTCACTTTTGATCTGGAGCTTTGCATACAAGGACTCACAACTGAGATCACACAATTTTCTGATTATTAAGATGAATGAACTGGATATTTTGAAGAACATGTCCAAGATTCCTTGATAATCGCTCAAGTCTAGTGAAGCCCTGAATCAGGACAAGTTTCGTGAACTTCATTTCTTTCTGCCTTGACCCACACTGAAGAATAAAACAGGAACTGCAGATGCTGGAGATCTGAACAAAAACAAAAATTTCTGGTGAAACTCAGCAGGTCTGGAAGCATCTATGGGCAGAAAGCAGAGCCAACATTCTGAGTCTGGTAACTTTTCATCAGAGCAGAACACTGAAGAATGTCATTTAGTTAAAGCATCTTTGGGAAACTGAAAGTAAACATGACTATTTGAGAAAGGACCACTTTGTCCTTTTCTTCTGAAGAATGAGCTTATTTGTCAGCTTAAGGATTCTAACAGATTTTACACTTCTAAGAACAGATCCGTAAAGATTAGATTACTTACAGTGTGGAAACAGGCCCTTTGGTCCAACAGGTCCACACCGACCCGCAACCCACCCAGACCCATTCCCCTACATTTACCCCTTCACCTAACACTACGGGCAATTTAGTATGGCCAATTCACCTAACCTGCACATTTTTGGATTGTGGGAGGAAACCGGAGCACCCGGAAGAAACCCACGCAGACAATGTGCAAACTCCACACAGAGTCGCCTGAGGCGGGAATTGAACCCGGGTCTCTGGCGCTGTGAGGCAGCAATGCTAACCACTGTGCCACTGTGCTGCCCAAGGAGTCAAATTTCCAAAATGCAATTGAATTTTACACATGTGACTGATCCTTCGTTTTTTGTGGGCTTAGTTGTAAAAAAAGATAGGAAAAAAACATTTTAAAAGATACATCTCTGAAGTGATGCAGGGCTTATGCCCAAAACGTCGATTCTTCTGCTCCTCGGATACTGCCTTACCTGCTGTGCTTTTCCAACACTACACTCTCAACTCTGCTCTCCAGCATCTGCAGTCCTCATTTTCCCCAACATCTCAGAAGTGACCTTCTAGTGATATACAAAATAATTAAGAGAAAAATTTATGAAAGTCTGAAGTAGTATTTTAGATTGTATTACTAAGGTAAGAAAAGGGAACATGAGTTTGGATGTATTAAAAGGAAAGTCAAGATTGAGAGTTACCATATTTTCTGCATGTTAATAAAGGTTAGACAGTGGAAGCAAAACCTCTGGAAGCATTAAAAATGATTGCCTTAAGTAGCCAAAGAGAAATTTGCTAGTGTTGCTCTTGAAATTGATCCAAGTTTTTTTCTGGAAGAATTTAACATTAATACAGATGGAGGGCGTGTAGAGCAAAAGGTTACACTTACTAACTGCAGCAGGAACATGATTAGGGCTATAGTCTACTTCTTTGTATCTGTATATTTTGTTTTAAGACTTAAGTACATAGTTTGGATTAATACTCCAATTCTAAAACAATTAGATTGTACTACTGGAGGAGTGCAACATTGTAAAACACTGAGACCCGTTCTGAGGAAGCGTCACCAGACCCGAAACATGAACTCTGATTTCTCTGCACAAATGCTGCCAGACCTGATGAGCTTTTCCAGCAGCTTTTGTTTTTGTTTCTGATTATAAATCACTAGTAGTATTTCGATGATATATTAAACCTGGGCCTTATCTACATGTGAGGTAGATACACAACAAACTAGGATAACATTGGAGGAAAGTAGGGAATTTTCCCAATCTCTTGGGCTGCATTCATTCCCAAATGAACACTATTGAAAAGACTTCGAGATAAATCTTGCATTTTTTTGGTAAGACCAAGTTGCGCTGAGCTTTTGAAGAGTTTTTTGCCGTGAGGCCTGATAATTTTTCTCACTGTATCTTGCCAAATCCAACTCAATAATTACCTATCCTGCCCCATAAGATTTCTTTTGTCTGAATTTTTTAGGATCTTGCTGTGCAGACAATGACTATATAATTTTCCCCAAATAACATTTAAACATGAGGTAATGATAAGGCACTGTACACTTTTCTGTCTGCCAGAGTCCTCGCTTGGCTGCGTGATGGCCTCTGAGGCCTAATGTTGTGAGGTCAAATCCAACATCAGGCCTTGGGGTCACAACCAAGTGAAGAAATTGATGGCAGTGAAGAATTGAGTACATGATTCCCACTAGAAATACCATTTCCTGGATGAAATGTTATCCAAAGCCTTGAGTGGATGAGTGTGGTGCTGAAAAAGCGCAGCAAATCAGACAGCATCTGAGGAACAGGAGAATTGACGTCTCGGGCATAAGCCCTTCGCCAGGAATTGTGATGTCCGAAATGTTGATTCTCCTGCACTTTGGATGCTGCCTGACCTGCTGTGCTTTTCCAGCACCACACTCTTGACTTTGATCTCCACCATCTGCAGTGCTCACTTTCTCCTGAGTGGATGAACAAGAGTCCATGGCATTATTTTGAAGATGATTGAGGGAGTTATCCAAATTGCCTTTGCCTAGAGGTTTATCACTCATTCAATGTCATTGAAAACAGATTTTCTTTTTGGTCATTATTGCGTTGCTGTTTGTATGAGTTTGCTGTTTGCAAATCGACCACTATTCAAAAACAGTGATTACACTTCAAGAGTACTTAATTGCTTGTAGCACCTTGAAATCATGGAAAACACTACATAAACATCTTGCTAAATTTCTTCCACTACTTGCTTTCCTACTCTCCTTCCATTGTTGTGCATTAGGGCAGGATTTTGATAAAACATAAAGTTGAGTTGAGTGTAATATGGCCAACAGGTCCAATCCCATCCATTTCCTGTTCAGTGCATTAGATTAAAAAATAAATGAAAGCAAGCGTTTCTTTGTAGGTCATTTATCCATCCTCATCAGAAGCACTGACTCATGCATAAGAACAATTCTCAGGACACTTGGCAGCAATTGCTACATCTAGAGTGGCTGTTTCAAGCATTGTGAGCCTGAGCAATAAGTATCTGGCATTGAACACTTTTGTATCCCTGTTATCAGTAACTCCCAGCTGTCAGTCTCTGTTGCTGGAGTTTTGGACAGCAGGTCAGCTGGGTCCAGATACCACAATACCACAGCATATTCGCAGTTTTTAATGTCTGAAGATACTGACAATTGAACCCCTTTATTTGCAATCACTCACTCTAAATTACCTTATTCTCCAGTGGACACTTGTTCTACCTCCAATGAAAGAGATGGGCTGTCTATCACCAGACAAGGACAAAATAGAATTTAGATTTAACTTTGACACACATTCAGCAAAGCTTATTTGACATTATGGATGACTGAAAGTCTTGTTCAATAGAAAATTGTACTTAATTGCATATGGGCCAGTGAAGTGGAATCTTCTAGAGCTGTTCAGGTTATGCACTTTGACAGATATTGCCTACAGCCATTATGTTTGATGCATTGCGAAATGCTCCAATGATCTATTACCATGTTATGTACTTTCACTGAGAGATTGAGTTTAAAGGAATGCTGTGGCACGTTCTTCTTTCTGTGGGAGTGTTTTTTCTCTCTCTCCCCCTGCCCAATTGGGATGCTGGGCCCAAAGCCCCAACTTGGTAGTGTGCCATCTAAATGACAACTTGCCTGATGTGAGCCTTAATGGTATACATGTAATCAACCGCATAGTTGAGTACACTATTCTATTCTGATATTCCTTGTTTCAGAGGGAAATGCTGGATGCTAATGGAAGGTGAAAAACTTGACTGAACTTTGAAGTGAGGGGCAGTTGGACAGTGATAGAACCTAACTCATGCTCATTCCAAATTGAACTAAAATTAAGCGGATTCTGTAACAAACAGGTAACCACCTTGTCAGATTAGACCCCAGTGAAGTTGTAAATTATCCCGTTAGCAATTTTTTTTTGTCATATTGCTATAAAGTGGAACTTGTGGAAATCTTCCAGGCAATAACATGCTGATCCTAAACATTTTACCATATGAGGGTTAAAGAGCTGTGGCTCTTTAATCCTCATATGGAGTCAGCCCTTCAAATACTTCTCAGCAGCAGTAGGATTTGAAATAGTCTCAAAGCATGAAATACCTTCACATCTGCTGTCAACTGCAATGATTAGCAGGGCAGTCTATTGCAAGATACAGAAGTTGTTTGACCTTGATTAGCATGCATTCTCAAAAAAATGAAGTGCTGGCATGAAAACGAAGCTCAGCTCAAGATTTCTACATTGCTTTTTAGAAAAATTAAGAAATAGGATTTTCTTTTACTGTCTCATATTAGATACTTACAAAGCAAATAATTCACTCACTCTGGGAGATCTAAGGAAAGGATGAAAGTCAAAAGTTGTAAAGGGTGGAAGGAAAATAGAAGTTTTATTTGGGTGCCAATGTGAAATGGGTTGATGATAGAGAGTTATTTGCCACTCTCAAACTTTCTTTGTTTTATGGAAAGAAGTGGTATAAAGGAGTGTTGCAATATTGAAGATGTTATCTTCCAGATGAAATACTGAAAGGCCTCTCTAGTCACTATAATTGCACTACATGCCACCACATGGCACTATTTTGAAGATGTCAATGGGGCGTTCACCCTGCTGTTCTAAAAAATATTTATCCCATAAATAGTATCTAAGACAGATGGTCTGCTCATTTTAAATTTCTTTTATTTGCCGTTTGTGGGAACTTCCTTCATACGAGTTTGCTTTTGTTTTTTAACTATAAAAGTGACTAAACTTCGAAAAGTTTAAGATTTTAAAAAACCTTTTGTTTATCAAAATAATGAATGCACATGGACTGCAATGGTTCGAGGAGACAGCTCACTATTACTTTCTCCAGGGCAACTAGGGATGGACAATAAATGCCAGCGACACACCCCTGAATGAACACAAAATAATAACTTTTCACTTTTATTTCCACTGTTTCTCGTCACAGACCTGATAGTATGAAGTTTTTTTTTTGCTTTTACAGGAAGTGTGTACAGAGAATGTACCGGAAATGGAACATGGGCCTCTAGAATCAATTACTCCCACTGTGAGCCCATCTTAGAGGAGAAGGTTAGTCTGGTCTTCTTGCTATGGACTGTAATTGTTAACTATCGCACTGCCTTTTCCTTCAACTCATAAGCGTCTGTTTTATTTGTGAGAGGGTTCATGTTCCTTATCATTTTATTCTCAAATTCACCAGTGGGCCATGCACAAACATTGTGAGGATGAGTTTGGGTATCCTGCTCCCAATCTTCAGCTATTCTGACCTTGAACTGAATGCTACTGAAAATGCAATGCTGCCCTACAACACCTGCCCAGCCCGGACTTTATGTTTTCGTAACAATCAGCCTCTTAGCACTCCTCTGGCTGGCCATTCCCAGCACCTTTCGCCTCCTATACTAAGATGGTAACAAGTTTGTTTAATAGTTGTTCAAAATTACATGGAAGCGCCATGATTTTGGGTGATGTAGAGTTCAACATATCCTAAAGCTTGTAACCTTCTCTCAGGCTTCTGGACCCACTTTGATTTACTTGATGGAAGTTTCCAATTCAGTCATAGTTATACTTTTAAGGGGAACACTTTATTTACTGAGGAATATTGCTTTTCAGTGTGGGGAGTGGAAGGCAACATTTAGTGTGTTTTTCATTGCCCACATACGGTGCAGAACTAGACTGATGATTGAAAAATGAAATCAGAGCTCATCAGGGGAACATGCAACTGAATATATTGGCAAATGATGGAATGACCTCATGTTTCAACAGCTTCACATGGGAAGAGTGAAGTCAAAGTTAGTCCCAGGCTCACTAGGCCAAATGTCAAACGATGCTGTTCTGCACAGCATTGGTCAGATATCATTGAGCTGATTTACTGCAATTGGATGACGTGAGCAATGGGAGTTGCAGCAATTTAATCGAGATGCGAATGTGATGGATTGAAGACGTAAGTCCCTTCATTTCTGCCTTCTGGATAAAGGTGCTTAAGAAACCATTGGGTTTTGACACCAGAATCCTCCACCCAGCCGACCACAGTACCAGCTCTCTGACATTCCTCTTGCCCCATCAACAGGTCTCCAACTGTGCCCTCTCCACAACACCATGAAGCCTCAGTCTACTTCTGCCCCAACCTTCTCCTCATCTGTGCACTACCAGCCTTGGGTTCAATGCATTACCTGACCACGATCACTCACTCACTCACCTCGAGATTCCCGATCCTCCCTACCTCAAGACTCCCGACCATTCCCACCTCGAGACTGCTGACCTCCCCACCTCGAGGCTCCCTACCATCCTCGACCTCAAGACTCCTTACCATTCCTACCTCGAGACTCCTGACCTTCCCCAGCTCTCTACCATCTCCATCTCGAGACTACCAACCCTCCTCAGCTCATGACTCCCTACTATCCCCACCTGGCAACTCCTGACCCTCCCCATCTCGAGGCTCCCTCCATCCCCACCTTGAGACTGCCGAACCTCCTAAGTTCAAGACTTTCTACCATCCCCACCTCGGGTCCTGACCCTCCTCTCCTCGAGACTCCCAATCCTCCACACCTTGATGTCACTGAGCCTCCCCACCTCGAGGCCTCCAATCTACCCCACCTTGAGGCCCTTGATCCTACTCAACCTGCCTGGCAACAAACCACTAGCACTCGCCTCCATGAGACCTCCCAACCTGCTCCACCACCAACCGACTGATTGTCAATTATTGGGATGTATTGGAATGTAATCTCGTCTATTGGGACAGACTCCTCCCTAAGGTCAACAACACCCCCAACTCCCCTATGCCATATCTCCCCCCAAGGCCATTGGCAACACCCCCGATTGGTTAAGTAGGTAAATGTCATCAAAAAGCATTTACTTTGACATATCCTAAGGACATGAAAGCCATTACATAAATTCAAACCCAGCTGGTCATTTCTCAGAGACAGGATTTGAGTTGACAGCAGTAATGGCTTCAGGAAATGCTTGGATTCATTTCAAAAATGGGACAATGGCATGTTAAAAGAGGGTAAGAGTTGAGTGACTTTCTCTTGGACTTAAAAATGTCGATCTGAAATTTCTTCAGCAGTTCTCTCTATCTCACGGTATAACTGCAGCAGAATATCAGACCTGGGACCAACAATGTAAATGATTATTTACACTGTTTCTATGGATTTTCTTCTGAAGTTATATAAGAAATCCTGCTAAAATTCTACTGCATCATTTTTATCTTATAATTTGGCCTTGACATGCTGTACCTATTGAATGCAAAGAGCTTGTAATGAATTTGAAAAAGTGAGCACTTTCTATTTACATAACCCCCCAGAAAATCTGGGGAAGCTTTTGTATTTGTTAGAATTCTGTCATTGTTGAGTTACAATATATTATTAATGCCATGTATACTTCACCACAGAGTACCATTAAGAATAATTGACATTTCGATTATTGAGTTGCTAAAGAAAGCTTTCTTTTGGGCTTGTTGCCATCTTTAATTAGATTCCACTAAGCCTATTATGTGCAAGTTTGCTGCATATTTTCGGGTGAATGCTCCAAGTTTTACCAGCAAACTTGTTATTGTCACTGATTCTCGTAAGTGTCAATTTGGCCTTGTTAGTGACAAGCTTAGCTTTGAGTCAACAAGGACCATTGGTTCCAGCTTCACTCTTGTCTGACACCCCACGGCATCACTTAGGTAAAACCATGTTGTTAGGGTTGCTCTTTTAAAGTTACAACAAATTTTACATGCAAGCTGAGCTTGATATTAAAAAAAAACCTATAAAACAAGTAGAGTAGTACCATTCTGGCTAATATTCTGCCCTCAAACAATAGTACCAGAAATGGAATAACTGGCTGTTTATTCATTTCAGTTGCTGTTTCCAGCTCCTGATTTCTTTTTGTGTGTAACAATGGCAATTTCACTTCAAAACTACTTCATCACTTTTATCAATAAGAACTGTTGTGATTGCGTGTTTCTTAGTGTGTAAAATATAATCATTTAAATAGATGCTTATGCTAATATGCATGCCACTAATGAATTGATGTAATGTCATATGATTCTGTTCTCTTACACTGTCGGTTACGAAAAATGAACGAAAGCAGCATGTCATTAAAACTGTGTTTAATCCTCTGTCCTCTTATCATTTGTATTAATTAGTAAGAGATAAGACAATGAAAAAAAATATTTTTTTAAATAAAAGGATAGATTTCTTAGCCATTTCAGAAGGCATTAAGAGACATTGTGGGATCAGAACGACATGTAAATTGAGCACATGTGTGGGTCCTTTTCCCTGCGCAGCATTAGTGAATGAGTGGCTTTGTTGTGTCAATCTGATATCTCTCTGGTTCCAGCTCATACACTGACACATTTATTGAATTTCTTTTCACTGTTTGCCAACTAATCTCTGAATTGTTTGTCTAAGATTGATTACATCTAGTGCATTGAGGCAAATTGTGAAGAATAGATGTTTGGAGTGATGTCTAATGAATTCTGGACATCAGCTGGACTGAAGATTACATTCTTTCAGCCAAATGGAACCTGACCAGAATATAACTCAACATGGTCTTCACACTATATTAAGAATATAGGTGTGGATTTTCAATGTGCCCTGACTGTCAGACTGGCATCAGTGAGCTAAATTTTATTGCGTTCATTGGAAATGAAACTCAGACAGATTTTACATTGGAGCTGCATCACCAGATTTACGTTCAAACAGCAAGACTAAATTTGACACCATCTAGTCACCTGTCATATATATTGTAGGGTCATTGGGGGAAAGGTGGAAGTAAATTTTAACATAAAGCTAGATGGCAATTTTTTTTTCAAAAGCTAATGTTCCAGCAGCATCAGGAACTTACAAAATTGAAGGAGATCTGAATTAAAGGATGTATACACCTCTTTAATTTGCGCAGTTCTAAGTTTTGTGCCTAATAATATACTGTTGCTACAGGGCTGACCCAGCATTATGCTGAAGGAATTTGTTAATAAAGCCTCTCAGTACTTAGAGTCACAGAGTCATAGAGTTGGTACAGCATGGAAACAGACCCTTTGGTCCAACTCGTCCATGCCGACCAGATATCCCACCTAATCTAGTCCCGTTTGCTGGCACTTGGTGCACACCCCTCTAAACCCTTCCTATTCATTTACCCATCCAGACCCCTTTTAAATGCTGCAACTGTACCTGCCTCCACCACTTCCTCTGGCAGCTTATTCCATACACTCACCATCGTTTGTGTGAGTGTATGGAAAAAGTTGCCCCTTATATCCCTTTTATATCTTTCCCCTCTCAACCTCAACCTATCCCCTCTACCCCAGGGAAAACACCTTGTCTGTTTACCCTATCCATGCCCCTCATGATTTTATAAACCTCAATAAGGTCACCCCTCAGCCTCCGATGCTCCAAGGAAAACAGCCCCAGCCTATTCAGCCTCTCCCTATAGCTCAAACCTTCCAACCCTGGTAACATCCTTGTAAATCTTTTCTGAACCCTTTCAAGTTTCACACAAAGACCAGAATTGCATGTAATATTCCAAAAGTGGCCTAAACAATGTCCTATACAGCCATAACATGACCTGCCAACTCTTATACTCAATGCTCTAAACAATAAAGGAAAACATACCAAGTGCCTTCTTCACTATCCTATCTACCTGCAACTCTGCTTTCAAGGAAATATGAACCTGTACTCCAAGGTCTTTTTGTTCAGCAACATTCCCCAGGACCTTACCATTAAGTGTGTAAGTCCTGTTCTGATTTGCTTTCCCAAAATGCAGCACCTCACATTTATCTAAATCAAGTTCCATTTGCCACTTCTCAGCCCATCTAATCAAGATCCTGTGGTACTCTGAGGTAACCTTCTTCACTGTCCACTACACCTCCAATTTTGGTGTCATTTGCAAACTTTTAACTGTACCTCCTATGTTCACATCCAAATCATTTAAATAAATGACAGAAAGCAGTGGACCCAGCACCAATCCTTGTGGCACACCCCTGTTCACAGGCCTCCAGTCTGAAAAGCAACCCTCTACCACCACCTTCTGTCTTGTACCTCTGAGACAGTTCTTTATCCAAATGGCTAGTTCCCTGTATTCCATGTGATCTAACCTTGTTAACCAGTTTACCATGAGGAATCTTGTTGAATGCCTTACTGAAGTCCATTTAGATCAGGCCCACCACTCTGCCCTCATCAATCCTCCTTGTTACTTCTTCAAAAACTCAGTAAAGTTCATGAGACATGACCTCTCACACACAAAGCCATGCTGACTATCCCTAATCCGTCCTTGCCTTTTCAAATACATGTAAATTGATTTGAATTTAAAGTTTGGTAGAAGATTTGTAGCTCGGGTGCTCGTTGTTGTGGTTCTGTTCACCGAGCTGGGAATTTGTCTTGCAAACGTTTCGTCCCCTGTCTAGGTGACATCGTCAGTGCTTGGGAGCCTCCTGTGAAGCGCTTCTGTGCTGTTTCCTCCGGCATTTATAGTGGCCTGTCTCTGCCACTTCGGTTGTCAGTTCGAGCTGTCCACTGTAGTGGCCGGTATATTGGGTCCAGGTCGATGTGTTTGTTGATAGAGTCTGTGGATGAGTGCCATGCCTCTAGGAATTCCCTGGCTGTTCTCTGTTTGGCTTGCCCTATAATGGTAGTGTTGTCCCAGTCGAATTCATGTTGCTTGTCATCTGTGTGTGTGGCTACTAAGGATAGCTGGTCGTGCCGTTTCGTGGCTAGTTGGTGTTCGTGTATACGGATCGTTAACTGTCTTCCTGTTTGTCCGATGTAGTGTTTTGTGCAGTCCTTGCAAGGGATTTTGTACACTACATTAGTTTTGCTCATGTTGGGTATCGGGTCCTTTGTTCTGGTGAGTTGTTGTCTGAGCGTGGCTGTTGGTTTGTGTGCTGTTATGGGTCCTAGTGGTCGCAGTAGTCTGGCTGTCAGTTCAGAAATGCTCCTGATGTATGGTAGTGTGGCTAGTCCTTTGGATTGCGGCATGTCCTCGTTCCGTTGTCTCTCCCTTAGGCATCTGTTGATGAAATTACGAGGGTATCCGTTTTTGGCGAATACTTTGTATAGGTGTTCCTCTTCCTCTTTTTGTAGTTCTGGTGTGCTGCAGTGTGTTGTGGCCCTTTTGAATAGTGTCCTGATGCAACTTCGTTTGTGTGTGTTGGGGTGGTTGCTTTCATAGTTTAGGATTTGGTCTGTGTGTGTGGCTTTCCTGTAAACCTTTGTGGTGAATTCTCCGTTCGGTGTTCTCTGTACCATCACGTCTAGGAATGGGAGTTGGTTGTCCTTTACTTCCTCTCTAGTGAATCGGATTCCTGTGAGTGTGGCGTTGATGATCTGGTGTGTGTTCTCTATTTCTGTGTTTTTAATTATTACAAAGGTATCATCCACGTATCTGACCCAGAGTTTGGGTTGAAGTTGTGGTAAGACTGTTTGTTCTAACCTTTGCATTAGTGCTTCTGCTCTGAGTCCAGAGATGGGTGAGCCCATGGGTGTTCCGTTGATTTGTTCGTATATTTGGTTATTGAATGTGAAGTGTGTTGTGAGGCACAAGTCCAGTAGTTTAAGTATGCCGTCTTTGTTGATAGGTTCAACGTCCTGTTGTCTGTTATGTCTGTCCAGCAAGTTGGCTATTGTTTCTTTGGCTAGTGTTTTGTTGATGGAGGTGAATAGTGCCGTTACATCGAATGAGACCATATCCTTAGCAGCTATCCTTAGTAGCCACACACACAGATGACAAGCAACATGAATTTGACTGGGACAACACTACCATTATAGGGCAAGCCAAATCGAGAACAGCCAGGGAATTCCTAGAGGCATGGCACTCATCCACAGACTCTATCAACAAACACATTGACCGGGACCCAATATACCGGCCACTACAGTGGACAGCTCGAACTGACAACCGAAGTGGCAGAGACAGGCCACTATAAATGCCGGAGGAAACAGCACAGAAGCGCTTCACAGGAGGCTCCCAAGCACTGACGATGTCACCTAGACAGGGGACGAAACGTTTGCAAGACAAATTCCCAGCTCAGCGAACAGAACCACAACAATGATTTGAATTTGTCGTCACGTGTACCGAGGCACAGTGAAAAGCTTTGTCTTATGAGCAATACAGGCAGATCACAGAGTTAAGTAGCAGAGATAAGTAAATAATAGGCAAACAGTGGCGAAAACAAAAATACAGGTACGGGCGAATGTTGAGAGTTTGTGAGTCCATTCAGTATTCTAACAGTAGGTTAGAAACTGTTTCAAAACTGGCTAGTGCATGTGTTCAGGTTTCTGTACCATCTCCCCGATGGTAGAGATTGTGGAAAATCATTTCCAGGGTGGGATGGATCTTTGAGAATGCTGGCGGTCTTTATTTGACAATGGGCCTGGTTGATGGATTCTATAGATGGGAGGTTAGCCTTTGTGATTGTCCAGGCCGAGTTCACCACTCTCTGTAACTGTCTTTGATCTTGAATGGTACAGTTGCCAAACCAGGTAGTGATACATCCAGACAGAATGCTCTCGATGGCCTATAAAAATTGGCAGGGATATTTGCCCTCATGCCAAATTTCCTCAGCTGCTTGAGGAAGGAGAGACATTGTTGTGCCTTTGTAACCAGTGCATCCACATGAAGAGTCCAAGAAAGCTTGTTGTGAATGACCACTCCCAGGAGCTTGACACTTTCCATTTGTTCCACCACTGTGCTGTTAATGTGTAGGTGGGCATGAGTAACATCGTGCTTAAAGTCAATATTGAATTCCTTGGTTTTGCCAGCATTGAGAGCTAGGTTGTTCTCAGTGTACCATTTTTCCAGGTCTTCCAACTCCCCTCTTTAGTCTGTTTCATCACCATCTGAGATTCAACCGACTATGGTGGTGTCATCAGTGAACTTGTAAATGGCATAAGTCTGGTATTTGGCGACGCAGTCATGGATATACAGTGAGTACAGTCGGGGGGCTGAATATGCACCCCTGAGGGGCTCCAGCGTTGAGTGTTAGTGAGGATGAAATATTGTCCCCAATCTTCTCTGATTGTGGCCTCTGGGTCAGTAAACTGAGCATCCAGTTGCAGAGAGTGGGGCTTAATCCGAAATCACTAAGTGTAGTAATTAGTCTCGAGGGGATAATAGTGTTGAAGGCTGAACTCTAGTCAATGAGTAGGATTCTTACATAGCTGTTCTTGTTATCAAGATGCTCTAGGGAGGAGCGAAGGGCAAGTGATATGGTAGCTGATGTGAATCTGTTGGTCCGATAGCAAATTGGAGTGGGTCAGGAGTAGTGGGAAGATTCCCTCCAACACTTGCCCACCACTGATGTCAGGCTTACTGATCTATAGTTCCCTGGCTTTATCTTACCACGTTAGCCAAAATCCAGTCTTCCAACTGTGATTATCTATGATACAAATATCTCAGCAAGGGGCCCAGCAATCACTTCCTGAGCTTCCCACAGAGTTATAGGGTACACCTGATAACGTCCTGGGGATTTATCCACTTTTATCATTTCAAGATGTTCAGCGTCTTCTCCTCTGTAATATGGACATTTTTTTTAAGATGTCAACATCTTTTTCCCCACATTCTATATCTTCCACATCCTTTTCCAAGTAAACACTGATGCAAAATACTGGTTTAGTATCTCCTGCAGCTCCACACATAGGCTACCTTGCTGATCTTTGAGGGGCCCTGTTCTCTAGGAGAAAGTGAGGATTGCAGATGCTGGAGATCAGAGTGGAAGGTGTGGTGTTATTTTCTCCTTAGTTATCTTTTTATCCTTAAAGTACTTATAAAATCCCTTTGGATTCTCTTTAACCCTATTTGCCAAAGTTATCTCATATCCCCTTTTTGCCCTCCTGATTTCTCTCTTAAGTATACTCCTACTGCCTTTATACTCTTCTAAGGATTCACTCGATCTATCCGGCCTATACCTGACAGAAGCTTCTTCTTTTTTTCACCCAGCTTTTCCTACACCTACCAGCCTTTCCTTTCACCCTAACAGGAATATACTGTCTTGGTACTCATGTTATCTCATTTCTGAAGGCTTCTCACTTTCCAGTCGCCCCTTTACCTGTCAAAACCTGCCCCCAATCAACTTTTGAAAGTTCTTGCCTAATACTGTCAAAATTGGCCTGCCTCCAATTTAGAACTTCAACTTTTAGATCCGGTCTATCATTTTTCATCACTATTTTAAAACTAATAAAATTATGGTCACTGGCCCCAAAGTCCTCCCCCACTGATGCCTCAGTCATCTGCCCTGCCTTATTTCCCAAGAGTAGGTCAAGTTTTGCATCTTCTGTAGTGGGTACATCCACATACTGAATCAGAAAATGTTCTTGTATACACTTGACAAATTCTTCTCCATCTAAACCCTTGACACTATGGCAGTCCCAGTCCATATTTAGAAAGTTAAAATCCCCTACCATAATCACCCTATTATTCTTATAGATAACTGAAATCCTAACATATTTGTTTCACAATTTCCCGCTGACTATTAGGGGGCCTATTATACAATCCCAATAAGGTGATCATCCCTTTCTTATTTCTCACTTCCATCCAAATAACTTCTTTGGATATTCCCAGGAATATCCTCCCTCAGTACAGCTGTAATGCTATCCTTATCAAAAACGTCACTCCCCCTCCTGTCTTGCCCCCCTTTCTATCCTTCCTATAGCATTTGTAGCCTAGTTAAAAATTGGATTTTTGCCTGCAACTGCTTCCTTTTGCTTTATTTTCTTCAGAGAAGTACAATAGGTTATTATCTAATCAGTAATGCGTTCTCGAAGTTGGGTAGGCAAAGTAAAACCAGGACAGAGATCTCAAAAAATATCTTCAGAAAATAGTTCCTTTACAATTTCAATAAGTGCACCACACAAAAAAAAACATTGACAAACTGAACTGAGGACTGATGGCAAATTGATCTGTTGAGTTTCTCTGGCAATTTCTGTGTTTGATCAGTTCTGATCTTGGTTCAGGAGTGGGGCTGAACAGTGTTGTATAAGGTCATGAAATGTTCGAGACTGCATTAAGCTCCACCGATCTCATGATGTCATGGGATGGGCAAAATACTGACTATTTCAGGAGCCAAAGCAAGAGGGAGATGCCAGCAAAATAGCCCTACCACAAGCTGATAGTGGTTGGCATCATAGCACATACAATAGATAGGATTCACAAATAAGGGTAGCATGCCAGTTTTCCAATGAATTTCATGGCACCAGCCCCTGTGAGGCAGGTAATCATAACAGCAATTTAAAGATTCCAGTTGACCTCCTTAATGAAGACTCTGGTTTCCTGAAATAACTACCTATAAGCGGAAATTTTCAGGAAGACTGGGCATAGGCAGAACACCCAATCAGACCCAGAAACCATCTTGATGCAGATACAGTTAAAGGTAATCCAGGAAAGGATTTTCTCCACCAGGATAGTAGTAGCCTAGTTCTTGTAATTGTTTACTAATTAAATATTTGTGAAAGGGTACTGAGGCAGCTTTCCATTGAAGTGTTCTGTTGGCACTTGACTAAGTGCATTGCAAACTGCTGCTGCTCCCAAGCGAGAAGGTCTCTGATTCCCCCTCCAACTTTGAAAGTCTGCCTGCCTGTCCGAATTAAACAGGGAACCCGTCTCCCTGTCAGTTAGGTGGGAACCTCTCAGGGAGTGAATGTCCCATGGAGTATCCCCAGGTACAGGTTCAAAATGTGGGAATGGTCTGAATTCCTGTTTCCTGACCACCGAGGGATCATTTTCAATTCATACTGTCAAAAAAAAGAGGAAGAGAAAAGGGATCCTGTAAAGGAGAGAACGGATCAGGAAGAAGATGGAAGGGAGGGAAAGTGCTGCAGGGAACAAAATGAAAAATGATAAAGGAAAAGGGGGAGGGAAAGGAATGTGGTGCACAAAAGGAAATAGTTAAAACAGGGAAGAGAGGAAGGGATATTAGGAACATAAACAAATAGGACTGATAAAAAGAGGAAGGCAACGGTTATATGGGACATTAAGGAAAGGATTGATCAAAGAAGAAAGAGGGGGAAGAAAAGGAAAGGAAAAGAACTGGAAAAGGAGAAAAAAGTAAGGTTCAATAATATTGTTAATATTTTTAAATTCCATTTATGTGAAGATCTTTGGTGACTTTATTGACATCTACTGTGATTACAGCCCAGAGTAATCTCCAGATAAGGCCTGTACCTTGATTACTGCAGTACAATCGTTTGCAAATTGATCTCCTAAAGGGATATCACCCCAAAGGTGGTAACACATGTTATGAGTCAAAACATTTAAATATTGGGTTATAGCAAAATTGGTTATACAAACATAAGGATTTACAAGTCCAGAAGTCTATGTGTCCATTTATTGTTTTAGGTTTTTATGGTATAACCTTTGAAAATATAGATTTCAACCTTATCTATTCTGGGTATGTGGATGTATTATCAGTGCCACCTGATGAAGGAGCGTCGCTCCAAAAGCTAGTGCTTCCAAATAAATCTGTTGGACTATAATCTGGTATTGTGTGATTTTTAACTTTTTACAGCCCACTCCAACACCAGCATCTCCAAATCATGACTTAATAAGACCTGGTTTCACTGCACACTTTGGAAGTCTCTGTGGGTAACCAAGTTGCCAATGTGGACATGGGAGTTAAGTCTGAACTCTTGTCCTATGCGTTGTTGAGGTAGTGCCACATTTTCTTTCCAGTCATGCACTCTATCTTCATTCTTCTTTGTTGAGGAGTGCGTTCTGAATCTCAGAGAATTGGCATGGATGGTAGCTTAGCAATGTCGTTCTCACTTGCCTGTCTGATGAAAATGGCCAGCCTGAGGTGTATCGTGGTGTCATGAAAATCTTGTTGTGTTATCATTAACAGGATAAGTGATCTAACAGTGTGAACCATTTGTTCAGGGAGATTTGGTTCATAACCCCATTTTGACACACATGGCCCTGAGACACTGGGCCCGTTGTAAGAAATGATTTCTTCAGGTGCATCAAACAGATGGTACTCAATGTGACTGTCATGTGTAAGCTGCCTCCAGGACAACTTGAAATTTAATTAAATAATCCGTGACTAAGCTACAGTTGTCTTCATCTATGATAAATAGACTTCTGGTGATTTTGGACCAAAGAACTTATAGAGGTTTTTAAAAATCATGAGGGGTGAATATATAGGGTAATGACAGGTGTCTTTTCCCTTGGAAGGGGGAACTCAAGACTAGAAGGCATATATTTAAGGTGAGAGGAGAGAGATTTAAAAAGAATAAGGGGCAAATGTTTTACACAGAGGATGGTTTGTGTGTGGAATGAACTTCTAGGGGAAGAGGTGGATGTGTGCAGAGTTATGACATTTAAAAGACACTTAGATAAGTATCTGAATAAGACACGTTTGGAGGGTTATGGGCCAGGAGCAGGCAGGTAGGACTAGTTTAGCTTGGGATTATGTTCAGATTGGATAGTTGGAGCAAAGGCTCTGTTTCTATGCTGTATGACTGATTTGTGGAACCTTGTGAAGGGTAGGAGTTCTTTACATTGTTGTGGCTGCTGGTTCTGGCATACCATGTACATAGCCACTATTATGTCTTTTATTTGGCCACTTGTAGCTGCATCTTTGAAGATTTGTTGCATTGGTGAGCTGAGTGTCCTTCTATACTATACACCTTGCACAGATCTTGGGATGCAGGACTGCTTCATGATGGGTGCACGACACCACTCTTTGCACACAGCTTTGTTTCTGACCCCTCCAGGGTCTATACTGTTTGCTACAACTAACATCTCCAGGTTTAGTTGTCCAGTAATAATAGTTTCAGATTTTTCACCATCTGCTAGCAGTAAATCAAAGCTGTGTCCTTTTTATTCCCTAAGGGCTTTTCTTTTGAACACTTTCAGTCGGTGTTGAAACAATAACCAACTCCACTATTCACTCTGACAATTCAAACTCTGAAAAATTATACTCATTGTCCTTGTTTCAGCATCTGTTGATAAATTTATCTATTGATTCTTGTGGCTTTTGCCCATAGATGATCAATTCTTAACAATGAATTCTAAAGTTAAATCTAATGTTAGATTAATAGCTGGTGTTCTGTGGCTTCCACATTGCTGTGGGATCTTTTTGGTCATCTTCAATAAGCCAGAGGTATTGACTTTGTGTAACCCGTCATTATCAACTTGATCAGTACCTTCGCTGCTTGTTTAACTGCTGCTTACTCCATGAACTTTTGTTTGCAAAGATTTAAACGTGGATGTTAGATCCATAGCTTTCCAGTTCACAGAATCCCTACAGTGTGGATGCAGACCATTCAGCCTCTCAAGTCCACAATGACACTCAAAGAGCATCCCAGCCAGGCCTAATGTCCCTAACTTATCCCTATAACCCTGCACTTCCCATGGCCACTCCACCTAAGCTGCACAACTTTGGATTGTGGGAGGAAACCCACACAGACATGAGGGGAATGTACAAACTCCACACAGACAGGTGGAATTGAACCTGGGTCTCTGGTGCTGTGAGGAAATTCAGCACTGTACTTAGTGTTCCTTTCTATTTTTGGCTCAAAACTTGCTTTAATATTTGTTCTGTTGGCCATGCATTTTTCCTGAATGCAGTCCATGTTTTCTTTTGGAGTTTGAATTTCAGAACACTTTATTTAGTCCAGGGTGTGGCCACCCAAATTTGAAATATCCTGTCGATAGAGCGAGTTCAAATCACTTGGCTGCCTGCATGAACTTGGCCAACTGGAAGTACTCACTGTTTATTTGGAAATTTTTTTTTCCTGTTTTCTGTTCTATGGGAACTTGCAAATTGCAGATACATATTGTTTGCTGCTGCTGTTTCCCTCCGCTTGCAAAGCTGCTTTCTTGTTTTCTCTATGGGTGGCACGATGGCTCAGTGGTTAGCACTGCTGCCTCACAGCGCTAGGGACCTGGGTTTGATTCCAGCCTTGGGTGACTGCCTGTGTGGAGTTTGCACATTCTCCCCGTGTCTGCGTGGGTCTCCTCTGGGTGCTCTGGCTTCCTCCCACAATCCAAAGATGTGCAGGTTTGGTGAATTGGCGATGCTGAATTGTCTATAGTGTTCAGGGATGTATAGTTTAGGTGCATGAGTTAGGTGTAAATTTGGAGTAATTGGGTAGGGATATGGGTCTGGGTGGGTTACTCTTTGAAGGGTTGGTGTTGAATTGTTGGGCCTAATGACCTGTTTCCACAGCGTAGGGATTCTAAGGAAAAGAACAATCCCAGATACATGTAATAATATTCCTCTGTTATCTAAACATAACACAAATGAATTGCATGGATTCCATTTACTTGAAGATCTCTGGTGGGCTATCGGGCTCATTTTTCTTGTTGACCTCCTAATGGTACCTCACTCCGAAGGTGATAACAAAACATGAGGGAGAAGAACTAATGAGCCAGAGGCAAATCCGTAGGAGCATCAGAAAATGTATGGGAAAAGGAAAAAAGGAATATGCTGAAACATGGGGGATAAATAATTTATGTTACACAAGGAAAGTGACAGTGAAGCAATTTGAGAATTATATCCTAAGTTATTCCACTTTAAGCTTCAAATCAGGCAATACTTCAGAGATTGTTCAAATAAATTCCTTTAATACCTCATTACATTCCCAACCTATTCACCAATCTGACATTGCATTAACACCTAAAAGCAGAATTAGTGTTCACCCATTGGTGTACATTTGATTACCTACTTGAGTGAGTTTTTCATTATAATGAAGCAAACCAGAAAAAAAAGCACTACATTTTTATCAAGTGTGCTTACCTAAATCTGAATAGTACATCTGAGCTTTGGGTGGTATTTCCACCACTGCAGCTTTATATCCAAAATTATAACATTGGTTACATGTCATAAAGATTTTATTGACTATAAAATGCTTTGGGAAAGCATGAATTTACAATGGACACTGTACAAAGGCAAGTTAATTCTTTTGTAAAATATGAATTTTAAACCATGGAACTATTACTAGGCTCAGTAGAAGAATTGAGTCAAAACGTGTGGCACGGGAAAAGCACAGCAGGTCAGGCAGCATCCGAAGAGCAGGAGATTTGGAGCATAAGCCTTTCATCAGGTATCATTCCTGATGAAGAGCTTATGCCCGAAACTTCGACTCTCCTGCTCCTTGGATGCTGCCTGACCTGCTGTGCTTTTCCAGTGCCACACGTTTTGACTCTGATCTCCAGCACCTGCAGTCCTCACTTACTCTCAGTAGAAGAATAATCAAATTTCAGGTTTTGAAACGTGTCAGGGTGATCTGATGGGGACATAATAGCCCATTTGTAGTAGTACTACTACTGCCTAAATTTCGTCAGTGTAACATGTATTGTTGCCTTAAGATATTGGTATGAGGAAAAGTTTAGGGGATTATGACTCAAAAGATAAATGTCTGCTGTAAGTACAAATTGATAGAATAATGTTAATGGGTCACTAGTAAGTTTCAAATCCTCTGGGCAGAATTTTCAACCTTTTTAGTGATGTGGTCAATAGTGAACAGCCTGACAAAATGCAGCAAAAATGGAAACATCAGACCATCAACATTGAAAACAATGTTTCCAAATTTCCCGTTAATGTTTAAACAGTGAAATCAAATCTCACTAATGAATGGTACCCATCTTGTTTCCATGGTTTTACATCCTGTTAT
This sequence comes from Chiloscyllium punctatum, assembly GCF_047496795.1. Classification (NCBI taxonomy): domain Eukaryota; kingdom Metazoa; phylum Chordata; class Chondrichthyes; order Orectolobiformes; family Hemiscylliidae; genus Chiloscyllium; species Chiloscyllium punctatum. The sequence continues at coordinate 34,911,382 of NC_092743.1, forward strand.
GAGCTGAGCCCAACTCTTTTTTTTCAGCAGCTTCAATTCTCCTTTCCTTCCAGCAGAAACTGCACGGCACCAAGCCCTGACCTGAAAGCCAGAGCTGTTACCTCTTTTTGCTTGCTCCTGTGGGCCTTCAGCCCTCTGTCTTTATCACAACATCTCTGCATGCTCCATCGTCCCTGTCCTCGTCCACCCTTAAAGCAAGCAAGTCAGCATCAGCAAGCCACCAGCCTTTCCACATCACCATGCCTACTGTCAGTCCAACTCACCCACCACTTCAGGACTTCTTTTCAGAGCAGAGGAACGTCTACGACTTTCATGCTTTTGCCAGTTCACTTTAAGTGCAGGAAAACACATGCACCTGCACAAGATGCCTCTTATGGCTCTTAGCTACATTTCCTAGTGGCCCCTCAATTTGTAGTTATTTGGAGCTTGCCAGACTCTGTGGCATGCTTGACTTTTACTGAAGAAGGTGATAAAGATGTTTGTCACTGTTTAGTGAACTGAAAACTCAAAGGAGTAGACATATTGCTGTGTGCTGCTATGCTACATCATTGTCACAACTACACCAAATGCCAACAGCGTATGTGGCAAATGCAAGGAAAGCTTTCTGGCAGGCTCATTTTCGTGCTGATCTCCTGAAGGGGGAAGATGATGACCTAATGGTATTATCAATAGACTATGCATCAGGAAACTCAGCTAATGTTCTGAGGGTCCGGGTACAAGTCCCACCATGGCAGATGTGTAATATTGAAAAAAAGGTCTGAAGTTAAAAATCTTCTGACTACCATTGTTGATTGTTCGAAAAACCCATCTGGATTACTTATGTCCTTCAGGGAAGGAAATCTGCCATCCTTACCTGGTCTGGCCTACATTGACTCCAGAGCCACAGCAATGTGGTTGATTCTCAACTACCCTCAGCAAGCCACTCAGTTGTATTAATCTCAACAAAGAAATGATGAACCACCTGGGCACCAAACAAGACAATGACAGAAACAGCCCTGTTGACTCTGCAAAGACATCCTTACAAACATTTCGGAGCTTGGTCAAACGTGGAGATTTGTCTCACAGAATAGTCAAGTAACAGCCTGGCACAGTCAAACTCACAGAATCATACCTTACAGACAATATCCCAGGCACCACCATCACCATTCCTGGACACGTCCTGTCCCTTGGCAGAACAGACCCAGCAGATATGACAGTGCAGTGGTATACAGTCGCGAAGGAGCTACCCTGGGATTCCTCAACATTAACTTCAGATTAAACATGGCAAGGAAATCTCCTGCTTATTACCATATACCATCCTCCCATGACTGATGAATCAGAATTATTCTATGCTGAACAATACTTGGAGGAAACACAGAGAGTGGCAAGGTCACAAAATGTACTCTGTACAAAATGGGGATTTTAATGCCCACCACCAAAATAGGCTTGGCAGCAATACTATTGATCAAATGGGCCTGGTCCTAAAGGATAGCTGCTAGACTAGGTCTTCAGCAGATGGTGAGAGAACCAATAAGAGGTAAAAACATACTTGACCTCATTCTTATCAATCTGTCAGCTACAGACGCATCTGTCCATGACAGTATCAGTAAGAGTGACCACAGCACAGTCCTTTTGGAAATGAATCTGCCATTGGGACAGGATATAACCAGGGATGTTGATGGTGGTGCCTAGGACATTGTCTGTAAGGTATGTTTCTGTAAGTTTGACTGTGCCAAATAGTTCATCATTTCTTTGTTGAGATTAGTATAACTGAATGGCTTACTAGGCCATTTCAGAGGGGAGTTGAGAGTCGACCACATTGCTGTGGCTCTGGAGTCACATGTAGGCCAGACCAGGTGAGGATGGCAGATTTCCTTCCCTGAAGGGGTTTTCCCCAGATGGGTTTTTCGAACAATCGACAATGGTCATCAGAAGATTCTTAACTCCAGACTTTTTTATCAATATTACAAGTCTGTCGTGGTGGGATTTGTATCCAGGTCCCCAGAACATTACCTGTGTTTCTGATGCATAGTCTAGCAATAATAATTAGGTCATCCCCTTCCCCCTTCAGGAGATCAACACGAAAATGAGCCTACCAGAAATCTTTACTTGCATTTGCCACATAAGCTGTTGGCATTTGGTGTAGTTGTGACAATGATGTAGCATAGCAGCATGCAGCAATATGTCTACTCCTTTGAGTATTCAGTTCGCCAGACATTGACAAGCATCTTTATTGCCCTCTTCAGTAAAAAGCAATGCATGCCACAAAGTCTGGTAAGCTCAGTACTGCCTTCATACTGAGCATAACCTCCATCGTGTTGTGTGCACTGTAACCATGATAAATGGGACAGATTTCTAACAGATCTAGGAACTCAAGACTGGACATCCATGAGGTGCTGTGGGCCATCAACAGTCAGCAGAATTGTACTCCAGCACAATGTGTAACCTCTTGGCCTGGCATATTTCCCCACTCAACCATTACCATTAAGTCAGGTGATCAACCTTGGTTCAATAGAGACGGCAGGAGAGTATGCCAGGAGCCACACCAAGCATACCCAAAAACCTGGTGAGCTACCAAACAGGACTACTTCCATGCTATATAGAATAATCAGCAAGTGATAGATAGAGCTATGTAATCTCATAACCAATGGATCAGATGAAGCTCTGCAGTCTTGCCCCATCTAGTTGTGAATAGTAATGGAAACTTAAACAATTCACTGGAGGAGGAGGAGGCTCTACAAATATCCCCATCCTCAGTGATGGAAAAGCCCAACACATCAGTGTAAAAGATAAGGCTGAAGCTTTCACAGTAATCTTCAGCCAGCAATGCTGAGTGGACGATTCATCTCAGCCTCCTCCAGTCCGTCACCAGCATCACAGATACCAGTCTTTTCCAATTCAATGCATTCCACGTGACATTAAGAGACAGTTGGAAACACTGGATACTGCAAAGGCTATGGGTCCTGAAAACATTCCAACAATAGTACTGGAGACCTGTGCTCCAGAACCTGCTGCTCCCCTAGCCAAGCTGTTCCAGTACAGTTACAATCCTGGCATCGACCCGACAATGTGGAAAATATCCTGTACACAAAAAGCAAGACAAATACAACCCAGCCAATTACCGCCGCTCCATCGGTCTACTCTTGATCATCAGTAAAGTGATGGAAGGTGTCATCATAGTGCTACATGCAGTACCTGCTCAGCAATAACCTGCTCTGTTATGCCCATTTTAAGTTCCCCCAGGATCAATAGCTTCTGACCTCATTATGGCCTTAGTTAAAACATAGACAGAAGAGCTGAATTCCAGAGGCATGGTGAGAATGACTGCTCTTGATCTCAAGGCTGCATTTGACCGAGTGTGGCATCAAGGAGCCCTAACAAAACTAAAATCAATGAGTATTGGGGGGATTCCCCCACTGGTTGGAGTCATACCTGATACACCGGAATAGAGACGTATTTGTTGTCATCTCACTCCAGGACATCTGTAGGATTTCCTCAGGGTAGTGTCCTCAGTGCAACCATCTTCAACTGTTTCATCAATGACCTTCTCCCTATGAAAAGGCCAGAAATGGGGATGTTCACTGATGATAGCTGCTGTTGCTGGTCACCTTGTCCCTCATCTCCAAGGTCTAAACCATGGAAGCAGAAGGAACATCATTTTAATGTAATACAGCCAAATTCTGTGTAGAAAGCATCCTCCAAATTTTACAAAACAGTATGAACAAACACTTTAATTAGATCATTCCTTAGTCTTGTTTACTCGCATTCTAACTTAATATGTGTAACTACATTCTCTTAATCCTCTGAACCTCGCTGACCCACATCACCACCACTTGCTCCAGGCTCACCTATCCTTTGTGATGTGTGATATTCGGACTAGAAAGCCCTGCTCTAGCTGCTAGACTTGTATATAACAGTAGCATAAGTTTGATATTTTAACCTCTTTGAAATAGAGGCAAAGATTCCAAAATAATGCAAGTTATTTTTTGTACTTATTAGTGGCTTTCAATGATCTCTGTAAATGAATCCAAAAAAATCTGCTTCTCCAATGTTCTTTGCATTTTACCATTCAGGATCCATCTTTCTTCGGACTGATCTCATGCACCTCCCCCCACCTGCCACAGTTTTGCCCATTTATTTAACCTATCAATCACCTTTTGTGATGTTCTGCTCTCACATACACTTGCTACTGTGCCACTTAACTATTATGGTTAGATTGAGTTTCTCCCGAATTGCTGACTTGCCAAAATGGGAGTTGGAATGCAGGTCACTGGTTTTTGGATTTATAAAAAAATAAGTCGTCAAATAAATTCTTAATCACAGGCATGGCAGCAGCAACCCTGACTGTTTTTGCGGAATATAAAAACGTACTCCTACTTTTGAGGTCCTTCTCATCTTGGCTGACTGAACAAAGCATATGGTCTGCTCGGAAAGCTGTAAAAAATAGTTTAGGGATTCTACCCCATCAGTGACATCAGGATTTAAATTTATTTCTAATGTTGCCATCTGAGTCAGGTGGATAAGCCAGCAATGAAAATGTACCATAAGGCTTAAAAGCCAGCATTAAGTTCAGCTTTTTCTTTTGTTTCAGTTGAAAATATCCTCACATAATCCTTACCAAGTGCTCATTTCCAAATCTAACCAGGCCATAGCATTAACAAAGTCTTAAAATAACCAGAGATGTCAAAGCAATCTCAAGATAATTTGTAGCAGTGTTGGCTGTTGCTTATTTTTGCCCGAAAGATGCATGCAGTTCCTTGCACAATCTTTGCAAATTGAATATTCTCCATTTTGGACTTAAATACAGGAAGCGGGCTTTTAAATATTTACCACGTCTCCATGAATAAATTTACACGAGACACAGTTCATGTATCACTTCACAGCTCAGCTCAAATAAAATATGACAGAGCGAGTCTCAACATGAAAATAATTCATTCTGACAAACATTACAAAGATTCTTCAAATTGCTTTTGATTTGGATCAGCCCAAGGATGTGATTGAACTTGTCCCAACTGCACTTGAGGGGCTTCCTGAAATACTAAGATAAAAGCATGCTTCTTATCCAAGGTCTGGCTATTTTTAGTGTTGCATATTGCTGGAGGATGTTTAACTGAATCTGGATTCTGCTAAATTACCATTGATTTAAAAAAGGACTTTTTCTTTTGGGCAGATTATATCACTCAGTTTTTTTTGTTTGAATCAAGTTCAATCTGTCAGGATCAATAATCCTCCGCTAAATCAAAAAAATGAGGTGGTTTCAATGTAAAGTGAATGTGATAAATTGACATTCCCAGAATAACGTTTCACATTTGGGGATGTGCATTAGAATGTAATGATTGGATGGAAAGGGCAGTGGGTATACTATATATTCTCACCTAAGGTGACCAACTGCTCCAGAAGTACAGATCAACAAACATATGTCTCAAGTTCTTAGAGGATGAAGATCACAGCATAAAGCCACACAATTCAGCACAAAGTGGCTCAAAATAAATAGTCTCTTTTAGAATAATCATAGCATGGCTGATGTGAGAAATGGAAATATCTTGATAATGCAATAAGAAAGGCTGATTTCAGAAAGTGAAGTGGAAAGGCTCAAGTAAGAGGGTTTTTTTTAACACTACATCAAAGCTGCACTATACTGTGGCTCATTGGTATCCTCTGAATTGGTAGGCTCAAGTCCCACTACAGAGTCTGAAGGACATAGGGTAGACTGACACACCAGTTTGTTATGGAAGGAATGCTACAATATCAGTCTCTTGGATAAGATGTTAAAGTATACTATCATTATGTCATTGGCTGATGTGTATCATATAACTCACTGTATTTACCTAACCATGTGGTACTTTACAACACTCTGAAGTTGTGAAAGACACTACACAAAAAAACAAGTCTTTTTCTCCTCTTATTTTCTAGATTGGTTTCAGAATGTTCATTGCTTACATTCAAAATAAAAAGAATATGCAGTTTTGTTGCATTGACAGCCGCAGTTCAATAAAAACAACAAAAGGTGAATCAAGAGATAAGATAATTTGAGAAGAAATGACTCATAAGCATAGTTCACATTACTGTCCTTGTTAGTTCACACAGGCCCATTTAACTTTGGTTTGTGAACACTTTACTTCCCAATGGGCCTGTTTCCATGGAGGCAGGAGAATGTGATTAGTCTGTTACCAACTAGGTTGACATTGTGTTGGCCTGGTATTCAAATCACCAATTCTGTAATGTAATAACAGAAAAAGCAAGCATTTATCTGAAAGCAAAATACTGTGGAAGCTGGAAATCTGAAATTAAAACAAAATGCTGGAGAAACGCAGAATATCCAGCAGTTTCTTTGAAGAGAGAAACTGGGTGAATGGGCAGAATTTTTATGTCCGACCAGGGTCAGAAGCAGAGTTCAAAATTACCAGTATTGAGTGGCATGCACATACCTGATATATGTCCAGCACTGACTGTTGTAAAAGAGGCAGGATCACACCCTCACCCTTGACCCCATCACTAAAGTGAAGGTTAACCATTGAAACTCAGTAAGACTCGTATTAAGGATATACACAAAGAGGCTATCTGCCTTTACCTGCTTGCTTGGATGCAGGTGTCATTCAATGGTCATTCTATTAAGATCAAACAGGGATTCAGACAAGTGAGTGATGGTAGGAAGAACTGTGGGTGGGGCTTAGTAGGAGCAGGTGTTCAAGGCAGCGGTAGATGAGGTAGGTTTTTAAGATCCCACCTCCTCCCAGTGCTGGATCCCTCGATCAGAGACTGAATGCCTTTGTGTGAGGCACTCCCATCCCCAGAGATTCCACTTGTATACACACCAAGGTCTATTTATCATGCCCTTCATCCTGTTCATTCCTGGGTTAATATCAAAGGGCCTTCCCATCGTGGAATCATGGATGCTTTTCATTTTGTTTGATCTTTCAGCATGTTCCTGGGATGGTACCATCTTATTGAAGAACCCTCTTAGTTACCTACCTTTAGTGCAGCCAGCTGCTTCTCTGAAGCTGGAAGGTCTGTGTTGGCTGTTCTAGCTGCCAGAAAGCACTTGCCATTCTTCAGTGGACATTACACTTCTCTTCGTGTTAATTAAGGAAGCCTCTTGGTGAAAATAAACCCTCCCCCATTCACCAGACAATCCCTGAGGCAGCTTTGAGCCCAGAAATAGCCCTGATCTTTGTTTGCCCCACCCTGCAGCTGACTTTTGGCCCAATGTTTTGATCAATGGTTTCAGTACATTTGAGTTGTTCCGTCCAGAAGCAACTAATCATCATTGAATTGAAGCATACATTTTCTTCCATGACTTGATAAATTTTGCCCTCAAAGGTCTATCTGTTTTTCCCACATGGAACTGACCCTTTGTGTGAAGATAAACTCCCAGACATTGGGGCTCATTCTGTCTTTTAGTAGATTGAACTTCTGCTCCCTTGTCCCCTCTCTGCACCTTCTCTGTGGCTATAACATTGTAATCTGGACTCTGTTCTGCTACCCTGATGCATCTGATCTGCCTCTAGAGCACATAAAATAATACTTTTCACTGTATCTCGATCCATGTGACAATAATACATCAAACTCAAACTCAACTTGGTTATCTTTCCTCCTTGTTTAACATGCCTTAGATTCTGTTCTACCTGCTACAATGCCTATAATCCTCCCATTGTGGTCACTACCTTTCATTGTTCTTCAGAACATCTTCAGTCAGTCTGGTGTGTGGAACAGCTCTCTGCGAAAGCAACAGAAATCTTACATTTGTATTAATCCAATTATTCTGCTGTTTCACTGGATCGTCCACAACTTCAAATAATTGGATTAAAAGATATAGAAACAATCTTGCATCAGATCTCCCATGACCCAGTGGTAGAATCTTCAAGAAGAAGGTGGGTATGGGTCTCGTAGCTAAAGGCATCAAGGGATATGGGGGGAGAGTGGGTTTAGGATTTTGACCTCAATGATCAGCCATGGTCATAATGAATGGCAGAGCATGCTTGATGGGTTGAGTGGCCTACACTCCTATCTTCTGTGCTTCTATGTTTCAGTGAGATCCACAGCAATGTGGACTACACTCAACAGTCCTCTGACATGGCCTAGATGCTGGGAATCAGGAATAGACACCGTGTTCACATCCCACAAATGAATTTAAAAAGAACTAAAATGCTCCTTTTACACAAGAAACCCTAAAATAGTGCTCACCACCTTCAGGGTCACTTAACATTTGAGCAGTAAAGGAACAACACAAAAAGGAGTATTGAACAGGGTGGAAATTGGTTTTTATAGACAGCTAATGGTGGACTTGCAGACAAGGAGAATCCTGTAACATGATATGGGTGCCTTGCACCAGGCTACCCCCTGTCCAAACTGTAATTTTACCAAAAACAGGAGAAGAGTTGGGCGTCTTTTATGCCCTTGGGCCAGTTAAAGCTGTGAAGTGGCCGATTAATGCTGTCTTAATGGTCTCATTACATTTTTACCAGAATTGAACCAGGGGAGGGGAGGTTCAAGCCATCGTCAGCTCCCTGAGTTCTCATTGCATGGGCTCATGACAGGTAATGGGGAGAAGTGTCTCTTTAATGTTCCTCAATGCACCACAATGTTCCTCATCTGCAGGTATTGATTCTCCCCAGCCCTGGTTGTTTTTGGTTTGCCTATTCAAGTTCACCAACTCCTTCACCCCTCTCTCAGTGGTGTCTTCTAGCTTGACCCTGACAATTCCACCCCTTACTTCCAGTTTGGTCTGGCTTTTTCTCCTCAGCGTTCGTGACTGAGAGTTGTTCACTCTCAGTGGAGTTGCTACAACCAGAGGCCTATCACACTTTTGAGGCAAGATTTCCTGCTCAGACTCTGCAAAAGTCCTCCTTTAAAGCAATAATCACCCTTCTACGTGTTAAATGTCTGTGAAGCTGTTGGAGTTGGGGTAGGCACACTTCTAACTTTTTTACCTGGATAGCTGTGACACTCCAGTACCTCTGTGCCTATGCTAAGTTTCAATGTGTGGACCATTATATCCAGGCAGGAGCCAAGGAAACACATTAGATCATTCAAGTTAAACATTACACTAATGTATCATTAATCAGATGATCCACTCCAATATATTTACAGGATATAAAATTGCTTTACAGTTGAAACTCTCATGATGGCTAATTATTCCATAGACATATAAATGTCCAATTATTAGCTAGGTAACAGTGGCAGCACAGTCAATTGACAGGACTCATTAAGAAACCTACTACTGGGATCCAACAAACAATGCTTCAATAATTCTGTTATGAGTAACACATCAAGTCTTGTGATGACAACATCATAATTACAGAATAATCAAGACTTTTGTCAGTTCTGAACAAGCTCTTTCAATCAACTGCTCCCACAAGCAATTTAATAAAAATAGACACATCATCTATAAGTACACACATACAGGCAATCAAATATGCACCACACATGTACACATGCGTACACACATGTAGATTGCTAAAACTAAACAAGAAGTCAAAGCTTTTTACCTTGCACTTATCAGGACTATGACAAAGAAATAAATTTAAAAACTCATACAGTAACTCCCACCAATATTGGTAAAGCTCTTAATTGTTTTGTAATTATGATGTTGTCATCACAAGGTTTGTTATGTTGCTCATCACAAGGATAGCTGTGGAGGGGTTTTTCTGCCTGTGACCAGTGATGTTCTGCAAGGACCAGTGTTGGGACCTCCGTTGTTTGTAATTTTTATAAATGATTTGGATGAAAATGTACCTGGTCTGATTAATAAGTTTGCAGATGACACGAAAATTGTTGAGGTTGTGGATAATGAGGAAGGATATTGAGTGGTTCATCAGGATATAGATCAGCTAGAAAGTTGAGTGGAGAAATGGCAGATGGAGTTTAATCCAGTCAAACATGTCTCACAAAAATGATTGAGTTTTTTCAAGAAGTAACAAAGAGGATTGATGAGGGCAGAGTGGTGGATGTGATCTATATGGACTTCAGTAAGGCGTCCGACAAGGTTCCCCATGGGACATTGCTTAGCAAGGTTAGATCTCATGGAATACAGGGAGGACTAGTCATTTGGATACAGAACTGGCTCAAAGGTAGGAGACAGAGGGAGGTGGAGGATTGTTTTTCAGACTGGAGGCTTGTGACCAGTGGAGTGCCACAAGGATCAGAGCTGGGTCCACTACTTTTTGTCATTTATATAAATGATTTGGATGTGAGCATAAGAGGTATAGTTAGTAAGTTTATAGATGACACCAAAATTGGAGGCATATTGGACAGTGAAGAAGGTGATCTCAGATTACAATGGGATCTTGATCAGATGGGCCAATGGGTTGAGAAGTGGCAGATGGAGTTTAATTTAGATAAATGCGAGGTGCTGCATTTTGGGAAAGCAAATCTTAGCAGGACTTATTCACTTAATGGTAAGGTCCTAGGGAGTGTTGCTGAACAAAGAGACCTTGGAGTACAGATTTATAGCTCCTTGAAAGTGAAGTCACAATAGGATAGTGAAGAAGGCGTTTGGTATGCTTTTCTTTATTGGTCAGAGTATTGAGTACAGGAGTTGGGAGGTCATATTGCAGCTGTACAGGACATTGGTTAGGCCACTTTTGGAATATTGTGTATAGTTCTGGTCTCTTTCCTATTGGAAGGATGTTGTGAAAATTAAAAGGGTTAAGAAAAGATTTACAAGGATGCTGCCAAGGTTGAATAATTTGAGCTATAGGGAGACTTTGAATAGGCTAGGGCTGTTTTCCTTAGAGCATCGGAGGCTGAGGGGGTGACCTCATAGAGGTTTATAAAATCATGAGGGGCATGGATAGGATAAATAGACAAGGTCTTTTCCCTGGGGTGGGGGATAGATTTAGGATGAGAGGGGAAAGATGTAAAAGAGACCTAAGGGGCAACCTTTTCACACAGAGGGTGGTACGTGTATGGAATGAGCTGCCAGAGAAAGTGGAGGAGGCTGGTACAATTACAACATTTAAAAGGCATTTGGATGGGTATATGAATAGGAAGGATATGGAGGGATATGGGCCGGGTGCTGGCAGGTGGGACTTCATTGGGTTGGGATATCTGGCCGACATGGACGGGTTGGACCGGAGGGTCTGCTTCCGTGCTGTATATCTCTATAACTCTAAGCATGGTTAGTAAGTTTGCGGATGACACCTAAATTGGTGCTAAAGTGGACAGTGAAGAAGGTTATTCAAGGTTACAAAGGATCCTTGATCAATTGGGCTAATGGGCTGAGGAGTAGCAGATGGATTTTAATTTGGGTAAATTCGATACATTACATTTTGGTAAAACAAACAGGTGCAGGTCTTGTACAGTTAACGGTATATAATTGAAGGTTTGTGTTGTCGAACATTGAGACCTAGGGTTCAGGTACATAGTTCTTTGAAAGTTGTGTCACAGGTAGGAAGAGTGGTAAAGAAGGCATTTGGTATGCTTGCCTTCATTGCTTAGACCACTGAGTATAGGAGTTGGGACGTCTTATTGAGGCTGTACAGGACATTGATGAGGCCACTATTGGAGTACTGTGTTTAGTCCTGGTCGCCTTGCTACACAAAGGATATTACTAAACTGGAGAGGGTGCAGAAAACATTTATAAGGACATTACTAGGACTGGAGGATTTCAGTTATAAGGAAAGAATGGATTGCTGGGACTTCTTCCTCTGAATTGTAGGAGGTTGAGAGGTGACCTTATAGAGGTTTATAAAATCATAAGGTACATAGAGAAGATGAATAGCAAAGATCTTTTCTCTAGGTTAGAGGAGTTCAAAAGTAGAGGGTATAGGTTTAAGGTTAGAGGGAAAAGATGTAAAAGGGACCTGAGGGGGAACCCTTATAGACAGAGGGTGATTTGTATGCGGAATGAACTGCCAGTAGAAGTTGTAGATGCGGGGACAGTTGCAACGTGTAAAAGACATTTTGATAGGTGCATGTATAGGAAAGATTTAGAGGGATAATGGCAAAATGCAGGCAAAAGAGACTAGTTTACTTTGGGAAACTTAGTTGGTATGGATGTGTTAGACCGAAGGGTCTGTTTATACGAGAACATGAGAACATAAGAACTAGGAGCAGGAGTAGGCCATCTGGCCCCTCGAGCCTGGTCTGCCATTCGTTAAGATCATGGCCGATCTTTTTTTTGACCTCAGCTCCATTTACCCACCCTTTCACCATTACCCTTAATTCCTTTACTGTTCAAAAAATTATCTGTTAGCTTCAAATACATTCGATGAGGAGGCCTCAACTACTTCACTGAGCAGTGACTATATGACTCCATGATTCATTTTATGAGGTTAAATGCCAGAGAAAAGACAGGACCCTTATGATCATTGATATGGAGAGGAACCTTGGAGTGCAAGTCCATAGCTCCCTGAAAATGGATAAGGTGGTTAAGAATGTGTACGGCATGCTTGCTGTCATTAAATGGGGCATTGCATATAAAAGTTGGCAAGAGTTTTTTCCAGCATGGATATGTCAAATTCTAGGGGGCAAAGGTTTATGGTGAAGGGGCAAGTATAAAGGAGATGTGCAAGGCAAGTTTTTACACAGAGGGTGGTAGGTGTCTGGAACATGCTGCCAGGGGAGGTATAGAATTGCAATATTTAAAAGTTATATAGACAGACACATGAACAGACACAGAACAGGGGAATATGGACCATGTGTGAGTAGATGGGATTAGTTTAGGATGGCATCTTGGTCAGTGTAGACATGTTGGGCTGAAGGGCCTATTCCCTGTGCTGTGCTGTTCAATGTTCTATGTCCAGTGCTTCATAAATATCCTCCCTCATCCCTCACAGGTTTCACCATTATTATCAGTCATGAGATAATTATCAGTCATTACAGGGTTGAGCCCATTAATCTGTCTCAGGTGTGAACATCATTTGTAGGGAAGTCTTCAATTGTTCCTAATTTTTTTTTATTATTTGGGGAGTCCATGATGTTTGTGTTTGACTTGGGACATGAGGACCCTGGAGCAACTGTGCGATAAAGTCACTGAGCTGTCCATCACTGAGTATAATTATCACAGGGTGGGCGTCTGAGAAAGCCCCAGAAGGAAAACTGGTAAACACTCTGTACTCAGAGTCATCAAGTCATAGAAATGAATAGCACGGAAACAGACCCTTCAGTCCAACCCATTCATGCCGACCAGATATCCCAACCCAATCTAGTACCACTTGCCAGCACCCAGCCATATCCCTCCAAACCCTTCCTATTCATATACCCATCCAGATGCCTTTTAAATGTTCCAATTGTACCAGCCTCCACCACATCCTCTGGCAGCTCATTCCATAAATGCACCACCCTCTGTGTAAAAAAGTTTCCTCTTAGGTCTCTTTTATATCTTTTCCCTCTCACATTAAACCTATTCCCTCTAGTTCTGGACTCCCCCACCCCAGGGAAAAAACCTTGTCTATTTGCCCTATCCATGTCCCGCATGATTTTGTAAACCTCTATGAGGTCACCCCTCAGCCTCTGACTCTGCAGGGAAAACAGCCCCAGCCTATTCAGCCTCTCCTGATAGCTCAAATCCTTCAACCCTGGCAACATTCTTGTAAATCTTTTCTGAACCCTTTCAAGTTTCGTAACATCCTTCCATTAGGAAGGAGACCAGAATTGCATGCAATATTCCAACAGTGGCCTAACCAATGTCCTGTACAACCACAACATGACCTCCCAACTCCTGTACTCAATACTCTGACCAATAAAGGAAAACATACCAAACGCCTTCTTCACTATCCTATCTACCAGTGACTCTACTTTCAAGGAGCTATGAACCTGCACTCCAAGGTCTCTTTGTTCAGCAACACTCCCTAGGACCTTACCATTAAGTGTATAAGTCCTGCTAAGATTTGCTTTCCCAAAATGCAGGACCTTGCATTTATCTGAATTAAACTCCATCTGCCACTTCTCAGCCCATTAGCCCATCTGGTCACACTGCTTGAAAGACATTGCGAGCACAAGATAAATTATTCCTTACCTCTTGTAACTATTAGTCAAAGCTTGTATACCTATGATTATAATGTACAGCAGTATTTAGTATTGATTGTAAGAAACAGTGACACTTGGAAGTCAAAATCTGAAGATAGCTCTTGACTTTGAATTTTCCTTGACCAGTCTGTAAAGAACACAGACTCATAGTTTGCCGTTAAGTCACAGAATCAAAGGCTTATGTCTCCACTTTGGATCTAGAGGAAGTAATTATTCTATATAATTACCACCTTAAGTTTCAAGCCTTTATGTATATTTTCCAACTAGCTTCTGAAATAATATTGTGAATTACCCCTTGGTCTCAGCTCTTATTGGATTTTTCTTGTTCTATTATTCCTCCTCTGGATACAATATAGCAAAAAGAATTCTCCCTATACTCAAATAATATCTACTGGATTTCTCCATAAGTATCTCTGATCATGACATTAAATCACATCAAAGTGGCACCTGAGTCTGTAGCGCTCCAGAGAGAGGCCCTCTCGTCTTTTAATTTACTCTGGGATGCAGAAGCCATTTATTACCCAGCCCTAGTTGCCCTTGAGAAAATGGTGGTGAGCTGCCTTCTTGAACAGCTGCAGTCCATGGTAAGCTGTCGGTTGACCCACAATGCCATTAGGGAGTGAAAATCCAGGATTTTGACAGAGTTCAACTACATTAAAGGAACAGTGATATATTTCCAAGTCAGAATAGTGACTGCCTTGGAGGGGAATTTGCAGGTGGTGGTGCAACCATATATCCACTGCCCTTGTCTTTCTAGGTAGAAGTGGTCATGTGTTTGGAAGGCATAGTTGAAGGAGAATTGGTGAATTTCCGTAGTTCATCTTATAGATGGTACACGCTTGCTGCTATTGAGCATCGGTGGTGGAGGGAGTGGATATTTGTGTTTATTGTATCAATGAAGTCAGCTGCCTTGTCTTGGAAGGTGTCATATTTCATGAGTCTTGTTGGAGCTGTACCCATTTAGGCAAGTCGCCTAATAAATATTCTATCAAATTCCTAAATTATACCTTTAGGCAGGCCTTGGAGATTCAGAAAGTGAGTTAGTAACTGCAGGATTCTTACCCTCTGAACTGCCCTTGAATGCAAATTATTTATACAGCTAGTCCAGTTCAGACGATGTTGTTAGTAGGGGTTCAGTGATGATAATGCTATTGAATTTCAAGTGGTGATGGTTAGATTCTCTGTTATGGGAGATGGTCCTTGCCTTTCCTTTGTGTGATAAATGTTACTTGCCATTTTGCAGCCCAAGTCTGGATATTGTCCAGGTCCAGTTGTATTTGGACATAAACTGTTTCATTATCTGAGGAGTCATAAGTTGTTCTGGCCATTGTGCAGTCAATAGTGAACATCTCCACTTCTGACCTTCTGATGGAGGGAAGGCGATGAAGGTGAATGAATGAATGAATGATTTTTAATTGTCACATATATTTTGGACGATACAGTAAAAATTGTTTTGTCGTCACAATCCGATGCTATTTTGAGTTACAAAAAGAATAAAAAGGCATTACTTAAATAGAGTTCAGCTTCTGCTCACATTGGGTCTCAAGCATGGTGCTAGAGCTTCTGCTAGGTCTCTGCTAGATATTACAGGCCTCAAGTAGTCCTGACTATACGTACAGCAACAATAACGATAATGCCCTAAGCTCCAGTGCTGCCACCACCTCACCGACACTGTCAAGAGTCATCACAGCCAATGCCCCGCGCTGCCGCCAAGAGTCCAGGCTCCAGGCCTACTGCAGCCAGGAGTCCCTGCTCCAGGCACTACTACTGCCAGGAGCCCAGGCTTTGGGCCTACCGCAATCAGGAGTTCCAGCTCCAAACACTGTCACTGCCAAGAGTCCAGGCTCCAGGCCTACCATGTATCTGTGACAGACAGATTGGTGAGGATAAGGTCAAGTCTGTTTTTCTCGCTTGTATTTTCCCTCACCACCTGCTGCAGACTTGTTCTCCCAGCTACATCCTTTAGGACTTGATCAGCTTGATCAGTAGTGGTGCTGCCAGGTCACCCAGGGTACGTTTTGTTCTCTCACCACTCTGTTCAACATGGAGGAGCAGAGTCATCAACTGAGGGAGGATGGTAGTCGATAATTAGAAAGAGCTTTCCTTGTCCATGTTTGACTTGGTGCCATGAGACATCATGGGGTCTGAAGTAAATGCTGAGGACTCCCAGTGTAACTTCCTCTTGTGGTTCAGAACCTTTGAGATAGGAAGCCTGGGTTCAAGTCCCACCTGCTCCAGAGGTATATGGTAGTATCCCTGAACAGGTTGATTAGAAAATACAACTGTGGTGCCACCTCTTCTCCATCTATCCTGCTGGTGGGACAGGGCAAATGCAAGGATGGTGATGATGGTGTCTGGAACATTAGGTCTATCAGGTATAATTCTATAAGTTGTAGAGCCATAGAGATCTGCAGCAGAGAAAAAGGCCCTTTCACCCACTGCATCTGCACCGGTCAAAAACTAGTATCTAACTATTTTAATCCTATTTTCCAATACTTGGCCCACAGCCTTGTACCCCTTGCAATAGAACATCTAAGTACATGATTCATGTTAATGAGTGTTTCTCCCTCTAATTCCCTTACGGACACTGCGTCCCAGATTCCCACTGCCCTCTGGGTGAAAAAATGTTTCCTTACATGCCCAGTAAACCTCTTGCCACTCACCTTAAATCTATGCCCAGGCCATTGATCCCTCCAACAATGGGAAAGTTCCATCCTTTCTATGCCCCTCAGGCACCAATCACGCCACCCCTTCCACGCCCCCTGTCTCTTCTGCTCCAAGGAAACAACCCCAGTCTACCCAATGTCTTTTCACAATTAAACCTCTCCAACCCAGGCTACCTTCTGGTAAATGTCCTGTACAACCTATCCAGTGCTATCACATCCCTCCTATAATATCAGTTTCAGAAGTGCACATAGATTTCTTGCTGTGGCCTAACCAATGTTTATACAGTTTCAGCATCAACTCACCACACTTTAATGTCTGTGTGGAGTTTGCACATTCTCCCCATGTCTGCGTGGGTTTCCTCCCACATTCCTCCGGGTATTCCGGTTTCCTCCCACATTCCAAAAGATATGCTCGCCTGCTGAATTGGCCATGCTACATTGCCCATGATGTTAGGTACATTAGTCAGGGGGAAGTGAGTTTGGGTGGGTTACTCTTCAGAGGGTCGGTGTGGACTTGTTGGGCTGAAGGGCCTGTTTCCACACTGCAGGGAATCTAATGTAATCAAACTCTTTGCCTTGGTTAATAAATGCAGGTGTCCTGTATAGTCACTTTATCTCCCTGTCCTGCTATCTTAAGAGACCATTGGACATGCACACCGAGGTCCCTCTGATCCTTGGCGCTTTCCAGGGTCTTACTGTTCGTTAGGTGCTCCCTTACCTTGTTTGTCCTGCCCAAGTGCATCACCCCACACTTATCCAGATTGGACTTCACTTGCCCTGGATCAAGCCATCTGACCAGCCCATTTGTATCCTCCTGTAATCTAAGGCTAACCTCCTCACTATTTACCATTGCATCAATTTTCATATTATCTGAAAACCTACTGGTCAATGCTCCTACTGTCAAGTTTAAACCATTTCTCCATACCACAAACAGCAAGGGCCCCAGCACTGATCCCTGTGTAACCCCACCAGATACAGGCTTCTAGTCACACAAGCACCTCTCAATCCTCCCCTTTGCTTCCTGACACTGAGGCAATTCTGAATCCAACTGACTAGATTTCCTTGGTCCATCCATGTAGGGTTTTATTAAATGCTTGCCAAAACTCCAAATAAACAATATCAAATGCATTACCCTCATCTATACACCTGAGCTGATCCGACAGGACTTCCCCTTAAAAGACCATGCTGACTTTTTTTGATTAATCCCTGCCTCTGCCAAGGGCAGATTTATTCTTTCCCTCAGAATTGCTTCCAGCAGTTTCCCTGTTACTGAAGTTAGACTGACTGGCCTGTAATTTCCTGGATTGCTGGAGTGTAACTGAATCAGGCTACTGCTCAACTAGTCTATGAGACAGTTTTGGCACTAACCTACAGATGTTAGTCAGGAGTGTATTTTTCGGGTCAACAGGGTTGCGTTTGCCATTGTCATGACCGGTGCCTTGATCAGGTGATCTGTCAAGTTTCATCTGTTTTGAGACTTCCTTGCTGTTAATAAAACTGGGAGGCATGCTAGGAATTTCAGAGATTAGTGTAGAGTCAACCACATTGTTGTGGGTCAGAAGTCACATGAAGCCAGAATATGTAAAGATAGCAGATTTCCCTCTCTTCAAGACAGCTTTGACAAAGGGTCAGTTAGACCCGAAACATCAGCTCTTTTCTCTCCTTACAGATGCTGCCAGACCTGCTGAGATTTTTCAGCATTTTCTCTTTTGGTTTCAGATTCCAGCATCCGCAGTAATTTGCTTTTATGGTTTTTTGTTCATCATTCAACATTCAATTCCAGACTTTTAATCAAATTAAAGTTACATTATCAGCCATGATGGGATTTGAATACAGGTCCCAAACTCATTATCTGGAGCTATAGCTTATTAATTCAGCAAAAAAACCACGAAGCCATCACATCCTCTTGTAGATGGTTATCTTCGCTTAACATTGACTAACAATATCTGCTTCACTTCGTGTAGTGCTGATCATATTGATGGTACCTTTGTCAATATATTTCTGTATTTTTAAAGTATTTACCTTAAAGAACCCCTTCTCCTTTTTGGCAGAATTTGTAGATTTCCTCTATTGTACTTTTGCTGTTATATTTCACCTCAACCTTTGGATATTCTGAGATTTTTGTTTTCAGGTAGGTATGTTTTCTACATGCTTTGCTTGCATCGCTTGAAATGTTTATTGAAGTGTTTTGTAACTTCTCCCAATGGACTTGGTTTAGTTGTTTCTTCATCTAACCTTTTAAAGTCATAATAGAAGCAAGTCACACAAGTAAGGGAGTGGAGATTTGGACAGTTCAGCTTTCCCTACATACTGTGAAGTTTCCACCAAGTCTGTGCTTTGGCTGTAACTGATTTCCTAAACGGAAATTGGCCTGATTTATAGGGATGGCTCCCATTCAGGTAGTCCAAGCAATGTAAGCTTAGAAAAAAAAGTCTCGATTTCCTTCTGTACCAGGAAGTAGAGGAGTTTTCCTCTGAAACCAACGAGGATCCATGATACACACAACCATAAACCCATCAGACACAGGAGCAGAAGTAGGTCACTCACCCATTGAGTCTGTTTCATCATTCACTGAGATCAGGTGGCATGGTGGCTCAGTGGTTAGCACTGCTGCCTCACTGCGCCAGGGACCCAGGTTCAATTCCAGCCTCAGGTGACTGTCTGTGTGGAGTTTGCACATACTCCCCGTGTCTGCGTGGGTTTCCTCCCACAATCCAAAAGATGTGCAGATTAGGTGAATTGGCCATGCTAAATTGCCCATAGCGTTAAGTACATTAGTCAGAGGGAAATGTGTCTGGGTGGGTTACTGTTCGGAAGGTCGGTGTGGACTTGTTGGGCTGAAGGGCCTGTTTCCACGCTGTAGGGAATCTAATCATGGCTGATCTGATAATCCTCAACTCCATGTTTCTGTCATTTCTACATAACCCTTGATTCCCTTACTGATGAAAAATCTGCCCATCTCAGCTCTAAGTGCACTTAACAGCCCTCTGTGGTAAAGAATTCCACAGATTGATTACCCTCTGAGAGAGAAAAATCCTCCTCATCTCTGTTGTAGCTGAATGAATCTTACTTTGAGATTATGCCCTCTAGTTTTAAACTTTATCACATGAAACCATGAGACTTCTAAGATATCGATTAGATTAGATTACTTACAGTGTGGAAACAGGCCCTTTGGCCCAACAAGTCCACACCAACCCGCCGAAGCGCAACCCACCCATACCCCTACATCTACCCCTTACCTAACACTACGGGCAATTTAGTATGGCCAATTCACCTAACCTGCACATTTTTGGACTGTGGGAGGAAACCAGAGTACCCGGAGGAAACCCACCCAGACACGGGGAGAATGTGCAAACTCCACACAGAGAGTCGCCAGAGGCGGGAATTGAACCCGGTCTCTGGCGCTGTGAGGCAGCAGTGCTAACGACTGTGCCACCGTGCCGCCCAGTCATGATCAGCCCACAACCTCTGCATGTCTGCTCATGTGGATCTATAATGACAGTTCCTCTGCCAGCATTGGACAGTTGATTCCTGCTGGGTTCAGGGCAAAGTCAGAGCCTGAATATTTAGGTAAGTTCCTAGTTTCTAAATTCCTGGGGCACAGTACGCCACGACCCTCACACTGACCATGATGTAAGATCACCGTCTGATTATTATTAAGCAACAATATCAAGAGATTTATCTAAAATATCTTCAGTATTTTTGTTTACATTTTATTTCAGAGGAAATATCAACTCCACTACAAGATTGCACTGATCATCAACTATCTGGGTCATTGCATCTCGGTTGGAGCCCTCATAGTCGCATTTATCCTTTTCCTTTGTCTGAGGTATGTTACCTTCACTGTGAATCTGACATTAATGTGTTAAATCACCAACGTTAAGATGTGTTAATATGGTCATAATTGGCCATCGAACTTTACCTCAGTGAGCAATATGACAGGAATAGGCTAATTCATTTCATCCTGGAAGAGAAAGTGAGGACTGCAGATGCTGGAGATCCTGATGAAGGGCTTATGCCCGAAACGTCGATTCTCCTGCTCCTCGGATGCTGCCTGACCTGCTGTGCTTTTCCAGCAACTCACTATCGACAACGACTAATCCATTTCTTCCAGCTTGCCCTCTATTGTGTTAACTGCACACAACTCATCCCAGCATTCTTTGCTTTCCTTGTGCCTTTTAATATTTTCCAACTGTTCAACTTTTCTTGAGGCAATTCAATTGACTCTGCAACAGTAGTCATCTCAGGTGGTGCATTTCCATACTCCTACAACACTGTTGTGAAAATTGTCTGCTGGATTTTTAAATCAAATTGAGCAGAAAATATCTAATTGTCCTAGCATTCTGTATTCTTACATGAGCGGTGAGTCCTCACTTATTGTTGGGGATAATTAATTAATTCTACATCTATATCCTGGGCAGTATTTTCAAAAGTCCTTCTACCACATCTCAAGCTGCTGTAGGCCTCATTCTCAATGAATTACAGCAGGCATTCATCATTCCGTTCACACTCCTCTTCAGGGGACCAAGCTTTTCCCTAGATAGGATCAGATTTCTTTTTTACCATTTTATTCAATTGTCTATTGCATTCACACACCAACATAAATAAAACAGCCTAAAGACAGAGACACTCAGGGAGCACCTTGTTTTTTGTTTGGGCACTTTTTACAGCCTTCTGTCCTCAACATTGAATTCATCAGTCTGAGCCCGTAATCTTTGGCTAACATTTGGTTTGCTTTTTGCACGCTTTGCCTTTTCAGTTACCTTTGCTTTCAGACAGCAGCGCACTTGCTCCAGCGACATCTTTTGATTCTTTGCTTGCCCTGTCAGCATGCCCTTTAGCCCGGGAAGACAACTTCTCAATCGTTCAATCTCTCTTCTTGAAACCTTGTCCCTCCCAGCCTATTTTTCTAACATTTCCCAAGCTCTCCAAAACATTGTGGACTAAACCAAATTCCCTCAAAAAATGAAGAAAATAGCTTAGACCCTAACTTTTTTCTGATTTTTTTAAAGGTAAGTGCCAGGCATGGCATTCCGGATGCAATCCGATCAGTGAAACTACAAGTCTTGAAGCAAAAAACTCTTTATTCATTATTAAAATAAAGCACATGAAAGAAGAACCTGGAATTATTTAACTCTGTGGGAAAAGTTTACAGAACAATTTATTTAACTACTAAACAGTATCTGTTCCAATGTAGCAGCACCCTATAAACACACCCTTGGCAAAGGCAAATTCAGTAAAATAGAGTGTCCCACTTTCAATTCTAATAGCAGGAAGAGAACCCCAGCTTTTTGCTGAAAGAGAAATAGGGAAATCAGCTTCCAAGTCAATCCTCAAGACCCAGCAGCAACTTCTACTAAAAACTTAAAACTAAACTCCTGGTTCTGTGGGACCCTGACGCTACCCATTCAGGCTGCTTCTATAGGTCCAACTTAAAAATAAAACCAAGCTTTTCAAGCTATCTACTTCATTGGTTTCAAATAGACAGCTCATTACTCTGTCTTAAAATCTGTCTTCAAAAACTAAACTCCGTCACAAAATACATCTCTTCAAGCCATTGTATCGACACAAAACAATCTGTCAGACCTGCTGAGTATTGAGTGTGGAAGGATTGTGATAAATATGACTAACTTTGATGCTGGCATGTGAACAAAGTATGATCCCAGAAGAGTGAGAGCTAACATCTGGCCCTCTTCATATCAAAGCAACCTGTAACTAGTTGCTAAGATGCAATAAACTATACGCTGGACAGATTGTCTTATGAGGAGAAGTTGAGTAAATGGATCTGTACTCATTGGAGTTTTGAGGAATGGAAGCAATCTTATTGAAACTTAGGAGATTCTTAAGGACTCGATGGGATAGATGCAGAAAGTTTGTTTCCCTTGAGGGACAGCCTTAGATAATCTCAAAGTAACAGGTTGCACATTTAAGACAGACATGAAAAGAAATTTCTTCAGTGAATCTGTTTGCTACTAAGGGTTATTAAGGCTGGGTTTTTAAGTATATTCAAGACTAAGACAGATTTTCAATCAGTTAGGGAACCAAGGGTTATGGAAAAAGAGAGGAGCAGAGTTGAAGATGATCAGATCAGCCTGGATCTCAGTGAATAGCAAAGCTATCTTCAGTGGGTGGAATGGCCTCCTTCTGCTCCTATATCTTATTGTCTTAATATTTTATTTACTACAAGATGCTTCTAGTTAGACCAAGAACAGGTTTTCTTCTGGCCCTCTGCACCAAGCAAGCCTTGTAGTTTCCTATACTCAAAGACAGTGGTGTAGCAAACCTCACCATAAACAACAGCTTATGCAATGTCATAAGCTAGGCATATTCATGCAATAAGTATTTCCAGAATTTTCTATTATTATTTCATATGAGAGAGACTGAGGTGGTACAATATAGTTATGATGCATCTGGGCATAGAAATGTAATTTTCAATATCTATATCTCACAAACTAATCAAGGTGGCTTCTTCTCTCATATTGACCCTCATCCATTAATTTAAAATGCAGTTATATTCCACAACACTTGCATACACCTCACATAACCCAGAAACCTGCCTACAACCAAGACAAGATAGTACCTGTCTTGACACAAAGATGCCACAGATAATTGCAAGGTTTGTGAAGGTTTGTAGCTTAGGTTGAGATTTAGGGTGTAGCTTTGCTCGCTGAGCTGTAGGTTTGATATCCACCTACAGCTCAGCGAGCAAACCTACACCCTAAACCACAGATAATGTATTAAGCAGTTCATACCTTCTGTGTAAATTTGTTTTAATAGCTGCATCTTGTTAGTGTTTCATTACAGAGAATGTACAGCACAGTACCAGTTCCTTTGGCCCATCCAACCAATGCCAATGTCTATATACCTCACCAGTCTCCTCCCATGCTCACTTAATCTCACCCCAAAACATATCCTTCTATTCCTTTCTCTGTCATATTTATCCAGTGTCACCTTCATTCATAGGATCAGAGAAAAATTATAACACAAAAGGTGACTATTTACCCAGCTGTGACAATGCGGGTGATCTAAAGGAGCAATTCATCCAGTTCTACTCACTGCCTTCTCCCTAGCTCTTAAGCTGGCTCCAAGTGTGCAGATTCTCACTTACATAGAAATATTTTTGAACCTTGGGACTGTTTTCTTCAAAAACAGAAGGTTAAGAGGAGATGATAGAGGAATTCAAAGTTAACGCCTCCCATTGGAAGGAACAAGAACCACAGCCTAGTGAGCAGTCATAAACTGTGTATTTCAATAAATGTACCTCACCTCTATACCCTGTGTTTGATAAAACATAGCACAATTTTAATTGTTGTGTCTTTCTTTATGTTGTCTTTGACAGAAGCATCAGATGCCTTCGGAATATTATTCATTGGAACTTGATAACCACGTTCATACTGAGGAATATCATGTGGTTCCTGTTGCAAATGATCGACCACCAGATACACGAGAACAATGAGGTAGACTATCACAGTAAAATTCAGGCGGTCATTGGCTCATGTTTGTGAGTGCCTGACTAATGTGAGACTGGACTTGGCCAACCAGAAGACACATGTACGTTCCATCATTATTCTGTTCTGAATTCACTGAATGCAGAGGGAGTCATCAGTAGGTGTGACACAGTGTTTCATTGAGTTAGTGTCATGACTTAAGTGGGAACTGTGTGCTGAGAATCATGTTCCACTGCTCCATAGGTCATCCTAAAATATACAAAAAAAAAAGATGAGATGACCAAAATGACCAATTTACCAGGACAAAAACAAATCACATCACGTTCTTTCAGAAATAATAGAAATGACGCTATTTATTGTCAGACACTTTAACAAGAGAAGCGAAAGAAAGGATTTCTAATTTATACAACTTACACTACACCGCTTCAAATTTCATGAACACACCCCCTCAGTCACAATTGAGACCAATAAAACACAATGATTTAACATATACAGTATTACAACAAAACATATACAGCATGGTAGATGTGATCTATATGGACTTCAGTAAGGTGTTTGACAAGGTTCCCCATGGGAGACTGATGAGCAAGGTTAGATCTTGTGGAATACAGGGAGAACTAGCCATTTGGAGACAGAACTGGCTCAAAGGGGGAAGACAGAGGGTGTTGGTGGAGAGTTGTTTTTCAGACTGGAGGCCTATGACCAGTGGAGTGCCACAAGGGCTGGTGCTGGGTCCGCTACTTTTCATCATTTATATAAATGATTTGGATGTGAGTATAGGAGGTATAGTTAGTAAGTTTCCTGATGACACCAAAATTGGAGGTGTAGTGGACAACGAAGAAGGTTACCTCAGATTACAATGGGATCTTGATCAGATGGGCTAATGGGTTGAGAAGTGACAGGTGGAGTTTAATTTAGATAAATGTGAGGTGCTGCATTTTGGGAAAGCAAATCTTAGCAGGGCTTATACACTTAATGGTAAGGTCCTCAGGAGTGTTGCTGAACAAAGAGACCTTGGAGTGCAGGTTCATAGCTCTTTGAAAGTGGAGTCGCAGGTGGATAGGATAGTGAAGAAGGTGTTTGGTATGATTTCCTTTATTTGACAGAGTATTGAGTACAGGAGTTGGGAGGTCATGTTGCAGCTGTACCGGTCATTGGTTAGGCCACTGTTGAAATATTGCATGCAATTCTGGTCTCCTTCCTATCGGAAAGATGTTGTGAAACTTGAAAGGGTTCAGAAAAGATTTACAAGGATGTTGCTAGGTTGAAGGATTTGAGCTATAGGGAGAGGCTGAATAGGCTGGGGTGTTTTCCCTGGAGCGTCGGAGGCTGAGGGGTGACCTTATAGAGGTTTATAAAATTATGAGGAGCACGGATAGGATCATAGACAAAGTCTTTTCCCTGGGGTCAGGGAGTCCAGAACTAAAGGGCATAGGTTTAGGGTGAGAGGTAAAAGGTATAAAAGAGACTTAATGGGCAACCTTTTCACATAGAAGGTGGTACGTGTATGGAATGAGCTGCCAGAAGAAGAGGTGGAGACTAGTACAATTGCAACATTTAAAAGGCATTTGGATGGGTATATGAATAGGAAGGGTTTGGAGGGATATGGGCCGGGTGCTGGCAGGTGGGACTAGATTGGGTTGGGATATCTGGTCGGCATGGACGAGTTGGACTGAAGGGTCTGTTTCCGTGCTGTACATCTCTATGACTCTATGTGAGAAAATAATTTTTTTTTATTCCTAACTGGGATGAGAGTTGTTGGCTAGACCAGGATTTGTTGCCCACCCCTGTTTGTCTAGAAGGTAGTTAAGAGTCAATCACACTGCTGTGGGTCTAGAGTCATATATAGGACAGATCATGTAAGGGTGGCAGATTTCCTTCCCCAAAGGACATAATGAACAAGACACAAACAACCAAATTCCCAGGATCAAAAGTTCAGACCATAATGTGGAAAGCCACTTTTCTGTAACAGTTCTTTATAATGTTTGCAAAGGTAAGGTGTTGTTGTCTATATGGTAATGCTGACTGTTTTGATTCAATGGTTTATCAGGTAAACTTTGTTTTCGTATGTTGAATGAGTTCCTTCTTTAAAGCTCGCTGGATTTTCTGTCTTAATTCTTACAGGAAGAGAGAGAGAGAGAGAGATGTGATTTGTAGGCTGCAGATGTTTTTACTTTCTGCTGCTTTTTCAGCTGCAATTATAGCTTTTTTAAAAAAAATATATTTTACAGCTTAACAAATCATAACGGTGTTGCCAAACACAATTTGCTTCACTGGAAAGATTATTTTTTGCTAACAAAAAGTAACATTATATTCCACAGCATAACAATATGCAACATTTGATTTTCAAGTAGCAACATTTTCCTGTTTTTCCAACTGCAGCAGCTCAACTTCCACTTCAGCTTGTAGTCCAAAAAAGAATGCATAGTCCCTTACATGCCTCCACCCTTAACAAAAATGAAACACCCTTTTAAGATGTGTTTCATCACCAATTTCACATGACACATACAATACCACACAAATATATAGTTGTTCACTCTCATCCAATCCTTGTACAGTATTTAAGCAGTTTCTTGTTATTTGCCACCCATTTGTTAAACTATTTCAGTGCAAAATTAATTTTAATAATTAGTCAGCTATTACATTACCTTTTCCAGTAACATGGACAAATTTTGCATTGAATTATAATTTATTGTGACGTGTACTCAAGTACATGGGTACAGATGTACAGTGAAAAGTGTGAAATGTTGCCATTCCTGGCACCATCTTAATTACAAAGGTACTTGGGTACAAAATCTTAGTAGAAAATAAAGAAATTTAGTTAAAAGTTCAACATTACAGTCCTTCTTAAATGCTTAACCATGCTGGGCTTGGTCTCTCGCTTTCCCCCCACCCTGACCCTCTCACTGTCCCCTGCGCTGGCTCGATCTCTCCACAGAAGATAAGTAGATTTAAGTCAGAAAAAAAAAGTTTTGATGGAAGAAAAAAAGTAAAGAATAGTTGAATCGATAAGTTCCAGAGAATATCTTACAAATTGAGTCCTAGTTTTGCCGCAAAAGCCAGCAGATTATGACCAGTATATGTTAGTGTTTCTTGGTAAACATGATGGATATAGACGTCAAACTATTGGAAAGCTAATAATAATCCCAAGTTTCCCGTTCTGTTGCTTTTCTGATTTTTTACGCAAGTTTAATTTCTTAGGAAAGTGGCTTCTCTTTTCACGATTCATCACCTTGCAACAAGGCTGTATTTACCAAGTTATTAGCATTATTTGCAAATGTGAACTCAGGGGTGACCAATACTTTACTTATTAGAATTTCTTCAGTTTCTCAAAAACTGCTTGGAATTTAATTGACCATATCACATTTGCCTGTTTTCGTAATAAGGCAGGAGATTTAGATAGCTTTACAGTTCCATTGACAGTGACAGTTCTAATGAACTCAACAGTTCAAATTAGATTATTTATCTTTTACCTACAAAAATGTCTACTTTTAACAATACAAGGAGGCCACTTGACCTCTTCCAAATGGCACCTTGCATCTTCCAAAGGGCATCTTGCTGCTCTCAAAGTGCACCTTGCCTACAAAAGTGTCCCTGGACCACTCCCAAAGAGCATCCTTCCTTTTCTAATAATATCCCTGCAGAGTGACTTGGAATAAATTCCAAAACTTCTCTTACAGTTTACTAGATAATTGAACTGCCTAGTGAAGCATAATTCGTGTAAGCCAGGAGATCTCAGGCTCAATCCTTAGTTTTGTAGTGTGGGTTCAGCCATAATAATACCTATGGTAGAATGGCCAGCTAATGTCTAGGCTGAACGCCCCTCACTCCCCACCACCCCACCACCATAGTCAATGGACAAACCATCGAGCTAGCTGGTGACTAGCTAAAGGTTGAGAAGGTGTCCTAAAGCTTTCAGCAGCAGACTCAAGAATATATCCAGGCTTGGAATAGGGGTGGAGAGAAGGTGAAAGGGATACATCTTATAGAATGCCTCAGTGGTGACTAGTACTAGATGCACCTCTTATGACAAGAGTACAGGTTGGAGCACAGGATGAGAAGTTAAATACTCAACTTTCAGGATTGCTGGGAGATCAGCAAACTGAGTATGCCAACCTCTATCCTGACTCTTCAATTCTCAGTTCAGCTAAGTGAGCTTCCTTGATGAAAGTAAACCCTTGCAACATATACCTGCCATCAACAGTCTTTTTTAAATGTAAACGTAACACATTTAACTGCAGAGTTAATCTTCTTTTTCAGCCCTGGTGCCGTCTTATCACAACTATCTTCAACTACTTCGTGGTGACTAATTTCTTCTGGATGTTTGTCGAAGGGTGCTATCTCCACACAGCTATAGTGATGACCTACTCTACAGACAAACTGCGCAAATGGATATTCCTGTTCATTGGATGGTGTAAGTGAGGAGCTTTTTGTCTTTTTGTTAAAGCAACCATCACTGAAAAACAGCTAAGTCACCAACAGCTTTAACATTGTGTAATAATAGAAGTCCCAAAGAACTTTGCAGGAACATTACGAAACAAAGCATGCAATCAAGGCAGTAATTAGGTTGGGTCAGATGATCAAACCCCCTGGTCAAGGAAGTAGCTTCTAAAGATATATCTTAAAGGAGAGAAGTGAAATAGAGAAGTGAAGAGTTATAAGAAGGGGATTTCATAGCCAGGAGCCTTGTTAAAGAGCTGGTCACTTCGACTGGTGCAACTTATTTTTTTAAATTATTAAAATGCTCATGGGATGTGGGTATCATTGACTATGCCAGTGCTTATTGTTCAACTTTCATCACCCAGGGGAATGTGATAGAGAGCAACCTTCTTGAACTGCTGCAGTCCTTGTAATTGGAAAGGCCAGATTAGAAAAGCACAAGTATTATGGAGGGTTGTGACAGTTACACCAATTTTTGAATGTCTAACATTTCCTGGGAAACTACTAATTGAATGGAAGTTGAAGCCTCTGAATTCTCTGATATGAGTGGATTATTTCAGAGCATTCTGGACACTGGGCAATTTCCAATCAGAATTTTCAATTTCCCATGGAGTCAGCTGCATCCAGGATTCCACAGGATCCTAACAATCAATTCCAGTCTGATCCAATGACTATCTGCCTATCAGAATGCCCAGGACAATGTTACAGAGGTGGAAAATGGTAGATTTGAAGAAGGTACCAATACATGGTTGGACGCTGATCACAAGATCGAGTATTAGACTAATTGCAGAGTTTTCTCGACCTGAGAAATGGGCAGTTGGTACTGGGGAGACATCTGTCCTGTACCCACGATATGAGAAATGAAGTTCTGGGAAGGAAGGCTATTGGTTGATCTTCCCCACGCGTTGGCCTACTAAGGCCCTTTAGAGGTCAGTGAACAACCACTTAAGGGCTTCATTCCAAATGGGCAGCATACTTCAGCTCCAATTGGGACAAGAGAGAGCTGGCTACCCAAATGATACCAGTCCAGTGGCCTGTCAGTTTGCAGGGAGCAATAAGGGAAGGTGATGACCAAATGGTGTTATCTCCAGACTATTCATTCAGGGCCTAAATAATGTCCTGAGAACCTGGGTTTGAATCCTACCATGACAGATGGTGGAATTTGATATCAATAACAAGTCTGGACTTAAGAATCTAATGATGAACATCAAATTGTTGATTATTGGAAAAACTCATTTGATTCACTATGTTTCACTAATCCTTACCTGGTCTTGCCTACATGTGACTACAAAATCGCAACAATGTGGTTAAATCTCACCAACTCTCTGGGTGATTGGGAATAATTAATAATTGTTGGCCCAGTCAGTGATGCCCACATCCTATGAATGAATTATAAAGGGAGAGGTGCAGATCCTCAAACTGTGCTATTTCTCCCCAACCAAGGAGCTCAACCTTAGGGAGTGGGTTTCCTAACCTCGCTCCCCATTTCCAAACAACATACATCGTTCTTGCCTCTGATCCACCACCTGTGAATTGGGAGTAGGGTTGAGAAGCAATGGTATCCAAGCAGCAATCACAGCCTCCACCATGGTGATGGCAAACTCTGCTGGGTGGAACTTGGTATTGCCTGACTGCCAGAGGATCTGGTGGGTTTTCTGAAGAAGGTTTCCTTCCACATAACTTGCCCACTTTTCAACTTAGCAACACAAAACTGTCCTGTGGTTCTTCCCCCAGTGTGTTATGTCCTGTCATTATAGCCTGGATGAATTATATTATAAAAATGCATAATGTTAAGGTATCAAGTGAATATATGAGTTTTATATTCTCCACTGTACTTGGGACATTCATTAAGGTGAGAAAGGCATAGAAGAAAGAAAACTCCATAGCTTCGTGGAATACATCCTTGACGTCCAATATCTTGAAATAACAGCTAAATGACTGAAGGAAAGAGATCAAAAGCACAGTCAAAGAATTAGGTAGCAGAAACAGCAGCAGTCTGTTGCCAGGGAGAGGGAAGAAGTTGGTATCTAGGAAGCACAGTTCAGAGCAGCTCATCTAATATGAGTTCACACACACTCACCACCACCACCCACCACCCACCAACACCCCCTCCACCTGACCTGAAAATGTTTGTAGTTGAATTCGTACTTTATGTATTTCTCACACTTAAGCACTGTAACACTTTCATGTCAAGCGTTGTGTAAAGCAGCTTAATTTCTGATTGTCGCAGGGCTCTGCATATTATTGACGTACAGTATCAATCTATAGCTAAGGTCTTTTTTTTAAAATTGTATTCATTGATTAAGACTGACAAAAGTATTTGTTCGTCCACAGGTATACCCTGTCCTATCATTGTCGCCTGGGCCATAGGCAAATTATATTATGAAAATGAACAGTAAGTAAAGCATTAAGATGTCATTTGAATTTGCGAGTTTTATATTTTTAGCTTCTTTTAAGGTGAGAAAAGCATTAAAGAAAGAAACTTCCTCCCTTCATAAAATGCATGTATTTCATTCAGTATCTTAAAATGAGTACTCAACGGCTGAAGTGACCATGCAGCCAAAGAAATAGGCAGCTATAGCAACCATAAATCTATTGATATGATTCCTTTAATATAGAAAAAAAATCCAGAAGTAAGAAACAAAGGGTCAGAAACAATTTGAAATGTTTCTCAAACAGAACGAAGTGAGACAGCGAGGTATTTTTTGTAATTGCTGCTGCATGTTTTGCTCTGAAGGTAGTGCTAAGTCTGTGGGGTTAGTGAGGACACAGGTCTTAGATTCCCTTATTGTGGTCAGTATAATACATGTCAGTATTTACACGTCATTCCTTGTTTGAGTGTCAGTATTTACAGGATATTCCTGACTGAATGGCAGTGTTTATAGGAAGTTACTGAGTGAATGTCAGTATTTACAGGATGTTCCTGACTGAGTGTCAGTAGTTTAAGGATGTTCCTGAGTAAGTGTCGGTGTTTAAAGGGTGGCTGTCAGTGACTGCCAGAATTTTGAAGATCTTCCTGATGGAGTGCCAGAATTTACAGGACGTTCCTTGTTAATTGTCAGTCTTTATGGGATGTTCTTGATGTGTGTTCTTAATAACAGGATGTTTCTGAGTGTCAGTATTTAAAGCATATTGATTGGTGAGTGTTCAGATGTACAAGATGCTTCCCACTGTGTGTAAGTATTCTGACCATTAAAATCAATAACGAGGAAATCATTGAGTTGACGCTATCCATTTCCCTGACATGAACTCCCACTCTATACAAAGAGCACTGAGGTGGAAAATCCCATCTGTTATGTAGAAAGCTTTTCTCTTAGAATGTAATAAAGCTTGCATAGTCTGGTACTGGCTGTTCACACTGAAATTATTCAGTCTCATTGCATTCTGAAGACAATGAAGAATCAAAATCTGTGCTGGTGCATAAAATCTTCCTCCCACAAAGAACAGCGTCATGTTGATC
The DNA here is from genome assembly GCF_047496795.1 of Chiloscyllium punctatum. Classification (NCBI taxonomy): domain Eukaryota; kingdom Metazoa; phylum Chordata; class Chondrichthyes; order Orectolobiformes; family Hemiscylliidae; genus Chiloscyllium; species Chiloscyllium punctatum. The sequence goes on from NC_092743.1 coordinate 34,943,346, forward strand.
TGGTTGGTGTCTTGAGTGTCATACAGCTGTGCACGTTGACTGAGATCATCAAACACAACCTTAAGTTCTTCATGATCTTATAACTTAGTGCTGCCTCTGCTACCATGGCAGTTGATGTCAGTGTTGTTTGCAAAATGTGCCTTTGTCCTTTTGAAAACAGCTAAACTGTTGAAATTCCAGCTTCACTGCTACCCACATGTTCTTTCATTTTCTTACTGTTTGCCTTTTGACGAGATGATTTCTCTTTGAACGGGAAACTGACCCGGGGCATACATGGGCACTCATATTTACTTACAATAGACAATAGACAATAGGTGCAGGAGTGGGCCATTCTGCCCTTCGAGCCTGCACTACATATATAGTTGTACTTAAATTTGCACATATGCACCTTCACATTTCAGAATGGACAAGGATAGGATCTGCCAGTTATTGAACTGTTCCACTTATGTCTTTTCAACAGTTTGTAATAGGAAGAGTACTGATGTACAGAACTAGCAACATAATACCTGATGGCAGAAGTGATTGGCATTGGTCAGTGCTGAGTGTGCTAAGAATTACATGAGGAACCAAATTAAAATGATCTGTTGGGTTTGCAATTTGGCTCATTTTCACTTGCTGAAAGCTGAATATATTCAGGAAGGGGGTTAGTTAGCTCAATTGGCTGGACAGTTGGTTTGTAATACAGAGGACAGGTGTGGGTTCAATTTCCCAACTCATTGAGGTTACCGTGAAGGCTCCTCCTTCTCAAACTTGCCCCTTGCCTGAGGCATGGTGACCCTCACATTAAGCCACCATCAGTTATCTCTCCAATGAAAGAGTAGGACTATGAAAACTTTGATTTTTATCTTTTATGTACAAGCAGCAGGGACATGTCCTCTGCAGGAGAAGGAAGTAGTTCCAAATGCTATAATTAAACCAATTTGGTTCAGTCATTCCCTAGTATATTTTCCTTGGCAATGTCTCTGCCAAACAGAGTCAACTTGTCAACTAATCATCAATGTTTTCTCACAGTTTAAATTATTGCTGCCTTTGAATATTGGCATTTTAATATCTACAAGATAAAACAACTGGCTCATTCTCTGCAACACAGCCATTTCCTTAAATGCAACTGTTCATTTGCTAACTGTATAATCTTGAAGTAATAGCTTTCCTCTCTCTTTTACAATTTCCTTGCAATTGGCACCTCTCATTCTAGTGTCACAGCCAACCTCTGAATCTTTGAGTGTGAATCTAGACAATAATATCGGTTTAAATGACAATGGTATTCATCGTTACAATTCCTGTTCCTAATCTCTCCCCAGTATGCACACATAGGAACATAGGAATTGAAGTATGCCATTCAGCCCCTCAAGCCTATCCCATCAATTAATATGATTGCTGATTGCACATAACTGCACTTAAATGCCTATACTCACCCCATCCCCATAACCCTGTACGTCACTAGTATTCAGAAATCTATCTATCTCTGCCTTAAACATAATCAAACACTTCTTACATTTTCCACAGCCTTCTGTGGTAGAGAATTCCAAATGTTCATAACCGTCTGAGCAAAAATAAATTCTCCTTATGTTGGACCTAAATGACGTTCTCCTTATTTTTAAATTGTGTACCACGTAGTTGTAGACTCTCTAGACAGTGGAAATATTTTGCCTGCATCTAGCTTGTCTACCCCTTTAAGTATTGTATAAGCTTCACTGCAATAATCTCTTATTCTTCAAAACTCCAGAGAACACAGGCCTAGTCTGTTCAATTTCACTTCATAAGACAGTACTACTATCCCAGGAACCAGTCTGAGGAACCTGCATTAGATCTCTTCTATAGTATTAAAATGTTCCCTGAGATAAGGAGACCAAAACTGTCCACATTACTCCAGGTGTACTCTAACCAAGCTCTGGTACAACTGAAGCAAGACTTCACCTTTCTTGTATTCCAATCTTCTTTCAATAAAGGCTAACATTCCATTAGCCTTCCCATGACTTGCTGCATCTGCATGTAAATCCTCAGTTACTTACAACAGGTTTGCTTTGTAAACCTACACTTTCCAACCTTTTGCCTTTTAAGAAATATTTCACACATCTGTCCTCCTACCAATGTGAATAACCTCATATTTTTCCACATTATGTGCCAATCACCATGTTCTTGCCTATTCACTAAGGCTGTCCAAAACCTCCTGAAGCTGTGTCACAACTTCTTCACAACACATGTTCTCATTTAACTTGTATCATCTGCAAATTTAAAAACATTCCTTTGGACCCCACCTCCATATCATTGATATCTATTGTGAACAGCTGGGGCCCAGCCACTTAATCCCTTGCAGGAGCCAACTAGACACTCTCTGCCAGTGCAAGAATTGTCCTTTTATTCCTACTCTCAGTTTTCTATCTGTTAGCCAATCATTAAACTACGCCAATATGTTATCTCCCAAACCACACCTTTATTTTGTTTTCTAACTGGCCTCCTGTGGGGGAGTTTATCAAAAGCCTTCTGAAAATCACATTGACTTTCTAACAGGAATTATGAGCAGGGTTCCTTGCTGACTTCTACTCGACTCAAGCTAAGTGCTCTTGAGTCAGCCATTGTATCCTAACTACTGCCCTGACTTGCATTCTCTAAAAGGCAAAAGTGAGGACTGCAGATGCTGGAGATCAGAGTCTAGATTAGAGTGGTGCTGGAAAAGCACAGCAGGTCCTTAGATGCTGCCTGACCTGCTGTGCTTTTCCAGCACCACTCTAATGTAGACTCTTGCATTATCTAACCGCAGAGACTGGGAACCTGCAAACTCAGTTCTAAAACAGGGAGTGCATTGACCAATTATGTTACTAGTGAGCTCTGCATATGTTTAGCTGCAATTAAGTCTAAAATCTGCATTTTGTAACCAGTTATTGTGATTGCAAGACAAAGGGGTTATATTGGATGTGTTTTCACTGCATTGACAAAGTACTTCCAGAAAGTCCCACTTCTGTAAATTAAAGTACGTGGGGACATTAAGGTAGTTATATAAGTTATAGTGCAGGAAATGATTAATGCTCCTTATTCTTTGTCATTGTCTGTGGCTTTGTGTCATTTTATTTTAAAATTGCTACTTGTAAATCATCTGAATAACTCAGACTGCCAATGCAGTGATTATATTGGAAGAAAGCCAGTGGCAATTGATATGAATCTTGATGTTTGCAGATGCTGGTTTGGAAAAGTACCAGGGAAATATATGGACTATGTCTATCAGGGGCCAGTGATACTCGTACTGCTGGTAAGTGTGTAAATACATTAGTGCAGATATGCTGGAATTATGCTACTGTATAGGAGCCTCACTTGATGGACATGGGGGAAATAGTGCCTTTGCTCCACTTACATTTGTGACGCAGTCGGGCTGCAATTTCCTAAAATTGGCCCTGTGATTACTTGTTCACTACATTTATTATTAACATGTCATAATGCTTTTCTGGATGCATTTCTTTTCTGCAACTCTGTGCTCACCAAGATGAAAAAATTATAGTCGTGAAATAGAGCCCTTTCACTTTTGACACCTGGACCTCATTTTCCATATCAATGCATTACATCTCTCAAAGATTGTGAGCCAGTGAAAATATAGCCTACTTATGTTCTGTTGTACGGCTTATTGAGATAATTCATAAAACAAGTTGCAGACAGGAAACAATTTTAGATGTGATGTGTGGAAAATGTAGCAAGTTTTAAAGGACCAGTTGACTTTGGACCCATGTTTCCCAATGCTATCCACAGTGGAGTTTTCTTCCTATTGTGTCTGGGTCTGTAAGAGAACTGATGGAGATTGATTACTACAGTCAGTTAAGAAATCCATTAGCAGTGTATCACACAAAATGATAGAAGGTAAACTAGATGGAATTTGGTAATTACTCATCAAGCAAATCTATAGCCAGTTGGATACAGAACTGGCTTAAAGCTGAAGACAGTGGGTGGTGGTGGAGGATTGTTTTTGAGACTGGAGGCCTGTGACCAGTGCAGTGCCACAAGGATCAGTGCTGGGTCCACTACTTTTCATCATTTATATAAATGATTTGGATGTGAGTATAGGAGGTATAGTTAGTAAGTTTCCTGATGACACCAAAATTGGAGGTGTAGTGGACAGCGAAGAAGGTTACCTCAGATTACAATGGGATCTTGATCAGATGGGCCAATGGGCTGAGAAGTGGCAGATGGAGTTTAATTCAGATAAATGTGAGGTGCTGCATTTTGAGAAAGCAAATCTTAGCAGAACGTATTGGTCCTAGGGAGTGTTGCTGAACAAAAAAACCTTGGAGTGCTCCTTGAAAGTGGAGTTGCAGGTAGAGAGGATAGTGAAGGAGGTGTTTGGTATGCTTTTCTTTATTGGTCAGAGTATTGAGTACAGGAGGTGGGAGGTCATGTTGCGGCTATACAGGTCATTGGTTAGGCCACTGTTGGAATATTGCTGGCAATCCTGGTCTCCTTCCTATCTGAAAGATGTTGTGAAACTTGAAAGGGTTCAGAAAAGATTTACAAGGATGTTACCGGGGTTGGTAGATTTGAGCTATAAGGAGAGGCTGAACAGGCTGGGGCTGTTTTCCCTGGAGCGTTGGAGGCTGAGGGGTAACCTTATAGAAGTTTACAAAATTATGAAGGGCATGGATAGGGTAAATAGACAAAGTCTTTTCCTTGGGATCGGGGAGTCCAGAACTAGAGGGCTTAGGTTTAGGGTAAGAGGGGAAAGATATAAAAGAGACCTAAGGGGCAACTTTTTCACGCAGAGGGTGGTACGTGTATGGAATGAGCTGCCAGAGGAAGTGGAGGAGGCTGGTCCAATTGCAACTTTTAAGCTGCATTTGGATGGGTAAATGAATTGGGAGGGTTTGAAGGGATATGGGCCGGGTGCTGGCAGGTGGGACTAGATTGGGTTGGGATATCTGATCGGCATGGATGAGTTGGACCAAAGGGTCTGTTTCTGTGCTGTACATCTCTATGACTCCACGACTCTATTCCCGAAGTACATATAAGCTGCACATTCGTAAAAGGAAAAGACAAATAAGATAAGAAAGTAAATATGAGAAGAAAATTTTGTTGTAAGTGGATATGTTATGGGCAGCAGAGTTTTAGTTGAGCTCAGTTAATTGATGATTTGTGTGTGCTCGTATTGTATTTGTCAAGTTAAAGTGACACGGGCATTCAGAAATGATTCAGCAGTCATTGGAGAGGCAGAAATAAGCAGAGCCAGGGAAGAAACCATGGGCCCCAATGTTGCTCTTGTCCCAGGTCCCCTGCCTCCCACTGAACACAACGACCCTGCATTCCGATCTGAACACAGCAGGAGTCCTAGAATACTGGACACACACATACCTCTGCCATGAACCAGCCTCTGTAAATAGGTGGTGGAACAAAGGTAGAGCCTGCAGTTATTGTCCTGGAGATAAACCCAGCTCAAGGTCAAATTCAGCGCATGATTCTGAGCCTGAGGCAATAGCTAAGCAACTGGCAAATGTTGAAAAGAGTGAAATGATCTTTATTTCAGTTTCTAGCTAAAATGGCATGCCATAACTTTTCCATCAGATCCATCATTGTCCCCATCACTGTCCAAGCTCAACCAAACTGATCACTATCTCAACATCCTAATTGATTCACAATTCGGAGCTTTCACCTCCTTTTTTCTATATCGCAAAGAGTGCGTTCACCCATTTCCTGCCTCTACCCTTGTGTCAAACCATTTGCGGACAAAAATGTTATCCATGCCTTTGTCACCTCCAGATTCAACTGCACACCTTATCAAATGCCCACCCTCTCTGCTCTATGTATCTTAGCTCAAGTAGACATGTTTGACCCCACCACTGGGCATCACATGATAGGATGGGAATACATTGGAAAGAGTGCAGAAATGACTTACAAGAATGGTTCCAGGGATAAGGAACTTCAGTTATAAGGATAAATTGGAAAGTTTTGGAGAGAAGGAGGCTAAGAGGAGATCTGATAGAGTTTTTCGAATCCGCGTGTAGCTGGATAGAGTAAACAGGGAGATGCTGTTCCTGCTCATAAAAGGAACAAGAATAAGAGGGCATGGATTTGAAGTGACCTGCAGAAGAAGCAGGAGTGAAAGGAGGAAAACTTTTTTCACTCAGCAGGTACTTAGGAAATGGAAAGTACTGCCCTGAAGTGTGGTGGAGGGAGGTTCAACTGATGCCTTCAAAAGGGCATTGGGTGATTATTTGGATAAAAATAACATGCAATAATGGGGGGAAAGCAAGAGATTGGTATGAAGAATGATGCTCATTTCGACACCAAGGTCAACTGGTCTCCTTCTATGCTATAACGATCTGTCATTCTGAGTCTCTGCTATCTGTATCCTATCCCAAAGTCGTAAATTTAAATGCTTCCTTTGCACCTCGCCACTCCATTAAGATACTCTAAAATCCTTTTTTTTTGACCACGCTGTTGACCACCCTCCTATTCACAGTTTCTTTTTCTAAATGTCTTACTGATGTCTCTTTTGGGACATTTTACTATGCATTAGGTGCTAAGTAAATGCAAGTTGTCACTTTGGTTCAGTGGATCGGTCAGTGAAAGGGGATTATAAGGAGACAAATATTCTGAATGAAAAGGTGGAAGATCCTATTACACTTAAAATCCTTTGACAGGACGTAAAGGGACAAGGCCTTAAACAGAAGAGAAAATGATCAAAAAGGAAGCATTTAGTGTCAACGCTTGGTATATGTTAACAGCGGAAGGTAAAGATCAGTCCAAACAATGTGAAGTATATCCCATAGCTGTGACCAGGCGTAATGGTATTGTATTATGAATGGTGACACGTCTTTCTGAACGCTGGTCACCATGGCAAAGCCATTTTCATGCAGCACCATTTGAAGCAGAGCATATCGTTATTACCATGCAGCCGTTAATCATGCCTTCATATATATCTATGTCATTGTAACTGCTGTCACGATCTATCTTGTCGTCTCCATAACCAGTAATTGCCTATCAAGGAAAAGCCTCATCACCCTGTTCTGCAGATACAGAATCTGGCAGCTGGGCACAGAGTATGTCTCATACAGCGTGACCTATCTGTCATCCCAGCTTTTAAACCTACTGCTGTCAGTAAGTTTGCAAGAGGCATTCACGTCTCTTGATTGGTGCTGATGTTCACACACAAGCAGAAGGGTGATAGAATGGAAAACCTTAATTGTTATGTAGAAGGGACAGCTGTTTATTGGAAAAAAACAGATTGATCTAAGCACTGCATATTACATTCTAAACAGGAAATCTATTTAACAGAAAACTATTAGACACAAAATTCTAATTTCGTGTGTCGATTTAAATACAAAACTTGCGCACTTATAGTGTGAGCGGTATCATAGTGTACTTCCTGCACAACTTAAAAAGCAGGAGTTGAGTCGAGTAGAATATGGTGTCAAATCTCCAGCATGTATGAAGTGAGATTGGATCAGTTAGGATTATAGTCACTGTAGTTTAAAAAAATGAGGAGGGGTGATCACACAGAGACCTAAACAATTCTAACAGGACTAGTCAAGGTAAACACAGGAAGGATATTCCCAATTTAGACAGTCCAGAACCAGGCATTGCAATCTAAGGATAGGAAATAGGCCAGTTAGGACTGAGACAATTAGAAATTTCTTCAGCAGAGAATGGTGAGCCGTGGAATTCTTTGTCACAGAAGGTGGTTGAGGCCAACGCATTGAATGTTTTCAAGAAGAAATTAAATATAGTTCTTAGCGCTAAAGTGATCAAAGGGTAGTGGGAGAAAGCGGGAATAGGGTAATGCGTTGAATGATCAGCCATGATCATATTGAATAACAGAATGGGCTTGAAGGGCTAAATGGCCTGCTCCTCCTATTTTCTATGTTTCTGTGTGCCCAATGTCACAAGGCGTGCATGATCATGTCGTCACAATGTCAAGAGATCGAAATTGGGCAGTTCACGTGTAATTGTTGTGGGAAAAATCACCAGCCTCCGAGTCAGAGTCAGGGTTCAATGACAAAGTTCATTGTACAAGGAAATACCGGATTTTGGGAGAGAAAGACACCAACAGCATGGTGGTCAGCTGCCATTCTTCTCTCAACGCGGAGCACATGTCAAGATACTTTTATACATTTTGTGATACAATAGGTCAGTGATGAGGTAATGTCTTCGTAACATAGTTTGTGTATTGTAAACATTGCAGAATCGTTGATAGTTTCATTGCAGTCATTGTCAGTTCCAGCGCAGCCTTTGTTAATTTCACCACATCATTGTCAGTTTTAGCGCAGACATTGTCAATTTCAGTGTCTGCACAGAAGTCCATTACTGTAGTAATGGTTGCTTATCGCTTTTCCTGAGAAGGATGATTACTGTAGCCCTGGCTATTAGCACTTTGTATTGGGTCTGTATCAAACAGTTAGCATTTCAATCAAAGGTGTTGGCTGGACCCAGACACTTCGGTGGGCAGTATATGCTACTCATATGTATTCTCTCCCCCACCCGCCTTAAACTAATCAACTAGGTTGTGAGTACATTGTGCTGGCATCCTGGTAGCCCCAGGCCGTATCTGTGTTTGCTCTGCTGTCTCTCTCCATATTGTGGTCTGGCGGCCATCTTGTGTGTCTATGTGCCGAGTGTTACCGAGCCCCGTGCCATGTCCTACTTCACTGTCAAAACTTTCCTGTTCACTCCTGAAGTAACAGATATGAGGATTCAAGAAGCCACTGGCACCAGAGCTATTTAAACAGCCACTCAACAAGCTCTAGCTGAGATACTTCTGATTTTAATGTGCTGAGGCAAAGTTAGTAGAAGCACTGTGTGGAATTCCAAAGTAGTGGAAGTGTTTGAAGATACGAAATAGGAGCAGGAGTAGACCATTCAACCCTGCAAGCTTGCCCTACCTTTCAACAAGATCATGGCTGATGTTTTCCAGGCTGCAACTCATTTTTAGTGCCAGTTCCTCATAGCCTTCAATTCCCTGATACTTCAAAAAAATCTATCTACCTCCTCTTTAGTGCTCTAGTCTCCACAACTCTCTGGGTTAGAAAATTCCAGACATTCAGTACTCTCTGGGGAAAGAAATTCCTTAGTGTCTCAATTTTTATAAGTTTCTACTGACCGTCCATATACAGAAAATTTGCACTGCATGGCATAGGTGGTTGCAGTGCCACATACTTTACAATATAAGCAGGACATATCGATGACTAGGCAGAGGTGAGAACAACTGTGTGGCAGAAATAGGAAGCAGGCTCTCCTTAGAAGACTGTACCCCAAGGAAGTCTTCAAGAAGCAGAAACCTACTTTGGGATTGATGTGGAGCAGTGCTCCAGAAGCCTTTGTTTCACTAATTAAGTTGTGACAGAATTGTGTCAATCCCTTTCTGAGAAACAAGAAGCTGAAATCTGGACAAGGACCGCCTTCCTATTGGTTATGAAGATCACTCTCACCTTTTTGTTCTTCAGAACTGGATGCTTCCAGGAGATATTAGCAAATTCACAATCCACTGCCCTCAGAAAAAGCTAGGACTTGACAGAGACACAGTACAGGAGGAGGGAAGACTTCATTTTCATTTCAGTGTGCATTGAAGACCAAGATAAAAAGACGTGGTGATTCTCCAGGACTGCAGGCGTCCTGATGCTTCAAGGCAGACATGTATGTTCTCCTTATTAACATTGAGTGATTCACCCACCACAAGGGCTATCTGTCTTACTGTGACAAAATGAGAAATTCATCTAATTGAATGGTGAATGTCCTAACAACGCCTTGTTTTTGTTTTTTCTTGCGGGAACTAGCAAATGTCACCATCTTCTGGACTCCAAAACAGATGGGTGTTTCGTGACAAGGGTTACACAGCTCCCTTTCATTCCTACTGTGACACATGGGTTTCTTAATTCTTTCACCAATTATGGGCATCACTGGCAAGACCAGTATTTATTGTTGATCCCTAATTCCCTTGAACTGAGTGGTTTGCTAGAGTCTTTCAGTTAAGAGGCCACCACATTGCTTTGGGTCTCGACTCACACATAGACCAGATCAGTTAAGCATGGTAGATTTCCTTCTCTATAGGTGGAAAAGGAGATTTGCAGGTAGGACAAGTCCGGACAAGTCATGGGGACAGTGCTGAGCTGGAAGTTTAGAACTAGGGTGAGGTGGGGGAAGGGGAAATGAGGAAACTGTTGAAGTCCACATTGATGCCCTGGAGTTGAAGTGTTCTAAGGCGGAAGATGAGGTGTTCTTCCTCCAGGTGTCTGGTGGTGAGGGAGCGGCAGTGAAGGAGGCCCAGGACCTCCATGTCCACGGCAGAGTGGGAGGGGGAGTTGAAATGTTGGGCCACGGGGTGGTGTGGTTGATTGGTGCGGGTGTCCCGGAGATGTTCCCTAAAGCACTGTGCTAGGAGGATCCCAGTCTCCCCAATGTAGAGGAGACCGCATCGGGAGCAACGGATACAATAAATGATATTAGTGGATGTGCAAGTAAAACTTTCATGGATGTGGAAGGCTCCTTTAGGGCCTTGGATAGAGGTGAGGGAGGAGGTGTGGGCACAGGTTTTACAGTTCCTGCGGTGGCAGGAGAAAGTGCCAGGATGGGAGGGTGGGTTGTTTGGGAGCGTGGACCTGACCAGGTAGACATGGAGGGAACGGTTTTTGCGGCAGGCGGAAAGGAGTGGGGAGGGAAATATATCCCTGGTGGTGGGATGTAGACAAGATGACCCCCACCTCCACCCTCAGACCCCACCCCTCCAACCGTAACAAGGACAGAACGCCCCTGGTGCTCACCTTCCACCCTACCAACCTTCGCATAAACCAAATAATCCGCCGACATTTCTGCCACCTCCAAACAGACCCCACCATCAAGGATGTATTTCCCTCCCCACCCCTTTCCGCCTTCTGCAAAGACCGTTCCCTCCATGTCTACCTGGTCAGGTCCACGCCCCCCTGTAACCCATCCTCCCATCCTGGCACTTTCCCCTGCCACCGCAGGAACTGTAAAACCTGCGCCCACACCTCCTCCCCCACCTCTATCCAAGGCCCTAAAGGAGCCTTCCACATCCATCAAAGTTTTACTTGCATATCCACTAATATCATTTATTGTATCCATTGCTCCCGATGCGGTCTCCTCTACATTGGGGAGACTGGGCACCTCCTAGCAGAGCGCTTTAGGGAACATCTCGGGACACCCGCACCAATCAACCACACCCCCCCATGGCCCAACATTTCAACTCCCCCTCCCACTCTGCCGAAGACATGGAGGTCCTGGGCCTCCTTCACTACCGCTCCCTCACCACCAGACGCCTGGAGGAAGAACGCCTCATCTTCCGCCTCGGAATGCTTCAACCCCAGGGCATCAGTGTGGACTTCAACAGTTTCCTCATTTCCCCTTCCCCCACCTCACCCTAGTTCTTAACTTCCAGCTCAGCACTGTCCCCATGACTTGTCCGGACTTGTCATACCTGCCTATCTCCTTTTCCACCTATCCAATCCACCCTCTCCTCCGTGACCTATCACCTTCATCCCCTCCCCCACTCACCCATTGTACTCTATGCTACTTTCTCCCCACCCCCACCCTCCTCTAACTTATCTCTCCACGCTTCAGGCTCATTGCCTTTATTCCAGATGAAGGGCTTTTGCCCGAAATGTCGATTTCAAAGTTCCTTGGATGCTGCCTGAACTGCTGTGCTCTTCCAGCACCACTAATCCAGAATCTGGTTTCCAGCATCTGCAGTCATTGTTTTTACCTTCCTTCTCTATAGGACATTTTAATAAACACAATCAGTTTTTACAACAATCAATGATAGTTTTGTGGTCGCTAATAATGAGACTGGATTTATATTCCAGATTTATTTACCTAATTCAGATTCCACCAGTTGTAATGCAGGGATTTGGACACATACAATTCTATTCACAGAGCATTTAATGAAGAGAGCAGGAGGGCAGCCAGGGAGCAGCAGCACCACCTAAAGTCAAGGTGTCAACCTGTTGATATGCCAAAACAAAAAAAGACTATTTGCATGCTAAGAAGCAAGTGTTAGACAGAGCTAAACCATTCCACAGCCAACAGATCAGGTCTAAGTTCTGCTGGTCTGCCACATCTAACTGTGAATGATGGTGATTAATTAACCAACATGCTGGAGGAGGAGGATCCACAAATCTCCTCATCCTCAATGACAGTGGAGCACAGCAAATCATTGCATTTGCAGCAGTCTTCACCCAGCAGTGCCCAATAGGTGATCTATTTCAGTCTTGCCCAGAAATGCCAGAGATGAAGACAGATGCCAGTCTTCAACCATTATGATACACTGCTTGAGATATAAAGAAATGATTGGAACCATTGAGTGCCAGAAAGGCTGAGGATCCTAACAACATTCCAGCAATAATACTGAAAACTTGTGCTCCAGAACTTGCCCAACTCCTATCCTAATTATTCAATACAATTACAATATTAGCATCTACCTGATAATGTGTAAAGCAGTCCAGGTATGTGCTGTACTCAAAACGCAGGCAAAATCCAACCCAACCAATTACTCTCCATCAGTTTACTCTCGGTTATCGGGAAGTGACAGAAATTGTCACTAACAGTGCTTTCAACGAACATTTTCATAGCAATAATGCTCAGCTTGGATTCTGCCAGGACAAGTGAGCTCCTGGCATCATTACAGCCTTAGTTTAAAACATAGACAAAAGAGCTGAATTCCAGAGGTGAAGTGAGAGTGATGGAGTTTGACATCAAGACTGCATCCGTCCAAGTGCGTCATCATGGAGCCCTAGCAAATTGGAGTCACTGGGAATCAGAGGGAAAACTCTCTGCTGGTTGGAGTCATTCCTACCTGGCAAAGGATGATGGTTGTGCTTATTGGAGATCAATCATCTCAGCTCCAGGGCATGACTGCAAGAGTTCCTCAGGGTAGTGTCCAAAGCCCAACATCTTTAGTAGCTTCATCAATGACTTTCTCTCCATCATAAGGTCAGAAGTGGGAATGTATGTTCACCAATGATTGCACAATGGTCAGCATCATTTGCGACTCCTCAGATACTGAAGCAGTCCAGACACAACTATAGAATATTATACGGACTTGGGCTGACAATTATCAAGTAACACTTGTGTCACTCAAGTGCTGAGCAATGACATCTCCAACAAGACGAAAATCTGACTATTGCTCCTTTGCATTCAATGAACACCATCTCTGAATTCCCTACTATCAACATCTTGGGGGTTATGCTTGACCAGAAACTGAACTGAGCTAGCAATATAAATACAGTCGCTTCAAAAGTGGATCAGAAGCAAGGAGTCCTGCAGTGACAAATTCACCTGCTGACTCTGCAAAGTCTGTCCACCACCTACAAGGCGAAAGTCAGGAATATGATGGAATACTCCACACTTGCCTAGATGGGTGCAGCTCCAACAACACTCACGATACTTGACACTATCCAGGACAAAGTAGCCCACTTTGATTGGCATTGTATCCACATTCACTCTCTCCATCACCAATGCACAGCAGCAGCAGCAGTGTATACCATATATAAGGGGCATTGCAGAAATTCACCATGGCTCCTTAGGTAGCACCCTCCGTGGTCATCTAGAAAGACAAGCAGATACAATGGAACACCACCACACATGGAAGTTCCCCTCCAAGCAACTCACCAGCTTGACTTCGAAATATATCACTTAGAAAAATATCTTCGATGTCACTGGGTCGAAATCCTGGATTTTCTCCCCAACAGTCTTGTGGGTCTACCAACAGCTTGCAGTTGTAGTTCAAGAAGGCAGCTCACCACCAGCCTGTCAAATGCACCGAAGGATGTGCAATTTAGCTCATCTTGGGATGCCAACATCCAAAGAACAAAAGAACAAAAGAAAAACGTTAGGCTCAGTCTCTGGATTACTGCCCACCAACAAGGTCAGATCACCTTCAATGTGAACTAATGGACCAACTGCAACCCCTTTGAGCAAGTTGGAGATCCCCCTGCTTAGATCACTCAGTGGAAAGGTTCCTGCAGCATGTGCCCAAGGGCTCTCCAGCTTCTAGCTTGTTTGCTGCATCCTGCATAATTTCAAAGTTATGGGTCAAGCCACTATCCTTTGGGATCTGGAATGCATGTCAGGATAAAGGCAGGAGATCAGATGCTCTATGTGCAACCGAAGGGAGCAGTAGGGTCTACAAGGTGGGATTTTACTTCAGTTGAATTTCTTTAACTTCAGTATGTGTCCCTATTCCCTTACAGTATATTCATTTCAGACTTGCCAAGCAGGGCTTTGGGCTTCGCTTTGGGATCCTGACATCAAAGACAAAAGACCTTGATCTCACCCTTTGTGAGAACTAGTGTGACTTCCCCAGATTGTCCAAGTAATTGCCAGGTTGCAGTCCAATAAAGCAGAAGTGTCTGACACCAAATATGCAGCCCAGCAATTTTCAATAATGACATAGAATCCTCTTTTACTGAAATAAAAACAGAAATTTCTGGGGAAACTCAGCAGGTCCAGCAGCATCTGTGGAGAGAAAGCAAAGTTAATGTTTTGAGTTTAGTGACCCTTCACTGGACCTGAGATATTAATTCTGCTTTCTCTCCACAAATACTGCCAGATCTGCTGAATTTCTCTCGCAGTTTCTGTTTTTGTTTCAGATCTTCAGTATCCACAGCTCTTTGTTTTGTGATAATCTCTTTTAATAACTCTCTATGCCGATTAGAGGTGTTCCCCAATATTATCTCCTGTTCCCTTTGTTCACTCCCTAGGATTTTCCTTTGCCACATTGCTGCGCTGGTGTAAGTTTTACTGAACCACGTACTCCAATGACTTTTCCCTATACTTCCCTCTTAATATTTTGCTTCTTCAAGTTCCACTATTTCATTTTTAAATATGCTGCTGCACTTAGCCTGCCCCTGTGATTATGTGTTCCACATGCCAAGGGAGTGCTTCAGAACACAGAGATTGTATTTAAATTATGGTCTCAGATATTAAAGGCTATTTCTAATTCATTGTACCATTCAGCTCCCCTCTCTTTTAGTTTACAAATTCTTATAGCAATGTACTTGCATATATATTAGAGAAAGAGCCTTTGAGAAAGATACTGACTAGTTCTTCCATGTGAATTATTACAGCAGTAAATCAGACAGTGTTACAAGGCATTGAGTTAGTGGAATGGAACAAAGTGGTGGAAGTTGTGTCATTTGGAAAGATTTGTCTTGATATGGAAAAGAATAACATTGAGCCAGTTAATTATGATAGATTTCAATTTCTTGGTCTTGCTGGGGTGCAATAACTGATCACTTTGTACATTTCCCCTCCCAGTGTTGCACTGTTTAGGCAATGCTCTTGAAGAACTAAGGAACATTCAAGGCTCAGTCATTGAGTTTTAAACCCTTAATCACTGTTAAAGGCAAAAAATTCATATCGACCCCAAGAAAATCATTACGATTGCAAAATGAATTTAAGCCAGTCTTCCCTCCATCTGCATTTACTCAGCACTGACATTAAAGACACTAATTGGTACTAAATCAGTTTGGAACTGAAAAGCTTTTATAATGATAGCAATGCCTGAAAACAGGGCTGAGCACATTAGCAGAAAATGTATTTGCCTTATAACTATTCAATAGCAAAAATTATTTAGGGAAATTGTGAATTAGTGAACTCACCTAAAAGCTAACACTGCTAATAATTTTATTGTATTTTTCTCGCTGGTGCTCATTAATATTAGAATACATTTCAAACATAACAAAAGTCAAAATAATAACTTTCCAAAAGTCAAAACAACAATTTTCCAAAGTCAAAAAACAACTTTCCAACAGTCAAAACAATTGTTTTCTTTCTTATGCAGCAACTTCAGTGTCTTAGAATGACCCAAGGTGTTACGCAATAGCATTATCAGATTAAGTTTGGCAAATCATTTCAACAGATATTAAGGCAGGTAACCTGAAGTTTAATCAAAGAGATCAATTTTAAGAAGTGACACAAAGGAGGAAGAAATGGCAAGAGACGAGTTACATTTGATGACTTCAGAATGTTGTATATTGCTTTACAGGTACTGAGGTACTTTTGAATAATAGTCACTGCTAGAATGTGGGCAAAGACAGTGATTCATTTGTGCACCCTGCAAGCATAAATGGGAATGTTGTTTAGTGATGTTGCTTTGGGATGTATATTAAACAAGAAACTGGGAGAATTCTCCTGCTTTTTATTAAATAATACCATGGGATCTTCTGTAGGTCCACCGTAAAAAAAGGCAGTAGATTAGATTACTTACAGTGTGGAAACAGGCCCTTCGGCCCAACAAGTCCACACCGCCACGCCGAAGCGTAACCCACCCATACCCCTACATCTACATCTACATTTACATTTACCCCTTACCTAACACTATGGGCAATTTAGAATGACCAATTCACCTGGCCTGCACATCTTTGGACTGTGGGAGGAAACCGGAGCACCCGGAGGAAACCCACGCAGACACGGGGAGAACGTGCAAACTCCACACAGTCAGTCGCCTGAGGCGGGAATTGAACCCGGGTCTCAGGCGCTGTGAGGCGGCAGTGCTAACCACTGTGCCACCGTGCCACCCGTAGAGGCCTTTGTTTTAAAATTCCATCTGAAAGACAGATGACTAAAAATGCAGCTGTCATTCAGTTCAAACTCATAATCACAGGAGAGTGAAGCTGAACAAACAAGCTTCACTACTTAATGTATGGCAAATGTGTGCAACAGACTGCTTGGGGAGGTCAGTAATATCAGATTTAAAAATGTAAAATTGGGTGGTATTTTAGTAAAATTAACTTTTGAGAATGTGGAATACTGGATGGAATCCAATATAGAGATATAGAACTTTGGAGCCAGTGAGATGGATCACAATATTTCTTTTCTTCTTGAATCCTGTGAGTTGCTGTTTAAAGGTACCGTCTAATTTAGTGGAACAAATTTTAAAAAGTCATTAAGGTTGAATTAAAAGTTTTATTGTTGGGCTTAGATTTTACTGTTCCTCACCCAGGAAAGTTGAAATCAGTCCTGGCCGTAATTTACTTTGCAGGATTAGGGCTTCCCAAGCAAGAGAATATCTATTTATAGAACACAGAAATTAGAACATTACAGCGCAGTACAGACCATTCGGCCCTCAGTGTTGCACCGATCTGTGAAAGCAATCTGAAGCCCATCTATCCTACACTATTCCATTTTCATCCATATATTTACTTAATGACCATTTAAATGGCCTTAACACTGACAAGTCTACTGCTGTTGCAGGCAGCGCAATCCACGCCTCTACTACTCTCTGAGTAAAGAAACTACCTTTGATATCTGTCCTTTATCTATCAACCCTCAATTTAAAGCTATGTCCCTTCATGCTAGCCATCACCATCCAAGGGAAAAGGCTTCTCAATGTCCACCTTATCTAACACTCTGATTATTTTGTATATCTCAATTAAGTCATCTCTCAACCTTCTTCTCTCTAGCGAAAACAGTCTCAAGTCCCTCAGCCTTTCCTCAGAAGACCAACCCCCCCATACGAGGCAACATCCCAGCAAATGTCCTCTGAACCCTTTCCAAAGCTTCCACATCCTTCCTATAATGTGGTGATCAATACTGTAAGCAATACTCCGAGTGCGGCTGCACCAGAGTTTTGTACAGCTGCAGCATGACCTTGTATGCCCAAAACTCTACTCTAAAATTCCTCTACCAATAAAAGCTAACACACGGTATGCCTTCTTAACAACGCAATGAACTTGGATGGCAGCTTTCAGGGACCTGTGTACCTGGACACTGAGATCTTTCTGCTCATCTACACTACCAAGAATCTTACCATTAGCCCAGTACTCTGCATTCCTGTTGCTTTTTCCAAAGTGAATCACCTCACACTATACACATTAAACTCCATTTGCCATCTCTCAGCCCAGCTTTGTAGTGTATCTATGTCCCTTTGTGACCTGCAACACCATCCACAACTCCACCGACCTTAGTGTCATCTGCAAACTTACTAACCCATCCTTCTATGCCCTCATCTAGGTCCTTTATAAAAATGACAAACAGCAATGCTCCCAAAACATTCCTTGCAGTACACCACGAGTAACTGACCTCCAGAATGAACATTTCCCATCAACCATGACCCTCTGTCTTCTTTCAGCTAGCCAATTTCTGATCCAAACCGCTAAATCACCCTCAATCACATGCCTCCGTATTTTGTGCAAAAGCCGACTGTGAGGAACCTTATCAAATGCCTTACTGAAATCCATATCGACCACTTTACCTTCATCTACCTGTTTTGTCACCATCTCAAAGAACTCTTGAGGCACGAGTTTGTGAGGCACAATCTACCCTTCACAAAACTGTGTTGACTATCCCTAATCAACTTATTCCTCTCTAGATGATTATAAATCTTATCTTCTAACTTTGTCCAACACTTTACCCACAACTGAAGTAAGGCTCACTGGTCTATAATTTCCAGAGTTGTCTCTACTCCCCTTCTTGAACAAGGGAAGAGCATTTTCTATCCTCCAGTCTTCTGGCACTATTTCTGTAGACAATGATGACTTAAAGATCAAAGCCAAAGACTCAGCAGTCTGCTCCCTGGCTTCCCAGAGAGTCCTAGGATAAATCCCATCCGGCTCAGGGAACTTATCTATTTTCACACTTTCCAGAATTGCTAACACCTTCTCCTTGCGATCCTCAATCCCTTCTAGTCTAGTTGCTCGTATCTCAGTATTCTCCTCGACAACATTGTGTTTTTCCAGTGTGAATACTGATGAAAAATATTCATTTAGTGCTTTCCCTATCTCCTTGGACTCCACACACAACTTCCCACTACTATCCTTGATTGGGTCTAATCTATCTCTAGTCATTCTTTTCTTCCTGATATATCTATAGAAAACTTTAATGTTTTCCCTGATCCTATCTGCCAATGACTTCTCATGTCCCCTTCTGGCTCTTTTTAGTTTTCTCTTTACATCTTTCCTGACTAACTTGTAATTCTCAAGTGTCCTAACTGAGCCTTCATATCTCATCCTAACATCAGCCTTCTTTTTCCTTTTGACAAAAGATTCAACTTCTTTAGTTAACCATGGCTCCCTCACTCGACGACTTCCTCCCTGCCTTACAGATACATACTTATCAAGGATACACAGTAGCTGTTCCCATGTAGACTGCTGCTATGGCATCGCAGGAGGTAGGACAGGTTAAAGGCAGTGGTAAAGCCCTGATGTGGTGATTGTAACAAGGTAAGCCAGGTGGACTTCATAGAAAACAAATTATCTGATTGGAGCTGCTAACCTAGTCTAATCAGGGAACCCTGGCTGACCAATATGAAAACAGTGTCACTCTGAGAGCTGGCTCTGAGGAAGCTGGATCAGCTAGATAGAACATAGAACATAGAAAAATACAGCGCAGTACAGGTCCTTCGGCCCTCGATGTTGCGCCGACCGAAGCCTACCTAACCTACACTAGCCCAATAACCTCCATATGCTTGTCCAATGCCCGCTTAAATGACCATAAAGAGGGAGAGTCCACCACTGCTACTGGCAGGGCATTCCATGAACTCACAACCCGCTGAGTAAAAAATCTACCCCTAACATCTGTCCTATACCTACCACCCCTTAATTTAAAGCTGTGTCCCCTAGTAACAGCTGACTCCATACGTGGAAAAAGGTTCTCACTGTCAACCCTATCTAAACCCCTAATCATCTTGTACACCTCTATCAAATCTCCCCTAAACCTTCTTTTCTCCAATGAGAAAAGCCCCAAGTGCCTCAGCCTTTCCTCATACGATCTTCCTACCATGCCAGGCAACATCCTGGTAAACCTCCTCTGCACTCGTTCCAATGTCTCCACATCCTTTCTATAGTATGGCGACCAAAACTGCACACAATACTCCAGATGAGGCCGCACCAGAGTCTTCTACAACTGCAACATGACCTCAGGACTCCGGAACTCAATTCCTCTACCAATAAAGCCCAGTACACCATATGCCTTCTTCACAGCACTATTTACCTGGGTGACAACTTTCAAAGATCTGTGTACATCTCTGCTCATCCACATTACCAAGTAGTCTACCATTAGCCCAGTAATCCATCTTCTTGTTCCTAAAGGACGCTCCATGTGTAAGTAAAGGGTGACTTGTTGATGAGATACCAGCCTCTGAGGAGTTATTTCACCTGAAAATTAAAAAGGGTCTGCAGGTGTTAACATCCAAACAGTCACCTCAATACACTGGAAACCCAAACTAGGAAACTGGCTTATTTTACCCGGTAGGAACTTGGGATCTCAATGTACAGTTGATTAAAAAGTCTCAAGGAGAACATTTATAATGTTTCCATGTAGTGACCAGAGAAATCTTTAGCCTTTGCTGTCTATTTAAATGTGATTGAAAAAAATTAATTTTATGTAGCCTCACCATAGTTATTTCAGTTTGTTGTTTTGGAGAAGAGTGGTAATCGGGAAAAGGTTTAACAACACTGATGAAAATAAATTAAATCGACACAAGGAATTTTGTCTAGCAGTATTGACATATAAATGCTTAATTTCTCTTTGCAAAGTTCCTTTGTCTCCTATTTTGTAGGACAAGTTAGGCTGTTACCACTCCGTATACAAAAATCTCACATCTTGCAAATGTCTTTCACACTTGAGGTGCCACATGCAAATATGTCAACAGGATTTTTGAAAAACATATCATATTTTTGTGTTGGCTCTGCTGGCTTAAAACCTGGAATTTGAAAACACCTCCTAAACTCTAAATCTCCTCATTAGGGTTACCTCATGCCTCCAAGTTTAATGCATTGTGGCCGAAAAGAATCAGTTAAGCTAAACATTCAGGCCAATAAATTTGACTGTATCAAACATGTGCAGTAAGAGCCTACTCGCATTCCAAGTACAGTGCTCATGCGAGATGTCTGACCCAATGTTTGGCCAGTCTATTTCTTAGGCTTTGAATGTGGCCATCTTAAGGCATTAGGTCATTGGCAAAAGTAATTGAGGGACATTGTGCTTTCTCCTTAGGATCCCTGCAGCAAACAGCTGCCCTGAATCATTGTGGCTTAACCAATTACAATGACCAAATAACCAAATACAAAGTAAATTTTTTTAGAAGGAATTAGGAATTCTACTCCGAGTACCACGGTATTCTCACCAGCTATGATCAGCTCTCCCGCTCTAACCAGGTTAGTTTGATCAAGTCTAAGGTAATCCAACTTCTTCATTGCTTATAGGATTTTACTGCATGTAAATTTATTTTGGTGTTTTCCAACCAAACTCACTGCATCATTCGTCAATGATGAGAATAGGGTAAGATGCTTCTAGTTAGAAATGCAACTTCAACAAAATTTCATAGAATGGCAAATGCATATGCTGTTATTCACACTGTAAATTGCAACCATGTTTATTATAAGATGCAGTTATGATGTTCTGTTTTTTTCTGAACAGGTTAACTTTGTCTTTCTCTTCAACATTGTGAGGATCCTGATGACTAAGCTGAGGGCATCGACCACATCAGAGACAATGCAGTACAGGTAAATAAAGCCCAGGTGGCCATGATGCAAGTGTTAAGCCCATTTCTCTTACTTTTGACAATTTGGAACCACTCATGGGTACAGAAGTCAACTTTTGTCTTTTGAGAATATATTTGTTTGCACTGATCCATGAAAAAAAAACCAAGTTAATGCATGTTTTATGTTCAGCTCTCCTCAAAGCTAGTTACTTCATCACCCTGATCATTATTATTTAATAGAAGTAGCAAGGATTCCTCATTGCAATAGAGTTATGAATAGAAAATCCACTTAAAAGATTGATTTTGTGCTTAACTGACCTGCTGGCTGTAAGGGATGGCTGGGAGAGTGGGGAGGGGTTGTTGGCTGTGATGATGGTGCATGCCAGCAACAGTTTGGAGATCTCACTTTATTAGCAGTGAGCTTCATCATGAGCTGTTTAGGTTATGTTTGATATTTGTTCCCAAGGCAACAGCAAGCACAAGAATGCAAGCCTCTTGTTGAAAGCTTATCGTTCTGAAGCTCTGAATCTTCCTTGTGGACTCTGAAGGCCCACGGGGAATACTGGGTTCCATGGATACAGCAGGCAATGGTAGGCACTGTCAGCAGAAAACAGTGGCACTCCCTCAAGCCAGGATTTAATACAAGAGCTTGCATGAGACTGACCTCCCAAGCATTCTTGTGCACATTCATCATACCAACACATCTTGCCACTCCTCCCTATACTCTCAACACTCATCCTCAAATTCTGTCAACTTCCTGGAATGTAGGCCAGCATTCGTTGCCCATCCTCATCAATGAAAAGGTAATGCTAAGCTGTCTTCTTGAGCTGCTGCAGTCCATCGGATGTATTTAGACCCACCATACCATTTGGGAAGGCGTTCCAGGAGGTTGACCCATTGTCAGTGAAGGAACAGCTACATATTTCCAAGTCAGGATGGTGAGTGGCTTGGAGGGGAATTTGCAATTTGTATTCCCATGTATCTGCTGCCCTTGTCCTTCTGAATAGAAGTGGTCATGGGCTTGGAAGATGCTATCTAAGGAGCCTTGATGAATTTCTGCAGTGCATCTTATAGATACTATACACTTCTGCTAATGTCAGTAGTGGAGGGAGTGAATGTTTGTAGATGCTATGCCAATCAGGTGGTATCCTGGGTAGTGTCAACCTTTTTGAGAGTTGTTGTGATTATCCCCTCTCTCTTGAGGTGAGAGGCTGTGGGGAAGGTTGTTCCTCTGCTGATTGTGTCACTTATACCCTGTTCCTCTGGATCAGTGTGAGACATCTGAGGCAGAGCTGCATGAGTTTTTCCAGTATGGCTGAGAAACTGAGAACTGGAACTGACAGCTCACAGTCAGGAATGATGGAACAGAAGTGTCCTCCAAAGCATCAGAGATTATATCAAAAGCATTAAAAATGTATTCTCAGAACTAGTTCTGTGAGGAATAGCCATTCACAGAAGAATACAGGATAAAACTTCAATCAATCATCACTTTGTTTGTGATACTTGTTATTTTGCCAGCCCATTAGGTTTTCCCACAAGCCTCGAAACACACTTCTTAGATCAGAAAGTCATTTGGATCAGATACGATTTACAACACTTCAAAAATATCTTTAATGCTCTTTTGTGCTCGTATAACTTCAATCAGTGGAGGCTGTTGAATAAGGTAATGGATATGGAAGGTTTAATGTAGAGGCTGCATCAGGCTCTGTTGAATCCAAAATTGTTGCATAATCTTTGGGTGGAGAAATGCAGTCTAGCACAAAGTACCAATGGAATCCGATGTGTCATCTCTCTATCTTAATTGTCCTTGACATTATGCCGAACTGGTTAATGTAGTGTATATCTATTGCTATTGTATAATAAACTACCTCTTGTGTAAGACAAGTTTCTCTTCTCCTTAGGAATTAATAGTGGGTTCTCCACCACTGCTAATTCAATAAGCTCTTAGACTCAGCCTTGAATAAGAGGCGACATCAATCCATTCCAACCACAAGTAACCAGTGGTTAGTATGAGACAGAGTTTGCATCCTGATTTCCATTTACTCCAGTTTCGATATAGTCAGTCAACTATGGCCTTGATGTAAAGGACAATCACTTTCACCTCACTTCTGAAGTTCAGCTCTTTGGTCCATGTTTGGATAAGGCTGTAATGAGGTCAGAAGCAGTGAGACTTTGGTGAAATCCAAACTAGGCACCAGAGAGCATGTGTTACTGCATTATTCTTTGAATGTTTATGCAAGAAGATCTGCATGAGGCAGCTTAAACATTTGTATTTTGTTAAACATATCTGGACATAAAGAGTGGATAGTGGCAAAATATCTCCACAAAGCTTGTTGAACTGGCTCATCAATGTCTCCAAAATGTCAGGCGGTATCTAGTTGAGGCAGCAGCAGTCTCATCAGTCAGATGGACAACTGGTGAGAGACTCATACTTCCTCACCCAGGCATCCCACTTCCCCCCCCCCCCCCCACCCCATAACAGCCCCCATGATTGCATAACACCCCCTCCCCTGCAGAATCACACACCTATCATTACAAAGTCAGTGGCGAGCTTTCATCAGGAATCAAGATCTGGGAATGAAAGCTCTGCCCAATGAGAGCTGCCAGCCAATCAGCGACTTACTGTTCTTGAACTTAGCTCCACCATTTAGTACGTCATGGCTACACTTGATAGAGCACTCCCTGGAGGCCCAGGATTGTGGAGAACCCAAGACAAAGGTAAGTGATGTATGGAGGTGGGGAAAGGGGTTTTCTCAGGTTTGGGATGATGGAAAGATAGGAAGAAAATGCAGGGGGGTACTCCCTTGTTCAATATCCAGTCTCTTGATCAGCATTGGAGTGCCTTGGATTGAGTGCCACAGGTCCCCTGGTTAATCCCACTCACGACAGACTGAGGACCTAATGTGATCCTTAATTGGCCAGTTAAGGGCCTTCATTGTCAGCGTGGTGTGAAGGTTGAATTTATTCCTTCTTGCCCAGGAATTAATCCTGGTGGGGATGCACAGGTACAAGCTCTGGTTAAGCCACCACCTTATCTAATTAAGTGTGCTTCCCATCTCCAAGCTCAGAACACTCTGAAACAGTGTTTGCACACCATAACTCTGCTTTTCTCCCTACTGAAGTTGCCAGACCTGCTCAGGATTTCCAAAGCTTTTTGTTTCTCTTTCTGTCTTCACTGAGGTCCAGACTCAAACCAATGTAGTTAACTCCTGACTGCCCTGAAATTGGATGAGCACAGTACTCAGAGCAACTAGGGGATAGGCAAGAACAGCCACTTTTCTCATAGTGACAATGAGAAGAACAGAACACATGACCATAAGGAACAGCAACAGGAACAGGCCATTTAACCCCTCAAGCCTACTCCATTAGTTAATAAGACCATTGCTGATTTGATATGGACTTAACACTACTTTCTTGTCTGTCCCTGTAACTCTTCACTATCCTTCCAATGAAACTTTTGTCTAATTTGGCCTTGAAAACACTCAATAACCCAGTCCCCACCCTCTGTTTACTGTGGGGCAGAGATTTCCAAAAGCTAACTCTCTGAGAGAAGGAATTGTCTCATCCCTGTCTCAAATAAAAGACCCCTTCTGTAGAAATTGGTTCCCTTGGCATTTAGGGCTTGTTTTTGGAGATATAATATCATCCCTTGCTTAGGAAATTGATATTTCTTCATTAGCCTGACTTTGACCTTCTTCCTTTGGTTCTAATAGCTATCTGAGAGATTCAGGTTTCCACTTTATAGGAAAATACCTATGATGCCTTGAATGCAATGCACACTCAGTACTCAGCAGATTAAATTTAATGAAAAATATTCATGAGGTTAATGGAAGCAGATTTAACACATACTCGTGTACAGCCAGATGAGCAAAGTCATAGGTTGAATGAGATTCATACTGAGCATGTCATCACTCTGGATGATTCTTTTTTTTATGTCACTGTGGAAATGTTACTGTACTGCGTAAATCACTTCAAGTCCAAAGAAGCTGATCTCAGCAGAATATTAAAAGCATCAACTATTCAAAGATATGAGGGTTTTTTTGAGAGACTAATATGAACTATAAAGGATGAAATCCATTATTACTGCAAATCCATTCAACCTCTAGGTACCACACATTTAGTTCCATCTAAGCAGGAGGCTGCTCTGAATATGTGCACATTATGTAAAAAGACTTCTTTTGTAGATAGTGTCCTATGATGTTTGAGGTAATTTCTGTTGCTTACTCTTGAAAAGCAAATAGGCAGAATGGCAGTGTGGCTCACAATGGTGGAACTCCATCCATGGACGGAAAATATTTGATCTGCCTGTTAGCAATGGGGAAAATTTCGCTCTGTGTGGTGCAATTAAATTTTAAACTTCTTCTACCTATATTGCACAGAAGAAATCTTTTCTCCTGGTCTGGTTGAATTACTGGTTTTGGGTATAAATGAAATACAAAACAGTGATAGCAGGAAACTTAATTCCACTGCAATTCATGAGAATTAGACTGAAGATTGAAAACAAGGTGCAACTATGGAGATTGACCTGCTGAATATCTGGCATTGAATTTTCATTCAGAGTCACAGGTCTCAGTGGAAGCTTGATCACACGTCAACCAATGAACTAACTGGGTCGATACAATTAAAGAGCAGAAGTGGATCTTCTTCTTAGGTAGCCCCTCAGGATCAAGGGGATTATCCACTCCAGCATGGTGGGTCCTGAGGTGACTGAATGGCCCAACACTGGATCAGCAAATCATGTCACTGGTAGGGCACTGGTGTTTGCTGAAGTGGCTGTGTAGAATTCAAGGGGTTTTGTTCACGTTTGGCATCTGTCTGAGCCTGGCAGATATGGTTGGCACCTCCAATGAATGCTTTTTTTGGGCAGTCTTGGGCAAGGGACTCCTGTGAGTCAGTGGGGATATTGCACTTTTTCAGGCAGCTCTTGACAACTTTATTGACGTGTATCCTCTGTCCTCCTGGCATTCTCCTCCTGCAGCGTGAGGTTTCACTTTTAAACAAGGGGATGATGAGAGGTTTAGCTTCCTTCTTCATTGTGCACATGGACCTGGAAGGCAGCCAGTAATAGAATGGCATTGCAGAGAGGAATATCAATATCATCACCGGAGGTAGTAGACAGCCTGAGAGGTTGGCATGAAGTCCACAATGGTCCTCTGCACCCAGCAACCATCTATGAGAAACAGGTATCAATCAGGATCTGTCTGCCTGGTATTTACCAAAGGCAACACTTGAATAATAATGAAATGATTGGTCATATAAAGCCTGAATTTGAGGATGGGAAATTGTGGTTTTTGAAGATATTTTGAATAAACTTGATAAAAAGACAGCTGACAATGTAGTATCTTGGTAATTTTCAATGGTGGGGCAGGGTCAACAGACTGAATGACCTACTTCTGGTCCTATGTTCCTATGTTTCTATGATACAGCTAAGCCATCATGAAGAGAGCTTCCTCCATTTAAATATTCTCAAATGACTGACCTCTGTTTTGGATGTGCAACCCCTAAGCCTCAGATCCAGGATGCGACTCCTTAGCATCCTGTTGCCAAAGCACCCTGCACCCTGAGGTTTCTCAGTGGCCTGCAAATGGATTTCAGAGGTGCCATAATGGTTTGGAGGGGTTGAAAAGTATAAGGTGTCAATTCCATGGATGATGGATGCAAATGGCTGGTGCCCATGGGTTAACATGTTAAATGGTGTAGGATCACATTATCAACCATGATCCCATTGAAAAGCAGAATACACCAGGGGCTAAATAACCAATGTTTCCTCCTGTGTTCCACAATGTTCTCACATCAATATCCTTAATCACTAAGACTGTATTCTTCCGCTACTGCATTATTGCCATAAGGTCATTAGACACTTGAGTATAAGTAGGCCCTTCAGCCCTATTAAGTTTGCTCCATCATTCAGTGAGATTATGGCTGATCTGATCATTCTCAACTCCACCTTACCTCTGAAAGTCTATAACCATTGATTCCCTTATTAATTAAAAATCTAGCTAAGCCTTGAGTAACTTTAGCATCCCAGCCTTGACAGCCCTCTGTGGAAGAAAACCCCAAAGATTCACAACCTCTTGGAGAAGAATTCCTTTCTAATCTCTGTCTTAGAGGTGCAACCCCTTACTCTGAGATTATGCCTCAGATCCTGGACTCTCCCATTCGACGAAACAACACTCAAAGCCTGCTAAGAATCCAATATGTTTCCGTATGGTCTCCTCTCATTTTTCTGAATCCAATGAATACAGGCCCAATCTACCCAAGTTCTCACAAGAAAATCCCATCCATACCTAGAACCAACCTCTAGACTCCTCTTTGGACTGTCTCCAATGCTGGTATATCATTCCTTGGATATGGGGACCAAAACTATTCACAGTTTTTCCACTGTGGTTTGAGTATTTCCTTATGTAATTTGGTCCTTGTGATGGTAGAATGAAATAGATTTTCTGTGATGATGGCTGAGATAGACACATTTGCAGGGGCTGGTGAACATTGACTTTTCAGCCTGGTTCATGTGATATTCTAAATATCTAGCAATTCTCACATCACAGAGTGAAGTAAAGCAGATTCCATATGGAGGCAAAACACTTCTCACCAACATTAAATGTGGAACAGAAATTCACTACCAAGGTCTGAATTGACTGTGGAGTGAAAGGAGAAGAAACACTTCCATTTATGTATTCATTTTCATAACCATTTAAAATCTCAAAGTACTTTATGGCCAATTAAATATTTCTACAGTTTAGTCATTATTGTAATGCTAGCAACAAAGAAACCAGATCACAAATGGAAAACTCCCACAAACAGCATTGTGATCACGAGTATATCATTTATTTTCTTTGGTAAATTTTCATGAAATTATCTTCTCCAGGGAGACTCACTTAAGCAGTTCTCTTGTCAGTCCATGACCATAGATAGTGATTTACTCTGTAAGTGCAGCTTCAATGCGATTTTTTTTTCTTGTCTGTAACTAACATAGCCTAACTCAACCTTAACTATCCCAAGGTGGCACATGGCCAAAACTACGTTTAATTATTAATTGATGACTCTTACCTTGCTTCTTAATAAATAATATATTCATTATCCTTTTATCATCTGTACTACAGGAAAGCAGTGAAGGCAACTTTGGTTCTGTTACCCCTTCTTGGCATCACTTACATGTTGTTCTTCGTCAACCCAGGTGAAGATGACATCTCACAAATTGTTTTCATCTACTTTAATTCATTTCTGCAATCCTTTCAGGTGAGTAATCTGGTGAGATGAACTGACGGTTTATTAACGATGTGCCGAATGCAATATGATAGGCGAATGTTTTCCTTGAGTATTTTGTGATTGAAATGTTTTGTAAGGGGTTACTGATACAATTTTCTGTCAAACTGACGCAGACCTTTTGTTTTTTAACAGGGTTTCTTTGTCTCTGTGTTTTACTGCTTCCTGAATGGTGAGGTACGTTAGACATAATTTCTTCGAAAATATTCTGATAGCACTGGAGGCCATAAATAATTTTAAAGCAGCTTCTCATTTTGACATTTTAAAATTTGTTGAAGACAGAGAGCTTAACATATTTGCAATAAATAAGCTAAAGCCCACAACAATATGGAAGAAGGAATGTCACTCCAATATATTTTGCATTTGCACACTCACAATACTAGCCCAAGAGCACACATATAGCATGTCTAACTAGTTCACAATATGGTCCTAACTGATCTAGTCGCTCTTCGTATATTAGTCCTGCCATCCCAGGAATCAGTCGGGTAAACCTTCATTGTACTCCATCCATAGACAGAAAATCCTTCCTCAGGTCAGGACTTCAAGACTACACTAATATGTTGTCTCACCAAGACTCAGTACAATTGTAAGAAGATATCACTGCTCTTGTACTTGAATCCTGTCACTATGAAGACCAACATACCATTTGCCTTCTTCACCACTTACTAAACCTGAATGTAGTGATTTCAGTATCTGGTGTACAAGGATACCCAGTTCTCGTTGCACCTCCCCACGTTGCACCTCCCCACTTTCCAAATCTGTCACTATTCAACAATAATCTATCTTCTTGTTTTTCTTTCAGCAAAATGGACAACCTCACATTAATCCCACAATATACTTCATCTGCCAACTTGTACACTTGCCCACTCAATCAACTTATCCAAATCCCACTGAAGCATTTTTCCATTCTCCTCACACTTCACCCACACACCCAGCTTTGAGCTGCCTGCCATCTTGCAGGTATTAGATTTGGTTCCCTCATCTAAATGTGATAGCTGGGGTGGGTCCAAGTACTGATCCCTGCGGTACTCCACTTGTCACTGGCAGGCACTCAGAAAAAGATCTGTCCTATTCTTTGTTTCCCATCTGCCAACCAGTTTTCTCTCAATGTAAATACCTGCTATCCCATGAGCTGTAATTTACAAGCTAATGTCATTTCTAAGACTTCATCAAAAATCATCTGAAAGTCCAAATAAATCATATTCATTGGCTCCCCCAATCAAATCTACTATTTGTATCCTCAAAAGATTCCAGTGGATTTCTCAAACATGATTTCCTATTTGTAAATTCATGCTGAGTAAGATCCTATTACTCAGTTTTCCAAGTACTCAGTTATTAAATCTTTTAGAATGGACTGTAGTATTTTCTCCACTACCAATGTCAGGCTAACCGGTCTATTATTACTTGTTTTCTCTCTACCTCCATTTTTTAAGTAGTGGGATTACATTAGCTACCTTCCAATTTGTAGGAACTATTCTAGAGACTGTAGAACCTTACACCAATGCTTTCACTATTTCTAGAGCCACCTCCTTAATTATTTTGGGATCTACACATTTTGGCCCTGGGGATTTATCTGCCTTTAATCCTATCAATTTCCCCAACACCATTTCCCTACTAATATTGATTTCCTTCAGTTCCTCTCTCTCAATAGACCTTGTGTTACAACATTTTTGGAATGTTGTGTCTGTCTTCATTTGGTGAAAACCAAAAAAACAAGTGTATGATTTAATTGATTTGGAAATGCCGGTGTTGGACTGGGGTGTACAAAGTTAAAAATCACACAACACCAGGTTATAGTCCAACAGGTTTAATTGGAAGCACTAGCTTTCGGAGCGCTGCTCCTTCATCAGGTGGTTGTGGAGTCCTGATGAAGGAGCAGCGCTCTGAAAGCTAGTGCTTCCAATTAAACCTGTTGGACTATAAACTGGTGTTGTGTGATTTTTAACAATGATTCAATTGATCCTCCATCTTTTCATCCCTCATCTTTACTATTAGAGACCTCTCTTTGCCTTCACTAATCAAATCTTCATATACCTTTAGAAACTTTTATAAACAGTATTTATGTTCATCTCAGGCTCACTCTTGTGCTCTAATTTCCGCTCTTAATCAATCTCTTTGTCCTCCTTTGTTGAAATCCCAACCCTCATAGCTGCAGCTTTTTTGGACAAATTTGTATCTCCTTTTCTTGGGTCTAATGCAATTGCTAATTTCCCTTGTTAGTTGTGGTTGGGTCATCTTTCCGGCTTCACTTTTGTGCCAATCAGGAATGAACAATTCTTACAGGAATTTATATGCACTCAGGAGAAATAACGAATTAGAAATTGTGCAGAATTTGTGGACGTCAATAAATTGTCAGTGAAAACTTAAGAACTCTATTTACATGAGGAAAAAATAATCATTATACATAACACTCTGTATCTGTTGTGATTTTGCAAAATTGCACAATGAACATTCACAAGAAGCAGTCTAAATATAATGACAGAACAAATCTCTAGAGACCTAGCTGGTTATTTCTAACATTGAGGCACTGAGAATTGACATTTAGTCAACATTCATTTCTAGTCACATTTACTGCTTACTCCTTCTGGATGTGTGAAATTGATACAAAGAATCATTTTCACCATTGACTGCTCACAGACTTTTAGAGATTTTCAGGGAATTTTAACTTAATCCGTCTGAGAGGAAAGAGTGGATGCCCATTTTATACCCTTTCCAATTTTATTTTCTATTGACTTCAATGGGGCATAAAATTATGTGCAGTGCTAAACATGAATCTAACTTGAACTTACTCAATCAGTATTGACCAAGTTGGCTTAAGCTTGCTGGTTATCATTCAGGAATATGGGAAATAAGAATGCAGAATAAGAATTGACTTGCGTAGCACTTATGTTCATTTCTGAAGGCTAATTTCCATCCATATGTCATATATTTTAGCAATGATTCACTATAAAATTCTATGATGATGAGTTCTGTTTCAAACAAAAATGGTTAGTGAACTGCAGCACATGTTATCACATCATCATTTGATATAATGGGAATAAACTGGACTAAGGAAGAGCAGGAATTGGAATTTAATATTCCTGGTGACAAGGTATTCAAGAAAGATGGGAATGGATAAAGAGGAGTAAGAGACATGACAGTATTGATCAAATAAACTTTTATCAGTCTGTTGTTGAAGGGTCAATGTCAGAAAATGTTTGATCAGAATTTAGTACAACAGAAGAGCTCTTTCACTGCACAATATATAGTACAGATCACCAATGTTATAGACTAAACCAAACCACTCAAAATATTCTTAAACAGGCAGCCTCAGACCATAACTTTGCAATTTGTTTCAGTACGTGTACAGTGAAAATTATCCAGATTAAGTTAGCGAGGTTGACAACTAGATTTTAAAACAGACAAAAATTTATTCACAAAATTACACAGTGAAACACAGAGAACAGAGTAAAGAACCCCAACAGAACTCAACCAATCCAACTAGACTTAATTATGCTGTTCCGAATATACACAACAGTCCCAATAAGCAAACCCCCTTTAAAAACCAGTATAAATGGAACACATGCTTACAGTTTAAAGTTGAAGGGCAGAAAAAGAGAGAGTTTCCACACAGCTCCCTTTTGAATTTCCAACCAGGTCAGATTGAACTAAAACTGCTCAACTCAGCTAGAGAGCTGACCACTCTCATTTCATTATACAAGTTACTTCCAAAACAAGACCACTTTGGCGTGAAGTCTCATCAGTTTACATATAAACAAAAGGCCTTTCAAAATTCCTTTCATCTCTGTACCAAACCAGACAGGTCAGAGCCCGGCCTGGTTCATTGTCCCGCGGAGAAAAACCAAGGGCAGAGTCTCCTTGAGCCAAGGAACGGCTTTTAGAAAAAAAGGGGGCTAGCTTTGTGACATCTCCCCCCCTTTAAAAAAGTGAACTGTCAACATCAAAAGATGACTTCATTTTAACCCTTCAAAACTCGGTTAGTAGTCAAAACACACATATACACTATACTAACTATAAACATGCACAACCCCATGCAAATTCAGGCCACAGTGCACCCACCACCAAACGCCTCCATATCTCATTCAAGTCTCAGTACCGCATCGGCAATCACATTTTTGCAACCTGCCACCCCTTTGCTGAACAAGACTCGTCAATCTCAGCTTTAAAAACCTTCAAATACTCTGCTTCCACTGCCTTTTAAAGAACAGAGAGCCAAAGATTCATGTGAGAAAAATATTCTCCTTATCTCTGTCTTAAATGAGCAATGATGTGGAGGTGCCAGTGTTGGACTGGGACGGACAATGTTAAAAATCATACAACACCAGGCTATAGTCCAACAGGTTTATTTGAAAGTACAAGCTTTCGGAACACTGCTCCTTCTTCAGGTAGAGCAGCGCTCCTAAAGCTTGTACTTCCAAATAAACCTGTTGGACTATAACCTGGTGTTGTGTGATTGGGACTCTACTCATTGGAGATCAGAAGAATGAGAGATGATCTCATTGAAACATATGGGATACTTAAGAGGCTTGTCAGAGCAAATGCTGACAGGATGTTTCCCCTCATGTAAGAGTCCAAGATCAGAGGGTATACGTCTCAGAATACTGAGACTGAGATAAAAAGGAATTTCTTCTCTCAAAGGGTTGTGGAACTTTTTTGCCACAGAGAGCTGTGGGGCCAGAGTCCTTGTGTATACTTAAGGCTGAGATAGAATGATTCTTGGTCAGTAGAGTAATCAATGGTTATGGGAAAGGGTAGGAAAGTAGACTTAAGGAATGTCGGATCAACCATGATACATATTACATGATAGGGCAGGCTTAAGGGGCCAAATGGACTACTCTATTCTGTTTCTGTAAACAGTACATTCTCACTTCTGGGCAATGAGCAGTCATCTGGCTTCCAATTTGATGATTTCCTCTGCTCTTTTGTGAGTTGTCCACACTTGAGATAGATATGTTGCCAATATAATATTAAATCAGATGGGAATAGTGACATATATAGGGTAAAGTTAGATGAAATGGAAGGACTTCGTCTTCAAAGTAGAAAAGCCATCTTATCCAGATGAAGTGTTAAAGCTAAATACTGCAGATAGTAGAAATTTGAAATAAAAACAGAAAATAATGTAGAAGCTATCAAGTTTGTAGCATCTGTGCTGAGGGATGGAAGTTTAAAAATAAGGAAATCATGTTACAACTGAACAGGAAGTTGTGGAGACCACACTTGGAATTTTGTGACAATTTTGGTTCCTGTATTTAAGAAAACATATACTGGCAGTGAAGACAGATTAAAAGAATTCACTAGGCTGATTTACTAGGCTGAAGGAGTTAACTTGATCAAAAAACTCTAACCAGGTAGGGTATTGGTTCCTTATAGAGTGGAGGCCTGTGACCAGTGGTGTGCCACAAGGATCAGTGCTGAGTTCACTGCTTTGCGTCATTTATATAAATGATTTGGATGTGAACATACGAGGTATAGTTAATAAGTTTGCAGATGACACCAAGATTGGAGATGTAGTGGACAACGAAGAAGGTTACCTCAGATTACAACAGGATCTTAGCCAGATGAGTGAATGGGACAAAAAATGGCAGGTGGAGTTTAATTTAGATAAATGCAAGGTGCTGTATTGTGGGAAAGCAAAATCTTAGCAGGACTTATCCACTTAGTGGTAAGGTCCAAGGGAGTGTTGCTGATCAAACATACCTTGGAGTGCAGGTTCGTAATTCCTTGAAAGTACAGTGACAGGTAGATAGGGTGATAGAGAAGGTGTTTGGTATGCTTTCCTTTATTGGTCAGAGCATTGAGTATAGGAGTTGGGAGATCATGTTGCGGCTGTTCGGGACATTGTTTAGGCCACTGTTGGAATATTGCATGCAATTCTAGTCTCCACAATATTGGAAGGATGTTATGAAACTTGAAAGGGTTCAGAAAAGATTTACAAGGATGTTGCCAGAGTTGGAGGGTTTGAGCTCTACAGAGAGGCTGAATAGGCTGAGGCAGTTTTCCCTGGAGGGTCAGAGGATGAGAGATGACTTTATAAAGGTTTATAAAATCATGAGAGACATGGATACGATAAATAGACAAGATCATTTCGCTGGGATGGGGAAGTCTAGAACTAGAGGACGTAGTTTCAGGATAAGAGGGGAAAGATGTAAAAGGGGCCTAAGGGACAACTTTTTCATACAGAGGGTGGTGCATGTCTGGAATGAGCTGCCAGAGGAAGTGGTTGAGGCTGGTACAATTACAGCATTTAAAAGGCATTTGGATGGGCATATGAATAGGAAGGGTTTAGGGGGATATGGGCCAAGTGCTGTAAAATGGGACTAGATTAGGTTAGGATATCTGGTTGGCATGGACGAGTTGGACCAAAGGGTATGTTTCCGTGCTGTACATCTCTATCACTCTATGACTCTATGAGTGGGACTAGTTCAGTCAATGTGACAAAAGTTTGACAGGCACAATGCGCTGAATGACCAATGTATATTTGAATTATTTAGCGAGTTTTGAGAAGATTTGTAGCTCAGGTTGAGGTTCTGGATGTCGGTTTGCTCACTGAGCTGGAAGGTTCA
Organism: Chiloscyllium punctatum; assembly: GCF_047496795.1. Taxonomy (NCBI): domain Eukaryota; kingdom Metazoa; phylum Chordata; class Chondrichthyes; order Orectolobiformes; family Hemiscylliidae; genus Chiloscyllium; species Chiloscyllium punctatum. The sequence continues at coordinate 34,978,581 of NC_092743.1, forward strand.
TTTTCAGACGTTGCGTCACTATACTAGGTAACATCATCAGTGAACCTCCAGATGAAGCACTGGTGGCATAGCCCGCTTTCTATTTATGTGTTCAGGTTTCGTTGGGTTGGTGACATCATTTCCGGTGGTGATGTCATTTACTGATGCCCACATCATGGTAGCCCACAAACCCACCAACACACTAAAACAGCAGCTAATGAACTTGAAAGACTCTATATAGACAACAAACAAAACTAATGTCATTTACAAAATACTGTGCAAGAACTTTAACAAACACTACATTGGACAAACAGGCAGAAAACTAGCCACCAGGATACATGAACATCAACTAGCCACCAAAACTCATGACCCTCTCTCACTAGTATCCTTACATACAGATGAGGAAGGACACCACTTCAACTGGGACAACTCATCTATCCTAGGACAAGCTAAACAGGGACACGCATGAGAATTCCTAGAGGCATACCATTCCAACCAGAACTCTATCAACAAACACATTGACTTGGATCCCATTTACCACCCCCAGAGAAAAACAGCAGGAAATGACATCATCACAGGAAATGATGTCACCACCGGAAATGTCATCACCAACCCAAGGAAACCTAAACACATAAAGTGGGCCATGCCACCAGTGCTTCAACTGGAGGCTCAATAGGTAAGGAAGACCTGAAGAAGGGCTTATGCCCGAAACGTCGATTCTCCTGCTCCTTGGATGCTACCTGACCTGCTGCGCTTTTCCAGCAACACATTTTTCAGCTCTGATCTCCAGCATCTGCAGTCCTCACTTTCTTCTCACTGATGATGTTACCTAGTATGGTGACGAAACGTCTAAAAACAAACCTTCCAGCTCAGTGAGCAAACCTATATCCAGTTCTAACCTCTACATTGTGGAAACATCCATGACATCATTTCACATATCTTTTCAGCACAATTATATTAATCCATAATGTACAACCAATAAGACCACAGAATTTGTAGCAGAAGTAGACCACTTAGCCCATCAACTCTGCTCTGATATTCAATTTAACATGGTGATCTGATCATCCTCAACTCCACTTGCCAGAATTTCCTCATAACACTTGGATTCCTTTGATGATAAAACATCTGACTACCTCAGCCTTGAATATACTCAATGACCTAGTCTCTAAAGCCTTTGCTGTAACAAATTCCACAGATTCACTACCCAGTGAGAGAAGAAATTCCTCTTAAGCTCTGTCTTAAGTGGGTGACTCCTAACTCTGAAATTATGTCCTGGGTTCTAAACTCTCCAACAAAGGAACCAACTTTTCTTCATCTAAAATATCCACATCTAAAATCTATGCTCAGTCTTCCAAACTCCAAAGAGTCCAGGTCATATATGTCAACCTCTCTTCATAAAACACTTCCTCCATACCTGGAATCAACCTATTGAACTTTCTCTGGGCTGCCTCTGATGCCAGTATATCTTTCCTTAGATTAGAAGTCAAAAGTGTTCACAGTATTCTTGCTGTAGTCTGTATAGCTTTCGTAAAACCTTCCTACTTTTATAATGCATTCTGTTTGAAATTAAGGCCAGCATTCATTTGCCTTCCCACTTATCCACTGAGCTTAAATTTTAGCTTTTTTATGATGAGATTCCCTACAGTGCGGAAACAGGCCCTTCGGCCCAACAAGTCCATGCCAACCCTCCCCGCATTGACTAATGCACCTAACACTATGGGCAATTTAACATGGCCAGTTCTCCTGACCTGCACATCTTTGTACTTGGGAAGAAACCCAGGCAGACACAGGGAGAATATGCAAACTCCACACAAGACAGTCACTCGAGGTTGGGATTGAACTTGGGACCCTGGTACTGTGAGGGAGCAGTGCTAACCACTGAGCCACTGTGCCACTCTTTAGGTGATTCATGGGTGAGGATTCCCAAATCCGTCTGTTCTGTAGTTTTCTGCAGTTTTTCTCCATTTAAATAATTCCCAGCTCCTCTAAGCATCTTACAAAAGTGCATAACCTCACATTCCCAATGTTTTCTTCCATCTGCTGAGTTTTTTTTCTATTTGATTAACCTTTGCAGACCCTTCGTGTCATCCTCATTATCACTACTGTTAGGGACCCTAAAGATTATTGCTGGCATTGTTTTGTTCTTTTTATTCTTACCTCCACCCATATGAATTGTACAGCTTCCAGTCCTAGACCATGTCTTGCCTTCATGCTTATCCTGTCCACACTAATAATGTCATCCCACTCCCTTTTCCCTCCTGCCTGTCCTTTTGAAAAGTCAGACACCTCTGAACATTTAGTTCCCAGCGTTGATCTCCTTGTAACCACATGCCTATAATGACTATAAGTTCATGCCCTAAATTTATGTTGTTAATTTATTTTCTCTGAATCCAATGTGCATCTAAGGAAAGTGCCATTAATTCAATCTTTTAACCAATTTTTACCCTTTGATCCTGTTTACTGTTATTTTTCTATTTTTGTACACATTGTCCCTTCTTGTCCCACTTTAGGTGTCATCCAAATAGCTATCCTGTAATGTTGCTAAATGCTGTTACTTTTTAAGCCTATTTTTCCCCTCTCTCAAAGTCTCCTCCCTCTGATTAGTTTACAGCCATGTCTCCAGCCCTAGATATTCAATTTGCCGGGACTTTGGTATCCAGTATATTCCCCATGGTATGATTACCTTCAAGCCAACATTGGTTTAATTAAGATTGCAGAACAACATGCCCAGCAGAGCACCAGGTATATGTAAAAATGAGGCACCAACCTGGTGAAACTACAATGCAAGATTAGCATTGACAAGCGTTTGATCATATTCACTGCACAATTCAAGCAGCGTGCAATATATAGGCTAAGCCTTTTGACACCCAAACAACCAGATCATAGTTCTGCATCCTGTCACATCTAGAGGACAATAGTGGTGGACAGTTTAAAAACCAAGGAGACTTAATGAATAATCTCAATCCCAGTGGTGGGGCAACCTAGCACATAACTGGAGATTGTATTTGAAGGAGACAAAAACAGTCCACTTGATCAAAGTTCCATCCACCACATTAACTCATCATTCCCTCTATCACTGGTACACAATGTGACTACAGTGTGCCATCTGCAAAATACACTAAAGCATCTGACTAATCTGCCTTTCACAGAACATTCCAAGCCTTCTACCATCTAGATGGACAACAGCAGAAAATGCATTGGAATACTATGATCTGGATATTTTTTTCCAAGCCACAAACATCATCCTGAATCAGAAATATATCAATTTCTTCACTAAGGGAGGTTGGGGGGGGTGGTGGGGGGGAGGTGGGGGGAGGTGGGGGGGGGGGGGGATCAGTTCCTAACAGCACTGGAGAACAGCATGGACATTTTTTTAAATTGACTTGTGGGATATGGGACATGGGTGTAGCTGGCTGAGCCAACATTTATTGCACATCCTTAGTTGCTGTTCAGAAGGTGATGGTGAACTCCCTTCTTGAACTCCTGCAGTCCATGTGCTGTGGATAGACCCACAATTCTACTCCAGAATCCCAGGATTTTGACACTAAAGGAACAGTGATATTTACCTAAGTCAGAATGGTGAGTGGCTTGGAGGGGAACTTTCAGGTGGTGGTATCTGCTGCCCTTGCCATGCTATATGGTTGCAGTCATGGGTTTGGAACGTGCTGTCTAAGGATCTTTGGTGAATTTCTGCAATGCATCTCGCTGTTGCTACTGAATTCCAGTGACCGAGTGACTGACTGCTCGTGGATGTAGTACCAAATATGTGGGCTGCTTTTTCCTGGATGGTTTCAAACTTGTTGAGTGTGGTTGGAACTGCCCTCCTCCAGGCAAGTGGGGAGTATTCCATCACAATCTTCACTTGTGCCAGGTAGATGGAGGATAGGCTTTGGGGAGTCTTGAGATGAGTTACTTGTATCAGTATTCCTAGTCTCTGACCTGCTGTTATAGCCACTGTGGTTATATGACTTCCGTGTGCCTCCCAATTGCATATAGTGCTATCCACGCCAAAACCCTCTGCCTTTGATCCCTTTAATTAAATACTGCTAGTTTAATGCTACAAAAGAGCCACCAATTTCCCATCACCCCCATCCACACCACAAATTGTCTGTCAAAAGTTAACATGCATGAACAGCTCTCTGAGAATATTTTAATGGAAGTCTGATTGTCAAAATTGGTAAGGCCTCCAAAGTAATTTATAAACCAAACAGTGGACATATTCCACCTGGTGAATAAGTCACATAACTATCAACTTCCACGTTTGTATTGACTGCGCCAAACCCATTCACTCAACATGAAAGAGGTTGTACTGAAACAAGTTGGCGGTAGCAGTGATGCAAAAACCACACAGAAAAGAATTGGAAGTAGAAAAGGATGTACAGTACAAATTACATTTTGCAATTTACTTTTCCAACTGTTACATTTTGCAGATGCTAAAAACCATGCAGACTGTGGATCATGTATGTTTATCTATTCACCCAAATATCTGATATTTAGTCCTGAGTACTAAATTGTAACAGTTCCTCAAAACATCTGACTGCTGGAATGTTCAGAGGTGCCCAATACATGAATGAAATTATCTATTGTTTTCAGGTACGTTCTGCTGCAAGGAAGAGATTGCATCGATGGCAAGACAATCATACCCTTCGAGTTCGGGTTGCCCGGGCTATGTCAATACCAACCTCACCCACAAGAATCAGTTTTCACAGCATAAAACAGACAACTGGTGTCTGACACCAGGAGACTAAGCATTTGTTTCTTTGAATCTTTCACAATGTTTTCCTTCAATATTGAAGTAATTTGTTTATGGATTGCGGTACACATTTGAAACAAGCAATGATGAACAGGAGAAGCCGAAGATGAAAGGCCCATCACAACAAAATGAAACTGCACTCTAGGAGTGGATCAAGCTTTAATTTTCCTTCAAACAGCCAGCATCAAAATGGAAAAGCAGGAAATGTGAGTCTGCATTAATCTCGATCATGTGGGGAACTGAGATGCTATTTGCAGCTCACTTAACTTTTGTCTGCAGTCAAAGCTTGGCATGGGGGAATGTCACAACTTCAAGGCAAGAATAAAAGTTGTTTCAGAGCTTTATTCCATGGCTTTCATCTTCTAGCCCCAATCTCTTGTAGAAATACCTAATTTCCTTCTGGAAAACTGCTTTGAATTGTCATATGGGAATCTGTAAAATAAGAAGTCAGAAGGTAACAAATGTTGACTTCCAATATCGCCAAGAAGACCTTTCAAGGTTCAAAACATCAGCCTAACTTGAAAGAAGTTTTGATGGAGTGAAGGTCTGTTCCAAGCCCCACACCTTACAACCAATTCTATCTGTGCTGCCTATCAGTGTAGTAAACCTCATATGTAGAAAGGACACCTAATTTGTCAAATGTATCCAGCAGTGACACACACAACAGAACTCTGTCTGATATCTATGGAGCTAAAACAATTTTAAGTTAAATCACTGGTCCAGAATCAGTGTAAATTGAAAATGAATGGATCATTAAGTTCTGTGAATCAAGAAAGAAGTCACTGTATTATTCCACAGTGCTAACTAGAACATATCTCACTCAAACAATAGAAACGAAGGCAGACAATTTCTAACCTATTTAATGAGTTTTATTTTGCTGAATAGTGAAATACTATAGACCATGGTTGTTTAATAATCATTTGACCCAACAGATTGAATATTTGTAATTGACCTGTTGATATTTCTGTATGTCTCAAAACACATGATTACAAGATCTTCAGCCCTGGAACATTCATTTTGTTGAAATGGAGATGGTCATCTGAATAGATCCATAATCAGCATACTTAATATTGAAGCCTAGCCAGGACTATCAAACTTTGATTACCAGCAACATGGAAGATAAATGAAGAGACCACATCAAGGGGATTACCTCCTAGTGGCAGCTAACTAGATACAGAAAAATAAAAGCATCATCACTCAGCCGTACAGCCATTCCCCACTGAAGAGATTCTTATCAAGACAATTTACATCTTGCCTAAATGTTTTGCAATGTGAGCTGTCGTTTCTTGTTTGCAGTTAGCATCATTTCCTTCTGGGGTGAAGTGTCTAAGGCAGCACTGAAGTGTTAAAAGTGTCTTGTTTCATATATATTGTGAACAATCAGAACAATATTCACATCAAAACAATCAGGATATTTTGGCAGCATTCTCTTATATTTAAAGCTAATTTTCATGAAGCGCAGGTGAATGTTGGAAGAGTTAACGCTGAGTGCACTTTGATCGTGATTAAGGATTAACATGCTTCGTCACACTTTAACCCATTACATATTCAGTGATCCTCATGGAAATTGGAGCTAATTTAAATAGCTGAGTGTAACTTTTTAAATTGCAAACAATCTTACCCTACATCCAGATTGTGTTTTAGTTTAAGTTTAAGTTTGTCACACTATTTCCAATTCTAACTTTATTTCATAGGATTTCTATTGACTGCTTTTAATCAGCCTTCCCTTTCTCCACCAGTCTACCGGCAAACTAAAAAGCTAAGGTTTGGATTTCCTTTTCTTTACTTTTAACTGTTTTCTCGTTATTATCTGACCAATATTAATCCTTCAATCAACCCAGCAGAAACAAGTCAGTTATTTGTCGGATCTTGCAATGTACAAAGAGGTTTGTCTGCGCAAAAGGGTCCACAGTTCAGTAGTAAGTTATTGCACCTGAAATGCTTTGGCATACCCTGAAAATGTGTCAAAGAGCTGTAGAAATGTAAGTTCCTGGTTTTTTCAATGTGTGGCACAATTAGCCTTCACCTTGGTTTCTCAAGTAAAGAAAGGCCAAATCTGTTCAGCTAACCAAGTGCCTGAGGAAGACAGAATGTCAATAATTCATATCTGGTGGGGTTTGAGGTGGTGGATATTTGTGTGGTGGGGGAGAGGAGCGTTCGAAAGGACAGTTTCTGAAAATGTTTGTCTTGCCCATTGTTGCCAGAAATAGGGAACGGTCAATGTTCTGCACAATGGACCTTGAACAGTCATGTCTTTTATCCACACATGCTGGAAAAACTCTGCAGTTAATGGAGTGCTGTAGAAACACAATGAATGTTTAGAAAGAAAGATTTCTTCTTCACTGCCTACAGTCATGAATCTATTACATAGAATTTAAAGCACAAAAATAGACCATTTAACCTAACTAGTGCAGATGCTGTTTGTTAAAGTCTCCTTCCATCCTTTGTCAATCATTTCTATCAGTATAATCCACCGTTCCCTCTCTCAGACCTTTCTCTAGCCTTTCATTCACATTGACCTCTCTCAGTGGTAGCAAGTTTAGATCAGATTGCTTACAGTGTAGAAACAGGCCCTTCGGCCCAACAAGTCCTCACCGACCCTCCGAAGAGCAACGCACTCAGACCCATTCTCCTACATTTACCCCTTCACCTAACATACGGGTAATTTATCATGGCCAATTCACCTAACCTGCACATCTTTGGACTGTGGGAGGAAACCGGAGCACCCAGAGGAAACCCACACAGACATGGGGAGAATGTGCAAACTCCACACAAACAGTTGCCCAAGGCAGGAATTGAACCTGGGTCGCTGGCGCGGTGAGGCAGCAGTGCTAACTGCTGAGCCATTTGTTTGTATCTACTTTATTCTGATAGCTCCTGATTTTGATCTTTTCCCAGAGCATTGGAGTCATAACCTTATGGATGAAATATAAGCCATGAAATATATTTGTAACAGATTATAATGATTTTACTGAAATGTCCATACAAGTTAATGTTGTCTTGCTGAATTTTTAAGAAGTTAGAGTCTGCGTGTTACAGATAAAATCCACAAGTGACCCTTGGACATGAAATTTGAACCCAAAACACATGAAGCACAGTCCTTTTTGTGTTAATATTTTATAATTGGCAACTTGTCCTTTTTGAACTTCATGGGAACTAGAAGGCTGTTCTTCACACTGAAAAAAGAGCTGGATGAATTCAAATCATCAAACTCTTTTAGCAGCATAGGGATTTTATTTGGTAAGGATAACAAGGAATAAGGAGCAAAGGCGAATATATTAAGTTGAAGTATAGACAAACCATGATCTATTAGAAAGACATAATTGCTTTGGGGGGAGGGTCCTCTCGGTACAACAAGAACATTTATTTATGCAGCTATAATAACATGCCCATGGTGCCCCACAGGCGTATTACATAGAAACAAAATCTGACATCATATATGGAGGTATTTGAGCAGATAACCAGAACTTTGGTCTGATGGGAACATCTAAAATAGGTAAAGAAAGTTTCAGAGGCGGTATTCTTTAAATTTAACAAATCCAGTGCTTTAGGCCTATGCAACTGAAGCCATGACCACCAATGCTCGACCAATTAAAATTGGAGATGATCAAGAGTCCAGAATTAGAGGAGAGCTGATATCTCAAAGGGTTATGCAGACAGAGCAGATTACAAAGATGGAGTGGTCAAAGTTATGGGTGTTTTAAAATTGGACCATTACTTAATCGAGAGCACTAATATCTATGGGACTTGGTGGAAATTTTGACTTTAGAATGAGTACAAGTTTACAGGTAGTGACAACAAAGTCACCAATGAAGGTTTCAACAACAGAAAAGCTGAGGCAGGAACAAAATGGTGGCATGGATATGTGATCCAGAGGCTAACTTATAAATCAACTGTCACACTAAGGGTGTGAACAGACTGTTTCAGTCTCAAATAATGGCCACAGAAAGGAAGATGTCAATCACTAGGTAACTGAGTTTGAAGTGGGGACCAAAGACAATGACCTGGATTTTATGGACTTCCTGCCAATGGTAGGGGGCTATATAAAGTATGATAAGTTGCTAGCCCACTGCCTTCCAACTTACCTTTAACCAATTTTTTAATAGTAACAATGGGTGGGTAAGGCACCTGCTAGCTTCTCCATTCTTAGACTCATTGAGGGCCTTAACTGTACATTTAAGAGGCAAATAGAGACTACGTCTGCATCTGCTACCATAACATATTTTGCAGTGGAAGGCAAATAAAAGTGGGCAGGTCACTTTTACACCGACTCTGGTTGCAGGCATTGGAAGCACCCTGTCAGGATAGTATTCCCTGCCCCTTTGTGGCTGACAGCCTGACATTTACAATCCTATTGTTTCTCTGCCTCCACCCCCTCACCCCCGCAACACTCAACCCTCATCTGCCCAATCCCTCCCTGCCCAAACATCCCAGGTGCATGATATTTTCTTCGTGGAGTTGCTTGCAGTCCTGAGAGTGTCCAATACTAGGTTCTGCCTGGAAGAGCTCTTAGGTGAATGACCCACTCTGCTGGTTATGGCTACCCACAAAGGCAATGATACCACATGAAGGGGCATCATTGTTAGTCAGTCAGATGGCAGCTAACATTTCTAACGAAAGGGGTGTCAAGCAATTCTCAACTTCCCAACCCCCTTCCCCACCTCCCACTGTAAAATCCACCCCAATGACTTTTGTACTTTGGTGTTCTCAATATTTAATTGGAGGAAACCTCTGCTTATCCAACAATGGGTGTTGCAGAAGCAATCTGACAAGCTAGAGAGAGTGAAGGGATTGTGAGAGGTAGTGACAAGGAGAGCTCAGTGTTGTCAGGGTGCGCATGCAAACTGACCCTGTGTTCTTCGGTAATGCGGCTGAGGTCAGCATGTGGATGAGACATAGGAACCCTGTTTTGGAACACAAGAGGTGACAATACAGGAGTGAGAAAACAAACTATTGCAGGTGATTCTGCTTAGACCAGAAGGGGATCAGGTGAGAACAGTCCCATCCAGCTGGACAACAGTGAGAAGATATTGGATGAAGATCAGGTGGTCAAACTTGAAAAAGGATGCAGAAAAGACTGTCAGTTTATCTTTATCACAGTCACAATGGAGGTTACTATGTTTTTAAGTTATATGCTTTTCTGTAAAGTTTAGAAAAATATTTAATTACATTGATTTGAAATGATTATGTTGTTTATGTTTAAATGGAATATGAAAGGACTCTAAACTAATCCTTGAAAGAAGAAAAGACTCATACAAATGGTTTGATCTCAAAGAAGTTATGAAATAAGAATATTAAACTAAATAATCTTGTGAAAAATTGATTTGTTTGGCAATATCTTATGAACATATGAGTTAGGCACTTTGAACCTGCCCTTTGATAGGATCATGGTTGATCTGATGTTAATCACATTCCTGTCAACCTTTCAATCTTTTGTTTATCAAGAAACTATGTACCTCTGCATTGAGAGTATTTAAACATGCTCCCTGTACTGCCTTTGATGAAGAATTCCAAACTTTCTGTGAGGAAACTATTTTTTCTTCCCTCTGTCTGATAAAGGCAACGCACCTAATTCTAGATTCTTCAGCCAGAGGAAAGATCCGTTCCATATTCACCCTGACAAAAGCCTCCAGATTGTGTATGTTTTAGTCAAGTCACCTCTTACTGTTCTAAACTCCATAACAACCAGAAAATGGCTCTTTTACCCTTACTCTCTGTTTCCTGTTAGTCAATCTCTTATCCATGCTGATATATTACTCCTGACTCCATGATTGTTTATTCCCTGCAGTAACCTTTGATGTGGCACATTATCAAATCTCCCTCTGAATACCTAAATACAGTGATTCTATTGGTTCCATATTATAAAAGGTGCATGTTACTTCTTCAAAAAACTCCAATAAATTGGTTAAACAAATCCTGAAGCTGGCAGGACATGTTAATAGGATAATTAAGAAGACATACAAGACACTTACCTTCATCAGTGGTGGCATACATTATAAGAGCAGGCAGGTAATGTTGGAACTATATTAAATTTTAATTAGGCTGCAGCTTGAATACTGTGTGGAGTTCTGATGACTGCACGATAAGACAGATCTGATCACACTGAAGGGGGTACAGAGCAGATTCACTAAAATGTTGCCTGGAGCATTTTAGCTATGAAGAGAGGCTGGATAAGCTCGGGCTGGATATCGTTCAAGCAGAGAAGGCTGAGAGAGGTCCTGATTGAAATGTGAAAAATTAATAGAGGCATGGACTGGATGGGTAGAAAGCAGCTATTCTCTTTAGTCACAGGGTTAATATTGAGGAGGCATAATATTAAGGTGAAAGGTAGGAGGTTTAGAGGGGATTTGAGGAAGCCTTTATTCACCCAGAGGTTGGTGGGAATCTGGAATGCATTGTCAGGGATGGTGGTTGAGGCCAGAAACCTCACAACCTTTAAAAAGTATATGGATGAACACTTGAAATGTCATAACATTCAAAGCTGTGGGCCAATTGCTGGAAAGTGGAACTAGTGTAGATTTACTGTATTTTGATGTTGGAGGAGACTCAATGGGCTGAAGGCCCCTCCTGTCCTTTATGATTTTATGATTCTAACATCAGACCTCTTTCACAAAACTATGTTGACTCCAACTGATTAACTTGAATTTATCTAAGTGCCCAGTTACGATGACTTTAATAATAATGTCTAATGTTTTTCATGTGACAGATGGGAGGTAATTGGTATGTAGTTTCCTGCTTTTAATGTCCCTCCCTTTTTCAATAGAGGAGTGACATCAACCTACTTCCAATCTCATGGAACTGTTCCCAAATTAAAGTATCTCATTAGCCACCTCATTTAGGAACTTACCATGAAAACCATCTGAACCTGAGGACTTATTGACACACAGTTCCAACTATTTCCTAACTGGTACTTCTTTAGTTTATATTATTTTTGTGAAGCTCCTCCCTTTCAATTTCCAATTGACAGCTTTTCCTGGAGTATTGCTGATTTCCTCCATAGTGGCTCAAAATACTGTTCAATTCATGTGCCATTTCCTTATTTTTATTATTAATTCCCTAAACTTATTTTTAAAAGGATGATCATACACTTTATTAATTCTTTTATTTTTTAAATAGTTGCAGAAACTCTTATTCTCTGCCTCTAAATGTTTAGCTCGCTTTCTCTCATACTCAAAATTTTCTCTCCATATTTGCTAGCTTCTGTGTTCTGTCCAACTCTGTCACCTGCCTCCTATCGCTACGTAATTATGTATTTTTTTCTTCACCTTTAATATTATGTTTAATAATTTTAATTAACCTTGGTTTTGGGTCCTCCCCTTGATTTTTTCTTTCTCAATGGAACATTTCTAAACTGTGCACACTGAAATATCCCCTTAAATATATGCCACTGTGAAGCTTTTGACATATCCCTTGATCTAAATTGCCAGTTCACTATCACTAACTCTGCTTTTATACTCTCATAATTCCAGTTATTTAAATGTAAAACATTAGTTTATGACCAATCTTCCCTCCCTCAAGCTGTGTGCAAAATTCAATCTTATGATCACTGCTCCCTCAGGGTAGCTTCACTAAGGCTTCATTAATAAATCATATCTCATTGCTGAATACCGGGTATCATATAGCCTGCTGTCTGGCTGGTGCAAGAATGTGTTACTTTCTTAAAGTAGAATTCATACTCTATGAATTCCTCACCTAGGCAACCTTTGCACATCTGATTTTTTTTTAGCTTAAACACAAATAAAATGTCAATGATGATCACCTTGCCCTTTGGATAAATTCCTGTGATTTCTTTTTTGATGCTCTGTCCTAACATGTGGTGACTGTTAGATAGCTTCGATACCACTTTCACAGGTAACTTTGTGCCCTTATCATTTCTTATCTCCATCCAAACCACTTCTATATTCTGTTCCCTTGAACTTAGGTAATTCCCCTATATTATGTTAATATCATATTTAATCAAAGGAACTACCTCCATAGCTTCCTGTCCTTCCTAGATGTCACATATCCTTCAATATTAAGATCAAGATCAATGTCATCCTGTAGCCAATTATATCAATTTGCACTATCAATTCATCTGTTGTTTTGAAGATAAAGATACAATCCCAGAAAGCCATAGGGCTGCACTCTCATGAAAGAGATGACTGGTAAAAGTTTAACCTGAGGATCACTACATCTCAGGTGAAAGCAAAGGAAAATGCCACTCAGCCAGTGTGGGAATTGAACCTACAGTGTGTCACTCTGCATCGCAAGCCAGCAGTCCAGCCAACTGAGGTAATATATGTGATTATTCTCCTCCTGTCAGAACATGTTCTAGATATTAATGGCTATTTAGATATTAGTAGCACCAGAGCTCAACCCAATCTTGTTTGGTTACATATGAGCATTATCTAGCATGATTTTTCAGATAGTGATCAGAAACATGGCAGCTTTTATTCATCAAAATGATTTTAAGGCCAATTGTGGTACCCTAATCAGAGACCTAACAACAATCAGCTAGCTCAGCAACAGATCAAAATTTGGACTTGGGATTTTCCTTATTCGGATAGTTTAATTATACATGGGCAATGATAATAGTTATAGCAATTGAGTTGTTAGTGATCATTCCTTGTGCTGTATATTTTGCATTTAAGCAGAGCACTATAGATTTTATTGTGTTTTTCCTCTGCATCTATCTCCATTCCTCTTCATGGTTTTTCCACCTGCTTTGCTTCCCATGTAGTTTACTGGTTAGTTCTTGTAGATATTTTCTAATCTGCCTCTCCATGAATGCTGTGACACCCCTCTGGAACTGGTGGGACTGAAACCTAGGCCTCTTGGATCAGAGATAGGGATTGTTCCACTGTGCCACATGCAATATCTTAGGTTACCTACTGTAGCATATCTAGATGTAAAAACTATCCACACAAATTTAATCCATTATTTCAGAAGTAATCAGTTTAAGGGATGGATGAGTTCAAATACAAGTGTTTGAACTCATAATCTACCACAGAAAGTAAAGTGTTAATGTAGAAGGATGATATATATGTAGTTATAGATTCCAACCTTATCACAGCTGTGTGGAATGACATAATCTATCCAGGCATGAATATTCCCCGTCTGAGATAATGGAATACCTTGATAACTTCAGCTGTTAAACTGCTAAAAGTCAAATGCAGTATATTAAGGACTGAATTTAATGTTTCCATGCTTCCTCTGGAGCTACCGTGACCTGTGAGGTCAGGTTTATATAGAAACATGGGAGCAGGAGTAGGTTACTTAGTCCCTCAAGCCAGTTTTAAAATTATTCTCTTGTTCTAAAGGTATTCCTTTGTGGTGATTGTCCTTTGCTGTTAAAGAAGACATCCACAAGATTATTTCACTTTTTGCAGTGTGTTCTATAATGGTTGATAGAATCTATTTTTACTTAGAAAGAATCCTCACAGATTGAACAGTGGCTCCTTGATAGAACAGGTTGGGAATTTTGATTTTTTCAACCTAATACTTCACCATCTTGCACGAACATTCACCACCAGGAATAGGTCAGAGTCCAGATGCTTGGGCTTTTGTCATGCTTTCTTCTCTTGAGCATATCATCCCATTTATTTCTATTTTGCACAGCTTCAGTCAAATGTTTACATTGAAACACGGCTTTACCATATCAAAAACAAATTAGGATCCTGAGGTTACATGGTTTTGCCTCTGCCACCATAGTCCACTGCCTGAAATGTGCCAGCAGTTCCTGCCTGTCATCTCTAATCAGAAACCCGGTTGTTTAAATTGGCCGCCCATCTCCAGCGGCCAGGCAGCTTTTCTATCCACTTGGGGTGGGAATGTGTCACCAATCCTTTCCAGTGTGACTCCCCATTATTTCCCAGTCTTCTCCACACCAGAACTGCTAACCCATGGTCATAAAAACTTAGCCCATTTGAACTGGAAAATGCCATTCGGGACTTGGAACTCAGTCAACAGTTTTGCAACGGTCTTAATATATTTTTTTTCTGACCAGCTTGAATTCTTTTCCCCACCGTCAAAAAGTGTGGTGCTGGCAAAGCACGGCCAATCAGGCAGTATCCGAGGAGCAGGAGAGTCGATGTTCCGAGCATAAGGCATTCATCAGGAATCCCAATTGCCAACGCACCATAGAAGATCTGCTTCAGAATTCATTCATCAAACAGTCAGATCACATTAACAAGACATCTACAGTCAGCGTGTCAGCTTTTTAAAGGTCTTTGCTGTCAAAGTAGTTTGTTTTGCCAACCAATCGTCAGTATTCATCTCAGGTAGCTCATATGAAAGTAATTCAGTTCCTTAGTGTATCATGGATGGGTTGCCCAAGCATAAAGCAGAATCATCAGAACAGCAACACGTATACTTTGAACTTGGTCTGCGAGCTGATGCCACTCTTGGTCCAGAGGTGCTCACAGAACTAAGCAATTCTGCAAGATGATGCAATATAAATAATATTCAGGTAGGTGAATTTGTTCAGAGCTCGAAGCACAATGGTTATGTATTATGATGACTGACAAAGTACAATCCTTGCTTGACACTGTCTAGAAAAGTATGAATGAGTACTGAACTGTCTAAAACAGACAGCTTCCTATGTGTTATATAAAGCCTTGTATCACACTGGTTTTCAATCAAATTTCTACTTTTGGAAATGGGGTGTTTTGGTGAGGTGGTGATCAGAGTAAATGACTAGCAGATGGTTATGGAGTCTATCAACTTGCTAAAATACTATTTTAAGACTAAAACTATACTTGGGATCATAGCAGTTTTTATTCAATGCAGAAATCGTGACTATTTTGGAGATGTGACCTAAGTTTGTCGAATAGTTTATCAGAAATTGGTCTGTAGCACAGTTGGTAAAAACAATGACTGCAGATGCTGGAAACCAGATTCTGGATTAGTGGTGCTGGAAGAGCACAGCAGTTCAGGCAGCATCCAAGGAGCTTCAAAATCGACGTTTCGGGCAAAAGCCCTTCATCAGGAATAAAGGCAGTGAGCCTGAAGTGTGGAGAGATAAGCTAGAGGAGGGTGGGGGTGGGGAGAAAGTAGCATAAAGTACAATGGGTGATTGGGGGAGGGGATGAAGGTGATAGGTCAGGGAGGAGAGGGTGGAGTGGATAGGTGGAAAAGGAGATAGGCAGGTAGAACAAGTCCGGAAAAGTCATGGGGACAGTGCTAAGCTGGAAGTTTAGAACTAGGGTGAGGTGGGGGAAGGGGAAATGAGGAAACTGTTGAAGTCCACATTGATGCCCTGGGGTTGAAGTGTTTCAAGGCGGAAGATGAGGCGTTCTTCCTCCAGGCGTCTGGTGGTGAGGGAGCGGCAGTGAAGGAGGCCCAGGACCTCCATGTCCTCGGCAGAGTGGGAGGGGGAGTTGAAATGTTGGGCCACGGGGCGGTGTGGTTGATTGGTGCGGGTGTCACGGAGATGTTCCCTAAAGCGCTCTGCTAGGAGGTACCCAGTCTCCCCAATGTAGAGGAGACCGCATCGGGAGCAATGGATACAATAAATGATATTAGTGGATGTGCAAGTAAAACTTTGATGGATGTGGAAGGCTCCTTTAGGGCCTTGGATAGAGGTGAGGGAGGAGGTGTGGGCGCAGGTTTTACAGTTCCTGCGGTGGCAGGGGAAAGTGCCAGGATGGGAGGGTGGGTTGTAGGGGGCCGTGGACCTGACCAGGTAGTCACAGAGGGAACGGTCTTTGCGGAAGGCGGAAAGGGGTGGGGAGGGAAATATATCCCTGGTGGTGGGGTCTGTTTGGAGGTGGCGGAAATGTCGGCGGATTATTTGGTTTATGCGAAGGTTGGTAGGGTGGAAGGTGAGCACCAGGGGTATTCTGTCCTTGTTACGGTTAAAGGGGTGGGGTCTGATGGCGGAGGTGCGGGATGTAGACGAGGTGCATTGGAGGGCATCTTTAACCACGTGGGAAGGGAAATTGCGGTCTCAAAAGAAGGAGGCCATCTGGTGTGTTCTGTGGTGGAACTGGTCCTCCTGGTCCTCCAGATCCCATGGAGGCGGAGGAATTGGGAATACGGGATGGCATTTTTGCAAGAGGTAGGGTGGGAAGAGGTGTAATCCAGGTAGCTGTGGGAGTCGGTAGGTTTGTAAAAAATGTGTGTCAAGTCGGTCGTCATTAATGGAGATGGAGAGGTCCAGGAAGGGGAGGGAGGTGTCAGAGATGGTCCAGGTAAATTTAAGGTCAGGGTGGAATGTGTTGGTGAAGTTGATGAATTGCTCAACCTCCTCGCGGGAGCAGGAGGTGGCGCCAATGCAGTCATCAATGTAGCGGAGGAAGAGATGGGGAGTGGTGCCGGTGTAATTACGGAAGATCAACTGCTTTATGTAGCCATCAAAGAGACAGGCATAGCTGGGCCCCATATGTGTGCCCATGGCTACCCCTTTGGTCTGGAGGAAGTGGGAGGATTCAAAGGAGAAATTGTTAAGGGTGAGGACCAGTTCGGCCAAACGAATGAGAGTGTCGGTGGAAGGGTACTGTTGGGGATGTCTGGAGAGGAAAATACTGAGGGCTTGGAGGCCCTGGTCATGGCTGATGGAGGTGTAGATGGATTGGATATCCATGGTGAAGATGAGGCGTTGGGGGCCGGGGAAACGGAAGTCTTGGAGGAGGTGGAGGGCATGGGTGGTGTCTCGAAAGTATGTGGGGAGTTCCTGGACTAGGGGGGATAGGACAGTGTTGAGGTAGGTAGAGATGAGTTCAGTGGGGCAGGAGCATGCTGAGACAATGGGTCGGCCAGGGTGGTCAGGCTTGTGGATCTTGGGAAGGAGGTAGAACCGGGCAGTGCGGGGTTCCCGGACTATGAGGTTGGAAGCTGTGGGTGGGAGAACTCCTGAGGTGATGAGGTTCTGTATGGTCTGGGAGATGATGGTTTGGTGATGGGTGGGGTCATGGTTGAGGGGGCAGTAGGAAGAGGTGTCCTCGAGTTGGCGTTTGGCTTCAGCGGTATAGAGGTCAGTGCGCCAGACTACCACTGCGCCCCCTTTATCCGCTGGCTTGATGGTGAGGTTGGAATTGGAGCAGAGGGATTGGAGGGCTGCATGTTGTGAGGGTGAAAGGTTGGAGTGGGGGAGGGAGGTAGACAGGTTGAGGCAGTTAATGTCCATTTGGTCAACACGCTCGTAACATGTGACTCCAATCCAGAAGGACAAGTCAAAAGCCTTTCCTGTCAGCTAAAAGAGTTATTTGTAAAGTAATATTTACAATGCACACCAAATTCCACTGATTGGAATGGAAAATATTTTGGAATTTGAAATAAACTAGTAATCTTGGTTATTGCTGCCTACTGTACAAACAGTACAATTTACTAGATTTAGTTCTTCTTGTGATTTTGTGATTTAGTTTTAATTTGGAGATAGATTCCAATTCCATTGTACACCTGACTAGAAAGTGATTAATGCTGATGCCAGGTGTATAATAAGAAGGTAACACGTTGGATTTACATGCACTAGTAAGAAGCTGTGGGTGTACTGTATCTTTAAGAGAGTTAAGAGCTGGTAGAGCTACCTGACAGCACCAAGTGTTCTCAATAAGGTAACAATGTAACACTTAGTTGAAAGCTAAATTATCTGGTTGCCTGGAAACAGCAAAACAAATTCAGATTAGGCCAATCAGTTTAAATTATACCCCGAAAAATACCAAATTCCAATCCAGTTTGAATTAAGTATATTGACAGTCTTAAATGCTTTGAGAGTGTAAGAACCAGGGAAAATTGAACAGTTGAGAGGAGAACTGCCCAGCTACCAGTATGTTAAAAAGGCTGCCTGAAAAATAGCTCTCTTAAAGGTACCTTTATTGATCAGTAACCTGTGAAGCAGAATCCCAAAGAAGAAGAAAATACCGAAAGACAGAGGAGAAATTAAAGCTGCCTGGTTTGGAGATCAGAAGTGTTGTTTTGTAAATCTTAATTGGGAGTTTTATCAGACTAGTATTATAAAAGGGAAGATAAAACAAAGGTTAGAGGAAGGAATTGTAAATAATTGTTAATTAATTATTCTCTGTTATACTTCAAGAAATAAAGGTGTTAATTTTTTACTTTAGATAGTTCTTAGTCCCTCGAATTTTTACAGATAACTGCACAGGATAAATCTTTTCTATGCTGCTGTTTTAAATTAAGCAGGAGAGTTTACCCCGTGTCATAACAAGCACTAAATCATACAAGCTTAAACAGTCAACCAAAATAACTGAGAAATTAAAAGGACAGATTTTAGCAGACTTCCTCAAGGTGTTGGAGTTGGGTAAATGTGACAATTTCTGAACTTGTTCACTTATCAATTGTAGAAGAATCATTTGCATCCCAAGGTAGTGCCTTCACAATCCATGCATTATGGGTGCTAGTTAACT
Organism: Chiloscyllium punctatum; assembly: GCF_047496795.1. NCBI lineage: Eukaryota > Metazoa > Chordata > Chondrichthyes > Orectolobiformes > Hemiscylliidae > Chiloscyllium > Chiloscyllium punctatum. The sequence continues at coordinate 34,997,655 of NC_092743.1, forward strand.
CACCTAATTACTCTCCCAAGGCAATTTCCTAATTGTCCATGGGCAATTTCACAATATCCATTGCCTCCCCACATATTTTCACCTTTCAAATTAGCCAAATGTGCAATTTTGACCTTCTAAATCAAAATTTGCTGCAGCCCATGGAGAATTTCATCACCTTGGTCTATGCTTAACTTTAGGACCACAAGTAAGACTCCCAATAAGCTGCTCATGGAACTCCTTTCTGAGGAACTAGTAACAAAGCCTCAACTGTTTTTTTTACACTTGGGGTCTAATTACACAAAGCTACTACTCTGTAGGAAAGACCAAGAAATTCTCTCAGCCGTTCTTACCCTTCACTGGGCATTTGTCAAAAAGTCAATTTGTCCATGAAGGCAAAGTTTCTACCCTACTTTCAAAGGAGTTAAGGTGGTCGAAATTACCAGCCACAGATTTTTTTTTTATTTGAAAACTGTTTCTTGCAGTTCTATTGACAGTTGACATCAAATTATTCAATCCAATTGTGTTTGAATGACATGATTCATATAAGTTATTTGTTTGTTGTGTGACTTTGACTTTGCCTAATTACGTGCAATCATGAATAAAGTATCTCTCAAGAGATAGATATATATATTTGATGAAAATATATGTGTAAAATCTATATATGAATCGTATAAAATTTCATAATGCAAGGATTTAGATATTCTTTCTCGAGTTAAAAAATGAGGAGATGTTTTGAATTACGAGTTCAAATTGTACTGTGGTTTTCTTAATTTGTTGTAGGAGGTCAGTAAAGGAATTTTGTAAGCTGATGATCCACAGAATGATTTGTTTCTGTCGAATTAGCTCTCTCACCTGTTTCAGAGGGCTTTTTGTTGTTACATCTAACTGCTCCTGCAGCAGGCATAACATAAAATGCTCAGTGATCTATTAAACACTGAGTATGTTCTAAAATTAGGGGAGGGAAGAGCAAGTTTAATGTTAAAAAATACTATGTCGTTCTTGGAGAGAGATGGTGTCAGGAGAAAAACAGATGGCTAAGGTAAGCTGTTACATAGTAGCAAAAAGGTTATTACAGTAGGTGTTAAACTATTAATCTGTAGCAAAGGGACCCCAGCCATATGGCTGTCACTGAATAAGTACAGAAAAGGTATAGAAAAGGTCCAACAGCATATTGTAGAAAAAAGAAAATAGGTTAGTGTTAAAGAAGGATACCCTCATTTGAAACAAAATGAATAGCCTTTATTGTCACATGCACTTGAATGAGTGCAGTTAAATGTTTGTAATGCCACCTCTCAGGGTCATCTTCGGTACAGGGTACCCAGGTACTTTAAGTGTTCTCACACAATTGAAATGATTAAAAAGAAAATAGATTAGAATGGGAAGACAGTAGTAAAAAGTCCAGAACAATAATAAAAAGTGTCTTTAAAGTCCTCAAGTTATAGTCCTTCCCCGACAGGAGTCTGTGCCCACTGGACTTCAGAACACGAAGCCACGATGCCTCCACGTGCTGGTCTCCATTCAGGACTCGCTCTGTTGTCGCTCCGGGATTCGGCCCATGACTCAGCCTGCGCTCACTCTCCTGCTGCTGCAGGCTCTGGCCGCAACCCATATCCAGGACTTGGCTCATGTCTCACTGTGCTCCCACCCAGGCTCCGGGTGGGACTCGTTCTGCTCCCGCCCAGGCTCCAGTCTCCGGCCTTGTCTCACTCGGCTCCCACTCGGGCTCTCGGTGTGACTCGCTCTGCTCCTGCCCAGCCTCCAGCCTTATCCCACTCTGCTCCAGCCCAGGCTCCAGCCTTGTCTCACTCTGCTCCCGCCCAGGCTCTGGCCTTGTCTCGCTCTGCTCCAGCCCAGGCTCCGACCTTGTCTCGTTCTCCTCTTGCCCAGGCTCTGGCCTTGTCTCGCTCTGCTCCCACCCAGGCTCCAGCCTTGTCTTGCTCTGCTCCCACTCAGGCTCCGGTGTGACTCGCTCTGCTCCCGCACAGGCTCCAGGCTCTGGCCTTGTCTTGCTCTTCTCCCACTCAGGCTCTAGTCTCCGGCCTTGTCTCACTCAGTTCCCACTCGGGCTCTGGGTGTGACTTGCCCTCCTCTTGCCCAGCCACCAGCCTTGTCTCACTCTGCTCTTGCCCAGGCTCCGGCCTTGTCTCGCTCTGCTCTTGCCCAGGCTCCGGCCTTGTCTCGCTCTGCTCTTGCCCAGGCTCCGGCCTTGTCTCGCTCTGCTCTTGCCCAGGCTCCGGCCTTGTCTCGCTCTGCTCTTGCCCAGGCTCCGGCCTTGTCTCGCTCTGCTCCCACCCAGGCTCCGGCCTTGTCTCGCTCTTCTCCCACCCAGGCTCCAGCCTTGTCTCGCTCTGCCCCTACCCAGACTCCGGCCTTGTCTCGCTCTGCTCCCACCCAGGCTCTGGCCTTGTCTCGCTCTGCCCCCACCCAAGCTCCGGCCTTGTCTCGCTCTGCTCCCACCCAGGCCCTGGCCTTGTCTCGCTCTGCTCCCACCCAGGCTCCGGCCTTGTCTCGCTCTGCTCCCACCCAGTCTATGGCCTTGCCTCATTCTGCTCCCGCCCAGACTCCAGCCTTGTCTTGCTCTTCTCCCGCCCAGGCTCCAGTCTCCAGCCTTGTCTCGCTCTTCTCCTCTCCAGGCTCCAGGCTTCAGCCTTGTCTTGCTCTGCTTGCCCAGGGTCCAGCGTGACTCGTTCTGTTCTCACTCAGGCTCCAGTCTCCGGCCTTGTCTCGCTCTACTCTCGTCCAGGCTGTGGCCTTGTCTCCCTATGCTCCCACCCAGGCTCCGGGTATGACTCGTTCTGCTCCCACCCAGGCTCCAGGCTCCAGGCTCCAGCCACGACCCATCTCCCTTCATCTCACTTTCATTCTCCAGGTGGTATCGGGTAGTTTAAGAATTTGAAAGTTGGGGTGGGGTTGGGGCAGGAGGAAGCAAAACTGCTGCAAAGAGGGAATAAAAGAAAGAGAAAGGAAAAGGAACTGGTGAGCATAAAGCAAAATGGAACAAAAAGAGATCAATTGCTCTGTCCCATTCAATTCATTTATCCCTCAACCCTCAACCCATTTCCTGATCATTCATTATCTTTCGCTAACAAAAGGCTATTGCTGTAGCATTGCCCACTCACCCATAGCATTTTGGAGGTGAGTGTTCCAGATTTATATTACCCTTAAAGCGAAGGACGAATGAACAATAGAAGGTCATTTGGCTCTATGAAACTGCCCTACCAGTGCTAACCTGCTTGAGCTTTCAAATCCTATCTGAGCTTAATTTTAAACCCTCCTAAATATTCTCAGTTCTAATTTTAAGATCATATCCATCACTCTCAATTCCACCATCAGACTTAATGCCTTTTCCGCATCTCCTAATTTTCACCTTTTTGAAACAGGGATAAGGTCACACTTAAAACTCTATATCTAAGGTCAACAGGCCAAGATTACATAAAGTGAAAGTTAGATCAATATAGTGGTAGATCAATATACTGGGTTTGAATACAGCCACCTGGGTGAGTAGTTTAAGAAATGTGGATTCTAATCCGGCATGAGAATTGAAGCTGCATTTACCTGTTCACAAATTTGTTTTCCTAATGTGGAAATTTCTGGCCAGCTTGGTATTCACTCCCCAACTCTCATTGCCATGACACAATTGACTGACTTGCTAAGTTCATTCAAGAAAAGGTTAAAAGTCAATCATTCACATGAGTCAGATCAAATAAGGATGGCAAGTTTCCTTTCCAGTCTTTATTGAACAGTCAAGTGTTTTTTAAACCAATCCGATGGGCTTCATAATCGCTTTTGCTTTTAATTCCAGTTTTCCTAAATTTAATTTTTCATCAAGTTGAGACTTAAACATACATTCTTCTGGATTCCAAATTCAAACCTTTGGATTGCAAATCCACTGGTCTCACCCTGAGGATCAAATTCATAGGCAAATGGCCAAATAGCAGCTCAGATGTGGGAGCATATCACCACAGTGAAGGCAGGGAACATGCTTTCATTTTCTGAACTGCCCTATGTGTGGTTCTAATCCAATTCAGTTTTACAAAGCACCACAAAGGATAATGTCATCACCGGATTAAAGCCATGTCTCGCTGTTTTGTGGTAATACCTTCACCACATGGGCTTCAGCTGTTCAATGATACAGCCCACTACCACTACTTGAGACAACTAAGAATGTAATAAATGGCAACCTTGCCAATGACCTACAGCCTCCTGAAAAATGTTTAAATCTGCATTGTAGGAGTAGATCAACCATGCATAAAGATTGTCAGTAAAATATACTAAAAACTATTCGATTTGATATTCTTACAACGATTTTCTAAATGTAACAAGATGAAGAGTGCTGTATAATATCAGATGACAATGAGGCAACATGTGAGTTAAATAGTTTGAGAGTAAAAAGGGCCATAATAGAACATGAATAGGAAAACTTGGCAGTGACAGTTAAAGTCTAAAGCTGTTAATCCCAAATGCTTAGATCATAGGCTTGCAGCTTGCTGACAGAAAGGTGAGACACTGCATTGAATTTTGCACTGAACTTTGTAACTGTTGTATTGCCACCAAGTGCAAGTTGTAATGAGAGGTTGGCAAAATGGTGAGCTCCAATGAGCTTAGTGGGATTGATCCAGGCTAATCAGTACAGAAGAACAGTTTCTGCATAGCAAGGAGTTCCGCTCTATTGGTATATGTTTCTCTGATGGATTAACAGGCTTAATGCACTGTCTGATGTGGTACTTAGTTATTCTGACTGTGAACTGTAGAGTCTTGGGTAAAATATCCAAATGTACTGAGACACTCTTCCAGGAGTGGAGATCTACCAACAAGTGTTGTTATTTATTTATGAAATCAGGAAGTGCTTTTGCACACAAAGCATGGGAAATCTGGAACTCCCTATCATAAAAGGCAGTGAATGGTTGCATTAATTGAATGTTTTAACATTAAGGTTGATAGTTTGCTTTATTTTCTAAAGCATAAACTGAGATGGAAAAACGTGGAGAAATGAAATTGAGGTACGACGGCTTAGCTATGATCTGTCTGGACAGTGGAGCAAGTCTAAGGCATGAATGGCTTAATTTTGTTCATATGTACCTGCAGTCTTTCTATATGGCAGCTCCCCAAATGCATGCTGCTTCCTCCCCAAATGCATGCTGCTTGAGTCCATCTACCTTCTGTAAAGTTAAGAATCACACAACACCAGGTTATAGTCCAACAGGTTTAATTGGAAGCACACTAGCTTTCGGAGCGACGCTCCTTCATCAGGTGATTGTCAACCATCTGATGAAGGAGTGTCGCTCCGAAAGCTAGTGTGCTTCCAATTAAACCTGTTGGACTACAACCTGGTGTTGTGTGATTTTTAACTTTGTACACCCCAGTCCAACACCGGCATCTCTGAATCATACCTTCTGTAAGAACTCTTTAGTTGCAGTTTGACCTATGCACACATTGGTTTAGATTTTGCCATGGCCAGATAAATGTTTCTGAAGGAAATGGGAGTTGCACATGGGGAGCCTGCAGAATCCCCATTATAACAATCCCTGAAATCTGAGACCAGGAAATTGAAGTCTCCACAAGGCAACTCCCAAACACTTGGGACCCTTATAATGTATCCAATTAAATTGAAGAAATTGGGGGTCTGTTGTCCTTAAATAATTACTCAGGAACAGTTAGACTATTAAATACCAAGTCTAACTTCTGAGTATTTATTCAACTGACACCCAATTTACCTTACACACCCTCAACTAAATCTCCACCCACATCCTTACGCCACTTATACCTTCTCCCTCCACACAGTGTTTCCAGCTATCAAAGGTGAATTCTTCCTGCTCTGGACTCACGCCACTGACCTCTCACTCCAGGGCAGAACACTTCTCTTATCCCATTGCCAAGACTTAAAACCCCAAGCCATCCTGACAACATCCCCCACCTACATTTCAAACCTGAGATCCTCCCCCCCATACACACCTTCTGGTTCCTGCCGTCAGATCTGAAACCCTCCAACTTTGCATAGGACTTGGCACATCCCCTTTACCAACCCCCAGGATCTGACACCCCTTCCAGTGCTGCTGGCTTCATTTCCACATTCTCACTGGCACCCAGCCAACTTGATGCCCTAGCCTCCTGACTACCTACTACCTGACACGTTACACCCTACCCACTTGACAACTTACCCATCCACCATCTAAACCACATGGCACTCTTGTCCCTGCCCATTTGACACTCTACTTACCTGCCACCTGGTGCCCACCCATGTGACACACAAAACTCCTGGCACCCCCTAACTCACATTTATGCACATAGATTTAGACAATAATTATCAAAGTAGCTGTCTGTGATACTGAACATTTGGATGAATTCAGAATACAGCAGCTGACTGCTGTGAAAATGTACATGGCATCCCTTTGCCGAATTATTCTACATTGTGAAGCCCATGTCAGAATGGAAGTATAACTCCTCATTTTTGAAGAAACCCTGACTGAAACCCCCATCAAATAAGTAGAGATGGATAATCTGACCAATTATCTTTATGGAAGATTCGAACTTCTACTCCCATCCAATTTAATCGTGTGATGCTGACATCATTAGTGTATCACCACTGTGCATTTTTCTGATGTTAACCCCATTACTCAACATCTATTCCCCCAGCTTAAGTCTTTATCCTTATCCTTTATCCTTATATCCTATCGCTCTCCCTGCAAAGGCTCAAACTTCATATGATTGGTCTATGTAGTGTTTTAATCAAAGTCTCTGATCTGGTTCTGATCTTGTTTTGAGGGTGAGAATGTTTATGCTCTCCTGGTTGTCAGCATGGATGGTCTTTCTCCTGACTGATTGTAGTGCCTTCCTCTTCCTTTTCTGAGTAATTAGTAAATATGTATTTTGGTTTTTTATTCATATATTTTATTATATTTTCTCCTGTGATGCCATAATCTGTTTTAACCATATACAATTTAAATTGTAGTATTTTTCTATGACTGTCCCTTTTCTGTTACCCTTGTCAGCACTGCTAACAGCTTGGTATCTCTTATTGAAGTTTCAGGGTGGGCTGTCACTTAGCTCCTCCTCCTGCTTCTTCATCTGTTGTTATTGTCACTAATGTTACATAAGAGACAGAGTTGGAAGCTGTGTTCTCGATTTCATTCCCATCAGTGACTCTGGCAGTTCTCACCCATTCTGTAGTGGTGAGGATTGGTAACTCAATACAGCAGACTTAGAGTTTTATTTCTCTTTGATAATATTTTTATTGTTGGACTCCTCTCTCAGTTTGAGAATAGTGCGGTGAATTGGCAATATCAATGAAGTCATACTCACATGTGATGCTCTTATAATATTCCTTTACAAAATGTGATCCACTGTCTGGTTCTGCAATGTCCACAATTCCACATAGCAGTCATTTAGAGTAGAAAGTGCGTGATACCTGGCCGTCAGACAGATCATCAGACAGGGCGGCACGGTGGCACAGTGGTTAGCACTGCTGCCTCACAGCGCCAGAGACCCGGGTTCAATTCCCGCCTCAGGCGACTGACTGTGTGGAGTTTGCACATTCTCCCCGTGTCTGCGTGGGTTTCCTCCGGGTGCTCCGGTTTCCTCCCACAGTCCAAAGATGTGCAGGGCAGGTGAATTGGCCATGCTAAATTGTCCGTAGTGTTAGGTAAGGGGTAGATGTAGGGGTATGGGTGGGTTGTGCTTCGGCGGGGACTTGTTGGGCCGAAGGGCCTGTTTCCACACTGTAAGTAATCTAATCTAATCATTGCACTCTTGCAAGACACTTGGTAATCCCTAAATATCCATGGTGCATTCTTTGGAGAATCTCAAGACAAGGAGCTCTTGGTTTTGATTTCATTAATGAGGAACAAACAACCCTGAGGAAGCTTACTGACCTGGTTATTCTGGCCTTTCTTATTTAATCTTGAAACAGTTTTGTATCTAGTGAACCTTTAGTGTAAACTTTCACATTTCTGGACCTGGTATGTTGCCTCACTCACCTAGAATATCACCCTGAATGTTAGGTTGTATTCCAGACATATCCTGAGCCCTGGATGTATTTCTGTCCCACTGCTTGTGGTTCTGGGTCATTACTCACTGCTATCCAGTCATTGGGTCTGTTTCCTAGATTTCTGCTGCTTCCTGGATTCTCTCAATGTCTTGATGTGTCTTTGACAAGATTGTATTTTTCTGGATCACTTGAGGATCACTTCAGTTGCTAATTTTGTTGCTTCTTTTTACCTTGTCAGCTGCCACTGTGTTTTGTCATGTGTTTAGGATCTGCCACTGTCCTTATCCCAAGAAGTATCCTGTTTGAACCAAGGTAGTTTCGATAAATCACAATACTTTCACATGAGGTTAGAGCTTCTGCTCGGTTCCAACTCCCCATGCTTAATCATATGATCTTGTTATTGTCAGTTTGTATGCTTCTAATATTAATCCTACTACACTTTATTGAGCAAAGAAAAGGTCAATCAGTTATGGTCACCATCTCAAATTATTCCTGAGTGCCATCTTCTACTAAGGGGTGTCACATAATTGCACTATCAACCTATGTTCTGATATCTCCCATCTGCAATGTTAAGTAACAACTCAACACCTCCTATCAAGTTTCAGTGACAGAATAACCACATATCCATGGTCTGCTATTGTCTTTAGATTTATGTTCGTCAGTAAAGGAAGAAAATTGGCAAATTAGATGCACCTTACATAAATTGCAATGGTCCTCAGTGTTATTCCAGTCAATTCTGATTTGTTTTCATTCTAAATAAATGCAAGTGCAATCAAGTTTCAGACCTTTGATATTATCTATCTCAGTATCTTTAGCACAATGTAAAATTGATTGTATATGATACTGTAATTTTTCCCATAAGGGTTGTACATTTGTGTCACTATATTCTTCCGTGTTATTCATGAATTTGTTTAAATAATATTATTTAATCGATTTTGTCAATTTTGTGAAAATTCTGCTTCAAAATCATTCTCAATAAACTACTTGGATGCCTTAAAAACAGATTTGATGTGACGAGTTGATTTCCTGGCTAACTTATACAAACTACTCATTCATTAATAACCATTTAAGTTAGACTTGTATGGAAAATACAGGCTACCTTATTACATTTAACAACCCCTCAAATGATGCAAGTTTTATCCACATCACCTTATCCTAGAGATATTCATATTTGTGTGGGCAAATAGATGGCACAATTGTCACTGCATTACAAGTGCAAGTGCACTTACTGTATACAAATACAAGTGCAGTTCACTTGATTGGCACCACATCAGCAGCCATTCACTCTTTTTGTCTTTAGCCAATTATTTCCTGTCTGGCTTGTTACACCGAACACTGCTGCACTCTATCATGCTGTTCTTCCTGTTCAACGTGGTCATCCTCCTCCTCAGCAGATTGCTGCCACTCTCCCAGTTCTTCAGTGTCCATCACATCCTTTCTTTCATGCTAGGATTAGGCAGCACAGTCGGTCTATAGAGTACCATAGTTCAATGAAGAGTACCAGGAGCAGCACCAGACATAGTTAGAAATGAGGTGTTAGTCTGGTGAAGTGAACAAACAGCAGTACTTGTGTGCCAAACGGCATAAGCAACAAGAGATAGAACTAAACGATTCCACAACCAAAAGATCAGTCATCAGCTTGATGAAGTCATAAATGGTGGTGGACAATTAAACAACTAACAGGAATAGGAGGATCCCACAAGTATCCCAATCTTCACAGATGGGAAAAGTGCAAAAGATAAGGCTGAGGCATCCACAAAAATCTTCAACCAGAAGTGCTGAGTGGGTGACCCATCTCAGCCTCCTCCAGATGTCCCTAGCATCCCCAGATACCAATCTTCAACCAATTCAATTCTCTCCACAGGATATCAATAAACAATTGGAGACACTTGGTCCTGTAAAAACTATGGACATTGCAACATTCCAGCAATAAGACTAAAATGTCGTGTTCCAGAATTTGCTGCAGCCCTAGCCAAGCTGTTCCAGTATAGCTACAACTCTGTTGTTAACTTCATGAAAGTGGTTGAGGAGTTGATAATGTCTATCTCCAATATGGAATCAGCCATTTCAAGATTACTGGGTGTAGGCTCATAATGTGAATCAGTCCACAGGCCTCAAATGGCACGCTCAGAAATCAGAAATCCCATGAAAAGGGTCAAAGTCCAGGAATTGGGACATGTCTAACTTTTGTAAAGAGGGTCCTTGCCCAAAGTTAGCAAAAATCCAGGCTAATGTGTCAGGCCATGTGACATTCTGATGAAAGGTATCAATCTGAAGTATCAACTCTGTTTCTCTCTGCCAAGTCCTGCTGATCATTTCCAGCATCTCTTCTGTTTAACTGTGGAATCATTTTTTTTTTAATTTTAACATCTCTTTTTGTTTTGCACCACTATACCCTTTGCCATTAAATATCTTCCACCCTCTCACAGATCTTTCATTTGTTCTTTCTCTCCACCCCCTTTCTCTGCTTCCACATCTGTTCAAAACCTGCCATGTTATCATCTTTTCCCAGTTTTGATGAAAGATAAATCACCTGAAATGTTAACTCTCTTTCTTTCTCCAAAGATTATAGAATGATGCAACCAAGTCTGCAGAATATTTCCAGCACTTTTGCTCTTGTACCAAGTTTACCTTTGCCAGCTGAAGCATGGGATAAGTCCAAATCTAGAGCTGGTAAGGTCCTTTTATTTTATACAGAAAAAAAATTGGCAAAGAAGCTCAATTCTTCAATTTGGGAATTATAAGGCAATAACTGCGGCTTATTTATCTTTAATATGTCAAGACTATAGCAGAGTACTTAATAACTCTGCTGGCAAATAACTTGACTCTTGTTAATTTTCTGAGGGCCATAGATTGTCCAAGTGCCTGAACTAATTCACTGTAGCATGAATAGCTCTTTCATCCAAGATCCCCTACAGACATTGTTGATATTACATTCAGACATGTCTAATTCATGAAGCTTGCTTGTTTTTTAAACTTCAGATCTCGAAATGTATTGCAATTGAAATACTCAGCCCAAGGCTTTGTCATTTGTTGACCCATGAACTGAATCCAACAATTCTCATTTCCTTCTATTATTTACTTAAACTTCACTTAATTCAGAGCACTAACCAAAGGGACAGGATGTCATTGTTGATCAGGGTCCTTTCACCTTTATTGAATGCTAAAAGCACATGGTTTTCTGATTGACCTCATCACTGAACAAAATACCCATGTCAAAGCTAATAACCAACGTATATTTATTTACGCAATCTTAGTACATTTGTAATGTTTCTGTTGTTGGTCTTATTAGCCATTTATACTTTAAAAGTGAATTGCAAACGGATGGTACAACTGAATAGAAGTAAAATTTAAAACATTTCAAATTCTATGTGAAATAACGGTACTCATTGCAGATCAGTCACTGAAGCAGCAGATTACTTGACTTGAAGGAGATTAACTAATGTATCATGTCATGTACAGTAATTGTGCAGAAAAATTATTACAGCTCTTAATATATTAGAAACAATATAACAAACTGGAATGTATAAAATTAGAAATGCTTATTTCAGCTCATCTAATCAGCCCTGAGTTCAAGAAAATATGAAATATGAATCAGCTATTTGACTCATTTACCACCTCCACCCCCTTCAACATCTACTCTAATGGATTGTACTCCCACATTCAATTTTCTTCTTTGGATCATGTGTAGTTTGGCCTATTATGGTTTCAACCCATCCTATACAATCTCCTTTAACACCCATTCCATTAGTTGGCTCATTCAATTTTCTGTCATGCTTACCAATATCCTAGCATGTACTCTACCCAACCCATACTGATTCAGTAGTAACGCATTTTTCTTTCAGCTAGATGTTTGTGGGCTCCAGTCCCTGCTGCAAAGTTGAATATTAAGTCTTTATAAATAATCCACTGCAAAGTACTAATGGTATGTTGTATTGGCAAAAGTGCTGCCTTTCACAGGAGAAGGTGAAATGTTCGAGCTGAATCTTAATTTTTTTATGGCTAAGTCTGTATTGTGTCAAGTTTTTTAGAGGATTATTTGCTACAAGGCCTAGCAGGGGTTTTCTCACCCTACTTTACCAATCTCATCATGAATTACCTACCTTGCCCCTATGGCATCTCCCATTTCCAATTTCTTCCCCACCTTACCATGCGCTATCCCCTCAACAATTCACCACTCACCAGCTATCTGCTGAGGCACTGGCCTCCCTTCAACCCCACCATCTTTAAACAGCCATCGCATATCTGGAGGAGCACTGGCATTCCAAAACTGCCCCACACGGTCAGAGTTAGAACATGGCTGAGAAGGGAAAGATGAATTGCATCGTGATTCTCTGACAGAGACCTGAAGGTTTAGTGGGTGAGGCCGTCCAGAGGAAAGTGCCTCCTGGAGTACTGTCAGAGGAGGCCACACCACTAGCCCCTGGGAGCCTGATCCAAGGTTACCACCCATGTCAGTGCCATTTCTAGGGTGCAGTGGAATAGCCAGCAGTGCAGAAAGAAGGTCAATGATCTTCTCCACACTGCCAGGGTAAGCACCAGACTCTTCTGTATGCCACTATCACTATTTCATCCACAACCTTCTCAGTTATTCTTATTTGCCTGAAGCTGCCCAGACCATAAACCCTGCATGCTGCCTTCTCGGATTTGTTGGAACACCTCATCCCATATGCACCAGCACTAACAGCCCTGGCATTTAATGCAATCTCACTCATTCACCCCCTTTCTCTAATGAGAGAGATAGCCCACGACAGGGCAGCGAGAGCAGGGGGAATGCCTCTTTGTGTGACTGCAGTAATTGTCACAACAAGGCAAGTTACGAATGCTGTAGGCATGCAGGTAGGTACTGGGTGAACGAGCATCAAGACAATAAGCAAGCAGTCCTGAGTTATGGCCCAGTCCATGAGCTGAGTGGCTGTCCCACTGCTCAAAGTGTAGCATTTTGATGTGAGTTTTTATTATGCCCTGAAATGCAGGTCTGTGCTTCCAGAGTGCATTGTCAGTGTAGCAGAGAAGTTCTAGAATGATCATGAGATGCCGAATTCAATCTTCAAGGATGAGGAGTACATGCAGCTGATGGATTGTGCTATGGACTGTACCTTGATCGTAGGCAACATGGAGATCATTCGTTGAGCTGAATTAGGCAGCTACCCACGCTGACTCTTTGTTGAATTTCCCAGTATTGCGCTTGTATGATGAGTTTGGTATGATGGGAGGCTGAACATTAGTGAGGCGAATTGTACCATTAACATGATATTTAACAAACAGTAATCACTATCAATTGGCATCTCGCCATACCGTTTATGAGAAGCATTAAAGATGGTGCAAGTAGCTAATGATATTGAGATATGCCATTCTGTAGGGCTTACTCGTTTCTGCCATAGCCCACATCGCTCAAAATTCTATAAGATTCTGCCCTTTCTCTTCCCTCAGTGAACATATTATCACTATTCTGAAGAAGAGGTGTCATCCATTATATCCTGGCCAATATTTATCTTCTAATCAACATTGCTAAGATTCCAACAGCAGAAGAAATGAAATCTTTTAATAGCCGTTAACACCTGTAGCTTTCTTTTGTAACTCTTTAGTATGCTTGGAAGATTGATCAACCAAGACTTTAAACAATTCCATCAAATCATTTAATTAACTTTAAAATAAAATGCACTTAAAGTTAGTAATGTATACAACCTTAAATCTATAGTGCGACTTAAAACAAAGAATGGCCAAAGCTTTTTAGTTTGGGAGATTATCACTGATTTTCCAATGGCATTACTCCTGGTGTTCTTATCTGCCTTTTCCTTTCACTTTACAATAACTTCTTATATAATTCTCACTGGCAAAACACTATCTGTCTGGTACTTTGCTGTCCCTGTTTGCCACAGTTCAGCTAACACATATGCAGCAAGTGATAATTACTTTAAATTCCCATTGATTTTCAAACCTTAGGCAGCCTTATTTTATCTAATCTCCACAAGTGTAGATTGTTGTGCGAGTCTTCTAAAGAGTCTGCAACAATAATACTTCTCAAACTTTTGCCAACCTTGCCAGAATGCTGTTTAATAGATCTGCTCATAAGCCAAAGCCTTCTACCTAAAAACTGAAAGAAGCATCGATGCTGTGAATCAGAAACAAGAACAGATATTGCTGGAAAAGCTCAGCGGGTCTAGCAGCATCTGTGGAGAGAAATCAGAGTTTTAGGTCGACTGACCCTTCTGGGGCACCCTGGTCCATTCTTACTTCACTGCCAACATCCACCACCACCCCCCTCCTCACCAACCCCACCCCCACCCCTGACCCCGCCAACACCCTAAAGGCACCTTCCCCTGCAACTGTTCACAATGTGGTCTCCTCTACACTGGCGAAACGAAGCGTAGACTGGGTGACTATTTCACAGAACACCTACATTCTGTTCATAAAAAAAGACCCTGAGCTTCCAGTTGCCTGCCACTTTAGCAGGGCTCCAGCGAAGTTCAATGCACGCTGGAAGAATAATCTTTTATTTTCCACTTGGGGACTCTGCAGCCTTCCAGATTCAATATCAAGTTCAATGATTTCAGGGCTTGAGGACTCCAAAGTCCTTACCCCAAAGGCCTTACATCAGGTCTTGTTATCACATTGTCCATTATTACACCCAACCCATTGTTAACCACTAACAGTCCCCATTAATAGCTATTCACCCTCCTAGCCAGATTGTTATCCATTCCTTTGTCTCTCTAACTGCTCTTCTCTCTCTTTGGGTTCTATCCCCATCTATCATTCACTCTTTACACTCTCCCCTAGCCCGATGGTCTGCATATTAGCTGACATTTTCCTAGCTACCATCAGTTCTGAGGAAGGGTCACTCAACCTGAAACACGAACTCTGATTTCTCTCCACAGAAACTGCCAGACCTGTTCAAATCTTCCAGCAATTTCTGTTTTTGTTCCTTACTTCTATTTGCTTGTTACAGTGTGAATCTCATGAATGCAGCAGATCCAATGAAGAGGAGGAAGTTCTGATGTCCTGGCAAAATTAGAACGCATACAAGTTAATTACCTTGTTTCAGTGTTTGGAATATGCTGTGTGCAAAATGGCTGATGCATTCACCTAATTAACAACAGTCACCACTCTTACGGTGCAATTCATTGTGAGTGAAGTGCTGTGACAAATTTCTAGTGGATGATTTATTTTTGTTAAATGGTACTTCTTTCTTGTTCAATACCTGGAGCATCAATGCTGCTGTTGTGCTTCAATTTCTCTCTTTTGCTCCAGGAGGTGATAAATGACAGATTTGCTGGATGATTATCTGACTGTCAGCTTTGACATGAAAACAAGATGATTGAGCTGATGAATGTATTCAAGCTCCTTGTGTTTATATTCAGGTCCATGAGGATGTGTTTCTTCAGATGTATAAAAATAAGTTGGCAAGCTATGTGCTTCCACAAAGTTGAGTGGTGTCAAGATTGGCTCCCCTGACTGCTCACACAACAATTAATCAAACAACTGTTGCAACACAGCAAGAAGACTTTTGACCATAAAGACTGCACAAACTCTCAGAACAGACTATCCTATTAGTCCCATTCCCTTGCCTTGTGTTTTCATCCTCCACATCCCCTTTTACAAATATGTATCAATGGGATTCTGCCACCACAACTGTTTCTAAGAACATGTTTCCTCTTCTAAAACTGTATGTATTAGTACATCTCTCCTAACCTTGATGTGGAAGAGCCAATGTTCGACTGGGGTTGACAAAGTTAAAAATCACACAACACCAGTTTATACTCCCAACAGGTTTATTTGGAAGTATCTATGATCCTGCCCCACTAGCTACCTAACGAAGGAGCAGTGCCCTGAAAGCTTGTACTTCCAAATAAATCTGTTGGTCTATAACCTGGTGTTGTGTGATTTTTTAACTTTCTCCTAACCCCTAATAACTTCCATGTCATGTATGGCCTAAGAAGTACTTTGAGAAATCTCTGGAAGATGTGTGATCAGGAACAATTTGTAACCATAGAATCCCTACAGTGTGGAAGTAGGCCATTTGGCCCATCGAGTCCACATTGACCCTCTAAAGAGCCTCCCACCCATACCCTCCACTTACCCTAACCCTGTAGCCTTGCATTTCCCATGACCAATCCTTCTAACCTATACACCTTTAGACTAAAGATATGGCCGTGTTCTCAAGAACTTAAGGAACAAGAGCAAGAGAAGGCATTAACTGCCAGTCAAGCCTCCACTGCCATTTTGTGTGAGCACAGCCAATCTTTGGCTTCAATTCCACTTTCCAGACAGTTTCCTGTATCCCTCGATGAATTGAGAAACCAAACACCTGTTTGTCTCAGCCTTAAAAATATTCACTAGTCAGGCATCCATCACCCTCTGGGGAGGAGATTCACAAGCCAAAGTGTGAATGATCATCCCCTCATTGTGAGCTGTTCCATTTTGTTCCAGATTCCCCAGCAGGCCCCTTTAAAATAATGTACATTTAGTTATATAATCTGCCCCTTTCTTTTACACTCCAGAGACAAGTGAGTCATTTCACTCAACCACTCATCCTTGAATAATCCCTTCATTCTCAGGACTGTTATTCCCAGACTCAGGTGGGTTTTTCCAATTTATTACACTATGTCAAAACTCCCAGGTGAGGAGGGATGAACTGACTCCCTGTTCTTATTCACCCCACCCCAACCCCTTCCCCTCGGGTGGACGCAATGAGGTAAATTTAACAATTAACCCGATTCTTTCCTTTCTTGATATCTTTCTCCTAGAGTGAAATTAACTTATATTTTAAAAGCAGCCAGTTTAACCAAGCCTTCTTAAAATAACAAAGCGTGAGTTAACTAAGCATGAGAGGAGTTAATAATGCAAACCCATTCAAATGGATTAGAAATTAGAGAGTACAGAAGAGTAAAAGATTTTTACAAGATATGTAGATCTGTCTCTGAATTGTTTATAAAGGGCAGATAGTTAAATGTTGTAGGTCTTGCAGTCAAGGTTACTAGAAGTTTTTTAAAAATTCACTTATGGAATATGGTATCACTGGCTATTGAGAAGATTGTGATGAGCTGCCTTTTTGAAACACTCCAGTCTATTTGGTGTAGCTACACCCACAATGCTTTGGAGTTCCAGTGTTTGACAGGGTAGGCAGCTTTGTTTTCACTAGTGTCAAGGTTCTTTAAAGTTGTGAGAATAGAATATCCTTTATTGTCACGTGTACAGAAGTACAGGGGTACAGTGAAAAAGAGTACAATGTCACTTCGGTGGCGCAATCTTAGGTACAAATCTTATACATATAAAGAGGAATAAGAAAGAAAAGAAGTTGCATTATCTTTCAGTGATTCATAGTATAAGTAGAAAGATGACATGGTTAAAAGGATAAATATTACAGTCAGATGAACAGATTTCAGATAATCATTACATTGCAGAAGTTCAGACTAGGGACTTCCACATGTGGTCTGACTGGTTTCGCAAGCCACTGACTATCCACGACAGACTCCAGTCCAATAACCATTCCCACTCCAATCCATGCCTCCAGCCCATTCTGCTCCAGCTTGCAGCAGCTGTGGGCCTTCAGCATGCTCCACATTCCATGCCCCTAACCCACTCCACTCCAGCTCTCAACTGCTCCAAGGTACGTTTTCTGATTCACAGTCTCGTTCAGCCGTGCACATCTCCTCAGACTACAGCCATCACTGCCACTTAGCATGCTCAAAGCACTATTCGCTGCTACACATGTGCACTGTGTTCAAGCTAAGATTGTGCACGTCATAGGAAACGAAAGAAAACAGAAATTACTGAAAAAACTCAGGTCTGGCAGCACGTTTACAGCATTTCATCTGGCGACAGCTTCTCAGGATGTTGCCCTCACAGGACCTGAGTTAACAGTTGCCAACTTCACAGAAGCTGCCTTTATCCAGGTGAGTGGGAAGTATTCCATCACATTCTTGACCTGTGTCTTGCAGATGGTGGGCAGGCTTTGGAGAGTCAGGAGGTAAGCCACTCGCTACAGAATTTTGAGTCTCTGACTTGCTCTTGTAGCCACTGTATTTATGGCTAGTCCATTTCAGTTTCTGGTCAATGGTAAGTATCAGGCTGTTAATAATTGAGGACTCAATGATGGTAATATTGATGTTGCTACCTGAACAGTATTTAGATTGGTTGAGATTCTGTAGTTCTGATTTCTTTCAACCATGATTGAATTCCAACATTCCAGGGAGTCCATTTGTTGTCCTATTTGTTCTTTTAATTTTTAACTTGGAGTGAGAGGGCCTCTTTCACTGCAACCAGTGGGTGACTAAAGGATAGTTTTTGACTGTGACCTTCGCAGCATGCTGACACTTTTGAATTTAGATTGGTACAGAAAGGCATTTGGGTCTATTAGCACACTGCAGTAGAGGTAAAACTTCAGCAGCTCCAGGCCTCAAGCCCGCTCTGCTCTGGCTCTCAGGAAATAATAGAATAATTGTCTTGTAGTTTGGGGAACATAATAGCAGGTGTGGCTCACTGTTGAGTAGGCTGTTGTCAACCTTCCATTATCTTAAGCTGCTATGTCTCAGTTTGAACTTTCTTTGACTGTAAATATTCTCATGTCCTTCTCTTTCCAGACAGCAAATTACATTGAATTACATGTTCAAAATGTCCACGGTACTTAAGAGTCTGACCCCGTTTATGAAAGGACCAATCTAGAATCTTTGTTGTATCTCTCTTTGTTGTATATGCCTTCAGAGACCAAAATTGCACATACTATTCCAAATGATGTCTCAACAAAGTTCTGTATGGCTGTAGTATGAGTTCTTTATCCATGTACCCCTATTCACTTGCAGTTAAGGGAAAAATGTCACCACTTTCCTAATTGCTGGTCACACCTGTATGCTAATTCCCTGTGTTTCTTGAATTAGTACATCCAAGTCTTTGAATATCAACATTGACAAATTTCATGTCTTTTTAAAAATATTTTTAATTTTATATTCTAAGAGCAAAATAAAAATCTAACTCCCGCACTTGATATTCCATCTGCCACGCTGTTGTGCATTTTTACTTTTTGCTTTTCAGAATGTAAGTTTTAGGCTTGAGATTAATATGGTAAATGCAAGATAAATAAGAAATCTGATTAAGATCCCAATACATTTCCCAGAAGTGCATACAAACCAAGCAAGTGTAGGTTAACTACAATGAAAAGGTAACCAGTGTTTACCTAACAAAGTCAGAGTTGGAATTTTTTCCCCATAGTAGGGGAGTCTAAAACTAGAGGGTACTGGTTAAAGGTGAGAGATGCAAAAGGGTCCAGAAGGGCAACTTTTTCACACAGAGGATATTAAGTGTTTGGAAAGGGCTGCCAAAGGTACTGGTGGAGGCAAGCGCAATTTTGTCATTTAAGAAACATTCGGCCAGGTACATGGATGGGATAGATATGGAGGGATATGGACCAAATGCAGGCAAATGAGACTTGTTTAATTGTGAAAACTGGGCAGCTTGGACAAGTTGGGCCAAAGGGCCTATCTCCATAGTGTAAACCTCTATGACTTTACATCTCTTCATTTAACCTAATACTAAACTTAACCTCCTTCATTAGACACAATGGTAGATTTCTCTCCAATGGAATATAATTAAGTTGAATGATTTGAATTGTTTCATTAAATGTTTCCATTGTTTATTCACTGGTATTCTTATTTTCTGTATTAAATCTAATTAACTGGAAGGTTTGAGTTATAAGGAGAGGCTGGATAGGCTGGGACTTTTCTCCTTGGAGCATCGGAGGCTGACCTTACAGAGATTTATAAAATCATGAGGGGTATAGATAAGGTGAATAGCTAAGGCCTTTTCTCCAGGGTAGGGGAGTCCAAAACTAGATGGCACAGGTTTAAGGTGAGAGGGGAAAGATTTAAAAGGCAACATTTTCATGCAGAGAGTGGTGAGTGTATAGAATGAGCTGCCAGAGGTGAATACAATTACAATGTTCAAAAGGCATTTGGGCAAGTTCAGGGATAGGAAAGGTTAAGAGGAATATGAGCCAAATGCAGGCAACGGGACTAGTTCAGTATAGAAAATCTGGTTGACGTTGACGAGTTGAACCAAAAGGTCTATTTCCATGCTGTGGGACTCTATGATTCTATGAATTTATGACTCCAAAGGGCACTGTTTAAATTTAAGATTCTTGTTTGAAATTGAAGTATTTCACTGTCAACCTTAATATGGAATTCAATTGTATTCTGCTCACTATTTTTCAGTAGATTTCTTACTATGAGATTACAGATTAACTGCCACATTAAATAATGTTAGACTTAAATTAGCCTATCCCTAGTTGAGGCCGCCATGTATTGCTCCATAAAACAGTATCAAAAGCATTTTACAATGTGGTTGTAACACTTCTAGGCAATTAAAATAAAATCCCACCATGCAGTTTGGAAATTCAAGTTCATGTCTGAAAGAAAGAAGTTACCAGTAAAAGGGATGTGAAAGATAATAATAAAAGGAAATATGTAACTGGCAGATATTCATAAAAACTAAACTGGATAACAAACCTCCTTGATGGAAGGAAACCTGCCATTTTTTGCTCATCCTGGCCTATTCTTTTTTTATAACCCACATTATGTGTGTGCAGGTACAAGACACAGTGAAGTACACAAGATGTACAAACCTTTACTCAATTTCCACCACCAGGAAGAAAGGAAACACCCGAGTGGCCAGTGACAAGCAGTGCCCTTCTCAAAGGCAATGCTACATGATCAAAACAGTGAAGGGGAGGGCAGGGATTAAATCAAAATAGAGTTGGAGGAGGAATTAAAACACTCCACTCCCTGTGGTGCCCACCTCTCCCTGAACAGCTTGAGGAAGTTGGTAGACACTGTGTGTTCCTTCTCTAGAGACACCTGGGCTCAGACGTATATTCTGGCCTATTTTTGGATCCAGTCAACCACCAACATGGTGGACTCTTAATTGCTTTCTGAAATGGCATAACAAGCTCATTTGTATCAAAACACTAAACCTGTTTCAGGAAAAGGTGAACAATCCCCACTCTCTCAAAGCACTAGAGATGGGCATTAAATACCAGCTTTACCGATGCCAGTCATATTTCTAAGAATGAATAAAGAAACAAAATAATCTGTCAATCACAAATAATAGATAAAAATAAAGTTATACAGTTTACCATTTTTCATATTAGTTTTAAACTTTTGCCACATGAACACCTTAGGGCCTTTAGTTTATTTTTCATTTCATAATCTGCATAGTCAAAAGATGATGATAATTATTTTTGAAAACAGTTATGTGGAGATCAGGTTCATCATCTTGAACCATTAAAAAGTTAAAATCAGAGAGACCAACATTTGAAGCAGTCAATGTTTGAGTGCCATTAATCATTTGATTGAAAGTCTAATCACAGGCCTTCTGAAATGATTAAGATGTTTGTGAATTAAGCACATGTCAAACTTAGATTAATAGTCCCACCCATCCCTCATTGACAATCAAACTGCTTAATGAATGGTCCGAGGCATTCACTGTGACTTCTGTAAACCAAAATCACAACACTTGGAAAATGGTCTCCCTCCTTTAACACTTTGATCACAAGTAGTTACTTGCCATTCAATCCAAAGTGTCACTTCAAATTCTGAAAAATGGTCACTGGACCTAAAATGTTAACTCTGTGTATGTAGTTAAAAATCACAACACCGGGTTATAGTCCAACAGGTTTTTTTTGGAAGCACTAGCTTTCGGAGAGCTGTTCTTTCATCAGGTGTTCATGTGGCAAAAGTTTAAAACTAATATGAAAAATGGTAATAAGACATAGAATTTATAGCAAAACTTTACAGTGTGATGCAACAATTGAAAAAGACTTGGATTGTTTGTTAAATCTCTCATCTCTTAGAATGGCCATGCTGGTTTCAGTGCTTTCATGTGTAAATCCCAGAATCTTTTTTAAAGTTGCATTCTGAAGTGAACTTTAACAATAGGTGTCATGTTGGCCCAGTTAATGCATTGAAGGTGTGAGGTGCCCTGTGTGAGACTGTCCGTGCCCCAATGTTCAGACTGAATCTGACATGAATTCATGCAGTTTTTGAGCAAAATAGAATGTAATTCCGCATGTACAAATTCACCCCACAAGCTTGTATGTGGGTGTGTGTGTGGGAGGAATTGTGAATGTCTGTGAGAGAGTGTGTATGTATATATGTGTGAGTGTCAGAGTAAAGGTTATAAGTCCATGAGAGGGTGGGTGTATATGTGTGAGTGCATGAGAGAGAGCATGTCTGTGAGAGAGGGTCTGCGTGAGTGTATGGGACTGCAGGAGTGTGTGTGTGTGTGTGTGTGTGTGTCTGTCTGTCTGTGGTATGTGTGTGAGAGAGAGTGTGTAGTACAGTGGGGTCACCCATAGTGTGACATGAACCCACGGTCCTGGTTGAGGTCTTCCCCATGGATACCAAACTTGGCTATCAGCCTCTGCTTGGCCACTTTTTGCTGCCGTCTGTCCTGAAGTCTGCCTTGGAGAATGTCACTGGCCGCAGAAGTGTTCCCTGACTGGGAGGGTACACTCCTGTCTGTTGATGGTTGTGCGCTGTCCATTTATCCGTTGCCGTAGTCTCTGCTCAGTTTCACCAATGTACCATGCCTCAGAGCATCCTTGCCTGCAGCATATGAGACAATGTTGGCTGAGTCACATGAGTACCTGCCACATACATGGTGGGTGGTGTCACCACGTGTATTGGTGGTATCCATGTCAACACTCTAACATGTCTTGCAGCATCTGCCATGATAGGGTTGTATGGTGTTGTCCTGAAAGCTGGGCAGTTTGCTGGGAACAATGATCTGAATGAGGTTTGGTGGTTTTTTAATGCAAGAAATGGAGGCGTGGGCAAGATCTTGATGAGGTGCTCATCCTCACTGATAATGTGTTGCAGGCTGAGAAGAACATGCCATAGTTTTTCAGCTCCTGGGAAGTACTGGGCAACAAAGGGTAACTTGTCTTTCCAGAGGAGGTCATTATGGTTTCTCATTGTGGCATGTTGGAACTGGCGGTCGATGAGTTGAGCATTATACCCTGTTCTTATGAGGGCATCCTGAGTACTTCCAGGTGCCCGTCATGTTCCTCCTCATCTGAAAGATCCTGTGTGTGCGTAGGACTTCTCTGTAGGGGATGGCTGTTTTAATGCGTTTCATGTGGAAGCTGAAGAAGTGTAACTTCATGAGGTTATCCGTGGGTTTGCGGTAGAGTGTGGTTCTGAGGTGTCCATCCTTGATGGAAATGTATGTGTCCAAGAATAAGGCAGATACTAGAGAATAGTCCATGGTGAATTGTTGGTGGGATGAATTCTTGATATCACTGTGTAGTTGTTTCAGTGATTCCTCGCCATGGATTCAGAGGAGGAAAATGTCGTCAATATACTGGGTGCATAGTGTTGATTGGAGGTCCCGAATAGAGAAGAAGTCTTGTTCAAACCTGTACATGAAAATGTTGGCATATTGTGGTGCAAATTTGGTCCCCATGGCTTTTCCGTGTGTCTGAATGAAGAATGGGTTGTCAAAGGTCAAAGCGTTGTGGTTGAGGATAAAGTGGATGAGTTGTAGGATGGTGCTTGGAGATTGGCAGTTGTTGGTGTTGGGTACTGAGGCAGTTACCACGATACTGTCATTGTGGAGAATGCTGGTGTAGAGTGCTAAAATGTCCATTGTAACAAGAAATGTTCCCGGTTTGACTAGTCTGAGTTTTGAGTTTCTGTAAGAACTCTGTAGTGTTGCAACAGAAGCTGGGGATCCCCTATACAATGGATTTCAAGATGCCTTCAACATAGCCAGAGAGGTTCTCACACAGGGTTGTCTGATACGGTGGGATGTCTTGGTGTGTTGGCTTTATGTATCTTCGGAAGGCAGTAGAAGTTGCCTATGCAAGAAGTATGTGGGATGAGAGCACAAGAACTCTGAAGGACTGGATTTAAAGTCCTAATCAATGTGTTTAGTTCACGGGTGTGCTGTTTGGTCAGATCGGCCGGTAGTTGCCTGTAGTGTTCCTCGTTGTTCAGTTGTCGGTATACTTCCTTGCAGTAATCTGTTCTATTCTGAATGACGATGGTTCCTCCTTTATCTGCTGGCTTGATGACAATGTTGTGATTGGTGGTTAGATGACGTTGCATTGTGATCGGATGATGTTTTGTTCCACCTTGTGGGTACGGCTGATGAATCTGGCATTTATATATTTCCTGATGGTTTGAGCATACGTGTCAAGCCCAGGGCAGCGGCCCTCCGGTGGTGTCCAAAT
The DNA here is from genome assembly GCF_047496795.1 of Chiloscyllium punctatum. Taxonomy (NCBI): domain Eukaryota; kingdom Metazoa; phylum Chordata; class Chondrichthyes; order Orectolobiformes; family Hemiscylliidae; genus Chiloscyllium; species Chiloscyllium punctatum. Next base: position 35,021,846 of record NC_092743.1, read on the forward strand.
TGACTCCTTCTTTGGTCGCCCCCCCCTCCCCCTACAGATCCCTGTGATGACCTTTCCAGTTCCTCGGTGGGCTCACTGGGATCGCTGCTGGTATCTTGAAAGAATTCCCAGAGTCTTACTCGTCTGATGAATTCCTCCATGTCTGCTGCAAGACACATAGGGTCCATTTTGGTAGTGGGGCAGAAATTTCAATCTTTAATCTCTTCCAATTGACTTCCCTGTGGTGATAATGTTTTGTGATTCCAGGGTGGGCTTGGCCACTGCTGATAGTGATGGCAGGTTTCTCCAGTTTCTTGTTCTTGGTGTGCATGTATATGGTGCAGTTTTTTTTCGCCTTGATTGTTTGGCAATGCCCCATAACTGTATTGCTGTATCCTGAGTGCAGGCTGTGAGTGTGGACGCCATCTTAATTTCAAGGTGGTGTTGCCTGCTGTAGAGTTGGTGCACGAAATAATTGAAGGGTTTGCGAGAGGTGCAATGGCAAAGTGTCTCCGCATAGTCTGTGGTGTAGGTCGACTTGAGTGGGTCGTGATCTGGATTCCTTTTGGGATCTTTCCTGCTTTCCTGCAATTCCGCAGAATCTTGATATCTGTGCCGATATGTGCGATCTTCTCGGAGATCCTCTCCACTTTGAACTGGCAGTTAGTGATGTCGATGGTAGTCATGATTTGGAGGTGCTAATGTTGGACTGGGGTGTACAAAGTTAAAAGTCACACAACACCAGGTTATAGTCCAACAGATTTATTTGAAAGCCCTAGCTTTCGGAGCGCCGCTCCATCGTCAGGTGGTGGTGGAATATAAGATCATAAGACACATAATTTATAGCAACTGAAATTATATATTGAAAAAGACCTGGATTGTTTGTCACAGAATGACCATGTTGGTTTCAGTTCTTTCATATGTAAATTATTGCTATAAATTCAGCAACAAACCCATACAATCTGACAAAACACCTCCAGAAACCTTAGCCTCTCTCCTCTACATTAAATACATCTCAGAAATGACTGCTAGACTACTCAGACCCCTTGGCATCATGGTAGCCCACAAACCCACCAACACACTAAAACAGCAGCTAATGAACTTGAAAGACCTTATACAGACAACAAGCAAAACTAATGTCATTTACAAAATACCGTGCAAGAACTGTAATAAACACTACATTGGACAAACAGACAGAAAACTAACCACCAGGATACATGAACATCAACTAGCCACAAAAACACATGACCCAGTCTCACTAGTGTCCTTACATACAGATGAGGAAGGACACCAGTTTGACTGGGACAACTCATCCATCCTAGGGCAAGTCAAACAGAGACACACATGAGAATTCCGAGGGGCATGGCATTCTAACCGGAACTCTATCAACAAGCACATCGACTTGGACTCTATTTACCACCCTCTGAGAAAAAGAACAGGAAATGATATCACCACAGGAAATGGCATCACCAGCCCAAAGAAACCTAATCACATAAATAGAAAGGGGGTTGCTAACACCAGTGCCTCACTGGAAGCTTACTGATGGTGTTACCTAGTATGGTGACGAAACATCTGAAAATGAACTTTCCAGCTCAGCAGGCAAACTTACATACAGAACCTCAACCTGAGCTACAAATCTTCTCAAAGCACATTAATGGCTGTTTTCTCTTCTGCTGAGTTTCTCCAACAATTTCAGTTTTTGTACCATCTTGTCTCCGGTACCTCACATTCCCAGAACCAGCATTCACTCTACATTTGACACGGCATTTGTATCTCAGCAATACTCAGGGACTATAATTCACACCATTTCTTTCCCTCAACCTCCCAAACTGTTAAACTTTGCTGCACTCTGCACTTCCTCGACACTCACCTCACCACCTGAAGATTCCTGAAAAAGGGCTCATGCTCGTTGGATGCTGCCTGACCTGCTGCACTTTTCCAGCAACACATTTTCAACTCTGATCTCCAGCATCTGCAGTCCTCACTTTCTCCTGGGTCAAAGGGTGGAGGAGTCCAACAATGTTATCAGTTTCTTGCTGATGTTGATATGCATGTATCTAGTTGTGTCCAAGGATAGACTCCTAATGGAGATTCAAGTCAAGAAGCACACTCAGTGGCTGCCCACAGACCTGCACTCTATCACTCTAACCATAGGGTCAATTACAACGGAAGGCGAGAGATCTTAACCTTTCCCCAGATTCCTCTTCTCTCTTCGGGAGACAGGGAGCAGCCAGCAGGACCCCATGGGAGGAGAAGCAACATACTGGATCCCCTGAAGCTCCTTCAAACTATAATCTGGAAAGATGGGAGGTTATACATGTTGGCATGAAGAATAGGAAGGCTGACTAGTATTTAAATGGAAAAAAAAGCTGCAGCACACATGGACCTGGGAGACCTTGTGCATGGATTGCATAAAGCTAGCATCAAAATTCAGCCGATAATAGGGAAAGCAAATGGAATATTGAACTTTATTTTAAAAGAAATTGAGTATGCAAATAGGAAGGCCTTGGTAAAACTGTACAAGGCACTAGTTAGACCATGGCTGGAATACTATGAACAGTTTTGCTCCCCTTGTTGAAGCAGAAGCATTAGAGGCAATGCAGGCAATCCAGAGAAGGTTCACACAAGGCTGATCCAAGGCATGGTGAAATCTCCTAATGAGGAGAGGTTGGGTAGATTGGACCTGTACTCATTGGATTCTAGAGGAATGAGAGGTGACCTTATTGAAATATATAAGGTTCTTAGGAAGCTTGACAGTATGGATGTGGAAAGGTATTTTCAACCTGTTGGAAGAGTCTAGGACCAGAAGTGAAATCTCAGATTCCAACGTGGCCCATTTTAGATAAAGAGAAATTTCTTCTCTCAGAGGGTAGTGAAGCTGTGGAATTCTTTACAGCAGAAAGCTGTCTCGTTTGGGTGTTTAACTCCATTCAAGGCTGACATAGACAGATTTTTAATCAGTAAGGGGATCAAGGTCATGAGTAAAAGGCAGGAATATGGAGTTGAGGATTGTTAATCAGATGCCATTGAATGACAGAGCAGACTCAATGGGCTGAATAGCAACATTCCCTCTAATGTTTTTTTTGTCCTCTGTACAGGCTACTGGGGTTCATGAGCAGCAGCAGCTGCTGGAAGAGACAGACAATATGGACTTGCAGCTCTGAGGAACCATTCTTGAGTGGCCTATTGCTGCTCTTACATTTTATGGTCTTATGTAATCATTCCATTACTTACACCCACATTGTGAGTGAAAGTATGTAATCAGTGATGATCCCCACATCTCTTCAGGGGAAGGTTCATTCTATGAATCATCTTTTAAAGGGAGTATATTAACATTCAAGGCTGGGAGATGTACCACTTCACCTTATTGCACATGCCAACAATTACTGCACAAAACAAATGCCTCTTACAATTCACTTCTGTCCATGAAGATGTTCAAGCTTTTCGGAACAACTTAGGAGTATATGTGCACTCTGACGATGGAAGATCAAAACAAGATTCTTTTTGGTTCCTATCAAGAGAGATTTCATTCCCCAGAAGTCTGCTATGATAACATGATGAAAACCTTAAGACATCTTTATGTGCCCTGTTTCAGTAACTGCTGCCCTTTCACTAACAGTTAGTAAGACATGCAATGTTCCTTAATGATATTGGAAAGTGACATCACTTGAAGATATCAAGTGTACGACCACATAGATATCAAGATATTTATTCAGCAACATAAACCAACAAGGACTTCAAATTTAATTGCATGACCTTTGTACTAAGCAGGAACTGCTTGCCAGATTACCTACAGAATATAAAACAATTAAACAATTTCCAAATCCAGTTTATTCATCCTGGAAGAATTAGATTATCCCCAGACCCTCAGACTTGATGATGCTTTGCTCTGTCTTGGTCCTGATCCTCATCCTCATCTTTATCCTCTGAAACTTGTTGTAATTTTTCCAACATATCTATATCCAAGGCATCCCTCTTTTATGGCTCCAACTGTGAAGTGTACATCATGCTATATTCTTTCTGTGCTATACCATAAGGCTCCGCTAGAGCAGTCCAAACACTGAAAGGCTATATAAAGAAGGCCCATAGTCTGTTCCTTTTGGCCCTGGTGAAAGTGTAAGAAAGATTCTAGTTTAGTCTTGTATTAGTCTGGATGTTTCCTAAAGATGTCATCATAGAGTCATAGAGATGAACAGCATGGAAACAGACCCTTCGGTCCAACCTGTCCATGCTGACCAGATATCCCAACCCAATCTAGTCCCAGCTGCCAGCACCTGGCCCATATCCCTCCAAACACTTCCTATTCATATACCCATCCAAATGCCTCTTAAATGTTGCTATTGTACCAGCTCCACCACTTCACCTGGCAGCTCTTTCCATACACATACCACTCTCTGTTTGAAAAGGTTGCCCCGTAGGTTTCTTTTCTATCTTTCCCCTCTCACCCTAAACCTATGCCCTCTAGTTCTGTACTCCACGAACCCAGGGAAAAGACGTCGTCTATTTACCCTATCCATGCCCCTCATAAATTTATAAACTTCTATAAGGTCACCCTTCAGCCTCAGATGCTCCAGGAAAAACAGCCCCAGCCTGTTCAGCCTCTCCCTATAGCTCAAATCCTCCAATCCTGGCAACATTCTTGTCAATCTTTTCTGAACACTTTCGAGTTTCACAACATCTTTTCGATAGGAAGGAGACCAGAATTGCACGCAATATTCCAACAGTGGCCTAACCAATGTCCTGTACAGCCACAACATGACCTCCCAACTCCTATACTCAATACACTAACTCATAAAGGAAAGCATACCAAACGCCTTCTTCACTATCTTATCTACCTGCGACTCCACTTTCAAGGAGCTATGAACCTGCACTCCAAGGTCTCTTTGTTCACTCCCTAGGACCTTACCATTAAGTGTTTAAGTCCTGCTAAGATTTGCTTTCCCAAAGTACAGCACCTCTCATTTATCTGAATTAAACTCCATCTGCCACTTCTCAGACCATTGGCCCATCTGATCAAGATCCTGTTCGTTGTCCAGTACACCTCCAATTTTGCTGTCATGTGCAAACTTACTAACTGCACCTCTTATGCTCACATCCAAATCATTTATGTAAATGACAAAAAGTAGAGGACCCAGCACTGATCCTTGTGGCACTCCACTGGTCACAGGCCTCCAGTCTGAAAAATAACCCTCCACCACCACCCTCTGTCTTCTACCTTTGAGCCAAATGGCTAGTTCTCCCTGTATTCTGTGAAATCTAAACTCGCTAATTAGTCTCCCTTGGGGAACCTTGTTGAACGCCTTTCTGAAGTCCATACGGATCATATCTACTGCTCTGCCCTCATCAAACCTCTTTGTCACTTCCTCAAAAAACTGAATCAAAAACTGTTTCCCCCGCACAAGCCATGTTGACTATCCTTAATCAGTCCTTGCCTTTCCAAGTACTTGTACATCCTGTCCCTCAACAACTTGCCCACCACCAACATCAGGCTCCCTGGTCTATACTTCCCTGGATTGTCCTTACCACCCTTCTTAAACAGTGGCACCACATTAGACAACCTCCAGTCTTCCGGCACCGCACCTGTGACTATCGATGTTGCAAATATCTCAGCAAGAGGCCCAGCAATCACCTCTCTAGCTTCCCACAGAGTTCTAGGTACACCTGATCAGGTTCTGGGAATTTATCCACCTTTACCCGTTTCAAGACATCCAACACTTCCTCCTCTGTAATATGGACATTTTGCAAGATGTCACCATCGATTTCCCTACAGTCTATATCTTCCATATCCTCTTCCACAGTAAATACTGATGCAAAATGCTCATTTAATATCTCCCCCATTGGTAGAGAGATCATAGAAAGATGTAGGATCAAAAGGGTGGTGGTGATAGAAGATTTTAATTTTCCGAACATTGACTGGCATTCATTTAATATTAGAGGTCTGGATGGAGCAGAATTTGGAAGGAGTATCCAGGAGGGTTTTCTGGAGCAGAATGTAAATAGTCCAACTTGGGAAGGGGCCATACTGGACCTGATGTTAGGAAATTAGCCCAACCAGGTGGTTGAAGTTTCAGGGGAGATTACTTCGGGAATAGTAATCACAATTCCATAGGTTTCAGAATAGTCATGGACAAAGAGGAGAGTGGTCCAAAAGGAAGAATGCTAAATTAGGGGAAGGCCAACTCTATCAAAATTCGGCCAGAGCTGGGATATGTAGATTGGGAACAGCTGTTTGAGGGAAAATACACATTTCATATATGCGAGGCTTTTAAAGGTTGATTAGAATTCAAGAGAGATATGATCCTGAGAAAATGAGGAATAGAAATGGCAAGATTAGGGAACCATGGATGACAGGTGAAACTGTGAGACGAGCAAAGAAGAAAAAGGATGCGTACATAAGGTCTAGGCAACTGAAGACAGACAAAGCTTTGGAAGAATATCGAGAATGTAGGACCAATCTAAAATGAGGAATTATGAGGGCTAAAAAGAATCATGAGATATCCTTAGTGAGCAGTGTAAAGAAAAATCCCAAAGCATTTTATTCATATATAAGGAACAAGAGGGTAACGAGAGAAAGAGTTGGCCCACTCAAGGACAAAGGGGGAACGATATGCGTGGAGTCAGAGAAAATGGGTGAGATTCTTAATGAGTACTTTGCATTGGTATTCACTGAGGAGAGAGACATGGTGGATGTTGAGGTCAGGGATTGATCTTTGAGTACTCTAGGTCAAATCGGCATAAGGAGGGAGTAAGTGTGGTGTATTCTAAAGGCATTAAATTGGACAGGTCCCCAGGTCTGGAAGGAATCTATCCCAGGTTGTTCCTTTCTTTAAGAAGGTACCAGGGATAATCCAGGTAATTACAAACCAGTGAGCCTGATGTCAGTGGTAGGGAAGCTACTGGAGAAGATACTAAGAAATGGGATATATACCCATTTGGAAGAAAATGGGCTTACCAGGGATAGGCAGCTTGGTTTTGGGCAGGGAAGGCCACGTCTTGCAAACTTAATAGAATTCTTTGAAGAACTTACAAAGTTGATTGATGAAGGAAGGGATGTAGTTGTCATATAAAGGACTTTAGTAAGGCATTTGATAAGGTTCTCCATGGTAGGCTGATGAAGATGAAGTCACATGGGGTACACGGTGTTCTAGCTAGATGGATAGAGAACTGATGGGGACAAGGAGACAGAGGGTAGTACTGGAAGGGGGCTTCTCAAAATGGATACCTGTGACCAGTGGTGTCCCACAGGGACCCGTGATTGGACCATTGTTATTTGTGGTATACATAAATCATATGGATGAAGGTGTAGGTTGTCTCATTAGCAAGTTTGCAGATGACACTAAAATTGGTGGAGTAGCAGGTAGTGAAGAGGTCTGTCAGAGAAACAGAAGAATACAGATAGATTGGAGAATTGGGCAGAGAAATGGCAGATAGAGTTCAATCCAGACAAGTGTGAAGTGATGAATTTTGGGAGATGTAATGCCAGAGAGAACGTTACAGTAAATGGAAAAGTCCTGGGGAAAATTGATTACAGAGACATCTGGGTGTTCAGGTCCATTGTTCCCTGAAGATAGCAACGCAAGTCAGTAGAATGGTTAAGAAGGCATACAGCATGCTTTCCTTCATTGGATGAGGTATTGAGTACAAGAGTTGGCAAGTCATGTTACAGTTGTATAAAACTTTGGTTCAGCCACATTTGGAATACAGCGTACAGTTCTGGTCGCCACATTACCAAAAGGATGTGGATGCTTTGGAGAGGGTGCAGAGGAGATTCACCAAGATGTTTCCTGTTATGGAGGGTGCTAGCTATGAGGAAAGGTTGAGTAGATTAGGGTTATTTTCATTGGAAAGAAGGAGGTTGAGGGGGGACCTGATTGAGGCCTACAAAATCATGAGAGGTGTAGACAGGGTGGATAGCGAGAAACTTTTTCCCAGAGTGGAGGATTCAATTACTTGGGGTCACGAGTTCAAAGTGAGAGGGGAAAAGTTTTGGGGAGATATACGGGGAAAGTTCTTCATGCAGAGGGTGGTGGAGGCCTGGAATGCATTGCTAGTGGAGGTAGGAAGGACAGAAATGATAGCCTCATTTAAAATGTATTGAGACAGATACATGAATGGTCAGGGAGCAAGGGATACAGATCCTTAGAAAATAGGTAGCAGGTTTAGATAGATGATATGGAACAGTGCAGGCCTGGAGGGCTGAAGGGCCTGTTCCAATGCTGTAATGTTCTTTGTTCCTGAGCCTGCACATCCATCAAAATGAAGTCTTCTTGTATGTCCTCACAGAGTGTGGCATAAAGGCATTCTAAGGAGATACATTACCATCAGTTCTATGTGGTACAAACAAACTGAATGCTGGGAACTTCCAAAATCTGTTTTAAAGTGTCTTACTCCTATTACAGTTATGTGTTTGACATGACAAGGATTAAATTAGATTCCCTACAATACGCAAACTGCCCTCTGGCCCAACACGTCCACACCGACCCTCTGAAGAAAAACCCTATATTTACCCCTGACTAATGCACCTAGCACTATGGGCAATTGAGCATAGCCAATTCACCTAACCTGCACATCTTTGAACTGTGGGAGGAAACCAGAGCACCCGCAGGAAACCCATGCCAACACAGGGAGAACATGCAAACTCCACACAGACAATCACCCAAAGCAGAAATTGAACCACTGAGCTATCATGCTGCCCCTGCAGTATTACGGCCATGATTGTCATGAAGTATGGTCAGATAGCCATGACAGAGACATGGCTGCAAGATGATATTGATTCGGAGCTGATTATTGAAAGAAGGACACAAAACAGCAAAAAGGTGGCTCTATTGATTAAAGATGATATTAAAAAGGGATGACTTAAGTTTAAAAAATGTGGACATAGAAATGGATTGGGTAGAGATAGGGAATGAGAAAGGTACAAAATTACTTGTGGGAATAGCACACAGAACACCTGACAGTAACCACACAGCAGGACAGGGTATCAAAGCAAAAAAATAGTCAGAATTTATAGGAATGTTACAGTGATTTTGGTGGGACAGTTTAGTCTATGTATAGATGGAAAATTCAAATGGACAAATAAGAATATTTTCACCACTGAGTCTTAGAACAGCATGTTCTTGCAACAACCAGACAGCAGACAAACTAAACTAACAAAATTGAATGAATTAGTTTGAGTGAGAGAAAAGGGGCTTCAAAATTAATATTTTATGCTTAAATAGAGGCAATCAAGAGGGTCTGAATGCAGAGCTAGTGAAAATATTAATTTCAATTAAGTGAAGTATCATAGAAGACAGTGTGGCGGACATTTAATGGGACATTCCAGAAGGTACAGAACAGCTAGATTTTGCCAAGAAAGAAACAATCCAAAGGGTGTATATGCTATCTATGGTTAGCTAAAAAATGTTATTGGTTTTATTAAACTTAAAGAAAATGAATATAGTTGTGCAACAATGAATGGCATATCAGAAGATTGAACAGAACATAAAAGAATGACAGATTCATAAGGAAGGAAAAGTTAGGATGTGAAAACAACAAAGGCAGTCAATAAGAGTTTCGACAACTATTTAAAAAAAAAGATAAGTTAACAAAATGAGTGCTCATCCTAAAGAAAATGAATTTCAAGAATTAAGATGAAAAATAAGAAGATGGCAGGGGAGAATACAAGCAAAACCCCCAAAATAGTTGTCAATCGGAAATTGAAAGGGAGGGAGAACTCAAAAAACTTACAATCACTAGGAAAATAATACTTGGCAAATTGTTGGAATTGTAGGTTGACAAGAACCTGAGACCTGATGTTTTCATCCTGGCGTTTTAAAACCAGCGACCAGTGAGATGTTTAATGCATTGGTTTTAATATCTCACCGTGGGCGGCACGGTGGCACAGCAGTTACCACTGCTGCCTCACAGCGCCAGAGACCCGGGTTCAACTCCCGCCTCAGGCAACTGACTGTGTGGAGTTTGCACGTTCTTCGCGTGTCTGCGTGGATATCCTCAGGGTGCTCCGGTTTCCTCCCACAGTCCAAAGATGTGCAGGTCAGGTGAATTGGCCATGCTAAATTGCCCGTAGTGTTCGGTAAGGGGTAGATGTAGGGGTCTGGGTGGGTTGCGCTTCGGCGGGGCGGTGTGGACTTGTTGGGCCGAAGGGCCTGTTTCCACACTGTAAGTAATCTAATCTAATTCACTACATTCAGGGAAATAGCCACTGTATCTCCATTATTCAAAACAGGAGGGAGACAAAAAGCAGGATTCCCTATATCACTTAGCTTAAAATCTATCTTGGTGAAAATGTTAGAAGCTACTATTAGAGAACTTATAACAGGGTAGGGGTTTTGCAAAAGAAAAATCATGTTTTACCAACTTATTCATGTTCTTTGAAGAATAACCAGGTACTGTGCATAAGTAGAGCATAAGATTCAAAACTAGTAGCTGTGCTATACTTAGATTTTCAAGAGCAATTTGATAAGGTAACACATCAAAGGTTATTGCAGAAAATAAAAGTTCTTAGTGTAAAGAGTAAAATATTGTCATAGGTAGAAGTGTGGCTAGCTAACAGTAAATAGAGAGTAAGCATAAATGCGTAATTCTCTGCTTGGAAACTGGTAAATCTTGTGCCATAGGAAAAAGTACTGGGGTCTCAAATCTTTACAATTGGCTGGGTTTGGATGAAGGATCCAAAGGTATAGTTGTGAAATTTGTTGATGACACAAAGATAGATAGGAAAATAAGTTATGTAAAGGATTCAAGGAGGCTGCAAAAAGGATTTCAATAGGTCAGGTGCAGGGCAAAGATCTAGGAAATGGAGTAGTAGGATGGAGCCATAATCAAAAGGAGTGAGAGTTCAACTGAGAACAGATTATGATGACATGGTGACGTGTTGAAGCTGATGGTTTGCCAAAGTTGACATGTGTGAATAAAAAGGATGGTGCTAAGGAACTTGTTGTGAGAAAGCAGTTGCATGACAGTCATGAAAGCCTTTGACAAGACCTGACTGTCATGTTGAGAATTGGCACCATCTAGTTTCTTGAGTGAGGGGAGAGGAACTTGAAGTGACATATAAATAAGGCAATTTGAGGCTTTAATGAAATGCAAATGCATGTAAATAAGATAGTCACCATTCAATGGTGCACTTCTGAAGTCTCCATTTAGTAAATTTGGTCATCGGTGTCGAGAGAAATGGGAGGTGACCTTATGGAAATGTAAGATTCTGAGAGAGCTTGACATTTTAGGTGCTGAGAGAGTGTTTTCCCCAGAAATTGATCTAGATCCACAATAAGTGGACTCCTCCTTCAGGGGAAATTTTAAAAAGAATTTCTTCTTTTAGAGGATAATTAATCTTTGGAATTTCTACCCCAGACAGCAGTGAAGTTTGCCTGATTGAATATAGTTAAAGCTGAGTTTGACAGACATTTGATCTACAAGGGAGTCAAGGGTCATGGGTATGATCCCATTCTCCCAATTTCTTGTCACATCTGTTCTAATGATGCTATTTTCTGCAGGGCTGGGGGAAAGGCTCAGACATGCTTATGTTTTTTCTCAAACAGGGATTCCCTGCTATCATGGTGACAGGACCCTCAGCCATGTTCAACCCATTTCCCACACTTCTGCCCTCGCCCATTTCTTTACCGCCCATAGTAATGATAGGGCCCTCTTGTCCTCACTTTCTGTTGCACCAACTGCTGCACCCAGTGGATCATAAGCTGCCATTTCTGCCACCCTCCAGCAGTATACCACCACTAGACATATATTCCTTTGTCAGCATTCCACAGAGACCGATCCCTCTGGGACAACATTGGTCCCCTTCCCTTCCACTCTCAACACCTACCCATACTCCAACGTGCCTTCCCAGGGATTGTACGAAGTGCCAAACTTGACCATTTACTTCCTCCATCCTCACTATCTAAGGCCCCAGACATACCTTCCAGATGAAGCAGCAATTTACTTGTATTTCATTCGATCTAGTCTACTGTATTAACTCTCACAAAGTGGTCTCTTCTACAATGGGGAGATGAATTGTAGACTGGGAGTCTGCTTTATGGAACACCTACATCTTGTCTGTAAAAATGATCCTGAGCTTCCAGTTAACTGCCATATTCGTCCACCACTGTGTTGTTATGCCAACATTTCTGTCTCAGCTGCTGAGGTGTTTCAGTGAAGCTCAACACAAGCTGGAGGAAAAACACCTTATCTTCAGCCAAGGTACCTTATAGCCCTCAAGGCTCAACATTGAGTTTAATGATATCAGAGCATGGACACCCATCCTCCATGTTCATTACCCACCCTTACACCTCCAGTTCCTGTCCTGTATGGGTTGTTCCCAGTACAGCCAATTGATTTTCAAATATTCATGCTTCCCATCATCACCCATTCAAAATTAACTTCTTCCCAACCTACTATCAATGGTTCCTTTGTCTGCTTCCTTGTTTTTCTCTATATCTCTCTGGACATCATCTCCATCTACTCGTTTCACTCATTCCCATTAACATACCCCTACACAAACCCCACACTTTGTCTTCAGCATAAATTCCACTGTTACCCAGCTGCTTTTGAGGATCTGAAATCTGAACATAGGTTGAAGTAACTAGTTGTAGTCAGGAACAACCATTTAATACATGCTCTTACTAACATAGGCAGCGATAAAATAACATGACAAAATGGCTTCTAGGCTGCAAATTGACAATTCTGCTTAAAGCTGCATCAAATGTCTTTTAACCCTGCTAAAAGCTGAACTAACCACAGTCTGTCTCAAAAAAGATTAGCAGACAATGCTTCCTTTTACAGCATCAAAATAACTAGACCAGATAAGACATTACTAGCCTTCCTTACTGACCTTGCAAGTACAGGTGCAGAGACTACGTTCACGAGATAGGAGTACTTGGTTGTTGGAAAACAAGGTTGGTTCCCAGGAAATATCATTGGGTTAAGTTGCTGTTAATAAAGTCATTTCATTAAAAATAATTTGTAATTATTTGAATGTGTTCTGTGATTATGGCCTGTACTTTTCTCAAAAAAAGTATAAGTGTCTTCGCCTTAAGCCATGTGTGCAGTTTCTCCAAGGAGCACGGAAGTGTTTAACTTCTGTGTTACTAGACAACCTGTGCCAGGCCGAGATTGAATAAAATGTGAAATCTTACAGAGCTAGACCAAATTGCTATTGTTTATTGAGCGATTGCAAAACAGAAAGAACCACCCCACCCCACCCCTCCACCCCATAGGGGGTTCGAGATCTTCACTTTCAGTTCTAACGAAGAGTCACTGGACTCAAAATGCTCATTTTTAAAATTCATTCATGGGATAAGGGCATCACAGGCCAGCATTTATTGCCCATACCATAGGACAATTAAGAGTCAATCACATTGCTGTCGGGTTTGGAGTCACATGTAGTCCAGACCTGGTAAGGATGACAATTTCCTTCCATAAAAGATATTAGTGAGTATCAGATGGGTTTTTCCCCCCAACAACTAACTCATGGCCATAATTAGACTTTTAATTCCAATTTTTTTTAAAACAACAAATCATTTCATCATCTGCTACGATGGGATTCAACCCCAGGTCCCCTGAACACTTCCTTGGTCTCTGGAACAACAGGCCTGCAATAATACCACTCAGCCACCACCTCCCCTATAGCATACCTAGCTCTATTTTTGACTCTATAGATGTTGAGTTTCTCCAGCACTTTATTTTTTTTTGCTTCAGATTTCCAATATCTGCAATCCTTTGTTTATTCAAGGATTATGGGATTAGGCAGGAGATTGGAGTTAAAGCCATAATCAGGCCAACTCCTATTTTGATGTCTTTGTATTGTGTGTGGTGCAAAAGATGTAACAAATATTTACTCCTGCAGTTGAAATCATCAAATCCTAGAATTCCTACAGTGTGGAAGCAGGCTATTCAGCCCCTCCAAAGAGAATCCCACCTTCATATCCCAGATCCACTCCACCCACCCTATCCCTCTAACCCTGCATTTCCCATGGCTAACCCATCTAGCCTGCACATCCCTGCACACTATGGGCAATTGAGCATGGCCAATCCATCTAACCTGTACATCTGGACTGTGGGATTCCTACTTTAGATTCCCTAAGTTATCACCTCAGAACAAAGGCAGGCTGAATGGCTGAAGCTTTCCCTTCTATTCTCTTCTGTTGTATTCACCATTGAGCTTCACACTGCAACAGTAGAAATAAGCATGCCCCACAAAGTTAGTGAGCTGCCTGCATTAGCTTGATGTACTGCAGGTGAAGTATACCATGAGAATTTGTAGCCCCACTGAACTTAATTGGGGTTACACACTGCAACACAAACAAACTGACATAATATTCCATTTTTAAAATTTTAATAGTGATTTGTTTGACAGAACCTGCAATAAACAGTTAAGCAATGTCCCTCAGCACAGAATTCAGCCCCATGAGTTTCTGAGAGAATAAAAGAGATTGTATCTCAGGACTAACACCATGTGACTGACTGATGTGAGGCGACAGCAGGGTCATTCAGTTCAGCTAATCTCAGAACCCAGCAGCAAACTGAACAGCAGTAAATGTTAAAAAGACTGGAAACATTCACTGACTGAAAGCTGACATGAGACACAGCACACAACCATTTCTCAAAGGAGATGTTAAGAATTTATGCAGGTGCTTAAATAAGTTGACGAATTTCAAAATATCCCTTGCAAGCAAAAACCATTCTGTTAATCATAGACAATAAATAGTTGACCTTTCCAATGCTTCTGTGCAAAGCCACAGAAAGTCTCCAGTTCAATTCCCAGTCTCACTGAGTTAGATAAGCCTATCAGGAGTGCCTCAATTAGCCTCAGTACCTTTGAAATTGTGTTATGTGAGCAAGTTTTTTTTAAAGAAAGGATAGTAAGGACCTTCATATAAGTGCAACAAAGTGCTCACAAATAAATGTCAGATTGCATAATTTTAATTGAGACTGTTGACAAATAGGCTGGCAATTATAATTCTACAGCATGAGATATGGCTGCACAAGAGGAAAACAGGTTGTGGGAGGAAATTTATAAAGTCAATGTGGTGTGAAATTAGGCTCAATAGCATGCATTTTGATGTGCTATGAGGCCTCTTAAGGCTTTCATGATGTGTTCTCACATTTGTGAAGCAAAGTGTGTTGTACGTCATGTTGTTAAAGGCTTTATTGCACACACATGATCAACCATGAAAAATATACAAAGCAGAGGAGCCAGATCGTGATTTCAACCTGTTCTACATTCCAGCCAGCACCTTCTCTTAATCTCTCAGATGTTAATCAATATTCAATTCTATGTGCATCCCTCATGCCTCATCAGTATTATTTAAAGCTACATTCAACCAATTGTAGGATAGTTGGGGGATTACTTATTTAGATTCTGTATCATGTTTGGCTGCACAGG
Organism: Chiloscyllium punctatum; assembly: GCF_047496795.1. Classification (NCBI taxonomy): domain Eukaryota; kingdom Metazoa; phylum Chordata; class Chondrichthyes; order Orectolobiformes; family Hemiscylliidae; genus Chiloscyllium; species Chiloscyllium punctatum. The sequence continues at coordinate 35,037,204 of NC_092743.1, forward strand.
TATGTTGGGAAGGATGGGCTCCAAGCCTTCTGGGATGCAATGCCAGGTTAGCCAGATTCCTCTGTGCTTCTTATAATTTAGTGCAAGTTCACTTGCAGGCTTTCTAATGCACCATGGATTTAGCTGGAAGCACACATTCAGCTGTAGTTTCTCAACAGCAGAACTAAACCGTGACCTCACCATCTGGAAAAGTGATTATTATCCATTGTCGATTCCTCCTGCCATTTGCAATGCTCTTTATCTGGTATCTCAGTCCATGCACAAGTCACTCGGATCCTATCCTTTAAGTTATAGACAGTGTTGGTGTCAGAGCTGGTAACTGCTTGATCGTGGTACAGGATGTCTTCATTTCTACTGCCATCCTGCTTCTCCTCCATTGCACGGGAAGTTGCACTTCTCTATGACTCTATAAGTACTCTAGATGTACAGCATAGAAACAACCCTTCACTCCAACTCGTCCATGCTGACCAGATATCCCAACCCAATCTAGTCCCACCTGCCAGCAGCTGGTCCATATCGCTCCAAACCCTTCCTATTCATATACCCATACAGATGCCTTTTAAATGTTGCAATTGTACCAGCCTTCACCACTTCCTCTGGCAGCTCATTCCATACATGTACCATCCTCTGCGTAAAACTGTTGCCCCTTACGTCTCTTTTATATCTTTCCCCTTTCACCCTAAACCTATGCCCTTAGCTCTGGACCCCCCGAACCCAGGGAAAAAACTGTGTCTATTTATCCTATCCATGCCCTTCATGATTTTATAAACCTCTATAAGGTCACTCCTCAGCCTCTGACACTCCAGGGAAAACAGCCCCAGCCTGTTCAACCTCTCCCTATAGTGCAACTCCTCCAACCCTGGCAACATCCTTGTAAATCTTTTCTGAACTCTTTCAAGTTTCACAACATCTTTCCGATAGGAAGGAGACCAGAATTGCACGAAATATTCCTAAAGTGGCCAAACCAATGTCCTGTACAGCCACAGCATGACCTCCCAACTCCTGTACACAATACTCTGACCAATAAAGGAAAGCATACCAAACACCTTCTTCACTATCCTATCTATCTGCAACTCCATTTTCAAGGAGCTATGAACCTGCACTCCGAGGTCTCTTTGTTCAGCAATAATCCCTCGGACCTTACCATTAAGTGTATTAGTCCTGCGAAGAGTTGCTTTCCCAAAATGCAGCACCTCACATTTCTCTAAATTAAGCTCCATCTGCCACTTCTCAGCTCATTGGGATCTTGACCAGATGGGCCATTGTAATCTGAGGTAACCTTCTTCACTGTCCACTACTTTTTGTAAATGATTTAGATGTGAGCATAAAAGTTAGAGTTGGTAAGTTTGCAGATGACATCAAAATTGGAGGTGTAGTAGACAGTGAAAAAACATTACCTCAGATTAAAATGAGATCTTGATCAGATAGGCCAATGGGTTGAGAAGTGGCAGATGGATTTTAATTTTGATAAATGTGACATGCAACATTTTGGGAAAGCAAATCTTACTTGAAAAGAGAAAAAGGAAAAGGATACAGTTGTGGTGATGAGACAGGAGAAAGTAAGAAGTGTATGCTCACACCATTAGCAGCTTCTCAGTTTGAGGAAACAGTGTGGTAAAGGAGTGTTCGGATAAGGAAAGAAGGAATAGGAGTGTGCTTACCCAGTGGCCACAGCCTCTGGAATGGCCTTTCTCACAGTAGCCAAGACTACCTCCTCCACTGGAGTTAGAACACAAGGCTTACCTCTTCCCTCTGTTTCCCTCCTACTGCCTCTGGTTGCGCACCAACATTTTTTCCATTGTCAGTGTATCTTATGTAAAGTGGGGCTGGGAATCTGGATTCAAAGCACTTCTCCCTTGGAGATCATAACATGTGGAGATAGAATTATGTGCAATTGTTGCATTGATGTGTCACCATTGTTGATTAACTGCCAGTGTGTGCAAGGTGTTAGATGTGGGTTTGAGTCTTGAAACAATGTTTAACTGTGAAAGGGTGAGGTGTATCATATCAAAATTAGGTATAAGAACTGATTGATGGATTATTTGCAGTTGAGTGAGAGAGGGGAAGTAAATTTACTAAACCTAGTGTTACAGCTTCTAGGATAAAATATTTAAAGATACATTTACTTACTTCAATCCTGTGAGATTGTTAAACTTCTTCTGGCATAATGCTCAGGTCTCTGCTACTACCCACCTGACATTGACCTCCGTGGCTCTCTGATATCACTACCTTTTCCAAACCATGTGACTCGGGGAGCTCCCGCCCCTCTGAGTGAGGGCACAGATGTCTTTCCTCAATTGCACCATCCAAAAGCCTGGGAGTCCACTGTATCCCATGATCAACTCCCTTTCTCGTGTCAGATTCATTTGCAGAAATGCCTACCATAACTGCAAATACAAGCCACCTCTTCATTCAGTTATGCAGATTCACATTAAAAAGTACAATTACCCGATAATGTTGTGCCTCTTGCTGATGCTTACAGCCAAAAAACAGAAGAATAAGCATTAGCTGTATGGAGAGATCACTATAATGAGCAGACTGTGGATTTTTGGGTGTTAACCAACTTTTAGCTGTTAGAATCTCACAGCATATTCAGTCTGACATCTCTGTAATAGTTTTTTGACTGAGCTGTCCAATTTAGTCTCACAGCTCTAAATGTGGTTTGCCCAAAACAATTCTTTGGTGCTTTTCTTAAATTGATAGAAAAGCAGAATACTGCAGGTGCAGGAACTCAAAAGTAAAAGAGGAAATGATGGAAATTCTCAGCAGTTCAGGCAGCACGTGTAAAGAGAAGCCAACATTAACTTTTCAGAACTGTTTTTATTTCTTTTATTAAATTTTGCTACTCCATGTGAGAATTAGTTTTGCCCTTGACAATGGTCTTTGGCAGTTTGCCACTGCTGACATTAAAAAATATTGAAAGTAAACTAAATGAGGAAACCATGACACAACTTGTACAGATTTGGTCCTCATTCTTAACAGTATAGAGAAGGTCAAAAGATCTCTTTAGCGTATTTACTTTGAGTGCTTACTTCTTAGTAAGTGCATAGGGACAGAAAACTTTTTAATCCTGGAATTTGAAATTTACCTCACTTCCATCAATGTGGCTTTTGCTCCATATCCCTTGATACTAACAAAAATTTTTTAAAAGTTGCAAAATTTCAATGGATGCTTAATTCACAACTGTAGGCCCAAAGTTCAATCAATGTTGAGCCTCAGACCTCATTGAAATAGGACTGAAGAACTGCAGATACCAGCTGGGCACTTGGAGTGCAAGCTGCCAGTGCAGAATATTTCATGGGTGCTAGTTAGCCATTTGCAAACCATGTTATTTAGAATATCAGACTGAGGCTGCCCAATTTACAAAGAGATGTCCAAGCAAGCCTTATGGACAAAAGCAAAGCTCCTGACACTTCAATTAAGGGTCCTGGATGCCTCATTTTCTGGATTATGCAATTGGTTGCAGAGCAGTCTGTGATTAGCACCAAGTCTCGCCTGCATTCAAGATTCTAGATTCATTTCTTTTGTATCTCCCCTATGACCAGATTCATTTTTAATATTAAAACTACCAATAATGTAGTAGATGGAGACTGATATGAATCTCAGTGCTTCTGGGTATTAAGAGAGAGTGAATGAATATATGAGCAACAACATGATTGAGAAATTATGTGTAGAGGATTGAATTACGTGGGTTTGAGTGGCTCGCTGAGTGGGTCTAGATGACGTTGTGAAAACCAGAATAGCTAACTGCCTGGGAGTATCAATGGGTGGATATGTTTAACTCTGAGTAGCTATAAGAGTGAATGCAGGGTGATTCAATATCCAAGGCAACTTGTGTAAGTTCCATTGTGACAATAAAATGTTTGCAAAGTTTCTGTCTTGATTATTTTAATGCTGTTGGTAATGTGTTCATTTTAACTATTGAACAGAGGAATTAAAGCCTGACATAATTGTATTAATTACTTTGTGTGTATAGGTGAGTACTGGGATGACTGTAAAACTGACTATATGGGCAACTAGCTGAGTGATGCTATAAATCAACAAGGATCTCAGAATTTTCAACTATAAATCAACAATGACAATTTAGATTTATATAGCATACTTTAACATAATAAAATGGCTGTAATCACTTCACAGATGGAGAATAAAGCAAATTATGATATTGAACAACTTCACAGAATTATTACTGTACAGATGGAGGCCATTTCAGTCCATCATGTCTGAAACAGCTCACAGTGAGCATCTGACCTGGTGCCATTCTTCTGCAATCTCCCTGTAATCTGTAACCCATAACCCATATTCATTTTCAAATAGCCCTTTTGAATTCCTCAATTGAATCTGCCCCACCACATAGACTCAGAGTCATACAGCATCAAAACAGATCCTTTGGTCCAACCAGTCCCCGCTGACTATTTTCCTAAACTAAACTTGGCTGCATTTGGCCAATATTGCTCCAAATCTTTCCTATTCATGTATTTATCCAAATTCTCAGCCAGAGAGGAAAGGTTCTTGTTTGTTTTATTAATTACCTTAAATCTGTGCACTCTTGGTCTCAATCCTTTCACGAGTTTGAAAATTTTCTTCCTGTTTACTTTGTCCATACTGCTCATGAGTTTGAATACTTCCTTGGAGAAGCGAGGGCTGAAAGGAGGTTTGATGGAAAATAATCTCCAACCGGTCTTCATGATGGACATTTCTTATCCCTTGAGCCATTCTTGTAAACCACTTCTCCGTGCTCTCCAATCTGCTCACTAACCTTGTAAAGTGAAGTGCTCAAAACCGGATGTAATACTCCAGCTGAAGCCAAACTAATGTCTTGTATAAATTTGACATTACCTTCCTACTCTTATACTCCATGCCTTTATGAATAAAACCTGTACTGTACCCTTAGTTAACTGCTTGCGCCACCTATCCTATCTCCTTTAATGACCTTTAAAAATGTACACCTAGGTAGCTCTACAATCCCCTTTAGAGTCATACTCTTGATTTTATATCATCTCTCTATGTTCTTTCCACTAAAATATATCAATTCATGCTTTAGAAAATAAAATCTGATATTTAACATGTAATATATCAGCATGGATAGAAGAGTAGTGAGCTTGTACATAAAGTGCGCATAAATGGGTCTTTATCTGACTGGCAATGTGATGAGTGGAGTCCCATGAGGGCCTGTGCTGGGCCTGAACGTCTTAAATTTACAGCAGTGACTCAAATGAATGGAATGCAGGCATGGTAGCTAAATTCGCAGGTGACACCAAAATGCCAGTAAAGTATACTGTGAAGAAACCTTCAGCAAGTTGCCGATGGACATAGCTCGTGTGAGTGGGTAAAAAAAAAAATCTGGCAGATGGACTATAATGTGGGAAAATGTGAAGTTGTTCACTTTGACAGGAAGAATAAAAAAAAACCAATGTATTAATTAAATGAAGAATGATTGCAAAATTTCATGGAGCAGTGGGATTTAACTGTTCTGGTGCATATGTCACAATAACTTAGTATATAGACATAGCACAGAATTAAGAAGGCTAATAGGATGCTGTCCTTTACTATATAAGGAATTGAGTGTAAAAGTAAGGTTGCTTTACCTTAGTTATATAGGGCATTGGTGAGAATACATTGCAACAACATTTGGTCTCCTTATTTTAAGATACAAGTAAATGTATTGGAAGCAGTTCAGACAAAGTTTACCAAACGTATATATGGAATGAGCATGTTGCATTTTGGGAATGGGTTTTTTGCTTCCAATAAAATTTGTAAGCATGAGTGATAGTTTTATTGAAGGGTATACGATCCTGAATGGTCTTGACAAGGTGTACATGAAAAGTATGTTTCTCCTTGGGGAGCACTGTTTTAACATTAGGGAATGGCTGTTCGGGAGGTGGCATGTGTTGGCACAGATAAGGCATAAAGAGTATATGGGGATGAAGGGATGCTAGGGGTGAGATCTAGAGGGCCTTACCATTTTTATTAAGAAAGGAGCAGAGCCCGAGAGCAGAGAGGTCAGACTTTTAAACAGTAAACCTCAGCACTCAGCAGCCCCTGTGGTTACCTCCAGCCAACAGTTAAAAATCACAAAACACCAGGTTAAAGTCCAACAGGTTTAATTGGAAGCAAACTTTCGGAGCGCTGCTCCTTCATCAGGTGGTTGTGGAGTACACGATTGAAAGTTTACAGTGTGATGTAACTAAAATTATCCATTGAAAATTACCTTGATTGTTGTTAAGTCTCTCATCTGTTAGAATGACCATGTTAGTTTCACTTCTTTCATATGTAAATCACAAAATCTTTGTTAAAAGTTACATTCTCAGGTTAACTTTAATCTGGTGTCAGCCCAGATAATAGGTTGAAGGCATTAGCCCCCTGTGCTGTTGTCTGTGCACAATGTTTAGACTAATTCTCATCTAAAAAGTGAGTTAACAGAGTCTTACATGGATTCATGCAGTTTTTGAGCAAAGTACAATGTAACTCTCCAAGTACAAATTCACCCCACAAACGTATATGTGTGAGTGTGCGTGCCTGGTGGGGGAGTTCTGAGAGAGAGAGAGAGAGAGAGAGAGAGAGAGAGAGAGAACGCACACAAAGGGGTCTAAGTCTGTGAGAGGGTGCATGTGGGAGTGTGTGTCTCTGTAAGAATGTGTGTGAATGCCTGTGTGCGTGTAAGAGAGTGAGAGTGTGCGCATGCGTGTGTGCTGCAATATCCAGCCAATAGGCTATTGTTAGCCACTAACAGTCTCTTTTCACAGCTATTCACCCTCTCAGCCAGATTGTTACCAAATCCTTTGTCTGTGCAACTGCACTTCTCTCTCTTTGGTCTCTATCCCCACCTCTCATTTACTCCTTACTCTCTTCTCCCACTCTTATCTCCTGCAATACAAACCAACATTTTCTGAGCTACCATCAGTTCAGAGGAAGGGTCACCAGACCTGAAATATTAACTCTGATTTCTCTGCACAGATACTGCCAGACCTGCTGAGCTTTTCCAGCAACTTCTGGTATTTTTTGCTTATGTATTAATATTCCCTCCAATTGTCCATCTTTGCTCAATATAATTTAATACCCCTAATTAACAACAATCCATCAGTCTCAGTTTTGAGCTATCCAATTGACCTAATTTCAATAGCCTTTTGGAGGAGAGAGCTCTGGATTTCCATCATTCTCTATAAAAAGAAACACTTTCTTATGGATACACTCAAATCTGTTCAGGGATGTTATTATACACCTCTGGAGCAAGCAGGACTTGAAACCAGGCGTCTGAGGTAGGGATACTACACCACAAGAACCTCAACACTTCCTTTTATCATCACTGTATGACCAAGCATTAGTTTTAAAATTAAAATATTAAGGGCATACTTGACATTGATTTTCCCACCAGAAAATATAGTTTCCCTCCATCTACCTATTTAATCCTTTAAATGTTTGCCTTCATTGTTAAACACCTTCATTGGATGACCCCTAAATCTTACATGTTCAAGGAAATATAAACATCATGTCCTCACAATTTAACCTTTTCGCCCTGGCACTATCCTCGTCAATATGGACTGCATCACCTCCCAGGACAATATGTCCCTCATGAGATGCTATGCTCCAAACTGATCACAGTACTGTCTGATCAAAGTTTTATGCAGTTGTTACATAAGTTCCACACCCTCCTGTCCCAGTCCCATTAAGATAAGTTACATTCAATAACGGATCCCCAATTCTTTCTGATGTGCCACAGCCGTTAACTTATAGATTTCCAACCAGTTTATATCCTTCATTAAATGTTTTCAACTCATTTTGTATTGCCTTGAACTGTTATCAAGAATATTTCAGTTCTGGTGGCATCAATGGATCTGAGATAGAAAATCCTGCAACCTTCAGATAAGGCAGAGATTGAAATAAATCAGGAATATATTAGCAATGACAAATGAGTAATGACAGTTCTATATCAAGTGTGAAGGACAAATAAGTAACAAAATGTAAATGATTTGACCAACGTATATATTATAGGATTAATTCTAGTGCTGAATTTTGCCCTAAGAATTCAATCCTTACTTTCTGTGTGAAAATCAGGGCAATACCATCTCCATTTAGCTGCTTGACATGCACCAATTTAATAATTATTGACCTATTAGTAGGCTTGAAGTGGATGTGCTGGCAGCCTCCAACAAGGGGTTTGAGCCCCGGGTAGACAGAATCAGAGTGAGGAGAATAGCTGGAGAGTAAATACCTTGGGGCATGGAGGCTTCAGATGGTACAGAGGGCCTTAAAAAGAGGCAATTGCTCTTCCTCTGCCACAGGAGCTCAGATTGCTGATATGGTGCCCAATTTCTCTACCCCCATCAACTGCATGGCATTCCTGCAGGGATGTTAAAATTCCAACCCCAAGCAATTCTTCTTCTCATATAAATGTTCCGTTGATTTACTTTTGTGTACCAGCTTCAGCTTACTATCTGCTTAACTTTGTGAAGCTCAGAAATGTACTTGATGGTATTCCACATCATGACTTCAGAAAAGGGGGGATAATGTATGTAGTGGGGTGTCACTTCTAAATGAAGTAGAATCTTAGAGTCACGCAGCATGGAAACAGACCTTCTGTCCAACTCACCTACACTAAGTTTCCCAAACTAAGCTAACCCCATTTGCCTCCACTTGGCCTATATCCTTCTAAACATTTGCTATTCATATACTTGTCCAAATATCTTTTAAATGTTATAACTGTACCTGCATCTACCACTTCTTCTGGCAGTTCATTCCATATACAAACCAACTTTTGAGAGAGAAAGTTACCCCTCAGGTCCCTTTTAAATCTTTCCCCTCACCTTAAAATTGTGCCCTGTAGTTTTGAACTCCCCTACTCTAATGAAAAAAAACCTTTGATATTCATCTTATCTCTATACAGTCACCCTTTGACCTCCTACATTCCACTGAAAACGTCCCAGCCTATCCAGCTTTTCCTTATAACTTCAGTCCTCCAGTTCTAGCATGCCTTTGCAAATTTTTCTGCACACTTTTCCAATTAATAATAGCCTTCCTATAGCAAAATGACGAGAATTGTACACAGTACTCCAAGAGTGGCCTCATCAATATCCTGTACAACCACAACATGCCAACCCAACTCCTATACTCAAAGCTCTTTTTGGGACACTAAAGGCAACATTGGCCAACTGAATGGCATGGGAAGGGAATCGAGATAGTAAGCCAGGAAGCTTGCAGAATTCACTATCAAATTGGATCAAGCCAGACAGATAAGCAAGTCATTTAACTTGATTGACTATACTGAATAAATGTTGATGAGACAATTCTGCAAGATGTCAAATGGAACAATAGACCAGAGTTTCAGAAAAACTAGCCCGGCTCCTGTGTATGGCTTGATTAATCGAGAAATTACAATATCCAATACTGCCTTTTGTAAAACTATTTCCTGGGACAGAACACATTTACATGGAGGAACTGAATTTTGAAGTAGCAGCAAAGAGGATTGATGAAGGCAGTGCGGTAGATGTAATCTATATGGACTTCAGTAAGGCGTTCGACAAGGTTCCCCATAGGAGACTGATTAGCAAGGTTAGATCTCATGGAATATAGGGAGAACTAACCATTTGGATACAGAACTGGCTCAAAGGTAGAAGACAGAGGGTGGTGGTGGAGGGTTGTTTTTCAGACTGGAGGCCTGTTGTGCCACAAGGATCGGTGCTGGGCCTCTACTTTTTATTATTTACATAAAATGATTTGGATGTGAGCATAAGAGGTTCAGTAAGTAAGTTTGCAAATGACACCAAAATTGGAGGTGTAGTGGACAGCGAAGAGGGTTACCTCAGATTACAACAGGATCTTGACTAGATGGGCCAATGGGCTGAGAAGTGACAGATGGAGTTTAATTCAGATAAATGCGAGGTGCTGCATTTTGGGAAAGCAAATCTTAGCAGGACTAATACACTTGATGGTCAGGTCCTAGGGAGTGTTGCTGAACAAAGAGACCTTGGAATGCAGGTTCATAGCTACTTGGAAGTGGAGTCGCAGATAGCTAGGATAGTTAAGAAGTCATTTGGTATGCTTTCCTTTATTGGTCAGAGTAGTGAGAACAGGAGTCAGGAGATCATGCTGCGGATGTACAGGACATTGGTTAGGCCACTGTTGGAATATTGCATGCTATTCTGGTCTCCTTCCTGTTTGAAAGATGTTGTGAAACTTGAAAGCATTCAGAAAAGATTTACAAGGATGTTGCCAGGGTTGGAGGATTTGAGCTATAGGGAGAGGCTGAACAGAATGGGGCTGTTTTCCCTGGAGCGTCGGAGGCTGCGGGGTGACCTTATAGAGGTTTACAAAATTATGAGGGGCACGGATTGGGTAAATAGACAAAGTCTTTTCCCTGTGGTGGGGGAGTACAGAACTATCAAGCATAGGTTTATGGTGAGAGGGGAAAGATATAAAAGAGACCCAAGGGGCAACTTTTTCACGCAGAGGGTGGTACGTGTATGGAATGATCTGCCAGAGGATGTGGTGGAGGCTGGTACAACTGCAACATTTAAGAGGCATTTGGATGGGTATATGAATGGGAAGGGTTTGGAGGGATATGGGCCAGATGCTGGCAGGTGGGACTAGATTGGTTTGGAATATCTGATCAGCATGGACACGTTAGACAGAAGGGTCTGTTTCCGTGCTGTACATCTCTATGACTAATGAATTATGTTAATTACATTGTTGCATAAAAGTGCTGTAACTTCATAGGAGCTTACAATCTGCATGTCGGTTATCATGCTGACTTTGTAAGCCTCGCACTTGGGGATGTCCAGAGAACTACATTTAAAGGGGCCACTCGAATCAGAGGCTGACACTCCAGAGGCAATGTTAGCACAAGGAGCAGGAACTTTGGGAGTGAGAAGAACAACCTCAGCCTCACGTGGACCAGCTGTAACAGGTTTAGTACAAACTTCTTCACCATCCTGCACTTCCAAAGCAAACTTTAAACCAGTGTAGGAACATAGTCATTGAATAAATGTAAGCTTACTAGGGAAATTAGAGGGAAAGATGGGTTTCATAGAATTCTATGTATATATTTTGTGTTTCAATGATAATAAGTTATGTCTCATGGTGGATCACATCACATTATTAATGTAAAATGAGTCCAATTAAGCAAGTAAGTCAGACACACATGAAAACAATGCTCATACCCTGCAGACCTAAAATTGAACTCATTGAACATATAATAAGCAAAGAGTGTTAAGGTATGAGAGGCTATTACACCTGAATTTTCACTGAATCTGATAGGAATTACAGGCAATTTCAGAAACATATAAAAGTTCATGATCTGAAAATCTCTGCAGTTCATTTGACATCCACATTCGCCACTTAGAAATTAGAGCTACTGCGATAGAAACTTTGTTGCTGCTGCCAAGGTGTACGAAAAAGAAAATTGATAAAGTTTTCAACTGTTCCATACCTAAGTATCAGTCAGTGGGAGAGATTACTATAAAAGTAAAATAGTGTACTTGATCAAATGGGCCAATGGGGCAGGAGTGGCAGATGGTGTTTAATTTATATAAATGTGAGGGTTTGCATTTTAGTAAGACAACCCAGAGCAGGACATATGCAGTTAATGGCAGGGCCCTGGGGAATGTTGCCAAACAAAGAGACCTCTGTGTGCAGGTCCATAGCTCCTTGGAAGTGGAGTGTCAGGTAGACACGGTGATGAAGGTGGTGTTTGGTATGCTTGCCTTCATTGGTCAGAGCATTGAGTTGAGGAGTTGGGAATGTCATGTTGTGATTGTACAAAATTTGAGGCCACTTTTAGAATACTGTAAGTGTGTATAAACCACATATTTGCAATGAATAGTAAGCTATTAAATAAAGATTACAACAATGGGCATTTTATTAATTGAAAGATTTTGAATGCATATGTTTCAGAAGGATTTAGTTAACTTAATACAGTTCTGCAGAAGACAATCTCTGCAATTCCATCATCATTTTCAGAGGTAGGAGATTCAATGGAATGACACAGAACTATAATTAGATCTTTTGCATACTTGAGTATCAGAGTTAGGAGATCATTGTTGCAGCTGTATAGGACATTGGTTAGGCCACTTTTGAAATATTGTGTGCCATTCTGGTCTCCCTCCTATCGGAAGAATGTGAAACTTGAAAGGGTTCAGAGAAGATTTCCAAGGATGTTGCCAGGGTTGGAGAGTTTGAACTATAGGGAGAGGCTGATTAGGCTGGGGCTGTTTTCCCTGGAGCATCAGAGGCTGAGGGGTGTCCTTACAGAGGTTTATAAAATCTTGAGGGGTGAAAGAATCCAGAACTAGAGGGCATAGGTTTAAGCTGAGGGGAAAAATTTAAGGGACCTAAGGCGCAACTTTTTCACACAAATAGTGGTGCATATATGGAATAAGCTGCCAGAGGAAGTGGTGGAGACTCGTACAATTAAACATTTAAAAGACACCTGGATGGGTACATGAATAGGAAGGGTTTAAGAGAGATATGGGCCAAGTGCTGGCAAATGGGACTAGATTAATTTAGGATACCTAGTTGGCATGAACAAGTTGGACTGAAGGGTTAATTTCCATGTTGTATATCTCTATCACTCTATAAGAAAGGAATTACCATACATACATGCAAGTTGAATCAGGAGTATACAAGTTGGCCTCCCCCAACAGAATTTAAACTGCACCCACTGGGATTGGAAACCATGTTTGTTCACCATTTGTCTGTCCATTAGAACGCTACTGATCCATTACCATTCCAAGATTCTAATATTCACTAATTATCCATGTAATATTAAAACTGGGTGTCACAGAATCAGAGAAGTGGCATAGCCTAGAAGGAGGCTCTTCAGCCCATCATGTCTGCACAGGTTCTCCAAATGAGAATCATGATGTCACACCATTCTCCAGCCTTCGCTCCATATCCTTGCACACTGTTTCTATTCAAATAATCATCTCGTGCCAACTTCAATGCCTCAACAGAAACCACTTCCACCACACATCCAGGCAGTGCATTCTAGACTTTAACCACTTTTGTAAAGTCAATTTCCATGTCACATTTGCTACTTTTGAAAAATCACTTTAAAACCATGTCCTCTCATTGTTGATCATTTTATAGGTGAGAACAGTTTCTTCACATCTCTTCCATCCTGCTCCCTCATGATTTGAGAACATATATCAGATCTCCTCAGTTTTCTCTCCAAGTACAACAGTCCCAACCTTTCTAGTCTATCCTCATATCTGAAGATTTTCATTTCTGGGACCATTCTTGTAAAGCTCTTCTGCACCCACTCTAATACACTATATTGTGGTGTCCAGAACTGTACTCAACTGGGATTAAACAGTGTCTTACAGAAGTTCAGCATAACCTCCTTGCTGTTGTACTATATCTCACTGTTAGTAAACCTCAGATACTTTTATGCTTTATTAACTGTTCTCTTCACCTGTCCTGCCACTGTCAATTACTTTAACACATACATACCCAGGTCCCTCTGCTCTTGTACTCTGAAATAACACCACAGCAGCCAGTATCCATCACCAAGTCACCCTTTATTTACATGTACACAGTACCCTAACCAGCTCAAAGCCAGTTGCTTGACTGAGGCAACATTCTGAATCTCCTGCTTATATCTGTCAGCCAGGGCTTCCTGACTAGCCTGGGTTAACAATCTCAATCAAGGAGCTCATAGTCAATGAGATCCACCTGGCACTGATACCAATCACTAAATACTCCCTTTAAATTTGTAAAGCAGAGTAATAATAACAATCAGCTCACAAAGAATTTGTCAGTACGAAAGCTTTTCTTAAAGGACAAGTGAAGAATTTAATTAAAATCAACACAATATGGAATACGAAATGGCAAATAAAGTTCAAGACAAGTAAATATAAGATATTACCTTTTTGATAAGAAGAATGGGGCAAACAACTAATATTTGGGAAGTGTAAGTCTGGATGGGGCACAGGAACAAGGAGTGCACAGGTAACAGAGCAGGTAACAGGTAATAAAGCAAACTAATCAGAAGTACAATTGAGGAGTAGAGGCAGCAGAGCCTGAAAGCTGAACAGAATACATTCACAGGGAATTAATTTGAAAGTGAATTATTAGTTTAAAATCTAATACAACTAACGATTTTAAACTATTGTTTTTGCACTTAATGCTAATCAGATTTTGGTGGTATCTAATTGCAAACAAAAGCTACAACAATTTACTTTTGGTGGTATGATAGCTCAGTGGTTAGCACTGCTGTCTCACAGCGCCAGGGTCCTGGGTTCAATTCCAGCCTTGGGCAACTGTCTGTCTGGAATTTGCACATTCTTCCCGTGTTTGCATGGGTTTCCTCCCACAGTCCAAAGATGTGTGCAGGCCAGGTGAATTGGCCATGCTAAATTGCCCATAGTGTTAGGTACATTCATCAGAGGAAAATGGGTCTGGGTGGGTTACTCTTCGGAGGGTCAGTGTGGACTTGTTGGGCCGAAGGGCCTGTTTCCACACTGTAGGGAATCCAATCTAATCTTAAAAAAAAGCAGCTTTACTAAGGAGTTGATTTAACTCAGTTACATAGATAGCTGGTTTGTAATCTACAGTAATGCTAATAGCATGAGTTTAGTTCCCACACTGGCTAACGATTCTCATTCTCAACCTTTCCCCTCACCTGAGGTGTGCTGACCCTCAAGTTAAACCAGCACCAACTGTCTCTCTCTAATAAGAGAACAGACTTATGGTGACTTTACCTGAACTAAGGAACTTCACAGGACAATACTCAGAACAGGATATAAGGAAAGATGATTGAAAATCTGATCAAAGACTTAAATCTGATTTTGGCTAACTAGGTGTTTTAATTTATTGTCCTACTCCTACTGAATTCTGATTCAGACAAGCCTTTTTCTGGGATGCATTCAGGCCTGTCAACCTTGGAAGCTGACAATCTACAGCCACATGGTTAGATGAGTGGCGCATTGGGCCTGCTTGAAGGCTTGTTTCTGATCTACAGATAGAAAGTTTTGCTTTTATATCTGAATGGTGTTGAGCACTGTACAAGCATCAGCGAGTATTCTGTCTTCTAACCTTATGTGAAAGGAAGATGGTTGAGCTTGAGACATTCCTCGGAGGAGCTCCTGGAATTATACTATAGGCATGAGATGATTGACCTTAAACCCTCCTTCACAACAATCCTCCTTCATGCCAGAGATGTCTCCAACCAGCAGAGAGTTTTCCCATTGACTCTAATTTAGCTGGAGTCCCTTGATGCCAAATATAATCAACTGAGCTTTTGATTTTAATATATCTTGTAATTTTACAATCATAATATACTAACAACACAAGAAATTGAAAACAAATGATGGAAATTTGAAACAAAATGACAATCCACTACTTTTCTGGATAGATGCAGCTGTGAGTTGACAAAGGAGTGATTGATCCTAACACTGGAATCATAACAAGGATAATGGGAAAATTGGCAAGTGACAGGGGAGGGTGGAAGATCTTCTGGAAGTGAAAAGCAACATTTCATCTCTCTGTAGCTCCTCATTAATAGTGAACAACTTGATTAGAAGGAAGGTCACTGCAGATGGGAGGTGTTACACGTGGGCCAACTACGTAACAATTAGTCAAATCTATGAAAACGATCTTCAGTGTGTTCTCCTCTCCACAGATCAGCACATTCACTCCAAGACTCGGGGACTTCATGATGTTGAGATGCCAAGTAGATTGGCAACTGCAGAGACGTTTGAGTTGAAGGGCTGTTTTCTGAGGTACGGATGGAGGGACAGTTGCATGCATTGAGGCTGAGACAAACAAATCCTGCAGTCCTACTTACTATTGGGCAGCAAAGTCAGAAGTGACTTTATCCACCCCAGTCTAACACTGGCACCTCCACATTATTGTGCAGCAAGATATTGCTGAAACGTGGGTCCTCACGCTTGAGACACCTCCAGGGGAGGGGGATGCATGTGACCAGCATTCAGATGGGTGTCTGGCTGCCCTTCAAATATAGCACCAGGATGTTCAGCCCATGAAGCAACAGCAGGGGAAAGACTCACCAAACAATTTCTGCATGCATATGAAATAAGCTGAGGAATGCATTGACATCGATGAAAACACATAAAACAGGTGGCTGACTCTATCATACATTTTACACGCTCTCTCTTAAAATTAACTAAAAGAACAAAAAAAAGTGCATAACTCAGTGTAAAGAGGAATCATTGGAGGAAATAAAAAGAAAGGAATGAAAATGTTCTTGAACAGTTCCTTTTTCAATTCATCTAGTTTCTAACATATTATAGCTCAACACTGACAGGCTAAGATGTCCATCATGTTTATTTTGGCAGCATGCAGGTGCATGCAACTAGCAAACCATTGGCTCAGTTAAATTACTGAAGAGCTGCAGCAACCATTTAAGGAGCCTCCATAGGAAGCTTAAGGGTATGAAAGTGCAAAACCACTGTGAAATAAATAGTTTAAATCTTCCAGACACACTGATGCAAGTCAAGGGTGTAGAAACATAACCAAATTGGACATATATTGAGTGTATGGTATGGAAATTGGGAATAGCAAGTGAGGATTTAGAGATGGATTTTGAGATATTTCTTGACATTTTTAATATTAAAGACTGTACTTTTCATGTGTAATATCCTTGCAGTTCTTCTGAGATTGCAATGCGAGCAAATATTTCTGTTAACTCTTCTATTAGCATATTATGACATTAAACATTTCTTTACACATCTTGTATGTATTTTTATAAATTATGTACATTACAAGCAAATCAAAACACGTAGAGGGAGGAATAAACTATTTTTCATTTCAAGTTTTTAACTGGCTTCAACCTGGAATCATTGCCAACACCACTGTCTATCTTTTGTTTAGCTAAGTGGTAACATTGTTTTTGTAATAACCTTGAACAATATTCAAGATTTGTCGAAATTCTTTCTGCTAAATCAGAAGGTTCACTTTGCTGGCAGCTGTACACATAGGAAAGGAAGAGTCAACAAGTGTGGTGCTGGAAAAGCACAGCATCTGAGGAACAAGAGAGTCAACGCTTCAGGCATAAGCCTTTCATCAGGAATGTGGAAGGGGAAGGGGGCTGAGAGATAAACGAGAGGGTGGGCATAAGGCTGGGGACAGGGTGGCTGTGAAGGCGATAGGTGGATGCAGGTGGGGGTTAATTGTGATAGGTTGGTGGGTGGGTGGAGTGGTTAGGTGGGAAGGCAGATGGACAGATAGGTCAGGTCAAGAGGGCGGTGCCGAGTTAGAGGGTTGGATCTGGGGTGAGGTTGGGGGGAAGATTTGGAAATTAGTGAAGTCAACGTTGATGCCATGTGGTTGAAAGGTTCCAAAGCAGAAGATGAGATGTTCCTTCTCCAGTTAGCAGGTGGCTTTGGTTTGGCAGTGGAAGATTCCCAGGACTGGCATGTCCCTGTGGGTTTGGGAGGGAGAGTTGAAATGGTAAACCACAGGGCAGTGGGGTTGCTTGGTGCATGTGTCCCAGAGATGTTCCCTGAAATGCTTTGCGAGTTGCCATCCTGTCTCCCCAATGTTGAGAAGACCACATTGAGAGCAATGGACACAGTAGATGAGGTGGGTGGATGTGCAGAACGATCTCTGCTTGATGTGAAAAGATCCTTTTGGGCCTTGGACGGAGGTGAGGGGGGAGGTGTGGGCGCAGGTTTTACACCTCTTGCAGCAGCCAGGAAAGGTGCCCAGTGTGGAGAGTAGGTTGGTGGGGGTGGGGGGGGGGTCACGAACCTCACAAGGGAGTCACAGAGGGAATGTTCTCTGCAGAATGTAGATAGGGATAGGGAGGGAAATATATCTTTCGTGGTGGGGTCTGATTGTAGGTGACAGAAATGGTGGAGGATAATGCACTTCCGGAGATTAGTGGGATGAAAGGTGAGGACCAGGGGGTTCCATCCTTGTTGCGCGTGGAAGGGTGGCATTCAAGGGCCCAGGTGCGGGAAGTGAAGGAAATGTGATGGAGGGCATTGTTGATCACATGAGAGGGGAAATTGCAATCCTTGAAATAAGAGGTCATTGGGATGTCCTGGAATGGAATTGCTCCTCCTGGGAACAGGTATAGCGCAGACATAGGAATTAGGAGTAAGGGATAGTGATTTTACAGGAGGTGGGATGGGACGAGGTGTGGTCCAGGTAGCTGCAGGAGCGGGTGAGTTTGAAATAGATGTCCATGTTGAGTTGGTCGTCGGAGATGGAGGTGGAGAGGTCCAGAATACAGACTGAGGTGTCAGAGAAGGTCCAGGTGAAATTCAGGTCAGCGTGGAAGGTGTTTGTGAGGTTGATGAACTGTTCAATCTCCTTGTGGGAGCACAAGGTGGTGCCAATACAGCCATTAATGTACTGGAGGAAAAGGTAGCGGATGGTGCCAGTGTAAGTACATAGGAATGTAAGCCATTCAGCCCACTATTTAGGTGTTTGGTCAAACAGGTCATCTCTGGCTCCTGACAGTCTCTGTAAAGGTACCTAACCAATCAATGTAATCTGTACATGTTGCTATCATGAAATAGACGACCACCCTTTGTTGAGATAAATGCCTCTTCTTGTTAAGACTAATGAGTCTTTTATCACTGTGAAATGAATAGGACCTTAGACTCAGTACAGAAAGCAGGATTGGTGGAGGCACTCTTTCCTAATCACAAGCTGCCAGTGGTTGAATTCCTAAACATTTGACACATAGGAATTCAGAGCTGGAGTAGGGGCTGTAGACTTTCAAGCCTGCTCCACCTTTGAATATCTGGAACAATTCTATTTTCCACATTATCTCTTTATCCCACAATTCCCTTCATGCCAAAAGTCCATTAATCCCAGTCTTGAATGTGCATATTGTCTGAATATCCAGGGACTTATTGGATAGAGAATTACAAAGATCCACAGCAATTTGAGTGACGAAATTTTGGTCCTAAATAGCTAACTTCTAATCCTGAGATGATTCAGCCAGGAGAATATAACTACTCAGTGTGAATTGTGCAGATGCTGTAAAATTTTATACATTTTAGTTAGTTTTTTTCATGGCTCCAAGTCCAAAGTATTGTTTAGTTCACATGTTATGGTTGGTAATATATTTTGTAATCCCATTTTGATTTGACTGAGTCCTGCTGACAACTAGGACAAACATCCTGCTGTTGTTTCTGTGCTCAACATCAAAGACAGAAGGAATATGAACCTGGTATTGCGGGCTGAAGGAACAAAGCAAATAAAAGTGCAACAATGCAATACACAGCAGGGATGCTCTGAGAACTCAGGTTGGTTCAAAGTGAGTGAGAGCTGTGACAGTAAGCAAAGAGCATGGAGATGCAGCCTGGTCTAATCTATGCACTGTGTCTGTCTGCCCTTGAGGGTGGGGTCCTTGCTGTAATATTACAGTAATAGCTGCCAGTGCAGCCCAAGGTGCAACGTTGAAGTGCAGAAGTGATATGTTATGTGATTATGAGCATTTCTAGAGACTGGCACATAGAGGATGCCAATGTCGGTGGATGTGGGGTGCATGTAGCCAGTGCCCTAAGAGTACAAGAAGGATGGATTGCACCTAAATTGGAAGGGGACTAATATACTGGCAGGGAAATTTGCTAGAACTGCTTGGGAGGATTTACACTAGGACGGTGGGGGGTGGGACCCAGGGAGATAGTGAGGAAAGAGATCGATCTGAGACGGGTACAGCTGAGAACAGAAGCGAGTCAAACAGTCAGGGCAAGCAGGGACAAGGTAGGATTAATAAATTAAACTGCATTTATTTCAATGCAAGGGGCCTAACAGGGAAGGCAGATGAACTCAGGGCATGGTTAGGAACATGGGACTGGGATATCATAGCAATTACGGAAACATGGCTCAGGAATGGGCAGGACTGGCAGCTTAATGTTCCAGGATACAAATGCTACAGGAAGGATAGAAAGGGAGGCAAGAGAGGAGGGGGGTGGCATTTTTCATAAGGGATAGCATTACAGCTGTGCTGAGGGAGGATATTCCCGCAAATACATCCAGGAAAGTTATTTGGGTGGAACTGAGAAATAAGAAAGGGATGATCACCTCATTGGAATTGTATTATAGACCTCCTAATAGTCAGAGGGAAATTGAGAAACAAACTTGTAAGGAGATCTCAGCTATCTTTAAGAATAATAGGGTAGTTATGTTCAGGGATTTTAACTTTCCAAACATCGACTGGGACTGCCATAGTGTTAAGGATTTAGATGGAGAGGAATTTCTTAAGTGTTTACAAGACAATTTTCTGATTCAGTATGTGGATGTACCTACGAGGGAAGGTGCAAAACGTGACCTACTCTTGGGAAATAAGGCAGGGCAGGTGACTGAGGTGTCAGTGGGGGCCAGCAACCATAATTCTATTCATTTTAAAATAGTGATGGAAAAGGATAGACCAGATCTAAAAGTTGAAATCCTAAATTGGAGAAAGGCCAATTTTGACGGTATTAGGCAAGAACTTTCGAAAGCTGATTGGAGGCAGATGTTCGCAGATAAAGGGAAGGCTGGAAAATGGGAAGCCTTCAGAAATGAGATAACAAGAATCCAGAGAAAGTATATTCCTGTCAGGGTGAAGGGAAGACTGGTAGGTATAGGGAATGCTGGATGACTGAAGAAATTGAGGGTTTGGTTAAGAAAAAGAAGGAAGCATATGTCAGGTATAGACAGGATAGATCGAGTGAATCCTTAGAAGAGTATAAAGGAAGTAGGAGTTTACTTAAGAGGGAAATCAAGAGGGCAAAACAGGGACATGAGATAGCTTTCGCAAATAGAATTAAGGAGAATCTAAAGGGTATTTACAAATCTATTAAGGACAAAAGGGTAACTAGGGAGAGAATAGGGCCCTTCAAAGATCAGCAAGGTGGCCTTTGTGTAGAGCCACAGAAAATGGGGGATATACTAAATGAACATTTTGCATCAGTATTTACTGTGGAAAAGGATATGGAAGATATAGACTGTAGGGAAATAGATGGTGACATCTTGCAAAATGTCCAGATCACAGAGGAGGAAGTGCTGGGTGTCTTGAAACTGTTAAAGGTGGATAAATCCCCAGGACCGGATCAGGTGTACCCGAGAACTCTGTGGGAAGCTAGAGAAGTGATTGCTGGGCCTCTTGCTGAGATATTTGTATCATCGATAGTCACAGGTTAGGTGCCGGAAGACTGGTGGTTGGCAAACGTGGTGCCACTGTTTAAGAAGGGCAGTAAAGACAAGCCAGGGAACTATAGACCAGTGAGCCTGACCTCAGTGGTGGGCAAGTTGCTGGAGGGAATCCTGAGGGACAGGATGTACATGTATTTGGAAAGGCAAGGACTGATTAGGGATAGTCAACATGGCTTTGTGCATGGGAAATCATGTCTCACAAACTTGATTGAGTTTTTAATTAGCTGGATAGGCAGGTAGTACTGAGAAAGTGGGGAGGCTGCAGAAGGATCCAGACAGTTTGGGAGAGTCGTCCAGGAAATGGCTGATGGAATTCAATGTGAGAAAATGCGAGGTCTTGCACTTTGGAAAAATGAATACAAGCATGGACGACTTTCTAAAGGGTGAGAAAATTTATAAAGCCAAAGTACAGAGGGATCTGGGAGTGCTAGTCGAGGATTCTCGAAAGGTAAACATGCAGGTTGAGTCCGTGATTAAGAAAGCGAATGCAATGTTGTCATTTATCTAAAGAGGGTTGGAATATAAAAGCACCGTTGTGCTACTGAGACTTTATAAAGCTTTGGTTAGGCCCCATTTGGAGTACTATGTCCAGTTTTGGTCCCCACACCTCAGGAAGGACATACTGGCACTGGAGTGTGTCCAGCAGCGATTCACACGGATGATCCCTGGAATGGTAGGTCTAACATACGAGGAACGGCTGAGGATCCTGGGATTGTATTCATTAGAGTTTAGAAGATTAAGGGGAGATCTAATAGAAACTTACAAGATAATACATGGCTTGGAGAGGGTGGACGCTAGGAAATTGTTTCCGTTAGGCGAGGAGACTAGGACCCGTGGACACAGCCTTAGAATTAGAGGGGGTAAATTCAGAACAGAAAAGTGGAAACATTTCTTCAGCCAGAGAGTGGTGGGCCTGTGGAATTCATTGCCGCAGAGTGCAGTGGAGGCCGGGACGCTAAATGTCTTCAAGGCCAAGATTGATAAATTCTTGATATCACAAGGAAATAAGGGCTACGGGGAAAATGTGGGTAAGTGGAGTTGAAATGCCCATCAGCCATGATTGAATGGTGGAGTGGACTCGATGGGCCGAATGGCCTTACTTCCACTCCTATGTCTTATGGTCTTATGGTCTTATCCCAAACCATGGAAAGATTCAGATTTACCTCTCTAAAGGGAATTTGTGAACCAGGTGGACTTTTATGACATTCAATAATAATTACTTAGACCACCATTGCTGAGACTGGATTTCTATTTCAGAATTATAAATTAATTGAATTTAGCTTGCACCAGCTGTCACAGTCTGACATGAATTCATGCCCATGCAATAGATTTGGCTGGCCCTCTGGTTTACTCATTTAGTGGCATTAATAATATGCTATCACCTCCTCGAATATGATGTATGATCTATGCACAGGAGCTATCATATTATCCTTCACACACAACCATCTCCTGCAAGTGTTTTTTTTAACTTCAGTGGAACACTTTGAGTAATGATGGTGGTCTCAGTCAATGCAGGTTGTTCTACATTTCGTCAATGTGAATTCACTGCAACATGATTGACAAACATGGGACATTATTTCTACAGAGCAAACTTTTAAAATATGTGTTGGCTGTAATGCGATTACATTGC
Source organism: Chiloscyllium punctatum (assembly GCF_047496795.1). Classification (NCBI taxonomy): domain Eukaryota; kingdom Metazoa; phylum Chordata; class Chondrichthyes; order Orectolobiformes; family Hemiscylliidae; genus Chiloscyllium; species Chiloscyllium punctatum. Next base: position 35,059,942 of record NC_092743.1, read on the forward strand.
CAACACTTTAAGCACTGTTTCTAAAGCACGATTTATCTATAATACTGGGTTGCACAAGAATGCAACCATTGCGTAATAGAAGAACTGACTGTAATTCACCACTAGGATCTAGTGTCACTTCCATTAAGGAATGCCTTTGGAAATATGGTTTGCAACCTAAATAATGAGACTAGTTATAAAGAAGGCTCCAGTTGTCTCATAAATTTAACTTCTGTCTTCCTCAGGGCATGTTGGATAAACATCAAATGGAAAATGGATACATTCTCACCTAGCTGAGGCCAAACACTTGAAAATTAAGACATGGAATCCATATCCACCTTTCAAACCAATTGGTTTGTTTTTGATAAGAGAAATGAATGGATTTTACTTACAGAATAAGAACTCTGAAATGACAACTGCATCAATAAAACCCCTTCCAGTGGTTTTAGATGATTTTTTTAAAGCTGATATTGTTAAGGAATTGAAGCAAGATGATAGATGAAACAATTGGCTCTTTATTTGTGATCATTCAGCATTTTATCCTTCACCATCTCCATTTAGCTCCTTCCCATTCATGATACTATCAGTACCCCATTGTCAAGAATCTGATATATATGGATTAATAGCATGAACTGAATCCTCTAAAGTGCTTGATTAAGATCTCTGGGGCTTTTGTAGGGTCTCTACTTATGGGTCTGAATGTCAGAAAGCATTTGAGTTGATTGATTAAAAATATGTACAAGCATTGCCAATTTCTAAAGCTCCCAGTGCAGCTAAGGTCGGGTTACATTGATTTCTTCTACCCTGTGGAATCCAATTGAATTGATGTCTGAGCCTGGAGAGAGACTGGCTATAGGCTGTTCCATCACTGGGAGCACTTTATAACTGCAACTCTCATGAAGTTGTAAGGCACCTGCATTTCAAAACCTCAAAGTTTCCCTAAACATTTTTACAACCAATTAGGAACAAGTACAGTCATTGTTTTCATTCAAGAAATGAATTTGAACAAACCATCTCCCACAAAAAAAACTGATCAGATAAACTGTTTTTACAGAAAATGGGAAGGGTTAAATAAATACTAGCACAGAAATGTGTATGTTCTTCTGTATATAGTGAGATGGGATCTTAAATGGGAAGATAATTTAACATCTCATTCAAAAGACAGCGCCTCCAGCAGTGTAGTAATCATTCATAACTATATTAAATTGTCAGTCCAAATAATGTGTTTTATTCCTGGAGTGGTGGTTGAGCTCATAAACTTCTGATCCAGACCTTAGAATGGTGGTTCAGGTTAACAACTAAATGACATCTAATCATATAAGCATCAGCTTAGGCTGAACAGATTGTCCTCTTGTCAGTGGATCAAGAGCAGCCACTTCAGATTTTACACAGGCTGACATTCCAGTCCAATTCTCAGGGGCAGTTTCCCTGCCATCCAATGTATCCTTCTGAAGAGACATTGAAATGAGTTGACATCTATTTGTTCTAGCAGCAAAGATTGATAAAAGATGGCATGAGTGATATTCCAAAAAAAGAGAGCATTTTGTCAATGTACCGGCTAAAGCTCCCCCTTGGGGTGGCATGGTGGCTCAGCAGTTAGCACTGCTTCCTCACAGCGCCAGGGACCCAGATTCAATTCCCACCTTGGGTGACAGTCTGTGTGGAGTTTGCACTTTCTCCCAGTGTCTGCGTGGGTTTCCTCCAGGTGCTCCGGTTTCCTCCCACAGTCCAAAAATGTGCAGGTCAGGTGAATTGGCCATGTTAAATTGCCCATAGTGTTAGATGCAGTAGTCAGGGGGAATGGATCTAGGTGGGTTACTCTTCGGAGGGTTGGTATAGACTTGTTGGGCTGAAGGGCCTGTTTCCACACTGTAAATAATCTAATCTAATCACTTTACATCACTAGAGACAAGTTAACTGGCCACTCATTCCATCACCATCTGTGTTAGAGTATTTGTCTGCATAAAATCTCTTCACTAATTGATGCATTTGCTGAAGCTTATTTTACACGTAGTTGTGACAAACGCAAGTACAGGTATATGTTCCCAAACTTAGCTTTGTTAAAATTCAAACTTAGCGCTGAAATAAAATATTCAGATGAAAATTATGAACTCATGAAGTTTTATTTCCATATCAGAGTTTGGTGGTGCTATTGAAACGGGCAGCTACTCCCTGATTGACCTGGTTTGAAACAAATAATAATGGTACCTGTACCAGTAACAACTATGAAGATAATTGGCAACAGTGTCAGACAGACATTTGGTCAGGCAAACAAAAAAAAATCTATATGGTCTGTAAATTCACTCCGAAATCGCATTCTGTGACGGAAGTATCAGGAAAGATCCTTGACAAGCACTAAAAGTGAACTCGTTTGCTGGGTTTTTATGAGGTAATATCAGAATATATCATATCAATTGTGAAGAGCCGCCAGTGGTGTGTATGTGTGGGCTTCTCTTGAATGCTCTATTGTTACTGTCTTACCTCTGCTTGTGACGATGTTCTGCAGGCATTGAGAACATCTGTTTCCACAGTAACACAATAGAAGCTCATTGTTCATGAAAGCGATACAAATTGAATCAGTAGTTTAAGGATTTTTGCATTAGAATTGCCATGAATTTATATTAATGAGGCCTTTTGGCATGCTTGTAGTTATGATGCAGTAAATGTTTGGAATACTGATTTAAAGGCTTTTGTTTTAGAGAAACCTTGGTAAGACGCTGCTTTGAAATAGCTCCAGGTGCAGAGAGAATTATGGATCTTGGACTGGATCCCCATTTCAGAGAACCCTAAAGACCACCCTCAAATCAGTGATATTCTATGATAATTTCATCCAGTAGTTCACCAACTTTCACTGATGATTCATTGTAATAATATAAATTACGCATTACCGTATGACCAGAAGAAAAACTAAGAACTAGGTGGAAGAAGGACTATTTATGAAATGCAAATTTCTTAAATGGAACATTGCTTCGCCTTTTGCATAGGTCATACGGTGACAGCCGTATATTAGTTTGCCAGCTAAGAATAATACAAGAAGTAATCAAGCTGCCCAGATAGAGAATGTTGCGATCGCAAATTATCTGGAAGAAACTTCTCTGCAGGGAGAAAGAGATTTCAAAAGAGCTAATAGTCTTCAGGAGAGTAATTGAGGGGCAGGTCTAAGTACCTGAACAGTCTACTCTACTCTCCTAGGAATCTACTCTCCACCCACAGCAAAAACCTCCAACTATTCAACTACAGAAAATGTTTCAGCTGCTGAATTCTGATTTCAGATTTGCAACCCCTTCACTTCAAAAAGATTTTTCAATCGAGCAACAGCCCTCTAAAGCTTTATATATTATCAAATAGCCACATCAGATTTTTACTAAGTGACTTTCAGCAATAGTTATACAATTAAGTCATATTTCGTGTTATTTTAAACTAATTATTTGCTCTTGGTTATTTTTAAATTGGATTACAGAGGAACCTTGATTATCCGGCATTCAATTATCCAAATTTCAGATTATCTGGACAAGATCACAAGGTGCAGATGCTAGGCTAAACTGTGTTATCTGGCATTCAATTATCCGAATATTCGATTATCTGAACATTTGACTATCCAAACAAATTACTCCCCAGCCGTGACATTCAGATAATCGAGATTCCTCTGTAATACAAAAAGAAACAAAGAGGGGAGCAAATACGTTATGAATTCATAATTGACCAACACGTGCTGCAGGTACATCTGGTGCTGACAAACTGACTTGTTCTCATTTGTCTCCAGCTGAGGAGACAAGGTTGATGGAAATTTGGGACATGTTCAAAATTATTAAGGATTTAGGATGAGCAGATGATGATAAACTGTTTCCACTGATCACTAGATAGACAACAAAAGGTCAAGGATTATGATGAATGACAACAGGTGCAGAGCAGAATTAAGGAATGTCTTTAATGCAGTGGATCACTATGATCTTGAATGCATAGCCTGAAAGGTTAAAATAAACAGATTTGTTAGTAATTTTCAAAAAGAGGTATAATATGTGTGTGTGTGTATGTGTGGACAGGAAAAGTTACAAGATGTGGATCTATAAACCTGTATTTTAACTAGACAGTCCCCGAATTGCAAATGGGTTCCATGGGTTCACAAGTTGATTTGTATGCAAGTTGGAACATTTGCAGAACAATGTAAAATTACCATTGTTTAAGAACAAGAAACCATTCAGATGATGGATCCTTAAAATTATATCCCTGTATGGGATTGTGTTTGTAAGTATGAACGTTTATAATTGGGTCATTCTTAAATTGGGCTCTCCTGCATAAAGAACATCACCTCACTACTTCTGATCCAATTCACTAGGTATGAGTGATGCTTCAAATATAATAATTGCTGTTACGTTGAAATATTGCAGATCATGTCCTTAAAAAGTGATCATTGTGTGTCTCTGTTCTATAGTTACATTCCAGTAATGCAGCCAGCTTCCTGGTTGTATACAGAATGTGGTGTTAACTAACTAGGACAGTCTGACAAGTGATGCACTCTCAAAATATCCTCATGACATTGCCAACCAGTGTTGTCACTATAGGGAAGTCTGTATCCATTATCATGTTATGTTGTTGCTTCATGACTGCAATTGTACTCTTGCTGTTAAAATAGCTGCTCCTAATCCTTAAAAGTACAGTGACTGTCAAAAGGAGCCTTTAATAAATGGGCAACCAGCTAGTTACTAATGTGTATGGAGATGAATGTGTCAAGAACATAGGAGTATGGCCTTCAGCTCTTTATGCCTCTGTCTCCATTCAAGAGGGTTATGACTGATCTGCATCTCCTAACCATTTATTCACCTTTCTACTGCCTTCTGTGAAGAAAAGGTGCCTGATTTCACTTCAAAATTGTTTCACTCTAATTTTATGATTATGTTCTCTTGTTCTTGATGACCGTACCACAAAAAGTAATTTCTCAGAGCTGAATCTTCCCTGAACGGCCTGGGCAATGATGAGTCAGCTGGGAAAATATAGTGCAATCAGATAATGAGATTCCCGCAGTGAGAGAAAAAAGGCTGGTCTTGCAATCAAGGTCTGAGCAGTGAGACAAGAATCTCACTCGTGAGTGGTGAGAGGCTTATTCACATTATTAACATCACATTATTTACTTATTCTTGCCTCATTTACATGAATTTTGTGATTCTTCACAAGGTAGAGAGGAGGTGGATTGCTGCCATTACTCCTCCAGGCTCCATCTTGGCCAGTGCACACCAACACTTCTGGGCGTGATTCATTGGTCCGGAATGCCTGCACTCCCCTTCCTCAGAACTTGGCATCAGATATGCACCAGCCTCACATCGGACTCACTTAGAATAGGTTCTTTACTTCAATGTAGCACTTTATGTATTGACACCTTGCATGCCAATGCTGCTACCAGGCCACTTTGCACCCACAGACAGGCACCTATCTTATGGGTTGGAGTAGAATGCATCTCAGGGCTGTTGGCTTGTTCTTCTAGCTCTGTACCTACGTGGATGCTGACAGCATTCCCGCCTAGCCTTGTCGTGTCTTTCTATACACTACCACATTATTGACACAGTCAGATGGGTGCTTGGGGGGCAGTAAGGGTCAGGGGTTCCATATCAATAGAGTCCAGGGAGTGTGCCACAGTCAGTCCTGTAGATCCAGTGTAACCAGACAGGGCAAGGAAGTAAGAAAGTCACAGACTGCACAGAGATCGGACAGGGCAAATTGTCCTCTAAGGTGCAGAGTTGCATAGCAACTGAAGGTGCGTGCAAGCCAATCAGTGTGCTGACACGTGTGCTTCCAGATTTGGAAGGACATGGACCTCAGAGGTTCTTGCCCCAAAAGAAATTAGAAGGAGCTTGGGCACTTATCAGTTGAGGACGAAGGCCATGGTCAGTCATGAACAATGATAAGATGCTATGCTATACTGGATGCTAAGGAAAGAGTAACACTCCCCTCAATTAGGTTCTAACATGAGATGGCTCAGGACAGGAGCCCATGTTGCTTGATTCTTGTAGCTGTCCTGACAATGACAGTCGATCAACAGGTGTTGATGTAAATTGACAAAACATTTATGAATGTTAGTATTTCCAAGACACTGACACTTATGCCACTTGTGTACTCTCAGAAGCTTTTTTTATTTGTTACCCTCCCATTCTGTATGCTGTGAAGAGCTACTCATGGTCAGCAACCAGTGATGGAAATTCCAGAAGGTCTGGGCACTGAGCAGTATGGTTCTGCTGGTGGGTGGGCAATGCTGGAGAGCAGTGCCATAGAGATCTGGTGCATACATTGTGAGGTGAACAGCATGAGGGTAACTCTTTGGACCAATTTGCGTTCAAATTCAGCCATTGATTCTAACCTATCAATTTCTTTTAACAGATTACATGCAGTTTCCTATACTTGAATTAATTCCAGAGGAGAAAGTGAGGACTGCAGATGCTGGAGATCAGAGCTGAACAATGTGTTGCTGGAAAAGCGCAGCAGGTCAGGCAGCATCCAAGGAGCAGGAGAATCAACGTTTCGGGCATGAGCCCTTCTTCAGGAATGAGGAAAGTGTGTCCAGCAGGCTAAGATAAAAGGTAGGGAGGAGGGACTTGGGGGAGGGGCTTTGGAAATGCGATAGGTGGAAGGAGGTCAAGGTGAGGGTGATAGGCCGGAGTGGGGTTGGGGGCGGAGAGGTCAGGAAGAAGATTGCAGGTTAGGAAGGTGGTGCTGAGTTCAAGGGATTTGACTGAGACAAGGTGGGGGGAGGGGAAATGAGGAAACTGGAGAAATCTGAGTTCATCCCTTGTGGTTGGAGGGTTCCTCGGCGGAAGATGAGGCGTTCTTCCTCCAACCGTCGTGTTGATATGGTTAGGCGATGGAGGAGTCCTCCAACCGTCGAGTTGCTATGGAACACTTCAACTCCCCCTCCCACTCCACCAAGGACATGCAGGTCCTTGGACTCCTCCATCACCAGACCAGCAACACGACGGTTGGAGGAAGAACACCTCATCTTCCACCTAGGAACCCTCCAACCACAAGGGATAAACTCAGATTTCTCCAGTTTCCTCATTTCCCCTCCCCTCACCTTGTCTCAGTCAAATCCCTTGAACTAAGCACCGCCTTCCTAACCTGCAATCTTCTTCCTGACCTCTCCGCTCCCCCCCCCCCCTCCACCACTCCGGCCTATCACCCTCACCTTGACCTCCTTCCACCTATTGCATTTCCAAAGCCCCTCCCCCAAGTCCCTCCTCCCTACCTTTTATCTTAGCCTGCTGGACACACTTTCCTCATTCCTGAAGAAGGGCTCATGCCCGAAACATCGGTTCTTCTCCTCCTTGGATGCTGCCTGACCTGCTGCGCTTTTCCAGCAACACATTTTCAGCTTGAATTAATCCCAACCAAGTTTCTGCAGCCTCCTTTCTTAAGGTGATCCTGTACCCTGTACGCACCCCCCCCCCCAACTCCCAGTCCACCCAATATTAATGGTGAATGGGAACATGATCAGCATTAGGAAAAGGAATTAGGATATAACACTACAGTTCTTGATTCACAAGCAAGTAGTGCCACCCCTTTGCACTGCTTTTAAGGTTTCCATCACTGCAAACCTCAACTGAACAATGTAATGCCAGCAGCAAAAGCATGTACACTTCATGGCAGCTGGCCTCATCTTGTATCCCAGTGTAGGTCCACAAGAGAAAGACTTACACTGGTTAAGAAAGTGAAGAGTGCCTTACTACTATGTTAAAACTACCCAAGAGATCAGTCTATCTGTAATAATATTGAGGTCTGGTGCCAATGACAGAAATACCAATGGCATTTTTCACCAAAACTTTGCTTCTGGACAATGAAAAGATATCTACTGACATAGTAGAGGTCTCTTCTCCAGAGACGGTGAGATGTAACATATACGTTAGGAGTAAACAAGTTAAAAGTACTCAAGTTTTGTACCACTTACAAAAAAAACATATTTGCTAGACAACTCTTCCTCTTTATCAATCAAGGGAAATCTGCCAAATGAAGCCAGTCAACAACCTCAACCAACATTAGTCTGAACAACAATTTTACAAAAAAAAGCACTTTATTTTGTATTTATTCTTCTTCCTGGACAAAAAAATTCTTCAGTTGGGACACCTTTGAAATAACTGTGTTGGAGAGATTGTGTGGTAATGTCTTCCTCAGCCTCAGTTTTCCAACTCACTTCTCTCTTGCCTCTAGCCTCCAGTTCCTTTCTCTCCATCCCTGTAGTTGACCACTCACTATCCTTCTTCTCTTATTGTCTAGTTCATTTTTCTTCTGCTCCTGTTCATCTTTGTCCATCCATTTGGTTTCAAGCTGCCCACTCTCCAGTGGCTTTCTCTTCTGCCCCTGTTTCTTGTTCCTCTCTCTTGAGGTCTTCAATGCCATTCTCTTAAGCCCCTGTTCTCCAGTTTCCTTCTATCCTGCCAATGTTCTGCAGTTATCTCTCTTCAGTCACTGGTCTCCATCCCCCTTCAGTCCTGTCCATGTGCACCAGCTCCAGACTCTCCAGTCCCTTTGTCTCTTGCTGATCCAGTTGTATTTCTTGAGTTTTCACTCTCCAGCCCAGGAATCCTCTCTTTCCTGTGTTTTGTCTCCAGTTCCCATTGTTGGCACATTTTCCTACAGTTCTTTTATCTCTCTCTCACTGTCACTGGACATGTGCAGTGATTGCAGAGATTTGGAACAACATGCATTAAAATAAATGATGTTGCTGCCTAGAAGCCATGACAATGCATCCCAATGCTGCAGGCATTTCAACTTTAATTCATTCCTTTTGACTATAAAGAGTGGAATGACATGATATATTTTGAAAATGAACGAGATCAAAATACATTAAAAAAGGTTGTTTTAGGTTTGGGTGTAAGCTGTGTATTATGAAAGCATTGTATGTAAGTTGAAACAGCAAATTTCATGGCTTATAAGGGACACAGTTGCCATATGCTAGTGCACTAAAAGTCTCTCTTCAAAGCCATTTCCTTGCCGTTGCTATTTTCTTTTTCTGATATATTTGGAAATGTTCATCTAGGTCCTTTATGAAGAAAATTATGGTTGAAATGTTTGCACTTTTTGACCAAGTGTTTGTCACCATGAGGTCAATGGTGAGCAGCCCTTTCTCACACACTTCTCAGCTCATTAACTATGGAACTGGCCCCTCCAGTGTTCAGCTTGTTGAACAATGCATGAGAAAAAAGCAGAAGTGCTTACCTCTGCTAGGATCTTGCATCATTTACACTACTGGGGCATCTTTAAACTGCAGTTCCATAGCACTTCAGCTGCTGCAAGCCAGGAAGTTCATTTCACAGTCTCAATACTGAGAACAAGGCACATCTGTTTCCAATGCTCACAAAGTGGTCTCCACAACACTGGGGAGACAGGATGCCAACTGGCAGAATATTTCAGGGAACATCTCTGGGACGCACGCACCAAACAACCCCATCACCGTGTGGCCAATCACTTCAACTCCCCCTTACACTCTACCAAGGACATGTGAGTCCTGGGCCTCCTCCACCACCAAATTCTAGCCACCCAACGTCTGGAGGAAGATCACCTCATCTTCCTCCTTGGGACCCTCCAACCACATGGAATCAATATCAACTTCACCAGTTTCTTCATCTCCCCTCCCCCCACCTTATCCCAGATCCAACCATCCAACTTAGCACTGACCTCTTGAACTGTCCTACCTTTGAACTGTCCTACCTTAGAACTGTCCTACCTGCCCATCTTCCTTCCCACCTATCTGCTTCATCCACCCCTCTGACCTATTACCACCACCCTTCGCCTACATCCACACATTGCATTCCCACCTCCTTTCCCCAGCCCCACACCCATAATCCTATTTATCGCTCAGCCCCTTTCCCACCTCCACATACCTGATGCCTGAAACATTGACTCTGCTGCTCCTCGGATGCTGCCTCTACTATGTCAGTAGCTATCCTTTCATTGTGCAGAAGCAAAATGTTGGTGAAAAATGTCGTTGGCATTTCTGTCATTGGCACAAGATCTCACTATTATTACTTTGTATCATTTACATACAGACTGATCTCTTTGTGTTTTTCCAGCCCCATCCTTTTCAACTCATTACACAGAAAGACAAGTTAGTCCTTCGATTTGTTGACAGGGACCTGCAGATACTCTGAAAGAGGTTGTGAAAAGGAGGTACCTCGGTGCTCCAACATGTTGCCTGTCATGAAAGACTTCACTGCACAACACTTGAATATAACCCTTGTAAATAATCTAACCTCAGCTCTGCTGCCTTGTCTCTAACAGTGAACAATGTGTAGGTACTTAAAGTATGGTATGTTTTCCGTTATTGGTCAGAGAGTTGAGTACAGGAGTTGGGAGGCCATGTTGTGGCTGTTGGAATATTGCGTGCAATTCTGGTTTCCTTCCTATCGGAAAGATGTTGTGAAACTTGGAAGTGTTCAGAAAAGATTTATAAGGATGTTGCCAGAGTTGGAGGATTTGAGCTATAGGGAGAGACTGAACAGGCTGGGGCTGTTTTTCTTGGAGCATCGGAGGCTGAGGGATGACCTTACAGAGATTTACAAAATTATGAGGGGCATGGATAGGATAAATAGACAAAGTCTTTTCCCTGGGGTTAGGGGAGTGCAGAACTAGAGGGCATAGGTTTAGAGTGAGGGGGAAAGATGTAAAAGAGACTTAAGGGGCAACTTTTTCATGCAGAGGGTGGTACGTGTATGAGCTGCCAGAGCAAGTGGTGGAGTCTAGTACAATTGCAACATTTAAAAGGCATTTGGATGGGTATATGAATAGGTTTAGAAAGATATGTGCCAGGTGCTGGCAGGTGGGACTAGATTGGGTTGGGATATCTGGTCGGCATGGACCGAAAGATCTGTTTCCATGCTGTGCATCTCTATGACTATGACTCTATGACTCTAAGAGTAACTGCCTGAGATGACATTCTACTCAATCTGTTTATTTCTATTTAAAAGTTGTTTTTGTTTTGGCTGCTTTATCATTTAGCTGTTTTGCTTTGAACATATGCAGTGACAGTTTCTTAAATCTCTGCAACTGTTCCTGACTACTCATGTATTGTCCCTATGTATAATGCAGCAGTTCAAGAAGGCAAGTAGTTAACTCAGATATGGTCACATTCCATACCATACCATAATTTTACTTTCCCATTTCATATCTCCAGATTTAAAGAAAACTTTTCCTCTTATTTTCTAGACTTTAAAATGAAAATTATCTTTATAGTCTCATCAAAAAACTTGATTTCTCATGCTGCCCTGATTTTGATTGTGAAAAGGACAATGTTTCACTTCTTTAATTACATGCTCACACATCAAGAGAACAGATTATGTACAAACAGCAATACACACACCTTTTACAACCATTCACTGTCATCTTGTCTCTGTTTCCCTTGAAGGTTTTGCCTTTTATTTTTGCTGAATTTTTTTCAACCTTCAACTTTTGATACATTTGAAGGGGATTCATGAAAATTCGTAGGAAACCAAAAGGGAAAAAAAGAACCTGAGGCTTTAATTGTCTTAAAAAGCAAAACCAGGCTATATTCCTTTGCCTTTCTTTTGTCTGAGACATGTTAACTGAGGCATTTTTTTGTCTTTCATTGGAAGAAAGTATCTTAAGGTACTTTTTCACAGCTCTCCAAATGGCCAACATTTATCCCTCAACCAACACCAATGAAACAGGTCATCTGGTTATTTCTCTCATCGTTACTTCATGGGACCCATCTGAGTACAACTTTCCTCTTGTGTTCTCCATATTTCAGCAGTGATCACACTTCAATAACATCTCAAAATTTATTTGTTGGCTGTGGTACGCTTCATCTCTTGTAAGAATGTAAATCTAATTCTCTCTTTTTTTTAATAAGGTCCCTGTTCGGCTTAATTCAGCTTCCTTAGGGAATGTTCTCTTCAGTTTTTGAACTGCGGTGATATATTAAAGTGCTGAACATCTGGTATTACAATTCATTTTCTGTGTGAAATTAACTTTACATAGATCACTGTGTACTACAAAACAGTGCAGACAGTCATTTGTAAAATTAATATTAAAAGACACAGATATTTACTTGGAAAAGTCAGCTTTATTCAAAGCCATTATTCAACATGAAGTGAAATGAATTCTTTTGATAAATTTCTGGTTTGTGTTGGAACATCCAGTACAAGCTCACTTGGGTTTTGAATAGAAACTAATGGGTGAGTGTCAGCAATTGGAAGAAAAAGATGTGACAGAAATGGTAATAAAGAGTCAGAAGACCTGTATGGGCTCAGAGGAGTCCAACATACTGCCTCCAATGTTATGTCCCCTGTTGTAATTGAAAGCTGTGCTCAAGGCTTAGTTTGTCCACACCATCGTTCAATCTTGCATATCATTGTAAGACCATCTCCTTGTTCCCTCCTCCATTCTTTTTAAAATGTAGATCTAACCACAGGGTTGAACCTTGCCATTTGAAAGAAATGAGGAGAAATTTCTTCACCCGGAAAGTGGTGATCCTGTGGAACTCTCAGCCACAGGAAACTGCTGAAGCCAAAACATTGAAGATTTTCAAGAAAAAAGTGAATATAATTCTTAGGACTGAAGGGATCAAAGGACAGTGGAAGAAAGCAGGAACAGAATAATAAATTGGATGATCAGCTATGATTGTAATGAATGACAAAGTAGGCCAAATGGCCTACTTCTGCATCTGTGGTCAATGTTTCTAAGTTTCTCTCTTGTGCCTTGACCACTGAAAGGCCTGCCTTGGGCCTTATGCTCAAGATGCTATGCTTAAGAAATTGGAGCTTGGTCCCTTGGGCAAATTCTGCCTGTAACCAATAAGGCAGGATGCATCACCTTTAAAATTATAGAATCATGCAACACGGAAAAGGCCCTTCAATCCATCAAGCATATAGTGACAAAACTACACTAAAACTAGATTAGTCTCACTTTCCAGCACTTGACTTATTCTGACATTTCAAGTGCTCATCCAAATACGTGTTAAAGGTTGTGAGGTTTCCTGCCTCAATGAATCTCCCAGGCAGTGCATTCCAGAGTTGCACCACTGATTGAGGGGTTTTTTTCCCCTCAAATAATCTATTAGCTTCCTGCCTTTCACTTTAAAATTAGACCTCCTTGCTATTGAGCCTTCAACTGAGGGGAACATCTGCTTTCTATCCACCCCTGTCCATGATGCTCATAATGTTATACACCTCAGTCAGGGCCAGCGAACATAATTCTACTCGTTTTAAAATAGTGAAGGAAGAGGATAGACCAGATCTAAAAGTTGAAGTTCTAAATTGGAGAAAGGCCAATTTTGATGGTTTTAGGCAAGAACTTTCGAAAGCTGATTGGAGGCAGATATTTGCAGGTAAAGGGACGGCTGGAAAATGCGAAGCCTTCAGAAATGAGATAACAAGAATCCAGAGAAAGTATATTCCTGTCAGGGTGAAAGGGAAGGCTGGTAGGTATAAGGAATGCTGGATGACTAAAGAAATTGGGGATTTGGTTAAGAAAAAGAAGGAAGCATATGTCAGCTATAGACAGGATAGATCGAGTGAATCCTTAGAAGAGTATAAAGGAAGTAGGAGTACACTTAAGAGGGAAATCAGGAGGGCAAAAAGGGGACATGAGATAGCATTGGCAAATAGAATTAAAGAGAATACAAAGGGTTTTTACAAATATATTAAGGACAAAAGGGTAACTAAGGAGAGAATAGGGCCCCTCAAAGATCTGCAAGTTGGCCTTTGAGATAGCGTTGGCAAATAGAATTAAGGAGAATCCAAAGGGGAAAGATATAAAAGAGACCTAAGGGGCAACTTTTTCACGCAGAGGGTGGTATGTGTATGGCATGAGCTGCCAGAGGATGTGGTGGAGGCTGGTACAATTGCAACATTTAAGAGGCATTTAGATGGTTTTATGAATAGGAAGGGTTTGGAGGGACATGGGCCAGGTGCTGGCAGGTGGGACTAGATTGGGTTGGGATATCTGGTTGGCGTGGACAGGTTGGACAAAAATGTCTGTTTCCATGCTGTATATCTCTATGACTCTAGGATCTCTGTCAGCCTTCTCTACTCCAACGAATACAGCTCGAGCTTATCCAGCCTCTCTTCATAACTAAAATGCTCCATTCCAGACAACATCCTAGTGAATCTCCTCTGCACTCCCTCCAGTGCAATCAGACCCTTCCTACAGTGCAGTGACCAGAATTGCACACAGTACTCCAGCTGTAGACAAACTAACATTTTGTACAGCTCCAACATAACCTCCCTACTCTTATAATTTATGCCATGACTGATAAAGGCTAGTGTCCCGTATGCCTTCATAACTACTTTAATAAACTGCCCTGCCACCTTCAGGGATCCATGGACAAGCACCCCAAGCTCCCTCTGTTTGTCCAAACATCCTAGATGCTGCCATTTTATTGAGAGTTCCCTTGTCTTGTTACTTCTTCCACTTCACATTTTTCAAGGTTAAATTCCACCTGTCACTAATCTGCCTATCTGAACCTTAGACCTTCTTCCTCGCTGTCAGCCACCCAGCTAATCTTTATGTAAACTGCAAACTTATTCATCATTTCCCTACATTTTCTTGCATAGCATGTATATATCACAAACAATGGTAGATATTAATGATTTAAATGATGCAAATGAATGGAATATTTCCAAGTTTGGGAGGGTGAATTGTGAGGAGGGTGTAGAGAATCATTTGGGAGAAAGTGAGGACTGCAGATGCTGGAGACCAGAGTTGAAAAATGTGCTGGAAAAACACAGCAGGCCAGGCAGCATCTGAGTAGCGGGCGAATCAACGTTTCGGGCATAAGCCCTTCTTCAGGAATCATTCTAGAGAATCATTTACCCAAGTTAAGTAAGTAGGTAAATGCATTGCAGATGAAGTATATGGTGAATAAATGTGAGGTTATACACTTGGGTAGCAAAAACAGGAAGGCAAGTTACTATTTAAATGGCAGTGGAGTGGAAAAGGGACAGAGCTGCAGTGAGACCTGGATGTTCTTGTACACTAAAAGCTGGAAATATGCATTCAGTAGATGAAGAGTGCAAATGCTTTGTTGGCCTTCATAGCAATTTAACTTCAGGAGCGGGGTGGGGGGGTGGGGTGGGGTGGGGGAGGTCTTGTTACAATTGTAAAGGGTTTTCAGACCACACCTGGTGTATTGAGTGCAGTTTGAGTGCAGTTTTGATTTCCTTATCTGAGGAATGATGTCTTAGCAATGAAGGGAGTGCAATGAAGGTTTTGATTCTTGGGCTAGCAGGACTGACATATGATGAGACTGAATTTGTTAGGACTGTACTCACTTGAGTTTAGTAAAATGAGGGAGGATTTCATAAAACACCTATCAAATGCTAACAGGCATTTACAAGATAAAAATTTGATTAACAAGATAAAAACAAAAAGGACAATTCTGATGAACAGGAAGTCTAGAATCAAGGATTACAATGTAAGGATACAGGGTAGACTGTTTAGGATTGTGATGAGGAAAATAACTTCACCCAGAGGGTGGTGAGCCTGTAGAACTCTCTGCCACAGAAAGCAGTTGAATATATTGAAATATCAAATGTTTCCAAGAATGAGTTGGATATAGTTCTTCAGGCTCAGGCTCCCATATCTTCAAAGGTATGGGAGAATGCATAAACAGGGTGGACGATCAGCTTTGATCACATTGAATGGTGTAGCAGGCTCGTCAGGCCAAATGGCCTAGTCCTGGTCATATTTTCTTTATCGAAGCTCTGCGCTTGGCATAACAAGTGTATACATTCCCCAGAATTAGCAAGTAATAAAGTTTTTCTTTCTTTCACTCAAAAGCCTGGAAATCGATTGCTCATTGTTTCTACTGAGAAAACAATTTAACTGGGGTAAAATACAGATGCTAACAAAAGTTTAAATTTGTGTTACAATCAACTGGAGAGGTTAAAAAAAGGGCAGCCGATTTACTCCTCATTATCTGGTCGTACCAATAAACAGAGAAAAAAATGGCATTTGATGCTTGAATAAGATGTCTTTATTACCACATGTTGTGTTTCCATAGTAAAATAGTTTGTGCCAGATGTGTGACAGTGGGGAGATGAGCCAAGATACACAAAACCATTACATCTTCAGGCAATAGATGCAACAAACCTATTAGAAAAAAAGAATTGCGTTGGAAACTATTGTGGAAGTTAAGATGAAAGGGTTCATTAGATTTATTTATTTTATCCTCTGAGTGTTGCAAAAGTTTTATAGATTAATGATTTGGCTACACAATGTGGCAACACGAGCGCTTAAATGGTCAAATTCTTGACTATGAATAAAAACAGGCTAAACTGAATGATGGGATCAAAGCTGAAGGTTCTTATACATCATGACATGTGCACAGATAGGCAGTTTCATGGACAGCACTGCTCTTGGGAAACCCACACTAAATGGCACCTTCCAAATAAGTTTCACTCAAAGCACCATTGATACTGCTCACTTCCTTTTTTGAGGAATTACTCCTTTCCTCTCGGGTGAAACCTAATGTGGACTCCTTGCTTTAGAACTTTTATTTCTTTAACTTTATTTCCTCATTTTTCTAATTTTTACCTAAGATTTTGAACCTCGGTATCTTTGTACCTAAGATGGCGTTGGAAATGGCAACATCGTACACTATTCTCTGTACTCATGTATCCCAGTACTTGAGACAATAAACCTAATTCTAATTCAGAATCTGCTTTATCCTGGCCTTAACAGTATTTTGAATACTCCTTTCCAAGCAACTTGAATCTGACCACTGTCAGGGTACTCACTTGCCTGTGAGCTGTCACAGTACTGACAGTGACCTGAACTTTAGGCAGTTGAACAGAATAGGTGGGTGACCTTTGCCTCTTCCTTTTTTGATAAGTATTTCCTAAACAGCCTGTTCAGATATGTTATAACACACCACTAGATCGGATGGGACTTAAACCTGGGCCTCCTGGTCCAGAGGTAAGGGCATTAATAATGTGTCAAAGAAGCCCTTGACCCGAGCTGTCAATACTCAGCTGCATGCTTTCCACTTGCATTGCTTCTTTATGTAAATGCAGTTGGAGGTATAATTCCTCAGCTTTCATAGTTTGTGGGAGCTAACACCCCAAAACTGGGTGCTCTCAAATCTCTAGCACAGCAGCATTAAGCTCAATGCAAATCTGAAATGGCTGATAAATCAGTTCTGAAATGTTCAAATAGTTCAGTGTGTCTATGACATAGGCTCAATCATTAACCATTGCAAAGTCTGTCACGCTAAGTCAAAGAGTCAGTGCACTTGCAAGTGAAGCCATACCTTTTTATTTCCTCAGCCATTCTCTTTGATGTGGGAACAATCATAGGACTAGCAGCCTATCACTTTTAACTGAAATTAGTGCAGCAATTTAATGCAGCAATTTAATGTGTGATTGGAGTCGAGAACAATGTTCCCTCTGCCATCACTACCCCCAAATACTCCCATTGCAGGGGCATCAGAAATGTAATTTGAAGCTCTAGATACTACACATTATTGCACTGGTGGTACATTTAAATCAAATGTAACATTCTAACAACCATTCTGCTTATTCATAGCGAAAAATGAAAACTCCAAATTCTATGACTGTAAGTTCTGTTGAAATTTGTTTTTAGAAAAATGAATAAAACGTGTAATCCCAGTCAATAGCAGCACGGTGGCTCAGTGGTTAACACTGCTGCCTTACAGAACCAGAGTCCCAGGTTCGATTCTAGCCTCGGACGACAGTCTGTGTGGAGTTTGCACATTCTCCCTGTGTCTGCGTGGGTTTCCTCTGGTTGCTCCGGTTTCCTCCCAGTGCTCCAGTTTCCTCCCACAGTCCAAAGAACAGATCAGGTGAATTGGTGATGGTAAATTGCCTATAGTGTTGGGTGTTAGGTGCATTATTTAGGGTACTCTTCGGAGAGTCGGTGTGGACTGGTTAGGCCGAAGGGTCTGTTTCCACACTGTAGGGAATCTAATCTAATATGGGCACTGGTGAGTCAAGTTAGGAAAATAGGTTAAGATTGTCAGAAATTAGATTCTCGACATTGAAAAAATGCTCCCTATCTCCAACCGGGTTTTGAAGAGCAAGATGAGAATTTCGCCAGTTAATGGCAAGAGGTCTATTTGCATCAATTAGCATGTCATTGTAATAGATAGAAGATAGATATTCATTCTTATTTGTATTTGTGAAAATACAGCAAAATAGGTATAAGTCAGCACAAAAACAGTGCCATTTAATTACATAAATTATAAATATAAAAAAGCTACTGTTGTCTCCTTAATATCCCACCATCTGGATAAAAACTAGACAACAATTTCCAACATGAAAGACAGAGCAGTTACCTAGCAACTCCAGCTTGTTGTTTGCTCCTAAGGGGCTCCATCTTGGACAGCAATCTCAGAGTGCACTCCATGGGCAGCCTGCACCCACCATCTAGGAAGGTTGGCATCAGACACACACTGGCCTTGTTGTATCCTCTTGGCATATCTCTGACCCATTTACAGTACAGCTTTGTTCTTTGATGCTGCATTTTGGAGTGCACAGCAACCTTATATTGTTGTGATGCTGCAAGGATCCTTTGCTCACAGTGACAGGCACTCATCTCCTGGATCACCCAAAGTGCATCTCAGGGCTGTTCTCTTGCTGTCACTAATTTTGCTCACTTGGATGCTCACAGCCTTGTCCTGAATGTTTGTGCTTTGCCCCTCAGTCAGAACATAAAAGCGCGCTGTCTCGCCTTGCTGTTGAGTGCAGACATAAAGCCAGACGGCTTGCCAGAGTTGTCGGCCATGATCAATCAAGAGGGTGGACAGGTTGCTGCATGGCACAGTGCTACATCAATGTCACACCTGCAACATGTGTCAGCACGTTACACAACAAACACACTGGATGTGCTTCAATCAAATGGTCATGTCTCAAAGTCAAAGAGGAATTGATCTCAGTCTGGCCAAGGGAAATCGCATTAGTCCTTGAGGTGCAGGCATAATAAGGCAAGATTTACCAATATCAGTCCAGCGGCTTAGACATGGTCACTCAGACTCTTGGGACAATTGGATGAGTGGTGCGTCCAATGGAGATGTGATAATGAGGTAAGTTGCAGAAAACAGCATGAAAAACCTGCCAGGGTTCACAGAGAGAAATCCTCAATGAAACTCATCATTGGGGTGGCACGGTGACTCAGTGGTTAGCACTGCTGCCTCACAGCACCATGGCCCCAGGTTCAATTCCAGCCTCGGGAGACTGTCTGTGTGGCATTTGCACGTTTTCCATGTGTCTGTGTGGATTTCCTCCAGGTGCTCCGGTTTCCTCCCACAGGCCAAAGATGTGCAAGTCAGGTGAATTGGCTGTGCTAAACTGGTACATTAGTAAGAGGGAAATGGGTCTGGGGTGGGTTACTCTTTGGAGGGTTGGTGTGGACTTGTTGGGCCAAAGGTCCTGCTTCCACATTGTAGGGAATCTAATATAATCACAAAACTAACATTTAGCTGAAATTTGGTAAAACACAGCCCAAAGTGACTTTGAATCAGTCACTAAAAAACATGATGCTAAGCATTACACTCGGTATTCTTCACAAAATATTAAAATGTCAAGTTGATTTCAGGTCCTGTTTGGCAATATAGTATACTTGATATAGACTGACATCTCGGGAGATTGTAATAAAAATGTGCTGCATTATCTTCACTAAAAGTTAAACTTTGAATACAATTATTTGCCAATGCATCTTCATTGTTTGCTTTTGAAAATGTTGGAACCAACTGTACCTATTACTCTAGTGATTTATATTCCCTCACTGCATCATTCTTTGTCAGTCAGCATAATATTTGATGAAACTCAGCAGCAGGTGACTACTTGCACTGCATCCTTTTATTCCTCCTGTTTTCTGCCATCCTTTCTCGGAGAGGTCAAAATAGGGACAGACACCATCAGGTCCCAATACCTAATCCTTGATGCCATATATCAGCCAAGAAAAACTGGTTTATTCCATCAAATTAATCAAGGACATTGAAGCTGATTAGAGGCCCTTTCCATTGCCAAGCTAATGATTAGAAAAATCTACACAATTGGTTTAATTTTCTAACAGTGAGTGGTAGAAGACAAAAGTAAATTAGCCTCAGCCTGATTCCAGAGATGACAATTCTGATTCAATGAAGCTCATGTGTTAGAACAGATCTGGTAACTACTTGGTTACTAAGGTAAAAGAATTAAGTCTGGATCTGAGGTCAAAGCTACAAGCCGATTGCGTCAACAAGCTTAGTTGGACCACAAACAGAACCAAGCGGCAACTTTTGTTTACAATGGAAAATATTCCCCAAAAACTTTTCAGAAATGTTATTAGACACTGACGAGTTGAAAGGGAAGAATGAAAGCATTGGTCAAAGGGGTGGATTTTAAGCAGGGTCTTAAAGTAGAAAAGAAAGGAGAGAGAGAAAGTACAGCTAAAGGACGGAACCAAAATTGCTAAAGGCGATATGCAGGTATAAATACAAAACCTTGAACTTCTCCTGATGGCTCAGCACTGTCTTAAATGCTACTGGGCTACATAAGTCATTTTGTTACAGCTTCAGTATCCCATGTGGTGCTACAGATAGTCTCAGTGCTTTAGTCACTTTACGAAAGCAAAATAAGTGGGGCCTCTGTTAACTCCTTAATGACTGATCTGGATCAAAGGCAGACTTATCATGTTCATGACAAAGAGCCACATGACAGTTGGAAAAACACTGGAAATACTGTTTTTACTCTTTCAAGAACCCCTTGGCATTTTATGGCTATCAAGCACTTAATTTGGCCCAAGGAAGGTGAAAGTTTACTCTTTGATTGTTGTCAACCAACCAGAAACTGTCATTAGCTTTTTTCCTCAATCATTAGAGCATACTATCATTCACTGAGCAATGTTCAACCAAGTTTTTCTTGTTTGCTCCCAGAACGGGATTACCTCTTGTAGCATCTTTTTTCTATATACTGCCCAGTCTAATTCCTGTCTCCCCTAATCATTCACTTTGACTGTTAACTGTGCCTTTTCTAAAATACAATCATAATCATGCTTTGAACTATTTGATGGAGTGGGTCATCTGGAACACAGCCTTTTCAATAAAGTTTTGAGGGTCCAAATTGTACTCCTTTTAGTCCTAAACACTGAGGATGATGTGAGATATTTGTGCTCATATCATAAAATTATGAAACATCTGCACCATTATACCACATGCAATGCTGCCTTGGGTGGGTGGAGATGAGGAGACAAATTCTCATTTTTCCTATCACAGTTACAATCTCCTCCAGAGTGTCAAGAGATTTGTATGTGGAATGAACTTCCAGAGGATGTAGTGCATGAGGATACAGTTACAATTTTTATAGACATTGAATAAGTAACAAGCACAGGCAGGTGGGACTAGTTTAATCTGGGATTATGGTCAGCATGGACTAGTTGGACCGAAGGGCCTGTTTCTGTGCTATATAACTATATGATTCTATGATTCCATGCATAAACACACACCGTGTTCATTTGTTCTTCATTTTAGATTTTTCATTATTACTCAAAGTAATCTGTAAAAATATACCTAACTTTATTTTCATTTCAAAGTTAACCCAAATTCAATTGCAATGCTTAGTCATTGACTTTCTTAGTCTTCAATATACTTAACAAATTTCTTTTGCTTGATGACCAGAAATCATCTGGATATTTTTAATTTAGATTTTGATAAAAATCAAAATTCCTGCTTATTGCCGTAAGCTTTAGTAAATTTCCATATGAGTGGTTGGATCAGTCGCTCATATCAATTCCAGTTTTCAGAATTATGTGCAAGCTTACTGATTTTAAATGGTACTTTTATATCAGACACAAATGCTTTCATATGACATGGTCAGGTTAACAGCAAACTGATTGTAAATAATTTGTCTCAAAATGTAAGAAATAGCCTGAATATGTTAAGGCCAAGTCTTTGCAATGCAAGCCTTAGTTCACATCATTGACTAATTTTGAGATTTAGTATGTTCAATTAAGTAAACTTCCACATCCTTTCCTGTGGTTTCAGTGTCCATCTGCATTTGGTGTGAAGGTGCCAGCGTTGGTCTGGGGTGAACAAAGTCAGAAGTCACACAACACCAGGTTATAGTCCAATAAGTTTATCTGAAATCACACGAGGAACTGCACTCTGAAAGCTTGTGTGATTTCAAATAAACCTGTTGGACTATAACCTGGTGTTGTGTGACTTCTGACTTTGTCTATATGCATTTAGAATCAGCGTTACTTCTTGACTGAAAGGAGAAGCAGGTGTACACAAATACATTGCTGTACATATTTCAAATTCATTCACAGATGAGGGCATCACAGGCTAGGTAAGCCTTTATTGCCATCCCATGTGGCAGATAAGAGTCAACCATAGTGTTGTGGGTCTGGAGTCACATGTAGTCCAGACCAAGCAAGGGTGGCAAACATTGAATAGGAGTAGCCATTTAAGCATTTGTTAAGAGATTTCTCAGCAAGATTACTACTTCTGGTGCAACTATGATATTTAACTGACAAACATCTTTTCCAAAAACTTACTTCAAACATGGATAATTCAAAATTGACGAGCTTTAGATTTGGAATCCTTGGCATCCAAAATTAAAGACTACCATACATGCTTTGTTATAACAGCTACAATTTGCAATAATGAAATCCTACCTTTTAGTCAAATTGGAGTTCTTCCAGACTTCTTCAAGGTTTCAAAGTTGAAGCTTATCTCTCACAATTGCTTTTGAAAAAAAAGTCTTAGAAGGACAATTGTATTTTACATCAAAATTATACTCTTGTAATTCATGAAGCAACTCAGCCATCAAATTTATATGATTTTCTGTAAAGATATACACACACACATAGACACAAGATAGTACCACTGACAAATTTATGCTTTCAGTATTAAGAGAGGATTGATTTGAATGACTTTAGCTTTTGCAACCCAGAGCACTATTCTTGTATATAGATAGATTCTCTCAGGAATGTTAAAACCTTACTGTGGAGCTGATAACTTAATTCTTTTCATCATCAACATCTTTCCCTCCAACCCTACTTCATTTATACCTAGGATGTCAGCTATTTACAATCTACATTAATGACTTAGATGAAGATACAGAGAGTCATGTATCTAAGTTTGTTACAACACTGTGTTAAGTAAAGAGGTAAGATGAGGGGATGATATAGAAAACCCACAAAGAGATATAGGCAAATTAAGTGAATGGACAGAGATCGCAGATGCACTATAATGTGGGGACATGTGAATTTACTCAGTTTAGTTTTAGGACTTGAAAAAAGAATATATTTTAAAGTTGTAAGTGTTAATATTCAGATGAATTTTGATGAGCTCATTCAGGAAAATTAAGAAGTTAGTATGCAGGTGTAGAAAGCGATTAGAAGATAAATTGCAAGACGGTCTTTAATTGTCAGGGGATTATGGGATAGGAATAAAGAAACCTTGAAACAATAATACAGGGAATTGATGAAGCTACATCTGGAATGCTATGTGTAGTTTTCATCTCCATAATTAAGGAAAAATGTTGTGACATTGGAGTCAGTACAGTAAACATTTACTGAATTGGTTCCTTGGATTAGAGGGTACATAAATCATTGAATTATTACAGTACCAAAGGAGGCTATTTGGCCCAAAATGTCTGTACTAGCTCTATTTTCTAGTGCAATCCTCTGCCTTTTCCCTGTATTCCTGCATATAACTACTGTCCTAAAAACAAACCAAACATCCTTTTGAATCCCTCAGTTAAACCTGCATCTACCATATTTCCAGACAGGGCATTCCATTCCCTAACTACTTGATGTGTGAAAACGTTTTTTCTCACATCACCTTTGCTTTGTTTGCATTTGAAACCCATGCCCTCTTGTTCCTTTTTGTTTGTTGCAAGCAGACACAGCTGCATCCTGTCTATTATGGCCAGCCTGTTGATGATTTTGAAGACCTCAATCAGATCTCCTCTTAATATTCTTCTCTCCCAACTTTTTCAATCCTGCCTCAGAAACAGAAGTTTCTCTTGCCTTGAGCCCCATTCTTGTAAATTGTTTCTGCACTCTCCCCAATTCACATCTTTCCAACAACGTGGTGCCCACAATTGTACATAAATATTCCAGCTGCAATTTAACAAGCGGCTTGTACAAATTCAACATTACCGCCTTGCTGTTGTACTTTGTCCTTATTAATAAAGCAGAGAATATTGCATACTTTATTAATTGCTGTCCACTTCCTCAGCTGTTAATCTATCTCTTGATTCTTCTGGGTATTAACTCTTGTATTACCAGCTTAAGGTGCTCAATTTAGTCTTTTTTCTGTCTAAATTTCTCATTACTTCTTTGAATGCCGAGTGTAAATGTGGAAGTGAGCTGTAGGATTAATTGACTCATCAAGAGTTGGGTGGAATTTGATGGCTCTGACTGCTTATTCTTTTTCTTTACTTCTCTTTACTTATCATTGGCGACACCAGGGAATCCTAGCACAGGTTTGAGTGGCCCCAGCGCAGACCTGGTGGCAGCTGCAAGTGGGCGCTGTGGGAAGAAAGCACAGTTGACATTTTGAGTCCAGGGACACTTCATAGATGCTGCCAGACCTGTTGAGTTTCTCTGGCAATTTCCATTTATATTTTTTTAATATTGCTTTTACTTCTTTTGCCAATTATTTTGGATCTGAAGCCTTTCATTCTCAGGTCTTTCATGTGTGGGAACAATTTCTAAACTCTCCACATTGTTCATGACTTTAAATACCTCCGACAAATTTCCAGACAATGTTCTTTTCTCCAAGGAAATGGCATCATTTCTCCAATCTCTCTTCACAGCTAAAGTTCTTCATCCCTCGAAACATCCTTGTGAAACTTTCCTACAGATATGATAAGTTGCATAGTACAAAAAAGAAGAAAACTTGGCGGGGGTGGGGGGGAGAGCAAACAAGAAAGGCAAATGTAGCTCAAGGGAGAATAAATGACAAAGGTGTCGTGGAACAAATGACAAAAGGATTTGTGATTCTTGTAGTGAAGGACAATGTTGGCTGGCTGACCTGATAGACTGGCTAACCGAATGTTAGCTGGGACTAATGTCTTACATCAAAATACCACAAATCATAACGCCATTTAGATTTTTAAAAAATATATAGTGCCTTTCTGATATATCTACAAATATACCAATATTCTTTACAGGACTTCTTGACAGGATGTCAAGACATTGTCAACGTAATGAAATAAAATACAGTGTTGAGTAATATCAACTAAAACATGCTCATAGACTTGCGTGAGTAAATGAAAATGGCTGAAGACTGGGATCTGTGAAACTGGGACCTCAGGAGGATGTCGATATGGATCATTTACTCAACTCTTCTGGCTGATGAGGTTATAAGTTCCTTGTTTTTCATACTAATCTGCCAGGCACCCCCTGGAGGTAGGATGAAGGTATTTCTGGAATCTCTTCCTCTTTTTCGTCATTTAATTTTCCACTACCATTCTCCAGTTTCAGGAAGCAGGTACACATATGTGCCAATTAGTTTCCCTGAAATGAAAGAGGCTGGAATTAAAATCAGCACGTCAACCTTCAACCACCAGCAAGAAAGATCAATTTACTGAGGAGCAGAGGAAAAGGGGAAAAGGATAACATCTAGATAGAGATAATCAATCTTACGTCTCAAAAGATTAATACCATCCTGTCAGAGTATAGCAAGGCAATCAGTTCCTCCTCAGCAGCTCATAAAAATGATTTAATATTTTATTTGAATCCAGAATCTTGTCATTCTTGTTAGTCAAGTATTGCCTTTATTTCTATCTTAACTGTCAGCCAGATATGTAGCACATTCCTGTACTAAAGAAATTACAAGATAAAGGGTCCAAATAGCAGGTGATGGGTCCCGCCATGATGAGATGGCAATGAACAGAGAGTATATGCAATTTCTCTTAAGATTCTCACCCATGGGCCCTTGGAAAAGAGCAAGTGAAAGATTTTGGCTGAGGGGGTA
Source organism: Chiloscyllium punctatum (assembly GCF_047496795.1). NCBI lineage: Eukaryota > Metazoa > Chordata > Chondrichthyes > Orectolobiformes > Hemiscylliidae > Chiloscyllium > Chiloscyllium punctatum. The sequence goes on from NC_092743.1 coordinate 35,085,845, forward strand.
GGTATGTGTTGAAGGATCTAAAGTGGAAAAGCAGCAATGGGTAAACAGCCACAAGAATTGAAAAAAAAATATACCTTTGTAATCTGGTTAGGCTTCTCTCTTTCTCTCTCTCTTGCAGTGCAGAGGGTGAAATCTAGTCCGACAGTCAAGGTGAAAATCCCTCAAATCTGGGAGATGGAAAGAATGTTGAAAGAAATGAATTTTGCTTGTTTAAACCCCAACCCCACCACAAACAAAGTTTTTATATGTCAACATTGGCATTTGACTATTTTATTTAAGAAGCCAACACAAGAACACAAGCTAAACTTACAGACCATATGGGGAAGAATCCCATTAGATAGATTCAATTGAGGTATGGTTCCTTAGAGAATGTAGAAAAGTCTAAGTTTAATCAAGTTTGATTTTCCTTGCTGCTTCTGGTGTATATATTCCACCATCATCTCCAGAAAATACTTTGGCACACTGGTATGTTTATATGGATCCATTTATCAAACAATATCCAAGGAAAGAATTTGGCAATCTTAAAGTGTTTGGTAATTGTACTATTGTCTTGAAAATGCTTTCAGTGTCAGTGACAGGAGCCGATTAATTATCATGCTTCTTGAAGCGTACTCAACCTTGGATCTGCCTTGATGCAGAATGATGATTCACCACGGTCTAAATTTATAATGAGCTCCCAGGATGCCTGGAAAATGTTCATAACACTGCATTATGCGCCGTTTTGTTAATTTTTAGAAGATTTACTTATACTGCTCCATGTAGCCCAATGACCCAGAGTAGATAAGAGGAAGGCTGAGCTATTTGGATAGTGTAAGGTCCTTCCATAAAGATGAGTGAAGTGCACTATGAGGCGTTTAGTGATTTTAATTCATGTGGCCTTTTACTTTGTCATGACTGAAACAAATTGAAGTTTACGGAGTGTTGCCAAAAATTAAACTGACACAGCATATTCATGGTATTTTTTCCCCCTGTAATCTTCCTGGCCTCTCTCTATCTTCGTAGGATTACAAAACTTTGGCAATGGTCCAATGCATCTATATAAAAGGACTGGTTGGAGAAGTTAGCATAAATCTGAAGTGAAGGTGAGGTGACCTCAAACTTCAGTTTTAAAAATGATTATACGGTTGAAAACCTAAAAAGGTAAAAAGATCCACTGTCTTTAAGACTTGGAAAAAAGGGAGGATATTAGGAAATGAATCCAGAGCTCAGAATGAAGAATTAATAACTATCATAATGGAGGCTCAGCAGAAACAACTGAGGAAAGCTCAGAGCAAAGATGATTATAGAGGACAGACCATTAGAGTAAATAGCTCCAAGGGGTGACCAGGCTTCCTGGTGAGAATCAATGCCTAAATAAGAAAAGAACAGAAGAGAAAATGTTAAGCAGATTGATTCTGTACAAAACTCTTCATTGATAAACAAGGAAAATGCAGTATGTATATTAAGGCAAGGCACAGATCGGCCAAGGCCGAATAAAATGTTTGGACAGGCTGGAGGGCTTAATACAGCACACTTCCTATGCTTTGAATTACTTTGAGAGTAGATTTGCCACAGTTGTGCAAAAATTCAAAATGTTTCATTGAAGACAAATAGACAACAGAAACAATTGGAAAAAAGTTAGGGGAGGAATCACCTGGGGATCTGAGCGTCATGGTCTATGGCAAGATATGTAGCAGAATCAGGAAACAAGTGAGGCCGGGACCATCTCAATGTCAAGATAATCTCATCCCATTTTCTTTTATGCTTTTCACAAGCAGCATGGAGCAGTCAGGTGTCAATTGACAGTCATTGTTGACTGTTAAATCCCTTGTTAGTGCCAAAACTCACCTCATAGATATTCAGACTTCCATCTTATCAAACTTACCAAACAAGCTAAACATCAGAAAAACTCAACAGGAAACCAGAGTGAGTCCCTGCTGGATTCAGCTTCTGCTTGGTCTGAACAACCTCCATGTTGGAAACCAGACATTGTAAGCTCAGGGCAGTCTCTATTGGCACCAGCCACATGCACACTGTGTCTACAGACATTAGTGTTTGGTATGCAGCAGTCTCTGAGAACTCTTGTGCTACACCTTCAAATCACTTATATAATGCTCTGCGCTTCAATGCTGCACCTCAGGCTGCACTGACACCTGGGCACTGGGCACTTAGTGACCAGCAAGCTTGTTGTAGTTGTCAGCAGGCCTCAGTCAAGTCAAGGTGGGGAGACCTCTCTCAGGGAGTCCAAACACAGTAAGTCAAGGACAGCCTGTGATACTAGTTCAGGTGCATGGACATGGTCAGTCAGCTAGTTGGAGCAATCAGAATAAGAATTATTTCATCATTAGAGGTGGGGAGTTGAGGGTATCTTGATCGTTTTTGCCTTATTGTGGGCTGTTTTCCTCCTGGAATGAGAGAGAGGCAAGTATTAACGGAGATGAAAGTAGGGGACACAGCTGTGACTGTTGGTGCAGGTGGAGGGTGTCCCAAGCAAATGAATAGGCAGCCCAGAGGGCCAGAAGGTCATTGATCATCTTCCTACATTGTTAGACTTTGGAAGAACCCAAGTGACAACCAGGCCGGCATGGTCTGATGTTCTGGCATCCACTGCTGGTCTTCAGCAAGGAGAAAGTTCCATACCAGTACCACCGCATTTACCAGAATCTTCAGATCCTTCCTGCAAGACAGGATGCCAATTTCCCCTTGCCTGCCATGTCTGAGGCAGATATCAGGAACAATGCAGGGCATCTCAATAACTCAAGAGTGCAGTCGGGTAGGATGCTCCAGCTGGAGCTTCTCTGCTTCACCTGTTTATTTGTTGTTTCCTTCTTTTTATCTCTCTTTTCTTCTTAATCCCTTGGTATTTCTTCACCTCCTCATGGCAGGTCTGGACCTGGTCTCATGGCAGCTCCTGGTGGCTCGTAGTGGGTCTCAGCCTGGTCTCTCGGTTTATCAGCAGCTCTCAACGTAGTCATGTGGTGGTATGTCAGCCCGGTTCTTTGGGGGGCCTCAGCCTGCTCTCTTGGCAGCTCTCAGCCTGGTCTCTCAGGCTCTCAGCCTTGTCTCTCAGTGGATCTCTGCCTGGTATCTTGGCAGCTTTTGGCAGAACTCTGCCTGGTATCTTGGCAGCTTTTGGCAGAACTCGACCTGGTCTCTTGGCAGCTCATTGTGGGTCTCAGCCAGATATCTCGGCAGCTCAGAGTGGGTCTCAGGCGTATATCTCAGCAGCTCAGAGTGGGTCTCAGCCAGATATGTCGGCAGCTCAGAGTGGGTCTCAGCCAGATATCTCGGCAGCTCAGAGTGGGTCTCAGCCATATATCTCGGCAGTATGTCAGCCCAGACTCTCAGCAGCTCATGATTGGTGTCTCGATCTGGTCATTAGGTGGGTGTCGGCCTGGTCGTTAGGTGGCTCATGGCACTGTTTCAATCCGGTGTGTGAGTGGGATGTTCCCAAGGCATTGGGAAAGAACAGAGAGGTGACAGTTTCAGCATCAGTGGTTTATCTGCAGGAGCAGCATCAGGAACAGACAGCTGATTGATATCAGTGGAGGACTCATGAAAGACTGAACATATTCCTTTATTTTCGCAGTTTAAATTAAGAAAGACTTCAATGTTAATTATTAGCTTATTTCTTTATTTTTCTATTTATTCTATAAAGCAAAGCTTAACTTTTTAAATCTACTTTGTACCTAGTTTTTTGTACCTAAGATGGCAGCTTGTGTGGTGACATTATACACTTTTCCCTGCATTCCTGTATTTCTCTACTTGAATACATGTGACAATAAAATCTAAATCTCCAGATTGCCTGGCTGCAAATGATGCTTAGAAAGATGGAGGGAATGCTTGGGATGAGTGACGAGTTGTTCTGGGAACAGCATGTGGTAAGATTGGATAGAAATTTGCACATGAGAAATGCAATAGGGACATGATGGATGATTAATGAGGTGAGTCTGTTAAGATAGAGGGAGAGCACTTTCTAAGCTTCACAGCAACAAGCTCTCTTAAAAACTCAATACAAATTAGACTTAGCTAAAAAAAATTTAAGATTCTGCCCATAGTCTTCTTTGACATAGTACTTATCACATGATAGTTGTGTAACACTCTGTTAGTTCCACCCATAGTATCTGCCCAGCATATACATTAACTTTAAGTGCAGTTTGGACCCAGTCATCAGAGTCAGAGATGGGAATGCTACCAATTGAATTAAGCTAATAGCCGTAGTAGGAATGTGAGGGCATAGAAAGCAACAAGCAGAATATTTTCAAGGATTGAATATTGAAATACTGTTCAAAACGTTTAAAAATTTGAAACTAAAATATGTTCCTTCCATGCATGTAGCACACATGCAGCTCTGAAAACTCTGCAGTGATCGATAGTTTTGCAGTTTATAGAATTGCTTCAGACATCATTGCCAATAACACATTAAGAATAAACTGAAAGTGTTACAGCTCATTGGTGTGGTACACTGGAAATCAATCACTGCTATTCCCAGAATTGTCAAAAGCATTAAACATTTTTAAAAGGCTCTCATAATTCCTCAATTCATTCAATTTCAGACCTCGGTTGAAAGCACGGGTCAGATTTCTATACTTAACAAGGATTACTATTTATTACAGTACAGACTCTCAGTGATCATAAACATAAGTGCACCCATATAACTGTACCAATTCAAACTGCAGCCCCAGTATAAAACCACACACACACACACACTTAGATACAGTGTGACTGTTTCCCACTTGTAACATCTTTGACTTATTTATTAAAAGTCACAGATTACAGCAGCTAGGATGGGAAAATAAACTGGCTATCTTCAGGTTTGGAATGTTTTTTACTGCAAAGCAAGAACAGCTCCTTCTCCTCCAGAGGTCGAATTGTTTACTTGGAAATCATTCATAGATTTTAAAGGCAGAGGACCTTTGTCATCATAAGTTTCCTAGTTTCTTAGTTGTTTCTAGTTAAAACTCCATTCATGCACAATTTTGGCACCAGCTCAATGACAAGCTAGACTTCCCCTACTGCTCGAACAAGCAGCTGTGTAAATTGAACTTATAGTGAATGTCAGACTACTTTCTTTTAAATAAAGTGCAACAATCCTTCAATGAATCTTGATTTTTAAAACAGTTGCTTTCTCATTTCAGTTAGCAATCAAAAATACAGGACATAAGTCTTTATGGAAGGTATTTAGGAAAACAGAAATGCTGCAAAAATTCAGCCAAGTTCATGTTTTGATACCAATATGACTTGCAGAACTGAGACATGTTGACTTAAAATGTTAGTATTATTTTATCCTACGGATGCAGCCAGACCTGTTGAGTTTTCCAGATTATTTCAGATTGTGATTTTATTTCAAATCTCAAACATCCACAGTATTTTGCCTTTGATCAGAATTACAGAAGGCTTGATAATTGCAAAGATTGGTTAAATGTTTTAGTCACTCATTTATTCTTTTGCCTGTCTGAAGTATTCATTGCCTGATTCATGTAATTCAGGTTATTTTTAATTTGATAACGTTCTGTGAACCTTGCTTTTAATGGCTTCCCAGAGACAGGTAACAACACTAACACCTTGTCTTCAGCAACAACATTTTGAACTTTAGCCTTTTTATCTGCCCTAGTTTTATTGAGCATCCTTCAAATGCTTCATGGACAACTCACAGACATTGGTGATTTTTTTCTCTGAAAGTTGAAACATGGATTGGAAATCTAGCTCCTGAGATTTGGTCATTCAACTTCTCTTTAATTAGCTTAAGTGATCCACTCACCTCATGTCTATGTCTTAGTTTAAGAAAAACTAAATCCTGCAGACTCATGAGGGGTGTGGCACTAATAGACAAATAGTAACTTCCTGAAACTGCCATACGTCACACCTCCTTACTCTTGTAAATTCCTCATTGGCTCTAACTGATGCTCCAACCGATCCATGCAATCCAATAAGATTTGCAATCAAACCTACTTCCTGCAGACATAATCTCTAGAAAAATTTAAGATCTCCCTGATCTCCCATCTCTGACAAGATGAGCACATCACCCTATTAAAAGCAATTGCTGCCCCTTTAACAATCTGCAGACCCAGCAATTACCTAAAACAAACACAACACACTTGGCTCAAAAATGCAGCATTAGCAAATCTTACTGAACAATAGTACTGTTCTGAGATAGCCCAATACCAATCCTTAATGTTAAAAGTTAATCAAGAGACAGAACACAGTATAAACATAAGAAAAAAGGTGTCCTCACCTCACTAACTATTATAGATAGACAAAAAAAAATAAGATTTAGAAGCTTTATAAGTCTTGAAAGTGAAACTAAGAGCTAATCAGGCTCAAAAAACCAAAGGTTTTCTGTAGTTTCAGGCAGTGATTTGTTTTCTCTAAATCAATGAAAGCTCTGCAGCTCTGAGACCTTCCACGTCAACTATGAGACTTCACTTCTTCTTTGTTGTTTTAGTGAAACCCTTGTGCAATTTTGCAGTCTCTCAGTTGTTTCAAAAAGAGCCAATCTCCAAGCCTTATGTGATTCCTTAGACTCTGACTTTGCTATGCAGTCAGTCTTCCAAAACTCTCTCTCTTTCCTCCCTTTTGAGGTATCTTTATTTTTGATCTTTTTTATTAAGTTCCAAAAACAATGTAGCAACTTGTAAAACAAAACAGCAATTACAGCCCCAAGGATAGTCAGTAAATTCAGCCAAGCATGAGGAAAACCTCATTTTATTCCTGAAAACCAAAGAGTTTTTCATTGGATTATTGAGAGTCTGTAGCTTCCTTTATATAATTATTCCCCCTTCAGCCCTTAGAATCTTAGAATTTTACTATACAGAAGGAGTCCATTCGACCCATCATGTTTCCAAAAATAGCTACACAGCTAGTCCCATTCTCCAGCCCTATCTCCACAGCAATTGTCGTTTTCAGCTGAGCAGAGACACGCTCTAAAGATTTCAGCACCTGAGAAACAATATTTACAAGTTTTCATTTATTCTGATTTACCCTAGTTATTCAGCCTTTTCCAGTTGAACTTGCCTTTTTCATTGGATTTGAGATTTTAGATCCACTAATTCAGAAGAAAGTGGATCTTTCATATTCACTTAGAGTCATCGAGTCATCGAGCACAGCACAGAAACAGACTCTTCAGTCCAACTCGTCCATATCAACCAGATATCCCAACCCAATCTAGTCCCAACATCCAGCCCATATCCCTCCAAACCATTCCTATTCATATACCCATCCAGACGCTTTTTAAATGTTGCAATTGTACTAGCCACCACCACCTCCTCTAGCAGCACATATCACCATCTGCATGAAAAAGTTGCCCCTTAGATCTCTTTTATATCTTTCCCCTTTCACCCTAAAACTATGCCCTCTAGTTCTGGACTCTGCCACCCCAGAGAAAAGACTTTGTATATTTATCCTATCCATGCCCCTCATGATTTTATAAACCATCTCTCCTCTGCAAGTGCTTTTTGAGTAGACTGCTACAATTTCTAATATACCTCAGATATCTGACTGATCTAATGGATTGTGAGTAGTGTGACAACATGGCGTGCACATTTACCTATCATTGGTAGTCAGTAGCATTGGTGATATGAGATCTGTAATGTTCAAGTAGGTTGCTTGTATTTGCAATCCAACATTATTGATTATTCACGTGGAACTGGTGAATCACAGCATGCTGAAAGTTTTACATTCATAGATTTCATCATGGTTTTCCTTGTCTATAGGCACACGTACTTGGGAGTATTTTAGAATTACAGCTGTGCTAAATTGACATCTGCCTCTGTGCCACTCTAAGATGCATAGAACTTAAAAAGCAAATTTGGACTGACATTTGTTGAATTTGCAGCCCACATAACCCAAATCAAATTTAAATTCCGGCCCTTTTGGGACATTTGAGTTCTATTTGCATTTCTATTTGATTAAAACAGAGTCGTCACAAGCTTGAGGACATGTAGCATTGTGAAGACTATAATTATTAAAACTGATCATTACCTCCATTAGGCAGTGTCACTGCTTGAGGTTAAACTGTAATTAACTGCAATACTAAAAGAACAAAACAACTTAGCAGCTGCAAGGCTTAATCAAAAGGATTCTTTACGGGCCTGAAATAATTATTGTTATCAGATGAAAACCAAGTACAAGCAGTATCTCAAAGACATGAGAATTGCAGTTAGGATTGAGGTCAAGAATTCAATGGGATTTCGAATGGTTAGCAACAATGAGATTTATCTTTTAAAATTTATGGTCGTCATTAAGAATATGAAAAGGTAACTTAGAAGACTTTTCTCTATTCAGAGATTGGTCAAATTATGGAACTTTCTGCTGTCAATTATGAAACCAGAGACGAAAGACAATTTTAAGCAAGCAATACATAGTTGTTTAAGAATGGGAGTAGATATGAAAGTCATGCAGAAAAATGGAAGTAGGCTAGGTGGAATAATGAAAGATATGTGGATAGTTCAGGAAATTGAGATTAGTCTAGTTTAGATATTAAAGCCTATAGGGATTGTAAAGGAATGTGAGATTACACCTATTTTTCTACTCAGTGTGTTCAGAGTTGTTAATGAACACTTCTGGAGCGGATAGGACTTGAACCCAGGCCTCCCAGGAACCACTACACCACATAGAAAACTATAACAATTAGCCTGTGAAGTGGGATTAGACCACATGGAATATAGAGTTGTGTTAGTATCACGAAAGTGCACAGAATTAGACTGGATAGGAATATGAGGATCATGAAGGAAAGTGGCTTATGACAGGACAGAACTAAAGGTATGGGATTGTGGAGGAGAGAGGAATTAGACTGAATGACACATTAAAGGGTGTGGAGAACAGGCAGGAGAGAAAGATTAAACTAGGGGACTCATTTGAAACATTAGCCCAGAATTGGAACATTGACTGTTTTGAGGGAAAATACTGTATGATCTTACATTGATGCCATCATGTGAAAAATCCTCTTAGTTTAAAATAGAGGGTTAACCCACTATCAGAAAGCATCCAACTATCTGGAAGAAGACTGCCGGTAGGGTTAAATGAAACAGGGCGAGAGGAAACCTATGTGTAACAGAAACCATAGCATACACCACTTAGGCTGAATGGTTTTGTCTGTGCTGCAAATTGAAAGGATTCAGTCTTCTGAAGTTAGTTTTATGCTCCTTCTTCTGAGTTGCATTCTAAGGCCTGATCATAACAGGAGCGGGGAATGGAAGTAGAAAATGGGGAATAGTGGGTTTCCCAGAGTTCAATTGAATTTAACAACAGAATCTGATTTAAATGATATGGAGGTGTCAGTGTTGGACTGAGGTGGACAAAGTTAAAATCACATGTCACCAGGTTACAGTCAAACTGGTTTATTTGGAAGTACAAGATTTCGGAGCGCTTCTCCTTCAGGTAGCTAGTCAGGTACCTGACGAAGGAGCAGTGCTCTGAAAGCTTGCACTTTCAAATAAGCCTGTTGGACTATAACTTGGTGTTGTGTGATTTTTAACTCTGATTTAAACGGTTTGAGTGAATTTCTTGACTGCAACCAGCAAGATTACAAGTTAGTTGGGAACTAACAAACATAGCGGCAGCTATAACTTTGGCATTCACCCAATAACATGCACAATTGGCCAGGTGTGTCCTGTACAGAAAAGCAGGATAAATCAAACCCACTCAATTTCTGCCCCATTTTCTAGAGGCTAGGAATTCTGCAGTGTATAACTCACATCCTGATTCTCTAAAGCCTGTCCACTATCTACAAGGAACAGTCAGGAGAGTGATGGAATATTCCCCACCTGCCTGGATAAATGCAGCTCCAACAACACTCAACGCGATACCATCCAGGACAAAGCAGCCCACTTGATTGGCACCACATCCACAAGCATCTAGTCCCTCCACCACTGAAAGACAGAAGCTGCACGGTGAACTATCTGTAAGATGCACTACAGAAATTCACCAATGATCCTGAGGAAGCAACTTCCAATCATATGACCACTACCATCTAGAAGGACAAAGGCAGCAGATACATGGGAATATTTCCATTCAGATGTTTCACATCACTTACCATCCTGCCTTGGATGTGTATCGCTGTTCCTTCACTGTTGCTGGACCAAAATTTTTTTTTATTTCAAAAATATACTTTATTCATAAAATGATTTGATGGTCTGTACATTTGGTCATGCCATACATATGTCCACATTTACAAACACAGATTCGAATTTATCCTTGTCATATACAGGTCTGTGCATTTTTCAATCTTATACATATATTTGGCTGAGGCATCAGCAGAGCCCAAAAAACGTCCGCATGGGCCCCCTGTTCTTCTTTAGGCAGGCCGATCTTACACGGTGGTCTTTCCCCACCGCGCCTTGGCGGCAGCTGCCCCAAGCTTCAGCGCGTCCCTCAACACGTAATCTTGGACCTTGGAATGTGCCAGTCTGCAACACTCGGTCGGGGTCAACTCCTTCAGCTGGAAGATCAACAGGTTTCGGACCGCCCAGAGAGCGTCCTTCACCGAGTTGATGATCCTCCAGGCGCAGTTAATGTTCGTCTCGGTGTGAATCCCAGGGAACAGGCCGTAGAGCACGGAGTCCCGCGTCACGGCGCTGCTCGGGATGAACCTTGATGAACACCATTACATTCCTCTCCAGACTTCCTCTGCATAGGCACATTCCAGAAGGAGGTGTGTGACAGTCTCGTCCCCACCGCAGCCACTTCGAGGGCAGCGTGCGGTGCGGCAGAGAGTCCGGGCGTTCATGAAGGATCTCACAGGCAGAGCCCTTCTCACCACCAGCCAAGCCACGTCTTGGTGCTTGTTGGAAAGTTCTGGCGATGAGGCATTCTGCCAGATGGCTTTGACAGTCTGCTCAGGGAACCGCTCGACAGGATCCGCCCTCTCCTTTTCCCGAAGGGTCTCAAGGACGCTCCGTGCTGACCACTTCCTGATGGACTTGTGGTCAAAGGTGTTTTTCCTCATAAATTTCTCCACAAAGGACAGGTGATACGGAACGGTCCAACTACTCGGAGCGTTCCGCGGCAGCGAGGCCAGGCCCATCCTTCGCAAGACCGGGGACAGGTAGAACCTCAGTACGTAGTGACACTTGGTGTTTGCGTACCGGGGATCCACGCACAGCTTGATGCAGCCACACACAAAGGTGGCCATCAGGGTGAGGGTGGCATTGGGCGTGTTTTTTCCCCCATTGCACCGGTCTTTGTACATTGAGTCTCTTCGGACCCGGTCCATCTTTGATCTCCAAATGAATTGGAAGATGGTCCGGGTGACTGCGGCAGCACAGGTTCTGGGAATAGGCCAGACCTGTGCCACATATAGCAATACTGAGAGTACCTCACACCTGATGACCAGGTTTTTTCCCGCGATGGAGAGCGACCGTTGCCCCCATCTGCCTAGTTTCTGTCTCATCTTCCTGATCCGCTCCTCCCAGGTCTTGGCGCACGCCCCAGCCCCCCCGAACCAAATACCCAGCACCTTCAGGTGGTCAGTCCTGACGGTGAAGGGGATAGAGGATTGGTCGGCCCAGTTCCCGAAGAGCATGGCCTCGCTCTTGCCACGGTTTACCTTGGCCCATGAGGCCCATTCGAACTGGTCACAGATGCACACGAGTCTGTGCACGGACAGCGGATCCGAGCAGAAAACAGCGACGTCATCCATGTACAGGGAGGCCTTAACCTGCAGGCCCCCGCTGCCAGGAATAGTCACCCCTCTCAGGCTCGCATCCTTCCTGATGGATTCGGCAAATGGCTCTATGCAACACACAAACAAGGCGGGTGAGAGGGGGCATCCCTGCCTGACTCCAGATCTTACAGGGAAGCTATCTGATTCCCACCCATTGATTGAGACTGCACTGACAATGTTGGTGTAGAGCAGTCTGATCCAATTTCCGATTCCCTCCCCAAAGCCCATTTTGGAGAGGACATCCCTCATATATGTATGCGATATCCTGTCAAAGGCTTTCTCTTGGTCCAGGCTGATGACGCAGGTGTCCACCCCCCTGTCCTGCACGTAGGCGATCGTATCCCTGAGGAGCGCAAGACTCTCAGAGATCTTCCTGCCCGGTACAGCACAGGTTTGGTCCGGGTGGATCACCTATCCCAGAGCAGACCTGACCCGGTTGGCGATGACCTTTGACAAGATTTTGTAGTCTGCATTTCACAGTGAGATCGGTCTCCAATTTCTAATTTCCTCCCTCTCCCCCTTCCGCTTGTAGATGAGGGTGATGATGCCTTTCCTCATGGATTCACTCATGGTGCCTGCCCGAAGCATACTGACATACACCTCCAGCAGGTCCCGGCCGATCAAGTCCCAAAGAGCGGAATAAATCTCGACCGGTAAGCCGTCGCTTCCGGGAGTTTTATTCTTTTCGAAGGACTCGAGGGCCTTGGTCAGTTCATCCAGAGATAGCGGCTGGTCCAGCCTCTCTCGTGTTCCATCATCTAGGACCTCCGTGATAGAGGACAGGAAGACTGGGAGGCCGCGCTGTCGGTTGGCTTCGAGTCATACAGGCTGGCGTAGAAGGATTTGCTGATCCTCATGACGTCAGCCTGAGATGACGTTACCGAGCCATCTTCTTTCTTCCGGCTGCTGAGCACGGAGCTCTCTTTGTGCACCTTCTGGAAGAAGAAACGTGAGCACGTCTCATCCTGCTCCACCGAGCGGACCCTGGACCGGAAGATTATCCTGGAGGCCTCCGAGGCAAAGAGCGAGGCTTGCTGGCCCTTCACCTCCTTGAGGTCCTCCGTGACATCGACCCCCATCGTCTGCAGCAGGAGCAGGTTCTGCATACTTTCCTGGAGCTGGGACAGTTTTCCCCGCCTCTCTCTCACCTCCTGGACACCTTTGAGGATAAAGAACCTCTTGATGTTCCCTTTTACCGTTTCCCACCAGTCCGCTGGAGACTCAAAGAGGGGCTTCACGGTTCTCCAACCTGCGTAATCCCTCTTGAGCTCTTCGATGTTTCCCGGGGTCAACAGCTTAGTGTTCAGTTTCCACGTTCCCTTGCCCGCCCGCTGTTCGTCCTGTAGGTGACAGTCGGCCAGCAGAAGGCAGTGGTCAGAGAAGAACACCGGCTTGACGTCGGTGGATCTGACCGAGAGCGTTCGGGACACAAACAGGTAATCTATCCTTGAGCGGATAGACCTGTCTGCCCGTGACCAGGTGTATCTACGCTGCGCTCCATCTGCAGGGGTGCTGAAGACGTCGTGTAGCTTGGCGTCTTTGACCGTTTCCATCAGGGCTCTGGACGTAGCGTCCGGTTTACTGTCCCCCCCGCCAGATCGTCCATCTGCATCAATGATGCAGTTGAAGTCGCCGGCCAGAATGACTGGCCTGGACGTAGCCAGCAGCAGTGGAAGCTGTTGCAGGACGGCCAACCGTTCACTCTTATCCACTGGGGCGTACACGTTGATTAGTCTCACGGGAGCGTTTCTGTATTTAACGTCCGCGACGAGGAGGCGCCCGCCCACCACCTCAACAGGATACCCAGGCTGGAGGCGCGGCTATCATTGCCCCCCGACCACACTGACGGCCCATGGGCCCACAAGCTCAACCATCTCCTGTAACTGCTGAGGTGCGGTATCCCACACTCCTGCAGAAACAGGACATCGGCTTTGACGTTGGCCAGGAAGGCCAGCGTTGAAACACATCGCGTAGCCGATTTAATGCTACGCACATTTATGCTGGCAATTTTAAACCCCATTTTACAAGTTTACGAGGTTACCAGTGTCCATTTTCTTCTGGTCTTGCTCCTGTGGGGTAGCTGCGTGCATCCCCGTGGTGACGGCAAACTGCTGGACCTTCCCAGGGCTGAGGTAGTTGTCCAGCTCCACGCTGGAGTCATCTCTGTTCTTACTGAAACACCTAAATCCCAGAATTAGCAACAACCATTCCTGTCCCTCCTCTCGCCATGTCTCTGAAATGGCCTCAACATGGAAATTTTAGGTACCAACCCATGCTGCAAGTTCACCCACCTTATTCTGGATGCTCCTGGCATTGAAGTACACACATTTCAAACTGACATTCCCTCTGCCCCCCCCCCCCCCCCCCCCAGGGGTATTGGTACCACTATGGTTCAGGTGAAGACCATCGTGTTTCTAGAGGTCTCACCTTCCCCAGAAAGAGCCCCAATTACCCAAGAATCCAAAGCCCTCCCTCCTGCACCATCTCTGCAACCATGTGTTCAGCTCCCCTCTCTCCCTGTTCCTCACTTCACTAGCACGTGGCACAGGCAACAAACCAGAGATAACAACTCTGTTTGTTCTAGCTCTAAGCTTCCACCCAAGCTCCCTGAATTTTTGCCTTAGATCCCCATCTTTCTTCCTACCTATGTCATTGGTGCTGCTTCCCCTCCCCCACAAGGATCCCAAAACCATGATCAGAGACATCACGAACCCTGGTACCTGGGAGGCCACACACCAATCATGAGTCTGTCTCATTCCCACAAAGCCTCCTACCTGTCCCTGTAACTATAGAGTCCCAAATGACTAACACTCTCCTCCTCTTCCCCTTCCTCTCTGGGCAACAGGGACAAACTCTGTGCCAGAGGCCTGTGCCCAATTGCTTACCCCTGGTCAGTCGTCAACCTCAACAGTATCCAAAGTGATATACTTGTTGTTGAGGGGAACTACCACAGGGGATCCCTGACCTGCCTGCTGGTTCCCTTTCCTACCCCTCATGGTAACCCATCTACCTTTTCACATGGCTGTGGAGTAACTATCTCCCTGTAACTCCTCTCAATAACTCCCGTCTGCCTCCTGAATGATCTGAAGTTCATCCAGCTCCAGCTCCAGATTTCTAATACGGTTCTCAAGGAGCTGGAATTGGGTGCACTTCCCATAAATGAAGTCAGCAGGGACTCTAGAGGTGACCCTTACCTCCCATATACTGCAGGAGGAACATTTAATTGCCCTAACCTTCATTCCCGCTATTCAAAATTCCCAAATAGACTGCCGGAAAAAAAACCAAATGGAACACAAAAGAAAACATTTGTCACCTTACCAATCAACACATAGAACGTTTTATTTGGTTAGAGGAAAAGGATCAGTGGGAGACACTGCCCAAGTCCAAATATGTGACTGCGTGACCTTTCCAACTGTGTCTAGGAACTGAAGAAAAACCAGAACTAAAAGGAATTGAAACCATATACTCAAGTATCCCGACAGGCTCTGCTGCTCTCTGGAGATCTTGTGACCTCTCCAACATCTTTCTGGAGGAGAGATATCAGCCAGAAGTTGCAATCCACATAGGTATCAATAGAGAGGGATAAAAGCAGATCCCAGGAAGCTGAAAAGTAATTAAAAAGAAGCACCTCACAAGCAATGATCTAAGGATTGCTCTAGATGCAAGATATTAGTGAGCATAACAGGAGGATTGATTGGTTGAATATTGGTTGCATGTTCAAAATAGTGAGTCCTGGACTCCATGGCTATCACAGGGAGGTGAATCCTTATCATGGGGAGGTGAGGCCTTGAGTTTTGAAGCCCTGTTTGATCTGGAGACTTGACCCAGTGCGGTCTCAAGGCTAGGTGCAGGCACAGACTTGGGTGGAAGGACTGCAAATTGAGTACTACTTTCTATTTTTGCTTTTTGCCTTTTTTTTCTATTTTATCCCAAATGCATAAATATCTGTACCTAGGTATCTTGTACCTAAGATGGGACATGACAATAAAGCTAATTCAAGGACTGCTAAAGGAGGGATAGTAGCAGATGTTTGAGGAGTTGAGACCAGTTCTGGGGCAGGTTGGACCTGTACAATTTGGATAGGGGCTGAGGATTGATATCCTCTTGGGGGGAGTTGGTTCATGCTATTAGGTGACTTTAAACTAGCTTGTCATGGGTTGGGAACTTAATGGTTAACCCTAACTATAAGGAAATAAAGTTGGCAATTGGAAGTCAAAAAGATGGTAGGGAGACAAGAAGACAGAAGAAACAAATCCGTGCATCATCTCAGCTTTGAAAGTAGATTAACATCAAAAAGACAAGGTTAAGAGCACTCTACTGGGATACATGCAGCATTCACAAAAAGTTAGATGGCCTGAAGGCCCAGGTAGAGATACATGTGTATGATTTACTTTGCCATTTCAAATATATGATTCAATTGTGATGAGGACTGGGAATAGAATATTCAAGGATATTCAATATTTAGGATAGGCAGTCCGAAGGAAAAGGTCCTTCAAGGAGCTGTGCGGTTATGGGATGGGATCAGTACATTAATAAGGAAGGGTGTTAGATCTGAAGGATAATACGTGAAATCTGTTTGGGTAGAATTAAGAAATCACAAGGGCAGCAGATATTGGTTGAAGTTACTTATTGCTCAGCAAATAGTAATGGGGCATGGTGTAAATCAGGAGATGAAAGAAACATGCAGCATGTGCAACTCTGTTAACACATCTCCATATAGATTGGGTAAGTCAATAAAGCTGTGTCAGAAGGGTTTCTGGAGTATATAAGTAATGATTTTCTAGAATAGAGTGTTGAAGAGCTGACTGGAGAACATGTTATTTTAGATTTCATCTTATGTAATGAAAATAGCTAATTAACAATCTTCTTGTAAAATAGCCTTTTGGGATGAGTGACAATAATATGAAAAAATTTTGCATTCTGTTTGAAAATTGAAAAGTGTGGTGCTGGAAAAGCACAGTAGGTCAGGCAGCATCTGAGGAGCAGGAGAATCAATGTTTTGGGTATAAGGCCTTTATCAGAAAGTGAGGACTGCTGAAGCTGGAGATTAGAGTCGAGAGTGTGGTGTTGGAAAAGCACAGCAGGTCAGGCAGCATCCAAGGAACAGGAAAATCAATGTTTCGGGCTAAAGCCCTTCATCGAGAAAAATTTGGACATTCGAAATTGACCCACAGCCAGAGAAATTGGGCCTGACAGAAAATTAAACAACATCCAGCAACTATCAGCTAAAGAGAACGGTGAAAACCAAGATCAAAGAGATTACGAAAGTTCAAAGGGAACCAGCTACAATCAGCCCGAAGGTATTGCATTGAAGAAGTGTTGATCAGGTGTTTTGGCGTCTTGACTGCATGAGTATGTACATTTTACACCTCCTGGCATGACAACAGTGAAGGGTATTGCTGCTCCCCCATTGGAAGATTTCAACCTAGTTAATGATCCCATTGGCCCAAGGTTACAGATGTTCTGAAAAGTTAAGGACAAGGAGGATAAGAAAGCACATCTGAATGCCACGCCCTCAGAGAAAATTCAGTAAAGACCTAGAGTGAAGACACGACCTAGAGAGACAGAGAGAGAGAAGATCCACCTTGATCTGTGTGATCCACCATCTTGGAAGAGAGTCAGTTGGAGCGGAAAGAGATTCTAACAGCACAGATCAAACTCATAGATCATTGCAATATCCTTTCTCAAATGGGTAGAGCTGGATAAGGAATAAATATTGTGGGAATTTGGAAAATGCTTACATAGAATTTGTTTTAAATAACATCAAGTTGTAACACAAACTGAATCCTGTGTCCCTATGTCTGCCTCACCAACAAGAGCACTAGGGTAAAGCATTTTTAATACATAAACTGGCTGAAGTGTCCAAAGCATGGACAACAATAGAATACTATAGCTGTGGTCTTCCCAGGGTCATGTGCAATTATCCTTGTTCCTTGTTCCTGCAGTTGAATCCTTTTGCTAACATACCGCTGTTTTCTTTTCTGCCTGCTGCACCTAGAAGCTCACTTTCAGTCACTGGTGTACAAGGAACCAGTTACAACCAGCCCCGAGGGTATTACATTGAAGAAGTGTTGGTCAGACTTTCTGGCATCTTGACTGCATGAGTATGTACATGTAGGCTGAGTGACCATCTTACATAACACCTGCGCTCAGTGCACAGAAACGAGCCCTCGCTTCCAGTTTCCTGCTACTTCAACATGTCACCATGTTTCCTTGCCAACATTTCTGATGTTTGCTGCAGGGTTCCAACAAGCCTCAACACAAGCTCAAAGAACAACATCCCATTTCCCACTTGGGGACCATGCTGCCTCGAGGTATCAACGCTGAGTTTGATGACTTTAGAGTCTTATTCCATCCTGCCATGTCTTTTACTCAAATCCTCTTATGACATGGATTGCTTTCAGCACAGTCACCCATTCTCACCTACTCCTAGGCCTATTATCACATTATGGATTAGTGGTGCTGGAAGAGCACAGCAGTTCAGGCAGTATCCAAGTAGCTTCGAAATCGATGTTTCGGGCAAAAGCTCTTTTGCCCGACATGTCGATTTCGAAGCTACTTGGATGCTG
This sequence comes from Chiloscyllium punctatum, assembly GCF_047496795.1. Lineage (NCBI taxonomy): Eukaryota > Metazoa > Chordata > Chondrichthyes > Orectolobiformes > Hemiscylliidae > Chiloscyllium > Chiloscyllium punctatum. The sequence continues at coordinate 35,104,055 of NC_092743.1, forward strand.
CCTGAACTGCTGTGCTCTTCCAGCACCACTAATCCAGAATCTGGTTTCCAGCATCTGCAGTCATTGTTTTTACCCTGTTATCACATTATATGGGTAGCATTCAGTACAGCTAATCCGTTTTCTCCTCTTACTTCTTATTATCACTTAGTCAGTTTTTTTTCTGTCCTGACCTGCTATCCACATACTTCCTATTCACTTATCCCTTTAATATCCCTCTACCTCTGGGCTCTGACTCCACCTAACCACTTACCTCTCTGCTTCAAGACTCACTATCTCTCTCATCCCAACTCCCCACTTCCACTTCAAAATAAGTGCCACTTTTTCCCAGGTGCTAACACTTTGATGAAGTGTCATCGGACTCAAAATATTAATTCTGCTTTCTGCCCACAGATGCTGCCAAACCTACTGTGTTTCTCCAACCAATTTCTGATTTTGTTAACAATCTGCCTTCCTGTTTTGCTATGAAACTGGACAACCTCACATTTATCCACATTACACTATATATGTCATGCATTTGGCTACACACTCAATTTGTCCAAATAACACTGAGGTATCTTTGTATCCTCCTCACAGCCTACCTTCCCACTCAGCTTTGTGTCTTATACAAACTTAGAGATATTACATTAAGTTTCCTCATCTAAATCATGAATATATAACGTGACTATTTGGGGATCCAAGCACTGAGCTCACAATATCCTATTAATTACTGCCTGTCATTTGGAAAATAAACATTTATTCCTATTTGCTTCCTTTCTGCCACCAATTCTCTATCCACATCAGTACATTACCCTCATCCCATGCACTTTAATTGTACATTCAAACAGGTCAGGCAGCATCCGTGGAGAGGGAGCAAGTTAGTGCCTCAAGGTTAGATGACTCTTCATCAGAGCTGCTGCTTGATGTTTGAGGACTGCCCTGATTTGCTCAGGAGACTGACCTCATTGGATTCAGACTGACTCAAGAGAAACAAATAATTTTTGAGTTTCAAGAGTATGCCGACAGTTTATCCAGACCTGCAGTGCTTGAGGTGACTCAAGATTTGAGAGTCAAATTTACAGAATTAGATGGCTGTTGTCAATGATGCACCGTTCTGAATGACAACTGAAGAGATTGCACAAATGCTTCTCAGCAATTAATGAAGGAAGCCAATGATGATGTGGATGATGAGATTGCAGTCATAGAAAAAAAATCATCAATAAATCAGTTTGTCAAGGATGGAAGTGAAGAAGCTTCATTCAGAGGTCTTGTCTGTGTACACGATGTAAAAGAAACTTGGCAATAATAACCATACTTTATTGGACAAACTAATCAAGACTAGTTTCAGAAGATAGATAAGAGAGATTGCCAGCCCTACAAAAGCACCATCAAAAACTGTAGGTACAACAAAATTTCATGTACCCACATCAACAGTCGGCATTCCTCAAACATTCTAGAAGCTTCCCCCAGTCTCCGGAACTGTTTGGCTGCCATCAGTCACAAGGCTGTGCCAGCCATCATCACCGGGGCAAACGATGACGTCATTTCCTTCTCCGCCACCCGACAGCCAGCAGCCATGGCTGATCATTCCACCTCCGTGAACACCAGCCAAACAACAGCCGCTGCAACTGCTACAAGATCCGCCGCCTCCGAGACCAACGCAAGGCCTAACCGAAACACCACTTCCACCCCCATGCAGCCACTTCCGCTCCCTCTGACATCACCCACGCCTCAGATTCCGCGACTTCCGCCCCCTTCGTGACAGCTGCCGCAGCCACTTCTGCCCCCAATGATGTCACCTACACCGCGCGTTTTGCCACTTCCGTCCCTAAGTCATCAGTGACGCTATGCAATCCGCCACCTCCGCCCCCACAGCTACCATCATCACAAACACTTCTGCCCCCACTGGTGCCACTCACCTGAACACTGCCGGTCTGTTGCTCGCCCTCAACCTTTTAATTTCCAATTGCCACTGGGACATCAACCGCCTCAACCAGTCCAACCCCTCCCCCACTCCAACCTCTCACCCTCACAACATGCAGCCCTCCACTCCCTGGTGGTACAGTGGTAGTTTGGTGCACTGACCTCTACACTGCTGAAGCCAGGCGGCAACTCGAAGACACCTCCTCCTACTGTCCCCTTGACCATGACCTCACCTCCCATCAACAAATCCTCATCTCCCAGACTGTACACAACCTCATCACCTCAGGGGGCCTCCCACCCACAGCTTCCAACCTCCTAGTTCAGGAACCACACATGGCCCAATTCTACCTCCTACCCAAGATTCACAAGCCTGACTACCCTTGCCAATCTATCATCTCAGCCTGTTCCTGCCCACTAAATTCATCTCCACATACCTCAATACTGTCCAATCCCTCCTGGTCCAGGAACTCCCCACGTATGTTCGGGACACCACCTATGCCCTCCACCTCCTCCAAGACTTCCATTTCCTCGGCTCCCATTGTGTTATCTTCACCTTGGACATCCAGTTCCTATACACCTCCATCTACCATCACCGGGGCCTCCAAGCCCTCTGTTTCTTCCTCTCCCAATGTCCCCACCACTGACTCCCTTATTCGTTTGGCTGAGCTGGTCCTCACCCTCAATAATTTCTCCTTTGAATCCTCCTACCTCCTCCAGACGAAAGGGTAGCCATGGGCACCCACATGGACCCCAGCTATGCCTGTCTCTTTGTCGGCTATGTGGAACAGTCTATTGTCCACAGTTACACCAGCACCAGTCCCCATCTTTTTCTCTGCTACATTGATGACTGCATCGGCGCCACCTCCTGCTCCCACGAGGTTGAACAATTCATCAACTTCACCAACACATTCCACCCTGACTTTAAATTCATCTGGACCACCTCAGACACATCTCTCCCCTTCTTGGACCTCTCCATCTCCATTAAAGGTGACTGACTCAATACTGACATTTTATACAAACCCACCGACTCCTACAGCTACCTGGATTACACCTCCTCCCACCCTGCCTCCTGCAAAAATGCTATCCCTTATTCCCAATTCCTCCACCTCTGTCGCATCTGCTCCCAGGAAGACCAGTTCCACCACAGAACACACCAGATGGCCTCCGTCTTTAAAGACCACAATTTTCCCTCCCACACGGTTGCTGATGCCCTCCAGAACATCTCATCCACTTCCTGCACCTCTGCCCTCGAACCCCAAACCTCCAACCACATCAAGGACAGAACCCCCTGGTCCTTACCTTCCACCTCATCATCCTCTGCCATTTCCGCCACCTACAAATGGACCCCACCGCCAGAGATATATTTCCCTCCCCACCCCTATCCGCTTTCTGTAAAGACCGTTCCCTCCATGACTACCTCGTCAGGTCCATGCCCTCCAACAACCCACCCTCCCCTCCCAGCACCTTCCCCGCCACCAGAGGAATTATAAAATCTGCACCCACATTCCCCTCCCCACTCCCCCCACACACCCCTCCCCACCCCCCACCCCTACATCCATCCAAGGCCCCAAAGGAGCCTTCAATATCCATCAAAGTTTCACCTGCACTTCCACACTACCGTATCCATTGCTCTCAATCCAGTCTCCTCTACACTGGGGAGACAGGATGCCTACTCGCAGAGTGTCTCAAAGAACATCTCTGGGACACCTGCACCAACCAACACCACTGCCCTGTGGCTAAAAACTTTAATTCCCCTTCCCACTCTGCAGAGGACGTGCAGGTCCTGAGCCTCCTCTATCACCACTCCCTTACCACCTAATGCCTGGATAAAGAATGCCTCTTCTTCCACCTCAGGACCCTCCAACCCCATGGCATCAATGTGGATTTCACCAGTTTCCTTATTTCCCCTCCCCCACCTTACCCCAGTTCCAACCTTTCAGCTCAGCACTGTCCTCATGACCCGTCCCATCTGTCCATCTTCCTTCCTACCTATCCACTTCACCCTCTTCTCCAACCTATCACCTTTATCCCCACCTCCATCCACCTATCACACTCGCAGCTACCTTGCCCCCAGCCCCGAACCCCTCCCATTTATCTCTGCACCCCCAAGTGTCCCAGCCTCATCCTGATGAAGGGCTTTTTGCCTGAAACGTCGATTTTCTTGCTCCTCGGAGGTTGCCTGACCTGCACCACACTCTTGACTACAAAAGTACCTAGACAAGTGCAATAACTCCACTGATGAACAGTCCATCCTGTGTCCCCATCTGTAGCTTACCCAAAGGAACCATCTTTGTATCACTCAGTGTCTTCAGGATTGTAGGAGAGGACTGGGATTAGAGGCAGGAGTAGTTTAAATACCAGGATTTATAGACATTCTTAAATGTAATTCATCAATATTTATTGAATATCTTTAACAATTCTAAGCTGGATCATTATGTTTACTGTCACCAACGTAGACAGGCACACACAAAAATAACAGCACACCAAGAAGCCACATAGGGGTGAAGTTAATGCTTTAAAAACTCAGGCACTGAGCCTGAAATTTAGTTTCCCATGGCTTACAAAATTCCCTTGCCAGCAAAGACCTGGCCCTGTGGCTGCTAAATTAGAGCTACAACCAGTACAATACAGGTCTCTGATCACAGGGGCCAGAGGTGGTGTAATGGTAGGTTTGGAAGGCTAGGGAAGTTCTTTCTGGACTGCCTAGTCCGTAAGCAGTGTGAAGAGCCATTTCCTATTAGATTGGCTGTATTGTTTCCCTAGGTCTCAGGAAACCAGGTCTACAGCTGTTAAAAGTAAAAGCTAAGCTAAACTGGAAGCACGCCCACTTCCCAAATTCTGGTTAGTTATTCTTCCCATAGCATCACCCCAAACCCCATTGTCCCGTATCCCAATATCTCACATCCCTTGATTAAACTCAAAATGGTCAGGTTGGAGGCAGACTGGGGTTAAGTTGCCAATTCTATGAAAATGACTGCAGTGAATTTGTGTGAACATCACAAGCTACTTTAATGAGACATGATACTATTTGTACCACTGGGGCTTATTACACCTATTAAACAATAAACATCTTGCCTGTGTTCTCTCTCCTGCTCCCCCATGTTAGTCACAACTAGACTGATTCTGAATACAGCTTCTATTAAGATCTACAGCACGAACTTTGTAAACTGTACACCATGGGCTTTCCTCCCCCAGAGTGATTTCCTTATTATTCTTTAGCATAATTGTAGTTATTAATCAGATGAGGTATAAAAACGTTAAAAGTCTGTCCCCTGATCATTCTAATTCCACAAGTGAGCCTTTCAAACACTTAGTGGAGGCTTGAGTGGTGTAATTTATTTCAATTCAAGTGGACAGCTTTCTGTTCAATGGGTTTTATCTTCCTTGAATAATTAATATTGCGATAGAAATAATTTATTTTGGAGGTAAAACAATGGGATACACAGCTCGGACAGTAAAGTACTAATCACACAGCTCATTCTGAAGGATCACAATGCTTCAATTTTATCTTCACAAGCAAGGGGATAGGAACAATGACAAACTCACACGTTGAGAAGCGCAGTAATTTTTACTCCTGGGCCTTAGTTCCATATTCCAAATTGAGCTCTTCTTCCAACTGAATAGGAATCATTCCCTTGACCCCTGGAATGGGAAACACTGGGATCAGGGACCTGAGGAATGGAGCCAAGAAATCAGGCAAAGGGTGAGAAGAAAGGTTGGAGGGTTTGAGCTACAGGAAGAGGCTGAATCGGCTGGGGCTGTTTTCCATGGAGTCTTGGAGGCTGAGGGTGACCTTATGGAGGGTTATAAAATCTTGAGGGGCATAGATAAGATAAATAGACAAGGTCTTTTCCCTGGGTTGGGGTAGTCCAGAACGAGAGGGCATCAGTTTAGGGTGAGAAGGCAAAGATTTAAAATGGACCTAAGTGCAACTTTTGCATGCAAAGGGGTAGTATGTGTATGGATCGAGCTGCCAGTGTTGGAGGCTGGTACAATCACAACATTTAAAAGGCATCTTGATGGATATGTGAATAGGAAAGGTTTAGAAGGACATGGGCCACGGGCTAGCAAATGGGACTCCACTAATTTAGGATATCTGATCAGCATGGACAAGTTGGACCGAACGGTCCTTTTCTGTGCAGTACATCTCTTTGACTCTATGTCTCTATAGATACCCAGAGTTGAATGCAAGCAAGGTGGGAGGAGAGGAAACAAGCAAGACACAAGGTCTCATAGTCAGCCCAGAGCAGCAATCGTGAACCAATAACATTTGGGCAAAAGCCCAAGTGTTTTAACATTGTCCCTACAGAACGCCGCCATCTTTCCTGGTCTGGCTGGCATGTGACTTCAATCCCATGTTCTGGTCAACTTGTATTAAAGTGGCTGAGCTTGACTCTCATTTGTCAAAACCGTAGGATATTCATATTCCAGGACTGTAGTGAATTGAGAATTAACAGTAGCAATTTTTCACCTTGATGTAAGAAAATGGGGAAAGCAACAACACAAAAGCCTAACAAGGGAAGTCATTAGGCCTCAAATTAATTTTCTAGTCATCAGAAGAGAAGAGCTTTCAAGGTATTGCATGCCTGTCCTTTCAGAGAGGAAATATCATGGACGAAACAATTCTACTCAGCTATAATGATTTTTTTGTTGAATCAGTTTCTGACAGTCTTACTGTGCTAGGCAACCATCCAAATCAGTGTTATCGAAGCTTTACGCCAGTGCTGACTGACTTGAATGACCCCCTATCAACAAGCAGCAGATATTGTGTACTTGGTGTTAACGACTGTTTAATAGCAGTTCATGGGCATTAATGGCTATTGATTTCAGTGTGACCTGCTGCTGATATGGCAATCTTTGTGTATTATTTGTACTGCTACAACGAATACCGCTTCTGAATCTTGTCTTTCCTTGTTTCCCTTATAAGGAATGAACCATGTCAAGTCTGGTCATGATGATTTCTGCACCGCTCTGCAATAATGTGATGCCTCATGCATGGCAATGGCTTGCAGTTACATCTACTATCAAAGCATTGTGTCATTTTTTTTTGTTTAATAATAGTTACTCATATCGCAACCACTGATTGAGAAATCTTCCACAGAAAGCCAGCTAGTCTAATTGGCTGACAGCAGTATAGGAGAAAGTAAGGACTGCAGATGCTGGAGAGTCAGGGTCAACATGTGTAGCATTGGAAAAGCACAGCAGGTCAGGTAGCATCCAAGGAGCAGGAGAGTCGATGTTTCAGGCCAAAATGTCGATTCTTCTGCTCCTCAGATGCTGCCTGACCTGCTGTGCTTTGCCAGCACCACACTTTTCAACTTTGACAGCAGTGTATACCCAGCAACAGCAGTGGTCAGGGCACCAGCACATTGTGGGTGGGAGATTGGGCCCTTGGTGGGGAGAGGAGGTGAAGCCAGGTGGTGGGGATCTCAAACGAGACACTGGGGTAGGAGGGATCATGAGGTGTAGACTTTGGTGGAGCAGGGGGTGCAGACAGCTGTGAAAAGGAGGTTCTTGAGGGAGACACTCCTTTACCTTCTCAGGCTGGAACATGAGCAGGGTGAGCTGCCAGGCTTGCCCCTGCCCTTCTCCTGAACTCCTCCTGCCAGCCTTATGCTTGAGGCATGGCTGGAAGCGTTGCTTAAATGATCGCTGTCCAATTAAGGACCTCAGTTGGGTCACATGCAGGTGGTCTGGCCTCAACATGCAAAGTTGAGGAGAGGCTAGGGTAGATGAAAATGGAGCAGGAAGACCTTCTGAGGAATTTTACGCTCCCCTACTGCCTGCAAACCAGCCAAGGGGAAACCTTGAGATGTGGCCCTGAAGACTTTAATGGAACCCCCGCTGAAACATATCTCTGTAAGTAATGTAAGTGTGAGTGCTCCTTATTTTACACTTACTTAGTTTCCTGTCTTCATCTGTCAAAAACATCCAGAACCCAGTTGTGACATGTATTCATACTGGCAATGGTATTGCGCCCTTTACCAACAATTCTAGCTAATAAAGTTGGAAAGTGATAAGTTGGTGGCAGAGCACTGTCGATAAAATGTCGTCAACAATAATTACAGCAACTAATTACCGGCCCACGACAGAGCCATGGACAATACCTAAGCTCCGCCATGTCCTTTGGTGTCGTGGGAGACCTTAACTAAACTGCACTGAAGAAACTGACATCGCCAATCCAGACCAGATCTGGGTTCGCTCAAAAACCACAAAAGGACGAGGTTAGAGTGCTCCTGCATACAGTAAACTGATTATGTTTTTAAAAGTCAAGGGGTTGATGTGGACATGCTAAGTATGGAGAGGTCATTGAAACCTTTAATTCTTACTTCAACAAGGATCTCACATGCCCCCAGGATACCGAGAGATCTGCTCTTATTCATTTGGTAATTTGTTCTATTGTTCACCAGTTCAGAGTAGAGCTGGAAAGCCAAAAGGCAAGGATGCCGGCATTAATTGATATCTCGGATGTGGAAAGGAATTAGCAGAATGCCAACAAGTCTGTTTAGTCATCGATTCACAATGACTCTCCTGTTCCAGGATAGGCCATTTTCAAACAGTTTGCTGCATGAGGCAGTTTTCAGCTCCAACTCAAAAACCTAAACACATGGCTGCCAACAACAGTTGCTGATGTGCCACTGAACACTTGTGAGTCCCAACTGTTACTTTAATATGAAGCTTTGGAATCCAGTTTCCAATTCTGGTCTGTTAATGTGATGGGCAATGATCATAGACATTTCAAATTGGACACAATTTCAGATATTGGAGTTTACTTGAAACCTGAGTTTCTCCAACTCTCCTCTCTTAGGGCACAAGAGGTTTCCTTCTGGAGGTACAAAGTCAGATTGTTGCCACTGTTCATTACATGGGATGAGAAATAACTGAAGTCCTTCATTTCATCCATAGTCAGTGTCAACCTTTCTAAGCTGCAGAGCCTTTGGAAATTTATGTTTTATCTGTAAGATGGATGAACTGAACAAGCAAGGCAAACAAATAAGTTCAAGAGTGAATTTTGGAAACTATGTACAACTTGTGAAGCTGCAATCAACTTACTATATCACCCTGAAACCACCTGCCAAGCCAGTGTGTCTATTCACCTCAAGAGAGGTTCCACACCCTCTCTTAAATAAGGTCAGAGATGAGATTGGTACCAAGTTGTATCAGGGGAGTGATTCTACCTCATTCAACCCACTTCTTGATGCACTAGCGCAGTGTCAGTACCCAAACCTAACTTCTTTATGTTTTCATGGAGACCTCAGACAGTTCAACATGACTACTGAATTTAAAATTCAGCAAATGAAACTTAACAAAGCTCACAGATAATTCAGTCTTTATAAAATTTAATATAAATAATGACTTTGGGTAACTTCTCTTACATGAAAAATACAAACTATGAGCAATCATTATTCCTTCCTTAAGAGTATATACTGCTTTAATTGTCTGTTGTTTGGGATCACCTCAGCAGCCAAAATCTTGCAATGTAGTAAGACTGGCATCCTGGAGGGCCTCAATAAAGTGACATTCCACATGGATGATATTCTCGATCTTGTCCCTACCACAAAGAAATGTATTTAGATATGTGCAGTTTGGATCTCATAAATAACTGCCATTTTGATTTCTCCAAAGCAGCTATCAATTCCCTGGACCACGTTGTATCTGTGGTCAAGGAGAAAGCCAAACAAAAGGGTAACAATCAAGCATTTTCCACTGCCCTGGTCAATCAATGAACTCCAGTTCTTTCTAGGTATTGTTAACCACTTCAGCAAGTTTCTTCCCAACCTGGCACACATCTTGAGCCATTACATCAAGATCAAGCTTGGTACTGGGCCAGGTACCAACAGCATGGCGTTTGTAATGAAAATGCTTCTTAAAGAATAAAGAAAATGCTTATGTCCACCAAAGCCCTAGCTTTTTCTAACTCAAACCTGCCCACTATTTTTGCAGCCAACACATCTCCATTAGCTCAGCAGTTGAATGTTCCAGATCCAAAATGATAGCTCCCAATGACTGGTCTAATACCTCCAGGGCAGTAATAGCCACATAGGAGGATATGCAGTCATTGAAAAAAAGGGCCCTGGCACTCATTTGATGAATAAAAATCTTCTCAGACAACAAGCTGGGCATCAAAGTTTCAAACCAGACACATCACGAAGTATTGGCAGCCCTCCTTAAAAACCAAACAGCTGGCAAATATGCCACCCCAATGACCATGGTTCTGATTACATCTTACACAACCTGGCAGTACAATGGAAATGCCTCAGGATGAATCCAGTTGTCTTGAAGTAAAATCTTCTTCATCATCTTTGATTATTATTACAAATGGGGGTTGAGTGATGTTACAGTCCCCCCATTCTATTTTGGTTATCCCTTTGCTCAAAGGTATTTTCACTACACATGGTATCCCTGAGATGGTCACCTCATATAACAGCCTACAATTCACTAATACTTCAATTAACTGCACAGTTTTGTACATGTTATCAGTTCACCTCAATATCTTCAATCCAATGTTAAAAATCACACAACACCAGGTTATAGTCCAACAGGTTTAATTGGAAGCACACTAGCTTTCGGAGCGAGGTTCCTTCATCAGGTGATTGTGGAGGGCTCGATCGTAACACAGAATTTATAGCAAAAATTTGCAGTGTGATGTAACTGAAATTATACATTGAAGAATTGATTGTCTGTTAAGCCTTTCATCTGTTAGAATACAGTGATAGTTTCACTTCTTTCATGTGTAAATCACAAAACCCTTTTTTTTAAAGTTTCATTCTCGGGTTAGCTGTTAACAATGGTGATAGCCAGACAATATGTTGAAGGTGTTAGCCCCCTGTGTTCTCTGTCTATGCCATGATGTTTAGATTGATTCTAATATAAAAAGTGAGATAACAGAGTTTTACATAAATTCATGCAGTTTTTGAGCTCAGAGTTCTACATGAATGTATGTAGATTTTGAGCAAAGTGCAATGTAACTCTGCAAGTACAAATTCACCACACAAAATATATGTGTGCATGTGGGTCTTTGTCTGTCTGTGTGTGTGTGTTTGTCTGGGGTGGGGGTTGTGAGTGTTTTCACTCAGGTGTTTTCACTGTATGGAGTGGGACACAGAAAATTGCAGTGCCGGTGGTTTCAGAAGGGCACTGGGAAAAGGTGTCTTCACTGCCAGAAGGTGGGATACGTATAGACACAGAGCTGGTCAATAAAGAAAGGCACTGAGGGAAAAGATATGGTAAAAGAATCTAAGCCAGTGACATTAGTGAAGGTAGTAGAGGAGACCCCAAGAAGAGCCAAGGAGCTGCAGGAGAGTGCACAACCTAGACAGGGGCTGGGTATGGAGTTAGTACCTGATCTCTACAAAGGATTCACCTCTGTGGATAAAGTTAACTCAGAAAGAGCAGGGGGAGAAGGAGAAGAAGTTATAATTTTGAGAGATACAGAATCGAACCAGTTGCAGATAGTAATGGATGAGCAAATATGCACTCTTTCTGATCTGTTACCCGACAGTGGAGTAATTTGTGGCATAGATGAACAGAAATTTAGCATTCCCCGATGTGCCAACTTAAGACTGGGGAAGTTACAGCGGGAGTGATTAACAGAGTGACAGTTCCAGGAATTCAGTTTGTTCTTGGGAAGGATTTGACAGAATCCAAGGTCGGAGTCACAGCCCTTGTTGTGGAGAAGCCCAAGGAAGCCCAAGAAACTGAGGAGTTAAAACAGAAATATCCTGGTATTTTCCCAGACTGTGTTAACCAAATCCCACTATCATAAGTCACAGCACAAAGTGAAAAGTAAAGAGGAAAATAAAGAAGCTGAGGTTCAGTTAATGAATACCCTGTTTGACATAATGGTACAAGAAAAACCTGAACAGGCAGAGGGTCAGTCAGAAGTGTTTAGTCCTGAAAGGGTAAGAGACTTGCAACAACATGACAAGACGATAATATATATATATTATATATATATATATGTGGATGTATGCTCTGAGAATACTCCAGAGAGTTATTATCTTAAAGATAGAATCCTAACACAGAAATTGAGACCGTGGCAGGTTAGTCAGAGGAGAAATGGGCCAAAGTGTACCAGATTATGCTGCTGGTAGCATACAGACAGGTGCTGTTATGGGTAGAACATGAACTGCCTTTAGCAGGTCACCTAGGGGTATGAAAAACTCGGGCTAAGGTACAAAAAATTTTTATTGGCTTGGAATGCATAAGGATGTGGTTAACTTTTGCCGAACGTGTCATACATGCCAAATGCTAGGTAAGCCACAGGCGGTAATAAAACCAGCACCTTTGTTGCCAATTCCCGTATTTAAAGAACCTCTCATGCAGGTTATAATTGACTGTGTGGGTCCCCTCTCAAGAATGAAAAGTGGGAACCAGTACTTGGTAACCATAATGGATGTCCAGTATTTGGTTTTCAGCATCTGCAGTCATTGTTTTTACCTTGTTGGTTTTAACCATAATGGATGTGCCTACCAGATTTCCGGAGGCAATTCCCTTACAGAGTATCAAGGCAAATAGGTGGTAGAGGAGTTAGTAGCTTTCTTCACACGGTATGGGCTACCCAGAGAGATTCAGTCAGACCAAGGATCAAATTTTATTACTCGGCTCTTTAAGGAGTTAAGAAGTAGCTTAGGTACACAGCACTTTAAATCCAGTGCATATCACCCTGAATCCTAGGGAGCTTTAGAAAGGTGGCATCAGACCTTGAAGACCATGTTGAAAGCACACTGTCAGGATTAACCGACTGATTGGGATAAAGGTATTCTATTCGCATTGTTTGCCATGAGAGATGCCCTAAATGATTTGACAAAGTTTACTCCTTTGAGTTAATATTCAGGCATGAATTGAGAGGCCCATTGAAATTAATTAAAGAAAAATTGACAGGACCAAAGTCAGAGCTCTCACACTTAGATTATGTATCGGAGGTGAGGGAGAGATTAAACCAAGCAGGTGATTTAGCTAAACAGCATGTAAAGAGGGCACAGTATAGAATGAAGCAAGGAACAGATAAAAGCTCTGAGATGCCTTCGTTTTCCTGCGGGGATAATGTGTTAGCACTGTTACCAGTGATAGGAGATCCCTTCAAAGCCAGGTTTATCAAATTGAGAAGAAGTTGAGCCTGGTGAACTATTTATTAAAGATGCCAGATAGAAAAAAAGGTGTTGAGTATGTCATGTGCACATGTTGAAACTGTATTACACTAGAGATAAAGAACTGGAGAAACTGGTGTTAGTTACTGCCCCGCAGAGTGAGGAATCAAATCCAGACGATATGGATTTTGAGGGATCTCAAAATAGATTAGAAAATTAAGAAGTCCTTGATGAGTGGGATAGGTAAGTCAGCTATTTGTCTTAGGAGCATAGAACGAAGTTAAAAGATTTGTTACTACAGTACAAGGACATATGTAAGAATCAGATGTGTTGGACTAATGCTGTTGTACGTGAAGTAGATGCAGGAATTACTGATCAGATAAATCAACACCCATATCGGCTTAATCTTTTCAAAGCCAGACAGGTCCAGAAGGAGGTGGAGGCCGTGCTCGACAAGGACATCATCGAACCAAGCCAGACTGAGAGGAGTTCGCTAATTGTCTTCGTTCCCAAACCAGATGGGTCTCAACGATTCTGCATGGATTATTGGAAGGCCAACGCTGTGACCAAACTGGACTCCAATCCAAATCCTACATTGGAGGACTGTATCAAGAAAGTCGGACAAGCCAGTTACATCACCAAGTTGGACTTAATGCGTGGTTACTGGCAGGTACCTTGATCAGAGTTGGAGAAATAAATTTCTGTGTTTGTAACCCCAAATGTGCTATATCAGTTTAAAGTGATGCCCTTTGGAATGAAGAATGCACCCGCCACATTCCAAAGACTCATGAACAGAGTTGTGCATGAACTGTGCAGTCTATCTGGACAATGTAATGGCCTTTAGTAAATCCTGGAAAGATCACATGGTACAGTTGGCACAGCTCTTTGAACGACTACGAGAAGCAAAACTGGTGATAAAATGGAATTCATGAAAGCAGAGGTGACGTTCTTGGGGCATAACATGAGTCATGGAAGATTGACCCCATGGAACGCAAAGATGAAAGCTAGTGAGGAATTTTCATGACCAACCTCGAAGAAAGAGGTGCTTTGATTCTTAGGACTCAACGGATTCTATCGGATGTTTGTTCCAAACCTCAGCAGTGTAGGGGTACTGTTAACCGATTTGCTGAAGAAGAACACAAAGTTTTGGTGGACAGAACCATGCCAGGAGGCATTTGACCATTTGAAAGGGCTATTAACCACTAAACCAGTGTTAGCTACACCAAAGTTTTCAAAACCTTTTAAAGTTGCCATCGATGCTAGTGACATTGGAATTGGAGCTGTCCTCCAAAAATTAGATTAGTAATCTAACCTACAGGAAGGTGAGGATGGGATTGAACTGCAATTTGGCTACTTTTTGAAGAAGATTAACATCCACCAGAGGAAATACTCCATAATCAAAACGGAACTATTGAGTTTGGTACTGGCCTTACAACATTTTAATGTGTATATCATGAACAATCTGTTGACGGCAGTTGTGCACACTGACCACAATCTGCTTACATTCTTAGAACACATTAAAGATAAGAATATGAGACTATTTCATTGGAGTCTTGTGTTACAGAATTTTAATTTAAAAATCATACATGTTGCAGGTCAGAAGAATGTAATCGCAGATTTGTTATCATGGATTTAACTGATAGAGTTTAGATGGATGTGTCCTTTATTGGTATATGGGAAGAAGTTAAGATAAACTTATATTAAAGTTATATGTTGTGGTTCTGTTCGCCGAGCTGGGAATTTGTCTTGCAAACGTTTCGTCCCCTGTCTAGGTGACATCCTCAGTGCTTGGGAGCCTCCTGTGAAGCGTTTCTGTGCTGTTTCCTCCGGCATTTATAGTGGCCTGTCTCTGCCGCTTCCGGTGGTCAGTTCGAGCTGTCCGCTGTAGTGGCCGGTATATTGGGTCCCGGTCGATGTGTTTGTTGATAGAATCTGTGGATGAGTGCCATGCCTCTAGGACTTCCCTGGCTGTTCTCTGTTTGGCTTGCCCTATAATGGTAGTGTTGTCCCAGTCGAGTTCATGTTGCTTGTCGTCTGTGTGCGTGGCTACTAAGGATAGCTGCTCGTGTCGTTTCATGGCTAGTTGGTGTTCGTGTATATGGATCATTAACTGTCTTCCTGTTTGTCCGACGTAGTGTTTTGTGCAGTCCTTGCATGGGATTTTGTACACTACATTGGTTTTGCTCATGTTGAGTATCGGGTCCTTTGTTCTGGTGAGTTGTTGTCTGAGCGTGGCTGTTGGTTTGTGTGCTGTTATGAGTCCTAGTGGTTGCAGTAGTCTGGCTGTCAGTTCAGAAATGCTCCTGATGTATGGTAGTGTGGCTAGTCCTTTGGGTTGTGGCATGTCTTCGTTCCGTTGTCTCTCCCTTAGGCATCTGTTGATGAAATTGCGAGGGTATCCGTTTTTGGCGAATACTTTGTATAGGTGTTCCTCTTCCTCTTTTTGCAGTTCTGGTGTACTGCAGTGTGTTGTGGCCCTTTTGAATAGTGTCCTGATGCAACTTCGTTTGTGTGTGTTGGGGTGGTTTTTTCATAGGTTAGGACTTGGTCTGTGTGTGTGGCTTTCCTGTAAACCTTTGTGGTGAATTCTCCGTTCGGTGTTCTCTGTACCGTCACGTCTAGGAATGGGAGTTGGTTGTCCTTTTCTTCCTCTCTAGTGAATAGGATTCCTGTGAGTGTGGCGTTGATGATCCGGTGTATGTTCTCTATTTCTGTGTTTTTAATGATTACAAAGGTGTCATCCACGTATCTGACCCAGAGTTTGGGTTGAAGTTGTGGTAAGACTGTTTGTTCTAACCTTTGCATTACTGCTTCTGCTATAAGTCCAGAGATCGGTGAGCCCATGGGTGTTCCGTTGATTTGTTCGTATATTTGGTTATTGAATGTGAAGTGGGTTTTGAGGCACAAGTCCAGTAGTTTAAGTATGCCGTCTTTGTTGATAGGTTCAATGTCCTGTTGTCTGTTATGTCTGTCCAGCAGGTTGGCTATTGTTTCTTTGGCTAGTGTTTCGTCGAAGGAGGTGAACAGTGCAGTTACGTTGAATGAGACCATAGTTTCTTCCTTGTCTATGTGTATATTTCTGATGATGTCCAAGAATTCCTGTGTCGATTGTATAGATTGTCTGGATCCGCTGATCAGGTGTTTCAGTTTCTGCTGTAGTTCTTTGGCCAGTTTGTGTGATGGTGTCCCTGGTAGTGATACTATGGGTCTGAGTGGGATGTCTGGTTTGTGCACTTTGGGTGGTCCATAGAATCTGGGGGTGTTGTTGCTTTCAGGTTGGGAATCCTGTGCCAACCGCCTAAGCGCCACATGCGAACAACTCCGGTTCCTGCATGAATGCCGAAAGAATCGAATCCTTCCACCATGTGTCAGATACAGACCACCAGTCAACAATCCACAAGCCAGGGACACAGCCAGACAGAACGGATTCAGGGTGATCCAGGTAATGATTACAGACGCTCACAACAGACTACACAAATACAGACAAGAAATTGCGCACCAAAAATCGTTAATTTCAAAAACCACCAATCAGGAATGGACCCGGACCATAGAACAGGCCGTCACCATAGGACAGAACAGGACCACACACCACAAAAAAACGGCACTAAAAGAAAAAATGGCCAAACTAACACACAAGGAAGAGGACACCACAACACACACCTGGGTTAAAAACCTCTCCCACAGACAGCTCACAGACAAGGAAAGAACAATACTGGCCAAGGGACTCAACTACAACCACAGGGACGCCAAGATAGCAGACTTCCTAGCAGCACTAGAATGCACACTCAGGAACAATGGACTGACAGAAGAGACACAACAAACTGTGAGACAAAGTATCGTACTGCTGATAACAAGAAAAAAAACAAACACATAACCTCAACACCAAGGAGAGGGAAGCACTAAAATTACTAAGAAACGATAAAAACATAATTATACTACCTGCAGACAAAGGCAGAAGACGGTCATCCTGGACAAAGCAGAGTACATGCAAAAAGCACAACAACTACTTGCAGATACCAACACCTACCAAAAGAGGGAGTTTGACCCCACCCCACAGCTCACCAATAGGATAAACAACACACTGAGGAATCTACAAAAAAACGGACAGATAACCAGGTCTGACCTACAAAGAATGAAACCTGAAAGCAACAACACCCCCAGATTCTATGGACTACCCAAAATGCACAAACCAGATATCCCACTCAGACCCATAGTATCACGACCAGGGGCACCATCACACAAACTGGCCAAAGAACTACAGCAGACACTGAAACACCTGATCAGCGGATCCAGACAATCTATACAATCGACACAGGAATTCTTGGACATCATCAGAAATATACACATAGACAAGGAAGAAACTATGGTCTCATTCGATGTAACGGCACTGTTCACCTCCATCGACAAAACACTAGCCAAAGAAACAATAGCCAACCTGCTGGACAGACATAACAGACAACAGGACATTGAACCTATCAACAAAGACGGCATACTTAAACTACTGGACTTGTGCCTCACAACCCACTTCACATTCAATAACCAAATATATGAACAAATCAACGGAACACCCATGGGCTCACCGATCTCTGGACTCATAGCAGAAGCAGTAATGCAAAGGTTAGAACAAACAGTCTTACCACAACTTCAACCCAAACTCTGGGTCAGATATGTGGATGACACCTTTGTAATAATTAAAAACACAGAAATAGAGAACACACACCAGATCATCAACGCCACACTCACAGGAATCCGATTCACTAGAGAGGAAGTAAAGGACAACCAACTCCCATTCCTAGATGTGATGGTACAGAGAACACCGAACGGAGAATTCACCACAAAGGTTTACAGGAAAGCCACACACACAGACCAATTCCTAAACTATGAAAAAAACCACCCCAACACACACAAACGAAGTTGCATCAGGACACTATTCAAAAGGGCCACAACACACTGCAGTACACCAGAACTGCAAAAAGAGGAAGAGGAACACCTATACAAAGTATTCGCCAAAAACGGATACCCTCGCAATTTCATCAACAGATACCTAAGGGAGAGACAACGGAACAAGGACATGCCACAAGCCAAAGGACTAGCCACACTACCATACATCAGGAGCATTTCTGAACTGACAGCCAGACTACTGCAACCACTAGGACTCATAACAGCACACAAACCAACAACCACGCTCAGACAACAACTCACCGGAACAAAGGACCCGATACCCAACATGAGCAAAATTAATGTAGTGCACAAAATCCCATGCAAGGACTGCATAAAACACTACATCGGACAAACAGGAAGACAGTTAACGATCCGTATACACGAATACCAACTAGCCACGAAACGACACGACCAGCTATCCTTAGTAGCCACACACACAGACGACAAGCAACATGAATTCGACTGGGACAACACTACCATTATAGGGCAAGCCAAACAGAGAACAGCCAGGGAATTCCTAGAGGCATGGCACTCATCCACAGACTCTATCAACAAACACATCGACCAGGACCCAATATACTGGCCACTACAGCTCGAACTGACAACCGGAAGCGGCAGAGACAGGCCACTATAAATGCCGGAGGAAACAGCACAGAAGCGCTTCACAGGAGGCTCCCAAGCACTGAGGATGTCACGTAGACAGGGGACGAAACGTTTGCAAGACAAATTCCCAGCTCGGCGAACAGAACCACAACAACGAGCACCCGAGCTACAAATCTTCTCCCAAACTTTGAATTAAAGTTATAAGTATGTTATGGTAATGTGTTTTAAAAGTAGAGAAAAAAAACATCTTTTCATTACGATTGTTCATTTTTTCTTAAGAGGAGGAGGTATTATGAAGATGTAGGTGTACTGTAAGAGAGTTAAAAGCAGCAGAACTACAGGACACAGCACCAAGCATTCTCAATAAGGTAACAACGTAACACTTGGTCGAACAACTCAATTAGCTCTTTGCCTGGATACAAAAACAAATTTGAATTTGGTCAATCAGTTTATGTTATACCCCAAAAAATATCAAACTCCAATCCAGTCTGAATGGAGAATATTGACAATCGTAAAAGCCAATGATACAACCCGTATCTTTGGGAGTGTAAGACTGGGGAGAATTGAACAGTTGAGAGGAGAACTGCCAAGTGTTTTGGGTAAAAGACTGCCTGAAAAATAGCTTTCTTATAAGTACCTTCTTAGATCAGTAACCTGTGATGCAGAAATTCCTCAGAAGGAGAAAAGAAGACACAGGAAAGTCCAAATAGAGGAACAGAAAGCTGCCTGGTTTTGGGATAAGAAGGGTTGTTGTGTAAATCTTAATTGGGAGTTTTATCGGACTAGTATTATAGAGGGGAAGGTAAGAGATAGGTTAGAGCAAGGACTTGTACATAGTTGTTAATTAAGTATTCTCTGTTATACTTCAAGAAATAAAGTTGTTAATTTTTACTTCAAATAGTTCTTGGCCTTTCGAATTTTTACAGATTACTGCATGGGATAAATCTTTTCTGTGTTGCTAATTTTAAATTTAGCAGGAGAGTTTACCCCGTGTCGTAACATAAGGCCTAATGGAGGAGAGAAGGAGAGCCATATGGTCAAGGTCATGCTAATGCAAAATGATGACATCAATCTGGCTCTACAATTTTTTACAGGACTGTATCTTTACACAATGTTATGATTCTTCCAGACTTCCTAAAGGATAGAACATTACACTGTGAATTTCTGAGTCTCTGGGATACTGTTTAACAAGGTTACAGACGCTGACTTGGATTAAGCCAGACAGAAGCAAGATTACTCAAGCAAAGTTGTTGCCTTCGACAAGTGCCATAAGATACAGGAATTACCAACAATTAGAACAGGGGAGTCTGTCTAGATTCTGGTCCAGAAACGGCCTGGCTAAGGTTTGAGTCCTTTGGTTCACCAGCATTCTTACTTTGTCAATATTGACCAATATTGACAAGATTGATGTTGGAGTCTACCAACAAAGACCTTGGCAGACCTCACTTGATTGCTCAGAAAGCCAGGGAAACACACTGACCACCTCAATGGACTGTTTACATTCTCTTCATCCAGATGCTTGTGCTCTGATTCACCTTCTAAAGAGATGAGGACACAGTCAGGCAGCTTAGTCACAGAACCACAACACATTGCTCTCTGACCCAAAGGACCTGATTATGACTTCAGCAGACGAGGATGGTCATAGGAATAAAATAAAAATATAAATAATTTATAGTTAGAACGAAAGATTTAGATGGAGGTGTAACATAAGGAGCTAATAGCTGTTATGCTAACAGCAAGAGTACCCGTGTTGTCAGATCACATGGAACGGAAATCTGAGGAAAAAAGGTTCAAATGGAGTATTTTTGAATGATGCATCTGTAAATAATGTAAATACATGTTCAATAGTTTAAACTAGTATGATTTCCAGTCCTCGTGAGTCTAAAAGCATCCAAAACCAGGTCATGACATTTTTAATGCCAGAGATCGATTCTTAAAGGGTTCTACTGGTAACGGTTCTGTATGACATGCAGAGAAGCTATTGTGAAGGTATTCGAACCTGTGATGAAATCCATTGAATATTTCACAAAATTACTGTGTGGATGGATAAAAAGATGTCGGCTGCATTTTTCTATTCCAAAGCTACAAATCAGTGCAAGATGGGATGCTGAAAAAGCTTGCCACAAAAAATAAACTTCAAAAAGGATCAAAATTTGATCTAAGCGAAATCTCATGGCATAAGCAGCAAAGTGGTTTAATTTGTCTTGGGTTCTAGATTTTGATGAAGTGCTTACATTGGAAAACTAAACATTTATAGGAAGGAAAAGTGAGAATTAATATAATCCATGTCAAATTTTTTTTTCACTTTTCAATATGTCAGCTTTCTAAATTTAATTAAAAAGATGCTTCTCATTCAGCAAATCATAGACATTTATGTAATCTGTCTTCAAAGGAAGAAGCCAAGCAATGTGCTCTATCCCATAGTTTCCAATAAATATATAAACAAATCTGCAGCTTGTTTTTAAAAGAATCGGTACTTTGTGGAGAATGTGGATCAATAGCTTTGCATTCTGCCCATTGATGTCTGGAAAGGTTTGACTCCAAACACGTTGGCAGAAATGCAAATATCCTCTCTTCCACCAGCTAGCAACCTGAATTTGGAACAATCTTATTGTATAACCTAAGTCTATTGCAAAGTTCAGTTATCATTTGGCACAAGCTGTACTAAGAGTGTTATTCATAATATTCAGAGAATAAGAAACCATAATTGAGTGTTTGAGATAAGGAACACAATGGGAAATGTGATCATGTAACTGAGGCAGAATGAGGTCTGTACATTGATAGGATAAGATAAAATAAGGTCAGAGAAGGTTCTTGAAGAGAATAAACACTGACATTGTCCTGAATGATCTGTTTCTGCAAGTGTAATTAGTTAAGCTTGACAAATAACCATGATTAACCTAAAATACTACTGAACAACAGCAACATCTTGCATTTCTATAACAACTTTAATGTCACAAAATGTTCAAAGACAACTCATAGGAATCTTAAGGAACAAAACTTGTTACATAATGGAATATTAAGACATGTGACCAAACATCTGGTCAAAAATATAGAGTTTAAAAGGCCATTAAAGAAAGAGATGGAGATGTAGAAAGACAGAGAGAGTTTGAGAGTGAATTCCAGGCTAGGGTCCATGTTTTGTAAAGTCACAGCCACCAATGGTGAGAAACATTGAAACACAGAATTGAAAGACTGTAGAAATCATAGAATGTGTTAGGGTTGAGCTCTTAAGATCACAGAAATAGACAGGGGCAAAGTTAAAGAGGAATTTGAATGCCAAGCTGAGAAGTTTAAACTGGACGCATTGTTGGACTGAAATTTGAAGTTGGTCAGTGAGCAGAGGGTGACTGATGAATAGAACATCATATGTAGGGTACAAGAAGCAGAGTTTTGAGTGAGCTGATTTACTAGAGCAGTTGGCCAAGAGAACTTTGGAAAGTTGGCATCTGGAGGATTTCATCAGCAAGGCTGTTAAATGTGGGAGTAGGACCAAGAGGACATAAATTGTTAAAAGTTATCCTGATGGATATCAGGACATTTGGCTTCATATAAATAATGAAAATCATTTGAAGTGTGAAAACTCCTGTGTTGTATAAGACACAGTTATGTAAAAATAGCCGGAAAATCATAGCATCCTCCCAGATAATTTTTATTGTTCATTCTCTTGCTGTAAATGCCATTGACAAGGTGAGAATGTACTGTCCATTCTGGTTACTCTCGTAAAGTGTCTCAAGCTGCTGCAGTGTGTGTGAAATGAAAGTGCTCTCGCAATATTGTAAAGTGGGGAATAAGAGGACTTTGACTGAGTGATGATAAAGACACAGCAAAATATTTCCAAGTCAGAATGGTGACTGAAAGGAAAGCCTGATGTTGATGACCTTCCCGTACATCCCCAACACTATGTGCCTCAACAACAACTCAGAACTCACCATTACAGCTAAATCTAATCTTCAGACACAGTTGTAAAACTCACACCCCATATTACTGCTTGCACACACTGCTTTGCTAGTTATTCAGTCAGGACGGACAAATTACTCAAAAAATTGTACCGTACTCACTGGTAGTGCTCTCTGTCATTGGCTGATGCCCTGGCCAGTGGCAGGCTGAAAGGAGTGAAAGGGCTGGAAGGTGATAGCAGCAGTCCAGAAATCTGTGCTCCAGCAGGTCTCCACAATGAATGGGATGCTGTTTCAAGGGAACACACGTGGAATACAAACCTTCTGTACTTCCTCAAGGGGAGACCATTCATCCTCCAACTCCCACACCACTCTGCCAGGCAGCTGAGTTTGCTGCTGTCTACGCTGCAACTGAACAGCCTGAAGTGTTTTTAAAAGCATATTCATTATGGAATGTGGACGGCACTGGCTAGGCCAACATTCATTGCTAAACCCAAATTACCCAGGGAGCAGTTCACAATTAACCACATTGATGTGGATCGGGTGTTATATGTAGGATAGAACAGGTAATAATGGTAAATTTTCTTCCTTAAAGGACATTAACGAAGCAGCTTTATTTTTATG
Source organism: Chiloscyllium punctatum (assembly GCF_047496795.1). Classification (NCBI taxonomy): domain Eukaryota; kingdom Metazoa; phylum Chordata; class Chondrichthyes; order Orectolobiformes; family Hemiscylliidae; genus Chiloscyllium; species Chiloscyllium punctatum. Next base: position 35,127,111 of record NC_092743.1, read on the forward strand.
GCAATCAACAGTGGTTGCATCGCTGCCATCAGCCAGAAATTTAATAGCCTTAAATTTCACCATTGGCCATGCCAGGATTTGAATCTGTCCCAGATAATCAGCCTGAGGTTCCAGATTACTAGCTCAGTGATGTCAGCACTATGTCCCCACCTTCCCCAGTGTTAACCCTTCTAGGTCCCTCGGGAGGCACGGTGGCTCAGTGGTTAGCACTGCTGCCTCGCAACGCCAGAGATAACTTCTAACAGGTCTCCCCTCAGCTTCTAAATCTCAAGTGAAAGCAATCCCATTGCTTTCTAATCTCTCCTTATAGCTAATACACTCCAACAATGACAGATCATAGAATCTCTGCATTGTGGAAACAGGCCATTCAGGCCTTCCGAAGAGCTTCCCACCCTGACCCATTACCCCCTTCCCTGTAACCCTACATTTCCCATGGCCAATCCATCTAACCTGCACATCCTTGGACTATGGGAGGAAACTCACGCAGACATGGGGAGAATGTACAAATGTCACTCAGACAGTCACCCAACGTTTGAATTGAACCCATGTACCTAGCACTGTGAGGCAGCAGTGCGAATCACTGAGCCACCATGCTCCTACTCAGCTAGCAACTCCTGGAGAAGTACACATTCTTATACACACAGATTGTACAAGTCAAGCCAGAAGCCCTGAGCACAGACTGAAGTGGGGATCAGAGACAGAAACCCAGAGAAAGGAGGGAGCAGCAGCTGCTGCAGTATGGTAAGAGGTCGAGCCAGGAATATAACAGCCTGAAACCTTCATGTCTGAAAAAGCAGTGAGAGGAATTGGAGCTGGTGCACTGCTGCGAGCAACCAAGGAGGAATGTCAGGACCGTGCAGAACCCCCTAAATCTGAGACGCCCCAAAGTGAAAAAGATACTCTTTCAGTCTATAATAAAAGCAAATTACTGCGGATGCTGGAATCTGAAACCAAAAGAGAAATGCTGGAAAATCTCAGCAGGTCTGGCAGCATCTGTAAGGAGAGAAAAGAGCTGACATTTTGAATTTAACTGACAAAGGCTTTGACTAAGGGTCAGTTAGACTCGAAACTCCTTCAGTTCTTATTGATTTGATTTTATTGTCACATGTACTCAAGTACAAACGTACAGGAATATGGTGAAAAGTGTATAATGTTACCATAGCAGGCAACATCTTAGGTACAAGCAGCTAGGTCTACTCTCCATCATCAGTAAAGTAATGGAAGGGGTCGTCAACAGTGCTATCAAGCAGTACCTGCTCAGCAGCAACCTACTAGGGACGCCCAGTTTGGGTTTCGCCAGGGTCACTCAACTCCTGATCTCATTCATGCCTGGTTCAAACATGGCCAAAAGAGCTGAATTCCAGAGCTGATGTGAGAGAGACCATCCTTGACATCAAAGCCATATTTGACTGAGCATGGCATCAAGGAACCCTGGCAAAACTGGAATCAATGGGTATCAGGGGGCAAACACTTTGCTGGTTAGTCATACCTGGTACAAAGGAAGACGGTAGTGGTTGTGGAGGGTCAGTCATCTCAGTTCCAAAACATCGCTGTAGGAGTCCATCAAGGTAGTGTCCTAGGCCCAAAAATCTTCAGCTACTTCATCAATGACCTTCCCCATGATTAGGTCAAAAGTGGGTATTTTCACCAATGCTTGCACAGTGTTCAGCACTACTTACGACTCCTCAGATACTGAAGCAGGCCATGCTCAATTGCAACAAGATCTAGACAATATCCAGGCTTGGGCGAAGTGGCAAGTGCCACACAAATGCCAGACAATGACCATCACCAACAAGAGACATTCTAACCATCACTCCTTGCCATTCAACAGTACTACCATCACTGAATCCCCCACTGTCAACATCCTTGGGGTTACCATTGACCAGAAACTCAACTGGACTCAACTCAACATTAACACAGTGGCTACAAGAGCAAGTCAGAGACTAGGGATACTGTGGCGAGTAACACACCTCCTGACATCCCAAAGTCTATCCACCATCTCCAAGGCGCAAGTTAGGCTAGAGATGGAATTCTCCCCACCTGCCTGGGTGAAGCTCCAACAATACTCAAGAAACTTGACACCATCTGAGACAAAGCAACCCACTTGACTGGCACCACCTCTTCAATCCCTCCACCACCAGCGTTCAGTTGCAGCAGTGTGTACTATCTGCAAGATGTACTGCAGAAATTCACCAAAGATCCTTAGACAACCACTTCCATCCATAAGGACAAGGCTAGCAAGTACTTGGGAACACCACCACCTGCAAGTTCCCCTCCAAGCCACTCACCACCCTGACTTGGAAATATACCACACTTCCTTCACAGTCATTGGGTCAAACTCCTGGAATTCCCACCCTACCAACATCGTGGATTAATTCACAGCAAGTGGACTGCAGCGATTCAAGAAGGCAGCTCACCACCACCTTCTCAAGGGCAAATAGGGATGAGCTATCAATGCTGGCCAGCGAGCAATGTCCAGGCCCCGCAAATGAATAAAAAAAGGGTACAGAATCTTAAGAACAAGGTAGAAAGAAAGAACAAATGTAAAAGTTAAACATTGCATTAATTACATTTCAGTGACACCTTCTAAGCTTTAAGCACAAAATTCTTAAAAAGCTGAAAATTCAAACATTACAGCCTGTCTTAAGTGCTTAGCCATTGTTGGACAGCACTTCAGTGAATAACCTGTGAGACCAGAAGTCCACTCTGAGGCCAGGCCAGGCCAAGAGACTGTCACATACCACTGACATACCACCACACCAGGCTGAGTGACTGCCATGCTTGGCCACTGAGAGATCGCCACGCCGGCTCAACAAACTGCCACACCAAGCCAGGAGGTCACCATGTCAGGTTGGGCGGTCACCATGCCTGGCCAGGAGTTAACCATGCCAGGCTGGAAAGTCACCATGCCAGGCCAGGGGTTAACCACACCAGGCCAGGACATTATCACGTCAGCTGGGAGGTCACCATGCCAGGCCAGGAGATAACTACGCCAGGCCAGGACGTTATCACGTCAGCCGGGAGGTCACCATGCCAGGCCAGGAGATAACTACGCCAGGCCATGAGGTAACCACGCCAGACTAGAAGGTCACTATGCCGCATCTGCACTGAGTCCAAGACTGGGAGCCTGTGGTCGGGAGAAGAAAGAAGACAGGAAAAGGAAAAAAAGAAGGGGAATTGGATGGAATGGGCAAAGCATCCTACTCCGCCAGTATCTTAGATATCTTGGCTGGTCAGGTAATCTTAACACAGTTAAGGGGAATTAGTGATAGCAGTTCCACAAGCACAGGCGTTTCCAAATTTGTTTCTTTACGATCACCATCATCCTGCTAAACATAAGGCATGCCTGCTTCCACATGTTTACAACCAACTAAGCTAATTTGGGATCATCAGTTGAATTCTCAATTGTTTTCTTGTGTACCTGGTGCACCAGGTCATGGTTATCAATTGTAAAAAGGTCATTTCTTTAGGCTAAGCTTTCTAATGAATGTGCTAAAAGGTTTAATGCCTGTGGAATAAAAGATCACGGCTGGAACTTGCATGAATTCTATAAGTTCTACTCCTGAATTAAACCAGCAGTAAATATACTCCAATGAAATTAATTCTATTCCCCTCATGGGTGAGTAGTACTTTACGCTCAGCTCAGAATTACTCCTTTCTACTCTGCAGAAACAACTAAAATGGAAATGGATGATTAATGGAAATGATGAAATGATAGAAAATTTCACCACAAGTCGTTTAGCATCTGAAATGGAAAAGAGCAAATTAATATTTTGGAAGATGAAGAGGGAATTGGTATTAATCAAATGAAGTAAGAGTTAAGGAAAGGAGAGAACTACAAACCATATAGAGACTCTCACAACTTTAGAGCATCATTAACTCACGTACAATGGATTTAAAAAATAGAGGTCAGTTCTTAGAAACGAGGATATCACAGGGGCTAGAGGGCATCATCCCTCTTTCCAATTTGATTTTGAGTTAATCTATTCCTGTCCTCCTATTCTTTCTTGATTTTTATTATCGTTGCATTGCTCCTAGTTGGCAGAACTTATCATTTTTTTTAGTTGATTATTTGGTGGTTTTCAAAACATCACTTCTTGGACAGAGCTGGTTACTTGTTTAATTGGGTGATTGAAGTGGTGGATATATAAGATACATTTTTAAAAGACAGATGAGTTCTTCTTCCTCTCTTCTGTGGCTATGCTCACACCCACATGTCCATGGAGAGGGAGCAAACGGTGTCCACCAATAGCCTCAAAGCTTTTAGAAAGAGCAGTGGACATTACATGCACTGAGATGCATTGTTTGCCCCAATAAGAATATTTTGATTTAATTATTTCCCTTGCTTCCCACTTCCTTGACATTTTCTTATTACTACACTGCCTCTGGTGGGCAGTGTTTGCAATTTGTTTAAAAAACTAAAAGAAATGAGGATGTTGTAAATCAGAGACAAAAGTAGAAGTTGCTGGAAAAGCTCAGTAGTCTGTCAGCATTTGTGAAGAGAAATTAAAGTTAACATTTTGGGTCTGGTGATGCTTCCTCAGAACTCACAGATACTGCCAGACCTGCTGAGCTTTTCCAGTAACTTCTGTTTTTGTTTGTAATTTGATTAATTGGGTAATTTGATAACTTGATAGTGGGTTTCTGAAACAAACTGCATTCTATCTATATAGTTCTCTGGCTTATAATTACAACTCAGTGGCTCAAGCAGTTATGTGAGTTCTGAAACCTGGAGCTCAAGCTCATGCAGCCAGAGATGTTTCCTGCATTTAGGTTCATCAAGATCATGAGACGTTTCCACTCCTCTCTATATACCACAAGATGGGACTTCCACTTGGCCGAGCTGCTCTGCCATACCTTAACTTTTACTTATATTTTTAAGTCAGTTTACTGAATGTAACTTTAATTACTTTAATTTATTTTAATCTTACATATATATGATTAACTAAAAGCTAGAGATTCAACTGGAGAGGGCAAAATTTCGATATCCTTACTCAAACAATTAGCTCCCTCTCCTCTATCTACAAATTCTTTCTTTCCTACTATAGATTAGAAATTATGTTTTGCAAAAATACAGGAGTGGATTCAGTTCTTATCAATAAGCAATCAATTCAAAATTTTGTTCTGATATTCCTCTTGGACATTTTCTCTTCTACTCACAGTTTTAGATATAGATTACTTACAGTGTGGAAACAGGCCCTTCGGCCCAACCAGTCCATATTCACCCTCTGAAGAGCAACCCACCCAGACCCATTCTTCACCTAACACTACAGGCAATTTAGCATGGCCAATTCACCTAACCTGCACATTTTTGGACTATGGGAGGAAACTCATGCAGACACGGGGAGAATGTGCAAACTCCACACAGACAGTTGCTTGAGACGAGAATTGAACCCGTGTCTCTGGCACTGAGAGGCAGCAGTGTTAACCACTGTGCCACCGTTTTAACTGATATCCATTCCCTCTCTCATGCTTGTAGATGGTAATCACTGTCTCAGAGTTTTCTTTTCTCAAATTTTTGCTCTATGTAGTCTCTACACGCAGAACCAAAATTGTATGCAAGTCTGAGGTCTTATAGACTGGTTCATAAACTTCAAGGCAGACTGGAGGTTGGTTAACATGGTGCCACTGTTTAAGAAGGGTGGCAAGGACAAGCCAGGAAACTATAGACTAGTTGGTCTGATGTCGGTAGTGGGCAAGTTATTGTAGGGAATCCTGAGGGACAGGATTTACAGGTATTTGGAAAGGCAGGGACTGATTAAGGATTGTCAACATGGCTTTGTGTGTGGCACAAAATGTGTCACAAACTTGATTGAGTTTTTTGAAGAAATAACAAAGAGGATTGAAGAGGGCAGAATGGGGGACGTGACCTATATGGACTTCAGTAAGGCTTTCGACAAGATTCCCCATGGGAGACTGGTTAGTAAGATCTCATGGAATACAGAGAGAACTTGCCATTTGGGTACAGAAGTGGCTCAAAGGTAGAAGACAGGGGGTGGTGGTGGAGAGTTGTTTTTCAGACTGGAGGCCTATGTCCAGTGGAATGCCACAATTATCAGTGCTGGGTCCACTAGTTTTTTAAATTTATATAAATGATTTGGATATGAGCATAAGACGTACAGTTAGTAAGTTTGCAGATGACACCAGAATTGGAGGTGTAGTGGACAGCAAAGAAGGTTACCTCAGATTACAATGGGGTCTTGACCAGATGGGCCAATGGGCTGAGAAGTGGCAGATGGAGTTTAATTCAGATAAATGCAAGGTGCTGCATTTTGGAAAAGCAAATCTTAGCAGGACTTATACACTTAATGTCAAGGTCCTAGGGAGTGATGCTGAACAAAGAGACCTTGGAGTGCAGGTACATAGCTCCTTGAAAGTGGAGTAGGTAGATAGGATAGTGAAGAAGGCGTTTGGTATGCTTTCCTTTATTGGTCAGAGTATTGAGTACAGGGGTTGGGAGGTCATGTTGCGACTGTACAGGACATTGGTCAGGCCACTGTTAGAATATTCTGTGCAATTCTGGTCTCCTTCCTATTGGAAAGATGTTGTGAAACTTGAAAGGATTCAGAAAAGATTTACAAGGATGTTGCCAGGGTTGGAGGATTTGAGTTATAGGGAGATATTGAATAGATTGGGGCTGTTTTCCCTGTAGCATCGGAGGCTGAGGGGTGACTCTATAGAGGTTTATTAGATCATGAGGGTCATGGATACAACAAATAGGCGAAGTTTTTTCCCTGGGGTGGGGGGAGTCCAGAACTAGAGGGCATAGGTTTAAGGTGAGAGGGGAAAGATATAAAAGAGACCTAAGGGGCAACCTTTTCACACAGAGAGTAGTACATGTATGAGCTGACAGAGGAAGTGGTGGTGGCTAGTACAATTGCAACATTCAAAAGGTATCTGGATGGGTATATGAATAGGAAGGGTTTGGAGTGATATGAGCCAGGTGCTGGCAGATGGGACTAGATTGTGTTGGGATATCTGGTCACCATGGCCAAGTTAAACCAAAGGGTCTGTTTCTGTGCAATACATCTCTATGACTCTGTGACTCTGTGACATCTGTCTCAACAAGAACACGGTATATGTTACTATGGACCAAAATATATAGGAGCAGAAGAAGGCCATTTGGCCCATTGAGTCTGCTCTGCCATTTAATGAAATTGTGACTAATCTGGTAATCCTCAACTTTCTTGTTTCTACCCCATAACCCTTAATTCCCTAACCAATTAAAAATCTAACTCAGCCTTGAATATACTCAAACACCCTTGACAGCTCTCTGCAATAAAGAATTCCACAGATTTACTACCCTTTGAGAGAATAAATTCCTCATCATCTCTGTTAAATGAGATAGTCTTTACTCTGAGATTTGCCTCTTCTCTGAGACTTTCCAAGAAGTGAAAACAACTTTTTATCTAGCTTTTAAGCAAGTCTCCTAAGCACCTTACATGTTTCAAGCTCCAACATGCAGTCCATCTACACTTCCCACTGCCTTCGGAAAGCAACTAACATAATCAAAGATGCCTCCTTCCCCAGTTATACTCTCTTCCACCTTCTTCCATCAGGCAGAAGATATTGAAGTTTGAATGCAAGTACGATCAGTTTCAAGATCAGCTTCTTCCCTGCTGTTATCAATTTTTTAAACAGACCTCTCAATTGTTAATTCTGATCTCTCTCTCTGCACCTTTCTGCAGCTCTAACACTATATTCTACACTCTGTTCTGCTGCCCTGATGAACTTTGTACGGTACGATGTGCCTGTATAGAATGCAAAACAAACTTTTCACTGTATCTTGGTACATATGACAATAATCAATTTATAAATAAATCATACTGGCAGTGATATTTGACCCAAGAAGCTACGTCATCATCCTCATTTTGAGGGACTATCAGACACACATTTCTGTTCTACTCAGAAACAACTCTGTATTTTCTGTCCACAACCAGTGTGTATTGACCATTCTGAGTTACACTGCAAAAGGTTATCCATAGTCATTTATTCATAAGAAATAGTTTGATGCAAAATGGTAGCTTGATGCAAAACTGTAACTTATTAAGCCCATTAAGAACTAACTGATGTTTCAGGCAGGAGCCCTTCATCAGGAATAATTCCTGCCTGAAACGTTGATTTTCCTGCTCCTCGGATGCTGCCTGTCCTGCTGTGCATTTCTAGCACTACTCTATTATTGACTCTAATCGCCAGCAATTGCAGTCCTCACTTTCGCCATTAAGAACTAACCACATTGGAAAGTAATTTCATTTATATTGGGGAAGGCAGATTTACTTCCTTGGAAAATGTTTGTGAAACAATGATAATTCTGTTAATTTATTGATAATCTGATCATTTCTGATTATTTTCATTAATATTATCATTCATATCTCCAAAATATTTATTGAATTAAAACTAAAATTATCTGTAATAATAAGAAAATGTCAAGGAAGTGGAATTAGGTTTTGTATTGTATAGATTATTAATGCAGACATCAAGATTTCTAGTCTAAGAATATAATCACATGCTCTCCAAAAGGTATTTCAATCATTTTATCTATCTCATACTAAATAATCTCTTGCCTTGAATTTATAATGTATTCCACGTTACCCATTGTATCGACTTGATAACATGGTTTTTCTGTTAGTTCCATCTCAAGCTTGAATGATCCACCATGTCATTTCCAAACTAAGACTTTTAATAAGTCAATAAGGTACAAAAACAGAAGTCAAACTATGCGTCGAAACCATACGCACCCGAGCTAAACAGTTGCCATTTTTGGCCCTGTTTGGCATGGATTTTAGAATGAAATGTTTAAAATTTGTATTTACATATAAACTAATCTAACCTATGGTGTCAGCCATGGATCAGAATGTGGATAAATCAGGATGCTTTGGGTTTCTGTCCCAGTCCAGAGACTTGAGCACATTATATGCTGCAATGCAATCCTGAGCAAATGCCACACTTTCAGAGGGGTCAACTTTTCGATGGGATATTAAATCTAGGTTGTGCTTGCCCTTTTAGGTGGACATAAATGATTGTCTGGATCAAGAAGGATTTCTGCAGTGTCCTGGCCAATAGTTCTCATTTACTTCATTGCTGTTTGCAGTTTCTTACTCTACGCACATTGATTACATTCCATCATCATCTACATTTCAAAAGCTTTTGAATGTTCCTGTTTTCCTGTTTTCCATAGTTTGTTAAGCTTTCTAATCCTTGATTTCAAATCCCTCTATGGCATTATCACCTCCTTCCTCTGAAATCTTCTCCCTCACCACCCCCGAGACATCTGCACACTCTAATTTTGGCATCTTGATTTTAATCACTCCACAATTTTCTGCCACAGCTTAAGCTGCATTGACCCCATACTCTGAAATACCTTCGCTAAGCTTCTCTGACTGTCTAACTCACCATTCTCCTTTAACCCACCTCTTAAACTTATTACTTCAGCCAAACTTTTCGTCATCTAACCTGATATCTCCGATATGCTTCAGCATCATATTTTGATTTAAAATGGTCCTGTAAAACACCTTGGGACATTTCCTTATATTAAAGGCATTATCCACGTATAAGTTTTTGTTATAATAGTTTTACAGTTCTTACATATTTTCAACATTTCCTAGTTCGGTTTATCCTTCTACAAACCAGTCTCCCCAGACATCAGCTGGTACCAGTTTGAGCTGTTTCGAAGAAACCCCAATATAATTTAGTTTCTTTTCCCTCCAAGATTGGGCCAGTTTTTGATGTTAAATGAAATAGCATGGCTGGAATATTGTGGAACAGGATAATTTCATAGCAACTGTTACCAATATCGCTTAGTGAAAGTTCAAGCTGAAGGACTGCAAACACTGAGTATATGAATCACTGACGCCAATCCTTCCCCATTGCTTGTTGTTGCTTATTATTTAAGTCATAAATAAATGAATTATTGGCTCTACATGGTGATTGTGGTAATCATTTATTAATTTAATGCAATTCATAGGAGTGTGCAATTCATAGGAGAGAAGTGCAAGTGAGTTTAAGAATGACAGTCCCTCCTTCCTCATGAATAACACATACTAAATCAATGCAAAATCAATAACTCTCTAACAAAAGCAACATTGGAAATATTTGTTGGTCTCAGGTTTAAATCTCATTATATTTCAGTTTTATGGATGACTGACTCATGCTTCAATTACTGTCTTTACCAGAGTGGGTGAACACTGGGGGAAAATATCATAAAATATTCTAATTGAAAACTTTTGCAGTAAAGGAAAACTGATTTGATCATTCCTCTTTCAACAAGGGAGCTGAAACCTCAATGTGATTGTTGAAAGCAATCTTTCTCTACAAAATCCCTTACAAAGGTTACAACTGAAATTAATGGTAAAATTTTGGCTTTGGGGTTGTGACCCCAGAATAAGAGTCAACGGGAGCTTGTAATCCCACAGGCTAAGGGAACAGTCATGCAACTGGGATTTTACAAAACAAAATTGACAATTACTGTCGAAAGGGAAGACTTACTGTCTAATTAAGGATGGTGTGCAGGCTTCCAAAGTAGAAGGACCAGCAGAACGTAAAAGATGAGTGAGAGAGAAAAAAAATGAAGTTTTATATTGAGGTGCCTTCTCCCCTACTTCCTGAACATTTTAAGTAAAAAGTGGAATCAAAGGCAAACTCACCATTGTGGAGGCAAAGCCTAAGGTGACGATAGCTGTGAATAGCCTGTCTGACCCTCTGGTACACCCCTGGAAACTGTTAGGTCCCCTCTCTTTGGAGGGTATGGGGAGATGCAGGATAATGGAGGGTGGAGATGCCCATAAGGCCAACTGTAAAGTTCACAGTATACATACGAGAATATGCTATCGGTGGTTTTTAAATATTCTTTGTTCCTAGTTCATTACCTGTCATGAGGGGTTAAGTAACACTGCCACCTCCTCAATTATGCCTTCAGAAAACCATTCTCAGGGTGAAGGGTGATTCTTTTAAACTGGCATCATTTGTGTCCGCTGTCAACATGGCCCCTCCACTGCATCCCCCCCCAGCCTCAAATCTTCCACGTCAAACAGAGGTATCATTATATAATGGTTTCAATTTCTACAGTAAATATCCAGAAATCATACAAATCCTTCCATGGTGGTGTTGAAGTTTTGTATTCATTCTGAAAAAAAAATTGGAAAAATAAAGAGCAAATATTAATAAGGCTGAAAAATTATCTCTGAACCTAAAATGATAACTCTGCTTTCTCTCCACAGAACCTGCCAGACCGATTTGAGTTTTTCTAGCAATTTCTGTTTTTGTTTCAGATATTAAAAAAAAGTGGGTGTGAAAATGCCAGATTGTCATATAATCAGCATTTCAACATTCTTCCTTGGCTGTAAGCTTTTGCAATGTCTGATAGTTGGGAAAGGTTTTATACAAATGCAATGTTTTTTTTTATATAGTTTAACTTTATCATTTTATGTCCTATAAGGCAGGAAATGTTATATTGTTCTTTTATTTGACCTATATGATTATAGTCACACAGTAATCTTGTTGATTTTTAACTGTCCTCAAGCATGACCATTCAGCCCCTTCAGTATTCTGCAAAGAACGGCAAGACCCAACTGACATTAGTAAGGACGTACCACAACATTTTCATGGCAGTTATTGATGGACCACTGAATATCCATCTCACCGTTGATAGGTATATTCATTACATTAATCAATAAAGACCAATATGTATCTAAATAAACACTTGAAGGAAAACTCTGGGAGAAAGAGCAAAGAAATTGAATTAGAATAGACAGTCCCAATGAGGAACCCACGCTGGATACTGAAATTAATTGAGCTCCTCTTCCATCATAACTTATATGATTCATTGAGGTGCATTTTGTGCAGGACATGAGCCATATTTGGAATTATGATTCTCCACTAATAGATTTTCAGATCAGTGTTTGTTCAATAGGAAAGGTTGTGAAATAGAATCAACGCCATTTATTTGGGGAGCTGTGAACCATTTACAGCACTATAACTCAGAGGTATACCCTGATATTTGAGAGAGGTAGAATCATGGCCTATCATAGACACAGGAGACTGACCCATTATTCCAACTCTGGCATATGAGAAATCTATTTAGTTAGACTTGCTCTTCCACTACCACTCTTTCCTGTTTCAGGTGTTTTATTGCACTGTAGATCAAGGTTCTTTCAAATAGAAATGTCATTCTTTTAATACTGGAACAGAACATTTGTCCATAACACATCCATGCTAAAAATAGTTTACAGGAAAATAAAAGGGCATTTAATTCAAATACTCAACATATCAGCATTCAAAGAATGGCTCATGTTCACATAAAATGGAAAGTACAATTAAGGGAGAAGCTGTGAGTATTCTGTGTAGGCATCACATCGAATTACACTAACAAAAGCAATAATGACTCATGAGGGCTTGGAATTAAGTAATTATTTTAGTAGATTGAATATTTTATGTTATTATAACTTTCTGTGCAAATTCTGCTAATATATTATCCCCCGTTAATTATTTTTTCTATTAATTCTCTGTTTACTGGGAACTGTAATAAGTTGGTACTTAAAATCTTCAGTATTGTAGTCAGTGCCTGAGATAAGGGTCCATTCTATTTGAAAATGATATTAAATCTGATAAGCGGTGTGTCCAGTATTGATCACTGAGACGCAACAGAAACATTCAAGCCAGGTTCAGTGCATTTATGTAAAATGTACCTATCTTTGCAATGAGGTTTGTATTATAAGGAACTAGAGGAAATGTTCAGGTTATTGAAAGGAGGTGTCTATGGACATATAAAATGGTAAAGAATCCAAACAGTAATTAGAATTGTCAAGAATAGATCATTATAATATTATATATTTAAAAAAACAGAAGGCTGTTTGACCTTTTAAAAACAGACACTACATCCAAAAAATGGCTGCAAGAAGTCACATAGTTGATTCTTGTTGATGCGCCTCCGCCAGGCACAAATCAGACAGGCTGATGACTTAAATAAAATGAAGAATTACGGATGTTGGAAATCTGAAATAAAAATTGAAATCACTGGAGAAACTCAGCAGATCTGGCAGAGTTAATGCTTTGGGCCCAGTGAGCCTTCTTCAGAACTGGGTTCTTTCTCTCCGCATTTGCTGCCAGAGGCTGATATCTTTTTTCAATATGAAACACAGTGAGAGCCATTTCGAATTTAATTAACCCTTGGACAACACAATGGGTCCTTAAAGGTTTGGGAATTCAAAGCTTTTGAGACAAACACTTGAAGCTGGAAGGATCCAAGCAAGGAAATTCAGCATAATTGACTTTGCTTTGATCTGTACAATGCTGTGAGACACCATTTTAAACAGTGCTTCCAGGAAGGCAACATCAGAGAGGGAGCTCTCAGTTCAGAAAGAAAGTCTTTCAAAAATGAAACACAATTCTGCCCAAGGGTCCAGACAATCTGAAAGTGCGGTAACCACAGAACTATTAAGGAAGAAGAAATCTTTCTCTCCCTCTATCCCATCAATCTTCCATACTTGCTGAGACTATCCATATAAGCAACCATCAACTTTTCAAATGCAGAAATCATTGTAACGTTTGCGTTCTGACTTCAAGTTTGATAATCTTTGCAAACAAAATCTATACACAAGTAGCAGGTATGCAACAACAATGGTTTGATCCTACATTCATCTTTATAAGTATCTTCTATCCATACCTACTTTTAATCTTTGTATCAGCATATCATCTACTTAGTAACTTCCGGCAAAATCTCTGCAGTAAACTAACATTTGATGTTATTTAAAATTAAAACTTTACTGCTGGTTAATTTTTAAATGTGAACATTTTAAAAACTAAAAATGAGCTCATATAAATTAATGGGCTATGCTGTGAACACACTTTGTGAGCATGATAGAATAGAGAAAGCAAGTTGTTTTCTTTAGAACATGGAAGGTTAAGGACAAGTTTAATAAAGCTGCTCAAAATTATGAAGAATTTTGACATTGTAAATAAAGAAAAGCTGTTACCATTAGTAGGAAGATTGACAAATGGAGTACACAGATATATACAAATTAACAAAAGAACAAGGGGCTGTTGAGGAGTTTTTTTATGCAGTGATTTGTTAGGAACTAGAATGGACTACTTAAAGGATAATAGTGATACAAATGTGATGGGCTAAAGGGTCTCTTCTGTATAGTATGATTCAATGGTAACTTTCAAAAGGGAATCAGATACATACTTGAATATTATAGAAGTGTGAGGATAAAGGAGGGGAAGTGGGATTTATTAAAGAGCTCTTCCAATGCACTGGCAGAGGTGAAACGAGCAAAAAGGCTTCACGTCTATGGTGTATGATTCTATATTCAGAAGATTATATAAAACTGAACTGGCAGAGGAACAGAGACATAACTTCAAATCTTATCAACTTAACCATTCATTTAGTCACCTCTTCTAACTTCTCTGTCTGTGCCTGCCAAGGCATTCAATTACTCCTGTGAGGCCTCCTTTGCAATTTGAAAAACACAACCTGTCGTTCAGAATGGCCTTTACTAGTTGCTAAAACAGTATCTTTCTTGGGTAATAGCAAATTGTTTTCAGATGTTTAGTTGCATATAAGCATTAGCTGTCATTTAGTCTCATTTGGTAATGTCCTTAACAGTGAGTTCAAAGATTTCTGGTTCAAGAACTACTTCATGTGGGTTACGTGAGTGATTTAATAAAGTACCAGAGTGAAGTCACAGAGCCCAGCTTTGAGGTAAGGCTTTGCATGGAGGGTCTGTGTGGGTCTGCAAATTTTTTAAAATTCTTAGTTCCGAAGATATGAATCCCACTAGTAAGGCCAGCATCCATTACCCACCTCCAATTGCTCTTGAGAAGATGACAGGGAACTGCCTCTTTGAATTGCTGAGGTGTACATGGAGACATAGATAATTCCAGGATTGTGACTTTACAGTAATCAAATAGTTCTAAGTCAGGGTGGTGTGTGACTTCAAGTGAAATTTGTTGGTGGTGTTGTTCAGATCCAAGTATCTAAACGTTAGAGGTCTCGGAGCTGAAGAAACCTCGGTAGTAGAGTACATCTCGTTGTCGGTATATGTTGCAAGATGAATCCTCACTACAGCTCATTCTAGTGTCAGACCCCACTGGTGGATTTGCTGCCACGATCTTCTTTCAGATGAGAGATCTACAGCAATTTCTGTTTTTGTTACAGAGCTACTGGCCCTGCTTGTCTGATTTGGTGGGGTAAAAACAGAGAGTGCTGATAGCCCAACCATAATTAATACAGAAAATTGGGCCAAAATGAGTCATAATGACATTAAACATTTTACACTGATTAAACCACTCAAGTGCACTTAATGCATTAGCACGTTTCTCGCCCTTTTGTCTGCATAAATCACAGCACAATGTAAATTTTATCTGCAACATTGAAGAATGACTTTAATTTTATTTTTCACAGGCCCTGAAATGCATATTGATCTTTCTGCTTATTGAAAGCAATGGTGTGTAAATCACACTTGAGTATGCATTGCTCCACTATTTTAAGTAAATAAATCCTATTAATCATAGTTATATAATGTGTGTGCAGTAGCCTCTACATATTTCAGTAAAATAATTCAGAGAACCATAGAATTGTAGAATGATAAAGTAAAGGAGACCACTTGGTCCAACATGTCTATGCCAACTCTTTGAAGAAGCAATCCCCATTGTCCCAGTTCACTCCATGTTTTCTTCCCTCAAATACTTCACTAATTTCATTATGAAAATTATGATTGAATTTCCATACCCTGTCAGGTAATGCATTTCAAATTGCAATGACCCACTGCATAACGTTGTTTTCTTCATGTCACCTCTGGTTCTAATGTCTTTAATTGCCTTAATCTGTGCCTTTGGTTATCAACCCTTGCACTACTGGAAATACCTTTTCCTTATTTATTCTACCAAAGCCCTTGTTGGACAAACTTGGTGCTGCTTTAGTGGCTCAGTTTGAAAAAAGCATTGCTCAACACATAGCTAAATCTTACTTTTTTTAAATTTAAGTGGCACCTTAGACGAGTTTCGTGAAGAGTTTCATCCAAGGCCGAGTGAGCATATTTGTAGATAACAGTGAGACTTTTCATGCAATTGTCCCAAAGTCACTGCATCAATGACTACCTTGCCTCTCTGGTGTCCTTCTCATCTGATGATAGCCCAATTCTCCCACTTGTCGGAGCTAGAACTACTCACCACTAGCCGGACATCCCAGGGTCGACACCATTTTTAAAAATGCTGTTGTGCACCAGCTCAAGTACTGGCAAAACAGAGCTGCTCTATACAGTTCAATTTATTTGCCACAGGCATGGTGGATAAGAAGAAATTGTTGCCCCACTTCATGGATAGGATTCCAGAGATCCAGGTGGATGGGAGGCAGTGACACCAAACCCTGCCAATACAGTCGAGGTTACCTCTCAGGTCAGTGCTGTTTCAGTGGTCTGGAGGAATGCAGCAAAAGTGGGTCACTGACCACCATCTTCACTCTGCTTTTGCATCCATTTCCTCTAAAGATGTGCACGTCAGGTGAATTGACCGTGTTAAATTGCCCATAGTGTTACGTGCGTTAGTCACAGGGAAAGAGTCTGGCTGAGTTACTCTTCGGAGGGTTGTGTGGACTGGTTGGGCCAAAGGGCCTGTTTCCATAATGTAGGAAATCTAATCTAATCTTCCCTCACTTGCTCTCACCCTCACAACACTAACCTTCCATGGCCCTCAGTACTATCTACTGAAGAAGGCTAATAGCATGCTGGCCTTCATAACAAGAGGGATTGAATATAGGAGCAAAGAGGTTCTTCTGCAGCTGTACAGGGCCCTGGTGAGACCACACCTGGAGTACTGTATGCAGTTCTGGTCTCCAAATTTGAGGAAAGACATTCTGGCTATTGAGGGAGTGGAGCGTAGGTTCACGAGGTCAATTCCTGGAATGGCGGGACTACCTTACACTGAAAGACTGGAGCGACTGAGCTTGTATACCCTTGAGTTGAGAAGACTGAGAGGGGATCTGATTGAGACATATAAGATTATTAAAGGATTGGACACTCTGGAGGCAGGAAGCATGTTTCAGCTGATGGGTGAGTGCCGAACCAAAGGACACAGCTTAAAAATACGGGGTAGACCATTTAGGACAGAGATGAGGAGAAATGTCTTCACCCAGAGAGTGGTGGCTGTGTGGAATGCTCTGCCCCAGAGGGCAGTGGAGGCCCAGTCTCTGGATTCATTTAAGAAAGAGTTGGATAGAGCTCTCAAGGATAGTGGAATCAAGGGTTATGGAGATAAGGCAGGAACAGGATACTGATTCAGGATGATCAGCCATGATCATATTGAATGGTGATGCAGGCTCGAAGGGCAGAATGGCCTACTCCTGCACATATTGTCTATTACTCAGCCAGTCCAGAATCTTGTCTGTCTTTGCCAACCTGCACCAGTACTAAAAGCGGTGCTATTCTATGTTTATCTCACCCCATCAACAACCCCCAGTCTCATTCCAGCCCAGAAAAAGGATGAAAGGACCAAGAGGATGATAGGTTGTCCTACATTCAGCTCCTTAGCTGCTATAAGGAGAGAATCTTGCCTCTCAGCAGAGAAGACCAGGACTATTCCTGAGAAGATGCAGAAACATCCATCTCTTGGCAACCAAGTAAGAAGCATTGTCCATTGTTATGGCAATTCCCCAATGGGTAATGCCACAACTTTTGCCCCTTGGTGATGATACTCTCTCAGTTGGGTCTTGCAGGTTGATGGTTGCAGTGGTCAGGAGAGCTGCCCAGTGATGCCTCGCTCGATCTCTGTGGAAGAGAGCATAGACCCCTCAGAGGAAGCATCATCCACACTGTCTCCTGCACCCACCACCAGACACCCAGTGCTAGGCTGTAGAGGAGCCCATGCTGTCCTAATCAGGAACTTCATTGACATGTGCAACAAAGCAGCAGCAGGTACATCAAAGGCACTGAGCAAATGGATGGAAAAGGTCCAGCATTGCAGCAATATTAGTTGTACTATGCTGCCTCTGGCATGTGAGTAGTTTTTGCCTCTGTAGATAGGTTGGCAGCTGCCAGGATCCACAGTCACAGAGTCAGCTAGATATGTGCACAGACCCCTGTTCCATTACCCTAGCCATTGGACCTCAGCACTAACAGCAAAGCAATAGGAGAACAAGAGGCCATGGATGTCACTCCAGCTGCCCCTTCCTCACAACGAGATGGTAGAGTGCCAGGAGGACAAGAAACCACAAATAGGCCTCTTAGGATTGTCTTCTCAGCCCCACCAGACCTATCACCTGCAACCCTCTGGGAAGACAAGCCAAAGGGAGTGCACATGCCTCTGGCTAGGACACACTCAATATGCCTGGGCCATCTAGACAAAACTGAATCCTGGGTCAGCCAACCAGAACTTCAACAAGCTTCACTGTAGATCCTTCATCATTCCTGATGAAGGGCTCCTGCCTGAAACATCAATTTTCCTGCTTCTCGGATGCTGCCTGACCTGCTGTGCTATTCCAGCACCATTCTAATCTTGACTCTGATCTCCAGCATTAGCAGCCCTCACTGTAGGGTGGGTTGCCTCCACTACTGGGACTGCACCTAGATGTAGAGAGACTGAGAAAGAAGAACTCTTTCTGGTACATGCTGGTGGGTGTGGGGACACATCATTGTAAATACTGTATTTACTCAAGTAATAATCAATCTCATGTAAAAGTCAACCCACTATTGTTGGCCAAATAACCTGGAATTTTCCATAAATCTCATGTAAAAGTTGATTCTAGTTCTTCACAGATAACAGATTAACATTTTTGAGTCAGTGTGCCAGCTGTCACATCCCACTCCTGTATTCCAGTCTGCCAGTTGTTCCTTTCCGCTCCTGGCCTTCCAGTCCACTGGCTGTTTTATTCCAGTCCAGGTTTTCAGAATTATCATATTTCTTATTCGTCTTCATTTGTTGGAGATCAGTTGGACTTCTTCTAATGACACTGTATGAATTTTGACGGGCATGAATTTCAGCCCCTCAAAATCTTAAAAAGTAGTTTTAAAAAACTCGACTAATTTTCGAGTATTTACGGTAGGTTTCCACATCTGTAAAGATGTGCTCACTTTTCACAAGCAGTGATGTCTGTGAGTCTCTGTCCAGTTGCAAATGCAACATTGCAGGTAGTGGAGCCAACCGTCCTTCAAGCTTCACAGTGTTCCATAGTCCAAGTGAGGTAAGCCCTGCTGGGGAACTCACAGTTGGTGATAATCTCGATAAATCCGCTCCATCTTTTCAGATACACAAACATCACTATTACATCACACAAAGTAGTGGTGCTCAGTTGTTATCCTGGATGGAATGGTCATGGGGGCTTAGGGAAAGGAGTTGGACTAATGCCTAAGGACCGGACAGAATGCAGTGCTGACAGGTGTGGCTGGCCTTCAGTGTATGAGCTTCTGACTAATGGCACCTCCCTTTGAAGAACCTTACATTGTACAGACTGGCAGCATTCTACCCTTGAACCCCCAACAACAAGGCACAGGCACTCACCCCATGCCCTCTGGCGTCATTTCGTTTGCACACTTCTGAGTTACAATGTGATGGAAAAGGTGCTGCATGGATACTGAGATCCGGGTTCCAACTCCGTACATAGGTAAACCCCCAAATATAAATATTCCCTTCCTTGTAGCCTTCTACATCAAGCCCATTGGCTTTGCACTTCCCCAAGATCCTACCCAAACTGTCGATGTGAATCGTCCTCTGGCCAACTTTCCTCCCTAGTCTCAAACCTAGCCATATCTGGTCGATGTGGTCATGCAGTGTTCCCTGTCTTGAAACACTGAGCATTAGTGACCCTTCTCCCCCATGACCTCTTTCCCTCCATTCTATCCGTCAAATTCTTTCCACATCAGTCCTGTCACTTCCTTTGCATCTCAGCTTTCTGATCTAATCCCTATCATAACCTCCACCAGCCTCCTTCCCCTGACATCATCATTCACCAATCCCTTGACTTTAATACGTGGACACCAAACACTGACCATGGATGAGAGTGCTGATGAAGAGTCATCTAGGCTCAAAACATTAGCTTGCTCTCTCTCCATGGATGCTGCCTCTCACCTACTGTGATTTCCAGCATATGTTTGTTTTCAGTACAGATTCCAGCATCTGTAATAATTTGCTCCTAATCAATGTTACAATTGGTTCTAACATTTTTGTAGGTAACAGGGAAACAAATCGACTCTGCCCTTATTGCTGCTGCTGCTGAAAAATGCACACAGACTGATGTTACTGGAGGTCAGTTCTGATGAAGGATCTGAAATATTAACTGTTTCTCTCCAAAGATGCTGTCTGAACTGCTGAGTGTTTCCAAGCGTTTCTCTTGTTGTTTCCATGTCACACTGAGTATTTTATTTTTATATTGAGACCAGGTTCAGACACTCCTTCCCAAGTCCTGCCCTTGCACTCATTTCAACATCCAGCTGAAGCTCACTCATGAGAAATGGCGTTTTGATCAATAAAGCTCAGGACAAAAGTTACTTGTGGAACTGTAGAACAACACGCATCAGTACCCTTGGCAGAACAAGGAGAAAATGGAACAAAAATAAACTTAGAGAAGGACAAATCTCTAATGGAGACTCTGTTATGGTCCCAGTCGATATTATTAACAGACAAGTCAGATCCCAGGCAGGAATCCAGCTTGATAGATCGTGTTATTTGTTTTGGTTTTAACACAGTGTCGCTGATTGAAATGAACACACATGCTGAAAATTTTGCTTCGACAACAAAACAAATTTATTACAAAAGAAATTTGGATAGAATAAAATAATCCAAGCTATCTACTTATAATGCAAATTCAAAAGTTTTAATTGAGGTAAAAGTATATTCCCATCAATCTCAAACCACTCCTTCATTAATTGAAAAGTGGCACAGTGGCTCAATGATCAGCATTGCTGCCTCACAGTGCCAAGAACTTGGGTTTTGAACCCTCAGGCAGCTGTCTATGTGAAGTTTGCACATTCGCCCCATGTCTATGTGGGCTTCCTCCCACAGTCCAAAGATGTGCAGATCATGTGGACTGGCCATGCTAAATTGCCTATAGTATCCAGGAGATACGCAAGCTAGGTGAATTAACCATGGGAATGCAGGGTTATAGGGATAGGATGAGGGAGTAGATCTGGGTGGCATGCTATTTGGAGGGTCGGTGTGGACATGATGGGCTGAATGGCCTGCTTCCACAATATAGGGGATTCTATGAATTTTTTTTATTTCAAAAATATACTTTATTCATAAAATATTTTGATGATCTGTACAATTGGTCGTGCCATACATCCGTAAACATTCCATTTCTTGGCATACAGAAACAGAGTAATCATTCATATATACAGGTCTGTACGATTATATATTTAGCTGAGGCATCAGCAGAGCCCAAATAACTGCGTGGGCCCCCTGTTCTTCTTAGGCAGGCAGATGTTACCCGGTGGTCTTTCCCCACCGCACCCTGGCGGCAGCTGACCCAAGCTTCAGCACATCCCTCAACACGTAGTCCTGGATCTTGGAATGTGCCAGTCTGCAACACTCAGTCAGGGTCAACTCCTTCAGCTGGAAGATCAACAGGTTTCAGACACCAGCCTGGACGTAGCCAGCAACAGGGGAAGCTGCTGCAGGATGGTCAACCGTTCACTCTTACCCACTGGGGCGTACGCATTAATCAGTCTCAGGAGGGCATTCCTGTACATGATGTCGGTGATGAGGAGGCGCCCGCCCACCACCTCCTTAACCTCAGAGATGGTGAAGTTGCCTCCTCGCAACAGGATACCCAGGCCGGAGGCGCGGCTATCGTCGCCCCCCCGACCAAACTGACGGCCCATGAGCCGTCACAAGCTCGACCACCTCCTGTAGCTGCTGAGGTGCGGTATCCCACACTCCTGCAGAAACAGGACGTCGGCTTTAACATTGGCCAGGAAGGCCATCATAGAAACACATCACGTAGCCGATTTGATGCTACACACATTGATGCTGGCAACTCTTATCCCCATTTTAACAGTTTATGAGGTTACCAGTGTCCATTTGCTGCTGGTCTTGCCTCTCTGTGGTAGCTGTGTGCATCCCCGTGGTGATAGCAAACTGTTGGACCCTCCCAGGGCTGAGGTAGCTGTCCAGTTCCATGCTGGGGCCATTTACCCGCTCTGCAACTTTTATATAGTACCCAATTCACCTATACAGGTACAGCTCCCTAAAACACAACTCATATAATACTCACACTACTGTCAGTGTACCTGACATACCAGTAGGTTTGAAACACTTGCAACTTCAACTTGTGGATTGTGACTTCAATGTGCTCAGCTTAAGTGACCACTTCTCGTTTCACTGGTCTGAGATGCACACTAACTTCTCATTCCATGGTAATCAAATGAATTAAATCCATTATTCCCTTCTCAGGAACTAGCCAATCTGTTCCAAGGTCTTCTTGGGTTTGTAAAATTATCCAAAGTCAACAGTGAAACAGGAAGTCTCTCAGTTATACACATTTCCCATAAGCTTTTAAAAAATCTCCAATTCTGAAACTTCCTAAACAAACCTTTGAGGCCCCATTATTTACCATGTGAGTCACAGCCAATCCAAATTAGAAGTCCATTAGTGCAAACCCATTCCATTCCATTGCCAAACTTCAAAAACACTATTTTTAAAAGAAGTTGCTATGACTACAGAAATACTTATAAGTTAATTGTTGACTTCAGACACACACAATAAAACCCACCAGTTACTATGTTAAAAACAAAACCCAAACTCACCCCAAATACCATTAGAATTTACAGGAAGCTTGCAGGTTATAATCAGATTGCATTCTGGAGTCTGTTCACAAATTAATTCCCATCCAAGTCAGAACACAATGCAGGATAATATAAACCAGCCATTCATAAGTCAAGGAAGTGGTCATAAGTCAGGTCTTACATCCTTGTTTAAGGTAGTGTTTGTAAATACAACTGTTTGTAAACTGGGCGTTCATAAATCAGCAAACCAATGTATATACATAAATCCTGCAGATTATGTCACAATTTGCATGGTAGGTTTTACTCCATATAAATAGAATGGAAGTGGATATCTGATTTTATTAATAAGATTCTACCCATAATTCTTTTTCTCAAAGACATTATTTTAGTAAGCAGACAAGCAACTGAACTGCTCCAAGCTTCAGAAGATGAGAAGACAGTTGAGGTTGCCAGTAGTAAGGTAAAGCGGCCAGTTTTATAAGGGGTGTAGGTAGCTCCAACTTGGACAGAGTTACAGAGATGAGAGACATGTATAAACTTAGTAATTAGAATGAGACATATGAATCTGAAGAGTTAAGGAAGAGGCAGCAAATTTCCATCAAGGATAATGGCTAATTGGGCATGAAATCTGTGGTCGAATACAGACTGAAAGGTTTATAAAGTATAGATGTTGGGAGACCAATCAAGAAGTGATTGAAATAACCGGGTCTGGAAGGATAAGCAGAGCAAAGTTATAGAGATGGATTTAAGGCCAGCAAGGATATGAGATCAGATGGTCAGTTCAGGATTAAAATGCAGAAACAGTGGACTGACGTGAGACAGTAATCAGGAAGGAAGGTGAAACTAATATGAGACAGACATTTTTTACAGAGCCAAAGATCCTTCCAATGTTTAAGTTTAGGAAATTGCAGCTCACTCAAGCAGGGAATAAATGTAGAAAAGGTCAGCATTTCACTGGACTGTACAACTTGTTAAGGAATTGTTGCCTCTGAACTCCCTTTGGAGATATATTGCATATGAAACTGTTCCAGTCTATTGTCTTACAATCTAATAATTATATGGTAATTGTCTACTTGCCTTCCTGTGTTACTTCCTGTCCAGCCCTAATCCCTGCATTTGCCTTTATCCTGCTTTACTTCTCAGCTTCTCAGCTCTTTCCCAACATTACTCCAATGACTCACAATGGTTCTAGTAAAAATAGAATTCAAAGTTTTAGAAACATAAGGTCCAAATATTTTATGGTGTGTTTTATATTGGCAAACCGTTATGATCCTAGTTATGAGAATACTGGATTATCTAAATCTTTGTTTTATAGAATCATAGTTGTAGCGATGTACAGCACAGAAATTGACCCTTCAGTCCTACTCATCCACGCCAACCAGATATCCCAACCCAATCTAGTCCCACCTGCCAGCACCCAGCCCATATCCCTCCAAACCCTTCCTATTCAGATACCCATACGAACGTCTCTTAAATGTTGCAATAGTACTAGCCTCCACCACTTCCTCTGGCAACTCATTCCATACAGTTACCACTCTCTGTGTGAAAAAGTTGCCCTGTAGGTCTCTTTTATATCTTTCCCCTCTCACCATAAACCTATGCCTCTAGTTCTGGACTCCCCAACACCAGGGAAAAGAATTTGCCTATTTACCCTATCCATGCCCCTCATAATTTTGTAAACCTCTATAAGGTCACCCCTCAGCCTCCGATGTTCCAGAGAAAACAGTCCCAGCCTGTAAAGCCTCTCCCTATAGCTCAAATACTCCACCCTGGCAACACCCTTGCTAGACTTCAAAGCATGGAAGAACCAAGGGTAATTCCATGACTGAATTAAAATAGCAAAAAAAGGTATAAAATGGAACAAAATAAGAATAAGTAATAATGACTAAATACTGTAGATATTCTGAACAGGCAAGATAAATATTCTAAACTATCATATTATTTTTACAGCCAAGATGCTAAGACTCAAAATGAACATGCGATCCAAGAGTTAAAAAACAACTCTGGTTTAGTCTTCTATAAACTGCACTTTAAATTGTTAATGCAAACAGGATGGGTTGCATACAGATCTGCATGACACTGTAGGTTACCAAATCTCATTAACACTGTCTCCTTTGTGAGGGATTCCAATTCTTCACTTTTGCAAATCTAACTTTAGAGACCTGCTCAAAGCCATTCTAAATTAGACTATCAGAATGACCGTTTTTAATTTCTTCTGAGACCAAGTCCGCCACCACCACCCCCCCCCCCCCGTACTGCTCCCAGACAAGTAATTACAGCAGAATTTCAACTTTTATCAAACATTTAGCTTCACTGAGCTGCTATTGAATTTCTTAATCTTCAATCTTCCTCACCTGCATCAAGCAGGTACATTTATGTGCTTTTGTCACCCCATCCTCAGCTGCACTGAATTATCTATAGCTCTTTGAGCATCTTTTTAGCCCTAACCCTTTACATAACAGGCAGCCAGCACTCCCTGGGATGTCCCCTGAGCTCTAACTGCCTGGATTCTGCTAATGGCAGCTTTGTGCTGTGTAGTCACTTCTTCAAGTTCAGCAACTGCCCAGTTTCATCTGCAACTAACTCCTCTCACAACACATATACAATGGAACTAGAAAACCTTTTGAAACTCCATCCATTTCTATGAAGACATAGTCTGATCTAAGCTATCCTTAATCTGCTTCTTATATTATGTATTATTCATTTATAATTTGCTATTTAGTGGGTTTTACAGCCTTTCAGAGTTCACTGAATACCTTTAACTAACTTTACCTCCAAAAATGAACAATCTCACCAGACTGTCAATATTACTGTCAGTGTAGGAACCACATTGTCACCTCAATGCATCCACCTGCTGTTTCTAATCCAACTATCGAGCTATTCACCTCTTACAGCAACATGACCTCAACCTTTTTAAATGCAGTGCAAATCCATGTGCTTCAGTTGTATTTATGTAAAATTCTACAGTTAACGTTTAATTCCTAAAACTAACATTTACACTCAAACATATTCAGAAGCACATCCTGGTTCAAACACCATACATGTACCTGACCAACTGTTAGAGGCAATGACATCAGGCATGAAGATGGTCAGAGAATTGTGTGAGGCCAGACCCAAATTGAGTCCCAGACTGAAGAGTTCAGTCTGAGGTGCATTAAGGTCTGGCAAGTGGATCTTCCAGAAGGTATCCATGCCCATGCTCAGACAATGGAGGGATCCATCCAGGCCATGAGTGCTTCCACCGCCATTTGTGTGGCTGGCTTTTCCAATGGCAGGATTGCAAATCTCATGAAGAGCCAAGGCCGGTATACTAGTCAGCAGCTGTCAGAAATGCGTGCAGTTCTGTCTGCTATCATCTTGTCTCTGAGAACCAGTGGCAATCCAAGATAGGTCCAAATCCCCCTGACACCTCTACCAGGTCGTCTTCCCCCTTAGGCTAGCAAGGGGCCGTGAATGAGGAGGTGTGACTGACATCCGCGTTTGGATGCTTCCAACATGGACAGACACTTTCCAGCTCCTCAAGCTGTTGTAATGATAAAGGAGAATCCCTCCATCTGACAAAGTCATCCCAGACCATGGAGTGACAAGGCTAGCAGCTTCCTGTACTTCCATTAGCAGCAAAGGAGGAGTACCACACAAGGGCACATGCCAGAAATTTAAATGTGAATGCCTTTGAGCCAAATGTGTTCACCCATATGCAAGGTTATGATACAGTAGTGGTGGTCATCAGCACTACAAGAGTGGGATGTTGGCTGGAGTGTGCGTGTGTGAGACAGCGACAGAGACAGAGACAGAGACAGAGACAGAGACAGAGACAGAGAGAGAGTGTGAGTAAGTAATCAGGAGTTACGTATTTCAGAATCACCAGATACTTGTGGGCAAGGGTCTCATGGTGTTCAGTGAAGTTTTGTGACTTCTGTGCACTTTGAATGTGGATCTTTATTTATCTGGATGGCTAATGTGGTAAGCATCAGAAAAGATAAAGTCTGTGGGATTGTTACTTAACACCTGACTGTCCCATGTCCAGATCTAAGTGAGTCCCTGGAAGTGCCAGCTGATGTAGCTGTCATAGCAACACACTGGGAAGTGAGCAGAGAGCTGTAAGATCCACAGGTCATAGTCTCAGGCCGGTTGGAAGTTGAAAGAATTAAATTCCTTGAGGTTAATTGAAGATCACAGACTGGTCCATTTGAGCCTTGATGACCACAATGCATGCAATCGAAAAAAGCTTGTACCTGGAATAATCAAACCAGTGTTGAAGCCTCCAACTGGACTTTGCATTGATTCTAAGCTTGATAGAATGCAAGGTCCTTTTGAAGAAGCCATCTGACACTGTCTTGAAGCAATGATGAGATGACACACATGCCTCTGACTGCCCCTAAAAAGTGCACATGCATGAGGACTACAGTCACCATGATGAGCACTGGAGTCCAATGCCAATATAAATCAGGTCCTTCACCATCATGGCTCACAGACCACCACATCCTCCCAGCAATCTTCAGAAGTACTCTCAATCCAACATCTGGAGTTAACTCATCCATCACCTGTACACACCCTAGTCACCGTGCCATTCTCTGTGTTTGCTCCTTTCTGTGGCGTTTTTGGCACTTGCCCATGACCATACCCCACAGGTGGCCAGGAGGTGTCCATTTCTATTTGCCCCTGCTCTGCCCTTGGCAGGTTATCCTCCTCACCGGAGGAAGTTTTTTTTCCAGAACGTAAAAACCCTGATCCATGTGGGCACTTCGCTATAGTGGGAGAGCCCCATGCAACCCTTTAAAAGCTGCTGAGACCCTCACGCTTTGGTATTGCCCACTGTGTTGCTCACAGAGTTCTGAGGGGTTCAGAAAATCATTATAATTTGCCTTCCCAAATATCTTAATTGGCTTCTAATTGCACATTAAGAGCTGAATGTTCACTCAACTTCTGTCATCATGATGACAGGAGCCTAGCAGAACACTACCTCCTGCAATTTTATGATCCAACAGCAACCCCCACCCCCCCACACCACCCCCCCCCCCCTCCCCCACCCACCCCCACCTCCCAACCTCATCCCTTCACTTCCATCACTGCTCATTTCAGGATGGTAAAAGTCCAGTCTATTTATAGTGTTATGGAAGAACAAATGCTACAAACCTTTAAGTGAAATGATCCAGATGGTAACATAATACAATACTATAATAAACTGTGAGGTGAGGTGCAAGTATCTAATTACTATGAGTGAAACATGAAAGAAAAAATATGGGTATGTTGTAAGGTTTAACTTCCACAGAGAATGAAAGAAACACAGCACCTCAAGTTGCAAAGTAAATGAAATTCAAAGAGGATTCACCACAGTTTTCTACAACACTGCCACTCCAAGCATTTTTAAAAATTCATTCCCGCGATGTTGCTGGTTAGTTCAGCATTTATTGCCCATCACTAATTGTCTTGAAGGCAGTTAAATGTCAACCACATTGCTGCGGTTCTGGAGTTACATGTAGGCCAGACCAGGTAAGGTTGGCAGTTTCCTTCCCTAAAGGAGATTAGTGAACTAAATTATTTTTCATGACAATCAACAATGTTTTCATGCACGTGGTGAGACTCTTAATTCCAGATTTTAAAAATTGAATTCAAATTCCATCATCTGTTGTGGCAGGTTTGAGACCCAAGTCCCCTGAACATTAAAATAAATCAAAAGAACTGTGATTGTTGGAAATCTGAAACAAGAACAGAAATTGCTGGAGAAACTCAGCAGGTCTGGCAGCATCCTTGGAGAGAAAGCAGAGTTAACATTTTGAGTCTGGTGACCCTTTTTCAGACTCTGCCTTCCTAAAGTAGACATTTTGAAGAAGGGATACTGGACTCGAAACATTAATTCTGCTTTTTCTCCACCATGACCTGGCTATCTGGATTAATGATCGCGCAATATTACAATTACGTCTTCATAGCTCTGAAGTTATAAGGGATTATTTTGTGAAGACAACAGTTAATAATCTGAAGGATGCAGGAGCAGTTTATCGAGTCATACAGCATTGAAACAGACCCTGCGGTCCAACCAGTCCAGTAAATGCTGTTAGTTATGTAAATAAATTTGATATTGTTAAAAATCACACAACACCAGTTACAGTCCAACAGGTTTATTAGGAAGCATTAGCTTTCAGAGTGCTGCTCCTTCATCAGGTAGTTGATGAAGCTAGCGCTTCCAAATAAACCTGTTGGACAATAACCTGGTGTGTGATTTTTAACTTTATACACCCCAGTCCAACACCGGCATCTCCAAATCTTGAATTTGATATCATTATACACTTGAATTTAATACCATGTTTATACAATTAGCAAACACTACATCCCCAAAGTCAAGCAATAATATCCTTATCAGCGGAGTTTAAGGTGGTTGGTCCACTTGGTCTGTCAAGGAGGAACCCCACGACTATGTGCAGCATTGCTTATGTCTCTTCACAGTTGTATTAAGTGTTTGCATTGAGGACCTACCACAGTGTTTGGCTGCAAACAGGGTCCTAGGCCCCTGCAGATTCCCATGTTTCCCATTCAGTGATTCTTAAGTTGAAGAGGCAGAAAGGATAATCACAAAGCCATGTTTTAAATTTAAACAAGACAAACTGCAAAAGGATGAGAAATCAATTGATCTCAGTGAACTAGCCGAAAAAAACTATGGAAAGTATTTGAATTTTTAAAAATTAATGCAGATACCTTCACTGTACCTGTGTAGAAATATACAAATGTAGAAATTAGGAACAGAGTAGGCCATTCAGCCCTTTGAGCCTGCTCCATCATTCAATATGATCATGGCTCATCATTCTACTCAGTACCCTGTTCCCACTTTTTCTTCACACCATTTGATTTCTTTAACCCTAAGAACTATATCTAATATCATCCAACACCTTCAGCAACTGCCAACTGCCTGTGTGGCAAATACGCTGCATATTTATTCAACCAAATGCCGGTGTCTATAAGTGGGTGATGGCTATTTGGCAGGCCAGAGGGAGGTGTAGGGTATCACTGTTGGTTAGGGTATCATGATACTATCACTCAGGTTTTAGAATTATACACAAGCCAAGGGCTTGACCAGTCAGTTATCTACTCAGCCCAGGCACAGCCAGGGAACTGTCCAACTATAGTTCAGGGAGCAGTGAACAGATAGTCCTGTAGGTTCAGCGCAAGAAGTCAGGGGAATCGCATGTCGTCCATCGGGAGAGCTGCAAATGCAGTGATCGGGGTCTGGCCAGTCAACTCAGGGGCCTGTTTGTTGAAATCAATCAGGATTCTGGGCTGGATACTACTCCAAGTGTTTCACACATTGATTGTAGGTTGGGGGAGGTCAAGGGGCCATGTAGGGGGAATGCAAGGTTCATTGCCAAAAATGAGGGGAGTTAAGGCTGGTTTAGGGAGAAGAGAGTAAAGATGCAGACAAGGACAATGAGGTGTATGAGAGATGGGCAGAATAGCATCGGAGGGCATGGTAAGTTATGGGAGGGGATTCCTGGCAATAGCCATCACCATGGAATCCACAAGGATGTCATAGAGGAGCAACGTGACCACCATGAAGATGTAATGACAGTTGGACCAAAGTACAATATGGTGGGTCTCCATAAGAGGAAATGGGTGAAAATGGCTGTCAGGGTATTGTAGTGTGAAAGGAAACATGAAGGCTTGAGAGGGGGTGGGAATGGTACTTGGTGGGCAGGAGATGTTCATATTGACAATGTCCACCACAAACTACATTCATTGCCATCACGTGCGATTCTCTAGCAGCAAAATGCGACTGGAAAATGGTGAACTTGATTTGAGTTTTTTGAAGAAGTAACAAAGAGGATTGATTAGGGCAGAGCAGTAGATGTGATCTATATGGACTTCAGTAAGGCGTTCGACAAGGTTTCCCATGGGAGGCTGGTTAGCAGGATTAGATCTCATGGAATACAGGGAGAACTAGCCATTTGGATACAGAACTGGCTCAAAGGTAGAAGACAGAGGGTGGTGGTGGAGGGTTGCTTTCAGGCAGGAGGCCTTTGACCAGTGGTGTGCCACAAGGATCGGTGCTGGGTCCACTGCCTTTCATCAGTTATCTAAATAATTTGTATGTGAATATAGGAAGTACAGTTAATAAGTTTGCAAATGACACCACAATTGGAGGTGTACTGGACAACGCAGAAGGTTACCTCAGATTACAATGGGATTTTGATCAGATGAACCAATGAGCTAAGAAGCACAACCCACCCATACCCCTACATTTACCCAACACTATGGGCAATTTAGCATGGCCAATTCACCTGACCTGCACATCTTTGGACTGTGGGAGGAAACCGGAGCACCCGGAGGAAACCCACGCAGACACAGGGAGAATGTGCAAACTCCACACAGTCAGACGCCTGAGTTGGGAATTGAACCCAGGTCTCTGGTGCTGTGAGGCAGCAGTGCTAACCACTGTGCCACCGTGCCGTCCATTTGGTATGCTTCCCTTTATTGATCAGAGTATTGAGTACAGGAGTTGGGAGGTCATGTTGAAGCTGTACAGGACATTGGTTAGGCTACTTTTGGAATATTGCATGCAATTCTGTTCTCCTTGCAATCAGATAGATGTTGTGAAACTTGAAAGGGTTCAGAGAAGATCTACAAGAATGTTACCAGGGTTGGAGGATTTAAGCTATACACAGAGGCTGACTAGGTTGGGGCTGTTTTCCCTGGAGCACCGGAGGCTGAGGGTCAACCTTATAGAGAATTATAAAAATGAGGGGCATAGATAGAAGAAATAGACAAAGTATTTTCCTTGGGGTGGGAGAGTCCAGAACAAGAGGGTTTAAGTTTAGGATGAGAGAAGAAAGATATAAAAGGGACCTAAGGGGCAACATTTTAACTCAGAGGTTGGTGTGCTTATGGAATGAGCTGCCAGAAGAAGTGTTGGAGGCTGGTACAATTACAACAGCTAACATGCATCTGGATGAATATATGAATAGGAAGGGTTTAGAGGGAGATGGGCCAAGTGCTGGCAAATGGGACTAGATTACATTAGGATATCTCATTAACATGGACGAGTTGGACAGAAGGGTCTTTTTCCATGCTGTACATCTCTATGGATGGGACGATGTCCGGGATCAGTGGACTCAATGTCACTTCAATGGGCAAAAGACTTGGATCCATGTCAACCGTACACTATGACATTGAAGAGGTAAATTGATGAAGCATGAATTTGCAAATTCCAGCTACATTTCAGTTAAAATAATTTTTTCACCCATTTGCAATGAGTGCATCCAAGAATGCCAGTGTTCTGGTATGTTGTTCTCGGAATGGTGAAAAGTTAGGAATTGAAGTGGGTGAGAGGGATACCATTGGGATGCGGTAGACAGTTAATGAATTATTTGGTAAGATATGGCAAGAATATTTTGTGTTGAAAAATCCTCCAAAATACCAAACGTAACTGGCACGTAGCCAGTTCAGATCAATGTGTGGTAAAAGGAATAATGAAAATTCTTGCAGGAATGCCAAAATTTTCAGCAAAAGGTTTTTAAGATACTTTGAAGTGTAAAGGGGAATGTGGCAAATTAAAGGCAGCATTGAGTGAGGCAGACCTGGATAATAAGTGAATGGAACACTTCCGAATTAGTACTTTGTACCTTTTTGTTTAAGTTGGTAACAAGTGGAGAAGAAAATCAGGATCCAGGGAGGAACATAATGATTTGATATAAGGAAAAAAAGAGGTATGGAGACATGACAGGAATTAAGACAGCCAAATCTAAAGAACCTGATGGATACCCTGAGAACATGGACAAAGAAAGATGCAGAAACCGTGATGCTTCTATACACTTATCTAAATCTCTCTTGATTCACAAATTTTAGCTTTGGATCAGAAAACTACAAATGTCTATTCATTACAAAGAAAAGGCAGAGAGGAATCAAATAACTGCCAGTTTATCATTTTAGTATTAGTTACAAAGGAACTTATTGGAATGTGTTAGGGGAAAGTGAGGACTGCAGATGTTGGAGATCAGAGTCAAGAGTGTAGTGCTGGAAAAGCACACCACTCAGGCAGCATCTAAGGTGCAGGAAAATCGATGCTTATGCCCGGAACATTGATTCTCCAGCTCCTTGTATGCTGCCTGACCTGCTGTGCATTTCCAGCAGCACACTCTCGACACTTATTAGAATGTATTGTCAGACATAGAATGGTAGCTCACTTGAGAAGTATGAGCAAATCAAGAGAATCTATAACGTGTAGAGTGCTCAGTTTAATAGACTGAGTTAGTTTTCGGACAGCTAATCTAAAAGTTCTATTTTCTCTCTTTCTTTTTATTCTTTCTTCTTCTTCTTTACCCCCACACTACTGCCTAACTGCGGTAGAGCTTATATTATCCCTAGCAGCCATGTTTTGTGTGTTCAGGTGTGGGATACAGTGAAAGACAACAGGCGTACAAATCTTTATTCATTTTCCACCACCAGGAAGAAAGGAAACACCCAAGTGGCTGGTGATCTGAAAGTTATATCAGTCCTGACTTGTTGCAAGACCATCCAAAAACATTTATCTTTTCACACGTTTACAAGACTATATTAGGTTTATCATAATAAGTATAAAAACAGAAATTTCTGTCAAAACTCAGCAGATCTGGCAGCATCTGTGGAAAGAAAAATAAGTTAATATTTGAGTCCAGTGACACTTCAACCTGATTGCACAGTTCTTTGTTTGTTAAAAAAAAACGATATTTAATTGTAAGGCAGTGGTTTTCAGTTGGTTCATGTAATAACAGCAATTCATGATTTCTGACTTTCTGGGCACATTTCCCTTGTTGAAATGATTTGAAGTTCTTCTTTTGTCTGTTTTCTTCATTTGTTTCTGTATGTCACTGCTAAGATTGACTGATTATTAACCATTAGTATTAACCAATACTCCTAAGCATAGTCAGTGGCATCCTGAATTTTAATTGGCTTGCCAATGCATGCAGATTGCTTTGGCAGTGTATGCCCAGTTTATAGTTGGATCCTTAAGGGTGATGATAATTTTCCCAATATCACTTCCTGCTATCCCGACTGCTTCTCTAAAATATCAATCACTTGGAAATATCTGTCGTGTCTTTGCAGGATCTTTATTGACCAGAGATATATAGGTCACATGGTTTACAATTATTCTTGTGAAATCATACCAAATCAAACCTTATTCCTGGTCTCAAATTAGTTAAAATCAAGATAACAGACTACTATTGCCAGCTATAGCTAAATGTACACTATTAATACAACAAAATGTTCAAATTAATAATGACTACAAAACTTAAGTCCAATGTGATATAGCAACAAGACTAAGTCAACTTAAAACATAAAGCTGTGTCTTTGAACAAAAGCTTTTTTTAAATTTTAAAGCATTTCCACATCTGCCAACCTTAGTTTATATTAACTTGGGCCATCAGAGCAGGTTTCTGCTTTCAGTTATTTTGACCTGAAGCAGTATGACACTCAACATGCAGACATGCTTCCAAAGACAAAGAGCCACATGACACGAGTGTGTTTCATTGACCATAATTGTGTGCAATTCAATATTAATACCATATTTACTCAAAAATTACAGATTGGTTATTGAAAAAAACCTAATCCTTGCATGCATTTCTGTACAGCGGGTCATAGAACTATAGTCGTCAATATTAATACCCTCCCTGAGACATGGAATTAAAATATAATTAAAAATTAAAAATCAATAAACCACTACTGCCTATTTAACAAAACAGCCTACATGGTACCCATCTTAGAGAGGTGGAAAACCTCATTACAATATTTCAGTAAGGCTCATGTGTGCTGGGTTTCAACACCCAAGCCAACCCAATACCATGCTCTGCTGTTCATGATGAACCAAAACCAACTACAGTCTCTCTGCTGGAGTCCCTGCCTGGGCTACCCATGTAGAAAGAACGTAAAAGTGGGAAAAGGCTTTACAAAGCAATTGAAGTTAATACAGTGTGAACTCCCATCTAGACTTTGGTCATTACATTCCTAATGAGGTGACACTTTCACATTCCTACAGCATATCCCTCAGCAAACTATCCATTTACCCAGGTTCAGGATCAAGGTTCACTGATAATTATTTTATCTGGTAATGATCTATACGTTAGATTTTTCTCAAGCACAGTAACTGCATAGATGATGATATTTACAGCTCAAAAAGAAGGAAGTTTCACAAACTACTTTAAATACAGATGGTTAATGCTAGAGGATGAGAAATAAGAAGGAAATATTTCACCACAGGGTCACTTGAGATTTAGGTCTTGTGAAATACATTGATATGGAGCAGCCGGTGTTGAACTGGGGTGGGCAAAGTTAAAAATCACACAACACCAGGTTATACTCCAACAGGTTTATGTGGAAGCACTACTAGCTTTTGGAGTGCTGCTCTATCATCAACCACCTGATGAAAAAGTAGTGCTTCGAAAGCTAGTGCTTCCAAATAAATCGGTTGGACTCTAACCTGGGGTGTTGTGTGATTTTTTAACTTCATGAAATGCATTGCATTTGTATAAGAACGATGTTCATGGAGGGCTGGAGTCACTGATTACTTGCCGAGGGATGGACAGGAATTTGAACAAATGCTTTGAACAAATAATTGGGACCAATATTTTTCTCCTTCAGATGAAAGGTTAAATCGACAAACCTGATAACAAATCTATTTAAATGAGAGGAATATCAGCAAATGCATCACCAAAAATAGAGACATTTCAATATGTTCAGAGCCAAATGTGCAATAAATAAATACGCATCAGAGAACGGTGCCAATGTGTAAATGCTGTTGCTGACAAAGTGAATTATATGCAATGATGCAAATAGTGCATATTTTCAAAGTCGTTTGAAAGACGAAACTCTGCTTTCATACAGAGGTGAGCAGAAACCCTTGGGCTGGGGGAAGTGGGGGGGGGGCGGTGGTGAGGGGGGAGTGGAGAAAGGACTCATTACCCTACACAAATAGGATGCTTGCTCATCACTATCCTGTCAAGGAGAAAAGGGGAAAAATATAGTCTTTCCTTAAGGCAATCATAGTGTGAGAAATTGAACAATTTATGTGAGCTAAAAAAGTTTTGAGAATTTATGTCTTCAGAGTAGTCATATGATGATGGGATGAAGGGTCTGTGTGAGAAAAGGAACACCATAAGGAATAGTATCAGGAGTAGGTGATGCAATTCCTTAAGCCTGCTGGGCCATTCAATAAGGCCACAGCTGATCTAGTGATGGTGGCACCTCACTTTCCTGCCTGACTTTTATCTTTCTCTTAGCGATTTATAATCTGTTTAACTCAACCTTAACAATACAGTCCATGAGCCAGTGCCATTGGCTGTTCTCTGGCAAAGAGAATTCTGTTAAGAATCTCTGACAGAAAATAAATTCTCCTCACCTCATCATAAAGGAAGCACCCTTTGTTTTTTAACATGTCCCTCCTTATTTTGGATTCGATAAGAGGAAGAAATCCTTCCAGTTTTTAATCCTGTCAAGTCCCCTTAGATTCTTAAGTTTCAGCAAAACTGCTTCTCATTCTTCTAAACTCCAGTGGACCAACCTTACCTCGAATTGCCCAGAGGGCAGTTAAGAGTCAAGTTCAATCACACGTGGATCAGGCCAGGGAAGGATAGCAGGATCTCAGTGAGTCAGATAACGTTTTCTCCCAACAATCAACAATGTTTTCACGGTCATCAGGCTCCTAAAACTAACTTTTTATTGAATTCAAATTCACCACCTGCCATAGCGGGATTTGAACATCATCTGGATCACTGGACAAATAGGCTCAATGACAATATCACTAGGCCATCACCTCCCCAGTGATGCTCTTACTGTCACAGGGAGAAAATGTGACCTTGAACAATAATTTCAGAATATTGAATATTATGGAACACAGGACACGTGATTTGGGATTGAGAAAGGCAGATGCCTGAGCAAAGTTATATACACTGAGAATTATGAAGATTTGGAATGAGCTGACAGGTGGACCGGTTGGAGACTGGGAACTAAGCTGTCAACACAGAAACAGCCAAATTTATGTACTGGGAGAATAATATTAAATGGGTTGAACGGAATTTCTGTCTTCATCCAAATCAGCAACACGAGTAACATCACCAGCAACAGGAGTAACATCATCAGCAACACGAGTAACATCACCAGCAACAGGAGTAACATCATCAGCAACAGGAGTAACACCATCACCAAAACAAGTAACATCATCAGCAACAGGAGGAACATCATTTGTAACAGGACTGACGCCAGTAGCAACAGGAGTGACACCATCAGCAACAGGAGTAACATCATCAGCAACAGGAGTAACATAATCAGCAACACAAGTAACATCATCAGCAACAGGAGTAATATCATCAGCAACTGGAGTAACATCATCACCAACAGGAGTAACATCACCAGCAATGGGAGTAAGAACATCAGCAACAGGGGTAACACCATCAGAGATAGGAGTAACACCTTCTGCAACAGGAGTAACACCATCAGTGATAGGAGTAACAGCATCAGCAGGAATAACACCATCAGCAACACAAGTAACATCATCAACAACTGGAGGAACACCATCAGCAACAGGAGTAACATCATCAGCAACAGGAGGAATATCATCAGCAACAGGAGTAACACCATCAGCAACAGGAGGAATATCATCAGCAATGGGAGGAATGCCATCAGCAACAGGAGTAACAAAATTCATAACAGGAGTACCACCATCACCAACAAAAGTAACACCAACAGCAACAGGAGTAATACCAGCAGCACCTGGAGGAACACCATCACCAACAGGAGTAACAACATCAGCAAAAGGAGTGACACCATCAGCAACAGGATTAACAACATTAACAACAGGAGTAACACCATCACTAACACAAGCAACACCATCAGCAACAGGAGTAACATCATCAGCAACAGGAGTAACATCATCAGCAACAGGAGTAACACAATCAACAACAGGAGTAACATCATCACCAACACAAGTAACACCATCAGCAACAGGAGTGACACCATCAGCAACAGGAGGAACACCATCAGCAACAGGAGTAACATCATCAGCAACAGGAGGAACACCATCAGTAACACGAGTATCATCATCAGCAACAGGAGGAACATCATCAGCAACAGGAGTAACACTACCAGCAACAGGAAGAACATTATCAGCAACAGGAGTAACACCATCAGCAACAGGAGTAACACCATCAGTAACACGAGTAACATCATCAGCAACAGGTGGAACACCATCAGCAACAGGAGGAATATCATCAGTAACATGAGTATCATAATCAGCAACAGGAGCAACACCATCAGCAACATGAGTAACATCATCAGCAACAGGAGTAACACCATCACTAACATGAGCATCATCATCAGCAACAGGAGGAACACCATCAGCAACAGGACTAACACGATCAGGAACAGGAGTAACGCCGTCAGCAACAGGGGTAACACCATCAGCAACAAGAGGAACATCATCAGCAACAGGAGGAACACCAACAGCAACAGGAGCAATATCGTCAGCAACAGGAGTAACATTATCAGCAACAGGAGCAATATCGTCAGCAACAGGATTAACATCATCAGCAAAAAGAGTAACACCATCAGCAACAGGAGTAACATCATCAGCAAAAAGAGTAACACCATCAGCAACAAGAGTGACACCATCAGCAACAGGAGTAACGCCATCAGCAACCGGAGTAACACCTTCACCAACATGAGTAACATCATCAGCAACAGGAGTAATATCATCAGCAACAGGAGTAATACTATCAGAAACAGGAGGAACATCATCAGCAACAGGAGGAACATCATCAACAACAGGAGTTACAACTTCACCAACACAAGTAACTTCATCAGCAACAGGAGTAACACCTTCAGCAACAGGAGGAACATCATCAGCAACAGGAGTAACACCATCAGTAACAGGAGTAACACCATCAGCAACAGGGGTGACATCATCAGCAACAGGAGGAACACCAACAGCAACAGGAGCAATATCATCAGCAACAGGATTAACATCATCAGCAACAGGGGTAATGCCAGCAGCAACAGGAGTAACATCATCAGCAACAGGATTAACATCAGCAGCAACAGGGGTAACGCCATCAGCAACAGGAGTAACACCATCAGTAACATGAGTATCATCATCAGCAACAGGTGGCACACCATCAGCAACAGGAGTAACACCATCAGCAACAGGGGTAACATCATCAGCAACAGGAGGAACACCAACAGCAACAGGAGCAATATCATCAGCAACAGGATTAACATCATCAGCAACAGGGGTAACGCCAGCAGCAACAGGAGTAACATCATCAGCAACAGGATTAACATCAGCAGCAACAGGGGTAACGCCATCAGCAACAGGAGTAACACCATCAGCAACAGGAGTAACGCCATCAGCAACAGGAGTAACGCCATCAGCAACAGGGGTAACATCATCAGCAACAGGAGTAACACCATCAGCAACAGGAGTAACACCATCAGCAACAGGAGGAACATCATCAGCAACAGGAATAACATCATCATCAAGAGGAGGAACATCATCAGCAACAGGAGTAACACCATCAGCAACAGGAGGAACATCATCAGCAACAGGAGTAACACCATCAGCAACAGAAGTAACACCATCAGCAACAGGGGTAACATCATCAGCAACAGGAGGAACACCAACACAACAGGACCAATATCGTCAGCAACAGGATTAACATCATCAGCAACGGGGTAATGCCATTAGCAACAGGAGTAACATCATCAGCAACAGAAATAACATCATCAGCAACAGGAGCAATATCGTCAGCAACAGCATTAACATCATCAGCAAAAAGAGTAACACCATCAGCAACAGGAGTAACATCATCAGCAACAGGACAAATATAATCAACAACACGAGTAACATCATCAGCAACAGGAGTAACACCTTCCCCAACACGAGTAACATCATCAGCAACAGGAGTAACTTCATCAGGAACAGGAGTAACACCTTCACCAACACGAGTAACATCATCAGCAACAGGAGTAACTTCATCAGGAACAGGAGTAACACCTTCCCCAACACGAGTAACATCATCAGCAACAGGAGTAACTTCATCAGGAACAGGAGTAACACCTTCACCAACACGAGTAACATCATCAGCAACAGGAGTAATATCATCAGCAACAGGAGTAACACCATCAGCAACAGGAGGAACATCATCAGCAACAGGAGGAACATCATCAACAACACGAGTAATATCATCAGCAACAGGAAGAACATTATCAGCAACAGGAGTAGCACCATCAGCAACAGGAGTAACACCATCTGTAACACGAGTATCATCATCAGCAACAGGAGTAACACTATCAGCAATAAGTGCGACATCATCAGCAACAGGAGTAACATCATCAACAACAGGAGTTACAACTTCACCAACACAAGTAACTTCATCAGCAACAGGAGTAACATCATCAGCAACAGGAGTAACATCATCAACAACAGGAGTAACATCATCAGCAACAGGAGTTACAACTTCACCAACACAAGTAACTTCATCAGCAACAGGAGTAACATCATCAGCAACAGGAGTAACATCATCAACAACAGGAGTAACATCATCAACAACAGGAGTTACAACTTCACCAACACAAGTAACTTCATCAGCAACAGGAGTAACATCATCAGCAACAGGAGGAACATCATCAGCAACAGGAGTAACACCATCAGCGATAGGAGTAACACCAACAGCAACAGGAGTAACATCATCAGCAACACGAGTAACTTTATCAGCAATAGGAGGAACACCATCAGCGATAGGAATAACACCAACAACAGGAGTAACACAATCTGCAACTGGAGTAACAACATCAGCCACAAGGTGCTCACAAGACAGGGGGCAGACACAGAGATTGAACTCCAAGAAGGCAAGACCCCAAATCAGAAAAGACAAGCGCGTCTGTCTACCGATACCTCTGAATGATCTGGGCCCCATGGCTGCTCCTTCCTGACATCTGCAACCTTCTGGAACAAGGTTTCTTTCCCATCAGACCAGGTAAGCACGTATTGTCAATGGCCACATTGGTGTCTATCAATGGAAGGCCTCCAACCAGACGCATTAGTGGAGGGTGACTGTGAGAGGACAATAGGATAGAGCTTGCTTGAATGGGGGAGCTAGAAGTTACCTGGAAAGATGGGAATGAGTAGAGTTGGTTGGAACAGTGCTGTGCAGGGCAATACTGAGAAAATTAAAATATGAGGATTATTACTCAACGGTATCTTGCCACCCTCTTGTCAGGGAGTCCTAGGAATCCTGTTTTTTCTTTTGTGCACTGTCTCCAGGTTGGAAGGGTCACACCTCTACCTCCTGACCATGTCCACAATCGAACTCCTCCAGCTTGAGTTAGAGAGCTTACCCTCTCCCTCCTGTCCCTTGGAAAGCTCAACTCACTGCAGCCCTCTCAGACTGTGTGGCAGGATGTCTAGGTATGACATGCATGTAGAGCAGCATTTCCAAGTCACTTCCATTTATGCAGTTGCTACACCCTCAGAATCCTTAAGCCTCACTGATTCATACAGCGATCTCATTAATTGCAGAATCACTGAATGGTTACAAATCAGAAGAAGATCATTTGATCCATTATATTTGTGCTGACTGTTTGAAAAAGCAATTCCCTAACTCCTTGCTTATTCCCCTGCCTTCTCCCCTAGCCTTGAACATATCTACTTTACAGATAACAAACCCTGGTGCCTACTGCGTTTTGCCATTATTTATTTTGCCAATTACTTTAAATCTGTGTCATCTTGCTGTCAATCCTTCTGGTAGGGACAGTTGTTTCTCTATCTACTCTATCTAGACACACCTCATGATTTTGAATAATTTAAATCCCCTCGCAACCTTCACTTTTAGAGCCAACTCCTCCAATCTATCTAAATAAGAGATGTTCCTCATCCCTAGAACCATTCTCATGAGTCCATTCCACACGTTCTTTAATTAGTAGTCCTTCCTTTGTAAGAAGAGAAAGAAAGTACTTAAAAATTACTTAGGTAAGCATTGAAGTGTCATAGCATTCAATGCTATGAGCTTAGTGTGGGAAAGTGTGACCAGTGTAGATGTAGTATATTTTTAAAGTTGCAGACGCAATATACCAACAGGTCTTTTCTACACTGGAGGATTCAATGATTCTAAGATGTTTCATGGCGACCTCTCTGATTGGTCAGAGAAGAAGGCCACTGAAACCGTGGCTCAGTCAAAAAGTCATAGCAACATCCAATGGAGATTTTACATGGTTCCAGATCCTCTAATTATTTTGTCATGCCTCACAGTCAGTAAGTTTGTATACCTTTAAGAGTCACAATATACTATCTCCATCTTATTGCAGGGATGATTTGAAGCATGCCATAGAGACATGCAGCACAGAACACACAGCCTTTGGTCCAACAGAGTCCATGCCAACCATGGTTCCCAAACTAAACTAGTCACACCTGCCTCCTCCAGGTCCATATCACCCCCCCCAAACATTTATTTTTCATGTGCTTATCTAAATGTCTTTGAAATGTTGTAATTGTACCACATAAATGCATCCACCACTTCCTCTAGAAATTCATTCCTACACACGAACACTCTCTATGTCAAAGAAATTGCCATGAAGTCTTTTTAAAGTCTTTCTCCTCTCACATAAGAACATAGGAACATAAGAGCATTAAAAAAAAAAGAGCAGGAGTAGGCCATCTGGCCCTTCGGGCCCACTCTGCCATTCAATAAGACCATGGCTGATCTTTTTGCAGCCTCAGCTTCACTTACCCACCCTCTCATCATAACCCATAATTCCTTTAGTGTTCAAAAAATTATCTATCTTAGCTTTAAAAGCATTCAATGAGGAAGCCTCAACTACTTCACTGGGCATGGAATTCCATAGATTCACAACCCTCTGGGTGAAGAAGTTCCTTCTCAATTCAGTTCTAAATATGCTTCCCCCAGTTTTGAGGCTATGCCGTCTTGTCCTAGTTTCACCTGCCAGGGAAACATCCTCTCTACTTCGATTTTGTTTGTTCCTTTCTTAATTTTATATGTTTCTATAAGATCCCCCTTATTTTTCTAAATTCCAATAAAGATAATTCCAATCTACTCAATCTCTCCTCATACGCCAACCCCTCAATTCTGGATTGAACCTAGTGAACCTCCTCTGAACCCCCTCTAGTGCCAGTACACCCTTTCTCAAGTAAGGAGATCAAAACTGTATATAGTATTCCAGGTATGGCCTCACCAGCACCCAAAACAGCTTCAACGTAACCTCCCTGCTTTTAATCTCAACCCCTTTAGAAATGAAGGACAAAATTCCATTTGCCTTCTGTTGTACCTGCAGACCAACCTTCTGTGATTCATGCACAAGGACACCCAGATCTCTCTGTACAGCTGCATGCTGCAATTTTTTTTACCATTCAAGTAATAGTCCTTTTTAACTGTTATTCCGACCTTA
The DNA here is from genome assembly GCF_047496795.1 of Chiloscyllium punctatum. Classification (NCBI taxonomy): domain Eukaryota; kingdom Metazoa; phylum Chordata; class Chondrichthyes; order Orectolobiformes; family Hemiscylliidae; genus Chiloscyllium; species Chiloscyllium punctatum. The sequence continues at coordinate 35,170,235 of NC_092743.1, forward strand.
AAAATATATTCCCTAGTCTTGAAACCCCCACTCCAGGAAAAAGACACGTTGTGCCATTCACTTTATCTATGTCCCTCATGGTGACCCCTATAAGGTCACCCTTCAGCCTCTTGCACTCCAGTGAAACAAGTCCCAACCTACCCAACCTCTTCTTATAACTCAAACCCTTCATTCCCAGCAACATCCTGGTAAATCTCTTCTAAATGCTCTCCACTTTACTAATATGTTTCCTAAAACAGAGAGAACAGAACTGAACACAGCACTCCACAAGAGGCTGTGGGAAGCAAGCTGCTCAATACCTTCTGTTGTATTCTAATGTTGGCATATAATAATTGCAGAAATAAAAGTTTGTTGGATTAAATAAAAACATAGAAATAGGAAGAGCCCTTAGAGCCTGCTCTGCCATTCTATATGACCATGGCTGATTATCCAACTCAGTATCCTGACCCCCTTTATATTCCCCATAAACTGAAGAACCCTATTCTTTCTTGGAAACATTTGTGTTTTGGCATCAACAGGGAATTCTTTTGCTATAAATTCTGTGTCAGAGAATTCCACAGGTTCACAACTCTCTGGATGAAGAAATTCCTCTTCATCTCAGTCCTAAATGTCCTACCCCATATCCTTAGACGCTGACCCCTGATTCTGAATTTCCCTGTCATTGGGAAAATCCTCTCTCTATTTATGCTGTCTATTCCTGTTCAAACTTTCAAGTTTTCTATGAAATCCTTCCTCTTCCTTCTAAATTCCAGTTCAATGGTTTCTGTGCCTAGTTCCTTATGTTATGTAGGTAACATAAACATTATTGCAGCATGTAAAATACCCTGCTGGAGGCAAAGTCACATTAGTAATGGTTCTGCTGTTTTAGTAAGACTAAGTGTTGGAAATTCTTTCAATATAGTCATAGAATCTTTTATGACCAAAAGGAGGCCATTGTGTATTAGTTGGCTCATTGTGAGAGCTATCCCATTAGTCCCATTCTCCATTCTTTCCCCAAAGTTCTGGAAATGTCTGTTCCTTAATCTGTCTGTAGCTCCCTTTTGGAACAACCACATTTGTATTTTCCTTTTGGACACTGGGTTCCATGGTGTATGTGAAAAAAAATCTCCTGGTCTTTCCTTTGACTCTTTCTAAATGTGTGGCCATTTTTTCCAAAATGGAAACAATTTGTACTTATTTACTTTACAAAAGCCCCTCAAAATTTTGTGAACACCACTATTAAACCTTTCCTTAATCTTCTCTACTTTAGTCACAAATCCCTATGTCTCACTATGTAACTGAAGGGTCTTATCCCTGACATCACTGTAGTAAATCTTCTTTGCCAATTCTCCAAGAACTCAACATCCTTCCTAAACTGTTGTAACCAGAACTGAGTACATAAATCCTGCTGAAACCTACGCAGTTCAATATATCGATTCAACAGAGCTTCCTTTCCTGTGTGCTCCATCCTTCTCATCTTCTACTTATAAAGTCAAGGATCCCAAAGATTAGCAGGTTTGTCACCTTGTCCTCCATCATAAAGGCTTGTGCATTACAAACCACCAATGTTTCTGCACTGTTTGTAAAATTGTATAATTTAGTTTATAGCACCTCTCCTGTTCTTTGATACAAACATTAAGCAATTTTTAAGTGTGTAAAATTTTATCTGCATTCTTCTTCCCATTTCAGTAGTCTATGTCCTCCTAAAGGTTTGATGTGGAGGTGCAGGTGTTGGACTGGGATGGACTAAATTAAAAATTAACGAGGTAAAAAGAATGACTGCAGATTATACAACACCAGGTTATAGTCCAACAGGTTTATTTGGAATTACAAACTTTCGGAGCACTGCTCCTTCATCAGGTAGCTAGCAGAGTAGGATCAGAGGACACAGAATTTATAACAAATGATCATAGTATCAACAATTAATGCGATTCACAGAACAACCTCGGTTATCCGAACATCAAGTATCCGACTTTCGGATTTTCAGAACAAGATCTCAAGGTCCCCTATGCAGCAGGTTGTAAGAGCAGTTTGGGGCTAAGAGGAGTGACAGATATATAATAATACTAATAATATTCATCTCAGCTGCTGTTGTTGTGAGCAGGTGTTGGTGGGTAACAAGTCAACTGCACTTTATTCACAAGGCAATAGTTGCTATAACTGAAGCCACTGCTGCTGCCACCCATTTGAATGCGCATACCCTCCCTCCCACATTCCATCCATGAGCCCTCCAACCACCTGATGGCAGGAAGTGGCCCCGTCAGCATCATCACATACAGCACTACGGTTGCGCGGCACTCTCTGATCAACTTTTAATCCTCCCACAGTTTAAGGAAGCCTTGTGTGTGCATCCTGCCTAGTGCCTGCTTTTCGTTTTGTTTCCTGACCTTAATTATCCTGATCTGTGTGCAGCATGGACCTCTCTCTTCTCAATCTTTCTCTGTCAACTATCTCTACCTTTGCAACACAATCAGTTATCCAAATAAAATACTTCCTGCCTGTCTCATTTGGATAATCAAGGTTGTTCTGTATTGAACAAATCTCAATTGCTGTTAAGTCTTTCAGCTTTTAGAATGGGGTTGCAGGTTTCAATTAATTAATATGTAAATCTCAGAATTTCATTCAAGTCACATTCCCGAGATAACTTAAGGTTTTATTAAAAAAGGTGACATCTCAACAATGCATTAAAAGTGTAAGAATAGAATCTATCTGCATCCCAATCTTGAGTCAGACAAGTTATATTTCCAAAGTAGGAATTTATAAAATGTCACATGGATTATAAAAAATATTGACTGCTGACATACTGTGTGCTTTTTGAACAAAACAGAATGTAGCTGCAAATACAATTCTGCAAATGCAAACTCAGCCCCTAAACATATATGTGTTTGTGCATGTAAAGGAGAGAGAGAGAGAGAGAGAGAGAAAGAGAGAGAGAATGCGTGGAAGAGAGGGAAAGAGTGTGAATGTGTGAGCATGCGAGAGTGTGTGCGCGCGTGCATGCTTGATAGAGTGTGTGTGTGAGTGTGATGGATTATATGCCTGTGAGAGGGGTGCACATGAGTGTGAGTGTGACTGAGAGAGAACGTGTGCATGAGAGAGGGTCTGCGTGAGTGTATGAGTACGTAAGAGTGTGTGTGTGTATGTGCGCTTGTGTGCGTGTGTGTGAGTGTAAAGTGTAGTGGGGTCCCCTGTAATGTGACATGAACCTAAGATCCCGATTGATGCCATCCTCATGGGTATCAAACTTGGCTATCAGCTCCAGATCCCAATCCATCTGGCCAGTGACTTCACGTTTTAATATTGAGCCTCTGTGGGCCACTCTGTGTTGTTGCATATCCCAAAGTCTGCCTTGGAGGACAGTCACACAAGGATCTGAGGCCAAATATCCCCGACCATTGAAGTCTTCCCCAACTGGAAGGGAACATTCCTGTCTGGCGATTGTTGCACGGTGTCCATTCATCCGTTGTCATAGCATCTGCTTGGTCTCGCCAATGTACCATGCCTCGGGGCATTCTTGCCTACATTGTATGAGATAGACAATGTAGGCTGAGTTGCATGAGTACATGGTGGGCGGTGTTATCATAGAATCCATGTTGATACTCCGACACACCTTGCAGTGGTTGCCCATGACAGGGTTGTACAGCTTGAAGGCAATCACAATCCTCCTCACATTGCTGATTTTCCTAACTATTGCATCATTCACAAACTTTGAAACATGTTTGGCCAACCCAGATTCCAATCCAACTGGTCAGTGAGTTCACATTTTAATATTGAGAAACCTGCATCTAAAGCATAGTACAAGATGAAAGCTTGAAAAAAAAGAGAAAATATCACCTTATTCCAGAAATGTCAGTAAAGTGATAGTAAAGTACAGGTACACAATCTTTAATCCGAAACTCTCAGAGCCAGCTGTTTTTCGGAATTCGGAATTTTTCAGATTTCAGAATAAATGACATTTTCATAGTGAAATAAAAATACTCTTACCAAACAGTAGACCCACGTGTGAGTACAATGAGCGCTGGGATACAACTGATGCCTGTTAGTGTTGGGCCACGCCGCCATGTCACATCTGAGTGATGTGGGTCGAGTAAGTGTGGAGTTGGGTTAACTGTTTGCATGCCAAACAACCTAGTTATAGAAAAGAACTTCACCAAAAAAACTTTAGAAATTGGACCATTTCAGATTTTGGAATTTCATTAAAAGGATTGTCTACCCGTATATGCATATTGTCAGAGGAAACAAAGGCTGAGAGAAATTCAACAGTTTAGAAAACTGGGGCATTGAATATTGCTATGAATATATATCAATTGTACATGATAATTTGTTCATTCTGAGAAATACTGATTTATCTGTCTCAAGGGCAATTAGAAATAAACAGCAATTGCTGGACTTGCCAGAGATGTTCATATCCTGTGTTAGACATTTTAAAATTGCATAGGACCTGAAGAGATCTTCACATTCAAATGGTAACAGTTATAACTTGAATCAAATAAATGCTTCCATTTTTATATGTGATACATGCTGTTTATTTTGACAGACACATTACTGAAACAACAAATTGGTAATGTTGATATATGTACACATCCTCCTGTGTGAAATAGAATCTCAGTCTACAAATCTTCAGAGTCTGTGATAGCATTGACAGAGAATGTGAGAGAGTTAAAGGGCAGGATTGACAGCCTGGTAGAGAATAAAATTTCAGCTTTTCATGTACCAACGCAGTTTTCCTCTGAGGTTGTCAATCAAATTACACCAATAGAAAAATAATAGCCCAAACTCATAATGCTATATTTTGCTAAATGCGTTACCTTGGCAACAACTGACATACAAAAGAAAAGTTAATATTAGGAATAGCTCATGGCAGAACAAAACCAAGATAATGAGAAGCCACTTGACATGACAGGAAGGAATGATTAAAAATTCTAGTATTTTTATAGTGTCTTTCATGAGTTCAGAATATCACAAGTATTACACAAATAACGGAGTACTTTTGAAAAATACGTTGTGGTGTAATATAGGGAAGCACATCAGCAAATTTGCACACAGCAAGATTGGATAAAATGAATGTGAGAATAATTACACTGTTTTAGTGATGTTGGTTAACCAGCAGACAAACTGAGCTTCTTTGCGTTTCTGTCTTGAGATATTTGCAGCCAGAAAGAAATGTCTTTGGATTGACCCTTAAAAATGTAAGTTTTTCATTTTGATCAGCACTTTCCCTTTTGCCGACAGGATGTGAGTACAGTTTGTATTGATTGCCCATCCTTAATCACAACTGAGTTGGGTTAATGAACCATCTTCATGAATCACTGCAATTTATCACTGCAGGTACACTCACAGCATTGTTGGAGGGGAGTTTCAGGTTTTAGGGGCGATCCTTCTCTTGAAGTGGCCAATATCTCAGCTGCTGGTTTGTCATAAATCGCAAATCACTGTTCAAAGTAGAGTTCTTCTAAACCACCAATCCTTATTCATCTGTTAGCATCGAAAGCCGCTTAACTCACCATAACACTCATAGTTATTACTGGGATTAAAATAGCTGCCATGTTTGCCTGCATAAGGTAATTCATTGCATTAAGAAGTCTGATACATTTTGCTACGATAAGGCACTGCAAGTGTAATTATAACACAGCTGCTCTAGAATGACAAACTGTTGACTCACTACAACGCATAAAACATGACTGCAGTATTTTAGAGAACTGACATCTTAACTGTGCTAAATCAATGTAATCTTACCAACAGCCTCTTGAAGAAACATTGGAAATCTCTGTTCTGTCAAACATCATGCTGCATTAGGAGAAAAATGAGAAGCTTTTGTTTAACAGAATTATCCTAACGTCTTCTGTTACAATAGGAACTGAAAGCCTGCATCTTGCAGATAAGCCAGCTGTCACTACTCTCAGGGAGCTGCTTTCCATGGAGTTTTGAACTGCACAACCCTGTATTTTTTCTTTAGTAGCTCTTCTGAAATTTCCAAGCTGCAATCTGCCTACCAGAAGTCTCAACTTTAAAACCATTTAAATTCCTTTTTATTTTAGGATCTGGAACACACTGCTTGCAAGGGCCACGGCAGCAAAAGTAGCAGCAATTTGCAAGGGAGAAGAGAATATATATTTGAAAAAGAAAATTTTCTAAACTGCAGGGAAGAGTAGTAGTAATGGGATTAATGGAATAGCTCTTTCAAAGTTTTCACAAAGGCACAGTGGGCCAAGCGGCCTCTTCTTGCACTCTCAGATTCTATGAATCCATTGATTCCCACAGAGACATCAATTATTGACACTTTCAAACAGTTTCTATCAACAAAACACCAAACGTCAGCACAAGTTCCAAATCCCTTTCCACACGGAGTACTTTCAGTTTTGAGATATTTAGAAGGAAACAAATTTCTGTACTTTCCACCACACCTCCACCATTAACGTTATTTCTCATGAACAATTATTGATCAAATTTAAATCCTTCAATGTAAATAATAAAACTCCTTAACATCATAAAAATCCTCAACAGGGCAGCACGATCGCTCAATGATTAGCATTGCCACCTCACAGAGCCAGGGGCATAGCGATTCCAGCCTCGGGTGACGGTCTGTGTGGAATTTGCACATTCACCCCGTGTCTGTGTGGATTTCTTCCGGGTTTTTTCCTACAATCCAAAGATGAGCAGGTCAGGTGAAATGGCCATGCTAAACTGCCCAAAGTGTTCAAGGATGTGTAGGTTAGGTGCATTAGTCAGGGTAAATGTAGGGGAATGGGTCTGGGTGGGTTACTCTTTGGAGGGACCTGATGGGCCAAATGACCTGTTTCCACACTGTAGGGATTGTATGAAACATGGAGATCTTAATGTATGGAACGATGGGATATATATTTTTATGAAGGTTTTCTTTGATCATAATCTATAGAGAAACTGTGAGCATAACTGTGGAGGAATAGGGGTTTTGTTATCTGAAGCAATATCCATTGGTCATCCTCATATTTATCCCTTGGAGAAGTTTAATGTGCTTATCACTGGATTGAAAGAAAATTCCATATTCATCTGGTACCATTATCCCATCATCTGTCAACCCAGAATTCAGAGCCAAGACTCCTTGTCTACACTGACCAAGTCTGGCATGGAATTTGTAACTTCCATTTGACACAGATCCTGAGTCCCACAAAGCCAAAGGCTCACTGCTAGTGATTGTTTAAGGCAACCCGGCTTTATTAGACAGTATTAGTTTAACTCACCATGTTAGAATCCTCTTGTTTAGGTTATTGCAGTAAATGTTATTTGTGTGGTGGACTAGCTCCTTGCCCCTGAGTTGGACTTTCATTTCCCATCAGTTCTATGACCAGGATAGTGAAATTGTTCCATTGCAAGTAAGAAAAGGAAATGCAGATCCCTGTCTTACAAGTTGAGAAACCCTTTACTGAGTTGGAGCAACCGAATATCAAAATCCATCTTATAAGTTTTACAGTGGATTTGGCCTGCTACTTGTCTCACAAGGGAAACAAATCAGTGAGGCAGCCTCATGACTGAACCTACTGCTGCAAAGGCCTTTCCATTCTTCCTTCAGTCTTTCCCTCGTGTTTTCTCCTATTTCATAACTTCAGCGCCTTCTTCATTATTAGGAGCAGAAGTGTGCCATTCAGACCTTGATCCTTTCCTGTGAATTAATAAGATTATGGCTGACTTATTTGTGTTTTGAACTCCACAATCACCCCCTATGCACTTTAAATCACTCATTTAACTAGAATTGATTTGTATTCCCCCTCCTGAAAAACATTCAAGAACACTACCCCACCACCTTGCGGACCTGGTGAAGTCCTTGTGGTGGGTCTCAGCTCAGTCTCTCAGCGTAATGTGATGCTCTCTCAGTCCAGTCTCTCAGTGGCTCATGGCGATATCTTGGCATGAGATTGAGTCATGCCCAGCATGTTCCGGAGGCACCAGGGGAAGATGAAGGAGATGGCAGCTTCAGCAGCACGGACAGCATCATGGCCCAACGCGGGACGAATGAGCAGTGCGGGAGGTCCCCCGGTATCTACAGCAGCGTCAAGAAGATGCAGCTGATATCTTCCAAAGAACAAGATAAAGGAAGGACTCAACAAATACTGTTATTTATGTAAATTGTAAAAAAAAACTGAGAACCCAACACAGAGCCCTGAGGATATCTACTCCACATCTTGCCAATCAGAAAAGACCAATTTATGCATATACTCTGTTTTCTGGAGAAAGACGGTCTTCACAATGCATCAATGAATGTGTTCAGTGCCTGCTGCAGCTTGTGGGAACAAGATAAATGAGTGTATGTAGGACAATGGGTTGCTCCTCATTCTAAAATACCCTTATTTTTCCCTGAGCTTCTGTGCTGAAACGTGCTAGTGGAAATGAGGCAATCAGTGATACAGCAAAGAAGTGTGCTCCATACAAGGAACCCATTTATTTGATCATCAAGGATTAGGGATCCTGCATTCGGTGTCCTGTTCAGTACATGCCTATACATATCCATTGGTCTTTCAGCCCTTTTCTGCACAAGTTGAGTCCCTTACACTGTCCGCTGGGTGTGATTGCAGCTATTTTCCTTTCCACTGAAAACTTTTGAATGCTAGCACAATGGAAAGTCACAGTCAATGATCTTTGTCCAGTGGATTACAGTCTCTGCCTCTGTGGCACCTCAAACATTCAAATCCACTTTAGTCGAGAGGAAATGGACCTTCGGCCCTTTGAGTCTGCGCTGATCAAAAATAGTCACCACAAGTCCAATCCCATTTTCCAGCACGTGGCGCAAAGCCTCTATATTCTGTGAGATTGCAAGTGCACATCTAAATGCTATGAGGGTCTCCACCTCCAGCAGCCTGACAGACAATGAGGACTAAATTTCCATCACCCTCTGGGTGAAAAACCTTTTTCTCACACCTTCTCTAAACCTCCTGTCCCTTACCCTAAATCTACGGCCCAGTCATTGATTCCTCTGCCAAGGGGAAAAGTTCCTTTCTGTCTACCTTAACTATGCCCTCATAATTTTATACGTCTCAATCATGGCGTCCCCTCACTCTCCATGCTCTAAGGAAAACATCCCCTGTCTATCCAAACTCTCTTCATAACTGAAACTCTTCAGCCCAGGCAAAGTCCTGGTAAATCTCCTGTGCAGCCTCTCCAGTGAAATCACATCGCTCCCACAATGTGCATCCCAGAACTACACATGGATGCCCTGATTGCAGCATAGCCAACATGTTGTACACTTCCAGCATCACCTCCCTGCTCTTAAACTCTATGCCTCAGCTAACATTGGCAAATATCCCATATATCTTCTTAACAACTTATCTACCTGTCCTGTAACCTTAAGTTATTGTCGGACATGCACACCAAGATTCCTCTGATGCTCGGTGCTTCCCAGGATCCTAGCATTCATCATGTGTTCCCTTGCCTTGTTTTCCTGCCCAAGTGTATGTTGCCCATCCCTGAGAGACAGCAGTTTGTACATAGATGAAGATACAGCAGAGACACAATGAATCTCTATAAAACCACAATTCATTTATGAAGTGCTTAAATAAATAACACACACTTTTAACTACTGGAGATATCTCAGTCACTGCTTGTTACTACCCTGATTTCTGTAGCTAAACCCAAATGTTATTACCCGGGAGAGTTTGCAGCTAGCCAGGCTAAAACTCTGTTCAGTGTCTTCACCTCGTCTCCTGATGTAGGGGATTTCTTGCACAATATGAATCTTCAAAGTGTCATTGAACAAAGGGATTTCTTCAGGCTCTTTACACACAAGACTCTGTGCCAGGGTAAGTGCACGTGCCAATCCCCAATGTTTTGGCCAAATGTATGTTTTATCTGGGTGAGACAGCAGTTCCTGATTTCCTGCAGTTTTAACTCTTAGTTAGACCTGACTGACTCAGCGTAAATCAATTTGCTTGACAGTGCATTGTTAAGCTTCTTATCAGTACCTGTCAGTTCCTGTTATCTTCAGGGTTATCCAACATGTATCACCCCATATTTATCTGGACTGAGCTCTATTTACCACTGATCAGCCTTTCTGGCCAGCACATTTTGTCTATGAATCAGTGGTAAAGAGGACAAAAATATGCTGGCCAGATGGACTGATCAGTGGTACTCACCCAACAAATTTTGTACCATCTGTGAACTTATTCATCAAACCTCCTACGCTCAACTCTAATTTGTTTATATGTACAAGCAGCAAAGGCCCCAACACTGATCACTGCAGTTCCCTCCTGTCGTCTTGCATCACCCTCACCCACCTGTCACTCAACCAACTCTGGATCCAATTCTCAAAATTTCCTAGGATCCCATGGACTCTTACCCTTATTAGCAGTCTCCCATGAGTGATCTTATCAAAAGCCTTATTGAAGTCCAAGTAGACGACATCAAATATATTGTCCTCGTTTACAGAGCTGGTCACTTCTTTGAAAAAATTTAACCACATTGATCAGACATGGGCTCCGTCTAACAAATTCATGCTGACTGCTTCTGATTAATCTCTGCCTCTCCAAGTGCAGATTAATTATTTCCCTCAGAATTGCTTCTAATAATTTCCCCTCCACTGATGTTATATGACTGTCCTGTAGTTTATCCCTGGCTCCATTCATGAGTAATGGTACCACGTCAGCTGTCCTCCATTCCTTTAGCAACTCTCCTGTAGTCAGATAGGAATTGAAAATTATTGCCAGTGCCCCTGCTATTTCCTCCCTTGCTTCACTCAACAGCCTGGAATTCATTTCATTCATTCCTGGAGATTTATCTACTTTTAAGCCTGACACACCACTCAGAACTTTCTCTCTGTCTATATTCATTTCTTTAATTTTACCACAGTCCTTCTTTCTGATTTCTATACCGATATCGTCTCTTTCACTCATGAACACTGACACAAGGTACTCATTTGGAACTTTAGCTACATCCTCCGGTTCCATGCACAAATTACTACTGTGGTCCGTAATGGGTCTTACTCTTTCCCGAGTTGTCCCTTCACTCTTTCTGTGAACTACAGATGTTCCTCTCTTCACCAGGTCTCCATTCAGCCCATCTACATGGGTCTGTACCTGCCCACCTTTACTCTTTTAGCATGTGAAGTGATGATGCTCCTATAGTCATGCACCAACACTCTCCCTTGAAGACAGGTGCTCCTCATGTTGACAAACACCTATATCCTTCCCATACTTTGCTGTTGCCCCACTTCAAGATTGTCATTCTCCTTCCCGCAAGTCTATACCTTTTAATCTAGAAGCAAAGTTCCCCTGAGTTTTCTTCTCACAGCAGCAGCCCCTTCTCCTTCACCTTCCTCTCATATTCCACTTTCCCTTTAGTTTCTGTAGTAGGACCTGACAGATTGACTGCGACCCATCCCCTTGAGTGACCTAACTGGGTAAACATGGAAGAGAAGTGCCTAGATCCTGATTAACAACTGTACATCCCCCCTCACTATGGGGCTAGTCCTACCCCTTAGGCTGGCCACTGTGGACCCACGGCACTGGTCATGATCCATTCCCCACACCACAGAGGCAAGACCAACCCCCCCTCCACCCCAGCTGAGAAGAAATAGTGAGGACTGCAGAGTCAAAGTTGGTGAAGTGTGGCGCTGGAAAAAGCACAGCAGGTCAAGCAGCATCTGAGGAGCAAGAGAGTCGATGTTTCAGGCATAACCCTTCATTAGGACAGGCTGAGAACCCCCATGCCCCCTGTGCCCCCTGGCTGAGAACAGACTGTAGCCAATCCCTATGTATTAGAAATTACCCTTGAGGTATTGTGCTGGGATCCCCTGACTGCTGGGTGCCTCCATGGACTTTAGTGAGGACTCCTCTAAGACATTGAGAATGGCTGCTTGCTTGCTGCCACGCAGTGTGTTTGCAACGTAACCTGCTGACATGTGGTGCAGATGTAAGATGGAAATAGCACACTGCCATACAGCAAGATATGTGCCCCCTTTATTGAGGAATTGGAATGCTGTTAGACAAGGCAAGCTCGCTGGTGAGTTATCGTGCTAACTGGCTTGGTGAGGTAAGGCAAGGAATGGGTACTGTGAGCATCCAAGTGAACAAGCGACTAGAGAGCCAACAACCAGGCCCTAGGATGCGAGTTGCCCTTGTGCCTTGCAATGCAGATCTGTGTTTCCTGACCAGCTGCAAGTGGATCGAGAGGTGCCATGGTGGTCATAACGGGTTGGCAAATGTCAGATGCCAATATCGATGGATGAGGGGGTGTCTGCTGCTGATGCCCATGGAACATGCCCTGACATCATAAATAAGATGTTTAAAACACTACAATGTCCTTTAACTGGCTAATTACTGCTGCCCAGTGAAAAACCCACCTCACTGCTTGGCAAACATATCAAGGAGGCAAGAGATGTTCTCAATGTTGGCGTGGGCCTCACTGGACTTCTCATTTAATTCTGCCACAAATCTCTCAGCCCCATATCAGTCAGACCCCTACAAGATCCTGCCCTATGTCCTGAACAGGATATTCCATATTCAGAGCTTCTAGAAGATTCTGCGTGTTCAGATATATTCGTAGTGTGCACTGAACTGTGTGTGTTAGGGTAGTTTAGAATTAGCATTTCTATTATCCATCCTCATTGTGCATTTTTATTTATATTAATACATTTTGTGGGATTTAAGTGGTGTCAGCCATTTAATGAGACCTAATTCAAATTGCTGATTATGACAAATACACTTGCTACTGCAGCTTGTTAGTTGGCATCAACCTTTTTAGATGAAGTTATCTTAATTAGCTTTTCTTGTTTTTTTACTGCACTCACTTTGGCAATTCGTGCATTGTAATACTTAATATTTTAAAAAGGCAAAACATTTACGAATAAGTCAAGGGTGAAGATAAGGCAGATAAAAGGTTATACCTTGGTCGTCCAGTATAGCAGAAATGTCAAGGTCTAGGAAGTGAATTCACATTCCATCTGAGCCACTGAGGCTGGGAACCTTACATTTTACTCAAGCCTGCAGCTCATCATGCCCCTGCCCCTTCCCCATTCAATCTCTCACATCACCCAGGTTGAGAAATGTTCCTCCACCATGATCAGGGATCAGCTGCCAGGCTTTATAATAAAGCTCCTCACTGGTGACAGCGGTAGCCTGCTCTGAAGTGCACACTTTGTAACTGAAAACCCAGTGAGGAAGGCAGGCTGAGCCATTTCAAACAAGGCTGTGATGTGACAGGTTGCAGTGTGACTGGTTGGTTTCAGTAACAGGTATGTCCATTTGAGGCATCGCAACACAGATGGTTTGATCATTGTGCCCCCTCTACTCAACCGAGAGGAATTCTCTTATCAGTGACAGAAGCAATTTGGCAGGTTCGTATTGAGAAGGCAAACTGTAGACTACAAAATATATCGCTAGACTGACCAGACAAACAGAAGGTCATCAATGAAATTTAATTCAGAAACATGTGACAAGCAAACAAGTCAAGGCAGTGCATACTAATTGATAGCCTTCTAAGAAGTTAAGAATGTTGCAGTAGATTACATAGATCCTTGATGCAGAAGGGCAGATAAGGTTCTACAGAAGGCATATGGGATTCTTCCCTTTATTAATGAAAGTATAGAAATAAGAATAGAAAGATTCTTCTGGAAATCTATGGTGGTAGCAATCTTCCTTCTTGCAAAACAATTATTTGCACTCTGGTGATCAACTCCTTATTCGGCATCACCCAGAGTGGCTCAGGAGTGCCAGTTTGACATGGGCAGTCTCTGTCACATTCCCTGCAGAGAATGATATTAGGCTGAGATGGGCAGGAGTTGCTGCCATCTCTTTTCTACAGTGTCTCTTCTCGGCCAGTCGATCTTTCTCCTTCTGTTAGCATCTTCCAAAGCCTTTCAAAACAGTCAGAAATCAGTCACCAAATTGTATGTGCTGATCGCAGTTGACAGCTGGACCTCCTCCATGCTGTAGGGAAACATAGACCTAGCAATAGGAGGCTGAGAATCAGCCCTTCCAGCCTGTTTGAGTTAATCTACAATGCACTCCATTCTATCCTTCTTGAGGCTTGGTGCCCGGAACTCACCATCGTTCCAGGTGGATCTAATCCTCCAATCCTTTAACAGACTTTTGAAAGTGGGGCTGGATCTATGGCAATATTTTTGGCTCTAGTTCCTGGAATAATCTTGCAAGTAATAAATGGTGAAAAACTACTTCACCACATGAAGGAGACGCTACTATAAGATTTAGTTTTGACTATAAAGGCAAATTAGTCATTTCCATAATTTATTTAATTATTGGCCTTTTGTTGACCCAAGTGCACATTAAAGTGAGCACGGCATAACTGTTTTTCATGTTTGTGCTCGGGATGTGGGTGTTGCTTCTCCGGGTCCCTAACTGCCTTGGAGAAGGTGGTGGTGAGCTGTCTTCATGAACCACTGCGGTCTGCATGGTACCACCAATGCTGTAGGGAGGAAGTTCCAAGAGTTTGACCAGTGACAGTGAAGAAATGGCAATATATTTCCTAGTCAGGATGATGAATGGCTTGGAGGGGAGCTTGTCATTTTTTTGTGTTCCCATGTATATCTGCTGTTTTTGTCCATCTAGATGGAAGAGTTCATGGGTTTTGAAATTGGTGTTGAAAGAGCCTTAATCAGTTCTAGTCGCCTTGCTATAGGATTTACAAGGATATTGCCAGGACTGAAGGCTTAGAGTTATAAGGAGAGGCTGGATTAGCTAGGTCATTTTCTATGGAGCATAGGAGGCTGAGGGGTATCCTGAAAGAGGATTATAAAATCATGAAGGGCATAAATAAGATGAATAGTAGAAGTCTTTTCCCTAAGGTTGGCGTTATCAAAACTAAACTGCATATTTCTAAGGTGAGAGGAGAAAGATTTAAAAGCGACCTGAGGCGTGAATATTTCACACAGAGGGTGGTTTATATCTGGAATGTACTTTCAGACAAAGTGGCAGATGCAGGTACAGTTACAACATTTAAAAGGCATTTGGACAGGTACATGAATAGGAAAGGTTAGAGACATATGGGCCAATACAGGCAACTGAGACTAGTTTAGTTTGGGAAATTTGGTCGGCATGGATGAGTTGGACTGAAGGATCTGTTTCCATGCTATATGATTCTAATTCGATAATTAGCAGTTGAAAAAATGCCTGGTTATGCTCCTGTTTGATTAATGTGAGTTAAAAGGAGATATTTGAAAAGTGAGGTGGATGTAACGTCGTTATCCCAGTAATGGCAGCAGGAATTGTACAAACTGTCTGTCATATTGGCCTCTGGATGTTGAGCTACATCCTTCACATTTTTCCTAAAACTAACTTTAATGAGATGGGGCCAATCTCTTTCGAGATATTTTCTGAGATGTTCAGAGATGTTATTACACACCTATGGAACAGATGGAACTTGAACCCAGATCTTCTGGCTCAAAGGTAATTTGCACTATAAATTCTCCTTTCTTTGCTAAGTCTAAGGGCTTGTCCAATGATCAGTGGAGAATAGACCACTGACAAGCCTGAACAAGAAGAGACACTTGCCTTACACCGTAGCAATTACTTTATTCCATGGTAACATGAGGTACAAACTGCATTGACCAGTCAGATATTATAATTTAAGATTATCAAGACTATCAGAGATGACACTTCTGATCCAATCAGGTTCTTGTGTCAGACTGCCCAAAACTCTACCTTATGTCTTTGTGACATCGTGAAATTGGGTGGAGCATAATAAAACTTCAACATTAACACTTTCAAAACCAAACTACATGAGTTACATCCACCACTACATTTCCAAATATTTACTTCAGCTCACATTAATTGAAAAGAAACATAACCATGCATTTTTTTCAACTGCCATTTGTGCATTTATATAGAGCTGACTGGATCATGCATCAGGGAGGTCATTCCAGGATGACAAATTCCACCTGAGAAAATCCCAGATGGCCTCCTTTTTTCAAGATTGCATGAATTTCCCTTCCCACGTGGTTGACAATGCCCTCCAGCGCATCTCCTCCACTTCCTGCACCTCTGTCCTTGAACCCCACCCCTCTTCATGCAACAAGGACACAAACCATGCCCCAACCCTGGTCCTCACCTTCCACCCCACTAACCTCCATAAGCATCGCATCATCCTATGCCACTTCCACCAGCTACAAACACCAGATATATTTTTCCCTCCCCACCCCTATCAGAGTTCCGGAGAGACCATTTCCTCTGTGACTGCCTCATCAGATCCACGCTCCCCACCAGCCCACACCCCACTCCCGGCACCTTCCTGTGTCACTGCAGGAAGTGCAAAACCTGTGCACACACCACCACCCTCACCTCAGACCAAGGCCCCAAAGGATCCTGCCACATCCGATGGAAATTTACCTGTTCCTCCAGCAATGTCCTCTACCATATCCGTTGCACCCAGTATGATCTCCTCTACATCGGGGAGTCAGGATGCTAACTTGTGGATCATTTAAGAGAACACCTTTGTGATGCCGCCACCAACCAACCCCACTGCACCATGGCTGAACACTTCAACTCCCCCTCCCACTTCATCAAGGATATGCAGGTCCTGGGCCTCCTCCATCACCAAACCCTCACCACCTGACGCCTGGAGGAAGAACACCTCATATTCCGCCTTGGGACCCTGCAACCACATGGGATAAATGTGGAGTTCGCCAGTTTCCTCATTTCCCCTCCCCCCACATTATCCTAGTACCAAGCCTCCAACTTGGCACCGCCTTCCTGACCTGTACATCACCTTTCCAATCTATCCGCTCCACCTTGGTCTCCGATCTATCACCTTCTCCGCCACCTTCATCTACCTAACACATTCCCCGCCACCTTCATCTACCTAACACATTCTCAGCCACCTTCATCTACCTAACACATTCCCCGCCACCTTCATCTACCTAACACATTCTCAGCCACCTTCATCTACCTAACACATTCTCCGCCATCTTCATCTACCTAACACATTCTCAGCCACCTTCATCTACCTAACACATTCCCCGCCACCTTCATCTACCTAACACATTCCCCGACACCTTCATCTACCTAACACCTTCTCCGCCACCTTCATCTACCTAACACCTTCCCCGCCACCTTCATCTACCTAACACATTCTCTGCCACCTTCATCTACCTAACACATTCCCCACCACCTTCATCTACCTAACACCTTCCCCGCCACCTTCATCTACCTAACACATTCTCCGCCACCTTCATCTACCTAACATATTCCCCACCACCTTCATCTACCTAACACCTTCCCCGCCACCTTCATCTACCTAACACCTTCTCCGCCACCTTCATCTACCTAACACCTTCCCCGCCACCTTCATCTACCTAACACATTCTCCGCCACCTTCATCTACCTAACACCTTCCCCGCCACCTTCATCTACCTAACACCTTCTCCGCCACCTTCATCTACCTAACATATTCCCCTCCACCTTCATCTACCTAACACCTTCCCCGCCACCTTCATCTACCTAACACATTCTCAGCCACCTTCATCTACCTAACACATTTTCTGCCACCTTCATCTACCTAACACATTCCCCGCCACCTTCATCTACCTAACGCCTTCCCCGCCACCTTCATCTACCTAACACCTTCTCCGCCACCTTCATCTACCAAACACATTCTCAGCTACCTTCATCTACCTAACACATTCTCCGCCACCTTCATCTACCTAACACCTTCTCTGCCACCTTCATCTACCTAACACATTCTCCGCCACCTTCATCTACCTAACACCTTCCCCGCCACCTTCATCTACCTAACACCTTCCCCGCCACCTTCATCTACCTAACACCTTCCCCGCCACCTTCATCTACCTAACACCTTCTCCGCCACCTTCATCTACCTAACACATTCCCCGCCACCTTCATCTACCGAACACATTCTCAGCCACCTTCATCTACCTAACACATTCTCTGCCACCTTCATCTACCTAACACATTCTCCGCCACCTTCATCTACCTAACACATTCTCAGCTACCTTCATCTACCTAACACATTCTCAGCCACCTTCATCTACCTAACACATTCCCCGCCACCTTCATCTACCTAACACATTCTCCGCCACCTTCATCTACCTAACACATTCTCCACCACCTTCATCTACCTAACACATTCCCCGCCACCTTTATCTACCTAACACCTTCTCAGCCACCTTCATCTACCTAACACATTCTCCGCCACCTTCATCTACCTAACACCTTCTCCGCCACCTTCATCTACCTAACACCTTCCCCGCCACCTTCATCTACCTAACACATTCCCCGCCACCTTCATCTACCTAACACATTCTCAGCCACCTTCATCTACCTAACACATTCTCCGCCACCTTCATCTACCTAACACCTTCCCCGCCACCTTCATCTACGTAACACCTTCCCCACCACCTTCATCTACCTAACACCTTCTCCGCCACCTTCATCTACCTAACACATTCTCCGCCACCTTCATCTACCTAACACATTCTCAGCAACCTTCATCTACCGAACACATTCTCAGCCACCTTCATCTACCTAACACCTTCCCCGCCACCTTCATCTACCTAACACCTTCCCCACCACCTTCATCTACCGAACACATTCTCCACCACCTTCATCTACCTAACACATTCTCCACCACCTTCATCTACCTAACACATTCTCAGCTACCTTCATCTACCTAACACCTTCTCCGCCACCTTCATCTACCTAACACCTTCCCCGCCACCTTCATCTACCTCACACATTCTCCGACACCTTCATCTACCTAACACCTTCCCCACCACCTTCATCTACCTAACACATTCTCCGCCACCTTCATCTACCTAACACATTCCCCGCCACCTTCATCTACCTAACACATTCTCCGCCACCTTCATCTACCTAACACATTCTCAGCCACCTTCATCTACCTAACACCTTCTCCGCCACCTTCATCTACCTAACACATTCTCAGCCACCTTCATCTACCTAACACATTCTCCGCCACCTTCATCTACCTAACACATTCCCCGCCACCTTCACCTACCTAACACATTCACAGCCACCTTCATCTACCTAACACATTCCCCGCCACCTTCATCTACCTAACACATTCCCCGCCACCTTCATCTACCTAACACATTTTCAGCCACCTTCATCTACCTAACACATTCTCTGCCACCTTCATCTACCTAACACATTCTCTGCCACCTTCATCTACCTAACACATTCCCCGCCACCTTCATCTACCTAACACATTCTCCGCCACCTTCATCTACCTAACACCTTCCCCGCCACCTTCATCTACCTAACACATTTTCAGCCACCTTCATCTACCTAACACATTCTCTGCCACCTTCATCTACCTAACACATTCTCAGCTACCTTCATCTACCTAACACATTCTCAGCCACCTTCATCTACCTAACACATTCTCTGCCACCTTCATCTACCTAACACATTCTCCGCCACCTTCATCTACCTAACACATTCTCAGCTACCTTCATCTACCTAACACATTCTCAGCCACCTTCATCTACCTAACACATTCCCCGCCACCTTCATCTACCTAACACATTCTCCGCCACCTTCATCTACCTAACACATTCTCCACCACCTTCATCTACCTAACACATTCCCCGCCACCTTTATCTACCTAACACCTTCTCAGCCACCTTCATCTACCTAACACATTCTCCGCCACCTTCATCTACCTAACACCTTCTCCGCCACCTTCATCTACCTAACACCTTCCCCGCCACCTTCATCTACCTAACACATTCCCCGCCACCTTCATCTACCTAACACATTCTCAGCCACCTTCATCTACCTAACACATTCTCCGCCACCTTCATCTACCTAACACCTTCCCCGCCACCTTCATCTACGTAACACATTCTCCGCCACCTTCATCTACCTAACACCTTCTCCGCCACCTTCATCTACCTAACACCTTCCCCGCCACCTTCATCTACCTAACACATTCCCCGCCACCTTCATCTACCTAACACATTCTCAGCCACCTTCATCTACCTAACACATTCTCCGCCACCTTCATCTACCTAACACCTTCCCCGCCACCTTCATCTACGTAACACCTTCCCCACCACCTTCATCTACCTAACACCTTCTCCGCCACCTTCATCTACCTAACACATTCTCCGCCACCTTCATCTACCTAACACATTCTCAGCAACCTTCATCTACCGAACACATTCTCAGCTACCTTCATCTACCTAACACATTCCCCGCCACCTTCATCTACCTAACACCTGCCCCGCCACCTTCATCTACCTAACACCTTCCCCGCCACCTTCATCTACCTAACACATTCTCAGCTACGTTCATCTACCTAACACATTCCCCGCCACCTTCATCTACGTAACACCTTTCCCGCCACCTTCAACTACCTAACACCTTCTCCGCCACCTTCATCTACCTAACACATTCTCAGCCACCTTCATCTACCTAACACCTTCTCCGCCACCTTCATCTACCTAACACATTCTCAGCTACCTTCATCTACCTAACACCTTCTCCGCCACCTTCATCTACCTAACACATTCTCAGCCACCTTCATCTACCTAACACATTCTCCGCCACCTTCATCTACCTAACACCTTCTCCGCCACCTTCATCTACCTAACACATTCTCAGCTACCTTCCCACCAATCCCACCCCCACCCCCCCCCCCCCCCACCCCCGTTTATCTCTCAGCCCCCCCAGTCCACAAGCCTCATTCCGATGAAGGGCTTCTGCCCGAAACATCGATTCTCCTGCTCATCGGATGCTGCCTGAGCTGCTGTGCCTTTGCCAGCACCACACTCTCGACCCTGGATCATGCATCAGAAAATTTTTCACTGACTGTTTTAATGGACCTTTCTATTTTCAGACTAGTTGAAGCATCGAAGACTCATATGTAATATGACCAGTGCCTTTATAAAGGTTCGAAAGATAATATTTTGTTCTGAATGAGCATAAAATGGGTTAATAGGTAATTGCCTGCAGTAGGTGGTTGATACATGCAAACTGATGCTTCTATTAGCATTGTTAAATTAAATCCATTTCAGTTCAGAGTCTCCAAGCCCCTCTCATCTCTCTCTTACAAATTTACGTGGGAATGTATTAACGTAGGAATCCAAGTAGGCCACTTACGATCTTATGTCCATACCCCCAATCAACTGGTTCAAGACTAATCTGTAATTACACTCCTTGTATACCACCTTCTCCCAAAATACTTTAGCTGCCCAGTACTCCATCATAGAAACAAAGCTGTCTTTTTCTAATGTGGTGTATTTGGAAGGTTAGTCTGAAAAGTTAGGGAGATTGATTGTCCTAATATTCTAGCATCTTTTGCAAGGTTATAAGCATAGTAATACCTTTTTGAAACTTCTAACAAATCCCAAGGTCAAATGTGGTTAAATCATATAACAGGTTTCTGCTTGATTTTACATTTTCTCTTGCAGACGGAATTTAATAAGTTGTGAGGAAACATTTCAAAATGCTCATTCTGAAACCAGTGGATTACTAAAGTTACAGAACCAATACTAACTAAAGATCTTTACTTGCTCAGAGCCATGGTAAAAGTTAACCTGCTGCATATGACTATGATTTGGTTATCAGTCAAATGTTAATACCAGCATAGAACTCAAGTGGATCATTTTCTTCACTGATTTTCAAGAGTTGTAAAATGATGCTTGGAGTTCCCATAACAATGAGCTCCCATAGCTAACATTCAAATACCTTCTAGAAGTATTCCCACAACTTTGCACAGATATGATTTGGGAGATATTTCTATTTGAGTTACTCTATGTACTTTGTGTTATTCCAAAGCCAAAATGATTGTGAATCTTTGGAAACTGGACATTGTCCAGTAGGAGCTAAAGAAATAGCACAGCAAAATATGTAACAATTAATACTCAAACCTATAAGTGAATCTGATATATCATGAAACCTTTGCCCCCTGATACTGTGTCAGTTCTAAGACTTGCTTCCTTACAAATTAAAGCATGGGAAACTAAATTCAGTAAAAATAACATCTAGTTGAAGGCCGGGTGGAGGGTGGTATTTTCCAAACATACTGAGCAGTCACATCAACTGGCATTTGGCCAATGATATAATTTTCTGACATTAAGGAAAAGAAACATTTGCATTTCTCTAGCCCTTTTCATGTCTGCATGCCCCATAGCACTTAGCAGCCAAAATGTTTCTGGTAACACATTGACAGTTATAAAGCCAGTAGCGTATGAGTTGTTTCCACAAACACCAGTGTGACAATAGCCCAGATAAGCTATTTCTTATTGAAATCAGTTGAGGAATAAATATTGGCGCAGACACTGAAGAGAACACCCTTTTTTAAAGCTCAAAGTGCTGAAATGTACAAAGCACCAAATTTCCAGCCTCTCAGTTAAAGGTTACTGAGGGCTCTCTGGCTTTCCTGCAGCCAGTTAACCACTAGTTAGCACAAAGATATTCCTTGAGGGGGTGGTGGATGCGGAAATACAAGTGGCTTAATTTTTTTCTAGTCCTCCTGATTGAGTCCTGAAATATTTCCTTGCATGGTCTATAGAAATGCAAGTAGTTGTTGAATTTCTAATCAATAGATCCCCGGCAAAGTTCAAAAAGTCTCCACTGCAGATGGGTATTTGGAGCTGCAAGAACCAGAGGAACGGAGAAAAGGCTTCATCCAGATCTCTTGGTCTCCTCTGGAAATCCTGCTGCAGAAATTGAGGAACTAAGTGAGCTGACCTTTTCATGGCTGGGAGAAGGAAGCCAGCCTCTCAAAGCTGCTGTGGATGGACATGACAGATGAAGTCGGCATCACCAAAGTGTTTTGTCCAACCAGCCTCAGGAGAATGGGAAAGGTGAGTGGTGGAACACTTTTAAATACTAAGCCCCACACTATGACTTTCTCTGCATTCTTAGATTACTTACAGTGTGGAAACAGGCCCTTCGGCCCAACAAGTCCACACCGACCCACCGAAGCGTAACCCACCCATACCCCTACATTTACCCCTTACCTAACACTGCGGGCAATTTAGCATGGCCAATTCACCTGACCTGCACATCTTTGGACTGTGGGAGGAAACCGGAGCACCCGGAGGAAACCCACGCAGACACAGGGAGAACGTGCAAACTCCACACAGACAGTCGCCTGAGGCAGGAATTGAACCCGGGTCTCTGGCGCTGTGAGGCAACAATGCTAACCACTGTGCCACCATGCCACCCACATGCACCATGCACCAATACTTCTCCATACAATATACCTCTTTGTTCCTCGCTCTCTATGTACCCTGATCAGAACAGTCAACACTCACCATCACTTCCTCCCTCCCACCTATCCACACATCGTTTGTAACAATCTCCGCAGCAAGGAATAAGCATTACACAACTTCAGGATGAAGACAAGTGGCCTTGTTGGGGCAGGTGGCAGGGCTGACAGTGCTGCTGATAGTGGGACATGAGTAATGACCATCGATCTGACTACCTGGAGGCTACAGGCATCAGTAATGTCCTTCCATGGAATCCTGCACCTCCTGAGGCTTTGATATTCAAACGTGTCCAGAGATCAAGCCTTTGCCACTGTTACAACATGGAGTAAACCACTCTGCTAATTTAAACGCAACCCACAGAAAAGATTCACTCTGTACTGTAATCTGTGAAAACTCGAGAGGCAAAGAACTATCCCAAAAATCACGATTTAAAGTAAGAATTAACAACTTTACATTTTTAAAGTCTAACAGAGAATAATTAATGAACAACTATTTACAACTCATTTATCTAAACCTATCTTTTACCTTCCACCCCACAATACTGGTCCAATAAAAACCCCGAGTAAGATTCACAGAAAAATTCAAGTTTCAACGCCTCCAACGAAATAGTCTCATATTCTTGTCTTTAAAACATTCTAAGAATGTAAGAGGATTGTGATCTATGTACACAACTGTCCCTGACACATTGTTCATTACATACACATTAAAATGTTGTAAGGCCAGTACCAAACTCAATAGTTCCTTTTAGATCGTGGAGTATTTCCTCTGGTGGATGTTGAGTTTCTTCAAAATATTTCTTCAGCCGGGTGCTGGTTAATCTGTGGAATTCACTGCTGCGAAGGTTGTGGAGGCCAAGTCATTGAATGCATATAAGGCAGAGGTAGATAGATTCTTGATTGATAAGGGAATCAAGGGTTAAAGGGAGAAGGTTGGAGAATTGGAATGTGAAATATCATTTGGGGTTGTTCAGGACATTGGTGAGGCTTCCACTGGAATACTGTATCCAGTTCTGGTCACCCAGTTATAAGAAAGATATTATTAAGCTGGAGAGGATTCAGAAGAGATTTACCAGGCTGTTACCAGGTATGGCGCAGTGGCTCGGTAGTCAGCACTGGTGCCACATAATGCTAGGGACCCAAGTTCAATTCCAGCCTCGGGCATCTGTCTGTGTGGAGTTTGCACATTCTCCCCTGTGTGGGTTTCCTCCGGGTGCTCCGGCTTCCTCCCGCAATTCAATGATGTGCAGGTTATGTGATTTGCTCATACTGATTTGCCCATAGTGTTTGGTGCATTAGTCAGAGGGATATGAGTCTGGGTGTGTTACTCTTTGGAGGTCGATGTGGACTTGTTGGGCCAAATGGCCTGTTTCCATATTGTAGGCAATCTATGGCAATGTAATTCTATGGAAGGCTTGAGTTCTAAAGAAAGGATGGATAGGCTGGGACTTTCTTCACTGGAGTGTAAGTGGTTGAGAGGAAACCTGATAAAAAGTTTATAAAATAATGAGGGATATAGGTAGAGATAAAGGTAGTTGTCTTTTCTCTCGGATGGGGGATTTCAAGACTGGGGGGCACATTTTTAATGTGAAAGGTGAGATTTAAAAAAGACATGGTGGAAATTCTTTTTAACACTGACGGTGGTTTGTATGTGAAATGAACTTCCTGAGGAAGTGGTGGATGCAGGTAGAATTACAACATTGAAAAGATATTTGATAAGTGCATGAATAGGACAGGTTCAGAGGGATATGGGCCAGGAGCAGGCAGGTAGGACTAGTTTAGTTTGGGATTATGTTTGGCATGGACTGGTTTGGACCACAGGGTCTGTTTCCATGCTGTATGACTCTGTGATGCTATGACAGAATGGTGGTGCTTACTCGATGAGCCAAATGGCCTAATTCTGCTCCTATATCATATGATCTTATGGTCTAATTGTTTATTCCAGTCTGACACAAAAAGGAAATGGAAAAGGTGACCCAGTCATAGCTAAAAAAGAACATTAGGAATATTTGATTTGATTTATTTATTGTCACTTGTATTTTGTTCCAAAATACAGTGAAAAGTGTTGTATAGTGTTGTCTTTCTGTGGCGCCATCTAGAACCAAGGAAAAATAATACAGTCTGGCAAAACAAGGAGACCCGAGGGTTGGGAGCAGTTCAGATTTCAGCTAAAGAGGACGAAAAGATTGGTTATGAGGAAGGTTGTTGGAAATAGAATCCAGAGTAAGCTTTCAGGGAGTATACCAAGGGAAAGTTAAAGCTTTTATAGGCAGAGAAAGAGAAAAAGATTAATGTTCTTTGCAGTCAGAAACAGGGTTGGTTATAATGGGGAACAAAGAGACAGCAGACCAATTTAATCATACACTTGTTCTGTTTTCACAAAAGAGATCACAAACAACATGACAAAGATGTTGGGGAAATGCAGGGTTGAGAGAGTGGGAGGAAGTGAGGGAAATTAGTATTAATAAGGGAATGGTTTTGGGGAAGCTGCTGAGATGAAAGGCTTATAACTTCCCAATAATCTACATCCCAGAGTATTTAAGGAAGAGGCACCAGAAATAGTGGAAGCATTGGTGGTCATCTTGCAAGGTTCTATAAACTCTGAAATACATGCTATATAAGCCCACAATATAGGAAGGCAGAGAGAAGAAAGGGAATTAAAGACATCTTAATTTTACATTGGTAGTAAGGAAAGATTTAGAGTCTGTCATAAAAAATTTAATCACACAGCACTTGGGACACAGTAACCAGATCAGGCAAATCAGCATGGATTTATGAAAGGTAAATCTTACTTGGCAAATCTGCAGTCTTTTGAGGATATAACTAGTAGAGTTGATGAAGGGCAGCCAGTGGATGTCATTTGTTGAACTTTCAGAAAGCTTTCAGTCAGGCCCCACATAAGAGATTAGCATATAAAATTAAAGCTCACAGGATTGCAAATAGTGCACTGACACGGATAAATAACTGGTTTGCAGACAGGGAACATAAAGTAGGAATGAATGTGTTTTTTCCCCAGAATGGTCGCCAGTGACTGCAGGGATCAGTTCTTGGATTCCAGTTGGTGATGTTCTCATACATCTGCTGCACTTATCATTCCGTGTGGATTTCATAGGAGAGTTAAATCATTGCCCATGTGGAAACTCAACTTTGTTGTCTGGAAAACAGCTCCCCCCACCAACCCCCAGTAGATTGTACTCAAATATGATTTCAGCAAGGGAGAGATTATTATTTAAGCAATGTGATTGATATCTCTGCATTTGTAAATTACTCCAAGCCTGAAGAGGCAAACAGGACACTTGGGTATACAGGGCGATCCCTGTATCCAAAGAATCATTTTCCGTGGTTTCAGTTACCCGTGGTTTACCGCGGCCGGAACATAATACAGGGAACGTTCCGGAACCAGGGACCAGGAGGCTGCCAGGAGGTTTCCCATTTATTTGAATGGATTCACTCCTATCCGTGGTTTTGGGCTCCTGCAGTAGGTCCTGGAATGTATGCCCCATGGGTACATGGTAGGGGAGGGGCATCTACCCTTATTCTCAGTCACCCTGATGGGAGAGAGATTGTTTCAGTGGCAGATAACAATAGCAGCTTTAAAAGCGAAGAATAACTCCTGTCCTTTAGCCAATGTTTACCCATACAGCCCAGTCACTACTGTGCCATCAACCCCAATGATTTCCCTTTTGGATGAGAGCTTTATTTGCCTAGACCTCCTCATTTACCCAAGGACCACTGCAATGCCAGCAGTGACTCATCATCACTTACAACTGACCAACATCTTTAGAACCCATCAACTCTTTTCAAAGAGACTCAAGGTGAAATTATGGACAAATGATTGTACTGGTGAGCTGAAGAATGGGTGCATTCCTGAATTTATACTCCTGATATTCCTATACCAATAATATTTGAGTTGCTTAGAAAAAAATTCAGATTGAGTCCAAACAGTTTTTGAGCGTAACTGTTCTTGAAAGAAAGAGAACTATCTTAGCCAACTGCACCACCTAGCTTTTGAGCAGAAACCTAAATTATACAGACATGTGCTGACTAATATTCCTAAATCATACCTTACAATTCTGCAGAAGGAATATTCTGTTCAGAAAGTGAAATAGAGGTATAAGTAGTGAAATTGCAACCTCCTGAAAGGAGGAATCCATATGAAGTTGTGACAAGAGGGAAAATTGGAATTTAGGAGGGCAATCTTGAATTTATTCTGTTCAGGTTAATACCCTGACAACTACAATGATTGGGATTCAGAAACATCACCCATTCTCCTTTTTTATGAGGGGTTCATCTAAAATATTTCGGGTTGATTGGGATTTTATCCACTTCCTTCACATAGCTATCAGGTTTGTTAGTAGTGTGAAGGCATAAATAAAGGTAACTCATCCTTGAGGGATTATACCTTCAAACTGCTGAGATTTCAAGTCAACAAACTATTTGAGGCTAGTGTGCAAATGAGAAATGACAAAGGAAATTGAACCTTGTTATTTATTGAAACAGGTTAGAAAGAGAGATCAAAGTATTTTTCTATTCCATAGATCCTTCTTTGAAACCCACCACTTCACAATTGACATTGGATAAATTGGAAGAACTCCAGCATAAACTTTGCCAGGATGATATTCGGGATTGAAGGCATAGGGTGTAAGGGTAGATTGCACAACCGTAACTTGTATTCCCTGCAGTATAGATTGAATAGAGTATCTCATTGAAGTATTTAAAATATGAAAAGAATTTGATAAGGTAGACGAATGGAATCAAGTCAGGGATTCAAGAACAAAGGGACGTGATCTCATAATTAGAGCGAGAAAATTAGAATGAACATCAGAAAGAACAGTAAAGCATTGAAACTTAGACTGTCTTAATGAATCTAAGCTTTCAAGACTGAATTTGAGGCAAGTGTATCAAGCAGTATGGAGCAAGACAAGGAAAATGAAATTGAGGTGTGATCAATTATGTGATATGTAAGGTGCATGATTTATATATAATACTGTCATTTATTTTAGATGTTGGGAATTTGAACTAGTATCATATAGGTTTAGTCTCTGTATGTGAGGGAGTTTAATGATTAACTTATCAGTATTTCTGGACCATGATTTTAAAACCAGAATGAGAGAGTGAGTGCCTGAGGTAATATGGCTATTTACTTTCATTGGGAGAGTTTTACTAGCAGACAAAGTAAGATTTAAACAGTATTAATTGCTTCCATTTAGAAAAATCAGCAATTCATTTTGTTTCGCTTAGTGGGAAAATCCCTAGTTTGAAAGGTTTTAAAGTTCAATTCACAGAAAACATGTTTGAAGTTAGATTTGTGAAATAGTTCAGCTGAAGAAAAAAATAGTTCAGAAAGTTAGGAAATGGGTTACTTCAGAGTAAGAGTTTCAAATGGAAACTCGACAGAAGTGGCAGATTAGCACCGACAAGGGGTTATTTGAAGTTGAGAAAGTCTAAGCTCAGTTGTGTGATGAATGAAGGAAGAGGCTACTAAACTCTTAAAATGGAGAATTGAAATTAAGAACTAAATCAAACCTATAGATGTGATAGAGGAGGGAAGCAACTGTCACTGCTGCTTGAGTATTGTAAATGATGGTATTGGGACAGATGTAATTATGCTTTTACTGAGCCTTTCAAAACCAACTTGGTTTATTCAATTTTGTTATATCTTTGTCTTGTGTATTATTGCTACAGCAAAATCTGCAGCTTTCTATGCTTTTGTTTCAGTGAAAGGCCACCTTGTTAAATAGCAAATTTTTAAAAATTATATCTATCTATCTCTCTAATCAATATTTCATTCATGGATAGAACATAGAAGAATACAGCGCAGTACAGGCCCTTCAGCCCTCGATGTTGCGCCGATCAAAGCCCACCTAACCTACACTAACCCACTATCCTCCATATACCTATCCAATGCCCGCTTAAATACCCATAAAGAGGGAGAGTCCACTACTGCTACTGGCAGGGCATTCCATGAACTTACGACTCGCTGAGTGAAGAACCTACCCCTAACATCAGTCCTATATCTACCCCCCCTTAATTTAAAGCTATGCCCCCTTGTAATAGCTGACTCCATACGTGGAAAAAGGTTCTCACTGTCAACCCTATCTAACCCCCTAATCATCTTGTACACCTCTATCAAATCACCCCTAAACCTTCTTTTCTCCAATGAAAACAACCCCAAGTGCCTCAGCCTTTCCTCATAGGATTTTCCTACCATACCAGGCAACATCCTGGTAAACTTCCTCTGCACCCATTCCAGTGCCTCCACATCCTTCCTATAGAATGGCGACCAAAACTGCACACAATATTCCAGATGCGGCCGCACCAGAGTCTTATACAACTGCAGCATGACCTCAGGACTCCGGAACTCAATTCCTCTACCAATAAAAGCCAGTACGCCATATGCCTTCTTCACTGCACTATTTACCTGGGTGGCAACTTTCAGAGATCTGTGTACATGGACACCAAGATCCCTCTGCTCTTCCACACTACCAAGTAGTCTACCATTAGTCCAGTAATCCATCTTTTTATTACTCTTACCAAAGTGAATCACTTCACACTTAGCTACATTGAACTCCATTTGCCACCTTTCTGCCCAGCTCTGCAGCTTCTCTATATCCCGCTGTAACCTGCCATATCCTTCCTCACTGTCTACAACTCCTCCGACTTTCGTATCATCCGCAAACTTGCTCACCCAACCTTCTAACCCTTCCTCCAGGTCATTTATAAAAATGACAAACAGCAATGGTCCCAAAACAGATCCTTGCGGAACACCGCTAGTGACGGCACTCCAAGATGAACCTTTGCCATCAACTACTACCCTCTGTCTTCTTCCAGAGAGCCAATTCCTAATCCAAACCTCCAACTCACCCTCAATGCCATATCTCTGTATTTTCTGCAGTAGCCTACCATGGGGGACCTTATCAAACGCCTTACTAAAATCCATATATACCACATCTACCGCTTTCCCCTCATCTACCTCCTTAGTCACCTTCTCAAAGAATTCAATAAGGTTTGTGAGGCACGACCTGCCCTTCACAAAACCATGCTGACTATCCTTGATCACATCATTCTTATCCAGATGTGCATAAATCCTATCCCTTACAATTCTCTCTAAGACTTTGCCCACAACAGAAGTGAGACTCACTGGCCTATAGTTACTTGGATTATCCCTATTCCCCTTCTTGAACAAGGGAACCACGTTTGCTAGCCTCCAGTCCTCTGGCACTACTCCTGTCGACAAAGAGGACACAAAAATCAAGGCCAATGGCTCTGCAATCTCCTCCCTTGCTTCCCAGAGAATCCTAGGATAAATGCCATCAGGCCCAGGGGACTTATCTATTTTCACCCTTGCCAGAATTTCCAACACCTCTTCTCTACATATCTCAAAGCCATCCATTCTACTTATTCGTGCCTCAGTATTCATATCGACAACAATGTCCTGTTCCTGAGTGAATACTGACGAAAAGTATTCATTCAGCGCCTCCCCAATCTCTTCAGCCTCCACACGCAACTTCCCATTACTATCCTTGATCAGACCTATTCCTTCCCTAGTCATTCTTTTATTCCTAACATACCTATAGAAAGCCTTAGGGTTTTCCCTAATCCTACCAACTAAGGACCTTTCATGTCCCCTCCTTGCTGCTCTTAGCTCACTCTTCAGGTCCTTCCGGGCTACCTTATAACTCTCAATTGCCCCTATTGAACCTTCACGCCTCATCTTTACAAAGGCCGCCCTCTTCCATTTAACAAGGGATTCCAACTCCTTATTAAACCACGGCTCCCTCACACGACCCTTTCCTCCCTGCCTGATAGGTACGTACTTATCAAGGACACTCAATAGTTGCTCCTTGAACAAGTTCCACATATCAATTACGCTCTTGCCTTGGAATCTACTTTTCCAATCCACACATCCTAAGTCATGCCTCAACGCATCATAATTTCCCTGCCCCCAGCTATAACTCTTGCCCTGTAGTACACACTAATCCCTCTCCATCACTAGAGTAAAAATCACCGAATTGTGGTCACTGTCCCCAAAGTGCTCACCTACCTCTAGTTCTAATACCTGGCCTGGTTCGTTACCCAGAACCAAATCCAGTATGGCCTCACCTCTTGTTGGCTTATCTACATATTGTGTCAGGAAACTCTCCTGCACACATTGCACAAACACTGACCCATCTAACGAACTTGAGCTATAGCTTTCCCAATCAATATCAGGAAAGTTAAAGTCTCCCATAACAATCACCCTATTACTGTCACTCTTCTCCTGAATCATCTTCGCAATCCTTTCTTCAACGATTCTAGGACTATTAGGAGGCCTGTAAAAGACTCCTAATAATTTTGTTCCAGGCATAATATCAGCTGGAATCATAACATATAACTTGATTGAATGAAATCAGATGGGCCAATGGGCTGAGAAGTGGCAATTGGAGTTTAATTCAAATAAATGTGAGGTGCTGCATTTTGGAAAACAAAATCTTAGCAGGACTTATACGCTTAATAGTAAGGTCCTCGGGAGTGTTGCTGAACAAAGAGACTTTGGAGTGCAGGTTCATAGCTCCTTGAAAGTGGAATCGCAGGTAGATAGGATAGTGAAGAAGGCGTTTGATATGCTTTCCTTTATTGGTCAGAGTATTGAGTACAGGAGTTGGGAGGTCATGTTGCAGCTGTACAGGACATTGATTAGGCCACTTTTGGAATATCGTGTGCAATTCTGGTCTTCTTCCTATCGGAAAGATGTTGTGAAACTTGAAAGGGTTCAGAAAAGATTTACAAGGATGTTGCCAGGGGTGGAGGATTTGAGCTACAGGGAGAGGTTAAATAGGCTGGGGCTGTTTTCCCTGGAGCGTCGGAGGCTGAGGCTGCTCTAAGGCTATAAACCTTATAGAGGTTTATAAAATCATGAGGGGCATGGATAGGATAAATAGACAAAATATTTTCCCTGGGGTGGGGGGCTCCAGAATTAGAGGGCTTAGGTTTAGGGTGACAGGGGAAAGATATAAAAGAGGGGCATGAAGTAGAGGGGCAAATTTTTCACACAGAGGTTGGTATGTGTATGGAATGAGCTGCCAGAGGAAGTGGTGGAGGCTGGTACAATTGAAACATTTAAAAGGCATCGGGATGGGTATATGAATAGGAAGAATTTGGAGGGATATGGGCCGGGTGCTGGCAGGTGGGACTAGATTGGGTTGGGGTATCTGGTAGGCATGGATGGGTTGGACCGAAGGGTCTGTTTCCATGCTGTACATCTCTATGACTCTATGAATTGTGGATGACGCTCAATGAGTTGAATAGTCTGTTCCTGTGTCTATGCTATAACACTGATCAAAGATTTGTGCAAGGATTAGTGTCATTTTAGCCCTTTCATCTTTAGTCCAATAAGGGACAAGATCTCCAGTTGAAAGCAGCCAAGGGTCATGTTAGAATTCTGCAAGAATAGGCATCTAATTCAACCTTGACAAGGGCAGGTCAGTTTTTATCCATTGATCAAATCAGCCCTAAAATACAATAAAGAACTGTGGATGCTGGAAATCTGAAAATAAAAATAGAAATTGTTGGTGAAACTACGCAAATCTGGTAGCATCTGTGGAGAGAAAGCAGAGTTGACATTTCGAGTACAGTAACACTTGCACTGGCCAAAGTCAGTGATGGCCCTGAAGATAAATTTAGAACCCCGTAAAGGAGGATTAAAAAAAATAAAGACAGAGAAAATAAACTAGCAAGTACAAACTAGCAAGGAAAATAAAAGCTGGTAATAAGAGATTTTTTAAAAATATATGAAAAGGAAGAGAAAGGTCAAAGTGGATAAAGACCCTTAGAAAATTAATCTGGATATATGATTTTGGGGAACCAAGGAAAAGGTAGAGGAGTTAAGCATAATTTGCTTCAGTCTTTATGATAGAAGCTATTTCAAATATTCCATTTATACTAAAGAATACGAAGGAGGAATTAATTAAGAGAAAGTGTGGACTGTAGATGCCGGAGATCAGAGTTGAAGAGTGTGGTGCTGGAAGAGCACAGCAGGTTAGGCAGCATCCAAAGAGCAGGAGGATCAATGTTTCCGGCATAAGCTCTTCATCAGGAATCCTGACTTCTCCTGGCTCCTTGAATGCTGCCTGACTGGCTATGCTTTTCCAGCACCACACTCTTCAAACGAGGAATTAAGTACCAAAGAAGTGATATCAGACAAACTAATGGAGCTAAAGCCAGATAAGTCCCCTGACCCTGATTGCTTAAATCCTGAGATCCTAAAAGAGGTAGCTGTAGAGATAATGGATGCATTAGCTGTAATTTTCCAAAAATCATTGAATTCTGGAGAAATACCAAAAGATTGGAAAAATGCTAAAATGACACCCTTATACAATCAGGAAGGAAGGCAAAATGCAGGTAACTATAGGCCAATTAGCTAAACATCTGTGATTGGAAAATTATTAGAAGTATTAGAATCATTTATTAAGGAAACTATAGCAGAGCACTTGGAAATCATAATCTAATCCAATACAGTCAGCAGAGCTTCATGAAAGGGAAATTGTGTCTGACTAATTTATTCAGGTTTTTCAAAGAAGTCTCAACTAGAGCCGATAGAGGGGAACCAGTAGATGTGTTGCATGTGGACTTCCAGAAATGTTCAACAAAGTACCTCACAAAAGATTAAGTCATAAAGGTAAGAGACCACGGTGTTGGAGGTAGTATATTGGCGCAGGTAGAGAATTGGCTAATGGGCAGGAAACAATGAGTGAGGAATAAGGGGTTCCTTTTCAGATTGGAAACCTGTGAGCAGTGGGGTCCCACAGGGATCAATATTGGTATTGCAACTGTTTACAATATATATAAATGGCTTGTAGAAAGGAAGTGAATGAACAGTAATAACATTTGCAGACAATACTAAAATAAGTATGAAAACAGATTGTGAGAGAGATACAAACAGTTTATATAAAAATATTGATAGGTTAAAGAAGTGGACAAAATGGCAAATGAAGTAAAATGCGGGAAAATGTAAAGCTTTTCATTTTAGAAAGGAGAACAAAAACAAATAATTTAAATAGAGAGAAACTGCAATACAAAAGACTTGGGCATACTTCATAGAATCTCTCCTGTGCAGAAAGATGCATTTGGCTGATCAAGTTCACACTGACCCTCAAACAGCATCCCACCTTGACTCACCATCTCTTCCATCACCTTACCCATGTAATCCTGCCTTTAACATGGCCAGTCCACCTACTCTGCTCATCATTGGACTGTGGGGGACACCAGAGCACCCATAGGAACCCAGGTCCCTGGCACGAAGAGGCAGCAATACTAACCACTATGCCACCATGCATGAAGGAGACAAAGCTAGGAGATGGGTTCATCAGATAATCTGGAAAATTAATGGAATATCAGCCCTAAATTTCAATGTCAAAAACTGTGGTATTGGAAAAGCAAAGCCAGTCAGGCAGCATCCGAGGAGTAGGAGAGTCAATGTTTTGAACATAAGCTCTTCATCAGGAATTCCTGATGAAGAGCTAATGCTCAAAATGTCAACTATTCTGCTCCTTGGATGCTGTCTGACAGGCTGTACTTTTCCAGCACCACACATTTTGACTCTGATCTCCAGCATTTGCAGTTCTTACTTTCTGCTAATTTCAAGGTAATTGGAATAAAAGATGAGAGAAGTCTTACTACAACTGTACAAAGTACTGGTTTGGAGGAATTGTCTTATAAGCAAAGATTAAACACATTGGGATTCTATTCGCTGGGGTGGAGAAGAATAAAAGGTGATTTACCTGATAATGTGGAAAATTGCCCAGGTATGTCCTACACACAAAAGGCAAGACAAGTCCAATCAGTCAATTCCCACCCCATCACTTTACTCTTGATCATCGGGAAAGTGATGGATGGGGTCATCAGAAGTGCTAACAAGCAGCACCTCCTCAGCTGTTTGGGTTTTGCCAGGTTGACTAGGTTAAATAAAGACTGAAAGAACTGCAGATGCTGCAAATCAGAGACAAAAAGAGAAATTGCTGGAAAAGCTCAACACTTCTGGCAGCATCTATGGAGATAAATCAGAGTTAATGTTTTGGGTCTGAGAAACTGAGGAAGAGTCACTTGACCCTAAACACTAACTGATTTATCGAAACAGATGCTGTCCAACCTGCTGAGCCTTTCCAGCAATTTATATTTTTGTCTCTAAATAGGATAAATGTTCTTGCAGACTACATGAACAACAGCAGAAGGTGCAGGAGCATGGGTAAAATAAAAATGGTGTCAAGGTAAAGAAAGTCTGGAAGTTAGTAAAGTGCCATGTCAAAAACCGATGGCCTATTCCTAAATCTTCTGTTGCTTTTCATGAGAATAGTGTTGGTAGCTGGGACTGAGAATCAAACTAGGATGAGGATGGAAAATTAAAATGGTATAAGTTTGAAAATGATAATTCTATTACTTTGAAATCTCCCTATTCACACAGATAATACTCTATCATATCTCCATGGTTACTTGCCAGCATGACTAGTGGAGGACCTCTCTGGATGTCTTTCTATTTTTCAATATTACTCTCACTCTTTTAAAAAAATGTGTAATATGTGAAGGGGAAGTCTCTAAAGGCAGTTTAATCATTCAACCAGTGGAGTGGCAAACTAAGAAACAGAAAGATAAACCTGAAAATTGGTCTTCAAATGCCATAATTCTGCAACGATTCATGTGCAAATCAACCAGTACATCATGTGGTTATAGTAATACAATGTTGATCTTGTTTAATTGCTTGTGTTTCTAAATCTGTCGCTCAGAATGGAGCGAGGAGAGCATTTTCCCAACCAATTTGTGTCAGCAGCATTACAAACACAGTGCGAATTCCTTTCATTCTAATGAAAAGCATTAAAGGAAATCAGTTGGGACAATTTTAGGATTTTGTTAAAATTGTAGGGTAACACGTTGCAACCAGGAAAAACCTACCTCCTTCAGAGGTTGGTCGTATGGGCTGCTGTCAAACGGATCAATTGTACTGGATTTTGCTTTCTTGCTGCAATTGTGATTTGGACCAGACCAGGGGTTGAGTCAGACTTTTAAGTTCCAGTTTTTCTGTTAGTAAACACAATTAGGCTGTAATGGATCAGAAATGTAAGCAAATGCTGTTTACAGTTAATCTCTCATACTGAGGTAACAGCATAATATTTTATACTATAACATGGTCAAAATAATATGTCCCAATGTTCCAATTACTTCTTTGCTCCTACATTAATAGCAAACATATGCTTCAAGTCAAATAGTCAATAAGAGCAACCTATCCTCATATTGCAATGGTAGCATTGTCAAACACCCCAAAACTCCTCACAGCAGCATGATAAACTAAATATGGCACCAAGCCTATGTGGCTATGTGTGAAGATCTTAGGTCAGAATATCAAAAGGTTGAGGGTGTATGTTTGCTCGCTGAGCTGTAGGTTTGATATCCACACGTTTCATTACCTGGCCAGGTAACATCATCAGTGGCGACCTCCAAGTGAATCGAAGCTGTTGTCTCCTACTTTCTATTTATATGTTTGTCCTGGATGGGGTTCCTGGGGTTTGTGGTGACGTCATTTCCTGTTTGTTTTCTGAGGGGTTGATAGATGGTATCTAGATCTATGTGTTTGTTTATGGCGTTGTGGTTGGAGTGCCAGGCCTCTAGGAATTCTCTGGCATGTCTTTGCTTAGCCTGATGATGTTACCTAGCCAGGTAATGAAACGTCTGGATATCAAACCTACAGCTCAGCGAGCAAACCTACACCATAAACCTCAACCTGAGCTACAAACCTTCACAAACCTTGCAAAGATCAAAAGGTTGGTCGGGTTTTAAGAAATGTATAAAGGAGGAAAGTGAAGTAGAGAGATGGAGAGGGAAGGCAAACAATTCCAAAACTTGGAACTTGGCAACAGAAGGCCCAGGACCCAGTGGTTGAACAATTGTAATTGAGAATACACAAGAGGCCAGAAATAGCACAGGTATCTCAGTAAATTATTGGGCTGAGAGAGTACAGAGATAGGGAGTGGCAAGGCCATGGAACGATTTGAAATAAACATTTGAACATTTTAAAATGCAGACATTACTTTGACAGTGAGCCATTATTATGTCAGTGAGCAGAGGGGTGATAATTAAATAAGACTTGCGACAAGATGTAAGCAACAGAGTTTTGAGTGACCTCAAATTCAATGGCGAATGAAATGTGGGAGGCTAACCTGGAGTGCATTGTTAAGGCTAGAGATAATAATGATAAAGGCATGAATGAGAATTTCAGTAGCAGATTAGCTGAGACAGGAACAATGTTGAGAGACATTACAGAAATTGAGTTAGTGGTGGTCTTAATGTTGTAATGACAATCATGTTGAAAGCTTACCTCAGGTCCAAACGCGACAGCGAGTTTCTGAAAAGATTGGCTTTATTTCAGAATGTTGTCATGGAAATGAACAATATCTCTAACTCGTGAATAGAGGTTAGAGCAAGAGCAAAAAATAATGGCTTCAGTCTTCCTAATATTTAACTGAAGGAAATTTCTACTCAGTCAGGACTGAGATTAATAGACTTTTTTTGATTAGGGTATCAAAGAGTATAGAGGAAAGGTAGGTAAATGGAATTGAGATGCAAATCAGTCATGACTTTATTGAGTGGCAGAGAAATCTCCAGGGAATAAATGACTAATTCTTCATATAGAAGGATGCTCATTAGCTTCAATCAAATAATCTGAACATTTGTGATGTTAATTCCTAAAAACATTGATAATCTTGAAGGTACTACTAAAATGCAATAATACACTTGTACCAAGTTATTTACATTTGCTTTTGCTTGTTGGGGGTGGGAACAGTAGTTGGCATAATTTACAGGTTCCTAACCCACAGGGAAAGAGTCAAATACTTGCATTTTGATCGGACAGCACCATTAATTGATATGGAGACAAGTCTCTCTTCAACAAAGAATGGCTATTGGGATCTTGCAGCTTGACCAGTTCAAGAACTTCCAGCCTCAGGGTAGAACCCAGCTACAATCAAACAAAGAGGGGACGTTCAATATAAAGTTACCTTCTCAGCATGTTCTTAAAAATGTAATTTTAAAAATAGAGAAAGTAGTCAAGCCAGCACTGTGTAAGGGAGAAGGCAGGGACCCTGCCACAGTGTGTCATGTGGCTCCAGTCACATGCAACCAGATCCTAGGGACCTATAGGGCTGCCTGGAATAATGGCACTGTAGCCTGCTGCTAGATGACTGCCTCCAGGCACTTGATCTGTCACCCTCCCCCACCTCATTTTATTAGGAAACCTACTGGAAAGTTCCCAGAAAATTCTCAGTGATAGTTGTCAAGTAGAGAAGTTCTGATGAAGGAATCCCTGATGAAGGGCTTTTGCCCGAAACGTCGATTTTCCTGCTCCTTGGACGCTGCCTGACCTGCTGTGCTTTTCCAGCACTACTCTAATCTTGACTCTAATTTCCAGCATCTGCAATAGCCATTTGGACATCAAAATCCCACAGACAACAATGAACGAATTCCACTGAGCAAGGAATCTTCTGTGGTAACTTCCAACTCTGAGTTAAAAGGCTTTGTGGAACTTTTATCACCTCCCTGAAGTGGCACAAGGATCCACAGTTTAACACTTAATTGGAAATTGATGCTGACTATTGCACAGTTCAGTCAAACCTGGTGCATGTAGTGAATCCACAAACCTCTGACATGGTTTGCTATAAACTGAGACCATGAGCTTCACACAAGGGAGAACTGAACTACAAGTCCACTCTGTCTTTTCTCAACCCTTCAAAATCATTTTCCTTTACTTTCTTCAATTTTCCTCTGCTATTCAAAAAATTTCATTTCCTGAATCTTTAATATCAGCCACCATCTATTACCTCACTGTCCTCTTGTGGCAGGCATACCTGTGAAAACTAGACTAGTTCAATCTTAGTCGAATCCTACGCTCAGAAAACATCCATGCATAAGCATTTCCAGCCAAGGTCAATGATATCAGTCAGTACCAAAAGAACTGATAATATACATTTCTTCTTCACTAATTCAGATACCAAGGCTATTTACAATACACTACAGCTGACCCAGCTGAAACCCAGCACCTCCAAACACATTCAATATCATTTTAAACATTTTGACTGCTACCTCAGTCTTGCTTACGGAAAATATTCTTGCATGATAAATCTTCCTTTATCCGGAATTGCAATCACGCAATTCATAATTGGTATTTTGTAAATGTTAATTGCATTCATCTATAATGCTGACTTCATAAATATTTATTACAGATAACAGTAAAATGTTCAAAAGGAAGAGGAAATATCAGAATAATACAGAAGGCGCTTGCTGAGTTTTAAGTCGAAACTGAATCCCTCAGTCCCTCTCAACATATTCTTTTTGTTCTCTGTTCCAGAAGAAAGCCAAAGGATGTGGTGGAGGCTGGTACAATTGCAACATTTAAGAGGCATTTGGATGGGTATATGAATATGAAGGGTTTGGAGGGATATGGGCCGGGTGCTGGCAGGTTGGACTAGATTGGGTTGGGATATCTGGTCGGCATGGACTGGTTGGAACAAAGGGTCTGTTTCCATGCTGTACATCTCTATGACTCTATGACTCTAAAACATACCTCACAAAGGTTGATGTTTTTTTTAAAATCATACATAAATTGCTAATAAAAATATTACAAGGATTTATTTGCTTCTATTCACTAGGAACTGATAAGAAACAAATTAGTGACTATCCAACAAATTTGCAAACTCAGCTAGGAGCATCATGTAGCTCAGTCAGTCGTTCAGTGCACTTAAAACGAATCTTTTTAAAAAGTCTTGATTCCCTTGTAAACAGGGTTCCAAAAAAGGGGTGCAAAGAAGTGTGAGTCTTATGAGATCCAGTGGTGAGAAAATATAACTTATTCATTTGTTTCTCATGGCAGGGTGGTGTCAGCAGTTAGCTTTCAGAGTCTGCTTCTCCTGCCTTCCATCCATGCCTCTGATAGTGCCCAGATTGGTGTTTTTGGATCAACCATTGCCCCATAACCTGGGTTGCCCTGGTTAACCAGCCTGGAAACCAGCTGGCAAGGCAGGTAGTTCAGGAAGGTGGCAAGTTGAGAACTTTAAGAGGCTGTGAATTGACCATTTAAGAACCTTAATGGATGTTGAGTCAAAAAATCCCCGTTAAATATTGTCCCCTAGAATTTCACTGGTGAGGTGATGAGAAGGGGTGAATTTATCTCCAATTTCCTATCTGGCAAATGGACAAATGCCTATCAATTAGGTGAGAATAGATCCCAATGAAGTCCAAATGACAGGACTCTCACTGCTCACAGGCATGATTCTCGTCTCACCTTTCAAAGCCTGGTTGCAGAAGCTGTCTCTTTTCTCCCCAAGTTAAGAAACCTATTTTGCCGATCTCACCATATTTTCCCATCTGACTCGTCACCGTCCACCTCATTGAATGGCTGGCAAAATTCAGCCTGGTGATTCGGTGGCCTCTTTCATGTCTGTTCTGCCCACCTCAAAGTTTTACTTCAGGCAGTCTGGCAGAAATTTGCTCAAGAAGCTGGCAGGAAAATTTGTGTTGTCAATTCATTATAAAAAAGCAGGGGTGCATACCTTCCTGTGTGGGGCAGAGGAATCAGCCTTGCTGACTTCACTCACAGGAGTTGTCCTTTTTCTGAAGGCAGCTGGGCTTGACTATAAACTTTAAAATGGTGGGTTCTGTCAAACTTCTTATTTTCTTTCCACACCAGCTCTAGTTCGTCATGTTTGGTTTCATTAGTCACTGAATGGAAACATAAATAATGAGAGATAATGGACCTTAGAGTTCACCCTCCTCATTAGAACATGTCATACCTCATGCTGGAAATCAAGTCCTGCTAAAACCAAAATTGTCACAAGAGTTAAAAATTCACCAATTCCCTAATATACAGATCAAAGTTGATGGAAAGGTCAGGTCAGGTTTCTGTCCTTAACCAGATTTATTACTGGTTACAAGTAAATAGAGTCTAGCTACAGGTAAACAATTATGAACCAGTAGAATATAACTGTACTATAGTTACAGCACTAATCCCTTCTAATCTCACCATTACACCAACACAAGTAGGAACAGAACATGGGTGTTATGGACAGAGAGAATAACTGGCAAGGCTGTTCCGTGATCGCTGTTCGTGGGATCTCCTGAAATGTTTCTTGCACTGATCAGAATGAAATGTCTCAATCTTCCTTCACTGGATGCTTTCATTGGTTTTCAAGAAACACAGGATGGCTGATTCTTAGTTATGAAAGGTCTCTGACTTATTACTTAAAGGTCACAGCTTACAACAACTGCTAAAGGAAAAGTGAACTCTTTTCCTTAAGGCTTAAAGTAGTTTCTACTGCAAGAACAGAGAGAACCCCTGAGCTAATGGAGCTCTGAAGGCCTCTCTCCCTGTCTTGTCCAAAGCTGTTCAACTACCAACAAGTCACATAACTGTCAGCTGGCAGAATGCATTTGTCACTGATAACTGGTCACTTGTCCACAAACTAATCAGCTACTAATTTCCAGTCAATAGACTCTCCATTATCCAAGACAAAACAACCTGTTTGTTTGGCACACTCTCATCCACCACCTTTCCCTCAATCACAAGCGTAAAGTAATAAATGCACCTTCTGAACCCACAACTTCTACAATCTAGAAGGAAATGAACAAAGACCTGGGAATGTCACTACTTGCAAGTTCCACTCTAAGCCACACATCATCCTGACTAGGAACTACAGCAACGTTCCTTCACCGTTGTTGGGTTAAATTCCTAAAAGTCCCTCTGTAACAACACAGTGGGTATACATGCACCACATGAAATGATTCAAGAAAGCACTACTTTTGCGAAGGCAGTTGGGATGGACAATAAACTCTGGCCTTGACAGCAATGCTCACATCTAGTGAATGACTAAGGATAAAATGAAAAGCTTTTCGAGAAATATCACATTCACTAAGAAAGTCTGTGATGTGGAATGCTGAAAATAATCGAAAGCTCAGTGAATGGAGAGGCTGAAGTACTCCGTGTTGAATGAGCTGCTTCAAGGTCACTGGTAAAAATCAAGCATTGTGCAAAGAACATTAGTCAACTTTCCTTTCTGGCAAAATAGTTACACTGCATTGTCTTTCACCTCACCAAGGGTAAAAATTAAATGCTTTATTTTCTTTGAAAGCTTTCATCCACTGATGTTCTCTCCCCTCCCCACCCACAGCACCAAACACTGAATGCATTTAATTTGAGAGTTTTCTTTTGTGGATTTTATAGAAATGAACAAATGGTTGCAAGAGGAAGAAATTGGCAGGAAGAAATTGTTTTCATGGAAGAGAAATAACTTTTAGTGCTTGCCAATACTGACAATGTGTGAATCATTGCAAAAAAAAATGATTCCAAATTAACTATTTCAATGTTTGCTTAACTTGGCAAATTTTCCAAATTCACCCATAATCAGAAATATAGTGGAAACTTTTTTTGGAAAGTATGTTGCTTTTATTGAGTAATAAGGGTGAAAGACAAAATTGTGAAATCCAAGCACAGTACCTAAATGGACAGACTAAATACAGAGGAGTGTTTCCTCCAGCTTTATTGCTAATGAAATTGCAAACACATTTTTTGTAAATAAAAGCCGCGGATAACATATTGCCCAGTATGCTGGGGATCATGTGCTCAAGCTGAATGAGTTGATAAATGAATTGATAGCTTTGCAATAACTGTGTAATTATAATAGCATGTAAAGAAGACTTCCTGACTTATTAAACAGAACCTTACAAAGTGGCTCCCACAAGCCATATGACTGCTTTTGCTGATTCACTCCAGCCATAAAAGCAAACAGACTGATGTAATATCTCAGCATCAATTATAGCAGGAGACATTTAACGTTCAACTAATCCTTGGGCAACCTGATCTTTCTAAAGTAAGAATTCAAAGTTCCTGAGCAAACAGGAGAATGGAAGGATGCTATAGGGAATTCCAACCTAATAGCCTTTGCTTTGTAGAACATTTATTTGTCAAATTTAACACCAGTTGTTTTGGTTGTAATAGGGTAGCTGAGGTTTTGACAGGACTCCCCTGGATGGACTCAGAGAGATGCCATGAAGTTCTCATCTGGAGAGCACAAAGAGAAAGGCTTTCAGATATCAATTACGGAAATAGAAGTTGCTGGGAAAGCTCAGCAGGTCTGGCAGCATTTGTGAAGAGAAATCAGAGTTAGTATTTCAGGTCTGATAACCCTCCCTCAGAACTGAAAGAATTCAGGCAATCTGCAAGTATTGACAATAACTCAATCTGCAACACAGATCTTGTGAAGAATAAGAAACCTTCTCTGTCTCCCAAAGCCAGTTCTACACATGGAGTCAACCTGTGTAAACAACTTCCAACTATTTGATGCCAGAAACGGTTGAAACTAATTAATTCTGACTTACAGTTTTCAAAACCTTCACCTCTGAAACATAAAACTTCAAGTATGACAGGCTGCAATGATTACAGACTGATCTTACTTTCATCTTTATAAGTATATTTTATCCATGCTTACTTTAAATATTTGTCCTGGTATTATTGATGAATAACATTATTATTCTTACCTTAATAACTTGTAAAAGCACTGCAATAAGCTAACATTCATCTTGTTTATGACAAAAGCTGTTGGTTATCTTTAATTTAGAAAACTCAAAAAAGTGCTAGAAAGGAACTAAATAAGTTGCTGCTCAAGAATCAGCCATTCAGGGTGTTTGTGTGACATATCTCATATAGGAATATAAATGTGTGGAACAAACTGCATTCACAGTCAGAAGTGGTGGGGAGTCTTAGCTTCTTCAGTTCATGTCAAATCCCACTCTAGCAATGGGGATGAAGAAGAGATGTTTTTGTCTCCGTACCAAGGAAGAAAAATAGACAGAACAGTGTATTTAAACTTTCAGAGAAACAAGAAAATAACATTTAGAGATTATTTTACAGTTTTGATGAAGGGTGCTGTGACATTCACCTATCAACTCTTTTGTGTTCCCCACTTGAGAGATTTCCTTTTGTTTTCGAGATACATAAGCTGCGCTTACAGACAGAATTGCACATTCTGAATACATGATCTAAAAATGACTTGCACCTAAAATAATCATCTTAATACAATGCACATAGCTGCAGTCCTCTTTATATTTCAAAATAACAGAGGAGTGAGAACTGTTGCATAATTAATGTATTTATTAACACGGGAAACCACAATATTTAAAGCTGGTTCTGTTCTCTCACTGAGACTCCAGGTTAAAATAATAGGTTAGGCTTAATTATACCATGGAAACCTGGCCACATAATTTAGGAGGACCCCAGTAGTTTGGAACAAATGTCCTTTCTGCCTGCAGTTTAATTATTTGCATGTACCCAAATCAGTGCAGGAATGGACCGTGTAATTCTTCTGCTTGATTTTAGCCATCAAAGCCCATATTTGAATCAATCTCAGAATTATTGGCATGATTGCTTCTTCATAACTGGCTAGCATTTGATACATTTTAGCCAGGTTTAAAAAATGTTTGGTACTCCTAATGGCAGTTATCCATAATTTATTGTAAACTGGCCTCTCATAATTTAGCACGCAATGATACCG
The DNA here is from genome assembly GCF_047496795.1 of Chiloscyllium punctatum. NCBI lineage: Eukaryota > Metazoa > Chordata > Chondrichthyes > Orectolobiformes > Hemiscylliidae > Chiloscyllium > Chiloscyllium punctatum. The sequence goes on from NC_092743.1 coordinate 35,214,952, forward strand.
AATTTCATTTTCAGGTCAGAAAATTTTCTATTTATCTGGCAATGCTCTTTAACTGTACCTTAGAAAGGGCTCACTACTAAACAAATGTGCCATATATGAGATACCTATTAACAGAGCTTCTCAAATTGAAGGTCCACATCAACTTGAAACATAGTTGAGATACTTCAAGTGAATTTCCTGTTAAATTCTTACAGTCAACAAATGCATAATCTCATCCAGGTCTCAAAGGTAAAATAATTTTTTTCTATTTCACTAGGATGAGGTCAGCTTTTGGCAAGAGTGTGAAAAGGTCCTTACTCCATTCTGTTTTCCTTTGGAGTATAAAGTGGGCTGTCAATTGGTCATTGCCTATTTTACATTAGCAACAAAGAGTAAGTGCACACTTGTTATGATCTGAAACCCACACACAATGTGATTGATTACCACGGAATTTGGCACTTAGTTAGATGCGAGAGTAACATGGAGTTTTATCTCACATTTATTCAAACCTCCCATTCCTCCTGGATGGTCACCATGTAAAGACTCAGGACAGTTTCCAACTCCAACGAGATCAAGTGTTAGTTATTCAGTGCCTCCCGAGAATCTTTGTCTCTGAATTTGATGGTTCAGCTTGGAAGCAATATCACAACAAACCACAGGAGCAAATTACTGCGGTTGCTGGAATCTGTACTGAAGACAAAAAGTACTGGAAATCACAACGGGTAAGGCAGCATCTGTAGAGAAAGAGCAAGCTAATGTTTCCACCTCTTAAAGGATTCTGAGTTTTGACCATTCCTGGGAGGGCCTAGACTGGTAGTGGAGACTGTCTACATATTTCCTTTTTTCTCTCTTTTCTTGTTTTTATTTTCTGTTTTCTCTTTTATTTTACTTAGATCTTATTGAAGAGCTCAGTTATGGTGACAGCATTGATGGTGGTGAATGAGCTTAGCATAGTTTTGAATAGGGCCAATAGCATGGACTCGTGGTGGCAGTATTGGAGGTGAGTTTGGGTGCTTCTCCATCGATAAGGCGGTCCTACGTTGACTCATTGCTGTTATGGCGGAAGTAAGTTTGGGTGTCCAGCACAGATCCAAATTGGCAGTGGAGGCGAGTTTGAGCCCAATACAAAACACAGCCACATTGGAAGCACCTACATCGGTGAGGTCCAGTGAGGACTCATAGTGGTGAGGGCGTTGACGAAGACAAGATGACGCTGAAGAGTATGACTTTCACTCCAGTGGCAGCAGCTCAGCGAAAGGAACACAAGCCTGGCCACCAGCCCATCGCCTATGACACATGACGGAGCAGTGAACAACATGGACTGTAAAGTTCCACATTTTTTTTCTTTATTCTGCTATTTTCTACCTTTGTAATTCCATGTTTTGGTTTATTTTTCTGTGTTTTAAGATGATGCCGGAGAGTGGCGAAGCAATGCAACACTTTTCACCATAGTGTGTAACAAAATACACATGACAATATATGAATCAAATCAAATCAAATTAAATGCTACTCCCTTTGACTTGACTGAGGTCCGCTGATAAACTTCCTTTCTTTGTTTCCACACGAAATGGTAAGGCAGGACAGCAGGTCTGTGAACATGATAGCTCCAGCTGAAGGGAGCAAAGTACCTAACACAGGGTGTATCAATGCCTAACAGGGACTCTTGGAGAATCCAGATTGTCTCAGTATGAGTGAACACTATGAGAGCAAGGAGAGAGCCCAGAGATGCAACATGTTCCAGTCCATGAGCTGGGTACATGTCCCTGAATGCACAGTGTCCTAGCTGCAGAGCTAAAATGAGAGTTGCCAGTAGAGCACTGAAGTGTAGAAGTCTCCTGTCAGTGGATTGGAGATGTGCCATGAGGTTCTTATAGGATACCATTGTCGGTTGCCAATGTACATGGATTGTACATGGCCAGTCCGATGGATCATGCACCTAGTTGTTGGAACCTGGTTGCCAACACGGGGCATATTCAAATGACAAGCTGAATCACCAGATGCTCGCTGCACTTTCCTTGAAGAGTATTTTTGACATTGAGCTTAATTGGCGAGTTTGATAAGTTGGGAGACTGAATAACTATGAGGGAAGTTGATCTGTTAACAATGTATTTAATAAGTGATGATTGTTGTCAGTTGGCAACTCACCATTGCCTCGTGTGAATCTCGCTCCACCACTTAGAAAAAGCGTAAAAGATGGTGTAATTTTCTCCCAAGGTCAAGGTAGGTGTTGCCACCCTTATTGCCCGCTTCTGTCACAGTCCATGTTGTTCAGACCCCTATAAGAATTGCCTTAAAACCTAAAGCAATTAATTGGCTTCAAAATTAATTGAGAGTGCCTGATTATGTGAAAGGTGCTTAAAATTCAACTGTTACTTTTTATGTGGGCACTCAACTAAGATAAAGTGCTTTTCTTGCTGCTTCACATGGGAATTAAGCAAATCCTGACTAAATCTGGATGCCAGCAGTTCTTCTGAATAGCAGTTTAACAAGCAAAACAAACATTGAGATAGGGACAATACATGAACATATGTTGAGGGTATTTATCCCTTGGACCATGTTTAGAAACAGCAGGAAAAGTAGGCACAACTTCAAATCACGTTTTTAACTTGCAAATAATGGTGTTGCTCAATACTAAGGAAATAAACGTTTAGAGTGTGCAAACAAAGGTGATTGCTTTCAAAACTCTCATTGTCAACAGTGCCTTTGAATCCTGATACTGTGTGGTTTGACCATGACTTCCTGCCTGAGAATTATTATAGATATTTCAATATAAATATCCTTGAGAAAAAGTGGAATTCCTAATACTATTGGAGATAGCAACAGTAGTGAAGGACAAAAGAGAGGGTATGAAATGAAGGGGAGAGTTGAGTATCACAGGATGTGAGAGATTGTGAAGGAATTAGAGACAGTGCAGTAAAGATTCATAAGAATGGGTCCAGAGGTGAGGCATTTTGAATATTTAGATGGGTTGTTCTTTCTCGAGAGGAGAAGTTTAAAAGGAAGTTTGATGCAGGTTTTCAAAATGATGAATTGTCTGGAGAAAAAAAGATAGTGAGTAATTGTCCCTATTGGTGGAAGAACTGAGACTCAGAATGTTCAGATTCAAGGCGATCAACAAAGGCAGCCTGAAAATAAGTGTTTTTCATAGAGCGAGTGGTTAGTACCTGGATTGAACTGACTGAGAATGTAGTGGAAGTATGCTAAATCAATGCATTTAGGGGGAAATTGGATTATTACCTGAAAAGGAAGAACATTAAAGACCATAGGGAGAAGTGACCCACGTTAAATTGCTCCTGCAGCTAACTACTACATACATGGCAGGTCAAATGGCCTCCTTCTGTGCTATAACCATTGCTGATTCAAAAAAAACATAGATGATCTTCATGTAGCAATACTGACTGCATGCCATGTTTCTCTGCAAAATTCAGAATGTATCAAAAAGGATGTAGTAACTATTTTGCCAGCTTGGTCTGTTTCCACACAGATTGTCTCCATTGTCTGTTACACTCTATTTGTTCATGCAACCCCCCAGGCACATATCCATAGTAATAATACCAATTATGAACAGGGTCGCTCTTTCTTTGCTTTTAAGCTTTACTGAGAAAAAAACTCTATTTGACAAGTGCTCAGTCATAAACCAAAGCGATTAAGAACACAAAGACCTAAAAATTGTGTTAAAATTACATGTCACCTCTCATTGTCGAGCAGAACAAAGAATAATAATTACAGAAATAAAAAGGATCAAATGGCACCCAGCTGACAAAATATGGACATGCGTCAGATCGAGGAGGAGAAGGAATGAAGCATTATCTAAGATAATGGATGATTGTAATCACAAGCAACATTAAAAGCTTCCAATGATTCCCTTCCAAGACCCTTGATTCAAATACAACCTTTTATAAATGCATCAAAAGCAAGTAGCATTTCCTACATTCAGAACTAACTCCAGTTGTTACTGGATTTCAAATTGAGATTAGTGTTAGGTCCACAATTGTTTACAATTTACTTCGATGATTTAGAGTTGGGGGACCAAGTATAGTATGCCAAAGTTTGCAGATGACCCTAAAATGAGTAGTAAAGTGTACAGAGGACACAAAGTCTGCAGAGAGACATAGATAGGTTTGGTGAGTGGGCAAGAGTCTGAGAGATGGAGTACAATGTTAGTAAATGGGAGGTCATCCATTTTGGTAGGAAGAACTGCACAATGGGCTATTAGTTAAATAGTAAAATATTACTGCTGTGCAGAGGGACTTGGGTGTCCTTGTACATGAATCACAAAAAGTTGGTTTGCAGGTGCAGTAGGTAATTAAGAAGGCAAAAGTATCCTTCAATGCTAGAGTGACAAAAATAAAAATAGGGAGGTTATGCTGCAGCTGTAAAGGGTGCTGGTGAGGTCACATCTGGAGTACTGTGTACAGTTTTGGTCTTATTACTTAAGAAAGGATGTAGTGGGCACTGGTGGGGGTTCACTAGGTTGATTCTGGCATTGAGAAGTTTGCCTTGTTAGGAGAGATTGAGTTGACTAGAACTATACTCATTGGAATTTAGAAGAATGGGAGGGATCTTAAAGGACCATATAAAATTATGAGTGGAATAGATAGGATAGAAGCAGAAAAGTTGTTTCCACTGACAGGTGGAATTAAATCTAGGAGTCATGACCACAAAATAAGAGGAAACAGATTTAGGACTGAGTTGAGGAGGAACTTCTTCATCCAAAGGGTTGTCAATCTGTGGAATTCTCTGCCTAGTGAAGCAGTTGAGGCTATCTCATTGAATGTTTCTACAGCTAAGATAAATAATTATTGATTTTTGAACAGTAAATGAGTTATAGTGAGCAGACGGGTAAGTGGAGCTGAGTCCATGAAAAGATCAGCCACGATCTTATTGAATGCCGAAGCAGGTTGGATGGGTCTGATGGCCTACTCCTGCTCCTATTTCTTATGTTCTCATAGATGTACTCTAATAATGTAGGGATAGAAGACAAAATATTATATTGGTCTGCATTTTGCAGTCAGTGGTGAAGGGACAATACTTGTCATTAACTTCAATGAATTATACCTACAAAGATTTAGCAGGTGTCATTTTCCCCAAAATTGCATCAATTTTTGTTTCTATTTATTGGAGTTCTTGACAGGGAAAGGGAGAAAAAAAGCTTACTAAAGTTTCATTGGTGGCCTGGGCTTCACTTCTTAATCCTGCACTCCTGTTCATATGTTTTTATATTTGGCCAATCAAGGCTCTATTGTCAAAATTCTACCACTATCGACATGAGTCCCACTTTCATTCTGAAAATGTCTACCCTTCGTAGCTGTTGGACTTGGTGAAGTCACGCCCATTTGACATATAAGCAGTATCTTTAGGACATCCCAAAAATGAAAGAAATGATAATGGACAAACTTTAGATTACTTACAGTGTGGAAACAGGCCCTACAGCCCAAGTCCACACCGACCCTCCGAAGAGCAACCCACCCAGAACCATTCCCCTACGTTTTCCCCTTCATCTAGCATGGCCAATTCACCTAACCCGCACATTTTTGGACATTGGGAGGAAACCAGAGCACCCAGAGGAAACCCACGCAGACACAGGGACAATGTGCAAACTCCACACAGACAGCTGCCTGAGGCAGGAATTGAACCCAGGTCTCTGGTGCTGAGAGGCAGCAGTGCTAACCACTGTGCCACCGTGCCGCCCATTTGCTCATCTCTAACAATCAACTGACCCATGAGCATCATGACACAAGGGTTTGACTGGATGTCTGGTTTGTGATGGTGAGTAATCTCCACGGCATGGATTCAATTCCCATACTAGCTGACCATATAGATCCTGCTTCCTCTACCTTACCTGAGGCATGATGACCATCAGATTATACTTGTGACCAGTTGTCTTTCTCTCGCTCTCTCTCTCTCTCTGTCAAGTGGGAGACCATCCATCTGTACTATGGTGACTACTTTTATATGTTTAGCTAAGAGTTATAGTTATACAATCTTGGTGCTCTTGTGCGTGAATAAACAACGTGTTTTATTGAATATAACTGTACCTAGAGCAATGGTGAGAGAGGTCATCTTATTTGACCTGGTTCCATAACAAAGTGATTTGAGGTCACAATGGTACAGATCCTTCCATACGTGCTTATTAGTTATACCCTGAGGAAAGATATTTCTGTACAGGACAGGGCTGAATATAAGTGCACCTGCTTTCACATTCTCCTAATAACCTGTGGAATTCTATCGCACATAAAGCTGTTGGGGCCAGTTCATTAGATATATTCAAGAGGGAGCTAGGCATTGCCCTTACAACTAAGCGGGGGGGAGGTCAAGGTGTATGGAGAGACAGCGGGAGTGGGATACCGAAATTGCATGATCAGCCATGATCGTATTGAATGGTGTTGTAAGTTGGAAGGGCCGCACAGTCTACTCATGCACCCATTTTTTATGTTTCTATGTTAATGTTTTGAAAGCAAAACAATCTTCAAAATATCATTCAACTTATCAGTGGAAATCATTACAACAAAAAACCTAATAAGATGAAAAACAAAATACGCATAAAATACAATGCAAAAAATTATAATGTTGTTACCAGATGCAAAGACAATACACTTAACATGCAAATATCGATAGTATTAAAACATACTTCTCTGTCACACAAAAAATTGGGAGATATACATCATTAACAACCTAATTTGTGAAAACCACAAAGCAAATTCAAAGTTTGCTATATTTATATTGTTGTCTAGTGATGATCTTGTCAGAACCAGGAGAATTACAAATCATCAGTCTATCGTACAACTCCACAATTTTTATTTTTATTGACTTGGAAATTAAGGGCTCAGATAAAATGGTACTACACATAGGGCGATTAGATTCCCTACAGTGTCGAAACAGCCCATTTGGCCCAACAAGTCCACACCGACCCTTCGAAGAGAAACCCATTTCCCTCTGACTAATGCACCTAGCAATATGGGCAATTTAGCATGGCCAATTCACCTGATCTGCACATCTTTGGACTGTAGGAGGAAACTGGAGCACCCAGATGAAACCCACACAGACACGGGGAGAAAGTGCAAACTCCACCCAGACAGTCACCCAAGGCTGGAATCAAACCTGGGTCCCTGGCACTGTGAGGCAGTGGTGCTAACCACTGAGCCACATACTCCTGCACTCATTTTTTTAGGTTTCTATGTTAATGCTTTGAAAGCAAAACAATCTTCAAAATATCACTTAAATTATCAGTGGAAATCATTACAACAAATAAACACTATTGACTGATAAGATGAAAAACAAAAAAGCATAAAATGCAAAACCAAAAATTATAATATTGTTACCAGATGCAAAACCAATACACTTGATTTATAAACATGCAAATGTCAACAGTATTAAAACATACTTCTCTGTCACACAAAAAATTGGGACATATGAGATGTCCTGTGAATTTGTTTATGAGATGTGGACATTGCTGGCTAGGCCAGCATATATTGTCAATCCCCCAAATGCCTTTAAGAAAATGGTGGTGAGCTGTCTCGGTTAATGTTCATGACACAGTCAAACCATGAAGAAAGACCTCCTCCATGGCTACAGAAACAGCGATAGATATAAGTGGGAGTGGCATTATGGAACGAATAGAGGCTGATACAGGTGACAGGGACATGAAATAGCAGGAAACATGTGGCAGTGAAAGTAACATAAAGGGTATGGGTTAAGGATTCGAATATGTGCTAGGGTTAATAAAGAAAGAAACTAATGTTCTTTGTGATCTACAACATTGTTTGGTTTGAATGACACTACCATCCCCTCTGACTCACTGACATCAAATACCACTGGGAACTGGCCAGTATCTTATTAATTAGAAAATTTTGGACTGGAGGAATATCAATGCAACCGTAATGCAATATCTTCCAGTTTTCATAAGGGCAATTCGAATGCCATCCAGTTTTATCACATGGCAGAATGTTTGATGCTGAATGGCAGTCTAAATTTGATCATCTACGTTGGCCATAAAGTTGAGTAAGGTCAGCAAGCTGCAAGGAAGTTATGTTATTGGAGTAAGTGCACCTTTTATTGAGACCATACATAGAGAAGTATGCACTGTGTAGATTTCCTCCTTAAGTATGACTATACCTTAGAGACAGCAATTTTTGAGAAGATTTGTTGCTCAGGTTGATGATAAGTATGTAAGTTAGAAGTGCTTCACTGGAGATTCTCATCGATGATGTTACCAAGTATGGTGACAAAACATCTGAAAACAAACCTTCCAGCTCAGCGAGCTAACTTACATACTTATACCTTAGAGATAGTGTGACAAAGGTGCACTAAGCTTGTATGAAAGAATATTTTATGAGAAAGGATTGAGGAGAATGAATCTACATGCTCTTCCAGCTTGTGCTGAGCTTCACTTGAACACTGCTGCAAATCTGGGACAAGAATGTTAGCCATAGAATACGGTGGTATATCAAAATGACAGGCAACTGGAAGCTCAGGTCCTTTTTCTGGAGGTGTGCTGCAAAGCCTTTCCTTTCCCCAATGTAGAGGAGATCACATCGAGTGAACTACAGGCAAAGTGCTGCCTCACCTGGAAGATATAGTTGGAGTCTTGGATACTGAGGAGGGAGGAAGTAAACAGGCAGCTATTAGACACCACCTACTGGGATTGCAGGGGAACGTCCTGTGAGGCTGTGTGGGGGCGCATGTTGAGAGCAGGCCAGGGTGTTCCGGAGGGACGCAGACAAGGGAGGGGAGGGAAATATGAATCTGGTGGTGTCATCCTACTGGAGACAGCAGAAATGGCGGCTAACGATCCTATGGATGTGTGGCTGGTGGCACAGTAGGTAAGGAAAAGGGGACCCTATCATTGTTGTGGGATGGAAAAGTGAGTGAAGGCTGAAGAGCGGGAGATGGGTAGGACCCGGCTGAGGACTGTCAACTCAGTTGAGGAAGAAGGTGGATGATTCGGAGGCCCCCTTTTGAAGTTGGCATCATCAGGATAGATGAGACCAAGAAAGAGGAACTGGGAGACGAGAATAGAGCCTTTATAGGATGTGAAGATGTGTAGTCAAGGTACTTACCACAGTCAGTGGGTTTGTAGTGAACTTTGGTATCATAGACTAACCCCAGAAATGGAGACAGTGATGTCAAGGATGGGTAGGGAGGAGTCAGAGATGAACCAGAGATGGTAAAGGTGAGAGTCGGGTGGAAATCTAATACAAAATAAATACATTTTTCTAATTTCAGGTGAGAGGGGGAAACAGCACTGATGGTGTCATCAATATATCAGAGAAAGTGTTGTGGGTGGGGGCCAGAGTAGAACTGGAACAAGGAATGTTCTTCATACCTCACAAAATGATAGACATAATTGTGGCTCATACAGGTACCTTATGGACCCCCTTTGACCTGAAGAGGAGTTAAAAGAGAAGTTGTTCACAGTCAACTTCTAGGGGTCAGTCATTTTGGAGTGTGATGCAAAAAAAATTCCTTCATTCAGAGAATTTAGAATTCTCTGCCTCAGGGGAATGTAGGCACTCAGGCAAATAGTGGTACACACAGGCAGACGGACTAGGAGCAAAAGTAGGCCAATCAGATTGTCAACGCTGCTCCACCATTTATAAGATCATGGCTGATCTGTTGTAATATGAATTTCACATCCCCAATAACCTTCTATTGCCTTGCCAAACAATAATATTTCTACCACTGCCTGAGAAAATAAAACGTCTTCATCTTCTGCAACACAGATCCAAAGCCACAAAATATTCTGAGTGGAACAAACTATTCTCATCTCTGTCTTAAAAGAATGAATCCTAATTTTAAAATAGTGCCCATTTAAGACAGGTGTAAAAAGGAATTTCTTTATTCAGAGTGTGCTGAATCTGTGGAGTTATTTGTCGTAAAGGGCGGAAGAGACACTGTTTTTAAGTATATTCAGTGCTGAGCTTCACCGATTTTAATCAGTAAGGGAATCGAGGTTTATGGGCAAAAGGCAAAAGTGTTGAGGATTATCAGATCAGCCATGATTTAATCGAGTGACAGAACAGGTTTGATAGACTGAGTGGCCTACTTCTGCTCTTACATCTTATGATCTTAAACCCCCTAGCTCTATACTCACTTATGAGAGGGAACATGTCCATATTTTGGAGTACTAAGGGAATCAAGGATGGGGCTGTGTATGAATATTCTGTTCCAACTTCCAATGTTGTTTTATAATGTGCCTGGGATACAGGTCTCTAACAGGTGTTTGATTTGTACTATGTCATTCGTCAAAGGTCTAATTCAAATCATTCAAAATTAGGAGCAGTAACACAGGTTCACACTAAGTTCACTTTGGCAGAAGTTTCTAAGTAGGCACTGTTTCTCTAGCTGATGGAAAAATATCAACATTTAATTGTCAGACACTGTCTATTGTGAATTGTTCTGAATCCTCATTTTCCTTTTCTATCCTATTCTCAAGAAATACATTGATGGAAGTGGCTACACCAGTAACATTACACCCAAGGTAGCCAACACCCAAGTGGTGTTATTCTTTTCATTTATACTTCACCACCTGTCAGTCCTGGCTAGGTATCAGTTAGAATTACAAAGGCAACAGGTCAAACCATCTGTATTACTTGGTACATATATAGGTAAAAGTGAGGACTACAGTTGCTGGAGAGTCAGAGTTGAAAAGTATGGCACTGGAAAAGCACAGCAGGTCAGGCAGCATCTGATGAGCATGAGAATCGATGTTTCAGGCATAAGCACTTCATTCTGATGAAGGGCTTATGCCTGAAACGTCAACTGTCCTGCTCCACTTAGATATAGGTCCCTGACCTAACACCCTGGTGCTCTCATTTCTGAATCCCCACCATCATCTCCTATATGATGCCAATAAATTAAGCGTGTTAGGTGAAACTAACAATTGGACAGCAATCAGGGCATGGGTAAATGGCAGGCAATGACTTTTGGGGTACCACAAGGATCAGTGTTTGAACCCCAGCTATTAGAGTAGTGAAGTCACAGAGATATACAGCACAGAAACAGATCCTTCGGTCCAACTCGTCCATGCCAACCCAATCTAGTCCCACTTGCCAGAACCCAGCCCATATCCCACCAAACCCTTCCTATTCATATACCCATCTAGATACCTTTTAAATGTTGCAATTGTACCAGCCTCCACCACTTCCTCTGGCAGCTCATTCCATACATATACCACCCTCTGCGTGAAAAGGTTGCTCCTTGGGTCTCTTTCCCCAAACGTATTCACAACATATATTAATGATTTAGATGAGGGAAGTAAATGTCCTATCTCTAAATTTGCAGATGGCATAAAGCTGGGTGTGAGAGGCAGTGCAGGCACTATTTGCTGAATGACTACCTCCTGTGCTGTAATGTTAGGTGATTTTTAGATCAGCCATAATCATATTGAATGGCAGAAAACAGAGTTGACGGACTGAGGATCTACTCCTTGTTCCTATGAGAATGATATAATAGATGGTTTTGCTGGTTGTGCACGAAATATATTTAAGGCTATGCACCTCAGGTATACAAAGTTTAAAATCACACAACACCAGGTTATAGTCCAACAGGTTTAATTGGAAGCACACTAGCTTTCGGAGCGCCGCTCCTTCATCAGGTGATTGTGGAGGGCTCGATCGTAACACAGAATTTATAGCAAAAATTTGCAGTGTGATGTAACTGAAATTATACATTGAAAAATTGATTGTCTGTTAAGCCTTTCATCTGTTAGAATACAGTGATAGTTTCACTTCTTTCATGTGTAAATCACAAAACCCTTTTTTTTAAAGTTGCATTAACCCCCTCACAGACTTAAGACACTCTGCACTCACTACACACACACACATACACTTTCTCACACTCACAACCCCCACTCCAGACAGACACACACACAGGTTGGACTATAACCTGGTGTTGTGTGATTTTTAACTTTGTACACCCCAGTCCAACACCGGCATCTCCAAATCATGGCTACACAACTAACCGTCGGCTTAAAGTGGAGAGGATCTCCAAGAAGATTGCACATATCGACACAGACATCAAGTTTCTACAGGAATGCAGGCAAACAGGAAAGATCCCAAAAGGATTACGGATCACGAACCCACTTAGGTCGACCTACAACACAGACTACGCAGAGAGACTTTGCCACCGCACCTCTCGTAAACTTCTCAATCATCTCATGCACCAACTCTACAGCAGGCACCACAACCTTGAAATTCAGATGGAGTCCACACTCACAGCCTGCACACAGGATACATCAGTACAATTATGTGACATTGCCAAACAGACAAGGCGACAAAACTACATCACGTACATGCACGCCAAGAACAAAAAACTGGAGAAACTTGACATCCTCACCAGTAATAGCAAAGCCCGCCCTGGAACCACAGGAGACAACATTATCACTCTGGGAAGTCTATTGTCAACTTATCGGACCACACCCTTCAACCAGAAGAGATCGAAGTCCTGAGTAGGGGTCTCAACTTCTGCCCCACCACCAAAATGGACCCGTTGGTTCTGGCAGCAGACACAGCGGAGTTCATCAGATGAATGGGACTCTGGGAATTCTTTCAAGGTGCCGGCAGTGATCCCACTGAGCCCTCTGATGAACTGGAACAGTCATCACAGGGATCTGTAGAGGAGCGACCAAAGAAGGTGTCAACATGGACCCCACCGGAGGGCCGCTGCCCTGGGTTTGACACGTACGCTCAAACTGTCAGGAAATATATAAATGCCAGATTCATCAGCCGTACCACAAGGTAGAGCAAAACATCACCTGTTCACAACGCAATGCCATCCAAGCTCTCAAAACCAATCGCAACATTATCATCAAACCAGCAGATAAAGGAGGAGCCATTGTCATTCAGACTAGAACAGATTATTGCAAGGAAGTGTACCGACAACTGAACAACCAGGAACACTACAGGCAACTACCAGCTGATCCGACCAAAGAACACACCCATGAATTAAACACACTGATCAGAACTTTGGATCCAGTCCTTCAGAGCTCCCTACGTGCCCTCATCCCATGTACTTCTCGTGTAGGTGACTTCTACTGCCTTCCAAAGGTACACAAAGCCAACACACTGGGGCGTCCCATCGTGTCGGGCAATGGGACCCTATGTGAGAATCTCTCCGGCTGTGTGGAAAGCATCTTGAAACCTATTGTACAGGGGATCTCCAGCTTCTGTCGTGACACTACGGATTTCTTACAGAAACTCAGTGCCCACATACCAGTCGAACCAGGAATATTCCTCATCACAATGGACGTTTCCACACTCTACACCAGCATCCCCCACTATGATGGCATCGCGACAACAGCCTCAGTACTCAACACCAACACTGCCAGTCTCCAAACACCATCCTACAACTCATCCGCTTTATCCTCGATCACGTCTTCACCTTTGACAACCAGTTCTTCATCCAGACACACGGAACAGCCATGGGGACCAATTTTGCACCCCAATATGCCAACATTTTTATGCACAGGTTTGAACAAGACTTCTTCTCTATTCAGGATCTCCATCCAACGTTATACACCAGGTACATTGATAACATTTTCTTCCTCTGGACCCATGGCGAGGAGTCACTGATAAAACTACACAGTGACATCAACAAGTTTCGTCCCACCATCAAACTCACCATGGACTACTCTCGACTGTCTCATTCTTGGACACATGCATCTCCATCAAGGATGGACACCTCAGCACCAGACTCTACCACAAACCCACAGACAACCTCACAATGCTACACTTCTCCAACTTCCGCCCAAAACATATTAAAACAGCCATTCCCTATGGACAAGCCCCACGCATACACCGGATCTACTCAGATGAGGAGGAACATGACGGATACCTGGAAGTACTCAAGGATGCCCTCACAAGAACGGGGTATGGTGCTTAACTCATCGACCGCCAGTTCCGACGTGCCACAGCAAGGAACCGTAATGACCACCTCATGAGACAGATACATGCTGCAACTGACAGGGTACCCTTCATTGTTCAGTACTTCCCAGAAGCTGAAAAATTACGCCATGTTCTTCGTGACCTGCAACACATTATCAATGAGGATGATCACCTCATCAAGACCTTCCCTACACCTCCACTACTTGCCTTTAAACAACCACCAAACCTCAAACAGATCATTGTTGGTAGCAAACTACCCGGCTCTCAGGACAACTCCATACAACCCTGTCACGGTGGACGCTGCAAAACGTGTCAGATTGTGGACATAAATACCACTATTACGCGTGGGAACACCTCCCACCTTGTACATGGCAGGTACTCATGTGACTCAGCCAACGTTGTCTATCTTATAAGTTGCAGGCAAGGATGCCCGGAGGCATGGTACATTGGGGAAACCGAACAAAGGCTACGATAACGGATGAATGGGCACTGCACAACAATCAACAGACAGGAGGGTTCCCTCCCAGTTGGGGAACACTTCAGTGGTCCAGGATATTCAGCCTTGGACCTTCGGGTGACCAGCCTCCAAGGTGGACTTCGGGACAGGCAGCAGTGAAAAGTGGCTGAGCAGAGGCTGATAGCTAAGTTCGGTATCCATAGGGAGGGCCTCAACTGGGACCTTGGGTTCATGTCACATTACAGGTGATCACCATTGCACTACACACACACACACACACACACACACACAGATATTCCTACACACACACACACTCTCACATACATATGGACACAGGTACACACAAACGCGCACACAGACACCCACACACACCCTTATAGACACACACACTCCCACACTCACACATGCACCCCCTCACAGACTTAAGACACTCTGCACTCATTACACACACACTTTCTCACACTCACAACCCCCACCCCAGACAGACACACACACACAGACAGACAAAGACCCACATGCACACATATATTTTGTGGGGTGAATTTGTACTTGCAGAGCTACATTGTACTTTGCTCAAAAACTGCATGAATTTATGTAAAACTCTGTTATCTCATTTTTTAGATTAGAATCAATCTAAACATCATGGCATAGACAGAAAACACAGGGGGACAACAGTGAGGACTGCAGATGCTGGAGATCAGTGCTGAAAATGTGTTGCTGGAAAAGCGCAGCAGGTCAGGCAGCATCGACATTTCGGGCATGAGCCCTTGCTCATGCCCGAAACGTCGATTCTCCTGCTCCTTGGATGCTGCCTGACCTGCTGCGCTTTTCCAGCAACACATTTTCACCTTCAACATATTGTCTAGCTATTACCATTGTTAACAGCTAACCCGAGAATGCAACTTTAAAAAAAAGTTTTGTGATTTACACATGAAAGAAGTGAAACTATCACTGTATTCTAACAGATGAAAGGCTTAACACACAATCAATTTTTCAATGTATAATTTCAGTTACATTACACTGCAAATTTTTGCTATAAATTCTGTGTTACAATCGAGCCATCCATTATCACCTGATGAAGGAGCGTCGCTCCGTAAGCTAGTGTGCTTCCAATTAAACCTGTTGGACTATAACCTGGTGTTGTGTGATTTTTAACTTTGTACACCCCAGTCCAACACCGGCATCTCCAAATCATCACCTCAGGTATGGGGGAGGAGTGAAGCTGGGTGTTGTGGTAGGGAGTAAAGCTGTGGTAGAAAGAATTAATGTTTTCTGGAATCAATGGCATCAAAACATACACGCTTATTGAGCTCAGCATCTCTCACAAATTCTGATCTTCTTGCTGGATACATTCTCTAAATTTGCAGCAATTGTTCTTACTGTGATTTGTGTCTTTGGCCTTTGTCCATTGGACTGTGCCTGTAATATATTACCAATGGTGTTATTTTAATCACTATTTGTTCTATTGCATTAGGTTGACACCACCAAGGACTTAACGCAAATGAGACTTTCTTCCCTAGCCATAAATCGTGGATAGAAATGAGCATTAGGAGGTCGTGAACTCTTGTATAGTTTTCTCGGCCAATTAGTTAACCACTGTATCATCCCATTTTGGACAACCCTGCATTTCTGTACACGAAAGGATTAATAACCAACTCAGTAATGTTATTACTTTGCTTCAGTTCAAGCGACAAACTGTGTGAGTGGCATAATCACCAAGTTAATGTTGTGACTCAAAGGCCTTGACAAGGGACAGCAGGATACAAACACAAAAGAAGAGTTCAATAAGAGCCAGTGATTCAGTGATAACATGGGTTGGAGACAATATTTAAGTGTATTCCCTGATTTGATATCACAATTTAACTTGATATTTCAATATCGCATTATGAGGTACAATTTTTGAAAGCGAGGTGAATCATAGAATAATAAAATACAGAAGGCCAATCCACTTATATTATCTTTGTTTGTACCTTGAAAATGTTATCCAAACAAATCATTCTGAAGAAGTCACGTTGGACTTGAAATACTTTGTATTTCTCTCCACACATGGTGCCAAACCTGCTGAGTTTCTCCAGTACTCGCTGTTTTCTAAACTCAAAAACTATGATTCATCCCACACAAAACAGTTTTAAATTAATCTCACACTTGCAGCAAGCTTCCTCTTTGTAATGTCTACCTGGCCAGGCAGGTGAGGCCTAAATCCCTCAGGGATGAGGCACCTCAGTTATGTGCTGAGATGAGAGAAATTAGGATTTTTCTCTTAGAGCAGATGTTTTAAGAATCTGTTCAAAATTATGAAGGGCATTGATAGAGTAAGTAAACAGCAATGATTCTACATTCTGGATTAGTGGTGCTGGAAGAGCAGAGCAGTTCAGGCAGCATCTGAGGAGCAGTAAAATCGATGTTTCGGGCAAAAGCCCTTCATCAGGAATAAAGCACTTACAGGACACAGATGTTCAAATGGAACTGGGTGTCCTTGTTCATAATTCACTGGAGGAATAATTAGGATAAAGCAATAATGTGCAATGAACAATTCAGAAGGAAAGTACTTTGTTGACCTTTATTGCAAGATGATTTCAGTAGAAAACTAAGGATGTCTTGTTTCAAATGGTAAAGAACCATAATAAACAACACACCTAGAGCAGTGTGTGCAGTGTTAGTTCCCTTACTTATCAGTTTAGTTTTTATAGAGGGAGTGCAGTGGAGGTTCACCAGATGAATTCCTGGGATAGTAGGAATGCCCTGTGAGAACAGTTTGAGAGACCCAACCATATCTCAGGAGTTTAGAAGAATGAAAGGTTATCTCAATGAAACATTAAAAATTCTTAAAAGGCTGGACACGATAGATGCAGACAAGATGTTTCCCTGACTAGATCTTTCGAACCAGGGTACTCAGTCTCAGGGGAGAAAGCGAGGACTGCAGATGCTGGAGATCAGAGCTGATAATGTGTTGCTGGAAAAGCGTAGCAGGTCAGGCAGCATCCAAGGACGTTTCGGGCATCAGCCCTTCTTCAGCCCTTACCCAGTCTCAGAGTAAGTGGCAAGCTGTTCAGGACTGAGGTAAGGAGGAAGCTGAAGTATTTCTTCACTCAGATGATAGGAAACCTCTGGAATTCTCTAATGCTCTGGCTGTGGAGATTCAGCAAAATCAGATGGTGAATGATCAGCCATAGTCTAGAATAATGGAGAAGGTTCATGATAGAGATAATAGGTTTCTAGACCTCTTTGGAGGAGGCGATAGCCTGGTAGTATTATCGCTGGACTATTACTCTAGAGAGCCAGATAATGTTCTGGGAGACCTGGGTTTGAATCCAGCCATGGCAGATGGTAGAATTTGAGTTCAATTTTTAAAAATCTAGAATGATAACCATGAACCCATTGTCAATTGTCAGAAAACCCCATCTCGTTCACCAATGCCCTTTAGAGAAGGAAACTGCCATCTTTACCTGGTTTGGCCTACATGTGACTCCAGACCCACAGAAATGTGGTTGATACTCAATTGACCTCTGGACAATTATGGACAGGCAATAAATGCTGATTAGCCAGTGACACTCACATCCTGTGAATGAATTCTAAAATATCCAAGTGGCATCAATAAATATGGGCTCAAAATAGCAAAATCAGATGGTGAATGATCAGCCATAGTCTAGAATAATGGAGAAGGTTCATGATATTAAGTGATCTATTCCTACTATGTTTCGTCTGAAAGCTAGATCTTTGTGAACTATAAAGAGCAGGTGTGCAACCACATCCATTGCCAACCCAGTTCCAAGTTTACTTTATAATCACTGTGCAGGCAACTGACCCCACCCTGAAGATTGATCCTTCTATGCCTTGTTCACAACCCTGAACTGCTGGAGTCCTATCAATTTTACAATCTTCATACCAATCAACACTCGACCTTGTATATCCTTCAACCTCTGACCTTCTATACCCTCCAACCTTCTGATCTCTATATGCTCCAACCCCCTGATTCCTATACCCTCCCATCCCCGATCTCTATACCCTCCAACCCTCTGATCTCTATATCCTCCCAACCCCTGATATTTTCATCCCTATACCCTCCAGCCCTGATTTCTATATCCCAAATTTCTACACCCTCAAATCATCCTGATCGCTACACTCTCCAATCCCTCAAAATGCTGTGGTCTACCAACCCCCGCAATTGTATGTACCCTTTAACCCCTGATTTTTTTTACTCTCCAAGTCCTATTAGCTTCAATATACTACAGCACCTACAATATTCCATACCCTTCAACATCCATGATCTCTACATATGCTGCCCCATAGGATCTTCTATACTCTCCAAACCCCTGACATTTCATACCTTCTAACCCTCACAAACGTATATACTCTTCAGCCCCAACGTCTTTAATACCTTTCAGTTATATCCTACTGTAAGAAATGTGCATTTTTATTTTTGTGATTTTAAAAACTTTGGATTGAAATAAGAAACAATTAGTTTAAAAAATAGCATTTGAACAGGGCTGTATTTTTTTTAAAACAATTAACCTGAAACCCAAACCAAGCATCTTGTAAATGGCTGTCATACATGAGAGATGATATGAAAACTTCAATAAGTAATCAGACCTGTGCCTTTGATAGATGTATCAGTTTTTAAAGAACCATTGAGGGAGAATGTTTAGTGGATTGTATACAATTCCAAAAAGAAAAGCAGGACGGCAGTATGCCCTTACAATTATCGAAATAACAACCCGATTCCCAGAAGCTATTGTATTAAGGATAATCACAGCTCAGTAGTGGAAAGGTTCTAGCAGTGACTTAGTGAAGATTATCAATTGTGGTACAGTGTTCTTAATTTATGCCTAAGGTTTCACAGGAAATAATTAGCAGTTTGGGCATAAAACAATTGAAGCCAACTGTGTGTCATCTGTTAACACAAAGTGTAAAGCAAATCAGCGCAGGACTTATACACTTAATAATAAGGTCCTGGGAAGTGTTGCTGAACAAAGAGATCTTGGAGTGCAGGTTCATAGTTCCTTGTAAGTATTGTCACAGATAGATACGATAGTGAAGAAGGCGTTTGGTATGCTTTCCTTTAACAGTCAGAGCACTGAGTACAGGAGTTAAGAGATCATGTTGCGGCTGTACAGGACATTGGTCACTTTCGGAATACTGACTGCAATTCCAGTCTCCTTCCTATCAGAAGGGCGTTGTGAAACTTGAATGGGTTCAGAAAAGATGTAAAGGATGTTGCCAGGGTTGGAGGGTTTGAGCTATAGGCAGAGGCTGAATAGGCTAGGGCTTTTTTACTGAAGTGTCGGAGGCTGAGGGGTGACCTTATAGAGGTTTATAAAATCATGAGGGGCATGGATAGGATAAATAGACAAGGTTTTTTCCTTTGGGTGAGTGGGTCCAGAACTAGAGGGCATAGATTTAGGGTGAGAGAGGAAAGATATAAAAAGGACCTAAGGGGCAACCTTTTCACTCAGAGGTTAATGCATGTATGGAATGAGCTGCCAGAAGAAGTGGTGGAGGCTATTACAATTACAGCATTTAAAAGGTATCTGCGTGGGAATAGGAATAGGAAAGGTTTAGAGGGATATGGGTCAAGTGCTGGCAAATGGGACTAGGTTAGGCTGGGATATCTGGTCGGCATGGACGAGTTGGACTGAAGGGTCTGTTTCTGTGCTGTACATCTCCATGACTCTATGACTGTATCTGAGGTACCATCAGAATGTCAAAACCATTTTAATGCATACTATAACAAATAGTCATAGGATTGGGAGAAAGGATTGTATTTCATACTTTTTATGATAAGAGATAGCCCAAATCCTGGTCCAAATCCTGGAATCCCCTCCATAACAATATTATGGGTCTACGAAGAGTGCGTGGACAGCAGCAGTTCGAGAAGACAGCTCACCACCACCTTCCCAAAGCAATTAGAGCAGGCCATAAATACTGGCCCAGTCAGTGACAGCCAGGTTCCAGAAGTGAATGCTTTAAAAATTCCCCAAGTAAGTCTACTGTATTTAGTCCAATTGAATTGGATTATGTTCATGCTACTGGTCGATTAAAGTTGATTACAGAGAAGTTCTGGGTTGAGAAAGATGATTCCTTAATATTGGATTATGTGTCCATGTTTCTAGACCACAGTGACATTTAACAGTCTCACATGTGACAATGAAAGAATGGGTTGAGTGTTTCAGGCAAGAGATGAAGTATTTGTACTATTGCCTTTGCAAGGTTATCCCTTGAAAGCTAAATTCAGAGGTCCATGTATATTAGATAGAAAGGTTAATAAATTGTCTTATTGGGCAAAAACTCCTGATCATAGGAAGAAGTATCAGTTGTGCCCCATAAACATATTGAAAAGGTGTAATCATGGGGAAGAGGATAAGGAGGAACAAGCGAATGAGGTGGTGAGAGTAGTGAAAGTTGATGGTGATAATGAGAGTGAGGTAGCAGAGGCAAACATTTCTCAAAGTGAATCTCCAGTTTGACTAGTTATCACAGAAATACTGAGACAGGTCATTCTTGTATTTAGAGAAAGGACAACAGGAGGATTTTGTAAGATGGTTGAGAAAGTATGAGCTTATGGGTAGAGATACCATTGGATATACTTCATTAGTTAGACATGATGTGGATGTAGAACAGTCTGAACTAATAAAACATAATTGGTTGAGCCCAGAAAAACAACTTAGGGGGAAATGGAGATTCAGTACATTCTGGAGAATCACTTGGTTGAATCTAGACAAAGGTCACCTATAATGTTGGTTTCTAAATTGGTTGAATTGACTAGACTTTGTAGGTTTTAGAAAGGTTACAGAAACAAATGTGTATCCAACTGCATGGTTGGAAGACTGCATTGGTAGGGTTAGCAGTGCTTCATTCCTTTTTAATGCTGGATCTGATGAAGGGGTACTAGCAAATGCCATTAGCATCAAGAAATATTTGGTTTTGTTATACCAATTTGTTATACTAATGTTGGGTGATGCTATGTGGGTTAAAGATTGCCCAAGCTACATTGCAGAGTTTTATGAATCAATTCACAGCTGAAGTTCGTCACTGTGCAGTGGATTTGGATAATGCTGTCATCTATAATTAAAGTTAGCTGGATTAGTGATATATTAAAGTGAATTCACAAAAGCAAGAGTGACTTATTTGGAATATATTGTTGGAGGAAGGCAGGTGCTGCCAATAACCATAAAGGTGAAGGTTTTCATAAACAAGAAATCATGAGGGTTTTAGAAATGTGTGGATTTTACCAGAACTTTGTACATAATTTCAGTATGATAGTGGTGCCTTTATCAAATTTGTTAAAGAAACAAGCAAAGGTGGTAGGATCAGCAGAATGCCAAAGAGTGTTTGAAAAGTGAAAGCAACCTTTATAAGTGAGCAAGTGTTGGTCACCCCATTTCATAATGGCAAATGATGTGATTGATTTCGGGCTGGGAATTGTCTTGTTACAGGATGACAAATCTGAGATTGAGAAGCAAGTGGGGTACTTTTCCAAGAAACTAAAATAGCATCAGAAGAAGTATTCTACTGTGGAATAAAGACACCCTTGAGGTTGTTAGTTTGTTAACACTTTGAAGTCCATGTCTGACATAGATACAAGGGAATACTAATTTTCACTGATCACAACCTTTATTGAAAAGTTTAGAAATCAGAATGTGACACTATTAAGATGGAGAGTTTTATTACAAATATTTCACTTAGAGAATATTCATATTACTGGAAAAGATAATGCAACTGCAGATACATTGTCTCAAGTGTAAAGTGTTACTATAAGCTAAAGATTTAAGAAATGCTAAGCCTGTGTAAAGTTCTATAGGGATGAGGAAAATTGAATGGATGTAAGTCTTGTGTTTTGACATTTGCATATTTTGCAATGAAGAACTTTTTTGAAATGCTTTTTGAAACTCCTAGGTGCACAATAATCTATTACTCAAGATACCTGAAATCTCCACCTCTACAATTTACCCTCCACCATCAATGATCATCTGGACTTCCTCCCCTTCAATATTCAATACTCTCCAACACATGATATACTGTATCCTCTACATGCCACCCACCCCACACCCCATAAACAAGAACCTTCAGCAACTCTCAACCAAATGCTGGACCCTGTGCAGTTTTCTAAATTCCCCAACCCTGCATATTCTTAGTCCCTTATGTTATTGAATAAGCTGCAACCATTATAATCAATATTGCTGCATCTGATATTCTTTACTTCCCATTCATACAATGTTCTTTATCCTCCATTTCCATTGTTGCATACCCACCACCTTACAGTACTCTATACTCCTTGCCCCGTCATATTCCAGCCCACCCACCCCACAAGATTCTGTGACCTCCACTTACCCAATATTTTATACCTTCAGCCCCATTTTCTAGGATACCCTCTATCGCTATGGTATGCTATGCCCTATTCTGGATTAGTGGTGCTGGAAGAGCACAGCAGTTCAGGTAGCATCCAAGGAGCAGCGAAATTGACATTTCGGGTTTGCCCAAAACGTCGATTTTGCTGCTCCTTGGATGCTGCCTGAACTGCTGTGCTCTTCCAGCATCACTAATCCAGAATCTGTTTTCCAGCATCTGCAGTCATTGTTTTTACCTCTATGCTATGCCCTATTCTACTCTATTCCTGCCACCTGCTGTGATATTCTACATTCCCATCCCTGTGATATTCTATGCCCTCCCCACCCTTATTGTTCCACACACTGATCTCCATGGTATCCTATACTCTCTATCTTTGCAATATTCTGCGCCTCACACCCATATGCTTTTCTCATTTCAATTCACCTTCCCTTTAATTATTCATCAAGAGCTGAAACATGATCACTTTTATACTTTAAGTCACAAGTTCAACACTGCACTCAAACCATGCAAAATGATTGCACATAGTAAGGGATTAAACTGGCAAAATAGTTAAGAAAATTAATATTAAATAAATGCACTAGAATTTAGTCTCTTTTTGTTCTACATGTGTAATTACCTTAATATGGGTCACTGACTAGCAACACTGCCCTCTACAGTCATGACAGAGCAACATTTAATCTCATCACAGCTTTCATGCTGAGCGATTGCCTTGGAAATTAATACAAGGAAATTTGGAGTCCACTCTCTACCATGTTGTGCCCTTCCTGTGACAGTCCTCAGGTCTTGAGTTAATGAATTCCTGCACCAGCTCAAGCTGAAATGCAGCAGTGGTTTTAAAGGTGCAACCTTTCTTTAAACAATGCAGGCCAGCTTGAACTCAGGCTCCCCTCCAGTCCTCCCAGCCACCACCCGGATTCGTTCTTCCCATTTACCAACCAGGTCATACCCTTTACCTGTCTTCAACTATCTCCACTTCACCACCTTGCCCTCACCACTCCTTTTATCTGCAGCTCCCCCTACATCCACCCAAAGTCCTGAACAAGGGTTACACCGAACATGTTGACTTCTCCACATCCTGATGCTCCCTGACCTGCTGCGTACTTCCAGCCTCCTGCCTGTCCAGTTTCAACTCAGACTCTAGCTTCTCAAGATTTCTCAAACCTTAGTTAGGAATGCAGCCACTCAATAGCATGGGGGCATTAAGTGAACATACAGCACCAAGTAGTGTGCTGGCTGCATTGAAACAAACAAACACAAGTTTGTCACGTATTGTGATACCTATGCCTATGTTCAGGCATTAACTAATTTCCAAATTTCAGATATGCGACCAAACTAGGGCCCACTCTTTCTCTCAGCAAGTCTCATGGCAGGTAAGTTCTCCCAGGACAGTAAGCAATGTTTACCATCCAACCAATGTCTAAAGATGTTAGTAGAATATTACGGTGTGCAAATTTGACACCAAATTTCCCTGTATTGCCAAAGTGATTTACAATCATTTCAGTGGCACTTTAATATGTTGTGAATAGTTTCCACATTGACATACAAATTAGGAGCAGGAGTGGGCCATTCAGTCCCTCGGGTCTGCGCTGCCATTTGGTCAGATCATGGCTAATCTGATGATGGACCACATCCCCATATTCCAGTCTGATCACCATTGACTTTCATACAGGGTTCTTTCTCCTTATTTAGATTCTGACCATTAATGGACATGAACCTTTGCTAATGGGAGACTCACTCAGTTGTGCTTCTTTTAATGGAAAAAACTGGTTCAAACAAAATAATTGTTGAACTGAGTTGTCACTTCCGCTTATTAGATTATTAGATCGGAGGAAGGGTCACTGGACCTGAAACATGAACTCTGATTTCTCTCCAAAGATGCCACCAGACCTATTGAGCTTTTCCAGCAGTTTCTGTTTTTGATTCTGATTTACAGCCTCCACAGTTCTTTCAGCTTTTATTCAGCTTATTAGATTTTGGATGAAAAACAGGCGAAATATACATTTGCTTTTTACAGTCAGAGCTCTTTCTTAACATCTTTAAACACGATCAAGGACTCGGAATCATGTTAGGCAGCAGTTTAATGCTTTTGGGTGTTTTTTATTCATTCATGGGGGAGCCTGTATTTGTCAGTTTTAGTCATCTTATACAGTCAACTAAATACAGTTCAAGGGAGGACACATCAGGCAGAGTGTAGTTCTCTTTATGCTGATCAAAGTTAGAAGTTCAATTCCTCTGAATTTTCATGTGTTTAGCCATTTATAATATTAGAAACATCGTGCTACCATAGTGTTACATATAAACACATTTTGGTTATTACCAATCAAGATGCAACACATTGGGTTTTGAAATGGCCTTGTAAAGTACATAATCCTCTTTAGAGCAGCTGTGCAGCATTACCATTGCTTTTCTCATTTGAACCTCATCATCTAACCTTATCCCATCTTCTCCATAAATCCATTATATTTTTAATAGTGATAGTACATAATTTAATACAATATAATAAATGCAGGTAAATTATCTCTCCTTATCTTCCTTACACTATATGCAGCCTTGACATGGCTGGCCACTAAAATCAGCTCCAATGCCTCTCCAACATTATCTGTCAAGGGGAGAGTACGTTTGCCTGATTCGTTTACACGTCTGACCTTTCACAGTCTGACGTGCAAATACTTCCCTCCTCATTCCAACACCATTGTTGTTAAATAGGTTTATAGGACCAGTAACTTTCTTAATAATGTAGCCGAGCCAAATTTTACTCTCCACCTTTCCTGTGGGTAGGTTAGCAAGTGGTGTGGGCCATAAAAATGGGCACCATGCCATGGATGCCATTTCAAGCCTCTACCTCCTCAGCAGCTGCATTGTTACCAGTAGAGTGAAAGATATCAAGAGGCCTCCCACTTGTGTGTACAATTACAGATCCAGTTCGGGTGATACTGCTGTGACCAGACAGTGGTTGGCCTTTAAATCAACCAAGCTGAGGGTGAACTAGGCCTCAACTACAATGCTCTGCAGCTGCATCCTGTTCCACCCAAGCCACCCACCAACCCCACCCCTTCTGAAATCCAGCTAATCATGTGCAATAGGAAGACATTATGCTGAACCTTTACAAAAGAAAACTGGTTACTGTTGTGTTCGGATCAGATCATCACTTTAAGACAGAACTTGGAGAGGTTTGAGAAGAGATTTCCCAAAATAATAGAAGCAGTGAGTCACCTAAACAGACCAGAGGAGTTGAGGTTGTACAATATCGAGCAAATAAAGTTGAGAGGAGGTGATGGTGGTTATGTCAAGGAAAATAAAGATAAACTGTTTGAATGGCAGCAGCGTCAATACCCAGAGGATCGAGATTTAAGAACCAGAGAGGTGTTGAAGAAATTTATTTTGCTATAAACTTGACAGTGTTGGCTGAAAGATTAGTAAAAACAGATTCAATAGCAACATGAATAATAGATTTGGATAAATGTGTGTGTATATAAAATATGTAAAGTTATAGGGAGAATGCAAAAGAGTGAATTTAGTAACTAGCTCTTCCAAAGAGCTAGCACCAATATTATTACCTGAATGGCCTCTTTCTGTTCTGAATTATTTTATGATTCAGTGATCTATTACTTACCATGAATTCTTATCTGAACTTTAACAGTAAATACAAAATGACAAAGCATTTCAGCTGCGCACCAGCTCAATATTATGAACAAATAGCTTTTAAAGTGTTCCTTTTCTTTCAGATCCATTGAACACTCATTGACAAAGCTGGACAGTTACACTTTCACAGTAAACAAGTGCTTTACCTAGAGTAAGGAACTGTGCAAAATTTGATCAAAAGTTGTGGAATCCCACATAGGATTGATTTTAGAAACAATCCAACTGTTTCATTGACATGAGGCACAATATTGTCAGTATATAAGTCTTGTTATTGTCTTAGGCTCCTTTCGAAGGTTTTAATCTATAATGACACTTCAGCATAACCAGCTGACTTTAAAAGGAAGTTGGTTTAGTTCAAATCTAGGTCAGAAAAATAGTTCAATTACAATTGTTCTTCTGATCTCTGCTCGAAGGCAGGTCCAACCCACCACTGCAAAGGTAAGAAAAGAAGGGCAAGTTTCAAATCCATCCCTGTTGGAACAAGGATGGATCTCTATACTATTTTAACTAATACCGCAACTAATTGAGCCAAACTATCCCCCGAGGATTACTATGACAACAAGTGCTTTTACATTCATGTGACCCTGAGCTTTGGTCATTGGTTACTTTCTTCCTGTAACATTCTGATTAGAAACCTTTCCTGTACCTAATGATTGCCAGTGGCATATGTTGGAACCAGATACAGATTGGTACCACACCTAATGTTGGCTACTTTGTAAACACATATTCCTTGGCAATCAAGTCATGGCTGAAGTTTCTAGCTCAGTTGCCTGGATGCTATCCACTGTTCCATAAGACCGCCTGAGCAGCAGTTAATAAAAATGCACCCAATAGAAGTTAGTCACCTACCACTCCTGAGACCAATAGTTTCTAGCTAAACATTGCCCCCAGTTTAATGTTCCCATCGTTGCTTCCAAATGCTTCCATAGTCTCATCCATACTTATGCTTGTAAATTCCTTGTTTGACCAAACTGCTAGCCCTCTGCTGAGATATCTCCTTCACGTGGAGTCAATTTTTCTGCATGACACTCCTGTGAAGAACCTTGGCATATTTTGTTATGTTAAAAGTGCTTGTCTTTTTTTTATTGTTATAACAGGAATTATAAAAATGTGATCCTTTCCTGTTCATCACTATCATATTTACATATGTCCTACAGAAGTGCCAGATATTTTCCCTCTAGTGTGATCATTTACTGAGACAGCTTTTGAAGGATAATTTCAACAGTTTGGTTGGGTACAGGACACCTTTCAGTACAACTGGAAAATGACCATAATGCTTCCAAATGTACAGGAGCAGAATTAGGCCATTTGATCATGGCTGATATGCTTCTCAACCCCATTCTCCTGCATTCTCCCCGTAACCTTTGATCCCCGTATCAGTCGAAAGCCTATTTATCTCTGGCTTAAATACACTCAATGACTTGGCCCCCACAGTCTTTTACAGCAAGTTACATAAATTCACAAGCCTTTGGCTGAAGAAATTTCTTCTCATCTCAGTTCTGAAGGGTCGTCCCTTCACCCTGCAAAGAAGAATAGGATATTTTATCTGTGACCTAATCAATATTACTTCTCCTACAAACATGACACTAAGCCCAGAATCTTACTTTGTGCAAAATCACTGCCTCATTTCCTGTGGACCAACAGCCAATTCATTTCAAAGTTGTACAGTAGATGATTGAGCTACTTTGTAAAGATTTATTGAGCTACTGTATTAATACCAACTTATGTCCAGTTATAATGCTCCACAACATGGCGATGAATGTAGCTTGGAACTAAAACATTATGTGCTAGCAAGTACGTTTTTAAAAAAATTCACATTAATGTTTGAGAAAATTGACCAAGTGGCCATGTTAAGCTGTTGTCAAAGCTGACAGTTACCTCCCCTCCCTCTGTATTAGAAAGAAAACTTTGTTTAATGTAAAGTTTATTCGAGGCATTCTGCACGCTCTATTTCTGTGCTGATCTTTAAATACTTGTAGCATCTCCACCTCCCAACAGTTTAAAGTCCTGGATTGCCTCCCCTTTTGTGTGACATGAAAATGTAACTCTGGCTGGATGTAGACCAAGATTTACAGAAACCACAAAGAGTAACCCCTAAGTTCGTCCGGAGTTGGTACATGGAAGGGAGGGAGACCTCTGGAGAGAAAAGCAGCAAAGTGGAAATAACCAACAGTGAAATAAATATTCAAACATGTCCAATTTATTTAATGAAAAGCTGATGTTTGTCAGATCCCTGGGAAAGTGCTCAAATTAACTTGAGCTTTCGACATTCACAGTTGTATTCCTTGGGTAATACATACTCGGGAGGATTGTAATCTGAGGCAACTGGACAGTATTCCCCAGGCCGCTCACCGCCCATGGAGAAAATATCTTGGACTCTATCACTGAACTGCTGGTTCAAATTTATTCACATATGGAGTGGGTCAGTTTGAAAGATTTCCATGTACCAGGAATTGTATATTTTACTATAGTTCAAATATCTTTGTCAAAATCAAGTATTTCTAGGTTAAGTGCAGCTTACAGGTTAGAGTAAAACATTTTTAAAACCTCACAGTCCTTACTACCCACGGTAGCTTCAAGCATCTCAGTTTGCGTCTGTGGGAACATGCTTGTTGGAAATATCCAAACTTCGAATACATTGGCTAGCTGACTACCGACACAAGATACTTTGGGGATTTGAAGTGAGAATCATGAGGTAAACACACCAAGTCAATTCAATCAGACTACAATTCTTTGCAGCTCCTTTAGATTTGGAAGATCCTCAAGAGTGAAAGCGAGTGGTATTGACGAAACCCACTACAAAGTGAGATTGCGCCAACAAACGAGGAAGGCGGACTCATTCCCTGAAACCTGGGATCAGAGCCAGGGAAACAATGGAATTGTTCAGCAAGCCTGACAAGTGATGCTGCTCTTTAGATCCATAAAAATAAATAAGGTCAGAGAAACACTTCTCATCCTGACGTTTCTGAAATAAGCACAGATTGAAAACGCAAGAACCTGTCTCAAAACCGTTGGCTTTTATCTACAGTCTGTGTGTCTCGATCATTAACTGTCTTTGCTCAAAGTCATAATTCTGTGCCCCATATGCACTTTTAAATCAAAAGGGAATCAAAATGTTATTTTCATCAAAATAGCTGTAAGGCAGAAGTCAGACTGTTTCTGTTAAGGATGGGACGTATAGTTATTTGGTTTCAGCTTGGCTTGCTTGTCTCTAGAATAATACAGTCTTGGTCTTGAAGTCCATGCCAAGACTTGAGTTCAGTATCTCAATTTTGAACATGTGTGCGCAACATGAAGAGATGTTACATTGACAGAATGGCTTCTCCCAATTTTTAAAGCCATGACAGATTTTGGAAGCCAGGCCACAGAATAACCAGGAAACCAATGAATTTTGGGTTTTCTCCAACTCTTCCTTTACAATCCCATCATAGCTCCCATCCCCACAGAAATATGCCCCTTCAGAGGCAGACAAGCAGACACCTTTGGGATTGAGCCTGTGGGATATACTTTAAGGAGGTAACAACTGAAGCAAAGACCATGTCAACATTTCAGAATAGACCAGAAACAAGTTCCCTGGATCCACCTCAAATGTCATCAGCTGAGGTGCTTTAGCTGATACTCACTTAAATTGCCACTTATCTTGTATTTTAAATTCTCCCAATCTTGTTTAAATGCCGTAACATCCCTAAATCTGTTTCTTCCTTCAGATCTACAATGCCCCAACCAAAGACAAAACTGGTCAGGCTCCAATCTTTTGTGAATGTTCTCATTATTTTGACATGACATTGCACTTGTGTTACCTACAACTCCACCTTAATTCCCTCCCTAACCTAATCTGAACCCTAAACTCTGGGTTCTTGTCCACTTCCAACTTTTTATGCTGCACTGTTTACAGCAGCCCCCAGTACTTTCTAAATATGCTTCTGCAGAACTCACATCGTTCGTTGTGAATGCAGATCAACATCTTCGGGTCTAATTAGAAGATTCTCTTGTAATAAACAGGATACAGTTTATTGCATCTCTGCAACTATTTACACATTAAAAGGATGTCGTATATATTCTTACGGAGACTGTTAGGAGGACATGGTCTCAAATCTGACTCCTTCAAGGGAACTCCTTCAAGTTACCGAGTTCACCAGTCCTCATGACATCCCCTCAATGGATCATGCTTATGAATCTCAGTACATATTAACCCTTTCAGAACAATCTGCAACAACATCAGTCATCCACAACCTCAGCTCTAGTTGTTCCTCCTTAACTTCACCTCCTCCTCCATCCATTAGACTGTTGCTTAAAACTGGTTTAGTCAGAGTTTCCTGAAGTCTCAATTCTCAGCTCAGTGTCAATCCCCGTCCAATAAGACTCCTGTGAAGCATTTTGGAATATTTTACTTTGTAAAGCATTCTACTTCTCCACTTCTATCTACTCCTTAAAACTACCTTTTTTTTTACTCTACAAGATGGCGGCGGTTCTGCAGAACTGCTGTGGACAGCTCTGCCTAACAGCCAAGGCATACTGGTGTTTTTTGCCACCTTATGTGGTGGAATTATTAGTTTAAAACCTTACAGAACACATATTTGTTAATATTTGGGATTGGGAAGGATGCCAAAAGGAAAAAGGAGCGAGCAAACAGCAGCAGGGAGGACACTCCCCTGCAGCACCTACAACACCAGAGACAGCAGCAGCAGCAGCCTCTCCTGAACCCCCCTGGGGATCTGACAGACTCACAGAAATTGACTGCGGTGATGGAGAGACTTACCATGAAAGTTGGGGCTGCGATTGAGGAGATCAATGGGGAGATTCATGCCCAGCTCCAACCTAACGCATCCATGCTATAGAAGCATGAACAGGAGATGCAGGGCCTCGGGGAGAGGCTGGAGGAGGTGGAGGGTCGAACTAAGGCTTCCGAAGCTGCGATGGAGTCCTCATCCAGTCGAATCCAGGTGCTGGAGCGAGAGGTACAGGCCTTACGAGACCATATTGACAACCTCGGAAATCGAGGTCCATGGGTAAATCTCAGAATTGTCAGGCTCCCTGAAGGTGAGCAGCCAGTTAGTTTCTTTGAAAGCTGGCTGCCAAAGTTTTTGGGCCTTCACATCGAGTCCAGCAGGCTGCGGATTGTAAGAGTGTATCGGGTTACAGAGCACAGGTCAGGGCAAGTACAGCACCCCCGCCCGGTCTGAATGCACTTCCACTCATATTAGGACAAGCAAAAAGTGATAGAAGCTTCCAGATCCCTGGGAAAAGAACCACAGGCACTGCTGCACAAGGGGTCAAAAAATCATGTTTTTCCAGGATTTCTCTGCAGCTTTAATTCCAAAGAGGAAATCCTTTGATGAAGTTAAAAAGAGGCTGAGGAACCTGGGCATCCAGTACTCCATGAGATACCCCACAATGCTCTGTTTCAGCCACGAGGACTCAATTTATACATTTGACTCAGCGGATAAAGCTAAAAACTTTGTAGACACTTTAAGATAGACAGACACCTGAAGAATATAGCTAATGTTTGTTCTCTTTTCCTTCCTTCCCATGTTTTCCTTTCCTTTTTTTATTCCTTTCTTTCTCCCTAATAATTTCTTTTTTTGGAAAGGGAGAATAAAACTTGGAATAAGTCGTTCCCTTTTTTTATAATTGAATTTTATAATGGGAAATTTGTGGATGTTCTTTGTTGTCTCCCTTTTTTTTGTTTGTTCTCTTTCTCCTTTAGTCATAAGTCGGGGTGACATGGAGCCAGGGATGGGTGGAGTGCTCATCCTGACTTGGTCTTTTTTCTGTTGATTTAAGGATCATCTCCTTGTTTTTTTTTCCTGGCCTAAGGCTGGGGCATCAGTCTGGGCTTGAAGGAGCTGTGAAGGAGGGGATGGGTAGGCTGAGTTCTCCCTTTGGGCAGGGGGAAGAGTTTTCCATTCAAGGCTTTATAGTTGGTATTCTTTGTAGTTTTTGGTAGTAATTGCTGTTTGTAGTTATGATAGAGTAGTTTTTGTATACATAATTCTTCAACTCTATGAGTCTTTATTTACTTGTGTTTGGTGCTTTTTAAGCAGGGTACCCCCTCCCACAGGTTCAAAAGTTTCTGAAAGGGGATATGGCTAAGTGTCTTAATAAATGGTGCACCTGGAACATCAAGGGAAGTCATTTGCCTGTTAAAAGGAAAAAAAGAGCTTTCTAGCCTTAAGAGGTAAAGGGTTGATATCACTTTGTTGCAGGAAACCCATCTCAATGATGGGGAACACCTGAAATTACAACAGGGGGGTTATGACCGAGTATTCTTTTCATCCTTTACTACTAAAAGTAGGGGAGTAGCAGTACTTATCTAGAAAAATCTTCCGTTCACATTATTAGAGTAGGTGAAAGATGAGCAGGGACGGTTTGTGATACTTAAAGCCCTGATACGTGGGGAGGGATATGGCATTTTAAATGTCTACTGTCCTCTGGTGCATCCCTTCAAATTTTTGATGAGTGCCTTCTCTAAGCTGAGTGCCTTTGGAACATGGCACATTATTATGAGGGCAACGGGATGGATTTTAATTGTCTTTTGGATCCAACAGTGGACAGGATGCCTAGTGGGCCCCCAACTATTTCTTCGCAGGCCAAGCAGATGGCTGACTTACGTGAGGAGAAGGGGCTGGTGGGTATTTGGAGATGTCTTCACCCTACTGGCAGGGACTTCACCTTTTTTCCAAACCCACATAAATGTCACACAAGGATTGACTTCTTTCTGGCTCCCTCGGCCCTACTGGATTCGATTATGGATTGTAAAATTGGGAATATAGCTATCTCTGATCATGCGATGGTATATTTGGAGGTTAAGGCCAAGAGTGAAGGGCTAAGTTTGCGGCACTGGCATTTTGACCCTTTTCTCCTTAAGGATTCCAAATTTGTGGAATACATTTTGAAGGAGTTTCAGGAATTCTTGACTATCAACTCAGGTAAGACTAGTAGTCCATCTTTGCTATGGTACACTGCTATGGCCTTTGCTAGGGAATTTGCTATTTCCTACTCGGCTAGCTGGAAACGACAGAAGGAGGAACAGCAGCGTCTACTTGAGACGCAGTGGAAAGGTGCCGAGGCGGCACATTTTGCGCGGCCTTCGGTGACTTAGCTACAGCAGAACACGGCCCTCCAGGCTGCCTTGAATTCAATACTTACACAAAACGCAAAGAAAAAACTTGCTTTTGCTAGACAAAGGCTGTTCGAGTATGGGGATAGGCCAGGGAGGTATTTAGCATATTGACTGGGAAAAAGTGTGCTCCCCAATCCCTTACTGCAATCAGAGACAGTGCCAGGGTCCTTACATATGATGCTAAAAAGATTAATGAGGCTTTTAGGAGTTTTTACTCTAAATTTTATTGGTCTGAAGATTGCAAGGACAGGATGGCTAAAATGGAAGCCTTTTTTAAGAACCTGGACCTCCCAGGGGTAACCTTGGAACAGGCCTCTCTCCTTAATGCCCCTTGACAGTTCAGGAAATACAGGATGCAGCTAGGCAACTTCAGAGTGAGAAAGCGCCTGGCCCTGATGGTCTACCGGGTGAGTTTTATAAGGAATTTAAAGGGATTCTGTCAGGGACGATGTTGGAGATATACAATCACTCCTATATGCATGAATGCCTACCACCATCTTTGAGAGAAGCTAATATTTCCTTAATTCTTAAGAAGTGGAAGTTTCCTGAGGTTTGTGCCTCATACAGGACCATCTCTCTATTAACTTCAGATTTCAAGATTCTATCCAAGATCCTGGCACTGAGATTGGAAAAGGTGTTGTCCATATTACTAAAGAAGACCAGACAGGCTTTATAAGTGGCTGTAGGTCCTCTAATAATATTAGAAGGTGGCTGAATATGGTCCAAGTTTGTCAGCAACAATCAATTCAGGGGTTGGTGATTTCCTTAGACTCAGGGAAAGCATTTGACCGGGTAGAATGGCCGTATCTTTTTTATGTCTTAGAACAGTTTGGGTTGGGTTGGGTCTTTGCTAGGTGGGTGGAGGTTTTATATCACCACCCTCTGGACGTAGTCATCACCAACGAGGTGAGAATTGGGAATTTTAGGATTGGTAGGGGTAGTTGGCAAGGCTGCTCCCTCTCACTATTGTTGTTTACATTGGTGATAGAGCCACTGGCAGTGGCCATTTGTCAGAACGTCCACATAACCACTCTGGAAGTGGGATCGAGGGCACACAGATTACACTGTGCGGATGATGTCCTTCTGCTTTTATCAAACCTAATGACCTCCGTACCCCATTTGATACAATGTATCAATTTATTTGGGGCTATTTCAGGATGTAAGATTAACTTCGCAAAATTGGAGGCTATGCCTTTGGGGAACCTCACTGATGTGCCAGAAGTTGAAGGTGGCCCTAAGTTCCCTTTTAAGTGGTCACGGGTAGGGTTCCAATACCTAGGCATTTTTATTACCGCCAAGTTTGATTGGTTATTTCGGACTAACTTTGCTCACTTGCTCGACAATATTAGGCGGGATCTCCAGAGATGGGAGGCTCTTCCAACTTCATGGCTGGGCCGAGTATCTCTCACTAAGATGAACGTTCTTCCTAGTTTGCTTTATCCCATGCGTACGCTCCCAATAATGTTTCCCAAGTCAACAGTGCGGAAGTTATGGGATGGTTTGGTTCCTTTGTGGGCGGCCCCTCATCAAACTTACTAAATTGCAGGTGTCTCAAAAAGGGGGAGAAGTTGATTTCCCAGATATCAGGAGGTATCAATTGAGTTCCCTGCTGTTCTTTATCTGCGATTGGGTAGATAATGTGTTTGTGGATAAGATGAGGACAGTTATGGACCACTGACTGAACCCCATTGTCATGAGTAAGTCAAGGCACGGAGGTGATGCGTTAGAGTGAGGGTTGCTTATCCAAAACTTCACCACCTACACCTATAGTTGACATGCTAGGGTTCTGACAGGAATGATGGACTCAGGGTTCAAACTATGGGCAGCGAGAGGAGTCTCACGTTTGGGAGACTTGTTTGAGGGGGAGGTTTTGATGGCTATTGAGCAACTGAGCCACAAATACGCGTTGCCCAGCAGAGACCTTTTCCATTTTTTTCAGGTTAGGGATTTCATCCAGAAGAAGACTACACTTCCCACTAAGCCCTATAAGCCCAAGAGGTTGTTGCTACATTCCACAAGCACCCTTTCGGTTAATACCATCTATTGCCTGCTGGGTGGCAGGGCCTGACAGGATATTAACTGGTTATGTGAGGTCTGGGAGCAAGAGCTAGGAGTGGAGCCCTCTTCTGAAACATGGGAGAACATATGGGAGGATGCTCGAAACATCTCAATCCGGAATAGGACAAGTGCTACGCAGTTCAAAGTTCTGCACAGGATTCATCTGGCACCGACCGTTTGGTCGGTTTAAAAAAGTTTAAAAAAGGGGCGTCTTCAGTATGTCCCAAATGTAAAATAAGTGTAGGTACTCTTACCCATTGCTTCTGGACATGCCACAGGCTCCGTGTTTATTGGAGCGCTGTGGGGGGAGAGATAGGGAGGGTATTGAGGACTGAAGTCAAAGTAGACTCGATATCTCTGAGGTCGACCAAATTTACCACCTTTAGATGGTCATGGGAAGAAACTATTTAATATTCTTGCATACTGTGCATGGAAGAATATTCTGATGAACTGGGTGTCTGAGAACACGCCGGGCTTGCTGCGATGGCAGAAATTAATTATGGAGCACATTCCCTTGGACTTTTTTAAAAACATGGTGCACCACACAACAGCCTATTTTTATAAGACATGGCAACCCTGATTGAGTTATTTGGATATTGATTTGTCAATTATTTTAACTATGGCATTTGTTTAACCAGGATGGTTAGGTTTGTTGAGCCCTGGGCACTGGAGGGGGTCTCCTGAGTTAATACGGGTATTTATACAATGCTCCCGTTCCTTTGTATGGGAGCTTTGCACTGAACATAGCTGTTCTGTATTCTGTGTTTTTTTTTTGCTTTTCTTTCTTTTTTTGATCTATTAATTATTTACTTATTTATTGGTGTTACCTTGCACAGTGTTAGGGCTTGTTTTGTATTATAGATTAGGGTAGTAGTTAGTAGACAGTAGTTGCATTTTAATTTGTGTTTTTTTTCTTTTTATTACACTGATATTTGTTATTGATTGTATTTTTCAATAATTTTGTGTTTGTAAAGTAAAAAGTTTGCTAATAGATATGTTTACAAAAAAAACACCCTACCTTTTTGAGCTAAGTATTGTCATCCCACCTAATAATTCTCCTTCCAACTTGGAAGCCCGTTCTTATCTGATTGTACCCATGCAGAACACATTGAGATTTATTGTGAGTTGCTTTTATTATAGATTTTATGTTGTTGATTTCTCCCTTGTTGAATGTGCTCTCCCTATAAATGACCTTCGCTCAGCTCTCTCCCTTCTAACTTAGATAAGTTGAAATTTTGCAAACTGCACTTGTTCGGTTCCCTCATGAACACAATTTTTTTCAAATTTGATTACATAGAGTCATAGAGATGTACAGCACGGAAACAAACCCTTCGGTCCAACTCATCCATGCCGATCAGATATTGCAACCCAATCTCATCTCACTTGCCAGCACCCGGCCCATATCCCTCCAAACCCAAACATGATCCAACACGGCCTTGCAGGAAGGTATCTTTTGATGTCTCGGTAACAACACTATCACCAAGAGGGAAATAACCGAAATTGAGGTGGCTGAGATTTGTAGGCTACATACCATCACGATGAGGGGGCCAGATGCTTGGGATGTGTGGAAATGAACGTTTTTTTAATATTCATTCAAAGAATGTTGGCATTGTAGTCTGGAGCAACATTTATTGCCCTTTAGAAGCCAGTAGTGCATGCCTTCCTGAGTGATTGCAGTGCATTTGTTATAGGTTGTAGTTCTAAATTTTTGACACTGTGCCTCTTTAGGAACAATGATATATTGTATTTCCAAGTCGGGATGGCTAGTGGCTTGGCCGTGGTTATTGTGTATCTACTGCCCATGTCCTGATGGATAGATTACTTACAGTGTGGAAACAGGCCCTTCGGCCCAACAAGTCCACACCGCCCCGCCGAAGCGCAACCCACCCATACCCCTACATCTACCCCTTACCTAACACTACGGGCAATTTAGCATGGCTAATTCACCTGACCTGCACATCTTTGGACTGTGGGAGGAAACCGGAGCACCCGGAGGAAACCCACGCAGACACGGGGATAATGGTGGTCATACATTTTGAAGGTGTTGTCTAAGGGTCCTCGTGGAGTTGTTGCAGTGCGACTTGTAGATGGTACACACTATTACTCCTGTATGTTGGTGACAGGACAAGTGACTGTTTGTGGATCTGGTGCCAGTCAAGGAGATTGCTTTGTCCTATACAGTGTCAGGCTTCTCGAGTGTTGTTGGAGCTACACTTATTCAGGTAGGAGGGTAATATTCCATCATTCCCTTGACCTGGACTTTGTAGTTAGTGGACAGGTTTTGTTGAGTCAAAAGGTGACTTACTCGTTGCAAGGATCTCTAACCTCTCGCCTGCTTTTGTAGCCACAGTACTTCTATGCCTGGCCTATCCAAGGTTGTTGATTGTAGGATATTTTGTGATGATGATACTACTGAATGTCAAGGGCTATGGTTAGATTCTTCCTTGCCAGAGATAGCATTGCCTGCTGTGATGTAAATAACAGTAAGCCCATTAGCTTAACTTCTGTAGTGGGAAAATGCTTGAATCTATCATCAAGGAAGAAATAGCAAGACATCTGGATAGAAATTGTCCCATCAGGAAGACAGAGCATGGTTCGTGAATGGCCGATCATTCTTTATTAATTCACTGGAATTCTTTGAAGATATTACAAGCATGGAGGACAACAGGAAATGGGTAGACATGGCATATTTGAATTTACAGGTGGCAATCAACAAGGTACTGCACAAAAGGCTGCTGTATAAGATAAAGGTGAATGGTGTTACAGGTACTGTATTAATATGGATAGAGGATTGGTCAACTAACAGAAAGCAAAGAGTGGGGATAAACGGGTGCTTTTCTGGTTGAAGATCAGAGGGTAGTAGTGTGCCTCAGGGAGCAGTGTTAGGACAGCAATTGTTTACAATTTACATAGATGAATTAGAGTTGGGGGCCAAGTGTAGTGTGTCAAAGTTAGCAGATATCACTAAGATGAGTCATAGAGCAAAGCGTGTAGAGTACACTGAAAGTCTGCAGTGGGATATAGATAGATTATATTAGATTAGATTACTTACAGTGTGGAAACAGGCCCTTTGGCCCAACAAGTCCACACCACCCCGCCGAAGCGTAACCCACCCATACCCCTACATCTACATTTACCCCTTACCTAACACTACGGGCAATTTAGCATGGCCAATTGACCTGGCCTGCACATCTTTGGACTGCGGGAGGAAACCGGAGCACCCGGAGGAAACCCACGCAGACACGGGGAGAATGTGCAAACTCCACACAGTCAGTCGCCTGAGGCGGGAATTGAACCCGGGTCTCAGGCGCTGTGAGGCAGCAGTGCTAACCACTGTGCCACCGTGCCGCCCATAAACGCAATTTCGCACGGCCAATTCACCTGACCCTGCACATCTTTGGACTGTAGGAGGAAACGAACGCAGACACAGGGAGAACGTGCAAACTCCACGCAGA
Source organism: Chiloscyllium punctatum (assembly GCF_047496795.1). Classification (NCBI taxonomy): domain Eukaryota; kingdom Metazoa; phylum Chordata; class Chondrichthyes; order Orectolobiformes; family Hemiscylliidae; genus Chiloscyllium; species Chiloscyllium punctatum. Next base: position 35,253,895 of record NC_092743.1, read on the forward strand.
CAGTCGCCCGAGGCTGGAATCGAACCCAGGTCCCTGGTACTGTAAGGCAGCAGTGCTAACCACTGAGCCACTGTGCCACCTTTTAGCCACTGTGCCACCTTTTAGGTTAAGTGACTGGGCAAGGGTCTGGCAGATGGAGTCTAATGTTGGTCAAAGTGAGAACATCCATTTTGAAAGGAATAACAGCAAAATGGACTATTATTTAAATGGTGAAAAATTGCAACATTCTGCCCTGCAGAGGGACTTGGGTGTCCTTGTGCATGAATCACAAACAGTCGGTTTGCAGGTGTAACAGGTAATTAAGAAGACAAATGGAATATTGTCCCTCATTGCCAGAGGGATGGAGTTAAAAACAGGGGAGTAATGCCGCAACTAGTGCTGGTGAGGCCACACCTGGAGTACCGTATAGCTTTGGTCTCCTTACTTGAGAAAGGATGTACTGACAGTGGAGGGGGTACAGAGGAGGTTCACTAGGTTGATTCTGGAGTTGAGAAGGTTGGCTAATGAGGAGGGATTGAATAGATTGGGACTGTACTCACTGGAATTTAAAAGAATGAGGGGGAATATTATCGAAATGTATAAAAGTTTGAAGGAAATAAATAAGGTAGAAGTCAGAAATTGTTTCCACTGGTGGATGACACTAGAACTAGGGAATACAGCTTCAAAATACGGGGAAGCAGGTTTGGAACTGGGTTGAGGAGAAACTTCTTCACCTAGAGGGTTGTGAATCTGGGGAATTCCCTGCTCAATGTCGCAGTTGAGTTAGTGAGAACTCTGTGGGAAGCTAGAGAAGTGATTGCTGGGCCTCTTGCTGAGATATTTGTATCATCGATAGTCACAGGTGAGGTACCAGAAGACTGGAGGTTGGCAAATGTGGTGCCACTGTTTAAGAAGGGTGATAAGGACAAGCCAGGGAACTATAGACCAGTGAGCCAGACCTCAATGGTGGGCAAGTTGTTGGATGGAATCCTGAGGGACAGGATGTACATGTATTTGGAAAGGCAACTACTGATTCGGGACAGTCAACATGGGTTTGTGTGTGGGGAATCATGTCTCACAAACTTGATTGAGTTTTTTGAAGAAGTACCAAGGAAGATTGATGAGGGCAGAGCAGTAGATGTGATCTATATGGACTTCAATAAGGTGTTCGACAAGGTTCCCCATGGGAGACTGATTAGCAAGGTTTGATCTCATAGAATACAGGGAGAACTAGTCATTTGGATACAGAACTGGCTCAAAGGTAGAAGACAGAGGGTGGTGGTGGAGGGTTGTTTTTTAGACTGGAGGCCTGTGACCAGTGGAGTGCCACAAGGATCGGTGCTGGGTCCTCTACTTTTTGTCATTTACATAAATGACAAAAAGTAGAGGTACATGTGAGCATAAGAGGTACAGTTAGTAAGTTTGCAGATGACACCAAAATTGGAGGTGTAGTGGTCAGCGAAGAGGGTTACCTCAAATTACAACAGGATCTGGACCAGGTGGGCCAATGGGCTGAGAAATGGAAGATGGAGTTTAATTCAGATAAATGTGAGGTGCTGCATTTTGGGAAAGCAAATCTTAGCAGGACTTATACACTTAAAGGTAAGGTCCTAGGGAATGTTGCTGAACAAAGAGACCTTGGAGTGCAGGTTCGTAGCTCCTTGAAAGTGGACTCGCAGGTAGATAGGATAGTGAAACAGGTATTTGGTATGCTTTCCTTTATTGGTCAGAGTATTGAGTACAGGAGTTGGGAGGTCATGTTGCGGCTGTACAGGACATTGGTTAGGTCACTGTTGGAATAATGCGTGCAATTCTGGTCTCCTTCCTATCGGAAAGATGTTGTGAAACTTGAAAGGGTTCAGAAAGGATTTACAAGGATGTTGCCAGGGTTGGAGAATTTGAGCTATAAGCAGAGGCTGAACAGGCTGGGCTGTTTTCCCCGGAACGTCGGAGGCTGAGGGGATTAAAAAATTATGAGGGGCATGGATAGGATAAATAGACAAAGTCTTTTCCCTGGGGTCAGGGAGTCCAGAACTAGAGGGCATAGGTTTAGGGTGAGAGGGGAAAGATATAAAAGAGACCTTGGGGGCAACTTTTTCACACAGCGGGTGGTACGTGTATGGAATGAACTGCCAAAGGTGGAGGCTGGTACAATTGCAACATTTAAGAGGCAATTGGATGGATATATAAATAGGAAGGGTTTGGAGGGATATGTGCCAGGTGCTGGCAGGTGGGACTAGATTGGGTTGGGATATCTGGTCGGCAAGGACAGGTTGGACCGAAGGGTCTGTTTCCATGCTGTACATCTCTATGATCTCATTGAATGTCAACAATAGATGGGTTATTGAACAGTAAAGGAATTTAGGGTTACGGTGAGCGGGGTGGCACGAGTAAATGAAGCCAAGTCCATGAAAAGATCATCATGATTTTGTTTAATGGTGGAGCAGGCTCAATGAGCCAGATGGCCTACCCCTGCTTATATTTATGTTATGTTATATAATATATGTTGTGATTTGTCCATAACCCTCTGAAAACTATCAGAAAGGCTGCAGACTGTATTTCATATGAAACTCATTTTTCCAGCTCCTAAGCATGATCTGGGACCAAGACCAGATGCGAAAAATAGAAGCTCATTAATCTGTGTCATCACTTGACCCCTTGAGTGTGTTTACAAATTAAAACCAGTGGGAATTTAGTGGAGCTGCTGCTGTTCGAATTTAGTAAAGCAATGGTAACACCTGTTGGAATGTGTTAGTACTGCAAGAAATATCTTCACATTTTACTTTTGAACATCAAATAAATGGCCAAGTGTAAAAGTGGTTAAAGTAAATGATGCATTGATGCACTAATATGTGTAACACTTTGATTAGCCATTCATATTAAATTCCAAATACATTGCCGGTTTTCCAATTCTCTGGACTTTACTGGAGTCTAAAGGCTCTTGGAAAATTATTGCCAGTATAACCACTAACACTGTCGCTATTCTTTTTAATATCATAGGATGCATCCCATCAAGTCCTGGGAATCTATCTACCTTTAGTAGCATTAGTCTCCCTAGTACTTTTTCTCTAGTGATAATTATTGCATTTATTTCCTCTCCTCATTTTGTCACTAGATTTTTTAAAAGTTATTTTGGGATGCTATTTATATCTTCTACTGTGACGACTGATGCAAAGTATTTATTCAACTCCTCCGCCATTTCCTAGTTCTCCATTATTATTTTTCTAGTCGCGTTCTCTCAGGAGCCTATGTTCACTCTGGCCTCTCTCGGCCTTTAGTTTAAAATGCTCTTGCTGTCCATCTTGACATTACTTGCAAATTTACTCTCAGTTTATCTTCTCCCTCTTTATTATATTTTTGGATGTAGAGTTGTACGGCATGGAAACAGACCCTTCGGTCCAACTCTGACCAGATATCCTAAATTAATTAGGTCCCATTCTCAGCTCCCTGGGGAAATAGTCCCAGCCTATTCAGCTTCTCCCTATAGCTCAAACCCTCCAGCCCCAGTAACATCCTTCAATGGATTATAAATTTTAGATTTTTTTAATTGAAATCAAATTCCACCATCTGCCGCAGCATGATTCAAACCCATGTCCCCTGAGCATTAGCTGAATTCTGGATTAATGGTCTCGTGATAATACCTCTAGGCCATTGACTCCCCAGACAGGGAGGTGGACACTCAGAATTATATTGTAGAATTATTGAGTAAAGCACAGGAGGTGGCCACTTGGCCCATTGTATGTGTTCTGATTCTCTGAAAGAATAGTTCACCCAGTGCCTTTTCCTCATTGCTCTGCTAATTCCTCTTTGAAGGACTCAGTTGACCTTGTCCCAACCCCACACTCAGGCAATACTTTCCAAATCCACTCAGGCAATCGTTTCCAGATTCTGACCACTCTCTGAGGATAAAGTTTCTTCTCTTGTTGCCATCATTTCTTTCACATACTACTTTCAATCTGAGCCCTTCCAGCAATGGGAGGAGTTTCTTCCTGTCCATTCTATTTGAACACTATTAGTCTGAACTGAAGTTCTTCATCCCAGGAGTCATGCTTGTGACTGGTCTTTGCACCCTCTCAAATGCCTTCCCATTGTTCCTGAAGAGTGCTGTTTAGAATTCAACTCAAAACTCCAGCTGTTGATGGGCCAGGTTTAGTGGTAACTTCCTGACTTTTGTACTTTATATCCTTATCGATGCTCTATGATTTATTAACTGCTGTCTCCATCTGTCCTGCCACCTTTGATGATTTAAGCACATATATACCCAGGGCCCTCTGCTCTTTTTATTTAGATTTAGGGTTAGGGAGAACTTTTTTTGTTGTCTCTCAGCATAATTCCTGTTATGAAAGTGCATTGTTTCTCTGCATTGATATGCAAATGTCTGCTCCTTCCATCACTCTGTCTACATCCTTTGAAGGTTTTACACTATCCTTCACATCGTTCACAATACTGCCATGTTTCAAGTTGTCTACAGATTCTGAAATTGTGCTCTGTGCACCATATGTTAGATTCTATGAGTTTCACAGTTGCATAATATTGGCACTTGACCATTCATGAGGCATTTTCAGATAGTTCTTTCCATTTGTTAAGAAGCAGCTGTTTAGATATCATACATTAGAAATTACATTGGGATAGAGAGGAGGTCAGGTACTGGAGAAGGACACAGAAATAAGGAGGGATGAAGGGACTGGGGAAGGCCACTCAGACAATGAAGGGGGCAAGAGCAGAGGGGTACAGAGATATACCCTCCCTACTCTGTAACCTCCTCCAGCATCTACATCCCTATCTGTGCAAATCCCTCTCGACCCTACACCCCTCTCATTTATGTATCTTCCTCCATCAACCGCACCTATGTCCCCAGCCATATCCTATCCCTATCCCAGTAAACTCCTCCAACATCCATACCCCTCCCCATCGCTGTAATATATACCATGTTGACTGCAGCAGTTCAAGCAGGCAGCTCACCACCACATTCTCAAGGGCAACTAGAGATGGGCAATAAATGCTAACCAGCCAGCAAAGCTCTCTTCCCAGGAGCAACTCCTTTAAAAATTGATGATTGTTCGCTGATACCAGTGGACAGATTGGCGGTTGGTATGAAATGTGTGAAGGCAGCAAAGTGTTAGGGAACTCTTCCCTGGATCTTCCCTCAAATCCTTCTCTGCCATTTTTCACTGAAGAAGACAGTTCCTCAATGTGGACCATTCTCTAACAAGGACCCCCTGCCAGCTCTGAACACTTGTAGATTTATCCTGTTTTTGGGACGGACAATTCTAAATCCTTTTAGCCGAGGAACACAGGAAACCCTTCTCTACGTCAGGACAACCAATCCCTAGTTTCCCATTTTCATCAGAAGGTTAACTTTCATTATTTTATTGGAACAAAACTCCTATTTCCCTAAACACTGTACCAACAATCTTATGTTGATTCTTAAAACTTTCTGAATACCTTTACTTACCACTAATCAGGCCATGCTGTATGTTATTTCTTTTCAGTTTAATGCTACCCTTAAATTCTCTGGTTCACTATGTTTGATCTATCCAGTTCCTAGAATCCCGCCTTCTCACTGGGATATACCTTTGGAAGATATATAATGTAAATAGCTTAGACCCCAGTGCTGGTCCATTGGGCACTCCACTCTCACACCTTGTTCAAACTGAAAATGAACCATTAATGGCTACTTTGTTTCATATTAGCTAACGAATCACCTGTCCATGCCAACTGGTTTGTAGTTTTCCGGGGTTTTTTTTGTCTCCTTCCTTTTCACTCACTATCTTGCAATTTGATGGGTGTTTTCGAGAACTAGGGAATTTCAGAAATAGCTGCCCATTAGGTGCTGACAAAATCAGAGTTGGCAGCTGAGCAGCCTCAGTGGAACCAGAGTGAGTGGTGAGCAGTATACCTACAGTATGTCAAAGTCATGAAAGTCTCATCAGACAGGCAGATAGGCCTTAGAAATTGGAGTGGGACACAAGTCTCTGATGGAATGCCAAAATGGCAAGATAGTGAGGAGCCTTTATATACATGACACTTTATATACATAGGGCACTCTCCTGCCCTATTTAGCCAGCCTTCCCACCTCTCAGTCCATCATCAAGAGGCTGGTACAATTCCAATTCAAAAGTACATGATAAATTAATAAATTCTTTAAAGTTTAAAGGTTTATGTACAGCAGGCCAACCTCTGTTTAGTTTCATGCATATCACATCCACAGACATTGACATCTGACATGTGCCAGCCTCTGAGAACACTAATGGACCATTTCTGATTCACTTATAAGATGCTTTTAAACTTCAATGCTGCAGCTTGGGCTGCACTGGCCACTATCATTGCAATGTGCATCAATGATTTTGCGTGCTCAAAGACAGGGACAGACCAGGCTGCATGTCCAGGCTCTGCACTCACTGTCTTAGCACTCACTCACTAAGAGACTACCTGGATGCTCTCAGCATTCCTTCCTTGCTTTTTTGCACTTTTCAAGATAAAAGACTACTTTCACTACCTGCTTTCTACCCTGCTTAGCACAGACACAGACCAGGATGTTTGTTCTGATTGCCAGCAGTCCTCAGTCAAGTCAAGGGGGGAGAGTTGTCTTTAATCAGGGAGTCCTGGCACAGTAAGTCAAGGGCAGCCTTCAGTAGAAACACAGATCCTGCTCGGGGCCATTCCAATCAAAATCATCTCCTCATAAGAGATGAGGAGCCACAAACGATGTACACTACTTGTCTTAATCCTTTCTGCCTTATTGTAGGCAGTTTTCTTCACGGAATAAGACAGAGGCAGATTTTACGGCAGGCCGAATTGAGTGGCACAGCTATTACTGTTGGTGCAGGTGATGAGATGTACATGTGAGGTTAGTAGTACTGTGAGCTAGTAAGGCTGAGGGCAAGTGGGAAGCACATACATGCAACAATGAGTGTAGTAAAATATGAGCCTCGGTGGGAAGCAGGAACAGGAGCAGACAGGTAGAGTGAGTGTGAGGTATCGGAGAGAGGATTGTGGCACTTGTCCTGGTGAGTGGAAAAGGTCATTGACTTTCTTCCCACCTCAGGTCAGGCTGACACAGCCTCTGCTGCTGGCTCCTGAGGAAGAGGAATTCCTGCCCTATGCACCACCCCATCCATCAGGATCTCCAGGATCTGGATCCTCCACCACAGCCATCCCACCCCATCTGCTATGTATGGGGCAAATGTCAGGAACCATGCAGGGAAGATCCAGACTGATAGTGCTTGTTTGGACCCACAGTAAGTAATTTTAAACAGCTTGGATGTAAGGGATACCAGTCATTTCCAAGATATCTAATGAGTAATGAGTTATTCTGGGAACAGCAATACGGGCAAAAATGGAAATTGGTCGTGATGCTTGCTGCAAGGGCTGAAACACCAGTTAAACTGAAACCTCACTCGGCCGAACTCTTAAATGTAGCAAAAAAAAATCCTGTCTGATTCAGCCCTGAATAAGGGATTGTAAGAAAGAATTTGGAACATTTTTGTGTGTGTTTCACAACCTTAGGACTTTACTAGATGCTTCACGTGTGCCATGAGGTGCTCTCCACTTGTACAAAATAACAGGAAGTAATGGTTGTTTGAAGTATTGTGAAACAGTAATGGCAAGAGACAGGAAGGAGTTAGAAATGAGATATAAGAATGGCATTATATATAAGATAGCAAACTGTTTCATCCATTCATTTCGAATTGTTAAGGGATGGAAGTGTATTTTATACGTTGACGGTCTTATCTGATGTTCGAGAGTGACCTATGACTTTCAGATGTTAACCTCCACGGTTTGTCACTGAGTACCTTGTCAAGGAATAAATTCTGCTCAACATGCATTAAAGTAACACCCAGCAGATGGGGCTGTAGGACAGCAATGACTTTCCAGTTTAAATCCTAAAGGTGCTCTCATAGACTCTTGACCTTCACAGCACAGGAGGAGGTCACTCGGCCCATCATGTCCATATCAGTCACAAAATAATCTGACTCCACTCATCCCACTTTCCTGCTTTCGACCCATACCCTGGGTGGCTAGGGCAATGCAAATAAATTACTAAATGCTGCTTGAATGTAACGATAACTAAACCACCCTTTAGGCAGTGAGTTCCAGACTCACCATCCACTGAGTGAAAGAAAATCTTTTCAACCCACCTCTAATCCTTCTACCCCTTAACGTTAAATCTGTGCCCCCTTGCTATTGAACACTCTACCAATGGAAAGTGTGCCTTCCCATCTACCCTATCAATGTCCCTCATATCATTGTAAGCTTCTCAACCTTTGCTGCTCCAAGGAAGTGGACTCCAGCCTCTCCAATCTTCTCTCATAGCTGAGACTCTCCAGCCCAGGCAGCATCCTGGTAAATCTCTTCACACCCTCTCTTGTGCAATCAATCAATCAATCAATCACATGCTCTCAAGCATCGGTTACAGTATACAATAAAATCAGCATTGTCCAGAATTGTAGCAACTGAAATGATCCACAGACTCGCGTCTTCAGTATTCTCACAATGTCCACAACCCACATACACTTTAAACTTTCTGACTTTCTTTGAATGATACTCCCGATATAAGAACATTTATTAGTAGTTTCTCAACTCGTCACCTCCGGTCAACAGGATGTATATCTGAATTGTCTGCAACATGCAGCAGTACTTTTCTGTAACGAGCCAAATATCGATATACAGAAAGTTCTCAGTATGACAAATATGTAGCAGTAATTGTTTTCATATCACCCATCTCTTTTCCAGCTATTAATAACAATTTAAGCATTGCTTTCTCTACTAACCTTTTGTAAAGTAACCTTTTTTTAAACATGGCTGGGCCAGCATTTATTGCCCATCCCTAGTTACCCTTGAGAAGTGGTGGTTAGTTGATTTCTTGAACCTCTGCAAACTTCGGGTGTAGGGGCACCCGCAATGACAATAGGATGGACCTTCCTAGATTTTGAACATACAACATTGAAGAAGCAGTGATACATTTCCAAGTCAGGAAGGTGAGTAATTTGGAGGGGAGCCTGGAGGTGGTGGATTTCCTATGTGTGTGCTGTCCCGTCCTTTTAGATAATAGAGGCTGTAAGTTTGGAAGGAGCTATCAAAAGAGCCATCAAAGGAGCCATGATGAATTGCTGCGGCACACCTTGTGAACGGTGCACGCTGTGGACAGTGTGTGTCGGAATGAAAGCAAGTGAAACTTGAAGGTGGCAGATCGGGTATCAATCAAGTGGACTGCTTTATCTGGATGGTGTTGAGTTTCATAAATGATTACAACACAGAAAAAGGCCTTTTGGCCATAGGTCTGTAGCAGTCAAACAAACAACGGCTTAACTATTCTAATCCCATTTTCCAACACTTTGTCTCTTGCCTTGCATGAAAAATGTGTTGCTGGAAAAGCACAGCAGGTCAGGCAGCATCAAAGGAGCAGGAAAATCGATGTTTCGGGCATAAGCCCTTGGCAAGTGCACATCTAAATTTTTTTTATGTATTATGTGTGTGCTTGCCTCTAAGGCCCTTATACAAGCAGCAATTTCCAGATTCCCAACACCCACTAAGTGGAAAAAAACTTCATATCCACTCTAAATCTTCCATCACGTACCTTAAATCTACGCCCCATGGTCACTGATCCCTCCAGGAAAGAGAAAGGTTCCTTGCTGTCTACTCTATCTATGCCCCTCATAATTTTATACACCTCAGTCATGTCCTCTCTCAATCTCCTCTGTGTAAAAAATAACCCCATTCTGTGAGGGTGGGATGCTTCCCTACTGATACATATCAATTAGATTTGAACCTGCGGAAATACTAAACTGTCTTTGGTGCACCCATACCAGGCCAAAAGTGCCTGCAGCAGAACATCTGCTGGACACCCCAGTGCCTGTAGCCTGTAACTAAGATTGAGAGGTCAGACAAATAGGAAAGGTAGTCAGCCATTCAACTCTTCAAGCCTGCTCCCCTGGTCAATAGGATCATGGCCGATCCAACATCCCTCACATTCACTTGCCTGCCTCTCCCCTTGAGTCCTCTACTAACTAAGAATCTATTTATCTCAACCTTATATATACATAAGGACTCTGCTGCCACAGCTCTCTCTGTGGGGAAAGACTCTCAGCCCTCATAAAAGAAGAAATTCCACCTCATCTCAGCCTTAAATCGGCACACCATAATACTGAGATTCTATCCTCTGGTTCAAGACTCACCCATGAGGGGTAACATCCTCTCAACATTTACCTGTCAAGCCCCTTAAGAATGAGATAGGTTTTAATGAGATCATTTTGTCAGCATTCCATCAGCACAAGCTCCCCCCTCAGCTTGACATGGGGTTGAACAGACTGTCTGAGATCTGACAATTGTCAGTGTGGATGGAATCCCTCGCTAAAATACTCTTGGCATGTATACGTAATCTCATCCTCCTCATCTGGGAGGAGGAGAGCGCACTGGTGGATCTCCAATTACTGTAAATATTAGCATTTTCAGCAAATATTCTCTTCAATCGCCTTCTCCCAGGGTCTGAAGAGCTCCTCTCAGGGTCACAATGAGGATTCTGTCCGTCACAAGGTACAGTGGGCATGAGCTTCACAGCAAGACAAGGGCAGAAAGAAGCAACAACTTTGATCTATGGCCTTCTTTAACCTCGCAAAGGCCTTCAAACTTGTCCATCATGATGGATCGTAGAGCACTGTCTTCATATTTGCCTGCCCATAGAGATTCTCTTCACTTGCTGCATGAGAAACACAAATTGTGATCCTCCCCTGCCAATTGTCACAATGTAAACTCCAGCACTTTAATAACTGTTCGTGGGTTAAAAGAGTCAAAGATAAACTGTTACACACAGAAAGAAGCAGCTATAACTCTGCCTGGAATAAATAAACTATTAAGGGACAAGAACAAACTTATACAGGAATTGAAAGCAATTAGCATGCCAGTGAGACAGAGTCAAAGCTGCATGAACAAAACCGTTTTGACATCTGCTTGATGAATGGCTGCCTTATGCCACAAGGAGAAGTGGTTGCCCTGCAGTAGAATTTAAGAAGTGAACTGCAGAAAAGCTGTGTTTTCAAAACAGACAGTCAATGCTAAATGTAACAAGAAAGAGAGCAGCCGTTTCTGGCAGGAAGGTAAACTGCAGTCTCAAAGGTTCCAGGGAGAAATTGATATGTCTGATAAAAGGACTCTATGTAGTCATCAATAATATCACATCATAGACCTGAAGGATGAAAATCTACACAAGAATCCAACACCAGAACTCCCCCTTTACAAGAAATTTGAAGAACAACACTGCACAAGGATTGAACCCTGGACACATCCAGAGACAGATACTGTTTGTGGAATGGTGGCTCAATTCCATAATTAACCAGGTATAGCCAAGTCGAGTTGTGAGGCTTAATTTGTTTACCTTGAGGGGTCTTACGTTGGTTACTGCATGCAATAAAGTTTAATTCCTTGCTGCAGCACTTGATCGTCTTGAGAATTCTCAATAAGTAGCCAAATTAAAGATCACTTGTGGTGATTTACCCAGAACATGATCCATCACAGACCCGGTGCATGTTCTGAAATAACTCCGGAGAGGTCAGTATCCTGTCTCCAAGTCACCCTATATTTGCACAAGAACAGTCCTTGACTTTAGTACTTCCTCATTCAGAGCCAACTCTCAGAGTGTCTGCCTCGCTGACACTCCCCTTTCTATCTGTTAGCAGTGGGAAGTGTTCAGGACTGTTGCACCCAACCGAACCTTGTATGTCCCTGGACCGGATTTCATGTTGACCTTGCCTCTTACTCATGCAGGGTCATTCCTGTGGTTCTTACATCAATTTTGACCCCTGTTTCTCTCGCTTAGTGGAGTCTCGAATCCAACATTGACATTTTCTGATGCTGTTTCACCCCCCACTCCCCCAGGTGACCTTATCGCCTCCTAGATCTTCCTGAAAATTGCCTGGTATTTAGTTAGGACTTAACTCAGGCAGCTGATTCCTTACTGGAAAATGTTGAGCCAATCTTGGTGTATCTCTCACAACCACTTTCACTTCAATGAGCTTAGACCAGAGCTTATTACCCATAATCAGTCCTTCTCCTAAGAGACCAGACCGAAGTTGTACCCTTAATATGTAAAGGTTACGCGTTACAGGTTCTCAGCCTAGCCAAGGTCTGATGCAAACTAAATGTTGTAGTGCAGAGCGAATATTGTTGAAAACTGGTTCTGCAATCAATGTTACAACCATGCTGGTATTAGAAATGGCTGATCATCTAACAAGATGTTTCTTTTAATTGGTTTGATTGTGATGTTGCAAAGCAATTTAACTGTTTCAAATCTGATGTAGGTGGAATTTCAAGTGTATGAACTAGCCTGGATATCCTCTTGGACACCAGCCAACAGCTAACCAGTATGATCAGCAAGTTTGCAGATAACACGAAGATTGGTGGAGTAGCAGAAAGCATAAGGAACTGTCAGAGAATACAGGAGGATAGAGATGGACTGGAGAGTTTGATGGAAATGTGGCAGATGGTTTTCAATCCAGACAAATGTGAGGTGATGCATTTAGGCAAGACAACTTCAAGAGCGAATTATTCAATGAACGGAAGAGACTTGGAAAAAGTTGATGGGCAGAGAAATCTGGGAGTGCAGGTCCATTGTACCCTGAAGGTTGCTGCACAGTGGATAGAGTGGTCAAGAAGGCCTTCATTGGACGGGGTATTAAGTATGAGAGCTGGCACATCATGGTAAAATTGTACAAGACATTTGGAGTACTGTGTCCAGTTCTGGTTGCCACATTACCAAAAGTATGTGGACGCTTTGGAGAGGGTGCAGAGAAGGTTTACGAGGATGTTGCCTGGTATGGAAGGTGCTAGCTATGAAGAGAGGTTGGGTAGGTTAGCTTTGCTTTCATTAGAAAAAAGGAGATTGACGGGGGTCCTGATTGAGGTTTACAAAATTGTGAAGGGTGTAGACAGGGTGGATAGAGACAAGCTTTTTCCCAGGGTAAAGGATTCAATAACAAGAGGTCACGCGTTCAAGGCGAGAGGTGGAAAGTTTAAGAGGGATACATGCGGCAAGAACTACACACAGAGGATGGTGGGCGTTTGAAATGCGTTGCCAGCAGAAGTGATAGAAGCAGGCACGGTAGATTCATTAAAGATGCATCTGGACAGATAAATGAGTAGGTAGGGAGCAGAGGGATACAGATGCTTAGGAAATGCGCGACAGGTTTAGACAGTAGATTTGGATCGGCTCACGCCGGAGACCCTGTTCCTGGGATGTAAATTTCCTTATTTCTTTGTTCGCTGAGCTGCAGTGCACAAACCCTTGTCACTAAGCTGCAGCACACAAACCCCTGTCACTGAGCTGCAGCACACAAACCCCTGTCTCCGAGCTGCTGCACAAAAACCCCTGTCACTGAGCTGCAGCGCACAAACCCCTGTCACTGAGCTGCAGCGCACAAACCCCTGTCACTGAGCTGCAGCGCACAACCCCTGTCACTGAGCTGCAGCGCACAAACCCCTGTCACTGAGCTGCAGCACACAAACCCCTGTCTCCGAGCTGCAGCACACAAACCGCTGTCACTGAGCTGCAGCACACAAACCCCTGTCACTGAGTTGCAGCGCACAAACCCCTGTCACTGAGCTGCAGTGCACAAACCCTTGTCACTGAGCTGCAGCACACAAACCCCTGTCTCCGAGCTGCAGCGCACAAACCCCTGTCTCTGAGCTGCAGCGCACAAACCACTGTCTCCGAGCTGCAGCGCACAAACCCCTGTCGCTGAGCTGCAGCGCACAAACCCCTGTCTCTGAGCTGCAGCGCTCAAACCCCTGTCTCCGAGCTGCAGCGCACAAACCCCTGTCTCTGAGCTGCAGCACACAAACCCCTGTCTCTCAGCTGCAGCGCACAAACCCCTGTCTCCGAGCTGCAGCGCACAAACCCCTGTCACTGTGCTGCAGCACACAAACCCCTGTCACTGAACTGCAGCGCACAAACCCCTGTCACTGAGCTGCAGCGCACAAACCCCTGTCACGAGCTGCAGCGCACAAACCCCTGTGTCTCAGCTGCAGCGCACAAACCCCTCTCTCCGAGCTGCAGCGCACAAACCCCTGTCACTGTGCTGCAGCACACAAACCCCTATCTCCGAGCTGCAGGACACAAACCCCTATCTCCGAGCTGCAGCGCACAAACCCCTGTCTCCGAGCTGCAGCGCACAAACCCCTGTCTCCGAGCTGCACACAAACCCCTGTAACCGAGCTGCAGCACACAAACCCCTGTCTCTGAGCTGCAGCGCACAAACCCCTGTCTCCGAGCTGCAGCGCACAAACCCCTGTCACCGAGCTGCAGCGCACAAACCCCTGTAACCGAGCTGCAGCACACAAACCACTATCTCCGAGCTGCAGCGCACAAACCCCTGTCACTGAGCTGCAGCGCACAAACCCCCGTCACCGAGCTGCAGCGCACAAACTTCTGTCACTGAGCTGCAGCGCACAAACCCCTGTCTCCGAGCTGCAGCACATAAACCCCTGTCACCGAGCTGCAGCGCACAAACCCCTGTCACCGAGCTGCACACAAACCCTTGCAACCGACCTGCAGCACACAAACCACTATCTCCGATCTGCAGTGCACAAGCCCCTGTCTCTGAGCTGCAGCACACAGACTCCTGTCACTGAGGTGAAGGGCATAAATCTGTCACCAAGCAGCAGCGCACAAACCACTCTAACTGGGCTGCAGCGCACAAACCCTTGTCTCGGAGCTGCAGCGCACAAACCCCTGTCTGTGAGCTGCAGCACACAAACCCTTGTCTCTGAGCTGCAGCACACAAACCCCTGTCTCTGAGCTGCAGCGCACAAATCCGTGTCTCTGAGCTGCAGCGCATAAACCACTGTCTCCGAGCTGAAGGGCACAAATCTGTCACCAAGCTGCAGCGCACAAACCCCTCTAACTGGGCTGCAGCGCACAAACCCCTGTCTCTGAGCTGCAGCACACAAACCCCTGTCTCTGAGCTGCAGCACACAAACCACTATCTCCGAGCTGCAGCGCACAAACCCGTGTCTCCAAGCTTCAGTGCACAAACCCCTGTCACTTAGCTGCAGTGCACAAACCCCTGTCGCGACATGCAGCGCACAAACCCCTATCTCCGAGCTGCAGCGCACAAACCCCTGTCACTGAGCTGCAGCGCACAAACCCCTGTCTCCGAGCTGCAGCGCACATACCCCTGTCTTTGAGCTGCAGCGCACAAACCCCTATCCTCGAGATGCAGCACACAAACCCGTCTCTGAGCTGCAGCGCACAAACCCCTGTCTCCGAGCTGCAGCGCACAAACCCCTGTCACCAAGCTGCAGCGCACAAACCCCTGTCTCTGAGCTGCAGCGCACAAACCCCTGTCTCAGAGCTGCAGCACACAAACCACTATCTCCGAGCTGCAGCGCACAAACCCCTGTCTCTGAGCTGCAGCGCACAAACCCCTATCCTCGAGATGCAGCACACAAACCCGTCTCTGAGCTGCAGCGCACAAACCCCTGTCACTGAGCTGCAGCGCACAAACCCCTGTCACTGAGCTGCAGCGCACAAACCCCTGTCTCCGAGCTGCAGCGCACAAACCCTGTCACCGAGCTGCAGGGCACAAACCCCTGTCACTGAGCTGCAGCGCACAAACCCCTGTCACCGAGCTGCAGCACACAAACCCCTGTCTCCGAGCTGCACACAAACCCTTGTCTCTGAGCTACAGTGCACAATCCCCTGTCTCTGAGCTGCAGTGCACAAATCCCTGTCTCTGAGCTGCAGCGCACAAATCCCTGTCCCCGAGATGCAGCGAACAAACCCCTGTCACCGAGCTGCAGCACACAAACCCCTATCTCCGAGCTGCAGGGCACAAACCCCTGTCTCCGAGCTGCAGGGCACAAACCCCTGTCACCGAGCTGCAGCACACAAACCCCTATCTCCGAGCTGCAGGGCACAAACCCCTGTCTCCGAGCTGCAGGGCACAAACCTCTGTCTCTGAGCTGCAGCCCACAAACCCCGTCACTGAGCTGCAGCGCACAAACCCCGTCACTGAGCTGCAGCGCACAAACCCCGTCACTGAGCTGCAGCGCACAAACCCCTGTCATTGAGCTGCAGCGCAGAAACCCCTGTCGTTGAGCTGCAGTGCACAAACCCCGTCACTGAGCTGCAGCGAACAAACCCCTGTCATTGAGCTGCAGCGCACAAACCCCTGTCTCCGAGCTGCAGCGCACAAACCCCTGTCTCCGAGCTGCAGCGCAGAAACCCCTGTCGTTGAGCTGCAGCGCACAAACCCCGTCACTGAGCTGCAGCGACCAAACCCCTGTCATTGAGCTGCAGCGCACAAAATCCTGTCACTGAGCTGCAGCGCATAAACCCCTGTCTCCCAGCTGCAGCGCACAAACGCGTCTCCGAGCTGCAGCACAGAAGCTCATCACCACGCTTCAGCACACAAACCTCTATCTCTGAGCTGCAGCGCACAAATCCGTGTCTCTGAGCTGCAGCGCATAAACCACTGTCTCCGAGCTGAAGGGCACAAATCTGTCACCAAGCTGCAGCGCACAAACCCCTCTAACTGGGCTGCAGCGCACAAACCCCTGTCTCTGAGCTGCAGCACACAAACCCCTGTCTCTGAGCTGCAGCACACAAACCACTATCTCCGAGCTGCAGCGCACAAACCCGTGTCTCCAAGCTTCAGTGCACAAACCCCTGTCACTTAGCTGCAGTGCACAAACCCCTGTCGCGACATGCAGCGCACAAACCCCTATCTCCGAGCTGCAGCGCACAAACCCCTGTCACTGAGCAGCAGCGCACAAACCCCTGTCTCCGAGCTGCAGCGCACATACCCCTGTCTTTGAGCTGCAGCGCACAAACCCCTATCCTCGAGATGCAGCACACAAACCCGTCTCTGAGCTGCAGCGCACAAACCCCTGTCTCCGAGCTGCAGCGCACAAACCCCTGTCACCAAGCTGCAGCGCACAAACCCCTGTCTCTGAGCTGCAGCGCACAAACCCCTGTCTCAGAGCTGCAGCACACAAACCACTATCTCCGAGCTGCAGCGCACAAACCCCTGTCTCTGAGCTGCAGCGCACAAACCCCTATCCTCGAGATGCAGCACACAAACCCGTCTCTGAGCTGCAGCGCACAAACCCCTGTCACTGAGCTGCAGCGCACAAACCCCTGTCACTGAGCTGCAGCGCACAAACCCCTGTCTCCGAGCTGCAGCGCACAAACCCCTGTCACCGAGCTGCAGCACACAAACCCCTGTCTCCGAGCTGCACACAAACCCTTGTCTCTGAGCTACAGTGCACAATCCCCTGTCTCTGAGCTGCAGTGCACAAATCCCTGTCTCTGAGCTGCAGCGCACAAATCCCTGTCCCCGAGATGCAGCGAACAAACCCCTGTCACCGAGCTGCAGCACACAAACCCCTATCTCCGAGCTGCAGGGCACAAACCCCTGTCTCCGAGCTGCAGGGCACAAACCCCTGTCACCGAGCTGCAGCACACAAACCCCTATCTCCGAGCTGCAGGGCACAAACCCCTGTCTCCGAGCTGCAGGGCACAAACCTCTGTCTCTGAGCTGCAGCCCACAAACCCCGTCACTGAGCTGCAGCGCACAAACCCCGTCACTGAGCTGCAGCGCACAAACCCCGTCACTGAGCTGCAGCGCACAAACCCCTGTCATTGAGCTGCAGCGCAGAAACCCCTGTCGTTGAGCTGCAGTGCACAAACCCCGTCTCCGAGCTGCAGCGCACAAACCCCTGTCTCCGAGCTGCAGCGCAGAAACCCCTGTCGTTGAGCTGCAGCGCACAAACCCCGTCACTGAGCTGCAGCGACCAAACCCCTGTCATTGAGCTGCAGCGCACAAAATCCTGTCACTGAGCTGCAGCGCATAAACCCCTGTCTCCCAGCTGCAGCGCACAAACGCGTCTCCGAGCTGCAGCACAGAAGCTCATCACCACGCTTCAGCACACAAACCTCTATCTCTGAGCTGCAGAAAACAAACCCCTGTCTCCAAGATGCAGCGCACAAACCCCTGTCTCCGAGCTGCAGCGCACAAACCCCTGTCTCCGAGCTGCAGCACACAAACCCCTGTCTCTGAGCTGCAGCGCACAAACCCCTGTCTCCGAGATGCAGCGCACAAACCCCTGTCTCCCAGCTGCACACAAACCCCTGTAACCGAGCTGCAGCACACTAACCCCTGTCTCTGAGCTGCAGCGCACAAACCCCTGTATCCGAGCTGCAGCGCACAAACCCCTGTCACCGAGCTGCAGCGCACAAACCCCTGTAACCGAGCTGCAGCACACAAACCACTATCTCCGAGCTGCAGCGCACAAACCCCTGTCTCTGAGCTGCAGCACACAGACCCCTGTCTCTGAGCTGCAGCACACAAACCCCTGTCTCAGAGCTGCAGCACACAAACCACTGTCTCTGAGCTGAAGGGCACAAATCTGTCACCAAGCTGCAGCGCACAGACCCCTCTAACTGGGCTGCAGCGCACAAACCCCTGTCTCCGAGCTGCAGCGCACAAACCCTTGCCTCTGAGCTTCAGCGCACAAACCCCTGTCTCTGAGCTGCAGAACACAATCCCTGTCACCGAGCTGCAGCGCAAAAACGCTTGTCTCAGAGCTGCAGCACACAAACCCCTATCTCCGAGCTGCTGCACAAAAACCCCTGTCACTGAGCTGCAGCGCACAAACCCCTGTCTCCGAGCTGCAGAGCACAAACCCCTGTCTCCGAGCTGCAGCACAGAAGCTCATCACCGAGCTACTGCCCACAAACGACAGTCACCGAACTGCAGCGCACAAACCCCTGTCACTGAGCTGCAGCGCACAAACCCCTGTCTCCGAGCTGCAGCACACAAACCCCTATATCCGAACTGCAGTGCACAAACCCCTGTCACCGAGCTGCAGCGCACAAACCCCTGTCTCCGTGCTGCAGCACACAAACCCCTATATCCGAACTGCAGTGCACAAACCCCTGTCACCGAGCTGCAGGGCAGAAACTCCTGTATCCGAGCTGCAGCGCACAAACCCCTGTCACTGAGCTGCAGCGCACAAACCCCTGTCTCCGAGCTGCAGAGCACAAACCCCTGTCTCCGAGCTGCAGCACAGAAGCTCATCACCGAGCTACTGCCCACAAACGACAGTCACCGAACTGCAGCGCACAAACCCCTGTCACTGAGCTGCAGCGCACAAACCCCTGTCTCCGAGCTGCAGCACACAAATCCCTATATCCGAACTGCAGTGCACAAACCCCTGTCACCGAGCTGCAGGGCAGAAACTCCTGTATCCGAGCTGCAGCGCACAAACCCCTGTCACTGAGCTGCAGCGCACAAACCCCTGTCTCCGAGCTGCAGCACACAAACCCCTGTCTCCGAGCTGCAGCACACAAACCCCTGTCTCTGAGCTGCAGCACACAAACCCCTGTCTCTGAGCTGCAGCGCACAAACCCCAGTCTCCGAGATGCAGCGCACAAACCCCTGTCTCCGAGCTGCACACAAACCCCTGTCACCGAGCTGCAGCGCACAAACCATTATCTCCGAGCTGCAGCGCACAAACCCCTGTCACTGAGCTGCAGCGCACAAACCCCTGTCACCGAGCTGCAGCGCACAAACCCCTGTCTCTGAGCTGCAGCGCAAAAACCCCTGCCACCGAGCTGCACACAACCCATTATCTCCGAGCTGCAGCGCACAAACCCCTGTCACTGAGATGCAGCGCACAAACCCCTGTCTCTAAGCTGCAGCGCACAAACCCCTGCCACCGAGCTGCACACAACCCATTATCTCCGAGCTGCAGCGCACAAACCCCTGTCACTGAGATGCAGCGCACAAACCCCTGTCTCTAAGCTGCAGCGCACAAACCCCTATCTCCGAGCTGCAGCGCACAAACCACTGTCTCTGAGCTGCAGCGCATAAACCCCTGTCTCTGAGCTGAAGGGCACGAATCTGTCACCAAGCTGCAGTGCACAAACCCCTCTAACTGGGCTGCAGAGCACAAACCCCTGTCTCCGAGCTGCAGCACACAAACCCCTGTCACCGAGCTGCAGCACACAAACACCTGTCTCTGAGCTGCAGCACAGAAACCCTGTCATCGAGCTGCAGTGCACAACCACTGTCTCCGAGGTGCAGCGCACAAACCCCTGTCACCGAGCTGCAGAGCACAAACCCCTATCTCCGAGCTGCAGGGCACAAACCCATGTCTCCGAGCTGCAGTGCACAAACTCCTGTCACCGAGCTGCAGGGCACAAACCCCTGTCATTGAGCTGCAGGGCACAAACCCCTGTCACTGAGCTGCAGCGCACAAACCCCTGTCTCTGAGCTGCAGCACACAAACCCCTATCTCTGAGCTGCAGAGCACAAACCCCTGTCTCCGAGCTGCAGCGCACAAACCCCTGTCTCTGAGCTGCACACACAAACTCTGTCACCGAGCTGCAGTGCACAAACCACTGTCTACGAGGGGCAGCGCACAAACCCCTTTAACCGACCTGCCGCGCACAAACCCCTGTCACCGAGCTGCAGGGCTCAAACCCCTGTCTCCGAGCTGCAGCGCACAAACCCCTGTCTCCGAGCTGCAGCACACAAACCCCTGTCACTGTGCTGCAGGGCACAAACCCCTGTCACTGAGCTGCAGCGGACAAACCCCTGTCATTGATCTGCAGCGCACAAAGCACGTCACTGAGCTGCAGCGCACAAACCCCTGTCAATGAACTGCAGCACACAAACTCCTGTCTCCGAGCTGCAGCACACAAACCCCAGTGTCAGAGCTGCAGCACACAAACCCCTGTCTCCGAGCTGCAGCACACAAACCCCTGTCTCTGAGCTGCAGCGCACAAACCCCTGTCTCCGAGCTGCACACAAACCCCTGTCACCGAGCTGCAGCGCACAAACCATTATCTCCGAGCTGCAGCACACAAACCCCTGTCTCCGAGCTGCAGCGCACAAACCCCTGTCTCCAAGATGCAGCGCACAAACCCCTGTCTCCGAGCTGCAGCGCACAAACCTCTGTCACTGAGCTGCAGCACACAAACCCCTGTCTCTGAGCTGCAGCACACAAACCCCTGCCAGCGAGCTGCACACAAACCCCTGCCACCGAGATGCATACAAACCCCTGTCACCGAGCTGCAGCGCACAAACCCCTGTCACCGAGCTGCAGGGCACAAACCCCTATCTCCGAGCTGCAGCGCACAAACCCCTGTCACCGAGCTGCAGCGCACAAACCATTACCTCCGAGCTGCAGCGCAGAAACCCCTGTCTCCAAGATGCAGCGCATAAACCCCTGTCTCCAAGATGCAGCGCACAAACCCTTGTCTCCGAGCTGCAGCGCACAAACCCCTGTCACTGAGCTGCAGCACACAAACCCCTGTCTCCGAGCTGCAGCGTACAAACCCCTGCCACCGATCTGCACACAAACCCCTGTCACCAAGCTGCACACAAACCCCTGTCACCGAGCTGCAGCGCACAAACCCCTGTCTCTGAGCTGCAGCGCACAAACCACTGCCACCGAGCTGCACACAAACCCCTGTCACCGAGCTGCACTCAAACCCCTGCCACCGATCTGCACACAAAACCCTGTCACCAAGCTGCACACAAACCCCTGTCACCGAGCTGCAGCGCACAAACCCCTGTCTCTGAGCTGCAGCGCACAAACCCCTGCCACCGAGCTGCACACAAACCCCTGTCACCGAGCTGCACACAAACCCCTGCCACCGAGCTGCACACAAACCCCTGTCACCGAGCTGCAGCGCACAAACCCCTGTCACCGAGCTGCAGGGCACAAACCCCTATCTCCGAGCTGCAGCGCACAAACCCCTGTCACCGAGCTGCAGCGCACAAACCATTACCTCCGAGCTGCAGCGCAGAAACCCCTGTCTCCAAGATGCAGCGCATAAACCCCTGTCTCCAAGATGCAGCGCACAAACCCTTGTCTCCGAGCTGCAGCGCACAAACCCCTGTCACTGAGCTGCAGCACACAAACCCCTGTCTCCGAGCTGCAGCGTACAAACCCCTGCCACCGATCTGCACACAAACCCCTGTCACCAAGCTGCACACAAACCCCTGTCACCGAGCTGCAGCGCACAAACCCCTGTCTCTGAGCTGCAGCGCACAAACCCCTGCCACCGAGCTGCACACAAACCCCTGTCACCGAGCTGCACACAAACCCCTGCCACCGATCTGCACACAAAACCCTGTCACCAAGCTGCACACAAACCCCTGTCACCGAGCTGCAGCGCACAAACCCCTGTCTCTGAGCTGCAGCGCACAAACCCCTGCCACCGAGCTGCACACAAACCCCTGTCACCGAGCTGCACACAAACCCCTGCCACCGAGCTGCACACAAACTCCTGTCTCCGAGCTGCAGGGCACAAACCTCTGTCACTGAGCTGCAGGGCACAAACCCCTGTCACTGAGCTGCAGCGCACAAACCCCTGTCACTGAGCTGCAGCGCACAAACTCCTGTCTCCGAGCTGCAGGGCACAAACCCCTGTCACTGAGCTGCAGGGCACAAACCCCTGTCACTGAGCTGCAGCGGACAAACCCCTGTCATTGATCTGCAGCGCACAAAGCACGTCACTGAGCTGCAGCGCACAAACCCCTGTCAATGAACTGCAGCACACAAACTCCTGTCTCCGAGCTGCAGCACACAAACCCCAGTGTCCGAGCTGCAGCACACAAACCCCTGTCTCCGAGCTGCAGCACACAAACCCCTGTCTCTGAGCTGCAGCGCACAAACCCCTGTCTCCGAGCTGCACACAAACCCCTGTCACCGAGCTGCAGCGCACAAACCATTATCTCCGAGCTGCAGCACACAAACCCCTGTCTCCGAGCTGCAGCGCACAAACCCCTGTCTCCAAGATGCAGCGCACAAACCCCTGTCTCCGAGCTGCAGCGCACAAACCTCTGTCACGGAGCTGCAGCACACAAACCCCTGTCTCTGAGCTGCAGCACACAAACCCCTGCCACCGAGCTGCACACAAACCCCTGCCACCGAGCTGCACACAAACCCCTGTCACCGAGCTGCAGCGCACAAACCCCTGTCACCGAGCTGCAGGGCACAAACCCCTATCTCCGAGCTGCAGCGCACAAACCCCTGTCACCGAGCTGCAGCGCACAAACCATTATCTCCGAGCTGCAGCGCAGAAACCCCTGTCTCCAAGATGCAGCGCATAAACCCCTGTCTCCAAGATGCAGCGCACAAACCCTTGTCTCCGAGCTGCAGCGCACAAACCCCTGTCACTGAGCTGCAGCACACAAACCCCTGTCTCTGAGCTGCAGCACACAAACCCCTGCCACCGAGCTGCACACAAACCCCTGCCACCGAGCTGCACACAAACCCCTGTCACCGAGCTGCAGGGCACAAACCCCTATCTCCGAGCTGCAGCGCACAAACCCCTGTCACTGAGCTGCAGCACACAAACCCCTGTCTCTGAGCTGCAGCACACAAACCCCTGCCACCGAGCTGCACACAAACCCCTGCCACCGAGCTGCACACAAACCCCTGTCACCGAGCTGCAGGGCACAAACCCCTATCTCCGAGCTGCAGCGCACAAACCCCTGTCACCGAGCTGCAGCGCACAAACCATTATCTCCGAGCTGCAGCGCAGAAACCCCTGTCTCCAAGATGCAGCGCATAAACCCCTGTCTCCGAGCTGCAGCGCACAAACCCCTGTCACTGAGCTGCAGCACACAAACCCCTGTCTCCGAGCTGCAGCGCACAAACCCCTGCCACCGATCTGCACACAAACCCCTGTCACCAAGCTGCACACAAACCCCTGTCACCGAGCTGCAGCGCACAAACCCCTGTCTCTGAGCTGCAGCGCACAAACCCCTGCCACCGAGCTGCACACAAACCCCTGTCACCGAGCTGCACACAAACCCCTGCCACCGAGCTGCACACAAACCCCTGTCACCGAGCTGCTGCGCAAAAACCCCTGTCTCCGAGCTGCAGCGCACAAACCACTGTCTCCAAGCAGCAGCGCACAAACCCCTGTCTCCGAGCTGCAGCACACAAATCCCTGTCTCTGAGCTGCAGTGCATAAACCCCTGTCTCTGAGCTGAAGGGCACGAATCTGTCACCAAGCTGCAGCGCACCAACCCCTCTAACTGGGCTGCAGAGCACAAACCCCTGTCTCCGAGCTGCAGCACCCAAACCCCTGTCACCGAGCTGCAGCACACAAACCCCTGTCTCCGAGCTGAAGCACACAAACCCTGTCACCGAGCTGCAGTGCACAAACCACTGTCTCCGAGGTGCAGCGCACAAACCCCGGTCTCCGAGCTGCAGCACACAAACCCCTGTCATTGAGCTGCAGCGCACAAACCCCTGTCACCGAGCTGCAGCGCACAAACCCCTGTCACCGAGCTGCACACAAACCCCTGTAACGGACCTGCAGCGCACAATCCACTATCTCCGATCTGCAGTGCACAGCCCCTGTCTCTGAGCTGCAGCGCACAAACCCCTGTCTCAGAGCTGCAGCACACAGACCCCTGTCTCTGAGCTGCAGCACACAAACCCCTGTGTCTGAGGTGAAGGGCACAAATCTGTCACCAAGCAGCAGCGCACAAACCCCTCTAACTGGGCTGCAGCGCACAAACCCTTGTCTCTGAGCTGCAGCGCACAAACCACTGTCTCTGAGCTGCAGCGCACAAACCCCGTCTCAGAGCTGCAGCGCACAAATCCTGTCACCGAGCTGCAGCGCACAAACCCTTGTCTCTGAGCTGCAGCACACAAACCCCTGTCTCCGAGCTGCACACAAACCCTTGTCCCTGAGCTACAGTGCACAAACCCCTGTCTCTGAGCTGCAGTGCACAAATCCCTGTCTCTGAGCTGCAGCGCACAAATCCCTATCCCCGAGATGCAGCGAACAAACCCCTGTCACCGAGCTGCAGCACACAAACCCCTATCTCCGAGCTGCAGGGCACAAACCCCTGTCTCCGAGCTGCAGGGCACAAACCCCTGTCACCGAGCTGCAGCACACAAACCCCTATCTCCGAGCTGCAGGGCACAAACCCCTGTCTCCGAGCTGCAGGGCACAAACCTCTGTCTCTGAGCTGCAGCCCACAAACCCCGTCACTGAGCTGCAGCGCACAAACCCCGTCACTGAGCTGCAGCGCACAAACCCCGTCACTGAGCTGCAGCGCACAAACCCCTGTCATTGAGCTGCAGCGCAGAAACCCCTGTCGTTGAGCTGCAGTGCACAAACCCCGTCACTGAGCTGCAGCGAACAAACCCCTGTCATTGAGCTGCAGCGCACAAACCCCTGTCTCCGAGCTGCAGCGCACAAACCCCTGTCTCCGAGCTGCAGCGCAGAAACCCCTGTCGTTGAGCTGCAGCGCACAAACCCCGTCACTGAGCTGCAGCGAACAAACCCCTGTCATTGAGCTGCAGCGCACAAAATCCTGTCACTGAGCTGCAGCGCATAAACCCCTGTCTCCCAGCTGCAGCGCACAAACGCGTCTCCGAGCTGCAGCACAGAAGCTCATCACCACGCTTCAGCACACAAACCTCTATCTCTGAGCTGCAGAAAACAAACCCCTGTCTCCAAGATGCAGCGCACAAACCCCTGTCTCCGAGCTGCAGCGCACAAACCCCTGTCTCCGAGCTGCAGCACACAAACCCGTGTCTCCGAGCTGCAGCACACAAACCCCTGTCTCTGAGCTGCAGCGCACAAACCCCTGTCTCCGAGATGCAGCGCACAAACCCCTGTCTCCGAGCAGCACACAAACCCCTGTAACCGAGCTGCAGCACACTAACCCCTGCCTCTGAGCTGCAGCGCACAAACCCCTGTATCCGAGCTGCAGCGCACAAACCCCTGTCACCGAGCTGCAGCGCACAAACCCCTGTAACCGAGCTGCAGCACACAAACCACTATCTCCGAGCTGCAGCGCACAAACCCCTGTCTCTGAGCTGCAGCACACAGACCCCTGTCTCTGAGCTGCAGCACACAAACCCCTGTCTCAGAGCTGCAGCACACAAACCACTGTCTCTGAGCTGAAGGGCACAAATCTGTCACCAAGCTGCAGCGCACAAACCCCTCCAACTGGGCTGCAGCGCACAAACACTTGTCTCTGAGCTGCAGCGCACAGACCCCTGTCTCTGAGCTGAAGGGCACAAATCTGTCACCAAGCAGCAGCGCACAAACCCCTCTAACTGGGCTGCAGCGCACAAACCCTTGTCTCTGAGCTGCAGCGCACAAACCACTGTCTCCGAGCTGCAGCGCACAAACCCCTGTCTCAGAGCTACAGCGCACAAACCCCTATCTCTGAGCAGGAGCGTACAAACCCTGTCACCGAGCTGCAGCGCACAAACCCTTGTCTCTGAGCTGCAGCACACAAACCCCTGTCTCTGAGCTGCACACAAACCCTTGTCTCTGAGCTGCAGCGCACAAACCCCTGTCGCTGAGCTGCAGCGCACAAATCCCTGTCTCTGAGCTGCAGCGCACAAATCCCTGTCTCTGAGCTGCAGCGCATAAACCACTGTCTCCGAGCTGAAGGGCACAAATCTGTCACCAAGCTGCAGCGCACAGACCCCTCTAACTGGGCTGCAGCGCACAAACCCCTGTCTCCGAGCTGCAGCGCACAAACCCTTGCCTCTGAGCTTCAGCGCACAAACCCCTGTCTCTGAGCTGCAGAACACAATCCCTGTCACCGAGCTGCAGCGCAAAAACGCTTGTCTCAGAGCTGCAGCACACAAACCCCTGTCTCTGAGCTGCTGCACAAAAACCCCTGTCACTGAGCTGCAGCGCACAAACCCCTGTCTCCGAGCTGCAGAGCACAAACCCCTGTCTCCGAGCTGCAGCACAGAAGCTCATCACCGAGCTACTGCCCACAAACGACAGTCACCGAACTGCAGCGCACAAACCCCTGTCACTGAGCTGCAGCGCACAAACCCCTGTCTCCGAGCTGCAGCACACAAACCCCTATATCCGAACTGCAGTGCACAAACCCCTGTCACCGAGCTGCAGCGCACAAACCCCTGTCTCCGAGCTGCAGCACACAAACCCCTATATCCGAACTGCAGTGCACAAACCCCTGTCACCGAGCTGCAGGGCAGAAACTCCTGTATCCGAGCTGCAGCGCACAAACCCCTGTCACTGAGCTGCAGCGCACAAACCCCTGTCTCCGAGCTGCAGAGCACAAACCCCTGTCTCCGAGCTGCAGCACAGAAGCTCATCACCGAGCTACTGCCCACAAACGACAGTCACCGAACTGCAGCGCACAAACCCCTGTCACTGAGCTGCAGCGCACAAACCCCTGTCTCCGAGCTGCAGCACACAAACCCCTATATCCGAACTGCAGTGCACAAACCCCTGTCACCGAGCTGCAGGGCAGAAACTCCTGTATCCGAGCTGCAGCGCACAAACCCCTGTCACTGAGCTGCAGCGCACAAACCCCTGTCTCCGAGCTGCAGCACACAAACCCCTGTCTCCGAGCTGCAGCACACAAACCCCTGTCTCCGAGCTGCAGCACACAAACCCCTGTCTCTGAGCTGCAGCACACAAACCCCTGTCTCTGAGCTGCAGCGCACAAACCCCAGTCTCCGAGATGCAGCGCACAAACCCCTGTCTCCGAGCTGCACACAAACCCCTGTCACCGAGCTGCAGCGCACAAACCATTATCTCCGAGCTGCAGCGCACAAACCCCTGTCACTGAGCTGCAGCGCACAAACCCCTGTCACCGAGCTGCAGCGCACAAACCCCTGTCTCTGAGCTGCAGCGCAAAAACCCCTGCCACCGAGCTGCACACAACCCATTATCTCCGAGCTGCAGCGCACAAACCCCTGTCACTGAGATGCAGCGCACAAACCCCTGTCTCTAAGCTGCAGCGCACAAACCCCTGCCACCGAGCTGCACACAACCCATTATCTCCGAGCTGCAGCGCACAAACCCCTGTCACTGAGATGCAGCGCACAAACCCCTGTCTCTAAGCTGCAGCGCACAAACCCCTATCTCCGAGCTGCAGCGCACAAACCACTGTCTCTGAGCTGCAGCGCATAAACCCCTGTCTCTGAGCTGAAGGGCACGAATCTGTCACCAAGCTGCAGTGCACAAACCCCTCTAACTGGGCTGCAGAGCACAAACCCCTGTCTCCGAGCTGCAGCACACAAACCCCTGTCACCGAGCTGCAGCACACAAACACCTGTCTCTGAGCTGCAGCACAGAAACCCTGTCATCGAGCTGCAGTGCACAACCACTGTCTCCGAGGTGCAGCGCACAAACCCCTGTCACCGAGCTGCAGAGCACAAACCCCTATCTCCGAGCTGCAGGGCACAAACCCATGTCTCCGAGCTGCAGTGCACAAACTCCTGTCACCGAGCTGCAGGGCACAAACCCCTGTCATTGAGCTGCAGGGCACAAACCCCTGTCACTGAGCTGCAGCGCACAAACCCCTGTCTCTGAGCTGCAGCACACAAACCCCTATCTCTGAGCTGCAGTGCACAAACCCCTGTCTCCGAGCTGCAGCGCACAAACCCCTGTCTCTGAGCTGCACACACAAACTCTGTCACCGAGCTGCAGTGCACAAACCACTGTCTACGAGGGGCAGCGCACAAACCCCTTTAACCGACCTGCCGCGCACAAACCCCTGTCACCAAGCTGCAGGGCTCAAACCCCTGTCTCCGAGCTGCAGCGCACAAACCCCTGTCTCCGAGCTGCAGCACACAAACCCCTGTCACTGTGCTGCAGGGCATAAACCCCTGTCACCGAGCTGCAGGGCTCAAACCCCTGTCTCCGAGCTACAGCGCACAAACTCCTGTCTCCGAGCTGCAGGGCACAAACCCCTGTCACTGAGCTGCAGGGCATAAACCCCTGTCACTGAGCTGCAGCGCACAAACCCCTGTCACCGAGCTGCAGCGCACAAACTCCTGTCTCCGAGCTGCAGGGCACAAACCCCTGTCACGGAGCAGCAGCGCACAAACCCCTGTCTCCGAGCTGCAGCGCACAAACCCCTGTCTCTGAGCTGAAGGGCACGAATCTGTCACCAAGCTGCAGCGCACAAACCCCTCTAACTGGGCTGCAGAGCACAAACCCCGGTCTCCGAGCTGCAGCACACAAACTCCTGTCTCCGAGCTGCAGGGCACAAACCTCTGTCACTGAGCTGCAGGGCACAAACCCCTGTCACTGAGCTGCAGCGCACAAACCCCTGTCACTGAGCTGCAGCGCACAAACTCCTGTCTCCGAGCTGCAGGGCACAAACCCCTGTCACTGAGCTGCAGGGCACAAACCCCTGTCACTGAGCTGCAGCGGACAAACCCCTGTCATTGATCTGCAGCGCACAAAGCACGTCACTGAGCTGCAGCGCACAAACCCCTGTCAATGAACTGCAGCACACAAACTCCTGTCTCCGAGCTGCAGCACACAAACCCCAGTGTCTGAGCTGCAGCACACAAACCCCTGTCTCCGAGCTGCAGCACACAAACCCCTGTTTCTGAGCTGCAGCGCACAAACCCCTGTCTCCGAGCTGCACACAAACCCCTGTCACCGAGCTGCAGCGCACAAACCATTATCTCCGAGCTGCAGCACACAAACCCCTGTCTCCGAGCTGCAGCGCACAAACCCCTGTCTCCAAGATGCAGCGCACAAACCCCTGTCTCCGAGCTGCAGCGCACAAACCTCTGTCACTGAGCTGCAGCACACAAACCCCTGTCACTGAGCTGCAGCGCACAAACCCCTGTCACCGAGCTGCAGCGCACAAACCCCTGTCTCTGAGCTGCAGCGCACAAACCCCTGCCACCGAGCTGCACACAAACCCCTGTCACCGAGCTGCACACAAACCCCTGCCACCGAGCTGCACACAAACTCCTGTCTCCGAGCTGCAGGGCACAAACCTCTGTCACTGAGCTGCAGGGCACAAACCCCTGTCACTGAGCTGCAGCGCACAAACCCCTGTCACTGAGCTGCAGCGCACAAACTCCTGTCTCCGAGCTGCAGGGCACAAACCCCTGTCACTGAGCTGCAGGGCACAAACCCCTGTCACTGAGCTGCAGCGGACAAACCCCTGTCATTGATCTGCAGCGCACAAAGCACGTCACTGAGCTGCAGCGCACAAACCCCTGTCAATGAACTGCAGCACACAAACTCCTGTCTCCGAGCTGCAGCACACAAACCCCAGTGTCCGAGCTGCAGCACACAAACCCCTGTCTCCGAGCTGCAGCACACAAACCCCTGTCTCTGAGCTGCAGCGCACAAACCCCTGTCTCCGAGCTGCACACAAACCCCTGTCACCGAGCTGCAGCGCACAAACCATTATCTCCGAGCTGCAGCACACAAACCCCTGTCTCCGAGCTGCAGCGCACAAACCCCTGTCACCGAGCTGCAGCGCACAAACCCGTCTCTGAGCTGCAGGGCACAAACCCCTGCCACCGAGCTGCACACAAACCCCTGTCACCGATCTGCACACAAACCCCTGCCACCGATCTACACACAAACCCCTGTCACCAAGCTGCACACAAACCCCTGTCTCTGAGCTGCAGCGCACAAACCCCTGCCACCGAGCTGCACACAAACCCCTGTCACCGAGCTGCACACAAACCCCTGCCACCGAGCTGCACACAAACTCCTGTCTCCGAGCTGCAGGGCACAAACCTCTGTCACTGAGCTGCAGGGCGCAAACCCCTGTCACTGAGCTGCAGCGCACAAACCCCTGTCACTGAGCTGCAGCTCACAAACTCCTGTCTCCGAGCTGCAGGGCACAAACCCCTGTCACTGAGCTGCAGGGCACAAACCCCTGTCACTGAGCTGCAGCGGACAAACCCCTGTCATTGATCTGCAGCGCACAAAGCACATCACTGAGCTGCAGCGCACAAACCCCTGTCTCCGAGCTGCAGCGCACAAACCCCTGTCTCCAAGATGCAGCGCACAAACCCCTGTCTCCGAGCTGCAGCGCACAAACCTCTGTCACTGAGCTGCAGCACACAAACCCCTGTCTCTGAGCTGCAGCACACAAACCCCTGCCACCGAGCTGCACACAAACCCCTGTCACCGAGCTGCACACAAACCCCTGCCACCGAGCTGCACACAAACTCCTGTCTCCGAGCTGCAGGGCACAAACCTCTGTCACTGAGCTGCAGGGCGCAAACCCCTGTCACTGAGCTGCAGCGCACAAACCCCTGTCACTGAGCTGCAGCTCACAAACTCCTGTCTCCGAGCTGCAGGGCACAAACCCCTGTCACTGAGCTGCAGGGCACAAACCCCTGTCACTGAGCTGCAGCGGACAAACCCCTGTCATTGATCTGCAGCGCACAAAGCACATCACTGAGCTGCAGCGCACAAACCCCTGTCAATGAACTGCAGCACACAAACTCCTGTCTCCGAGCTGCAGCACACAAACCCCAGTGTCCGAGCTGCAGCACACAAACCCCTGTCTCCGAGCTGCAGCACACAAACCCCTGTCTCCGAGCTGCAGCGCACAAACCCCTGTCTCCGAGCTGCAGCGCACAAACCATTATCTCCGAGCTGCAGCACACAAACCCCTGTCTCCGAGCTGCAGCGCACAAACCCCTGTCTCCAAGATGCAGCGCACAAACCCCTGTCTCCGAGCTGCAGCGCACAAACCCCTGTCACCGAGCTGCAGCGCACAAACCCCTGTCACCGAGCTGCACACAAACCCCTGTAACGGACCTGCAGCGCACAATCCACTATCTCCGATCTGCAGTGCACAGCCCCTGTCTCTGAGCTGCAGCGCACAAACCCCTGTCTCAGAGCTGCAGCACACAGACCCCTGTCTCTGAGCTGCAGCACACAAACCCCTGTGTCTGAGGTGAAGGGCACAAATCTGTCACCAAGCAGCAGCGCACAAACCCCTCTAACTGGGCTGCAGCGCACAAACCCTTGTCTCTGAGCTGCAGCGCACAAACCACTGTCTCTGAGCTGCAGCGCACAAACCCCGTCTCAGAGCTGCAGCGCACAAACCCTGTCACCGAGCTGCAGCGCACAAACCCTTGTCTCTGAGCTGCAGCACACAAACCCCTGTCTCCGAGCTGCACACAAACCCTTGTCTCTGAGCTACAGTGCACAAACCCCTGTCTCTGAGCTGCAGTGCACAAATCCCTGTCTCTGAGCTGCAGCGCACAAATCCCTGTCCCCGAGATGCAGCGAACAAACCCCTGTCACCGAGCTGCAGCACACAAACCCCTATCTCCGAGCTGCAGGGCACAAACCCCTGTCTCCGAGCTGCAGGGCACAAACCCCTGTCACCGAGCTGCAGCACACAAACCCCTATCTCCGAGCTGCAGGGCACAAACCCCTGTCTCCGAGCTGCAGGGCACAAACCTCTGTCTCTGAGCTGCAGCTCACAAAACCCGTCACTGAGCTGCAGCGCACAAACCCCGTCACTGAGCTGCAGCGCACAAACCCCGTCACTGAGCTGCAGCGCACAAACCCCTGTCATTGAGCTGCAGCGCAGAAACCCCTGTCGTTGAGCTGCAGTGCACAAACCCCGTCACTGAGCTGCAGCGAACAAACCCCTGTCATTGAGCTGCAGCGCACAAACCCCTGTCTCCGAGCTGCAGCGCACAAACCCCTGTCTCCGAGCTGCAGCGCAGAAACCCCTGTCGTTGAGCTGCAGCGCACAAACCCCGTCACTGAGCTGCAGCGAACAAACCCCTGTCATTGAGCTGCAGCGCACAAAATCCTGTCACTGAGCTGCAGCGCATAAACCCCTGTCTCCCAGCTGCAGCGCACAAACGCGTCTCCGAGCTGCAGCACAGAAGCTCATCACCACGCTTCAGCACACAAACCTCTATCTCTGAGCTGCAGAAAACAAACCCCTGTCTCCAAGATGCAGCGCACAAACCCCTGTCTCCGAGCTGCAGCGCACAAACCCCTGTCTCCGAGCTGCAGCACACAAACCCGTGTCTCCGAGCTGCAGCACACAAACCCCTGTCTCTGAGCTGCAGCGCACAAACCCCTGTCTCCGAGATGCAGCGCACAAACCCCTGTCTCCGAGCAGCACACAAACCCCTGTAACCGAGCTGCAGCACACTAACCCCTGTCTCTGAGCTGCAGCGCACAAACCCCTGTATCCGAGCTGCAGCGCACAAACCCCTGTCACCGAGCTGCAGCGCACAAACCCCTGTAACCAGGCTGCAGCACACAAACCACTATCTCCGAGCTGCAGCGCACAAACCCCTGTCTCTGAGCTGCAGCACACAGACCCCTGTCTCTGAGCTGCAGCACACAAACCCCTGTCTCAGAGCTGCAGCACACAAACCACTGTCTCTGAGCTGAAGGGCACAAATCTGTCACCAAGCTGCAGCGCACAAACCCCTCCAACTGGGCTGCAGCGCACAAACACTTGTCTCTGAGCTGCAGCGCACAGACCCCTGTCTCTGAGCTGAAGGGCACAAATCTGTCACCAAGCAGCAGCGCACAAACCCCTCTAACTGGGCTGCAGCGCACAAACCCTTGTCTCTGAGCTGCAGCGCACAAACCACTGTCTCCGAGCTGCAGCGCACAAACCCCTGTCTCAGAGCTACAGCGCACAAACCCCTATCTCTGAGCAGGAGCGTACAAACCCTGTCACCGAGCTGCAGCGCACAAACCCTTGTCTCTGAGCTGCAGCACACAAACCCCTGTCTCTGAGCTGCACACAAACCCTTGTCTCTGAGCTGCAGCGCACAAACCCCTGTCGCTGAGCTGCAGCGCACAAATCCCTGTCTCTGAGCTGCAGCGCACAAATCCCTGTCTCTGAGCTGCAGCGCATAAACCACTGTCTCCGAGCTGAAGGGCACAAATCTGTCACCAAGCTGCAGCGCACAGACCCCTCTAACTGGGCTGCAGCGCACAAACCCCTGTCTCCGAGCTGCAGCGCACAAACCCTTGCCTCTGAGCTTCAGCGCACAAACCCCTGTCTCTGAGCTGCAGAACACAATCCCTGTCACCGAGCTGCAGCGCAAAAACGCTTGTCTCAGAGCTGCAGCACACAAACCCCTGTCTCCGAGCTGCTGCACAAAAACCCCTGTCACTGAGCTGCAGCGCACAAACCCCTGTCTCCGAGCTGCAGAGCACAAACCCCTGTCTCCGAGCTGCAGCACAGAAGCTCATCACCGAGCTACTGCCCACAAACGACAGTCACCGAACTGCAGCGCACAAACCCCTGTCACTGAGCTGCAGCGCACAAACCCCTGTCTCCGAGCTGCAGCACACAAACCCCTATATCCGAACTGCAGTGCACAAACCCCTGTCACCGAGCTGCAGCGCACAAACCCCTGTCTCCGAGCTGCAGCACACAAACCCCTATATCCGAACTGCAGTGCACAAACCCCTGTCACCGAGCTGCAGGGCAGAAACTCCTGTATCCGAGCTGCAGCGCACAAACCCCTGTCACTGAGCTGCAGCGCACAAACCCCTGTCTCCGAGCTGCAGAGCACAAACCCCTGTCTCCGAGCTGCAGCACAGAAGCTCATCACCGAGCTACTGCCCACAAACGACAGTCACCGAACTGCAGCGCACAAACCCCTGTCACTGAGCTGCAGCGCACAAACCCCTGTCTCCGAGCTGCAGCACACAAACCCCTATATCCGAACTGCAGTGCACAAACCCCTGTCACCGAGCTGCAGGGCAGAAACTCCTGTATCCGAGCTGCAGCGCACAAACCCCTGTCACTGAGCTGCAGCGCACAAACCCCTGTCTCCGAGCTGCAGCACACAAACCCCTGTCTCCGAGCTGCAGCACACAAACCCCTGTCTCCGAGCTGCAGCACACAAACCCCTGTCTCTGAGCTGCAGCACACAAACCCCTGTCTCTGAGCTGCAGCGCACAAACCCCAGTCTCCGAGATGCAGCGCACAAACCCCTGTCTCCGAGCTGCACACAAACCCCTGTCACCGAGCTGCAGCGCACAAACCATTATCTCCGAGCTGCAGCGCACAAACCCCTGTCACTGAGCTGCAGCGCACAAACCCCTGTCACCGAGCTGCAGCGCACAAACCCCTGTCTCTGAGCTGCAGCGCAAAAACCCCTGCCACCGAGCTGCACACAACCCATTATCTCCGAGCTGCAGCGCACAAACCCCTGTCACTGAGATGCAGCGCACAAACCCCTGTCTCTAAGCTGCAGCGCACAAACCCCTGCCACCGAGCTGCACACAACCCATTATCTCCGAGCTGCAGCGCACAAACCCCTGTCACTGAGATGCAGCGCACAAACCCCTGTCTCTAAGCTGCAGCGCACAAACCCCTATCTCCGAGCTGCAGCGCACAAACCACTGTCTCTGAGCTGCAGCGCATAAACCCCTGTCTCTGAGCTGAAGGGCACGAATCTGTCACCAAGCTGCAGTGCACAAACCCCTCTAACTGGGCTGCAGAGCACAAACCCCTGTCTCCGAGCTGCAGCACACAAACCCCTGTCACCGAGCTGCAGCACACAAACACCTGTCTCTGAGCTGCAGCACACAAACCCTGTCATCGAGCTGCAGTGCACAACCACTGTCTCCGAGGTGCAGCGCACAAACCCCTGTCACCGAGCTGCAGAGCACAAACCCCTATCTCCGAGCTGCAGGGCACAAACCCATGTCTCCGAGCTGCAGTGCACAAACTCCTGTCACCGAGCTGCAGGGCACAAACCCCTGTCATTGAGCTGCAGGGCACAAACCCCTGTCACTGAGCTGCAGCGCACAAACCCCTGTCTCTGAGCTGCAGCACACAAACCCCTATCTCTGAGCTGCAGTGCACAAACCCCTGTCTCCGAGCTGCAGCGCACAAACCCCTGTCGCTGAGCTGCACACACAAACTCTGTCACCGAGCTGCAGTGCACAAACCACTGTCTACGAGGGGCAGCGCACAAACCCCTTTAACCGACCTGCCGCGCACAAACCCCTGTCACCGAGCTGCAGGGCTCAAACCCCTGTCTCCGAGCTGCAGCGCACAAACCCCTGTCTCCGAGATGCAGCACACAAACCCCTGTCACTGTGCTGCAGGGCATAAACCCCTGTCACTGAGCTGCAGCGCACAAACCCCTGTCACCGAGCTGCAGGGCTAAAACCCCTGTCTCCGAGCTACAGCGCACAAACTCCTGTCTCCGAGCTGCAGCGCACAAACCCCTGTCACTGAGCTGCAGGGCATAAACCCCTGTCACTGAGCTGCAGCGCACAAACCCCTGTCACCGAGCTGCAGCGCACAAACTCCTGTCTCCGAGCTGCAGGGCACAAACCCCTGTCACGGAGCAGCAGCGCACAAACCCCTGTCTCCGAGCTGCAGCGCACAAACCCCTGTCTCTGAGCTGAAGGGCACGAATCTGTCACCAAGCTGCAGCGCACAAACCCCTCTAACTGGGCTGCAGAGCACAAACCCCGGTCTCCGAGCTGCAGCACACAAACTCCTGTCTCCGAGCTGCAGGGCACAAACCTCTGTCACTGAGCTGCAGGGCACAAACCCCTGTCACTGAGCTGCAGCGCACAAACCCCTGTCACTGAGCTGCAGCGCACAAACTCCTGTCTCCGAGCTGCAGGGCACAAACCCCTGTCACTGAGCTGCAGGGCACAAACCCCTGTCACTGAGCTGCAGCGGACAAACCCCTGTCATTGATCTGCAGCGCACAAAGCACGTCACTGAGCTGCAGCGCACAAACCCCTGTCAATGAACTGCAGCACACAAACTCCTGTCTCCGAGCTGCAGCACACAAACCCCAGTGTCCGAGCTGCAGCACACAAACCCCTGTCTCCGAGCTGCAGCACACAAACCCCTGTCTCTGAGCTGCAGCGCACAAACCCCTGTCTCCGAGCTGCACACAAACCCCTGTCACCGAGCTGCAGCGCACAAACCATTATCTCCGAGCTGCAGCACACAAACCCCTGTCTCCGAGCTGCAGCGCACAAACCCCTGTCACCGAGCTGCAGCGCACAAACCCCTGTCTCTGAGCTGCAGCGCACAAACCCCTGCCACCGAGCTGCACACAAACCCCTGTCACCGAGCTGCACACAAACCCCTGCCACCGATCTGCACACAAACCCCTGTCACCAAGCTGCACACAAACCCCTGTCTCTGAGCTGCAGCGCACAAACCCCTGCCACCGAGCTGCACACAAACCCCTGTCACCGAGCTGCACACAAACCCCTGCCACCGAGCTGCACACAAACTCCTGTCTCCGAGCTGCAGGGCACAAACCTCTGTCACTGAGCTGCAGGGCACAAACCCCTGTCACTGAGCTGCAGCGCACAAACCCCTGTCACTGAGCTGCAGCGCACAAACTCCTGTCTCCGAGCTGCAGGGCACAAACCCCTGTCACTGAGCTGCAGGGCACAAACCCCTGTCACTGAGCTGCAGCGGACAAACCCCTGTCATTGATCTGCAGCGCACAAAGCACGTCACTGAGCTGCAGCGCACAAACCCCTGTCAATGAACTGCAGCACACAAACTCCTGTCTCCGAGCTGCAGCACACAAACCCCTGTCTCCGAGCTGCAGCACACAAACCCCTGTCTCCGAGCTGCAGCACACAAACCCCTGTCTCTGAGCTGCAGCGCACAAACCCCTGTCTCCGAGCTGCAGCGCACAAACCATTATCTCCGAGCTGCAGCACTCAAACCCCTGTCTCCGAGCTGCAGCGCACAAACCCCTGTCTCCAAGATGCAGCGCACAAACCCCTGTCTCCGAGCTGCAGCGCACAAACCTCTGTCACTGAGCTGCAGCACACAAACCCCTGTCTCTGAGCTGCAGCACACAAACCCCTGCCACCGAGCTGCACACAAACCCCTGCCACCGAGCTGCACACAAACCCCTGTCACCGAGCTGCAGCGCACAAACCCCTGTCACCGAGCTGCAGGGCACAAACCCCTATCTCCGAGCTGCAGCGCACAAACCCCTGTCACCGAGCTGCAGCGCACAAACCCCTATATCCGAACTGCAGTGCACAAACCCCTGTCACCGAGCTGCAGGGCAGAAACTCCTGTATCCGAGCTGCAGCGCACAAACCCCTGTCACTGAGCTGCAGCGCACAAACCCCTGTCTCCGAGCTGCAGCACACAAACCCCTGTCTCCGAGCTGCAGCACACAAACCCCTGTCTCCGAGCTGCAGCACACAAACCCCTGTCTCTGAGCTGCAGCACACAAACCCCTGTCTCTGAGCTGCAGCGCACAAACCCCAGTCTCCGAGATGCAGCGCACAAACCCCTGTCTCCGAGCTGCACACAAACCCCTGTCACCGAGCTGCAGCGCACAAACCATTATCTCCGAGCTGCAGCGCACAAACCCCTGTCACTGAGCTGCAGCGCACAAACCCCTGTCACCGAGCTGCAGCGCACAAACCCCTGTCTCTGAGCTGCAGCGCAAAAACCCCTGCCACCGAGCTGCACACAACCCATTATCTCCGAGCTGCAGCGCACAAACCCCTGTCACTGAGATGCAGCGCACAAACCCCTGTCTCTAAGCTGCAGCGCACAAACCCCTGCCACCGAGCTGCACACAACCCATTATCTCCGAGCTGCAGCGCACAAACCCCTGTCACTGAGATGCAGCGCACAAACCCCTGTCTCTAAGCTGCAGCGCACAAACCCCTATCTCCGAGCTGCAGCGCACAAACCACTGTCTCTGAGCTGCAGCGCATAAACCCCTGTCTCTGAGCTGAAGGGCACGAATCTGTCACCAAGCTGCAGTGCACAAACCCCTCTAACTGGGCTGCAGAGCACAAACCCCTGTCTCCGAGCTGCAGCACACAAACCCCTGTCACCGAGCTGCAGCACACAAACACCTGTCTCTGAGCTGCAGCACACAAACCCTGTCATCGAGCTGCAGTGCACAACCACTGTCTCCGAGGTGCAGCGCACAAACCCCTGTCACCGAGCTGCAGAGCACAAACCCCTATCTCCGAGCTGCAGGGCACAAACCCATGTCTCCGAGCTGCAGTGCACAAACTCCTGTCACCGAGCTGCAGGGCACAAACCCCTGTCATTGAGCTGCAGGGCACAAACCCCTGTCACTGAGCTGCAGCGCACAAACCACTGTGTCTGAGCTGCAGCACACAAACCCCTATCTCTGAGCTGCAGTGCACAAACCCCTGTCTCCGAGCTGCAGGGCACAAACCCCTGTCGTGGAGCTGCAGGGCACAAACCCCTGTCACTGAGCTGCAGCGCACAAACCCCTGTCTCTGAGCTGCAGCACACAAACCCCTATCTCTGAGCTGCAGTGCACAAACCCCTGTCTCCGAGCTGCAGCGCACAAACCCCTGTCTCTGAGCTGCACACACAAACTCTGTCACCGAGCTGCAGTGCATAAACCACTGTCTACGAGGGGCAGCGCACAAACCCCTTTAACCGACCTGCCGCGCACAAACCCCTGTCACCGAGCTGCAGGGCTCAAACCCCTGTCTCCGAGCTGCAGCGCACAAACCCCTGTCTCCGAGCTGCAGCACACAAACCCCTGTCACTGTGCTGCAGGGCATAAACCCCTGTCACTGAGCTGCAGCGCACAAACCCCTGTCACCGAGCTGCAGGGCTCAAACCCCTGTCTCCGAGCTACAGCGCACAAACTCCTGTCTCCGAGCTGCAGGGCACAAACCCCTGTCACTGAGCTGCAGGGCATAAACCCCTGTCACTGAGCTGCAGCGCACAAACCCCTGTCACCGAGCTGCAGCGCACAAACTCCTGTCTCCGAGCTGCAGGGCACAAACCCCTGTCACGGAGCAGCAGCGCACAAACCCCTGTCTCCGAGCTGCAGCGCACAAACCCCTGTCTCTGAGCTGAAGGGCACGAATCTGTCACCAAGCTGCAGCGCACAAACCCCTCTAACTGGGCTGCAGAGCACAAACCCCGGTCTCCGAGCTGCAGCACACAAACTCCTGTCTCCGAGCTGCAGGGCACAAACCTCTGTCACTGAGCTGCAGGGCACAAACCCCTGTCACTGAGCTGCAGCGCACAAACCCCTGTCACTGAGCTGCAGCGCACAAACTCCTGTCTCCGAGCTGCAGGGCACAAACCCCTGTCACTGAGCTGCAGG
Organism: Chiloscyllium punctatum; assembly: GCF_047496795.1. Lineage (NCBI taxonomy): Eukaryota > Metazoa > Chordata > Chondrichthyes > Orectolobiformes > Hemiscylliidae > Chiloscyllium > Chiloscyllium punctatum. The sequence continues at coordinate 35,293,747 of NC_092743.1, forward strand.
GCACAAACCCCTGTCACTGAGCTGCAGCGGACAAACCCCTGTCATTGATCTGCAGCGCACAAAGCACGTCACTGAGCTGCAGCGCACAAACCCCTGTCAATGAACTGCAGCACACAAACTCCTGTCTCCGAGCTGCAGCACACAAACCCCAGTGTCCGAGCTGCAGCACACAAACCCCTGTCTCCGAGCTGCAGCACACAAACCCCTGTCTCTGAGCTGCAGCGCACAAACCCCTGTCTCCGAGCTGCACACAAACCCCTGTCACCGAGCTGCAGCGCACAAACCATTATCTCCGAGCTGCAGCACACAATCCCCGGTCTCCGAGCTGCAGCGCACAAACCCCTGTCACCGAACTGCAGCGCACAAACCCCTGTCTCTGAGCTGCAGCGCACAAACCCCTGCCACCGAGCTGCACACAAACCCCTGTCACCGAGCTGCACACAAACCCCTGCCACCGATCTGCACACAAACCCCTGTCACCAAGCTGCACACAAACCCCTGTCTCTGAGCTGCAGCGCACAAACCCCTGCCACCGAGCTGCACACAAACCCCTGTCACCGAGCTGCACACAAACCCCTGCCACCGAGCTGCACACAAACTCCTGTCTCCGAGCTGCAGGGCACAAACCTCTGTCACTGAGCTGCAGGGCACAAACCCCTGTCACTGAGCTGCAGCGCACAAACCCCTGTCACTGAGCTGCAGCGCACAAACTCCTGTCTCCGAGCTGCAGGGCACAAACCCCTGTCACTGAGCTGCAGGGCACAAACCCCTGTCACTGACCTGCAGCGGACAAACCCCTGTCATTGATCTGCAGCGCACAAAGCACGTCACTGAGCTGCAGCGCACAAACCCCTGTCAATGAACTGCAGCACACAAACTCCTGTCTCCGAGCTGCAGCACACAAACCCCAGTGTCCGAGCTGCAGCACACAAACCCCTGTCTCCGAGCTGCAGCACACAAACCCCTGTCTCTGAGCTGCAGCGCACAAACCCCTGTCTCCGAACTGCACACAAACCCCTGTCACCGAGCTGCAGCGCACAAACCATTATCTCCGAGCTGCAGCACACAAACCCCTGTCTCCGAGCTGCAGCGCACAAACCCCTGTCTCCAAGATGCAGCGCACAAACCCCTGTCTCCGAGCTGCAGCGCACAAACCTCTGTCACTGAGCTGCAGCACACAAACCCCTGCCACCGAGCTGCACACAAACCCCTGCCACCGAGCTGCACACAAACCCCTGTCACCGAGCTGCAGCGCACAAACCCCTGTCACCGAGCTGCAGGGCACAAACCCCTATCTCCGAGCTGCAGCGCACAAACCCCTGTCACCGAGCTGCAGCGCACAAACCATTATCTCCGAGCTGCAGCACACAAACCCCTGTCTCCGAGCTGCAGCGCACAAACCCCTGTCTCCAAGATGCAGCGCACAAACCCCTGTCTCCGAGCTGCAGCACACAAACCCCTGTCTCTGAGCTGCAGCACACAAACCCCTGCCACCGAGCTGCACACAAACCCCTGCCACCGAGCTGCACACAAACCCCTGTCACCGAGCTGCAGCGCACAAACCCCTGTCACCGAGCTGCAGGGCACAAACCCCTATCTCCGAGCTGCAGCGCACAAACCCCTGTCACCGAGCTGCAGCGCACAAACCATTATCTCCGAGCTGCAGCGCAGAAACCCCTGTCTCCAAGATGCAGCGCATAAACCCCTGTCTCCAAGATGCAGCGCACAAACCCTTGTCTCCGAGCTGCAGCGCACAAACCCCTGTCACTGAGCTGCAGCACACAAACCCCTGTCTCTGAGCTGCAGCACACAAACCCCTGCCACCGAGCTGCACACAAACCCCTGCCACCGAGCTGCACACAAACCCCTGTCACCGAGCTGCAGCGCACAAACCCCTGTCACCGAGCTGCAGGGCACAAACCCCTATCTCCGAGCTGCAGCGCACAAACCCCTGTCACCGAGCTGCAGCGCACAAACCATTATCTCCGAGCTGCAGCGCAGAAACCCCTGTCTCCAAGATGCAGCGCATAAACCCCTGTCTCCAAGATGCAGCGCACAAACCCTTGTCTCCGAGCTGCAGCGCACAAACCCCTGTCACTGAGCTGCAGCACACAAACCCCTGTCTCCGAGCTGCAGCACACAAACCCCTGCCACCGATCTGCACACAAACCCCTGTCACCAAGCTGCACACAAACCCCTGTCACCGAGCTGCAGCGCACAAACCCCTGTCTCTGAGCTGCAGCGCACAAACCCCTGCCACCGAGCTGCACACAAACCCCTGTCACCGAGCTGCACACAAACCCCTGCCACCGAGCTGCACACAAACCCCTGTCACCGAGCTGCTGCGCAAAAACCCCTGTCTCCGAGCTGCAGCGCACAAACCACTGTCTCCAAGCAGCAGCGCACAAACCCCTGTCTCCGAGCTGCAGCACACAAATCCCTGTCTCTGAGCTGCAGTGCATAAACCCCTGTCTCTGAGCTGAAGGGCACGAATCTGTCACCAAGCTGCAGCGCACCAACCCCTCTAACTGGGCTGCAGAGCACAAACCCCTGTCTCAGAGCTGCAGCACCCAAACCCCTGTCACCGAGCTGCAGCACACAAACCCCTGTCTCCGAGCTGAAGCACACAAACCCTGTCACCGAGCTGCAGTGCACAAACCACTGTCTCCGAGGTGCAGCGCACAAACCCCGGTCTCCGAGCTGCAGCACACAAACCCCTGTCATTGAGCTGCAGCGCACAAACCCCTGTCATTGAGCTGCAGCGCACAAACCTCTGTCTCCGAGCTGCAGCGCACAAACCCCTGTCATTGAGCTGCAGCGCACAAAACCCTGTCACCGAGCTGCAGCGCACAAACCCTTGTCTCTGAGCTGCAGCGCACAAACCCCTGTCTCCGAGCTGCAGCACACAAACCACTGTCTCCGAGCAGCAGCGCACAAACCCCTGTCTCCGAGCTGCAGCGCACAAACCCCTGTCACTGAGCTGCAGGTCACAAACCCCTGTCACCGAGCTGCAGCGCACAAACCATTATCTCCGAGCTGCAGCACACAAACCCCTGTCTCCGAGCTGCAGCGCACAAACCCCTGTCACTGAGCTGCAGCGCACAAACCATTATCTCCGAGCTGCAGCACACAAACCCCAGTCTCCAAGATGCAGCGCACAAACCTCTGTCACTGAGCTGCAGCACACAAACCCCTGTCTCTGAGCTGCAGCGCACAAACCCCTGCCACCGAGCTGCACACAAACCCCTGTCATCGAGCTGCAGGGCACAAACCCCTATCTCCGAGCTGCAGCGCACAAACCCCTGTCTCCGAGCTGCAGCGCATAAACCCCTGTCTCCAAGATGCAGTGCACAAACCCTTGTCTCCGAGCTGCAGCGCACAAACCCCTGTCACTGAGCTGCAGCACACAAACCCCTGTCTCCGAGCTGCAGCGCACAAACCCCTGCCACCGATCTGCACACAAACCCCTGTCACCGAGCTGCACACAAACCCCTGTCACCGAGCTGCAGCGCACAAACCCCTGTCTCTGAGCTGCAGCGCACAAACCCCTGCCACCGAGCTGCACACAAACCCCTGTCACCGAGCTGCAGACAAACCCCTGCCACCGAGCTGCACACAAACCCCTGCCACCGAGCTGCGCACAAACTCCTGTCTCCGAGCTGCAGCGCATAAACCACTGTCTCCGAGCTGCAGCACACAAACCCCTGTCATCGAGCTGCAGGGCACAAACCCCTATCTCCGAGCTGCAGCGCACAAACCCCTGTCTCCGAGCTGCAGCGCACAAACCCCTGTCACCGAGCGGCAGCGCACAAACCATCATCTCTGAGCTGCAGCGCAGAAACCCCTGTCTCCAAGATGCAGCGCATAAACCCCTGTCACCAAGATGCAGTGCACAAACCCTTGTCTCCGAGCTGCAGCGCACAAACCCCTGTCACTGAGCTGCAGCACGCAAACCCCTGTCTCCGAGCTGCAGCGCACAAACCCCTGCCACCGATCTGCACACAAACCCCTGTCACCGAGCTGCACACAAACCCCTGTCACCGAGCTGCAGCGCACAAACCCCTGTCTCCGAGCTGCAGCACACAAACCCCTGTCATCGAGCTGCAGGGCACAAACCCCTGTCACCGAGCTGCACACAAACCCCTGCCACCGAGCTGCACACAAACCCCTGTCACCGAGCTGCTGCGCACAAACTCCTGTCTCCGAGCTGCAGCGCATAAACCACTGTCTCCAAGCAGCAGTGCACAAACCCCTGTCTCCGAGCTGCAGCACACAAATCCCTGTCTCTGAGCTGAAGGGCACGAATCTGTCACCAAGCTGCAGCGCACCAACCCCTCTAACTGGGCTGCAGAGCACAAACGCCTGTCTCCGAGCTGCAGCACCCAAACCCCTGTCACCGAGCTGCAGCACACAAACCCCTGTCGCCGAGCTGAAGCACACAAACCCTGTCACCGAGCTGCAGTGCACAAACCACTGTCTCCGAGGTGCAGCGCACAAACCCCTGTCTCCGAGCTGCAGCACACAAAACCCTGTCATTGAGCTGCAGCGCACAAACCCCTGTCATTGAGCTGCAGCGCACAAACCCCTGTCACTGAGCTGCAGCGCACAAACCTCTGTCTCCGAGCTGCAGCGCACAAACCCCTGTCATTGAGCTGCAGCGCACAAAACCCTGTCACCGAGCTGCAGCGCACAAACCCTTGTCTCTGAGCTGCAGCGCACAAACCCCTGTCTCCGAGCTGCAGCACAGAAACCACTGTCTCCGAGCTGCAGCGCACAAACCCCTGTCTCTGAGCTGAAGGGCACGAATCTGTCACCAAGCTGCACCACACAAACCCCTCTAACTGGGCTGCAGAGCACAAACCCCTGTCTCCGAGCTGCAGCACACAAACCCCTGTCATCGAGCTGCAGCACACAAACCCCTGTCTCTGAGCTGCACACACAAACTCTGTCACCGAGCTGCAGTGCACAAACCACTGTCTCCGAGGGGCAGCGCACAAACCCCTTTAACCGACCTGCAGCGCACAAACCCCTGTCACCGAGCTGCAGGGCTCAAGCCCCTGTCACCGAGCTGCAGAGCACAAACCCCTATCTCCGAGCTGCAGGGCACAAACACCTGTCATTGAGCTGCAGTGCACAAACCCCTGTCTCCGAGCTGCAGCGCACAAACCTCTGTCTCCGAGCTGCAGGGCACAAACCCATGTCTCCGAGCTGCAGTGCACAAACTCCTGTCACCGAGCTGCAGGGCACAAACCCCTGTCATTGAGCTGCAGGGCACAAACCCCTGTCACTGAGCTGCAGCGCACAAACCACTGTCTCTGAGCTACAGCACACAAACCCCTATCTCTGAGCTGCAGTGCACAAACCCCTGTCTCAGAGCTGCAGCGCACAAACCCCTGTCTCCGAGCTGCTGCGCACAAACCCCAGTCTCCGAGCTGCAACGCACAAACCCCTGTCACCGAGCTGCAGTGCACAAACCCCTGTCTTCGAGCTGCAGCACACAAACCCTTGTCACTGAGCTGCAGCGCACAAACTCCTGTCTCCGAGCTGCAGGGCAAAAACCCCTGTCACTGAGCTGCAGGACACAAACCCCTGTCACTGAGCTGCCGCGGACAAACCCCTGTCACTGAGCTGCAGCGCACAAACCCCTGTCATTGAGCTGCAACGCACATTCCCCTGTCACTGAGCTGCAGCGGACAAAACCCTGTCATTGATCTGCAGCGCACAAACCCCTGTCATTGAGCTGCAGCGCACAAAACCCTGTCACCGAGCTGCAGCGCACAAACCCTTGTCTCTGAGCTGCAGCGCACAAACCCCTGTCTCTGAGCTGCAGCACACAAACCACTGTCTCCGAGCTGCAGGGCACAAACCTCTGTCACTGAGCTGCAGGGCACAAACCCCAGTCACTGAGCTGCAGCGCACAAACTCCTGTCACCGAGCTGCAGCGCACAAACTCCTGTCTCCGAGCTGCAGGGCACAAACCCCTGTCACTGAGCTGCAGGGCACAAACCCCTGTCACTGAGCTGCAGCGGACAAACCCCTGTCATTGATCTGCAGCGCACAAACCCCGTCACTGAGCGGCAGCGCACAAACCCCTGTCAATGAACTGCAGCACACAAACTCCTGTCTCCGAGCTGCAGCACACAAACCCCAGTGTCCGAGCTGCAGCACACAAACCCCTGTCTCTGAGCTGCAGCGCACAAACCCCTGTCTCCGAGCTGCACACAAACCCCTGTCACCGAGCTGCAGCGCACAAACCATTATCTCCGAGCTGCAGCACACAAACCCCTGTCTCCAAGATGCAGCGCACAAACCCCTGTCTCCAAGATGCAGCGCACAAACCCCTGTCTCCGAGCTGCAGCGCACAAAACTCTGTCACTGAGCTGCAGCACACAAACCCCTGTCTCTGAGCTGCAGCACACAAACCCCTGCCACCGAGCTGCACGCAAAACCCTGCCACCGAGCTGCACAGAAACCCCTGTCACCGAGCTGCAGCGCACAAACCCCTGTCTCCGAGCTGCAGCACACAAACCCCTGTCACCGAGCTGCAGTGCACAAACCACTGTCTCCGAGGTGCAGCGCACAAACCCCTGTCACCGAGCTGCAGGGCACAAACCCCTATCTCCGAGCTGCAGCGCACAAACCCGTCACCCAGCTGCAGCGCGCAAACCATTATCTCCGAGCTGCAGCGCAGAAACCCCTGTCTCCAAGATGCAGCGCATAAACCCCTGTCTCCAAGATGCACACAAACCCCTGTCACCGAGCTGCAGCGCACAAACCATTATCTCCGAGCTGCAGCACACAATCCCCTGTCTCCGAGCTGCAGCACACAAACCCCTGTCACCGAGCTGCACACAAACCCCTGCCACCGAGCTGCACACAAACCACTGTCACCGAGCTGCTGCGCAAAAACCCCTGTCTCCAAGCTGCAGCGCACAAACCACTGTCTCCAAGCAGCAGCGCACAAACCCCTGTCTCCGAGCTGCAGCACACAAATCCCTGTCTCTGAGCTGCAGTGCATAAACCCCTGTCTCTGAGCTGAAGGGCACGAATCTGTCACCAAGCTGCAGCGCTCCAACCCCTCTAACTGGGCTGCAGAGCACAAACCCCTGTCTCCGAGCTGCAGCACCCAAACCCCTGTCACCGAGCTGCAGCACACAAACCCCTGTCTCCGAGCTGAAGCACACAAACCCTGTCACCGAGCTGCAGTGCACAAACCACTGTCTCCGAGGTGCAGCGCACAAACCCCGGTCTCAGAGCTGCAGCACACAAACCCCTGTCATTGAGCTGCAGCGCACAAACCCCTGTCATTGAGCTGCAGCGCACAAACCCCTGTCACTGAGCTGCAGCGCACAAACCTCTGTCTCCGAGCTGCAGCGCACAAACCCCTGTCATTGAGCTGCAGCGCACAAAACCCTGTCACCGAGCTGCAGCGCACAAACCCCTGTCTCCGAGCTGCAGCACACAAACCAGTGTCTCCGAGCAGCAGCGCACAAACCCCTGTCTCCGAACTGCAGCGCACAAACCCCTGTCACTGAGCTGCAAGGCACAAACCCCTGTCACCGAGCTGCAGCGCACAAACCATTATCTCCGAGCTGCAGCACACAAACCCCTGTCTCCGAGCTGCAGCGCACAAACCCCTGTCACTGAGCTGCAGTGCCCAAACCTCTGTCACTGAGCTGCAGCACACAAACCCCTGTCTCTGAGCTGCAGCGCACAAACCCCTGCCACCGAGCTGCACACAAACCCCTGTCACCGAGCTGCAGGGCACAAACCCCTGTCTCCAAGCTGCAGCGCACAAACCCCTCTCACCGAGCTGCAGCGCACAAACCCCTGTCACTGAGCTGCAGCACACAAACCCCTGTCTCCGAGCTGCAGCGCACAAACCCCTGCCACCGATCTGCACACAAACCCCGTCACCGAGCTGCACACCAACCCGTCACCGAGCTGCAGCGCACAAACCCCTGTCTCCGAGCTGCAGCGCAGAAACCCCTGTCTCCAAGATGCAGCGCATAAACCCCTGTCTCCAAGATGCAGCGCACAAACCCTTGTCTCCGAGCTGCAGCGCACAAACCCCTGTCACTGAGCTGCAGCACACAAACCCCTGTCTCCGAGCTGCAGCGCACAAACCCCTGCCACCGATCTGCACACAAACCCCGTCACCGAGCTGCACACCAACCCGTCACCGAGCTGCAGCGCACAAACCCCTGTCTCTGAGCTGCAGCGCACAAACCCCTGCCACCGAACTGCACACAAACCCCTGTCACCGAGCTGCACACAAACCCCTGCCACCGAGCTGCACACAAACCCCTGTCACCGAGCTGCTGCGCACAAACCCCTGTCTCCGAGCTGCAGCGCACAAACCACTGTCTCCAAGCAGCAGCGCACAAACCCCTGTCTCCGAGCTGCAGCACACAAATCCCTGTCTCTGAGCTGAAGGGCACGAATCTGTCACCAAGCTGCAGCGCACCAACCCCTCTAACTGGGCTGCAGAGCACAAACCCCTGTCTCCGAGCTGCAGCACCCAAACCCCTGTCACCGAGCTGCAGCACTCAAACCCCCGTCGCCGAGCTGCAGCACACAAACCCTGTCACCGAGCTGCAGTGCACAAACCACTGTCTCCGAGCTGCACACAAACCCCTGCCACCGAGCTGCACAGAAACCCCTGTCACCGAGCTGCAGCGCACAAACCCCTGTCTCCGAGCTGCAGCACACAAACCCCTGTCACCGAGCTGCAGTGCACAAACCACTGTCTCCGAGGTGCAGCGCACAAAATCCTGTCACCGAGCTGCAGGGCACAAACCCCTATCTCCGAGCTGCAGCGCACAAACCCCTGTCACCGAGCTGCAGCGCACAAACCATTATCTCCGAGCTGCAGCGCAGAAACCCCTGTCTCCAAGATGCAGCGCATAAACCCCTGTCTCCAAGATGCAGCGCACAAACCCTTGTCTCCGAGCTGCAGCGCACAAACCCCTGTCACTGAGCTGCAGCACACAAACCCCTGTCTCCGAGCTGCAGCGCACAAACCCCTGCCACCGATCTGCACACAAACCCCTGTCACCAAGCTGCACACAAACCCCTGCCACCGATCTGCACACAAACCCCTGTCACCAAGCTGCACACAAACCCCTGCCACCGAGCTGCACACAAACCCCTGTCACCGAGCTGCTGCGCAAAAACCCCTGTCTCCGAGCTGCAGCGCACAAACCACTGTCTCCAAGCAGCAGCGCACAAACTCCTGTCTCCGAGCTGCAGCACACAAATCCCTGTCTCTGAGCTGCAGTGCATAAACCCCTGTCTCTGAGCTGAAGGGCACGAATCTGTCACCAAACTGCAGCGCACCAACCCCTCTAACTGGGCTGCAGAGCACAAACCCCTGTCTCCGAGCTGCAGCACCCAAACCCCTGTCACCGAGCTGCAGCACACAAACCCTGTCACCGAGCTGCAGTGCACAAACCACTGTCTCCGAGGTGCAGCGCACAAACCCCGGTCTCCGAGCTGCAGCACACAAACCCCTGTCATTGAGCTGCAGCGCACAAACCCCTGTCATTGAGCTGCAGCGCACAAACCCTTGTCTCTGAGCTGCAGCGCACAAACCCCTGTCTCCAAGCTGCAGCACACAAACCACTGTCTCCGAGCAGCAGCGCACAAACCCCTGTCTCTGAGCTGCAGCGCACAAACCCCTGTCACTGATCTGCAGGGCACAAACCCCTGTCACCGAGCTGCAGCACACAAACCCCTGTCTCCGAGCTGCAGCGCACAAACGCCTGTCACTGAGCTGCAGCGCACAAACCATTATCTCCGAGCTGCAGCACACAAACCCCTGTCTCCAAGATGCAGCGCACAAACCCCTGTCTCCGAGCTGCAGTGCCCAAATCTCTGTCACTGAGCTGCAGCACACAAACCCCTGTCTCTGAGCTGCAGCGCACAAACCCCTGCCACCGAGCTGCACACAAACCCCTGTCACCGAGCTGCAGCGCACAAACCCCTGTCTCCGAGCTGCAGCACACAAACCCCTGTCACCGAGCTGCAGCGCACAAACCATTATCTCCGAGCTGCAGCGCAGAAACCCCTGTCTCCAAGATGCAGCGCATAAACCCCTGTCTCCAAGATGCAGCGCACAAACCCTTGTCTCCGAGCTGCAGCGCACAAACCCCTGTCACTGAGCTGCAGCACACAAACCCCTGTCTCCGAGCTGCAGCGCACAAACCCCTGCCACCGATCTGCACACAAACCCCGTCACCGAGCTGCACACCAACCCGTCACCGAGCTGCAGCGCACAAACCCCTGTCTCTGAGCTGCAGCGCACAAACCCCTGCCACCGAACTGCACACAAACCCCTGTCACCGAGCTGCACACAAACCCCTGCCACCGAGCTGCACACAAACCCCTGTCACCGAGCTGCACACAAACCCCTGTCACCGAGCTGCTGCGCACAAACCCCTGTCTCCGAGCTGCAGCGCACAAACCACTGTCTCCAAGCAGCAGTGCACAAACCCCTGTCTCCGAGCTGCAGCACACAAATCCCTGTCTCTGAGCTGAAGGGCACGAATCTGTCACCAAGCTGCAGCGCACCAAGCCCTCTAACTGGGCTGCAGAGCACAAACCCCTGTCTCCGAGCTGCAGCGCACAAACCCCTGTCACCGAGCTGCAGCACACAAACCCCTGTCGCCGAGCTGCAGCACACAAACCCTGTCACCGAGCTGCAGTGCACAAACCACTGTCTCCGAGGTGCAGTGCACAAACCCCTGTCTCCGAGCTGCAGCACACAAACCCCTGTCATTGAGCTGCAGCGCACAAACCCCTGTCATTGAGCTGCAGCGCACAAACCCCTGTCACTGAGCTGCAGCGCACAAACCTCTGTCTCCGAGCTGCAGCGCACAAACCCCTGTCATTGAGCTGCAGCGCACAAAACCCTGTCACCGAGCTGCAGCGCACAAACCCTTGTCTCTGAGCTGCAGCGCACAAACCCCTGTCTCCGAGCTGCAGCACACAAACCACTGTCTCCGAGCAGCAGCGCACAAACCCCTGTCTCCGAGCTGCAGCGCACAAACCCCTGTCTCTGAGCTGAAGGGCACGAATCTGTCACCAAGCTGCAGCGCACAAACCCCTCTAACTGGGCTGCAGAGCACAAACCCCTGCCACCGAGCTGCACACAAACCCCTGTCACCGAGCTGCTGCGCACAAACCCCTGTCTCCGAGCTGCAGCGCACAAACCACTGTCTCCAAGCAGCAGCGCACAAACCCCTGTCTCCGAGCTGCAGCACACAAATCCCTGTCTCTGAGCTGAAGGGCACGAATCTGTCACCAAGCTGCAGCGCACCAAGCCCTCTAACTGGGCTGCAGAGCACAAACCCCTGTCTCCGAGCTGCAGCACCCAAACCCCTGTCACCGAGCTGCAGCACACAAACCCCTGTCGCCGAGCTGCAGCACACAAACCCTGTCACCGAGCTGCAGTGAACAAACCACTGTCTCCGAGGTGCAGCGCACAAACCCCTGTCTCCGAGCTGCAGCACACAAACCCCTGTCATTGAGCTGCAGCGCACAAACCCCTGTCATTGAGCTGCAGCGCACAAACCCCTGTCACTGAGCTGCAGCGCACAAACCTCTGTCTCCGAGCTGCAGCGCACAAACCCCTGTCATTGAGCTGCAGCGCACAAAACCCTGTCACCGAGCTGCAGCGCACAAACCCTTGTCTCTGAGCTGCAGCGCACAAACCCCTGTCTCCGAGCTGCAGCACACAAACCACTGTCTCCGAGCAGCAGCGCACAAACCCCTGTCTCCGAGCTGCAGCGCACAAACCCCTGTCTCTGAGCTGAAGGGCACGAATCTGTCACCAAGCTGCAGCGCACAAACCCCTCTAACTGGGCTGCAGAGCACAAACCCCTGTCTCCGAGCTGCAGCACACAAACCCCTGTCACCGAGCTGCAGCACACAAATTCCTGTCTCTGAGCTGCACACACAAACTCTGTCACCGAGCTGCAGTGCACAAACCACTGTCTCCGAGGGGCAGCGCACAAACCCCTTTAACCGATCTGCAGCGCACAAACCCCTGTCACCGAGCTGCAGGGCTCAAGCCCCTGTCACCGAGCTGCAGAGCACAAACCCCTATCTCCGAGCTGCAGGGCACAAACACCTGTCATTGAGCTGCAGTGCCCAAACCCCTGTCTCCGAGCTGCAGCGCACAAACCTCTGTCTCCGAGCTGCAGGGCACAAACCCATGTCTCCGAGCTGCAGTGCACAAACTCCTGTCACCGAGCTGCAGGGCACAAACCCCTGTCATTGAGCTGCAGGGCACAAACCCCTGTCACTGAGCTGCAGCGCACAAACCACTGTCTCTGAGCTGCAGCACACAAACCCCTATCTCTGAGCTGCAGTGCACAAACCCCTGTCTCCGAGCTGCAGCGCACAAACCCCTGTCTCCGAGCTGCAGCGCACAAACCCCAGTCTCCGAGCTGCAGCGCACAAACCCCTGTCACCGAGCTGCAGTGCACAAACCCCTGTCTTCGAGCTGCAGCGCACAAACCCTTGTCACTGAGCTGCAGCGCACAAACTCCTGTCTCCGAGCTGCAGGGCACAAACCCCTGTCACTGAGCTGCAGGGCACAAACCCCTGTCACTGAGCTGCAGCGCACAAACCCCTGTCACTGAGCTGCAGCGCACCTTCCCCTGTCATTGAGCTGCAACGCACATTCCCCTGTCACTGAGCTGCAGCGGACAAACCCCTGTCATTGATCTGCAGCGCACAAACCCCTGTCATTGAGCTGCCGCGCACAAAACCCTGTCACCGAGCTGCAGCGCACAAACCCTTGTCTCTGAGCTGCAGCGCACAAACCTCTGTCTCTGAGCTGCAGCACACAAACCACTGTCTCCGAGCTGCAGGGCACAAACCTCTGTCACTGAGCTGCAGCGCACAAACCACTGTCTCTGAGCTGCAGCACACAAACCCCTATCTCTGAGCTGCAGTGCACAAACCCCTGTCTCCGAGCTGCAGCGCACAAACCCCTGTCTCCGAGCTGCAGCGCACAAACCCCAGTCTCCGAGCTGCAGCGCACAAACCCCTGTCACCGAGCTGCAGCGCACAAACCCTTGTCACTGAGCTGCAGCGCACAAACTCCTGTCTCCGAGCTGCAGGGCACAAACCCCTGTCACTGAGCTGCAGGGCACAAACCCCTGTCACTGAGCTGCAGCGCACAAACCCCTGTCACTGAGCTGCAGCGCACCTTCTCCTGTCATTGAGCTGCAACGCACATTCCCCTGTCACTGAGCTGCAGCGGACAAACCCCTGTCATTGATCTGCAGCGCACAAACCCCTGTCATTGAGCTGCAGCGCACAAAACCCTGTCACCGAGCTGCAGCGCACAAACCCTTGTCTCTGAGCTGCAGCGCACAAACCTCTGTCTCTGAGCTGCAGCACACAAACCACTGTCTCCGAGCTGCAGGGCACAAACCTCTGTCACTGAGCTGCAGGGCACAAACCCCTGTCACTGAGCTGCAGCGCACAAACTCATGTCTCCGAGCTGCAGGTCACAAACCCCTGTCACTGAGCTGCAGGGCACAACGCCCTGTCACTGAGCTGCAGCGGACAAACCCCTGTCATTGATCTGCAGCGCACAAACCCCGTCACTGAGCTGCAGCGCACAAACCCCTGTCATTGAGCTGCAGCGCACAAACCCCTGTCACTGAGCTGCAGCGCACAAACCTCTGTCTCCGAGCTGCAGCGCACAAACCCCTGTCATTGAGCTGCAGCACACAAAACCCTGTCACCGAGCTGCAGCGCACAAACCCCAGTCTCCGAGCTGCAGCGCACAAACCCCTGTCTCCGAGCTGCAGCACAGAAGCTCATCACTGAGCTACTGCACACAAACGACTGTCACCGAGCTGCAGTGCACAAACCACTGTCTCCGAGCTGCAGCACACAAAACCCTGTCACCGAGCTGCAGCGCACAAACCCCTGTCTCCGAGCTGCAGCGCACAAACCCCTTTCACTGAGCTGCAGCGCAAAAACCCCTGTCTCCGAGCTGCAGCGCACAAACCCCTTTCACTGAGCTGCAGCGCAAAAACCCCTGTCTCCGAACTGCAGCACACAAACCCCTATCTCCGAGCTGCAGTGCACAAACCCCTGCGACCGAACTGCAGCGCACAAACCCCTGTCCCCGAGATGCAGCGCACAAACCCCTGTCCCCGAGATGCAGCACCCAAACCCCTGTCCCCGAGATGCAGCGTACAAACCCCTATCTCCGAGCTGCAGGGCAGAAACCCCTGTCCCCGAGCTGCAGGGCACAAACCCCTGTCACTGAGCTGCAGGGCACATTCCCCTGTCACTGAGCTGCAGGGCACATTCCCCTGTCACTGAGCTGCAGCGGACAAACCCCTGTCATTGATCTGCAGCGCACAAACCCCTGTCATTGAGCTGCAGCGCACATTCCCCTGTCACTGAGCTGCAGCGGACAAACCCCTGTCATTGATCTGCAGCGCATAAACCCCTGTCACTGAGCTGCAGCGCACAAACCACTGTCTCCGAGCTGCAGCGCACAAACCCCTGTCTCCGTGCTGCAGCGCACAAACCCCTGTCTCCGAGCTGCAGCACACAAACCCCAGTGTCCGAGCTGCAGCACACAAACCCCTGTCTCCGAGCTGCAGCGCACAAACCCCTGTCTCCGATCTGCAGCACACAAACCCCTGTCTCCGAGCTGCACACAAACCCCTGTCTCTGAGCTGCAGCGCACAACCATTATCTCCGAGCTGCAGCACACAAACCCCTGTCAGAGCTGCAGCGCACAAACCTCTGTCTCCGAGCTGCAGCACACAAACCCCAGTGTCCGAGCTGCAGCACACAAACCCCTGTCACTGAGCTGCAGCACACAAACCCCTGTCTCCGAGCTGCAGCGCACAAACCCCTGTCTCCAAGATGCAGCGCACAAACCCCTGTCTCCGAGCTGCAGCGCACAAACCCCTGTCACCGAGCTACTGCACACAAAGGACTGTCACCGAACTGCAGCGCACAAACCCCTGTCACTGAGCTGCAGCGCACAAACCAATATCTCCGAATGGCAGCGCACAAACCCTGTCACTGAGCTGCAGCGCAAAAACCCCTGTAACCGACCTGCAGCGCACAAACCACTATCTCCGATCTGCAGTGCACAAGCCCCTGTCTCTGAGCTGCAGCACAGAAACCCCTGTCTCTGAGGTGAAGGGCACAAATCTGTCACCAAGCAGCAGCGCACAAACCCCTCTAACTGGGCTGCAGCGCACAAACCCCTGTCTCCGACCTGCAGCGCAAAAACCCCTGTCACTGAGCTGCAGCACACAAACCCCTGTCTCCGAGCTGCAGCACACAAACCCCTGTCCGAGCTACAGCACACAAACCCCTGTCTCTGAGCTGCAGCGCACAAACCCCTGCCACCGAGCTGCACACAAACCCCTGTCACCGAGCTGCACACAAACCCCTGCCACCGAGCTGCACACAAACCCCTGTCTCTGAGCTGCAGCGCACAAACCCCTGTCTCCGAGCTGCAGCGCACAAACCCCTGTCACTGAGCTGCAGCGCACAAACCATTATCTCCGAGCTGCAGCACACAAACCCCTGTCACTGAGCTGCAGCACACAAACCCCTGTCTCCGAGCTGCAGCGCACAAACCCCTGCCACCGATCTGCACACAAACCCCTGTCACCGAGCTGCACACAAACCCCTGTCACCGAGCTGCAGCGCACAAACCCCTGTCTCTGAGCTGCAGCGCACAAACCCCTGCCACCGAGCTGCACACAAACCCCTGTCACCGAGCTGCACACAAACCCCTGCCACCGAGCTGCACACAAACCCCTGTCACCGAGCTGCTGCGCACAAACCCCTGTCTCTGAGCTGCAGCGCACAAACCACTGTCTCCAAGCAGCAGCGCACAAACCCCTGTCTCTGAGCTGAAGGGCACGAATCTGTCACCAAGCTGCAGCGCACAAACCCCTCTAACTGGGCTGCAGAGCACAAACCCCTGTCTCCGAGCTGCAGCGCACAAAACCCTGTCACCGAGCTGCAGCGCACAAACCCTTGTCTCTGAGCTGCAGCGCACAAACCTCTGTCTCTGAGCTGCAGCACACAAACCACTGTCTCCGAGCTGCAGGGCACAAACCTCTGTCACTGAGCTGCAGGGCACAAACCCCTGTCACTGAGCTGCAGCGCACAAACTCATGTCTCCGAGCTGCAGGTCACAAACCCCTGTCACTGAGCTGCAGGGCACAACGCCCTGTCACTGAGCTGCAGCGGACAAACCCCTGTCATTGATCTGCAGCGCACAAACCCCGTCACTGAGCTGCAGCGCACAAACCCCTGTCATTGAGCTGCAGCGCACAAACCCCTGTCACTGAGCTGCAGCGCACAAACCTCTGTCTCCGAGCTGCAGCGCACAAACCCCTGTCATTGAGCTGCAGCACACAAAACCCTGTCACCGAGCTGCAGCGCACAAACCCCAGTCTCCGAGCTGCAGCGCACAAACCCCTGTCTCCGAGCTGCAGCACAGAAGCTCATCACTGAGCTACTGCACACAAACGACTGTCACCGAGCTGCAGTGCACAAACCACTGTCTCCGAGCTGCAGCACACAAAACCCTGTCACCGAGCTGCAGCGCACAAACCCCTGTCTCCGAGCTGCAGCGCACAAACCCCTTTCACTGAGCTGCAGCGCAAAAACCCCTGTCTCCGAGCTGCAGCACACAAACCCCTATCTCCGAGCTGCAGTGCACAAACCCCTGCGACCGAACTGCAGCGCACAAACCCCTGTCCCCGAGATGCAGCGCACAAACCCCTGTCCCCGAGATGCAGCACCCAAACCCCTGTCCCCGAGATGCAGCGTACAAACCCCTATCTCCGAGCTGCAGGGCAGAAACCCCTGTCCCCGAGCTGCAGGGCACAAACCCCTGTCACTGAGCTGCAGGGCACATTCCCCTGTCACTGAGCTGCAGGGCACATTCCCCTGTCACTGAGCTGCAGCGGACAAACCCCTGTCATTGATCTGCAGCGCACAAACCCCTGTCATTGAGCTGCAGCGCACATTCCCCTGTCACTGAGCTGCAGCGGACAAACCCCTGTCATTGATCTGCAGCGCATAAACCCCTGTCACTGAGCTGCAGCGCACAAACCACTGTCTCCGAGCTGCAGCGCACAAACCCCTGTCTCCGTGCTGCAGCGCACAAACCCCTGTCTCCGAGCTGCAGCACACAAACCCCAGTGTCCGAGCTGCAGCACACAAACCCCTGTCTCCGAGCTGCAGCGCACAAACCCCTGTCTCCGATCTGCAGCACACAAACCCCTGTCTCCGAGCTGCACACAAACCCCTGTCTCTGAGCTGCAGCGCACAACCATTATCTCCGAGCTGCAGCACACAAACCCCTGTCAGAGCTGCAGCGCACAAACCCCTGTCTCCAAGCTGCAGCACACAAACCCCAGTGTCCGAGCTGCAGCACACAAACCCCTGTCACTGAGCTGCAGCACACAAACCCCTGTCTCCGAGCTGCAGCGCACAAACCCCTGTCTCCAAGATGCAGCGCACAAACCCCTGTCTCCGAGCTGCAGCGCACAAACCCCTGTCACCGAGCTACTGCACACAAACGACTGTCACCGAACTGCAGCGCACAAACCCCTGTCACTGAGCTGCAGCGCACAAACCAATATCTCCGAATGGCAGCGCACAAACCCTGTCACTGAGCTGCAGCGCAAAAACCCCTGTAACCGACCTGCAGCGCACAAACCCCTCTAACTGGGCTGCAGCGCACAAACCCCTGTCTCCGACCTGCAGCGCAAAAACCCCTGTCACTCAGCTGCAGCACACAAACCCCTGTCTCCGAGCTGCAGCACACAAACCCCTGTCCGAGCTGCAGCACACAAACCCCTGTCTCTGAGCTGCAGCGCACAAACCCCTGCCACCGAGCTGCACACAAACCCCTGTCACCGAGCTGCACACAAACCCCTGCCACCGAGCTGCACACAAACCCCTGTCTCTGAGCTGCAGCGCACAAACCCCTGTCTCCGAGCTGCAGCGCACAAACCCCTGTCACTGAGCTGCAGCGCACAAACCATTATCTCCGAGCTGCAGCACACAAACCCCTGTCACTGAGCTGCAGCACACAAACCCCTGTCTCCGAGCTGCAGCGCACAAACCCCTGCCACCGATCTGCACACAAACCCCTGTCACCGAGCTGCACACAAACCCCTGTCACCGAGCTGCAGCGCACAAACCCCTGTCTCTGAGCTGCAGCGCACAAACCCCTGCCACCGAGCTGCACACAAACCCCTGTCACCGAGCTGCACACAAACCCCTGCCACCGAGCTGCACACAAACCCCTGTCACCGAGCTGCTGCGCACAAACCCCTGTCTCTGAGCTGCAGCGCACAAACCACTGTCTCCAAGCAGCAGCGCACAAACCCCTGTCTCTGAGCTGAAGGGCACGAATCTGTCACCAAGCTGCAGCGCACAAACCCCTCTAACTGGGCTGCAGAGCACAAACCCCTGTCTCCGAGCTGCAGCGCACAAACCCCTGTCACCGAGCTGCAGCACACAAACCCCTGTCTCTGAGCTGCACACACAAACTCTGTCACCGAGCTGCAGTGCACAAACCACTGTCTCCGAGGGGCAGCGCACAAACCCCTGTCACCGAGCTGCAGGGCTCAAACCCCTGTCACCGAGCTGCAGAGCACAAACTCCTATCTCCGAGCTGCAGGGCACAAACACCTGTCATTGAGCTGCAGGGCACAAACCCCTGTCTCCGAGCTGCAGCGCACAAACCTCTGTCTCCGAGCTGCAGGGCACAAACCCATGTCTCCGAGCTGCAGTGCACAAACACCTGTCACCGAGCTGCAGGGCACAAACCCCTGTCATTGAGCTGCAGGGCACAAACCCCTGTCACTGAGCTGCAGCGCACAAACCACTGTGTCTGAGCTGCAGCACACAAACCCCTATCTCTGAGCTGCAGTGCACAAACCCCTGTCTCCGAGCTGCAGCGCACAAACCCCTGTCTCCGAGCTGCAGCGCACAAACCCCAGTCTCCGAGCTGCAGTGCACAAACCCCTGTCTTCGAGCTGCAGCGCACAAACCCTTGTCACTGAGCTGCAGCGCACAAACTCCTGTCTCCGAGCTGCAGGGCACAAACCCCTGTCACTGAGCTGCAGGGCACAAACCCCTGTCACTGAGCTGCAGCGCACAAACCCCTGTCATTGAGCTGCAGCGCACATTCCCCTGTCACTGAGCTGCAGCGGACAAACCCCTGTCACCGAGCTGCAGCGCACAAACCCCTGTCATTGAGCTGCAACGCACATTCCCCTGTCACTGAGCTGCAGCGGACAAACCCCTGTCATTGATCTGCAGCGCACAAACCCCTGTCATTGAGCTGCAGCGCACAAACCCTTGTCTCTGAGCTGCAGCGCACAAACCCCTGTCTCTGAGCTGCAGCACACAAACCACTGTCTCCGAGCAGCAGCGCACAAACCCTGTCACCGAGCTGCAGTGCACAAACCACTGTCTCCGAGCTACAGCACACAAAACCCTGTCACCGAGCTGCAGTGCACAAACCACTGTCTCCGAGGTGCAGCGCACAAACCCCTGTCTCCGAGCTGCAGGGCACAAACCCCTGTCATTGAGCTGCAGCGCACAAACCTCAATCTCCGAGCTGCAGCACACAAACCCCTGTCATTGAGCTGCAGCGCACAAACCCCTGTCATTGGCTGCAGCGCACAAACCCCTGTCACTGAGCTGCAGCGCACAAACCTCTGTCTCCGAGCTGCAGCGCACAAACCCCTGTCATTGAGCTGCAGCGCACAAAACCCTGTCACCGAGCTGCAGCGCACAAACCCTTGTTTCTGAGCTGCAGCGCACAAACCCCTGTCTCTGAGCTGCAGTGCACAAACCACTGTCTCCGAGGTGCAGCACACAAAACCCTGTCACCGAGCTGCAGGGCACAAACCACTGTCTCCGAGCTGCAGCACACAAAACCCTGTCACCGAGCTGCAGCGCACAAACACCAGTCTCCGAGCTGCAGCGCACAAACCCCTGTCTCCGAGCTGCAGCACAGAAGCTCATCACTGAGCTATTGCAAACAAACGACTGTCACCGAGCTGCAGTGCACAAACCACTGTCTCCGAGATGCAGCACACAAAACCCTGTCACCGAGCTGCAGCACACAAACCCCTGTCTCCGAGCTGCAGCGCACAAACCCCTTTCACTGAGCTGCAGCGCAAAAACCCCTGTCTCCGAGCTGCAGCGCACAAACCCCTGTCACTGAGCTGCAGCGCACAAACCCCTATCTCCGAGCTGCAGCACACAAACCCCTATCTCCGAGCTGCAGTGCACAAACCCCTGCGACCGAACTGCAGCGCACAAACCCCTGTCCCCGAGATGCAGCGCACAAACCCCTGTCCCCGAGATGCAGCGCCCAAACCCCTGTCCCCGAGATGCAGCGCACAAACCCCTGTCACTGAGCTGCAGGGCACATTGCCCTGTCACTGAGCTGCAGGGCACATTCCCCTGTCACTGAGCTGCAGCGGACATACCCCTGTCATTGATCTGCAGCGCACAAACCCCTGTCATTGAGCTGCAGCGCACATTCCCCTGTCACTGAGCTGCAGCGGACAAACCCCTGTCATTGATCTGCAGCGCATAAACCCCTGTCACTGAGCTGCAGCGCACAAACCACTGTCTCCGAGCTGCAGCGCACAAACCCCTGTCTCCGTGCTGCAGCACACAAACCCCAGTGTCCGAGCTGCAGCACACAAACCCCTGTCTCCGAGCAGCAGCGCACAAACCCCTGTCTCAGATCTGCAGCACACAAACCCCTGTCTCCGAGCTGCACACAAACCCCTGTCTCTGAGCTGCAGCGCACAACCATTATCCCCGAGCTGCAGCACACAAACCCCTGTCTCCGTGCTGCAGCGCACAAACCCCTGTCTCCGAGCTGCAGCACACAAACCCCTGTCAGAGCTGCAGCGCACAAACCCCTGTCTCCAAGCTGCAGCCCACAAACCCCAGTGTCCGAGCTGCAGCACACAAACCCCTGTCACTGAGCTGCAGCACACAAACCCCTGTCTCTGAGCTGCAGCGCACAACCATTATCCCCGAGCTGCAGCACACAAACCCCTGTCTCCGTGCTGCAGCACACAAAACCCTGTCACCGAGCTGCAGCGCACAAACCCCTGTCTCCGAGCTGCAGCGCACAAACCCCTTTCACTGAGCTGCAGCGCAAAAACCCCTGTCTCCGAGCTGCAGCGCACAAACCCCTGTCACTGAGCTGCAGCGCACAAACCCCTATCTCCGAGCTGCAGCACACAAACCCCTATCTCCGAGCTGCAGTGCACAAACCCCTGCGACCGAACTGCAGCGCACAAACCCCTGTCCCCGAGATGCAGCGCACAAACCCCTGTCCCCGAGATGCAGCGCCCAAACCCCTGTCCCCGAGATGCAGCGCACAAACCCCTATCTCCGAGCTGCAGGGCACAAACCCCTGTCCCCGAGCTGCAGGGCACAAACCCCTGTCACTGAGCTGCAGGGCACATTGCCCTGTCACTGAGCTGCAGGGCACATTCCGCTGTCACTGAGCTGCAGCGGACAAACCCCTGTCATTGATCTGCAGCGCACAAACCCCTGTCATTGAGCTGCAGCACACATTCCCCTGTCACTGAGCTGCAGCGGACAAACCCCTGTCATTGATCTGCAGCGCATAAACCCCTGTCACTGAGCTGCAGTGCACAAACCACTGTCTCCGAGCTGCAGCGCACAAACCCCTGTCTCCGTGCTGCAGCACACAAACCCCAGTGTCCGAGCTGCAGCACACAAACCCCTGTCTCCGAGCAGCAGCGCACAAACCCCTGTCTCCGATCTGCAGCACACAAACCCCTGTCTCCGAGCTGCACACAAACCCCTGTCTCTGAGCTGCAGCGCACAACCATTATCCCCGAGCTGCAGCACACAAACCCCTGTCTCCGTGCTGCAGCGCACAAACCCCTGTCTCCGAGCTGCAGCACACAAACCCCAGTGTCCGAGCTGCAGCACACAAACCCCTGTCACTGAGCTGCAGCACACAAACCCCTGTCTCTGAGCTGCAGCGCACAACCATTATCCCCGAGCTGCAGCACACAAACCCCTGTCTCCGTGCTGCAGCGCACAAACCCCTGTCTCCAAGCTGCAGCCCACAAACCCCAGTGTCCGAGCTGCAGCACACAAACCCCTGTCACTGAGCTGCAGCACACAAAACCCTGTCTCTGAGCTGCAGCGCACAACCATTATCCCCGAGCTGCAGCACACAAACCCCTGTCTCCGTGCTGCAGCGCACAAACCCCTGTCTCCGAGCTGCAGCACACAAACCCCTGTCTCTGAGCTGCAGCGCACAAACCCCTGTCTCCAAGCTGCAGCACACAAACCCCAGTGTCCGAGCTGCAGCACACAAACCCCTGTCACTGAGCTGCAGCACACAAACCCCTGTCTCCGAGCTGCAGCACACAAACCCCTGTCTCCAAGATGCAGCGCACAAACCCCTGTCTCCAAGCTGCAGCGCAAAAACCCCTGTCACCGAGCTACTGCACACAAACGACTGTCACCGAACTGCAGCGCACAAACCCCTGTCACTGAGCTGCAGCGCACAAACCAATATCTCCGAATGGCAGCGCACAAACCCTGTCACTGAGCTGCAGCGCAAAAACCCCTGTAACCGACCTGCAGCGCACAAACCACTATCTCCGATCTGCAGTGCACAAGCCCCTGTCTCTGAGGTGAAGGGCACAAATCTGTCACCAAGCAGCAGCGCACAAACCCCTCTAACTGGGCTGCAGCGCACAAACCCCTGTCTCCGACCTGCAGCGCAAAAACCCCTGTCACTGAGCTGCAGCACACAAACCCCTGTCTCTGAGCTGCAGCGCACAAACCCCTGTCTCTGAGCTGAAGGGCACAAATCCGTCACCAAGCTGCAGCGCACAAACCCCTCTAACTGAGCTGCAGCGCACAAACCCCTGTCTCCGAGCTGCACACAAACCCTTGTCTCTGAGCTGCAGCGCACAAACCCCTGTCTCTGAGCTGAAGCACACAAACCCCTGTCTCCGAGCTGCAGCACACAAACCCCTGTCTCTGAGCTGCAGCACACAAACCCCTGTCTCTGGGCTGCAGCGCACAAACCCTTGTCTCTGAGCTGCAGCACACAAACCCCTGTCTCTGAGCTGCAGCACACAAACCCCTGTCTCTGAGCTGCAGCACACAAACCCCTGTCTCCGAGCTGCAGCACACAAACCCCTGTCTCCGAGCTGCAGCGCACAAACCCTTGTCTCTGAGCTGCAGCACACAAACCCCTGTCTCCGAGCTGCAGCACACAAACCCTGTCACCGAGTTGCAGCGGACAAACCCTTGTCTCTGAGCTGCAGCACACAAACCCCTGTCTCTGAGCTGCAGCACACAAACCCCTGTCTCTGAGCTGCAGCGCACAAACCCCTGTCACCGAGCTGCAGCGCACAAACCCCTGTCTCTAATCTGCAGCACACAAACCCTTGTCTCTGAGCTGCAGCGCACAAACCCCTGTCTCTGAGCTGCAGCACACAAACCCCTGTCTCTGAGCTGCAGCGCACAAACCCCTGTCATTGAGCTGCAGCGCACAAACCCCTGTCTCTGAGCTGCAGCACACAAACCCTTGTCTCTGAGCTGCAGCACACAAACCCCTGTCTCCGAGCTGCAGCGCACAAACCCCTGTCTCTGAGCTGCAGCACACACACCCTTGTCTCTGAGCTGCAGCGCACAAACCCCTGTCTCTGAACTGCAGCGCACAAACCCTGTCACCGAGCTGCAGCGCACAAACCCTTGTCTCCGAGCTGCAGCGCACAAACCCCTGTCTCCGAGCTGCAGCACACAAACCCCTGTCTCCGAGCTGCAACACACAAACCCTGTCCCGAGCTGTAGCGCACAAACCCCTGTCTCTGGGCTGAAGCGCACAAACCCCTGTCACCTTAGCATCTAGGAGGCAAATTCATTTAACTTGTTCCTAACGAGCAATATTGTTCCTGACTATCAAGATCCTCAACGAGCTATTGAACAATGTGAAGTAATTCTTAAGCTCTTGCTATAAATTCTGTGTGCTCTGGTCCTGTCCCACAGCTACACGATGAAGGAAGCGTGCTCCGAAAGCAAGTGCTTCCAAATAAATTTGTGGCCCATACTCTGGTGTTGTGTGATTTTTTAACTTTGTCCATCCCAGTCCCACACCGGCTCATCCATATCATGAAACATGCAAGATTCTTTGGGGATTTGACTGGGTAAATATGCAAAGATTGTTTCCCCTAGTGGGAGAATTTAAAACCAGATGGGATAATGTCGGAATAAGGAGTCACAAATTTAATATAAAGGTGAGGAGGAATTTCTTCCCTCAGAAAATAATGAATCTGTGAATTCTTGACTGCAGAGGGCTGTGGAGATTGGGTCATTAAGTATATTCATGGCTGACATGGACAGATTCCTTCAGTAAGAGTTTTGAGGATCAGGCAGAAAAGTGAAGTTGAGTGTCATCAGACCAACCATGACCTCATTACATAGTGGAGCTGATTTGATGGACTTCATGGTCCATTTCTGTTCCTAGATCCTATGGTCTTAATGTCCCTTTGTGACTTTTCTCCAATCCATGTGCAGTCTGCTCAGGAAGCAGAGACATACATTGCAGGATGACCAGCAGCTAGTGATGAAAGGCTGCAGCAAGGACACTTTGTACACAGGGACTGGCACCTAACTGAAGCACTGGACCAGATGAACACTCGCTCACTTACCTGCATGCTGACCTTGCCTGACCTTGCCATGTTGTTAGTGCTTTGGTTCATCAGCCAGAGCTCAAGGCTGCCTGTACTGTCATGTTGAGGTGCTGTTTTTTGCAGAAACACACAGAGGCTGCATACCATGCATGGCAGTAGGGATCTGTTCAATGGGGACGGGGCAATATCCAGTTGTATGGCACTTTGAGATGTCAAATCTAGCACCTTTTGTCTGTCCAAGCTGCTTATGTCACAAATGCTTTTATTCAAATGGCCGAGTCAGAAACTGATGGGACCTGGTCTCGGTCCACTCAGTGGGAGGGATGGGTGTCAGTCATGGGTTCTGTCAGTCCTTGGTACAGACTACACACAGCCTAGGACTTAGCCAGTCATGGTCAGGCGATCTCTAACCCTAACCAAGGCAAGCCTGTCAGCCTTCAGAAGCACTCAGAGGATTCGCATATCATTCATCAATGAGCTGGAAGCTCAATGGCTACTGGTCTGTCCAGACACTGCGCATCAAAGTCAATCACCAATGGTATGGTGCAAATCACTGTTGGCTAGCTTCTGACCCCTAAGTAGCTTCACTGTATCTATGGCAAAGTGGCAATGAAAAAAAAAGTCTAAGAGTCATACAGCACAGAAACTGACCCTTAGATCCAACCATTCTGTGCGACCATAATCCCAGACTAAACTAGTCCCATATCCCTCCAAACTAGCACATATCCCTCCAAAGATTCAGGAGGAAAGCTTTTCATCGGTGTTAGGAAATTTTATTTAAAACAGTTAATTAATTGCTCTGAATTGAGTCTTAAGTGTTGTCTAAATGCAAGTTTATTCATTAAATCCAGTTATTCCATTCTAAATAAATAAATAAATGCGACCTGATTCCTTGTAGACTCCAGGTGGGGTGGGTAAAAACTTGGCAAATGGGATATTGCGGGTGGCACAGTGGCACAGTGGCTGGTACTGCTGCCTCACAGCGCCAGAGACCAGGGTTCAATTCCCACCTTAGGCAACTGTCTGTGTGGAGTTTACACATTCTCCCCGTGTCTACGTGGGTTTCCTCCCACAGCCCAAAAATGTGCAGGTTAGATGAAGGGGTGAATGGAGGGTCTGTTTCCACACTGTAGGTAATCTAATCTAATCAATGTAATATTACAAAATGTAAGGTAATGGATTTTGGCAGGATGAACAGAAGAGCTGAATGTTATTTAAATGGGAAAAGACTGCAGAAAGCTGCAGCACAGAGGGATTTGAGGATCATAGAGTCATTACAACACAGAAACTGGGCCCATATCCCTTCAAATATTTCTTATTTATGTACTTATCTAAAAGTCTTGTAAATGTTGTAAATGTACCTGCATCCTTCACAACAACCACAAACCACTCTCTGTGTAAAACAAATTTTCCCTTCTGCCTTTTTATACCTCTCTCCTCTCACCTTAAAAATATGCCCCCGTAGCCTTTAAATTCCCCACCCTAGAGAAAAGATAACTGCCATTCACCTTATCTATGCCCCTCATGATTGTATAAACCTCGAAAAGGTCACCCCTCAACCTCCTACGCTGCAGTGAGAAAAGTCCCAGCCTTCCCAGCCTATCCTTATAACTCATCCCTGGCAACATCCTGGAAAATCTCTTCTGAACCCCCTCCAACTAAATAATATCCTTCCTCTAGCAGGACGACCAGAACTGGACATTGTACTCTCGAAAAGGCCTCAGCAATGTCTTCTACAACCTCCATACTGCTTTTCAACTCCTATACTCAAAGGTCTGAGCAATGAAACGTGATTGAAATTGGATTAGATTCCCTACAGTATGGAAAAGGGTCCTTCAGCCTCGCAGTCCACACTGACCCTCTGAAGAGTAACCCACCCAGACCCATTCCCCTACCCTATATTTACTCCTGACTAATACACTCAACACTATGGGAAATTTGGATTGTGGGAGGAAACCGTACCACCTGGAGGAAATCCACGCCAACACGGGGAGAATGGGCAGACTCTACATAGACAGGAGGCAGGAGTCAAACCCGGATCCCTGGTGCTGTGAGGCAGCAGCGCTAACCACTGAGCCACTGTGCCATGCCAGATGCTAGGAATCAAAAGATCAAATACATGAAGCAACCATTTGCGAAGCATTTAATTTGCAGCCTTGGCGGTAGGATTCTGGAACATATCAGGCTTCCCCCAGCTGCAGACTGCCATCAATTGCACATACTTGGCACTTAGAGGGACATATTGCAGAATTCATCAATATGAAGGGGTTACATTCGCCTGATGCTCAAGTGAGAGATCACCATTACCACTTCCTGGAGGTGCGTGCCCGCTACCCAAGCAGCTGCCACAGCTCCTACAGTCCGTAGCACTCTTGTGTACTGGTATGTTTGAGACTCCACAGCCCTTACAAGGCTGGTTACTAGTGAACAAGAGCTACCCACTGCGATCATGATCCCAGTGTACAATGTGGAGTGTAGATACAATGATGCCTATGCTTCAACTAGGGCCATGGTGGAGCAGATGATTGGACTGCTGAAGATGCTTGGATCCTCCAGTATATTCCGGACAGAGTGTGTCACATTATCCTCACTGATGTTCTCTCTAAGTGTTATTTCCACTGTGTGAATGGTGGATTTTACATGTGGAATTCAATGTGTCAGCATGCCGATCGGGAACCTTCCAAAGCTTGTGTGGCTTAGAGGGAACATGGATCATGGTATGCTGTACTCTGCATAATTGGAGCAGGCCACGAGGCAAGAATGCTGAGCTAGGAGAATGGGAACAGTCTTCCAAGGGGGAGGTGGAAATGCTCCCTGTCCAAGGCAGAGATGTATCAGGTGCTATGGTGAAAAATTTCACTCAGCCTTGCTGTGGGAATCCCTCCAAAAAACTCGATGCAACTTGTACTTCGCCAAACTATGAAAGTTTCAGTCCAACATTTCACGTGCAATGTGACTTCTTCCAAAGGTGAAACATATTGGACTTGGAAAGTGAGCCTTTTTTCTCTCCATAGATGCTGCCAGGTGTACTGAACTTCCCCAGCACGTCCTGTTTTTAACTCCAGCTTCTATCGCTAGTGCAGGTTGGGTGATCATTTCGCTGGATGCTCCATTAGTCTGTAAGCATGACCCTGAGCTTCCAGTTGCTTGGCATTTCACTTCTCCATCTCAGTCCCATTGTGGCTTCTCTGTCGTTGGTCTTTTAAACTCAACAAGCTCAATGGGAACTCAAGGAGCAGCACCTCATGTTTTAATAAGGTACTTTCCTGCCTTCTGGATTCAGTATTGCATTCAGTTATCCCATGTCAGAACAATGACTTCAGTATTTCAGACAGCAGCTGGTGATTCTATTGATTAATGATTGTATTGTTGCCATTCACAACTCTTCTGGTCATATGCTTTGTTGCTTTACTTTTCCCATTAATGTTCCTTTTTGCTACTCAATGTCCCTTGTCATTTTAGTGCTCCTGCCTTCCACACTCTCACTGGCTTTCCCATATGTTCCCCAATTTACTCTCACCTTGGATCGTCCCACCCACACGCTTCAAATCTGTACTCTTGTTCCATCTCGAAATTTTAAGTTTTAGGTCGTGAAACGTCGATCCGTGGATGCTAGTTGACCTACAGAGCATTTCTGGCTTTTGTCCTAATTTCGGATTTCCAGCATTGACAGTATATTATTTTTTTGCTTATGAAATGCATTGGTTTGTTTATGAAACCATTGAATGGAGGCAGGGCCTTGACCTTAGGTGATATCAGCGGTTTCATTTATCTTACACAGAAAGACAGGAACAGAGTTGGCTATTCAGCCAAATAAATCGAAATTAAATCATGATTTGCTGTGTACCTTAGTCATATCTACCTGACTTGGTTCTTTAATAGCTTTGCTTAACAAAAATGCTCAATCTCAAATGTTTCAGTAACCTTGCCTCAAGAGCTTCCCTCTATTCCTTGAAGAACTGCTTTCTCACATCACCCCTGAATGGCTAAACATTCAATTTTAAGACCAAAGAAACAAAAGCTTCTGTTTATATCTACAGCCGGTCACTTTAACACAACATCCTGCTCACGTGCCCACTTCTCTGTCCTTGACATGCTGTAATGCTCCAGTGAATTCCAGCGCAAACTGAAAGATCAACATCTCATCTTCAGACTAGACACTCACAGCCTCCTGGACTTAAGTGAGTTCAACACCTTCAAATTGTGAACCAACTCCCATTTCTTCCCTTTCTTTTAGCTCTACCAGTTACATTCTCTGTCACCATGTCCTCTCCCCCCACCCCCCCCCAACTCCAGTGGCAGTTAGACACACCAGTATTCTGCCATTCTCACCTACACCCACCATCACCACTCCCACCCCTCCACCCCAACTACTGCATAAATGCTACCTCCTCCACACTTCGTTTCAGCTCTGATGAAGAGTCACTAGACTCAAAACATTAACTTGCTTTCTCTCCATGGATGCTGTCTGACTTGCTGTGATCTCCAGCATGTTGTTTTCAGATCAACAACACATTTGATCATCTTAAAATCTGCTACTATTCTGCATTCCCTTGGCACTGTACTGGGGTGTCAACCAGTTGAGTTGAAAAATCAACAATTTTGAGAGAACTTGTGAAAATGGTATCTAATAAAAAGTAATAGACTAAGCATATGGATTTGCAACACTGACAGATCTGTACTTCCAGTATTTCATGTTTATGTGAGAAAGCAGTTCTTCAAGGAATAGAGGAAAGCTCTTGAGGCAAGGTTACTGAAACGTTTGAGATTGAGCATTTTTGTTAAGCAAAGCTATTAAAGAACCAAGTCAGGTAGATATGACTAATTTCATTTTCTGGCAACAGGGACATAGTTTACTGAATGCCTCTGATAATTTGTTCCAAGGTTTGTGTTACAAATATAATTTTAGCATATTCAACCGTGTAATGTGCTTCCATTATTAGCTTAGTGTCTCTGCAGCTCAAGTGCTGTGGAAAGGAGTTCCAAGATATTGACCAAGCCACTGTGAAAAAATGGTGATATAGTTCCTAATCAGGATAATTGAGGGAGCTGGTAGAAGTCAGGGGTTTGTGAGATGTGTGGCTATTACTGCTGAGCATCTTGTATATGGTACACACTGCTGTCACTGTGCTTTGGTGATGGAGGGACTGAATGTCTAAGGTGGGAGAAAGGGTGCTAATCAAGTGGCTGCCTTATCCTAGATGGTGTCGAACTTCTTAAGTGTTGCCTACACTCATCCAGGCAAGTGGATAGTATTTCACCACTCCTTCTCGATGTGTACCTTGAGATGAGGGACAGGTTTTGGAATTCCCAACCTTTAACCTGCTCTTGAAGCCACAACATATATATGACAGTTCAGTTTCTGGTTAATGATAACCCTAAGTTGTTGATGATGGAGGAAATCAGTAATGGCATTGCCACTGAGTCTGGCCTTTCAATCAATTTGGTTGAGGCCTAATCTTACAAAACACTTTCTCGTTGATGAGTAATCTACAGATTGATTGACTTTTCAAGCTCCAAATTAGGTGCCCTGGTGTACCTATCTGATGGGAATAAACAGTCTAAGACATCATGTGCATGTCCTTTTCATAAAGTTTCTGGCAGTGCAGCAAAATCCTGTAAAGAGGGGCACCACTTCCAAAAATGAAATTTTGCCCACTAACTCTAAATTCATGGCAGACATTATATTGACTGGCCAGTAGCTGCCAAGTTTATCTCATCATTGTTTTTTTAAACAGGAATGCAGTATTTGAATCATTCAGTCTTTTGGCACCATTTTCTAATCCCAGTCTTATTCAATTTCCACCATTATTCCATTCTGATATTAATAAGACTTCAAAAAGTTGCTATGAGTCACACATTTCAATGATCGTTTATTTCCATCCAGTGAAAGGATTACTTTTTTTTTACAAAATTCAACATGGCTCTCAAATAAACAAAGTTATATTGAAATGTCATTATTATATACAGCCTAATAGTAAGTGAATAGGGGAAAAACTGTTAAGAAAAGGCTCAGCAACAGAGTAATTTAGTTGTAAGGGCCAATGTGTTGTTTACATTCCTTTAACTGGCCCATCTTTCCCTTGTTAACCCAAAGGTGGAAATGCAGAATGGACACAATCTAGGGTGATTTTGACAATGTTTCCTTTCGGGTCAAGAGATACAATCCTATCAGTCACACTGTGACGTCATTCGACTGTTGAGTGCAATGTATAGTTGTGCTTTAGACACCAGGAAGATGAGACAGTCTGGTTTTGGAAAAACTGTACAAAACACAAAAAGCTAAGAACAAAATCTGAAGGCATACCATAAGATCTTAGAGGGGCATAAATGACGTGGGAAATGGTGGGGTTTGTGATGGACCTGCTTGAAATATCTGGCAAGACCTCTTGACGTGAGGACCTTATTGCTGTCTGTTTTCTGCATCCGCCGAGCAATGGGGCAGGGGGAGATTTTCTCACCTGGCAATGACGAGTTACACATTGAAGACTAATACTTATTAAATATCTATTAACACCACAATTCACCTCATTAATATTCAGCTTCCTGTCTTAGCAAGGGAGCCAAATGATGCAGATGTTGATACAGATGTTAGACCGTGTAACTGGTGACCTCAGCTCATTCTGGCTTTGTCACTACACTCCATAAGCACTGGCCATATGAATCCCACATTCACAGATGTGGTATTCAACATGTACCAGCCTCTAAGTACCCATGGCACATTGTTGATTCACTTCTGCACAACACTGCACTTCGAGTCATATCGGCAAATATCATTGTAATGTTGCTGTAAGGATATTATTGTGTGCTCAGAAATCACACACTCAGCTTGCTGTACTGGGCCACGCTGCATCTCCAGCTTGTTTGCTAACTTTCATAGTGCTCACTCACTCAGTGTATCTGGATGCTCATATCATCCCTATGTTACATTGCTTCATCGCTCAGCCAGAGATACCAGGTTCACAGTACTTGCAGTTTAGTGCAGACAGGAAACCTGTCATGGTTGTCAGCAATCCTCAGTCAGGTCAATGGCCTTTGATCAGAGGGTCCTGGAGGGACAAGGACATCCTCCATTACCAGTTCAGGGGCTTGGACATGATCAATAAGCCAGTTGAGTGGTCAGATTCAGGATTCTCTCCTCATAGAGGGTGGGGAGTTGAATGACACTTGACACTTTATGATAAAGGAAAATGAGTAGGCCGTATGTCAGTCTATAACACCTAGGAGAAAGTGAGGACTGCAGATGCTGGACATCAGAGTCAAGAGTGTGGAGCTGAAGAAGAAGCTGCAGTCGCTGCCTTTTGAGAAAGGGAATTCCAATGACTCACGCCTTCTGAGAGAAAAACACATACATATTTCTTTCATATTATGAGCTGTTTCCATTCTGGAATGAGGGTGAAACAGGTATTAAGTGACTGGAAGGTTGGTGAAAAAGCTGTTTTAGTTTTGTGCAGCTGGAGAGATGTCTGAGTGAGTAAGTGAGTAGAGCAGAGGGCAGGTAGACTTCATGTTGTTGGAGTCTGGAGTAGGTAACAGCAAGTGAGGGAAGACTTGTGGGCAATACTGACAATGGTAAAACTGGAGCCTTGGTGGGAGGTGGGTACAGTAGCGGAGATACAGTGAATGCGCACAGTGGTTCTAACACTGGCAGAGTGGAGAATGGAGACATTGCTGTGTATTCCTCCAGACTTTGAGACTGCACTGACCCAAGTGGCAATGTCAAAGCAGGCTGGCATGGTCTGGTGTCATGGCTTCCTCTGCTGGTCCAGGGGAAAAGGATGTCCTGATAATGAACAGCAGACTTTCCACTGCAAAGCAGAACATCACATGTCCCTTGTTTGCCATGTCCAGCACAAATGTCAACAACTGTGTCGGACAGCTGTGGACCAACAGTTCTTGTCCGAGGGCACAAGCGTTTTTTAAAGATAATGCTTTAAATTATCAGGGATGCCAATCAATTCTGGGATATTCTGGCAGTGACGACTTATTCCAGGAACTGTGCGTGGTAAGATGGGGGTGAGATTCAAGCTATTGGGGTGCCACAGTGCAGGGTAGGGAGTTGATGAGTCGAGTTTAGTAAGACATTTTTTAAAAACTCTCTCCAAAAACTCTGAACAAAACTAAGACGCAAAAAAATTTTGCCTTTAGTGGATTTTTCCAGCTTTTCTACCTTGTGATTGACTCACTTCTCTACAATGCTCAAAGATATAATTATGTCACAGTAAGTTTAAAAAAAAGCAGAGTGTGCAATTGCATTGATTTGTATTTTGTATCTTTTTTTTTACAAAACATATATACAAAACTAAAATGCCTTTTTATTTTGGAAGCATCTTTATAAGAGTTGGGAGTAATTTCAAAGTCCTACTCAGTGGGATACCAATTCTTCATTGCTCCAAAGATCACTTGACTAGAGGTTATACTGAACAAATGTATGTCTCAGAAGTTCTTCTGCAGATGGTCTCCGTTTCTCTTCTACGAATATTTGCTTCAGGAATGCACGGCATGAGTTTGAGACATTATCTGGTAGGTGAGGCTTGGTTGGCTGGGTGGCAATTTTGAAGATGGCAGCCATGGCTTCGAATTCTGCCCAAGGAGGCTTCTCAGTTAACATTTCCACAATGGTGCACCCTACACTCCTTTACAAACGAAAGGAAAAGTATTTCAATACTTGTACGCACATACATCATCAATGTAACAGCACTGTTGTCACTTGAGTTGTTCAACAGATTAGCACAAATATGTAATAGCTTCTGATGTTTAATTTCCTCTATCATGTAACTCAACAGTGACCCAGTCTTACTGTCAAATGAAGAGAAGCATGTGTAACCTAATATAAAGAAATTATTAGCCCATCCAATTTCAACTTCTAGTGCTCTGATTGGTCAAAGACCAATAGAATGTGATGATGAGATTATTTTGTCGTTAACAATTATCTCCTTTTTCTCTTAATGGTACTGACTCTTATTTAGGTGCAATTCCATTAATGCAAAGCAAAACTCAGCCAAGATATGTGAACCCAGCATCCTTTCTATAAAGGAGCATCACTGCCTAGTCCTCTTCTCAGCCAAAGCCCAAACAACACAATAGAGCTCATAGGCCAGATGAAGGACAATGAAGCCAATTGCAACTGCACCATTACTGTTTCAGCCAAGACAGTAAAGAGCAAAAATTGAACTACAGTCTTCTTAGTGTGCTTCAGTTAGTACCACAGAAAGAAATACATTTCACATCTCAATGTTTTGGAAAGTAATCTCAACAAATGCTTTTGATATTCAAAATGTCATTATTATGAACTTTTTTTGACTTCAGTGTAAGCAGCTTTGCTGATTTGCACAAGAAGCATATCTGTTTTTAAAGTCAATTCATTGTTTCATGCTGCCCTTAGTATGATACTTACCAGACGTCTGCTTTCCTTCCATATCCTTCCCCACTGATAACTTCGGGGCTCATCCAGTAGGGTGTTCCTGTGACCGATTTAATCCCCGACATACAAATAGTTTGCAAACGTTTACTGGCTCCAAAATCACCCAGTTTGACATTCCCTGCAGAGTCCCTCAAAATGTTGGCACCTGTGATGAAAACAAAAATTAATGAAGCAAATAACTTCAAATTTCATTGAGATGAAGCACTTAGTAAAACCACCACAGCAATACTTGGTAATAGTTGTTGTGTTCATAGAGATTATATTCAAGTAAACCTGCTAATGTGTAGTTCTTCTAAAAGAAACTATACTCTAGATATGGATGCTGTTCATCTATTGCTCATCCTGAATTGCCCTTCAGAAATTGGTAGTGAGCTACCATCTTGAAATGCTGCAGTCCTTGGGGTGTAGGGACACAATTCCTTAAGGAAGGAAATTCCAGGATACTCCCAGCAACA
Organism: Chiloscyllium punctatum; assembly: GCF_047496795.1. Lineage (NCBI taxonomy): Eukaryota > Metazoa > Chordata > Chondrichthyes > Orectolobiformes > Hemiscylliidae > Chiloscyllium > Chiloscyllium punctatum. The sequence continues at coordinate 35,328,378 of NC_092743.1, forward strand.
ATGATATAGTTCCAAGTCAAGGTGGCAGATGACTTAGAGGAGAACCTGGAAGTGGTATTTCCATGCATTTTTAGAAAATTAATTCCCAGGATATAAGCATCACTGGCCAGGCCACCATTTATTGCTGATCGTTAACCATCCAGAAGACAGCTAAGAACCAACCACATTTCCATGAGTCTGGAGTCACATGTAGACCAGACCATGGAAGGACAGCAGGTTTCCTTCCCTGAAGGGCATACTTGAACCATACAGACTTTTGCGAAAATTGTCAGTGGTCACCATCAAGTTAAGTTTTTATTCCAGCTTTTTTTATTGAATTCAGTTTCACTAGCTGTCATAGTGGGATTTGAATCCTTGTCCCCAGAACAATAACCACAGTTCTGGATTACTAGTCCAGTGATATTATCAGTATGCTACTCCCAGCCTGACTGTCAAACCCAGCTACCACCTTCAACATTAACTCTCTTCACCACTGATACACTGCAGTAACTTACTAAGTCTCCTTCAACAGCATCTTGTAAATCTGCATCTACCAGCTCGAAGGACATGGGCAGCAGATAAATGAGAACACCACAACCTGCAGATTCCCCTCCCACCCACACACCGTCCTATTATGAAATCTTATCATCAGGGTCGCTGGGTCAAAATCCTGAACTCCCTCCCTAACAGTACTATGGGTGTTTTTACATGCCAAGGACTGCTGTAGTTTATGAAGGCAGATCATCTACACATTCACCAGGATACTTAAGGATGGATCAAATGTGGGTGCAGTAATTTCCACATCTCATGAAGGAATGAAAGAAGTGCTGGGAATTCTTCATTGTAGCTTTACCAGGTTGGCCAGGTCCTAAAAAACATAGCTACCAGACTGCGTCAATGGCATATTTTAAGGAAACCAACAAGATGGAAACGCTTACTTGACATTGTAGACACTAATCTACCTATTGTAGATGCATCTGTCCAAGACAGTATTGATAGGTATGACTACTACAGTGTTGTTGTGCAGAGCTCCCAAGTTCACATTGAGGATATACACCATTATGATGATGTCACTGGCACCATGCTGAATGGGATAGATTTCAAACAGATCTATCGACTCAAAACTGACTATCCACAGAAAGAGTAGTAAGTCATTCAGCCCATTGAGCCCATTTAATATGATCATGACTAATTGAACACTTCAGTAATACCTTTTACTCACACTATCCCATACCCTTTACACTAATAATTGTTGAAAATTCCCAACCTCTGATTTAAATATACTCAAAGCCTGAACTTCTGCAGCCCTTTGAGAATTTCAAAGATTCATTGTCCTCTAAGTAAAATAATTCATGCTGATCTCAGGCCAAAATCTCCCTTAGTTTTAAATTGTACTGGATTTCCAGAAGAAACATCTCACCAGCATATACTCTGTCTATCTCTAAGTATTTAATAGGTTTCAATGAGATCATCTCTCATTTTTTCAAACTCTAACAAATATAGTCCACTTTGCTTAATCTCTCTTCAGAGATCAGTCTTCCATCCCAGGAAAAGTCTAGTGAACCTTTGTTGCATTCCCTCAATGGCGATTATATCTTTCCTAAGGGGAGACCAAACCTGCACACAGTACTCCAGGTGTCATCTAACCAAGCTCCTATACAAAACTAAACAAGACTTCACCCCTCTTGTACACAAACTATGAGGCACTGTGGGCCATCAGCAGAATTGTATTAAACAACAATCTGCAACAACACAACCTGACTCATTCCTCCACTCTACCATTACAATCAAGGTTAAAAATCACACAACACCAGGTTATCGTCCAACAGGTTTATTTGGAAGTACAAACTGTTGGAACACTGTTCCTTCATCAGGTAGTTAGTGGGGCAGATACATTCTATTTTGTTCAATAAGCATGCAATCTGTAGGCAGTCAATCCATGTGATACTTTATTATTCCTACTTTGGAAAATAGAACCAGTCTGATCCAAGGTTGAGATACAGACAGACTCTGACCTCAAACCTTTAATGCATTATCTGACCTGAGATATTACCTGTTTTGTATAAAATTTTAAGTTATTTCAGAAATGTGACTTGAAATAGTTCTGGGATTTAGATATTAATGAATCAAAACCTGCAACCCATTCTAAGTGATTAAAGACTTAATGGTAATCTAGGTTTGTTCAATACATCGCATCACTTGCATGACATTTTGATCCTTTACTATAAATTTTGTGTCCTACGATCCTGTCCCACTAGCTACCTGATGAAGGAGCAGCGCTCCGAAAGCTTGTACTTCCAATCAAACCTGTTGGACTATAACCTGGTGTTGTGATATTTTTAAATTTATATACCCCAGTCCAACACCAGCATTTCCACATCATGATTACCATCAAGCTGAGAGATCACCCTTGGTTCAATGAGGAGTTCAGGGTGGCAGAACAAGAGCAACTCCAAGCATAACTAAAAATAAGTTGTCATAGTGGTGAATTGATGTCCTCTAGGCTTTTAGATCACTAGCCCAGTGACATTACAACTACCCCATCGCTTTCCCTACATAGATTAGATTAGATTCCCTACAGTGTCGGCCCAACAAGTCCACACCGACCCTCTGAAGAGTAACCCACCCAGTCCCATTTCCCTTTGAATGATGCACCTAACACTATGGACAATTTAGCATGGCCAATTCACCCAACCTGCACATCTTTGGACTGTGTGAGGAAACTGGAGCACCTGGAGGAAACCTATGCAGACACGGGGAGAATGTGCAAACTCCATACAGACAGTTGCCTGAGGCTGGAATCAAACCTAGGAGGATATACAAGGTAACAGGCAATCTAGGATCCTCCTAGGATGACCTCTACACTGCAAATATTATGTTTTGTGTTTAATTTTTACATAAACTCGCAGATATAAACATCTTTATTTGTTACATGTAACCTTTAACTGATTAAGTCTTCCTCACAATTGTTTTCATTTCACAGAACAACCAAGCATACCCAATTACTGTCACAAAACCTCAACTAGGTTTCTGGAAGAAACAGCATGTGTTCTTCAGTAAGTATCAGAGTGAGTCAGCATCTACTCTTCGGTAGATAGAACAACCTGATAACACATGCATGCTCTGACTAATATATTTACCGAAGTCAGCAGTATGTCAGATCATGATTGAGCAAATGATAATCCGTAGGTAATTTAAAATTTACATATCTTCTCTGATATGACACCATCAATGAAACTGAATTGCTGTCTGATTTTTGCCTTTCTCCCTGCACTGTAGTTGTACTTGGGTAAACCCTCTCTCAATCTTTTCGCATTGAGGAATATTGCAATTTTATGAATGAGTTGTTAAATGATTTTCTGTATTTTAATACTAAAAAGCAATGGAGCTAAGTTTTGAGGACATGCAAAGTCAATCCTTGAGCCATCCTCTCACATGTCAGCCAACAAGAAAGATCCACTGGTTGTAAATAACTAAGTGCATGTCACAGTCATGTGGGGAAACAGCAACAAGATTAGCCAGAAGAAACAATAATTTTCCTTAATTTTCCTTAATTAAAATTAAGAAAGGTAAAAACAAAACCCAGAAATGTCATGCTTGATGTAAAAATGATAAACAGTATTACCAGATACTCAAATACGAGTTGAATAATGGGAATGCTACTTGGGCTTGAACCCATTATTGACAGGAAACTGTCAATCAGAACAGCAGTACTTTAGTTCCATCATCATGTTCATAAGCTTTAGCTTACTCCTCTCTAACTCTGTAATCATTACCATCCTGACAAATACCTCTACACTCTCAAACACCCTTGACTTTAGCCTCCTGTGCATCCTCCATTCTCTTCAACTCACCATAGCTGGTGTGTCTTAAACATTCTAAAATTCATGCTCCAAAATTCCTTTCTATCTTCACAGCCTTCAGTTCAATAAGATGCTCCAGGAATCTTATTTTCCCAACTAACCATGCCTCCAAAATTCTTCTTTACCTTATCATCCAGTTTCTGCCTGATTACATATCTGTATCCGTGTGGGACTTGGGCATTGCTGGCTGGGTCAATATTCATTGCCTGTACCGAGATTATTGAATGCTTTGGCATGTTTTGCTTGGCAGATATTTAATGAAAGCAGTTCACGACACACACAATAACAATATATCTCTGAGAGGAAGAAAGATTCTAGGAAAGGGACAAATCAACAAATATAAATGTTGTAAAGATTAGTGGTAAGCCAGAGGGAAGGAAAAGGTTCAAAAACCAACAACATATGGCCAAAGGATAAAAAGAGCTGGAAATAAAACTTTGAGGTTAAACTAGCAAGTCATATTTTAAAAAGCTAGAAAGAGCTTCTTTCAGTATATAAAAAGGAGTAGACAGGCCAAGTGAATGTGAGGCTCTTTAGGAATGAGACTGGGTTAATAATAATAGGGACGTGGAAATTGTAGAGAAGCTGAATAAATACTTTGTATCAATCTTCAGAAGATACTAATAGCATTTCTAAAAGATTAAGCAATCAAGGGATAAAACGTGGGGGTGAAATAAATACAATAATTGTCATGACGAAAAATGTACCAGGACCAAAAACTAAAGGCCAATTTCAGTTTCATGTTATGATAACAAAGCAAGTAGCTACTGAGATAGTGCATGCACTGGCATAGGTACACAATCCTTTATCTGAAACGCTCCGGTCCAGCTGGTTTTCGGAATTCAGAATTTTTCAAATTTCAGTATAAGTGGCAGTTTGATGGTGAAATTTTTACAAAATCTTTCCAAAGAACAGACTTACTGTGAGTAAAACGGGCCCTGAAACAAAATTGAGGCCTGCCAGTGCTGGGCCACATCCCATACATCGCATCTGAGTGACACACATCGCATGGGTGTGGACTTGGGTTACCTGCTTGCATGCCAAATAACCTTGTCAATGAGAAAAAACTTCACAAAAAAAATTCTTCGGACTTTGGAGCTTTTCAGATTTCAGGATTTCAGATAAAGGAGGTCTACCTTTAGTAACCTACCAAGTTCCCTTAGATTCTTTAAAAGCCTAAAGAATTGGAATCCCCTTCCATCACTTTACTGATGTTTGAGAGTAAATTAATGGGTGGTAACTGGCCAGATTTGATCTGTCCCGTCTTCTATGTTTGAGATCATTTTCCACATTGCTGGGTAGATGCCAGTATTGTACCTATGATGGAACAGCACGGATAGGGGAGCTGCAAATGCTGCAGCAAAAGCATTTACTGTGAGGAAACATAGCTGTGTGAGTCGGTGGGCTTATAATGAGTTATTAGCTAATAAAGGGCTGCTCTCTCACTAGTGAAAGTTAACTAATGGTAGTTTAACCTGAGCATCACCAAACCTCAAGCAAGGTTTTTTTCTTTTTGTTTAACATCAAGGTCAGTCACTTAAAAGATAATCATAATAGGCAGCCGATGTACACCTAAGAAAAGGACTTAGAAATTATATAGAAGAAAAACATGAACTATGTTACACTCTCACCTATCCGCTCCACCCTTCCGACAGACCAATCACAATACATCCCTACCTGCAACCCCTTATTGCCATCCCACTTACCTTTCCCCAGCCCCAAACCCTCCCTCTATTTATTTTTCTTCTCCCTTCCCCCTCCCCAGTCCTGAAGAAGGGTCCTAACCAGAAACGTTGACTTTCCTGCTCTTCTGATGCTGCCTGCCCTGCTGTACCTTTCCAGCTCCACTTTTTATCAACTACGTTACACTATTTGGAAACACTAAAAAGAAAGGTTCAATCCATTATTCCACAGTAACAACCTTACAGATACTAAAACCTCAGTGGTGTGTTACCCCTATGTCCACACTGAAGGTAGCTCCTTGATCAGCTGACAGAGCTGTAAATGGTTTCTATTTTGCTAAAGTTCTGTGCATTCACTCAATGATATTCACTTCACATAATGCCCCTTGAAATTAGTTAAACAAACTGCTAACTAAGCTCATTATTCCAGGTACACAATCCTTCATCCGAAATCCCAAAAAGTTTCGAAATCCGAAGTTTCTTCCATGAAGTTTTTTTCTCTATAACATGCAAACAGTTAACCCAACTCCATACTCACTGGAGCCATGTCACTCAGATGTGAGGTGGTGGCATGGCCCAGCACTGGCAGGCATCAACATTGTCTCAGTGCTCGTAGTACTCACAGGTGCGCCTGCTGTTTGGGAAGTTTTTTTAACTTCACCATTAAACAGTCACTTATTCCGAAATCCAAAAAATTCCAAATTCCAAAAACCAGCTGGCCCCGAGGGTTTTGAATAAAGGATTGTGAACCTGTACTACAAACATGGGTAACTTCAATTCATTTGTATCACTGATAGCCACAGGTGAGGAACCAGAAGACTGGAGCTTGGCTACTGTGGTGCCACTATTTAAGAAAGGTAGTAAAGAAAGGCCAGGTGTCTGTAGACCAGTGAGACTGACATCGGTAATGGCTCGGCCACTATTGGCATAGTGTGCGCAATTCTGGTCTCTCTGCTGTAGGAAGGATGTTCTGAAACTTGAAGGGGCTCAGAAATGATTTACGAGGATGTTGTCAGTGTTGGATGATTTGAGCTCTAGGGAGAGTCTGAATAGGCTGGGGGTATTTTCCCTGGAGCATTGCAGGCTTTGGAGTGACCTTATAGGGGTTTGTAAAATCATGCAGGGCATGGATAGGGTAAATAGACAAGGTTGTTAAGCCTCGGGTGGGGGAGTCCAAAACTAGAGGGCATAGGTTTAAGGCGAGATGGGCAAGATTTAAAAGGGACCTAAGGGGCAACCTTTTCACGCAGAAGGTGGTGCATGTGTGGAATGAGCTGCCAGAGGAAGTAGTGGAGGCTGGGACAATTATAGCATTTAAAAGGTATCTAGATGGGTATATGAATACGAAGGGTTTAGAGGAAAATGGACCAAATGCTGGCAAATGGGACTAGATTTATTTAGAATATCTGGTCAGCATGGAAGAGTTGGAGTGAACAGTCTGATTCTGTATATCTGTTTTCTGTATATCTCTATGACTCTATGCCCCCCTCTCTAACACCCCCCACAGCCATCTACTTTTGAAAATTTCTTCCTTAGAACCGTTACCAGCAGTATCCCTACTGTTACAGACGTTCTGTCTCTGAATGAACTGGCGTATAGGCTCCTCATTTCCCCTTGGTTGTAAAACTCAAATCAGCAATCATCTTCACATTTATCTCCCTGGTGGTCATTTGCTAGTCATTTAGCTAAAATCATAATTTCATACCTGTGCTACTGTTATCAGTTCAAAATTACTTTCTGACCCTTTTTTTAAAGATCAGACTTGCATAAAATTGAAAAGGAAAACTAATTTTCCGAACCCAGTTTCCCAAATACTATTACATTATGAACTTTCCTCACTGTACTGTGGAAATGTTCATAAATTTAATCTCTCCTGCCCTTTACACTTTTGCAGACCTTCCTCTTTATTCTTCCTTATCCTCCCAACTTTCACTTGCACAAGACCTTCCTAGGGTGAGGTGACCAGAACTGCACATAGCATGTCAGCTGTGGCCTAACCAAAGTTCTGTGCTTCTCAGAGCCCAAATGCCACGCTGTATTGGATTTCCACTGTGGTCTAATTTTTCTATAATCTAATTAAATGTGAACAATTGGTCCAGAAGGGAGAATGGAGTCATTCACGAGAGCACATATTGCAGATTTGAGCTTTGCTCCAAGAAAACATTTATCATTAGGGCTGAATATGAAGCGCAATCTCCTTATGAGTAGCTACTTAGGATTAACTTTGGAAAGTTAGACAAGGCAACCCATAAACTATTAATGATCCTGCCCCTTGGCTTCTCCACCCGAGAACTCCGAAAAAAAGGCATTCAAATATTCATTCTGTCATTGTTTTCTTCCTAATCTTCCTTGATTTTAACTCTGCTACCCTCCCACTTATTATCTGTTTATCCATGCCAATAAGATTAATCCAACAATAAAATCAGTTTAATCTAGTAAGAAATCTAAAATGTTGAAGACCAAGGACCTAGGTCATTATTCATGACTGATTTTTTTTCCCTTCCTTTTCCTGTCCCAACCCCATCACAAGTCTTCCTGTAAAATAGAAAAGTGGAATGATTTCCGTATAACTTATTCTGATATTGTGCTATGGAGAAGTTATCAGTAAGGGCGCTAACACCTTAAAAACAGGGTGGAACACAACTGAAACTGGCAAGCAGGAAGATGATGTGAGAGAGTGGACTTGGCACAGGCATATTTTATCATTTTCAACGCATGCATCCTGAGGAAAGTGACTTATGAAACAAATTAGTTTTGATTGCAAGGCATAAACACATCCCAGAAAGACTTTCTATAATAACTTGAAATTATAGTTTATTTTCTTAACAATGACTCACTTCAAGGCAAATTTTAAAATGTATTCAAGATTTTTAATGAAGCAGTGTTTTGATGATGTTTAACTCATAATGAAAAGCAACCTAGTAAACTGTTCACTTTCAATATACAAACTACAGTAGTTCAAGAGGATGCCTACCACTGTGTGTCCTGGAGTTAGTAGCTTTCCCAGTGAGATCCACATCTCTAGAACATGTACAAAAAATTCATTGATATAAATTATGTCCAGATCTAACTTTGCAGTGTTTTGCTACAGTTTAATTAAGAGAGAAAAATGCCTTGGTCTGGATGAGCTGCATCCACTTATTTCAACAAACCTAGAGAAGAAATTACACATCACAATTCATATTTGATAATTAATTCAAGAAAGGAGCAGTGCCAAAGGACTGCCAGATAGCTAACTGACTCAGACTCATTGATACTCCAACACAGAAGGAAGCTATTTGGTCCACCGTGTCTCTCTGGCCAACAAAAATTTGATTACACTAATCCCATCTTCCACTTCTTGGCCCGTAGAACTTCAGGCTATGGCAATACAAGTAAATGTTTAAATACTGGTTACATGTTGTTATGACAGCTTCTGACTCAACTACTGCTTGAGGTATTATGTTCCAGACTCCTCCCATAGTGAAAAACTCTTTTCAACTCTCCTTTCAGCTTTCTATCCCTTATCAAACATCTATGGTCCCTGACATTAACCCCTTGGCTAATGTAAAATCCTATGTCCATCACAATGGCATACACAACGATAAAGTCCCCTCTGAACCTTCAGTGAAAAACAATGCCAGTCTATCCAATCTTTCTTCATAGCTCAGACTTTCCAGAACAGACAACATCTGATAAATCTTCTCTGCTTCCAAATCATTCCTATAATGTGGTGAATCAATATTGCACAAAATATTCCAGTTGTGGTCTATCTAGCAATTTACATAGTTCCAGCTTAATCTCCTTGCTCTTGTATGGTTGTATTGACTGCTTAGAATGAATGATCTGTTTCTTTGCACCATGTAATCCCATGTAGTTCAGAAGTTATTTGCAAGTCAGAAAATAAAAACAACCTGACTCCAAGGCAAGAGTGATACCACTGAAATATGAGTGATAAAGGGCACTTGCACTGAATATGAGGCATTAAACCTGTCTCCTATCCTGGTTTATTACTCATCTTGAGTTTGGAAGGTCCTGTCAAATGGTTCTGGCAAGCTGCAGTAATGAATCATGTATTATGTATAATGCAGTCACAGTGCATTGGTGCTGGAGGCTGTGAATTTTTAAGATGGTGAATAGGGTGTCAATCAGCTGAGCTGTTTTGTCTTGCTCGGTGTTATGAAGTTGAAGGTCTGTACCTTTTAAGAGAGTGTGAATGCTGTTCTGAACTGAGAGCTTACAAGCGCCTATGTATATGACTAGATGGCAATCCCAGAGTGCACTGGAAAATGAAAATATATAACATTTGGCTGTGAAATAGATACCTGGGTTTTGGTTGCTGTTTTGACAACAATCCATATTTAACCAATCAGTTTAAATTATGCCCCAGGATATTAAAACCCAATTGTGTTTGAATTTATTGTTTTGCCAACATTGAACCAATGAGACGATCCAATGTTAGCAGGGTATAAAATGTGGGCATTTTGAAAATTGTTCAGAGAGCTACTGCCATTGAGACAGAAATGCATAGAGAGCTAACAGCTCACTCTCCAGGGAATTAGGAAACACTTTCTATCAAAGGTACCTTTTCATACGAAACATACTCACAGTAAAAAGAAAGGAAACGACCCAAGAAGATCCTCAGCTCAGAAGAAGAAAGACACCAAACACAACAGCCACTGTGTGGTTGTGAAATTAAACTCATGTAATTCTAATAAGTGCCTTATTGGAACAGCATATTGTTATGAAGTTGGAGGCAGATAATAAGCAGTTAAGAGAAAGAGGGCTTAAAATTGTGAAGATGTTCACTTTTAGAATTAAAAAATAAATTGATGTTATCTTCTTTAAATAGTGAAATTTGTGAATTATCTGTCATGCATATTTAACAGGTAATGAATGAGGTGAGCTTTTCTGGGTGTTTGGTTTAATTAACAGAGGGGTTCACTTCCATGTCATAACAATGGTCTCTTGAATGGTGCTGGAACTGCATTCATAAAGGCCAGTGGTAAATATTTCATTGCACTGACTTATGCCATATACATAACAGACAGGCGTTTGGAAGACAGGAGTTGAGTTACTGGCTTGCTCTTATAGCCAAGCCATGTTTATGGCTCATCCAGTTCAGTATCCAGCTAATGGCAACCTGCAGAATGTTGACAGTCGGTGATTCGTTGCTGGTAATGCCATTGAGCATCTGGGGGCATAGATACTCATTGGAAATAGGCATTGCCTGGCACTTGTGTGGCACAAATACTACTTGCCACTTGTCACCCCAAATCTGGATATTTTCAGCTCTTGGACTGCTTCAGTATCCGAGAAGTCACAAATGATGCTGAGTATTGTGCAATCACCAGTGAAAATCCTCATTTCTAACCTCACGATGGATGAAATGTCATTGATGAATCAGATGAACTTGGTAAGACACGACTTGGAAGAGCTCCTACAATGCTATCCTGGGGCGGAGATGATTCAGCTCCAACAACTACCACCATTTTCCTTTCCATTTGTACAACTTTAGTCAGTTGTCAGAAATTATCAGAGCCCTACAGTTAATCATTCCACATGAGTATCGGAATTTGAGCTTGTGGTAACATCCTCAGCCAAAGCAACTGGACCTGTACATAATATTCCTGGTGTCACCAGCCACTGGTCTCAGCAGTGCTCCATATAACAAAATCTTCGCTCCTAAATACAAATCCTCTTGTAATAAAAGCTAATATCATCATTTGCTTTCCAAATTGCTTGCTGCACCTACACATTAGCTTTCAGTGGCATATGAATAAGGACAAGCAACAGATTTGCAAGGAAAATTATAGATTATGGTTTAATAAGAACAGTAGATACTAAATTAGCTGAGTGATAGGAAATAGAGCAATGGGCAATGGATAGTTTTCAGGCTGGAGGAAGGTTTGTAGGAGAGAACCCCAGGGGTCAGTATAGTAAGCCTTGTTTTTGCTAACACATATTAATAACCTGGATCTTGGATTGGAGGGACAACCTCCAAATTTGGAAGCTTGTAAGAACTGTAAACTGGAGGAGGACAGTGTGGAACTCCAGAAGAATTAGAAAATTTGGTAGCCTGGGTGGCAGATGAGGTTCAATCGAGAGAAGTGCGAAGTGATGCAGTTTGTTCAGAAGAACATTGAAAGACAATATAAATAGGAGATTTGATAGAGGTTTTCAAAATCATGAACAGTCTAGACAGAGTAAATATGGATAAGTTGTTCCCATTTGTATAAGAAAATTAACAGGAGGACATGGATTTGAAGTGATTTGCAAACAGAGTAAGCGTGATGTGACAAAAAAGCCTTTTCACAGCGAATTGCGGGGTATGCCTGAATGTAGTGGCGGCAGTTTCAATTCAGGATTTCAATTTTCTATTTGGATAGAAGTGGTGTGCAGGGATGTGAGGAGTAGACAGGAAATTGGCACCAAGAAACAGAATCAAACTAGTGCAGGCACAATGGGTGGAGTGGCCTCCTTCTGCACCGTGACAATTCTGTGATTCTCCAACACCTTGTCCCTTTGAACACCACTACATTCCAATTTCTCACCATCTAAGAAATATTCTGCACCACTGTTGCCCCTATTAAAGTGGTTAACCTCACCTGTCCACATTATATTCCATCTACCAAGCTCCTACCCACTCACTCAGCCTGTCTAAATCCCCTTGAAGCCTCTGTGTATCCTCCTCACAATTCACATTCATGTTTTATGTCATCTATAAACTTGATAATATTACAATTGTTCTCCACATTCAGCGCTAAAGAATTACACACTCACTATTCTCTGTGAGCAGATATGCATTCTCATAGCTTGTCTTAAATGGGTGGTTATGCCGTCCTATGTTAGGCTCTCACACAAGAGAAAACAACCGCTCATCTATTCTGTCGAGTCCCCTAAACATCTTATATTGTTCAAAAAAGGTCTCCTCGCATATTTCTAAACTCCAATGTGTACAAGTCCAATTGATGCAACCTGATGAGTGTGTTCTAGACCCCAGGTCCTACAAAGTAATGCCTCCCTCCCACTGTCCTTCTCTAACCTAAATTAAAAGTCCATAGACTTGCTCCAAAAAGAGGGTCCAAGGAAGTTTCTGTGGACTGAAGAGTGAGGCTTTAGCTCAGGAGTCTTTGACAAGGAGGTTGAGTGAAGTGATTACGCCACAATTGGAAGAGGGTGAAGACATGACTGCCAAGCTGGTTCAGTGTGCTACGTGCTTGATGTGGGAGGTCAATGACTCTGGTGCGTCTGTCTCGTATAAGTGTAGAAAGTGTGTACACGTTCAGCTACTGACAGAGCATATTGCAGCGCTGATGAAAGAACTCGAGGACCTTAGGTTCATTCGAGAGAACGAGATCTTTCTGGACAAGACCTTAAGCGAGGTTATTACACCAATCATACCAGAAGAGAGATGAGGAAGGCAGAGAGGAGACAGGTGCAAGAGACCCCGGGGGAAGTACCTGTCAGGAACAAGTTGAATCTTTTGGAAACAGTAGAGACAGATGACACTGCCAGTCCGCGAGGTGGCCAGATCTGTCAATCAAATGTTGGTGTGGAGGCAGAGCGGAAGAGTCGGACATCGCACAGAGCCGTGGTAATAGGGGACTCCATCGTGGGAGGAACTGACCGGGGTTTTTGTGGCAGCAGGCGGGACTTAAGGATGGTGTGTTGCCTTCCTGGTGCCAGGGTGAAAGACATCGTGGACAGAGTGCAGGAAATCCTCAAGGACGAAGGTGAAGAGCCAGAGGTGGTGGTGCATGTCGGCACAAATGATGTCGGGAAGAAGAGGAGGAACATACTACAGCGAGACTTCGGAGAACTAGGAAGAAGGCTGAAAAGCAGGACGTCCAGGGTGGTTATCTCCAGTTTGCTTCCAGTTCCTCGGGCTGGTGAGGCCAGAAACAGGGAGATAATGGACTTGAACGTGTGGCTGGGGAACTGGTGCAGGAAGCAAGGATTTAAATTCTTGGATCACTGGGGTATGTTTTATGGTAAGCATAAATTATACAAGAGAGACGGTTTGCACCTTAATAGGTTGGGGACCAGCATTCTGGCAGGCAGGTTTGCTACTGCAACCCAGCTATGTTTAAACTAAGTAGCAAGGGGGAAGGGACAAACTGGATGTTTAAGAAGGAAATTGAAGGGAAAGTTAGAACAAGGGAAGTCAAGAAAGACAACTATCAATGAGGCAGAAAACTTGGAAAGGGATCATGCTGTAAGGTTGAGTGAAATAAGGGTTGATGGGAAGGGTGAGGGCAGTAACAAATTTAAAATACTATATATGAATGCACGAAGCATTAGAAATAAGATGGATGAGCTTGAGGCTCTTTTGTAAATTGGTAGATACGATATTGTGGGGATAACTGAGACGTGGCTTCAATGGACAAGGCCTGGGAAATGAATATTCAAGGCTACACGTGCTATCATAAGGACAGACTGACAGGAAGAGGGGGTGGGGTGGCCATGTTGGTAAGGGATGATATTCAGTCCCTTGCGCAGGGGGACCTAGAATCAGGGGATGTAGAGTCAGTATGGATATACCTGAGAAATTCTAAGGGTAAAAAGACCCTCTTGGGAGTTATCTACAGGCCCCAAACAGTAGTCTGGATGTCGGATGTAAGTTGAACTCGGAGCTGAACTTGTCCTGTCGTGAAGATGTTACTACAGTTGTTATGGGGGATTTCAACATGCAGGTAGACTGGGAGAATCAGGATGGTATTGGACCTCAAGAAAGAGACTTTGTGGAGTGCCTCTGAGATGGATTCTTAGAACAGCTGGTGCTGGAGCCTACCAGGGAGAAGGCAATTCTGGATCTGGTATTGTGCAACGAACCAGAATTGATCAGGGACCTCGAAGTGAAGGAGCCATTGGGAAGTAGTGACCATAATACAATAAGCTTCAATCTGCAATTTGAAAGGAAGAGGGTACAATCGGAAATGACACTATTTCTGTTGAATAAAAAGGGAATTATGGAGCTATGAGGGAGGAGCTGGCCAAAGTTCAATGGTGCAATACCTTAGCAGGGATGACAGTGGAGGAACAATGGCAGATATTTCTGTGTATAATGCAGAAGATGCAGGATCAGTTCATTCCAAAAAGGAAGAAAGATCCTAGGAGGAGGCATGGGTGGCTGTGGCTGATGAGGCAAGTTAAGAAGCATATCAAGTTAAAAAAGAAAAAGTATAACATAGCAAAGATGAGTGGGAAAATGGAGGACTGGGAAGCTTTTAAAGAACAACAGAGGATTACTAAGAAGGTAATATGCAGAGAAAAAATGAGGTACAAAGGTAAACTGGCCAAAAATATAAAGGAGGATAGTGAAAGCTTTTTTAAGTATGTGAAAGGCAAAAAAATGGATAAGACTAAAATTGGGCCCTTGAAGACAGAAACAGGGGAATATATTTACAGGGAACAAAGAAATGACAGAAGAATTGAATTGGTACTTCAGATCTGTGTTCACTGGGGAAGACACAAGCAATCTCCCTGAGGTAACAGTGGCTGAAGGACCTGAACTTAAGGGAATTTATATTTGCCAGGAATTGGTGTTGGAGAGACTGTTAGGTCTGAAGCTTGATAAGTCCCCGGGGCCTGATGGTCTACATCCCAGGGTACTGAAGGAGGTGGCTCAAGAAATCGTGGATGAGTTGGTGATTATTTTCCAGAGTTCGATAGATTCGGGATCAGTTCCTGCGGTTTGGAGGGTGGCTAATGTTGTACAACTTTTTAAGAAAGGTGGGAAAGAGAAAGCAGGAAATTATAGACCAGTTGGTCTGACCTCAGTGGTGGGAAAGATGCTGGAGTCTATAATTAAGGAAGAAATTACGACACATCTGGATCGTAGTAACAGGATAGTTCAGAGTCAGCATGGATTTATGAAGGGGAAATCATGCTTGACTAATCTTCTGGAATTTTTTGAGGATGTAACTTTGAAGATGGATGAGGGAGATCCAGCAGATGGACTTTCAGAAAGCTTTTGATAAAGTCCCACATAGGAGGTTAGTGAGCAAAATTAGGGCGCATGGTATTGGGGGCAAAGTACTAATTTGGATTGAAAGTTGGTTGGCTGACAGGAAACAAAGAGTAGTGATAAATAGCTCAATTTCGGAATGGCAGGCAGTGACCAGTGGGGTACTGCAGGGATCACTGCTGGGACCGCAGTTTTTTACAATATATATTAATGATATAGAAGATGGTATTAGTAATAACATTAGCAAATTTGCCGATGATACTAAGCTGAGTGGTAGGGTGAAATGTGAGGAGGATGTTAGGAGATTACAGGGTGACCTGGACAGGTTAGGTGAGTGGTCAGATTCATGGCAGATGCAGTATGGTTATCCACTTTGGTGGCAAGAACAGGAAGGCAGATTACTACCTAAATGGAATCAATTTAGGTAAAGGGGCAGTACAAAGAGATCTGGGTGTTTTTGTACACCAGTCAATGAAGGTAAGCATGTAGGTACAGCAGGTAGTGAAGAAGGCTAGTAGCATGCTGGCTTTCATAACAAGAGGGATTGAGTATAGGAGCAAAGAAGTTCTTCTGTAGCTGTGCAGGGCCCTGGTGAGACCACACCTGGAGTATTGTGTGCAGTTCTGGTCTCCAAATTTGAGGAAAGACATTCTAGCTATTGAGGGAGTGCAGTGTAGGTTCACGAGGTCAATTCCTGGAATGGCGAGACTACCTTACGCTGAAAGACTGGAGCGACTGGGCTTGTATACCCTTGAGTTTAGAAAACTGTGAGGGGATCTGATTGGGACATATAAGATTATTAAAGGATTGGACACTCTGGAGGCAGGAAACATGTTTCCACTGATGGGTGAGTGCCGAACCAGAGAACACATCTTAAAAATACGGGGTAGACCATTTAGGACAGAGATGAGGAGAAACTTCTTCACCCAGAGTGTGGTGGCTGTGTGGAATGCTCTGCCCCAGAGGGCAGTGGAGGCCCAGTCTCTGGATTCATTTAAGAAAGAGTTGGATAGAGCTCTCAAGGATAATGGAATCAAGGGTTATGGAGATAAGGCAGGAACAGGATACTGATTAAGGATGATCAGCCATGATCATATTGAATGGTGGTGCAGGCTCGAATGGAAGAATGGCAGAATGGCCTACTCCTGCACCTATTGTCTATCTTCTTCTCATAAGGCCGTGCCTCCACACCAGCCTAGTGAAGCTTCAATGGGCTTCCCCCAATGCCAGTATATTTTTCCTTACATAAGGGGTCAAAAAGTGTTCACTGTATTCCAGCTGTGGTTTGACAAGTACCTTCCTGATGAAGGGTTCCAGTCGAAACATCGATTCTCCTGCTCCTTGTGTGCTACCTGACCTGCTGGACTTTTCCAACAACACATTCTCGACTCTGACCTCCAGCATCTGCAGACTTCAATTTCTCCTAAGTGACTTGTATAGTTTCATAAGATCTCCTCAACATTATACTCCATTGCTGAAAAATGTGTTGCTGGAAAAGCGCAGGAGGTCAGGCAGCATCCAAGAAGCAGGAGAATCGACATTTCGGGCATAAGCCCTTCTTCAGGGCTTATGCCTGAAACGTCGATTCTCCTGCTCCTTGGTTGCTGCCTGGCCTGCTGTGCTTTTCCAGCAACACATTTTTCAGTTCTGATTTCCAGCATCTACAGTCCTCACTTTCTCCTAATTATACTCCATTTCCTTAGTCAACTTGCCTTTCCTATTACCCAAGTAACTTGCAGGCTAGCTTTTCGTAGTTTATATACAAGAACTCTCAAAGCTCTGTGCTGCAGCTTTCTGCAGTCTTTTCCCATTTAAATAACATTCAGCTCTTCTGTTCACCCTGCCAAAATTCATAACCTCATACTTTGGACCATTATATTCCATCTGCTAAATATTTTCCCAACCTACCATGAGTTTACGAGAAAATCAGACAGTACTTATTTATTTATTTATTTATTTTTCTTCTTTTTTCCCACTACCGCCTAACTGCGGTAGTGCTTATTTTTTCCCCAGCACCCATGGTGTGTGTGTGTACAGCTGTGAGACACAGTGAAAGACACAAAGTGCACGAATCTTTATTCAATTTCCACCACCAGGAAGATAGGAAAACACCCAAGTGGCCAGTGACAAGCACTGCCCTTCACATCAAAGGGCAATGCTGTGCGATCAAAACATGAAAGGGAGGGTAGGGACTAAATCAAAATAGAGTTGGACGGGGAAATAAGCATTTACTTATTTATTATGTAATAGCTGGATTTATTGACTAAACTTGCATGTGGACAACACTTGAGCCTCAATTAAGAGCAATTAATTACCTTTATGAAGGAAAATTTCCTCCCACCAATAAAAAACTTTCCTACTGATTCCCATCAATTAGTTGTACTTGGGTTCTTTGACTCTCACCTGCTTCAATTCACATCAATCTGCACACACAATACTTCTTCAGAATTCACAGCTCTGAACTGTTAAGTTAGTAATACACATACAGCCCTATCATAGCCTACTTCCCCTGAAGCCACTCACCTTGGAAATGGTACTTGCCTACATGAAAACAGTATAAATGCTGAGCTACAGACCTTCAAATCATTTTATACTGAGTGGCTGCAATGACACTAACATCTTGCTGTCATAAGCAATGAAATTCTGCTGTACCTAGTGGATGAAGCTAGTGAAGCCAGTAGCAGCAAGTTGGCACTAAATCAAAACGGTCAGAGAGCTACTGCAGACACAATGGCATGGATGGCCTCCTTCTGCACCAAAACAAATCTGTGATTCTGTGAAAGACTTTGAAAAGATCAAATTCCTTACTTTCACCAACCTAATAGTCAAGGAGTATGATGGATTTATTAATGATCGTGATCTACTAATGTGAAGTGGAAGTGAAAAGAAAGTGATAGGTTACCTTTTATATCTCGGTGTACAATCATATTGCTATGGAGATAGGAAACCCCTTCTAGGATCTGTCTGGTGTACTTTCGCGTTACATTCTCAGTGAGTGCTCCATAAGCCTTCAATTGGTCCTTGACAGAGCCCTGAATGGAAACAAAATTAATCATTGAAAAGGAAAAAAAAAGCACATGATCCTTCCAGTGATTTATAGGTAATCAAATACTGATTATGGTAAGCTGAAGATATTGAAACAGATGTAATCCCTGAACTCTTACAGGTATTTTTAATCAACCTGTTCAGATGTACTATGACACACATCTCTACAGAATGTGGGACCTGAATATAACCTTTGGCCCAGGTGTAGGGACTTCTGCAACACAAGATCCTCCCCAGTATCTTATAGGTTTGCTGATCTCAATTAGACCACTATAGATGGGTTCAATATACCACATATTGATGGACAGTGAAAGAAAAAAAATTCAGTCAGGCTTTCCCATTACTGACTGATAATTGTCAGTAGTGTCGGTGTTAACTTAGCACACAATGTGGCTAGGTTGCGATGCTGTCTACCTTTGAATAATCTCCAAACACTCGCAAGGAGAGTGGACTTTTGGACAAAGTGTTAGTGGTGTAATAGCTCTGCTTCAGGAAAGAAAGGCAAGAGGTAAACTGAAAATTTAGCAAAAATAATTACTTGTATGACCTCAATCCCAAACCCTAATCCAAGGCATGTAATGAGCAAACTAATTTCTAACACTTCTAAAGTCATAGAGATGTACAGCATGGAAACAGACCCTTTGGACCAACTTATCCATGCTGACCAGATATCCCAACTCAATCTAGTCCCACCTGCCAGCACCCAGCCCATACGCCTCCAAACCCTTCCTATTCATATACCCATCCAGATGCCTTTTAAATGTTACAATTGTACCAGCTTCCACCACTTCCTCTGGCAGCTCATTCCATACACGTACCACCCTCTGCATGAAAACGTTGCCCCTTAGATCTCTTTTATATCTTTCCCTTCTCACCCTAAACCTATGCCCTCTAGTTCTGGACTTCCCGACCCCAGGGAAAAGACTTTGCCTATTTATCCTATTCATGCCCCTCATCTTGTGTGTCACCCCTCAGCCTCCGATGCTCCAGGGAAAACAGCCCCAGCCTATTTAACCTCTCCCTATAGCTCTAATCCTCCAACCATGGAAACATCCTTGTAAATCCTTTCTGAACCCTTTCACGTTTCACAACATCTTTCCGATAGGAAGGAGACCAGAATTGCATGCAATATTCCAACAGGGGTCTAACCAATTGTGACATCAAAAACAACTGTTTAAGATTCCTGTTCTTTAAAGAAGTTAATCTTGATTGTTATGCAGGAAGATAACAACAGATCAATAAAACTTGCAAGAGGACAGCAATTTTATTTTGAGGTGTAGTCAGCTAGAAAGCTGTCTAAAGCAGAAATATACATCAAGAATTTCTAAATTTAGCTGCTGAAAAAAAACACCACACAGAATTTACATTTTGTTAACAAGTTCAGCAGCCTTCTTCCAGCTTGGTGCCAACTCAACACTGGAAATTCCTGGCTCACCTTTCTCACTGGGCACACAAGTAGGAGTTAAATGTTGGAAACCTTGTAGAGGCAAATAGCTGGTACCAGAAACTCTTCACAAGTAGCATGGCAGACAACACAATTTTTCGCAAAATAAGGCACAGCCATTCATCACTGTACTTGTGCATACAATATATTCGGTACAAGGATATCAAGAATCTTTGTAAATTTAATACAACAGCTGACAATTCGCTGATTAAAATGAAGTGTAGGTCATTAATGGCTTATTCATGCTTCTGTTGTCCTAGACTTGACTATGTCAGGACTTTGCTTATAAGTCTCCCATGTTCCACTCTCCCTAAAAATGAGCTCATCCATTCTTTCATGGTTGTAAACCTAATATCTAAGTCACACAGTCCTCCTTATAGTCAGTGATCCATGATGGCACATCTGAAATCACATCCCAGAAAAGAACAGAGGAAAAGTAATTATCTTCATTCAGAACTATATAAATCCTTCTCTGTAACTTGCAATTTGAAAGGCACTTAATGTGCTAACTAACTAGTTTTTCAACAGTTGTCAAAGAACAGTAAGCAGGAAAGGACTCTTTTGATGGTAGTTTGATTTTGTGACTGTAAACACACTTTATCTTATTATCAGAATGAAACTGCATCAACTCCTGGCATCTGCACCAATACTGAAATTCAGGAGCTGCTGTCAGTGATTTCTTGTTCCTTCACAGAGTCCACAGTTGATATCCCACTGAAGTAATTCTTAGAAATTACTTCACCTGACATGAACTCCCACTTTTTCAGACTTGTAAACTGACTCTAAAATCCCTTGAGGAAGTTATGCTTTGTTGAATGAGGTCACTTTGATATTGACTGGTCTGATCTTGCTATCCCAGGCAGAAGGGGGTTCAATCCAACCATAAAATCCTACACTAGAATCCTGGTTGAGATTAGCTCCTCAGCAGAAACTAGTGATCAAAATCATTTAATAAATTTAAATACATTCTCCATTCTCACTATATTTCTTAAGGTCTTATTTAGTATTTCTACCAACTTGCCTGCTGTTTCTTAATCTTCCAGTCGGTACCTTATTAAGCTCTATAGCATCATCAACATTGATAAAACAATACAATTGCTTTGTATGGTACAAACTTACTGATCATTACTGTACTTTGATAAATATCTGCCACATTAGATGTGGGTAGTAACAAAATTTTAGTTGTAAATGTACTTAAAGGTGATTAAATTGTTTAACAACAGCCTGGACATAGCAGCTCTCCTCCCCTCAAAGCAAGGCAACGTAATCTCAGTTAAACAAAATATAAGAAATGAACAATCCAAGAAGGAAAAATGTTTGCAGCCACCAATGAAGTCCCAAACGTAGTTCCCTTAGGAAATGAGATCAAGGAAATAATAATAAATAATAATGAGGAAATGACAAAGGAGTTGAATAAGTACTTTGCATTAATCTTTACAGTACAGGACACTAACAGCATTCCACAAACACCCAATAACCAACGGATAAAAACAGGAGGAAATATATGCAATAATTATCATTAGGGATAAAGTACTATGAAAACTAATGCGGCTAAAGGCCAATAGGTACCCTGGACCTTGCATTCCAGTATATTAAAGGAAGTATATACAGAGATAGTGGATACACTGGTTGTAATCTTCCAAGAATTTTTAGACTCTGGAAGAGTCCCAGAGACTTGGAAAACTACCAGTGTAATACCTTTATTTAGAAATGATGGGCGGCACGGTGGCACAGTGGTTAGCACTGCTGCCTCACAGCACCAGAGACACCGGTTCAATTCCCACCTCAGGTAACTGGCTGAGTGGAGATGGCACATTCTCCCCATGTCTGCGTGGGTTTCCTCCAGGTGCTCCAGTTTCCTCCCATAGTCCAAAACTGTGCAGGTTAGGTGAATTGGCCATGCTAACTCACTATGAGCCTTATGAATGTCTCCCCCTGCTCTGGTATGAACTTTCCTGCAAATAGCTGCTTCCAACCAACTTAGACTAGATCCTGTGGATCTTGTCAGAATTGCCCTTGTCCAATTCAGAACCACCACTTCCGTTCCATCTTTGCTCATTACCTTAAATCGTATGAATCATATGATATCTTACTGAATTATTGGTGCTATCACAAAAAATGCTTCCCCACTACCACATCCACTACTTGTTCGATTTCAATGCCTAAAATCAAATCTGACAGCACTCCCTCTCTTTTAGGGCTTTCTATGGTTTAAAAAGCTTGCCTGGATACATTTTAAGAATTCTGCCCCTTCTAAGCCTTTTACATTTTGTCTATCCCAGTTAATACTAGGAAAGTTGAAACCTCCTTCTATTAGTACACAATTATTTTTACACTTCCCTGAGATTTGCCCACATTTCTGCCTTTCTATCTTTCCCTGACTGTTTAGGTGTCAAAAGTACACTCCCAACAAAGTGATTACCTTTTTGTTTTTAGGTTCCACCCATATAGCCTCAATTGAGGAACCTTTTAAGATTCTCATCTCTCCTTACTGCAGTAATTAACTACTAGATCAATTTTGTGACACTACCTCTTTTTTGCAACCCCCCAACTACTCACTAATGATTCTATACCCTTGAATATTGAGCTGCTGGTCTCGTCCCTCCCTCAACCATGACTCTGTGATAGCAATGATCACATCCCCATGTGTTAATCAACATCTTCAACTCACCTGCCTTATTCACAAAACTCTGAATTAAACTAAATGCCATTCAGCCTTGCCACGCTCTCTTGTAACTTTACTGATTATATTTTCACTGCCTTCGAGACTTAGTTCTTCTTCTGTATTTGTCCGTGCATCACTGTACCTCCAGTCCATATCCCATTTCAATGCCAGATTATTTTAAATCCCTACCAACCACAATAGCAAACTACCCCATAAGGATGCTGGTCTCATTCTAGTTCAGGTGCAACAGACAACCATATTCAGGTCCCACCTTCCCCAGAAATGAACAGTAATCGAAGAATCGAAAGTCCTCTCTCCTAGTTCACCTGTTCAGCCATGCATTCATCTGCCCTATTCTTCGATTTCTGTACTCAGTTGTACATGGCACCAGGAACAAACCAACGAGAGCAAAAAACTTGAGATCCTGATTTTTAGTCTGCTATCAAGCTTCCTAAATTCTTGTTTTAGGACCTTGCTCCTCTTTCTAACTGTGTTGTTGGTTCCAATGTGAACCACAATCGCTGAGTGACCTCCCACTTTTGACTGCTTCTTTCGGTTCAGTGACATTCTGACCTTGGCCCCAAGAAGGGAACACACCTTGTACCCCATCTGGAATCTTGTTGCTCACTTGCTTAACCAGTCTATAATTATTTGCAGTGTGCATGTCCTTCTTACAGCTTTATCTTATAGGCAATTGATGCATATTCTCTGTCTCATTATCTACACACAGCTTAAGTGTACATTGTAAATAGGGGAGAGTCCAGTACTGACCCATGTATCACTCCCCTAGATTTCACAGCTTACCAAGTTGAAATACCATGTTCATACCCATCTTTGCCTCTTGTCCATAAAACAATTCTCTCTTTATGCTAATATAACACCCCCAATTTCATAAGCCTTTATGTTACCTATTTCCCGTCTCTGGATCATTTCCCAACTGTGCTGAATTAGGTATAGAAGTAGGCAGTGACAAGAAAATAGACTCCAGTCTTTAAACAAAGAAGCCAATATAGAGGAGAAAAATGTCAGCAATGACAGATTTGGGCTTGCCCATGATGTCCTTTATATCACTTTACTGATGAAGAGTATTAAGGCTCACGCGTGGCAGATGGGAGCTTGAATGAGATACTGAAGGGCTGTCACTAACTGTCAGACAATTTCCCAAGAAGAGGCAGCAATTTCTGTAGCAATGGGACAAAACTTGCTTTAAAAAATGTAGACCCATAATAGCGGATAAATTAAAATATAAAACAACAGCTCAATACTTACTCCTGGCATATATTCTACAAAAATGGACAGTTTTCTTTCCATTGTATCCCGTAGTGATCCATAATACTGCACTATCCTGTCGTGATGGAGGTTCTTTAGTAACTGTATTTCACATTCCAAAGCACCGACTTCCTGCAAGAGCAATGACCCGGCAACAGTTACGTCAAATTTTTAAGAAACACGTATTTCCATCCTCAGAATGACGAATTTGCAGCCCATTTTACCTTGTATCATTGTGTTTTTACCATTTAATCACACATGTCTTACAGATCTTTCCTTTTCTTCTTTCCACCTCTCCGTCCTATCTAAACCTGACATTGTACTTGCTTAAAAGATGTGCATGTTAGGTGGTTTGGCCATGTCAAACTGTCCATAGTGATCAGGGATGTGCAGGTTAGGTGCATTAGCCATAGGAAAGATGCAGGGTTATAGAGATGGGATCTGGATGGGATTCTCTTCGGAGGGTCGGTGTGGACCTGCTGGGACGAATGGCCAGTTTCCATTCTGTCGGGATTCTATGGTATTCTATTCTATGCCATGGCATCCAGAACGTTCTCTAGTTGTAGAGTCATAGAGATGTACAGCACAGAAATAGATCCAACTCGTCCACGCAGACCAGGTGTCCTAAGTTAATCTCGTCCCATTTGCCAGAACTTGGTCCATATCCCTCTAAACCCTCGCTATTCATATCCCCATCCAGATGGCTTTTCAATGTGGTATGTACCAGCCACCACCACTTCCTCAGGCAGCTCATTCCATAAATGCACCACCCACTGCGTGAAAAAGCTGTCCCTCAGGTCCTTTTTAAATCTTCCCATTCTCGCCCTAAACCTATGCCCTCTAGTTCTGGACTCCCATGCCCCAAGGAAAAGACTTTGTTTATTTATCCTAAAAATACCACTCATGGTTTTATAAACCTCTATAAAGTCACCCCTCAGCCTCCAACACTCCAGGGTAAACAGCCCCAGCCTATTCAGCCTCTCCCTATAGCTCAAACCCTCCAGCCCTGGTAACTCTTTTCTGACCCCTTTCAAGATGAAAGTTTATTGATCTAAAATAATAACTTTTTTTAAGCTGCTTGAACTGCTAAGTACTTTGTCTAACAGAACATTTCCTCATTGTGGCTTCCAAATTACCTTAACGTTTTGGATTACAGTGATAAGAAGAAGAATGGGGTATGCAGCATGGAGAAGTGATTCTGTCTTGGTCATTGAAGACTAACAATTCAAAGAGGTTCATGTTTCCATAACAAAGGAACATTAAAGTATCATACACAAGTCCAAAAATAAACAGGAAGGCTAATGGAATGCAGTGCTTTATATCTTAAGGATTAGATCACTGCATGAAATTAGATACAGCATAAAATCATGCTTAAGTAATGCAAAACTCTAACTTGAGTGACCCATATTTGGCTTTACAAATACCTTAGGAAGAACACATTAGCTTTGGAGGGAATGCAGCCAATTAAATAATGAGGAAATAAAAGCAAAATACCTATGGCTTTTGGAAATCTGAAACAAACAGAGAAAATGTGGGGAAACTCAGCTGTTCTGGTAGCATTTGTGGAGACAGAAACACAGTAAATATTTTGAGTCTTGTATGACTCTTCTTGAGAGCTGAAAAGAGTTTGAAAATGACTTTCTTTTATACTTTTCACAGAGGCAGAGGAGAGGCAAGGAAAAAGGTGGTGTAGAGGCACCATGCAAACGACAAGGGTTGTTAGTTGTGGAGAAAGGGAATTCGGGATGTAAAAATGGTGTGAAAGAGAGAGAATGGGTCCTTGCTACTGTGAGCACAAGAAACATGACATGGCTAAAGGGTGGAGCGGTGGGATGGGGGGGGGGGCCGCGATGGAGTGGACTTGAGAAGAAGAAATGAAAGAAAAGTGGAGGACTGACAGCATACAGTCAGGCTCTGAAGTTATACAATTTAATATTGAGTCCTAGTGGATGTAAAATGCCGGAGCAGGAAAAGAGGTGTTGTTCCTTGAGCTTGTTGCGTGCTTTGTTGGAACGTGGCAGCAAGCACAGGACAGAAATGTTAGCAAGGTGGATTATTGGGATGGTTAGGGTCACAGCTACGGACAGAGCATAGGTGTTCCCCAAAGTCTGCATTTGGGTTCACCAATGTAAAGGAAACCAGACTGAGTGGGAAGTACAATAGTCTAAACTAAAAAAAGTTATAAAGTAAAATGCTGCGCACCTTCAGGTAGAAGTAAGTTACTGCAAATGCTGAAACGTGTACTGAAAACAAAAAATGCTGGCTATCACAGCAGACCAGGCAACATCCACGGAGAAAGAGCGCTCTGTGGTTTCGAGTCTAGTTCACTCTTTGTCAAAGCTAATGTGAAGTGTGGAGTGGACAACATTTTTGCAATTGTGGGGGGGGGGGGGGGGGGGGGGGGGAGATTGCCGGGAGAGAAAGGGTGTTGATAGTGCGGATTAAGTGACTGGAATGTGAGAATGGCAGAACAATGCTGTATCTAATTGCCAGATTGGAAATAACACACTGGAGTGTGGGGAGGGGAGAGAAGACATGGTGACAGAGAATGCATCAAGTAAAGCTAAAAGAAAGAGAAGGAATTGGACTGGGTTCACAATCTGAAGGTGCTGAACTTAATATTAAGTCCAGAAGATTGTAAAGTGCCTAGTCTGAAGATGAGATGTTGTCCAGAGGATACAACAGATCAGATTGGGGGAGGTACAGGAGAAATGCTGCTTCACCTGGAAAGACTTTTTAGGCCCTTGAATAGTGAGCAGGGATGAGGTGAAGGGGCCGGTGTTGCACCTTCTGCTGTTACACAGGAAGATGGGGTGGTGTTGGTGGTTGAGGAATAGATTAGAATATCCTGGACGGAACTGTCCCTGTGAAATGCAGACAGGGTGAGTGAGGGGAAAATGTGTTTGTCGGTGGCATTCTACTGGTGTTGTCTAAAATGACGGAAGATGATCCTTTGAATGCAGAGGCTGGTGGGATGAAAAGAGAGGAGGGGACCCGATCATGCTATTGTGAGTGACGGGAAGGAGCAAGGGCAGAGGCACAGGTCATAAGTCAGATACGGTTGAGGGCCCTTTCAATCACAGTGGGTGGGAAAACACGATTATGGAAGAAGGAAGCCATTTCAGCAGTGCTGGTTTGGAAGGTGGCATCATCTAAACAGATATGACGTTTGCGAATGGGATGGAATCCTTGCAAGACATGGAGTGGGAAGAGCTGTCTTGGCTGCAAGACTTTGAATGAAAATGTTCATAATGCCGGTTTCTTTAATAAATACAAATTTATCAATTTATTATAAAATAAAACTATAATGAAAATGTAGTATTTGGTTAACACATAATATTATGAAGACAAACATTTATCCAGCTCATGGGATACATGAGAATGTAACAAGTTGGGTCCAAATTGGCTCGGTGACAAGACACAAAGTGTACAGATGTTTATGCAAATAGGAAGCGTGTTCCAGTGGCCTTCCATAGGATTCCACATTGGATCCGTTGCTGTTGCAGGGTATTTTAATGATTTAGATTTAAATGTAGGCAGCATGGTTGAGAAATTTGCAAATTAAAAATTGGGCAGGTATTTGATAGTAAAAATTGTGATAGTAAACTGCATGAAAATAGTTTGGTTGAGGGGCTCGAAAAGTGTCAAACTGAATTGAATCCAGAAACAAGGTTATGGATCTGAGGGAAAACAAGGCAAGGAAATACACAATGGGTAAGAAGAGGATACTGAGAGTGGGAGAAGTAGTAAGATGCCTTAGGGTGTATGTTCACAGGTCCCTGGAGGTGGCAGGAAAGGTACAGGAGGTACAAAGAAGAAATAATGGATGCTTTCCTTCACTGCATTCGGTATGAGTACAAGAGCAGGGACATAATGCTAAAATCATGCAAGAACTGTCTGGGTCTCAGCTGAAGCTTTGTGTTTTAGTCACAGGAAGGACAAAAATCGCTCTGGGAAGAGTACAGAGGTGACTTACAAAAATGTTTCCAGGGCTTGAAAGCTGAAATTATGGAGAAAGATTGAAAAGGCTTTGGTTGTTTTCCTTAGAACAGAAGAGGCTGAGGAGTAACTTAATCAAGATGTACAAAATGAGGGCCTTCGACATGGAAGGCTAGATACCACAACAGAGAGGGCAATTATTGATTTAAAGTGATTGGTAAAGGATTAGAAGGCACATGAGAAAAAAACATTTTCATCCAGGTCGTTGTGGATGTCTGTAACTCACTGTCCACTTTGGTAATTGAAGTGAAAATCCATGTCCTGGTGTATCAGGGGATTGGCAAGCACAATGAAGCATAGAACACTGCTAGGGTGGCATGATAGCTCAGTGGTTAGCACTGCTGCCTCACAGCATCAGTGACCCAGGCTTGATTCCATACTCAGGGACTGTGTGGAGTTTGCAGATTCTCCCCATGCCTACTCCAGTTTCCTCCCACAATCCAAAGATATGCAGGTTGGTTGGATGGGCTTGCTAAATTGCCCATAGAAACCAGAGATGTGTCGGCAAAATGGATTAGCCATGGGAAATGCAGGGTTTATAGAGAAACTGACCGGGGACGGGTCTGGGTTTTCTAGAGGGTCAGTGTGGACTTGATAGCCTGCATCCACACTGTAGGGATTTTATTTGGAACTATGTCAATCTGGTACACATGTCAGCAAGTGACTATCCATGTCCCGGTGTATCTGGGGATTGGCAAGCACGACTTGCTTATAAAATACAATGTGCAAAAAATCTTTATCATGATTCCTGAAGAACAATGGTATTTCCCCACAAAGGGGCTTTAGAGGCATGAGCTGAGCAGCTTGTTATATAGCAGGCTTTCCTCAACTGAAAATACAAACACAAACTCCAAGCCTGCAAGCACTGTTAAAACTAAAAAGCAATAAAACAAAGGTGGGTATTTCCCTTCAACTGAGTGCAAGCAATCTAGACCAATAATTATTTGGAATCATGTGGTTTCCAAAATATGTTTTATTTAAATCCAATGTGCCTTTCCAGTGACCTATCAAAATAAATGCAAGCATCTCCACAATCCTTCAAACCCAAGTGCACAAAAATTATTAAATATGAAACTTCTGCATAACAAATGTTCATAGAATCTTTCAGCACTGAGGGAGGTCCTGAAAGGTCTATGTCTGTTCCAGTTCTTTAAAAGAGTTACCCAATTTATCCCACTGTCTGGCTCTTGTCCCGTAGCTCCACAAATGTTTCCTATTCAAGTATATGTCAAATTTCATCTTTGAAAGTTACTACTGAATGTTTCCACCAATCATCTATTGATGCATTCCAGATTGTAGCAACTTGTTGTGTAAAGAATTTCTCCTCATTTCCTCCCTTTTTCTTTTGCCATTTGTTCTGAAAGATTCTTCATGATCTAGAATAAAAACTTATCACAATCAGAATGTGAACTTTAAGATATGGCAAAGGGAAAAGTTATATTAGCAAGTAGTAATCCCCATAACCTCACTGCTTGAAAGGAGGATGAAGCTATTTCCTGGAACTAACTAAAATCATGGAACATTCAATGGAAGTCACAGACTTTTTGCTTAACTGCCAGCACAGTCTAACAAGAATACAGTACATGAGTTGTGAGTAATGAGCAGTTTTACTCATTCCTTTTTGGATCAAATTCACCAACCTTACTTGTCTCTTGGCTATCTGCATCAAAAGCCACTTGCTTGACTGCCAGTTCCCTGCCTGTGTCTGCATCATAGCACAGGTAAACTTCTCCAAATGCTCCACGGCCAAGGAACTTCCCCAGTCTCCAGTTAATAGGAGCTCGAGGGGCTACTGAGAGAGAAAAGATCAGTTAGAATGCAGTTCTTGTGTACTTCCTGTCATCTGCCTTTGATTATACTTCAAAAGAAAATAAGAATGATTAATATAGAAAAAGACTGCAATGCTTTAAAAAGAGTAGGCCTTTTATAACTCCATTGGGGTAGTATGTTCAGTTGTTCAGATCTTAAGATTCAGAATTTCCTCCCTAAAACCTTGACTCTCTACCTCGTTTTCTTTGGGACCCTATTCTTTGACAAAGCTTTTGGCCATCTGCCTGTATTTCCCATGTGGTTGGTGTTGAATTTGGCTTTATTAAATCCCAATGATGTATCTTGAGCCATTTTATTATGTCTAAAGACAATGTGTGTGTGTGTGTGTGTGTGTATATTTTGTCTTTTATATGTTATGTTCTTAACTCTCGTGCACAACCCACACATTGGGCAGTGTCAAAGTGGAAATGATGGTGATGGTGATGGTGGTGGTGGGGTGGGTGGACACTGTCACCCTGAGAGATGATAACAGGATTACACTCTATAGAACTGCTGTCACAATTCTAAATGGTGCCTTAGCAATGTGTTTCAAGACAAATGCCTGGCAGCCTCCTACACAAACTGGTATCTGAAGCAGATGGCGGAGTGGCAGCAAGCTTAGCTTACATGACTTCAGTTTGAGTGACCACTAAAGTATTGGCGGCTTCTGATTATGTTGTCGCGCAAGTGGATGCTGCGTGACACCGCATCATTGAATCCCCTAGTGTGTTCCTGCCTTTGTTCCCTACTTATAAATGAGAAATGATGGGCTCCAAGCTCTGCACAAAGTCCTGTGTCAAATTGATGCTCGACTCTGTCGTGCTGTTTGACACTGGCCTCAATTTATTTTGCAGGTGGGCCAATGTACCAACCAATCAACTGTGCACGCTCACCAAGCTTGATAACGTTTCTCTGCAGCTCCTGCTGGCCCCTATGAATTGATGTCACCTCTCCTCTCTCTCCTTCCTGCACTGAAGTCTGCAAGACAAAGCTGCAAACCGTGGAGCCAACAATTGGCATGGTGTTCCATTACTGAGTGTGCTCAAGTGAAAATCACAGCTAGAATATGTCCATTTCCTGATCTAACCAGAATGCCCATCCCCTTTTAAGTGCTGCATGTTAATGTAAGCAGGTTTAATTTGTCATGGCCTTTCTTTTTAGCAACATCCTCACACCCATTACTTCAGGACAGTCACTCACCAGTCCATTTAATGCTGGTTGTGAATTTCAATCATTAAAAGAAGCAGGCATTACAGCACATTCCCCAACTTAATTAGGAATTATGTTTGTGTCTAACTGCTAAACTTCAGTTTGCTACACCAACAGAAATTTAAATACAGGGTTATTTTAAACCATTTGTTATGAATATATATGTATTACATCACACGATACATTTTTCACCTTGCAGGATTTATAACCTCAAATTTTAAACAACCTGATCTGAGAGAACACGGCAGTTACAGGCCAAATGCAGGTTTACATTCAAATGACTGAATGTTATATTCAAGTGAAAGAGATAAGTTGGATGTCCAACCCAAATTAATCCCATTATTCATGAGGGCTGCATTAAAATCTGGACAATATCAACATTTACTGTCAAGCTAAGTGTTTACTTGTACAATGCTGCAACACTCAGCAACCAGAAAAATCTTTTCCTTACACAGTATCTAATCCCTCTGACTTTTCAGAAACATCTAGGTCCACTTCATCCATACTATTTTGCACACATGAATGATGTCCCTCCTTAATATTCTGGAAATAACAATTTCTATGGTCATTGCGGGTAACCACATTATAAATGTGAACAATTCCTCGATTCATGACATCTATGCTTTCGAGCAGAAGTTGAAGGATCAAAAAAGAGAGAACTTTCACCTTTACAAAAGAACCCTATAGTTCTTCAATAATGGGATGGTTGTGTTTTTATGCAACCCAGCATTATAGAAAAATTGCACCTTACAAACAGCGCTTAAAATATTGGTGAGGTAATCATGTTACAGCTGACAAACATTTTAACAGTTTGTGCTTTAGAAATAGAGTCCCCAATTTGTCAATCGCGTTAGAGTGAATTTGTGTTAACAAAACATGTATTATAAGCAGAACGACATGTACTTGGTGATCAAAAAATCGGAACCATAATTTATTTAAGAACATAATATGAGCTTTCATCATCATTCTTTGTAGCTCATCTCCATGCACCCCTACCCCAGTTACACTTGGAAGAAGTGCTGCAGATTTACTTACACACTGAAGTCAAGTGCCTGTCATGAACTTTCAGGCAATTTTTATCTTCATTGCCCCATCGAATTGTTCGGCTCTCATCATACTGCAGGGTACCCCCCATGCTATCCCCACTTGCACTGTGAGACCTACTGGAAGGAACCAGTTGGAAAAGATTTTCCTGATGAATGAAGCTCCGGGGAAATGTTCTTCTCCCTAAAAGCGAAAATGATCATGACACAACATAAAAATTATACCTATCACCGAGCGAAACATCTCATATCACTTCACTAGAAATGGAATGCAATTTGAAAGAAGCTTTCCTGAGGTGTAGGCAAATGCGCCAACCAAACTGTATGCAAGATCTTGCTGAAACAGAAATGGAAAAGCAAAATACATAACAGTCCATATATTAAAAACAAGAGGATAACTAGGGAGAAGGTAGGATCACTCAAGGATAAAGGAGGGAACTTGTGCTTGGAGGCAATGGATGTGGGTTAGACCCTAAATGAGTATTTTGCGTTGATATTCACCTGGGAGAAGGATATGGAGGTTGGTGAGATTTGTTTAGAGCATGCCAATATGCTAGGACATTTTGAGATCGAGAAAGAAGTGGTGTTGGGTGTCTTGAAGAGCAATACGATGGAGAAGTCCCCAGGGTCCAATGGTATCTACTCCTGGTTATTGAGACATGCAAGAGAGGAGATTGCTGGGGCCTTGACCAAGATCTTTGTATCCTCACTAACCACTGGTGATGTCCCAAAGGACTGGCAAGTAGCTAATGCTGTTCCTCTGTTCAAGAAGAAGAATAGGAATAATCCAGGAAATTATAGACCAGTGAGTCTCATATTGGTAGTTGGGAAGGTATTGAAGAGAATTTTTAGAGATAGGATTTACATGAATTTGAAAAAGCCTGACCTAATTAGAGACATTCAGCATGGCTTTGGTGTAGTGCAGGTCATGTCTTACTAATTTGATTGAATTTTTCAAGGAGGTGACTGAGGTGATCAATTAGGGTAGATCAGCGGATGTAATCTACATGGACTTTAGTAAGGCTGCCTCATGGTAGCCTCATCCAAGAGATTAAGATGCTTGGGATCCACGGTGACTTGGCCGCATGGATTCAGAATTAGCTTGCCCATAGAAGGCAGGTAGTAGTGGTGGAAAGGTGTTTTTTCAGGCTGGAGGTCTGTGACGAATGGTGTTCCATAGGGATCCATACTGGGACCTTTGCTGTTTGCGATATAAGTAACTTGGATGAAAATATAGATGGGTTGGTTAGTAAATTTGCGGATGATACAAATATTGGTGGAGTTGTGGACAGTGTAGAAGGTTGTTAAAGGATATAGTGGAATTTAAATCAGTTGAAGATATGAGCGGAGAAATGGAAGATGGAGTTTAATCCGGGTAAGTGTGCAGTGTTGCACTTCAGGAGATTAAATGTTAAGGAAAAATATACAGGTAATGGCAGGACCCTGAACATCATTGATGTACAGAGGGATCTTGGGGTTCAAGTTCATAGCTGCCTAAAAGTGGCCACGCAAGTAGATAGGGTGGTAAAGAAAGTGTATGGCAAGCTTGCCTTTATTGGTCGGGGAAATTGAGTACAAGAGTCAGGATGTCATGTTGTAGCTTTATAAGACTTTAGTTAGGTCTCACGTGTAGTATTACATTCAATTCTGCTCGCCACATTATAGGATGGATGTGCAGGCTTTGGAGAGGGTGCAGGAGAGGGTGTAGAAGAGGTTTACCAGGATGCTGCTTGAATTACAAAACATGTGCTATAAAGAGAGGCGAGGAAAATTCGGATTGTTTTCTCTGGAACAGGGAGGCTGAGGAGAGATTTAATAGAAGTCTATACAATTATGAGATGTAAAGACAGGGTTGACAGCAGAACTTCTTTCTCTCCATCGTTGAAGTGTCTAAAACTAGGGGACACATGTTTAAGGTGAAAGGGGGAAGTTCAAAGGAGATGTGAAGGGTGAGTGTTTTTACACAGAGTGGTAGGAGTCTGGAAGACACTGCTCAGGTGGTGTTGGAGCCAGATACTATAGTGGTATTGAAGGGACTTTTAGGCAAGCACATGAATTACAAGGAATGGAGGGATATGGACCAAGGGCAGGCACAAGGGATTAGTTTAATTTGGTGTCATGTTCAGCACACCATATGGGTTGAAGGGCCCAGTTCCGTGCTCTACAGTTCCATGTTCTAAATACAGTTAATGCTGGAAAAGTAAATAAAAGCAGAACATGATGGGAATACTTTATAAGCTGGCAGTCACACAGGCTGCTCCAGCATTTACTATTCTTAACTTTCAAAAGCAAATAGGTTCATGATCAGGACACATTATTCTTCAGATAATATAGTGGAATCTTGAATCTGAAAATTTAGACATGGGTGGATTGTAATGATTGTAATGGAAATTTCCTGTCTCCAGGAGCTACAAACCCTCTGTCCACCAGCGAATGGATACAAGTGACAGTGGGATGCAGCCAGGAAGGTCCTCAATTGGCCTACGGAATGCCCCACCCTTCATGCCCTCCACTTAATCGCGATGGGAGGACGCTGGGTCTTGAAAGGGATGGAATCTCCATCCTGTAGTTTATCACTGGATGAAACAGAATCCACACCACACTCCCATCCTGCTTCTGGGAAAATATTAAAAGGCCTCTGGATGGGAATATGAATAGGAAGGGTTTGGAGGGAAATGGGCAGGTGGGACTAAATTTGGTTGGGATATCTGGTCGACATGGACAAGTTAGAGCGAAAGTTCTGTTTCTGTGCTGTACATCTCTATGACTCTGTGAATACGAAATGGTCAGAGGAAAACCATAGTGCAGCAAACTTTAATAAAACTTTCTTGTTTTAACAGTGTCAATAATTCAATTTGTGTGTTCATTGCCAATGTGCAATTAATTTCTACAAATGAGAGAGGTCCAACTCTTGATCATGCACTTGTACTGAGCTACCTGATCATAAAGATGATGGGAATGGGAGAACAAACATTTTAAATTCAGTCTGCTGAACTCTGGAGGTGGAAAATAAAAACACAGCTCTCATACCAAATGACTATTCCCTGACACCGCCTGGAAAAAATGCATGTGTGTGGGCAGTGGGAGGGTCCAGGAAGTGCTCAAAGTTGGACTGCCTGCCAACACTCTGCAAGTTCTGACACAAAGAGCAGCTACCATTGGGTCTGGTATTAATGGTCTCCAAGTATCCCTGCAATTGTGGATAACAAGTGTCAAACAATTCCAATTGCAAAGGAGACCTTGTTTCTTTTTATAAAAACTAGAACTTCTGCTAATGTATTACAATGTAATTGGTACTTTTAAAACAGCATGCCAAATGTTTTGTTTCCATGGTTTTCCTAAAGTTAGCTGGAAGATAATTCTGCAACTAGAACTGCAACCTATAACCCATTTTCATTGGAACAAATTCAGGAGAAAGGTTTTGCAGCAAGCAAATAGCCAGCTGAAAAATCACAAATACTCTGCATTTTTACTGGATTCAAGGATACTAATCTTTGCCTCAGGAAGTGAAACAACAAAGTTGGCATCGTCATACGTGAACAGGAATTTCAAAAACTCTGTGCTTTAACTTACCATCACTATAGTCCTTGCGGTGATTTGAGACATGATACTGCCGTGGGTATGTCCCACCTTTTCCTGCTCTTTCACAATAGTGGTTGGC
The DNA here is from genome assembly GCF_047496795.1 of Chiloscyllium punctatum. NCBI lineage: Eukaryota > Metazoa > Chordata > Chondrichthyes > Orectolobiformes > Hemiscylliidae > Chiloscyllium > Chiloscyllium punctatum. Next base: position 35,363,995 of record NC_092743.1, read on the forward strand.
AGGTTCTGAAAGAGATAACAAAAGTAAAATAAGTCTAATTTCTAATAGAATAATTTAATATTTCAATTAAAAAATGAGCAAAGCTAACATAGCATTTCACTTCCTCCATTACCAAAACCTGGTTTGAGTTGACTTACACCGATCAGTTATCAATAATTGACTTAAAAGTCTATTCAATGGAGACAGAGAGGAAGTAGAGGACAATGAAATAAATGATCATTTGCTTATTTGTTCAACATTTTGAACTCTTGCTCACATGGGTGTTTAGGAATGTAAGCCTCTGTGAATTTAGCTCAATGTTGTAATCTTATCAGCAAGCTGTCTTTAATGTACACTTCAAATATTTCCATTTTCTAAACGTCAGTCTGTACTACATCAGAGCCAAGGAAGCTGAATTTGAGAAAGGTTCATGCATCCCTAGAGGACCAGAGCCAATCAGCAGATTGTTCCAGCTCTATGATACATATGACACTTGTGTCTAAAGCAACATCACATTATTTTCATTGGGTTCCTTTTTGAATTTAAGTGATCACTATCTAGAACTCATAAATTGTAAGTTTTTTTATTTCTGAAAAGATTTATCTGGTATTTTTATTACTTTAGATCTTTCTGAAACTGTAACAGAAGAAACCAAAATAATCAGTGGAAAACAGAGATAAACTGTTGAAAAACACATGTTTTTAAAAATTATTTCAGGAGGTTTGCATATGGCTGGGTAGCCCAGTGTTATTGCTCATATGTGTCAAAATATTTATACTCAGACTCCTTACAATTGGAATCCAGGTCTGCAAGACGTTTCTGGCAACTTGGGTGCAGGTATTTCAACTCAAATCCAAAATGTATAAATGGGAAAACCAGACTTTAATCACAGGACAGTGTAATAGCAAAAGGGTGTGAAAAATCATAAAGATTATATGAGAAGGGAGAGAGAAAAAAAATTGAAACATCCTAAAACCATTTGTATCCCTGTCGACAAATACTCAGTTTTATTTTATTCATTCATAAGATGTGGCTGTCATTACCATTCCAGCATTCATTGCTCATCTGTATTTGCTCAGGGGGCAGTTAGAAGTCAACCATAAGCGACACTTGGATAGGCACATGGATGATAGTAAAATGAAGAGTATGTGGATTAGTTTAATCTTAGAGTAGGATAAAAGGTCAGCACAACATCAAGGGCTGAAAGGCTTGTACTATGCTATCCTGTTCTATGACACAGCAAACAATTTAAATATATTTAATTGCAGAATGTGGGCATTGTTGGCTGACCCACTTTTATTAATTAACTTCACAAACTGGTGGTGTGCTCTTCATAGTGATTGTCAGTACAATTGAAAAGCTCGGTATGCCGTTTCAGAGGCCATTAACAAGTGACAGTATTGTGTGGACTGCAATCATGTGTGGGCCATATTCTGTAGGAATGAAAATCGAAATTGTTCGTGAAATTCAACAGGCCTGGCAGCATCTGTAGAAAGAAAGTAGAGTTAACATTTTGAGTGCAGTGACTCTTCATCAGAACCATTCTGAAGAACAGTCACCAGACTCAAAATATTAACTCGGCTTTCTTCCCACAGATGCTGCCAGACCTGCTGAGTTTCACCAGAAATTTCTGGGGTTTTGTTTCAGATCTCCAGTATCCGCAGTTCTCTATGTTATTACTCTGTAGGAATGGTTGGTTCCCTTCTCCAATGAAAGCTGTTGATGAAACTATTTCAACAACCCAGCAGCTTCATGCCACTCTATGTTTTCCTGCTGAAGTTATCAGATTGGGTGAAGTCAATTATGCAACTTTTCACGGTGGGATTTACAAGCCCAAGATGATGATGGGTTTGACAGGGTAGATGTGGAGAGGTTTCTTCCCCCAGTGGGAGAACCCAGGACCAGAAGACATTTCAGAGGTGGGGTTTCCCACTTCAGTCAGAGGTGAGGAGGCAACTTTACTCCCAGAGGGTGGTGAATCTGTGGAATTCTTTACTGCAGAGAGCTGTCAAGATTGTTTCATTAAGGTCAAGGCTGAAATAGTTTCATAATCATGATGGGAACCAAGGTCAATTTGAAAAAGGAAAGTGGAGATGAGGACTTGCAGATCAGCCATGATCTCACTGAATGCTGGAATGGACTCAGTATACTGACTGCCCTGTTTCTGCTCATATGTTTTATAGTCTTAGCCTTTAGGACTCAACATTGAGTTCAAAAACTTCAGAGTGTGAATTCTGTTCTCCATTTCAATTACAACGCAGACCCCCACCCTGACCATATCCTGTTATCTTTGTTTTTTGCAGAACAAACCCATTCGTTCCTTTACACGCCATTTATAATTATTTTATACCTTAATAGCTCTTTTATCACCACTAGCACACTTTTTTTCTCTTTTGTACCATCATCGGCTATTCCACCCACACCTTCTTCCTCTCTCTCAATAGCATTAAAATGTGCTATTTTCCAGCCCCAATCAGTTCAAAAGAAGAGTTTTATTGGACTCAAAATGATAGATTAGATTCCCTACAGTGTGGAAACAGGCCCTTCGGCCCAACCAGTCCACATCAACCCTCCGAAGAGTAACGCACCCAGAGCCATTTTCCTCTGAGTAATACATGTAACACTATGGGCTGTTTAGCATGGCCAATTCACCTGGCCTGCGGGAGGAAACCGGAGCACCCAGAGAAAACCCACACAGACACAGGGAGAACGTGCAAACTCCACACAGTCGCCCGAGGCTGGAATCGAACCTGGGACCCTAGTGCTGTGAGGCAGCAGTGCTAACCACTGAGCCACTGTGCCACCCTCTGTTAACTCTGCTTTTCTCTCCTCAGGTGCTGTGAGACTTGCTGAATTTCTTGAGGATTTTCTCATTTTATTTCAGACTTCCAGTCTGCAGCATTTTTCTTTCATTGCCCTGAGGAACCTCCGGAGCTGAAATGATTGACCTGTAAAAAAATCACAGCCATCTTCCTCGTGTTCAGTATGACTCCAGCCACAGATCTAGTCTGTGTACGTAAGAGTAAGACACAACATTAGTTTGAATCCCAAATTGAGCAGCTTGCCTAGAACTGGCAAAACCTCCCTGCATTGAATTAGAATGTATTTTTGTCAAGTTCTATGGAATGACAGATCATGAGAATGTGAGAAAATATTGTCTTTTGCATTACTTTCCACTAACAATACTCACAAATAATCCAGGCTTGATTAAAATTAAGTTTAAGGTACTGTGCTTTTGTTAGTACAGGTTTAACACAACTGAATGATATAATGGAAGGGGACAAAATCTGAAAAATTCTGATTATTCCCTGTAGTCAGAATTCTTTTTCTTTAGTTCAAGGTTATTCTGAAAAAAAACCAGCAAAACGTCATGTTTCCTTCTACTTGGGTTATATTCCCAGCTGCTTAGAATTTTGGGATACTTTCCATGTTGAATATGCTAATTAATTGTAAGTGCTTTATTCGTGCCAGATAAAAATGAGCACTTACCCTTGTGTCAGTCTGATTTAAAAGCATGAAAAGTCATACTGACTTAATTATGGTCACTAATTCTTGGGTGGAGTTCTCTTTAGTACGTTGATACAATACACATGTTCGTGAAGCAATAATTTGATCTGAAATCAATCTGTCAAAATATTTATCCCAGTCCCTCCATTCCCAGCCAACAGGCAATTCCTTGCTGAGAAACAGTGCGTCAAACGTCAGCATCTTTTGAATAACCTCTCCAATTTAATCTTCATGTTTAAGTCTGGTTTGTCAGTGTAAACAGGTTACTGACTATCAATGGGAGTCTATCGTTATAGCGGTTTCTGTCTTTGTTGAATATTCTCAAATTCAGATTAAGAGACTCTCTCACCAGTTTTGTTAGCACATGCATGGTGCTGGTGCAATCACACCAATGAGGGCAATGTTTAAAATATTTTTGATCAACGTGGGTTTCCTCCAGGTGCTCTGGTTTCCTCCCACAGTCCAAAAACATGCAGGTTAGGTGAATTGGCCATGTTAAATTGCCCGTAGTGTTAGGTGAAGAGGTAAATGCAGGGGAACGGGTCTGGGTGGATTGCTCTTCGGAGGGTCGGTGTGGACGTGTTGGGCTGAAGGGCCTGTTTCCACACTGTAAGTAAGTAATCTAAAAAAGAAACCTCTTCAGACATATCTAAGGAAGGTGGAACTTTAACCCAGACCTTCTGGTTCAGAGGTCTGGATGCTACCGCTGTGTCACAAGGTCAAGATTTAATTCCTAGCTTGTACTGTTAGCTGGCTTTTAAAAAAAAAGTTGGATCAGTTTTAGGAGACATTTTGTTTTTCAATTTAGGAAAGATTAAATAAAATAGAATTCCTGCTCTTGGTTACAATTATGACCACGTCTGAGAAATTTTCAGGTATGGTTGTTAAGTGAGAATTTGACAGAGATTGAGATGAACCACAGGTGATCAGCCTGACTAACTTCTTATTTCAGCCTCACCATTGCCAAATCCACCCTACTGTCATAGGTGCTAATATTCCAGTGGCCTGGACTAAACTGGACACTAAATTAATTAAATTCTACTACTGAATACAATTAATTGGAAAAAAAAAAATCGGAAAAATAAAACAACTCCAAATTTTAAAAAAGTTGGCTGAAAAGCCAATCTGGTTCATTAGCACTTTTTATGGAAGGTGATCCGTCACTTACATTTGGCCTGACCTACATGTGACCCCACACCAAAGTATTGTAGTTGACTTTTCACTGTTTACAGAAATGGCATAAGAAGCCCCGCAGTTACATCAAACTGCTGAGAGAAAGTCAAAAAAGAATAAAAACAGGATATTTTCTACTCTAACTGTTCAGGCTTGTAATGACACACATCTGGAGCAGGTGGGATTTCCTGGCCCTGAAACATTACCACTGTGCCATAAAGTCCCCTTCCACCTATTCGTCATGGCAGATATTTTCAAATCAACCTGTTCAGAGATAGTATTGTACACCACTGAAGCAGGTGGGACTTGAACCTAGGACCCCAGCTCAGATGTAAAGACACTATCAGTGCTCAAAAAGAGCCTTCCATTCCTCAGGCACATTTAAAAAAAAACTTTCCACCACCAAATCGTCAGTGTATCTAATTAAATGGAAAGTTTGTCAGGATCAATGCAATAACAACTTGGACATATTAAAGCATTCCCTTAATCTAGAAACTTATCTGGATCAGCCACCTAAAAGCTACTCACCAAACTGCACAATATCTGATTGAAAATAGATCTTCATTTCCTCGTGTTGTTGAGTAAATTCCTGAAGTTCTCTCTCCAATAACACTGTAGAACCTGATACCATAAAGACTGCAACAGTTCACAAAGGCAGCTCAACCACCACGATCTTGCAGATAATTCAAGACAGGCATGGAAACATTGGCGGTAAGTAATCCTCTATTCAGATTCATTGGACAGTACCAATGCCACTGTTGGCCTGTCAAAGTTGACGCTCAGCTCATCACCTTTCAAGTGCTTTAATTACAATCATCTCAACATGGGGCATCATGTTATTGTACATGGATCACCACCATCACCTCTGTGTAGATGAATTACTCTTCGCCTCGACTATGTTTTCCTCATTATCAACATATTTAAACAACCCCATCCCAATAATGCAGGTCCTTCAGACAACCCATCTCAACCTTCTACACAAACCAACTTACCCATCACCTGAGTATCTTACTGGTTCTCAAATAACTACAGAGCATTTTGTAACCATACCCTACCTTAAAGTAAGGTACTGAAACATGTTCTCTCATATTAATTTTGATTTACCTTTTTGCAACCCACAGTAATGGGAGGCAGTTCATATGAAATTCTTACCTTTGAAGTTGAAGCATTCATCGGTATAACTCTTTGCAATTCCAGGCTGGGTGAAGGATGGGCTATGAATTTTGAAAATAATGAAAGCATACAAAGAGTTTAGAAATCAAAATATTTGACTTCAAGCCCTTAATTTACAGTAATTGACTGAAATTCTGTTATTATTTGATGCTTTTAAATCCTTGGTAAGAATTCATATGATGATTAGGTACCATCAAAGTGAAGTTACAATTGAATTTGAAATGTATTGCAAAGGATTTGCTCAAATAATCCAGTGACTGACTAACCCTTTGTGGGATGTGCGCTGATCTTTAAGTGGCCTTGAACTGAGGCCTCGCTTGGGCCATTTCAGAGGATAGTTAAGGATTTTTCTGTTGCTGTGGGTGAGCAATCATATGTACATGACCATGTACAGACAGCAGTTTTCCTTGATTTTATAATAGTCAATGATAGTCTCTATAAGGGCGGTCATGACGTATCTTCAAATTCCTATGATGTGGAAGTGCCGGTGGAAGGGGTGAACAAAGTTAAAAATCACACAACACCAGGTAATACTCCAACAGGTTTATTTGGAAGCACTAGCTTTCAGAGCACTGCTCCTTCATCAGATAGCTAGTGGGGCAAGATCACAGGACACGGATCTTATTATACACATCAATCAGTTAATCTGACTGTTAATAATTTCAGACTCTTGCAGCATGTAACTGGGAAGAAAGGAGTTCGAGAGAGAGAGAGAGAGAGAGAGAGAGAGAGAAATAGTAAAAAGCCTATCCAGGGTTCTCATTGTTTATTCCTGTCCAATGATTCATTACCACAAAGTTACATGAGGACAAATGTGGACTCAACTGAAATACCCCACACCACCTCCAATCTGTTGCCTACTGATTTGCTCCCTCATGAGGAAGGCCAAATGGTGATAACTGATACCACCTACGGAATCAAAGCAAGTCTTGAATCAATGCCTCCTGGTAGATGGAATTAGCATATAAATTGGTCCTAGGTGCTCTTCAGTACTGTACCACTGAGCCAGAGGGCCTCGGTTCAAATCCCACCTGTTGCAATGATGTGTCACAAGATGGCTGAACAGATTGAATAAAAATATCTAAAATTTGGTCCTTTTTGTCTTCTTTATTCAACCCTAAGAATATTTCTATTCTTATCCAACAACACCTCAAGGTAAGAGGAGGAACAAATACTGTGGACCACATTTTTTGGAGGCATGGATCTGGACTTCCCAACCAGCACATTGCACCTACAATTCTTGACATATGTGGAGAATTGCAGGGGGGGGCTTCAAATTGCAGGTTTGCAGAGACAGCTGGCCATATAAAACATCACCAGTTATCTCTTAATTTCGCCGCCTAGGATGGGAAATCTGGTCCACATTAGAACAGTTAAGTGCAAATATAAACTTTGGAAAGCATTTTTGCTAGGTAGAGGACCCTTTCGGTTGTAGTACTGGGACATTGTTAAGGGAGGTGCGATACTGCTGTGGGAGACAAAGCGTCCTTTGGTATTTTTAAAGGTAAGACTGTGCATAAACTAAATGTAACTGTTAAGGGAGTTGTCAGAAGCATCTGGTAAAAAGAGGAGGTGAGAATGACATCAAAGGCACTGAATGTAGCATCAAAGAGCTCCAGCAAAACTGGAGTCAGGGCAAACTCTGCACTGGCTGGGGTCATACATAGCACAAAGAAAGATGTAGTTATTGGAGGTCAGTCATCTCAGCTCCAGCATGTCTCTGCAGGGGTTCCTCAGGGTAGTGCCCTTGGCCCAACCATCCTCAGTTGCTTCATCTTTATGATCTTCCCTTCATCATACAATCAGAAGTCTTGAAAACTGTTCGTATTACAAATAGGTGGTGTTGAAGGTCTTAAAACGCATGAAGGTAAATTTGTAGGTACATGGACAGGAAGGATTTAAAGGGATATGGGCCAAATGCAGGCAAATGGGGCCAGTTCAGTTTAGGAAACCGAGTCAGAATGGATAAGTTGAGTCAAAGGGTCTGTAGTCATGCTGTATGATCTATGTGGGGATGTTCACTGATGACTGCGCATCATTTGTGAACAAGGCCTGGACAACATCCAACTTTAGTGCCTCCCAAGTGCTAGGCAATGACCTTTTTCCAACAAGAAAGAATCTAACCTGGATATACAATAGCATTGCCATCACACAAACTATGAACGGACTGAAAGTTACCACTGACTAAAAACTGATCCGGACCAATCATATAAATATGCAGCTCCAAGAGCAAGTCAGAGGCCAGGAACACTGCAGTGAGCAACTACCTCACCCAGTCTGACTACCATCTGCAAGTGTAGTGGAACACTTGATGGATATCGCTCCAACAACACTTAAGAAGGTTGACACAATCCAAGATAAAGCAGCCACTTGAATGACACCCTATCCACACTTCATCACCAACTCACGTGGCAACCATGTGTACCAACTTATCAAGACTCCTCTGACAGTTCCTTTCAGAATTCCAACTTCCATCATCTAGAACAAGGGCAGCAGCTGCATGGGACTGCCTCACTGCAAAATGATACCCCCAAGGCATACACCACCCTGACGACACATTGCCGGTTTAAAATCTTAGAATTCTCCTACGCATCAAATATTCCAGCATTTAACCTCCAGGGCAATTACGGGTGACTGATCTTGATAGTGGTGGCCACATTCCATCAACAAACAAAACAAACTGTTGAAATGTGTGAAGATGAGGATGGCAGTTATGCTATTGCTGTACAGAACTTTGGTTAGATCCTAGCTGAATAACTTCATTAAGTTCCAGTCACCATGCCTCAGAAATGATGCATTGGCATTGGAAGTGAGAGATACGGCTTCATCAGAGCTGTACTGGAGTTAGGTGTTAAGGCAGAAGAACATCTCCGTGAAATTTGCTTGAATATATAAAAGTGGTGAGCAAACATAAGTATTTAAGATGATTCAAAGACTTGATAGGCTAGACAAAAAAATGTTTTTCTTTCCAAGGAAGAATCCAAAATAAAGGGCTATTTCCATAAAATTGGAGATGATTTTAGACTGCATTCCTTCACACAAAGAGTAGGGGAAATCTTGAACCCCTTCACCAGAAAAAAAACTGTTAAAGCTACATTAAAAAGCAAAGTAAGGCTTATAGTCAAGGACATTAAAAGTTAGGAAACCAGGTGGGTTAATGGAGTTAACATACAGAGCAGCCAGGATCTAAACAAATGGAACACATTCAAGGGATTGACAATCCCGTTTTCCAAAGAACAGAAGTCTGAGGACAGTACAGAGCCTGACAATCTGACATTTTTCCAGATGCAGTAGAAAATTCAATTTCCCGGGCAATTTCCTGGCAACTAGAAACCATTCAAAGAGTCCATTAAAACTGAAGAATTCAAAAGATTCCAGCTCAGTTAAGCTAATAATTACGCAGATGTTTAGAGGATGAAAAATCTAGACTAGCTCCTGGATAGCTTTAAACCGATTCTCTGACTCACTGATTAACAGCCTCCCCACCCCCGGCACCTCCCTGAACCCCTGGCAATCATATCCAGTACAGATCCTCCATCCCAACCTGACTGTGACAAACAGTCTTTAGAATACCCAGGTCACTAATAAATATAAAAATTTAACATACCATTGAGAATAATAGCCTGGATTTTCCAATTGACCAGACTATTATTTCTGAAGCATATATGGAAACTGCACGTGGGGATCCTGTGGATTCCCACAACCCAACCACACCAACCACCTCCAGACCCAACAGCCTTTTCTATTCCTGGGACCTGACACACACCAGTGACCAGACCCAAAGCCCGACCCTCTATGCCTGGGACCCAAAGTCATCCCAAAACCTAGGCCCTCCTCCCTGCTTTTGGACACAAACCCTTTATCCACACTCCGCACCCCAGCTTCCCCTTCTTCGCTTTGGAGGTGATGACCCTTCCATAGCTGCTGGAACCAAACCAATGTTCCCACACTGCTGGACCTGACCATGCCTGTCCAGTCACCAGATCTGACTCCCTCTGCTATGCTGCCCCACTGCTGGGCATTTTCTCCACCCCCCCCCCCCCCCCACCCCCGCCAACTAGTATCACCCAACTACCTTGATATACCCTAAATACTCCATCATTTACCTGCTCTGCTTGCCAAACTGCACTCTAGTATACTAGCCTGGCACCCTTCCCCCAGCACATTAACCCCTACCCACATGGTACCCTACTGGCCTGGAACCCTTCTCACTTGCCATGCTGCCCTCCCAGCACTAGCCTCTCTCCTACTTTATGTATTTACCAATTCATAGCAGCTGTCAAAGTGAGTATCTGTGATACTGGATCTTTAACTTACAGGACACACCAACTGACTGCTTTGAGAAAAATGAGGGCAGGGTTTACCTTCCCCTGACTATTCTACACGATGAAGGGACTGTCAGAATGTGCAAGTGCAGCTCTGAATTTGGAAGGATCTTCTGCCAGAAACATGCAACCCTTCGATGGGTCAAAAGGAAAGAACAGAGTGACAACATTTTCAAGTTAGCCTCTCCTCAGAAAATATAGTGCAATGTTTCTACCGTCAATAAGTTTAGATGGGCACAGCTTTTGATCGACATGATCTCATCAGTGCTCAATATGTCTTTTTTTTAATATACAGGATTTAGTTCCAAATTGAACAGGTAGCTATCACCTCAACTTAATGTTCTGTTCAAAGGATGGCACTTACAACAGTTCATCACTCCCTCAGTGCTATACATTAGCATCAGCTGAAATTACAAATTTGATTGGGTTCATGCAACTGATATGAACCAAGCTAAACAAGAGAATAGGAAGCAAAGCTCTTATCTCTTCTCTTAATAAAGGACTATCCACAAATATATTGACATTACTCAATCATTTTTTTCACAGCTGCAAGTGTCTACCTGTCTATTGATCTATCCAGCGACTGACAACTTCCAGATAACGATGCCTCAGCACTGCTGAACGGATCCAAAACCTGTAGTTAAGAAGAATAGCAAACTTTGAAAAAAGCCAACTTTGTGAAACTGCAGTCAGAACAACTACAGAGTCCAAACAAAAGTCTGATTTCATACTATAACGTATGGGAATAAATGTAGAATCTAATATCAACAGAAAATGGCTGTACCTTTTAACCTTGGAAAAAATCCAGTGAAATAAAAGGATGCAGCTGTGCATATCTATACATTCCTTTCCAATAGATTAAGACCAGTGCCAATGCAATAGTAATATTCTTACCTTGCTTGAGTTACAGTTTCCCCACGGTGATTCTGCAAACAGTGGAGCTATAGCAACAAAACCCAGCAAACAAATGGTCTTCACTCGTGAGTAAGCCACTGCTTATTTCGTCATGTCTCCTTAAAGGGGCACACACACACAAGCTACAGAGGTGCAGTGGATACTATCCCCGCTTCTCAATCAAGAGTTCTGAGTTTAAATTCTACCCCAGGACCTGATGGTCAAGGAAAGTTCATAACCCAGCCAGATAGGTAGATTATTCTGTCCAACACATGCCAATGGCAGACAATAAGAATGGAAGAGATTCCTGGACAGCTGTGTGATAAATAAAGGTTGGAGCCTCTACCAATACAATCTGTAGCTCCAGACATCATGTAAGCAAAAATGCAGGAAGCTACTGCTTCAACCCACCTGAGTAATCTTTAAAAAAAAACAATACCCCATACTAGCTTGGAAACTTTTCTAAACACCTGAAATGATAACTTTTGCGCAGAGCAATCTCTGCCTTCCTCTTTGTTAGTGAAGTGTAAATAAAGTTCCATTCCTTAAATGATTGCCAGACTTTCAACATGTGCTACTCTTACTCAGAAAGAAGAGGACAAGGATCGGCAGGAATTTGATGGATTGCTCCATGTGTACATCATATTCAGGTACAGTATAAGCAAATGCGCAGTAGTTAAATAATATATTTATATTATTTGGCACTTGAGGTAAAATAGATGTGTGGTTTCAGTTCTGTACTTTTTAAAATAGGTCAGAAAGTCATTTGGAACAGTGAACTCAAGGCATTATTTCCAAGAAAGCACATGACATCACTTGAATACCAAACGGGATACCTCTGATGTAAATTAAATACGTCAATATTAGCATATGAGGGAATAGGGTACTACAGGAAGGGGATTGTCAACAATCACCACCGCCTTGGCTTCAAATAGGGATTACTATGTTGGAGATGACTAGATGATAGGCTTCGGCTCGGAACAATCAGAGAGATGAATAAATGAATAAAAGGGTTGAGTTGGAACATGGGAGAGTCCAAGCTGATGGGATTGACATGGACTACAATGAAGAAAAGAACTTGAAGGTTGAAAGTTGGGGGTGGGGAATGCACCTACAATAAAAGGTGGAGCCTGCATTTCTGTCTTGAATCAAGACCTTGGGGAGTCCCACCCAATGAGAGATGTTGGCCAACAAGAAGGAATAGCTTAGAAGCCCCACATAGAAGGCCATGGTTGCTGATAGAAGACCATATCCTGGAATCCTAGGAGTCACACTCCCACACTGCCCAAAGGGACAAGCTGCTGAGAGGTCATCAGCTTTTGGGAATGCTTCATGCTAATAGGTCCACTTGAAGACAGCGGGAGGGGGGTGGCAGGGTGGGTGCAGGGGAATGTGTGGGAGAGTTGATAGATTAACTTATTTACTAATGTCACATGTACTAAGAAACAGTGGAAAGTGTTGTTTTGTGTGCTATACAGGCAGATTGCACCACAGTAGCAGAACAGAATAGTGTTACAACCACAGAGAAGATGCGGAGAGTGATCAGAATTAATACTTGAGAAGTCAATTCAAAAGTCTGATAACAGTGAGGAAGAAACTGTTCTTGAATATCCTGGTAAGGATATTCAAACTTTTATATCTTGTGCCGACCGAAGAAAATGGAAGTGAATATAACCAGGGTAAACCAGGGTAGCAGGGGATTTTGATGATATTGGTCGCTTTCCCAAGGCAGCAGGAAGTATAGGTAGAGTCAATGTATGGAAGGTTGGCTTGCGTGATGGACTGGGCTGTGCTCTTCACTCTCTTTCTTGCAGTCTTGGGAAGAACAATTTCCATACCATGCTATGATGCATCCAGATAGGATGCTTTCTATGGTGCATCTATAAAAATTGCTAAGAGTCCTTGTGGACATGCTGAATTTCATTAGCCTGGTGAGAAAGTAGAGACATTGTTGTGCTTTCTTGACCGTCATTTCAACGTGGGTGGATCAGACATATTGTTGATCATCATTCCCAGGAACTTGATACTCTTGACCAACTTCACTTCAGCATCATTGATGCAGACAGGGGTGTGCCCTCCGCCCCATTTCTTGAAGCTAATGATCTGCTCCTTCATTTTGCTGAGGTTGATGGAGAGGCATGATGGGTGGAGGGCTATAAGTGGCACTTAACTGGTAACTCAAGGGCCTCAGGATGGACACCATGGGCCTTCCAGCAAAAATATAATTCTGGTAGAGGTGGAAAGGTGGTGGAATTTGACCATGGCACCTCCCCTACTAATTAGGTGCCCTTTTCAAACCAAGCCTGCCACCTCACAGGGGCTGCATCTCTAGATTTCAGGGCCACCCTTGCCATGATTTTCCATTCAATGGAAAGAAACAATGGATAATTGCCTAAATTTGTGCAGCCAAAACATCCAACTATAAACACAATTTCATTAAACTGGCACAATATTGTGAGTGAACAAGTGTAAAAGAAGCTGGATTCAGATCAGATTAGAAAATCTTCATAAACTGTTTACATTTCATCTGATTTTCCCTGCATTACACCACCACAAATTATGCATCACCTTCCATTTTAATGGGTGAATATTGATACTAAGTACATTTTTTTTCCAAACCAGGAAGGATAGGTCTGTTGAAAATGAGGTACTGCATCAGAACATCAATTTACCATGAAACTAAAGAACAATTCATCCCCATGGAGCAGGGATAAGGTTTGTTTTACAGCTGTATGTAAAACAGGCAATATGGAATCAACAACTTTTTATACATTTGTTCCCAATTGTGTTTAATAGAAACTAATATCAGCAGAAATGTATTAAAATCAGAGATGAGTTCGTCTTAGGAATTGCCTGTTTTATACCATCAGCCAATGCCAACAATTCCCAACATGATTTTCATCAAAATCCCTTCCTCAGAGTCTTAAACTATTAACTCATGCATTTACCACTTTAAGACAAGAGAATATTGAGGTTTTTTTTCCCTATTGCACCTAGAAATGTACTTTCACCAGGCATGATCAAGTATCTCCAACATCCTTATGTAACACCGAGCAATTCAGGAGGTGAAATGACCCTTACACTTTGTTCCAATGACTCTGGGATGAATTCTCCCTCGCTGTGGATACTGGCATAAGATCCTTGCCGTACGAACTGCTGCTGTCCATCAGGAACACTGCCGGGTGGAGGTGAGCTACGTCCCGTGTGTAGGGAACCTGTAGCAAGTAGAACGAATTAGAATACAAAAGGGAGCTTACTTGACTTGAGGAAAACTTTTGCAAGAAACAAAAAAAAAATTTAGTTTCGAGATTTCCTTAGCAACACACATGCTCTTTAAATGGCTTATGTTAGAGATCTTAAGTTGGTTTGATGCGCAATGCACATTCACCAGACTGGCCCAGGTGAAACAGGCACTAGTCATCTCTCAAATAGAAGAGTAACTCAGACAATGGTGACTTTACCTCACTTTAAGGGAGGCTGAAAGGACTAAATTATGTGGAAAGACCTGGCTATAGTCCATTAAGTATAAAAAGAAGGGTAAACGAATAGAAGTGTTTCAACTAATAAAAATTTTCAATAGGGTCAATAAAAAAATCTATTTCTTTAGTATGGAAACCAGGACAAAGTTGCAAAATCTTAAATCGGGGCAGGCTAAGTCAGCAATGAAATCACAAAGCTTTAAACAAAGGGTATTGGATATTTGTCACACTCTAAAAGACTATGGGTGCTAGGATAATTGAAATCTTCAAGAGCAAGACCAACAGATTTTGGCTATCAACAGGTATCAAGGGTTTGAGATGTAGATAGTTGAATGGCGCTGAGGTGCCTTGATCTAAACAAACAGAGAAAGTGTGATAGGGAATGCGGGTCTGGAGGAAGAACATCTCATCTTTCGCCTTGGGACCCTCCATCCACACAGGATCAATGTTGATTTCACCAGTTTCCTCATTTCCCCTCCCCTCACCTTAACCCTCCAACTCAGCACTGTCCTACATGTCCATATTCCTTCCCACCTATCCACTCCACCCTCTAAATCGACCTATCACCATCATTTCCCCCCCCCCCAACCTTCATCTACCTATCACATTCCTAGCTACCTTCCCCCCAGCCCCACCCCCCTTCCATTTATTCCTCAGCCCCCTTGGCCCGCCCCTAATTCCTGATGAAGAGCTTATGCTCGAAACGCCAACTCTCTTGCTTCTTGGATGCTCTCTCACCGGCTGTGCTTTTCCAGCACCACACTTTTGTAGTCTGTTCTAATGCACCAAAGTGAAAGTGAGAGGAGGCAGGCTCAGATTAAGATCACGGATGCTATCTCTCATATCATAAATACTGTTGCTTCAGCTTAGCAGGAAGGGTCACCGATACAAGAATCATTTAAAAAGCTGGAACAGGTAAAGGTAAGACTGATATTCACATTTTCTTACCCTCAATTTATTTAAACATTTATTTTCTGGTGAGGATATTACTGACAGAGCTGTCACTGATTGGCCGTTTCTAGTTGCCCTTGCTCCTCTTTAAGACCTCTTCGAAAACCTACATTAAACCCACATTAAACCTATCCTCCCTCTTTTTGCTGGGAATCTGCTTTAACTGTCCATTACTACTTTTCTAAGTGCCCAGAATTATTCAGTAATTTTAATGGACTTGTATTTTAAATATGCATTTTAAACAAATAATCCACAAATAGAAACCTTGATTCTTTTCCTGTGAATGTAACACTTCCTCATATGAGAATGCTGAAGTCTTGAGAATCCTAAGAAATAATCTTCGCTTATCAGTAACAAGGCTTTCTGCTTGACTCCAGCCTGATTAACCATTAAGGGAAATCTAGAAGCACATGACTTACTTCAGTCCTCCCCACCCAGACATCTCGGAAGTACAAAGAGGTGGTACTACTCTATTGGAGATTCCGTCTGTCTGATGAAACATTAAACAAGTGTAATATTTGTCCTCTCAGGTGCAACTAAAAGATATGCTTCACTATTTCGAAGCAAAGCATGGGAATTATCCCTAGTATCCTGGTTATAATATTTATCATTTGACAAACACTTTAAAACTAAATGCCTTGGGCATTTATCACATTGCTGTTTTTGGAACCTTGCTGTGTAACCCTGCAACAGTGATTTCACTTCAAAAGCATTCTGAAGCTTTGAAATATCCTGATGTTGTGAGAATGGTTTATATTTTCTTTCAAAGCAGACAATTTTACTGCTCAGAAACAGCACATAATATTCAGAACAGTTCATTTAAATGGTACTTTTTCTTATCCAAAAATAGAACTATTAAAGTGATCTTTTGTTAAGAGTTAAACCATGCTCTCAGCAGTCATAAAAGTCAATGGCATTGCAATGTCAAGCCTGCGATCAGACTGACAAGGGTACACAGATTTCTGTGGGAACTGGTACAGGAAGTTAGCCGAAGCTGTTAGTGTTGCAGGAAGCGCATGATTAACAATAACGAACTCAAGTCAGTCTTCTGATAACACAAATGAGTCGTTGGCCTCAGACTCATTTGGAGGCTAAATCTGTTCATTTAAAATTGGATCTAGCACAGTCTAAGCTACAAACAGCAGCAATAAAATTCACATCCCTAGTAGTGACTTTGTTGGTAAATATACTGGGCCCCAAGTGTACTTGTTCTGGTGGATTCTAGAGGAACCACTTGAAAGTTTACAAAATCTTTAACAGTTTTGTTTGGTGCCTCAGGCTCCCTCCCCATACAGCATTACTGCTACAAAAAGGTTAGAGCCAAAGCTGAAGACTTGTCATAATGGGCATTCCTGCTTCCTCAGCTTTAGTGAGGTTGACCAAGTTTGAACATCAAGTGAGTGCACCAGCTTCCTGGAAAATGCAAGTAAGCCCTATCGGGAGAGACAGATGGAGGGTCAAGACAAGGCATTGATTGATGAAAATTTATTTTTGTAATTGTACCCCCACCTAACATAGGCTTCACTTCGACAGTTTTTTTCAGATGGGGAGATGGGAATGAGGAGACAGAGAAACCAGTATTCACAAAGGACCTATGTACTGCCAAAAGCCAGTTTTCACTAAGTGCCCTTAATGAAGTTCTTTTAACTTCAACAGTCAAATTCCAGACATTTTTAATAACATGAATATCTGCAAAAGTCTGCATTCTTCTAGTCCCTTTGAGGTCATAAATATCCAAAAGCACTTTATAAATTGGGAATGGGCATCAAGTAGGTACAAGGTCAGAGGATGGCATAGAAAGTCTGGCTGAGTAGATTTGTTTTAGAATCATAGAATTATTTTGAGCGGATTTTTGCAAGTGGCAAGAGGTGTGATGAGGAAATGAGTTTCAGAGTCCAGAGTCTCGATAACCAATGAGAAAGGTATGCTGAGGTAGAAAAATGCACAGAATACCAAAACTATGGGTTCTGAGTTTGACAAGATTTCAGAAATAGTGTGCAGTAAGGCCAGAAAGTGAGTTAAAACTACAGCAGTCAGGGTTATCTTGTTAATAATGGGTTGGCAAGGTCAGATTTATTTGGATACAGGAAAAATGTTAGGAAACAGGCATCAAAAGTTTGGATGAGAATGAAAAATACAATTTACATTCATGAAAAATGGACTGAAAATTGTAACTATGCCCAAACCAGTATACTGTGCGATACAACACAGAATGCGGTTTGAATCTCTTTCTATTGAATTTGTAATATTATGTCATTTCAATCAGGTAAGGAAAAGGGAGGAAATCCATGATTGAGAAACTACTATAATAGCAACAGCTTGAAGTTTTAGGACACCCGTCCCCAAAGATGTTTAATTATTTCCGTATGAAATTTCAAAATGGATTTGCAAGTATGCCGAGGAGAAGGTTGAGGATCTGTACTCAAGTTAAAGTGAAAAATTGGATTAAGACTTACGAGTAGGGGTCAAGCTCTTGAAAGCTTTGACTCCTCATTGGAGTAAGGTTCCATGGTGATTTAATTCATTCCTGCACATGGCTGTTATTGATATGGAGGTAGACTGATTCACCACTTGGGAGTGAGGGGCAAGTTAAGCTCATCCCAATCTCATCTATGAAGGACAACTTGATTTTCCACACCTTGACCCAAGACTACTGTGATGTATTGTATCAACTTCTACCACTGTCACTTTGACTGGGATCAGGTAATCTAGAACAGATTACATGCTATGTCAAAATACTGCAGATGCTGGAGATTAGAAACAAAAATAGGAAGTGCTGGAGAAACTCAGAGGGCTTAGCAGCATCTATGAAGAGAGTAACAGAGTTGATATTTCAAGTCAATATTGGACTACGTATCTCTCTCCAGAGGATGCTGGGTTTCACCAACTTTTACTGTTTTATTTCAGAGAGTACTTACACAACAATATTGTACCAACTGCCTCACCTGTTGAGAGCTTCCGATGACGCTCAGTCCCGTTATACAATGATCCCAACAAGTCTCCCATAGATTTTGCCATTCTAATTTCAGGCAGCTTCTCTGTGGTTTTACAGTTCACCTGTCAGAATTACATAGAAATAAAATAAATACTACATTGTCTCTGGTTTATCAACTTTGCTGCTAAAACAAAGTGCCGATGACAGAAATCAAAGCAGACAGGAAATGCTAAGTAAGCCTATCAACATCTGAAAGACAGTTGACATTTTGGGTGAGGGCCCTTGCGATCTAATGAAGGATCTATTTCTGATCTTTTTTTTATTCAGATGATAACAGACACTCTGCCTAATTCAACACTTTCTGTTTTTGTTGTTAAGTGCACGGACTTGGTGCTATTGCACATTGCTGTTGCAAAACTCATTTGCAGATTTCAGCAGCTGTTTCAACAGTTAAGTATTTGTGCTCAGAGGCACAGAGTCTGCAATATTACTTGTCTTTTTGCTAGCTTATTTACAAAAGAAAGCACACTTGAGTGACGAGTCATAAACTGATACAATTATTGAACCTGAAAGATATGTTCGGGAATAGTGATTGAGTGGAAATACTTTGCCTGATGGTGAAACAGAGATGGATTATCCAGGAGAATATATTAATGAAGAAGTCTAGAAGTTGATGGAGTGGGCAGACAGGCGGCAGATGAAGTTCAAAACAGAGAATGTGAAAAGATGTATTTTGGTTGCCAGAACATGGACCAGACAATATAACGTAACGGGAACAATTTTTAAGGGTTGAAGAAGCAGAGAGAACTAGATGTATATGTGCAGATGTCATTGTAGTTGGGAGAACACGTGGAAAGCATAGATTATTGGGCTGTTGGGCTCTAATAAAAGGAGTCCAGAGAGTAAGAGTAAGGAAGTGGTGCTAAACTTCTACAGGGCACTTGTTAGACCTCAGTTGCATTTTTGTGCCCAGTTCTGGGTGCCATACTATAGGAAGGAAATGAAAACATTGGACAGAGTGTTTAACTAATTTATTGGAGTTCAGCTTATCCATCATCAAAAAGGACCAAGTCAGAAGTGTGATGGAACACTTGTTTGGGTGCAGCTCCAACAACACTTGAGAATCTTGACACCATTCAGGACAAAGCAGTCTGTTTGATTGGCACCACATTCACAAGCATCCATTTCCTACACCACTAAAGCCCAGTAGCAGTAGTATATATAATCTATAACATGCACTGTGGAAATTTGCCCGTGACCCTTAGATTACACCTTCCAAATCCGAGACCACTTCTACCTAGAAAGACAAGTGCAGCTGATAAATGCGAACACCTGCAAATTTCCATCCAAGGCACTAACCATCCTCACTTGGAAACATATCACCGTTCCTTCACTGTCGCCGAGTCAAAATCCTGGAATTTCCTGCCTAATGGCATTGTGGATCGACCTACAATATGTGGACTGCAGCAGTTCAAGAAGGCAGCTCACCATCACCTTCTGAAGGGCAGCTAGAGAAGGGCAATAAATGCTGACCAGCCAATGACTTCCACCTTCCAAGACAGAATTATAACAAAAAGTAACTTGTGTTGTAGATAAAAGGGGAAAATGTGTGAATGTATTGTTTTAAGATTTTTGAAAGCATTTGATAAGACGCCACATCAAAGGTTATTGTAGAAAATAAAAGCTCATGGGATAGGGCATAACATATTGGCATGGATAGAAGATTGGCTGGCTAACAGGAATTAGAAAGCAGGAATAGGCTAGCAGGAAGTTACGAGTAGGGCCCCACAGAGATCAGTGCTGAGGCCTCAACTCTTTACAATTTATGTAAGTGATTTTGATGAAGAGATCAAAGATATGGTACCAAATTTGCTGGTGACACAAAGGTAGGTAGGAAAATTAATTGTGAAAGGACATCAGAAGCCTATGAAATGACATAAATAGGTAAAGTGAGTTAGCAAAGATCTGGAAAATGGAGTACAATGTTGGAAAGTGTGATATTATCCATTTTGGCAGAAAGAATAAAAAAAAGCACATTATCTAAACAGTGAGAGGTTGCAGAACTCTTGAGATGTGTCAAGAACTTGGTGTACTACTGCATGACTCACAGAAGGTTAGTATGCAGGTACAAAGGTAATCAGGAAAGCTAACAGATGGTTTGGTTTATTGTGAGGGTAATTCAATGTAAGAATAGTGAGGTTAATATTCAGTTACACAAGGCACTGGGGAGAACACACCTAAAGTATCATGTACAGAACTGATCACTGTACTTACAGAAGGATGTTAATGCATTGGAAGCAGTTCAAAGGTCTATTAGACTAACACCCAGAATGAATGGATTGCCTTCTGAGGAAAGACTAGATAAGCTAGGCCTGTATCTTCTGGAGTTTAGAAGAGTCAGAGGTGATGAAATTGAAAGATACAAGAGCTTGAGGGACTTGGCTGGGTGGATGTTGAAAGGATTTTTCATCTTGTGGGCGAATCTATAATCAGGAATCTATAACTAACACTAGACAGTCATTATGGCAGTCAAGGACAGGTCATGTCTAGCCCATGTGATTCAGTTCTTTGACAAGGTAAACAAGCAGTGGATGAGGGTAGTGCTGTGGATGTTGGATCTCGAGAGAGGTCTGAAGTGGACGAAAAAGAGCTGTTTCTGGTAATAAAAGAACAAGTGTGAGAGGGCACAGATTAAAAGTAATTTACAGAAGTAGCAAATCTAATACATGAAAAACCTTTTCACACACATGGTTTGCATCTGGAGTGCACAGTCTGTAGGTATGGTGGAGGTTGGTTCAACAGAGGAATTTGAGAGAGACATTGGACCATTATTGAATACGGATAATGGGCAAAAATACAAGGATATAGCAGGAGAATGATAATGTCTCCAGTGCTTATTTGTGTAGACTGTGCCCCCAACACAACCACTTCTGTGAATAGTAAGATGTTAGGATTGTAATGGCAAGATGGTACGGTTGATCAACTTTCAGTTCCACCTGCCTGACTCACATGAAGAACGATGTTAGGTTTGATCAGCTAAACTTATCTAATAGCTTTGACTTAAGAAAAGTATAGTTAAAGGTGTCTATTATACAAGCTAACTCACATGGCTGTTCTTTCGAGGCATAACCAAAATCCTCAGACTCTTCATATTAGAATTGAGATCCAAGTGCTCAACTGCTTTGTCCAATTCATTTTGGCATCGTAGTGGAGTGCGAAGCTGTATGGCAGTTTATAAATACAATGTTCATAGATTAGTACATAACTAAGAATTATTCAGTCTTGACTTTTTCTACACTGTTTCTTCTGAGTCATTTTAAACAAACCTAAACTCCACAAGCATTTCATTAACTGAATCCTGAGCATTCCTAATTAAAAAAGGCACAAGCTTTTTGTCATGCATTCATCAGGACTGACACACAAGAAAACAAATGTAAAAAGGGATCCTATTATGTACAAAGTCACTTTTCTTCCCCCACAAAACACCTTATTATTCCTCCGATTGGCTCACTCCTTCCAAATGTATTGCCATGAAATCTTCATTTTTAGTCTGAGGAGGTGATGACCAAATGGTGTTCCCAACACCAAGTTATCTAATTATGAGTTTTCAAACTCTTTCACACTGGGGCAGTCCACAAAGCTGAGCCTGTCACACCAACATTATTATGGCAAATCTGAAGGGCTCCTCCACTCAAAATCCTAAAGGCACAGAATCATATAGCACCAACGGTGGCACACCCTACCTAAGGTATCTGCCCTTGACCTCCGCATCTTTTCATTCCCTCCTTCACTTTTATTTCTCCGTGATTCGTGCTTCTCACTCATTTTGCATTTCTTTTTCTCTCTTAACTCTGCCAGCATTCTCTTTTTTTCCTGCCATCCCATTAACACCAGAACTAGCATACAGGGAAATTGCATAGCCACGTGGGAAATACATGAGAGCAAACAGGACACTCAATCAGCCAGTGAGCCAAGACTTTAAGAACCAAAGAATGAAGTAAATATTTACAAACTGGCTGTTTCTAATGCTGGTTCGGAAATTCCTGACCATCCAATGGTTGCACAGTGACTGCTCCTACACTGTGCTTGTTGTGCAAAACAAATCTAATAACTAACAAATTAATGAAGTCGAAAAATGTACCTCATTATTAATGAAGTGTAGCTCCATTTGCTGTCCAAAGGCATCGTTGACTTTTTGTAGCATATCTTTCAATTTCACTGGTCTAGAAAACTGCATGATCCTTTAAAAAATAAATTCCCAGATTATTTAAGTATTTACAATTCCATCTAATCCCTTAAAGATGAAGCAAGGGTCTCATAGCACCTTGAGAAAATGTAAAATAGCTTTCACATCTATCAATGTTCTTTTCCTTCCCTTACTGGTATCTCAAACTGATGCCCATACTTTTGGTCTTGGTCAAGTGGTCACCATCATGTGAACCAATACAATGAGTGTTCACAAACTTTTTAAAGATCTTTTCCTACAGGTAGGAATTTTCCATTTCTGAATTGCAGACTATACACATTCCACAGTCAGAGTATTATTGTAGCATTTGTGCAGATCGCTACAGAGCCTAAGAGAGAGGGTGTAGGTAAGGCCAATTCAACTTTGAATCTAGTAGGTGCATATTCAGGCAATATATGCATTAGCATTAGAGGAAACATTCTTTTATAATTGATTTCTTGCATAACTTTGTTCATTGATTAACTTCTACAAGTTTCCATTGAAAATGCCAAACCAATAAATACATGCATACACGGTTCTGGTCAAAGACATATTAAATAAACTAAAAATATAACTTGCCTTTTTTCTCCTTCATGCTCAAACTTGATCCTTACCTCATTCTACAAAAACAGAGAAATGACTATCAGAACCACAACAGCACAAACAAAATACCTTTGTCAAGGTTGCAAATGTGTTGGGAGACATCAGATTTAACAACTCAGCATTTGGAAAATGATGGCAGGAACAGAAGAGTCAGCATGGATTTATAAAAGGGAAATCATGCTTGCCAAATCTATCAGAATTCTTAGAGGATGTAACTCATAGAATTGATATGGGGAAAATCAGTGGATGTGGTTTACTTAGAAGGCGTTCAGAGCTTTCAGGAAACTTTTACAAAGTCTCACATCAGAGAATAATGTATAAAATTAAAACATATGGGACTGGGATAGAGTATTGAAATGGATCAAAATTTGGTTGGCACACATTAGAGAAAAAGTAGGCATAAAAGGGTAAATCTTCCAGGAGAAAGTGAGGACTGCAGATGGAGATCAGAGAAGAAAATGTGTTGCTGGAAAAGCGCAGCAGGTCAGGCAGCATCCAAGGAACAGGAGAATCGGCGTTTCGGGCATCAGCCCTTCTTCAGGAATCGAGCTTCTTCAAGGAAGGCATCCTTGTAAGAGGATTCGCAGTAGGATAAAAGGGTAAATGTTTGAATGGCAGGCAATGACTATAAGGATCAGTACTAGGGAAGACCCTAGCTGTCCACAATGTATATTAATAATTTACATGAGGGAACTAAGTGTAATATCTCAAAGTTTACAGACAACGAAACTGCTGGGAAGGTTAACTGTGAGGATGCAGAGATGCTTCAATGAGTTGGACAAGATGAGTGAGTGAGCAAATGCACGGAAGAAGCAGTATAATGTAGATAAATGTGAGGTTATCCAATTGAAAGCAAAATCAGAATGCAGAGTTATTATCTGAATTGCTATAAATTAAGAGTGGGGAATGTGCAACAAGAGTCAATGCTCGAAACATTAACTCTCCTGCTTGTCAGATGCAGCCTGACTGACTGTGCTTTTCCAGCACCACACTCTTCGACTTTGATCTCTTGCATCTGCAGTCCTCACTTTCTACAACGTGCAATAAGGCTTGAGTGTCCTCATACACCAATTGTTGAAGATAAACATGCAAGTGTAGCAGGTGCTAAAGAAGGCAATCTGTATATGTTGGCCTTCATGGCAAGTTGATTCAAGTATAGGAGCAGGATGTCTTGCTGTAATTATCAGGGTGTTGGGGAGATCACACATGTAACTTTGAGAGTAGTTTTGGTCACTTTATGAGGGGCAATGTTCTGGTATAGAGGGAGTGCAGTGAAGGGTGACAAGACTGATTCCTGGGATGGCAGGACCTGAGGAGAGATTCAATCAAGTAGTACTTTAACTGCTGGAGTTCAGAAAGAAAGAGGGGGAAATCTCTTAGAAAACTATAAAAATCTAACAGGGCTAGATAATTGATTGCAGGAAGGATGATCCTGATGATGGGGAAATCGAGAACCAGAGATCACAGTCTGAGAATATAGGCTAAACCATTTAGGACTGAGACAAGGAGAATTTTTTTCACCCAAACAGTGAAGTGCCAATGGAATTAGCTACCACAGAAAGCAAACAAGGCTATAACAATGAATGACTTTGAACAGGAGTTGAATATTGCATTTGAGTTAAAGGGATCAAAGGTCTTGAGGGGAAAGCAGGAATAGGTTAGTGAGTTGGGTGGTCAGCTATAATCATGCTGAATTGCAAGATAGGAAGTGCCAAATGGCCTACTCCTCCTTCTGTTTTCTATGTTGACAAAACAGCAACAACAACCAGGAGAGCATTCAGCTGGTTAAAGAGCTAGAGGAGGTCATTTAGATAAGGTAAAAGTGGTAAGTGGTGTTTTCAAAGCTCATGCTTAATTTAAAGCAAGGAACTCTGAGTAACAATACAACAGTTAAGTGTGGAAATAACAAAGCAAAGATTAGGGTTTCAACAGCAGAGGAGATGTGATAGGAGCAGAGGTGAACATTATGAAAGATGTTGAATCAGATTTTGTGACGGGAGGCCCAACAAGACCCCACCCATCATCGCTCTCCTCTGCCTGGTTCAATTTGTTCTCACATTAAAAAATTCCTTCTTTAACACCACTCGCTTCCTCAAAAATAAAATACATTGTGTTGGGCCTTGTGGGCCCTGGCTATGCCTATTTTTTTGTAGCATATTTGGTACATTCCTTATTCCTGTCACTCATTGGTCACCTCCATCACCTCTTTATCTGGCACATGTCTTCCCTTCTTTTCCTCAATGCGTCTGTTCCTACTTTAAGGAGTAGACTATCAAGCAATATTCAAGCAAAATACTCACACCTACTTCGACTACACTTTCTCACATCCTACTTCCTGTAAGCACTTTGACCTATTCTTACCATTTCTCCATTTCCATTGTACCTATTCTGGAGTGAATGTCTACACCAGCAATTTTGGTATGTCTTGCTTTATCTTTAACTATGGCTGACAGTTCTCCAGACAACTGACCATAACATTTCTTGTTCTCACTTCCATTCATTTCATGAGCCTGTTCACACTTTCCACCCACCTGTCTCTGTAACTGCCTGCAGCACTAGATCTGCTAAGATCTCTGTGTTCCTCCACATCTGATCTCTCATGTAGCCCCAAGCTCATTCACCCCATCAGCTGCTTTGCTTTCAGCCACCTAGCCACCACCTTCTGGAATTGCTTCTGTAAAATTTCTAACCCTCTCTGTCCTCCTTAAAATCTCTCTCTTCAACCAAGCTTTTGTCTACCATTTTTATAATTCCTTTGGCTTGGTTTCAGTTTCTGTCGGATTACACCTCTTGGGACATTTTACTGCAAAATGTGCTATCAAAATCCAAGTTTTTTTTCAGATATTCCTTGGAACAGAGAGTGTGAACATGTGACCTGATAGAGGGCTTCAAGATGTAATATCTATACAGTGTAAACCAAGAAAAGTATTTCCTCTTGCAAGAGGTTCAATAATTCAAAATCCTTGGCAATTGTGAGAAATCCTTTCCCTGATACAGTTGGCCAGAAACAGTAGTGGAAGCTGATAACATAACTACTTATTTAAATAGGAGTTAGACAGGTACCCAAGCAAAGTAAACTTAAGAGTTGTGGCCAAAAGATGAAACTAAGCATGACCGCTATTTCAAAGAGCTGGAACAGAAAGATGGGTGTTTGTGGGTGCAGACAAGGAAGTGAGCAGAAATGTTTCATCTTTGTGGTAAAGAATAATTTGCGTTCCTCTAACTTGTTGCTGGCTGTTTGGGGCCAGTGGAGTGATGCTTGGGGATGTATGAAAGAAGCACAAAACAATGAGGCAGATCTTCAGATCTACAATCAAAAGGAAGAATCAACGCTGACGTACGTACATCCATGTGCTGTGAACTAAAACAAAAAAATATATTGAAGAAGAAATTATTTTTTTTTCCAAAGGATCTATTTCTGGAGCTAAGGAAGGGCTTTGCTAGTTATTGAAAATAATAGCAAATACTAAATGACGTTTCCAAACGGAACACACCCTGGGTGAGAAGCTAGCCAGAGTCAACTGAAACAGATAACAAAGGAATGCTTTGATGTGCAAAACAGAACGACAAGTATGATACAAAGGAAAAGGGAGGAAAGAAGTATTTTGAACTCTTAAAAATTAAGAAGGATCTGAAAATCCAATTGAGAAACTCAAAGGCACTAGCATGGGATATAAACTTAATATGAGAAAATTGAATTGCAGAGAATTCACTGCCTATAAGCTTCCAGCTCTGCTAATAGTCAGAATGATTACGACATTCTTGACAAGACTCCAAAACAATCAAGATTAAAAGTACACTGTGGAATGCCTGAGTGCTGCACCCATAAGAAACAGCACTCAACATTCTCCTAAGGCTTGAATTGGCAGTGTCCCTCTCCTTCTGCAAATCACAAATCAAAGTAGTGACTGAGATTACAGGGGGGTGCCATGGCAGTAGTGTGAACTGTTTATGGTAAATCACTTTAAATTGTGATAAACAGTGCTGGGATACAATTTACATTTATACGATAGGGCAGTGCCTCTCTCGTTAACCTAAGGTATCATGGTAATACAAACCACATTAGAGAACATTCAATTAACCACACACCACAACTCACTATTGTCTGACCTTAGGTCAGAAGTAAAGGTGAAGGGTTCAAAGAGTAGGGCTAGCAATGAATATTCTAAATACTCAGGCTTCAAAAGGACAAAAATAAGAAAGGGATCAGACATAAGGCCATTGGAGTGTCAGAGTTAGGGTGGAACAAGCCATGCAGAGCACTGAATATGTAAGTGAGAGTTGGCATTTTGAATTCAAGGAAGTCAAACTTCTGCCAGTCAAGAAGGAGAAAGCAAGGCTAGTTTTGCAATTGCAAAGAGAAATGCCAGTTAAAGAAGTCAGGATCAGAAATGTGCCATTCGATCCCTGGGTTTGGGTGGAATGCTCTTTGGAAGGTTGGCGTGGACTCAATGGGTCTACCTCCCTGTGGCCGAACACTTCAACTCCCCCTCCCACTCCACCAAAGACATGTAGGTCCTCGGCCTCCTCCATCGCCACTCCCTTACTACCTGACACCTGGAGGAAGAATGCCTCATCTTCCACCTCGGGACCCTCCAACCTCATGGCATCAATGTGAATTTCACCAGTTTCCTCATTTGCCCTCTCCCCACCTTATGCCAGTTCCAACTTTTCACCTCAGCACCATCCTCATGATCTGTCCCACCTGTCCATCTTGCTTCCCACCTATCCACCCCACCCTCCCCTCCGACTTATCACCATTACACCCACCTCCATCCACCTGTTGCACTCTCAGCTACCTTCCTCCTAGCCCTACTCCCCCCTCCCATTTATGTCTCCACCCCAAGGCTCCCAGCATCATTGCTGATAAAGGGCTTTCGCCCAAAACATCGATTTTCCTGCTCCTCAGATGCTGCCTGACCTGTGTTTCTCCAGCACCATACTCTTGACTCTAATCTCCAGCATCTGCAGTCTTCACTTTCGCTTCAATGGGCCTAATGGCTTGCTTCCACACTGTAGGAATTCTGTGATTCTATGACTGGATGTGGTAGGGCTGCAGAGCTTGAGCCTGATTCACTGAATGTGGGAGCATTTAAACCTTGCTTATAACTTGCCACTTACGACATTTGCTTCTCAAAGTAGTCCTTTTAAATCGTTAGACCAAGTCATATTGTATCTACCTGAAAAAATTATTATTGCTTTAAGGCCCTCGTCTAATAAATTTTATCCTCACTTGTGAAAACAGCGAACTTGTTCTTGTGTCATTCATTGCAACTCTATAATGTAAATGTGTCTTTAACTGAAGAAGTCACATTTCCTGGAGACAATTTGAGGTAGTGAACTAAGTATTATACATTTAAATGCAGATTCGGCATTAGCGCACTGAATTGGTCGGGTGACTATACTGACAAGACTTAACAACTTCAACTAAAGTTGTCTTGGTCTTTCCCACAAAGCTTACCTGATTGTTTTTGCTGATGTCATAATTTAGCAACTTTCTGCACTTGCCCAAAGCAGCCAGATCTTTCATAATTGAATTCAGAGCTTCCTGTTCATCTGGAAACAAAACAAAACCAAGAAATAATCAAGGTAACATGAAAAATACTAAGATATTTTTGTCCATTCAACTGGATGAAGTAAAACTTTCCAATTTAAATTGATTCAACTAAAACCCATCTATTAAATATCATAGATGATTTTTACTTAAACTTCAAAGAATTATTTTGAAACACTGAAATTAAACTAAACCAAGTTACTATCACCAGAAACAAAGTTTGCATGCAAATAACATTCAACTGCCTTACCAATATCTGAAAAAAGTTACTCAGCACTTAACACATGATAAAGAACTTATAATTATTTACCAATTTAATTGATCTCACCAGCTCTCAAAGCATCTTACAATGATGGCTGTGGTTTTAAGTATAGTGACTATTACAATGCAGGGAAGCAATGCAGCCAATTTATGCACAGCATGACTCCACAACGGCAACAAGATAAATAGCCAGGCAAAAATGTCACTTGATATTTGAATGTGATCTAGATCTTGCCACTTAAATACTGAAGCCTCCTCTGCCTTTAAGACAGAAATAGTGCTGAACATTGTGCCATCATCAGCAAATATCCCCATCTTTGACCTTATGATGAAGGAAAGATCATTGATGAGGCAACTGATGATGGTTGGCCTAGACCACAACCCTGGAGGGAACCTCAGATGGTGGTAGTCCCATGAATCTACTATCATAATACTTCTAGGCTGTAGTGGTCAAGGTTTGGAAGATGATGCTGGAAGAGTCCTGGTGAATTTCTGTAGTGCATCGTGTAGATACAACACACTGCTGCTACGAGTTTTGTTGGTGTTGACTAGTTCCCTAAGCTTGGCCCTAGTAGTAATGATGGTGGTAAGGATGACTTAATAAGTCAACAGATAGTAAACTGGATAGCAATGTCTCGCATACATGCACAGTCAGTTAAAATGGAAATAAGATATTTCTGCTTAGTTCCCCCACATGCAGCAATATACCAGTACTTTGCATATTTTCTGAAGAGTGAAACACACTGAAGAGTGTGATGCTGCTGTATTTAAGTGATATATGCATAATAACTGTGCCAGAAAAATTTAGGACTTGTTCTGTCGAATATTAGTAAACTTTTGGTTATGTGACATGTTTTGATTTTTGCCAAGCAGCCTCTGCGAAATTACAAGTTTTTTGCAAGGTAGCATTCCTATAGATTATAGTTATTTTTGGAAATTTAATATTTTTAACTTTTACTTTCTCCCTCTTTTATTTCTTCTTTAATTCCATTTTACTTCCCTCTCTTTACTTTGACTTCTGTGCATAATTATACATTGAATTAAACATTTGAACAGTTCCTTGCTCAGAGTGTGTGTGCTGCAATGAAGATTTGATCCAACTAGCTGAAAATACATGTTCTTATTTGCCCTGTTCACACAAGTTCCAGATCCTCCAAAATAAGAGCCATGCTGTACTGGTTATCACACGGCTGATATTTGCAGCTGAGACACCCACAATAATGCCTTTGGGCCAGTCTATGAAAAATATCTACCCCAGAAGGCTACAGAAGCTCAGCTTTTGAGCATGCTCAAGGTTAAAAAAATTAATAGATTCTGGATACTAATAACCTCAAACGATAAAGAATAATGCAGCAAAGTAGCATGGAGGTGGATGATTAGCCACAATCTAATTGGATGATGGAGCAAGCTGAATAGGCTACTTATTTTTCAATTTTCCAAACGTACACAATGAATGATAGTGCCGTTTGTCATTATCAAAAAGCCAAGCAACAAACTGAATTGAATGCTGAGAGGAGAAACAGGTGAATTTAGATCTTATTCCCAAAGCTTTCCATCACTGGTTGGTTTTAGTCCACCTAAGTACCTAATTACACAGATTGATTACTAAGATTATATTTAACTTCATTATTACTATATCATGCAAATAACAACATGACAGAAACCAAACTAGATGAATTTCTAAACTAACAACCTATGAAAGTTTTTCTCTCAAGTGGAGAGTGACAAATTGGCTAATCCTAGCAGTTTTGATTTTAAATTTCAGATTTCCTGTAACTGTGCTGGTTTTATATAAGAGACCCTCCATACCTGGAACTCATTCCCTAATTATATTTTGCTCGCTTCTAACTTCTCTCACTGACTTCAAATGCTTCCTCAACCATGTGATGCTTTAACACTCCTCTCACTGCACTATGTTCGGTTAAGTTGAAGAGATTATCCAAACCTAAATTGTTAATCTATATAAATAGTGCATGCAGGCATAAACTTCACTTAATACATAGGCAACCCAATCTCCACTTCCCAAACTAGCCCAACTGATTAAAACAATTGATACTGGGTACTTCAGACAGGCTACACTGCATGAGGCAGACCCAAATAGCTAAAATACCATTACCTCACTCAGTTGTACAGTGACTACAATTTAATCATAGAATATTTCTGCAACAGCAGTCTCAACAAGAAAAAAAAGTGTTGATTAGACAAAAACTGGCCAAATTGGTATTAGTATCACAGGAAAAAAATGCTTATGTCCGAAAGTCTACACATACTTCAGCAAGAGAAAATTCTTTTTGTGATGAACTAAAGATTGAGTAAAAACCTTTTCATAATAACATGTGGAGGATATTCAGTCCCTTGAACTACTTTGTTATTTAATTGTATTGTCACCGATCTATTCCTTGATAGAAACTGGAACTTGGAGCAAACCATTCGGCCCTTCAAGCTTGGGGAAAGTGAGGACTGCAGATGCTGGAGATCAGAGCTTAAAAATGTGTTGCTGGAAAAGCGCAGCAGGTCAGGTAGCATCAAAGGAGAAGGAGAATCGACGTTTCGGGCATAAGACCCCGAAACGTCGATTCTCCTTCTCCTTTGATGCTGCCTGACCTGCTGCTCTTTTCCAGCAACACATTTTTAAGCCCTTCAAGCTTGCTTTATCATCCACTACAAACATAGCTAATCCTTTATCTTTATGTCAAATCTCCGTTTTCTCCCCAGGAGTCATGATGCCTTTAAAGCCTAAAACTTTATCTATCTCTTTCTTGAATATATTCAGAGTCTTGGTCTCTACAACCTTCTGTGGTAAAAGATTCTGCAAGTACACTACCTTTTAAGTGAAGAAATGTTTTTACACAAATTGTTTTTTAATCCTAAATGAGTCTTAAAGTACCCCACATCCTGAGACTGTATCCCCTGGTTTGAGAAAACATTTTCACTGTATTTAGTCTCTCTGGCCTGTTAGAATTCTACATGTTTCAATCAATCAGATTCCCTATCATCTTTCTAAACTCTCATGAATTTAGGACAAGTAAACCACTCTCCTCAAATGGGCAGTTCTGCCTTTACTGGGACCAGCTTTGTACCAGCCTATGCTGCACTCCCTCTATGACAAATATATTCTTTTATAAATAAGGAGACCAAAATTCTTAAGCAGTCCTAGTCCCTCTGAGGCAGGCTTTGGCTGAAAAATGTTTGTCACACAAGTGCCAGGAAATGAGTATCTCTTGATCTTCCACTACATTGTCACTGCTGAATTCCCTCACCATCAACACTGTGAAGTTTACTACTGAGCAGTAGCTTAGCTGAACCAACCATTTAAAGGTAGATAAATCCTGACTTGGTTCGGTGTTTCCCAGAACTTTGAGGGAAGTTAGGGAAAAGATTTCTGTGCCCCTGCTGAGATATTAGTATCATTGCTAGCCAAGGGTGATGTGCTGAAAGGTGGGCTAATGTGGTGCCGGTATTTAAGAAAGGTAGTAAGGAAAAGCTAAGGAACGATAGATCAGTGAGCCGGACATCACTGGTAGGTACGTTGTTGAAGGAGACTCTGAGGAACAAGACTTACATGCATTTGGAAAGGCAAAGACTGATTAGGGGCAGTCAGCATGGCTTTCTGATGGGAAGTTGTATCTCACTAACTTGATTTGAGTTTTTTGAAGACATGACAAAGAAGATTGATGAAGGCAGAGCAGTAGGCATTGTCTATACAGACCAGCAAAGTGCTCAACAAAGTTACACATGGTACAAAAAGTGTGTACCCAAAAGGTGCAACGCAGCAACCGGCCAAGACCATTTCCAAACCTGCACATCCTCTACCACCCAAAAAAACAACAGCAGCAGGTACACATGGGAAAACTATCATTTGAAAGTTCATCTCCAGAATTCACACTATCCTGACTTGGAAGTTTGTCACCATTCCTTCACAATTTGGCTGGAGCAATTGGAGTTCATCTCTCTGTACAATATTTTCAAGAGTACTTGGGGATGGCCAATAAATGCTGGCCTTCCCAACAACACCAACATCCCAATAACAAAATAAAATGAAGACTAAGTAAGACACCCTCAGGCATTAGGTGCACAAGGGCAATTAGTTAATTTTTTGTAACATTGATATATTGCTTTGTAACGTTGTGAAGATTTTTGCTGTTAGCATTTATAAATGGGAATTCAGAATTAGATGTACTGTAACGGTATAGTGGGACAATGTTAGGGTGAAGGAAAGGTTTTTTTTAACTGAAATGTGGATGTTCCCACATTCCAAGGATTGTCACAATTCAATAACAGTTTACCACCACTTTCCAAAGGCAATTAAGAATGAAAACAAATGATGGTTTATTCAATGATACTGACATTTTGTGAATAAACATATAGATCAAAATGATTTTTTAAAAACACTTAAAGGAAAACTATACAATCTTTTATGCTATGCTTATATAACTGTCGTCGATTTAGAAGCTAATTTACGACTTCTAGTAATTAACAGTATATCTCCCCAGTACAAAAAACTCTAGAGACATCTCAATTTAAAAGGGCTATTAAAATTGTAAATTCAGTGGAATGAATACTTGAGAATTGAAATTCCTAAAGGTAGTTGATGAGCATAAGGCAGTGCACCCCATTTGGGCAGAGTATTGATATTTTGGATCTCTGTCCCTTGCACTGCGCCTCAGTGTCGGGTGAAGGCATTATGAGTGTGTTATTTGCATAATGCACATACTCACCTCTCACTAGTGATTGGACAAGGGGATGGTCTAAATCTACTCTGTTTTTACTGGCACGATCATCCCAATGAAAAATATGTCTCTGTTATTTTAAAATCGAGACAACAGAAGAGCACTAGCAAACAGCAGTCCTATCCCCTCTGGATGATGCAAGTCTTCAGGAAGTTCAGCAGAGGAATCATTCTTAAAAACTCTTTATTCTTTAAATCC
The DNA here is from genome assembly GCF_047496795.1 of Chiloscyllium punctatum. Classification (NCBI taxonomy): domain Eukaryota; kingdom Metazoa; phylum Chordata; class Chondrichthyes; order Orectolobiformes; family Hemiscylliidae; genus Chiloscyllium; species Chiloscyllium punctatum. Next base: position 35,397,982 of record NC_092743.1, read on the forward strand.
TAATGATAAAACTGGTGACATATGCTTTAATGTGTTTTTTTTAAAATGCTTTAACACATGTTCCTGGACACAGAGGAGACTCCATTTCTCAAATATCAGATTCACAACTATGAGAGTATACACTGATGTGTTATAATTCAGAAAGCTGAAGAGCCCACTATAGTAAATTGCCCCTTAAGGATTGGATGAAAGCAAAGCATTACACAAAAAGCAGTGTGTACATGAATAAGACAACTCTGTTCACAACCAGGTAATCACTGTAGTGATATACAGGGAACAAAGCAAAACAGTTCCCTTCCAATGAAGTCCCAAGAAAGGTTAGGATACAGAAACATTTGGCTCAATTGATCTCTTCCACAATATTTGCTTTGCTCCCAAAGTTTAGGGGTAATAATCCTCTTTTGATTCTATAAATTATATCGTGCTATCTTATCCTTACAACATCTAAGTTAGCTAAATGATTTGTATTTCTTTTGGACACTAAGCTGCTGCACGTAATCACTAGTTTTGTTTTACTAGTCTGAAAATTTTTAAGAGTGGACATAATTGTTTACTTACCCATGCTTACTGTCAACATGAGGACAAGCTTTCTGTTTGTTAAAGTAGCAAATTCTGGACTATCTTCCCATCACCAAGTCACGCTACAGGGGAAAAAGATGTGAAAGTATATTTACTAATAATAAAGTATAGCACATTAAACAAAATCTCCTTTAAAAATATGCATACAAGTCCACTTTATTAAAAACATTATTAAAAGTAGTGAATCTGTCAAAGTCTTTACCACAGAGAGTTATACAGGTTGGGTCATCTAGTATATTCAAGGCTGAGATAGAAACATTTTTAGAAGTAAAGAAATGAAAGGTTATGGGAAAAGGCAGGAAAAAGGAGTTCAGCATTATCACATCAACCAAGATCTCGCTGAATGGTGGAGTAGACTTGATGGGATGAATGGCCTACGACTATTCCTATGGTCTAACATGAGAAGAGCATCTTCAATCACATATTGCCTGACAGTTTCAGGTTCAATCGGTGGTATGACCTTTTTCCTCACCCGACAATAACGAGGTGATCAGAGATAGTTCAGCAAATAAATAGTCTTCTGTATTTATACAAAAGAACAGAAGTTGAGGAGGAAGATAAACAAATTCCACTTTACCATGGATGAAGGTTAACATTCAAACATTGACAAAGGCTGCCAACATTCTGGCCAACATTTTTAATTCAACAAATACTACTAAAAAAAATTGATTAACTGGTCATTCTTTCTGAAGCAGAATGGTTAATTAAGAATAGTTGCTTCATTTTGCGCAGGTGAGAATCGGGTTAGAATGGCCAGTTGGGTGGAAGAGTGGGGGATGGGGTCAGCAGGGACCCATTATTTGTGGGGGGGGGGGGGGGGGGGGGTTGGAGAGTTTGGAGGAAGAGCAAGGAGACGGCAATGTCCCTGATAGGGCCAGCGGTTCTGCACATGATGCTTCCAGTACTTTGTACCGAACAGCAGCCTGCACTGTCAAAGCTGCCAGGGTGCTCAGCCTCCTTCCACTTTTACCCACAAACCAAATATTTGCTACAGAGCCAGAACTGGGCTCACACAAGGCCCTTAGATGACAGCATTCGTCCAATTATGAGGCTCAAATGGGGCAGGCGGGCAGAGTATCAGACACTTTACCCTCCCCTATAATGTGGTGGACAAGATCAGGAGCAGGTTTAGCAGACGGTAGGCTGGCCATCAGAAGGAAAAGTCAGTAAGACAAGCCAACGATACAGACTGGGCCAACACGTTTCCAAAAGTCAAAATGAGCTCATGTACGATCAAGACATTAATTTTCAAGTATGACTGTTTTCTTCGTGGCGCACCCATTTTATATATGCCCTCGTCACCTTCAAACACACTGGAGGGTGGAAGGGAGATAACATTCTCCCTCCCCCAATCATTCTCTCAAAGTATATTAAAGAACCTATGGTCCTATGTTGGAAACAGTAAAGGAGTTGTTCCCAGTGGTCTGGCTAATACTCATTCCTCGATCAACTTCACAAATTGAGGTTACCTGGTCACTGACATCATGCAATTGTGAAAGCTTATTCTGTAAAAGTTAGCTATCCCATTTCCATTAGAACAACGGTGTCTACGCAGCAAAGCTATTTCATAAACTGCAAATTGCTTTGGCAATAAAAATGAAAGCATTTCTTTTTTCACATCCATTCACTCTAGTCTAATGGCAACAACCTCCGAGATGCCCGATTTTAAAGCCAGACAGTTACTTCCCACCAAATTCCCAGGGGTACTTTGATTGGAGCGTCAGTAAGCAGCAAACATGTCCAACTTGCTCACACTGCTCACAGTCCAGTTAGTCACTCACTGGGCCATGTTCTTGCCAGAGTTAAATTCAACCTCCATTTATGTGAAGCTCACTGAATAGGATTTGATGTACTGCATTCTTGAACAGGCTGCAAACACGTACTGCATGGGCACAGTTACCACATTGCTACTGTGTATGTAGAACTGGAATGCAATGTTGCCTTCAGTGAGTGGACAAAACATCTGGGGGGGCAAAAAGTTTTGTATATTTTTCAAAACAGAAAATTTTATTAAAGTTTGCATCACTTTTTGTGCAAAGACATGAGTAATCTAAAATTTATGCAGCAATTATGTAGCAACTGGACTTCCTGAACTGTCTAAACCACACAGACTGAATTAAGCAATAGCAGTGTAGAAATAGTATTACATTGTATTACATTGCTGAGCATCTGGACAGAAAGATCAACAATAAAAAACATATTCAGTACATAAAATGCTGGATTTTAACTGGAGTCCTGTAAGTTGATCTCATACAAGCACAGGACAGTTGAGTACAGTCAGTACTGTTGTCTTTTGCAAAGAGCTAAAGAAACTGATATGATGTGCGAGTTGTTGGGATGTACAGCCTACAGACTTGGAATCACATCACCAAGACTCAGAATATAACTAATATTAATGTGATTCTGAAATTATCAGCACGTCATGAATCATCCCTAGTACTGTATACCACAAGTTACACTAACAACCAGTTTAAGATAAACATCTGGGTTTGCAAAGTGGCTCATTTACTCTTGCTAGAATCTACATATATTCATAAGCAGAGATCTGTCCTCTGCAAACAGAAAGTACATGTCCAGGCTCTGCACCTTTACCAATCAGAGTCAACTTTCCAAACAATCACCATCTCTTACAGTAAAAACATTCCCTTTGAAATTTGGCATTTTGTGTCTGTCATGAAGACTGCAAGTCAAAAAGCTTTCTCCAATTCAAAAAGAAAATTGTGTTGATCAAGGATTAAAAGGGGATTGAGGAAAAGTCAGGAGTGATAAATAACGAGGTACTTTTTTTATATTTGCAGGATACGGGATTGACAGTTAAAACTAGCATTTATGGACACATTCTAATTGTCTCTGAGAAACTGGTGGTGCTTTTTTAACTGAGTGACTAGGTTATTTCAGGGAGCAGTTAAATCAACCACTTTGCTGTGGCTCTGATGTTATGTGTAGACAAAATAGGTAAAGTCAGTGAATTTCCTTCTCGAAAGAACATTAGTCATCCAGGTGGGACTTTACTACATTCAGGTTATTCCACAATTATTACTATTATTATTGTTGTTAATACCAGCTTTTAATTTCAGATTTATTTAACTGTTTCAATTAAAAGTTGCCAATTGTGGTTCAGGGATTTGAACTCATGGCTAAAATTGATATCATCTCATCCAGCCTCCACTGAGTTAAAATTAGTCTCATATCTCAGGATTACTGGTCTTAGCCTTTGCATTACTAGTCAAATAACATAAGCGCTATGTTACCCACAGGACAGTTTACTTTCTTATAAAAATGACTTGTTACAAACAATCATTGCCATGATCATCATTACTGTGAAAATGTTTACATTCCACTTGCTTCCATGGTGGGATTTGTCCAAACAGCATTAGCCTGACCTCCTGGATGAACTAACCTGGAGACATTACCACTCTGCCACCATCTCCATGCTCAGGGATTTGGGAGGGCAGACAGTTAATTGACTAGGACTGCAATTCTTGACCTAAACAAATAACTCCAATAGAAGCAAACAGTTGGTGACGAAGAAACAAGAATTGGTTGTAGCATTCCTGCACAATGAAGGGGCAAGCTGATGCAAGAAAAGTCAATCTATGGATAATGCACATAAGGGTTGCTGGCAGCCATCAGTCAGCACCACCAGAGTTGAAAATTACCAGAAAACACATCCACATAAAAGAAAGTACAAGGTTCTGTTTAAAAAGGAGACACAGTCCCCACCCCTGCGCTCTACAAGCCCCAAACATATGCAGTTAACTTTATTTGTAAAAACAGTAGATGCTACAAACCACAACTAGGGCAGTCAAGCCCTGCGTTTAAAAAAAATACTTTCCATTCATTAGTACAGCAGAGTTTTATTTTAACAATACATTTGCAGAACATCATGGTGTTGTACCCTCTATTCAACATGTGAGAACGAAGGATGTGATAGTCCATCTGTTTTGAATCAGATATTTCAAATGCAGCCAAATCTCTCCATCAGATGTTCCACAGCCCTGAAAGAAAAATACTAGAAAACCCTTCAGGGACTGATTTCCTCTGATTTTAGTAACTTTTACGTAAGTTTGCTGAGCTCCAAACAACATTAGTCACAAGCTTTGCAATATTTAAAAACCACTTACATTTATATAGCACTTCTAACATAATGAAATATCTCTATGCATTGGAAAGAACTGTCATAAAATAGTATTTGATGATGAACTACGTAAGGAGATATTAGACCAGAAAACATATGTTTTAAGGATTATCTGAAAGGGGTTGGGAGGAGGGTGGTCAGGAGCTTTGAGGAGGGAGTGAAATATCAAGGTATGGAAGTGGTGTGGCTCATTAAAGACATGAGAGAGAGGGGTGACCTCAGACTATGGCTAGGGTAGCGATGGGTTATAACCTCAGAGGATGTTAACAGGCTAGCACACCTGCCTCACTTGCCCCATAAGAAAAGATACTTACCATCCAATCCAGCCATTCTCAGCTCCCTTCAACTATAGGGTCGTCACCTCTATAGATGAAACTAAACTGATGTAGTGAGACGTCATGTGTTTCAATAATTAAGGTACAAAATCTTAAGCGATCATGCAAAAGATATTATATAATGGCGGCACGGTGGCTCTGTGGTTAGCACTGCTGCCTCACAGTGCCAGCGACCCAGGATCGATTCCAACCTTGGGCAACTGTCTGTGTGGAGTTTGCACATTCTCCCTGTGTCTGCGTGGGTTTCCTCCAGGTGCTCCGGTTTCCTCCCACAGCCAAAGATGTACAGGTTTGGTGAATTGGCCATGCTAAGTTGCCCACAGTGTTCAGGGATGTGTAGGCTACGCGCATTAGTCAGGGTAAATATAGGGTAGGGGAATAGGTCTGGGTGGGTTACTCTTCAGAAGGTTGGTGTGGACTGGTTGGGCCGAAGGGCCTGTTTCCACGCTGTAGGGAATCTAATCTAATTGAACATTGCTAAGATACTATGAATCTTGGGTACAAAGAGCGGGTGCATAAGTTTTTAGTTTGCTTTGGACGTAAGTAAAATATTATGACTTATCCCTGAAGTACCTTGACATCATTAAGAGTCAATTTTATAGCATGAAACTGCAAGTGCACTCATATATATGAGGAATGCCGTTTACATTTCATACAGGACAGATGGACCAGATTCTCCTGGGGGTTCAACAGCCTTTAGTGGATGTGATTGGACTCTTCGGAGAGTCAGTGTGAATTTGATGGGCCAAATAAGCTGCTTCCATACTGTAGGGATTCCATGATTCTGTTCTATTGATTCTATAGCTGAGGATAGATTTACTAAATTAAATTAAATAATAAAATAAATTAAATTGAATGAATTCAAATTTCACAACTTGAACTGGTAATAGTTGAACTCATGACTACTAGTTTACCAATTCAAATTGTTATGCAGCAAGCTCATCAGGTGAGGATGGCATCCAGTTGGATTGTGGGTGGCTGATCGTTGTTTGCTTTCTAGATGCATTTAGTACTGTATTCAGTACAGTCTCTGGGCCCTAACAGCATTCCGTGTTACGTACTGCAAGCTGGTGCTCCAGAACTAGCTACACAATGGCCAAGTATTTCCAGTGAAGCTCCAACCAAGCATCAACCCATGTTGGTGTACATCCTGTCCACCAAAAACAGGACAAATCTAACTAAGCCAATTGTCATCCCATCAGTCTACTCTCAATCAAAGCGTTGGCAAGCATCATCAATTGCACTAGCCAGTTGGACTTACTCAGTAACAACCTATTCAATAATGTTCACTGGCACAGTGGTAGTGTCCCTACTTCTTGGCCAGGAGGACCATATTAAAGTCCCAACTACTCAGAGGTGCGCAATCTGTGAACAGGTTGATTAGAAACACTCAGCATTCGACCTTGTTACAGCTTTTACCTAAAAATGAATTGCTGAGATATGTTATTGAAGCTTTCTGTCCTGCACTCATCAGAACAAATGCAAGAATGTCAAATTTCAAACTTTGATTTCTATTGGATGAAAAAATATGGTGGTTGGCTAGGAAACTGACCTTGATTTATTGAGATGTTGTAATGGAGAAAGCAAATGAGAGTAACAAGATCCCCAAGCTCCAAGGTGATTCAAAAATGGTGCAAGGCTTGAATATATTCCTTTTGTTTGAAGAGAGAAGTCCAGCATGTGAAAGTGAACCATGTTACAATTCAGCTGCTTATCTCATTACTTGATATTGCACCCACTGATGCACTCATTAGCAGTATCACATCTAACAGTAATCTTTTTGGTTTGAGTTTGCAGACTACCTGAGTAAAGTCTGCACTGAAACCACTACAAACAAAAGAAACTGCTATTTGATTTGAAAAGCTACCAGCTGTGTGGCCTATGTTTCTAACATCATACTGGCACCAAAGTTCAGATAGGATATTAGTTAATTGTGTGGTAGGCGGAACATCTTTTTAGATTGACAGAAGTATCTTGTCAGTGGAACATGCCACTGATCCTGCTCCTTGAGAAATTCACTAATGGGTTCTCCAGTACTATGCACAGAAAGCTTATCTTCTTCATTCAATATATGCAATGTGATTTGTATAACCCCATGTATAAGATTGACCTTAACCTTCTAAACATAAGCCTGACACAGAAATACAGAGCATCAAAACCATTCTGCAGGATAAGCTTCCTTATCAGGTCACAGTTTGCTATGTCTGGTACTAACTCACAGATGAGCCAAAGCCACCACTTTCAAACCTGATAAGTGCTCAGTCACTCTTAAACTACTCTGGAAATGCTATGTATCTAAAAAAAAATTGACCAGCAAATAATTTCATGCTGCTCTAATGGCCATACGAATGCATTTTCTGGCCTTGCATCTGGTTTGAATTAGCCAGGAGCTTGGGAAACCTATGCTACCGCCATGCATTCTTCACGGCAACATCTTGGCTAATCAGAGTCAATTTTCCAACCAATAAACCCCATTTTCTCCTGTAATAGTAAATTGCTGTGATTGTTTAAAATTTGGCATTCTTGCATTTGTCCTGATGACAAAACAAAAAGCTTTGGCAATATGTCACTCTTTTCAACACCATTCACATTCTGTCCTACCAGGCAACTGTACGGAGACTAGGGAGATACCTTCCTTTCAGAGAATCAAGAATATTTGGAATGCTCTTCCCCTGATAATAGCAGAGGCAAATTTGTTGAATATTTTTATGGTAGATAATGGAGTTTTCATAATAAGAAAGTCTAAGGTTATCAGGAGGAATGTGCAGCTGTGGCCACAATCCAGATTACTGAATAGCAAAGCATGTTTGAGGGGCCAAATGGCCTACTCCTGGTCCTAAATAGTATACTAGTATGTTTCTTCCCCTGTCCCATCTCCACTCCAACCCACCTCATATCTAATATTTCTTTGTCTATCCAATGAGCCTCCTACCAGGTCAGATCGATCTTTAAAACGATTCTCCACAACGCTTAATTTTAATGTTGCCATGCCAACATTTAATGTTACTCATGGGACATGGCCCTGCATTTATTGTACGTCTATTGTTGCGCTAGAGAACATGGCAGTGAGTTGCCTTCTTACTGCTGAAGACCATGTGCTGCAGATGGACCCATAATTCCATTAGGGAGAGAGTTCAAAGACTTTAACTGAATGACACCAAAGGAACAGCGGTAAGATTCCAAGTCAGGATGGTGAGTTGCTTAAAGGGGGAACTTGCAAATGGTGGTGCTTCCTCTGCTGCTAATATGGAGTTGAACAAACAACAATTTGAAGTCTGAACATGCTCAGTTAAACAGAAATTAAAAACTTTTGTCTGATTTACCTAGCCTCTTTACAAGGTGCACTTGATCCATACCTGGCCAAGAGACTCAGCATTGAGATCCATATTAGGATGCAATATTGTTGGACTCAGCTATCCACAAAAAAATGCCTGAGAAAGCTAGAAATGATGCATTAATATGCAAGTGAATTTTAGCAATGCAAGTCGCATTTATTATCAAACAACCTCTCTGCCACTGAAAATGCAACTTTGCAAATGTGGAATTGTATTCCTTCACAGTTTATTGTCAGAGATTTTAATAATGGTATCCCTTGTCTTTATCTCTTTTACCTCGATAATAATCTGATCTTTCATCATTTCTTGTTCACTTTCTGAACATTATTTTGCAACGCATCAAATGTAAAAATTTATACTTCCTGGTTAGCAGTCTACTTGCTCAGCGAGTTTTCTCAATCTGATTGGTTGAAAGTCACGGTGTTGCCCACCACACTCAAAAATAAGCAAGGTTTTCTGTACAGGGTGTCACACTGCTTACGACTTCCAGTAACAGAACAATACTACTCAAAAGTTTGTGTACGTTTTGAGACAGCTGTCTGCATAACAGCAATGAGCTGCTGTGCACTAAACACAGGATCGCTAAAATTTCAACGTGTGATTTTCTCATTCATTCTCAGGATTTTGGTATCACGAGCAAAAATAGGCAGTTTTTTTTGTCCATTTCTAGTTGCCTTTGAGACACAAGGGACAGAGCTTTACAGGTCTTCAGAGATGGTATGGCAAAGCGAGATGAGTTGGCCTATCTGTCCTTGCTGCAATTAAGGTTAGGAGTTGGGAAGATGTTGAGCTTGCCCATGGATCAATTGAATGGTCACTTAATAGCCACCTCCCACCACCACTGGGATTTTACTCAGCACTGTTGTGGAACTTGCCAGGTGAAACCATGTCCAATAGGGGCCTCTCCCAAAAGCAAACTTCACCATTCTACACTCTTCCAACCGAGTTTGCTGTACACCTCCTTCCCTGAGATCATGGACCCCCACTTCTATAACCAGGGCCTGTCAGCCCACCCGGGTGAGACAATTAAATTTTATATGTTTCTTCTTTGAGACTGTCTACATTCCTAGCTGTGGCCACAGCTCCCAGTTGAGTTGAGTTAAATTGTTTCACACAACAAGTTGTTGTAATTTGCAATGTACTGCTTGAAAAGATCATTTCATTACATTCTAAACTGTGGGCCAAAAGGCATCTTTCTTGTTATGATTCTAAAACAAGTGGTGAAAGGCCTTCTGCATGAACAACTGCATTTTTTATGACATCTCTTCGAAAATGTGTTATAACCTTTATTACAATACTTCACATCATGTTTGGTCAAGATACATCAACTTTGCATGATGCTGGCATGAGGTTGATGTTGCACATTTGGTAGGCAGTCCTTTTATTTAGCATATTCACACACTTTTATGTTCGCTTTAGGTGGACTGAAAGGATGAACATATCAGGAATGTTAACAATATCCACAAGATCAGAAAACCATAAGACCATAAGAAATAGGTACTAGACTAAGCTATTCGGGTTCTCGTGCCCGCTATGCCATTCAGCAGGACCATGGCTGACTGACATTCCTCATTTTCTTGCTTTTACCCCATTACCCCCGATGGCCCTACTGATCAAGAATCTATCATTGCCCTAAATATACACAAGGGCACTGCCCTCACTGCTCTCTGTAACAAGGAGTTCTAAAGACTCACGACCCTCAGAGAAGAAATTCCTCCTCATCTCAATCTTAAAATTGGTGTCCCTTAATTCTGAGACTATGTCTTCTGGTCCTCGACTCTCCCACGTGGAGAAGCATCGTCTCAACATTTACCCTGTCAAACCCCTTGAGAATCCTGAAGATTTCAATGTGATCATTGCTTTTTTCTTCTAAAGCTAATTAGGTTAGGGTCCTAACATGTTAGCCTTTGCTTTATTGGTCAGAGTATTGAGTACAGGAGTTGGGAGGTCATGTTGCGGCTGTACAGGACATTGGTTAGACCACTGTTGGAATATTGCATGCAATTCTGGTCTCCTTCCTATCGGAAAGATGTTGTGAAACTTGAAAGGGTTCAGAAAAGATTTACAAGGATGTTGCCAGGGTTGGAGGATTAGAGCTATAGGGAAAGGTTGAACAGGCTGGGTTTTCCCTGGAGCATCGGAGGCTGAGGAGTGACCTTATAGAGGTTTACAAAATTATGAGGGGCATGGATAGGATACTTAGACAAAGTCTTTCCCCTGGGGTGGGGGAGTCCAGAACTAGTGGGCATAGGTTTAGGGTGAGAGGGGAAAGATATAAAAGAGACCTAAGGGGCAACTTTTTCACATAGAGGGTGGTATGTGTATGGAATGAGCTGCCAGAGGAAGTGGTGAAGGCTGGTACAATTGCAACATCTAAGACGCATTTGGATGGGTGTATGATTGGAAGGGTTTGGAGGGATATGGGCCAGGTGCTGGCAGGTGGGACTAGATTGGGTTGGGATATCTGGTCGGCACGGACGGGCTGGACCAAAGGGTCTGTTTCCATGCTGTACATCTCTATGACTCTATGCTTATAAAACAATCCCTCCGTATGAGGGATCATCCTAGTGAATCTCTGCTGAAACAGCCTCCAATGAAATAATCTGTTTCTTTCGAAAAGGGAACCAAAACTATTCACAGTACTCCAGGTGTGGTTTCACCAGCACTTTGTACAGTTGCAGTAAGACTTCCTAATTCCTATACTCCAAACTCGTTGAGTTAGGATCAACATCCTTTTTTTAATTCCAGAAGTGCTCCCACATACAACTGAACATTTTATTTCCCATCACCAAACCACTTGAGGTTTTTTTCTTGTATTTATTAATGACCACCAGTAAATTATCTGCATTATTCAACTGATTACGTACAAGTCCATTTAGGGCAATGAGCCAACATTCCATTCGCATTCCTGATTTCCTGCTGCACCTGGTGTCTGTGCCCACCCACAATACAACATGTTGGATTACAAATAGCAACATTTGACAGACTGTTGCTGCGTAGCCAACTGCTGGCAACCAGAATCAACAAGATAACAAAAAGAAACAACTTTAAGGCATTGACTTGGTAATTCCAATGTAAGCTTGTGGCACTCCGTTGGTCACAGGCCTCCAGTCTGAAAAACAACCCTCCACTACCACCCTCTGTCCCCTACCTTTGAGTCAGTTCTGTTTCCAAATGGCATAGGTTACAATTAAGGATGGATCAACCTTTAAAATTAGCCATTAAACCGTGTCTAAAAGATTGTCACAGTTTCTTGTATTTGAGGTAAACAGCAGGACATATGCTCACGGCACAAATTCCATTAATATATGCAGTGGACAAAACTATTCTTACTCTTCGCAAAATGAAGAGGTATTTTGCTCAGGCATTGAAATATTCAGCAAAAGACAGCTTGCCACAAAACATAAGCAGTTACATGAAAATAAAACTACTTTAAAATTTTGGTGCTAAAATAACGGCTTCTCATTTGCACATTGCCAAAGGCTCTCTTAGAATTGGCTGTGACCTGGTATTTCCAGTCGTGATGTTGAGATTTTCTAAAACTGCAAACTTTTTAATGTGTAGACTGTCAGCAGGTTCAGAAGAAATCCTGACTCTCTAGGCCAGTTGATTTTGCATTACCAACCTATATAATTTATGCTGGAAACAGTTAACAGTTTCGCAGAAACTTGTATTTTTGTAGCTACCTTTGAGATGGTAACATGTGCCAAGATGTTTCACAGAAACATGATTGAATTACAGGTTTAGTTATGGGAGTTTGCTGTGTGCACACTGGCAGCTGCATTTCCTCCGGTGACAACTTTAAGTACGTAATTGGCTGTATTGTGCTTTTGGGGTTTTTGACCAGTTTTGTTTTGGTCGATTTGTTCACGGTTGCTACCTCTCACCTCTGGATCATGTGGGACTTAAACCTGTGCCTCCCAGTCTGGGGTTAAGGGCATTACCATGGCACCACAAGTGGACCCTAGTTACATGAAGGCCAGTTTCCCTTTTTCAAAACCTGGTGCTCTTACATTTGTTGATGTCACACAGTGAATCAAATTAGCTGAAGATTTCTATCTGTGATGATGGAAATCTGAGATGGTTCATTCACATGGCACCTCTGGCTAACACTTGTACTTTCCATGCATTTTCTGAGTTTTATCATGTTTGAGGGTAAGAACGTTCATGGAACATCCTATCTGTGTTAGTTTAATTGTCAAATCATTCATGAATAAATGTGTTGGAATGGCAGTTTTAGTCTGGTTTGTGAATTGTGGGATTGCTTGTGAAGTATATAAACGGTTGCTGTTGGGTATGCATGGTGCCCTCTGTGGCTTCACTAGTTAGATCTTATTAGGTTCTATTCTTCTACTTTCCTCATTGAACTAGAATTGCACACATGCCTTGATTGGAATTGGCAAAACAGAACTTGTAGCCTCCTGGTCAAACAAATTCCTCATTCTACATTACAAATCAGTGCAGTGGATTAATTCAGTCAGGAATGTAAAGGTCATGTCAGCATACTCTTACCAGACCTTCGGGCTGCAATCTCATCGCAAGAAAGAGTCGACTCGTGGTGGTTTAACCTGAGGGTCACCACATCCCAGGCAAGGGGGAAGGTTGACAAATAAGAAAAGTAGCATCTCACGAAAGCCTGGGTTTTGAGCTGCTGGATTTGTTTTGAATCAATCTTCTTGGAAAATCATAGCCACACAACATGAATTAGGGTGTCCTCCACATGAAGATGCATTAATAATGAAGAGCTGGTCACTCCTACCAATACCATTGCGGACCCCTCAAAGATCAGCAAGGCGGCCATTGTGTGGAGCCGCAGGAGATGGGGCAGATACTAAACGAGTATTTTCCATCAGTATTTACTGTGGAAAGGGATATGCTAGATACAGAAAGTAGCGAAATAGATGGTGACACCTTGCAAAAAGTCCAGATTGCAGAGGAGGAAGTGTTGGATGTCTTGAAATGTATAAAGGTGGAGACATTCCCAGGACCTGATCAGGTGCACCCGAGAACTCTGTGGGAAGCTAGAGAAGTGATTGCTGGGCCCTTTGCTGAGATATTTGTAACACTGATAGTCACAGCTGAGGTGCCAGAAGACTGGAGGTTGGCTAACATGGTGCCACTCTTTAAGGAGGGTAGTAGACAAGCCAGGGAACTATAGACCAGTGAGCCTGACATTGGTGGTGGGTAGGTTGTTGAAGGGAATCCTGAGGGACAGGATGTACATGCATTTGGAAAGGCAAGGACTAATTAGGGATAGTCAACATGGCTTTGTGCGGGGGAAATCATGTCTCACAAACTCGATTGAGTTTTTTGAAGAAGTAACAAAGAGGATTGATAAGGGCAGAGCGGTAGATGTGATCTATATGAACTTCAGTAAGGCATTTGACAAGGTTCCCCATGGGAGGCTGGTTAGCAAGATTAGATCTCATGGAATACAGGGAGAACTAACCAGTTGGATACAGAACTGGCACAAAGGTAGAAGACAGAGGGTGGTGGTGGAGGGTTGTTTTTCAGACTGGAGGCCTGTGCCCAGTGGAGTGCCACAAGAATCGGTGCTGGGTCCTCTACTTTTTGTCATTTACATAAATGATTTGGATGCGAGCATAAGAGGTACAGTTAGTATGTTTGCAGATGACAGCAAAATTGGAGGTGTAGTGGGCAGCAAAGAGGGTTACCTCAGATTATAACAAGATCTTGATCAGATGGGCCAATGGGCTGGGAAGTGGCAGATAGAGTTTAATTCAGATAAATGTGAGGTGCTGCATTTTGGGAAAGCAAATCTTAGTAGGACTTATACACTTAATGGTAAGGTCCTAGAGAGTGTTGCTGAACAAAGAGACCTTGGAGTGCAGGTTCATAGCTCCTTGAAAGTGGAGTCGCAGGTAGATAGGATAGTGAAGGTGGCGTTTGGTATGCTTTCCTTTATTGGTCAGAGTATTGAGTACAGGAGTTGGGATGTCAAGTTGCAGCTGTACAGGACATTGGTTAGGCCACTGTTGGAATATTGCGAGCAATTCTGGTCTCCTTCCAATCGGAAAGATGTTGTGAAACTTGAAAGGGTTCAGAAAAGATTTACAAGGATGTTGCCAGGGTTGGAGGATTTGAGCTATGGGGAGAGGCTGAACAGGCTGGGGCTGTTTTCCCTGGAGGGTCAGAGGCTGAGGTATGACCTTACAAAGATTTACAAAATTATGAAGGTCATGGATAGGGTAAATAGGCAAAGTCTTTTCCCTGGGGTGGAGGACTCTAGAACTAGTGGACATAGGTTTAGGGTGAGAGGGGAAAGATATAAAAGAGACCTAAGGGGCAACTTTTTCACGCAGAGGGTGGTACGTGTATGGAATGAGCTGCCAGAGGAAGTGGTGGAGGCTGGTACAATTGCAACATTTAAAAGGCATTTGGATGGGTATATGAATAGGAAGGGTTTGGAGGGATATGGGCCGGGTGCTGGCAGGTGGGACTAGATTGGGTTGGGATATCTGGTCGGCATGGACAGGTTAGACTGAAGGGTCTGTTTCCATGCTGTACATCTCTATGACTCTATGACTCTATAAGTTAAGAGTGTTCCACAAAAGGAGGCATTAGGGTATTTGGTTTTAAGGATGGCTTGAAGGAAGAAAAGCCAATTAACAGGCAAAGACGTGGAGGCTTAAAAGGAAATTCCAGCACTTAAGACATCGGTGCTCGAAAACGCAGCTGCCAATTGTGCAGCAATTAATATTGAGGATGCTCAAGAGACAAGAATTCAAGGACTGAAGACTGTCTCAAAGATTACATGCACTCGGAGAGGTGAAGCCATGAAATTTGAACTTTAGATTTTAGATTAGATTACAGTGTGGAAACAGGCCCTTCGGCCCAACAAGTTCACACCGACCCACTGAAGCGCAACCCATCCAGACCCATTCCCCTACATTTACCCCTTCACCTCACACTACGGGCAATTTAGCATGGCCAATTCACCTAACCTGCACATCTCTGGATTGTGGGAGGAAACCGGAGCACGCGGAGGAAACCCACGCAGACACGGGGAGAATGTGCAAACTCCACACAGACAGTCGCCTGAGGCGGGAATTGAACCCGGGTCTCTGGTGTTGTGAGGCCACAGTGCTAACTACTGTGCCACCGTGCCGCCCATAACTTAAGAAAGACAAATTTCAAAATTGAAAATCATTGCTTAACTGTGAGCTAATCTAGGTCCGTGAAGACTCAGATGATGGCATACAGGACCTGGTGCCACATAGGATAAGAGCAGCAGAATGTAGATGACTTCAAAATCATGATGAGTGGAAATGGAAGATGGGGCACAAGTATATTGGAATGTGGAGATAACAGATATATGGATGACTGATTCCCCAACAGGTGAACTGAAGCAGGAATGGAGTTGGAAGATTTAATTAGGCAGTCTGGTGATCGTACAGGTGTATGTTCTGAAATTCAGCCTCATTTAATGTATTGACTAAGGTTGCAAGGTTCAAGCCAGGCTCAGGCTCAAGATCAAGACCAGGATATTATCAGAAAGAAGGATGGATTTAGAGACTCGGGAATAGAGTTTATGGTGAAGACCAAAGATAATAGCTTCTGTCTTCGTAAAACTCAAATAAACATTCAGGTATTTACCTCATCCTGTAGTGAACACTGGAAGGCAAGATGACATTTTGAAGACAGTGGAGCTATCAGGTGAAGGGTAAGACCTGGAAAGCTAGGGAAAGTAAATGTTGTATTTTCAGAAGATGTCACCATCAGCTCATTTCAGGGACAAATACATTCAAACTTCAGGATCCAACTGTAGAAGCCTAAGCTAAATAACCAAACCTGAGCACGTTTTTGAGGGCTTTCCTGACTGGCTACTGTTATTTAGTGGAAAATAATGTCAGATGCGGTTGCATGACCTGTCTGGATCACAGCCAAGAATCAACTGAGGCCTCGTGTTTCCTATCAGTACACAGCCTCTGCATCAGCAAGGCTCCATATAGTCCCTCCTCATGCTGAAATGTAGCACTGACACCCTATGGCCCTCAGCTGAACTATAAATGATTTCTAAGGAACCTTGACCCAGAGATGCAATATGTAGATCCACTAGTACACAGATGTACATTGGTATCCTTCAAGCAAGTCGCAGCTATAGTTCAGATCATACTAATTGCCTTGAGAGGTCCACCTTAGAAGAGCCAAAGTCTCAGGAGTGAATATGTACAGGAAGCTGGCAATCCATCTGGTAGCTTCTGCAAACAAGCAGAGGGGCTCCTGCTCTTCATTTAGATTCAGCCATTAAGGTTGAGGGGAAAATGCAAATGTTGGGCAAATCTATATACCCAAATTTCGCCCTATAATCAACCACAAGTTAAAGCAGGTGCCAGCTCTGCTAACAAGACATCAGCAGAGGTCATCCCACACTACCAGCAAGGGACAACTTCACATGTTGTTCAAGTGACAGATTTTGCTTTTCTAAATGCACTTCATTCAGCAACCAGAAGTACTGCAGCATGTGATCTCAGCTAATCTTGGCAAGGTTCTGAGGCAGTATCCCATCATCCCTCACTGGTGGAAGGATGCCAACCATGATGCTGGAAAAACCAGTAATGCCTCAAGGAGCACCATTCCAAAGTTATGCTTGCTTTCAATTCTCTTTTATTTCCTATTTTGCTTTTACTTTTCCTCATTCTGTTAGAATTTGTTTTAGCACCTCTTCTTCCCTTTCAGTCTACATTTTCCTTACATAACCAATTCTGCCATGTTGTTCTTCAATTGCAGAGAAACCTGTGTGCTTGCCCTGGGTTTTCCCCATCATAGTTAAAATCCCAATATTGGTCGGATGGGATCATTATGTGTGTATAAATTACTCAATTAGGAGCCTGATTTGGTCCACTGACAACTGAGTCCTTCAATATCACACCCCAGTCTTGATATAATTGAAATTGTGTCAGAGGTGAGCGTTCAGTGGAGTTGCTTCTAATTGAAGGGCTTTTGCCCGAAACGTCGATTTCGAAGCTACTTGGATGCTGCCTGAACTGCTGTGCTCTTCCAGCATCACTAATCCAGAATCTGGTTTCCAGCATCTGCAGTCATTGTTTTTACCTTGCTTCTAATTTCACCCATCTTTGCAAAACAAGCTTGTGCAAAAGACTTAAATTCCTTTAAACTCTGCTGCAATATTCTAAATGAATGCTAAACGTGTTTACATGATATAGGTCAAAATAGCTTAAATTCATTGATACGACTATTAAAATAACAAACTAAGAAATTTCATTCAGCGTGTGTTGTATCCTAACATCTGGATACTTTCAAGGACCAAGAGTTAAAAGCATTGGGAGCAACCTAATTCCTTCTCTCGTAATGAGTTGAAAGTGAAGATACCATTTTATTGAATGGGAGAAGTACACACAAGTGCTCCACCAGTCTCACACATTGGGCAAAACTGCAGCATGTGATCTCAGCTAATCTTGGCAAGGTTCTGAGGCAGTATCCCATCATCCCTCACTGGTGGAAGGATGCCAACCATGATGCTGGAAAAACCAGTAATGCCTCAAGGAGCACCATTCCAAAGTTATGCTTGCTTTCAATTCTCTTTTATTTCCTATTTTGCTTTTACTTTTCCTCATTCTGTTAGAATTTGTCTAAGAAAGGTCCGTATTAAAAATTCCAGCCCAGCCTTTAAATGAGGCCCTTAAATGGGCAATGATTATTTGTGGGTCTCATCTCATGCTAGTGAACTTAACCCAAAAGGTGGACAAGCCTGTGAGCATGAAAAGCAAACCTTGGCTTATGATCTCCTGTAGGAGTATATGTCCTTTATCAGAGGAGCACAACATTACGGCAGTGGAGTGAAGGCAGTTGAGTGTGATGGCCAACACCTCTCCACCTCCCCAATGAATCCCAGCCCTTAAACTCCTTCTGGAATGATTTACCTCTAGTTGAATCTCTCCTTGGTCTGAGGCCTCCAGTGGTAGTTTTCCCCAGCCCTGAGCAAAGGAACTGCAGACCACTGACTGACCAATTTCCCTGAATGGGAGGGATCTGCACCCTTCCAGGGTGGGGCTCCTTAACCATAACCAGGAAGGCCTGCCACTTTCGTGCCTGACAGATGTGCCTTTGCAGTGGAGGCAACGTGGCTAGTTCAATGTCACTTCAGCCAGTTGGCAAGACCCTGTCTTCTCTATATAAAATCTTCCCCATTAAATATTTATCAATAATTCATTTATTGTGAGGCAGTGGTATAAATTTGGATTGCTCTAGCAAAGAGCTGGAACATGGTGACTTTCCAAAATCACTTGTGTCTCTGCACTGTTGCTATCAAGTCAAACCAGTCGGGTTTCTCCCAGGCTTGCTCTTGTGCCCCTCTGTTCAGTGCCAAAGTAAAGCTGAGGGCTGTGTCAGCATGTGCTCAATGATACGAAGCTCACCTTTGAGTCAGAGGACTGTACATTCCAAAGCTGCATTCCAAACACTGGATCACACAATCCCAGGCTGACAAGGGGAATTTTGAAACAGTGCAAGTGCCCAGTCTTTAAGATGCTGTCTTTCAGAACAGCTATTAAACTGATTCAAGGTCAATGAAAAATATCCCACTCGACTAATTCAGATCGGAATAGGTGTGATCAACCAGCCATCAACCAACAACACTAAAACAGATTACCTAATCATTACCTGACGGATATTTGTGCGATTGTGTAGTGTGCTAATTATGCTGTGTTTCTTACATTATAATAGTGCTAACAGTTCAAAAGAACTTCACTGGTTGTTGGGTTTCATCAAAGGTGCTATGAAACTGCCAGTTTGTAACTTATACTATGTTCTACAAATCCCAAAGTACAAGTTGCAATTAGATTTGAACCTTTAATCTTCTTAATCATTTATTGCCTCTGTTCAAAACAGTCAAGAAAGGAACTTCATACGAATGTATTAAATATTTGTGTGTTAATTCTGCAGTCACTCTTACACTTGCTTTTAAAACCTGATTACCATGTTACAAAAAAAGTCAGAAGATGCAACCATTAGATTAACAGTACTTTTCTGAAAACTCCTTTATGTTTATTGGAAATCCCCCATCATCCAGTTAAAAAGATTAAAAGTGTGCTTATGTGGCCAAAATAATGATATCATACTGATTCTCAAGTGTTCTCTGCGCATTCTCGTCTGACTCATACATTTCTTTAGTCAAGCTGCTGTACCCATGGTTACAAACTTTTATATCTCTGAAGACCAATCAGAATTTTTAAAATTTAAATAAACACAGAAGAAATTTGCTCCTCCAGGCCTTCACTGATGGTCCATCATGATTCGGTGAACAGCTACTATGATCTCATGGTCACTTCTTGGTCTGTTCAGAGTCAAGTGTGCTCACTGTAAAAAAACATAGTGGGTGCATCATCCCAGGTCTCTCTCAAAGTACAGTGGAGTAATTCAATCAGCAATGTGCACACCACACTCTTCAGATTCAATGAGAGGACCATCAAATAAAGGACCTTGAAGATAGCTCCACAAGCATTTGAGCAAAACACCTACAAAATCAAATACCATGGACGGCATACAGTGCCCAAATAGCTGAAAAGCATCTCCCTTGCCAGATCAAGTATGTTTAACACTCCAAATGGCCAGCATTCCAAGGGAAGACAAAAGGACATTGAAGATTTTCTTGAAGAACATGCAGAACTGGACAGTTTGTTACTAATTATCCAAATGGTTGACAACATGTCCAATCTGTATAATGCTCTGAATCACAATATCTTAATGATGAGACAGAAAGAAATAAAAGGGAGCAAATCCCTTATTGTAAATTCCATTACTCTGTGGATTATCCTGCCTCTTATGCTCAAAGATCTGTAGGTCAAGAATAGGCTTGTTCACTCACATGAAGGCCTATGCTATAAATACGAGATTCTGAGAGGAGTCATCCTTGAATTGATGGACAGCTGATGAAGGTACAAGTGTATGTAAGCGTAAGAGCATGATCAAGCTTAGTTGTTGTGCTTCTGAAGGTTGTTCTGACAAACTGCCTTAGTTACTTCATATTTAAAACTTGCCGATGAAGTGTGAGCACATTACGGATAGACCAGTCTGGATCACCTTATCTTTTGAGAAAGAAAATCTGCCATCCCTAACTGGTTTGACACCAGATCCACTGTAATGTGCATCATAATTCTGTCATAAATGTCCAATGAAATAGCCTGGCAAGCCATTCAGTTGTATCAAACTGCTACAGAAAATCAAGGAACAAAACAACTGAAAAGATCACCTAGTATCGGCTTAAATAATCCCAACCCTGTAGACTCTGCAAAGTTCTCCTTACAAATATCTGGAGGCTTATGCAAAAATTGAGAGAACGAATCCATGGACTCATCACCTTGGAGCTTATCACACGCACAGAATGACAACCTACAGTCAATGTTCTAGATACTGTCATCGGCATCCTTGAATATGTCTCTGCGCTGGCTCAACAGACACTGCAGGGCCAGTAGCAAAGCGTATGATGCCTCAACATTGACTCCAGACCTAACAAAGTTACATACCATCCGAACAACTCCTACTGATACCGCCTACTCTCCTGCCTCAACTGATGAATCAGTACTCATCCATCTTGAGTGTCAGTTGGAGAAAGCCTTGAGGATGAAAAGAAAATACTCTGGGTGTAGATTTCAATGCTATCAGCAAAGGTGGCTCAGAGTACCATTACTGAGCAAGCTGGCTGAGTTCCGAAGGAATTATCTGTCAGATTGGACGTGCAGCACATGGAGAAGTTGAGGGACTGCTGCTTAGCACTGATGAGCTGAAAGCTAAACTTCAGATACTGTGATGTCGAAGAAGGGGTAAGCGACCTAAACACTTTATTCCAAAAGCTAGTCACACCTCTTAGGCTAATGTCTTCCAATCTGGCCTGTGTCCAAGGTCAGGAATGTGTGACTGAATGAAACAGTTATGGGAATCCAGGTGGCAAAAATGAAAGAGACTCAACCCTTGCAAATGTCTAACAGTTTCAAGGTTCTTTTGGTTTGTGGTGGGGGCTGCGGGGGTGGAGGGGGGGGGAAGGGGTGGGTGGATAATCAGCAAAGTTGCCAATGTACTGTTGTACATTCATTTGATCGAGTAAATTATCATATTGTGATATTAAGGAAGAGTATAATTAGGAGAACACCGTTCTCTGTAACCAAGAGTAAAAGCTGAGAAGACTACTTTGCTTGCCCATTTTCGAGATTCTGGACGTCTTCTCATGACTGGAAAGGAATTTGCAATAGGACAGGGAGGATTCATAGTTGACATGGGCACAAAAGACAGAGATGGTCCTTGGAAAAATTCTGTTAATGGATAATGAGCAGCTAGAGCAATACTACAAAGGAAATCTGGCAGGAATAATGCAGTGTGTAAATGTAAGAGCCAGAGTTCGCAAGTATAAAAGGCAGAATTAAAGACTCTGATTCTGAATGCACACAACATTTATAACAAAATTGATTAATTACTATTGTCCCATTCAGAGGCCCTTTAGTAACCAACTAAGAACTTCCTCCACTTTGCTTTTTACCAACAGTGATTGGATACCACATAAGGAGACTGCCCGGTGAATCTTAGTAGCTTCCCCGAAGTCTCAGGTAGGGGGGAAATCTCATAACAATACACTACGCAGCCCATGAAGGATCACCATCATCTATTACCACTCCTGTAGAAACACTCCTCATATTTCACCAGAACACACACACATCCTTTGGCTCCTGGCTGACTCCAAAATTACTTATCTTGCTCCAAGGATAGTGTTCAATTCTGAATTTCCTGGAATTGTAGTTGAAGAGCTGGCTGCCCTTTCAGAAGCCTGCTACCATTGGAGGCAGGTACCCATCCTTAAACAGTAGCTCATTAACTGCAGGAGTATGAGAAAACTTGGCTGGGGCTCCTCCAAACTGAGACAGAGTTGCACAAGCTTTAACAGAGGCTACCGCTGCCCTGACAAAATCCCAGTTTGTCTCTGTTTCTCGATCCACAGATGCTGCTAGAACAGTTGAGTGTCTTCAATATTTTCTGTTGTTATTTCATACTTCCTGTATCCACAGTATTTTGCTTTTGTGTCAAGAACAGCCTCCTTGGAGTGGAGTGGAGTCCTGTAATAGAGGCTACCTCTGAATTCCACCAACCTCCAACAGCTCCATGACAAGGATCAATGGTTACCTTGGCAACAAAATGACAGAAATGAGCAAGCTGCCTCAATCTGATCTTTGGCCACAAGCTTGCTTTATAGACTGTAGGTCCAATGTTAGCCACAAAGAATACTTGAAACAAAATTAAGTGTGGTTATATTTTAAGCTGCGATGATATCACAGCTGTCAAAGAAGGCTGTACTATATTGAACTGTCACCAATTCTGGGCACCTCTTAGGTTAATGAATGTTCCCCTCTAACTAATCTGTGGATACAAGGGGACATCCCACACTTCACGTCAGCTCTGATGAAAATTCTAGCTTAGAGTGGTGCTGGAAAAGCACAGCAGGTTAGGCAGCGTCCAAGGAGCAGGAAAATCGACGTTTCGGGCAAAAGTCCTTCATCAGGAATAGAGGCAGGGTGCCTGTTGAAAAGTCATCTAGATTTGAAACGTTAGTTTGCTCTCTCTCCATCGATGCTGCCTGACCTGCTGTGATCTCCAGCACTTTTTTGTTTTTGGGAGAATCACACAAGTAGGCAAGAGCAGAGACCACTATGATAGTCAGAACAGTAAGTCATTTATTTCAGTTGTGAATGTTCACTTTGTGGTAAAAGGTATGTTTTATTTTATATGTATATATTTAGGGATATGGATTTTACAACTGAGGTAGATGGATATTAATCAGTTTTGTGTGGGTGTTTTGTTTTAAACAGGTCAGCAAGTTATTAGATACAGGAACCAAAGTGTATGAATTTCAATAAATCATTTGATGATAGTCAAGAGTTTGGGAGGACTCCTGTAAGAATTAATAGATGAAAAGTTTATACTGCTGAATTTTCAGCAGACCAGAAAGTAATTTGTTAATTTTTGACTACAGAAGTGAAAGTTCAAAGAATCAGGAGTTTGGTTCAGAAGGAAGAACAGTTTCTACTAGTTGAAGAATCAAAATTTTAAATCAGGAGAATTAGCCATGCCAGCGCAAGTGTTGTAGCTTAAGTAGCTGTTCCAAGACAGGAGAGTTTGCATAGAAATTCTGAAATTGTTAGGCTATCAGAATTGAAAGACATTAATGCCATGATACTATAAGACTATCTCAGCCATCTAAGGAAAAGAATCTGGGAAAAGTGAGTCCAATAATAATTTAAAAGGTCAGAATTTACTGTGGAAAGGACATAGAAGCCAGGGAAGATGGGGAAATATATAGTGATGTCTTGAAAAAAATTCATATAAAAGAAGAGGAAGTGGTTGAGGTCTTAAACATAAAAAGGTAGACAAAACTCCAGGGCCTGATCAGATGTTTCCCTGAACTTTGTGGGAAGCTATGGAAGAGATTGCTGGGTCACTTGCTGCAATATGTACATCATCGACAGCCACACAGCAGATGCCAGAAGACTCGAGCTTAGCTAATGTGCCATTATTTAAGAAGGGTGGTAAGGAAAACCTAGGTAATTATAGACCAGAGAGCCTTATGTCAGTGATGGGTACATTGTTGGAGAGGATTCTGAGGAACAGCGTTTACATGTATTTGGAAAGGCAAGGACTGATTAGGGATAGTCAACATGGGCGTGAACACGGGAAATCGCGTTTCACTAACTTGATTGAGTTTTTTGAAGAGGTGACAAAGACGAAAGATGAAAGCAGAGTGGTAGACACTGTCTACATAGAGTTCAGCAAAGCATTCAATAAAGTTACACATGCCAGACTGGTTAGCAAGGTTAGATCACATGGGATCCAGGGGAAATAGGCAATGGCATAGAAAGTTGGCTTGAACGTAGGAGACAGAGGATGGTATTAGAAAGTTGCTTTTCAGACTGGAGGTCTTTGACCAGCAGTGTGCCATATGGATCAGTGCTGGGTCAACTGCTTTTCATCATTTATACAAATGATTTGGATCTAAATACAAGGAGGCATGATTAGGCAGATGACACCAAAATAGCTGGTGCAGGGGACAGTAACGAAAATTATCTCAGAGTACAACAGGATCTTGATCAGATAGGCCAATGGGCCGAGGAGTGGCAAGTGAAGTTTAACTTAGATAAATCTGAGTTGTATCACTTTGTTAAGGCAAACCAAAGCAGGGCTTATACAGTTAATATTAGGCAATGGTTGCCAAACAAAGAGACCAAAAGGTACAGTTGCTTGGTTCCTTCAAAGTGGAGGTAGACAGGGTAGGGAAGAAGGAATTTGGCATGCTTGCCTCTATTGGTCAGAACATTTGAGTATAGGAGTTGGGACATCATGTTGCACAGTATTGAATATTGTTCATGCCACTTCTAGAATACTGCACACAATTCTGATTACCCTTCTATAGAAAGGATGTTAAACTTGAGAAAAAGTTTACAAGGATATTGCTGGAACTGGAGAGGTATATGGAGAAGCGGAATAGACTGAGGCTTATTTCCCTGCAGTGTGAGAGGTTAAAGGTGACCTCAGAGGTTTATAAAATCATGAGGGCTATGGATCAGGTGAATAGGGTGGGGGGGGTCCAAAATTAGAGGGCATAGGTTTAAGGCAAGAAGGGATAGACTTAAAACGGACCTGAGGGGTAACCTATTCACACAAAGGGTGACGCATGTATCGAACAAGTCGCCAGAGAGAGTGATGGAGGCTGGCAGAATTGCAACATTGAAAGTACACCTGATTGGGTATATGAACAGGAAGGATTTACAGGGATATGGGCCAAATGCTTGCAAAGGGGACTATAAGATTGGGATGTCTGGTCAACGCGGAAGAGTTGGGCCAAAGGGTCTGTTTCCGTGCTATACGACTCAATTGGAGGTATCTGTAAAAGGATGGTGCTGGAAAGCAGGTTGAAACTTTGAGACGTATTTTGTGTTAAGATGTTTCTTGTTTTCATATTTTTGGATATCTCTAAAATAAGAGCATTTTCGTGAGGTTTAATGCATGGATTGAGCATTAAAAATACATTTGAAAGTTTCTAAAACTTTCTGGGAGTAGAAGATATAACACTGGATCATTTGAAATCTTTGACTGCTAAATATACCTGCTAACCTAGAGAGTTAGCAGACATAGTGGAAGTATAAATAAAAGCAAGGTCTCAAATGGATGAAATGCTGAAAGTAATTAACCAGCATTTAAAATTAAAAGGAAGGAAACCTGAACCTGATGGGTCATTGCTAGAACGAGCTAAGAATCAGCTAGAAATGAAAGAAAGACTCCACAAATATCCCCATCCTCAATGTCGGAAAAGCCCAGCACATCAGAGCAAAAGATTAGGCTGAAGCATTCGTGATAACCTTCAGCCAGAAGTGCTGAGTGGATGATTCATCTCGGCTTTGCTCAGAGGACCCCAGCATTACAGATACTAATCTTCAGCCAATTCGATCCACTCCACGTGATAACAAGAAACAGTCGGAGACACTGGAAACTGCAAAGGCTATGGGCGCTGACCATTTTCCTGTAATAGTACTGAAGACTTATGCTTTAGAACTTGCCGCTCCCATAGCCAAGCCTTTCCAGTACAGTTACAACACTGGCATCTATCCAACAATGTGGAAAATTGCCCAGGTACTTCCTATACATAAAAAGCAGAACAAGTACAACCCGGCCAATTACCACCCCATCAGTGTATTCGCCATCATCAGTAAAGCGATGGAAGGTGTCATCAAAAGTGCTATGAAACTGCAATAACCTGCTCAGTGATGCCCAGTGTGGGTTCTTCCAGGGGCACTCAGCTTCTGACCTCATTACAATATTGGGTCAAACATGGACAAAACAGCTAAATTCCAGGTGAAGGTGACAGCCCTGGACATCAAGGCTTCTTTCGACCAAATGTATCAAAGAGTCCTTGCAAAATTGGAATCAATGTGTATCGGGGGTAAACTCTCTACTGGTTGAAGTCATATCTGGCACATAGCGAGATGGGCCTGGTTGTTGGAGTCCAGTCATTTCAGACCCAAGTCATCTCTGCAGGAGTTCCTCAGGGTAATGAACGAAGCCCAGCTATCTTCAGCTGCTTCATCAATGGCTTTCCCTCGACCATAAGGTCAGAAATGAGGATGTTCACCAATAATTGTAGAATGTTCAGCACATTTGTGAGTCCATGTGCAAATGCAACAAAATTTGGACAATATTCAGTCTTGGGATGACAAGTGGGAAGTAACATTCACGCCATACAGATGCCAAGCAATGAACATCATGAATAAGAGACAATCTAACCACTGCCACTTGACATTCAATAGTTTTACCATCACTGAATCCCCAAATATTAATATCCTGGAGGGGTACCATTAACCAGAAATTCAAGTGGATTTGTCATATAAACAGTAGAACATTCCAAAGTGCTTCACACAAATGTCAGAAAGCAACATTTGACACCAGGGAACTGAGGATATGAGGCAGGTGACTAAAGGCTTGATCAAAGTATGATGGCTTGAGGAACATCTTAAAGGAAGAGAGGAGGAATAAATGAGTTTAGGAGGGAGTTCCAGAGCTCTGGGACCAGGCAGCTGAAGGTATGACCATCAACGGGGGAACAACAGAAATTGGACGGTGCTCAAGAGGCTGAATTGGAGGATGACAGAGATCTCAGAGAGTTGGAGATGCGAGAGATTAGAGACATTGGCAGATTACAGCAGCCACAGGAGGCTATTGATATCAGGTGAGTTGTAGAGGATTACAGAGGTTGGAAGAGTTGCAGAGGCAGGAGGAAGTTACAAAGAAAGGGAAGGTTGTAGGGGCTGGAGATGGTTACAGAGTCAGGGTGGATGGCAGGGGCTGGAGGAGGTGACAGAGATACAGAAGGTTGTAGGGGCTGGAAGGGGCTACAGAGATAGAGATGTGGTAAAATCACAGACAGATTTGGAAATGGGGATGAGAACTTTTGAAATGAGAATGAAGAAGAACAAAAGATGCGTGGTGGTACAGGAAACTGGTATTAGACTAGGTAGTGCGTGTGGAGATAAACACAGGTACAATGAGCCAAATGGCCTGTGGTGTTGTCTATGATTTTAAGGGAAAGGTTTATTGGTTTTCAATGAGAAATGCTCTTTCTCTTTTTGAACCTTGACATTCCCTCAGTAGTATTGCGTACAATTCCGGTCTCCTTCCTATCGGAAGAATGTTGTAAAACTTTAAAGTGTTCAAAAAAGATTGACAAGGATGTTGCCAAGGTTGGAGAATTTGAGTTATAGGGAGAGGCTGAATAGGCTGGGGCTGTTTTCTCTGGAGCATCAGAGGCTGAGGGCTAGCCTTATAGAGATTTATAAAATCATGACAGCCATGAATAGGATAAATAGACAAGGTCTTTTCCCTGGTGAGGGAGTCCAGAACTAGAGGGCATAGGTTTAGGGTGAGAGGAGAAAGATATAAAAGGGATCTAAGAGGCAACGTTTTCACGCAGAGGGTGGTACGTGTCTGGAATGAGCTGCCAGAGGAAGTGGTGGAGGCTGGTACAACATTTAAAAGGCATCTGCATGGGTACTTGAATAGGAAGGGTTTAGAGGAAGATAGGCTGTGTGCTGGCAAATGGGACTAGATTAGATTGGGATATCTGGGCAGCATGGAGAGTTGGATGGAAAGGTCTGTTTCCGTGCTGTACATCCCTATGACTATAACTATATAAACATGGTGGCTACAAAAGTAGGTCTGAGGCTAGGAATACTGTGGCAAATATCTCACTTCATGATTCCCCAAAACCTTTCCAACATCCTCATGGTGCCAGCCAGGAGTGTGATGGAATACTCCCCACTCGCCTGGATGTGTGCAGCTCCAACAAACCTCATGAAGTTTGACACCATCCAGGACAAAGCAGCCCACTTAATTGGCACTACATCCACAAGCATCCACTCCCTCCACCACCGAAGCTTCGTAGCAGCAGTGTGTACTATTTACAAGATGCACTGTAGAAACTCAAAGACATCCTCCAAACCCATGACCCTAGATGATCAAGGGGAGCATATATATGGGAACACCACCACCTTCAAGTCCTCCTCCAAGCTATTCACCATCCTGCCTCAGAAATATATCACCACCCCTTCACTATTGCTGGGGCAAAGTCCTGAAATTCCTTCTCTAATGGCATTGTGGTTAACGTACAGCAGCAGCAACTCAAGAAGGCAGCTCACATCATCTTCTCAAGGACAGCTAGGGATGGGTAAAAAATGCTGGCCAGCCAGCAACACCCACATTCCAGAAATGAATAAAAAATGTTTTCAACTTTGTTAACATTAACTGGGATCATCATGATGTAAAAGGATTACCTGTGATGGAGTTTTTAAAGTGAATCCAGAGCAGCGTTTTGTGCCAGTATGTAGGTAATTCTAATAGTGATGGGACAGTGCGAGACTTAATCCTAGGGAAAGAAATCAAGTGATCGAAGTTTCAGTGGGAGAGCATTTTGCGGATTTTTAAAATATTTTTTACAATCAACCTGTTCAGAGATGTTATTATTAGGGACAATACCACTGTACCGTGGAGACAGTGACAGTAATCTACAAGTTTCAAAGTTATTATGGATATGGTTAGTGCAGAAGTTTAGCGCTTAAATCTGGGGCAAGGCCAATTTCAATATCATTAGACAGGATGTCGAAAACACAGACCAGGGTGCAGTATTGACAGGTAAGTCTACATTTAGAAAGTGCTATTAAAAGTAGCACTGTATAGTGAGAATTCAGATCAGCAAGTTTCTCGAAGAGTGAAGGGCAAGAGCAGCAAGTCCAAGATCACAAAGGTTATCAAGAGTTTGCTAAAGGAAAAGAAGGAAGCATATGTAAGGTACAATGCATTATAACAGGGAAGGCCCTTCAAAAGCATAGGGATTACGGGGAATGATCAAAAAAGAAATTGGGAGGGCAAAATACCTTTTGCAGATAACATTAAAGAAATGGCATCAAGGCATTTTTATAAGTATAATAAGAGTAAGAGGTTTACCAGGAAAAGTGTAGGGTCTATTAGAGACTGAAGGGGCAATCTGTGCATGGAGCCAGAGGATATGGGTGAAGTACTGAATAAATATTTGCCACCTGCATTCAAAGGTGAGAGATATTGAAGCTGGGGATTTCAGTTGGGATGGCAAGATTCTAACCATGTTAAGACTAACAAGGGGGAGTCATTAGATATCTTAGCAGGCATTATCGTGCATAAATTCCAGAGGATTGATAAGATATATCCCAAGCTGCAATGGGTTGCAAGGGAGAAGCTGGGGCTCTGATAGAGGTATTTAATACTTCTCTGACCACAGGTGAAGTGCCAGATGACTGTGAGATAGCTAATGTGGTTCCTTTGTGCAAGAAGGACAGGAAGGTTAGGCCGGGTAATTACAAAAAGTTAGAGCGATATTAGTGCCAGGGAAATTATGGAAAGAATTCTGAGAGACAGGATTAATCAACAAAGATCTTGTCTAACAAAATTGATTGAATTTTTTTGAAAAGGTGACTGAACATATTGAGGGTTGTGCAGTTGATGTGGTTTCTATTAAACTCAGTAAGGGCTTTGACAAGGTCCCACTTGAAAGGCTGTTCCAAAAGATAACAACCCATGGCATTCAATGTAAGTTGGCAAACTGGATCCAAAACTGGATTGCAAAAAGGAGGCAAAAGGTGCTGGTGGATGACTGTTTTCGTAATTGTGACCAACAGTGCACAGGGATTGATGCTGGGATGCTCACTGTTTGTTATGTAGGTTAATGACTTGCATGTGAACGTAGAAGGTATGATTAGTAAGTTTGCAGAAGATATGAAAATTGGTGATATTGTTGACAGTGAAGAGGATGCTCACAGGCTACAGTGTGATATTGATCAGCCGTTAAGTTGGGAAAAGCAATGGCATTGGGAAGTTAATCCTGATAAGTGCGAGGCAATGCTTTTTGGGAGGTCTAATAAGGGAAGGATACACACAATGATACACCCAGAATATAATGAAGAACAAAGGGACCTTAGTGCACAAGTCCATAGGTCCCTGAAGGTGTCAACATAAGTAGTGCATTGAAGAAGGCATACAGGATATGTGCTTTCATTAGACGGGACATAAAATATAGGAGCAAGGAAGTCATTTTACAACTTTATAAAATATTGGATAGGCCACAGATGAATTCTGTTCTGTTTGTCACATTATCGGAAGGGCCTGACCGCACTGCACAGAGTACAGAGGAGATTCACCAAGATGTTGCCTGGGTTGAAAAGTCTTAGTTATGAGGAGAGACTGGATAGGCTAACTTCATTTTCCTTGGGGCAGAAGAGGCTGAAGGGGAATCAGATTGAGGAGTAAAAATTATGAGATGCATAGACAGAGAAGATCATGAGAATTTTTTCACCATGGCAACGTGAGTAAGACCAGAGGGCACATGTTTAAGATGAGGAGTAAATGGTTTAGAAGAGTTCTGAGAAAACATATTTTCACCCAGGGGTGGAGGTAGGTACTTCAGCACATGTAAGAAGCATCTGGATAAGTACTTAAAATGCCAGGGCATGGTAGGCTATAGACAAAGTGCAAGTAAATGGAATGAGCGCACTTTTGATGTCTGTCGGTCAGCATAGACATGGTGGGCCAATGGCCCTGTTTCTATGTTGAATGACTCTCTTGACTTTATGAGGCAAAATATTTAAACTGATGAATGTCAGAGTGCCTTTGACAACTAGATAGCTGTGCTGACAACTGCACTGGTTTTAGAAGCACGAAACCATGAGAAGCCATTCAAACAGGCGCCCCTGCTATTTTCTCCCCTACCTCACTCAACAGACTAGGATGCATTTCACCAGGCCCTGTAGCTTTATCTATTTTTATTTCTGCCAGACCACACTGGCACCACCCCCCACCTTTTCCTCCGCTACATCGATAATTGTGTTGGCGCTACCTCGTGCTCCCATGAGGAAGTTGAACAGTTCATCCACTTTACTAACACCTTCCACCCCGACCTCAAATTTACCTGGACTATCTCAGACTCCTCCCTCCCCTTCTTAGACCTCTCCATTTCTATCTCGGGCGACCGACTCAATACAGACATTTATTACAAACCGACCGACTCCCACAGCTAGATTACACCTCCTCCCACCCTGCCCCCTGTAAAAACGCCAATATTCCCAATTCCTTCGCCTCCGCCACATCTGCTCCCAGGAGGACCAATTCCACTATCGAACAACCCAAATGGCCTCCTTCTTCAAAGACCGCAATTTCCCCTCTGACGATGCTCTCCACCGCATCTCCTCCACTTACCGCACGTCCACCCTTGAACACCGCCCCTCCAATCGCCACCAGGACAGAACCCCACTGGTCCTCATCTTCCACCCCACCAAACTCCGGATACATTGTATCATCCTCCGTCATTTCCGCCACCCCCAAACAGACCCCACCACCAGGGATATATTTCCCTCCCCACCCCTATCAGCGTTCCAGAGAGACCACGTCCTCTGCGACTCCCTCATCAGGTCCACACCCCCACCAACCTAACCTCCACTCCCGGCACCTTCCCCTGCAACCGCAAGAAGTGCAAAACTTGCGCCCACATCTCCCCCCTCACCTCCCTCCAAGGCCCCAATGGATCCTTCCATATCTGTCGAAAATTCACCTGCAACTCCGCACACATCATTTACTGTATCTGCTGCACCCGATATGGTCTCCTCTACATTGGGGAGACAGGCCGCCTACTTGCAGAACGTTTCAGGGAACACCTCTGGGACACCGACACCAACCAACCCAACCGCCCCATGGCTGAACATTTTAACTCCCCCTCCCACTCCGCCAAAGACATGCATGTCCTTTGCCTCCTCCATCGCCAGACCCTGACCACACCATGCCTGGAGGAAGAGTGCCTCATCTTCCGCCTAGGAACCCTCCAACCACACAGGATGAATGTAGATTTCTCTAGCTTCCTCATTTCCCCTCCCCCCACCTTATCTCAGTCCCAACCACGGATTCAGCACCGCCCTCTTGACCTGCAATCTTCTTCCCGACCTCTCCGCCCCCACCCCCTCTCCAGCCTATCACCCTCACCCTCACCTCCTTCCACCTATCGTATTCCCAGCGCCCCACCCCCCCCTCAAATTCCCTCCCTCCTACCTTTTATCTCAGCCCGCTTGGCAAACCAGCCTCATTCCTGAAGAAGGGCTTATGCCCGAAACGTCAATTCTCCTGCTCCTCAGATGCTGCCTGGCCTGCTGTGTTTTTCCAGCACCACATTTTTCAACTCTGGTCTCCAGCATCTGCAGTCCTCACTTTCTCCTTTCTGACAGACTACTCAAACTCCTATGCTACTTTCTTTAATCTCCTCCAGTCCTGAAATCCTTTAAAATATCTATGTTCATCTAATTCAAATTACCTCTGATTTTAATTATTCTACCATTGGAGATTGTTTCTTCTGTTGCTTAGACCCTACTCTTTGGAATTTTGTCCTTGCAAATCTCTCCACCTCTATACCTCCATTTCAACTTTTCAATCCTTAAAACCTTCCTTATTACGAAAGATACAAGGAGTATGCAAAGGGATATTGAGAGATTTAGTGGGTGAGTAA
Source organism: Chiloscyllium punctatum (assembly GCF_047496795.1). Classification (NCBI taxonomy): domain Eukaryota; kingdom Metazoa; phylum Chordata; class Chondrichthyes; order Orectolobiformes; family Hemiscylliidae; genus Chiloscyllium; species Chiloscyllium punctatum. Next base: position 35,430,955 of record NC_092743.1, read on the forward strand.
AAACAAATTGGTAGGTGGACTATAATGTGTTAAAATATGACTTTTCTAATTTGGCAGGAAGAATAGAAAAGTAAATTATTACTTAAACAGAGAATGAGGAAAACTGCAGGACATAGGTGTCTTTGTAAATGAATCCCAAAAAAAAGCACCAACTTGAACAGGTAAATATAAGCAGTTGGTATTATTTAAAATTGCACTTAAATGGCAAACACATTTTATGCTTCAAATAGAAGAACAAAAGTAGAGGGGAAACCCCAAAGAAACAGGTCTTCAAAGCTCCAAATTCCAAATCCAAATTTCCAGCTCCATTCCCACCCTGTACCCTGGAATCCTACAAGTGGGATTGACAGAGCAACTGTCAATCGCCAGAGACCTGTTCTGCAAACTTTCCAGAGAAGGAGCCAAGTTACACAAAGTAAATGTTATCCTTCTGTTTCTCGGGTGAGGATAGGCAGAGATGCTCTTTCAGGACAGATGAGGAAAGTTTGAAGTTCTGCTGGCCACTTTCAGTCACCTAAACCTCACCTAATAGCATCCCAGTTGGATGCCTCTTTGTATCTGTTTAGACAGGACTTGAAAGTGGTATCAGTAGTTAATATTAGCAGAGCTGCCTGAAGAGATACCCAGACAGCTATCTCATTCGCTTCCTGCCAGAAGCTTTAATCAACTCCTTTTGGAAAGAGCTTGCAGCTTTCCCAAAGTTCACAACATAAATTATATCTTCTACATAAGGTACTGCCTAGGGGCCTTCCCAATCTCACATGTGCTCAAAACAATTTCCACAGTGGTTTCAAGCAGAAAAATACATGAATCTCCCCATATCCATTCAAATAATCTGGAGAAATCAAGCCATTAACTTGACATGAAGTTATATTCTATTCTGCATTCAATTTGTTGGTAGTTAACTTGCACATTGTATATTATGTATAGAAAATAAACAGCTGTAAATCTAATAGAAGGAATCATTAAATTTCACTTGTATGAACAATCACAAATCATTCCAGGATTATCCTTGTGGTTTGTAGTATAACTATTTCTGCTCATGTTGATCAGAGACCTCAGTCTGACTGCCTAACCAGCTTGTAATTCAAACCCAGTATTTGCTTTCAACTGCGAGGGTTACTTTGACTTTCCACAATGATGTAGAAAGGTGATAGTAAATCAGCACTCTATCTTGTACCTCTCCTGATTTTATTTCCATCATCAGCTAAATATTAATGTATCCAACATTAGTCAGTTAATAAAGACATCAAGAAGCTGAATCCTACAGTCTAAAGTTCCACATTAAATTCTCGTCCAAGTAATGGTGGCAACATGAGATGCTAAAATTTGTTTCAGTGCTCCTTGTCAAGGGGCCTGCATCTGTCAGTGTCCTCAGTCAGTATTACATCATATGAGGAAGAGGTAGCACTGAGGTAATGTCATGGATTACTAATCCATAGGCTCTGTGGATGTATGATATTCTGAGGACACAGGATCAGATCCCATAAAAGTAGCTGGTGTAATTTAAATTCAATTAATACATCCGTTTTATGAAGCTAGTGGCAGTCATGCAAGACACCATGAAACTCCTAATTATTCTAATAAGAACCCATCATACTCACTCATATCCTTTTTAAGGAAAGAAATCTTCTCTCCCTACCTGGTCTAGCCAGACATGGGGGCGGCAAGGTAATCGATTTGTAACTACCCTTTCAAATGGCCTAGCAAACCACAGGCAATTTGGGATGGATGACAAAAATTGACCCTGTTAGTGACATCCACATCCCTGGACGCTGCTGGAAAGTACACAACTCTTGGTATCAGACAAGACCAGGGCCACTTCAGCAAATCACCTTTTTAGGCAGAACATGATATAAAGTGACTTCGCTTCAAGGGAGGGTCACTGATTCAGTACAGGGGTCAACATCCTAATGGAGTGGAGATTCACAAATATAGCCTGAAACATTCAGACTATTAGCTGTTCCCATTTAAGAGACTGTTATATACCAATTATTATCATTCAGGAAATTCATACAAAAACAGCCACGACATAGAAGAAATCATGGAAGGAAAAAGGTCTGGTGGTCATCAAAGTTCATATCTTCTAGACATAAAAAAAATCCACTAAAGTCAATAGAATTGAAGATCTGAGAGACGTACTAAAAACAATTAATCTGATTAGTCAAAATGACCCCCAGAAATTAGGCTCTATCACAATCCAGTGGACAGAGAAGAAGGTCATATCAGAATACAATAAAACCTTGATCAATTGGACCAATGGATTGAAGAGTGGCAGTTGGGGTTTAATTTAGGTAATGTGTTTTGGTAAGAGAAACCAGGATAGAATTTATACAGTTAATGGTAGGGCCCTGGGAGTGTTGCCAAACAAAGACCTATGGGTGAAAGTGCATTATTCCTTGAAAGTGGAGTCAAAGGTAGACAATGTGGGGAAGAAGGTGTGTACTGACCAGCATACTGATCAGGTTTGTCATGCTGCATCTGTAGCAGAATACTGGGTTCAATTCTGGTCTCCCTGCTATAGAAAGGATGTTGTTAAACTTGAAAGGGTTCACAAAAGATTTACAAGGATGTTGGAGGACTTGGGTTATAAGGAGTGATTTAAGAGGAACCCGAGGGACAACGTTTTCACAAGAGGGTGGCACATGCATGGACCAAATTGCCTAAGGAAATGGTGGAGGCGGGTACGAATACAACACTTAAAAGACATCTGGATGGGTAGCTGAATAGGAAGGTTTTATAGAGATATTGGCCAAATGCTGGCAAATGGGACTAGATTAATTTAGGATACCTGGTTGACGCGAATGAGTTAGACCAAAGGATTTGTTTCCATGCTGTATAAGTCTGAGTCTATCTCGCTCATTTAAGTTTACATTCAATGCATATTATGTTTGCTCATTCACAATTTTAGATGTGATATTATTACATCAAATTTTTAAAATTACAAACAAAGCAAGAACATGAAATTATGTAGCATTTTTCAGGCTGCCGAACTGCCTCCGGGCATGGGGGGAGAAATGGATGCTGAGTAAAAGTCAACACGGGGAGGGCCAAAAACACAGTCAGAGACATGTTTTCAGGAAATGGAGAGGAGGAACAGTGTCAAGAGAAAATTCTTCCACATGAAACAAAGTATATCATTGAAAGCACAAACACCAGAAAACAAGAAGTGAAATATGGGGCTTTTATTTTCCGAAGTAACATCACAATGTCAGAAATACAAATAAGATTGTTAGTCTCTAAAGCCTGCTCTACAGGTTACTACCAACCCCCAAGTATATTTACCCATCTTTGTTCAATAATCTTTAATATTCTTCCCCAACAAAAATCTTCAGTTGCCCCGGTTACAGCTATTTGGGGGTTCCACCCCCCCGCTTGCAAAAAATGACAACTAATCTTTGAAACAAAATGGGGCTGTTTGTTTCAAAATGCAAGAAATCTAAGTTGCATGTTTACGGGTACATTACTTTCAAGGTAGTTTAGTAAGATGGTGACACCTGAGCTTTGGGGAACCGAACAAGAAGCAGAACAGCAGCAAGTTTGTTACCCACACCGAGAATTGCTAATTATCCTTCAAGGCAGTCCCCATGCCCACAAACTCTGCAGCCTACTTTCCAATTATTTAACAATCAGATTATTCGCACCTTTAATTTCACTCACAGTTACTAGCAAGTGTTCAATAAAATGATTAATAATGACATCATAATTCATCCCATAGTTGGCATATAGTTGAAGAAAATAGGGACACAATTAATATTTGTTAGGAGAGGCGAAGACATCAAAGTAATGTCACTAGTAATCCAGACACCCACACAATACCCTAGGGTTCCAAACAAGAAAGCGGGAGCGATTAAATAAACTGCAGGAATGCACAGAGAACAGCAATATCCATAAATAGGCTGCACGCACCATAAGGTAAAATTAGAAATGTCTTTTACTATTGCGCAATAACTACATGCAGATTGTTGATGTAATATATTAAAGCAGGAATGTGATTAGGAAATATCTCTCAATTTATCAAACGGGATTGTTATGCTCTCTAATATCAAACTCCACCCATACTCAAATGCATAACTTTTCTTTCTATCTATATAACATTACAGCACATATGTCCACTTCAACACAACATATTCGACAATGATGTCGTCTCTCCAAATCCGAGAACTCAGTTCTCTGTCAGTAAGATTTGTTTCAAAAGGACATGGCTTGCATACTACGCATATAGTTTGGGAACGGGGTGCAACCTTAAACAATTCCCTTAAACATATATACATATAGGTATATCCAAGTTTAAAGAAATGCACCAAAATGCAAGATCAATTTTAAAGAGTTATTTGTTAAGAAGTTAAAAACATGATAGATTGCAATGTAGCAACGCGAGTCGATGCTTCGTTACTTCCTGCAAAACAGAAACAGCTCGACAATTCTACAACATTTTACAGCCACACAGAAAAAGTAGCACTGTTTTCACTTCAACATGTTTCCACTTGAAGAGTAATTACGTGTCTGGTAGAAAAACTTTAGAAAAACATCAAAAAGCAAAATTTACCGCAAAATATTCAGCTCAAATTGATCGTTGCATTTTCTGCAGTGGAGGTTTGGTCTCTCTCTCTCTCACTTACTCACGTCCGCAGTGTCTTCCTCTTTATTCGGGCTTTTTTTGGGTGTCGTAGTACAGGAACTAGTTCGACTAACCGTGCTAACACGAACTGAGGGGGTGGGGGATTCTCTCCTGTTCTGGGGAACAGCTGAGAGCCCCGCCAACCCAGCCCACCCTCGACCCAAAGTGACAGATGCAACTCTTTACCCAAACAAAAAGGGGGGGGGGGAGAGAGAGAATAAATGAAAAGGTTTTTTTTTTGTTCCTCTAACTGTTGGGTTTCTTTCTTTGCAAAATAGTTGCGGGATCCACTCGCCCACCAACTCTTCCAAGCTTGATTACTTCATTCCTTGCAGTCTCCAAACTTTCTCTGCCTTTCCCCTGTGTTCTGATTCGTGCTTTCTCTCCTTCTCTTCTGTATTTTCCGTGTGAAAGTTCAGTCTGCTGCGTCAATGCAACATGAGCAGCATGAAACCATGACGTGGCGCACACCGCCTCATCCTTCTGCATTTTGCATTGCTCATACAGTGGAGTACACACCGCTCACACACTAGACAAGAGGTATCAGCCCCATCCCGAGTGTCCCTGGGACTTCCCCAGGAGTCCTGCAGCCTGGCACATTCTAGGAACAGCAATTCCTGCAGGAAGCCCGCACCCATTCCTTCTCCCAAGGCAAAGAGAAACGAGAAATATGAATTGAGCTCGCCTCCAGTGCCTCACCCCGAGAGGATAGCAGGAGGTTAGCAGTCGGTTTCTGATCTTGTTTAACATTCTAAGCCTGTTTCAACCAGGGGGCCAAGGAAATGTTTTAAAGGAGTCAGCGGCTTGGTCACCTGGAAACCTGTGGCTAAAACCTGGGACATGAAGTCATTTGTGTAAAGGCAGCATCCAGCAAACAGGAGTTAATGCATTGCCAATGGCTCACCTTCATGATCAGACTCGTCTGAAAACGCCTGATCCCGTGAAGCCAAGCACTCAGGCCAGGATGGGAGATGGCCTGGGAATAGTAGGTTTAGTAGGGGACCAACTTGGTGTAGAGGTAGTGTCCCTAACTCTGAACCAAGAGGCCTGCGTTCAAGTCCTGACCGCTGCAGAGGCATGTACTGACATCACTAAACAGGTTCTCAGAAAGAAAACAAGTGGATTTTTTTTAAAAATGCAGGGTTCTAGGATTGGGAGTTCTGAATGAGAGGATGGGGTGCCATTCTGGGCCACAGTAGGTAGAGCAGTAATTTGGCAATATGGGGTCCTTGTGATTGGACATGGGTCTGGACCAGAGAACTATCTACTCAGAGTTGGGTTCGAGCACAGGTTATTAGCAGTGGCACCAACAAGTAGGTTAAAAATCACATAACACCAGGTTATAGTCCAACAGGTTTATTTGGAAGCACTAGCTTTCACATATTCATGAACTGAAACCTGCAACCCATTCTAAAAAATGAAAGACTTAACAGCAGTCTAGGTTTGTTCAATATATTGTTTCAATTGCATGGCGCTGTGATATTTTGCTAAAAATTCTGTGTCTTATGATCCTCCTCCACAACCACCTGATGAAGGAGCAGTGCTCTGAAAGCTAGTGCTTCCAAATAAACCTAATGGACTATAACCTGGGGTTGTGTGATTTTGAACTTTGTCTACCCCAGTCTAACACTGGTACCTTCACATCATGACCAATAAGAAAGGCAGCCTAAGACAAGACGAACTAGTTGTGGAGATAGAAACAGACTTAACATTTCAAGTCCAGTATGACTCTACGTCAGTTCTTTGGTTGCTGCCAGACCTCCTCAGTTTCTCAGCATTCTCTGTGTTTATTTCAAATGATCTACATTGCACTATTTTGCCTTTATTTAAGAAAGACAGTGCTCTGTTGCACAGAGTTGTTGATTGAGGGATGTTAGCAAGCAATTCTGATCTCCTTACCTGAGGAAGGATGTACTGGCTTTGGAGGCGGGGTAAAGGACGTTCACCAGATTGATTCTGGAGATGAGCGGGTTACCCTGTGAGGAGAAGTTGAGCCGCCTGAGACTGGACTCACAAGAATTTAGAAGAATGAGAGGGGATCTTATAGAAACATATGAAAGGGATAGATAAGATAGAGGCAGGCAAGTTGTGTACGTTGGTTGGTGAGACTAGGACCAGGGGATATAGCCTCAAGATTTGTGGGAGTAGATTTAGGACAGAGATGAGAGGAACTGCTTTTCCCAGAGAGTAGTGAATCTACGGAATTCTCTGCCCAAGGAAGCAGTAGAGGCAGCTTCATTAAATATATTCAAGACACAGTTGGATGGGTTTTTGCATGGTATAGGATTAAGGGTTATGGGGATAATGTAGGTAGGAGGAGCTGAAGCGATAGATACATCAGCCATGATCTTAATGATTGGTGGAGCAGGCTCGATGGGCCAAATGGCCTACTCCTGCTTCAATTACTACGAAACTATGAAACAAGGACCAATCCCCTTAACAGGTCGAACTCACGATGCCAATGACAGTTGAGCCTTTCAAGGTAGCTGGTGGCTGATCTGTGTGTCCTTTAGGCGAGGAGCCACCCCCGCTCAGTAAAATTTTAGTATCATTAAAGAGTACAACCTGTGTGGAATCTCACAACTTCACATTCCTCATGTGGTTGATACCCTGTTGAGAGAATAATGGATTTTCCATCTTCATTATACACCATAAGGGACAAGTGATCGGCAGAGCTAAGCAATCCCACAACCAAAGGATTAGATCTAAGCTCTCCCATCCTGCCACATCCAGTCATGAATGGTGATGGACAATTAAACAGCTCACTGGAGGCTCCACAAATATCCCCATCCTCAATGATGGAAAGCTAAGGCTGAAGCATTTGTACCAATTTTAAGCCAGAAGTGCAGAGTAGATTATCTAGGAGAAAGTGAGGACTGCAGATGCTGGAGATCAGAGTCGAGAGTGTAGTGCTGGAAAAGCACAGCAGGTCAGGCAGCATCTGAAGAGCTGGAGAATCGACATTTCGTGCATAAGCCCTTCATCTATCTTGGCCTCCTCCACAGCCACAGATACTAGCCTTCAGTCAATTCGATTCATTCCACGTAATATTAAGGAATGGGTTGAAACACTTCAAAAGTGATCAACCCTGACAACATTCTGGCAATAGGACTGAAGATTTGTGCTCAAGAACTTGCTGTACCCTTAGCCAAGCTATTTCAGTATGGCTACAACACTGGTATTGACCCAACAATGTGGAAAATTGCCCAGGTCTGTCTTGTACACAAAATGTATGACAAATCAAACCCAGTCAATTACCTCCCATCAGTCTCCTCTGGATCATCAGCAAAGTAATGGAAGGTGTTATCAACAGTGCAATCAAGCAGCATCTGCTCAGTTGACGCCCAGTTTGGGTTCCACATAGGGCCACTCAGCTCCTGACCTCATTACAGCCTTGGTTCAACCATGGACAAAAGAATCCAAATCCAAGGGTGAGTTGAGAATGATCATTCCTGATATCGAGGCTGCATTTGATCAAAGACCCCGAGCAAAACTGGAATCAATGGGTATCGGGGCAAACTCTCTGCTGGTTAGAGTCGTACCTAACACACGCGAAATTGGTTGTAGTTGTTGGAGGTCAGACATCTCAGACCCAGGACTCCTCTGCAGGCACTCCTCAGCGTAATGTCCTAGGCCCAGATGTTCAGCACCATTCATGACTCCTCAGATATTGAAGCAGTCTGTGTTCACATGCAGCAATATCTGGACAATATCCAGGCTTGGGCTGACAAGTTGCAAGTAACGTTTTTTATAGAATTCCTACAGTGTGGAAACAGGCCCATCGATCCAACTAGTCCATGCTGACCCTCTGAACAGTAATCCACCCAGACCAATTCCCATACCCTATCATCCTATATCTACCCCGATTTATGCACCTAACCTACACATTCCTGAATATCATGGGCAATTTAGCACGGCCAATTCACCTTTCCTGCACATCTTTGGACTGTGGGAGGAAACCAGAGCACCCAGAGGAAACCCATGCGGATACGGGGAGAATGTGCAAACTCCACACAGACAGTGGCCCAAGGCTGGAATCGAACCCTGGCACTGTGAGGCAGTAGTGCTAACCACTGAGCCACCATGCTGCCCCTAGCTCAGGGCTGCAGACACAAATGCCAGGCAATGACCATCTCCAATAAGAGACAATCTAACCACCATCCTTTCACATTCAATGATGTGACTATCACTGAATCCCCTAATATCAATATCCTGGGGGTTACCATTGACCAGAAGCTGAACTGGACTCACCATATAAATACAGTGGCTACAAGAGCAGGTCAGAGCCTATGAACAAGTTGGTGGCAAGAACAGGAAGGCAGATTACTACCTCAATGGTATCAAATTAGGTAAAGGGGCTGTTCAGAGAGATCTGGGTGTTCTTGTCCACCAGTCAATGAAGGCAAGCATGCAGGTACAGCAGGTCGTGAAGAAGGCTAATAGCATGCTGGCCTTCATAACAAGAGGGATTGAGTATAGAAGCAAAGAGGTGCTTCTGCAGCTGTACAGGGCACTGGTGAGACCACACCTGGAGTACTGTGTACAGTTCTGGTCTCCAAATTTGAGGAAAGACATTCTGGCTATTGAGGGAGTGCAGCGTAGGTTCACGAGGTCAATTCCTGGAATGGCAGGATTGCCTTACACGGAAAGACTGAAGCGACTGGGCTTGTATACCCTTGAGTTTAGAAGACTGAGAGGGGATCTGATTGAAACGTATAGGATTATGAAAGGACTGGACACTCTGGCAGGAGGGAACATATTTCCGTTGATGGGGGAGTGCCGAACCAGAGGACACAACTTAAAAATACGGGGTAGACCATTTAGGACAGAGATGAGGAGAAACTACTTCACCCAGAGAGTGGTGGCAGTGTGGAATGCTCTGCCCCAGAGGGCAGTGGAGGCCCAGTCTCTGGATTCTTTTAAGAAAGAATTGGATAGAGCTCTTAAAGATAGTGGAGTCAAGGGGTATGGAGATAAGGCTGGAACAGGATACTGATTAGGAATGATCAGCCATGATCATATTGAATGGCGGTGCAGGCTCGAAGGGCAGAATGGCCTACTCCTGCATCTATTGTCTATTGTCTATTGTCTATTGAATACTGCAGCGAGTAACTAATCTCCTGACTCCCCAACGTCTGTCCATCATCTAAAAGACACAAGTCAGAAGTATGATAGAATACTACCCACTTGCCTGGATGGGTGCAGGTCCAATGACACACAAGAAACTTAACATTATTAAGGACGAAACAGCCCACTTGATTAGCACCACATCCACAAGCATCCACATTCTCTGCTAGTGACGGCCAGTAGCAGTAGTGTATACAATCTACAAATTGCACAGCAGAAAGTAACCAAAGATCCTTTGACAACATCTTCCAAACCTGTGAACACTTCCGGCTAGAAGGACAAGAGCAACAGTTACATGAGAACACCACCATCTGCGAGTTCTACTCCAAATCACTCAAGGTCTTGATTTGGAAACATATCACCGTTCCTTCACTGCCACTGGGTCAAAGTCCTGGAATTGTTGCCTTAAGTTCATTGTGGGTCATCCCATAGCCCTGAACTGCAGCAGTTCAAGAAGGCAGCTCACCACCACCTTCTCAAGGGTGACTAGGGGCGAGCAATAAATACTGGCCAGCCAGCAATGCTCACATGCCACAAGTGTGCTAAAAGAAGTGACCACTTTGTCAGTTTCTTTGTCGTCCTTTGCCAAATTTTGAAACACTCCTAATCATCAGGCTTACATTTATTTTCACAACCTTTTAGGCCTTCTCCTTTGATGTGATATTTACTTTGGAGAGGGGATAAGTCGGATTACAAAGCAAAAGGATTGCACGGTAGTTATTTAGATAAAGATAAGTAGAGTGGGACAGGAAGGGACAGGACGTACAAACATGAAAAATGCAGCAAAAAAGTTCAAATGAGAAATCATTTCTTCAGTCACAGGGTGAGGGCATTGCTGGCTAGGCCAACATGGCTTGCCCCACCGTAATTGCCCAGAGGGCAGTTAAAAGTCAAGCACATTGCTGTGGGTCCAGAGTTACATGTAGGCTAGACCAGGTAAGGGCAGTTTCCTTCTGTACAGGACATTAGTGAACCAGAAGGGTTTTTTCCCGACAATTAACAAGGGATTCATTGTCATCATTCATTGGATTCTTAATTCCAAATTTCTCTTAAGGAATTCATCCACAAAGCCAGGTCCCGAGGTTATTGCCAGGGTCTCTAGGTTAATAGTCCAGTGATAATACCACTAGGCCACTGCCATTGGTAACTTGGAATTAGTGAGAACTGCAGAGGTTGGAGAGTCAGATTGGATAAAGAGTTGAGCTGGAAAAAGCACAGCAGGTCAAGTTGCATCTGTGGAGAAGGGGGGTCTTTCTTTCAGGTTGGAACCTTTCATCAGGACTGGGGGAGGGGAATGGGGCTGCGAAATAAATGGAGGGAGGGAGTCAGGCTGGGGAAAGATGGGTGGGATGGCAATACATGGATCCAAGCTGGTGAACTTCCAAATCTCCCCACCCCTCACTTCATCCCAGGCCCAGCCCTCTCTCTCCAACCCGCTCTCTTAACCTGACCCTACCTGTCCATCTTCTTTTCCACCTATCCATTCCACCCTTCCCACTGACCAATCACAGCCATCTCCTACCTGGATCCACCTATCACCATCCCACCCACCTTTCTCCGAGCCCCACTCTCTCCCTCTATTTATTTCACAGCCCCCTTCTCCTCCCCTAATCCTGATGAAAGGTTCCAACATGAAACATCAACTCTCCTTCTCCTCAAATGCTGCTTGAGCTGCTGTGCTTTTTCCAACTCAACCTTCCAGCCACATTATCATTGGTAAAATAGCAAAATTAATGGCTCTTTACATAAATGTGCATTATTTCTGAACAATATATTAGTGAATTAACAGCACAAAAAGAGGTTAATGGGTATAATCATATAACCTTCAAAGTCATGGTTACAAGGAGACTAAAGTTGGGAAAGAAATATTCAGGAGATTCTTTGTGAACGTGAATTTTTTGAAAGGCCAAACAAGAAGGAAAGGATGGTTTGTGAGATTTTTAGTGTGAAAACAAATAAATATGACACCAAGAACTGATCTTGGATCAGAAGATGTAGAATCCATATGGGTTGAGATAAGAAATAACAAGAAGAGACTGGTAAGACTGTATACCTCCTAATAAATAGCTATACTTTAGAGCAAATAATACATCAAGAAACAACAAGAACATGTAAAAAAGACAGCATATTAATCAGTGATTTTAATTTTCATATGGATTGGAAAAACTAAATTCGCAGAGGTATCCATGGGGAAGAATTCATAAAGTTCACAAGAATAATAAGGGATCAGGCTACTTTGGATCTGGTAATGTGTAGTGAGGCAAGTTTAATTAATAAATAGTAATGGAATTCCTTGGGAACTGTGACTGCAACATGGTTGAATTTAGCTTTCTCTCAGTTTGAGAGTGAGAAACATGTGTCAGAAATAACTGTGCTGAACCTGAATAAGGGTAATCACAAATTAATGAGGCACGATTGGTGAACTTCAGAAATAGTTTAGCAGAAAAGATAGTTGAGAACAGTGGCAGAATATAGTTCACCTAACAAAGATATAACCCAATGACGAAGAAGGATTCCTGGAAGGGGATATAATCAAATATGGTAACCAAAGCAGTTAAGAACAGTTTGAAAATGAAAGAAACGAGATATAATATGGCATAGATCATTGATAAGCCAGAGGTATGGTAATGTTTTAAAAACAAACAAAAGATGCTCATCAAAAAAGTGAGAAAATATACTCCATTTTTTATATTACTTGCTCTTTTACTCTCTAAGTTTACGAACTGCTTTAACATATAAAAAGAAACATAAAAACCAGTGACCATAGGCCCCTTAAGGAAAGAGGCTGGGAAATAATAATGGCAACTCAAGGAATGGGAGAATGACATCAGTCTTCAGAAGAAGACAATAATTGCATTCTAAAAGCATTAGATAATCAAGGGTCAAAGGGGTATGGAGAAATAAATACAATAACTGTTATGAGAGGAGAGGTACGAGTGAAGCTCGTGAGATGGAAAGCCAATAATTTTTCTGAAACTGCTAGGCTGCATCCAAGAGTATTAGAACAAGTGGAGTCAGTGGATGCACTTCCAAGATGTCTTAGATTCTGGAAATTTCTCCAAGGATGGAAAATGTCCAGTGTAACACCATTATGTAAAGAAGAGTGAAGAAAAGAAACATAACTATAGGACAGTTAGCTTAACATCTGTCTTTGGAAAATTGTTAAGAGTCCTTTCTAAACAATGTAATAACAGAACACCTAGAAATACATAATATAGTCAAGCAGAATCAGCATGTGTCATGAAGGTGAAATCACGTCTGACCACGTTACCAGAATTCTTTGCGGAGGTAACAAGTAGATTAGATAAAGAGGAATCTGTAGGTATAATATGCTGTTTGATAAACTACCTAACACAAGGCTATTGAATAACATAAGAGTCTATGGGGTAATATATTAGCAAATATTAGAAAAACTAGCAGAAGGCAGGAGAGTTAGGATAAAGGGAACATTTTCAGGATTGAAACTGTAACCAGTGGAGTGCCAAAGGAGTTAATGCTGGGACCACAATTTACAATATATATTGATGATTTGGATGAGGGAAGTGAATGTAGTATCTTCAAATTTGCAGGTGACACAGGAATAGATGAGAAGGAAAATGCTGAGATTGACACAAAAAGTCTGTTGTAGATCTCTGTGACTTTAAGGCAAATGACCTTCATAGTGAGAAGATTCCAATACAAGAACAGGGAGGTCTTGCTACAGTTGTACAAGGTCTTGAGATCGCACCTGGAATTTTGTGTGCAGCTTTTGTCTCATTATCTGGGGAAAGATGTTTGAGTTGTAGAGGGAATGCAACAAAGGTTTACTAGGCTGATTACTGCGATGGCAGGACTGACTTATGAAGAGAAACTGGACCTTAGAAGAATTGGGGGGGGGGGGAAATCTTATCGAAATCTACAAAATTCTAACAATACTAGACAAGTTAAATGCACACAGCATGTTCCCAATGACTGGCAAGACCAGAATTGGGGTCACATTCTAAGGAAACAGGATAGGCTGTTTAGGATTCAGATGATGAGAAATTTCTTCACTCAGACAGAGGTGAGCCTGTGGAATCCTCTGCCACACAAAGTGGTTATGGCCAAAGCGTTGAATACTTTCAAGTAGCAGTCAGATATAGTTATAGAGTCAAAGAGATGTACAGTATAGCAACAGACCCTTTGGTCCAACTCGTCCATGCTGATCAGATATCCTAACCTCACCTAGTCACATTTGCCAGCACTTTGCCCTTAGCCGTCTAAACCCTTCCTATTCATATACCCACCCAGCGGCCTGTTAAATGTTGCAATTGTACCAGCCTCCACCACTTCCTCTGGCAGATCATTCCATACAAGTACCACCCTCTGCATGAAAATGTTGCCCCAAGGTGCCTGTTGAACATTTCGCCTCTCACTCTAAACTTATGTGCTCTAGTTCTGGACTCCCCCACCCCAGGCAAAAGACCTTGTGTTTTTACACTATCTGTGCCCCTCATGATTTTATAAACCTCTATAAGGTCATCCCTCAGCCTTTAACGCTCCAGGGAAAAGAGAGCCACCCTATTCAGCCTCTCCCTATAGCTCAAATCCTCCAAACCTGGCAACATCCTTGTAAATCTTTTCTGAACCCTTCGATAGGAGGGAGACCAGAATTGCACACAATATTCCAAAAGTGGCCTAACCTGTGTCCTGTATAGCCATAACATGACCTCCCAACTCCTGTACTCAATGCTCTGACCAATAAAGGAAAGCATACCAAATGCCTTCTTCACTAACCTATCTACCTGCAACTCTACTTTTAAGGAACTATGAACCTGCACTCCAAGGTCTCTTTGTTCAGCTACACTCCATTTGCCACTTCTCAGCCCATTGGCCCATCTGATGAAGATCCCGCTTATACTCTGAGGTAAACGTCTTCCCCATCCACTACACCTCCAATATTGGTGTCATCTGCAAACCTAGTTCTTCATATAAAAGGGATCAACAGGTATGGGGAGAGGCGGGACCAGGCTCCTGATTTGAATGATCCACCGTGATCATATTGAATGGTGGAGCAGGCTGAAAAGGCAAAATTCTTTTGTTTTATTCACTTACAGAATGTGGGCATTAGTGACTGGGTCAGTATTTATTGCCACTCCTAGTTGCCCTTGAGAAGGTGTTGGTGAACTACCTTATTAAAGTGCTGTGATCCATTTAGTCTAAGTGCACCCACAATGCCATTAGGAAAGGAGTTTCCTGACTTTGGCACAGTGGCTTAATTCTCATTAGCCTAGATCTACTCCAGCTATGTTTCATGCTTCTAGCTTTGGGTCATAAGCAAATTTGGCAACCAATCCTTCCATTCCTTCATCCAAGTCATTTATATAAATTGTAAACAGCTGATGTCCCAGCCCCAATACTTGTGGCAACTAGTTGTTACATGTTACTAACTAGTTGTTACATGTTACCAACCTGAAAAAGACCTATTTATGCCTACTCTTTATTTCATCTCAGCCAGCCAATCTTGTATGCATGCAAAATGCTTTGAGCTTTTATTTTCCACAACAATGTGTCACACTTTATCAAATGAGACTAAGACGCTCCAGTCAGAGCTCCTCTGCTCTCTTTTCTTTCTTTTTTCTCTTTGCAGCTTTTTTGTCAACGGATACCCCCCACCTCACCTTCCCCAACTTTTAACTTCTTAAAGTACACTAGCCCATCTGGAGGATGGAGGCGAGACGAGATGGAGGAAGTCGAGTCGTGGTCAGAACTCAGGTGGGAGCAGAGCTAAGATAGGCTGAGTCAAGGACTGGATCGTGGAGTAGGAGCAGAGTGAGGACATGCAGGGTTATGGGCCGATCCCAGAGCAGGAGCAGAGCGAGCGCAGGCTGAGTCACAGGCCGGATCCTGGAACAAAAGCATAGCGAGCACAGGCCAAGTCACTGGCCGGATCCCAGAGCGAGAACAGGCCGAGTCACGGGCCAGATCCCAGCGTGGAAGCAGAGCGAGGATAGGCCGAGTCACTGGCTGGATCCCAGAACGAGAACAGGCCGAGTCACGGGCCAGATCCCAGCGTGGGAGCAGAGCGAGGATAGGCCGAGTCACTGGCCGGATCCCAGAACGAGAACAGGCCGAGTCACTGGCTGGATCCCAGAGCAGGAGCAGAGCGAGGACAGGCAGAGTCACAGGCCGAATTCTGGAGCGGGAGCAGAGTGAGCACAGGCCAAGTCATGGGCCGAATCCTGGAACAGGAGCAGAGCGAGGACAGGCCGAATCTGGAGTGGGAGCAGAGCAAGCACAGGCCGAGTCACGGGCCAGATCCCAGAGCAGAAGCAGAGCGAGCACAAGCTGAATCATGGGCCTGATCCTGGAGTGGGAGCAGAGCAAGCATGGGCCTGGCCCTGGAACAGGAGAAGAGTGAGCAAGGGCTAAGTCACAGGCTGGGTACCAGAGTGGAAGCAGAGCAAGGACAGGCTGAGTCACAGGCCGTGTCCTGGAGCAGCAGCATAACGATCGTGAGCTGTGTCAGCCACAGAGCATGTGGGCTAAATCTGAGAGCAGTAGCAGAGTGAGTCCTGGATGGAGACCAGTGTGTGGAGGCATCGTGGCCTCAAGTTCTGAAGCCCAGCAGGTACAGACTCATGTTGGAAAAGGACTACATCTTGAATACTTATTATCATACTGAACTTTTTAACTTTTGTATTCCCATGCTAATCGTTTTCTTTACTATTTCAAATCTGTAACAACACTTAATGTATCTGTACCTATGATGACACCAAGAGGTAACATTACAAACTTTTCACTGCACTCATTTGAGTGCATGTGACAGTAAAGGCTATTCTATTCTATTCTATTAACACAAAAAACATTGAATTTAATACTGTATAGATCTATCATTTCCCCTTCACCACATAATAATATCTCCACAATGATCTCCATTAGATTGACAAACTTCCTTTTCATAAAATTGTATTGAATCTGCCTGATTATTTCGAACCTATCTAAGTGACATGTCATAGCTTCTTTAATAATTGCTTTTAACCTTTTTCTGATGGCAGATGAGAAGCTAATTAGTTTGAAGTTTCCTGCTTACTGTCTTCCTCACTTTTTGAATATTTCTATTTCCTGATTTATTGCTTCTTTGGAGTACTGCTTGAATTCTCAACTGTGAAGGCCAATTTAAAATAATTGTTCAATTCATCTGTTATCTCTATTTTACATTGTTGGCTTGCACCATCAATTCACCTAGATAATTATGAATGCTACCTGTTCTACTTAATCACAAAATAGTCAATATGTTTCCCATTAATACTGCTATCCATTCCAAAGTAGGTTTGATTTGAAGGTGCCGGCGTTGAACTGGGATGTACAACATTAAAAATCACACAACACCAGGTTATAGTCCAACAGGTTTATTTGGAAGCATTAGCTTTCAGAGCACTGCTCCTTCATCAGGTGGTTGTGGAGTATAAGATAAAAAAAAGCTAAAAAGTCTTAAAATTGATAAATCTCCTGGCCCCGATGGGATACATCCTAGAGTTCTGAGAGAGGTGGCTGAGGAAATAGCGGAGGCATTGGTTGAGATCTTTCAAGAGTCACTGGAGTCAGGGAAAGTCCCGGATGATTGGAAGATCGCTGTTGTAATCCCCTTGTTCAAGAAAGGATCAAGACAAAAGATGGAAAATTATAGGCCAATCAGCTTAACCTCGGTTGTTGGTAAAATTCTAGAATCCATCATTAAGGATGAGGTTTCTAAATTCTTAGAAGAGCAGAGTCTGATTAGAACAAGTCAACATGGATTTAGTAAGGGGACAAACCTGTTGGAATTCTTTGAAGAGGTGACAAGTAGGTTAGACCAGGGAAACCCAGTGGATGTGGTCTATCTAGACTTCCAAAAGGCCTTTGATAAGGTGCCACACGGAAGGCTGCTGAGCAAGGTGAGGGTCCATGGTGTTCGAGGTGAGCAACTGGGATGGTTTGAGGATTGGCTGTCTGACAGAAGGCAGAGAGTTGGGATAAAAGGTTCTTTTTCGGAATGGCAGCCAGTGACGAGCGGTGTCCCGCAGGGTTCAGTGTTGGGGCCGCAGCTGTTCGCATTATATATTAATGATCTGGATGAAGGGACTGGGGGCATTCTAGCGAAGTTTGCAGATGATACGAAGTTAGGTGGACAGGCAGGTAGTACTGAGGAAGTGGGGAGGCTACAGAAGGATCTAGACAGTTTGGGAGAGTGGTCCAGGAGTGGCAAAAAGAATAAAAGCACAGACTACTTTCTAAACGGTGAGAAAATTCATAAAGCCAAAGTACAAAGGGATCTGGGAGTGCTAGTCGAGGATTCTCTAAAGGTCAACATGCAGGTTGAGTCCATGATTAAGAAAGCGAATGCAATGTTGTCACTTATCTCAAGAGGGTTGGAATATAAAAGCACCATTGTGCTACTGAGACTTTATAAAGCTCTGGTTAAGCCCCATTTGGAGTACTGTGTCCAGTTTTGGTCCCCACACCTCAGGAAGGACATACTGGCACTGGAACGTGTCCAGCGGAGATTCACACGGATGATCCCTGGAATGGTTGGTCTAACATATGAGGAACGGCTGAGGATCCTGGGATTGTATTCATTGGAGTTTAGAAGATTAAGGGGAGACTTAATAGAGACATACAAGATAATACATGGCTTGGAAAGGGTGGATGCTAGGAAATTGTTTCCATTAGGTGAGGAGACTAGGACCCGTGGACACAGCCTTAAAATTAGAGGGGGTCAATTCAGAACAGAAATGCGGAGACATTTCTTCAGCCAGAGAGTGGTGGGCCTGTGGAATTCATTGCCGCAGAGTGCAGTGGAGGCTGGGACGCTAAATGTCTTCAAGGCAGAGATTGATAGATTCTTGTTGTCTCGAGGAATTAAGGGCTACGGGGAGAATGTGGGTAAGTGGAGTTGAAATGCCCATCAGCCATGATTGAATGGCGGAGTGGACTCGATGGGCCGAATGGCCTTACTTCCACTCCTATGTCTTATGGTCTTATGGTCTAACCACCTGATGAAGGAGCAGTGCTCTGAAAGCTGGTGTTTCCAATTAAACCTTTTGGACTAAAACTGAAAGTAGTTTTCATTAGATTACTTCATAAAACTCAAAAGAACTTGGTTATAAGAAACAAACTTATGCTTTGAACATATGGCAACTACGTTACTCTGCAGGACTTTATCCTCTTAATCCCAAACACATGAACATTCACACATGGACAGCATGAGACAACATAGCTCTGTACAGCAATTATAAGAGAAAATTTAAGAAAATCCTGTGATCAAGAGGTCAAACTAGAAGGTTACAATGAGTTTACTTTTCCTCGATTCCTTCAAGTTCTAGTTAACAAAATCACTTAGCTAATGGTTGTAAAGCAGTGGAAGCCCCTCAGTTTGGGTAGCATGTCAGTTAGATATAGGTCTGACAATTGAGTGAAGGCAGTAAGATGGAGGTAGGATTATCGGATCAGCCAATGCCTCAAAGAGTGGTGGAGCTGACTCAATGGGGCCAAACAGCCTACTTCTGCTCCTACATTTATTGCCTTACAACCTACTTATGTCAGGAGCCTCTTCTCATTCGATTAGCAAATGGTTTTCTTTGACTCTTCAGACGAAGATGCTCTGTAGATTCCTCCCCTTAAACAGGATGGTGGCAGCAATATGGTGAGCAATATAACAGATACTCTCATATGAGTGGGTGGTCAGCAATAAGGATTGGTCATACAACATACAGTTGTAAGATTTCAGTGATGATTCAGAACCCTTTAATGTTGATATCCCCTGTTTAGTTAACCTTAACTTTATTCTAAATCGGATTGACTAATTAAACACTGAACTGAGTTCTGTGATAAATTATTCAATACAATCTACAAAATGTGATTTATGCATTTAAACTAATTGGCTTAATTTTTGTTTTTAAACTATTTAATTGATCAATTTTTTAGATAGCTGTAATTAAATGTTTATCTGTCGACCCTATGCACCTAACATCACTGTGTAATTGTCTGTATTTGACGATCCCAGACAGACCATCTTTTGCTCAGCACTTCTGATGGTGCTTTGTCAATGTATTGGGATGAAGAATGTTATGAGGCAGCTGCAATACACTCTGTGAGAGAAAGGGGAATAGCCATGGTCATTTTCAAGCCACTGAGATTGGAAAGAAAAGGCTTCAGGTTCTGCAGTCAGAACTTTAGAAACTTGTGAAGAGTTACATTGCATGCTGTCAAAGACGCTAATTTCTAGATTCCTTTTGGTGCCCGTGCAATTAAATATCGAAACAATGACATGAAGGAGGTTACTAAGACAAAGAACTGTTTATGGTGGGAATCTGATCCAGAAATTGCTGGGGAAACTCAGCAGTTTTTGGGAGCATCTGTGGAGAGAAGGCAGCATTAACATTTCAGGTCTGTTGACCCTTCTTCAGAAATTGCTACTTTTGTTCCAGAAACGAGGTTAATTTGTGACTGGGGAGGCACAGGAGGCCTTGTGAGCTGATTAACCAGTGCTGTGGATAAGGTTTTCATCTTCTTTGGAAGTATTAAAAAAAGAGAAGCAAGGTACGCACAGAACCAGGACTGACGAGCAGCACTAGAATAGAGAATAGTTCAGAAATAGAATGGATGAGACAGAAAATGTGAAGCAGATTAGGATGCCTTTGAAATGATTGTACATAAAGGCACGAAGCATAAAGAATAAAGTTGTTGAGTTGCGGGCACAAAGTGCTACATGGTTAAGTTATGGTGGCGAAGTGGAGAAGTGGACTCAACAAGAGAATGATTTGGAACTTCACATTCTTGGTTACAAAGCATTCATAAAGTTGAGAGAAAAAAGGGTGAGGTGGAATGGTAGCATGACTCAAACTGTTCTCGAACTGGAAAGGAATTATAATATTGAGTATTCACAGAAGAACTATTTGATCCGAATTAAGGAGAAGTCAAAGAGATATTGCCATGCTTATCATTTCATACAAGCTATCAAAAACGGGATGAAGATAGAGGAGGGAAAATAGCTCAAAATTTTCAGAAATGTACACCAGCTAAAGTGTATTGATAATAGAGAACTTTAAAATAATTGAAGTTGAGCTAACCCAAGTGATAATGTAAAAGGCGAAAAAGAGGGAGGAATATCGAAATGTATACAAGAAAACTTTCTTGATCAGTATGTCTCCAGCCAAACAGGGAAGGAAGCAGGGTTGGAACTCATTCATCATTTTAACCTCAACTCATCATCAAACAATCATGAGGGTTTACCACCCAGTTTTTGCCTAGGAGCTAACGATGTTGCACTGCGGCTCACCAAGTTGTTTTACATCAATCCATTCAGATTATATGAGCAGTTATACTACAACCACGGATCATGTTCCTCACAAGCAACTGAACAACAGAATTAACCCTTTATTGCCAATCTCCATGCACTAGACAAACAAACCTTACCACAGCTTCTAAAAAGACCACAACAAGAACAGTTGATCAAACCAGTACATGTACACAATCCTTTAACCGAAATCCTTGTGGCCAGTTGTTTTTGGAATTTGGCATTGTTTGGATTTCGGAATAAATGACATTTTCGCAGTGAAATTTTGTTTAAAAATTACTTAACAGCAGATGCATGTGTGAATAGTACGAGTGTTGAGACATAATTGACACCTGCCAGTGCTGGGCCATGCCGCCATGTCACATCTGAGTGACGTGGTTTGAGTGAGTGTGGAGTTGGGTCACCTGTTCGCACACCAAAATGACGCTCCCGACTCGATGAAAACATTTTGGATTTCAGAGCATTTCACAACTTTGGAGAAAAGACTGAAGGCAGAGGATTCTGGGTAATCCAAGATGGAGGATGGGAAAAATTTCTGGCTGTAACAGCTGCTCTAATTTGAGGTATTTTAGGTGTTGGAGGTGATTTCCTCGAATTCCAGGAGCCGCAATTACTGTTTTCTATGCTGTTGCATTGTTTTGGAACTTTGGGAAAAAAAATCAAAACAACAGGAGAAGAACAGACAAAGGAAGCACATGGTGAGGTCAGTGAAG
Source organism: Chiloscyllium punctatum (assembly GCF_047496795.1). NCBI lineage: Eukaryota > Metazoa > Chordata > Chondrichthyes > Orectolobiformes > Hemiscylliidae > Chiloscyllium > Chiloscyllium punctatum. Next base: position 35,452,712 of record NC_092743.1, read on the forward strand.
GAGCAAGAGAGAGAGAGAGAGAAAGAAACTGATACTGCCTTTGCTGTTTGAATTCATTTATCGCTGGACATCAGACTGCGTCTGGGAAAATTAACAAACAGTGGAATTCACAATTAATCTTGGAGGAATTGTTGGGCAAAGTTCATAGCACAGAAGCAGATAGGATATTGTTACTTTAAGTGTGTCCAACAGAAAGTCTGCAATAGTGAGTAGAGTAAGTTCTTTCTTGATTATATGTTTTTAGAGGTATGTCTCTTGATTAAACTTAAAATATAAGCCATAACTATTAATTTAATCTGGGACATTGTTTGTAGAGGAATAAGACGGTGTTATTTTCTGGGACCGTAGATTGTGAAGAAGCAAAAATGGCCTTTAGTAGAGTGATATGCGCTTCTTGTCAGATGTGGGAGTTTAAAGAGAGTTTAACGGTTATAGTGGATTATGTCTGCCATAAATGCTGTTGGTTGTGAATCTTATCAGATCGAATGGTTTGGTTGGAGAGATAGTTAGAAGTAATGAAGTATTTGCAATAGCGACAGTATGTAATGGATGGCAGTTATAGGAAGGGGGGAAGGTCTCAGATACAGTCACATAGATGGGTTAACTCCAGAAAAGGTAAGAAAGGTAGGCAGCTAGTGCAGGGGTCTTTTGTGGCTATACCCATTTCAAACAGGTATGCTGTTTTGGAAAATGTAGGGGGTGATGGATTCTCAGGGGAATGTAACACAAACAGCCAAGTTTCTGGTATTGAGACTGGCTCTAATGCAACGAGAGGTATGTCGGGTTCCAAGAGATCAATTGTGTTAGGGGATTCTCTAGTCTGAGGTACAGACAGACGTTTCTGTGGCCAGCAGCGAAAAATCAGAATGGTGTGTTGCTGCCCTGGTGCCAGGATCAAGGATGTCTCAGAGAGGGTGCAGAGTGTTCTCATGGGGGACAGGGGCCAGCAAGAGGTCATTGTCCACATTGGAACCAATGACATAGGAAGGTAAAAGGTTGAGAGTTTGAAGGGAGATTACAGAGAGTTAGGCAGGAATTTAAAAAGGAGGTCCTTGAGAGTAGTAATATCTGGATTACTCCCAGTGCTACAAGCTAGTGAGGGCAGGAATAGGAGGATAGAGCAGATGAATGCATGGCTGAGGAGCTGGTGTATGGCAGAAGGATTCACATTTTTGGATCATTGGAATCTCTTTTGGGGTAGAAGTGACCTGTATAAGAAGGACAGATTGTACCTAAATTGGAAGGGATCTAATATACTGGTAGGAAAATTTGCTTGAGCTGCTTGGAAGTTGGGGGTTGGGACCCAGGGAGCTAGTGAGGAAAGAGGTCAATCTGAGACTGATACAGTTGAGAACAGAAGCAAGTCAAACAGTCAGGGCAGGCAGGGACAAGGTAGGACTAATAAATTAAACTGTGTTTATTTCAATGCAAGGGGCCTAACAGGGAAGGCAGATGAACTCAGGGCAGGATTAGGAACATGGTACTGGGATATCATAGCAATTACAGAAACATGGCTCAGGGGATGGGCAGGACTGGCAGCTTAATGTTCCAGGATTTAAATGCTACTGGAAGGATAGAAAGGGAGGTAAGAGAGGAGGGGGATTAGTGTTTTTGATAAGGGATAGCATTACAGCTGTGCTGAGGGAGGATATTCCTGGAAATACATCCAGGGAAGTTATTTGGGTGGAACTGAGAAATAAGAAAGGGATGATAACCTTATTGGGATTGTATTGTAGACTCCCTAATAGAGGGAAATTGACAAACAAATTTTAAGGAGATCTCAGCTATCTGTAAGAATAATAGGATGATTTTTGTCGGGGATTTTAACTTTCCAAGCATAGACTGGGACTGCCATAGTGTTAAGGGTTCAGATGCAGAGGAATTTGTTACGTGTGTACAAGAAAATTTTCTGATTCAGTATGTGGATGTACCTACTACAGAAGGTTCAAAATTTGACCTACTCTTGGGAAATAAGGCAGGGCAGGTGACTGAGGTGTCAGTGGGGGAGCACTTTGGGGTCAGCGACCATAATTCTATTAGATTTAAAATAGTGATGGAAAAGAATAGACCAGATCTAAAAGTTGAAGTTCTAAATTGGAGAAAGGCAAATTTTGGCAGTATTAACAAAGAACTTTCGAAAGCTGATTGAGGGCAGATGCTTGAAGGTAAAGGGACGGCTGGAAAATGGGAAGCCTTCAGAAATGAGATAACAAGAATCCAGAGAAAGTATATTCCTGTCAGGGTGAAGGGAAGGTTGGTAGGTATAGGGAATGCTGGATGACTAAAGAAATTGAAAGTTTGATTAAGAAAATGAAGGAAGCATATGTAAGGTATAGACAGGATAGATCAAGTGAATCCTTAGAAGAGTATAAAGGAAATAAGAGTATACTTAAGAGGGAAATCAGGAGGGTAAAGAGGGAACATGAGATAGCTTTGGCAAATAGAATTAAAGAGAATCCAAAAGGTCTTTACAAATACGTTAAGAACAAAAGTGTAACTAGGGAGAAAATAGGGTCCCTCAAAGATCAGCAAGGCAGCCTTTGTGTGGAGCCGCAGAAAATGGGGGAGATACTAAACAAGTATTTTGCATCAGTATTTACTGTGGAAAAGGATATGGAAGATATAGACTATAGGGAAATAGATGGTGAAACATTGCAGAATGTCCAAATTACAGAGGAGGAAGTGCTGGATGTCTTGAAACACGTAAAGGTGGATAAATCCCCAGGACCTGATCAGGTGTACCCGAGAACTCTGTGGGAAGCTATAGAAGTGATTGCTGGGCCTCTTGCTGAGATATTTGTACCATCGATAGTCACAGGTGAGGTGCCGGAAGACTGGAGATTGGCTAACGTGGTGCCACTGTTTAGGAAGAGTGGTAAAGACAAGCCAGGGAACTGTAGACCAGTGAGCCTGACCTCAGTGGTGGGCAAGTTGTTGGAGGGAATCCTGAGGGACAGGATGTACATGTATTTGGAAAGGCAAGGACTGATTAGGAATAGTCAACATGGCTTTGTGCGTGGGAAATCATGTCTCACAAACTTGATTGAATTTTTTGAAGAAGTAACAAAGAGGATAGATGTGATCTATATGGACTTCAGTAAGGCATTCGACAAGGTTCCCCACAGGAGACTAATTAGCAAGGTTAGATCTCACGGAATACAGGGAGAACTAGCCATTTGGATACAGAACTGACTCAAAGGTAGAAGACAGAGGGTGCTGGTGGAGGGTTGTTTTTCAGACTGGAGGCCTGTGACCAGTGGAGTGCCACAAGGGACTGTTCGTCGCCAGTGGAACCTTCTGACATATGTGCCTCTGGCATGATCATTGAAGTCTAACTGCATACCACTTAGGACACTGCAAGCCAGAAACTACCTTTGAAATAGCAATACCCAATAGGGGAAAGGCATGTTGTTCCCATCCTCTATGATAGATGTTTTGAGGCATTGGTGCTTTGGCTGATGAAGTGGTGAACCTGCTGACCACACATTCATTCACCCAAATTACTAACTGTTCCTGCCCTTTGCATTTCCTACTTGCTGTTTAAAACTGAACCTGCTCACGCATCACTACAAACTCTTCTGTGTCCAATTCCATCATACTTATTCTCCCCCTGGCTAAGTCAGCAAGGGGGAGGCCAGGTGTGTGACAGACATCAGGCCTCTCACCTACATTCCTTCTCACTTCTCTCGCTGGTGTGTTGCCCTCCGAGGTCAGTGCAAGGCAGTGGCTGGAGAAACCAGAAGTCAATGCATCGGCATGCTGATCGATAAGTATGGATCTCCAAGTGCTTGTGCAGCTGTGTAAAATGCAGCTTAAAGAGAACCTTGGTTTTCACTGTCCATATTGGGATCGGAAACACCAATGGGCAGCCAACCCAGGATGCTTCATTGTGCTGTGTTGTTTTCCATTAACACCAGTTGTAACTCAATCTACACAAGGTTTTCCCAATCTTCAACAACTAATTCCATCTCTTCTCTTTTGAAGGCAATAGCAGCACTGAGGAAAAACTGTACAAAGAGGCCAGCACTGGAGACCCTGAGCTCCACCTCCTCAGGAGTATGTCAATGTAGCCTCAGAGAATGCACTGCAAGATGTTCACCTGCACTTTCTACTTGTTGGAGACTTTCACCACAGTGGTTACATTTTCTAGGTCAGACTCCATCGAAAGATCTGGTGAGCACATAACTGACAAGTCTATGCAGCTTGTCAATGAAGAAACAGCCAAGCCTTTGGCAATCAGAGGACTGTTGGAGGTCATGTACCTGCTCAGTCCCAGGCAGATGGTGGGCCCCTGTTCTCATCCATTAATTACTTTGGCAAAATACAGCAACTGCTGAAAATGTGTTGCTGGAAAAGCGCAGCAGGTCAGGCAGCATCCAAGGAACAGGAGAATTGACGTTTTGGGCATCAGCCCTTCTTCAGGAAGAAGGGCTGATGCCCGAAACGTCGATTCTCCTGTTCCTTGGATGCTGCCTGACCTGCTGCGCTTTTCCAGCAACACATTTTTAGCTCTGATCTCCAGCATCTGCAGTCCTCACTTTCTCCTCCAAAATACAGCAACAGCAACATCATGAAGGTTTCCAAGAAGCAGCTTATAAAGTGGATCAAAGGATAGAGGAATCTATCAAACATGCTGGCTCTCACATTCATTTGTCTGAGTTGCCAATGGACAGTCAAAATGTGTGGCACTGGGACCCAAGTCCAGCAGCATACTCAGTGTCTGCTGGAATGTTCATGTACTCATATTTCATTGCTTTAACCACTGGTGCCCAGCATCAGTGGAAAAGCAAGAAGAAGGAGAGGGATGTTTCCCCTATTCCAGGTTCCCTTTTCTCTCACGGAAACAAGGTGACCCACAGGAAGGAGGCATGACCAGCACCACAAAGGCTTCTTCTCAGGACATTCTCTCCACCTCCAACCAGCATGTAAGTCCAAAGCCTGCAGCTAACAAGCCAAGCCTGCATTTGGGCAGGAGACTCTCAGAAGTCTGGTACCTCTAGGCCCAAATGAACCAGGGAATAATCACCCAAATCTTCTCAGTGAATAGGCCACCCACAGAGGAACTCCAGTGACTCCAGGTATGGACATTGGGCCTACACTTAGATGTAGTGCATGGAGGAAGAAGAGAAAGCACACTCGACACAGAGGTGGCACAGGTAAAATCATATCATTGTAAACATATATTCACATACACTGTTAAAATGCTTGGTGTCGTAAAATATTCGCTGTTGGACCTAGTCAAGTCATACCCATGTGAGAGACAAAAAGCCTCTTTAGACAAGAGTGCAATCATCAAGCATTGCTCGCCCCTCACAAGTGAACAACTCCTTGACTTCAGCTACCCTCTAAAGTTTAGGGATCCTTGCGCTGTTGAGAATTTCAGCCAAAGTGTAGTGCTGGAAAAGCACAGCAGGTCAGGTAGCATCAGGGAAGCAGAAGAATCAACATTTCAGGCATAAGCACTTCATTGGGAATGTGGTGGGGTGGAGGGACTGAGAGATAAATAGGAGGGTGTGGGCAAGGGTGGGGGTCTGTAGCTGAGAAGGCGATTGTTAGATGCAGGTGGAGGGTGATAGTGATAGGTCAGAGGGGAGGCTGAAGTGGGTAGGTCAGAATGAAGATGGACAGGCAGGACAGTTCAAGAGGGCAGTGCCGAGCTGGAAGGTTGGATCTGGCATGAGATGGGGGAGGGTGAGCAAAGGAAACTAGTGAAGTCGACCTTGATGCCATGTGGTTGAAAGGTCTCAAAGTGGAAGATGAGGCATTCTTTCTCCAGTCGTCGGGTAGCTTGTATTTGGCGGTAGCGGAGATCCAGGACTTGCATGTCCTTGGCAGAGTAGGAGGAAGAATTGAAGTGGTCAGTCACGGGACGTGGGATTGTTCCTTGAAACGTTCCACAAGTTGGCAGCCTGTTTCCCTGATGTCGAGGAGACCACATCGAGAGCAACGGACACAGTAGATGAGGTGTTTGGATGGGCAGGAAAATCTCTGCTGGATGTGGAAAGATCCTTTGGGGTCTTGAAGGGTGGGGGGTGTGTGAGCACGGGCTTTACACCTCCTGCGGCAGCAAGTGAAGGTGCCAGGAGTAGAGGGTGGATTGGGGATTGGTGGGGGACATGGGCCTAACAAGGGAGTCGCGGAGGGTTCTATCGTTGTTGTGGTTGGAGGGGTGGGGCTCAAGGGTGGAGGCACAGGAAGTGGAGGAGATACACTGGAGAGCATCATCAACCATGTAGGAGGGGAAATTGTAGCCCTTGAAATAGGAGGCAATCTGGGATGTCCTGGAGTGGAATTGTTCTTCCTAGGAGCAATATCATGGAGACGGGGGAATTGGGAGTAAGGGATCGATTAGTATGGGGGTTGGAGGGGTGGGAGGAGAGTTTGTCCAGGTAGCTGTGGGAGTTGGTGAGTTTGAAATAGATGTCCATGTTGAGTCGGTTGCCAGAGGTCCAAGAAGGGGAGGGGATCTCCCATCCATAGCCTCCAACCTCAGAACTCCACACCTCCTACTTAAAATTCACAAACCTGACTGCCCCAGTCAACCTATCATCTCCGCCTACTCCTGTCCCACCAAATTTATCTCCTCATACCCTGATACCGTCCTGTCCTCCATGATCCAGGAACTCCCCACATACATTCAGGACACCACCCATGCCCTCCACCTCCTCCATGAGTTTTGTTTCTCTGGCCCCTAGTGCCTCATCTTTACCAGGGAAATCCAGCCCCTATACATGTCCATCCACCATGGTGAAGGCCTCCAAGGCCTCCGTTTCTTCCTCTCACTCCAACCCCACCAGTATCCCTCTACCAACACACTCATTCGATTGGGGGAACTGGTTCTCACTCTCAACAACTTCTCCTTCAAATCCTCTCACTTCCTTCAGGCGAAATGGGTAGCCATGAACACCCATGAGCCCAGCTATGCTTGCTTCTTCATGGGACACATGGAAAAGTCCATCTTCCACTGTTACACTGGCACCATTCCCTACCTTTTCCTCTGCTACATTGATGATGATCTTCATGAACACCTTTCATCCTGACCTCAAGATCACCTGGAGAATCTTGAATGCCTCCCTCCCTTCCTGGACCATTCTGTCGCCATCTCCGGCGACAGCTTCAACACGTACATCTATTTCAAACCCACTGACTCCCACAGCTACCTGGACTATACCTTCTCCCACCCCACCTCCTGTAAAAACGTGATCCCTTACTCCCAATTCCTCAGCATCCACTGTATCTGCTCCCACAAGGAGCAATTCCACTCCAGGACATCCCAGATTAGCTCCTGTTTCAAGGACTGTAATTTGCTCTCCTACGTGATAAACAAAACTGTCCAGGGTTTCTACTTCACTTCCCACACCTTTGCCCTTGCCCCCACCTGTCCAACTGCAACAAGGACAGAACCTGCTGAGTATTATCCTGAGCCATTTCTGCCACCTAAAATCAGACCCCACCACCAGAGATATATTTCCCTCCTCACCCTATCTGCATTCCGCAGAGACCATTCCCTCCGTGACTTCCACATTAGGCCCATGCACCCCACCAAGCCGCCCTCCACTCTGGGCACCTTCCCTTGCCACTTACAAGAGATATAAAACCTCCTCCCTCAACACCATCCAAGGCCCAAAGGGTCTTTTCACATCCAGCAGAGATTTGCCTGCACATCCAAACACCTCATCTCCTGTGTTTGTTGCTCTCGATGTGGTCTTCTCTATATTAGGGAGACATGGGGCCAACACATGGAGTGTTTCAGGGAACATCTCTGGGACACACGCACCAAACAACACCACCATCCTGTAGCCGACCACTTTAACTCTCCCTCCCATTCTGCCAAGGACATGCGAAGCCTGGGCCTCCTCCACCACCAAATCTAAGCCACGAACGACTGGAGGATGAACACCTCATCTTCCACCTTGGGACCCTTTAACCACACAGCATCAACGTCAACTTCACCAGTTTCCTTATCCCCCTTCTCCCAACCTCATGCCAGATACAACCCTTCAACTCAGCACCTCCTTCTTGATCTGTCCTACCTGTTCATCTTCCCTCCCAACCATCTGTCTTGATCCTCCCCACTGACCTATCACAGTCACCTGCCACCAACTCCATCTAACTATCGCCTTTGCAGCTACAGTCCCCCTACCTCGATCCTCCTATTTATCTCTCAGCCCCTTTTCCTCCCAAATTTCTGAGAAAGGGCTTATGCCTGATTCTCCCATCCTCGGATGCTGCCTGACCTACTGTGCTTTTCCAGTGCCACACTTTTCGATTCTTTACTTGACTAGTCCAATTCAGTTTCTGGTCAATGGAAACTCCCAAGATGTTGATAGAGGGTATTCAGTATTGATAATGCCAATGAATTTCAAGAGGAGAGGTTTGGTCTTCTCTTGGGAATGATTATTGCCTAGTATTTGTGCAATAGTATATGCCACTTGTCAGCCCAAGGTTCACTGTCTCACTGACTGCTGGATTTTCCCTAATGGGCATGTAGCATTCATTATGTGCAAGTATTTTAAAGTGAGTTCACCTAAAGATGGTATAGATACAATCATATGGATAATGATACATTTATTCAGCAACACCAAGGTCAATGACCACAAAAATAACAAGGTCCACAAAAATAATAAAAATAATAATAATATGCAATTTGACTAAACTAGGGTTGCTTGCCAGATTAGCAACTATATCCTAAACATCTAAACAAAATCAAATACAACTTATTATAATGGGGGAGCAGATTTCAATTAGGTGCTCTCTCTCTTTCTCTTGGACTCTTAATACATTGCTCTGTCATGATATCTTGGATGGTCTTCCTGGTCAATACCCAGATCCTCAGCCTCATTTTCATTCTCAGAATATTACTTTTGATCCCCAATTTCCTCAGGATCCCTTCACTCATTCGCCTGCTTGCCCTCAAAACCCACCACGTTGTTGACTCCAGTTGTGAAGGGTACAGCATGTCACAATGGTGCAGGACACTTTTCTTGATTTATACTGCAAGGCCTTGTCAGAGTAGTCCAGACATTAAAACCTCACCTTCATGAGACCCAGCTCTGTCCAATTATGGCCCTTGTTGAAATGTGAGCAGTGTTTTCTCTTTATTCTGCATCAATCTGTGGATTTCTTAAAGGTGCCATGAGCCCTTTATGGAGGGGTAGCCCTTAGTTCCCAGCAGTCATCCCTATGGGCCGAAGGGTTTGGAAGGAGACAGGAACCTGTGAGTTCTCTAGTATGTAAAAACTTTGCCAGCTCCCAAGAAACATAGTGCAGACATTTAAAATGTGGCATCAATCATCAAATATAATTTGAACTTTTTCTTTTCACACAGTCTGCATGTTTAATGATAGAGCACTCTCAAAGCAACATAGTTGCAGTCAACAGCTATCTAGACCCAGGAGACACCAGCAATGCTTTTGATATTTAACTCTCATTATTACTGGAAAAGAATATAAAGAAGTTTGCTGTGGAGAAAATAGCCGTAGCATGCATTCATGGGACGAGTATTGGGAAATGCTGCAAAGGTCTTCATTTGCTCATTGGAAAGAGTCACTGGTCTACAAATTCAGTAAAACCATAACTTTGATGGTCACGAAGATGAAATTGCTTCACAGCTGTTTTGAGCACAAATCCTCTTCTTGCAGACTGCAAAGTTCACTGATGTTGGAGTAGAACCTTAATCTTTCCTTATTTGTCACACGCACTATTTTGAAGACAATTAAAGATAATGATAGTAAGGCCTATAGATCCAGCGTTTTATCATTCTCTTCCACTTCCTTGGTGGATCTTGACTTGCTGTTTTTCCCTCTGGAGGCTGTGTGCTGTGCTGGAAGTTGCTGTTTTTGCTAGCCTTGCTGACAATGTTCTACATTCTGACATTGCCAGCAATTATTCCAGTGACAGTGTTCTCCATATGAGTTCCATGAGAGAATAATCTGTGGGAAATGTCAGAAAGATAACACAATTTTATTAAGGGAGCTCCTGAGTGCTCATGTTCATAACAATGGACATGTGAACATAAGAAATATAAGCAGGAATATATTATTCGATCCCTCAAGCCTACTCTGCCATTTGTTATAATCATGGCTAATGTAGTTGTGCTTCAAACTGGCCATTCCTGCGTACTCTTGCTAATCTTTCCTTTAGCCTGCCAAGAATATGTATGATGTTATGCCTCCACATAGTGTGACATGGAAGCTTCCTAAGGAGGTTACTATCATGCCTTGAGATGATGTCTTGGTCTTTACCAATTTCTATTGCATAACAAAGCTTTGCGCTATACTGGAACTCTAATTCTGACAGTAAGCCACCATGAAATTCCTCCCCACAAAGAAATGGCTGCCTTCCACATCACAATCTCACCTCATTGGATATACTGCATTGCAGTGTGCAAATGTGACATTCATGAAGCATTATCTTCCTGAACTTGAAAACAACAAATGCTGGAGACCACAGTGGGTCAGGCAGCATTCATGGAGAGAGAGCAAGCTAATGTTTTGAATCTAGATGACTCTTCATCACAGCTCTTCCACTGCTTGAAACATTAACTTGCTCTCTCTCCATGGAAACTGCTTGACCTGCTGTCATCTCCAGCACCTGTTATTTTCAATACAGATTCCAGCGTCTGCAGTAATTTGTTCCAACGTCTTCCTGAACTTGCTATGAAATGTAGTTATCAAATATGAACTTCAGGTTCTTCTTTTAAGTTCCTTGCTCTCATGCCATTTATTTAACTTACGTAATAAGGAGGTAATTAGTATGAACAATGTTAAAGCTATGATTGCTTGAGGCCATAGTTTTTCATCTACATTCTTGTACATCTGTTGATGAAGTGTATTTTGAAGGCAGATGGGTGGGATTACTTTAATCACTGGAGGCAATGATAATGAAGCAGGGCCTCAAAAATCAATGTTTTTTACTACAGCCTGAATGAAAGAAACTAACTGACTCCGCTACTTTGTACATCGTCACTGCCATTTTAAGTTACTGGGCAGTTAATGTTCGATCTGAAATAGTTAGGTTCCAACTTTGTGTTTGTGCATGACTTGCAGGCTCTGCCTGTGATCTACCATTGTTCCTCCCACCCTTGATGTTCCGTTTTTGTTGAGCTCCCTAATAGCGTTAGTAATATGACCAATTTACTCCCATAGCCCAAGATACCTTGGAATTCCCTTGTCCTTGTTGGCACAATACTCTCCACTTACAGAAACCTGAGTAACTGTGACTTATTTGAATACTCTCTTCGAGAGCTCCCAGGAACCTTCTATTCTCTATGGGTTCCCACCTTATTAACTGCATTGCCTCCTATCACAGTGACCATTTCCTCAGTGGCTGAGTACAATGAAACTCATCCTGCCCTTGAATTACCTGCTTTCTCATGACGCCATGGATTGGCCCCAATAAGCCTCCTGACCGTTTTTGATCAAATCCCGATTGCTGCCGATTGCCCACCCTACAGACTGACTTCAAAGGACAGCCCTGGTTGATTGCTGACCCCTGGATTGATATCTCTATGGTACCCTGCCTGTAATGCCTGGACTCATGCACCTGACCTCAAGAACTGACTCTGACATAATTTCCAAAGTAAGGACAAGATTCACCAGCATCATGTCGCACCAAGCCTGTGACTGGCTGTTGCCACCCTACGAGATAGGAATTGTATAAGTTCCCTTACTGACAGTAATCCCTGACTGACTATATACACCCTTCAGGCCACTAAGGACTGGTCCATTTTGACTTTTACACATCACTACTTCGAGTCATAGAGATGTACAGATGTACAGAGTCAGTCTCTTTTGTCCAACTCATTCATGCCGACCAGATATCCTAAATTAATCTAGTCCCATTTGCCAGCATTTGGCCCATATCACTCTAAATCCTTCCCATTCATATACTCATCCAAATGACTTTTAAAAGTTATAATTGTACCAGTCACCACCACACCCTCTGGAAGCTTATTCCATACATGCACCACCCTATGCATGAAAAAAATTGCTCCTTAGGTCCCTTTTAAATCTTTTCCCTCTCACTCTAAACTTATACCCTCTAGCTCTGGACACCCCCAGCCCAGGGAAAAGACTTTGTTTATTTACCCTATCCATGCCTCTCATGACTTTATCAACCTCGATAAGGTCTATAGGTGGTGTAGTGGACAGTGAAAAAAGATTATCTCAAAGTACAACAGGACCTTGATCAGATGGGCCAATGGGCTGAGGAGTGATAGATGGATCTTAATTTAAATAAATGCAAGGTGTTGCATTTTAGTAAGGCAAACCAGGGCAGGATTTATCCAGTAAATGGTAGGGCCCTGGGAAGTGATGCTGAACAGAGACCTAGGAGTGCAGGTGCAAGTGGAGTCATAGGCAGACAGGGTGATGAAGAAGACACTTGCCTCCATTGGTCAGAACATTGAGTATAGGAGTTGGGATGTCATGCTGTGGCTGTACAGGACATCGGTGAGGCTACTTTCAGAATACTACATGCAGTTCTCACCACACTTCTATAGGAAGGATGTTGTTAAAACAAGATGAATAAGGATATTGCCAGGATTGGAAGGTTTGACTTATAGGGAGAGGATGAATAGACTGGGGCTTTTTTCCCTGGAGCATCAGAAGCTGAGGGGTGACATTAGAGAGGTTTATAAAATCATGAGGATCCTGGATAGGGTGAATAGCCAAAGTCATTTTCTGACAGAAAAGTCCAAATCTAGTGGGCATAGGTTTAAGGTGAGAGGAGAAAGATTTAAAAAGGACTCGAGGGGTAATTTTTTCATGCAGAGGATGGTGCATGAATGGAACAAGCTGCTAGATGAAATGGTGGAGGCTGGTACAATTAGAACATTTAAAAGGCATCTCAATGGGTACATGAATAGGAAGGGTTTATAAGGATAACGGGCCAAATAATGGAAAATGGAACTAGATCAGATTGGGACGTCTGGTCAATGTGGACAAGTTGAACTGAAATATCTGTTTCTGTGCTGTATGACCCTATGACTCTGGTGGAATTGATTGACCAGATATACTGTCACAACTGCAAGATTGTACGCATAACTGGAGTGTTCCTCACTGCAGGGGAAGAAGTGGACCACGTGCACAGTTCACAGATGAACCATTAGACTCAGTGGTCTACAACATCTCTACAATGGAAATGAAATGACAGTTACCAAGGAAACAAGAAATGACATGGGATAAACACTCCCCAGCGAAGGAACAGGAACATTACTTAGATGAACAAGCAATACCTAATATGCACACCTCCCATAAAAGGATTGTCCAATTGAAAGACTATGCACATCTGGCAGATATTGACGAGATAAACAAACTACTCATGCATGAGTTGAGTGCAAGTGGTGGGATAATACGGTGGGAACTGTCCTGCACAGTGACTGACATTTGCCCTAGATATGGCAGAGAAGGAGAAATTGATATTTTGTTTGGTGGACAGGAAGCAGGAAGTCCTAGTGGACAGCATAATGCAAGGGATGGCCATTTTCTTCTCGAAGACTGGCAAAAGCGGCCATGACACCAGACCCTGTCAACCTGAGCCAAATTTGCTACCCAGGCCAGTGTGGTCTCAGTCATTTGGAGGAATTGCCAGCAGTGTAGGCAGAAGGCACATGACTTTCAACACTCTACTAGGTTAAGAGCCACCATTCTCTCTGTTACCGTACATTGACTCGATCTCTGCTAGTGCACACACTGCCCTACAAGGCTCATATTCTACCTTTCTCATATTGCATGTTACATCTTCCCTCAAATAGTCCCATACACCCCACACCTGATATTGTCAACCCTGCACACTCTTTACACTGCCTACTCATTCACTTGGGACAAATCACCACTTTCCATCATTTGCACCAGCAATAACTGATGTGTACCCATTTTTAAATCACTCAATCACTTCCTTCCTCTCATTACACAAGAAAACAGCCCACAATAGGGCACAGAAAAGAACAAATCAGGCGAATGACTAACTGTGTTCAAACCCTATGTCTGGTATCAGAGGTTGCCCTTGACTTACTGTGCAGGGAGCCTGGACATTCTCCCTTGATGTGGCTGAGGACTGCTGACAACCATGACAAATTCCCTGGCTTTGTGTTTGCACTAATTGGAGCAAAATATATAAGACTGGTATGTCAGGCTGAGGGAGCAAAGTGCAAAAATGGAAAGGCAAAGCAAGCCAAGACATGGATGCTATGAGCATCCAGCTAGACTTAAAGTGAGTGAGTGCTTAGACAGTGACAGAACAGCTATGAGATGCAGCCTGGTCCAATCCATAAGCTGAGTGCTTTTTCCTATCTAAAGAATCCTTTCAGTGCTAGTTGCTGGTGACCCTCTGTGGTGCAGCACTGAAGTGCAGAAATCTCCTGCAAGTGAATCAGAGAGGTGCCATGAAGACAGCTATTGGAAACGAGTGCCTGTGGACAAGTGATGTATGCAAATGATGCCTTGCAGCGTGCCCTGGAATGTTGATTCTGGATGTCCAAAATGGTGGTCTATAGGAACAAGTAGTGAGCTGAAGTTGCCTGGTACCTGTTCTGACTTTCATGTTGAGAATTGTCATCATCTTGTTTCCATACTGTTCGTGGCATGGTGGCTCAGTGGTTAGCACTATTGCCTCACAATGCCAGGGACTTGGGTTTGATCCCTGCCTCGGGCAACTGTCTGTGTGGAGTTTGCACATTCTCCCCATGTCTGTGTGGGTTTCTATCAGGTGCTCCTTTTTCCTCCGATAGTCCAAAGATGTGCAGGTTAGGTGAATTGGCCATGCTAAATTGTCCATAGTGTTAGGTGCATTAGTCAGAGGGAAATGAGTCTGGGTGGGTTACTCTCCGGAGGGTCGGTGTGGACTTGTTGGGCTGAAGGGCCTGTTTCCAAAGTGTACAGAATCTCATCTATACAGACACTAGAAGGAAATTGAATATTAATGATTTGAGATTTGATGTTAATAATACCTGTCAATAGGCAGCTGCCTGCCTAGTGAGAACCTCAACACTTGGAAGTTAGTTGGCAAATGCAGCCAGTTACTCCCTACATTGAGATAAGCCTCATCAGACTTCTCATGCAATTCTTCTAGATTTCTTATCATGCCCTTCATTTTTTAGGCTCCTATAAGATCCTGCCCAATGTCTGATAAAGCAATGGATGCAATACCATGTCAATGATGGAACAGCAGCAGCCTGTCACAAAGATGTGTTGCCTATATATTCACACCAGAAGAAGGCATACAGGAAAATGGCACATAAATTCAGGAAACAATCCCAAAAACAAGATGCCTGTCACAAATTATTTAAAGCAAATTTGAGCTCAAAAATAATGAAGTTTTACAACACTTTTGCACAGTTTGGTGAGACTACATTTAAAGTGTTTTGTACAGTTTTTAACCTCATGATCTAGGACTGAATGCTGCTCTCTGAAAACTTATGTATTTCAATCATATTATCTTAGTTTTAATTCATAACTAATACAGTGACAATCAATGCTCTGCACTCTGTGGCTGTTGAATTGATGACTTTTAGATTAGATTAAGATTAATTACAGTGTGAAAACAGGCCCTTCGGCCCAACAAGTCCACACCGCCCCGCTGAGGCGCAACCCACCCATACCCCTACATCGACCCCTTACCTAACACTACGGGCAATTTAGCATGGCCAATTCACCTGACCTGCACATCTTTGGACTGTGGGAGGAAACCGGAGCACCTGGAGGAAACCCACGCAGACACGGGGAGAATGTGCAAACTCCACACAGTCAGTCGCCTGAGGCGGGAATTGAACCCGGGTCTCTGGTGCTGTGAGGCAGCAGTGCTAACCACTGTGCCACTGTGCCGCCACTCGTCTGTGTCTCTGCAATATAATGAGGGACTACAGACCTCCACACCATTATATGCAAATTCACATCAACATCAACAGGCTGGCATTCTCTTGCACAATACACTGATGTGGGCATGCATGGGTGATCCCATCAAGAGGTCCTGCTGTGACTGACATGGTGATCATCAGCACATGCTATGGCAGCCATATACACTCCATTTTGTAAGTTGAATTTAGATTCATACAACAGTCTGCCAAAATCCCTTCTCAGTGAAGTTGTTTAAAATTTTACATTATCGAAAATCCAAAGTGGAGATGGAACAAAACCGATTCAATATTTCGGATACTCCTATTCATAGCATGTGGATGTCTAAAACATGTTTCACTTGAGTTTCAACTTCAACTGTCTTTCTTTTCCAAAAGCTGACAAATTCTGAGTGTTCACTGCCATTTCCATTTTGAAATTCAGAAGATAAATATCCCTAGTTATAATGTAGAAATCAAACCATTTATACCACAGGCATATTTAGAATCAGGCATAAATGTAGTCCTGTTGTGCTGGGGCTGCAGAAAACACAAAATAACTGAGGCAGGTTGGTGCTGGTGCCATTGACTTCAATAGGCTCAGCAGTGCCACTATCAGGTATGAATGTATGTATGAAGAAAATGCTCAGGATTGCGAGTTTCTGCAATTTCTGGAGAAAGAGGAGCTAAAGCAAGATTTTTTAATGGAAACATATTCAATAATTTTCTTCTTTTTTAACTTACTGGTTCTGTGTAACTGAAAGGGAAAATTATTAGGGGGAGCATTTTCAGGTTACCTTGTGTTACTCCCATATATTTCCAGCCCATGTATTTATAGCACATGTAGAGTCAGAAAGTCATTATGTCATACAGCACGAAAACAGTCCCTTCGGTCCAACTTGTCCATGCCGACCAAGTTAAACTAGCCCCACTTGCCTGCATTTGGCCCATATCTCTCTAAACCTTTCCTATTCGTATACCTATCCAAATGTCTTTTAAATGTACAGGTAATAATCTATAACTTGGAGCTGCCGGTGTTGGACTAGGGTGGACAAAGTTAAAAATCACACAATACCAGGTTATAGTCCAACAGGTCAAACCTTGTTTTGAATTCACCCACCCTAGAGAAAAGACCTTTGCTATTAATCTTATCTATACCCCTCGCAATTTTATAAACCTCTATAACATCACCCCTCAACTTCCTATGCTCCAGTGAAAAACGTCCTAGCTTCTCTTTATAACTCAAAACCTCCAGTCCCAACAACATCTTGATAAAACATTTCTGAACTCTCTCCAATTTAATAATAGCCTTCCTATAGCAGGGTGACCAGAAGTGTACACAGTACTCTAAAAGTGGCCTCACCAACGTCCTGTACAACCGCAACATGACGTCTGAACTGCTACACTGAATGGTCTGAGCAATGAAGGTTAGTGTGCTAAATGCCTTCTTAACCACCCTGTCTGCCTGTGACACAACTTTAAAGAACTACATACCTGAACCCCGAGGCTCTCTGTTCATTAGCACTTTGTTTTAACACCATGCCCTTCACTAACCCCAAAAAAACAGTCAATATGTCAGTACCAACTTTAAGAGAAAAACTCATGACAACATCATTGTATCATAGCATGTGCCCAAAGGATTTAAAACTCGAGCACTTCATATTTTAGCCTGGGAATCAAATGAAGCACAACATGCAAAAAGAAACAAGCTCCTTGGTTTAAATTTAATAGCTTAATGTGAGCTCAGACACTGATGGTCATTAATTTATTATTTGTATATATTAGTTGGCTATAATAAATTTCTGTTCAGTTCTGAAATATGCACAATATCTGTGTCCAGTTTCTTATGTTATAGGAGATTAAAATACCATTCTAGCAGCAAGACCATGGGTAGCAGCAGTGGTTATCTATAAAGAAGACTCCAAAATCTCAATGGTAGGTATTTGGAAAACTAACTGAAGTTTTGTCTGGTTGGACTGCAGCTTTGGATAACAGAGAATTCAAACGCAGAGTCAACTTCTCACCCTTTAAACAGCATCACTTTCTGTGAGTTCAGACAGTTGTACAGATTTTTAGATAGACAATTAACCAGCAAGGAGATAGTCCTGATCTCTTTTGATTGGGATATAAGTTAATTCAAGATAAAATGAATTACTAGGAATGTATCAATTGAAAATAAAAAGGCTGCGTTTCATTTTTTGAGCTGAGACAGAGTATGTTCCTCATTGTGATACAAAAGCTGCAAATCAGAGAGTGATAGATTCTTCTGCTAGTAAAAAAGCAGTAGTAGGCTTAAAGGGCCCTCTTGTGGCACAGTAGTAGTGTCCAAAGCTCTGGACTGAGAGAACCAAGTACAAATCCAGTGGGTGTGTCATAATATCTGTGAACAGGTTGATTAGAAAATCAGTTAAATTAGAAAAAAGCAGTGGGGTCTTCTTGTGGTGCAATGGTAGTGTCCCTAACCTGCTGCAGTGGGACTTGAATATTTCATAATAGTTCATAATATTTCTGAACAAGTTGATTAGAAAAATCTGTTAATTAAAAAGCAAAGAAACAGCATGTGTAGCCACAAAATCAGGTATGTAATGTTTTTAAGGTTGGATCATGGATAGCGGAAGCATCATCATGGATTGGGCAGAATCCAGGAATACCTTTTACTGAATTACAACTGTTGAAAAATGTTCTACATTACAGAGCAAGTGATGGATGATGCAGAGAGAAGAGCAAGCAAAGCCTTTGGAAAATTAGCACACCCAGTATTTCGTGGATGATCAGAAAGATCCAGAAAACACCTGGACAGTTTTCAAGGACCAGCTCCACATAAAAAAGTAACCTTAAGATTAACAGACTCCAGACAGCAGCCCCAAGACTATTGACCAGTTAGGCAGAATACGCCACATGAAAGGACATGAGTCTGAAAGGCTCATTGAGTTAATTTATCATATCTACAATAATTAAAGCATTTTGGAAGGATCTTTCAGGCAATACCTTTGGTACATTACACAAGGATGGACACAAATATGAAGCATAGTGACAGGCCAACAACAATTATATGCTTTCGGGACGGTCAACACTATTGCTCTAGTCAGCAAAGAACATCATACCAAAGAAATTTGCAATAAATGCTGATTGTTGCACCTACCCAAAAGCTGTCCAGCTTTTCTTGATATCTGTAAAATATGTGGGTACACATGTAGGAAATATGATTCCAAAGGATAAGTTAGACCCAGAACAAAATATCAGAGACCAATAAGACAGTGCAACATCACATTATTTGCAGCAAAGAAAATGTTAATATGAAGCATAAATGCAAACGCATCAGAGATTCAGACTCAACTAACTGAAAGGCAAATTTCAGAGGATGACCAAGCTTTTGGAGAGCTGAAAAGAAGCTTCAGTCACCATTGATATCCCACATTCTGCAAAGGCAGAACAACACTAAAAGCTAAAATTGACAAGGGAGCCAGCACCAACATATTACCACTATACCTCTTGAAAGACATCAACTCCATTGAACAACCTACAAGAAACTGGTTCAAAGCATAGTTAACAGATCACCAGTTCCCTTCATTGGCAGAATTACACTCCAGTGCCAATATGCAAGCTCATTTTGGTTCCTCAAAATCATCTTCCAAGTAGATCCTAATGGCAGGACCATCAGTATATACAGATTTCAGAGTAGTCACAATTCATGAAATCTAAACCACACCCACTGTGGTGGGACAGGCCAAAAATGATGCAATTGATTCAGTTAATGACCTCAAGGGATATGACTTTGAAAGACATGTCAGATTGTGGACATAGATACAACTATTACGCGTGGAAACACCTCCCACCTTGTACATGGCAGGTACTCATGTGACTCAGCCAACGTTGTCTATCTTATAAGTTGCAGGCAAGGATGCTCGGAGGCATGGTACATTGGGGAAACCGAGCAAAGGCTACGACAACGAATGAATGGGCACTGCACAACAATCAACAGACAGGAGGGTTCCCTCCCAGTTGGGGAACACTTCAGTGGTCCAGGACATTCAGCATCGGACCTTCGGGTGACCATCCTCCAAGGTGGACTTCGGGACAGGCAGCAGAGAAAAGTGGCCGAGCAGAGGCTGATAGCTAAGTTCGGTCCCATAGGGAGGGCCTCAACTGGGACCTTGGGTTCATGTCACATTACAGGGGATCACCATTGCACTACACACACACACAAATATTCCTACACACACACACTCTCACATACACACGGACACAGGTACACACAGATGCGCACACAGACACCCACACACACCCTTATAGACACACACTCCCACACTCACACATGCACCCCCTCACAGACTTAAGACACTCTGCACTCACTACACACACACACACACACACACACACACACACACACACGCACAGAGACCCACATGCACACATATATTTTGTGTGGTAAGTTAAAAATCACACAACACCAGGTTATAGTCCAACAGGTTTAATTGGAAGCACACTAGCTTTCGGAGCGACGGTCCTTCATCAGGTGATTGACTATAACCTGGTGTTGTGTGATTTTTAACTTTGTACACCCCAGTCCAACACCGGCATCTCTGAATTTTGTGTGGTAAATTTGTACTTGCAGAGTTACACTGCACTTTGTTCAAAAACTGCATACATTCATGTAGAACTCTGAGCTCAAAAACTGCATGAATTTATGTGAAACTCTGTTATCTCACTTTTTAGATTAGAATCAATCTAAACATCATGGCATAGACAGAGAACACAGGGGGCCAACACCTTCAACATATTGTCTAGCTATCACCATTGTTAACAGCTAACCCGAGAATGCAACTGTAAAAAAAAGGGTTTTATGATTTACACATGAAAGAAGTGAAACTATCACTGTATTCTAACAGCTGAAAGGCTTAACAGACAATCAATTTTTCAATGTATAATTTCAGTTACATCACACTGCAAATTTTTGTGTTATATTCTGTGTTACGATCGAGCCCTCCACAATCACCTGATGAAGTGGCATCGCTTCGTAAGCTAGTGTGCTTCCAATTAAACCTGTTGGACTATAACCTGGTGTTGTGTGATTTTTAACTTTGTACACCCCAATCCAACACCGGCATCTCCAAATCATGACTACACACAAACTGAAAACCTTACTTCTTCTTTAAAGAATAGGCCACCCAGATCAGTCCTCCTAGCACATTTTTAGGCTTTCTTTCATTTAAATAATGGTTTGTCTTTTGATTCTTCCTACCAAAGTGCATGATTTTGCACTTTCCAGCACAGGTTTTTGTCTATTCACTCAACCAGTTTAGATTCCCTTGAACATTCCTCATGCCCTCATCACAACATACTCATCTATCTATTTTTACGTCATTAGCAAATTTGGATGTATTATACTCAGCCACCAACACCCCTTCCCCCTTCAAATTCAAAGTCGTTAATATCAATAATAAATAATTGAAGGCCGAGGACTGATCTTTGTGACACTTCACCAGTTATGTTTCTTTAACCTAGAAAAAAATCCTCACTCTTTCTTCAATGTATTAAACAATTCTCTATCCATGCTAATACCTTACCCCAATACCATGAGTTCCTATCTTGTACAATAGCTTTTTATGTGGAACCTTACTGAATGCCTCCAAATACACTACATCTATCAGTTCCTCCTCAACAACTCTTATTGTTATATCCTAGCAATTCTAAAAAAATTTGTTAAATATGATTTCACTTTCACAGAATATTGTTAACTCTGTTGGGTTGCAAAAGGGTCTACTCAATATTCTGCTATTTCTTTAATAATGGTCACTAGATTTTTCCCAATGACAGATCTTATGCGAAGTGGTCGATAGTTTCCAGCCTTCAGTTTCCCTCCCTTCTTGAACAGGAGTGTCACATTAGTTTTCCAATCCTATGGAATCCTTCCATAATCTCGTGAAGTCTGGAATATGCCTCTTCTGTCAGTGCAGGCACTTGCTTTACAATTTTTGAATGCAGGATGTTTGACCCTGATAACTTGCCTGCATTTAGTCTTCGTGGTTCATCAGGTCCTTTGTTACTTTTTATTCATTCATAAGATATGGGCATCACTGGCCAGGCCAGCATTTATTACCCATCCCTAATTGTCCAAAGGGCAGTTCAGTGTCAACCACATTGCTGTTGGTCTGGAACAGGCCAGACTAGGTAAAAACGTCAGATTTCTTCCCTAAAGCACATTAGTGTTTCCAATCAAATTCATAATCCAATGCACCTATTTCACTACTCACCACTTAGAGTCATAGAGTCAGAGAGATGTACAGCATGGAAACAGACCCTTCAGTCCAACCCATCCATGCTGACCAGGTATCCCAACCCAATCTAGTCCCACCTGCCAGCACCCGGCCCATATCCCTCCAAACCCTTCCTATTCATATACCCATCCAAATGCCTCTTAAATGTTGCAATTGTACCAGCCTCCATTTCATTAATATTCCTTCATTAATAAAGCTACCCAAGGTCCTGTTCCTTTTTGCCCATTGTTCTGGATTATCAAAGACCCTTGAATATTGAATTCCTAGTTTTGGTCACACTGTAACCACTTCTCCATAATAACTATCAAGTATATTTGTGTCATAAGATCATCTATTTTGTTACAAATGCAACATGTATTTAGATAAATAGCCTTAAGCTTTAACTTCTTTACCATTATTTATTCTCTGGTTCAAATGTCTGCTGCACTCTCCTGTATAAATTTTCTAATCCTTCCTTTCACATTTTGATTATGGTTCACCTCTTCACTACCTTGCACCTCTGCTCTCTTGTTTCTATTGATATTTTAAACTTATTTTCAACTGAACCCTTATTTCTAATTAAAGCATGATACAATTTGCCTGTACATTTCCAGCGTGGTTCAAATAAAGCCCATCCCAATGGAACAGTTCTTTCTCTTGTCAGGACTAACCCATTTCTCCTACATCAATCTCCTACATGCACTTAATCTAATATCTCTAATCTTATTTGCAAGTAGCCCAGGGAATGATCCCAAGATTATTACCTTTGTGGTTCTGCTCTTCAATTTAACCATGAGCTGTTTATAATTCCTCAGCAGAACTTCATTCCCAGTCCTATGTAGGTATCAACAGGCAGATGGAAGACAGATCTGAAGGAGAGGACAGACTGAGAGAAGGGTTCCTGAACTCCTCAGTTAGAGAGCAGGATACTGCCACAACACTTTAACAAGACCAAAACATTTTGTGTCAAAAGCCTGTCCTCTAGTATTATCCCCATTTGGCACAGTTGAATACTTTATCCAATTAGCTAACGTATTATACTTAAATTGTTGCTTCTTAACTCAATAAACTATCAGAAAATTTCTTACAAATTGGTGACTGCCTATATGAGGTAATTGTGAGTATGAAGCTTTAAAAGCAACACCCTACAGAAGGCAATTGAACCAGCGAGAATTGGGTTGGCACAAGAAGGATTACTTGAAATAAACAGAGATGATGTCAGACTAGCAGTGTCAGAACGGGTCAAGAGAGAGCCTGAAAAAGTTAAAAGGGGCACACTTAGAGTCATAGAGTCATAGAGTCATAGAAATGTACAGCATGGAAACAGACCCTTCGGTCCAATCCATCCATGCTGACCAGATATCCCAACCCTTAAAATGAGGCAAGAAACAGCGAGAGAAAATAAGCAAAATTGACAGGGTAGAGTCAAAGATCTGGTTATCAGAAACTGTTACAGAGAAGCCATTTCGAGAGAAATTCTCAAATGGGCCAGAACAGAGTGCCTCACTTACCGGAACAGTGAAAGTGGATGAGCAGTACAGCTATCTGATAGAAGTTCCAGGAAATGTAGAACAGGTTAGAGGAAATCACATTACGAAAACAATGGATACAGGAAATGGAATGTACCCATAGCTGACACAACTGATGGAGACCACTAGGAGCCACCAGAGTTAAAAATAGAACTACTCACTTGGAAATCCAAGGAACAGAACAGAGCTTCCAAACAACAACTTGACAAAGTGAATTAATATAATGAGGCAGAGAACGTAAATCCAGACACCAGATGGGAGTTGAAAATCGAAGTAACCACCTACCAGTTTAGAAATCATATTTGTAAAAATGTCTAAAGCAGGAACATAGATTATACAATTAGAAAGAGTTAAAACTCAGACAGCAGCACAGCTCTGCAAAAAGTCAAAATACATAATAACAACAGCTTTGAAGGGTCACAGGATTTCAAACATTAACTCCTGCTTTGTCTCCTCAGATGCTGCCAGATCTGCTGAGCTTCTCCAGCAATTTCTGTTACTGTTGCTACTCAGAAAACAAATTTTAAACACAGGTTAAAGACAAGAAAGTGAATGCAGAATGTGTATGATTATCCTTTTTAAAAAACTGTTATTTCATCACGACCCGGCAATGAAATGCACACTTGAATAAGAGGGACAAACATTGTTCATGTTTCATTCCTTGCTAAAGTGAGGTATTATGAAAGATCCTAGGGAGTGTTAATTTTTGAATTCCATGAGCCAATACTTGAACTCTCATGAAAACAGACCAAAATATTGACTTAAATTGGCCACTGGAATCACCTGACCTACACAGGTTGGTCAGGTTTTGTGATATTTATTCACCAAAGACTAAGCTGAAAGGAACTTTTCCCTAAGGGTAAAAGATTACTTAGTCAGACCCTATAGCAAGCTTGTTAAAGTAATCATCTCCTACCTGATTTATACCTTTGGGAGAATATTTGTATGTTGGAGAAGAAACATCTACTTTAATTACCAGGGACAATAACTTACACAGATACTGAATATACAAACTGCTTCTGTTTGAAGGTGGTTTTCAGTATACCAAGAGAAATGAAACTAAGAATGCAACATTCAGTACACACTGAAAAAAGGACTCTCTCGCTCTCTCTTTCTTTCAAAAAAGTACCTAGTTGACAGTGAAAGAAGCAGCATTGAACTGAGAACTTTAAAAATATCAGCAATAATCATAACTGCTGAACGCATCCAGGATAACAACTAATCAAATAATGCCTCAGAGTAAAACCTTTGGATTCAGGGACATCTAAACTGTATATATTCTTTTAATTTTGATTATATGAGAACCAATCCTTTTCTGTGGTTGAAAGGGTTTTCAGCCATGTATAACCTATCTCCTGCACTTCTACCCTCACCCCATCTCATCCTGCCCAGGACTACAAAATAGCTTCCCTTGTTTTCTACACCACCATTCTCTGCATTCCCTCATCCATTGCCATTTTCACCACCTCCAGCAGGATGCCACCCCAAACACATCTTACCCTTCCCTCCACTGTCAGCATACCAAAGAGATCATTCCTTCAGTGGCAAACTGGTCCACTTCCCCAGAAACTTCCACAGTGTCCCATGGCACCTTCCCATATAGTCATAAAAGGTATAACACTTACCCATTCACTTCCCCCCTCCTTACTGACCATGGCCTCAAGTATACCTTCCAGGAGAAGTAGCATTTTACTTGTATTTCTTCTAATCCATTTAACTGCATTTGCTGCACACAACATTGGTGACGCCAAACAAACTGGGTGAATTCTTTACAGTATTCTCTCTGTAAGAATGACCCTGACATCCCAGTTGCTTGCCGTTTCGATAATCCACCTTGTTACCATGCTAACACTTCCATCCTGGGCTTGCTGAAATGATCCACTGAAGCACAATGCAAGCTCGAGGAACAACATCTCATCTTACACTTTGGTACTTTACAGCTTCAACATTGGATTGAACAAGTTCGGAAACTGACCACATTATACCTTGTCTCCATTTTTCTTATGTTCTCTTCCCCTCTCCACTGACTCCTCCCCATCCTCCACTACCCCAACCTTTTCTTTTACATTTCTTTTTCCTTCACTTCCATTAACAACCTCTTTGCCTTTTGCATTGGGCCTCAAAAACATCATCTACATCTTCCTCCTCCACCAAATAAAACGTCAAAATCTTTCAGTTCTGAATAAGAGCATTACCAGACTCTAAATGTTCATTGTTTCTCTCCCAAAAGATATTGCCAGATATCTTGACTTTCTCCAACATTCTCCATGTTTGCTTCACTACGCCTTTTTAACTTTGTACCCGTACATGTGTCTGAGAGCCAAGCAATGCCAAAGGTTGTATACTTGACATTGCAACTTTATCACTGTTCTTGGCATGAACAAGTAATAAACTCACTCCTTACTTAACTCAAGGAAACCTTTGATTGGCTCCTTTGGAATAAAAATATTTAACTAGTTTTTAATTGGGGAATGCAGAGCCTTGTTTTAAAAAGAACTTAAACTTCTGTTCTGACCTACGGAGAAAAAATAGGGGAGCCCATTCACTGCTGCTGACCTGGTCATTTCAAACAAAAATAATCTTCCTAACTGGCTTGTAATTTCATTTTGCTTGCCCATTTGAAACTTAATTGTTTGTAGCTAGTTTTCTGTAATTCTCCTCCAAAACCATGTTGCAACCTCTCTGAGTATGACAATCTCTGCTGTTGCCAGGGTTGGAGGATTTGAGTGATAGGGAGAGGCTGAATAGGCTGGGGCTGTTTTCCCTGGAGTGTCGGAGGCTGAGGGGTGACCTAATAGAAGTTTATAAAATCATGAAGGGCATGGATAGGGTAAGCAGACAAGGTCTTTTCCCTGCAGTGGGGGAGTGCAGAACTAGAGGGCATAGGTTTAGGGTGAAAGCGGAAAAATTTAAAAGGGAACAAAGGGGCACCTTTTTCACACAGAGGGTGGTATGTGTATGGAGTGAGCTGCCAGAGGAAAAATGTGGAGACTGGTACAATTACAACATTTAGAAAGCATATGGAAGGATATATGAATAGGAAGGGTTTAGAGGGATACGGGCCAAGTGCTGGCAAATGGGACCAGATTAGGTTAGGATACCTGGTCGGCATGGACAAATTGGAGTGAAGAGTCTGTTTCCACACTTTACATCTCTATAACTCTATGATAAACTATATTGCTTTGGTTCTTCCCTATTACAATAAATTAAATCACTTCTTGCTTCCCCTTGTAAGACCTGTGTGAAGAACACTGTACGTTAGTTCCTCAGAAATATAAATTAAGTTGAATTCCTGTGGTGTACGGAAATTAAATTAAACTCTGTCCCAGTCACTTTAATCACCAGTCCACTATAAGGTTCTTCAAAATAACTGTGTTAATTGGGAATCAAATGAAGTACCCAGTTGCGCCGTATGGCTTGGTGCCTCAGCAGGCAGTATATGCAATTAACCAAAATCTGGCTGGAGTTGGTTTCATTGAATAGTTTTAATACAGGGGTGGATAGATTCTTGTTATGCTCTTACTTCATATGCTTGTACTTTCATCGCATGAACCCTTGCCTCCTGACTTTCTTGCTTCCACTATTTGTTAACTCCATGCATCCATTCATATTATGCATCACTTTAAAATGCATGTCGCCTGTTTTGATAACTGGGCAATTTTTGGATATACTGATCGCATCATGAGTATGACACTTTGATCTTTTACTATAAATGCTGTGTCGTATGATCCTGCCCCACTGGTTACATGAAGAAGGAGCAACGCTCCAAATGCTTGTACTTCCAAATAAACCTGCTTGACAATAACCTGGTGTTGTGTGATTTTTAACTTTGTCCACCCCAGTCCAACACCGGCACCTCCACATCATAACTTGAATATGTGATCACAAAAACATCAATGTAGTACAATGTTGATTAAAGTGAAAATATACAGTTCAAACTGAAAAAAGAAAGGCAGTGTTTTTTTTGTTGATAATCTCAGAAATGTAGATGTAGATAAGGATCGGGGTGTCCTTGTACACTAGTTAATGAAGATAAGGTTCCCCATGGTAGGCTCATTCAGAAGGTCAGAAGGAATGGGATACAGGGGAACTTAGCTGTCTGGATACAGAATTGGCTGGCCAACAGAAGACAGTGAGTGGTAGTAGAAGGAAAATATTCTGCCTGGAAGTCTGTGGTGAGCAGGGTTCCACAGGGATCTGTCCTTGGGCCTCTACTGTTTATTTTTATTAATGACTTGGATGAGGGGATTGAGGGATGGGTCAGCAAGTTTGCAGATGACACAAAGGTTGGAGGTGTCGTTGACAGTATAGAAGGCTGTTGTAGGCTGCAGCGGGACATTGACAGGATGCCAGATGGGCTGAGAGATGGCAGATGGAGTTCAACCTGGATAAATGCGAGGTGATGCATTTTGGAAGGTCGAATATGAAAGCTGAGTACAGGATTAAGGATAGGATTCTTGGCAGTGTGGAGGAAGAGGGATCTTGGTGTGCAGGTACATAGATCCCTTAAAATGGCCACCCAAGTGGACGGGGTTGTTAAGAAAGCATTTTGGTGTTTTGGCTTTCATTAACAGGGGGATTGAGTTTAAGAGTCGGGAGATCTTGTCGCAGCTCTATAAAACTTTGGTTAGACCGCACTTGGAATACTGCGTCCAGTTCTGGTCGCCCTATTATAGGAAAGATGTGGATGTTTTGGAGAGGGTTCAGAGGGGGTTTACCAGGATACTGCCTGGACTGTTGGGCTTATCTTATGAAGAGAGGTTGACTGAGCTCGGACTTTTTTCATTGGAGAAAAGGAGGAGGAGAGGGAACCTAACTGAGGTATACAAGATAATGAGAGGCATAGATAGAGTCGATAGCCAGAAACTATTTCCCAGGGCAGAAATGACTACCACGAGGGGTCATAGTTTTAAACTGGTTGGAGGACAGTATAGAGGGGATGTCAGGGGAGGGTTCTTTACACAGAGAGTTGAGAGAGCACGGAATGCGTTGCCAGCAGCAGTTGTGGAAGCAAGGTCACTGGGGACATTTAAGAGACTACTGGACATGCATATAGTCACAGAAATTTGAGGTGCATACATGAGGATCAGTGGTCGGCACAACATCATGGGCTGAAGGGCCTGTTCTGTGCTGTACTGTTCTATGTTCTATAAACAGGCAGGTACAGTAAACAGTTCAGAAGGCAAATGATATATCAGCCTTCATTAAAAGAGGATTTGAGTTCAGAAGTAGGGACATCTTACTGCAGTTATACTATAGCTGCAGTGGGAGTACTGTGTACAGTTTTGTTTTCCCTAGCTAAGACAACTTATACTTTATATTGTGGGAGCTCAGCCAACTTTTGTTCGGCTGGTAAGACCATTAGGAGAAGTAGCCCATCACATCTGCACTACTACTGAGATCATGGCTGATCTGATAATCCTCAACTCCACTTTCCCCTTCACCCTTGATTTCTTCACTAATTAAAGGAATTGGCAGGATTGTTGCATGAGAAGAGATTGGTTTGACAAGTCTGTATTCACTAGGAGAATGTTTAGAAGAACGAAAGAAGATCTGATCGTAAAGTATAAAATTCTAACAGGACGAAACAGACCAGATCAGACCAGAGAATGTTCCCTAGTTGGAGAGTCTAGAACCAGGGGTCACAGTCTCAGGATATGAGTAGACCATTTTGGACTGAGATGGTGTGACTCAGGTGATGGTGAAGCTGTAGAATTCACTGCTACAGAAAGCTGTGGAGGCCAGGTCACTAAGTAAATTCAAGAAGGAGACTGATAAATGTTTAGATATTAAAGGTAGGTGGGTGTGTGGAGTAATCAGATTAGCTATGGTCTTTGTGAATGGTGGAATAGGTTTGAACAGTTTAGTGGCATACTCCTGTAAGTTTGCAGATAGACAGCTATGATGATCATGGTGGAATGACTGTAGTCATAATTTTCAATAACCCTTGGAGAATAAACAGTAAAAGGACAACCAAGAATACACAGAAAGAGAGAGAGCAGGAATATGGAGTTGAGTTAGAAGATTGGTAATTATCACATTGAACAGCAGACCAGGCTCATTGAGCTAAATGGTCTACTCCTGCTCCTAGTTTCTATGTTTCAAAAATATTCATCCTATGGCAATTGGAAAGCAAAACAATCAATTAATTGGATGATGGCCAACTGTTACCAAAATAGTCCTTTATTTCATTGTCAACACTTTTACATTTGGAAGAGAAGTGTTCAAATAAAACCACAAAGACAAATATTTTTAATGCCCTTATGACTTTTATCCCAAAATTGTACAAGGTAGTATCTTGGAGACTGAGCTTTAATTATTAGAGAGTTGTCAATCCTGTGATAGTGGACTCACCTCGAGGGCTGCAGTGATTCAAGGTGACTGACGTTTTATTGAATTGAATTGAATTAGTTTTATTATCACATGAGTATAGTGAAAAGTTTACAAGTCGCCACTTAGGGCACCATCTTAGCTACAAAGTATCTAGGTACAGATGCTTCAGCAACAGTTCTTAGGGGAAAAAAAATAGAAAAATAAATAAATTAAAAAGTCCAGCATTACAGCTTGTTGGATTCAATTACAAAACAGAGAAATAAAAAGTTCAGAACAACGGTCCTTCCAACCCAGTCCATGATGTAACCTAGCCTCCAGAGTTCAGGAGGCCTTCACTCCAGACAGCGCCGGACTTTAACTTGAGGCATGGAGACCTCACTGGAATCACATTGAGGCCATGCTGAGGCTATGCCAGGCCAAGAGACCGCCATGTGCCACAGAAAGATCACTATGCGGGCCTAGAGACCACTACGCTAGGCCGCTGAGAGACTGCCACGCAGGGACATGTAACTCTTGATTATAAATGACCTCAGTAACAACTACCAGGTCAGAGAAATGAATCTAAAACAATCCATTGATACTGGACCAAAGGGTCTGCTTCCGTGCTGTACATCTCTATGACTCTCAACTAATTCGTCAATCTCAGTAAGCAACTTAAGGAGAAAAAAAGTCAAGCAAAATATTGTGGATACTGGAAACCTGAAATAAAACCAGGAAGTGCTGGAAATGCTCAACAAGTCTAGCAAGAGAAGCTTGCAGTCTGACGCACTGATGCAGGAACTGACATACATTCAAGGCGATCTGGAACTAGCACAGGTTTATCAAAAGTAGACAAACACAAAGAATTGGCCAATGCGGAAATGAAACATTGCTGCTCCTCCCAAAAGAGTTGGTTTACAGTCAGTTTGGACGCGTCACTTCCCCGAGAATGGCAGCGGACCTAAGGAAATAACAAAAGTTTGTGTGTATTTTAATAAAAATGATAGCTTTAATTTGCTGCAATAGTTAATTGATTTTTAGTCTTTCGGAAGAAAGGTGCGCCTGAGGTTTTTCTTTGGTAAGTTTTCGTTTTTAGCGGATAAAAAGTTTCGGTGCGACTTGCACCTCGCAAAAGTGTAGCGTTTACGACGTGAAGGAATACTTTCGTTTCTCGGTAAAATTGTGAGATAAAGAAACGAAAGCGAGTTTTTTTTAGGCTTGCTGAAATACTTGTGTCACTTGGATGGATATTTGTGGAAAGTGTTATTATCTCAAGATTTAGGTGTGAGATTGAGGTGGGCTATGTCGAAAATAAGGGAAGACTTCTTGCTTTGATTCAAATTGTATTTTTTTTATTCATTGTTGCCCAGAACTCTGAACAAATATTTTAGTCACAAAATGGCAAGTTGTGAGAAGAAAAATACGGAGTCTGCCGATTTACTGGGGAGCATTGACTACTTTTCCATCCCTCTGGTTGCACTGAACTTCTCGGTGAGGAAGAAACTAGCTCTGTTCCTCAATCCGAGAGCTGTAGTGGCGGCGGACTGGACAGTGCTGGCCGAGGAGATGGGCTTTGAGTATCTGGAAATTAAGAACTACGAAAGATTAGACAATCCCACCGGAAAACTGTTGGAAGATTGGCAAGTCAAGGAGGGGTCTTCTGTAGGAAAAATAATGCAGTTACTCCGAAAGATAGAACGCGACGATATCCTTGAGGACGTTACACCAGATATTGGTGAGTCTCTTGTGTTTTTGCTTCACCGACCCAATACATTGGTTTTATTTATTCCAAGAAGATCCATCATTTATTATATTCCCTTAGGGAGCGTGTTAAACCTTCGATTTCGCGCCCCTTCTTTTCCCAAGATGCTGTTGTCACAATAAATGGAGCAGACGAGTTAGAAAGAGGGTTTAATCGCCATGCATGTAGCGTTCTGTTGATGCCTAGTGTGGTTTTGAAGGTCATAGTGAATGTGGCGGTGCTTCTCAATGTAACTAACTGCAAGATAACATTCATCTGTAACTTACTACAACTAAAGTTAAGGTCTTGGAGATATGTGTAAAAAGATATATTTTTAAACCGCAGTTGCTGCTGAAAAGGGATATAGTCTAAAACTGGGAAAAAGTAATAGACTGATTTGATTAGAAAGTCTTTTGTGCAGTTTGATAATGTGGAATTCACTTCTGCAAGGTTTAATGCAGGTAGACAACTTGGAATTGCTGAAAACCTCATTCACTCAGTTTAACTTAAGTCTTGAAAAGACAGAAGTACCTGTAGGTCGTCATGAGGAGTTTCCATCTACAAGTATTTGTGCATTCATTTCAACAAGACCTCATATTCAACTTTCCTTCTACTCAACTTCATAGGGCATTTTAGAAAGTGCATGTACAAGAAAGGCACAGGGAAGTTCAAAATTGCACCATTGAGTATTTCCAGCACTTTCTGGCTTCTTCCTTACATACAAAAAATGTTAACAAGAATCTAATAATAATTTGGAGGTACTGGGGTGGACAAAGTTAAAATTCACACATCAGGTTACAGTCCAACAGGTTTATTTGAAGCGCCGCTCCTTCATCAGGTAGTTGTGAAGGTTAAGATCATGCTCAGAATTTATAGCCAAAAGTGGCCAGTGTCATGGAGATGTGATACAGTAAACAATCTTAGATTAAAACTTCCATCTTTTATAATGGGATATGCTGGCTTCTGTTCTTTGATATATAAATCCCAGGACTTTTTTAAAATTACATGCTCAAGATAACTCAGGTTTTTATTCAATAGGTGTGAATAACAGAAACTAGCATATCCCATTATAAAAGATAAAAGTTTTAATCTAAGATTGTTTACTGTATCATGTCTGCATGTCACTGGACTCCTGTGGCTATAAATTCTGTGAATATGATCTTAACCTCCACAGTGCAGGTTAGGTGAATTGGCTGTGCTAAATTGCCCGTAGTGTTAGGCGAAGGGGTAAATGTAGGAGAATGGGTCTGGGTGGGTTGCGCTTTGGCGGGCCAGTGTGGACTTGTTGGGCTGAAGAGCCTGCTTCCACACTGTAAGTAATCTAATCAAAACCATCTCATGAAGGAGCAACGCTGTGAAAGCTAGTGCTTCCAAATAAACATGTTGGACAATAACCTGGTGTTGTGTGAATTTTAACTAGTAATAATTGTTATACATTGGGCAGAGCACATTTATAACCATGTATTTTTTCATTTGGCTTATATTGATGCCACAATAATTCACTCAACAAGAACAGGTGCTTCGCAGGGGCATTATAAATCACAATAAGCCATGAAAGGAGATCTTGCAGCAGACAACGAAAAGCTTGATCAAAGCAAAAGCAGTAGGTTGTAAGTGGCATCTTAACAGAGAAAAGGGAGATTGAAGCAACAAATTCTACAGTTTAGAGCCTTGGCTAAAATGAACTTGCAAATCATGTTAAGCGATAATTCATTGGAGATGCAGTTGCAGACACTTAAAATATTTCAGAATGAACAAAATAGATATGTTCCAACAAGGAAGAAAAATTCCAAGGGGAAACCCATTGGTGGGTTAACTTAAAAGATGGTATCAAACTTAAAGGAAATGGAACATAATTGCACAAGGATGAGTGGAAAATCAGAAGATCGGGCAGATTAAAAAAAGCAAAGCATGATCAGAAGATTAGTAAGAGGGATTGAAAAAAAAATCTGAGAAAGCTAGCTAGAAATATAAAAACAGTAAGAGTTTGAATTGATATTTATTTAATAGTGTCACTTGTGTCAAGGTAGTTTGAAAAGTGTATAATGCTGCTACATTTCATTAACAAAGCTAGCATTTATTACCCATCCCTAATTGCTCAGAGGGCAGTTTAAGAATCAACCACAAATTCTATGGGTCTGGAGTCATGTATAAGGATGGCAATTGCCTTCCCTGAAGGGCATTAGTGAATTAGTTGGGTTTTTCCAACATTGACAATGGACTCATGGTTGTCATTAGACTCATAATTCCAGATTTTTAGTGAATCCAAATTCCACCATCTGCTGTGGCAGGATTTGAACTCACGCCCCCAGAACATTATCTG
Source organism: Chiloscyllium punctatum (assembly GCF_047496795.1). NCBI lineage: Eukaryota > Metazoa > Chordata > Chondrichthyes > Orectolobiformes > Hemiscylliidae > Chiloscyllium > Chiloscyllium punctatum. Next base: position 35,486,706 of record NC_092743.1, read on the forward strand.
GGTCTAATCTAGTGATAATCCACTAGACCATTACCTCCTACATTCCTCCTTTTCTGTATCACATTGTAGTGAAAGGGTCAAAAGACCTCGAAATAACATTCAGCAGGAAGTGATCTGGCACTCAAATCACCTGGTTGTGATGGACTGCATCCAGGATCTTAAAAGAAGTGATTAGTGGGATTGTTAATATGTTGCTTTTAATTTCACAAAATTCCCTAGATTCAGATAAGGTTTCACTAGTTTGGAAAATAGCAAATTATTTTGTTTGTTCCAAGAGGGAGGAAGATAAAGAAGGCCCATTAGCTTAACCATAAAGAAAATGTTAGAAGGTATTATTAAACATGTTCTAGCAGGGCACCTGGAAGAGACCAAATAGTCAAGAAGTGTCAACATGGTTTTGTGAAAAAGAAATAGTGTTTAACCAATTCATTGGTACTCTCTCAGGAAGCAACACTTGGTGTGGATAAAGGGTGGTGTACTTTATTTAAATTTCCAAAAAAGTATTTGATAAGAAACAACATCAAAGGTTAATAGAGAAAATAAAAGCTTACATAGATGGTAACATATTTGTATCAATAGCAGATTGGTTCGGTAATAGGAAATAGCAGGTACACATGGATATTTTCCTCGTTGGCAAGATGAAATGAGTTATGTGCCACAGGGATCATTACTGGGGCTTAAACTTTCACAATTTATAACAATGATTTGTAAGGAAGGATGAAACTATGGTTTTTAAATTTGATGATATGAAGACAGGTAGAAAATGTCATGAGTTATGAAAAGAGTAACGAGGTGATGAAGGGATGTAGATAGATTAAGTGATTGTTTAGAGATCCAACGAGTAGAGAAAATGTCAATTTTTGCAGGAAGAATGAAAAGAAGCATCTGATCTAAATGGTGAGAGATTGCAGGATTCTGAGATGCAGAAGAACCTAAGGTTGTTTTTATGCATCAGTTGTAAAAGGTGAGTATGCAGGTAGAGCAAGTAAATAGGAAAGTTATGTTATTGTTCAGGAATTGAATATTAAAATATGTAAATTGAATATTAAAATATGCTTAAGTTATATAGACCACTAGTGTGACTATGTCTGGAGTTTATGTACAATATTGGACTTTTTTAATGGAAGGATTTAAATGCATTGGAAGCAATTCAGATGATTCCTAGAATAATTTCTGGGATAGGAAGGTTATCTTATGAAAAAGGTTTGGACAGGCTAGGCTTGTATCCACTACAATTTTGGAGAGTTAGGTAAACTTGATTAAATCATTTAAGATCCTAAAGAATCTTGATGTGAATGTGGGAAGGATGTTTTACACTTGTGGGTGAATTTAGGACGAAGAGTCATCCATTAAAGACAGAGGTGAGGAGATTTTTTTTCTCTCTGAAGGACTTTGGAGCTCTGCTACCACTATCTTTTGAGGAAGAGTCTTTGAATACACTTAACTCTGCCTAAGAAACATTCTTGGTGAACAAAGATTTAAAGGCCTTGGTGGGTAGATGGAAGAAGTCAGATCAGCTATGAAAGTCTTGAATGATGGAGAATGCTTGAGTAACTGTCTGCTTCTCCAAGTTTGAATGCTGACAGCTGAAGAGATTACCATCACAGTCGTCTGTGGTTTTGGTGACGGAGGCATTATTCAAGTACAAGAACTGACATATCAGTGCAGTAATGTCAAATAATGCATCACAGAATGGCTGTGATTTTGTTTTTTCAATGCAATTCAATGTGTTTTTTTTTTGTATAGTTCTGCTGTTGACCTAATTTGAGGAACTAGTTTTAAGTTTCCATTTCAGACCTTGAAGGTTTGAATAGAGGAAAGGTCACGTAACTACCTTTTTTTAAAATAAGAAATGAGATGAAATAATTTGGAACTGTTTCATTGGTTTGCTTTAGTTTTATTGCAATTTGGTTCCTCAAGATGCTACCTCTGCAATAACAATCTGTCGAAGAGGGCTTCTCCCAGTTAGCCAAAACCTCAGGGTCACGATCTCTGAGGCAGTAATGGCTGTTGCGGAACTCGGGTGCGATATGTTGCACAGCCTCTTTAAATCTTTGCAACAATGGGTGTAACCTAACTGCTTGAACCAGGAAGCCTGAATCCTGTCCTGCAAAACCTAAGGGCAAAGTTGATTGCTTTATAATTTGAATTCGAGAGTTCACCCTTCACAAGCTCACATTGACCTTTTACTTCTTCCCCAATCGCCAACTTTTTGCCCATCGCACCCCCCCCCCCCCACTCCACCCCCTCTCTCCTCTCTCTCACACACACACACACACACACACACACACACACACACACACACACACACACACACACACACACACACACACACACACACTCTCAGCAACTGCAAGCACCAAAACAGGGTCATGTTGTTAAAAGATTGGGAAACACTTCTATGGAATTCCGGCTTTCTAAACCTGTTGCTTGACAATCAGTTCAGCGATTAGTCATGTCACAGTTTTTAGGGTGGCATCATTTACAGAAAGGGAAAACTGATTCATGCTTTATTTAATATTTTTAAATTTGTTCACCGGATATGGGTGTCATTGACTAGGCTGGCATTCTTTGCTCATACCCAATAGTAGTTAAGAGTTAGCCGAATTGTTTTGGTCTGGAGTCACAAGTACACCATAATCGGTAAGGACAACAGATTTCCTTCCACAAAGTATATTTATGAACCAGATAGTATTTATTTTTAACAACAATTAACAGTGGTTACATATCACTATTAAGCTAGTTTTTTACTTTATTACTGAATTCAATTCAATATCATGGTGGGATTCTAAACCCATGTACCCAGGATAATAGCCTAGGGTTCTGGATTACCATTCTGGTGACATTACTAATATGTTATTATTTCCCATTTATTCCCAGGTTGAGGGTCTTACTAGCAGGACCAGAATTCATAGCCCATCCCTAAATTACTTTGAGAAAACAATGCTGTGCCACTTCTTGGGCCAGTGCAATTCAGGTGTACCATTAGCTTGTGATTTTTTTTAGGATTTTGTATATTCTAAACCAGTATAGCGTCAGATTTGGTTGGGAACTTGGACGTGATGATGTCAGACATGAAGTGTCAGCTGTGGCTTTGAGTCTTTTGTTTGAGTCACAATGCTTGAATGTAAAAGATCCTATGGTGACTATTTCAAAGAGAAGCAGAGAAGTTATGCCTGATATCTTAGTGAATGAACATCCCTCAATTAACGTCACTCAGAAAAAAAAACAATTATTCTTTATCACAATACTTTTTGTGGGAGTTTACTGTTTTCTAATTGCCTATAATATGACTGTAACTACATTTCAAAAAGGCCTAATTGATTTATAAAGTTCTTTAAGGCACTTCCAGGTGGTTATAAATGCATGTTTTTATTCATTTCCCCATGCCTTTGTATTTATCCAGGCAGTGGATTTCATGAGTTTGAGAAGTGATTTGAAGAAGCTTTAGTGTGTTGCTGTAGTGCAAATATTTTTTAAAAAAGTAGTGATTTCTACCTCTCAGGTGTGGTCTAAGAATATCACAGCAGAATCTTCCTGCTCCACTGAGAGTAGGAGTGGGTTCCAGTCAAGGTTAGAGAAATATTGTTAACATCCAGCGCATCATAAATTATAAGCTTTTAAGCCACTGTTTTTACGCTGTCATAACTTAAGTATATTTTGGGATTTCTACCAAAGTCTTCATTGTGCCTATTCTTGTGCCATTATAAAAGATGACAAAAAAAATCACAAATTTCAAAACATTTGCATTCAGAATTTACATTAGCCATATCTCAGTCCTTCGTGAAACCTGCCTCAACTCCAGCATGTTGAACACCATTTGGAAGAACCACTTGAGGGTAGCATGTACACAGTATATATTCTGGGTAAGTAATTTCAGTATCTAAAACCACGAGTGGCTCTAGTACTAAACTTTCTGAACAAACCAAAATGTGAAGAGTGGGTATGAGGCAGGTAATAGGAAAACCTGCTTTGGGTTTGGGGTCTGTTTGGATCACTGAACTCATGACCTCATCTTTTTTTGTAACAGAAGCAAGCTCTCGACGATACCTTAATAAACCAGTTCAAGTGCAATCAGTGGATAGCAGTGAGTCCAAGACCCTAAGACCAGTAGGAATAACAATAAAAGATGACCCTACAGGTAAACAGAATTCAATATCGTTTCATTTTCCTCTAATATTAATAAAATTACAACTGCTATCAGTTCCTAGAAGACTGCTCTTTCCAATTGATTACCTTACCAAATCAAGTTCCAAACATCTAAGAGTTGGGACTATAAAGTGAACTAGATGCGTTATGACAATTGTTGATGGTTTCATGATCACCACCATGGAGACTAGCTTTTAATTCCAGAACGGTAACAGAATTCCAATTTCAAATGTTGCGTTGGGGTTTCAGTCAACACCCCTCAGTATTAGCTTGGGCTTTTAGATTACTAACTTAGTGATATTACCACCAGGCTACCATTTCCTCTAAGTTGCTATACTAAATCCGACTAAAAGCCATAATATTTGCTCTGTAAGAGCAGGAATGTTGAAATTTAGGGATATATATATATATTTAGTTTATATGAAAAGATGAAATTTCTAGCTCAACACTGAGGATAGCTTAAACTAATTGCAGAGTTGGTTTGAATTTAAAATTCAGCTTATTTATATGTAGGTGGGGGATAAAATCAAGATAAATTTCCCTTTAGTTTGTCATACCTTGCCAAATTTGAGGAATGACAACAATGCCTGGTCATCAATCAGTGTGTTCTGTAAGAGCAACCCATTTCCCACACAGACTGAGCAGAAATGGGCCAAGTTTAAGTGTGGGCCAACCCACTTGCATGTGTCACCGAGGAACAAAAAAGGCATATTGCTCCTAATCCAAGTTTGCCTCCCTATGGCAAAAGATTGACATCCTTTACAAACTCTGTCACCATACTGTATTGTGTTTCAATACTCACTGGGTGGCATACTTCAATGCATCTCATCCACTTCCCACACCTCTGCTCTCGAATGCCACCCCACCAACCTCCGTATACATCGCATCTTCCTCTGTCATTTCCGCCACGTACAAATGGACCCCATCACCAGACATATATTTCTTTCCCCACCCCTATCCACTTTCCGTAAAGACCATTCCCTCCACAAGTCCTTCGTTAGGTCCATGCCCCCCAACAATCCACCCTCCCCTGCCACCGCAGGTATTGCAAACCTTGCGCCCACACCTCCCTCTGTTCAAGACCCCAAAGGAGCCTTCCACATCCATCTAAGTTTTACCTGCACTTCCACCCATGTCATTTACTGTATCCATTGCTCCCAATGCGATCTCCTGTACATTGGGGAGACAGAATGCCTACTCGCAGAGTGCTTCAGAGAACATCTCCGGGACACCCACGCCAACCAACCCCACCGCCCCATAGCTGAACGCTTCAACTCCCCCTTCCACTTCGCCAAGGACATGCAGGTCCTGGGCATCCTACATTGCCACTCCCTAACTACCCGACAGCTGGAAAAAGGATGCCTCATCTTCCACCTCGGGACCCTCTAACCCCACAGCGTCAATGTGGATTTCACCAGTTTCCTTATTTCCCCTACCTCCACCTTATCTCAGTTCCAACCTTCCAATTCAGCAGTGCCCTCATGACTGTCCTACTTGTCCATCTTCCTTCCTATCTATCTGCTCCACCCTCCGCTCCGACCTATCACCATTACCCCCACCTTCATCCACCTATTGCATTCTCAGTTACCTTCCCCCCCAGTCCCACCCCTCTCATTTATCTCACCACCCCTCCTGGCTCATAGCCTCATTCCTGATGAAGGGCTTTGCCCAAAATGTTGACTCTCCTACCCCTTGGATGCTGCCTGACCTGATGTGCTTTACCAGCCCCACACTCTCAACGGCATACTTCAACAGACTATAGTATTTTACAAAATACTATATAAATTACTTGAAAGGCACACATTACAAAATCAACTCTATATTTTGTACTCCAGTCTGTGATCTTGTATCATCAACATGAGGTTTGATTAAGAGAAAACAATTTATTTTTATTCATTAATAGGATGAGGGTGTCACTGGCTAGGCCTTGCATTTATTGCCCATTCCTGATTGTGCAGAGAGCAGTTAAGAGCCAACCACATTGCTGTGGGTCTGGAGTCACATGTAGACAAGACCAGGTAAGGATGGCAGTTTCCTTCCCCAAAGGACATTAGTGAACCAGATGTTTTTTTTCTGACAATTGACAATGGATTCATGGTCATCATTAGACTCTTATTTCCAGATATTTATTGAATTCAAATTCCACCATCTACCATGTAGGGATTCTAACTGAAAACATTGCCTGTGTCTCTGGATTAGCAGTCCAGCGATAACATTACTAGGCGATTGCCTCCCCATTTAGCAACATTGGAGAGCAGCAGTATGTGAGATGAATCTTAGAACAGAGGAAAAACATTCATAGACGCCAGACTTTTGCGCAAAATTGAGTGATTATATGGGACTTATGTGAAAGGAAAGATATTTGTGTAGTTTCCATCTATTATTAGAATTGAAATAGACACAATGATAATGCTAGTAGTCTGTGTCTGCCAGTTGGTCTAAAATGAACCCATGGTTTAAACAAGGAAAACTACAGTGATGGAGCAATATTGGAATTATCAGAGAGTAGCATGTAGTAGATGATGGATTAATAAATTGCCATGTCTTGCAGGAGCTGCACCAGAGTTCTTTGATGCCTTCATTTGCTATTGTCAAGCTGATATTGAGTTTGTCCATGAGATGATCAAGCAGCTTGAGCAGTCTGAGTGCAAACTGAAGTTGTGTGTATTTGACCGCGATGTGCTGCCAGGGTCGTGTGTCTGGACCATCACCAGCGAGCTTATTGAGAAAAGGTACGCAGAAATAGTTTGGGTAGAATTTGAAACGAACAAATTTCTTGATGTGTTGACTTACTGTTCCCAATAATCGACTAAGGAAAGGATTTCAGTATTTCTCATTGCAAAATTATGCAAGGCAAGTGATTTCCATTAGCAAACGCATCACCGAAAACTGAAGGAATTTTCAGTTCAGGTTCTCTCATATCAGTCCCTGACTGAAGGAAAAAACCATAGGTAGGTACAATGCTAAGCGTGAGTCGGGTATTGTCAGTCCACTCAAGCAGAGTTAGAGTAACCTGATATGCTTCCTCGCTCGTGTTGAGATTTGGGAGCAATGTTTTTATTTTCAGTTCAAAGCCCATCTCAAAAATCTTATTACTGGTCAATGACTTAGTTCTCAAGCTCTAGAATCCCATATCCTATTTAGATCATCACTTGCCTTTTGTCTGTTTTTCTGTATTCAATTGACCACATATTTGCTATCAGAACTTCTAAGCAGAAATCAACATTCACAAGAAAGATCAAAAGCAAGAATTAAAATGTTAAGAAGAATGAAATGAATTATCGACGTTTTGATTGGAATCTCATGCTTGTTTCCTCCACCTTTTAATGACAGGTGTAAAAGAATGGTGGCGATAATCTCTGATGACTATTTGGTCAGTAATGAATGTGACTTTCAAACAAAGTTTGCTCTGAGTCTTAGCCCAGGTAACGCATTTAACTTTATTGTGTTGAAGTTACTATTATCTATTGAAGTTATTACAATATCTATTGAAGTTACTTATCTTGCAGTTTCTAGTCCTTCCAAGTTCTTTCACCATATAGGGTTTTAACTAACACCTGCTTCAGGATTTGCGATTTTCACTTTTTTTTCCAATCTATGTGGGCTGTTGCCATAACTCCTTATTTATCTTAATATTTTTCTCTCAAATAAAATTGCTGATGAGTTTTATTGTTTTTTCTTATGAAACTCTAATTCCAGTCCTGCTGAACATGGAAAGGAACTGAAGTTGTTTTCTCTCAAATCAAAAAAGAAATTCCTGGAGAAACTCAGTAGCTCTGTTGGCATCTGTAGTGAGAAAGATTTAATGTTTCAAGTTCAACATGACTCTTCAGAACTAAAAAAGCATCGTACTGCATTTGTGCCTAGAACTTTGTTTCTCTCTCTATTGATGCTACCTACTGAGTTTCTTCAGCAAAATAAAAACCCAAAGAACTGTGGGTGCTGGAAATCAGAATCAAAAACAAGTTGCTAAAAAAGCTCAGCAGCATCTGTGGAGAAAGATCAGAGTTAACGTTTCGGGTTCAGTTCTGAGGAAGGACCTGAAACGTGAACTCTGATTTTTCTCCACAGATGCTACCAAACCTGCTGAGCTTTTCCAGTAATTTGTCTGAGTTTCTCCAATTTCAAATCTCCAGCATCCACAGTACTTTTCTTTTAAGCCCACTCCCATACTTCCATGGGTGCATGCGCAGTTTCTCCAACTATTTACATCAATACAGTGGTGCTCCATTCATTTCTTGAAACATTCCACTCACTGCTCACTCCTGCTGACTGCCTAGTCTTCAAGCTCACTCGCCCTCTTTCTCACTGCTCCATTTGTGACCTCTGCCCCCACCAGGGTCTGTATTTGCCCTTTTTTGCTGCTGGCTCACTTCCACTTATTCCCACCCAATTCCTTCACCTCTGGGACAGGTTGGAAGAACAAATGGTAGGAAGGGACTGAAGAGAGTGGCTAGAGACTGTGGAAGAGAAAGAGTAAGATCTCCAGTGACAAGGGAGAGTGGAACAGGAGGAACAGGAAAAGCAGAAGGGCACCAGACTAGTGGTGTCTTCTTTTCAGTCTTTGTTCAATCTTTATCACCTTTAATGCAGGCTGCTGTCTGTAATATAATTAATAGCAAAGCCACAGGAACTGCCAGTGCATCTGCATATGTGCAGGAAGTACTTTCATTCGTGAAGTCTCAGGCAGACTTGGGAGAAGTAGTTGAGGTTTTGGGGACAGTGGTCAGGGATGTTGGAAGGGAGGGATGAGAATGTAGTGATAAGTTGAGTTGATCAATTGCATAGTTACTAGTGAATGAGAACCACTTTTGATTTGTCACATCTCCCAAGTAACTAGTTGGGAGTTGGGTAAATGAGTTAGTACTTGTGAAGATTGAATATACGGCAGAACTGGAGACTATTTGAGTGCTCCAGGTGCACAATAAATCACCCATCTTAAATCTTACAACTTCACTGGGAAAAGTCCTCCAATAATTCAACTATACTATTTCACAAGTCATCACAAATGTGCAAATACCCAACTTTAATCACAAAGGTGATCCATTTTTTTTTGGAATGACTGCTTTTCCAGACAAAACCAGGTTGTTATTAACAAGGAAATGACTAACTATTGTAAATAGACTAATTCTTTAATAAATGGCAGAGAGAAGTTAGGATTACTATATCCCTTTGGAACCCCTAAATACACACTCACTTATTCACAAATAAGACAAACAGAAGATAGATAGCTTTACATAAATATAATGGTTGGAAAACTATAGACTTCAAAAACAAAATTCTGAATCTCAATTCTTTTAATTTTAGCAACAATCACATACTGTTGTCTGCAGAGTTATAGTAATTTTTCAATTTGATGATTGAACGAATACAATTAAGTCTTTTCTTGGGTTAGAATTCTCTCAAGTTTCATGATTTGTCTTTTCACACATGGAAAGGAGAGGAAGAAAGAGATAGATGTTTTTAAATTACTGGCTGTCGGTGTCTTCAGATGCACTGCACTTTCAGATCCATGACAAAATGCAGCTGGACTAATCTGATGGGCTTTCATCAGGAAGTTTTCCTTTAAAGACTCCTGATACCATTTGCTTAAAAAAGCAACATTGCCCTTTGTGTGTGTACCATTTGATTTTTCCAAGTTGGAAAGCTTTCCCAGTATTTTAGCCATATAGCAATCCCTGACTTCCATTCCAGTTTATTGTACAAGGAGAGAAAATGTGAGGTCCTATACAGGTTGATATTTTATTTTATCAAGACCCCTGAGCAGTTCTTTCAGAGAGAGATGAGAAGGATGTTCGTGAGGTAATGAATCAATGGAATTAGTGCAGACGGCTGAAGAGACTGGATAATTAAGAGATTTTTTTAATCAGTGACAGACTTGAGGGTGAAAGGGAAAAGACAGGAAAATGGAGTCGATCAATCTCAACTCCGTAATCTTGTTGAACCATGCAGCAGAGTCAATGAGCTGAAGGCCTACTTCTGCGTCTGTGTCTAATGGGATAAATCAGGGTCTCTGAAGATCCAGGCTTAGAAGATATAAGGCTTTGTTTCCTAGCTTCTGACTTCAAAGATTTTTCTTGCCCATTATCCCTCCTTTACTGAGCTGTCAACTCCAATTTGTCAGAAGGAAGAGGTTATGTCTTGGCAACCCTTCTTTCCACCCCTATTCTTATCACATGTCAGGAGAACATGAGAATGAATCTTCCTCATTTCTAGCATGTGTCTTGTTGAAGCTACTGTTGGAGCACCAGGGGCCCAAGAGTACCTGGTTCTTGGTGTGTTGAGAAAAGGGACGAAAATACTTTTTCTCTGGCTGCTTGTAGCATTGCTGAGTGTTGTATTAATGTGCTGTACAGATGTGCTTTCCAGATGTGCTTCCTTTTCTGTGTCTGTCTTGACTCACCTCAACCAGAGCTGATGAGTATTGCAAGGAAGAGGATGAAGTAAAATGGTTACATTTCCTGATTGCTGTCATTGACACCAGCTGGAAAGTTTCAAGTTTATAAAATGTCTATTAAACACTGGCTTAGTGTTTTCTATATCATTCCTGACTAAGAATGACTTTTTTTAACACTGTTACCTGGACTTGCACATGTACATAAAATTAGCAGTTAATTCAATAACCAAAGGTGCACAGCAGGAGTTTTTTCATACAAAGATTCTTGGGGTTACAGTGTAACATTATCAAAGACAATGGGGGTGAATTATTGTAAATACACTAATTCTTTAAGTTAGGATTACTAATATACTACTATGCAACTTTAACTATACAGTATTTAGCCACGAAGTAGTTAAACACAAGAAAATATTCAGGGAAGTGTAGCTTAATGATAAAGGGGTACTTAATGGTGTTTGTGTTGTGAGCTGTGGGATCAGTAGCCTTCTGTGAAGAATTTTGTTGGGAAGCAATGAAACCACAGGATGTTTGGAGTATATAATTCCCACCCAAGACAATAGGAGGCAGGAAGGACATCAGAGAGAAAATCTTAAATAGAGGAGTGAATATTAAATCTGACATTGATTTCAAATCCCACAGGTGCCCGAGACAAGCGCCTGATCCCTGTCAAGTACAAGCAGATCAAGAGGGAATTTCCAAGCATTCTCCGTCACATCACGTTGTGTGATTACACAAACCCAAGCACCAAAGCGTGGTTCTGGAAGAGGCTCGCTAAAGCACTCTCACAACCGTGAGAGGAGACCCTAAAGGGAGCAGAGGTACTCTAGGTGATTATGGTGATTACACTGTAAGAATGAAGACAGCTTCGGGTTCTACCACAAGCTGATTCCATTAAATCTGTTCCAAATAACCAGCTCTGCTATCTTGACTATACATTACTTTCTTCAGTATTAAAAGGATTGGGTCTCTTCTCACTAGCGATGTAGAAGAAAAAATGTATTGAATAAATTCAAGATGCAGCCAAGATCAAATCCTTAAGATGCAGAACTATTTTGAGTGTTAAATTCAGTACATTTTGCTTCATATAGAAACAAATCCACCACATCTATAAAGATACCTGTTGTCACACATAGTTTGCCTAGAATAGTGTCAGTTTTCACATTTACCTCAATACCTAGCATGGCGTTACGACCACTTCTCTCAACTTCTTAACTGTTTCTACATTGTCAGACTACTTGTCTGACGTCAATACTTGGTAGGCAGAAATTTCCTCCAGTGAAATACTGGGAAAATTAAAGACATTTAAAAATCTGAAAATGAGAGAAAATAATGATCATGAAACTGTTATCAATTATCAGGAAAACCCAGCTCGTTCACTAATGCTCTTTATGGAAGGAAACTATTGCTCTCACCTACATGTGACTCCAGACCCACATCAATATGACTGACTCTTTGCAATAAATGCTGGCCGAGCCAGTGATATCCACATCCTGCGAATGAATAAAAAACAATATCTCTGCTATAAAATTTGTTCCCTGGACACCAACTCTAATGTTTTTAATAATTGAATCTAAACCACACCTTTTACAATCTTGATGTTGGAATTTGACCCCAAGATAGCTGTTGATAACCCATCTGGGTCCTCAGTAAAAATGTCTATTTCCTCTTCCATAACATCTGATTCTGCTACTGTCTTAAATGATCTGTTGCTGAAACTCTGACTTGTGTCCATGTTAGCTCCAGAGTTGACCATTCCGTTCCTGGTTAGTTTGACACATGTTCCATTCTCTGAACTTTAAGGTCATCCAAAACTCTGCAGCCTATATTCAAACTAGCATTCAGTCCTGTTCACCCATTGCCCCTGTGATTACTGACCTCCTAATTGCTCCCAGATTAACAAGGTCCTTTTTTATATAATTTTTGTAGTCCTTGTATTCAATTCCTTCCAAGGGTTCTCTACTCCATATTACTGTAACCTCATCCAGCCCAAACAAAGATATCTTTGAGTTTTAGCTTCCTAACCATCTGTGACCTTAATCACTTCAAAACTGATTATTGTGCCTTCAGCTGAGATGACCCTAAATTCCTGCCTTTAATCTCAATGCATCCTTATTTTGCTTTTGTCTTTGAAGATACTCCTTCAAACACATCTCTGACCAAACTTTTGGTCATCATCCATAATATCATGTATTTTAGTGTCAAACTTTGTTTAGATTTTGCTCCACCTAAACACTTTAGATCTTTTTATAAAATTAAAAGTTCCAGAAAATACAAGTTTTTGGTGGAATCCAGAACCAGAAGTGATCAGTATAAAGTAGTAACTTGTGAACCCAGTAGAACATTTACATGTCATCCCTAACCATTAATAGTAAGGTGGAATAGTCACCAAAAGGAGTTGTTGAGATAAGTAGCAGATGCATTTAAGGAGAAGCTAGACAGGCACATGCAGGGAAAGGAATAAAATATGTTGATTGGTTAGATGAAGAAATCTGAAAGGAGATTTATTTGAAGTATAAATGCTGGCATTGACCTTTTGGGCTGAATAACCTGTTTTCAATTATATGTACATCCCAGCATGTCACTGAGAATCTGTATACTGCTTTGGAGAAAAACCTAAAAATAATTGATATCAATACAGATGACCATAAAGCTCTGAGACTACTCTAAAAAAACAACAGTTTCATTAATATCCTTTGGGGAAGGAAATATGTCATCAATACCAATGGTGGTAATTTAGCTTATTTGTGACTCCAGTCCCATGCTGATGTCTGATCATTAAATATCCTCTGAAATGATTTGAAAGAGGTCCATAGTCACTTTCAGTGCAGGTACAAATAGTTAGTTAGTGACTCTTGAACCTTGATGCAGAAAACGTATCAGAGAATGTGTTGCAACTAACATTTATTTTTCTGACAACTTAAGAAAAATGAACTTTTTCTTGGTCTCTGTAGGGACAACTTTCAATTCAACTTGTGGAAAGGGCTTTTTCTTTTCTTCTTGGCTGTTACATATTCAGTAAAATTGTCATGTTTTTTCATTAATGTTTTATGTATTTTTTAATGTGAAAAACAGCTAAAATAATAAAAATTTTATAGAAGTCCAGTTTCAAGTTTCTCTAGTGCTTCACCAGTGGTTGATATGATCGTAATAGTTGTTTTTTTTCTCAGTGATGAAATATAACATGTCTGCACAAACACTCATCTTAAAGGTTAGAACCAAATTATACATGGCTTCCTTCTTCCTTTTATTTCAATTGAATTAATTTATATTTATATACACCAAAGCACAGTTCTAGGTGCCATGACATTTGGTCCTCAAGGATAGCAAATCCAGAGGTGTCTCAATGCCTGTGGGTTGAGCTGGAATTAATTGTAAGATATTATTAAGGCCAGAAGGCTTGACTTTTTTCATCAATAACTAGATTATTTAATGAGTGTAACTATGATATTAAAGAGTATGATGGAATAGTATGGTGGTATGGGAGTAATAAATCTAAAGACCTATGATCAAAGTCATGAGCTCAAATCCCACTTTGGCAATTTGGTAAATTTATATTCAGTTAATCAAATGAATCTGAATAAAAAGCTATTATTAATCATGAAATTGCTGTAAAAATTCATCTAATTCAATAGTGTCTTTTTTTAGGTAGGGAAAAATATGACCCTTACCTGGTCTAGTCTGTGTGCGACTCCGAATCCAAAGCAACATGTTTGACTCCTCAACATCTTCAAAATGGCTGAGCAAGCAATTTAGTTGTCTTAAATGTAATAAATTCTGCCTTCAATAGCATTGGCCATTTCATAGAAAGCAATACATGAAAAATGTAGGAAGTCACAACTTCCAATTGGCATGTTACAAGAAAAAGTAGCAATAACATGCATATGTTTTTAAGCAAAAGCAAGATACAGCAGCAAAACAAAACAATAATATACTAATTGCAAAATAGACCCGTCGTCCATTATGCTGATAGGTTCTCCAGGTCCAAAGGGGAAAAAAACCATGAACAAGGGCAGGATTAAAATACTGTGGAGGATATCTCACAAAGGAATGTCCACTGTTCTCAATGCAAGAGGCTAATTCATTCTGCACGTAGGTGTAAAACTAGAAGGAAGCAGAAAAATAAGCAGGTACAGATGGTATGCAATTTCTTTACCTTCACAGATCTGTGCATTTACTTCACATGGCAATCCAAAAATGAAACCCGCAGAAGTAAGGTTTGAAGTTTATGATGGCACTGTACTTGTGGCAAGAGGCCAAATTACTCTGCATGCCCAAGAAGAAAGCTCAAGATGCACAGAATAGATGGCAAGCAAAAGTCACCTGTCTCTGCCACAGCAAGTTTAAAGCCTGGACTGGTAACCCTCAATGTGCAAAAAAAGAATTTTGCAACTTATTAAATTATACTAAACGACAGATAGTAGATCAGATCCTAGAAATATCAAACAATGTCCTGCACAAGGTCATGGGCTATAAAGTGAAGCAGAGCAGAATACACTCAATGCATCCTGTAGTTGTTTCAAGTGTCACCTGCCCCGACAACCTCAGAGGCACCTGTTCCCTCAGGCACCATTGCAGATGTCAGGTCAGCCTTTTTGAGAGTGAACCCATAGAAAGCAACTGGCCCAGATGGAGTCCGTGGCCATGCACGAGCTGGCAGGAATATTGGCCAACATTGTTAACCTCTTCTTCCTACGATCTTAAATCCCCTTTTGCTTCAAGAAGGCCACCATCATCCTGATACCGAAGAAAACACCTGCAACATGCCTCAATGACTAACGTCGGTGGCTCTGACCTCTACAGTTATGAAGTGCTTCAAGAAGTTAGTCATGACTCATATCAATTCTAGCCTTCCAGCCTGCCTTGATCCCTTGCAATTTGCCTAGTGTCACAGATGCAATCTCCCTGGCCTTAGACACATTCCTGGAACATCTGTAAAATAAGGATACCTACATCCTACTCATCGACTAAGCTCTGCCTTCAACACTGTAATTGAAGCCAAACTAATCTCAAAACTCTGAGATCTAGGCCTCTGCTATGCCCCGTGCAACTGGATCCTCAACTTCCTGACCCACAGACCACAGTCAGAATAGGAAACACCACCTCCTCCATGACAATCCTCAACACGGGCGCCCCGCAAGGCTGTGTTCTCAGTCCCTTCATTATACTCCCTGTACACTCAGGACTGTGGCCAAATTTCATCCTAACTCCATCCACAGGTTTGCTGATGACACCACTGTTGTAGACTGGATCTCAAACAATGAAGAGACAGAAATCAGGAAGGAGATAAAGTACTTGGTGGCATGGTGTAAAGATAACAACCTCTCCCTCAATGTCAGCAAAATGGAAGAGCTGACTTCAGGAAGCAAGATAGAAGGAATGTTCCTATCTAGCTCAATGGAGCGGAGATGAAGAGAGCCAAAAGCGTCAAATTACAAGGAGTGATGATTACCAATAATCTCTCTTGGTCAATCCACTTTGATGAGACAGTCAAGAAAGTACAATAGTGCCTCTATTTGCTCAGAAGGCTAAGAAAATTCAGCATGTCCGTAAAGACTATTACCAAATTTTATAGATGTACCATAGAAAGCACTCTTATCTGGATGCATCATGACTTGGTATGGCAACTGCTGTGTCAGGACTGTAAGAAACTACAGAGAGTTGTGAACACAGCCCAGTCAATCATGCAAGCCAACCTTCCATCCATTGACTCCATCTACACTTTTCACTGCCTTGGAAAGACAGCCAACATAATCAAAGATCCCTCCCACCCTGGTTAGAATCTCTTTCAATGTCTTCCTTTGGGAAGAAGATATAAAAGCTAAAACACATGTCCTGAAGATATGGGTGTCCGGTCCTCTAAGAGAGTTAAAAGCTAGCAGAATGACCTGACACTGCACCAAGTGTTCTGAACAAGGTGACAATGTAACACTTGGTCGAAAGCTAGATTAGCTGGGTTGCCTGGAAACGACAAAACCAATTCAAATTCAGCCAATAACTTTAAATTATACCCCAAAAATACCAAACTCCAATCAAGTTTGAATGTAGTATAGTGACAATCTTAAAAGCCAATCATAAATCCGATGCTTTGGGGGTATAAGGCTGGGAAAACCTGAACAGTTGAGGAGAACTGCCAAGCCACCAGCATCCGCAGACTATCCGGAAATAGCTGTCTTCAAGGTATTTTTAGGGCACCTTTATCAATCAGCGACCTGAGAAACAGAAATCCCTAAGAAGAAGAGAAGACCGAGTAAGAGAAGATTTGACATCTGGTTGTCTTTGAAAACTTGAATTTTTGGTAAATCTTAATCGGGGATTTTATCAGACTAGTATTATAGAAGAGAAAGTAAAAGATAGGTTAGAGGAAGGAGTTGTATGTGGTTGTTAGTTAAATTATTCTCTGTTATACTTTAAGAAATAAAGTTGTCAAATTTTACTTAATACTTCTTGGTTTTCAAACTTTCACAGATCACTGCACGGGATAAATCTTTTCGTGTTGCAGGTTTAAATTAAATTAGCTGGGGGGGGGGGGGGGGGAGTTACCCCGCATCGTAACACACATGTACCAACAGATTCAAGAACAGCTTCTGCCCTGTTGTTATTGGATAGGTCTCTCAAATTTAAAATTTAATGTTGACCGTGCTCTTTGTGCAACTTCTCTGCAGCCACAACATTGATTCTTCACTCTGTTCTATTACCCTTAAGCAATTTGTATGTTATGATCTGCCTGTATTGCACACAAAACAAAACATTTCACTGTACCTAGGTACATGTGACAATAATAAATTAAATTAAATCAGTGTGTTTAAGGATTAGGATGTTTATATGAAACTCATATAAGACTAACTCAGCATCTGCTGAAGAAGCTTCCAGGTACCTGCAAGGCCAGTATGCAAGTCAAGATTGAAGAACTGGAAAAAGTAGTAATCAAGAAACTGACAACTCTTACAGAAAGCATGAACAGCATGGTGGAAGTGAAACAACCTGGAAAGCTAAGCGCATACATTGACTCAAACAATCTAAATAAAGCTCTGAAGAGAGATCTCTATCTTGTGCCAGCTATCGAAAATATGTTGGTAAAACCTGGAACAGCAAAAATATTTAAGTGTTCCAGGTTCTAAAACAGTGGACCAAATAGTAGCATGGATTTTGCAGCTGCTCTTGAGATTGCAGGCGTACTTCTACTTGGAGATTTCTTACAGTCATTATGTTTCAGTGGTAGAAGACTTTTTTTGATTCATTTTTGATTCTTTTATAGTCAAACAAAGTGTGATTTTTGTCTCAATGTGTTAATGGAACTTTTGGAAAGACCTACACATTCTAAGTTCTAAATTTCTTTCAGCTATTGCATTTCTAGTATAATTTTTTTTGGTTCATTTTTGGTTCTTTCATAATCAAAAATGCAAAAAAAAGTCATTTTTTTAAAATGGAGTTCTGTTAACAGACCTTTTGGAGAGGCCAACACATGGACGGCTCAGTTTTTTTCTCTCTAAAAGTATACACGCAGAAGCAAGTTCATTTTAAAACCATCACTGAATAGATTAGTTTAAATCATGGAGGAGAGTTGTGTTTATGGAGCTTTTCAAGACGCTTACACATGAATGGTTCTGAGTGAGTTTTTTTTATATCAGAAGATTGAAAGTTATCTGCAAAACCACTTGAGGATGCATTTATAATTCGAACATAGAATATTACAGTGCAGTACAGCCCTCGACGTTGCACCGCCCTGTGAATCATTCAGATTTATGGTTTTGTTTTTAAATTTAGTTTTGCATGTTTAATATCCTTTGGGTAAGGAAAGGTAGTTTACTAATATATAAAGGTACTACTGTAAGCTGTTTCCTTTTATGCTTAATTTCATCGAGGGCATACAAAGGAAACAGAGATGGCTAGTATATTTAGAGAAGTGATTACACAATAGGTCAGTTAGATAATAGGGTGACTGTCAGGAAAGGTCAGAAGGTAGCTCAGAAGTCTCCTGTGGCTATTCCTCTCCCAAACAGATACTCAGTTTTGGGTACTGTTGAAAAGGATAGCCTCTCAGAGGAAAATAAGAGGGAGTCAGATCTTGAGCACTAAGATTGAATCATCTGTTGGCTGGGGTTTAACAAAATTTAGAAGGATTGTTGCAAAAGACTCCCCTGTTAGGGGCACAGACCGGAGATTCTGTGGTAGTGAGCATGAATCTAGGTTAGTGTGCCAGGATGAAAGACATCTCAAAATGTTTGAAGCATATTGTTAAAAGGGAGAGTGAAAGACCAAAAGTTATTATACATATCAGTAGGAGTGACATAGTTAAGGAAAAGTTAAAGCTTTACAGAGTGAATATAAAGGTTAGGTAGAATATTAAAAAAAACAGGATCTCAGAAGTAGTAATGTCTGTTTACTTCTGGTGCCGAGATCAAATGAGGGAAAGAATAAAAGGATAAAGGAGATAAATCAATGGGCAAAGAGGTGGATTCAGGTTCTTGAATCATTAGGATCTCTTCTGGGTCAGAAAATACCGGTTCAAAAAGGATGGGTTTCACCTGTACTGAAAAGGGATCAATATCCTAACAGGAAGATTTGCTAATTCTATCAAGGGAGCTGTAAACTATTACAGGGGGCAGGTGGAGAGATCCTAAATAGCCGAGTAAATAGAAAGAACGATGAGGATGGTTTTGAATCTGAAAAGAACAGGTTAATTAGAAAAGACATACTTCAGCAAGTCAGAGAACAAAATAATTTTGAAGAATTAAAGTGCATTTATTTCAGTGCAAGGGGTCTTACAGATAAGGCTGATGAACTCAGGCATGTTTGGGAACGTGTGATTGGGATGTCATAGCTATTAGAAAAACTGGGCTGAGGGATAGGCAGATCTGGCAGCTCAATGTTCTGGGTTTCAGATGCTATAGGAAGGATAGAAAGAGAGGCAAAAGAGGAGGGGGAGGTTGGGCATTTCTGATTAAGGAAAACATTACTGCTATAACTAGTGGAGATATTTCTGAAAAATCATCTAGTGAAAATATATGGGTTGAAATTAGATATAAGAAAGGAATGGCTACCTTAATGGGAATGTATGATAGCCCACTGCTAATAGTTGGAGGGAAATTGAGGAGCAAATCTGTAGAGGGAGGTCATAGGAATAATAAGATTGTAATAGTATGATTTTAATTTTTCAAACATTGACTGGGACTATCATAGTGTTAAAGGTTAAGATGGTGAAGAATTAGTTAAATGTGTTCAGGAAAAAAAAATTATCAAAATATAAATGTTCCTACTAGAGATGGAGCAAAACTTGACCTCTTGGGTAATAATACAGGGTAAGTGACTGAAGTTATAGTTGGGGAACACTTTGGGTCTAGTGATCATAAATCTATTTGTTTTTAAATAGTAATGGAAAAGAATTGCATAAAAATTAAAGTTTTTAATTGGAGTAAGGTAATTTTTAAATGGTTTGAGACAACAACTTGCAAGGATTGATTGGAGTAGACTTCACAGGTACAGGGATGTCCGATAAGTGGGGGGCTTTCAAAAGTATGATAACGAGAGTTCAGATTCATTATGTTTCTGTTAGAAAGGTAAGGCTGCTAGGATTAGAGAATAAAAGACAAATTAAGGTATTGAGGTTCTCGTCAAGAATTTTAAAAAATCATATTAGATATAGATAACTGGCTTCAAATTAATTTCTTGAAAATTATAAAAAGTGCAGGGAAGGCAAAGAAGATATGAGATAGCCATGGCAAATAAAGTAAAGGATAATTCAAAGAGATTCTACAACTACATTAAAAGCCTCATCTGAATTATGTCGTCTCAATGTCACATAATCCTCCTTCTTCTGCTTAACAGGAGATGCAATTTCTTTAGTAAACCATGGTTCCCTCACCTTATCACTTCCTCCCTGCCTGACAGGGACATACCTATCAACGACACGCAATATCTGTTCCTTAAACCAGCTCCACATTTCGATTGTCCACATTCTCTGAATTTTGCTACTCCATTCTATGCCTCCTAAGTTTTGCCTAATCACATTATAATTGCCCTTCCCCCATCTGTAACTCTTGCCCTGTGGCATGTACCTATCCCTTTATATCGCTAAACTAAACGTAACTGAATTACAGTCACTCTCTACAAAGTGCTCACCTACCACTAAATCAAACACCTGGCCTGGTTCACTACCAAGCACCAGATCCAGTGTAGCCTTCCTTCTTGTTGGCCCTTCGACATACTGTATCAGGAAACCCTCCTGCACACATTGGATAAAAACTGATCCATCTGCCATTCTAGAGATATAGCTTTTCCAGTCAATGTTGGGGAAGTTAAAGTCCCCCATAATGACCACCCTGTTCCTTTCAGTCCTACCCAGAATCGTTTTGCTGACCCTCTCCTCCACGTCCCTGGAACTCTGCAGAGGCCTATGAAAAACTCCCAGCAGTGTGACCTCCTCTCCTGTTTCTAACCTCAGCCCATACCACCTCAGTAGAAGAGTCCTCGTCAAAAGTTCTTTCAGTCACCATTATACTGTCCTTGACTAACAAGGCCACACCTCCTCCTCTTTTACTGCCTTCCCTGTTCTTAATAAAAGATCTAAACCCTGGAAGTTGCAACATCCATTCCTCACCCTGCTCTATTCATATCTCTGAAATGGCCACAACATCGAAGTCCCAGGTACCTATCCATGCTGCAAGCTCACCTACCTTATTTTGGATACTTCTGGCATTGAAGTAGACACACTTCAAACCAACTTGCTGTCTGCCAGCACATTCCTGTGACCCTGAAATCCTGTCCCTGTCCTCCCTACTCTCACCCTCCTGTGCACTGCAACTACACCTCAAGTTCCCATCCCCCTGCTGAGCTAGTTTAATAGCGCCCGAATAGCACCAGCAAATTTCCCACCCAGGATATTAGTACCCCTCTGATTCAAGTGAAGACCACCTTCCTCAGAATGAGCCCCAATTATCCATGTACCTGAAACCTTCCCTCCTGCACCATCTCTGCAGCCATGTGTTCAGCTGATACCTCTCCCTATTCCTTGCCTTGTCATTACGTGGCATGGGTAACAAACCAGAGATACCAACACTGTTTATTCTCACTCTCAGCTTCCACCCTAGCTCCCTGAAATCCTGTCTTACATGCTTATCTCTCTTCCTACCTATATCGTTGGTACCTACATGGACCACATCTTGGGGCTGGTCACCCTCTCCCTTCAGGACCCCAAAGTCACGACCCGAGACATCACGGACCCGAGCACCTGGGAGGCAACACACCAACTGTGAGTCTTGTTCGTCCCTAACAAACCTTCTATCTGACCTGAATCCCCAGTGACTAACACTCTCCTCCTTTCCCTTCTTCCCTTCTGTGCAACAGGAACAGACTCTGTGCCAGAGACCTGCACCCCACTGCATGCCCCTGGTAAGTTGTTCTCCCCATCAGTATCCAAAACGGTGTATTTGTTTTTCAGGGGAATGAGCACAGGGGATTCCTGCACTGACTGTCTTTTCCCCCTTCAAACAATTACCCAGCTTTCTTCGTGCCGAGGAATAACTACTTCCCTGTAACTCTTATCTATCACAGCCTCTGCCTCCTGAATGATCCAAAGTTCATCCAGCTTCTTCTCCAGTTCCCAACATGGTCTTGGAGGAGCGAGAGTTGGATGTACTTCCTGCAGATGTACTTGGATGGGACACTAATGGCGTCCCTCACCTCAAACATCATGTAGGAGGAACATTCCTCTCTCTGCACTGCATCCCTGCGAGTTCCCTTATCAGAATGTAAAAAAGAAGAGAAGTTTACCTAATGTGCCCCTGATCTTTAAGGTTAAAGGAGGTGGTTGGGTGGGAGACCCTACAAAGGTACAGACTCTGTGCCAGAGACCTGCACCCCACTGCATGCCCCTGGTAAGTTGTTCTCCCCATCAGTATCCAAAACGGTATATTTGTTTTTCAGGGGAATGAGCACAGGGGATTCCTGCACTGACTGTCTTTTCCCCCTTCAAACAATTACCCAGCTTTCTTCGTGCCGAGGAATAACTACTTCCCTGTAACTCTTATCTATCACAGCCTCTGCCTCCTGAATGATCCAAAGTTCATCCAGCTTCTTCTCCAGTTCCCAACATGGTCTTGGAGGAGCGAGACCCTACAGGTAGGGTCTCAGATTTAGATAGCTGGAGGAAAATAAAAAAGTCCCTCCTTTTCCAGAAACCTGTTCTCCAATGTCAGATGTAAAGACTCTTCAGTGACTCACCTCTCCCGACAGACCCCTGGTCCAAGCTCCCGCCCATCCAGCTGCTGCTGCTCTGCTGAAAAACAGAAATGGAGGACTCCCGTGTTCGAGGTAAGTTTTTAAAGACTCAAGTCAGTGACTCACTGCTCCAGACTGACCCTTGGTCCAAGCTCATGTCCATTGAGGTGCTGCTGCTGAAAAACAGAAATAGAGGACTCCTGCAAGTTTTTGAAGACTCAGATCAGTGACTCACCATTCCCAACAGACCCCTGGTTCAAGCTCCTGCCCATCGAGCTACTGCTGCTGTTGAAAATCAGAAATGGAGGACTCCTGTGCTCGAGGTAAGTTTTTAAAGACTCCAATCAGTGACTCACCACTCCCGATAGGCCCCTAGTCCAAGCTCCCTCCCTTCGAGATGCTGCTGAAAAACAGAATATTTCACATCAGTTTTTACCATGGAGAGGCATGTTTACTGTGGAGCTAGAGAACTCAGAGAAATAAATATTGATGCTTTGAAAAGAATTCACATTACAGAAGAGGAAGTGCGAGAATTGTTAGAAAACATAAAGATGGATAAATATCCAGGACCTGATCTAGTGCATCCCAGGATGTTGTGGCAAGTTAGGCAGAAAATTACAGAACCTCTTCCAGAAATATTTGTATCATCTATAACCAAGGGTGAGATGCCGGATGACTGGAGAATGGCTAAGTTTAAGAAAGGATGTAAGGAGACACCTTACAGACTACAGACCTGAGAGTCTGATTTCAGTGGAGGGTAAGTTGCTGAATATGATTCTGAGAGATAGGATTCATGCACATTTGAAGAGGTGAGTAATGATTAGAGATAGTTGGCATGGTTTTGTTTGAGGGAAATCATGTCTCACAAGCTTCATTTGAGTTTTTTGAGAAAGTAACCAAGATGGTTGATGAGGGCAGGGTGATAGACATTGTTTACTTAGACTTTTGTAAAGTCTTTGCCAAAGTTCCACATGGTAGACTAACTAATTAGTAAAGTTTGATCACATGGGACTCAGGGCGAGCTTGCCAACTGGATACAAAATTAGCTTAATGGCAGGAGACAGAGTGATGTTGGAGAGTTATTTCTCAGACTGTGACCAGCAGTGTTCCATGGAGATTGGGTAATTGTTTTTCATAGAGTCATAGAGTCATAGAGATGTACAGCATGGAAACAGATCCTTTGGTCCAACCCGTCCATGCCGACCAGATATCCCAACCCAATCTAGTCCCACCTGCCAGCACTCGGCCCGTATCCCTCCAAACCTTTCCTATTCATATACTCATCCAAATGTCTCTTAAATGTTGCAATTGTACCAGCCTCCACCACATCCTCTGGCAGCTCATTCCATACACGTACCACCCTCTGCGTGAAAAAGATGCCCCTTAGGTCTCTTTTATATCTTTCTCCTTTCACCTTAAACCTATGCCCTCTAGTTCTGGACTCCCCGACCCCAGGGAAAAGACTTTGTCTATTTATCCTCTCCATGCCCCTCATGATTTTGTAAACCTCTTTAAGGTCACCCCTCAGCCTCCGACACTCCAGGGAAAACAGCCCCAGCCTGTTCAGCCTCTCCCTGTAGCTCAGATCCTCCAACCCTGGCAACATCCTTGTAAATCTTTTCTGAACCCTTTCAAGTGTCACAACATCTTTTCGATAGGAAGGAGACTAGAATTGCACGCAATATTCCAACAGTGGCCTAACAATGTCCTGTACAGCCGCAACATGACCTCCCAACTCCTGTACTCAATACTCTGACCAATAAAGGAAAGCATACCAAACGCCTTCTTCACTACCATATCTACCTGCGACTCCACTTTCAAGGAGCTATGAACCTGTCAATTATATAAATGATTTAAGTGAGAATATAGAAGGTACCATTGCTGAGTTTGAGTGGCATAGTGGACAGTGAAGGTGGCTATCTAAGATTACAAAGAAATCTTGAACAATTGAGTCAAGGGACTGAGGAGTGGCAGATGGAGTTTAATTTGAATAAATGCGTGGTATTGCATTTTGGTAAAGAAAAATAAAAGAAGTTCAGGATTTAGACAATTAAAAGTAGGGCCTTGGGTCATATTGTAGAATAGACACCTAGGGGATCAGGTACATAATTCTTTGAAGTTTTTGTCATATCTAGAACAAAATCCAAGATGGCAGCGGAGTAGAACGCTTCAGACAGAACTCGACCGCGCCATCCATTTTTCTTTCTCCTTCTTTCTTCCTCCGACCTCAGACTCAGCACAATTCGGTGAGGCAGTGTCCCGGCTTGACCTGACATGGCCACAGCATCGACTTCCAGTCTCAGGGATATTCCTTGAAGTGTGGTCCAACCGTGGCCAAGCAGACTGTAATGTTTGAACTTTTAACTTTATTTCTTTATTTTCTATTTAAAACTAAAAAGGTGTCACTGTACTATAATTACTTTAATGTTTAACCTTTAACTTTATTCTTTCTTTCTACCTTGTTTGTAAGATTCTGCACCTAGGTACTTGTACCCGAGATGGTGCCTTGTGTGGTGACATTATACATTTTTCACCATATTCCTGTACTTCTGTACTTGAGTACACGTCACAATAAAATCAAACCAAAGATTGGGTTAAAAAGACATTTCGCGTACTTTCCCTTTAATACTCAGACCTCGGAGCGTAGAATTCGGGACATTATGTTGAGGTTGTACAAGATGTTGATAAGGCCTCTTCTGGAGTACTGTGTCCAGTTCTATTTGTCCTATAAAAGGCAGATTATTATTATGCTGAAGAGGATTCAGATGAAATTCACCAGGATGTTGCTGGGAATGTAAGGTTTGAGGACAGGCTAGATACGCTGGGACTTTTTTCACTAGAGCATAGACGTTTGAAGAATGACCTTATAGAGGTATATAAATCATGAATGGTATAGATAAGGTGACTGGCAGCATGGGGGATTTCAAGACTCGGGGACATTTTTTAAGGCAAGTGGAGAAAGATTTTAAAAATTCATGTGGAGCACTTTTTTAATCAGTGATTTGTGTGTGGAATGAACACCCAGAGAAAATAGTGGATGTGGGTACAGTTACAATGTTTTCAAGACATTTAGGCAAGTACATAGATAAGAAATAATTGGATAGATATGGGCCAAGTGCAGGCAAGTGAGAGACTAGTTGGGATTATGGTTGGGATGCACTATTTGGACTGAAGTGTTTGTCTCCATGCTGTCTGTGAAATATGGCTCCTGGGAAGTAAACATGGGTGAAAGCAGTAGCTATCTAACTACATTCTGAAGTATAGATGATTCTGTATGCCATTTGGCATTTCCAGGCACCAGCAGAGTATCAACAAATATATAGTCATTTTAGGGGCTTATGGATGTGATGACACAATGGAAGAAGCCATTGCTGACAATGATTAAAATCTAGTGCATACACTTTACAAAAGATGTATCCGAAGTTAACAAGAAAAAATTGGAATTAAAACATTTGAAGTTAAACACATAAGCCATGTACTAACAGCATAATATCTTTGCTTCAATTCCAAAAATATGACAGCTTTAGCAGCAAACAGTGAAAAATGATGCAATGGAAGTGCCATGATTCATTGGAGTCAATGAATTCATAAAATGCTTACTCGATTTGTTGTTGGCAAACCACTGTGCCAACTCACGGGGACCTGTAAGCAGAGTTGGGAACTCTGATTAAAGACAAAAGAAATTAAAGAGAAAAGGAAAGATAAAATAGTGTCGAGGATCCTACAGAAGTTGGGAATTTCCATTAGCAGATCAGGGATCTGTAAGCAGAGTTGTGAACTCTGATTCGGTCGGATTAGCATTATTTAAATTGGTACTTAAATTTTTCTGTGAGATAAGGAAGTATCATGATGCATTATAACAGGATTATCGAGGGTTAAGAAAAGTCAAGAAGGGTTTGTGGAAGTCGGGAGATTGTTGTGTGTTGACAGGCTGTTAAGTAGTAAAGGTTTTGAGTCGGGACTATAAAAGGAAGGTTGTTTAAGATGGGTAATACTATATGTGTGAGAAGTTTTCAGAGAAATCTGAGTCTGCAGAAGCTTTTGGCGCCTTAAAAAAGACATTAGGTGATGAGCAGTGGCCACTAGGTGGCCCAAAGGTATTCAATCAGTTAAATCAGCCTAGGAATGTTTGACAATGAAAATGGACTCAAAAAAGAATTAATTAGACTGTAGCGGCAATTCTGTGATGAAAGCCACAAAGAATTAGTTTTGTGCTCATGGCAGGATACTGCCACCAAATTGAGAATTGAATTAACTAATAATGGTACCATGAAATCTATTGAGGTCCACAGCAATGAATGTGCTCAAATTAAACATCAACAGAACAAAAGGAAAAGTCACCATTGACTGGTAGTCTACAGAGCTATGCTGTTCGATGGTTGGCTACTCATTAGACTTGTTTGTTGTCAGGCTGTTGATTAGTGAAAGTTTTATGTCGAGTTTATTTCTGTTGTATCTGTTCGGCTTGGCTTGTCTTGCTTTGCTGCTCTGTTTTCTTGTTCTGTTCGTTTTTGGTGTTTGTTCTTTAATTATGAAATATGGAGGGTGGTTGCTGCTTTTGTCATGTTAAAAAATAAGAAAGCTGGCCAGAGATACAATTCTCGCACACTTGGTTAAGCAGCTATGTGCCACAGGCAAGATTTATAAGGGTAGAACGCCCTAACATTGAATCTTGGAATGTGTGTGTGTGTGTGAGAGAGAGAGAGAGAGAGAGAGAGAGATTCAGATTTGGTTTGGATGCACATTTGCTTGTTGGTGATTGAATGTCATGTTTTGTTGCCTGCTCCTCGAGATCCAGGACCATTTTGGATTTGATTTGCATTTTGGAAATTTAACCTGATTTCTTTTAAGATTAAGGATCCTGCAGTGATTATGAAATGAAATATTAACTCCTGTTCTTCTTACAGGCCATGACTGCCCTGCTTTGAGTTTCTAGCTAACCTTTTGTATCCTTACATGAAAGCCAACCTTATTCAATGTCAAATCAGTTTAATACAGAGGAAGACGACAACGTTATAACCTTTTACTGTTTCAGACTCGTTTGTTTTCACTTAATTTTAAGACTGATGTGTTTCATTGGTGATTATGACATGCCAGTCGTATCTTTACTGAAGGATTCCCTCTCAATGGTTAATATATGTGTCTTTGGATTTGGCCATTATTCGTGCATTAGAATGTTTTTTTGTTACCATGTGAGTAGGCAAAACTTTTTAAGGCAACTGCAGTCATTTCACAACTTATAGCTTTGTAAATGAACAATGACTGGTCAGGACCGTTTAAGGAACCTAATCTTAGATTTAAATTAAGGGACTAGAACCAGGCAATTGTAATGCATTTCAAAGTTGGACACTATATACATTTTACATTTTAAATATTGAATATTGAATAAATGAATTTCCAATTTATGTTGATGACTTTTAAAATGTCTTAGTCACTTGTTCAGCTTCCACCTCTGAATTACAGATAATGATTATTTTATTTATTATTTTTAATAATTGTATTAACCTGAATCACAAAATCAAAATTAATTGTCAGGATCGCTTGGTTTTACTCCCTTGCACATTGGCAGTGACCTGTCTCATTGCCTCATGGTTAATTTGAAGCATGGCTGCATTAATTCATTGTTAATTAAAGAATGGAAAGCTACCTTATCGGCCAGTTGAAGAAATTCCGCATGTGACTGGGGGATAGAGGTATGTATAGCAGATGGTACTCCCAAAAGCTGGGAGGTGACTGTGAATGGATATATGAAAAAAGTAAAAAGGGATGTGAGGAAAAGTGTAAGGCCACGAAGGTTGAGGAATGTACAAACAAAGTTAAAGCAACAATACTGTAATATAAAGAACTTAGATTCTACTCAGAATCTCGAGCCCATATCTGGCATACCGATCCTTTCTTTGAGGATGGGAATTTTGTTCCTGAATACCCGCTGAGCCCCTAACATCTCCTGATTGTCTCCAGCACTCCACCCACTTAGTACAAATCTTTCCTTCTTTTGAAAATGAAGCATCCAGTCTTCATAGCCGATATCATGGGGATGAGTGGCCTGCGCTGTCCTAAACCGGGTCCCATCCCGGGAATTAGAGTTATGTTAATGAAGCATGCCCCTGACCGCAAGACCAAACCGGCTCAATTTGCTCAATATGTCCAAGGGTGATAGGAATGTAAACACAGTAAATTCTGGGAGTAGCCTGGATACGAAGGGCTTGTGTTACAAGTCTGAAAGGTGTGGCTATCTGTCTGACGGAAGTGATGTACAATTGAACAATAATCAAAAAGCTCAATTACCTTTGTTTAACCCTATGCTTTTGCAATGTTTTCCACCTGGAGTCACTGACATGATCCAGACCAACAGTACGAACCAGTCCAGGAACTTCGGTGGTTTTCCAGTGGGATGGCCAGAACCAGACTGAACCACGATGCAAGTTACAGGTAAAACCAATTATATCCAGCGCCTCGCAATCTCAAATACCGTATGCCAGCCCTGATAGGGTTGATTGGAACGAGGATACCCATTGGGGGCGGAACCTACCTCAGGTGCCCACCTGACAACCACTCCTGAGCAACCTTTTCTCGAGGGGACCCTGAAAATGGGGACAGGCAGGCCCCAGCATTTCAGCTTTGAGACTGGAAACAAGACAACAAATTCCCCTAGGGACAAATGGCTGGCCTTTGCTTTAACGTTTGAAATGTGGCCAGTGGGGAGTGATGTGTCTTTAATGTTACCTTGGAGCTGATGTGGGGAATCGACATGCTCTTGTCCTAGCAAAAGGAAAATCTACTCATATACACTGACTCTTCATTGTGCTTTTAGTATAATCCATGATTTTGAAGCCTTGTGGGAACATTGAAGATTTTTAACTTTCAAGGGGCAGCGTTATAGTACTGTTGTTTTGTCCAATCAATCTGGCAATTATCAAGATGTTCGGTTCATGCTGAGTAAACTGATACTGTTTCCAAAGTAGTGGGCAAGTAGATGCAGCTTCCAAGCAAGAAGCCTTACACCCCAAACTTCTGGACTCCAGGAAAACCCGGTTAGACACACCATAAGGATGGGTATGCCAGACCTGGGTAAGGTACAGAAATCACAAGGGAAGCCCCTGCTGAAGGGCACAAACTTTGGCCTCAAATAGGATACTCCCTTGATACTCAAACCAGAATGTGGCTGACCACTACTGGACAAGTTTGTGTTCCTTCTTTGCTGCTGCCTATTTTAGTTGATTATGTGCATTTTGTACACACTTGGGCAAGGAGGAGATGGTTTATGCTTTATTACAATGGCCAGTCCATGGCCTCAGACCTCGTTGGGAAGGACCCTTCCAGGTTCTCCCCACCACCCCAACTGCTGCTAAGGTCATCGAACGTTCCACCTGGGTTCATCTCCATCATTGCAAGTTCATCAGACGAGCCCCTTGCATGGGAGTAGATGATGAAGATCGAACTTGCCCTGCTGTTTGGACTTGCCATTACCAGCATTGGTGCACAAGAAGGGACAGTTTAACTGTGCGATTCTGAGAGCCAGAGATTGTGTACCAACTATGCTGAAAAAATATCCTTGCGTGCTGAGAGAGTGAATGTTACAAAGAATGACTTGCTGTGGTCAACTGCATCAAAAAGATTGAACAGTTCATTAACAGAACAAGTCTAAATGGTCTTTACCCAGTAAAGGTGTGTGCCAGTTTGATTTCAGTTGTGCTATGGGCGACCCTGGTAAGCCTTGCCCCCATCCAAATCAGTCACACCGCAAAACAGATGATAGGGAAATGTTATCCTTCACTAACAATTTATTTCTCCAAAGTCACGATAGAATAGTTGGCAGGAATGAAGTGGTCTATTACGCCCATACTTCAGCAAGACACTTTGATCCCTTTTCCCCTCCTGAATCCCAGCGAAGGAGTATGGAACACTACTAAAGCGTTTACTGGACATAATATTTCTTTGGATTATTACCTATCCCCACCTGCTAGCTGCTTCTTCCAATAAACCCGGAATAGCCTATCCAAATTGTTATAATGGTAAAGGATGGGGGTGTACTTACGTTAATGTGACCAAGACTACTTCCTGCGCGATGATTAAATGTGCTAGTTGTCACTGCTCCCTGTAGGAACTTGCATCTCATGTGTATGCCTTGGGGAAGAATGTGTCTCTGTTACACTGGTATTCAGGCCCCTTGTGGAATGGGTAATAGCACCCACGTTCATTATGAGACCTCTAATGCGGGATGGAAGGAACCGTTCTGGGACAGTAACCGTATCTCTTTCTATTGAAGTTTTCACCCCAAGTGCTCAGGACAGCCAAAATTTGTAGCCATGGACTATCCATATGTTCCAGGAAGCCACAAAGACAAGCCCGCTTCTTATTGGGATGCTCCTTTCATCATTTATACTAATCCTGGTTACTTTTTTTTAGCCAAGGCAAAGCAACCAATTTCCTTGTGCTTTATGAAATAGGCACTCCCTGTGCTGTAGCTGTAGGAATACTTTTTCTGACCATGGTTCCCTGTCCAGTTACCTGGCAATGGGATTAGAATTTCCCTGTCAAACGTTCAGTCTCACCTGAATTTTGCACGAATTGGAAGAATCCGAAGGCTTTGAGCACCACTAAAGCTCACTCTCTGGGGTATGCATTTCTTAATACTTTTTTTTTCTGTTGGAGGGTCTGCAGGAATTATTAGCCATCAAAACAGAAATTATCTCATTTGCAGTTTCATCCTCTTGGGTAATGAGACGACTGCTGCCTTAACAGGAGTTAAGAACATACTTTCAGAAGTACGCCTATTTTCCCATCAAACCGGTGCGTTCTCGTCTACATACTCGCCAAAGATGGTGGAGCTTACACCATAGTTAAAGGCAAATGCATCATGGGGGTCACTGAGTTTACCGAAAATATTACCAGGTATGTAAATAACATCCGCACCTTTGCCAGCCAAAAGCAGGATGGAGAGATTGGGGTTTCGGTTATGGTACAACCGGCTGATAAATATGGCAATGTATGCTGCTATTGTTTTAATTGGTCTTTTTGTTGGCATTGCTTTTGTCAAGTGTATTATTGCCAAAATATTAACTTCTTTTGACAGCATCGGTTCCACCCCGAAAATGCTTCTTCTGCATTCAGATGAAGACGAGGAGGTGCCACTGCCTACCCCTTCTTCCTCCCGGAAGTCTGGCAGTCTCTGGCTTTCATTCGATTGGACTGATCATTCCTATGCCCTCATATGCTATGGTGTGGTCATGGAATGACCAAAGTGGGGAGATGAGGATCTAAAATTTGGATTTAGACTGTTGTCAGGAGCAACCATTTAATGCATGCTTTTACTAACCACAAGATGGCTTCTTAATGCAAGTAACATAAAATAACATAACAAAATGGCTTCTAAGAGCAATTTTGTTTATAATGGCATCTAACTCTGCTGAAAACTACATTCCTGAAATAATTGAGAGAGTTTAGCAAACAATGCCCTCTTCATAGTATGAATGACTAAGAAAGATATGATATGATATTATTAAAGTATCTTAAATTGACCTTAGAAACCGGGTATCCTGGAGATAAGGGTGTGCAAAACAAGTCAGTTCTCAGGAAATATCATTGGTTCAATTTTATGTCTATTTGCCATTTTATTTCAGTTTATTGGATTAATTTTGCAATTAAGGCTATTCTGTTTGTTAAGATACCTAAAAAAGTTGCTTGTGTTTAAGCTAAAGCGCGCAGCTTTTCTAGAGTACACAGAGGTGCTTAACCCCTGTGTTGTTGGATAACCTATGTCCGCCGTCGTAATAAATTGTTAAATCTTGCTGAAATCAGACCGAGCTGTTAGTGTTTATTCACTGATTGCGGAACCAAGAGGCCCCTCCCGGGGGTCTAGATTTACACTTTTACACCCTAGGCCTGGATTGACACTATGCTCAGGTCAAGAAAGAATGTTCACCCATTGTCTTTGCTTGTGAGTATTTTCATTAATAAGAAGAGTCAAAGTGACAGCTGAGTCCAACCACAAACTACGTCCAAACATTTTCTTTAAGCGACTATCATCTGCTCCAAAATGTCTTTAAGTTCACAGAGGTATCATCTAGATGTGACATACAAGCCAGCAAAGCAAACTTGCACCGCAGACATGCTGTTGAGGGGAGGAGATGAATAAAAGAGAGGATGCTACGATAAAGTATGGAATTTTCCAGATACTCTGGAAGTCAACAACCCAGAAATATAATTGAATCCAATAACAAGCACCTTGCTCAAAACTAGCAACTAACCAACATGATTCAATTCTACATTTTGCAAGAAGTAGTGATGAAAGTAGTGATCAAGTTCACACATGCTGGAATAAATATATATGGTTAGAGACAAAAAAAAACTGCAGGTGCTGGAATCCAAAATAGACAGACAGAAGTCCTGAAGAAGGGTTACAACCGAAATATTGACTTCTCCACCTCCTGATGCTGCCTGGCTTGCTGTTTCTTCCAGCCACCCTCCTGTCTATTAAAAATGTATATTGGCATACAGGATTGAATTGACAGTTTTTAAAATTCATTCACAGGATAAGGGCTTTGCTGGCTAGGCCAGCATCTATTACCCACCCTAATTGTTAAGAGTCAACCACATTGCTCTGGGTCTGGAGTCACATGTAGGCCAGCTAAGAATAGCAGTTTCCTTCCCTAAAGGACATTAGTGAACTAAATGGGTTTTTCCTGACAATTGACATAGGATTCAAGGTCTTTTCATCATCAGACTCTTCATTACAGATACTTATTGAATTCAAATTCCACCACCTGCCCATGTCAGGTTTCAAAACCGGGTCCCTCGAACATTACCTGGGTCTCTGGATTAACAGTCCAATGATAATATCACTAGGCCATTGCCTCCCCCAGTCCCATATGGTATATCATACAAAACAAATAAAGACATTATCACTAGGTTGAGACAAAGATTGTGGCGGGGAGCGAGCAGCATGCGGCATAGTGGCACAGTGGTTAGCACTGCTGCCTCACAGTGCCAGGGACCCAGGTTCAATTCCTACCTCGGGTAACTGTCTGTGTGGAGTTTACACATCCTCCCAGTGTCTGCGTGGGTTTCCTCCAGGTGCTCCAGTTTCCTCCCACAGTCCAAAGATGTGCAGGTTAGGTGAATTGGCCATGCTAAATTGCCCGTAGTGTTAGGTGCATTAGTTAGGGGTAAATACAGGGTAGGGGAATGGGTGTGGGTGGATTACTCTTCGGAGGGTCGTCGTGGACTTGCTGGGCTGAAGGGCCAGTTTCCATGCTGGAGAGAATCTAATTTAATCTAAAGTGCATCCATGCAGGCTGCCAAGAAACTAGTAAGAAACTTGGCAGTCTAACGTAACAGGTATGCTTTACTGATCAAATTTCATTAGCCAGTGTAGTGCTTGTAATAAGTTCCAAGCTAAACAAGCTAGAAAGTTGATGTCACATTCCATACAGATGAAGCTGTAAATATACCTCCTCATTCTTGCAGACCAGGGCTATCTTGTCATCACAGACTAACTACTCATCTTACTGCTGGGAAGTGGACCAGCTGACCTCCACATGAGATTGTAAGATGCCTAAAAGCACATTCCAGCTGTGACAGCATGCCCAAAGTTCCGGTGAGAGGCAGTTTATGAGTCAATAATTAAGTTGCTTCATAAAGGATTGTGAAATTCAACACTATACATAAATTCCACATGATTACCAGTCAACAATGTGGAAAACTCCAGAGGAAGTGGTGAATTTGGGTACAATTTCAGTGTTTAAAAGGCATTTGGTTAAGTACATAAATAGGAAAACTTTGCAGAGATATGGGCCAGAAGCAGACAGGTTGGACTATTTTTAGTCTGTGATTATGTTCAGCATCAACTGGTTAGCCCGAAAGGTCTATTTCCATGCTGTATGACTCTATGGTAGGAAAAACTGAAGTGGCAGTGAAAATCACCAAACAAGTCTTCGCAAATGCCTCACAGTGCCAGGGACCCGGGTTCGATTCTCGCCTCAGGTGACTGTCTGTGTGGAGTTTGCACATTCTCCTCGTGTCTGCGTGGGTATCCTCTGGGTGCTCTGGTTTCCTCCCACAATCCAAAAATGTGCAGGTCAGGTGAACTGACCAGGCTAAATTGCCCATAGTGTTAGGTGCATTAGGGGCAAATATAGGGTCTGGGTGGGTTACTGTTCGGAGGGTCGGTGTGGACTTGTTGGGCCAAAGGGCCTGTTTCCACACTGTGAGGAATCTAATCATCATCAATCAAATCAAAGAAAATCAAGCAATTTCAGCAAAGGTTTATATAAGGTGATCTTCAAGAAGAGAAATAGATCTACTAAAGTCGTAGTCTGGCACAAACGCTAATGTCACGCTGCATCCTAATTGGTCTTCCAATAGCAAATAATACACTGGAGCCAGAAGTCAAAACAGGTATGAGTGACAAATCAAGGTGAAACCGCAGAAAGTCAAATTTAATTTTGACAAGATTGTCAAACTATTGCCAGAGTTGAGCACTGGAAACGAGTCAGCATATAAAGTTTCAATGCTGTCAACAAGAGTCAACCCAAGTGGTGACTTGAGACTTGTGTGGAGTAGTTGTCACCACAATTATCCACTGTTAAAGTGAGCAACTAGATGGATCGTTACAATCGTTAGTTGTGTCACTATGTATATTAAAGGCTGTGAGATAATTTTTTAATGAGTAAGGCAATCAATGATTGGTGAAAAGGCAGAGAAATGGAGCAGCAATGATCTTACTAAATGGCAGAGCAGACTCAATGGGCTGAATGGTTTGCTATTCCTTCTACACCTTATGGTAACAAGTGCACAACTGAAGCAGTTGAAGAAATCAAGAAAATTTGAACTTACCATTTGCACAGATCAACCATCAGACCCATAACACCTTAACATGGAAATGGAACGACAGGTACCACACAATCAAATGTCACTTCAAAGGGAAGAAATCAATCACTTGAACAACCAATGACAACATGGATTCAGACCATTAGTAGCCCCATAAAATGAAAAGACTGCATGTGTAATGCATATTGCAGAGATTGACAAGAATAACAAACTGGTACTTTATGAGAACAGTAATATGTTTATTGAGTACTTTGTGCAACTCAAAGTGGGCACGATAAATGCATGCAATTCTATTTGTAATGAAAAGGGGGATGTTTGGGACAGAAATGCAATCTGTATAAATTTGCATCCTGGCTTGCTATCATCATGTGACTTTTACCATAAGGCACTGACAAAGGCTGCTATCTAAGGAGGCAACGGGTAAACCCGAGATACTACACGTGTAGTATCTCCTTCCCATCCCCACCCCTCTTCTAACCAGAAGAAAAAGACTCTGTAAGGCAAGGTTTTTGTTTTTTTTCTCTTTCTTTTCTTTCATATATTTAAGTTCATTGTTTGGGTTTAGTTAGTTGATATAAAGCAAAGGCTTACAATGGCAGTGGACCTCAGACCCGTGGCATGTGCCTCTTGCTTGATGTGGGAGTTCAGGGACATGGCAGACATTCCTGACTCTTACACTTGCAAGAAATGTGTCCAGCTGCAGCTCTTGTTTGACCGCATGGCTTCTTTGGAGCTGTGGATGGACTTGCTGTGGAGCATCCACGATGTGGAGGAGGTCGTGGATAGCACATTTAGTGAACTGGTCACACCGCAGGTTAGAATTGCTTAGGGAGATAGTGAATGGGTGACCAAAAGGTAGAAGAAGAGTAGGAAGGCAGTGCAGGTCTCTCCTGCGGTCATCTCCCTTCAAAACAGGTATAACATTTTGGATACTGTTGGGGGAGATGGCTCACCAGGGGACGGCAGCAGTTGCCAAGATCGTGACACCATGGTGGGCACTGCTGTTCAGAAGGGCGGGAAAAAGACTCATACGGCCATAGCCATAGAGGATTCTATTGCAAGGGGAGTAGACAGGTGGTTGTGTGTCCGAAAATGAGACTCCTGGATGGGTCAGAGATGTCACCTATTGGCTGCAGAGCATTCTAAAAGGGGAGACTGAACAGCCAGTTGTCTTTGTCCATATAGACACCAATGATATAAGTAAAAAATGAGATGAGGTCCTGAAAGCAGAATTCAGGGAGCTAGGAGAGAATTAAAAAGGAGGACCTCAAAGGTTGTGATCTCGGGATTACTACCAGTGCCACATTCTAGCCAGTGTAGAAATGAAAGAATAGGCAGGTTGAACACGTGGCTTGAGGGATGGTGTAAGAGGGAAAGGTTCAGATTTGTTGGACATTGGGACTGGTTCTGGGGAAGGTGGGACTATTACAAATTGAACGGTCTATACCTAAACCAGACTGGAATTAATGTCATTGGGGGAGTTTTTGCTACTGCTGTTGTGGAGGTTTTAAACTAATGTGGCAGGGGACTGGGAACTATAAGAGAAGGCAAGTATACAGCGATGTGGAAACTGGAGATTGTAAGAATCATGAAATTAGCATTAATAAGGGGAAGAGTAGGCAGAGAGCAGATTAATGCAAAAGAACTGGCAGCCTGAAGTGCATATACTTTAATGCAAGGAGTACAGTAGGTAAGGCAGATGAACTTAGGGCTTGGATTGGTGCCTGGGAGTATGGCTTTATTGCAATCACAGAGACTTGGTTGAAGGAAGGGCATGATTGGCAACTAAATGTTCCTGGATATAGATGCTTCAGACGGGATAGGGAAGGAAGTAAAAGGGGGCGAGGAGTTGCATTGCTGGTCAGGGATGATATCACGGCTGTACTAAAGGAGGACACTATGGAGGGCTTGAGTAGTGAGGCTTTATGGGTGAAGCTGAGAAATAAGAAGGGTGCAGTTACATTGTTGGGGCTGTATTACAGGCCTCCCACCAGTGAGCGTGAGTAGAAGATAAAAATAGGTAAACAGATTATGTCAAGATGTAGAGGCAACAGGGTGGTGGTGATGAGAGATTTTAATTTTCCAAACATTGACTGGGATACACTTAGTGTAAGGTCTGGATAGAGCAGAATTTGTAAGAAGCATCCAGGAGAGTTTTTTAGAGCAGTATGTCAATAGTCCGACGAGGGAAGGGGCCATATTGGACTTGGTGTTGGGGAATGAGCCAGGCCAGGTGGTAGAAGTTGCGGTGGGGGATTTCTTTGGGAACAGTGACCATAATTCTGTAAGTTTTAGAATACTCTTAGACAAAGATGAGAGTGGTCCTAAGGGAAGAGTACTAAACTGGACCAAGGCCAATTATATCAAAATTAGGCAAGAGCTGGGAAATGTGGATTAGACACAGCTATTTGAAGAGAAGTACACATTTGATATGTGGGAGGCTTTCAAAGATAGATTGAAGATAATGCAGGAAAGGCATGTCCTGTTGAAAGCAAGGGAATGGAAAGGCAAGGTTTGTTAAACGTGGATGACAGGAGAAATCGTATGACTAGCTAAGAGGAAAAGGGAAGCGTACATAAGGCCAGGCAGCTAAGAACACAATGGGCCCTGGAGGAATATCGGGAGAGTAGGACCAGTTTTAAACAAGGAATCAAGCGGGCTAAAAGGGGTGATGAAATAGCTTTAGCAAGCAGAATTAAGGAGAATCCCAAAGAGTTTTATTCTTATATAAGAAGCAGCAAGTAACTAGAGAGAGGATTGGTCCACCAAAGGATAAGGAAGGAAGGCTGTGTGTCAAACCTGAGAAAATGGGTGAGATTCTGAATGATTACTTTGCATCAGTGTTCACTGAGGAGAGGAACATGATGAATGTTGAGATTGGAGATGGAATTTTGTTTACTCTGGATCATGTTGACATAAGGAGGGAAGATGTGTTGGGTAGGCTAGAGGTTATTAAGATGAACAAATCCCCAGGACCACATGGGATCTATCCCAGATTGCTGAGGGAGGCAAGAGAGGAAATAGCTGGAGCCCTGACAGATATCTTTGTAACATCCTTAAAACACAGGTGAGGTGCCGGAGGACTGGAGAATTACTCATGATGTCCCCGTGTACAAGAAGGGTAGTAGAGATATTATGGGTAACTATAGACCAGTGAGCCTGATGTCAGAGGTGGGAAAGTTGCTAGAGAAAGTACTGAGGGATAAAATATATTTATATTTGGAAAAGAATGAGCTGATCAGTGATAGGCAACATGGTTTTGTGCAGGGGAGATCGTGCCTTACCAACTTAATAGAGTTCTTTGAAGAAGTGACCAAATTGAAAAATGAAGGAAGGGCTGTAGAAAGGCGTTTGATAAGGTTCCCCATGGTAAACTAATGGAGAAAGTGAAGTCACATAGTGTGCAGAGTATTCTGGCTAGGTGGATAAAGAACTGGTTGAGCAACAGGAGAGAGAGTAGTAGTTGAAGGGAGTTTCTCGAAATAGAGAAAGGCGACCAGTGGTGTTCCACAGGGATCAGTGCTGGGGCCACTGTTGTTTGTGATATACATAAATGATCTGGAAGAGGGCATTGTTGGTATGATCAGTAAGTTTGCAGATGACACGAAGATTGGTGGAGTAGCAGAAAGCATAGAGGGCTGTCAAAGAATACAGGCGAATACAGATAGACTGGAGAGTTGGGCGGAGAAGTGGCAGATGGAGTTCAATCCAGGCAAATTTTGGGAAGTCGAATTCTGTAGCAAATTATACAGTAAACGGAAAAGACTTGGGAAAAGTTTATGAGCAGAGACATCTGGGAGTTCAGGTCCATTGTACCCTGAAGGTTGCTGCACAGGTGGATAGAGTGGTCAGGAAATTATCTGGTATGCTTGCCTTCATCGGACAGGGTATTGAGAATAAGAGCTGGCAGGTCATGTTAAAAGCGTACAAGACGTTGGTTCGGCTGCACTTGGAACACTGTGTACAGTTCTGGTTGCCACAATACAAAAAGGATGTGGATGCTTTGGAGAGGGTGCAGAGAAGGTTTAAGATGATGTTGCCTGGTATGGAAGGTGCTAGCTCTGAAGAGACGTTGAATAGGTTAGGATTGTTTTCATTTGAAAAAAGGAGATTGAGGGTGCACGTGATTGAGGTTTACAAAATCATGAAGGGTATAGACAGGGTAAATAGAGATAAGCTTTTTCCCAAGGTGAAGGATTCAATAACAAAAGATTACGCTTTCAAGGTGAGAGGTGAAAAGTTTAAGTGGGACACACGCGGCAATTACTTTACACAGAGGGTGGTAGGTGCCTGGAACGCGTTGCCAGCAGAGATTGTAGAGGCAGGCACGGTAGATTAATTTAAGATGCATCTGGACACATGAATGAGTAGGTGGGGAGAAGAGGGATACAGATGCTTAGGAATTGGATAACGGGTTTCAACAGTGGATTTGGATCGACTCAGGCTTGGAGGGCCGAAGGGCCTGTTCCTGGGCTGTAAATTTTCTTTGTTCTTTATCTTGCAACTCACTGTTTCAGTAAAGTTTCAGTAAAAACCAGCATGTTGCCTTGAAAGATATTCCCATTAAAAAAATTCAGTCAGGAGCACAGCCATCAAGAAGTTGTCTGCACTTGAGGCATTTCACCTGGGGGCAGTGTCAATATAGAGTTAGAGCTGTCCAGCATGGTCAAACTCATCCATGCCAAACAGATATCCCAAATTAATCTGGTCCCACATGCCAGCATTTGGTATATCTCTCTAAACTCTTCCTATTCATATACCCATCCAGATGCCTTTTAAATGTTGTAATTGTATCAGCCTCCACCACTTCCTCTGGCGCTTATTCCAGACATGCACCAGCCACTGCGTGAAAAGGTTGCCCCTTAGGTTCTTTTTAAATCATTTCCCCCCTCACCTTAAAACTACGCCCTCTAGTCTGGATTCCCCGACCCCGGGGAAAAGACCTTGGCTATTCATGCCCTTCATGGTTTTATAAACTTCTTTAAAGGTCAACCTTCAGCCTCCGATGCTCCAAGGAAAATAGCCCCAGCCTATTCAGCCACTTCCTATAACTCAAGCCCTCTAAGCCTGCCAACATCCTTGTAAATCTTTTCTGAACCATTTCAAATTTCACAATACTCTTCCTATAGCAGGGAGATCAGAATTGCGCGGTCTTCCAAAAGAGACCGAACCAATGTCCTGTACTGTCACAGCAGGAGCTCCCAACTCCTAAAAGCAATGCACTTACAAATGAAGGCAAGCATACCACCAGCCTTCTTCACTATCCTGTCTACCTCAATTCCACTTTCAAGAAACTATTACCTGCACTCCAAGGTCTCTTTGTTCAATATCACTCCCCAGGACAGTTCAAAGTGAGACTTCTGCTTACATCTGAGCAGCTCTCACCTGTAAATGCCAGTCAATCAGATTAGCTTGTAGCTCTGTTGATTCAGAAGCATCTGGATGAGCAATGATCACTTATAGGACTATAGGCAGTGCCTACAAAACAGATTATGAAGCTGGCCATTAAGCTACGTCCTATATCAGTTAGGCTTTGCTGGTGGATCTTAGGAAATTGGGCAATGAACTTGGGTCACATTTTGAAGGCTAGAGATGAGATTAGAGGGTAGGCTGTGACTTAAGGGATACTTTCCATGGGTAGTGGGGATCCTGAAAAAAAGACATCACTCCACCTTGCATGATATCAGCTCATGTGATAAAAACTGCATGGGTCTCCCCTTGCGGAGAGTAAAATAAGTGAAGAAAAAAAATAAGACACTTAATTGGTCATTTTTGTTTATTTGTTCAGGTGGTGTGAGCTTTGCAGGCTGGACCAGCATTAATTGCCCACCCCTAATTGCCCTCAAGAAAGTAGTGGTGACCTGCCTTCTTAAACCACTACAGTCCATTGCTGAAGGGTGACATACAATGGAGTCAGGGACAGAGTTCCAGTATCTGTATCTAAAGATACTAAAGGAATATACTAAGGCAGGTGTACAGTGGCTTGGAGGGGAACTTGTGTTCCATGTATATGCAGCCTTTGTTCTTCTAGATAGTCAAGGAGATTGGAAGATGCTATCTAAGAGGTCTTGGTGAACAACCAGAGGTGTTGTGAGATTTTTAACTTTGTCCACCCCAGCCCAACACTGGCACCTCCACATCTTAGTGAA
This sequence comes from Chiloscyllium punctatum, assembly GCF_047496795.1. Classification (NCBI taxonomy): domain Eukaryota; kingdom Metazoa; phylum Chordata; class Chondrichthyes; order Orectolobiformes; family Hemiscylliidae; genus Chiloscyllium; species Chiloscyllium punctatum. The sequence goes on from NC_092743.1 coordinate 35,528,448, forward strand.
TAATTGCAGTGCGTCTTATAGATTGAACACACTGGTGCTCACAGAGTGTGGGTGGTTGATGAGGTGCTAATTAAGTGGGCTTGTTTGTCCTGGATGGTATCAAGCTCCTTGAGTACTATTGAAGTTACACTCAGTCAGGCAAGTGTTAAGTTTTCCATAACACTCCTGACTTGAACTTTGTAGATGGTAGAAAGGTTTCAAGTAGTCAGGTGAGTCACTCACTGCAGGATTCCTAACCTTTGACCTGCTGCTAAAGTCAGCCTTTATTTGATTAATCCAGTTCAGTTTCTGGTCATTGGTAGTCCCAGGATGTTGATAGTGGGGGATTCAGTAATGGTAAGAATGTCATTGACTATCGGGGCATTAGTGTTTTGAAGAAGTGTCAGACCAGGAGTGTGGGTGTACTGAATAGTCTCCCACATGGAAAGACAGGCTGGGAGTGAGCATGGAGGATTTGGGAAGTTGATGTATTTCATTCTATAAGCAACTGCCATTCCAAATCACAACATTCCATGTAAAATAATTATGAATGCTATCATTATTTGCTAATACCCGAGGGAACAATTTTGGGACTACTAGCTCACCAGTGTTAACGACTTTTGCCAATTTAGATTATCCAAGCCTCCCATAATTCTGTAAGGAGGTGTCAGCAATAGTATAAATTAAATGCAAGTCCCTTCTTCATATTGCTTCGAATGGAAATAATCTTTAATAAAAACATTTGTATTTTGTAAACACCAGCTGCAGTAGGGTAACTGAAATTTTGCCTCACAATAATGCTAATTGTGGCAAACCACTGTGGCAAACTATAAAGAAGTTTCTCTCATTCATTACTAAGCACCTGACTGTTGATTGATATGAGTGATTATCAGAGTACTCTCTAATTTGTGTCTGATCATTATTTCAAATTAACAAAAATTATGGACAGGGAGAATCACAGCTGTCATCTGAATTATAAAGTACTATAGGGCTTTAGCTTTAGAGCTCATCCAGTTTTTAATTATCAGCAAAAAGAATTTTGACAAATTGTTAATGGAGAGATGGGTGTGTTTTCCCCATATTTATAGGGAAGCAGACTCTTAAAAATGTTCCTCAATGTTTAATCCTGATTTTCAGTAGAAATGAAACTGTGTCTAGTCCAGGTGATGCTCATCCCTGTGTCCTCTCAACTCTGGTTCATATAGGTAGCTTATATAAAAGGAATCAAAATGTGATATTAAAGTATCAAATCCAATGTATCTGTCAATCTCAATTTATGTTTATGCTGGTAGTGTTCTGCACAAAACTGGAAACCATTTGATGACTTTTTAAGCTCTTTGACACTGAATCTAATACACTTTTTTTCATTGCGGTTTATTGCAATTCTGTGTGTTTATGTATGGAAATTTTATGCTCGTCAGCTTAAGAGATATTTGTGCTGTGAAAGGAAATTGTAACCACTTCAAATATCCAGCATCCTACAAAAGTTATTTCCTGAGAAATTACACAATTCATTTGATGACAATGTACACTGTTCTTAAGAGTGGAGCCCCAGTTGGATTTGAAGCAAAATTCCCTTCACTTAATAATCTAGCATCACCATCTGGCACAATACATTGATGAGTCAACGTAGAACAAACTAACATCAATGACAAGACCCACTATAAACATAGCAACATTGCTTGTGTTGTTCTAATCACGCATTTCATCATAGTAGGTGATTCTACAGCAATTCTGTATTTTCCACATTAGCAATCACATACATATACAGCATAAGGTTTCCAATTCCCATCAAGAGAGAGTTGGTTATGAGTTCACACTCAAAAGATAGATCAAGAATGTCCTTATTCATTGAAAATTTATAGGAAAATTACATATATCAGTGTGGACTGTTCTTTAGCCTAAAACCAAACATGTACTTGCAGAATTGTACAGTTCAGAAAGAGACGATTCATTACATCACTTTAAAGTTTGCTTCAAGGAAAAGTGACTCAATTCACGCACCATTTCTTTTAAATATTTCTTTTCAGATTATTTATTCCTATATTTAAAAGCTATTATGGATGCTGTTTCTACCAGTTTCCGATCAGGTATTCCTTCTCCTAAAGTTTCTCTACATATTTACTATATGATCTGTCCCCTTGATATTTTGTTAACAATTGAAATGTTAAAAGTTTACCTTTCAACCTGCTGACCAGTGGTAACATTTTCTCTTGTTTACCTCATCAAATTGCATCAGCAAAAAGAACTATTATTTGAATGGTAAAAAAAACTGCAGCATGCAGATATGAAGAGATATCTGGGTGTTCTTGTTTATGAATTACAGAAGGTTGGTCTGTGGGTGCAATTAAGAAGGTAATTAAGGTGGCAAATGGAATCATTGTTAAAGGGATTGAGTTTAAATGCGGGGAGATTATATTGCAGCTGTATAAGGTGCTGGTAAGGCCACACCTAGAATACTGCGTGCAGTTTTGGTCTCCTAACTTGAGAAAGGATGTACTGGCACGAGAGACGATGCAGAGGAGGTTCATTAAGTTGATTCCGGAATTGAGAGGGTTGGTTTATGAGGACATACTGTGTAGACTGGGATTATATTCATTGGAATTTTGAAGAATGAGGTGGGATCTTATAGAAACATAAAGTTATGAAGAAAATAGATAAGATCGAAGTAGAGAGGACGTTGCCACTGGTAGATGTAACTAAGACAAGAGGGCAGAGCCTCAAAATTAGGGGAGCAGATTTAGAACTGAATTGAGAAGAAAATTCTTCACCCAGAGGGTTGAGAGTCCATGGAATTCCATGCCCAGTGAAGTAGTTGAGGCTTCCTCATTGAATGCTTTTAAAGATAAGATAGATAATTTTATGAACAGTGAAGGAATTAAGCGTTATGATGAGGGGTGAGTAAGAGGAGCTGAGGCCATGAAAAGATCAGCCATGATCTTATTGATTAAATGGGCTCAAAGGGCCAGATGGTCTACTCCTCCTCGTTCTTATGTTCGTATCAGAATTTCAAAGTTTATAATATTTACATTCTTTTCTATAGTGTCTCATTTTTCTTGGTATATCATCACACAAAAGGAAGTTTAGCAGAAGTAATTATGTCTCCAACTGAACAAAGGTGATACTGCAACATAGCAGCAACCTTCTATCTCATAAGTGACGTTGTGATGTAACTGTTGATTCAATTCAATGTTGAGCATCATCTCCTGTGGTTCTCAGACCTCATTCTGACATGGCAGTATCTGCTACATATACTCCAAAAGAAGAAAGTAGGCTGAGAAGGTGCTGCTATTTTCACCAGGCTCTCTCTTGACTATCTAACCTTAAGACATTGGCCTACTTCTTCTCCTATCAGCCCATCAAGCCTGCACCATCATTCAGTGAGATCATAGCTGGTCTGACACTCAACTCACTTTGCTCCCTTTTTCCTATTCTGTTACTGATTTACGTCTGTCTGTCTCAGCCTTGAATTTACTTATATGATCTATCTTTACTACCCTCTGAAGTATAGAATTTCACAGACTCACTATCCTCAAAGAAATTCCTCCTCATCTGAATTAGATGGATGACCTCTATTTTGATACAATGTTCTCTGATCTTAAATGTCCCCACAAGGGAAAACAACATTTCCATATTTATTCTGTAATGTCCTCTAACAATTTTATATGTTTCAATAAGTTTGTCTTTTACTCTTCGAAACACCAATGAGTACAAGATCAACCTACTCAACCTAAGACAGTTCCTCCATATCTGGGATCAACCTAGTGAACTTTCTCTGGACTGTTACCAGTGAGCTTCTTGTTTTCAGCGTGCCATTTCCAATTTCTTCCAACGGTCACAGTCAGTGACCATATTTCAGTTGAAGACTTCAATGTCTGCTGTTTCCACATCTTAGTTGTACAATGATCCCAGCTGATGGTAATACTGTATAAGTCAGATCTCAGAATGAAACCTGGCTTGCTAGACCATAAATAAATTGCAAAAACAAGTAGTAAGATTGTCAGTCACTGAATGTTTTCATAAAAGGCTGCCAATGTATCTTTAACAAAGAAAAAGAAAAGTTAATTGCACAAAGAAAACAACTATGTTACATTGTACAAAAATTATTTGAAACAGCTTAATTATAAATACCAGAAAAATTCAATATTTTCAAGCTCAACAATAACCTTACAGAAACGCATATCTCAGCGAAGAGTCACCCTGTCTCCACTTAAAGTTGTGTTAAATTGGCATAGCTGTAAATGGTTTATTTTCAGAAAATTTCTGCATTTACTCATTGCATTTTCTTTCATTATGCTGGCCAGGCTTCCCAAACTAAACTAGACCAATTTGCCTGAATTTTGTCCACATGCCTAGAAACCTTTCCTATTCATGTCCAAATGTCTTTTAAAAGTCTTAACTGTATCTGCCTCGACCACGTTCTCTGGCAGTTCATCCATATACAAACTATTCCGTATGAAAAACTTGCCCCGATGTCCCTTTTAAATCATACTTGTCCCACATTAAAATTATACCCACTAGTTTTTAACATCCTGACCCTGGGGGAAAGACCTTTGCTATTCACCTTATTTAAGCCCTGCAGGGTATTACAAATTTCTACGGTCACCCCTCAACCACCTACACTCCAGGGAAAAAGGTCCCAGGTGATCCAACCTCTTCATATAACTCCAGATATTCTACAGTTCTGACTGACTTTGCTGGATAGTTAGCCAGGAAAGGTTGAAGATGAAAATCTGCCCTTATAGCCTTGGCTAAAAGAAACACCGACATTCCCCCACAAATACCTACTTAATTCCTTTCCCTCTCACCCCCTAAAACAGATACCTAACACCTGACGGATCCTCATCTGACCCTCCCATAAATCTGACTCTACCTTCTGTCCACCCTGACTTCGGCAAATACAGCCAACAGTTACAATCCCTGACTTAGCTGCCCAATCTCAACTCCCCTACCAACAACCCCATCCAGAACATCTATGATAGCCCCCAAACCTCCGATTTGTCCTATGCCCTCAACCACATACCCAATACCCTACTTACAAATCTACATGGCATCATTCACCCCTCTGCTTACCTATGTACTTAGCTACTTATGGGCGGCATGGGGACTCAGTGGTTAGCACTGTTGCCTCACAGCACCAGGGTCCCAGGTTCAATTCCAGTCTCGGGCAACTGTCTGTGTGGAGTTTGCACATTCTCCCTGCGTCCGCATGGGTTTCCTCCGGGTGCTCCAGTTTCCTCCCACAGTCCAAAGATGTGCAGGTCAGTTGAATTGGCCATGTTAAATTGCCATAGCATTAGGTGCATTTGTTAGAGGGAAATGTATCTAGGTGGCTTACTCTTTGGAAGGTCAGTGTGGACTTGTTGGGCCGAAGAGCTTGTTTCCATGCTGTAGGGAATCTAGTCTAATCTAGTTACTCTCAATATTGCTTCAGCACTGATCAAGCCCATCACAGTCTACACGAATTCTCGGACTCAATTGCACTGCTTCAACTGGGATGACCCTTGGCCTGGAAGTTCGCATGAAACATTCCTCCAAAGGTAAATTGGTAGCTTTACAACTGAATCAGAAACAGGGGCTCAATGCAGATTGGAAATTTCATTTCTCATTATTAGCCCAAAATTAACAAACTCTAGGGCGAATGCAGGTTAATTATGGCAAAACAGCTTGGATTGTTTAAAGGCAAATCATATTTCAGTTATTTAATGAGGTAATAGGGAGCGTTCAGAACATCACTGCTATTGATGTTACGTGCATGGACTTCACTAGAGTAGCATACAATAGATTTCTGAATCAAGTTATAGTTCATGGAATAACCAGGCGACATTAGCGACATACATCATTAAGTGACAGAGAACAAATTATTGTATTTCTTGATCTAAAGGAAGATTTATTATGAAGTTTCCCAGTGGTCGGTTTAAGGCTTTTGCTCTTCCTGATGGATGTAAAATGCCTAGGCCTTGGTGTACAGATAGTTTCAAAGTTTTCAGAAGATACAAAACCTGATAGTGTTGTGTCCATGAGAAGAAAAGCATAGACCAGAGACAGATTAATGGCAAGAGTGCGTACAATGGCAGATGACATTTAATTCAGAGAAGTGTTCAGTAATTCATTTGGTAAAAAGAACACAGAGAAACAATATGAAGAGTACAACGCTAAAGGGGTTAAGAGTTAAAGGACTTGGTGTTCAGTTTCGTATATTATTGAAGGTTGTAGGACATGGCTGATAAAGCATTAGCATCCAAGTCTTTACAAACAAGGGAGACAGAGTAAAAGGAAGGAATTTATGTTAAAAATTGCGTAAAACTTGGCTCAGCTTCAATTAGTACAGTGCCAAAATCTGAGCAGCACACTTTAGGAGCTATGTGATGGAATTAGAATGTGTGCGTGATTAATATGGAAATACATACAACATAAAGCTATAAATTCTTTTACTTTAAACAAAAGTTTTATTATATAAACCTTCATCAAACATACAGGTGATCTTAATATGGAGGTATGGACATCCAGGAGAACGTCCCAGCAGTTAGTTCACAGTACAGGTCTTGGGTTATACAACCATAATCTATCTGGGGAATGTGGCCAAAGAACTACACAGCAAAGGACTATACTGCAGATAAATCAGGAAGGAGAAATGGGAACATGAATTATTTTTGGAAAATAGGGTTAAGGAGAATCCAAAGAGATTCTACAATTACAATAAGAGGGAAAAAAAAAGTGCAGAGAGCATAGTACTCCTTAAAGAGCAATAAGGCTGTGTGGAACTGCAGGATATGGGTGAGATACTAAACGAGTATTTTGTATCAGTATTTACTGTGGAGAAGGATGTGGAAGCTAGTGAACTTGGAAAAATAGTGATATCTTGAAAAGTGTCCACATTACAGAAGAGGGTGTGCTGGATGTCTTCAAAACACAAAGGTGAACAAATCCCCTAGATCTGATCAGGTGTATCCCACAACTTTGTGGGAAGGCAGGGAAGGAATTGCTGGATCCCTTGCTGAGATATTTGTTCAAGAATAGACACAGGTGAGCTGCCAGAAAATTGTAAGTTGGCTAAAATGGTGCCATTATTTAAGAAAGGTGCTAAGGAAAAGTTAGAGAACTTTAGACCAGTGAGCTTCACATCAGAGATGGGTAAGTTGCTGGAAGGGATTCTAAGAACAGGATTTACATTCATCTGGAAAGGTAAAGACTGACTAGGGATAGTCAACATAGCTTTGTGCATGGAAAATAGTGTCTCACTAACTTGATTAAGCTTTCTGAAGAAGTGATCAATAAGATAGATGAAGGCAGAGCAGTAGATGTTGTCTATATGGACTTCAGTGTGGACAGTATGGTGCTGGAAAAGCACAGCAGGTCAGGCAGCATCCAAGGAGCAGGAGAATCAACGTTTCGGGCATAAGCCCTTCATTAAGAATGAGGCTTGTGGGTTGGGGCTGCGAGATCTGCAGTCCTCACTTTCTCCTTTATGGACTTCAGCAAAGCATTTGACAAGGTTGACAAGGTTCTGCATGGAAGATTGGTTAGCAAGGTTAAGTCACATGAAATCCAGCTAACCGGACACAAACTTTGCTTGAAAGTGGAGCAAGGTTGGTGGAGGGTTGTTTTTCAGATTAGAGGCTTGTGTCCAGTGGTATGCCACAAGAATTGGTGCTGAGTTCACTGCTTTTCATCATTTATGTAAATGATTTGGATTTGATTGGAGGAGGAACGATTTGTACGTTTGCAGTTGACACCAAAAATAGGTGATGTAGTGGACAACAAAGAAGGTTATCGCAGAATACAATGGGATCTTGATCAAATGGGTCAATGGGCTGAGGAGTGGCAGGTGGAGTCTAATTTAGATAATTGAGTGGTTTGTATTTTTGTAAGGCAAATCAGTCCAGGACATATCCAGTTAATGGTAGGGTCCTGGGGAGTGTTGCTGAACAAAGGGACATAGGAAGGCAGGTTCACGGTTCCTTGAAAGTGGAACCTCAGGTAGACAGGCTAGCGAAGACATTTGGTACGCTTGCCTTCACTGGGCAGTACATGGAGTTTAGGAGTTGGGATATCATGTTGCAGCTTCAATAGGACATTGGTTGGTTAGGCTGCTTTCAGAATGCTACATTCAATTCTGGTTTTCCTATCAGAAAGATGTTGTTAAACCTGAAAGGGTTAAGAGAAGATTTACAAGAATATGGTCAGGATTGGAGTGTTTGAGCTATAGGGAGAGGCTGAATAAGCTGGGTCTGTTTTCCCTGGAGCAGAGGCTGAGGGTGACCTTATAGAGGTTATAGAATTATGACGGGCATGAATAGAGTGAACAGCCAAGGTTTTTTTCTCCAAAGTAGGAGGAAGGCAAAACTAGAGGTTTAAGATGAGAGGAGATAGATTTAAAAAGGGTCCTGTGGGGTAAATGTTTCAGAGGGTGATGCATACATGGAACCAACTGCCAGAGGAAGTGGTGAAGATGGGTACAATGCCAACATTTAAAAAGGCACATAGATTGATACATGAATAGGAATGGTTTAGAAACATATGGGCCAAATGCTGGCAAATGGGACCAATCAGTTTATGATAACTGGTCAGCATGAATGAGTTAAGACCGAAGTGTCTGTTTATATGACTCTATGCTGATGGAACTAAAACATCCAGGAAGTTCCTGTGTTGCTGATCTTTTTCTGGCAAGTGATGCTAAGAGTACATCTGAGACAGCAAATGTGGAAACTGCTCAACCTTTTCTCCTGCCTACCCAGTATTATCCTGGTGTGACCATTGTAGATGAAAGTGCTAAAGATGTAGACTTAGTAGACTCCCAATTTTGTTTTCTCAGTCAGACTGTACTACACACTCTTATTCAGTTTCAACATTACACTATCAGTTTTTATTTTACAACTTTGATTTCCACATCAGGTGGCAGAAAACTGGCAAATGCAGAACCTAGATTTGAGAAACTATCAAGTCTCCAGTGTTTCATCATCAATGACCACACTTTGAATTGTTATGTTCATCTTCCTGATTTATTGGTCAAACCAAACTCTTTACAGACAGGAGACAATCTGTCCCTTTGCCACTGAAGGTATTCCTTGGTATGGAATGTTGATGTAGAATGGTCAACGCAGAAGGGACTTGGCACACTTTAGTCTTGTATTTCACACAAGCAAGACAGAACAGCTTTCCACCAGTTCTGGTATTTAAACTGATATCCTCGACAGGATTACCTGGAAGCATATGAAAGGAACAAAATGTAGAATAAACCAAAGAATGACGCTACCACCGCACAACCCTGTTCAATCCAACTGTAGATCTCAAAACATTGTTATTACTCCAGCAATACTTGTCTTAACTGTCATGTTATCATGGAAAGAGATAGCATTGATCACCTCTGAGGATCAGCCAGTATTCTCCAGCAACTTACAAGGTTGAAAGCTCTGATGAGGCTGAGGTAGTGGTCTTTATGATAGCATTTCCTTTGCAGTTGCCAAACTGAGGTCGAACTTTTAATAATCTTCTAATTTTGAAACCACATTTGAATTCAGTACAGATGCATTTAGCCAGGATTTGCAGTCCGACAGACAGCCTTTATGGAGTGCAACATGACAGGTTCTTCTCTCGGTACTCTGCATCTACATAACATTTCTTACAAATGAACAATATTTTCATTGTCTAAGTAATGTATCCCAATGTGGAACTGTAATCTGAATGACTGCTTTGTGACTCGAGTTTTTACAACTACTTTATTTTATCCAAAAGAGTCGAATATGTATTGCTAAAAATACTAGTCACAAGGAAGCTCATATTGGGTAATGTTGAAACACAACCTTAAACAATACTTGAAACTCAGGCTAATTTCCCAGTGTTTGAGAGAGTTAAAACAGTCAGGACTTCTTTTTAGGCAGGAAGCCTGCTTCAGGAGTGACTTTTTCTTTGTTTTAACGCTGAAGGCTGCTTCCATTTCAAAGAGCACAGGAGTTCTCCCAGTATCCCTTCTCAAGGATACATTTTTCCAATCTCATTCCTTTCCTTTCACTCAGTCAAGTCATTTTTCATTTGTCATAGAGATGTACAGCACAGAAAGAGACCATTTGGTGCAACTCATCCATCCCGACCAGATATCCAAAATCAATAGGGTCCCATTTGCCAGCACTTGGCCCATATCCCACTAAAGCCTTCCTATTCATAAACCCATTCAGATGTCTTTTAAATGTTGGAATTGTACCAGTCTCCACCACTTCCTCTGCCAGCTCATTCCATACTCGCACCCACTCTGTGTGAAAACATTGCCCCTTAGGTCCATTTTAAAACTTTCCCCTCTCACCCTGAACTTATGCCCTCTAGCTCTGGACCTCAATCACGCCAGGAAAAAGACCTTGTATATTTACCCTATCCATGCCCCTTGTGATTTTATAAACCTTTATAAGGCCATCCCTCAACCCGCGACGCTCCAGAGTAAACAGGCCTAGCCTGTTCAGCCTCTTCCTATAGTTCAAATCCTCCAACCCTGGCAACATCCTTTTAATATTTTCTGAACGCTTGCAAGTTTCGCAACATTCTTCCAATAGCAGGGAGACCAGAACCACAAATAATATTCCAAAAATGGCCTAACCAATGTTTCGTACAGCCACAACATGACCTCTGAACTCCTGTACTCAATGCTCTGACCATACTAAATGCTTTTTTCACCATTTCATCGACCTGCGACTCCGTTTTCAAGGAACTATGAACCTGCATTCCAAGGTCTCTTTGTTCAGCCACATTCCTCAGAACCTTAGCATTAAGTGTCTAAGTCCTACCCTGATTTGCCTTTCCAATATGCAGCACCTTGTATTTATCTAAATTAAACTCCCATCTGTCATTCCTCGCCCTTCGGCCCATCTGGTCAAGATCCTGTTGTACTTGGAGGTAACCTTCGCTGTCCACGCGCCTCCAATTTTGGTGTCATCTACAAACTTACTAACTGTATTTCCTATGGTCACATCCAAATCACTTATACAAATTATGAAAAACAGTGGATCCAGCACCCAGTCCTTGTGGCACACCACTGGTCACAGGCTTCCAGTCTGAAAAGCAACCCTCCACCACCACCCTCTCTCTTCCACCTTCGGGTCAGTTCTGTATCCAACTGGCTAATTCCCTGTATTCCATGAGATCTAACCTTACTAACCAGTCTACTATGTGGAACCTTGTCGAATGCCTTACTGAAGTCCATATAGATCACATCCACCACTCTACGCTCATCAGTCCTCTTTGTTACTTCTTCAAAAAAACTCAATCAAATTAGTGAGACATGATTTACCACACACAAAGTTATGTTAATGATCCCTAATCAGTCCATGCTTTCCAAATACATGTAAATCCTGTACCTCAGGATTCCCTCCAACAACTTGCCCACCACTGATGTATATAGTTCCCTGGCTTTTCCACACCACTTTTCTTAAATAGTGCCACCTCAGTAGCCAACCTTCAGTCTTCCAGCACTTCACTTGTAGCTATTGATGATCTAAATATCTCAATGAGAAGTCCAGCAATCATTTCCCTAGTTGCCCACAGAGTTCTAGGGTGCACCCAGGCCCTGGGGATTCATCCACCTTTATGCATTTTAAGACATCCAGCCTCACCTCCTCTGTGATATGGAGATTTTTAAAGATATCACCATCTATTTCCCCACGTTCTGTATCTTCCATATCCTTCTCCACAGTAAACACTGATGTAAAATCACTCCATCTCCTGCAGTTCACACATAGGCTGCCTTGGTGATCTTTGAGAGGTTCTATTCTCTCCCTAGTTACTCTTTTGTTCTTAATGTATTTATAAAATCCCTTTGGATTCTTCTTAACCCTATTTTCCAAAGCTTTCTCATGTCTCCTTTATGCCCTCCTGATTTTCCTCTTAAGTATATTCCTACTGCTGTTATACTCTTCCAAGGATTCACTTGATCTCTGCTGTCTATCCCTAACATATTCTTCCTCCTTCTTGTTGATCCAAACCTCAAATTCTCCAGTCATCCAGCATTCCCTATACCTACCAGCCTAGCCTTTCACCATAATAGGAACATACTATCTCTGGATTCTCCTTATCTCATTCTTGAAGGCTTCCCATTTTCCAGCCATCCCTTAACTTACAGATGTCTGCATCCAATCAACTTTTGGAAGTCCTTACTTATTACTGTCAAAACTGGCCTTCCTCCATTTAGAACTTTAACTTTTAGATCCTATCATTTTCCATCACTACTTTAATAGAATTATGGTTGCTAGCCCCAAAATGCTCTACTACTGACAACTCAGTCACCTGCCCTGCCTTATTTCCCAAAAGTGGTGCAAAATTGGACCTTTCTCTAGTACATCCACATACTAAGTGAGAAAATTTTCTTGTACACATTTAAATTCCATCTAAACCCTTGACACTGTGGCAGTCCACAAGCTCGTAGCACTGGGTGTAATCCAGATATTATCACCTTTGTGGATATCCTTTTTAAATTCCTGCCTAACTTCCTATATACAGCCTTGAGAATCTCATCCTTTTTTCTTCCTTTGTCATTAATTCCAATATGTACAACAACCTTCTACTGGTCCCACTCCCCTTTAAGAATTATCTACACTCAGAAATATTCCTGAACCTGGCACCAGGAAGGCAAAACATAATTCTGCTTTCTTGCTGTCGGCTGCAGCAATGTCTGTGCCTCTGACTAGGGAGTCCCCATCACAATCAATGACTTGAACCTGACATACCCTCATTACATTACAGCCAGTCTTGGTACCAGAAATTTGGCTGTTTGTGCGACATTCCAGAAGTCCATCACCCCCTAAATTTTCCAAAACAGTATACTTGTTTGAGATGGGAACCGCCATTGGAGACTTCTGCACTAGCTGCCTCCCTTCCCTACCTTACCTGACAGTAAACGATCTCCCTTCCTATAACTGCCATCCATCACACCTCTGACTCCGGTTAATTCCTCATTGCATCTAACTGCCACTCTAACCAATCCATGTGATCTGATAGGATTCGCAACCAAACACACTTACTGCAGACATAATCGTCAGTAACATGGAAATTTTCCCTAATCTCCCACATCCGACAGGAAGAGCACATCACTCTACTAAAGGCCATCTTTGTACCTTAACTATCTAGAAAATAGCTCAGTCCTAACACTTAAAAAAAACACTGCTCCAGGCTAACTTAGTACCTATTTTTAAATTTTAATCAAGAGACAAATCTCAACATATAACCAAAAAGAACCTATTCTACTCACTATTAAAAAAAAGTCAGCAAGGTTACACTTAAACACCATGTACTTATCTGCTCCTGTGCTGTGAACTCTCCCACATAGGTTCCTTCAAGGTCAGCTGTGATTTTCACTGTTGATTAATTTTTCTTAGATGTACTCCAATGTCCAGACATACGTAAACTCAAACAGCAAAGGCAGTACCTGTGCACATTCACTACTGTGTCAGACAGCAGTGTAGATTTCTTTCTCTCTCACTGTGTGGTTTCTGCCTTTGTTCTCTTCCTCCTTTTTAAAGTGGCGTTGTTTTGATCTTTTTACCACCACACCCCCCCCCAAAAGTTCCGAAGCAATGTGATAGCTTATAAAGCAGTAATTATTGCTCCTTGAATTCGAGGAAATCACCTCAAAACACCTAAAGCACTTCAAAAAAAAAGAGAAACTCTTGTAGCCACAAATTCTTTCCTGTCCTCCATCTTGGATTACCCAGAATCCTCAAATACTTCGCTTCTTCCTGATCACTACCTAACTTGGAGCTTTTCAGCATTTCACTCATGTTCTATTACAGCAAGCAAATATTTTTAGATAAGGCCTAACTTTACTTTGTATTATTCTTAAAAGAACCCAATGAAGCACTGATTGTCTAAAATCCTCCTCTCCTGCTCATCTCAACCAACAGTCTGCTGGAGGCAAATCTAGCCAATTCCTTCCCATCCTGTTTACATCATTCAGATACAAAAAATCATTGCCCCTCTCTGTCCAGAATGTCTGTTCACTTACAAAGGCCCCTGATGTTCACAAACTTTTTGCTGATGAATGAACTGACATGGCTGGGAGAAACATGGCTCACGGATATTAACACATTTGCTCTAACGAAAGTATTCCCCGAACTCTCTCTTCTTGTAGTGCTTACCCCTCCCTTGATCATGACACTTGTTCCCACCCTCTTATTGCTTCTAAAAATTCTCAATCTCTACCACCCAGTAAAACATTTTTAGCGCTTTCCCTTCTCAACAAGTCCACAATCTTGTCGATGTTAATCTCCATCTCGTCACTTTTGACATTGATTTTTATACCCTGCTGGTTTCCCCCAATATCTTTACCACCCATACACAAACTCTCAACATTGCAAATATTCATTCTCTTGTCCTTGACATCTCAAATTCTCATACCAAATTAGTAAGATTACAAAGAAACATTATTTCCTCTAAGAGGCATTTCTCCTTTCAGGTTTAGCCTCTCTCTTTATAATCGAAATCATTTTGTTGCTTTTTATTCATGTAACTGTAGTCAGTGCTCTGTGTAACATTTCTCGCTAGTCCCTCCCCAGCTACAAATACAGCACTAAGTGTTTTTCTCCTTTTGTTTACTCTGTTAATAATCAAGGTTCACTGCAGAGTTACTTATTTTCATTCTTTTCTATGACCTCAGAATTTTAGATCTCTTCAGCCTACTCCATTTTTCATTCCACATAGAACAAAAACTTGCATTTATAGAGACTCAACAGTCATACAGCTATCCAGCATGGAAACAGACCCTCCGGTCCAACTTGCCCCTGCCAACCAGATATCCAAAATTAATCCAGTCCCATTTGCCAACATTTGGTCCAAATCCCCATCCAGATGCCTTTTAAATATTGTAATCTCACCAGCATTCACCACTTCATCTGGCAGCCCATTCCATACATGCACCACCCTCTGTGATGAAAAGTCACCTGTTGGGTCCCTTTTAAATCTTTCCCCTCTCACCTTAAACTTACGCTCTCTAGTTTTGGACTCCACCACCTTGGGGAAAAGACCTTGGCTATTTACCCTATCCATGCCCCTCATGATTTTATAAACCTCTATCAGGTCACCCCTCAGCCTCCGATGCGCCAGAGAAAATAGCCCCAGCCTATTCCTATTACTCAAACACTCCAAGCCTGACAACATCTTTGTAAATCTTATCTGAACCCTTTCAAGTTTCATAAAATTCTTCCTTTCTCAGAGATACATGAATTGCACACAGTATTCGAAAAGTGGCCTAACCAATGCCCTGGCCGAACTCCTATACTCAATTCACTGACCAATAAAAAGCAAGTGTACCAAAACTATCTTAGCTACTTGCAACTCCACTTTCAAGGAACTATGAACCTGCACTCCAAGGTTTCTTTGTTCAGCCACATGCCCCAGGATCTTACCAGAGTCCTACCCTGATTTCCTTTCCAAAATGCAGCACCTCACATTTATTTAAATTAAACTCCATCTGCCACTTTGCAGCCCATTGCCCATCTGATCAAGGTCCCGTTATACACGGAAGTAACCTTCTTGACTGTCCACCACACCACCAATTTTAGTGTCATCTGCAGATTTACTAATCATACCTCCATGTGTTGACATCCAAATTATTTATATAAAAATGACAAAAAGCAGTGAACTCAGCATCAATTATGGCACACCACTGGTCACAGGCCTCTAGCCTGAAAAGCAACTCTCCTCCACCATCCTCTGTCTCCTACCTTCGAACCAGTTCTGCATCCAAATGGCTAGTTCTCCATGTATTCCATGTGATCTACTTTACTATCGAAGCTACCATGTGGAACTTGTCGAACGCCTTACTGAACTCTATGTAGATCACATCCACTGCGTTGCATTCATCAGTCCCCTCATTACTTCTTCGAAAGACTCACTTAAGTTAGTATGACACAATTTCCCACGTACAAAGACATGTTGACTATCCCTATCAGTCTTTGCCATTCCAATGACATGTAAATCCTATCCCTTAAGATTCCCTCTATCAGCTTGCCCACCACTGATGTCAGGCTCACCGCTCTATAGTTCCCTGGCTTTTCCTTAGCACCATTTTTAAATAATGGCAACATAGTAGCTAACCTGCAGTCTTCCTGCACCTTATCTGTGGTTATTGATAAACAAATGTCTCAACCATGGGCCCAGCAGTCTCTTTCCGAGCTTCCCATGAAGTTCTGGGATACATCAGATATGATCCTGAGGATCTGTCCATCTTTGTGTTTTAAGATGTCCAGCACTTCCTCTTCTGTAATATGGACACTTTTCAGGATATCACTACTTATTCTCCCAAGTTCCATATCCTTCTCTACAGTAAATACTGATGCGAAATACTTCTTCAATATCTCACTGATCTCCTACAGTTCCACACATAAGCATCCTTGCTGATCTTTAAGGGGTTCTGTTTTCTCCCTAGTTACCCTTTGTCCTTAATGTATTTATAGAATCCCTTTGGATTTTCCTTATCTGTATTTGTCAAAGCTTTCGCATGTTCCCCTTTTACCCTTGTGATTTCCATTTTAAGTATGCTCCTACTGCTTTATACACATCTAGGGGTTCACTTCATCCCTGCTGTCTATAACTGACATAGCTAAAAATCACACCACACCAGGTTATAGTCCAACAGGTTTATCTGGAAGCACTAGCTTTTGGAGTGCTGCTCCTTTATCAGGTGGTTGTGGAGTATAAGATCGCATTCACAGAATTAATAGCAAAAGTTTAGTGTGATGCAACTGAAATTATATATTGAAAAAGATGTGGATTGTTTGTTAAGTCTCTCGTCTTTTAGAATTACCATGTTGGTTTCAGTTCTTTCGTACGTAAATTGCAGAACTTTTTAAAAGTTGTATTAATAAGTGAACTTTAACAATTGGTGCAATGCATTCAAGGTGTGAAGTGCCCTCTGTGACACAATGTTCAGACTGATTCTAATCTAAAAAACGGAGTTACAGAATCTTACATGGATTCATGCAGTTTTTGAGCAAATAAAATATAATTCTGCAAGTACAAATTCACCCCACAAACTTGTGACAGAGAGAGTGTGTCTGTGACTGAGAGAGTGTGTGTAACGATGTATAAGTCTGTGAGTGGGTGTGTGTGAGCATATGAGAGAGAGCTTGTGTATGAAAGGGTCTGCATGAGTGTATCTATAAGAGCACATGTGTAGTGCAGTGAGGTCACTTGTAGTGTGATATGAACCCAAGATCCTGGGGTGAATTTGTACTTGCAAAATTACATTTTATTTTGCTCAAAAAGTGCATGGATCCACGTAAGATTCTGTAAATCCGTTATTTAGATTAGAATCAGTCTGATCATTGAGAGACTGTCTGTGACACACAGGGCACCTCACACTTTCACCAACATGACACCAATTGTTAAAGTTCACTTGAGAATGTAACTTTAAAAAAAATTTCTGCGATTTACATATGAAAGAACTGACACCAAAATGTTCATTCTAAAAGATGAGACTTAACAAACAAACTAGATAGAACATAGAAAAGTACAGCACACAACAGGCCCTTAGGCCCACAATGTTGTGCTGAGGTTTAATCCTATTGTAAAATATAATAACTTAACCTACGCACCCCTCAACTCACTGCTATCCATGTGCATGTCCAGCAGTCACTTAAATGTCCCCAATGACTCTGCTTCCACCACTGCTGCTGGCAATGCATTCCATGCATTCACAACTCTGTGTAAAGAACCTACCTCTGACATCTCCTCTATACTTTTCTCCTAATATCTTAAAACTATGACCCCTTGTACCAGTCAATCCTGTCCTGGGGAAAAGTCTCTGGCTATTGACTCTATCTATTCCTCTCTATCTTGTATACCTTGATCAGGTCTCCTCTCTACTTCCTTCTCTCCAGAGAGAAAGGTCCGAGCTTATTCAACCTTTCTTCATAAGGCAAGCCAGCCAGTCCAGGCAACATCCTGGTAAATCTTCTTTGCACCCTCTCCAAAGCTCTGTATCTTTCCTATAGTAGGGCGTCCAGAACTGGACAAGTGTGGTCTCATCAGGGACTTGTAGAGCTGTAGCAAAACCTCACAGCTCAAACTCGATCCCCCTGTTAATGAAAGCCAAAACACCATATGCTTTCTTAACAACCCTATCCACTTGAATAACAACTTTGAGGGATCTATGTACTTGCATACCCAGATCCTTCTGTTCCTCCAGACTGCCAAGAATTTTATCCTATAGTCAGCATTTGAGCTTGACCTTCCGAAATGCATCATTTTGCATTTATCCAGATTGAACTCCATCTGCCATTTCTCAGCCCAGCTCTGCATCGTGTCTGTGTCGCGCTGCAGTCTGGAATAGCCCTCGATACTATCAACGTTACCTCTAGCCTTTGTGTTATCTGCAAATTTACTAACCCACCCCTCAACCTTCTCATTCAAGCCATTTATATAAACTACAAAGAGCAGAGGCCCAAAAGTAGAGCCCTGCAGGACCCCACTCATCACTGACCTCCAAGCAGTGATGTGGTTGTAGATTTTTCATCTACAACCACTCTGCCTCTGTCAGCCAACCAATTCTGAATCCAGATAGCCAAATTTTCCTGTATCCCATACTTCCTGACTTTATGAATATGGGGAACCTTATCGAATGCCTTGCTGATGTCCATATACACCACATCCACTGCTGAAACAACTCAATAAGGTTTGAGAGGCATGACCAGCCCCTCACAAAGCCATGCTGACTGCATTTAATCACACCACGCTTTGCAAATAATCATAAATCCTATTCCTCAGAATTCTTTCCAAAACTTTGCTGACCAGAGACGGAAGACCTGGTCTGTAATTGCTAGGGATTTCCCTACCGCCCTTCTTGAAAAGAGGAACACATTTGCCTCCTTCCAATCCTCAGATACATCTCCTGTGGAGAGTGCGGAGGCATAGATCTTCGCCAGCGACTCAGCAACCTCCTTTCTTGCTTCCCGGAGCAGTGGAGGATAAATCTAGTCTGGCCCTGGCGACTTATCAATCTTAATGTTTTCCAAAATTTCCAGCACATCAACTTAATCAATCAATCTTGATCTGGTCAAGCCTGTATCTCAGCTCCTCAAAGGTTTTCATTCACAACAAGGTCCCTTTCCTTAGTGAAAACTGAAGCAAAAAAACTCATTTAGGGTTTCCCCGATCTGCTCAGACTCCACGCACAAGTTCTCTCCACTATCCCTGATCAGCCCGACCTTCTCCCTGGTCATTCTCTTATTCCTCACGTATGAGTAAAATGCCTTGGAGTTCTCCCGAATCCTTCTTGCTAAGCCTTTTCCGTGCTCCCTCCTGGCTCTCCTCTAGCAAGCCTGTAATCCTCTAAAGTTGTGCTAGGTCCTTGCTTCCTCCACCTTATGTAAGCTGCCTTCTTCCTTTTGACGAGGAGCTCCTGTGTTCTTGTCATCCAAGGTTCCTTAATCTTACCCCTTCTTAACCGTCTCAGAGGAACAAATTCGTGCATGACTCGCAACAACTGCTCCTTAAATAGTCTCTACATATCTGCTGTGCCCTTTCCGTGGAACAATTGCTCCCAGTCTGTACTTCCCAACTGCTGTCTGATAGTGTCATAATTTTCTTTTCCCCAATTAAATGTCTTGCCTCAGTAACTGCTCCTTTCCCTCTCCAAGGCTATGATAAATGTGAGGCAGTTGTGATCACTGTCAAAGTGTTATCCCATCGTGAGATTTGATCCCTGTCCTGGCTCATTGCCGAGCACCAAATCCAAAGTGGCCTCTCCCCTGGTCGGCCATACCGAGTAAGGAAATCCTCCTGAACACACCGGACAAAAACACCTCCATCCAATCCATCTGCACTTAGGACGTCCCAGTCGATATTGGGAGAGTTGAAATCACCCATTACAACAACCCTGCTACATCTGCATTTTCCAGAATCTGCCTACCTAGTAGTTCTTCAATCTCTCTACTGCTATTAGGTGGTCTGTAGAAAATTCCCAATGCAGTGGCTGTTCCCTTGCTGTTCCTAACTTCCACCCATACTGACTCAGTAGACAAACCTTCTTCAACAGCCTTTATTTCTGTAGCTGTGATGCACTCTCTGATTATCAATGCTATACCCCCTCCTCTTTTTCCACCCTCCCTGTTCTAAACCCTGGAACATCAAGCAACCATTCCTGCCCCTGTGAAACCCATGTCTCCGTTATGGCCACAACATCACAGCCCCAAGTACTGATCTATGCTCTAAGTTCGTCACTCTTGTTTCTGACACTCCTTGCGTTAAAGCAGACACATTTTAACAAATCCCTTTGATTCACTGTGCGAGAAACCTTCCCAATAGATTCACTACATTAGATTAGATTAGATTACTTACAGTGTGGAAACAGGCCCTTCGGCCCAAGAAGTCCACACCGACCCACTCATTCCCCTACATTTACCCCTTTACCTAATACTACGGGCAATTTAGCATGGCCAATTCACCTGACCTGCACATCTTTGGACGGTGGGAGGAAACTGGAGCACCCGGAGGAAACCCACGCAAACACGGGGAGAACGTGCAAACTCCACACAGTCAGTCACCTGAGTCGGGAATTGAACCTGGGTCTCTGACGCTGTGAGGCAGCAGTGCTAACCACTGTGCCACCGTGCCGCCCACAATCTGTCACTGCCCCATCTGCAAATGTCCCCCTCTCAGATATGTGGCTCTGATTCCCGCCCTCCTGCCAAGCTAGTTTAAACCCTCCCGAATCACACGAGCAAATCTCCCGCCCAGGACATTTGTGCCCCTCCAGTTCAGGTGCAACCCACCCTTCATGTCCCACCTTCCCCAGAAGGTAGCCCAATGTTTTTCAATATATAATTTCAGTTACATCACACTGTAAACTTTTGCGATAAATTCTATGTCTTGCAACCTTAAACTCCATAACCAACTGATGAAGGAGCAGCGCTCCAAAAGCTAGTGCTTCCAAATCTTCAAAGCAAGTTCGGGATTTACATATTAATGAATCAAAACATACAACCAATTCTAAAAGATGAAAGACTTAACAACAATCTAAGTTTCTTCATATCTCATATCAGTTGTATCACACTATGACCTTTTGCTATAAATTCTGTTACCTATGACCCTGCTCCACCTGACGAAGGAGCAGTATTCCAAAAGTTTGTACTTCCAAATAAAGCAGTTGGACTATAACCTGGTATTGTGTGACTTTTAACTTTACTTTAAAACTAATAGAATTATGATCACTGTCCAAGAGTGCTCCCCCGCCAACATCTCAATCATCTGCCCTGCCTTAGTCCTCAGGTCATCTCAGTGTTTTTTAACCACACTAGTTGTTCTTGTACTACCTCAATTGTGGTTAAATAGGCAAAACATACATTACATTGTCTCCTAATTATAAGCTTTGATTTACTTAAATAAGACTGTTTCCGATTAAGCTTCTATCCTTTGGAGGTCTATTAAATCTTTGTGACATCCTTTGTTTTGGGCCTCAAGAATTATTACTTGAAAATTAATAAAAACAGAAATAGAATGAAAGAATGGCCTCCTTCTGTGATTAAACTAATCAGTCCAATATCCTTATTTATTTAATTTTATCTGGCAAGTTAGAGTTATAATTTTCAAACTAATAATTTCTACATATTACTTCTCTGGTTCATGACACATTTGGCACTAATTTGCAAAGGTCCATTGCTAAGTGTTTTACAAGTTAATAATCATGTAATATAGAACTGCTCCTTGCTATTAATAACCACGAGATGGCACTGTAAACATAGTTTTTCATTCCATGACGCAGCACTTAACTGCAACTTGATTACACAATGCCTTCAAAATTGGAAAATCGTGAAGTACTCCACAGATGCATTGGAGAATAAATGGACATAACAATGAGTTGTTATGATGGGAGCGAAACATTTGGCCAAAACAATAACATGAAGTATTAGTGAGGTGCAAAAATTAAGACAATTTAATATTGAATTTTTTAGACCATAAAATATTGCAGCAGAATTAGGCCATTCTATCAACTGATTGTGCTCCACCATTCAATCGTAGTCATAGAGATGTACAGCATGGAAACAGACCCTTCGGTCCAACCCGTCCATGCCGACCAGTTATCCCAACCCAATCTAGTCCCACCTACTAGCACCCGGCCCATATCCCTCCAAACCCTTCCTATTCATATACCCATCCAAATGCCTCTTAAATGTTGCAATTGTACCAGCCTCCACCACATCCTCTGGCAGCTCATTCCATACATGTACCACCCTGGCTGATACGTTTCACAACCCCCATTTTCCTGCCTTCTCCCCATATCCATTGATCTCCTTACAAACCAGCACTCTTGATAAACCAGCAAAGATTGTACACCAGAAATACCACGTTCTACCATAACATCAGAGAATTTATGCTGTAATTAAAGTATAACAGGGATGTTCATACCTCTGCATTTCTATTACTTAGCATGTGCTTTTACATTGATTTTTAGGAGCGGTGTTGGTAATTTTGAAATTTGTTTTGAAGATTTACTCTAAGCTTCACTTGGCCAATGTTTCTGCAGTTATATGTACCTCTTGATTATCCGGAATATTTGATCAATCAGTACACTCCTGATCCCATAGGTGTTGGTGAATAAAATGTTTGCTGTATCTCTGTTAAATACACTCAATAACTTATCATCCACAGCCTTCTGCAGCAATGAGTTCCACAGGTTAAGCATCTTTTGCTGAAGAAATTCCTCATGTCAGTTCTAAATGGTCATCCCTTCAATCCTAGACTCTCTTACTAGTGTTTCTACACGTCCACTCTATCCAGACCTCTCAATATTCTGTAAGTATTAATTAGATGCCCTCTCATACTTCTAAATGCCACTGTATGCAGACCTAGTATTCTCAACTGTTCCTCATATAAGCCCTTCATACATATACAGCACTGAAAGACCCTTCCGTCCAACTTGTTCATGCTGACCAATATCCTAAATTAACCTAGTCCCATTTGCCAGTATTTGGGCCGTACCTCTCCAAGCCCTTTCTCTTCATGTACTCTTCGAGATGCCTTTTAAATGTTGTAATTGTACTGACCTCCACCGGAGGCTCATTCCATACATGCACCACCCTCTACATAAAGAGGTTGCCCCTTAGGTCCCTTTCACATGTCCCTTTTCCCCTCTCACCTTAAACATATGCCCTCTTCATCTTGGGATAATTCCTGTTAAACCTCCTCCAAGTCCCCTCCAAAGCTGGAGCATCCTTCCTTAGATACATGGACCAAGGTCCTGGTCAGGCATCTGAAATAAAGCCTCAGTAGTACATCACTACTGTTGCATTATAGCCCTCTCGACATGAATACCATTAGCCTTGTCACCACCAAATGAGCCTACATATTAACATTAAGAGAATCCTGAACTAGAGCTCCCAAGTGCCTTTGTGTTTCAAACTTTCAAATCCTTTCCCATTTAGAAAGGGCTTTGCTTGTATTCTTCCTACCAAAATGCATATTCTCACACTTTCACACAATGTAGTCACCTGCCTCATCTTTGCCCACTCTCCAAGCCAGTCCAAATCTTTGTGCAGCGTGCCCACTTCCTCAACACTACTTGTCTTTTCCCCCTGCTCCCCCCAACAGACAGGATTGTACGTTGAGAGGAAGCTTCAAGGTTATTTGGACAAGTTGGCTGAGTGGACAGATGTAGTATGACATTGTTAAATGGGAACTTAATACACTTCAGTGTGGAAAAGCATAAAGGGAGGGAATTATTTAAATCTTTATATATTGGGAAGTTCGTATATACAAAAGGGGGAAAAGACAGGTAGTGTTGAGGAAGCAGGGAGGCTGCAGAAAGATTCTAGTTAATCAAAACAGACCGACAGGTACAGCAAATGATTAGAAAGGCAAATGGCACACTGGCCTTCACTGCAAATCATTTGAGTTCAGAAGGAGGGATGTCTTAGTAGTTATACAGGGTCTTAGAGAGACCAGACCTGGAATATTGTGCACAGTTTTGATCTCCTTATTCTCAGAAAGGATGTACTTGCCACACAGGATATGCAGCGAAGGCTCACTAGGTCAATATTAGGAATACCTGAACTATCCTTTGAAGAGGGGTCCATATTCACGAGAGGTCAGAAGGATGAGAGACCATCAGATTGAAACATGTGAACTTCCAACATGGCAGGAAAAACGAATGATGGGAGGATATTTTCCTGTTTGAAAAGTCTAGAACCAGGGATGCAGTCTCAGGCTATAGGAAAAACCATTTAGGACTGAGATAAGGAAACACATTTTCAAACAGTATTGAACCTTGGAATTCTCTACTGCAGGCAATCAATTCATTTAATATATTCAAGAAAGCTTTTTTCCCAGTATTTTAAAAACATCAAGACGTTGGGGGAGAAAGCAGAAATATAGCATTGAGATAGAGGATCGACCAAAATCATACTGAATGGCAGATTAGAAAGGCTAAATGGCCTTCTCTCGATCCTAGTTTCTATGACAATAGAGGAGCTGTTAGTAGCAGTCTCTAAGCAGTCAGAACAAGGGAGAAATTGAGTTGCTCAGATGAAA
This sequence comes from Chiloscyllium punctatum, assembly GCF_047496795.1. Classification (NCBI taxonomy): domain Eukaryota; kingdom Metazoa; phylum Chordata; class Chondrichthyes; order Orectolobiformes; family Hemiscylliidae; genus Chiloscyllium; species Chiloscyllium punctatum. The sequence continues at coordinate 35,552,931 of NC_092743.1, forward strand.
ATTCGAAAAGCAGAAGGCTGTTGAGGTATCAGAGAATACATCCAATAAGCAGAACACATAAGTTTAAGGAACCCATGTGGCAACAGTGAACTAAATTAATAGTTTGTCTAAAGGTCTCAAGGAGGCATTAATTGAAATAAATAGCATTGAGGGACTTCTTCCAAAAAAAAATCATTACAGCCATACCAGCTGAACAAGAAGTTTTTCATGGAGATAGGACTGAACTTTGATTGAGTTTAATGGGGATAAAAGGGATTAATCATTGAAACAAACTCATTACAAATATCAGAAACAAACAGTTCTTGTATGTGTACTGCAGTTGCTTTATTTGAGTAATAAGCTTTTATCTTCCGTTGTGAAAAGTACACTGTCAGCCTCTTATGAACTTGTTCAATGAATAGCTTCCATGGTAAAAAAACAAACATATGGTTTATAACTAGATTTTTCTCTAGGATCTGACGTGTCCAGTATTAACATTAGCTGGGATTATAACATCAAGGAGGTTGTCAGCAGTGGGTCAGCTGAGGCAGAGTCATGTTGTGTTACGATGATAAAACATTGACAGTCTTGATGGAGTGGATGTATGAATAGAAGCTCATATCATGGTCAAATATGATACTAAGGCTTTGCAAACTAATGCTGCCTCTGACACTACTCAGGAATAGCTTGTGGTAGAGATAAAGTATCACTAATTTGAGGAAATTAATGATTATTTTGTACATGATATCGCACAACATTTGTAATTGAACCATAGAAGGAGATTCAAGGGGGAAAGACTAGAATGTTGAGGAGATATAGGTATTGTACAGTGTTTTAACAAAGGAGATGGTGAGAAAAGTGCAGTGGTTTGGAGGGGAATTCTGAGATTAGCACCTGGAGCTGATTAAATAGTTGCCAATGGAAAATTTAGTGATGTGCTGAATGCAAAATAAGGCCAGAATTTGAGGACGAGATTGTGGCCAGAAAAATTTCAAAGACACAAAGGGATCAAGGATTTGGGTATGATTAAGAAATTTGAATTTGCTGGTTGGGCACCAATGTAAATCAGCAGAGTACAGGCCAGTTGGACCTGGTGCAAGTTAAGATTCAGGCAGCAGAGTTTTAGATAGGCTCAAATCGTGGAGGTTGAACATCAGGATGTTAGTCAAGAAAGTGCTGGCTAGGTTTATGTAACTTGCCCACATGTAACTTCCTCTTGGGAATGCAGATTGTACACCTTCTTGAGGTACAATACGAAGAACTGAATGCTGCACTTTAGGCAGTGGGCCAAAGTCTTTCTTCTCCTCGTACCATAGCTGACTTGAGGGAAAGGTCAGAATTCAATTTTACTTATAGTGAAAACTGTTTTTATTTCAAATTTCCAGCATCCACAGTATTTTGATTTTTCTACTTGTTTTTGATGAGTTATTTAAATCACACTGCTTCTCTACAATTCCTAGTTTTTTTAATCAAGATCATCAGATATCATACATTTCCATTTATTCACCACATCTGTAACAGTTTCACCTACCCATGTGGTCAGTGTCTCTTTGTAAATTCCACCCTTATTTGTACCTGAGACATCTGTAATTTTGCATTTAGAGTATATTAACACAAGACTTTGATAAGAACGTCAACACATTCAGGTTCATAGGATAATCCCATATAAAATGCCACGCTATGTCTTTCAGTTTGCTTTTTGTCTCCAACCACTCAACTAATTACTAACCCATGCTGAAATGATACCTTCAAGGAACATTGATCTTTGCTAATAAACTGTTCCTGTAGGACTTTACAAAAAGCCCTGAAAGAAGTCTATGTAGACACTGCTCATCACAGCAAACACCTCAAGGAATTTTACCAGAGTAAGGTTTAGCGCATACACTGAATTCTGGATGAGCGGTTGAGGTGGGGTGGGGAGAAGATGAGACACCACTCAGGATTACACTGATGAGAATTTCCATTGACGTATTGTCAGTTTGGGAAGCAATCCTTTCTTTCTCTTCGAGCACTGTCCTTAAAACCTACTTCATGACCAGGTGTGTAAAAGGTAAAATACAGTGCAAGCTATTTTTGAAATACCACTGTCTTATCTACTTTTCATTCATTTAATTGGAACTCAGTTTACTGTTTCATCAGAAAGATCACATCTCCTGTGGGCAACAATGTGGAATGCTGGTCCAGCTAGATATTTTACAAATTACATATAATAACTGAAACTTTAAAATTTAGATTTAAAGATTATTTGACTGTACAAGAGAAAATGATTTGGTCATAAATCCAATTAATCCACTGTTAGAATAAGTGCCAGAAATGGAAATGTGGAATTTAAACTGAGAACTCTTGTCAACTAAACAGAAAATTATAGAAACGCACAACAAGGCTAGCAGCATATGTGAAGCGGGCGGAGGAAACGCAAAAACCGAATTAAGTAATGAGAATAAGGGAGGTGCACCAACCTGTTCGTCTACCTAGAGATGCTAACAGGCAAGCGTCAACATTGCTGTTTGCTGGAATCCATGATGTGGAGGAGCCAATGTTGGACTGGGGTGGATAAAGTTACAAACCACACAACACCAGGTTATGGTCCAACAGGTTTATTTGGAAGCACTAGCTTTCGTAGGGTCGCTCCTATATCAATTAGCTGTGAAGTGTGATTCTCCCCCCCAGTTTGCTGGAATGTTCAACCCTCTTTCCACGTGATAGGGCCCATTTTTGGTGGGGGGAGGTGAGAGCGTGGGTAACGTCATTTCTATTATTCACGTACACCTCGACGTGCTTACGACATCGGGCGGCCACGGCAAACCCCCTGCTGTTTCAGAATGTCACCGCCCCTTTTCATACCCACCCGCGCGAGCTCCTTCTCCTCACCCCTGCCTTAGGCTCTCAACCAGCGGAGACGCCCCTCACCGCGGATGACGGGAATGCGTCAATCCGTCACCTCCGATTGACAGCTGCCTTGGCCAATAGGTTCTAAGAAGCGGAAGGGGCGGGCGTCGGGGATGTCGAATGAGAGCTGGGAAGGGTGGCGGTTGGGAGGCATGGTAACTCCAGCTGGTGGCAAAGTTTGCGGATTGGAAGTATTTTGTGTCTGTGCGAAACACAGAGAGTAGACGGGAAGGTGGGAAGAGGGGAGTGAGTTGATCCCGCGGTATCAGGCTAGTATTTTACTCCTTAGTAGGGAGGGTGAATGAAATAAAGACCGAGCATAGTAGAACAAGCTAAAATAGAGTGAAGTAGGAAGCCCGGAGGTTGCAGCTTCATTCGCAATGTCCGATGATCCCAGCTCCTTGCCCTGGTCCATCATCAGGGAGGATTATGAACTCAAGGAGGTGATTGGTAAGTTATTTGCAATGCAGCTTTCTTTGTTCATTTTTTTTTTGTTTTTCGCAAGGTTGGAAAGGACATACTTAACGCAGGCAAGATGTGTGTGAATTGGGTGTAGTTGCAGCCAGTCGGAATAGGCCTCTGGTCACCGTGCAGAAATAATAAAACCCCTTGTTAAAAGGCTTGAAGCTGTTGTGTGTTTGCAGTTTTTGTTTTAGTCTGTTTTTAAAAATTTTTTTTTGAACCACAGTTCAGTTTTTGTTTTAGCAAAAGACTTAATAAAGAAATAGCTGACTGTACTTGAGGGAGAGGCCTACTGTATCTAGCCTTTCATGCGAATTTTTGTTTAATAATTTATTCTCCTGTCAATAGGAGACGAGTACAGTATGGTGGGGGTAATGTGGAGTAGGCCGATTTTTTAAATATACTATAGTTTTTATATTGAATTTTCAGTTCTTTTCTGTAAAAGAGGTCTGTCACGAACCAATCGCGAGCTTTGCGCATAGGAAGAATGAAATGCAGTGTTAAAAAATCTATAAATCGCATTTAACGAGACTCAATGCCACGTTATTAAATCAGCTGACTAACCCTTAAACAATTGTCTGCAAGTTAATGAACAAGCCATTTTGTGAAAATGAGGATGTATATTTTGCATGAGAGCGTGGAGCAATTAGTTTGACAAGATGTGGATTTTTATATCGCTTGTGAGGCTTTTATAAGGTTAGCTTTACGGGAGATCGCAAATATTCCAGCGTAGCTCATTTTTAATGTTCTGAATAGAGTTCAATTCGTCACTAATTTCATATAGAAATTTATGCCAATAGAAGGAAGTCTGTCTATCTTTTCAGTTCCAATAAGTGAGTTTTTAAAATTCAAAGTTGCAATTACTATAATGGTGTACAATGCAATAGTTCTTAACTGGAAAGGACGAGCAACGCTAATGCTTGTGTAACTTGGCCATGATTTCCCCAGTGATGTTTTGAAAATGTCAGGAGGAATGCAGATACCCTGAGGCAACTGGGGGTCATGTTTGGCACCTTGTGTTGATCTTGAATTTTGCGTTGGGGAAATAGACACTTTCTGTGGAAAGAACTACATTGCTGCTGGGATTACTGTTTGGACTGAGTTCATTTGTCTTTTGGGCTAGTGCTGGTCATGGATAGAGCTGAGAAGTGGGGAAGAGGATGGATGGAATACTCAAGAGGTGAGAAATTGCAGTATTATACTTTGTTTCCTGTTTGCCAATTTTCATGCTGTTAAGCAGTTAGATAAGTACCTAGAAATTGTAATCAAGTTGTATATTGTTTAGTTTTTAAATTGACAAGTTAGGTGACTCGTCACCAAGGTGGAGAGAAAAATAAAGTCAAGTCTTGATGCAAGATGTGCACAATAATTATGCATTTCACCATTTTTATAAAAATGGGGCAGCATAGTGTGTGAAACTTGCAGCTTCTAAGATGACCCCCATCCACCACCACAAATTAGTATTCTAAAATAGCACTTTATAGGCAGACTGTAATAGAATAAAACAAAACGTAAAAATATTTTTTCAGTAACTGTGCTTGGAATTATTCCTGTCTTTATACATTAGCTTTGTAATGTTTAAGTGGATAAAGGGTTATTTCCTACTGATTTGGACTGCACAAACTAGCTTTAATCCCTCTCCACTTTATATTGTAAGAGCGTATTTGGGGAAAGAGTTTGTTGAACTTGAACTCTGCCTCAACTAGTTTCTGTAGTTATTAGTTAGTGTGTCAAGACCAGTGCCTCCAGCAGTTGTACAGGGACTTGGTGAGACCACATCTGCAGAATTGTGGTTGTCTCCTCCTCTTGGGACTGGAATTGCAGTCAAAAATTAACAGACTGATCCCTGGGATGAGAGGATTGATGTAGGAAGAGAGTCTGGATTGGTTAGGACTCTGTTCACTGGAGTTTAGAAGAATGAGAAGGGATATCGTGGAAAGCTTTAAAATTCTAATAGGACTAGACCAGGTAAACACAGAAAAGATGTTCTTGATGATCAGGAAATCCAGAACCAGAAATCACAATTCCTAAGGATTTGGAGTCGACTTTATGACTAAGATGAAAAATTACTTCACCCAGATAGTATTTAGTCTGTGGAATTCTTTGCCACAGAAAGCAGTTGAGGTCAAAACATTGAATGTTTCTGAGGAGATCGATTTATGGTTATTCAGGCTAAAGGGATTAAAAGGTACAGGGATAAAGTGGGATCAGGCGGCTGAGTTGATTTGATAGATTGAAATGAAACAAATCTGCACTTTCAGAAGTCACTTTTTTAAACCAATTTAAGAGACAAATACACAGAAAATAGGAGAAGTGGCCAATCTGGCCTTTTGAGGATGCCCTGTCATGCAATATGATCAAAAAGCTAGATGGCCACTTTTCCTATTTTCCGTGTTTCTGTGTATTTGTCTCTTAAATTGGTTTTAAAAAATGACTTCTGAAAGTGCACTATTTGTTTCATTTCAGTCTATCAAGAAAGTTTTTGGGATAGGTAAAGTCCAGAGGAAGTGCCTTCCTATCGAACTCTTGATATTGAGGCAGTTCAGGTGGCATTGACATTTGGAGACTATTGGTACAGAATAACTGATATCAGGCGGTGGAGGATCTTGTCTTCTAGGAGAAATTATTCACCAAGTTCATTGGTTGTACTGTGTCTGGGAGAAATTCTGTGTTACCTAAATTTTTTTTTGATTCTGCACAGCACCCTGTAATGCTTTGTGGTGATTTTCTCTAGTGTACATCTACTCAACAGGTTTTACTTTGCTCTTTGCAATGGAATGCAAATTTAAATATACATGTTTTATTTTGTAAGTTTCAGATACTAAAATTGTTACTGATGTTATTGTCCTATACATGTAAGAACTATTTGCATCTCTTGCTGCTTCCAGCCAGATGACATATGTGACATATTGCATGATAAAAATGCCAATTAAGGTTTACCGCTGTTTTTCATAAATAGAATAATGAACACTTAAGTGAGTAACTGCAAGGCAGCAACCACATTCTGATTATTAGTTTGATGTTGACTAAAAAAAATTGAAGTAAAAGTTATGTGGCCATAATTGAAAGCAGTATCAACTTGCATTTAAATTCAAACTTGAATTTATATTTATCAGGTTTTTTAGAACATAAAAAGCAATTCACAAGCAGCTAATTGTTTGTAATAGTGATTATTTTAAGATGAATCCTGTGAGGAATCCTACTGGTGAAATGTTACTCCTACCTCCAGTCTCTTTCAGCCAGCTGGGTGGATTTTGAAGATTACGGCACTATTAAAAATGAGGTTTCCACATAACATATTGCTAATGCAGAATTGCCACCCTCTTTGCCAACTGAACAGTCAATGCTTTAGAAAAGTAATTGTCTGTAAAGATTTGCGGCATAATAAACCTGTTTCTCTCTCCACAGATGCTGTCTGACGTTTCTCCAGCATTTTCTGTTTTCACTTTAGTGAGCCTTTGGCTTGTAATCACTTTGGTTTGGATTTGTTGACAGATGGATGTTTGTTTCCTAATTTGATCACTGTCAGCAGCAACCACTTTATGAAAAGGTTCAGAAACAACAGCTTGCATTTCTCTAGCGTTAAATTTATATGTAACTAACTAAATAAAACTTCCTTTATTCTTTCCCAATAAAATGCTTTAACCTCAACCTTCAGGACCACTTGTTGCTACCCTTCTATGATACTTCTGTTGTATTTCTTTGTTTTCTCTCTTCCATTTTTGCCATTTGTGTACTTGTGTTAACTAACATGTTTAAGACTTGCAGTGGAAGAAAATAAAGGAACTTCTAACTTTTGTGCTAATTTTAGAGCTGGAAGCACTTACCTCTTGCCAATCATATTTTTTTAACTGATTTTATTTTAGTTTAGGTATATTAAGGTAATTCCATTTTGTCAGTGAAATACATATTTTTAAAGTTGTCATAATGGTGATCACCAAATTAAACAGGTAGTCTCATAACTAGTTTTTTTTAAAAGCAAGTTAAAACTTAACTACTTTATCTCAATTGGGGTTGGTGGTTAAGGTAGGTGCAGTTTAATGAAACACTTGAAACCTTGGAAGACACAAGGCCATGGGAAAGAGGGCAGTTGGGATTAGTTTTGGATTGTTGTAGTACTGAAATAGACTAGAAAATGTGCTGTCCAATGTAGTATAAATTTTGACTTGTTTATATCTAGTATAAATGCATGACATGACAAATGGATAGTTCTTTATAAATAACTGGTCCAAACACTCAATTGTGATGCTTATTTCCACTATAACTTTGAATCAACTCACTTGTGGAAGTATTTATAATTCTGTTAAACTCAAGTATGTGCTTATTTTTAAAAAGAAAGGCATCACTTGGCATCATGCCTGCATTGAGTTCCACTGAGTAATATTAGTCTCATGATTGCATTCCTTGTCAATACTGAATGTCCTTTTTGAAGCTTTTGATGCAGACCTAACTTCCTGAATATGATTTCCTAAAGCTTACAATGCTCGATATTTATAAGTGGTGTTAAATGGATCTATGGAACTATTGTTAGAATTTCTAAAACCAAGAGCCCTGTCGCTTGCTGGGTTTTGGCCTTTTAGTAATGGATTAGGTAGGCTAAATAAGGAGCTTAGTGTTTTGTTTGATATTTTGACCTTTTTCCTTCGTGTCTCTGGCACACTTTTAACACCTTGACCCTTTGTCTGTTTTAATTGATGAACTATCCAATGCAGAGAAAGCAAGGACTGCAGATGCTGGAGATCAGTTGAAGATTGTGGTGCTGGAAAAGCACAGCCGGTCAGGTAGCATCTGAGGAGCAGAAGAATTGACATTTTGGGTATAAGACCTTCACTAGGAACTATTCAATGCACTTGTTTATGATTCCAGGGATGTCTGTTTTGATCCATTCCAACTTAATTATGGAATCTCTTCAATAGAAACATGTTCTGCCACAATTTTTTCATTTTTTTGTTCTGATGGACAGAAGGAGGTCATTCAGCCCATGGTGTTTGAAAGCTCTTTCGGGAGATGGTTCAGTTAGTCCCATGACTTTGCCTTTTGTAAAAACATTGTGTAGAGTTTACTGTAGAAAAATAAGTTTTTTGCATTCTTTTCTATAACAATCCAGGTTGTCCTTTTGTAATAATTCCCAATTTCCTTTTGATTGGAATATGCTTCCATTACTCTTATGAGACAATTCATTTCCAGAAAAGAATGAAAGTAGTGCAGGAGGAAGCCATTCAACCCTTAAATCTGCAGTCTTATTCAGTAAGATCATGCCTGATCATTGGCCTCGGCTCTACCTTCCCATACTTTGCTATATCCCTTGGTTCTCCAACATCTAAATATCTCACTCCAACTGAAATGTCTCCAATTAATTAGGTTCCATAATTTTGAAGTGGAGAATTCTAGTCTCGAGTGAATATTTAATCCCTATTATTTCAATCCCAAACAACCTTTTGAGATTGTGACACATTCTGTACTCCTCAGTCAAAGGAAACACTGACATCTATTTAACAGGGTCATTTTAGTTGCACTCTATTGTATCATACAGTCTTGGAGATCTCCAACACGTACATGCCGACCAGCTTGTTTTCATAAAATCATACTATAAAGGAGTCCCTCTTCCCACCACTGTGTCCATAGCCTTGAATGGCTGACATTTCAAGAACTCATCCAAGTACCTTTTTTTTTAAAAAACAGGCTGTGAGGTTGCCCACCTTAACTACCTTTCCAGACAGTGCATTCCAGACACACTCCACTTCTGGATAAAAAATGTTTCCTCAAATCCCCTCAATCTCCTGCTTTTCACGTTAAAAGTACGCTCCCTTGTTATTGACTCTTCAACAAATGCGGACAACTGTCGTCTTCCTTTCTGATCCATGTCCCTTATTTTTTTCCACCTCTGTCAGGTCTGCTGCAATCTTCTCTGATCCAAAGAAAACAACTCAATTTGCATTATCTAGGAATAATTTATTGCTGTTGACTCACAACAGAAAAATTGTGGTCTTTTCTTTACTTCTAAGTGGGAGCACTGAAGATAGTTATGTAATATTCACTTGCCCACACTGCCGAAATCACTTTGCCACATAGTCATAGAGGTGTACAGCACAGAAACAGACGCTTCAGTCCAACTCGTCCATGCCAACCACTTATTCCAACCTAACCTAGTCTCACTTGCCAGCACCCAGCCCATATCCCTCCAAACCCTTCCTATTCATATACCTGTCCAAATGCCTTTCAAATGTTGCAATTATACGAGCCTCTACCACTTCTTCTGGCAGCTCATTCCATACACGTACTGTCCTCTGCATGAAAAAGTTGCCCCTTAGGTCTTTTTAAAAAAATATATATCTTTCCCCTGTCACCGTAAACCTATGCCCTCTAGTTCTGGACTCTCCCACCCCAGGGAAAATGCTGTCTGTTTATCCTATCCATGCCCTTCAGATTTTATAAACCTTTGTAAAGTTGTCCCTCGGCCTCCGACGCTCCAGGGCAAACAACCCCAGTCTATTCAACCTCTCCCCATAGCTCAAATCCTCCAACCATGGTAACATCCTTGTAAATCTTTTCTGACCATTTCAAGTTTCACAACATCCTTCCGATAGGAAGAAGACCAGAATTGTATGCAATATTCCAACAGTGGCCTAACCAATGTCCTGTACAGCCATAACATGAGCTCCCAACTCCTGTACGTAGGCTGCAGCAGTTCACAAGGTTGTTCATAGCATGTTTCTCAAGGGTTTAAAAAAAACTGATCTTGCTAGTGACACCAACTGCTTCAGTGAGACCATTGATTTGGTTAGAGTGCTGAGGGTTTTTCAGTTGCTGTCATCTCTTAGATCCTGATAGAGCCACAAGATTGGTACAATATAATCCCACAACTATGTCAAATATATCATTTTATCTTTGGATAGAATTTAACAATGTTTGCAAAGAAAAGCTGTACAGATACAGACATACTGGGTTTTGCCACAATGCAGTCTTAGTGTGGCATATTGAATGTCAATGATCAATTGGCTGTTTTGAATATACACTTATACAAACATTGCAAGTGAGTCTGATCTCAAATCTTTTTCTTTAAATACCATTGATTAGATAAAATATGATTGGATGTAATCTAAAGCTACTTTTGCTTTGTCCAATTATCAGAGGAGCACTCCCTCTGACACGTTGTTTCATTTTTTGCCCTAGCTATTGTATTATGCTGTGCATCCACTTCCTGGTGATGGTAGATTCATGCTGTTAGGCTATGCTTGGAAGATTTCCATCAACTTTAATTTTCATCTGCAACAATCAAATCCGAAATTTTTGCCAAAATTCAGGTCAGGCAGCATCTGTGGAGAGAGAGAATTAATGTTTTGGGTCTGGTGACTCTTAATTTTCATCTAGTTAGATCAAGAACCATTTTACTTCAGGTGTACAAAATGAAAGGATGGTACCTAACTCACCACATCACCAGGCTCAGTGCAATGAGGGTAAACATGCATCAAACCTATTTTGACCTCAGTTTAGACACATTCACTGTAAAAATGGCCCTTTGGATGTTGGTGTCACTGGTAACACTGTTTGCCTATTCCTGGTTGTCCTGGCTACTCTTGTTACAAATGAATGACTTCCCTTCGAGGTTACTTCAGATTCAACCGCATTAATTTTGGAATGGATTTATGTATAGACCAAACCAAAGTTATCAGGGAAAGGAATGATGTAGTGGTGATGTCACTAGACAAGCAATCTAGAAATGGGGGCATGGTTTTCAATCCACCATGGCCAATGGTAAAATTTGAATGCAGTTTAAAAAAAAATGGACCTAACTGTGACCCTGTCAATAATTGTAAGAAAAAATGTGGTTCACGAATGTCATTTTTTTAGGAAGAGAAAAAGTCATAGAAAATAGCCCTTTGGCCCATCAAGTCTGCACTGGTTTGAAAACAATGTACTATTGTTACAACATGGGGTAAACTCTCCTGCTTAATTTAAAACCAGCAACACAAAGATTTATCCTGTGCGGTAATTTGTGAAAATTTGCTAGACCAAGAACTAGTTAAAGTAAAAATTAACAACTTTATTTCTTACAGAAATAACAGAATAATTAACTAACAACTATTTATAAGTCCTTAGTCTAACCGATGTTTTACCTTCCCTTCTACAATACTAATCTGATAAAACTCCCAAATACGATTTACAAAACAAAACTACTTATCTCAAAACTAAGCAGCTTTTGTTTTCTCTGAATTCCGGTCTCTTTTTTTTTAGGGATTTCTGTTTCACAGGTTACTGATGGACAAAAGTACTTTTAAGAGAGCTTTTTTTTTCAGGCAGCCTTTTTACATGCTGGTAGCTTGGCAGTTCTCCTCTCAACTGTTCAATTATCCCGGTTATATAACCCAAAACACTGGATTATGCCATTGTTTTTTAAGATTGTTAATATGTTGAAATCAAACTGGATTGGAGTTAGGTATTTTTCAGGGTATAATTTAAACTGGCCAAATTTGAATCTGTTTTGTTGTTTCCACGCAACCAGCTACTCTGGTAGCTGGAGCAAATGTTAAAAGATTTTGAAAAGTTTGGTGTAGCTAAAACTGGTTTGGTGATTTAATATGGCTTTCAAATGGTCAAATGCCTCCTGGCATTGTTCTGTCCACCAAAACTTTGTGTTCTTCTTCAACAAATCAGTTAACAGTACTATTACACTGCTGAAGTTTGGAACAAACTTTCGATAGAATCCGCTGAGTCCTAAGAATTGATGCACCTCTTTGAAGTTGGTCATGAAAATTACTCGATGGCCTTTGTCTTTGCGTATTGATGGGTCATCCTTCCATCACCGATGTTATGTCCCAAAAACGTCACCTCTGCTTTCACAAATTGTTTTGTTTAAGAATATCACCAGTTTTCTTCTCATAGTTGAAAGAGCTCTGCCAACTGTACCATGTGATCTTTCCAGGGTTTAATAAAGATCACTATGTTGTCCAAATAGACTACACAATTTGTTAATCCAGCCTCAGACTCTCCTCTTGGGTGTTTGAAACTTGGTGGATGTGTTCTTCATTCCAAAGGGCATTGCTTTAAACTGATATAGCCTATTTGGGGTTACAAATGCAGAAATTTCTTTCACCATCACTGATAAAGGCGCCTGCCGGTAACCATGCGTTAAGTCCAACTTGGTGGTGGAACTGGCTTGTCCGACTTTCTCAATACAGTCCTCCAATCTAGGAATTGGATACGAGTCCGATTTTGTTATGTCATAGACCTTCCCTTAATCCACACAGAATAGTCTACTCTCCTCTGGTTTGGGAACTAAGACAGTCGGTGAACTCAACTCGCTTTGGCTTGGTTCGATGTCCTCAGAGCATGACCTCCATCTCCATCTGGACTGTGTGGCTTTGAAAGGATTAAGCCTGTAGGGAATACTGCTTTGGTTAAACCACACCCTATGTCTACTTCATGTACAATAGCATTAGTCCTCCCCATCTGATTCTTACATATGTCTTTATACTGCAGTGAGAAATCTTTCAACTGCGTTCTATGCTCCTAAAACAGCTTGCTAATCTATCCTTCATTTTTTAATCTGTTCTGAGGAACCTCAAAATGCATATCATCTAGATTTGATTCCTCACTCTGTAAGGCAGTAACTGATGCCTGTTTTTCCAGTTATTTTTCTCTATAATATGGTTTCAGCATGTTCACATGACATACTCAGTACCTTTTTTTTTCTATCTGGCATCTTTACTAGATAGTTCATCTGACTCAACTTTTTCCTCAATTTGATAGGGATCACTAAACCTGGCTTTCAAGGGATCTCCTATCACTGGTAACAGTACTAATGCGTCATCCCCTCAAGAAAACATCAGTCTCAGCTTTTATCTGCCACTTGCTTCATTGAATACTGTGCCCTCTTTAGGTGTTGGTTAGCTAACTCATCTACTTGGTTTAATCTCTCCCTCACATCTGATACATAATCTAAGTGTGAGATCTCTGACTTTGACTTTGGTCCTGTCAATTTTTCTTTAGTTAATTTCAAAGAGCCTCTCACTTCATGCCCGAATATTAACTCTAAGCGAGTGAACTGAGTTGATTCATTTGGGACATTTGAGATACCTTTATCTCAATCATTCAGGTAATCCTGACACTATGCTTTCAACATGGTCTTCAAGGTCTAATGCCACTTTTCTAAAGCTCCTTGGGATTCAGGATGATGCGCATTGGATTTAAAGTGTTGTTCACCTAAGCTACCCGTAACCACCTCAAACAGCCTAGCAATAAAATTTGACCCTTGGTCTGTCTGCATCTCTCTGGGTAGCCCATACTGTGTGAAGGAAGCTACTAACTCCTCTACTACCCTTTTTGCCTTGGTACTCATAATAGAATTGTCTCTGGAAATCTGGTAGACACATCCATTATGGTTAATAAGTACTGGTTCCCACTTTGAGTAGGTCTCTTCCAGAGAACTAAATCAGTTATAATCCATGTGAAAGGTTCTTTTAAAAGTGGGAATTGGCAACAAAGGTGCTGGTTTTATTACCACTGTGGCTTACCTAGCATTTGGCATGTATGACATGTACAGCAAAAATTAACCACATCCTTGTGCATTCCAGGCCAATAAAAATGTTTTTGTACTTTGGCCTGAGTCTTTCATACCCCAAGGTGACCTCTTACAGGTAGTTCATGTGCTACCCATAACAGCACCTGTCTGTATGCTACCAGCAACATAATCTGGTGCACTTCTGCTCATTTCTCCCCTGCACTAAGCTGCTGTGGCCTCCATATCTGCTTTAGGATTCTATCTTTCAAATAATAACCCTCCAGAATATTCTGTCTCCTTTTCAGAGTACACATCCACATATATATCTTGTGATGTCTTGTCTTGCTGTTGCAAGTCTCTTAGCCTTTCAGGACTGAACACTTCTGTCTGACTCTCAACTTGTTCAGGTTTTTTCTGCACCAATATGTAAACAGTGTATCCACTAACTGAACCTCCACTCCATCATCTTCCTCTTTTACTTTTCACTTTGTGCTGTGACTTATTATAGTGGGATCTGGTTACCACACATTCTGGGAAAATACCAGGATATTTCTGTTTTAAACTCCTCAGTTTCTTGGTCTTCCTTGGGTTTCTGCACAACAAGGGGTGTCACCTTGGATCCAGCCAAATCATTCCCAATAACAAATTGAATTCCTGGAATCGACACTCTGTCAATCACTCCCACTGTAACTTTCGTAGTCTTGAGTTTGCACTCCAACCTGATCTTACATAGGGGAATGCTAAATTACCACACTCTTGGCAACCGATCAGAAAGAGTGCATATTCGTTCATCCCTTACTATCAGCGACTGGTTAGATCCATATTTCTGAAAATTTATAACTACTTGTCGTTGTCCTCCACCACCATTCTTTCTGAGTAAACTTTACCAACAGAGACAAATTTTTGTAGAGATCAGGTACTAACTCCATACCCAGCTGCTGCCTAGGCTGTGCAGTCCCCTGCAGCTCCTTGGCTCCTCTTGGGGTCTCCTTTACTGCCTTCACTAATGCCACTTGCTTCGCTTCTTTTACCATATCTTTCCCACTGTGCCTTCCTTTAATGACCAACACTGTGACTTTACGTGTCCCACCTTACCACAGTGGAAACACCTGAGAACTTTCACCTCTTCCACCCTCTTGGGCTTTTTTTTTATCTTGTGGTACATTCTTACCAGTGCTTTCTATTCTTGATTTCATAGTGTAGGATCTCCCCTTCTCCCAACTTCCAATTCTCAGTGCAATTCTGGATGGAACCTTGTCATATGCACCAGCATGTACTCACCTGCTAATTCTGCTGCCTTTCTCACTTCCTGAACTTTCTGTTCCTCCACATGAATTCTTACCATCTCTGAAAGTGAGTTTTTAAACTCCTCCAGTAGGATAATCTCGCTTAGAAACTCAAGTTCCTATCTATTTTCAAAGCATGCACCCATTGATCAAATCACGTTTGTTTGTTTGTTTAATTCTTTTGAACTCAGCATAAGTCTGACCTGGTTCCTCCTTTTGTGTTTCTGAACCACTAGGTAAAAGCAATGACTGCAGATGCTGGCTGTTTCTGAACCACTGTCTACATGCTTCTGGTACCAGTTCATAAGCACTTAAAATAGCATGTTTAACCTCTTCATAATCTCTTAACACCATCTGACAGTGTGGCAAATACCTCACTAGCTCTGCCTACCGGTTTAAACTCAACTAACGTTACCCATAAATCCTCAGACCATTCAATCTGCCTAGCCAATTTTTCAAATGAAAGAAGGCTTCAACATCATTCTCTTCAAAATATGGAAGAATTTTGACCTTTAAATTATGTGGGGCACAGAGCGAGGGCATATTTGTAAAGTGGTCTAATTTGAATCTGTTTTGTCGTTTCCAACTACCCCAGTAGCTGGAGCACAAGTTAGGTTCTATCTTAAATCTATGCCCCTGGTCATTGAACACTCCATCACAGAGAAACATTCCTTCCTATTTAAATCCTGTATACCTTTTTAAACAGTGATTCAGCTAATAAAAACAAGTATCCCTTACATCGCCTGAGCCACCTTTTATCTATCTGTCTGTCCTGTTATCTTAATTGACCAGTAGACATGCACATCTAGATCTTTCTGGTCCTCTATTACTTCCCAAGATCGTACTGTTTATAGTTCCTTGCCTTGTTTGTCCTCCCCATCACTTCACTTATCCAGGTTGAATTTAATTTGCATAAATATGCTCCTGTAATCTAAGACTACCCACCTCCCTATTTGCCATCCACCAATTTTTGCATCATCTGTGAACTTAATGAATCATCCTTCTACTATCTAAATTGTTTAAATATCCCACAAAACAGTAAGGGTCCCAACTCTGATCCCTGCGAAACCCCACTTGACACAGGCTTCTAATCACAAAAACATCCCTCATCACCTGCTTCCTGCCACTGATTCAATTAGCTAAATTTCCTTGGATCCCATGGACTTTTAACTTTATTAATTTCTCGTGCAGGACCTTATCAGAAACCTTGCAGAAGTCCAAATAAACTACATTGAATGCACAGTCTTCAGTTCCACACCTGGTCACCTCTTTGAAAAATTCCATCACGTTAGATTAGATTTGATTAGAATCCCTACAATATGGAAACAGGCCATTTGGCCCAGCAAGTCCACACTGACCCTCTGAAGAGTGACTCACCCAGACCCGTTCCCTACCCTATATTTACCCCTGACTAATGCACCTAACACCATGGGCAATTTTGCACGACCAATTCACCTGGGCTGCACATCTTTGGATAGTGGGAGGAAACTGGAGCACCTGGAAGAAACCCATGCAGACACAGGGAGAACGTGCAAACCCCACACAGAGTCGCCCGAGGTGGGATTTGAACACAGGACCCTGTCACCGTGTTTAGAGTTATAGAGATGTACAGCATGGAAACAGATCCTTCGGTCCAACCTGTCCATACTGACCTGAGATCCCAACCCAATCTAGTCCCACCTGCCAGCACCTGGCCCATATCCCTCCAAACCCTTCCTATTCATATACCCATCCAAATGCCTCTTAAATGTTGCAATTGTACCAGTCTCCACCACATCCTCTGGCAGCTCATTCCATACATGTACCACCCTCTGCATGAAAAAGTTGCCCTTAGGTCTCCTTTATATCTTGCCCCTCTCACCTTAAACCGATGCCCTCGAGTTCCCCGACCCCAGGGAAAAGACTTTGTCCATTTATCCTATCTATGCCCCTCATAATTTTGTAAGCCTCGATAAGGTCACCCCTCAGCCTCCAACGTCCAGGGAAAACAGCCCCAGCCTGTTCAGCGTCTCCTTATAGCTCAAATCCTCCAACCCTGACAACATCCTTGTAAATCCTTTCTGAACCCTTTCAAGTTTCACAACATCTTTCCGATATTAAGGAGACCAGAATTGCATGCAATATTCCAACAGTGGCCTAACCAATGTCCTGTACATCTGCAACATGACCTCCCAATTCCTGTACTCAATACTCTGACCAATAAAGGAAAGCATACCAAATGCCGCCTTCACTATCCTATCTACCTGCAACTCCACTTTCAAGGAGCTATGAACCTGCACTCCAAGGTCTCTTTATTCAGCAACACTCTCTAGGACCTTACCATTAAGTGTATAAGTCCTGTTAAGATTTGCTTTCCCAAATTGCAGCACCTAACATTTATCTGAATTAAACTCCATCTGCCACTTCTCAGCCTATTGGCCCATCTGGTCAACATGAACTCCGTTTAACAAAACCATGCTGACTGTTCTTGAGCAATCCTTGCCTCTCCAAGTGCAGATTAATTCTGTCCCTCAGAATTGCTTTCAGTAGTGTCTCGACCACTGAGGTTAGACTCACCTGATTTATTCCTTTATTCATTCTTGAACCAGAGTGGCCTCCAGTCCTCTGGCACTTCCCTGTAGTCAGAGGGGAATTGAAAATTATTACCATATCTTTGCTATTTCCTCCCTGTCTCGCTCATCTGCTTGAGATGCATTTCATCCAGTCCTGGAGATTTATCTACTTTTAAGTCTGCCAGACCACTCCATGCTCATTTCTTTAACTTTCAGTCAGTCTCCCTGATTTTATTTTAAAATTCATCTGGTTTCTCTCACTGACACTATTTATTTAGAACACTTTCTGCAGTCCACACACACATACTACCATTGTGTCCTTAATGGACACCTTCCATAGTTTTTTGTTTACCCTTAATGTACAACTTTTTCCTTTTATTTTACCTGCCATTATTTATTGCCAGTTTTCACTCACTCAATTCCCTCAAGTTTGCTTTTAAGCATTCTGTACTCTGCTAGGGCTTCTGCTGTTGTTGAACCCTTGGTATCTGTAGTAAGCCTCCCGTTTTCTCTTTATCCAATCCTATACATTCCTTGACCCAGGATCGACAGGATTTGATGGCCCCTCCTTTGACTTTATTGGGATCTGTAATCCCCCTCTTTCCTTCATGAATGGTCCCACTGCTGCGATACAGATTTAACTTCAAAATGCCTGATCGCAGTTAATTCTGGCTGGAGGGGGACTGGGGGGGAGAAGATAGCCGAGAGTGCGATAGGTAGATGAAGGTGGGATAATAGTGATAGGGTGAAGCAGTTAAATGGGAAGGAAGATGGACAGGTCATGAAGGCTGTGCTGAGTTGGAAGGTTGGATCTGGGATAAGGTGAGGGGTGGGTGGAGGAAGAAGGAAACTGGTGAAATCTACTTTGATTCCGTGTGGTTGGAGGGTCCCAAGGTGGAAGATGAGGCATTTTTCCTCCAGGCATTAGGTGGTTAGGGAGTGGCGATGGAGGAGGCCCAGGACCTGCATGTCCTTGGAGTGGGAGGGGGAGTGAAGTGTTGGGCCACAGGGTGGTGGGGTTAGTTGGTGTGGGTGTCCCAGAGATGTTCTCCGAATCATTTTGAAAGTAGATGTCCCTCTCTTCCCTGTGTAGAGGAGAATGTATTGGGAGCATTGGATCCAGTAAATTCTGGAGGCAAAACTCTGGATGTGGAAGGCTCCTTTGGTACCTTGGACAGAGGTGAGGGGGGAGCTGTGGGCGCAAGTTTTTGAAATTCCTGCGGTAGCAGCGGAAGGTGCTGGGAGGGGAGAGTGTTGGTGGAGGGTGTGAACCTGACAGAGTTGTGGACAGAATAGTCTCTACAGAAAGCAGATGGGGTTGGGATGGAAATGCATATATCTCTGGTGGGGTCAATTTGTAGGTGGTGGAAATGGCAGAGGATGATGTGATGTATATAAAGGTTGGAGTGGAAGGTGAGGACCGGGAGTGGGGAAGGGGGGGGGGGGGGATGGTTCTGTCCTTGTTGCGGTTGGAGGGGGTGGGGGTTCAAGGGTGAAAGTGTGGGAAGTGGATGAGATGTGCTGGAGGGCATCATCAACCACATGAGAGGGGAAATTGTTGTCTTTGAAGAAGGAGGCCATCTGGTATGTTCTGTGGTGGAACTGGTCCTCCTGGGAGCAGATGCGGTGGAGGAATTGGCAATAAGGGACAGCATAGTTACAGGACGCAGGGTGAGAGGAGGTGTAGTCCAAGTAGCTCTGGGAGTCTACGGGTTTGTAGAAGATGTCCATGTTGAGTCAGTCACCATTGATGGAAGGGGAGGGAGTTGTCCAAAGTGGTCCAGGTGAACTTAAGGTTGAGGTGGAATGTATTGGTGAAATTGAACTATTCAACCACCTTGTGGGAGCATGAGGGGAATCAATGCAGGAGGGGAAAAGGTGGGGAATGGTGCTGGTGTAACTGCTGAAGATGAGCTATTCCACATAACCAACAAAGAGGCAGGGATATATGGGGCCCATGCGGGTGCCCATGGCTACCCCTTTGGTCTGGAGAAAGTGGGAGGATTCAAAGGAGAAATTGAGGGTGAGAGGACCAGCTCAGCCAAATGAAAGAAAGTGTCAGTGGAGGGGACACCAGGGGAGGAAGAAATGGAGGGCTTGGAAGCCCTCCTCATGGCTGATAGAGGTGTATAGGGACTGAATGTCCACGGTGAAGATGAGGCCTGCCGTCCAGGGTGACACAGTCTTGCAGGAGGTGTGAGGGCATGGGTGGGTCCTGAAGGGAATTTCTGGAACAGAGAGAAAGGACAGTATTGAGGTATGTGGAGATGAGTTCGGTGGGGCAAGTGCAGGCTGAACAACAGGTCGGCTGAGGCAGTCAGGCTTGTGAATCTTGGGTTGGAGGTAGAACCGGGCAGTGCAGGGTTCCCGGGCTATGAGGTTGGAAGCTGTGGGTGGGAGAACCCCTGAGGTAGTGTATGATCTGGGAGGTGATGGAAGGTGAGGTCATGGTCAAGGGGCATTAGCAGGAAGTGTCTTGAGTTGGCGCCTTGCTTCAGTGGTGTCGAGATCAGTGTGCGCGCGCACCCCCCAAAAAACAAAGCTTGTCTGCTGGTTTGATGGTGAGGTCCAGCATCTGCAGACCTCGCTTTCTCCTCCACAGTTAAGGTCACTATCTACCACATGCTTCCCCAATGATATTTAATGCTACTTAATATATAATATAATTTGCCCAGCTTCATTACCTAAAATGAAATCCAGGACTGTCCCCTCTCTCTTGTAGTGTAGTCATTGAGCTTGCCTGGATCCATTTTAAGAATTCCAAACCCTCAAACACCTTTTACGTTGATTGTCCAATTAATAGAAGTCAGTTAGTTCAGTTAGCTTGTCAACTAATTTGCAATGCAGAGTGATATGCATTCAGTTCTCACGCCCGACAGTCCGTCTGAAGCATGGTGATTCTGAGGTTAAATCACTACCAGTTGCCTCTGATGAGAGAACAGCTATATGGCCCTCTGGGAACCCCTAAGACATCTAAGAACTATTTGAATGAACATTTGAAATAGCATATCATACAAGGCTGTGGACCAAGTACTGGAAAGTGAATTAGGATCGATTAATGTTGGATGACCAGCATGAGCATGATGGTCCAAAGAACCTTTTTTGATACTTCAAAAACTCTAAAGCTAAATTCAACTTCTCTGATCCCAATGATAGAAGGATCATAGGTGGTAAATGTATCATCTAAGAGATAAACCTATCAAGCTCAAAACATTTCTCAATGAAATTTGGGATATAACCAGACTTTGCTTACATCGATTTCTCAAAAAACAACCTACCTCATTTGCATGGCTCCATCTTTAAGCTGGAAAATCTGTTTGTGAACAAGTGTTTTGTGTGGTTGCTGTTTGTAGAGGGCAGTGGACAATGGGGTTACAAATTGAAAATGAATGTACTGAAGCTAATTTAAATCTGGTGGTACAAGCTTCATAGACATTAGATGCATTCTGTATTTATTGGTTCAGAAAATTAATATCCAGCTGTGAATAATTTCAGAAAGACATTGGGCAAGTGTGGCATCTTTGGCAGAAACAGGTGACTTTGAGCTCCTTCCCCACTGCTTCAGATTTCAATGAATAATGTCTGAATCCATTATATGCAAATTGGTAGGAATGGATTAACTCAGTGACTCAGTTAAATTGTGCAACCATCATAATGCAGATCCTGATGGCATGCTAGATTGGCCCTTTTTTTGTACCTAGTCAATATTGTGCATTTTTTATATTGACCATTGTACAGGAGGTGTGATTGAAATATTGCTCTATTTTTGGTTTTGCGTTTTAAAAATCTCTTTGATTTTATTCTGAACGCAGGAAAAAATTTGTTTACATTCATTTTATGAATTTGAATAGCAATTTTCAAATGAAATATTTTAATCCCTGTTATATGTGGATCTGAATATACAGAACAAGCTCGTCATAATGGAGCAGTAGTGCCCCTGAATCAATAACCTTAATTAAAAATTCTGCTTGTTGTGTTTTCTTAACCTCATGACATCTATTATTTACAAGGGACTGACCACTCAACATGATTAGTAACAGTAGTGAGGATTATTTATTCATGGATGGTTCTGCATGCAGAGGTCTTCACTACACAGATGTCTCCAGACTGTTTACACCCAGCAGTCCAAAGATTTATCATACCTTTCCACTACTATACTTCACAAGAATAAAATGTTTGTTCTTTTCATGTTGTAAGACTGTTTTGGCAAGGTCAGCAATTCCTGGTTGCCCTTGAACAGAGTGGCTTGCTGGGCTATTTCAAAGGGCTTTTTAGGTTCAACAGTGTTGGTGTGGATCTGATGTTACAAGTAAGCCAGATCAGCTAAGAATGGAAGATGTCCTTCCCCAAAGAACATTAGTGAAGCAGATAGCTTCATGGTCACCATTATTGATATTCATGTTAATTTCCCTACTTGGTGATTCAGTTTAAATTCCACCAGCTAGGATTGAACTTAGGCCTAAGCTAATGCTCTGGGGATATGAGCTACCAGTTCAGTGACATTACCATTGAAACCACTGTCTCTCCCTGGATGTAAGATGGGTCGCAACAACATTTGAGATAGGTTTTCAAAATGAAACTCTTGGCTACAAATAATAGTGATTAAAGTTGGCCCATTTGATAAGGATCTCCTATCTGGCCCCAGTGGTATTTGATATCCATCTTGGCATGTGATTGAGGTATACAGGGCCATTCTCTGGATGAAATGTCTAAACAAAAACCTGATATCTAATCGAGTGAATGTGGTAAAACTGTGGAGACGCACAAGGGTTGATATTAAGGGAGGATGAAATCAGCTGGCCTTAAAAGCTACCTTCAAATGATTAATAAATATGGTATAGGGATGATTGAACAATTTAGCTTTGTCCACAGAGTTTTTATATTTACCTCTTTCTCCAATGACCTATTCATAGCAGCAACATTCTTATTTTGCACTCAAATAAAAATATATTAACTCTCTTTAGCCTGTTTTCTATAACATATTAATCAAAATATCCTGAATTATCACTCAAAAATGCATGCTTATTTTGTTTAAGAATGAATCAGATATTGTACTTTTGTGTAAGGATATGAATGCAGGTGAGATAGAATTAGTTCAGTTTGAGTCTGGAGGTGAGAATGAGTGTTAAGTTATTTTTGCTGTACAGTCTCATTAGGTCACAATTAAAGTACCAACTGGTTCAGGCTCCACACCTTAAACAGCATAGCAGTAATTCTGAGGATTGAGAATGTTTTAGAAACCATTAAAAGACTACCAAAAAGTTGGAGAGAAGATATAGAATGAACGTAAATTAGACCAGGATATGAAGAAAAATGTAAGACCTTTTGCAAGAGTATATAAAAATTGGGGCAATGAGGGGACAAAAAAGAGTAGTTAAAGTTGGTGGTGTGATAGAGGCAGAGATAAGAAGAATTGACAACTTGACACATGTTAATATTTAGCAGTCTTATGTGTCAGATAGAAGTTGCATAGCCAGTAATAAATGGTGGTTTTTTAAAAGAAGTGAAGAACATAAGACCACTAATATCATCAGGGAAAATGTATTAGAGAAACTTGAACTAAAAACCACAAAACATCTTTGGGATGCTAGGGCCTATTTTCTAAGGTTCTACTGGTTTTACAACTGCCACTAGGGAATATGTATGTACAGCTGACTACTGTTTGGTGTTCTTACTGTCCTAATCAATCTATAGGTCCTGTCTGTAGAGTCACTACCTGCTGATCCCATATCCACTCATCATTAAAATGATTTAATCCTTTCACCGTTTTCCTGACTGATTTACTGACCTTTGTAATCTGGTATATTTATTTCACAGTCCTAACCAGTGTGCAGCCATGTCTCAGTAATAGCCTTCAAGTTGAATTTATTGTTGCAGTTTGTTCAACTTGGTCCTAATGTTTGTGTTATCAATGTGTATTTGGGTCAAACATCTAAAAGATTCTCCTCCTCCTCCATTTTTAGTTGTATGGTTTCTAAGAATCTAACCACCAGAGAGTTTGCTCCATGATCTCCAATGATTCCAGTTTTGTTGGGGCTCCTTGAAGCCCCACTAGGTAAAATGCAACCATGACATCAAGGTTGTCGCTGTCACCACACACGTGGAATTCAACTCTTTTTGTCCATGTTTGAACCAAGGCTGTAATAAGATCAGGAGCTGAGTGGTCCTGGTGAAATCCAAACCTGGCATCAGTAAGTAGGTTATCATTGAACTGGCACTGCTTCATGGTACTGGTGATGACACCTTCTATTGCTTTATTGATGATTGAGAGGAGACTGAGGTAGTTGGTCTGGTTGGATTTTTTTTTTCCGTGTTTTTGTATATTCGACATACCAGTGCAATTTGATATATTGTCAGGTGGATACCAGTGTTGTAGCTACACTGGAACAATTTAGGTAGGCGTGTGGCAAGTTCTGGAGCACAAATCTTCAGTATTTTTGTTGGAATGTCAGAAAAACACAATTTGTCATCTCTGCCTTTTTTGTTTTTGAGCTTGACCAAAGTGCTACCACTTCAGGAATTCCCATTGTTAGTATTTATTCTCTTCAACTAGTGATCAGATAAGTGAGTTCAAATATTATTTCAGAGCTGGGTGACTAGAATTCAATTAGTTAAGTGAAATTGTCTTTAAAAATGTACTCTCTCAAATAGTGACTATACAACCATTAGTGTACCAGCTCCTCTGTTACATTCATCTTTTCGAGGAGTCTGTCGTCCTTATCTGGTCTGACCTAAACTTAACAGCAATGTGGTTGACTCCTACCAGTCCCTTGGAATGACCAAGTTAGCTACACATTTGTATTCAAGAAGATAGCTTATCACCAACTCCTTGAAGGCAATAAATGCTGCTAGTGGCATTCACATCCAATAAATGATAATGGTGTAGATTGCTAACTTTTTAAATGTTTCAATAATGTGTTTTGCCAATTTGCTGCAATACTCCATCATGCAGCAATAGTGGGAATGAGACACCTATTTTTATTTTTGTACCTTGGATTTAGCAACTATAACTTTATCAATAGATAACTATATGATGCAGTTATTCAGTTTGAGAGAAATGCTTTTGAGATTATTATTTTGTCACTTGTACACTCCCTAAAGCTATTTACGTGGTATGCAAGGTGGTTATGGACAAGCCAAGCGCACCTGAAGTCACTCACTTTTTTTTTTCTTCATCAGGCTATTTAGTAAATGTTAGCAATCTGTTTGGTTGTAGGAACATCACAGTTAATTAAATCTATATCTCATCTGATGGATATGCCCAGAGCTTACATCATCTTTTACCAGGCATAAACTCCCTCCCCTTCTCCAGCAGTCTGGATGTTAAAATAGTGGTCTGATTGCTGATCCCAGTTGAAAGCAGCTAAATCAGTCAGAAATGAAAACTGACAAACTCTGGAAATGCTCAGCAGATCTGGTACCATCTAAAGAGAGAGGAAACAGATTTAACTTCTCTAGTTGACTCCTTGTGTTGACTGGTAATCCATTAGATCATTTGGTGTGCTCACCTTCTACACAATAGGCAATAACATTTTGAACTGAGCGACTGATTTGGCTGACAAGACTAATTCTAGGACATTCTTCAGCGCATTAGCAGATGCCCACAAAACAATTCATTCTGAATTATTCCCAATTACCTGTGGCCACTACAATAAGAGATGAAACATATGCTGAATTTGTACATTCATTTTTACTGTCAAGTTGTCTAAAATCAAACAGTCGAATGTTTTTCTCATAACCATGAGGTGATTTAAAATAACCAGTTGTCATTTTTACAGTCAATTATATTTAGCTTTAAGAAAAGATATCTACTATGAATTTGGAAATGTAACCATTACTCACCTCAACATTATCTGTAGCGTTCCTCTCTTTATTTCCCTTTCGTCGTCTTCGAGTCAATTTTTCCAGGTGCTGGTTATTCTCCAGCACTTCATTTACTTGCCAAACATTGAAGGCAGAGCGTTAACTAACAGTCTGTTTGACTGCAATTGACCTTTATCTGTCCATGTATACATTTCCAAAGAACTGATGTATAGTAATCATGATCTAACTGAGTAATATTGTTTTTGAGATTACTCCAGGGAATAAATTGTCATGGGCCTTGCAATGCTCTACATTCAGCTAATTCAACAAAAACAGCAAAGCTAGATTAGTATTTATGCTGTTGAACTCATGATTGGGTTGCCCATAACTCAATGCATAAGTTTGTGTGGCAACATATTTATCCACATTGTATGGTTTTTCTCATTGATTTCATTGTAACTCCTGCCCCATTCTTTGATCTTTTCCGTTTCTCAGCTGAAGTTCAATCGAGCCCTGTTACAGCTTTGTTTTTTTTTAATTAGGCCATTTATTCCCCTTGTTTTAAATTGGGAAATTAAAAAGCCTGGTGGTGAGAGATTTTACTTGCAGGCTAAACCCTCTCCAAGCCAACTGAGGAGTTGCAAGTATTTGTAACTCTCCTGAGACTAGGCTGTGTTGATTTTGCCTAGTGAATGATTTTTGCCTGGTTGCAATTCATTTTAAAAGTATTTTGGATCTATTTTAATGAACACTATCCTGAATTATGCTTTGTTTAGAATCGAGCAACATTACTATTTATTAGTATCAATAACTCAAGATTATCATACTGGTGTTGAAATCTGTAATGTATTGATTCACCAGAATGATGTGAAAGCTAAAGCAAATCAGCAGTGCAGGTTGTATTAATCTGACTTGCATTCTTTTTCAGTTCATAACATTGAAGATAATCTAATTGAATTGATCAGAATGGCAGACTTTCAATAAGGAAGTAAGATAAACTACTAATTCTATGGATTCTGGAACAAGGAGATCTAATCTTTAAAATTAGAACTTGGGCATTTAGAAGTGAAATAAGCAACACGTGCGCACGCACGAAATTGCTTTTCCTAAACAATTTGTGGCAGAATCAGTTTAAACTCCTGTGTTAAGTTCAAGAAAATTTTTGTTGTGTAGGGAACCACACAAGCTAGCCACAAAAAGACACGACCCTCTCTACTGCGTAGCCCTACACACGGATGAAAAAAACCCAACATTTCGTCTGGGACAGGCTAAGCAAAGATACGCCAGAGAATTCCTAGAGGCCTGGCACTCCAACCACAACACCATAAACAAACACACAGATCTAGATACCATTTATCAACTCTTCAGAAAACAAACAGGAAATGACATCACCACAAACCCCAGCAACCCCATCCAGGACATATAAATAGAAAGCAGGAGACAACAGCTTTGCTTTACTTGGAGGTCGCCACTGATGATGTTACCTAGCCAGGTAATGAAACGTCTGGATATCAACCCTACAGCTCAGCGAGCAAAGCTACACCCCAAAGGATTTGGAGGAATATGGGCAAAATACTGGCAAATGGGACTAGATCAGTTTAAAATATCTGGTTGACGTGAATGAGTTGAGCTGAAGAAAAGTCTATTTCCTGCAGCTTGGCCATATCCAGTCATAAATGTTTTTGGATAATTAACTTTGGTGGAGGAGGGGGCTCCACAAACCTCCCCATCCTCAAAGATGGGGATGCTTAGGGCATCAATGCTCTTTTTTTTTTGCATCTCAACAGTCTTCAGCCAGTAGTGCTGATTTGATGATTCACCTAGACCTTCTCCAATGGTTTTTTTCATCACAGATGTCAGTCTTCAGCCAATTCAATTCATGTCACATGATCTGAATGAGGAAAGTGAATGTACTATAATCCAAATTGCAAATGACCCCAAATAGATGTGAAAGTAAGTGCTAAAGATGATGAGTCTGCAGAGGCATATAGACAAGTTGTGTCTGGGGACAAAACTTAATAGAATATAATGTTGGAAAATGTGAAGTTATATACTTTGACAAGATAGATACAACAGCTGAATATTATTCAAATTGAGGCTGTAGAAAGCTACAGCGTGGAGTATTAGTGGTCTTCATGCACAAATTTCCAATAATTCTGGAAAGATATTGGCATTGGAGGTAGTCCAGAGCAGTTTCACCAGGAAGATCGCAGGTAAGTAGGGACTGTCTTGAGGTAAGCTCATACTTTTGAGAATGCAAGGTGACTTTATTGAAACATATAAGGTTCTTAGGGAACTTTACAGGGTACATAGGGAAAGGTCTCCTTCCTTGAATAAAGTTGTTACGCTTGCTATTTTCCAATCTAATGGGACCTTTCCAAAATCTAGGAAATTTTGGGAAACTCTAATTCTCTCCTGATATACTAGTATTATTTTCCCTTATCACACTAAAAATAAGTAATGATTGAACCTCTGTTTTTGGGACATTGTATACAGATTGGAACACTTACATGACAAAGTAATTGTGAAATAAGTGGGATGTCCTGAAGTTGTGATGTTTCCTTTCAGTAATCCATTTGGACGTTCAGCATTTCTGTTTATAAATAGCTCTAGCTGTGTGGTTACATTGCACTATGCATGTTGTTTATTTGGCTGTGAGCATAAGCGGTGCAGTTAGTAAGTTTGCAGATGACACCAAAATTGGAGGTGTAGTGGACAGCGAAGAGGGTTAACTCAGATTACAACCAGATGGGCCAATGGGCTGAGAAGTTGCAGATGGAGTTTAAATCAGATAAATGCGAGGTGCTGCATTTTGGGAAAGCAAATCTTAGCAGGACTTATACACTTAATGGTAAGGTCCTAGGGAGTGTTGCTGAACAACGAGAATTTGGAGTGCAGGTTCATAGCTCCTTGAAAGTGGAGTTGCAGGTAGATAGGATAGTGAAGAAGGTGTTTGGTATGCTTTCCTTTATTGGTCAGAGTATTGAGTACAGGAGTTGGGAGGTCATGTTGTGGCTGTACAGGACATTGGTTAGGCCACTGTTGGAATATTGCATGCAATTCTGGTCTCCTTCCTATTGGAAAGATGTTGTGAAACTTGAAAGGGTTCAGGAAAGAGTTACAAGAATGTTGCCAGGGTTAGAGGATTTGAGCTACAGGGAGAGGCTGAACAGGCTGGGGCTGTTTTCCCTGGAGCGTCGGAGGTTGAGGGGTGATCTTAGAGGTTTACAAAATCATGAGGGGCATGGATAGGGTAAATAGGCAAAGTCTTTTTTCCCTAGGGTGGGGGAGTCCAGAACTAGATGGTATAGGTTTAGGGTGAGAGGGGAAAGATATGAGACCTAAGTGGCAACTTTTTTACACAGAGGCTGGTACAGGTATGGAATGAGCTGCCAGAGGAAGTGGTGGAGGCTGGTACAATTGCAACATTTAAGAGGCATTTGGATGGGTATATGAATAGGAAGGGTTTGGAGGGATATGGACTGGGTGCTGGCAGGTGGGACTAGATTGGTTTGGGATATCTGGTCGGCGTGGATGGTTTGGACCGAAGGGTCTGTTTCCATGTTGTACATCTCTATGACTCGAAGTCAACTATCTTATTACAACCGATACTTTTTCACTTTTTTAAAATAAAACTAAGTCCCCTGGTATTTTGTTTAGCAATAAGCTACAGAGCTAAATGAGAGCTTTTAAATGAATCCAGACTTAATTGCATTGTCTTTCATGAAAACTGATGATACTAATATGACAACAAGGAAATTCCTCAGGTTCAAACTATTAAGTTATTCTTCATGACCATTTTTAATTTGAATGTATTTAACATTGTAGATTAATGTATTACAATTTCCAAGAGAACCTTTAATTTGAACCAGTGTGGTGGAATTTTCCTATTTCACATGAACTGCTTTGAACAAATGATGTATATTTGGAGTCATGTGAACAATGATGAGAATGCCTTAACTGTAAGGACTTGGAGCTGTGTAAATAAACACAAATGCTAGAAAGGCTCCATGGCCCCCTGGAAGAACGGTTTCATATTTTGGGTGAAACACTTCATTTGATGACTAGTATTCTTCAGCTGTTGTCTTGGGCATTGTTCATTTTTAACTTCAAGTTGTTGTTATTATCTAGTACCTGTATTCAGTTTGTCTTTCAATAATTAGATGGCTGTACCAAAAATAGGGAGCAGCATATAATACCAAGATATGAAAAAAGTTTCATAATTTTACATTCGTCAACATTGTGAAACTTCTGCCTGACCCCATTTTCACTGGCTTCAATAAAAGCTTAATATTTTATCAAGCTACTAGTAATTTTAATTTGAAGTTCTACTACATATTTTTGAATTGAAGACAAGATTCTGTATTAATAGGACATGATTAAATGACTAATAGGAAACTCTCTATCTCCCGTTCCATGTTAAGAATAGTAATTTTGAGTAAAGTACCAGATGGCTTTGTTGACCTTGGATCCACCAACCTTGGTGATTGTTTAAAAATATTGACTCCAGTATTAAAGTGATGGAAAAAATAATTTATTCACAGAACATGAAATGTCGTTAGTAAGGCCAGTATTTGTTACTCATACCTAATATCTTTGAGCAATGCTGGTGAGCTGCTTCTTTATGATGAAGTGCTCCATATGATGAAGTGCAGTGTTTTAGGAAGTGAGTTCTAGTTCTTGACTGAAGGAATCAGAGGGCTATGTGAGGATGCTGTATTACTTGCCGGAGCACTTGCTTTCGCCGTACTGCATGCCATTCAAAATGGTAGATGTTGCAGGTGTGACTGTGTTAAAGTAGCCACGAT
Source organism: Chiloscyllium punctatum (assembly GCF_047496795.1). NCBI lineage: Eukaryota > Metazoa > Chordata > Chondrichthyes > Orectolobiformes > Hemiscylliidae > Chiloscyllium > Chiloscyllium punctatum. Next base: position 35,583,211 of record NC_092743.1, read on the forward strand.
TTACCATCTCAATGGTAAGTACTGCATCGATGATAGAGAGAATGAAGTGCTACAGTGATGCATGGTTTGTTGATCAAGGGGCTCGAATTATGATTACTGTTTTATCCTGTTGAAGCTTAACATATGAGTGTTCCTTCATGCATGTCTTGTACCTTTTAAATAGAGTAATTCACCTCCTGATTCCCTATGCTAAACTTCCAGCAACTGATCCGCCTAGTTGAGAATCTATAAGCAGGAGGGTAAAGAGTTAATTTCTGACTTTTGTGAAATGAGGTTCACCTGAGAGTGACTCTGATCAGACAAGAATTTAGAGGGAACAGTAGGGTGCTGGAGGCAAGAGTATTAGGTTAACAAGGTGGGAAAACATTCATTATGTAAGCGCCATTTAACAATATTGGAAGCATTCAGTATGTACGGTCAGTTTAACAAGGTGAAAAGTATTCATTATGTGAAGCCAATTAAAGTTAAGAATGTTCATTGTGTAACACTAATGGCTTAATCTTTGCTATTGACACTCGCTGATTTTAACTGTCACCCAATCAATATGCATGTTGCCTCATCTGGATGTTCCTCCCTGTAAAATGACTATATGATTCATTAAGATACTGCTATTCGAGAGAGAAGACCAAGAACTTGTGTCTCATTGCACATGGGCAATTGTTCTGTCTCCCTCCAGGACCTGCAATAAAGATGGAAGTAAAACTATACTGTGTCTCTGAGCGTTTTGCTTCAACTGAGGGGGGAAATGGGATGAAACAGCTGTTTGGTGAGAGAATTGGCTTGAAGGTTGGAGACAGGATGGTGGTGGGGGGTTGGTTTTTAGACTGGAGACCTGTGACCAGTGGTATGCCAAAAGAATCTGTGCTGGGTCCACTGTTTTTTGCCATTTCTCTAAAGTTATTTGGATGTGAACATAAGAGGAACAGCATAGGTGGTTGAGGGGAGACCTTTATAGATGTTCATAAAATAATGAGGGATATAGGTGGAGTTAATGGTAGTTGTCTTTTCCCTCTGATGGGTTATTTCAAGACTAAGGCTCATGTTTTTAAGGTGAGAGGAGAGTGATTTAGAAATGATGGGCTAATTTCTTACACGTGGTGGATCATGTATAGAATAAACATCCTGAGGAAATAGTGTATTTGGGTACAGTTACGATGTTTGAAAGACATTTGCAAAGTATATGAAATAGGAAAGTTTGGAGAGATATGGGCCAGGAGCAGGCAGGTTGGATGAGTTTAGATTGAGATTACGTTCGGATTGGACTTGTTGGACTGAAGTCTGTTTCCATGCTGTCTGACTCTGTGACCCCAAATTTGGTGGTGTGATGGACCGTGAAGAAGTGGAGTGGAATTTGAGGTTTAATTTAGATAAATGAGGTTTGTATTTTGGTAAGGCAAGTCAGGGCAGGACTTGTATGCTTAGTTGTAAGGCCCTGGGGTGTGTTAAACAAAGAGACCTTGGGTGCAGGTTCATAGTTCCCTGAAAGTGGAGTCACAGATAGATAGGGTGATGAAGAAGACATTAGATACGCTTGCCTTTATTGGTTAGTGCAAAGTATGGGAGCTGTTCAGGAAATTGGTTGTGCAACTTTTAGAATGCTGATTTTAATCCTGGGCTTCCTGCTATAGGAAAGACGTGGTTAAACTTGAAAAGGTACAGAAAAGACTTGCAAGGATGTTGCCAGGATTAGAGGATGTGAGCTATAGGGAGAGGCTGAATAGGCTGGGGGTGTTGTCCCTGGAATGTGGGAGGCTGAATGGTGACCGTATTAGAAATGCTTAGAATCACGAGGGGCATGGATAGGGTAAATAGCCAAATCCTTTTTTTTTCCCAGGTTGGACAATCCAAAACTGCAGGATGTAGGTTTAAGGTGAGAGGGGAAAGATTTAAAAGGGAGTTGAGGGACAACTTTTTCATGCAGAGGGTGGTGCGTGTATGGAATGAGTTGCCAGAGGAAGTGGTGGAGGCTGGACAGTTACAATATTAAAAAGGTGTCTGGATGGGTATATAAATAGCAAGGGTTTAGAGGAATATTTGCCAAATGCTAGCAAATGGGTCTAAATTAATTTGGGATATCTAGTTGGCATAAGCAAGTGGAACTGAAGGGTCTCTTTCATTGCTGTATGACTCTGACTTGGTTCTTGTAACCACAAGTATAAACCAAGTTCAGCTTATTATTTAAGGGTTGTGGGCACTTTTGGCCAATCCAGTATTTATTGCTTATCCATTATTGCTCTGGTGAATGTGGTAGTGACTGCTACAGCCCTGAGTATTGGGAGACCCACATTGTTTTTAGTGAGTTTCAGAAATTTGAATCTGGGACAGGGTCAGAGTGATGTGTGGTTTGAACATAACATTTAGTTGATGTTCGCATGCATTTAAATATCCTTTTTATAAGCTGCAGAGGTCTGGAAAGTGCTGTTGAGGAGCATTTGAGCTAATATGTGCATCTTGTAAGTGCTACACAATGCTGCCAGTGTTAAAGGTGGTGGTTGAGCTGCCAATCCACTGTGCTGTTTGTCCAGGATGATTTTGAATGGAGCTGCCACCCATCCAGACAAGTGGAGGGTATTCCATCATACCCCTGACTTGTGCTGTGCAGATGGTGGACAGACATTGAGGATGCAAAGTAAATTATTTGCCGCAAAATTCTAGCCTCTGATTATTTCTGTCATCCAGGATGTTGATAGTGAGGCGTTCAGTGATGGTAAAGCTATTAAATGTCAAGGAGTGGCATACCAAGCAATTTTCCACGTAATTGGGTAGATGACAATGCAATGTCTGTACTGGAGCACAGCTCCTGACCACTATTGCTAGAATGTTGTCAGGGCTTAGCCTTTGCAGTATCCAGTGTCTTCAGCTATTTTATTGATATCCCATGATTATTTTGCTGATGAGGACTTTGGGAGATCATTTGAGATTATTCTTTTCTTTGGCACTTCTAGCTGAAGATGAATGGAATTACTTCAGCCTTGTCTAAATTTTTAGGTGACTATCAGTAAGGCTGGAGAGATTTATAGAACCTCCTCCCATGGGTTTAATTGTCCACCACCATTCATGAATGGTTGTGGCAGCAAAGCTTGTATCCATTGATTATGGGATCACTTGGGCTCCTCTATTGCATGCTGCTTTAGCTGTTTGGCATGTAAGTAGTTGTAGCTGCGAAAGCCAAATGTACCTCTCATGTCATTCTGTATCCTTCATTTGAAGTTGAGCTTCTAGTTAGTGTAATCCCCAGATGAAGAATTCAGGAATTGACATTGACTGTAAGGGGGAAATGGTTAGATGTCTGCTTGTTGGAAGCAGTCACTGTTTGGAATGTGATGGTCTAAACGTTATTTGCCATTTAGCAGCCCAAATTGAATTTTTTTCATGCATTCACGGGATGAGTGTCACGGACTAGGTCAGCATCTATTGCCCATCACTAAGAAAGCAGTTAAGAGTCCACTGCGTTGCCATGGTTCTGGAGTTGCACATAAGCCAGATTAAGTAAGGACAGCAGTTTCCTTCCCTGAGGAACATTAGTGAAGCAGATGGGTTTTTCTGACAATCAACAACGGTTTCATGTTTATCATTTAGATTCTCAATTTCAGATTTTTATTGAATTAGAGTGCCATCGTGGAATTTGAAGCCAGGTCCCCAGAACATTTCCTGGATCTCTAGATTAATAGTGTGGCAATAATACCAGTAGCCATTGTGTAGGTCTCCTTACGTTCTGGTGTGAACAGCTTCATTATCTGAGAAATTGTGAATGAAATTCAACACTGCTCAATCATCAGTGAACAACCCATTCCTCACTGTGTTGAAACAGAGAAAGTGAGGACTGCAGATGTTGGAGATCAGAGTCAAGAGTGTGTTGCTGGAAAAGGACAGTAGGTCAGGCAACATCCGAGGACCAGGAGAGTCGATGTTTCGGGCATAAACCCTTCGTCAGGAACTGTGTTGAAACATTGTCAATGTAGTTGCCAAATTTGATTAGTCTGAGAACACTACCCTGAATAACTCCTACTATGAAGTCCTAGCCTGAGACAATTGACATTAAAAGTTACAATCATCTTCCCTTTTTTTTGTTTTAGGTATGACTGCAGCCAGTAGAGAGTTGACCCCCCACTAATCACTGAAATAGTTTTTTTTGACTGGGCTCGATCATGTAACATTTAAATACTACCTAGTTGTTGAGGGCAGTCACTCGGGAATCCAACTCTTTATTGTTATGTTTGGGCCAAGGTAATGATGAGGTCTAAAGTTGAGTGGGCTGAGTGGAATCAAAGCAGAGTTTTGAGTATGTTTTCCTGCTACCACTGTCCTGAAGGATATCTCTCCCAAACTGGCCTTAAGCAGTAAAAATAAATAGCTATTAGGCCTTGGCTGAGTAGATTGAGGATGAGAGCAAATAAGTCTCCATTTGTGTAAGACTGGGCCTCAACAAACAAATCCTTCAGGAATTTTAACTCCGTCCTAAAACTTGATGAGCATTGAAATTCCTCAACCTGAATACATCCTGTACCTTAACTACATTTAGTGCTTCTGGTAACTGATGTTATCCGGAACTCCTAGTTCTATTAATGGAGGGTGCTGGGTGGCAATCAATTTACTAGTGTTTGCTTTGATTCATTGACACTTCATAGAGTTTGGAGTCAGTATTGAGAACTGCCAAGGCAATTTGTTCATGACACTGACATTCCCACCACTGATATGTCTGCCCTTCCAATTGGGCAAGATAGCCAGGTGGGATGGTGTCTTGGACATTGGCTGTCATAGAGTCAGATGTACAGCATGGAAACCTAGACCCTTCGGTCCAACCAGATATCCCAACCCGATCTAGTCCCACCTGCCAGCACCCAGCCCATATCCCTCCAAACCCTTCCTATTCATATACCCATCCAAATGCCTCTTAAATGTTGCAATTGCACCAGCCTCCACCACTTCCTCTGGCAGCTCATTCCATACACGTACCGCCCTCTGCATGAAAAGGTGGCCCCTTACATCTCTTTTATATCTTTCCCCTCTCACCCTAAACCTATGCCCTCTAGTTCTGGACTCCCTGACCCTGGGGAAAAGACTTTCCCTATTTATCCTATCCATGCCCCTCATAAGATTGTAAACCTCTATAAGGTCACCACTCAGCCTCTCACGCTCCAGGGAAAACAGCCCCAGCCTGTTCAGCCTCTTCCTATAGCTCAAATCCTCCAACCCTGGCAACATCCTTGTAACTCTTTCCTGAACCCTTTCAAGTTTCACAACATCTTTCTGATAGGAAGGAGATCAGAATTGCAAGCAATATTCCAGTGGCCTAACCAGTGTCCTGTACAGCTGCAGCATGACCTCCCAACTCCTGTACTGAATACTCTGACCAATAAACGAAAGCATACCAAATGCCGCCTCCACTATCTTATCTACCTGCGACTCCACTTTCAAGGAGCTATGAATCTGCACTCCAAGCTCTCTTTGTTCAGCAACACTCCCTAGGACCTTACCATTAAGTGTATAAGTCATGCAAAAATTTGCTTTCCCAAAATGCAGCACCACACATTTATCTGAATTAAACTCCATCTGCCACTTAGCCTATTGGCCCATCTGGTCCAGATCCTGTTGTAGTCTGAGGTAACCCTCTTCGCTGTCCACTACACCTCCAATTTTGGTGTCATCTGCAACCTTACTAACTGTACCTGTTCTGCTCGCTTCCAAATCATTTATGTAAATGACAAAAAGTAGAGGACCCAGCACCGATCCTTGTGGCACTCCACTGGTCACAGGCCTCCAGTCTGAAAAATGACCCTTCACCACCACACTTGTCTTCTACCTTTGACCCAGTTCTGTATCCAAATGGCTAGTTCTCCCTGTATTCCATGAGATCTAACCTTGCTAATCAGTCTCCCATGTGGAACCTTGTTGAAGGCCTTGCTGAAGTCCATATAGATCACATCTACTGCTCTGCCCTCATCAATCTTCTTTGTTACTTCAAAAAACTTAATCAAGTTAGTGAGACGTGATTTCCCACGCACAAAGCCATGTTAATTATCCCTAATCAGTCGTTGCCTTTCCAAATACATGTACATCCTGTCCCTCAGGATTCCCTCCAACAACGTGCCCACCACCGAGGTCAGGCTCACTGGTCTATCGTTCCCTGGCTTGTCTTTACCACCCTTTTTAAACAGTGGAACCATGTTTGCCAACTGCCAGTCTTCCGGCACCTCCCCTCAGCAATCGCTGTCATGGATGATTTGAATATGGCTATATCAAACTATTGCCTGATAGGTCACTGGGACAAATCTTTCAATATTAGCTCAACTTTAACTTCAGATGTTAGTGAAAAGGACTTTGCAGGATTGATTGAATAGCATTTACCTATTGGTGCCTCAATTAATATTGGCTGGCCTGTAATCAACTGCCTTAGTGATGCTGTTGCATATCTTTAAAGCAGGTGATACTGGATCCTGGGCTGTCAACCCAGACCACCTCATTCAAAGGTGAAACATTGTCACAGTACCTCAAGCCCCCTGATTTATTTTTCGTATTTGAAGTGATTTGATATAGCTGAGTGGCTTGGTAGGTCATTTCCAATGGCTGAAAATCAAGAGGGAAGTTCAATAAATGGGAAATGTACATTATATCAATTTCACCCGGATACTATTTTTCTTAGTCCTCCTTTTTTTTTCTTGCTATGTTTCAGAAGATCTCTAATTTTGGGTTAGATACAGAATAATTGGGCTGTTACTTTCTATGAATCAAGACCAACTACCCTGTTCATTTCTTGCGTATGTGCTTAAGATGTTTTTGAGATGTAAAAGCTGAATTAATTTATTTTCCTCATGTAATTTTTAACAAGAAAGAGACTAAGCCAGTATATAGGAACAAAAATTTGAGTTGCTATGGTGCAGATAAGAATTTTGTGCCTAAGGTTCTGAGAGAGAGTGACTAGAGAAATTAGAAACCTTCAACCTAAGAACTCTGAATTTATCTAAATGTATAACATTGGTAATAGAATGGGACTTGGGGGTGGCAGGTAGATTTAGTATAGAAAAAATGCTTGATAAGTTTAAAAAAAAATGGACTTCTGAACTTGAGGCTAAAGAGATATGGGTTTGAGGCCATTGTGGGTGGGGAGGATTTAAAAATTGACGTCAATTTTGATTTTACCAAACTGGGAAATGGTGTACTTCAGAAAGCACATGCATAGATCTATTTTTGTGAATTAGTATAGGAGCAACAGAGTTTTTGATTAATTTGAGTTTGTCCCCTTGAAGATGGGTGGAACACAAAGTAGTTTTTTAAAAGAAAAGTTGAGATTTCAGTAACGTCACTCAAACCCCCGACTTGAGCACACCTGTTATAGAAGTTGAAAGAGGCTTTCTTGGTCATGATAGGCCCATGTGTTTAGAAGCCCTTCTCTGGGCCGCCACTTGAGACCAAGTTTGTAAAGAGTCTGCATTGGACAGTTACCAGATGAGAAGGATAGATTTTGTGGCTAAGAAACTGACTTTATGTTGGGGACTAAATGCCATGTTTAGTTAGAGGAAATTTCTGCTCATCCAATAATGATATCTGATGAACCATACGACAAATGGGCACAGTGTAGACACTAATTTGAAAATGATAGGATGTTGTTTTGGAAATATGAGATGAAATAGTTCTAATGTTGAAATAAAAGTTGTATTTTATGAATGAATGTCTGCTGAAGTCACTGAAACAAGTCTTTATTTTAATGTTCTGAATGTTGAGCATGTAGGGGGTATATTTGGAGTTTTGGGAAGATGAGTGTAAAGCTAAGAGAAAGCAACACTTGCAAACTTCAGATCATTTCAAGGGGGTGGTGCTATTTTGTTTCACATTTTCATTAAGCGACAGCGATTTCTATTTTAGTCAGTTTAAGAAATATGTCTAGCTACAGTGCTGTTGATTAATTGTGGTTTTGTTTGAGAGAAACAAAACATTCAGTGTATTTCTATCATTTAAGATCTGAGATTTTAATGTGCAGTTAATAGGCTCAGAGTACCTAGAAATGCCTAACTGACCAGATGGGCACTTAAAGCCAAGGTCACGAGGCCACGTGTAAATGGTGCCTAATTCTGCTACTTTCTCTATTGTGGGATTGCCTTCTGAGGTCAAAGAGGTGGAGAATGATTAGGTTAGATTCCCTACAGTGTGGAAACAGGCCCTTTGGCCCAACTGGTTCACACTGACCCTCCGAAGAGTAACCCACCCAACCCATTTCCCTCTGACTAATGCACCTAACACTATGGGCAATTTAGCATGGACAATTTACCTGACCTGCGCATCTTTGGACTGTGGGAGGAAACCGGAGCACCCGGAGAAAACCCACACAGACACTGGGAGAATGTGCAAACTCCACACAGACAGTCGACTGAGTCTGGAATCAAACCTGGGACCCTGGTGCTGTGAGGCAGCTGTGCTAACCACTGAGCCACCATGGCATTCTGCATTTAAGAGGTGTGGGACATCACGGAATATATATCTAAGGATGTTGAACTTTTATTAAAACACCAATGTAAATTTCCTATACTGCTTTAACAATAGCATGTAGAGTTTGCACAGAACAGGTAAGATTCCATGTTCAAATCCTATGTTATATTCAAGTATTGGACAATAAAAGGTTCACATACTGATCTTGAGTGACAGCTGAATTTGGACAGGCTGGGATGTATTAAGTTAAATAATAATGTAGATGTTATAATGGCGCATCACCTGAAAATCGATACTTGAGACTTCATATAAAAAGGCTATGGAAAGCTGAGAATTGTTGTAAGCTTTGTGTATAATAGACAAATATAGTGTGATGTGGAACATGCAAGGAATAGTGTCCAGTACTGTCCCACTCTGTTAAGTCAGGGACAATGGTGGAGTGCTACGATGAATTGATTATTTGGGGGCGGGGGGAAAAGAGTGAAAAATCTGCAAAGGTTGCTAATGCAGGTTACTGGAATGTTTTATTTTGGAGTAGGTGAACACCGGTGGGTAAGGATCAGGCTCTGCTGTTGTACCCCACTCACTTTCTTGATATCTTGTACAATATCTTTTGAATGATTTATGGAACAGTTCTCCCAGAAGAGAGTAAGAAACAGGCCAAAGAAGAAGAAATGCTTTAATAAAGGGTTAATTCAAAAATTTAATGTTTATTGAAGTTAAATAGCTTAGCAAAGTAAAATAAGGGCTGACACAAAGGCCAGATTCCTGATGAAGGGCTTTTGCCCGAAACATCGATTTTACTACTCAGATGCTGCCTGAACTGCTGTGCTTTTCCAGCACCACTCTAATCTAGACAAAGACCAGAATAAAAGAGGGTAATTGAATAATATTGCGGTTGGGATATTCTGGTAGATGTTAGGAACTGCTTCTTCACAGGTTATGGAAATCCTTAGCGCTCACTCGGAAGACACATGGCAATCAACTGTCTATAAAGAATTAGTGTATTGAAACCGAGGTGGGTGAAATAAGTTTAAAATACTTATGAGCCATGATCTAATTGTTGCATCAGACATTGGTCTACTCCTGTCCCATACAATAGATTTGAATCTGTTTATACAGTGCTTGTCTTACCATTGGCTATAAAATGCTTTGAACTATCTAATGCATTATTTTGAAAGTGTAGTCATTGTTGCAATGTAGAAAATGTCAGTCAATTTGCTGCTTGTTGCAGTTTGCTGTGTGTGTTGACAATGGCCAGATAATCTGTTTTGATGATGCTGACCAGGGGATAAATATTAATCCATACTCTGGAATAACTCCCAGGTCCTGGCTTTGAAATAGTGCCATAGGATCTTTCGCATCTAATCCAGCAGACAAATGAGGCCCGAGATTTGCTTGTCATAGGTTGAATAATTCACTTGCATTATTCTCTTCTTCACAAGTTCAATTGTAGGAACTATTTCACTCTTTCTATATTATACATCTAAAATTCCTCTGATAATTAAGCAGAATGTTTCATCCTTTGTTAGACGTAGATTACTCCTTGCTAAGACATAAGAAGTAGGTAATAATTACGTCTGACAAGAAAAAGACAAAAGCATTCTCACGTACCAATAAAATTATTTCTGCCTTGTAGCTCTTTACTGTATCATGTTTAGGTCACATTGAGGAATTTAACTGGTCCAAGATAGAGCCATAGAGTCATCGAGATGTACAGCACAGAAACAGACCGTACGTTCGGTCCAACTCATCCATGCCGACCAGATATCCTAAACTAATCTAGTCCCATTTTCCAGCACTTAGCCTATATCCCTCTAAACCCCTTCCTATGCATATACCAATCCAGATGCCTTTTAAATGTTGCAATTGTATCAGCCTCCAACACTTCCTCTGGCAGCTCATTCCATACACACAGTACCGTCTTCGTGAAAACGTTTTCCTTGGGTCCCTGTTTAAATCTTCCCCTCATCTTAAACCTATGTCTTCTAGTTCTGGGCTCCCCCACCCCAGAACCTTGTGGGGAAAACACCTTGTGTATTTACCCTATCTGTGCACCTCATGATTTTATTAACTTCTATTAGGTCTAACCTCTGTCTCTGCCTCCGCTCCAGGGGAAACAGCCCCAGCCCATTCAACCTCTCCCTATGGCTCAAATCCTGCAACCCTGCTGGATCTATGAGAACTAATTAGAGTCTAGATATATTGCTGCAACAATTAGCTCAACATGTGAATCTTACTCTTTCACCTTTAAACCACATACACTGCCAGGATAAATACAACTACAAAATACCTACACAAGCTTGGCAACATCAAGAACCGAGCAGTTCCTTCATGTTTTCTAATGGGGGGGAAAAATGCAGCTGCTAGAAAATGTTGGCAATATCTAGTTGGGCAGGCAGCATCAATTTTGATCCTTCCAAAGAAAGTGTCATATCCAACTCCAAGTTAATTTGCTTCTCTCTTCAAAGATGCTGCCAGACCTACTGAGTCTGTCCAGCAAATTTGTTTGTACTCCTTCATGCCTGTCTATATTCACTTTCTTGGGCAAGCTAGGCTTGTATGAAGTATGAATGTGGCCTTGCCAGCATCTTCCATATCTAAAGAAAAAGAAAATTTGTATTTAGTTTATAGTATAACGACTCTCAAATTATATTGTAGTTATTGCCTACTTATACAGATCAAAACTTCAGACTACACAAAATATGCAGAAATGAATTAACTTGCTTTGGTGAACTATCCATTTTCATCTGCCTGATTGATAAGAGGGTGAAAGTGAGGACTGCAGATGCTGGAGATCGGTGTCAAAAAGGTGAGGTGCTGGGATATTCCTGATGCACAGCTTATGATCGAAACATCGACTCGGATGCTGCCTGACCAGCTGTGCTTTTCCAGCACCACATTGATAAGGGGGAAGAACAACTTTCTTCCAACCCCAAAACATATCACAGGGCTGAAGTTCAATATGATAAAATCTCTCAACTTACCTTGTCCATCTCTTATCCAGCAGGGGCACCTTTATTCATTATGGCTTTAACTTGCATAATTATCTAGAACTAAGGGGAAGGAAGCCATGCCCCAAGTGTCAGGCTAAACAATGAGCCAGTCTTATAACAACCAGTCAAAGGATCCTGTAATACCAAGAACTTGTTTGGATCCAGTGTATTATGAAGGACTTGGTCCACTGTCCTACTGAATCTCTCCTGCAGGATGAAACTTGTTTCATATATTTTTATTCTAATGTTAAATAGAAATTTTGAGTCATTCATTAAATAGGCATCAGATTAGAAGCAATCCAATTTAAAATCTACATGGGCTTTAACATTTTTTTGATCTTCAGTTTTGCACTTCTTTGCGGTTGTTATAAAGTACACACCTTGTTACAACATGCTGAAAATTTATCTCCCTTTGGCTACGTGCTAATGTAGGGATGCAATATTCTCCAGAATGGTGAAGAAAGAGCAAAAAGAGAATTCTTTACTTTTTTGAAATGATCTTTTTACAGAGATTATTATCTTATTAAAATCACTAGTTTTGAAAATGAAATCTGTTCACATATTAATGGGATCATCTATAGTGATTTTTAAATGGCTAGCCTGAAGCAAGTAGAAGGATGAGACTGAAATCAGATGTAATGAGTAATATGCTCAGCTTCATATTTGTGGGATAACTACATTATATGCATTTATGCAAATGTACTGTAAGGGGGGAAGGAAGTTCTCACTTAAAGCCATACAGTTTCCCAGATGCTCTTTGGAAGAGCAAAATCTGTACTCTTAAAATTGTTATAGTACAAAAGGAGGCCATTCAATCCATTATGCCACCACTGGTTCTTCAAACATGCAGCATTACCTTGTGCTACTCTGCTTTTTTCCAGAGCTTTTGCACACCACCCAAATAATTATCCAATACTCTCCTTGAATGCCTCAGTGGAACCTGCTTCCCTCACATTTCCAGGCCATGTGTTGTATTCCCCAAAACCTTGTGTGAAAAGTTTTATTTTCTTTCACATTACCCTTGCTGCTTTTGCGCATCACGTTAATAAATCTGTTCACTCTCATTCTCCCTTTTATGAAAAGGGACAACTTCTCCCTAACTATTCTATCCTGTCTCAATCAGATTTTCTCTCCAAGAGAACAGTCCTAACTACTACTACTCTGTTGTCTTAACTGTAGTTTCTCATTTCTGGAACCAATGTATCCACAGCTGTTGTCTAGTAAGAATCTTGTAGAAGTTCCACATTACCTTGCACTTGTACACTATATCCCTTATGAATAAAGCCAAGGGCACCAGATACTTTGCTCTCCTGGTATAAAAGGAACAGTAACAACATTGCTGTAGACTTGGCTGAGTGATAAGAAACAGTATTGGTCAATGGATGCTTTTTGAACTAGAGGAGAATGTTTTGTAATGGAATTCCTCAGGGGTCAGTTTTGGGACACTTTTTTTTTGCTGATTATATATAAATTATCTGAATCTTAGTGGGCAAGGAGACAATGTCAAAGTTTGCAGATGAGATTAAACTTGGGGGAAAAAATCAGTTGAGTGGAGAATGTGAAACTCCAAAAGGACATGCGCAAGTTGGTGGATAGGTGACAGATGAGATTTAGTGCAGTGAATTGTGATGATCAACAGCTTGTAGATGTAGGTTTGCTCTCTAAGCTGGAAAGTTCATTTCCAGATGTTACCTGGGTAGGGTAACAAAACATCTTCAGTGGGCCTCCAAGCGAAGCGCTGCAGCTGATTCCTGCTTTCTATTTATATGTTTGGAAATCAGCAGCTGTGCTTTGCCTGGAGTCCCACTGAAGATGTTACCTAGTAGGGTGACTAAACGTCTGGAAATAGACTTTCCAGCTCAGCGTGCAAACTGACGTCCAGAACTTCAACCTGAGCTACAGATCTTTGCAAAACTCGCTAATCAGCAGCTTAATTAAACAATTTATTTGAATGGCATCTTGAAAGTGGCAAGAAGGATTCAGGGAGCAAATTCTAGAGCCCAAGCTCTAACTCTAAGTGTGGCTGCTGGTAGTGGTATAAACGATTGAGAAGATTGTGTGTGTGTGTGTGTGTGTGTGTGTGTGTGTGTGTGTGTGTGTGTGTGTGTGTGAACAAAAATTAGAAAAAGATTAATGAAGACCAGTATGGGTCCCTTTATAGGCAGAAACAGAAGTTATACAAGACAACAAAGATAGCAAACCAATTAAATACATATTTTGGTTCTGTACTTAGAGGAGGGGACACCCAAATTGGGGAATGCAGGGCCTATTGAGAAGGAGGAACTGACGGAAATCAATATTAGTAGGGAATGGTATTGAGAAAAATTGGATTAAAGGCTGATAAATCCCCAAGGAGAAAGTGAGGACCGCAGGTGTTGGAGATCAGAGTCTGAGTGTAGCACTGGAAAAATATAGCCAGTCAGGCAACATCGGAGGAGCAGGCAAATTGACGTTTTGAGCAGAAGCTTGATGAAGGATTTGTGCTCAATGTCGATTCGCCTGCTTCTCAGATGCTGCCTGACCAGCTGTGCTTTTCTGGTATGACACTCTTTGACTCTGATAAATCCCCAAGGCCTAATAATTCATACCTGACTACTTAAGGAAGTGAGCCCTCAATGTGGATGCTAGTTTGTTAGTTTAGTTTTCACGTTTATATAGGCTCCAGAGCAGTAACCATGGGTAATGTTAGGGTAGCTAATGTAACCCCATTATTGCAATGACTATTATTCTCTATTATGGTTACCCTGTCATTGATGAAATGCTCAGAAAATGCTGGAGTCTGTTGTAAAAGATACACTAGCGGAGTGCTTGGAAAAAAGTAGCGGAATTGGACTGAGTCAACATGGATTTCTGAAAAGGAAATCATCCTTGACAGATCTACTGAGAGGACATAAATAGGGTGGCACGGTGGTTAGCACTGCTGCCTCGCAGCGCCAGAGACCTGGGTTCAATTCCTGCCTCAGGCGACTGACTGTGTGGAGTTTGCACATTCTCCCCGAGTCTGCAACCCACCCATACCCCTACATCTACCCCTTACCGAACACTACGGGCAATTTAGCATGGCCAATTCACCTGACTTGCACATCTTTGGACTGTGGGAGGAAACCCACGCAGACACAGGGGGAATGTACAAACTCCACACAGACAGTCGCCCGAGGCTAGAATCGAACCTGGGACCCTGGTGCTGTGAGGCAGCAGTGCTAACCACTGAGCTACCGTGTCACCCCTTTGGTTGCCAAAACCAAATAATTATTATCTGACAGGTCGGGAAAGGGGGAGACCTGGGTGTCCTTGTACACCTGTCTCGAAGACCAACCAGGCAGTGAAGAATGTAAATTGTATGTCGGCCTTTCAAATAAACAATTTGAGTACAGCAGTGTAGATGCCTTGCAGTTGTAGCAGATGTTGATAAGACCACAAATGCAATATAATGTGCAGTTTTGATCCCCTTATCAGAGGTAAAATGCTCACGCTATAGAGGGAGTGCATCAAAGGTTTATCAGACTGACGTATGAAGAGAGACTGGATCAGTTAGTACAATATTCACTGACATTTAGAATAATAAGGGGGAAAATATTAAAAATCTTTAAATGGTAATAATACTGGACAGGATAAACACAGGAAGGATATTCCCAATGACTAGGGAATCCTGAACAAAGGGTCACCACTTTAAGGACCCTGGAGTAGATCATTTAGGACTGATCAGAGATTTCTTTACACAGTGAGAGTCTGTGGAATTCTCTGCCATAGAAAGCGGCTGAGACCAAAACATTAAATGAAGGAATTAGATGTAGTTCTTGAAGCCTTTGATTCTTCCAGCTAGCGGAGGGAAAGTGGAAATGGGTACTTAATTGGATGATCAGTCATGATCACATTGAATGGTAGAGCAGGCTTGAAGAGTCAAATGGTCTATTCTGAGAATATTGTCATTTTGTGTATTTCTATATATTAAGAGTGCAGAAATATGAGGATTGCAGGGCTGTTCGAGGCTAGTGAACGATCCAGATTTGGATACGTGCACCATGTACTGTGTTGCTCAAAATCCTGGAATTTCCTAACTAATAGATTGCAGAAGGACTTTTTATAGATGGACTGCAGGACCTGTCACCACCTCTTTGTGAATGGGCAATGAATATTCTATTTGCCAGTGACGCCCATATCCCAAGATTGAATTACCCTGCATTTTTTCTTTAAATGCACTGACTGCCGATATTTGTCATAATTTTAGGAGTAATGAATATGTGCAGGGATGAGTTTTGTTGATAGTCAGTCACCTGTATTTTCAGCGTTAATGTTTGCAGAAGAATGCTCGTATACCGACATGTTTGTCACCAAAATTAGTACCTTTTTTTTTAAAAAAGGTTTGTTTTCTCTTTCAGGTTCTGGAGCTACAGCTGTGGTTCAGGCTGCATACTGTATCCCGAAGAAAGAACGAGTTGCAATCAAACGCATCAATCTGGAAAAATGTCAGACTAGTATGGACGAACTCCTGGTAATGCACTGGAACATGCACCAATATAGTACAAGGAGGGCTGAATAGTCCTTGACCACTTGAAAATTTGTAAATGTAGTCAATAAATAGGGAGAGGCAATGGGCTAGTGGTATTATCTCTGAACAGAGGTTTGGGTATCTGTGGACCCAGGTGGTGGAATTTGAATTCAATAAAAGTCTTGAATTAAGAGTCTCATGGCCATGAAACCATTGCCAATTGTCAGAAAAATCCATCTGGAGTAAGGAAACTGCCATCCTTACATGTTTATCTTACATGTCCATCTTTACATGTGACTCCAAACCTATAACTATGGTTGACTTTTAACTGCCCTTTGGGCAATTAAGAATGAGCAATAAATACCTATGCAGCAGTGCCCATATCCTGTGGGTATTTGCTGAACTGGGAAGTTGATTTGCAAATGTTTCGTCCCCTGTCTAGATGACATCTTCAGTGCACAGGAGGCTCCAAAGCACTGAAGATGCCCCCTCGACAGGGGACGAAATTTCTGCAAATCAACTTCCCAACTTGGTGAACATACCCACAACTGCAGCAACTGGCACCCGAACTACAAATCTTGAATCCTGTGAATGAATTTGAGCCAGATTTTTTTATTAATCAACAGCAGCAATTTAAAAACATTTTGAAAATATAACTGTGCACTGTCAGTATTTGGAGAGAAGTGAGGAAACTGAACTCTTTTTTTTTTAGAATGACTGGAAGATCAGTTTGTTGCCTGTTGTGGTATATTTTTATTTCAAATTTATGGTTTCCAGTGTGTGCTTTTAAAAAGGAATGTATAGGATGGTGGGTATGGAGTTACATGAACAATGAAGGAATTAGTTTATTACAATTCTGTTTCTCAGCCAGATAGAGAAAATAGGAATTTTAGAAAAATGTCACTAAAGACTTGAACATACCCAGACAATTTGTACTGAAATAATTGGTTGGCCACATAATGCATATAGCACAGGAAAACATTTTTCAAACTTATGAAGTTTCCAAGATGGTACAATTAATGTCCTTAAATTAAATCCTGAATACTCTGGTTTAAATTCAAGCAGAACCACTTTTTCATAATGTGTTCTTAACATATTAGAGCTGTCAGAGATAACTGGGAGGGAGAAATAATGCTGACCTAGCTCCATTTCTTGTTACGTGATGGAGTGCATGCAAGAGTGTACTTGTTGATCTGCTGATTTTTAGGGTGTGTCTGTTCACATTGTCCATGGATAATTTGGGTGTGAACTTATTTTTTGAAGTTTAGGTTGATGTGTTGTGAAGAACTTGAAATTTCAGATATACACCAGACTGATCTTTGGGCATCAGTAAGAACGTCAGCTAAAGATTAATAAAAAAAGATACTGAGGCTGCTGGAAAATTTGTAATCAAATTGGGAAAATATTGGAAATACTCAGCAGGCCACACAGCAACTCTGGGGAGAAAAGTGGTTAAGGTAATCAATTGGAAACCTTTTACTAAAATCCAACCATGAGCATGACAGCCAAGCTTCCAGACTTAAAATTTTCTTTACCTGTTAATGTAGTGACAGATTATGATTTGAGTTGTTGCTGTCAATGCTGAGCATCTGGAAAGTACTGAATTGAAAGATAGTGCTGTTCCTAACAATTTACTTTGGCTTTTGTTAGAAGAGTGTAGAGTTCAAAGATACAAAGTGAAGTGCAGCAAAGAATTGAAATGATTCTTGTAGTCATCTTTCCAGCTACGGATGACATTGACTTTTAAAAAAGCTTCCAGTGCTGATTATGCTGCTATAGACTTCCAACATTTTTTTTCAATATTTGCAGATTTTTTTTTGCTTGTTTTTAACTCTGGCTTGTTGCAAAATAAACACTCATTGACTAGGCAGATAATCAGAATTTATTCTTTTTGAAGGCTTTTATATTCTTGCTCTGATTTACCAACTTAACTCCCATCCTAAAGTTAAATGAGACTTATGAAAATTCAATAGTTTGGACAAAACAGTTAGTGAGAAGCAGTTACCATTGGTGAAAGGGTGGAAAACCAGAGTGCTATTATTTAATGTGATTGGCAGAAGAACCATAAGTAACGTGCAGAAAGACTTCACAGTTCAGAATTCACTGTCCAGGGGTGTGTTGAAGGAAGATTAAATTGTGGTCTTTCAAAGAATCACCTGAAGAAAAGCTTTGCAAAGCTACAGGGAGGTAGAGCAGAGCAGCTTTTTCAGAGACCTGATGTATGCCTTCCATTTATGGTCTAATGATTGATTGAGAGTTTAAATTCTACTCATGGACATGCATACTGTAAGTTGAACTTTTAATGTAACCAAGGAGTGCTATGGTGATTAAATATTGCTATTCTTTGGATTGAATTCTGACTGATGATTCTGTCCAATTGTTTGCATGGATGATCTCAAATATTTTTAAAGAATAATATTGAACTAACCTAGTGTCATGACCAAAAATCATTTTTTTGACCGACACCACTAAAAGCAGGTTGACTGGTTGCTCTTTTCAGTGTGATTTGTGGGACTTCTCTATATAAATGGTTACCATATGTCTAAAAAAATGACTGCGCTTCAAAAGGATGTGAGACCTTTTGAGCCTTGAGAGCTGCTAAATAAATACAAGTTCTTCTCTCTTTCTTCCAAAGGTGCTGACTGGAATCTGGGTCTTCAGGTGGCAGTCGCACTCCAGCACCACATTCAAGTAACCATTATTTTTATATAATAAAAAAAACAAAAAATGCTGGAAATACTTAGGTCAGTCAGCACCTATTGAAAGTGAGACAGACAGACAGATGACATATGACATAACATTAGAACGAATGTGAAGTTCTGATGAAAGGTCGTTACCAGAAGCTTTAGTTGTTTCTCTCCCCACAACTGCTACCAGACCTGATGACTTAATTTCAGCATTTTCTGTTTTTATTTCTGATTTCCAGCATCTGGAGTGTTTTGACTTTGACTTTGTACTAGAATTAGTTTAATATTGCAAAATGATATCCCTCTTTTATCTCCTACAGCAAGGAATAAATAAATCAAAACAGGGGTTTTTATGATCAGGTCAAATGAATTGAAAACGAGCTAGATGTGATATGCATAGATAATGCAGTGCAGATAAGCAAACTGTTTTAACTGCACAACAATACTCTCCCTTCCAGAGTATAGCTTTTTTATTCTCTGCAAGCAAGATAAGTTAGGATTCCAGACCACTGCTTGTGCCTGACATTAGAGGCTTTTAACTATCTATAAACAAAATATTGATCTTTCTCGGTCTCTGCCATCCTGTCCCTCATGTACTCCTCGTGCTATTACATCATTGTCTAAGTCACGTGCGCACTCAGTATTATCCCATCTACCTTTAGAGCAAAAGCAGATGCATTTAACCCTTTTCTCTCCTAGCCTACCATGTGTTCCATCTGCTATTACCACAACTATGACCATGTCTGTTCACCTTGTTGCCATCTCTTTCTTTCTTTCCCCCTCTCCCTCCATACTCTTAGCCAATCCATTAAACATATATTCTAAGTAATTGTGGACTTCCCCTCCTGCAATTTTTTTCCAACAGTAGTGATACACTTATTCTAACCCTTATGAAATGTTCCCTCAAGTGTTGCCACTGTTAGTCCATCCCCAAGCATAGTATCCCTGTTCATTTCAGCTAGCTCAGCTTTAATGTCAACAGAGTCTCTGTTTATATTTAAAATTGTCATCAGCAATCACTTGCTAACAAGTATGATTGTTAACCTTGGAATTTGTGTATCACTGGTCATGGGTTCTGAGAATCCTGGTTGATGACCCTGATCCTTAAACCAGTCGTTTTCCCTTTTGAACTGCATGTAATCATCAATCATGTTGTGGTTGCTGTTTCCTAGGGGTGCCTAAATTGAGGTCATTATTAATCCAGTCACATGGTGCAACACTGGGTCTAATATAATCTGTTTCCTGCTCAGTTTCATCTGCTTGCTGCTCTGAGGAACCATCTTGGAAACCATCCTATGAATTTCTCATCCACGCTACTACTATTAATCTGATTTTATATGTAGGTTAAAATCAACTATAATTGTTGTCATCCCTTCATTATCACAGGCACTCTACATTCCTTGAATATTTTGACATTCTTTTTCATTACCTTTTAAGTTCTTTGTAGACAAGTAGTGACTTATGTGCTCTACTATTTCTCTCATCCATCCAAACTGATTCTGCATCCTTATCTACTGAGTCAAATTTATATTTGTTGCTCAAGTTATCAACTTTGATTAACTGTGCTCAACCTCCAACTTTATTGAGCTTCATATTTGTGCTAAATTTCAAATACCCCAGGATATTTGGGACCAAATTCATGTTTCCTGAAACAATGGTTATCAGATCGTACACCCCTACTTCATACACTATTAGCTAGTTTGTTCTGGATGATACATGCATCTGATAAAGAGACTTTAGTTTTGTCTCTTGTTCTCTTTGTAACCTCTACCCTTGATATATTCATCTGTTATTTTAGCTATTCCTCTTCCTGCCATTCTCTGACCCTGGTTGCCGACATTACTATTTTAAGAGAACATGTCTTGAACTTGAGCACTGGGCAACCATTTGGAAACTACCTCATTGCAGAGAAGAATGTCAGTCCCTTTCACCATGCTACTCCTAAATTCCTTCCTGTATCATGATGCTGCAACCACTGCCCTCAACCAAAAAGGCTGAGGGAATCTCATCTATTGGACAACTGCAAAGGCTGACTCTATTGCCCTTTAGGGACCTTTTTACTGCCTTTCATTCAGTCACACCTGTTTATCCCTGATCATTGAAGAAATCAAAAGTCCCCAACCGAAGTGGTGAGATTCTTTTGGAATAAAGAATCTTGGTACCTTGTCAGTGTCTGTAGTTTATTTTCCATCTCAAACTGAGCAGAAGCTTCTTAAACTTTAGGCACTTAGAGCAGACATGTTTTCAGGAGCTCCCATGTACTGCAGCCTTGACTCGTCACCTGAATCATAATGAAATTTTAATTATTTATTCACGTAGTGAGTATGTTACTATATATGTTAACGAATTTTGCCGTCCATTTATGGACTACATAAAAATAAAGCCAGAAAAGGCCATAACCGTTTACTAGAAACGTCCCAGACAGCTAGTGCCTTTCTCTATAAGAATCATTTCCAATCAGCTTTAATGAATCTGTCTGTGCCCATTTGCTAAGAGATCCTTTCCTTATCTGCTCCTGATGATGCTGACTGCCTGTCTCTTGATCATTACCTTGTTCACTTGCTGTTTTGGAAATGACAAATGAAAATAAATGCTGTTTGTTCTTCCTAATTTCTGCAACATATGGAGAATGATAATTTTCCTGGTGCTCTGGTTCAGCATCAAAATAATCAATGCATTTACATACTCTACTAATTGTGTTTTTTGCAATTTTGGCGTGTCACTTGAGATTCAGAATAAATGGTTGGAAAAACCTCTGCTTTTGCTTGTCATGATGCCCTCCATTTTGACAGATTATGCAAGACCTTTTTGAAGTGCTGTGGCAGCATGTTCTTGCATATTATGGTTTAGAGCTATTGATAGATGACAGAGGCTTCAACTGGATGACTAGGAATCTGTCCTGCTCTGCTTCTAAGTGACTTGTGCCAGTTGATAATTCTCTTTGCTAGCGTTATGTAAGTGCCTCCCTTGACTGTCAAGTTTCCAACTCTAATGCAGAAGTTCTGGCTTGGGAGCAGACACAATATTCACTGCATCACAAGGCCGCCTCAACATTACCAATCAGGGTTGCTAATTTTGGGGCCAACTATTGTATTATTGACAATGCAAGAATCTTCTAGTACAATTACAAAACTCCATCTACTTGACAATCGTGTACATTCAAAGCAGGACAAATCCAACCCATCCAATTACTGCCCCATCAGTACGCACAATGATCAGTAAATTGATAGAAGGGGTCATCAACAGTGAGCACTACCTGCTCAGCAATAACCTGTACAATGACTTCCAGTTTGAGTTCTGCTAGAGTCAGTCTGATCCTGATCATGTGACAGCAGTGTTTCAAGCATAGACAAAAGAGCTGAATTCCAGGGGTAAGATGAGAGTGATGGCGTTAATATCAAGGTTGCATTTGACTGAGTGTGGCATCAAGGAGTCCCAGTAAAGCTGGAATCCGTAAAGTAGTAAAGCAGGGGCAGACTCTCTGGTTGGAGTCTTACCTAACACATACGAAGATGGTTGTGGTTTTTTTGAGGTCAGACATCTCTGCTTCAGGACATCTCTCTAAGGTTCCTCAAGCTAGTGACATAGGTCCAAGCATCTTCAACTGCTTTAGTCAATGACCTAATGTCCATCATAAGTTCAGAAGTGGGAATGTTCGCTGCTGATTGTGCAATGTTCACCATTCATGATTCCTCAGGTACTGAACGAGTCTATGTTAAAATGCAACAAGAGCTGAAGAATATCTAGGCTTGGGCTGACAAGTAACATTCATGCCACACAAATGCCATGCCACGACCATCTCCACTAAGAGACAATGTAACCACCCGCTCCTTGACATTCAGTGGTGTTGCCGTCACTGAATCTCCACTATCGGCATCCTTCTGGTTACCATTAACCAGAAACTGAACGAGACTTGCCACATAAACGTAATTGTTACAAGAGCAGGTCAGAAGCTAGGAATACTGTGGCAAGTAACTCCTCATCTGATTCCCCAAAGCCTGGTCACCACTGTCTACAAGGTACAAATGATGGAATACTTCCCACTAGCTTGGATGGGTGCAGCTCCAACAACACAAGCTTGACAGTATGCAGATCAAAGCACTTCACTTGATTGGCACCACATCCACCAGCTTCTATTCCTTCCACCATCGCTATTCGGTAGTAACAGTGTCTGCTATCTGCAAGATGCGCTATAGAAATTCACAGAATATCCTTCAACAGCGCCTCTTCAAAGCCATAACCACTTCATCTGGAAGGACAGCAAATACATGGGAACACCACCACCCCAGTAAATTTACTTCTGAGCCATTCACCATCCTGACTTGGGATTATATTGCCATTCCTTCACTGTTGCTGGGTCAAAAATCTAAAATTTCCTCCCTAAGGGCCTTGTGAATCAACCCACAGCGCATTGACTTTAGTGGATCAAGAAGGTAGCTGACCATCACCTTATCAAGGGCACCTACAGATGGCAAAACATGCTGGCCAGCCAGCAATGCCCATGTCATGAGTGAATACAGCAAATGACTAGCTGACTGTGTGACTGGTTCAGATAGACATTGTCATTTGTTGTTCTGTATGCAGCACGTTACTGTTTTCAGTATTGCAGGTAGAATGTTTGGTTCCTATGTATCTATATGTTGGTTGTAATTGTTTTATTTTTCTGTGTTCGTCTCTTTTTTGTGTTCCCAGTTATTACTTATATAGGATTTATGCATATCTACATCTTGATATGAGATGTTTGTTTATTCTCACTGCTTATCTGTGCTTATCTGTATGCACCAGTCGGCTAGTTTGAACACTTAAAATTTTGATCTAGGCTCATGACTCTGCTCAGCACTTGAAGCTGAACACCATTCAGCAAAAAGCAACCCCTTAATTGGATCCCTGTCCTTAAATATTCTTTCCTTTCAACATTGATGCAACTCATGTCCTAATGGCAAAAGGCCCCCTGCTCGTAGCAGTGTTTTGACCAGGTGAGGAGGGGTGAACTGTTCCCCTCTTTTTTAACTCTCTTAGATTTTTCTTCATTTTAGCATGCAGCTCTATCACATTGAAATAAAGTCAGTAAATCATAAAGGAGCCAATTGCACAGTTTTCCTTAGTGAAAAGAAAAGGAATTTTATTGCTGTGGGATTCATTGGAAGCCCACATAAAAGGGTTAAACTGGAATTAATCAGATCAGGAAAAACATAATGGGACTTGATTAGATCAGGGATGAGTTCTTAACAGATACTACAGAACAAGAATATTGGTTTTGTATTGCCAAATAGGAAACTGATTATAGAGGGAACACATGACCTTTTAAAATAGTTGAAGTGCTAAAGGGAATGGCATTGCTAATCAGGGATAGTATCACAGCTGCAGAAAGGGAGGTGTTAGAGGGTTTGTCTACTGAGTCAGTATGGGTGGAAGTCAGAAACCGGAAAGGAGCAGCCTCTTTACTGGGAATTTTCTATAGCCACCCAGTTGCAACAGAGACATGGAGGAAGTAGACTTTGGAAAAGTGCAGAAGTAACAGGGTTGTTGTCATGGGTGACTTCAACTTCCCTAATATTAATTGGAACCGTCTTAGTGCACATAGTTTGAATGGAGCAGATTTTATCAGCCCAGGAAGGATTCCTGACTTAATATGTAGATAGGGCGACAAGAGAGGAGGCCATATTAGATTTGGTTGGCAACAGACTGGATCAGGTGCCAGATCTCGGGGTGGGAGAATACTTCGGTGATGATCACAATTACCTGACTTTTACTATCTTCATGGAGAGGGATAGGAGCAGACGGTATGGTATTTGAGGGAGGGGAATTACAATGCTATTAGGCAGTAACTATGGAGCATAATTTGGGAACAGATGTTCTTTGGGAAATGCACGACAAATGTGGGGATTGTTTTGGGAGCACTTGGTGTGAGTGCTGTATAGGTTTGTCCCACTGATGCAAGAAAGGAATGGTTGGGTAAAGGAACTTTGGATGACCAGAAGTGTGGAATGTCTAGTCAAGAGGAAGAAGGAAGCCTACTTAAGGTTGACGAAGCAAGGAACAGACGGGCTCTAGAGTTACAAGGTAAGAGTGGTGCTGGAAAAGCACAGCAGGTCAGGCAGCATCCGAGGAGCAAGAAAATCGACGTTTTAGGCGAAAGCCCTTCATCCGGAATGAAGGAATTCCTTCCTGCTCCTCGGATGCTGCCTGATTTGTGGTCTTCCAGCACCACACTAATCTTGACTCTAATCTCCAGCATCTGCAGTCCTCCCTTTTGTCGAGGGTTACAAGGTAGCCAGGAAGAAACCGAAGAATGGACTTAAAGCTAGAAAGAGGCATGAGAAAGCTTTGGCGGATAGGATTAAGGAAAATCCTAAGGCGTTCTATAATTGTGAGGAATAAGAGGATGGCCAGAGTGGTGATAGGGTCAATCAGTGGAGCGAACTTGTGCCTGGAGTCTGAGGTGGTAGGGGAAGTCCTTAGTGAACACTTTGCTTCATTATTCACTCGTGAGAGGGGCCTTGCCATTTGTAAGGACAGCATGAAACCGGTTGATATGCTTGAACAGATTGATGTTAAGAAGGCGGATATGCTGAAAATTTTGAAAAACGTGAGGATATACAAGTCCCCTGTACCAGACAGGATATATCCAAAATTACTAAAGGAAGTGAGGGAAGAGACTGCTGCACCTTTGACCATGATCTTTGCGTTCACACTGTCCATTGGAGTCGTAGGCAATTGGAGGGTAGCAAATGTTATTCTTTTGTTTAAGGAACGGAATATGGGTAGCCCTGGGAGTTCCATACCTGTCAGCTTTATGGTGGTGGGCAATGTTTTGGCAAGGATCCTGAGAGACAGGGTTTGATTTTTTGGGAATAGTATAGTTTGATGAGAGATAATCAGCATGGCTTTGAAAGGTCATGCCTCGCAAGCCTTTATTGAATTCACATTGACGATGTAACAAAACACATTGAAGGTAGAGTGGTGTATGTGGATTTAGCAAGGTGTTTGATAAGGTTCCCCGTGGTTGGCTCATTGAGAAAGTAAGGAGGCATGGCATACAGGGAAATTTGCCTGTCTGGATACAGAATTGACTGAAAAGTATTCAACCTGGAGCTTGGTGACCAGTGGTGTTCTGCAGGGATCTGTTCTAGGACCTTTGCTCTTTGTGATTTTTGTAAATGACTGAGGAAGTGAAAGTGTGGCTTAGTAAGTTTGTCGATGATACAAAGGTTGGTGGAGTTGTGGGTGATGTGTATTAGGGCTGATGTAGGTTGCAACGGGATACCGACAGGCTGCAGAGTTGGGCTCAAGTGGCAGGTGGAGTTCAACCTGGAAAAATGTTAAGTGATTAATTTTGTAAAGCTGAAGTTGAATTCAGATTACAGGGTTAAAGGCAGGATTCTTGCAGTGTGGAGGAACAGAAGGATCTTGGAGTTCACATAGATCCCAGAAAGCTGCCACCCAAGTTGGTAAGGTTGTTAAGAAGGTGTATGGTGTGTTTGGTTTTCATTAGTAGGGGAATTGAGTTTAAGTGCCGTGAGGTTCAGTTCTGGTCATCTCCATATAGGAAGGATATGGAAGCTTTGAGTGTGCAGAGGAGATTTACCAGAAGGCTTCCTGGACTGGAGGGCAGGTTGTATGAAGAAAGGTTGAGGGAACTAGGGCTTTTGTCGTTGGAGCGAAGAAGGATGAGAGGTGACCTGGTAGAGATATACAAAATAAGAGGAATAGACTGGATAGCCAGAAACTTTTCCCCTTGGCAGAAATGGCTATCACAAGGGAGCATAACTTTAAGGTGATTGGAGGGAGATGTCAGAGGCAGGTTCTTTATGCAGAGGTGTGTGTGTGTGTGTGTGTGTGTGTGTGTGTGTGTGTGTGTGTAATGCAGTGTGGTAGAGTCAGATACATTAGAGACATTTAAGCAACTCTCTGAGGCACATGGATGATAGTAAAATGATCGTATGTTAGTATGATCTTACAGTAGGATAGAAGGTCGGCATGATATCGGGCTGAAGGGCCTGGTCTGTACTGTGCTATGTTCTATGTAACAGCAATATACACCATCCATAGGGTGCACTGCAACAAGTGGCCAAGTCTTTGTTTTTGAGCCTTCTGAATCTACAAACTTCACCACCTTGAAGTACATTTGCAGCAGAACGCCACAATCTGCAAGTTCTCTCCATGCTATGCGTTATACAAACATCTAAATTAGGAGTAGGAACTGCACATTTGGTGATTCAAGGTTGCTGCGCCATTTGAAAAGGTTATGGCTGGTCTGTTTGTGTTCTCCATTCCACCTTCCCAATTCTGTGATCCACTTCCCTAACAAAATTATCTGCTTCTGTCTTTTAAAAATGTTTTATAAGAGGATTTCATGGCATAGTGGTCGTGCTCTAGTACATCAATTGCAAGGTTAGTATGTGGTACAGTGTATAATGTGGAAGATTAGTGGGCTGGTAGCCTTTTTATTATGAAAGAAATTCTATGTTTTGAGTTGTAATGGGCATTGAGACAACATTTTTAATGCTGTGTGCACATTTGGTCTTAAGGGTAGATTTAAATGCGTTGGAGGTGTTCAGAGGCTGTTTATTCGATTGATACTTCAAATGAATGAGTTACTTAAGGATCCCACCTCCAGTGCAGATGGGCCACATGGCTGCTTTCTGCTCTGTAAGGATTCTGAGAGCCTCCAAAACGCAGTTATGATCTTTCCAACATAGAAGTAATTATGTTATGTTCAATTCCTCTTTTAATGGAATGTCATCCTTTATTATCTTTTCTGATTACGTGCTGCCTGTATTGCTAACCTTTTCTGACTCGTGCATTAGAACACTTGGATCCAGCTGCACTTTGAAATTTAGAAGTCGTTCTCCATTTTTAAGTAATACTTTGCCATTTCATTCCATAGCAATCAACTTCACATTTTCCCATTATTATATTCCATGGCTCAGATATTTGGCCTTTCACTTAACAAGGGTGCAGACTGATGCAGAGAGGATCAAACCTGTATTTCTGTCACCTGTCAAGTAGCAGCCATGCCTTCACTTTCTTTTTGCAAGTCGTTGATCTCAATCGTAAAAAGTTGAGTGCTCAGTATGGATCCCCCGAGGGACCTCTCGTTACAAGCTGCCAATTTAACACCAAGCCATTTGTCCTTGCTGTTTTCTGGCAGCCAACTAATCTTCCCGTCCTGTACGTTAGTCTGAAATCATGAGTTCCTATTTTGCACAAGAACCTTTTTTATTGTGTAGATCTTTGTTCTTGGATTTTCAGAAAACATTTAATATATTTACAGTCCTCACCCTCCCTCTTCCAATAAATTCTGACTTGCAGCATTGTTGTTCAATCAGATTTTTGGATCAAAACCCTAGACCGATCTCCTTAACAGCACTGTGTACACAAATGGACTTCTTCACTGTCTTCTGGATGATGGAATGGCATTGATTCTGCCTGCTAACAATGCCCACGTCTCATAAGAATGAAACCAAATCTTAAAATATTACTGTAAAGGCACAGATGACACACTAAGCAAATGTATCCTCATCCCTCTCAACATATCTGCAACCTTTGTCAAGATTAACTATATTAATGACGATCACCCAACTGAATGAAACTGCACTCACTTTGCTTCTCTTTTATCTATCAATTCCTAGAGAATCACCTGGAGTGATTCTCCCCACCCCCTCACTTCACATAATTGTGACTGCTACCCTTGAGGAAATCTCACCCCTGGCACAACTTTCTCATCCTTGTGCCATTTAACCACTACTGAATGAGGTAGCACTTGATTAACCAGTGAATCATATGCGGTGGCATCTCCTTTCTGCACAATTTCTGCTGGTGCCCACTGTGGATCTCTCCATGACTCTGAACTATTTCTCATCTACATATTACCACTTACTGATGTTGATATTGTGTGAAACAGCATCCTATTCCAAATCTGTAGTGAAAACCTCCCAACTCCATTTCATCACTGCTTTTCAATTTCCATCGAATTGTCAATGTCAAGTTTGCAAACCCTGCATTAGATATCAGACAGCAGTTCCCTCTAGCTAAATATTAGCAACAGCCAAGCCATTATATTCCGTCCCTGGCTTAAGCTTTTATTCCAAGCAACCATTTCCACCTATCTCCCTGGTAGATGTTGAGACTGAGTGTTTTGAATTTAGGTGTCACATTTGACTTGGTGCATTTTCAACTAACCATCCATGCTATTACCACTTCCGCCTATTTCCATGTTCCAAACATTGCCCAACTCCACTCTTGGCTGTTATCCTAAATGAAACCTAAGTTCTTCCACACAATCCTGGCTGGCCCATCTTTCATTGCCCATGAGTTTTACTCCATGCAAGACTTTGCTGGATTTGGGGTACGCCACCACACTCTCCCTGAACTATTCTGGTTTTTTGTTTAACAACACCTTTTTGCGGTCTGATTCTTGTTTTCTTTCTTAATGAGGAGAGGGACTAGCAATATAAATCAATAGTGCAACCCTCTTGAATGTGAGCATTCCTCCAAATTTGAACTGCTGCAGATTCACAATCTTAATTACTGGGGCCCGATCCTTCAGTTGCCAAGATTCTAAGCTGTTGTATTCCCTCCTGAAACCTCTTGTCTGCCCCTCTTTTGTGCCTTAGGGCCATTCATGAAAGCCAGATCACCAAAATCTTGGTCAGATAATTCAAAGTCACAAAAGGAACTAAGTTTTTGTTCCTGTGCAATTCCCTAAAATAGGGTTTAAAGTGAGCACATTATCTCTTTTGGTCAATGAAACAAAGTGGGCATTCAAGACTAGGAAGTGCTGCAAAAAGCCATGATCTTATCTTCCAATTGGAAAGACTAGAAAATATTGGCTTTTTCAGCCATTTGCCTCTATTAAAATATACTGTGTAATTTTGGGTTGGAAAAGTTAATGAAAAACTCTAAATCTGCTGAAGCAGTGAGGAAAGGTATGTGTATACTAAAATGGTTAAATTGGGAACTCATGCCAGGACTGCTATTTGGTGTCATCTAATAGAGGTAAAAATATGAGGCTAATTTGAATAGGATCCTATAGAATTTTTCTGAATGAGTAATCTGACTTGTGCCCTTGGTTCTTTTCCAAGTGCAAGTTCTATAATTGGGGCTTACCAGAATCTCTGTTTGGAGGGAGTTTCCTGTACTATTCAGTTGGGGACTTCTCCACTGAAACAATGGTGGTGGTTCTTTTGTGAATGGTCTGTTTGTTGTCACTCAGTTCCAGAAAGCAAACTCTCTTTTTTTGGCTAATCAATTCTACTTCTTTTATTTTAAAACAAAATTATAATAATTTTGAATTGAGCTCAAAGTAAACAATCTAAACTCCCATTAAATCACTTGCTAGTTTATCATTTGAATAATCTCAATCTCAATCCATATTAGAACATAGAGCATAGAACATTACAGCACTTTGGCATTTTTAAAAAATTAGATTACTTAGTGTGGAAACAGGCCTTTCGCCCAACAAGTCCACACCGACCCGCCGAAGCGCAACCCTCCCAGTCCCCTGCATTTACCCCTTCACCTAACACTGCAGGCAATTTAACATGGCCAATTCACCTAACTTGCACATTTTTGGACTGTGGGAGGAAACCGGCGCACCTGGAGGAAACCCACACAGACACGGGGAGAATGTACAAACTCCACACAGACCGTCGCCTGAGGCGGGAATTGAACCCGGGTCTCTGGCGATGTGAGGCAGCAGTGCTAACCGCTGTGCCGACCTGTGAAACCAACCTGAAGCCCATCTACACTATTCAATTTTCATCCATATGTCTATCCAATGAGCAGTTAAATGGCCTTAATGTTGGCGAGTCTACTGTTGTTGTGGGCAGGCCATTCCACACCCCTACTACTGAGTAGAGAAGCTACCTCTGACATCTGTCCTGTATCACTCATCCCTCAATTTAAAGCGATGCCCCTTCGTGCTAGCCATTGCCATTTGAGGAGGAAGGCTCTCCCAGTCCGCCCTATCTAACCCTCTGGTTATCTTGTATTTCAATTGAGTCACCTCTCGACCTCCTCTCTAACGAAAATGGCCTCCGTTCCCTCAGCCTTTCCTTGTAAGACCTTTCCTTCATACCAGGGAACATGCTAGTAAATCTCTTCTGAACCCTTTCCAAAGCTTCCATGCCCTTCCTATAATGTGACCAGAACTGTATGCAATACTCCAAGTGCAGCTGCACTAGAGTTTTGTGCAGTTGAAGCATGAGCTTGGGACTCCGAAATTCAATCCCGACTAGCAAAAGCTAGCACACTGTTGTCTTAACAACCCTATCAACCTGGGTGGCAGCTTTCAGGGATCTATGTGCATGGTACGCTATGTACATGTACGTTGAACAGAATGAAAAATAATGCTTCTGCAGTGAGGTGTTTTGATTTCGAATTATTTTGGCATAAGTCAAATGCTTAGTTTGCTTTGGATCAAAGTAACCACGAATAAGATCCTCATTGAAGCTGTAGTTTCTTTTACCTGTTCTATATAGATAGTAAAAATTACATTTGGTCAATTGTAACATCTATTTTCTGGGGTTTTTCTTCTCTCTGTGACTAAGCTAGAAGACATTGGAATGCTTGGCTGCTGTGAATTTTATCACAAGTAATTGTGATAAAATAGTCGTCCTGTTTCAAAGCTGAAACCTAAACAATTTATTGCTGTATTTTAAACATTGTTGTGATAATTAAAAATCAGCCCAAGTTCCTGAGATATCAGGAAGCCCCATTTAGCACACCGTATTATAAAGCATGCAAAGCTCAATGCTAGGTGATGGTCAACATTTATAAAGCGCTTGTCTATTCAAATCCCCACCTGCATGGTCTTAGCATCCTGGAAGCTTTTAAAATGCTGACAGGTATTACAAAGTTTCACAGCTACTGATCCTCTGATAACTCATCTTTTTTTATCCAGACAGGTACAGGCACTGGTATGTTATTTAAATTGTTATTACTTGTTTCTCAAGCAGCAATGACTGAATTTGAGGCACTATGTGATGGGAATGGAATGCATATATTAAAACCAAGGGTGAACTTGATACAATTGAGTAGATACTTGAATGTTTCTTGTAAAAGATACAAGCCCTGCTGTTCAACCCTTGCCTGCAAGACCCTATACATGCAGGGGTTAAAAGCATAAACTCCTATCCTCATTCACTTGGCCAGTTATAGAGGCGTTTTCAAATCACAGGTGGCAGCATAAGTCACCCCCTCCCACCCCTGTGCTGTGGGCAGAAGTCATCAGCTTAAATGAATCTACTATACAGCATTTGAGGTGGGTATCTCAAAGGATAAAAGATTTCTAACATTGTCTTTTATTGGTCTTTGAGACACTTTTTAGGGCATAGTGTTATTTGTGGGTTGACTTGCTATTTCAAATGTTCATGCTGGTTTCCATTGTCACTGCCAATGGTAATTTGTATATTAAAAAATCTGTATTTGAGACCAGCTGCCTAATAGAAACCTGTCAGAACAGCTGGCATCCTTTTTTTTGTATTGTGCACTATGAATTCAGTGGTGTATTTAGTGAGTCTGTAGAGTGCATGCATTATGCTTTTCCTATTTATCTTCTATAATTAATGATCATGCAGGATTTAACTAATTGAGGGAAACATCATTAATATTTAAAGCAGAGCTGCTGGCCAGGAAGGAAACATTAGCTGTTGTAATTGAAGAGCAGGGCAATCAACATCTTGAGTTGTTAATATCTCTACTGTGGTCTTTTTGAGTACTACCTGAGATTGTGGTCTGAATTAGTTAAGTTGTAGTTTAAAATGTAGCAGCATTCCTCTTGCTTTTATATTTACAGAAATCATTTACTTAATTTATCTTTTTGACTCTAGCTTGAAGAGCATATGTTTGCCTAGCTTGCTACAAGATAAATTGTTAAAAGTCCAATTTATTATTTAAAATTGGATAAAGTTTTGTAGAAGTCATGTTTGGAGGAAAAACAGTCAATTTCTGAGAACTGCTGAATGATAAGGCAAGTGCAACGTGAAGACAGTTGTTAATGACTGCTCCTACAGTTCCATATCCTGCTGATACTTAGTACCCAAGCTCCTACATGGCTCTCATCCACGTGAAAACTGAACTATTGGTGCTGATAATGTACTTTTGAGAGAGAAAAAAGACAAAAAGTTGTGCCGGAAATTGTTTTAAAGCCACGATAATCCCAGAGGACCAAAATGCTGCTCAGAGGGGTGACTGTGGTACTTTAACCGGAGGGTCACCATGCTTCTAGCAAAGAGTGAGATTGAGAAAGTGAAGCCTTCATAGTAACCTAAGCCATTGTAGGAATTGAATCTGTGCAGGTGGTATCACTGCATCACAAACCAGCTGCACAGCCAGTTGAGCTTTTTATCTGACTTCTGTCACAAATGCCAAGTGTTGGTCCATCTTGGCCTCTTCTAGAGGTCATCAGCATCACATGTTTTTAGCTATTTTGATTGTGTAGTTGATATTGATAAGTGGCTGGAGGCACTGAATACTCAAGGTTATGGGCCCTGCCAATATTCAACAAGAGTACTGAAGACTTGTGCT
Source organism: Chiloscyllium punctatum (assembly GCF_047496795.1). Taxonomy (NCBI): domain Eukaryota; kingdom Metazoa; phylum Chordata; class Chondrichthyes; order Orectolobiformes; family Hemiscylliidae; genus Chiloscyllium; species Chiloscyllium punctatum. The sequence continues at coordinate 35,616,339 of NC_092743.1, forward strand.
CTAAGCTGTGCTCTTTGCAGCGACAATGCTGGCATCTACCAGAACGGTGGGCAGCACGGTGGCACAGTGGTTAGCACTGCTGCCTCACAGCGCCAGAGACCCGGGTTCAATTCCCGCCTCAGGCGACTGACTGTGTGGAGTTTGCACGTTCTCCCCGTGTCTGCGTGGGTTTCCTCCGGGTGCGCCGGTTTCCTCCCACACTCCAAAGATGTGCAGGCCAGGTGAATTGGCCATGCTAAATTGCCCGTAGTGTTAGGTAATGGGGTAGATGTAGATGTAGGGGTATGGGTGGGTTACGCTTCGGCGGGGCGGTGTGGACTTGTTGGGCCGAAGGGCCTGTTTCCACACTGTAAGTAATCTAATCTAATCTAATCTAAAAACGTCTGGCTCATGGCCTAGATATGTCCTGCTCACACAATTGACCAGTTTTCATTCCTATCAGTCTGCACTCGTGCGTCAGCAAAGTGATTAGATGTGCTGTTCACAATACTGTCAAGTGACACTTGCTCAACAAACACTACTGACTGATGCACAAGTTGAGTTTTGTCAGGGCTGCTTGAACTCTGAATTGCATTTGCAACCTTGGTGCAAACATTGACAAAGAGCTGAATGTCAAAAATATAGCTGTGCATGCATAGAAAACTTCTACCTGCAAGTTCCCCTTCAAGCTTCACACTTCCTGACTTGAATCTATGTGACTATTCTTTCACTTTTTTTGGGTTAAAATCTTGGAACTCCATCCCTAACAGCACAATGAGCATCAGTACCCTCCTCCAAAGAAAAATTACCCTTTTTCCACAGACTGAAGCAGTTCAAAATGACAGCTGACTGTCTTTTTGTGGGTAATTGGGGATGGGTAAATGTTGGCTGAGTTAGCAATATCTACATCCTGTAAACAAACGTTACATCACATCTAGTCATTTGGTGTAATGTTCTGGTGGCATGGATTTGTATCCTAAAGGTGACGAAATTTTAACTCTCTCATCACTCAACAGGTGTCTAATGGTGACCATATAGCATCACCATAGCCCTAGAGGATCATAGAGCTGTTGTCATTTGAGATGACTGGTTTGACCGGAGGGTCTAATGCCTCCAGTGAGGGTTAGAGGTTGAGAAGATGGGTCTTCAGCAAGTACAAGAATTGAACACATGAAGTTGGCATCATTCTGCATTGAAAACTAGCTCTCCAACCAGGGTCAAAAAGTTCAACTGGTTCACTTGTCCTTTCGGGAAGGCAATCTGCCATCCTTGCTAAGCCTGACTTACATGTGACTCGAGAATCACAGCAATGTGATTTAACTCTTAACTGTCCTCTGCAATGGACTAGGAAGCGTCCTGATTGTATCAAATTGCTACAAAGTCCAAAGAAGGGTAAGAAACCAGGCAGTTTACCTGGCATCATCACAAGTTCCGGAAATGACAAATAGCTTTGTTGACCCTGAAAGTTGCTCTTTCCCAACATCTGAGGGCTTGGCTAAAATTGGGAACAGTGTCTCCCATATTGACATTGTCTGTAAATTAAGATTCCTTGAGTATCGCCATGTTCCAGACACCACATCACCTGCCCTGGTATATCTTGTTCCACGAGCAGGATGAATCCGCTAGAGTAATCAATCATCTGTAATTCACCCCCATCTCCTGTACCTTTCGCGGCTCCTCGCTCCTGAACTCTTTCTCTGACTTCACACAATGTATCATCCATTCCTTCACTCTACCTTAAGCAACCGCACTTTCAGTCTCGTGCTCCGGAATGCTTTTGCTAACCTTTTAATCACCTTTCTCTCCTTCAAACACTCTTAATTCAGTCTTTGCTTTCAGAATCTTTTATCTCAAGCTAAATTTGCCATCTTGATCTTTCTGCTCTTATTATAAATGTCCCTTAGGTTAGGTAACATCAATGGAGAGAAGCTGTTATCATTTCAAACTGAAGATCTTTAATCAGAAATTGAATTACTCCACAGTTCGGAGAGGTTTATGAATTCATAGCATCATCACCGAGCCTGCACCTTCAGTGTGACCTATGATGTAGGTTAATGTTTTGCTTACCAAAATGTTGATGGTGACAACAGAAGGAAGATTGTAGGTAGAAAGTGTATCCTAATCATTATATTAGGCATGGTAAAATACATCTTTTAGGGATTGTGCTTCTGATTTTCAAGTTGAAACTGAAGGTAATTGAAGCAGTAATCATCTGTTAAGGGTTCATTAGCTTAGTTGGATGGCTGGTTTATGATGCAGAGTAATGCCAATGCATAAGTTGAACCCCTTAAGGTCCTCTCTTTTTTCAATTGTGATCTCCACCAGTCGTTTCTCTCATGACAAAGCAGCCCTAAGGTCTGGTGGCAGCTTTACTTTACAATTTGTTAAATATTGCCCTATCCGAAATTCATAATACTTCAGGGCAGATGATTGCATTTAATATTATCTATGGGGGATTGTTTCTTCTTTGGGAAAATATCACTCTTATCTAATGCTGGTTCATTCTCTCTTAACAGAAAGAAATTCAAGCAATGAGTCAGTGCCATCACCGGAACATTGTGTCATATTACACCTCATTTGTGGTAAAGGATGAACTATGGCTGGTGATGAAGTTGCTCAGTGGTGGTGAGTGTTTACTCCAGGTACTTATACAGTCTGGAAGGCCTTGCCTTCAATCCAGAGAGAGACCAGGCCCCAGTTGTTGGGGTGGAATGCTGAAAAAATATTTCCTATCCTTGAAATATTAATGTTCAGAATTTTCCCCTGTACTAAAAATCAACTTGCAGAAATTTTGACTATTTAACTTAAATTTTAATGTTGCCCCTCAAACATTTAGCCAAATCATGCTCAGTAGACTAAATCCACATCAAAACAATGCCTGGAGATATAAATTACAATTTAACACTTACTTCACCAAACATTTCAAAGAAGTTGTTAGTTAACAGTTGCAGTTAGCCTGTAAATAGAGAGACAAGGGTTTGTTTTGATTTTTTTTTCTCTGTCACGCGGAGTGTTATCATGCGTTAAAATTGGCTCTAAATGTTTCAATTGTTCACATTCAGTGAATGAAGCAGCCAATTGGTCTGTAGCTGGCATTTAATTAGCCACCTCTAACTCAAGTGAACATGAGGGCTCTTGTTAGTGGTAGTGTCCCTATCTCTGGTCCAGGAGGCCTAGGTTCAAGTCCTGTTTGACTCAGAGATATCATAACAATGCTAAGCAAGTTGATTAAAATAACAGCTAAAGTGAATGCAGTATTGGAAATAACTAGTGTTGGCCTTTTTCTCTTTCAATTCCAGTCTGCCATTCAAAAATATCACAATTGATCGTTCACCTGAATTTCATCTTTTGCACGATCCTTGCATCTCTTAATTCCCTTAGCATCCAAGCATATATGTCGTCCTATCCTCAACTGAGGTTAAAACAAAATCCAAAGATTCGTTACTAACTTTGTGAGGATATTATCATCTTGCCACAGCCTTCAGTGGTTGATCCCTCATCTAATAGTATAATAGGGAGCATATTTTATCAGTGTCCACACTTAGGCTCCTTGATTTTCAATTGGACCACTTTTCATTGTTCTAAATTGTAGAGAATATGGGCCTGATCTGCTCACTATTTCTGCTTGGGAAAGTTGCCCTCTTCCAGGAATCGGAGAATCTTTGCATTTCCTCTTTCTCTTTCTCTTAAGAGATGGAAGCTTTATGCAATGCTCCCAAGTATCACCTCACTAGTGCTCTGTGTGATTACTTAAACATTTTTCCTCTATACTTGAATCCCTGTGTAACAAAGTTATATAGCATTTACTGTGCAATTTACATTACCAGTCTAAATTTTGGAATCAAAGATATCATTTCAAAACTGGCAAATGACACCAAATTGAAGAGCTAGCCAGTAGGGGTTAATTGAATTGTTAAATTTCTCAATACAACATGTGCACTGCTATTTGGTAGGTAGAAAAGGAAGGTCATTTCTTTTTTGATAGATGCAAGCAATGTGTGAGATACAGGAAGAAAAATCTTGAAAAATAAAAACAACAATTGAGGTGGAGTTTCTCCAGCACTTTTTATTTATATTTCACCAGGTCTGTCAGCATCTCTGGAAAATCAGCCATGATTCTAGCTGATGTTAATACTGGACAAGTTGGATCTCAGATGGAAACTGGCTTGATAGACCCAGCTTTGTTGGTTTTTTTTAAACTGTGGAGGTCAGTTAGTGAACCCACTTAAGAGTCTGCATGTGTACTTCTAACATATGATAAAATGTTTACTCAACATAGGAAAAAAAACACTAAAGATTAAAAAAAGGAAAAATTTTCTGGAAACCCCAGAAAAATTCTTCAAACTCTTGTTATTCCTTTCCTTCCAACAATATCTTTCCACACAATAAACCCTTGTGACAATTCGCCAACATTTCCAAGCTAAGGCTTTCTTTAGGTTTCTTTAGCTGCAACAGGTTTCCTGCAGCAATTTATTGCATGTGCTTTGGATACTTTTCTTCAGCTGAGATTCATCTGAGACATCGAATACAAACTACAGATTAAACTTTTAATTTCAGAGTTCTGAAGCTTAGTTTTCAGCAGGATTGCTTATCAAAGTTCTACTCTCCTCCTTCATTCAGGCACATCCACAGCTCTGTTGCTGTGCTAGGCAACAGCACTGTTTCTGTTCTATCGTTTTGCACTAAATCATCAACTTGGATTCTTTCATGAGTTGTCAAACAACATTAAAAATAAGTGTGTGCAAACATGTCTCCAGACCAACTTGCACCATGCCCACAAAAACAATTCTTCAAATTAAACTAAGACCATAAACTCTCCTCAATGCAAAGATACAAGATAAAAATTAAACTTTAGCTCTGTATTAGGAACAATGCATAACTTGTGTTTTCAGTCCATAAGACCATAAGACATAGGAGTGGAAGTAAGGCCATTCGGCCCATCGAGTCCACTCCGCCATTCAATCATGGCTGATGCGCATTTCAGCTCCACTTGCCAGCGTTCTCCCCGTAGCCCTTAATTCCTCTAGACAACAAGAACCTATCAATCTCGGCCTTGAAGACATTTAGCGTCCCGGCTTCCACTGCACTCCGTGGCAATGAATTCCACAGGCCCACCACTCTCTGGCTGAAGAAATGTCTCCGCATTTCCGTTCTGAAATGACCCCCTCTAATTCTAAGGCTGTGTCCACGGGTCCTAGTCTCCTCGTCTAACAGAAACAATTTTCTAGCATCCACCTTTTCAAAGCCATGTATTATTTTGTATGTCTCTATTAGATCTCCCCTTAATCTTCTAAACTCCAACGAATACAATCCCAGTATCCTCAGCCGTTCCTCCATTTTAACTTTTCAGAGCTCTGCGAAATACTTGCATCTCAAGTTATCAATGCTGTTTTTTAAAAAAGCAAAGCATGTGCAAGGTTTTATTTCCAAAAGGATAGAATTTTAAAAGGAAGTTACACCTGTATTGAAGCGTAGTTAGATCACAAAGTACCTTATGTACTTCTGATCACAATTTTATGCAGGATGTAGACAACGTGGGAAGGAACAAAAAATTTAGGAAGATGATAACAGAAACACTGATGTTCATTATCAAGAAATGATTAACAAGATGTCTTTTTTTTCTTAAGCAGAGTCGATTGTCATAGTAATCAAGGGCAGATCCTCAGCTCATTTCTCCACTTTTCGCAGTCATAAGCTTCCACTTCAGTTGCTTTTAAAAACCTCCCTTTTTTTGTTTTTACTTCAATGAGTCAAATGACAAGGGAAAAGAATATATACACGATATGAAAATTGGTGAAGTTGGAGGTAGTGAGGATACAGCAGGATATAGATCAGTTGGAAAGTTGGATGGAGAAGTGGCAAATGGAGTTTAGCATGCTTGAGGTGATACTTTTTGGGAAATTGAATGGAAGATAAAAGTATACAGTAAATAGAAGGATGCTTAGGAGCTTTGATATGTAGAGGGACCTTGGAGTGCAAGTTCATAGCTTCCGGAAATTGCCAACACAACTTGAGGTGGTAAAGATTACCTACGGCATGTTTGCATTCATTGGCCAGGACATTGAGCATAAAAGTTGTCAAGTCATATTGCAGTTGTATAAGACTTTAGTTAAATCACTTTGGAGTACTGCTGTTCTAGTTGCCACAATATAGGAAGGATGCATAGGCTTCAGAGATGCTGCAAAAGAGATTTACAAGGAGGTTACCTGGTCTGAAGTGCAGTAGTTAAAAAGAGAGGTCAGTCCAACCCTGATTGTTTTCATGAGAGTGGCAGAAGCTAAGAGGTAAACTGAGAACTACAGAGGAACCTCGATCAGGCAGCATTCAATTATCTGAATTTCAGATAATCCGGCAAGATTGCAAGGTCCTGATGCTTGGCTAAACTATTATCTAGCATTCGATTATCTGGAAAAATACTCCCTGCCCGTGTCATTCGGATAATTGCAATTCCTCTGTATATAAAATTGAGAGGCGTGGATAGGGTGGATAACTGAAGTTAAGCTTAAAGCATATTTTGATTTTAGAGGGTGGTAAATGGCATTTAGAATTGCATTGTGGTTGGGCCAAAAGTGCATGTGTATGTGCTGTTACATATGTTAATACATGTAATTGTTTGTGTTGAGTTTATTATGAGCTTAAAGGAAACACTAGCCCTCTTTCCTAAAGGATGTTTCATATGTGCGAGCAGTCATTGGTTTTCACATTTTTAGCTGTTCTTGCCATCACCAAAAATTGATAGAAACATAGGGAGAAAGTGAGGACAGCAGATGCTGGAGATCAGACTCAAAATGTGTGGTGCTGGAAAAGCACGGCTGGTCAGGCAATATCAGAGGAGCAGGAGAGTTGATGTTTCGAGCATAAGCTCTTCAAAACATTCCTGATGAAGAGCTTATGCTCTAAACATAGAAATAGTAACAGGAATGGCCATTTGACCATTGAAGCCTGTTGCAGCATTTAGTATGATATGCTGATCACCCTGCTCAATAGCCTTTCTTGCTTTTGCCCTATATCCTTTGATTCTTTAGCCCTAGGAATGATGTATTTCCTTCTTGAAAACATTGAATGTTTTGCCCACAGCTACTTTGTGGCAGGGAATTCCACAGGCTCACCATATTTTGGATGAAGAAATTCCTCCTCCTCTCCATCATCAATGGGCTATCCTTAGACTGTGATCCCTGCTCCTTGACTCCCTGGTCATTGGGAACATCCTTTGAGTACACCTTGTCTAATCTGTTAGAATGTTGTAGGTTTCTATGTGATAACCCCCTCATCCTTCTAAATTCCAGTGATTATAGCCCTAACTGATCCAGTTTCTTTCTTATACATCAATCCTATCACCCCAGGAATCAGTCTGGGAAATCTTCATTGCAATTCTAACAAAGCCTGAGTGTCCTTTCTTAGATAAGAATAAAAGTGTATACAATATTGTGTGGTCTCAAAGAGACATCCTTACTCCTGTACTCTAATCATCTTGCTATGAAGGCCCACATACCATTTGCCACTTTGTTCTGCCGTTGACCATTGCTCAATAGCATGGGACACTTGCCAGGATTTGGGGCAAGTAATAAAATTAAAACAAGGAGAAAGACCCTGTGAAGCCTCAAATGATCTTGCCACCTTGTTGACTTAGATGTTTACTCTCAACTCCTTTCAAAATTGAAGAAGCAGAGAGAATATTTCCTCTATACTGGAGTGTATATCTGGATTCCATCAAAACCCAGAAATCCAACAAGGAATTCTGAAGAGATGTTTTAAATACAATAGAAGTTATGAGAAAAGAAGATATCACATGGAAAGTAGATTAAATAATAAAGGGGAAGTTAGACAAACATGAGCGAAAGATGTAATGTTTTGATGCATTTAGATGTGAAAAGATAGATGGAAATTTGAATAGAATATAAGCATGGGCAGGTTGGACCAAATAACCTTTATCTGCACCTTTTTTTACATCTAGGTTTGAAAAAGACACTACTCGTTTGAGGGTGGCAGATCTAGGGGATTTATTCATAGTTAACCCTGTTAATATTTCTCGTACTATTTGTTTAGTTGTAATAATTTAAGCTTCTTATTCTTGCTCGACCTTGATTTTATTTCAGGAATGCAGACTGATAAAAGCAAATGAAGGGGACATTCAATGGAGTGCATTGCTCCAACACATTGCATTCACCTAATTGTTAAAAGTATGCATCTCTTCTTTGAGGCTTTTCTCTGTTTGTTGCTCACTACTTACAAGGCTGAGAAAATAAATACTTTAATTCCATTCCACCTAAGGAGACTCGAGGCAAATGCACGTCCAGAAACCTGTGCTGTAAACTCTGCTTACGTTTTGATAACTGTGACAAATTCCATCATACAACTGAGAGAATCTACATTGTTCTATAAATAAAACAATCCATAACTTTTTTTAAGAGTCAATTCACTTCATCTGCCAAATTTAATGGATCCTTTAAATCTTTCAAGATTTGTATCCTCATCTTCCCCAGAAACAAGCAGGTTGTTCCTTGGGCCATACTCAATCTGTTTACGAAGTTTTATTAAAATCAATCACCTGTTTTTGAAATATATTGGATATAGACAGACAAGTAGACTAACAAATGGTCAAAAGCAAATCATGATCACCACCAAGCTGGAGAAAATTATTTGTTTAATGTTTGCTGTTTCCTTATTCCTTATTATTATCTCTGCTTCTGATGAGTCCACGTTAACTTTTATTGATTTTTTTTTTTGTTCTCCTATTTGTTCTTCTTTGACTTCTGAAATCCTCTTAATTCACAGATTTACAAATATTTGGATGCATTCTAAGCCTCTTCCTTTGATCGAATACTATCTTTAATTCCTTTTGTTATAATGTTAAGTTACTGTTTCTGTAGCAATTTCGTGACTTTGCACCAAATGTATATTGACCCAAGTTTGTTATACTTCTAAAAACTAGCCATTGCTTCTCCCACATCATACAGTGTAACTTTGCTTATGGAAACATAGAAAATAGAAGTAAAAGGCACACATTCAAGGCAACAATTCTGATCCTCCCAAACTTGACTTTTCTCAGAGAATCTCCTTTTCTCACTGTCTTATTGCCTTCTGTTATTGTTGGGGCAACCTCTTCCTGCTGTTAGTTTCCTAAAAGCTTAGTATCCTGGAATATTTTAGTTTTTAACATTGACTGCTTTGTAACCTTGAGGATGGGAAACCTTAGAAGTTTGGAAAAATGCTTATGGATGATTTAACCCAGCTGCTGTCTGAGTTATGGTTTAAAAAAAAAGCTTAGAACATAACTTCTGCTCCACAAATGCTTTGGTAAGGATCGGGGCAATTAAAAGAATTTAAGCAATGGTACTTTGCCTTGACTGCCTTTTTCTCCCTATTCCAGGATCTGTGCTCGATATCATTAAACATGTAGTAGCGAGAGGGGATCACAAGAATGGTGTTTTGGAGGAGGCAGTTATTGCCACTATTCTGAAAGAAGTTCTGGAGGGACTTGATTACTTGCATAAAAACGGGCAGATTCACAGGTAAGCATAATCTGGTCAAGTAGTGTGGTACCCTTTCAATTTCAAGGATGAGTGTGACTCAGCAAGGATTTGGAGATGTAGAATTTTGTTTTTATTGTGGAGTGGTTTTAACAACATTTGGTATATCTTTGAATTCATTGAAGGTGATATCTCCTACATGGAAAGTGATAGAGATCATCCCTTCTGATGCTGCAGAAATAGTTTTGAAACTGGGCACAGAAGCAACATCTCATGTCAGGTGGCTCCCTGGTGTGTTTCCATCCCAGAACTCTTGCTAGATTATCCAATTATTAATTGTCATAACCTGCTAAGGGTCCTTTGTAGGAAAGGCACCCTGGTGGGCATGACTTGGATACTATCAGGATTGAGATACTTAGAATCTTCTTTTAGCAGTTTCTTATCCTAAATCTCATCTATGCACACTCACCTGAAGTGGTTAATGGACCTTTATCCACTCTTCCTACCGCTTTCTGTCTATTATCTTTTGTCTCTTCTCTTAAAATGTTTGCATTTTAAAAAATAGCTATGGTATGTCTTAATTTCCACTTCTTGATTTGTCTCTGATATCTATTTTTAAGCTTGATCTCTTGTTCTGTGGACTTGTTCCCGCTTAGGGCTTAGCAAACTGATTTTGTAAAACTTTAGAAATTACCCTTAAAAATACTGTTATAGAAAAAAAATTCTGATCTAAAGATCAGAGCCTGGAAGGGCAGCTTAATCATCATTTTAAATCAATCAAGTCAAGGGCAAGGTTCTAATCTTAAAATTGATGGGATGCATCAACCAAATTATTAAAATATGAATAGTAAGTTCATTTATGTTTTGGCTGAAAACACCTACTCCATTTCAGACTGAAAATCAGTCTTGACATCTTCATTTTCTGTATGACAAATATCTATGCTATCAAGAGATTATTTTTATTCTGCCAAACAGCAAGCCACGCGCCAAATTCAGGGGTCAGGGTTTTTCCAATGTTGTATCTTCTGACCCTGCCACCTGAAAAGTCAGTAAACTTAACAACACCTAGGGATTACAAAATTCTACCAGTTATATGTAACTAGTACTAAAATTCCACTTGTTTATACTCAGTGAGAAGTCTCTAGCCCCATTTGGAGCTACTCACTTGCTAACTTCACAGTAACATTTCAGATTTGAGATATCCCTCAAATTTTTGCTGGCAACAAAAATCGGCATAGTTATTAATTATTTATTAATCCATGCAGTTTTTTTTGATGGAAATGCTTCACCAGTGCCATCACTTAAGTCCTCATTCTTGCTGTAGTTAAGACAATAGAGCAATGAATTCTGGAATCTTCCTTCGCAAGGTTGAAACTCTGAACCAGTGCAAATGGTCTGAGACCACTTGAAATTGAGTCAGTATTTGGGTTCTGACTTTTACCACCAGCTTTGCAGTTTGACTGCTAATGCTCAGTGTGTACCCATCTTTCTGTATACTACAGGTACTAAATCAGTTTAACAGGTAACTACTTCTAATTACCCACTACTGATGTAGTAGTTATTTCAAATATTGTGAATGATATACAAATCAGAACTTGCCTTCTAATTGTATGACGAAACTATAATTTGTTCATCTTGGCATGCAATACTGGTGTGGAATTTAATTCACATACAATGAAATTAGATGGACTTTGTTACTTATGGTTGTGACCCAGTGCCGAATAGTTAGAGTTTCAGTGTAATGTTCAAAAGATCACTCAAATTGAGCTTCCTTTTTACCATCTGTGTCCTCATGTGCATAAATAGGTTTCTTTCAAAATTGGAGAAAAAAATACGTAGAAAAGAAGCCCATGGCTTCACTAAGAAAGAACAGGATAATATAATGGTGTGTTCAGTATTTCGCAACATTATAGCAATGTAATTTGAATCTTAAAGGTTACATCACAAAGGAGGCCTTTTCAATTTTAGAGAAGATTTGTGGATCAGGTTGTAAGTTTGCTCGCTAAGGTGGTAGATTTGTTCTGTGATGTTTTGTCACCATGCTAGGTAACATCAGTGAGCCTCCAATGAAGCTCAAAGGAGGCCATTTGGCCCATGGAGTGTATTGACTCTTTGAAGGACCAATGAACCAAGTACCATTCCTCCATCTTTTCTGTAATCCTGTGAATTTTTTTTTTTTACAGATGGTAATCCTGTTTCTTCTGGAATGTCTTGACTGAATCTGTCTCCATTGCATTCCCAGGCAGTGCTTTCCAGATTCTAACTCTTTGCTGTATGAAAATGTTTCCTGTTATGTCACCATTGCTGCATTTCCTAGTTGTCTTTAATCTACACCATGTAGTTCTTGACGTTTATCCCAGTAGAAACAGGCTTTCAAAAACTGCTCTGTCCAAGCCCCTCATAATTCTGAGCACAGTTATAAGTTTCTCAACTTCCATATCTCCAAGGAAAACAGGCCCAACTTTTCCATTGCAGTTCCTCATTATGGAGCCATTCATACGAATCCTCCAAACAATTCAATCCTTTCCCACAGTTCCTAAGTTCTGCTGCTCAGACTTTGGCACGGTTCTAGCTGAGTGAGTGTTTTATACAACTTTTAACATAAATTCCTTCCTTTTCTACACACTAAAGAACAATACTGCACTTATTGTTGGAGGGCTGTTTGGCCCTCCAACCCTGTGCTGGCAACACTTAGTTTTAGTATGAAAGGAAAAAAAAGTCTTCCCTTTTATAGGATCAGTATCCCTCTATTCCCTTCCTTTTCATGTATTTGTCCAGGTGCTTCTTGAATGTTGCTAGAGTGTCTGCTTCCACCACCTTGGGCAGCACATCACTGTGTGTAAAACTTGTCTCGCACATCTCTTTTAAACTCATCTTCACTCTCTCTTTCCCCCCACCCCCCCCCCGCCAAGTGAACTTCAATCGGGTTGCCCCTCAACCTACTGCATCCCGGTGAAAATAAACCCAGTTCATCCAACCTTTCTTCATAGCTAATATCCCCCATACCGGGAAACATCCTGGTAAACTTTTTCTGCCCCCTCTCCAAAGCATTCACATCCTTCTGGTAGCATGGTGACCAGAACTATATGCAATATTCCAAGTGTGGCCTAACTAAAGTTCTGTAAAGCTGTGGCAAAACTTGTCTATTCTTATACTCTATGCCCCTGCCAAAGAAGGCAAGCATGCCATAAGCCTTTTTTCCTACTTTCTCTAGCTACACTGCCACCTTCAAACGCAGATCCCTCTGTATATTAATACCCCTAAGAATTCTGCCATTCGCTGTATAATTTCTACCTGTATTTCGCCTTTCAAAATGTGGCAACTCCTATTTGTCCGGATTAAATTCCATCTGCCATTTTTCTGCATGTACCTCCAACTGATCTATATCTTACTGCATCCTCTGACAGTCCTCTTCGCTATCAGCAACTCCATCAATCTTTGTATTATCTGCAAACTTATTAATTAGACCAGCCACATTTTTCTCCAAATCATTTTTGTAGACCACGAACAGCAGAAGTCCCATCACTGATCCATGTGAAGGACCACTTGTCGCAACCCTCTATTCAAAAAGCATCCTTCCACTACTATCCTCTGTCTCCTATGACTAACTCAGTTATGCATCTTTTCTTGTCAGCTCACCCTGATACCATGTGACTTCACCTTTTGTACCAGTCTACCATGAGGCACCTTGTCAGAAGCTTTACTGAAGTTTATATAGACAACATCAACTGCTTTTTCCTCATTAATCATCATCATCATCACCATCTCAAAAAAATCTCAATCAAGTTAGTGTGGTACGACTTTCCCTATGCAAAACCGTGCTGTCTATCGCTAATAAGTCTGTTTGCTTCTAAATTCGTATAAATTTTGTTTGTGAGAATCTTTTCCAATAATTTTCCTACCACCAATGTGATGCTCATAAGCCTGTAATTTCCAGGATTCTCCCTGCTACCCATCTTAACAATAGCATAACATTGGCTCTTCTCCAGTGTTCTGGGTCCTCACCTGTGGCCAAAGAGGATATAAAGATGTCTGTCAATGCTCAGAAATTTGTCCTCTTGCCTCCCTCAATATTCTGGGACAGATCCCACCCGGAATCTCCCCTGTTCATTTGCCATGTTCTTCTTCTGTCCTACACCTTCAATGTTTAGTGAAAGTAAACACAGGTCCTTCACTCTTAACCCCTTTAGAATTTTATGCTTCATATTGTTTCCCTATATTCTTTTTGCCAAATTAATTACTTAACACTCCTCTGCATTAAGTTTCATCTGCCATTTCACCCACCCTTATCATTAATCTGTCTCTGGTCAATTCTATTCTCCTCACGGACATAAAGCTTTCAGGTTTTGTACCTTCTGTAAAGTTTGAAACTGTACCTGTACACCAAGGTCTACTACGTGTTTGATATACATCAGGAAGAGCAAAGAGCTTAAAACTGGCCACTGGGGAACTTCATGATAAAACTTCCTTCAGATCAAGAATTAGAACAGTGGTTATTTTGTTCTTTGTCACTTAACAATGTATGTGACAATAATGTCCCCTGTTTATTCCATGAACTATGACTTTCAAATCCATTTCAGTAAAATCCATATACAGAGGAACCTCAATTATCTGAATGAGATGGGCAGGCACAATTTCACTCGTATAATTGATTATTTGGTTAATCGATTCAATGCCTTTCTTCTAGGGCTTGTGATGTTTTCTATTAAATCTGCTCCCTTTTCAGGAGACGAGAGCACACCGCGCATGAGGCCCCTCTGCCCATCCACCCAAACCCTAGCCAACACCACCCCTCCGACCGCCTCCAAAACCCCATAAACAGTGCCCTCTTTCCCCCACCCCCCCCCCCCCCCCCCAAAACCCATCCAACACCACCCCAACACTGCCCCTGCCCTCCTGCCTCCAAAGCCCCATCCAACACTGCACACCCCAACCCCATCCCCTCTCTTTCCCCCCCACCCACCCAACTGGACACCAACAGTCAGACTGCTGCTACATTTCTGGGGTAAGTCTCCAATTAGCGCACACAGGCAGCCACGCATACACACCATTTTGACAAGTTGCACCTCTGCCCTGTATGGGACAATATTAGAGAGAATACCTGGGAAAAGTGAGTTTAGGGTTTACCCCTATGTAGAACTCCAGGTAAAGTGTGGGGAGAGGGCGGGAGGTCAGTTATTTGGAGATGGTGCCTGGGCTCTCATCTATGTCCAGGACTGTTCTCGGCAGAGATCGTTTTTAATCAGGATAAACAAAAGACGCGATCAGGGTTGAAACAGCTCTTTGATGTAATGTTTCTATTGGGATCTCGAGATCTCCTTTGGATAATCCGATATTCGGATAATTGGTATTCAGATAATTGAGGTTTCTCTGTATATAACATCAATAGCATTGATGTTCTGAACCCTCCCTATTAACTCATTGAAGAACTGAAAGATAGTGAAACACCATTTGCTCTTAACAATCCAGGCTGGTTTGCCATAATTAACTTAAATTTACCCTAGACACTTAATTTTGGGCTAATAATGAGACAAAATTTTTAATTTGCATGGAGTCCCTGTTTCTGATTTGGATGCAAAGTCACCAACTTGGCTTTGGAGGAATTTTTCAAGTGAAATTCCAGGCCAAGAGCCTTCTCATTCAAAGCAGTGCAGTTGAGTCTAAGAATCCACGTAGGCAGCAGTAGGCTAGATCAGTGCTGAAACAGAGCACGTGGCATATTCCATAGTTAAGTGTTTTAACCACACTATTGAGAGTAGCTAAGTGTGTATGGTAAACAGAAAGGTGGATTATACCATGTAGGTTTGGGAGTAGGGTATTGGGTTTATGGGTAAGGGATGTGGGCAACATGCAGGCAAATGGGGCTGGTCTATTTTGGGAAACCTGACTTGCATGAGTGATTTAGACTGAAGGGTCTCTTTAAATCTGTGACTCTAACTCTGAGTTAAAGATCTCTTTTTGGGTGGTTTGAGATGTCACGTAATTACTTATCACCTAGAAAATTGGCATGGTTCTGATGTGGATTCTTATCTATATTGCCATTATAACTACTTTCCTATCAAATAATCTGGGCCATTCTTTCTAAAGGCCTCACTTCCAAGGTTAACCTGATAGGCCTGTAGTTGCTGAGTATATCTTTGCATTTTTTTTAGAAGCAGAGAGAACTTTTTTTTTCTCTCTGGTATTACCTGAATTGAGGGAAAGCTCAAATTATGGCTCTACAATTTTCCACGATCACTTTCCTCCATGTCCTTGGCTACATCTAATCAGGACCTGGTGTTTTATCTACTTTAAGTACAGACAGAATATGCTG
Source organism: Chiloscyllium punctatum (assembly GCF_047496795.1). Taxonomy (NCBI): domain Eukaryota; kingdom Metazoa; phylum Chordata; class Chondrichthyes; order Orectolobiformes; family Hemiscylliidae; genus Chiloscyllium; species Chiloscyllium punctatum. The sequence continues at coordinate 35,632,101 of NC_092743.1, forward strand.
AGGACACTCCTTACTTTCAAATGACTGAGCTGTCACCTCTTTTACCATGACCATAGTTTTTCTTGGTAAAGATCCATGTAAAGTATTTATTTAATACCATAACTACCTTCAGCTTCCACGCAAAAAATCCATTTTTTAAAGTCCCTCATTAGCCCTGCTGCTGCTTTAACGCCGTTGAAAAACTTTGGATTCCCTTATGTTCCTGTTAGTCTGTTCTCGTGGTCTTTACTTTTTCAGTTATCCTCTGAATCTTCTATATTCATCCTGGTTCTCTGCTGTATTATCAACTTGACTTCTATTATAATAGTATTTTTTCTTTAAGGTTTGCATTCTGTCATCTAGGGAACTCAAGATCCTTATTTATTTTTCCTACCTCTCCCTTCACAGGAATATTCCTCTACTGTAGTAGTGTTATCTCCACTTTTAAAGTCATCTCATTATTTATTTACTGTTTTCCCTTCCAACCTTGAGATTCTTTGCATTAATATTAGAAACAAGGGTTAACTGTTAGGTGAAAACCAAAAATACTGTGTATATTTCATTGGAACGGACGATTAAAGAAGACATAGTGAATGTTTTTACGTCTAACAATATAAGAGGGTAAATTGTAAAGAAATACTGCTATTGGTTTGCAGGTGCCTCACTATTTTATTTTAGTCAGGACAAAAGCTTGCCTGCAATGTTAGGAATTTGAAATGTTATTAATACTTTAGTCCTGAGATATATTCGGGGAATACTGGTTCTATTCCAGCTTCATTTGGTGATGGAGAAATGAATAATTGCATTTGTTTTCAAATTATCTAAAGGTCTTGATTAGGTTCCATCTTGTAACCCTCCCCTGAATATCCACAATTTCTATAAATTACATAAACCAGTTGCTCAGTTTTGAGTGTCCTTTTTATTCTATATATAATTAGCATCCAAATTCCTCAAGGCAGCATTCCACATTCCTTTTCTTTCTATAAGCCATCTGCACCAAGGAATCAAATTTTGTCATGTAATGACTTTCACCTGCCCATTATTTATGTAATTTGATCATTCTTGGAAGTTGTAAATGCCAAACAAATCCGAACTAACTTAATTGTAGCAGGAATCTACAGTTTGCTCAGCCTGATGTACCGAAATCTGTCCTGGCCTGTCAACATTTCTGAAGTTTGAGTCATTCTTAGTCACGTATAAGTGGTGCATATTTAGAATCTGTGTGAATTTAACATGGCCATATAAATTAGCCTTCTATTTCCAACTCTTCCTTTCCTTATGTCAAGAATATTAAGATAACTTACACTATTTTTTTGAAAGTGGTGAAAAATGCAAAGAAGCAACTTGTGTGAAAACATGATTTGGAGATGCCAGTGTTGGACTGGGGTGTACAAATTTAAAAATCACAACACCAGACAATAGTCCAACAGGTTTAATTGGAAGCACACTACCTTTCGGAGTGCTGCTCCTTCATCACGTGGTTGTGTGACTATAACCTGATGTTGTATGATTTTTAACTATGTGAAAACAGTGCTTAAAAGTGTTAAAAGTGTAGTGTCGACAGCTGGCCATCCAATTATCAGAATAATGATTGATATACCTATGATAATGCTGAAGATTGGTCAGTTTACACAGGATGAGTTGTGAAGAAGAGTTTTTAAAATTCGTTGTTTCTTTGTAAGTGAAGTTAAAGGGACCTAACTGATTTTCTAAGGCTTTGAAGTTGAGCAGTGAAACATGTGCTACTCCAATCAAGCAATCAGCGCACATGTTTAGTTTATGGCCTATATGTTTTATAATATAACTTTATTTCAGAAATTAAAGTTGTAAATGTGGAAAAACAGGACAGCTGCTTTGGAAATTTTGTGTAAATCCAGTTCAAACCAGTGAAGGTTTGGTTTAACCTGTATTTATCTTGCAAATTCAGAGTTGATGAAAATGATTGAAATTGTGTTTTTTTTTTGGGAAAACCAGCTATACTGAGAAAGCGAGTTGTAAATTCCATTGATAATATAAATTATAATCCTAAGGTAAATCGAGGATGTAAGACATCGGGCTAGGTTACATCTGGCTTTAACATCATCCATGTCTCTAGCGATTGTGATGGTGTTTAGTTCCTCCCCGTTATTCTTGAATATTAACAGTTTATTAAAAATACCTTCTAGCATAAAGATTGATACAAAGTATATGTTTAACTCTTCTGCTATCTCTTTTTGTTTCCCAAAACTATTTCCCCAAATTCATTTTCTGAAGTCCCTGTGTTCAATTTGACCCCTCACTTTTTTTTGTATTTAAAGAATGTTGTATTGTTGGTTTTTATATTCTTTGTTAGTTTGCCTTTGCGGTTTATTTTCTTCATTATTATCTTCTTAATCCTCCCTTGCTGAATTCTGAATTTATCACATTCTGGCCTAACACTGACTTTTGCCTCCTTAGATGCTTTTTCTTTTAACTTTTATACTTCCCTTAATGACCTTGGTTAGCCATGGTTGATTCACCTCCCTCTTGGAATCCTTCCACTTTACTGGGATACATTTTGCTTAGATTTGAGTTACTTCCTTAAATGGCTTTCTGGATTAGTGGTGCTGGAAGAGCACAGCAGTTCAGGCAACATCCAAGTAGCTTCGAAATCGACGTTTTGGGCAAAAGCCCTGGCTGCCATTGCTTGCTTACTGTCTTTTTTTTTCTCCTCTATCTACCCTGTCCAATTCACCTAACTCTATTCTCATTTCATTGTAATTCTGTTTATTAAGTCAGCTCCTCTAAGATAGCAGGGGGATCTGGAATAGAAAAAAAATAGTATAACTCTCTCCTGTGCTGACGCTAACACACACCCTAGCATCTTTTCAGATCCTGTAAAGTCCCTGTCCAAAGGCTGTAAGTTAAGGATGTATAACTTGTACTTCTGTCTCCTTTTTGTTTACTGCAATGCAGAGAGAGGGAAGGAGAAGGACATTTGTATATGATACATAGCTTTATGGTGACATTTGTATTATATACAAATGCCACCATAAAACTATGTAAAGTGGCATGAAGTTCCTAATGTTTTCAGATAATTGCCAAGTAGCACACCAATTTTGCACATGTGGGTGCAGTCCTCCACCTAGTGGTGATGCTGGCCACAAACATTGCTTGAGCAATAATGTTCCCAGCAGGATTATATGTTTGATCATGTGGACCAAGTAAAGAATCAGGATTATTGCCGTTGAAGTCTTGGATCAACCCTTTTTGTGAACTGTGCAGAGGTCCCCATTACATCACCTTATGTAGGTTTTTCTAGAATATGTGTGAACATTCCACCCAAGCAGTCTATCCTGCATTTCTTTTCTCTTTCACTTTGTCGTGTCTTCCTTTTCCTTGTGGATAAGGAAATAGGAGCCTCTACCAGCATAACCCTTAAGCAACATGTGACCTTATTTTTATTACTAAAATGTGATGCCTCACGTGTGCATTGAAATTTATTTGCTAATTTTATTCTCATTCTGCAAATTATTAATCTTTTTATAATCTGTTTGATTCCGTTGCTATGGTCTGTCTGTTGTTTGTTCTGACCATCTCAATGCACTGCCTCTCTTCTGCGTCATGTGCACAAACGACCAAAGTTGGACTTGATTGTGATCTTGAGTTTTTGAATCTAAAGTAGTAATGTGTGTATATTTGTAAATAAAAGTACTCCCATCTCGGATTCTTGTGGGGTCTCCCTTTCCACCTTCTGCCATTCTAAGCAGATAACCATGATCACTTATCTCTGCTGTCTGTCTTTCAGCCAGTCACTGTCTATTTTACTTGTTGGCCTTTGGATGACCTTGTGTGAGAATAGTTATTGAAGGCCTTTTGGAAATCTTTATAATTACATCTATTCATTATCCTTGCCTGCTATCTTCAAAAGGTTCAATGCCTTTGGTCAAGCAAGTCTTTCCCATTTCAAATCTGTACTGACTATTCATATAAGTTTGAATTTGAATTTTTTTCCCCTCTTAAGGATTCTATAACATTTCACTGTTTCTAATGTTCAGAAAACTGTTGCTTAACATGTTTTGTGTTCTTTCTTAAATATATATATTAATGGTAGCTACTTTCCAGTTTTCATTTCACTTTCACCGGGTGGGCGGCACGGTGGCACAGTGGTTAGCACTGCTGCCTCACAGCGCCAGAGAACCGGGTTCAGTTCCCACCTCAGGCGACTGACTGTGTGGAGTTTGCACATTCTCCCCGTGTCTGCGTGGGTTTCCTCCGGGTGCTCCGGTTTCCTCCCACATTCCAAAGATGTGCAGGTCAAGTGAATTGGCCATGCTAAATTGCCCGTAGTGTTAGGTAAGGGGTAAATGTAGGGGTATGGGTGGGTTGCGCTTCGGCGGGGCAGTGTGGACTTGTTGGGCCGAAGGGCCTGTTTCCACACTGTAAGTAATCTAATCTAATCTAATCTTTACCTAATCAGTGGTGAAATATGTGCTATACTACTTGTATCTCTTCCCCAGATTGTATTTGATTGCTTTAAAGCAATCTGTCCAATCATGGTTTTTAGTAACTTTAAAGGATCATTATTATTTCTCCTGTTTTTATTATACTTGTGATTATCCTCCTTGTCTCCCTGGTAAATATTGGAGCAAGCTGATCATTTTTTTGAACTGCCTGCTTACCCCTTAGTAGCTCTAATCCTTTTCTGACTCCTTTTTGATCATGTTGCTGTAGACTATAATTTTTATTGCATACATTGATAATTTTCATAGTTCTTTGTTCTTGTCTAATCTCTGCTTTCTCCCTTGTGTTCTCCCCACTCTCCATATCGTTTTGTATCTCTTTCCTTATTCTAATTTTTTTTCTATAGATCATGATGTCTTTGTGCTGCTTAAACATTTTTCTTGGGCTTTGAATATCATTTTAAACATTTTCCATTTTTCTTTTATGATCATTTGCCATTATTGTTCATTTTGTTTTGCCAACTCCTGTTCAGAGCTTGTCAGCATTCCTCCAATTCAAAATCTGGCCATTTGTTACTGTCCATCATTGGTAAGGGTCCAGAAGTTGCCTCAGCGCCAAGCTCTGAATTCCTTTCACATACCTCTCGACCAGTATCTTACTTCCTGCTTTGAAACACATGTCTTTTTCTAAGCTCTGGTAATCTAATCTAGTATTCTTGTGTTACTCTGTTCCATAATGCTCCTGTCAAAGCCTTTGTATCAGTTGTGTTTTTCACAGTCGTTATCTTTAAGCTTACTGTGGTCACTGTTGCTAAGATGTTCTCCTACTTTCATTATTTAACTGAAGAATTCATCCGGCACTAGTTCCGGGAGTGAATCTCTGTTGTTAAACTTCTAATATACTGGTTTCGGAAGAATTTTATATACATGGCAGTAACTTTATTAAAATAAAAAAAAGCTGCAGACCAAGAAAAACAAAATACTGGGCAAACTCAACAGGTCTGGCAGTACCTGTGGAGAGAGGAAAACAGTTAACATTTCAAGTTCAGTGCCTCAGTTCTTGCCCTGTTGCTTCAAGACCCCTGTTCTAATTTTTGAATGCAATTTGATTTTTAATACTGTTTGTCCTCATTTTATTTTTTAACTATCTTTAAATTTACATGTTGACAAGCATGGAATCATGGTGCGGATGTTTGGAAGCTGGTTTCAAAATGGTGTAGGATAATGTGCTACATGAGGCTGAGTGGGTGCAACTACAGAGTTTGGTCGATAAAGGTTGGTACATGTGTAAAGGAAGGCTGAGACAGGAGAAAAAGCACATCATGCCTGATATATAATTGGCTTAGTTACAATCTTTATATTAGTGAAAATATTGTAGATAGCAGTCCCTCAAAGTAGTTTACACTACCTGAAAGGAGGAATGGGATGGAATCTGAAGTTGATTTTGTTTGGAAGGCCTTAATTTACAGAGTTGGCTTTATGAGAACTGTGCAGATGTTCAAAGGAACAAATGGAAAGAATTGTGTGAAATACAATGTCTCAATTGTCAGCTGCAAATAAAGCATAATTGTAACTGAGCACGTACTGATGTAGTATCATTGATACCATCCAGAGCCATTAAATATCCATTGGTAAAAATCCCAATCCAGGTTATAATTTTAGGAGTGGATATTTATTGGAACTTTAATTCTAGGAATTATAATGCAAAAGTCTAGGTTATAATTGTAATACACTCAAGATCCACATCCTCAGGATTGAGGTTATACCGTATTTCAGGTCTGATGCTTCGATGGGGTCAAAAAAGACTTGGAGTGCAGGAGTAAATCAGTGTGCAAATAATGAAATGGTTAAATCTGGAACCTAGCTGAATTATCCAATAAGTTGATTATGGTTTAACAAAATCTTTTAAAATATGGCCCATTATTTAAAAAAAAAACTCTGGTTTTCAGATTAAATTTGGTTTTGTCAGCAATGATCAATGTATTAGTAAAACTTCTCTGTACCAGGATGTTTGTGTGACAATAGTTTGTAGAGTTTATATTTTTAAGAGATACTTGTATGCAATTGCTCAGTAATGAGCAAAGCCAAGTGTCTCTGACCAGTGGCACTACCATTATAGCTCTCCAGCTGCTTCAGAACAGACTTTTAACAATTTCATTGAAGTGATTCAGAGCAATGGTTCTCAATCTTTTTTAATTGAAGGGGTCCATTTTTAAATGAATTAGTAATCAATGGTTTCCATCAAGAGTAAAATATTCTCCATATGGAGGTGATGCACACAAATTTAATAATATGGATTTAAGGAAACCAGTTTTTACTTGCATCTGTCAGTGAGAGGGGTGTGCCTGCTGCTTAATGCAGTCTGTCTAACCTTGTTTGCTCCCCTCCTAAATGAAATAGGCAGCCTATTCTGTGCAGTGTTTGTGGTGCTGCAATCGGCGCTCTCTTTTCATTTCACATTATTTTGCAGACCCTCGAATTAATTCCAGGGCATCATTTTGGGAACCATAATTTTTAAAGGAGATGTATCTAAATATCAGTGAAGTTTAAAACCTTATTCTTAAAAATGAGCTAATTTTTTTCCTTTTTGTTATTAAAAAAAACTTGGAAAACTTTGCAAAAGACTGAGGAGCTCTTAGCTTGTCTTGTTTCTTACTGTATAGCTCTGACTGCTTGCGATTAATAATCGGTTCTTAAGATTACACGTCAACTCCATTATGTCCAGAAGAATGTTGAAGTACACACCCAACCATACTTTTGTGCATTCACTGTGGGATGTGGTGTTGGTGGCTGGGCCAGCATTTATTGCCCATCCCTAGTTGCTCTTGAGATGATAAGGACCAGTGAACATTTCATCTGATGGCTTAATTGGAAGATATGGATTGCAATTATAACATTTATCCAAACTGTGCAGTAACTGGAGAATTAAATTGTACATTGCTGCTGCCAAGTTGTGCGATGGTACATCTTAGTGCCAGGTTCCGAGTGTTAAAAACCCAAGTGTTCTTAACTTGAGAATTGAATTATAAAGCACTATGTTTGACTTTTTATTCTTTATACATGCAATTGTACTAATCCCATACTATTTTATGTCCCTTATAACATTTGCCTTCAAGTACTAATTAACCATTTGTTCAGAAATTGGTTTGTGCTTCAATCACTAACTAATAAATTCATTACTTCAGAGATGTACATTAAGAAGTAAGACAAGCTCATTAAGTTATTAGTGGCAGGACATTTAGGAATCATAATACAATTAGGCAGAATCAGCAGTTGAAGGGAAATTTTAAAATTCTTTTGAGGATTATACCGAGCAAGATGACGTAAGGATAACCAGAAGACATTGAGAGATATTGTATTCTAGGTCCCCTCAGTAACTCACTCACAAGTGCTTTATGTTTCCCACTTACAAGCGTTTTATGTCTATTCATAACTCCGCTCCCAGCCCACTCACAAGCGAACAATGCATTCCCGTTTCATTCATTCGTAACTCCCTACTATAACATTTTCTTTCATTTTATTCATAAAATTGTGGTTCTATAGTATATTTTACTATCATTAGAAAAAATTGTTTAAATTTGATCTAATCAATACAATCCTGTCAATTCCATTACTGCATTTTCACATCTTACCAGCCCTCAGTACCTTCTGAATAAGTGTAGCATAAAGAATAATACCATTCTCGCCATCATATCTCCATGAAATGTTAGAATATTCATCAGCCCTTATCCACCATCTCCTGGACCTGAATAGATTACAGAACACGGAACAGTTTTCCTAATTAGTATGTACTTGTTAAATGCCTTTTAACTGGGCTGTTGTCCCTTGAAGAAACTAACTGTCAAAACATCACTTAAATGAAATTGCATTAATGAATAAAAGTCCCACGGGCAAATAGTAAACCAGTCTCAATCCATCTGTAGTAATCAGTTTAATATCCTTTATTCTTTTAGGTACAGTTACCTAAATTTATTTATTATTAAATAAATTATTATTATTAAATTTATTTATTTATAAATCAATTTATTTAGAGTATATAGGCCTAGTATTTTTACTAATATTTACTAACTTAACAGACAAAAGGACTAACACCTCTTAATTATGCAAGCAGACTGGACAAATGCTCTTAATTCCATCAGAAGTAGCAGTAGCAGCAGCAGTTAGCACATTAACTCCTCTGTCTCTTAGGACAGAAGCCCCTCGAACCTTTGTGTATTATAGATAAGAAATGTAACACCATAGAAATTGAATTTTAATAAATGTGAGAACTATGCATAAAGGGGCTTTTCTAAGAACTGTATTTCGGGATTCTATTGCCGCCTCAAATTTGTGCTACTTGCAGTTGCTGAGTAAAGTAAGGTATTTTCATCACTCTCTGATTTTAGTCTTCATTTGACTACTGTCCCACGATGTAGAGTAATTGAATTTACAAAAGACATTTGATGAGGTACCACATGAATGGTTACTATACGAGATGAGAGCACATGGTGTTGGGGAATGCATGAGCATGAACAGAGGAAGAACCAGTGTGAATAAGTTAATCATTTTCAGGTCATCACAAAATAGCTATAGGAGTGCCACAGAATTCAATAATTATAAGACATAAGAACCGAAGTAGGCCATCAAGTTTGCTGTTGTTCAATGAGACCATGGCTAACCTGATGATCCTCGACCCTCCACTTTCCTGCCTTTTCCTCACAACTCTTGTCTCCTTTACTGCTAAAAAATATCTTTTCCTTGAATGTACAATGACTGAGCTCAATAGCACTCTGCAATTTTTTTATACTACAGATTCACGAACTTCTGAAGGAATAAATTTTTCTTTATCTCTGTCTAAATGTGTGACCTCGCATTCTGAGATTATGCTTTCTGATCCTAGAGTCTCCTGATGGAAAAATAATTGTTCTGCATTCGAAGTGTCAAGTCCCCTAAGAATCTTCTCTGGTTCAATGACGGTCTTCTAAATTCCAATTTGTACAGGCCTAACTTAGTCAGTTCTGCTTTAACACGGGAGTTCCATTCTCATGCAATCCTGTGTTATAAGAAAATTGTGTAATAGCAGTACCATTTAAACTAATGGGGCTGGAATTTCATTATAACTGATACCCACTTTAAAACTTTGTACTTTAGAAACAGTGTCCCCCAATTCATCATGTTTTAGTGAATTAGTGTTAATGAAAGGTATATTACAGCAAAACAACTTGTACTTGACATCTCTCCATAAAACAGTCCTTCCTACTTGTAATTAGCCTAATGAACCTACTCCAAAAGGGCTCTAATGCCATTATATCTTTCACATATGAGGCCCAAAGTGGTTCATGGTATTTCAGTAGTAGTCAAACTAGTGCGTGGTGTAGTGTAAGCTAGACCTCACTATTTTTATATTACCTCATTCCTTTTGAAATAAAAGCTAATGCTACATTTGTCTTTCCTATTATCTACTGAACTTTTATATGCTAACTGTAAAGAGTTTGGTATCAAAACGGTCATCAGTCAAGCAGAGTAAATGTGAAATTATAGGGACCTGACTGAACTCCAGACGGCAAGGCTACAAACCTTGCAATCTGTTATCCTCTACAGTCACAAGACCTAGATTGCATACATTCGGCAGCAGAAATAGCTCAATGCTTTTCACCTTTTGTTTTCAATATATTCTCTTCAACTCTTGGGCAGTGTTTCCGACTGCCAGATCCTGAAGTAATTTCATCAGCATGTGCACATTGCTTTGTCAACCATGTCTACACTGGCTCACAACATTGATAGATGGATAATGCTGTGAGCCAAGACCATATGTACTGTAAACTGGCAACTGGATCACGATTACCTTGGCATGAATCCTTTCGGTACAAGGGCACCTACAAGTGATGTATGAAGATAATGACTCCTGGAGGCTGAGTGTTCCGAAGGACATTGGGAGAAATGTACAGGAACAAAAAGGTCAATTGTCTAAGAAGAGGGCTCAAAGAAAAAGTTGAATTGTACAGTACCATGGTAGGGACTGTCATGCCAAAGTGGAGCAGTTACACCAGACGATGTTCAACGTAGTTAATCACCAAAGTACAAACTGTTATGATTTAGATTCCCTACAGTATGGAAACAGGCCATTTAGCCCAACAAGTCCACCTCTGAAGAGTAACCCACCCGGACCCATTCCCCTATCCTATATTTACTCCTGACTAATGTACCTAACACTATGGGCAAGTTAGCATAGCCTATTCACCTAATATGCACATCTTTGGATTGTGGGAGGAAACCCACACAGACACTGGGAGTTTGCACAAGCTCCACACAGTCGCCCAAGATGGGAATTGAACCTAGGTTCCTAGTGCTGTGAGGTAGCAGTGCTAACCACTGAGCCACCATGCTGCCCCATCATCTTCCATCAACTGAGTGGTCAAATAAGTTGATATATGAAATGGGGAAATTTTAAGTTTGTCCATTTTTTTGGAATATCTAAAAAAAAGAATATTCTTTGAATGTTGGGAGGTTGGGACATGGTTGTTTACAGAATGAAATGGATGAGGTAAAAACAATGACTGCAGATGCTGGAAACCAGATTCTGGATTAGTGGTGCTGGAAGAGCACAGCAGTTCAGGCAGCATCCAAGTAGCTTCGAAATCGACGTTTCGGGCAAAAGCCCTTCATCAGGAATAAAGGCAGTGAGCCTGAAGCGTGGAGAGATAAGCTAGAGGAGGGTGGGGGTGGGAAGAAAGTAGGATAGAGTACAATGGGTGAGTGGGGGAGGGGATGAAGGTCATAGGTCAAGGAGGAGAGGGTGGAGTGGGTAGGTGGAAAAGAAGATAGACAGGTAGGACAAGTCTGGACAAGTCATGGGGACAGTTACTGAGCTGGAAGTTTAGAACTAGGGTGAGGTGGAGTAAGGCATTATTGGCATCATATCTACCATGCTATATTCAATTTTGGTTTCGTTATGTAAGGATGGAAGCTATTACATTGGAAGCAGTTCAGCATAGATGCATTTTGCTTATACCTGGCATTCTTATGAAATGAGGTGTCAGCTTGATGAAGCTATGAAACAGGATTATTTGCGCCAAGAGTGTGGTGCTGGAAAAGCACAACAGGTCAGGCAGCAGGAGAATTCATGTTTCAGGCATTTGTCAGGTGAGGCTTGTGGGTTGGGGCTGAGAGATAAATGGGAGGGGGGTGGGGTTGCGGGGAGATTGGTGGATGAAGGCGAGGGAGAAGGTGATAGGTCAGAGGGAGCAGTGATGGATAGGTCTGGAGGGTGGTGCCGAGTTGGAGGCTCGGGATTGGGATAATGGAGGAGGGGAAATAAGGAACTGTTGAAATCCATATTTATCCCATGTAGTTGGAGGGTCCCAAGGCAGAATATGAGGTGGTGTTCCTCCAGGCGTTGGTTGGTAACAGTTTGGCAGTGGAGGAGGCCCAGGACCTGCATGTCCTTGAACTAGAGGGCATAGGTTTAGTGTGAGAGGGGAAAGATGTAAAAGAGACCTAAGAGGCAATGTTTTCAGGCAGAGGGTGGTGCTTGTATGGAATGAGCTGCCAGAGGAAGTAGTGGAGGCTAGTACAGTTGCAACATTTAAAAGGCATCCGGATGGATATATGAATAAGAAGGGTTTGGAGGGATGCTGGCAGGTGGGACTAGGTTGTGTTGGGATATCTGGTCAGCGTGGACAAGTCTGACCGAAGGGTCTGTTTCTATGCTGTACATCTCTATGACTCTATGACCTATACAACGTATTAAGGACAATGGGTACCGATAAGCACAGTTCACCAATTCCTACTCAACAGACCTAAACGATAAGACACAACATGCCCAGCGATTCTAGCCACACTGCCTTATGTTAAAGACATTTAGGAGATGATGACCAGACCATTCTGGCCCCTAGACATCATGGTAGCCCACAAACCAGCTACCACACTGAAATATCTCCTGTTGAATCTATAGGACTCCATACCAACAACCAGAAGAAGGAACGTCATATACAAAATACTCTGCAAGGACAGCAACAAACATTACATTGGATAGATGGGTAGGAAAGTAGCCATTAGTATACATGTGCCCCAACTATCACTGGTATCCATACACACAGATGAAGAAGGACATCAGTTTAACTGGTACAGTACATCTATCCTAGGACAGGCTAAACAAAGACATGCACGGGAATTCCTAGAGAATTGGCATTCAAACTGGAGCTCCATTAACAAACTTATCAATTTGGACCCCATTTACCAACCTCTCAGAAAAGGAACTGGAAGTGCTATCACCCACCATAACGGACCAAGATAGATAAATACAAGCGGGACAGAACACCAGCGCTTCATCGGAGGCTCACTGATGATGTTACCTAGCATAGTGATGAAACATCTGTGAACAAATTTAACAACTCAGCAAGCAAACTTACAACCTAATTTATAGTCATGCTTTCCTTTCAATTAACTTTTGTATAGCAAGAATAATATGCATGATTTAATGTGGTGTTTACCTTGGAGATATTTTTCAGTAAATTGGAATGGGTCATTGAGTGGTGATGGCATTAGTTAGTTGAGCTGCACCTTTTTTTTGTTTCAGGCCACTTTTTAACCAAAATTTTCCATTGACCGCTGATGTTTTGAGTGCTTTTGTTTTATTTTCGGCTGCACAACTGAATTTCTTTACTTATATTGCAGAGACTTGAAGGCAGGGAACATCCTACTCGGGGAGGAAGGCTCAGTACAAATTGCAGGTAATTTACGAGTTAATGAAGAATTATGAATTTTTGGTGCATCAAGTAGCTAGTGGTGAAATAACTGCGATGGATATTACAAAAAGGTAAAAAGCCTGACCTTGGATTAGATTTTTGTGGCAAATTTAAGGAAATGTCAATGATATGTGCATGTACATACCTGGAGTTGAGCATGCTTTTGATAGTAGAATAGTTCATTTATAAATGGAGCTCTAACTGAAGCATTTGTTATATTTTGAACTCAGTTACTTAAATAACATTGTACGATGTTTGTAGTTTGTAACCCTATATCTGCTCAATTAGCATCTCGCACAGTGAGAACGCAAAAAGCTGAAAACTCGTTGGGTCAGGCAGCACTTGTGGAGAAAATGTGTTAATAATATTTTATGTTGATGACCTTTCATCAGAACAAAATTGACATTTTGTGTGTCTATTTGGTAATGTATAGCGGGGTATATTGTGGGAATCAGTGCTACTGAGAGCCTATGAGTTGTCAGGTGAGAGCTTCTACTCAAGAGTTTCTACACTGAACCAAAGACCAACATTTCTCCATGGATGAGCAGCAGTGCCCTAAGTCACTATTTCATTCATAAGTTCAATGGAGCTCTGGCAGGAGGTGATGCCATGCAGTTAGAGATTTGGAAGTATGTCTTTTATCCACAATCACAAATAATATGGATATTGAATGCCATTTGACTTATTGAAGATTTTTGAGGTGATGGTGTGTGTATTTTACGAGGAAGTCAAATTGACTGAAGTTGCCTTCATTTGAACCTATTTTGAACCTATCTGAACCTCCTTTTGAAAAGGTGTTAAATTAATATAATTAGAATCTGCTTCCTTGGGTTTAGCATAGCCGATACTATGCTATCTGAAGGCAATGCCTCCTGTGCATTCAGGACTTTGCGTTCTTGATGCATCCTTGAGGCTCAACTTGCTTAGAATGTTTGCTGTGTTATTTATCCTTATTGAAAATATTCCCCAACTTAAATTCTCAATGTTGAAGAATGTTTGCAGTCAAATTCCTCTACAAATGAAGAATAACTTATGGCTACAGCTGAAAACTCTGACTCTTCCACAGAAAAAGAACAAAATTTGCAAAGAAGCCACAATTTTAATTCACATCCCATGTGTTTAAGTTGTGATTATTGTGGAATGAACTAAATTGGGTTTAAACTGACATCCTTAGTTACACTGATCTCCTAAGAGGCCAAGATGATCATTCATTCAGGACTTGCGGCTGTACAGGACATTTGGTTAGGCTACTGTTGGAATATTGCGAGAAATTCTGGTCTCCTTCCTATTGGAAAGATGTTGTGAAACTTGAAAGGGTTCAGAAAAGAATTAAAAGAATGTTGCCAGCGTTGGAGGATCTGAGCTTTCAGGAGAGGCTGAACAGGTTGAGGCTGTTTTCCCTGGAGCGTCGGAGGCTGAGGGGTGACCTTAGAGGTTTACAAAATTGAGGGGCATGGGTAGGGAAAGAGGGGTAGGGAAAGAGGGATAGGGTAAATAGGGAACGTCTTTTCCCTGGGTGGGGGAGTCCAGAAGTAGAGGGCATAGGGTGAGGGTGAGAGGGGAAAGATATAAAAGAGACCTAAGGGGCAACTTTTTCACAGAGGGTGGTACGGGTATGGAATGAGCTGCCAGAGGAAGTGGTGGAGGCTGGTACAATTGCAACATTTCAAAGGCATTTGGAAGGGTATATGAATAGGAAGGGTTTGGAGGGATAATAGCCGGGTGCTGGCAGGTGGGGCTAGTTTGGGTTGGGATATCTGATTGGCATGGACAGGTTGGACTGAAGGGTCTGTTTCTATGCTGTACATCTCTATAACTTCCTCCTCTTAGAGTTTTGGTTACTGTTGAGATACACTTGCATTTATTCACTATTTTGCATTTAATTCAGGGCAGATATTTTAAGCCTGTTTATATATATTCTGTGGGACCTGTGTATGTTGCATCAACAATTCGTATCTTGAATATTGACTGCATTGGATTTGTACATTGTTTTCTCCAACAAAGTTTTTTGTTTTAATGTTCACTTTGCCATTGATCACTCATGTAGTGTGATCTAGCCTAATTGAGGGGTAGCTTGTGTATTTATCTGCCAGATCTCTAATTCAAAGCTTGCCTGTTTTGATATTGAATTCCAGGTTTATACTTTCTTGATTGGCGAAGTGAAAAATGTATGGCGTGTGTAGGGTTGCAAATGGAATCACATGGACAGATTTAGTCCCTGATCTTAATGTCGAACTAAGAGGACTGACTTAACAATTCCACTTGCCTGATTCCTGCTTTGTGTCCGTTATGGCTGCTCTGCAAAGCATTTGAAATGTATTCTGAACAAACAGAAAATGTTAAAATGTTTTCTATTTCAAGCACCAATTTAGCTCTGTTTGCAACATTTTCTATTACACCTTTGTTTTTCCACATTTAGGTGAGACAATGAGCTATATTGCTTACTGAGGTAGAAGAATATGTGCATGTGTGTATTTGACTTAATGTTGTGGAAGCCCAATGTTAGGTCAGGCTTTTTAATGCATCGTTAGGATTAAATTAGATCAAAAGAATGATATTTTTGGAGATTAATTGTCATTCAATGTATTGATAATAACACAAGCCATATTGCTCATGGCCTTCAAACAGCATTGACATCCCTTTAAAGGCAGAATCAGCTTTGCCTATTTGGTTTCCTACTTGTATTATTTGAATGTACAGCACTGCCATTCACCTATTTTGGCAGCAAAACTATTCTGGTTCTATTTACAGACTGGCAGTCAACTGTCAGTACATTAAATATCATTTAATTAAATTTATGGTCTCCCAGTGGAGTTATACTTCTCAACATCATTGTGAGGGATCTTATACATATGAGATTAATTGCTACATAGAATTGTAATTTAGTCAGTCTGTATTACTATTTAGTAAGTAACAAGCAACTAGAGATTAACTTTTATTTTAACAAAGCTTTTTTTATTGCACTTCCTTTTAATTTCCCAAACAGTGTGCTGCAATTTGAAAAGACTTCTATTATACAATGCTGGTTAATTAAAATGAGTTAAATTTTAAGCATAGCCCATTATCAGGTTTAGTTGTTGGGCCCATTTGCAATGTTAGTTTGATGCTTTATTTTTCTCCTTTCAAATTCTGAATGCACTTTTTTTAAGGATAGGCCATTGTTCGATTACAGTTCTGCCAGTCAATCTTGAGTTCTAATTTAGAGGGCGTAGATGAATTCTCACTGAGAAATGCAATTTTAAATTATTTTTACTCAGTTATTTACTGTCCTTTCTCCACAGCTAGCCTAAACTCAATAATAACAAATCCCATTCCCCTACTGGCATGTGATCCACTTGACTTGTACTATGAAATCGCACCCATCAGTATCTCCTTCTTTGGTGGACTACAAACACACCAACCTAAAAGATTCACCCAAACATGCTCAGTGAATTCTACCTGTTTCTGCTGTTTACAGTATTACTAGCCTAGTATGCAAGATAATTTAAAATTCCCCATTATAGTATCTCTCTAGTTTTCATTTTATATCATGTATTTTTAGCAAACTTTTCCTCTAACATTTGCCTGTCCAACAGTCCGACCAGGGGTCAGAATGTGACCCATTGGGGTTGTGCATGAGCCTGCTGGACTTTGTCCAAGGCACAGGGCGGTTCTGAAACAAGTAGAGGATGCTGGAAAACTAAAATCTTAGAGGCATAGCAACTTGAAACTTCAGATTAAATTCCCTACATTGAGGAAGCCAGCCCTTCAGCCCAAGAAATCCACGCTGACCCTCTGAAGAGTAACTCACCCAGATTCATTTCCCTGCATTTACCCCTGACTAATGCACCTTACACAGTTGGCAATTTAGCATGGCCAATTCACCTGACATGCACATCTTTGGACTGTGGCAGGAAACTGGAGCACCCAAAGGAAACCAACACAGGCAGAATGTGCAAACTCCACGCAGACAATCACCCAAGGTGGGAATTGAACCCAGGTCCGTGGCTTTGTGAGGCAGCGGTGCTAACCACTGAACCACCGTGCTGCTCCTGTTTAACTCTGTTTCTCGCTCCACAGACGCTGCTAGACTTGCTGAGTTTCTCTAGCATTCTGTGTTTGATTCAAATTTCTTCATCGGTAGTATTTTGTTTTTAAATGAATTTGAAATTTGCTGTGGAGTTGTTCACCCAATCACAAACTCTGTCAGAGAAAAGCCAAAGTTAATAAGTTGATCATGGATAGTCAGGACTGTTTCATAACTGGTAGGTCGTGCCTCTCAAGCCTTATTGAGTTTTTTTGAGAAAGTGACCATACAGGTGGTTGAGGGTAAAGCGGTTGTTTTGGTGTATATGGATTTCAGTAAGGCATTCTTCACAGTAGGCGATTGCACAAAATACAGAGACCTGGGATTGCTGGTGATTTAGTGGTTTGGTTCAGAAATTGGCTAGCTGAAAGAAGACAGAGAGGATAGTGATTGATGGGAAATATTCATTCTGGAGTTCAGTTACTAGTGGGGTATCACAAGGATCTGTTTAGGGTTCACTGTTGTCATTTTTATAAATGACCTGGATAAGGGCGTAGAAGGATGGGTTAGTAAATTTGCAAATGACGCTAAGGTCGGTAGAGTTGTGGATAGTGATGAAGGATATTGCAGGTTACAGAGAGACATAGATAAACTGCAGAGGTGTACTGAGAAGTGGCAAATGGAGCTTTTAATGCAGAAAAGTGTGAGGTGATTCACTTTGGCAGGAGTAACAGGAATGCAGAGTACTGGGCTAATAGTAAGATTCTTGGTAGTGTAGATGATCATAGAAATCTCGGTGTCCAGGTACTTGAAAGTTGCCACCTACATTGATAGCCTTGTTAAGAAGGCATACAGTGGAAAGGATTCAGAGGAGATTTCCTAAGTTGTTGCCTGGTATGGAGGGAAGGTCTTAGAGGAAAGGCTGAGGGACTTGAGACTGTTTTCATTAGAGAGAAGGTTGAGACGTGACTTAATTGAGACATATAAGATCAGAGTTAGATAGGGTAGACAGTGAGAGCCTTTTTCATCAGATGGCGATGGTTACCACAAGGGGTCATAATTTTAAATTGAGGGGTGATAGATATAAGACAGATGTCAGAGGTAGTTTCTTTACACAGTAATAGGGGTATGAAATGCACTGCCTGCAACAGTAGTAGACTTGCCAAATTTAAAGGCATTTAAATGGTCATTGGAAAGGCCTATGGACAAGAATGGAACAATAAGTTCGATGAGCTTTCAGATTGGTTCGACAGGTTGGCACAGCGTCGAGGGCTGAAGGGCCTGTACTGCGCTGCAATGTTCTATATTCTCTCAAAATGACTTAAGTCAGTAGATAACTACTGTTATCTACGTTCTCGAAGTTGGCCCAAACCCCATCATCTTTATCCTCCTTTGTCCTTCACAGTACTCAAAATTCGCGCATAGCAGCGGTATTGTGTTTTTGTTGTCACCCTCAGGAATTCTGTACCATATTCCTTGTGAATAATGAGGACTGAGTGTATTGCAGGTGCTGGAGATACTCAGCAGGTCGGGCAGTATTTGTGATGAGAGAAACGGTTAATGTTTCAAGGCTAATATGATTTCTTCAGAGCTACTTTCATTTTGAGCTCTGAAAAAGAGTTCTGGGACTCTGAGCATTAACTCTTTTTCTCCCCTATAAATCCTGCCAGACCTGCTAGGTTTCTACACTGTACATTTTTATTATCGACCATTTTTCTTCCTCACTTGCTGCTGATTTAGGCTCTGTGAGCCCTCTTGGGTGAACAAGAAATGTACCATGACATTGTAAAAGCAATACTGAGATTTCTCTGTTCTTGCGAAACTTCTATCTTTCAACCAAACACAAATTGAAGGATTTCTTTTATTAGTTGACTGTTTGTGAGACTTTCAATATTTTGTTTGCATTTCCGTACAATACAGCAGCAATGATACTTCAGGAATTCGGAAATTAAGTTTTGTTATAGCCTTAAATCACAGTATAGGAGTTCTTGAGAAAACCTCTAGTTTAAGTGGCTGAATTAAACACTTACCCTTGAGTCAGGAAGCATTGATAGAGGGCTTCCCCAGTGCTGTCTTGTTTACATCATGTACTGATTCTGAAGTGGGAGTTAAGTGAGGTATTTGTGGAAAGGAGGTGCTTTTTTTTTGCACTATTTTTTTCAGCATCCTTTGGTACAGTAAGAGTTTACTTCAGTACTGCTAAATTATTCCAGTCCGTGCTCACTCGTAACAATTTTTTTGAATTTATAGAGTGGCAGGACAGTTCAGCTAAGTGAAATGTATATTCTGCTGTCTGAAGTCAGAGACACACTGTCCCAGGCAAACATATTTTCAGGAAGTTTCACTGGCTACACAAGCATGAACTCCAGGTTTCAGAACTTGAGCAGTGACTAGAATCCCGGTTGTGCATCCAGGAGGCAGAGAACCAAGATAGCAGTTTGAGGAGTTGATTGCACCACAGGATCAGAACATAGGGCATAGAGGGAAGGATGACCACCAAGCACCTTAAGATAGCTGTGTTTTCATCCTGGAGCTCCCTGAGTCTATCTTAGTCACTCATCAGTGTTCCATTTTTTGGATACTGTTAAGTGCAGGGCATTCTTGGGAGAGGGCAGTCAGAGCCAAGAATATGGTACCATGTGTGGCTCAGCTTTGTTTTGGGGTGGGAAGGAAGAAAAGAAATGAATGGAATAGGGATAGTGAGCTGCCCTGAAGGACAGAAGAAGCAGTAGTTAGAAGATAGACTACACAGGGGTTTTGTGATTATTAATAAACTATACATGTAAACACATGGCGAATAGCAAGTAAAGCTGACAAACTGAGGACACAATGCATTACAGTGTGATATTGTTCTGCCTGCACAAGTAAGCAAGTCCCACTGCTCCACAAACTGTACCAAAGTGTACATATTTATTCTCTAAAGTGGTCCATTGTTTCTCTTTATTACTGTTTGACTGGGCCTGTATTCCCTAGAGTTTAGAAGGATGACCGGATCTGGTCAAAACGTCTAAAGTTCCACCAGGACTAGACACATGAGACAGAGGATGTTTTCCTCTGGCTGTGGAGTCTAGAACCACGGGACACACTCTGGAAATACACCATTTTAGGAGTAAAATGAGGAAGCACGTCTTCACTCAAAGCATAGCAAACATGTGGAACTTTATTTTACACAAAAGGCTATAGAGATCAAGTCATTGAATATATTCAAAAAAGATTAAATTTTTGAGGCATCAAGGAAAATGGGGAAAAGTAGGAATATGGCATCGAGAAAGAAGATTAGCCATAATCATTGAATGGCTGAGTAAACTTGAAAGGCTAAATGACTTCCTGGCTGCCTGTTTTTATCTAGAATGAAAGGGCTTCCACCAAATTTCTCCAATAATCTCTGAAATATCAAATCTAAAACTTTTCTCCTTTTTTAATTTTAAAAAATAGGTAAAACTGATTATCAACAAAGCAATGATGCAGTTATATCTTTAATCCCGAAAGGGCACATTTTGGCGTGTTTTGGTTGGTTTTAGTCGCCTTTCTTTCCTCATTTAAGGTGAGCCTTAAAACATACCCCTCTGACCAAACATTTGACCAGATGTCCTAATATTTCTGGCGTGTATGATTTTTTTTTTTCCTTTTATAATCCTGTGAAGTACTTTTAAAATGTTTAATTTCATCAGTACTATATAAACACACACCTTTGCCAAGACTGGAGGTAATTTGGGGGCACTAGGAACAAAGAAATGTAGCAACAAGAGTAGGCTGTTCAGTCTGAAGGACATGCTCTGCAAATCGGTTAGATCATTGCTAGTCCTCACACTTGCCACTAACTTATCACACTATCTCTATATCCTCTGATATCATTTGTATCCAAAAATCTGACTTGTAACCTGCTCAATAATTGAACATACATAGTCCTGTAGGGAAGATAATTAAAGAAATCAACTACCCTTCAAAGAAATTCCTCCACTCTGTCTCAGAACAAGAGGGATAAATTAAGAAACTGTCCCTTGATTCTAGACTCAGCAGCCAGAGGCCACTGTTTTATGCTATATAAGAATTTAAAGTTTCAGAAGTCACCTTTCATTCTTCAAAACTGTAGAGGTTTCAGGCCCATTGATGTTGATGAAGTCTCAAAAGACAACATCATCAACTCATGAATTAGTCTTGTGAAAATATGCTGCATTCCATCTTTGCCCAGATAAGGAGACTAAAATTATTTGCTCCAGATGTGATTTCACTGCAGCTGTATACAATTGAAACGAGGCAGGAAAGTGCAGTTGGGATTTTTACATCAGCCATTGTTTCTTCTCTGTTGCTGAGTCAAAGTCCTAAGAGTGAGTTCTGGACAACACTGGATGTCCCTACACACAAGAGCTTCAAGGAGAGAGCTCACGTTCACCTCCCTACCAAAAAATTAGATATAAAGAATAACTATCCACATCCCATAAACCAATTTGAACAGTATTATTAAAAATTGAAGAGATCAGGAAATAATTTTAGGGTATAAATTAAACCCATAAAATTGAAATTTTGAAAGAAATGGTTTTAAATGCTCTGTTACTGTAACTAAACCAAATACAGTATACCTTGAATGTTTGTTACATGGTACTAACCAAAAGTGAAATGATAAACTGATCTTATATGATAATCTTATGTAACATTGTTCAAAACTATACACTTTTCAATGATATTGGTCAATCTACTGGCAACAACCACTGTACAAACATGGGTTGGGAAGTATGCACACTGTGCATTCTGACAGTCTGCCTCAAAGCCAGTATCTAATTTATCTTTTGACTAAATTCTAACTTCTGAATTTGGATGAAAGTCAATAAGTCCATTGGACCTGATGTGCTGCATCCCAGAATGTTGAAGGTGGAAGCTGTAGTGATGGTGGGTGAATTAGTGGTTGTCACAGAAAATTCTAAAAGTTCTGATAAGCTATGTGTAGACTGAAATGTAGCAGGTGTAACCCCACCTTTCAAAAAGAAAATGAGAGAAAATTAAGGTATGACAATGCTTGTTTGTCAGTATTAGGAAAAAAATTATACTCTATTGTAACTAGACACTAAGATAATGTTGTAAAAACAATGACTGCAGATGCTGGAAACCAGATTCTGGATTAGTGGTGCTGGAAGAGCACAGCAGTTCAGGCAGCATCCAAGTAGAAGCTACTTGGATGCTGCCTGAACTGCTGTGCTCTTCCAGCACCACTAATCCAGAGACTAAGATAATTTAAAAATTGAGCATCATTGACATAGGTTTATGAAAGATCAGTAATGTTTGGCAAATGTATTTGAGGGTGTAATTTGCAGCATTGACAAAGTATAGCCAGTGAATGTGGTATATTTGGAGTTCAGAATTGCTATATGTTATTTGGATGTAGAACCAAACAAATTATTTAAACATTTGCTGTTGTCAATATTCTGTGCAAATGTGAGTTGTGACGAAGGTGCAAGGAGGCTACAAGGGGTATTTGGGCAGTCTGATAAATAGAATGGCAGATGATATACAAAAAGGTAAGGGCACAGTGGCTCACTGGTTAGCACTGCTGTTTCACAGCACCAGGGACCCAGATTTGATTCCAGCCTCTGGCAACTGTCTGTGTGGAGTTTGTGCATTCTCCCCGTGTCTACATGGGTTTCCTCCTGGTGCTCCGGTTTCTTCCCATGGTCCAAAGCTGCGCAGGTCAGATGAATTGGCCATGTTAAATTGCCCGTAGTGTTAGGTGCATTATTCAGAAGGGGGTGGGTTGTTCTTCAGAGGGTCATGTGGACTCGTTGGGCTGAAGGCCCTGTTTCCACACTGTAGCTAATCTAATCTAATCTAATCTAAAGTTGCCATAGACTGTACAGCTGTTCTCTCTATAATGCTTATTTTATTCAGTCATGGGATGAGGGCATCACTCACTAGGCCAACATTTAACTGTCCTCTGGGCAATAAGAATTAACTACATTGGTGTGGGTCTGGAATTAAATGTAGGCCAGACCAGGTAAGGACGGCAGTTTCCTCTTCTAAATAACATTAATGAACCATTTTGTTTTTTCCAACAATTTACCATTGTTTCATGGTCATCATTAGTCTCTTAATTTCAGATTTTTAAAATTCCATCCATATTCCACCATCTGCCATGGCAGGATTCAAACCCAGGACTCCAGAACATTACCTGGGTCTCTGGATTAACAGTCCAGTGATAACACCACTAGGCCACTACCACCGCTATTTAATTGTGAGGTTATCCACTTTGGTAGGAAAAGGGCTGTCTTTTCGATAGGGATATGGGATTATCTTCCAATTAACCTGTTTAGAGATATTTAACACACCTGTGAAGCAGGTGAGACTTGAACTCCGGCCTTGTAATCCAGTGGTGGGAATGGTACCAATACAGAGGTAACTCGATTATCCAAATATCGATTATCCGAATTTCAGATTATCTGAAGGTCTCAAAGTCCCGATAGAAACATTACATGAAAAAGACATTTCCAACACTGATAGTGTCTTTTGTTTACAATGACTAAAAATGAACTTAGCTTACTGAAATGCTGCCAAGAACAGTCCTGGACATCCATGGGAGCCCAGACACTATCTCCAAATGACTAACTGCCCACCCTCTCTCTCCTCACACTTTCCCTGGAGTTCTACGCAGAGGTGTACCCTAAACTCCCCTTCCCCAGATAATCTCTTCAACATTGTTCTGTACAGGGTAAAGGTGCCTTGTCTCTTAAACGGGCAGTGGACTTAGCAAGTGCTAAGTTAGTCCCTTTGAGCTAATGGGGGGGTGCTTCAACAATGCTGCAGGTCCCTTGCACCTGTGTATGTCTGCTCAGAAACAAACCCGGAGACAGAGGGAGCAAAGCAGGCAGAGCGAAGAAAAAGGAAACTTCAGAAAACTCCGAGCCCCAGAGGAGAGGCATTGAATCAATTAACTGAATAATCAATTATCCGATTGAAATATTGCCCACCTATCTCATTCAGATAATAGAGCTTCCTCTGTACCCCTTGACAAAATGGTACACCAGTCCAATCACCTGCAATAGCAGGTTTAACTAATGCGAGACTTTTTTAAAAAAAAAACTAGGCTGGTATTCTGTGGAGTTGGTCGCCTTGAATGGTGAGTCAAGAACTAGGGGATCCAGTTTCAAAACATAAAGCCATTAACAACTGGGATGAGGACTTTCTTTGCCATTAAAATTTGGTGAGTGTTTGGAATTCTGCTCCAGGCAGGTTGTGAAAACTCGATTGTCGAATGGTTTCGAGATAAAAAGAAATAGATTTGTGGATACTAATGATGTCAAATGATATGGCGATTATGGAAAAAATTAACATGGAGTTAAATGATCATCTATTTATGATTCCATATTTGACCACATTATTTAATGTTAAATGGATGCGTGGGAAGTAGAAAAAATAACCTTTGCATTTAAAGCAGTACATTGGAGTGAACTGATGTCATTCCACTGCTGTGTTCAATCTCTCCCTTTGCTTGAGGCATGGTTACCCTTCGGTTAAATCATGCTCTGTGGTCTTGTAAGTATTGCGACTTTACCTTTTTACAGTTTCTTGAATGAAGAGAGGACCATAAGCTTCTTGGAAGAGCCCTATAAATCTGTATGTTAAGTATGTGATTGTATTATACTAATAAAGGAATTGATTTTCATTGGGGTTTTTTTTCAGTTTTGTCTTGCTATTTATTTTATATCCTGGAGCCTTGATTGGTGTTCTTCTGTTCTATTCTCTGTTTAAAAGAAATTATCTTTTGGGATTTCCTGATTTGAAATATTACAGTGGGAAATGTCTGTACGTTGCCTACTTTCCATCACTTTAGATTTTTAACTGAGAAGACCACTGAAAGTGAGGATCTTATCAATGAAAAGCTGCAATGCGAAATGTCTGTCCCCACCTGTTTTGAGGTATAAAACATAAGCAAAAGAGATTGAGAAACATTATCTTATTCTTCATATTCTGTATCAAATTTCATTTCTTTCCTATAAATGTCACCTATCTTTGATTGTCCTTGTGTGAATATTTGAAAACTGTGGACCAGGCACACTGATACAGACTTGATCCTTTATTCCACAACTTTGTGATGGTGCATTGAATGCTCACCAGACAACCTTGGGACTCTGTGTAGCTTGCTCTGTTAGTCTACACACAAATATTTAGAGAAAGTTAATTTGGTTATGAATATATTGTCGTCTTTGTTTCCTTTTTCCAGATTTTGGTGTGAGTGCATTTTTGGCAACAGGTGGTGACATGACCAGGAATAAAGTCAGGAAGACTTTTGTAGGTACACCCTGCTGGATGGCACCTGAAGTTATGGAGCAGGTGAGGCAGTCTGTATTTACATCAGAATATCTCAAAATACTTTTTAACTTTTTTCAAACTTTTAGAACTGCAAAGAATATGCATCTGAAATTGCATAAACTGAGTCCGGATTCATCAACGTGACCTCCACTGATGGTAGGTGGGGTGTTAGTTTTCCACAGGGAAAGAAAATGTGTTCAGGGCCTCTCTTCCTGTGATTGTTCCAGCTGAAACTGACGCATGGATGGACTGGGCTGAAAATGGCAGTGGGCCGTAGTGATGGCCACTAAGGCTTATAACTTGCCAAGACACTCAAATGATGTGTAGCAAAGTGCAAGAAGAATGCATTTGCCAATCACCGTACTCCGCAGTCTATTCAGACAGGGGGAGAAAATTGAATCTAAAACACTTCTGATCTCAAACTGTGTACACTTCTTTTCAAAATAACAAAGGCAAGCATAAATAATTTGGTGTCCGTTGTTATTTCAATGCCACTTTGATTCGAAAGCTTTATCTTTTGATTGCTGATGATACATACTCAGCATAAGGAGGTAGATAAGTTGACATTTCTGGTGTAACCCTTCTACAGGACAGGGGGGCAGAGAACTTCTTCAAATTGGGCATCCTTTGAAGAGACTTCTCAGTGAAACAAACTTGGTTAGAGACAAAACCGCAGATGCTGGAATCCAAAATCCAGTCCTGAAGAAGGGTTATACCTGAAACGTCCTCCACCCCCTGATGCTGCCTGGCTTGCTGTATTCTTCCAGCCTCCTGCCTGTCTGTTTTGGATTCAGCAATCTGCAGGTTTTTTTGTCTCTTTTTGTCTTTTTTTTTTGAGTCAATCATAGAGATGTATAGCATGGAAACAGACCCTTCGGTCCAACCCGATCTAGTCCCACTTGCCAGCACCCGTCCTATATCCTTCCTATTCATATACCCATCCAAATGCCTTTTAAATGTTGCAATTGTACCAGCCTCCACCACTTCCTCTGGCAGCTCATTCCATACACGTACCACCCTCTGCGTGAAAAAGTTGCCCCTTAGGTCTCTTTTACATCTTTCCCCTCACCCTAAACCCATGCCCTCTAGTTCTGGACTCCCCCTACCCCAGGGAAAAAACTTTGTCTATTTATCCTATCCATGCCCCTCATAATTTTGTAAACCTCTAAGGTCACCCCTCAGCCTCTGACGCTCCAGGGAAAACAGCCTTTTCAGCCTCTCCTTATAGCTCAAATCCTCCAACCCTGGCAACATTCTTGTAAATCTTTTCTGAACCCTTTCAAGTTTCACAACATCTTTCCGATAGGACCAGAATTGCATGCAATATTCCAACATTGGCCTAACCAATGTCCTATACAGCCGCAGCATGACCTCCCAACTCTTGTACTCAATACTCTGACTGATAAAGGAAAGCATTCCATACGCCGCCTTCAGTATCCTCTATCTACCTGCGATTCCACTTGCGAGGAGCTATGAACCTGCACTCCAAGGTCTCTTTATTCAGCAACGCTCCCTCGGACTTTACCATTAAGTGTATAAGTCCTGCTAAGATTTGCTTTCCCAAAATGCAGTACCTCTCATTTATCTGAATTAAACTCCATCTGCCATTTCTCAGCCCATTAGCCCATTTGGTCAAGATCCTGTTGTAATCTGAGGTAACCCTCTTCGCTGTCCACTACACCTCCAATTTTGGTGTCATCTGCAAACTTACTAACTGTACCTCTTATGCTCACTTCCAAATCATTTATGTAAATGACAATAAGTAGAGGGCCCTGCACCGATCCTTGTGGCACTCCACTGGTCACAGGCCCTCCAGTCTGAAAACAGCCCTCTACCTCCACCCTCTGTCTTCTACCTTTGAGCCAGCCATTTGATATAAGAGACCATTCAGCCCATCGAGTCTGCGCCAATGAGAAAAACCATCACCTGTTTAACACTATAGGCAGTCCCCAGGCTGTGAATGGCTTCCATCTTTGAGTTCATTTGCAAGTCAATTTGTACACCAGTCAAAGCGCAATGCGGGACAATATAAAATAGTGGTCATATATTGGATCTTTAAAACTGCAAGATTGTATGGGATGACATTTGTAAGTGCAAGTATTTGTAAATTGGATGTTTATAACTTAAAGACCCCCTCTAATCCCACTTTCTAGCAGTTAGTCCATAGCTTTGGTCATTGACAAGTATATGTATGTTGTGGTTCTGTTCACCGAGCTGGGAATTTGTCTTGCAAACGTTTCGTTCCCTGTCTAGGTGACATCCTCAGTGCTTGGGAGCCTCCTGTGACGTATGTGTATGAACACTTGAAATATTATAAAGGTTAAGGTTCCCTGCCTCTACTGCCTTCCCAGCTAGTACATTCCAGATTCCACCACCCTCTCTTGTTTTTCCCTCCACCTCCTGTCCTTTACCTTTAAAATTATGTCCCTTCAGTATTGATCCTTCAACTAAGCAGAACAGCTGCTTATCTACCCTATCTATGCCCCTCAGTCTAATACATCTCAATCAGGTGCCACCTCAGCCTTCTATGCTCTAAAGAAAACAACCAGAGATTATCCGGTCTCTCTTCACAGCTAAACCATTCCAACTCCAGACACCGTCCTGGTAAAACTCCTCTGCAAGACATCCTTCCTGTAGTATGGCAACCAGACTGCACACAGTACTCCGGCTGTGACTTAATTTTTAAAAATTGTGCAGCAGTTTTACTCGACTCATTTTTATCTCAGCAAAATTGTTCTGTCAGCTCTGATTTTTAAAAAATATTCTTTCTGCCCGAAAATAATTGCAGCCATTAAGCAAATCCCAAAATTGTTACATTACAGGAGGAGGCCATTCAGCTAATTTTCTGTGGCAGCTGTCCAAATAAGAACTTGCCTAGTGCTACTTCCTGCCTGCTCCCTGTAACCCTACATTCATTTGAAACAATATATATTTTTGCCCCAAATACCTCCAGTTGAACCTGACTATAATAAACTATGAACAGTTCATTCCAGACATGAATTGCTCGTTGCATGAAAAGATTTTTCCTCACCATTTTTAAAATTTATTTTACTAATTATTTTACACCTGTGCCCTCTTGTTCTCAAACAACTCATGGAAATATTCTCTTGCTGTTCACTCTGTTCAGTCTGCTCATGGTTTTGAATACTTGAATTGCATAACCTCACAGCCTTCCCTTCTCCAAAGAGATGTATGGAGCGTATGCAGCACACTCCATACATCTCTTTGGAGAAGGGAAGGCTGTGAGGTTATGCAATTCAAGTATTCAAAACCATGAGCAGACTGGACAGAGTGAACAGCAAGAGAATATTTCCATGAGTTGTTTGAGAACAAGAGGGCACAGGTGTAAAATAATTAGTAAAATAAAATAAAAAATGGTGAGGAAAAACCTTTTAATGCAACGCGCAGTTCATGTCTGGAATGAACTGTCCATAGTTTATTATAGTCAGGTTCAACTGAGGTATTTTGGGGCAAAAATATATATTGTTTTCAAATGAATGTAGGGTTACAGGGAGCAGGCAGGAAGTAGCACTAGGCAAGTTCTTATTTGAGGCTGTGGTGGAGGCAGGTACTTTTGCAACATTTTAAGAAGCATCTTTGAGTACTTAAAATGCCAGGGCATAATAGGCTATGGATCAACTGCAGGTAAGTGGAATTAGTTTGGTTTGGTGTATGCTGGTCAACGTGGTGGGCCAAAGAGCCTGTTTCTCTGCTCAATGACTCTGACTCAGCTTCTTAAATCTCTCTCCATATTTGGAGTTCCTCATCCCCAGAACCATTCTCCTAAACTACTTATTTACCGTTTCCAAAATCTCCACATCCTAAAGTGCAATGCCCAAAACTGGAAGCAGTACTCCAACTAAGAACCTTCACTAAGTTCAACATAATTTCCTCCTCCTATTCTGTAAGCTTTATTTACAGGATACCTGATTTAACTGTCCTCTTCACCTGCCAACCACCTTTTAATGAATTCTAGATGTTCACCTGCTCCCCTTTGCAATGTGACTTTTACTTTATTTCTTTCAACTAAAATATCTCTCTTTTCTGGCTTGAACTTTATCTCTCCACTTCACCAACTTGTCTGTGAACTTTAAAGTTCTCCACTGTCCCTGTGCTGCAACATGTAAGGGTCTTTATTTTCAGCAATTATTCCTTTTCCAGTCTCTCCTCCTGATAACTTTTTCACTGCTCTTCACAGAACCTCAGCTGTGGAATGACTCAGCTGTTTGTTTTTCCTTTTATGTACCATAGTACCATGACCCACTCTTGAAATTGCTTATTCACTGCCTACTGACTTATAATTTGTCATCTCTTGCTGATGTCATATATATATTGTACTTTGGTCCTCACTTTAATTTCTTCATTTCAAATTACTTTGAGTTTAAAAGGAAAATGATTAAGCAATGCATGATCCAATTCTGTTCTCAACTCGTAAGATACATGTTTGAAACTTCATGATAATTCTATCATTGCTTTGCCTCAACAGGTTAGAGGCTATGACTTCAAAGCAGACATTTGGAGTTTTGGAATTACAGCCATTGAATTAGCTACTGGAGCAGCTCCTTATCATAAATACCCACCAATGAAGGTAAGCATCTGTGTCAAGTCCAACAGGTGAACGTAAGTTTTTTTTTTTATTTCCTTACCCCACTACAACTCATTCCTGATTTCTCCATTGAATTGGATTGTAATCTGCTTTAAATAATACCGCAAGACCATAGGAGCAGAAATTAAGCCATTTAGCCCATCAAGTCTTCTCCGCCATTCAATCATGGCTGATAAGTTTCTCAACCCCATTCTCCCCATAACGCTTGATCCCCTTGATAGTCAGAACCTATCTATCTCCATCTTAAATATACTCAATGACCTGGTCTCCACATTCTTCTGTGGCAATAAATTCCATAGATTCACCAATCTGGCTGAGGAAGTTTCTCCTTACCACAATTCCCTTACTCTAAGGCTGTGCCCTTGTGTCCTAGTCTCTCCCATCAATCTTCCCAACAATCACCGTTTCCAGGCCACTCAGTATTGTGTGTTTCAATTAGATTTCACCCCCCCCCATTTAATTCTTTGATCGAGTATAGTGCCAGAGTCCTCAAACATTCCTCATATGTTAAGCTTTTCATTCCTGGGACCGTTCTCATAAATATCATCTGAACACACTCCAAGGCCAGTACATCCTTCCTGAGATATGGGAAAAACTGCACACAATACTCCCAATGTGGTCTGACCTGAGCCTTCTAGAGCCTCAGAGGTACATGCCTGCTTTAATATTCAAGTCTACTCAAAATAAATGCCATCATTGCATTTGCCTTCCTAAATGTTGACTCAACCTGCAAGTTTACCTGGAGACAATCCTGGACTTGAACTCCCAAGTCTTTTTGCTCTTCAGACTTCTGAATTTTATCCCCATTCAGAAAATAGTCTATGCCTCATTTCTTCCTACCAAAGTGCATGACCTCTCTCTTTCCCACATTGTACTTCATCTGCCACATCTTTGCCCATTCTCCAAATCTGTCCAAATCCTTCTGCAGTCTCCCTGCCTCCTCAATGCTACTTGTATCTCTACCTATCTTTGTATTGTCTACAAATTTGGCCAGAATGCCCTCCATTCCTTCTAGATCGTTAACGTACAAAGTGAAAAGTTGTGGTCCCAAAACTGAGCCTTGCAGAACACCACTTCTCAGGATGGCAGCTGGTGACAAGGACTTTTGTCTGCTAGACAGCCAAGCTTCTATCCATGCTAGCACCTTGCCTCTAACACCATAGATCCTTTTTTATTCACTCAGCCTCCTCTGTGGCACCTTGTTAAAGACCTTCTTGAAGTCCAGTTAGCTTCCATCCATTGGCTGTCTTTGGTCTCACCTTCTCTAGAAGATTTGTTAGACATGACTCTCCTTAATGAAAACATGCTGACTTTGCCCTATTTTACCATACACTTCCAAGTATTCAGAAATTTCATGCTTCACAATGGACTTCAGGATCTTGCTCACAACCAAGGTTAGGCTAATTGGTGTGTAATTTTCCATCTTTTGCATTGCTCACTTTTTAAACGGGTGTGACGACAGTGATTTTCCAGTCCTGTGGGACTCTTCCTGATTCTATTGATTCCTGAAAGATCACTAACACCTCCACTATCTTTTCAGCTATCTCTCTCAGAATTCTATAGTGAAGTCCATCTGGTCCAGGGGATTTATCCACCTTCAAGCCATGTTCACTTAAAAATCGCAATGGCCCCTGCTTCACCAGCTGTCTATGGAAATGCAACTTTTATGTCATCAGGATATCCAAATGTGTTTCACAGTCATTGAACTACTTTTTAAAGTGTATTGTAATATAAGGAATAAGCTTGCATTTCTCCTAACCCCTCCACTCCTCCTTTTTCAATGACTATTTAAAGTAATTACTAACATGACAGTCCTACTTCCAACCAGAAAGATTAGTATTGTTAAAATTCTTAACTTCAAAAACTTTCATGAAATCTTTTCTTTTACAATGAAAATATCCCTAGGTATCTTCTAACTATTGTCACCCATCCCTGACCTTTTTAATGTTATGCACACCTGCACACACTATTGGAAAGTATGTTGGAGATCTTTTATCTTCTTTAAATGTTGCTGTTCTATTTATTCTTTTAGTTTCGAGTTAAGAGTGTTTTTAATTTCACTTCCTGTTACTTTCTTCTTTCACAAAAATGTAACTTTCATTTATCGTGATCTCAGGATGTCCCGAACCTAATGAAATAATTTTGGTATGGTCTTTTATCAGTTGGGAACACAATGGTTGATTTGCAGATGGCAGGGTATGACAAAATAGAATTGAGATAATTACCAGGTGGTCTTCATTTATTTCTAATGTTTGCTAATGAACAAATATTGACCAACACTCTGCTCTTTGAAGTAGTGCCATAGAATCTTTTATGCCCATCAGACCTTGCTTCAGGTCCCATCTGGAGGAAGACCGCTCTGATTGTGCTACTGTTACCACAGGTTTCATGCTCAAATCTCTGATATGAGTCTTGAACTCTCCACTGCAGCTTGAAGTGCTGCCATTGAGCCACAGGGACATCTTTTATCCTCCATAGGTCTCTTGCAGTTTATGAAATACTTTCCTTCTGTGACATAGGTTTCCCTGTACCCATGTCCAAATCATGATGAGTGCACAGTAAGTAAAATAAACCTAGCACTGACTCTAGTACATGTCACATTAAACCTTCCCCCAAATCAGTTATTCGCACAGTTATTTACATTCAATCGACTTTTTATGTAGTCTGTTAAACAGTTCTTGTATTGTAGGCCACAATTTAGTTGTTATCCTCCCGTGAGATGTCACTTGATTCATTTTTATGATCTCTTTTATTACCCTTTATTTTGGTAATTTCCTCATTCATTTTTGTTACCATTTGTGATTTAGCTTTAACAGAGCCTTGCATTAGAAACTTTTGATTAATCTGTTTCTAAACACTCAAACTACGTGCATTTCAGTTAATTCAAAGCCGGTGCCTCTTACTGTTGTCTTCTCACCACATAACCTACATAGTCATAGAGTTCTTCCTCTGAGCTCAATCCTCTGTAAGGCTCTTCCCAACTGTAATATTAAACATTTTTGTGTTTCCAGTATTTGTCATTTTCTTTTTGATTTCAGCAGCATTTCACTCAAGACATTGGAAACAGTTTTCTGATTAGTCCAAATACAAATTAAATATGATCCAGAAAATATAATTTTTGGATGTAGTATGTGAGTACTTTGGAGTTTCAGCTTGTTAACTGTAACAGAAGGATAAAAATGAGTTGGTGAACAGTAGCAAAGTGGTAACTTTACTGAACTAATAATGAAAGATCCAGAACAATTCTTTAAGACAGATCAGATATACCATGACAGATGGGGATGTTTCAAGTCAAGGAATTAATAAATCTGGAACAAAATTGCTCACTTATAACAACGAAACGACTAGTTTGCGGTTTATAACCTAGCACAAAGGATCACTAGCCATTTATTGCCCATCCCTAATTGCCCAGAGGGGAGTTAAGTATCAAACACATTGCTGTGGGTCTGGAGTTGCATGTTGGCCAGACCAGGTAAGGATAGCAGATTTTCTTCCCTAAACAACAATAGTGAATCAGGTGGGTTTTTCCAACAACTAACAACGGTTTCATGGCCATCATTAGATTCTTTAGTTCCAGACTTTTATTGGATTCAGTTTCCACCATCTGTGTGGTGGGATTCAGACCAACGTGCCCAGAACAGTACCTCAGTCTTTGGGTTAATAGTCCAGTGATTATGCCACTGGGCCATTGCCTCCCCGGGGTATTTAGTCAAAGCATATGGCATTGCTGACTAGGCTAGTATTTACCTTCTCTTCTGCTTGCCACGGTTTCCTCTTTCATCTACAGCGTAAAACCAATTATATTTCCACACACTTCCAGTTCTGAAGATGAATCATTGGACTAGATAGGTTAATTATCTCTTTTCACAGATGCTGACTGACCTGCTGAGCTTCTTTGGCACTGTATTTTTATTTCAGATCACCGGTATCTGAAGTTCTTATAGCCACCAGTTAGGTGGAGACAGATTACTACTTTTTCCACGACCACCACCACGACCCACCCCACCCATCAAAATGAACTTAGTGGTTCAAAAATCTGAGGAACTCCATCCAGGATAAAGCAGCAAGCTGTGTTAGCACACCATTCACATGGTACCCCCAGAAGTACACCATGGCAACTGTATATAATGTATACCATTTTTTGTACAATGTGGCAATTTGCCTCAGCTGCTACATTAAGTGCCTTCCAAACCTATGTACTCTCCATCTACTTTACTGCTCTTCACTTGCAAGGTCTCCTCCAGGTTTCATATCGTACTACTTTGATGCTGAAATTCATTGCAGCTGTCACTGCTTCTGAACTTTGGAAATCCCTGTCTACTGGCCCCGTGTATTTCCACAGATTGTAGTAATTCAAGAAGACCCCTCCTTAAGGACAAATAAGGATGATCAATGGATGCCGTCCTCACTAGTAAAGTTCAAATTCCATGAATTAAAGAAAAAGATAGACTTGTAGGCTCATTGCATCTTGATGGAAGCATAGAAACCGTATGAGTGAATATCTTTGGTAGTATAAATATTTTTTTTAAACTCTTTTGATTCTGTGGCTCCAAAATTACATTACTTCTACAAAAATGGTTAAATATCCTCTTTTTCAGCCATTTATAACTTCTCTCCTTCTTTAGGTCTTAATGTTGACTCTTCAGAATGATCCTCCCTCATTGGAAACAGGTGTACAGGATAAGGAAATGGTCAAAAAATATGGCAAGTCCTTTAGGAAGATGATTGCACAATGTCTGCAGAAAGATCCAGAGAAAAGGTAAAAGATCAGACTGGCTCTATGCTTGCTCTTTTTCACATATTCTTTAAGGTCAGCAATCTGGAAATCGGATCAATGAGCTAAGGCAGCATGATTATGAATAATGTTTGAACAACATGGTTTGCTATCAATGGTTTGTTTTATAATCAATGTAAGCATTCTGCTTTAAAACTGTTGTGGACAGTAAAAAAAACATTTGTACCTTTCTCTCTGATCCTTTGGAGGAGTGAATTATTCCGTTCCTTGTTCCACGCCTCTACTGGTTACAAAGTTTAAATGCAAAAGCGGAAGTAATGTTACAAATTAGACTGCATGTAGATCGGATAAGAAACGTGTCAACCAAATTCCTTAAGTAACAAATGAAGACATAGATAATTGCAAGCTAAACCTACTCGAGCAAAGACGAGAGAGCGAGCAATGGCTATTACTCCTATTCACATCCATAGCTTTTTACACCCACAAACTGAATCACTGAAAGCCAATGCAATAATGCAATCCAGTATCTTTTGTAAAGTTTTCTTTAAAGTGTTCACATGATGTACATTGTGTCCCCAGGCTATGATATAGTGTAATCCTAGCACAAGGAGGCAATCAGCAATATGGCAAAAAATAGAGGACACTATGTTAAGAACTTGGCAAGACAGTCTAGGTTCAACTCACCGACAACATCGAGAAAGGAGATCTGAAACTGACGGAAATGTGAACAGGAATGCTATTGTTTGTTTTGAGAAAGTAAGAGAATTTAGGATTTAAAATAAGCAGATATATCCCAATAGTCAGTCAGTTCAAAGGTGGCATTAGGCAATAAACTATGCCAAACACACAGCAGTTCTTTTCACTGCATCTCAGTACATGTGACAATAATAAATCAAACCAAAAGTAAATTTGAATCTATTGTGTGGACTAGACTGGTGAAATTCTACCTAGACTCTGAATAAAAATAATCAGGTCAAACAAATGAGAGTTACGATCATTTCAGATTTGGGAATGATTTCAAACTAAAATCTTTTAAAGAAGTGGGAATTCCTCATTTTGTTTGCAGGGGTCTAGTTGCCTTCTCCTTCCCCTCTGCCCTCTCCCTGTGTCTCTGTCTTCCCCCCTCTTCTTTTCGCCCCACCTCCCAAACACCCGTTTATAAAGTTAAAAATCACACAATACCATCTTGTAGTCCAACAGGCTTATTTGGAAGTACTAGCATTCGGAGTGCTGCCCCTTCATCAGGTAGCTGTAGAGCAGGGTCATAAGACACAATTTAGAGCAAATGATCACAGTCTTGTGCAACTGAAATGATATGTTCAGCGAACCTAGATTGCTGTTTAGTCTTTCATCTTTTAGAATGGGTTGTAGGTTCATTAATATGCAAATCCCAGAACTTCCTTCAAGTCACATTCTTGAGATAATTTAAGGTTTTATTTTTTAAAAAACTGACACCTCAGCTCAGATAATGTATTAAAGGCGTGAGGTTAGAGTCTGTCTGTCTATATCCCAACCTTGAGTCATGACTAGTTCCTGAAGAAGGGCTGATGCCCGAACGTCAATTCTCCTATTCGTTGGATGCTGCCTGACCTGCTGCGCTTTTCCAGCAACACATTTTCAGCTCACGACTAGTTCTGTTTCCAAAGTAGGCATTTATAAAATGTTGCATGGATTGACTGCCTGCAGATTGTGTGCTTTTTGAGCAAAATAGAATGTATCTGCAAATACAATTCTACAAATGCAAATTCACCACATAGATTTGTGTGTGCGCATGGATGTGAGTGTGCGCGCGTGCTTGGAAGAGTGTGCATGAGTGTGATGGAGTGTAAGCCACTGAGAGGGTGTATCTGTGCTTGTCTGAGAGAGGATCGGCGTGAGTGTATCATCATAGAATCCCTACAGTGTGGAAACAGGCCCTTCAGCCAACAGGTCCACGCCAACCCTCCAAAGAGTAAACCACCCAGACCCATTCCCCTACCCTATATTTATCCCTGACTAATGCACCTAACCTACTCATCCCTGAACACTATGGGCAATTTAGCATGGCCAATTCACCTGATCTAGACAAAAGTGAAGACTGCAGATGCTGGAGATCAGAGTCTAGAGTGTGGTGCTGGAAAAGCACAGCAAGTCAGGCAGCATTGGAGGAGCAGGGCAGTTGACATTTCAAGCAAAAGTCCTTCATCAGGATCCTGATGAAGGGCATTTACCCAAAACATCGACTGCGCTGCTCTTCAGGTGCTGTCTGACCTGTGCTTTTCCAGCACTACATTCCTGACTCAATTAACCTAACCTGCACACCGTTTCAATTGTATGACGCTGATATTTTTTTTTGCTATAAATTCTTTG
Organism: Chiloscyllium punctatum; assembly: GCF_047496795.1. Classification (NCBI taxonomy): domain Eukaryota; kingdom Metazoa; phylum Chordata; class Chondrichthyes; order Orectolobiformes; family Hemiscylliidae; genus Chiloscyllium; species Chiloscyllium punctatum. Next base: position 35,669,221 of record NC_092743.1, read on the forward strand.
TCTTATGATTCTGCTTCACAGCTGCCTGATGAAGGAGCAGCGCTCCAATTGCTAGTACTGTGAAATAAACCTTTGACTATAACTTAGTGTTATGTGATTTTTAACTTTATTGCTGTAAGGAAACAGTATGGTTATGAGACTAATTGGTTAGCTCTTCAGATTACTAGCTAGGTACAATGAACAGAACAGCTTTCTATGCAGTTAAGATTCCATAAAGCTTACAATGTTCCTGGCCTTTGTTGTGCTTTGACAGCCGCAGAAAAGATAGTAAACAATTATAGTGCATCATATTGTCGCATTGCATTTCTCGTGAAACTGTAAAAACATTTGTGCTGCTTCTACAAAAGTTTAAAAGCTCTTTTTATGGATTGAGCTATAAACAATAATTCATGGTTAGAAATAAAGTTGTCTTTGTATAGATTTGTATTGTTGAAAATTCTGGGACAATGCATTAAAGCTCACGCAGCATCCTACCTTTGTCAAAGGTGACCTTACTGAATACCGTGTAATTATGAACCTGACGCAGTAGATTCATGCAGAGATTCCACCTGTGTGTTTGTTCATTTGTGAAGATGTTTTAAACTCTTTTGTAAACCAATGTCTGGTGTAATCAGTAGCTCTGTATTAATATGGAAGTACTGCTCAGTATGTTGAAAGTTATAGAAAAACTGAGAACAAATCTTAAGTGTAGGGAAAAAGCATTAAGCCCGATAAATAACTTATGAAAATATTTTGTTTGCCAGAGATCTGAAACAAACTAAATACAGGAAATACTGAGTATATCAGTAAGCATCTTAAAAAAGGTCATTGCTCTGAACAGTTAACTGTTTCTCTTTCTACATATGTTGCTAGGCTTCCTGAGTTTTTACAGTATATTCTATTTAGCTTTGGCAGTTTTACTACTTCTCTACCTCCAGTCCCACTTTCCTGTCTTTTCCATATGTTTCAATCACTTTATTATTGGTGTGGATGAAAGTGTGTACAGTTTTCAACCCCATTGTAGTTATTTTCTAATCAACTTTTCCAGATTTTATGACCCCCCTCGAGAGCAGTTGGGACTGAAATCCAGGTCTCCTGTTCCAAAGAGAGCCACTACACACCACAAAAGGCCAAAAAATATTTTTTGATCTTCCTGTCAGAAGTCTTATGTCACACCTCTAGAGTAGCTGGGACCTGAACTGTGCCTCCTAGTTGAAAGGCAGGGACACACCACTATCACAAGACCATTTTATAGTAAATGAATTCCAGCGAATTGATTTTTCACATCTGTGGAGCAGACGGAACTTGATTCCGTCCCCTTTGCTCAGAGAGTTAGGGCCATTACATGTCTGTTTAACCAATTTGCCTGGATCAACTTTATAAATTGTTTGTTTTGAAGTATTCCTGAGCATATGTTTTGAGAATGAATGCAGTAACCCATGCCTTCAGCAAAACGAATGTAAACTATGCAGTCATCAGCAAGCCTGAGGACCACCTCCAAAGTTGTAATATTTCACCTTGTCTCCAGAATATTAACCTGATGCATGTTTGCATTAAACCATCTTGCTTTCTTTGAAGTCTCGATCATCTGAACTGAATCTTCACTGTATCTAAAAAGAAAATATATTTAAAGCATTTTGAAGATGAGGTGTTTCTATTGCTTTTGCCAAAATGAGAATGTCCCTTGTGCCGGGTGATATTTTTGCAGATTTATTTAATGTGTGGACATCTGCAGTCCTCTGTTGCAGAGAGGTCTTCTGCTGACTTCAGCTGTTTATTTAGCCAGATGTGCATTTTTGCTGATTACTGCGCCCTCCAATTGACTTTCATGACTACACAAAAAGTCCACATTTTAAAATTCCCTCTGGAGTTGCACACAGATGGTTTCCAAAGCTGATAACAAAGACCTTGTCAAATTTTGAAAGAGTCGTAGTCATAGAGATGTACAGCATGGAAACAGACCCTTCGGTCCAACCTGTCCATGCCGACCAGATATCCCAACCCAATCTAGTCCCACCTGCCAGCACGTGGCCCATGTCCCTCCAACCCCTCCCATTCATATACCCATCCAACTGTCTTTTAAATGTTGCAATTGTACCAGCCTCCACCACTCCCTCTGGCAGCTCATTCCATACACGTACCACCCTCTGCGTGAAAAAGTTGCCCCTTAGGTCTCTCTTATATTTTTCCCCTCTCACCCTAAACTATGCCCTCTAGTTCTGGACTCCCCGATTCCAGATAAATGTCTATTTATCCTATCCATGTCCCTCATAATTTTGTAAACCTCTATAAGGTCACCCCTCAGCCTCCGACGCTCCAGGGAAAACAGCCCCAGCCTGTTCAGCGTCTCCCTGTAGCTCAGAAAGCTGACAAGATTTTCATTTGGACTAAGCTTGTTAATCTCATATAGTTCTTTTCATTATATTCCCCATCTTTGGGTCAAGAGTGTGGTGCTGGAAAAGTTCCAGCAGGTCAGGCAACATCTGAGGAGGAAAAGAATCGACGTTGCAGGCATAAGCCATTCATTAGGAATCCTTGATTCTCCTGTTCCTCGGTTGCTGCCTGACCTGCTGTGGTCTTCTGTGCCTGAACCCAACTGACCTCCAAAGATAATGTAAACAGAAAATGCTGAAAAAGCAAAGCTGCCGCTGAGGAGAGAAGTTTGATGTTTCAGGTCAGTTGACTTATCTGACCTTCGTAAATATACATGATTTACAATTTGTGGATAAATGCTTTGCATCAAATTTGCCAACCATTCTTATTGGTTTTAAACTTTGTATAGAAGGTCATTGCCCTGTCCTGTAATGTTGCTGAAGCAAAGCTTATCAAACACTATCTAGTCAGCTAAATATTCTATCGTCCGTATATGTTGAAGGACTGTGGAATATGTTGAATATTTATTTAGGAAAATTATTTGGATGGAACTGAGAAATAAGAAAGGGATGATAACCTTTATTGGGATTGTATTATAGACCCCCTAATAGTCAGAGGGAAATTGAGAAACAAACTTGAAAGGAGATCTCCGCTATCTGTAAGAATATTAGGGTAGTTATGTTCGGGGATTTTAACTTTCCAAACATAGACTGGGACTGCCATGGTATTAAAGGTTTAGATTAGATTAGATTAGATTAGATTAGATTAGATTAGATTACTTACAGTGTGGAAACAGGCCCTTCGGCCCAACAAGTCCACACTGCCCCGCCGAAGCGCAACCCATACCCCTACATTTACCCCTTACCTAACACTACGGGCAATTTAGCATGGCCAATTCACCTGAGGGATTTCTTAAGTGTGTACAAGACAATTTTCTGATTCAGTATGTGGATGCACCCACTAGAGAAGGTGCAAAACGTGATCTACTCTTGGGAAATAAGGCAGGGCAGGTGACTGAGATGTCAGTGGGGGAGCACTTTGGGGCCAGCGACCATAATTCTATTCATTTTAAAATCGTGATGGAAAAGGATAGACCAGATCTAAAAGTTGAAGTTCTAAATTGGAGAAAGGCCAATTTTAGCGATATTAGGCAAGAACGTTCGAAAGCTGATTGGAGGCAGATGTTAGCAGGTAAAGGGACAGCTGGAAAATGGGAAGCCTTCAGAAATGAGATAACGAGAATCCAGAGAAAGTATATTCCTGTCGGGGTGAAAGGAAAGGCTGGTAGGTATATGGAATGCTGGATGATAGAAATTGAGGGTTTGGTTAAGAAAAAGAAGGAAGCATATGTCAGTTATAGACAGGATAGATCAAGTGAATCCTTACAAATGTGTAATGGCAGTAGGAATATACTTGAGGGAAATCAGGAGGGAAAAAAGGGGACACGAGATAGCTTTGGCAAATAGAATTAAGGAGAATCCAAAGGGCTTTTACAAATATATTAAAGACAAAAGGGCAATTAGGGAGAGAATAGGGCCCCTCAAAGATCAGCAAGGCAGCCTTTGTGTGTAGCCACAGAAAATGGGGGAGATACTAAATGAATATTTTGCATCAGTATTTACTGTAGAAAAGGATATGGACGATATAGACTGTAGGGAAATAGATGGTGACATCTTGCAAAATGTCCAGATTACAGAAGAGGAAGTGCTGGATGTCTTGAAAAGGGTAATGGTAGATAAATCCCCAGGACCTGATTAGATGTACCCGAGAACTCTGTGGGAAGCCGGAGAAGTGGTTGCTGGACCTCTTGCTGGGATATTTGTTTCATCGATAGTCACAGGTGAGGTGCCAGAAGACTGGAGGTTAGCAAACGTGGTGCCACAGTTTAAGAAGGGTGGTAAGGACAAACCAGGGAACTATAGACCGGTGAGCCTGACCTCGGTGGTGGGCAAGTTGTTGGAGGGAATCCTGAGGGACAGGATGTACATGTATTTGGAAAGGCAAGGACTGTTTAGGGATAGTCAACATGGCTTTGTGCGTGGGAAATCATGTCTCACAAACTTGATTGAGTTTTTTGAAGAAATAACAAAAAAGATTGAGGGCAGAGCAGTAGATGTGATCGATCTGGACTTCAGTAAGGCATTCGACAAGTTTCCCCATGTGAGACTGATTAACAAAGTTAGATCTCATGGACTCAAGGGAGAATTAGCCATTTGGATACAGAACTGGCTCAAAGGTAGAAGACAGAAGGTGGTGGTGGAGGGTTAGATTAAATTAGATTACTTAGTGTGGAAACAGGCCCTTCGGCCCAACAATTCCACACCGACCTGCCGAAGCGTAACCCACCCAGACCCATTCCCCTACATTTACCCCTTCGCCTAACACTACGGGCAAGTTAGCATGGCCAATTCACCTAACCTGCACATTTTTTGGATTGTGGGAGGAAACCGGAGCACCCGGAGGAAATCCACGCAGACACTGGGAGAATGTGCAAACTCCACACAGACAGTCGCCTGAGGCGGGAAATGAACCCGGGTCTCTGGCGCTGTGAGGCAACAGTGCTAACCACTGTGCCACCCAGTTTTTCAGACTGGAGGCCTGTGACCAATGGAGTGCCACAAGGATCGGTGCTGGGTCCTCTACTTTTTGTCATTTACATAAATGATTTGGATGCGAGCATAAGAGGTACAGTTAGTAAGTTTGCAGATGACACCAAAATTGGAGGTGTAGTGGACAGTGAAGAGGGTTACCTCCGATTACAACAGGATCTGAACCAGATGGGCCAATGGGCTGAGAAGTGGCAGATGGAGTTTAATTCAGATAAATGTGAGGTGCTGCATTTTGGGAAAGAAATCTTAGCAGGACTTCTACACTAAATGGTAAGGTCCTAGGGAGTGTTGCTGAAAAAAGAGACCTTGGAGTGCAGGTTCATAGCTCCTTGAAAGGAGAGTGAAGAAGGCGTTTGGTATGCTTTCCTTTATTGGTCAGGGTACTGAGTACAGGAGTTGAGAGGTCATGTTGCGGCTGTACGGGACATTGGCTAGGCCACTGTTGGAATTTGCGTGCAATTCTGGTCTCTTTCTTATCGGAAAGATGTTGTGAAATTTGAAAGGGTTCAGAAAAGATTTACAAGGATGTTGCCAGGGTTGGAGGATTTGAGCTAGAGGGAGAGGCTGAACAGGCTGGGGCTGTTTTCCCTGAAGCGTTGGAGGCTGAGGGGTGACCTTATAGAGGTCTACAAAATTGAGAGGCACGGATAGGATAAATAGACAAAGTCTTTCCCCTGGGGTCGGGGAGTACAGAACTAGAGGGCATAGGTTTAGGGTGAGACGGGAAAGATATGAGAGAAACCTAAGGGGCAACTTTTTCACACAGAGCGTGATAAGTGTTTGGAATGAGCTGCCCGAGGAAGTGGTGGAGGCTGGTAAAATTGCATAATTTAAGAGCCATTTGGATGGGTATAAGAATAGGAAGGGTTTGGAGGGATATGGGCCGGGTGCTGGCAGATGGGACTAGATTGGATTGGGATATCTGGTCGGCATGGAAGGGTTGGACCGAAGGGTCTGTTTACATGCTGTACATCTCTGACTATTTCCCATATCTAAGCAGCCATCCTTCTCAACGCACCATCTTTGAGATCCAAAACTGTATCAGCTGTGTCAATTCTGCCTTCGGCAAATGATGGCAGCATCTGACAACCAAAACCCCTGCAATTCAATGAAAACCAGAGAGTACAGCAGAGTTTCTGTGATCATGCACCTATATTTCAGTTGCCTTCGCATCAGTGATATGTAAGAGTGCCAAAAACACTTCTGTCGGCAGTGCGTTTTGGTACTTCCTCTGGATTTAATGGAGAGACAATTAAACAAGCACCAGTATCTTACTTGTAACTAGCCTGTGACAGACAAAACTCCTGGAACTATGTACAGGATGTTATGTCCAGTAGCTTAAAGTCATTTAGAGGTTTCAGAAGTTCTGTGAACTGTCAAATGAACAGCAATCAAGCGAAAGATAAAGGCTGTGGTTGGAAAGCTATCTGAAACTCTCCTTCAAGTGCGACATTGTTGACCTTAATAATGGGGAGAAGCTTGCTACTAATTGGTTAAAGAAATAATAATAGTTTGCCTTACATACATTTTAGAGTCCCAGCTTTATTGATGAGGTGGAACAAAGAAGAAAAGCAGGAAAAAGAAGCTAATCCTGCATTTGGGCTATCTTCCGCATTTGGGCTATCTTCCACATTTGGCCAAAGATTTCAGTCAGAAATTGGTGTGCTCAGTCACATGATAGCAGGAAGTCACAATATTGACTAGATATCACCTCAAATAAGGAGCAACCTCTGAGTCAAACTACCTCTTACCTTCATAAGGTGGCTGAAGATCTCTTTGACTACATGAATATTTAATGCTTATGCAAGATCCTTCAGACTAGCAAACAGGATTCAAGGTTAAAATCTTGAACCTAGGTGTTGAAGGCCACCTGTTGCTGTCACCATTCTGACACACCAATGATAGTTCAGTTTGAAATGACTTACCAACTAGGAAAAGGTCAACCAGCGAGGAGCAAATCAAGACTGTGTTCACAGAATAATTCGCAGTGTGGTTGATGGCTTGTTAAAGTTCATTTGACGAAAATGTCCACTTCATTTATAAATGATCACCTGTGGGTTACTTGTGGTGGATGCAGCGGTAGTGTCCCTACCTCTTGAGCCAAGAACCCCAGGTTTCAATCCCACCCGCTTCCATGTGCAATACCATCCCTGAACAGGTTAATTTGAAAATATCTATAAATGAGAAACTGTATGGCGAATCACCAATCCTTACTTTGTGATATCTGCTACATTCATATGTGTTCAAGGTTTACCATGCTTGAGACATGTATTTTGCTAATCAACCAGTTTCAGCAAATCAAGGAACACTAATTTTACTGTTTTTCTTGCCTAATTATTTTCTTTTTTAATTTCAGGCCTACAGCAGCAGAATTTTTAAAGCACAAGTTTTTCCAAAAAGCAAAGGTAAACTAGAAAATCTGTAGTTACATCTGCTTAGTAAACATCGCAGTTGGACTGGCAATTGTGATTCTTTGATTATTCTTTTCCTTGTAGTTTACTGAATGAATGTAATGTTATCATCAGAGTTGGTGGTAACACTGGACAAATCAAGTGCCAAAGTGAAACTTGGACCAAAAATGTTATTTTTGCAGTTTGGTTCGCATGGTAGTCAGTCACTGAAAATTTGCATCCAAGGATTCCAGAGTAATGTTAACAAAGGAAGATGAGTTTATTTCAGAAAAGTTTAGAAAAGCAATAATAATTTGAAAAGATCTTAATGTAAACAGTAAACTTACTTTACTTGGTACAAGTATCAGTCTTCCTCCTCTGTTTAATTTCTTAGTCACTGTTAAGGTCATAAACATTCCATGAGCAACTTTCTCTCATGCCTCTTTACATCTCTCCCCAAGCTACATAGCCAAAGGATTTTCTCTCCGAACTTCGTTTTTGAAACATCTTGGGTTTTTTCCAGTTAATTTGCCTGTTTTTGGGCTGTTAAGCAGCATGTCTGACATGGATTTCTTTTTTGGATTTAGCCCCCTCTAGGTCATGAAAACTCAATTTAGTGAACACTTCAGTCAATGTCTCATCAGGTAACTTGTCAAGTAATTTAGCTTAGGTCACATGATTTTTTTTTGGGACTGCTGTTGTGATTCAAATTTTAAATAAAAATTGGTTTGGACCTTTTTTTAAGAAAGTACCATAACCTCCACAGGACTTAAAAATATATTTACCTCTACTTTTGAGCCCAAACTTCTCAGTAGTAACATTTCGTAAGTCTACATCACAGTAGAAATGGTATCAAACTTTTCTAAATATATTGGGAAGAAGGCATTGCTACAAAATCAATCTTTATTACCCATTGCTAATTGTCTTTTGAGAAAGTGGCTTCAGCCACTTTTGTTTTTGCATCAAAACTCAAGAAGAGTGAAACATTGTTCTCAAGTCCAGATGTTATCTGACTTGTAGGAGGACTTGCGATGACTATCTTGTGCGCTGCTGCCATTGATTTGGAAGGTGTACTTGCAAAGGTCTGTTGAGTTAGAGTATGGGAAAAACACGGCAAGTGATGAAGTATGTAAAAAGAAAGAGTAGCTAAAATAGTCCTTTAAGGGTTGAGAGTGAAGAAATAATAGGAAAATAGAAAATAACAAATGGTTTTGAACAAGAATTTTATCCTCCTTCGCAGGTTAAAATCACAAACTATCAACAGGCAGAAGAGAGGGAAGATGTAAAGCAGCTTCCGAAAGGTTTGGATAGACTTAGTGAATGGCCAAGAGTGTGGCAGATGAAATATGTGAAAAAGACTTTGGCAGGAGAAACAAATGTGCAAAGTATTTCGTAACATGTAAAAGGTAGAAAAGGTCCTAGGTGTCTTTGTCATTAAGTTGCTGGAGGCTAACCTGCAGGAGATGCAAACTCTTAAGCTAATAGGCTGATTCAGTCAGTGATTTAATAATTTTTGAATTGAGCTGTGCCTATATAGAAAAGGATATCATTCAAGGTTTGCGTTTAGATTTGTAGCTCGGGTGTCTGATGATGTGGTTGTGGCTGTGCTGGCCGAGCTGGGAAGTTGATTTGCAGACGTCTTGACCCCTGTCTAGGTGACCTCTTCAGTGCTTTGGAGCCTCCTGTGAAGTGCTGCTGTACTGTCTTCTGGAATTTATTTGATTCCATTTCTGCCAATAAAAGCCATGACCAGCTGTCTCTAGTAGACATCAATAGATGACAAGGACCACATATTCGCCTGGGACAGCATGACGATCAAAGGACAACCAGAGAATTCAGCCATGGACTCTCACTGACCTAGGTCCAATATACCGGCCACTACAAAAAACGACTAAAACCTGCAACTGGAAGAAGCTGGAACGGAACCAAATAAATTCCAGAAGACACTGTGCATTATCGCTTCACAGCAGGCTCCAAGGCACTGAAGATGTCACCTAGGCAGAGGACGAAATGTCTGCAAATCAAATTCCCAGCTCAGCAAACATACCCATAACCACAACAGGATGTTGTTATATTGGAAAAAGAAGAATGTTGTTTTTCACAGCAGAAAAAGCAAAATACGTTTAAGGCACATGCTTATGATGTCAAAAGTAGGTGAACTTGTCATAGCCCCAAAGAACTGCTCTCCAATTAGACAACGATGATTTGTGATTAATTTAATTCATGGTCACCATGCTCTGGCCAATGGGTGAATTTGGGAAGGTAGATTCCTTTGTGGTAACCTCAACCAGTGTAGGAATTGAACCTGAACTATTGGTGGCATGTTGTGTCGCAAGCTAGGTGTCGACCCAATTTACCATATCACGTAATGAAATAAAGGTGTGTTTCCATTCTTACTGAGCTGTGACCTCTTGCAGCATGGCTTACTGAGTGATGCATTCCAGCTGAATTGCTCAGTCTGATGCAATCATTCATTTGTGTAATACACATACCATACTAGAGATTCACTAGAGAGGAAGAAAAGGACAACCAACTCCCATTCCTAGACGTGACGGTACAGAGAACACCAAACGGAGAATTCACCACAAAGGTTTACAGGAAAGCCACACACACAGACCAATTCCTATACTATGAAAGCAACCACCCCAACACACACAAACGAAGTTGCATCAGGACACTATTCAAAAGGGCCACAATACACTGCAGCACACCAGAACTACAAAAAGAAGAGGAGGAACACCTATACAAAGTATTCGCCAAAAACGGATACCCTCGCAATTTCATCAGATGCCTAAGGGAGAGACAACGGAACGAGGACATGCCACAACCCAAAGGACTAGCCACACTACCATACATCAGGAGCATTTCTGAACTGACAGCCAGACTACTGCGACCACTAGGACTCATAACAGCACACAAACCAACAGCCGCGCTCAGACAACAACTCACCAGAACAAAGGACCCGATACCCAACATGAGCAAAACTAATGTAGTGTACAAAATCCCATGCAAGGACTGCACAAAACACTACATCGGACAAACAGGAAGACAGTTAACGATCCGTATACACGCACACCAACTAGCCACGAAACGACATGACCAGCTATCCTTAGTAGCCACACACACAGACGACAAGCAACATGAATTCGACTGGGACAACACTACCATTATAGGGCAAGCCAAACAGAGAACAGCCAGGGAATTCCTAGAGGCATGGCACTCATCCACAGATTCTATCAACAAACACATCGACCTGGACCCAATATACCGGCCACTACAACGGACAGCTCAAACTGACAACCGGAAGCGGCAGAGACAAACCACTATAAATGCCGGAGGAAACAGCACAGAAGCGCTTCACAGGAGGCTCCCAAGCACTGAGGATGTCACCTAGACAGTGGACGAAACGTTTGCAAGACAAATTCCCAGCTCGGTGAACAGAAACACAACAATGAGCACCTGAGCTACCAATCTTCTCCCAAACTTTGAACATACCATACATATATAAATATCAGGAGCTGTAATCAATATTTGAATTTTTCAGTACTACATTTGCCAGTATGTTATGGAGCTAACATAGTGTTATGCTACGATAATTGCAAATTTCACCGATCATTCCTTACTATCACATCAGTTGCCCCCCCCCCCCCCCCGCCTCCCCCAAACAAGCAATCTTCACCAACTAGTTGCACTTGACCTACTGGAAATTGGGATCACTTCTAAAACTGAGCTTTCAGTATTCTGTGATATGAAATCTCATTTAACTGCTACTGTAGTCACTAGCTTTCTACAAGTAAAAAGAATTATTAGGTGCCACAGTACCGCATTGAGTTTTTTTTTCAAAAAAAGGTTTTGGTCTCGAAAGGAATGAAAATGAACATTCATCTGATGGTAAGCAAGGGGACAGTGGTCATCTAACATTGAGTAGCTGTCCCATGGTTATTGGCCAAAAGGATTCAGACAAATGATTAACAGTGTAAGCTACTTGTCCATATACATAGTAAGTAAGTCCTCAAAGAACTGTCTACCCCAAGTGGAAGATGAGCCAGAAGAAAAGAAGACATGTGAAAGAGTTCCCTGATACCACCACCAGAGCAGTATTCTGCCATCCTAAATTTAGTGAGACCAGCACATTCTGCAACAACAGCCTGTTTGCCATTTGGTATCCGTAAACTATCCCAGTTGTCATGGTTGTATATTTTCTTTTTCAAATTAACTGCTTTTTACATATGTATACAGTCGTTTCTTAACAATGTTCAACAATATATCAGAATTTTTACAAGTTATCAAATGTGTATATTAACTAACTCTGACCATCAGTCCCAACCCCTGCAAAATGAACAGACTTAACAACATCGTGAGAGTACCTTAATATTGCAGCAGCAAAAATATATTCATTGACACTTCCTCTGAAGAAATTATCAGCTGTCAGTAAATCTGTCGGCCTTGCTCACAATACTGTTATTCAGGTAGTATTTTTACTTAAAAGTATTCTCATACACCAGTTGATCAAACTGCTAATGATAGCTGATTACAAGATGATAAAAGCCAATATAGTTAACATGTTTGAAATTCCTTTTGATGTAAACAAATGTCTCCGTGCTTCACAAGTGCATAATCTGACAAATAGATACAAGTGCTACAAAAAGAAATTGTGTGGGGCGATCAAAACCTTGGTTAAATAGGTTGGTTATAAGGTTTTAGAAGACAGAAAGATGGAGCAATTTTTGGAGAGGATTCTGGAGCTTAGAGAGCTGAAGGCATGACCCTCTAATTGCGGGGTGAAGGGTGGCAGCATTGAGGCCCACAGTCAGAGAGCCACAGTGGAATGGGATGCAGTCTGGGTTTAGAGATTATATAGTAAGGAAAGCCAATCAGACATCTTGAATTTTAAACTGGAGATGTTGATGGACCAAAAATCAAGATTGTCTGTAAAAGGCTAAGTCACTTTGAGTTAATGGTATTTACATAGTCAAGCTCCTATACAGTGACAATTTTCCCAGAAATTGTTTTAATTATTCACAGGATGTGAGTGTTGCCAACTGGGCCAGCGTTTATCTGTCCATTCCTAGTTGTCCTTGAAGATAGAAGCCTCCTTGAATCTCTGCAGTCCCATTTGCTGCAGGTCGACCCACAAGTTACTGGGGAGGGACTTTTAGGATTTTGATCTAGTGTGTCTCTAATGAGAGAGCAGACCTATGGTCTGGTAACACCAAGGCAACTATTCTTGTGTGTGGCTACTCCTGGTCAATGGTAGCCTCCAAAATGTTGATAATGGGAGAATTCCATTGAAGTCAACAATTGATGGTTATGTTGTTTCATTCAAGATGGTCATTGCTTAATACCTCCAAATCAGTAACATTTCCACCATAAAAGTACCAGCTAGAGTTCTTCACAAGTTTATTTAATTCTCTGCTGTGCAACAAAGTTGACACCAAGCTGTACCGTTAGCTGAGGACTGGAAAATGAGTCTTTCGAAGGTGTGTTGAACTATAAGTTTCTTCACTTGAATGTATTATCAATATGGGTAACTGATTTTATTCTGAACTTTGCCCCATCTTTGTAAGTAGTATTTTGTAGGGGTTTGAATGTGGTGTGTACTATAAATGTGACCTTTCCTTAAAGTCTGTTCGCCCAGAATGCTGTGTTTCTAATTTACTTACGTACGTTACTAAACTTAACATTGGAGAAATTTCTATAGTTTCTGCATAACTGATTTTGTCATTGGCTCCCCCATGATCACCTTGACCTTGGAAGGTGACAGATTAAGTGCTTCATTAGACTATGGTTCTAACTGCTTCTTTGGTTTATTTCTTTTGTTGTTTAAATGTGATGCAGTGTAAATTTAACAATGGATTTTGTTTATTCTCTATGTAAGTAAAAGGTAACCTCGTAGAATTGTACAGAAGAGGCCCTTCTGCCCATTAAACTGCACTGACAAAAAAAAACTAATTCTGTACTAGTCCCACTTTCTCGCACTTTGCCCTCAGAACCTTGTATTATATGATATTGAGTGCTCATCCAAGTACTTTTTTAAAGGTGAGATTTTCTATCTCAACTATCCTTCCCAGCAGTGCTTTCCAGCTGCCCGCTACCCTCTAGGTGAAAGTAGTTTTCTTTCTGTCCTTCACCTTAAAATTGTGTACTCCTGTAAAGAACCCTTAAACCAAGGGGCACAGCTGCTGCTTATCCATCCTCTTCATGTTCCTTGTTACTTTATACACCTCAGTTAGTTCCCTTCTCAGCTCTAAAGAAAACAAACCAAGCTTACACATCACTTCCCGTAACTAAAATGCTCCATCCTAGGCAAAACCCTAGTGAATCTCCTATACGCTGTCCAGTGCAAATGCATCTTTCTGATTTAGTGCAGTGATCAGAACTGCGCCCACCACTCTAACTGTGGCCCAACCAAAGTTTTGTTCAACTCCGCTATAACTTCCCCACTCTCATAATCTATATTATGACTGATAAACACAAATCCCACCTTATGAAACTCTTTTTTGCAAGCTTTTAGGGGCAAGTACCACAAGGTTCCTCTGTTCCTCCGAGGTTCCTAGTATTCTGCCATTCATTTAATGCTGCCTTATCCTGTTACATCTTCCCAAGTACACACCTCATTTTTCACAGTTAAATTCCATCTACCACTGATGTACCTATCTGATCATCCAGATATATCTTACTATAAGCTAAGGCCACCTTCCTCACTCAACCATCTGGCCAATCTTTGTCATCTGCAAATTTAATTGTCATCCCCGCCCACGTTTCCTATGTCTGTTATATATCAGAAACAATAAAGTATTCAACATTGACCGCTGTGATATCCAAGTGGACACCACATTCCAGTCAGACAAACTGCCTTCAACTATCATTATCCTTCCACTAAACCAATTTTGGATCCGTTTTGCCAAATTACTCTGAATCCTTTGCAAGTGGAACCTTATCAAAAGCTTTAATGAAATCTTTACAAACTACATCAACCACGTTACCCTCATAAGCGCCTGGTTACCCCTTCGAAACATTCAGTTGTTTTTTTCGGCATGAGCTCCCTCTGGCAAAGCAATACTAACTATTCTGATTAAACCTTGCATCTCCAAATTGTGATGAAATCCCTCCCTCAGAAATCCCTCCCTCAGAAATCCCTCCCTCAGAAATCCCTCCCTCATCTCCCACAGTAGCCTGGGATACAACACATCTGACTGGGGATTTGTTCACTTTTTAAAACTGCTCAAGTCTTCAATACTACCTCATTCCTGAAGTCAAACTGCTCAAGAACTTCAAACCATCTTCCTGCATTCTGTACCTGTGTTAACATCCTCCAGAATGAACACCGATGTGAAGTGCTTGTTTAACATCCTCCTAGTGTCCACTGGGGTTCCAAACTCCTGTTGTCCCCTTGGTCCCTAATAGGCCCTACTCTTTCCCTGGCTTTACTCTTCGCATTGATACACTTATTGAGTGCAACCGGATTCTCTATAACCTTAACTGCCAGTGTTTTCTTTCATACCTGTTTTGCTCTTCTAATTAAATTCACCCCTGCTCTTGGGCATCTGTTGATTTTCTCAATTTGTACCTGTTAAAAGCCTCTCCTGTACTTATCCATGTTCAGCATCGCTCTCACTTATTCCCCCTTTTCCCCACTTCCCTTTCACAGATCCTTGCACTCTGTTCTGCTGTAGGTTTACCCAGGAGTGGCTGTTCCCACTCTACTTCGGCCCTTCCTCCAAGCCAAACCCTTTCTTTACAGACCCAACATCCTTTTATGTAAACTCAGTGTCTTTGTGCTAAACCACGTATGAATCCTTGTCTTCAAAATGAAAATATGAATGCAATGGGACAAGGTCATAAATTAATGCAAGGCAATCATTAGCCCATTTTTTTAAAAGGATTATGCAATTTTGGGAACCATGTGTTTGAAAAGTCAACATATAATGCAGAATTTCCTGTATGATGATAACTGGTATGAGAAAGTAAAATTGAGTATAATCTTAAAACCCAGAGATGACCAGAAATATTTAATTATAACTCCAACTCTGTTCCTGCTTCATTCTGAACATTTGTCTGAAGTAGCCTATCAAATTGCTGCAGTTCAAAAGAATAGCACTATATGCACATGGCAGCCAGAGATTGATTGTATCCCCTTAGTTTAGCAATGATGTCAATCAATTGAAATTGGCTTTAAAAATTGACTTGTTTTCTGAATGCATGTGAGTCTTGTTCCTTTTTCTCTCCTGCCGGAGGTTTACATTTTTGGCTAATGTATTCCAAAGTTCCTTCTCTGATTTAGGTGGTGTTTTAGTTTGTTCATACTCCTTCCCTATCTTAAAGTTTTTCTGATGATATACAGTAAATTCTTAGCTTTAGGTATGCAGAAATCCTAAATCCTCCCTGGTTACTCTAAATATAACTTGTCATTAACAAAATATTAGTTTCATGATTTACATTCAGATCCTGCTCCCTATAATCAGTTCCTTCGTCAAACCCCCATCCTTGTCCACAATGTTCATTTCATTTTTGAAAGAACTTCAAGTCAACCTGGATTTTGATGTGGATTTTTGCAAACATAGGGAAAGATGTCGTCTTCACAGAAAATTATTAATTATGAAATAGATTTGCTGTTTCCTGGCTAAAACCAGTCAACTGTTCATATGTGCGTGCATATGTGATACGGAGTGACATCAATAGTGCAAAATTGTTAACTCATTTATTTTCGAGCTGAGTTGAATCGCTGTTCAGTTGCTTGAGAGAGAATGCAAGTTTTTTTCTCCCCTAGCATTTAGAGTGTCACATTGAATTAAAAATCTACATACTCACCAGAATATTTACAACTTTTACAGAACAAGGAATACCTTGAAGAAAAGTTGTTAGCTCGTGCACCTACGATAGCTGAAAGATCAAGAAAGGTAATGTCATTCTGAAGTTACATCAAGCTCAATGCTTATTTTGTTTCCCTTTCAAAAGGAGCTGAATGTCTCCAGTATTTTCTGCTTTTATTTCAGACCTCCAGGATTTGCAATATTTTGCTTTTACATTTTGTTTTGATCATTTTCCTTTTGAATTTCTTTTTCTCGTACAAAAAAATTATTTGCTCAGCTGAAATTTCCAAAAGGAGATGAAAACTAGGAAGAGGAATCCAAAAGATCTGGGATTATTTTGAAGCAGAAGTTTATGCATTTTGCACTGTTTGGCTGAATGCTGCTTCTGCATCCAGTGGTGTTAGAATATAACTAATATTCCACTATTCCATTTTATAACCAAAATAAGCTGGTGAAAATGTATGAAGTATAAATACTAGAGGTGTGATGCAGGATGTTCTAACAATCTTTTTCCATTTGTAGAACATTTGGAGGTATAATTTCATGAGTCATTTTCATGCCAAATGATCCCTTTTACTCAACAATCAGCCATGCTTGCTCTTTCCACTTGTTAACTATTTAAAGATCCTTCAAATTACACATCCCCTCAAGTTACACTGGCTGAGTACTACATCACCATGAAGTCTCTGTCAATCAATTTTCTTGACTATTGATAGCTTCCATCTCAATGTTGGCTCCGTCTTTTAGTCTTCCTTCATAGCTCAAAACTCTTTGTTTGATTATCCTGTTTGAACACACATTTTTCTAAAGCTATCTTTAGAATAATTAGCTTTGCTATTGGCAAAAAAATCTTAAGAACTCCTAATTTTCTCGAGTCCAAAACCATGCAAGATTTGAGTTCTGCTCTATATCTGTGGTATCTTCTAATATTTCTTTCACAGTAAAGGACAGGCTGCAAGGAAAAGTTTATTGTCACATTAGTGACCCCTACCTCATCTTTAGAATTCATTATTGAAATAGAGACTGCCTTCCTTGTGTCTTTAAAACCAAAAGTGTGTTTCTCGTCAGATCCATTTGACCTGAAAAGGTAAGTTCAAAGATCAAGTAATTTAATGAGTTGTTTCAAATATTAAAGCCTCCAGTTTTAAATATGTTTTCATTTCTCTTCTTATGGCATCCAGTGCCAGTCAAATAACTTTGAATTTGCAAAATCCTTACTAATTTGAATGACATAATGTGTACCCTTCAAACACCTTCTTTCCAATAAGGAGAATGCCAGTACTTTTGTAAATTGTCTGATCTCCTTAACATTGCAGTAGCTATTGGCTTTGCTTCACCAGCTCTATCTTTCCTATAGTGAGAGTTATAGATCTGAATGCAAAAATTTGTTTGTAGATTGGCATTTACTTCAATATAGCGCCAGCAAAACTTTTAGTGGGTCCTTTACAGAGTATAAAACAAGACCCAGAAGATTTAATTTGGCGGGGATCTGGGTTCGATTCCAGTGTTGGGTGACTGAAGTTTCCATATTCTTGCCATGTCTGCATGGGTTTCCTCTGAGAACTCTGGTTACCTCCCGTAATCCAAATATGTACAGGTTAGTTGGATTACCAATGCTAAATTGCTCATAACATCCAGGATTGTGCAGGATAGGTGGATTAGCTGTGGGAAATACAAAGTTACAGGGATAGGCAATGGGGGTAGGTCTAGGTGGGCTGCTCTTCGAAGGTGTGGTGTGGAGTCAATGGACCGAATGGCCTGATTCCACACTGTAGGGATTCTATGATTCTATGACATCCAGTCTGTGAAATCTGTGCAGTCTCCTTGGATAACTAACAAGTTAGTCCTACAGACTCATGGTAAGGTTCCAAGCTAGATGGACACCAGTCAGTCTGTCATACCTAAGTTGACTCTGCAGTGGAGCTGTCCACCTAATGCCACATTCCTCCTTATTGCCTTGCACACATCCTTTCTCAGATAAATCAACTCTATTCTTTCACCCACATTTCTGCAATTTTTTTCTCCTTGAATTTTTATCCAATTTACATTTTGAGCGTTGTTGAGTCAATTTCTGTCATCCAAATTACACATTCTGTTTTTAGAAAAAGGTTTTCCTTATGTTGCTGCTGGTTCTTTTGCAAATCACCTTAAATCAGTAATCTCTGGTCCTTAAACAATTGGAAAAAGTTACTCTTTACAGTTATAAAGAGAGAAGACAATAAATAAGCACATTAAGCTGCAGAGATGATGGATCCACTGGATATGATCTTTGAAAATTTCCTAAATTCTAGAATGGTGGCAGCAAATTAGAGATTACTAAATGTACTGCTGTCATTCAAGAAAGTAAGGAAAAAAAACACTAATCTATCATCGCGAAAGTACTGGAGTCTATTATTATGGTAGACTTGAGATGCAGTTCAAAAGCTTAGGATAACGCAAAGCAAGCATGGTTTTATGTAAACAAAACTAAGATCAGACTCCCTACAGTGTGGAAACAGGCCCTTCGCCCCAACAAGTCCATACTGACCCTCTGAAGAATAACCCACCCAGATACATTTCCCTCTGACTAATGCATATAACACCAAGGGCAATTTAGCATGGCCAATTCACCTGACCTGCATGTCTTTGGACTGTGGGAGGAAACCCGGAGAAAACCCATGCAGGCACTGGGAGAATGTGCAAACTCCACACAGTCACCCAAGATTGGAATCGAAACTGGGGGTCCCTGGCGCTGTGAGGCAGCAGTGCTAACCATTAAGCCACTGTGCTGCCCAAAGTTGTTGGAAAATTGTAGTTTGGTTGTCCACAACTTAAGTATTACTGAGAAAAGAAACGTTTTATCAAAACTACTTGGCTTGCGTTCATCAGGACAATTTGCAAGAAGTAACAATGTGGAGGGAAAACAGCATTATTATCTGAAAGGTGAGTGCTAATTGAACGGCAAGAGTCATGTAGAATGTGCCAGTTCGATGATTGCTTGAAAGTTACCTGCTAAGCTTTTCTCTTAAAACATTTTAAATCAGCCATGCTGCTTCTGATTGGCCAAACCATGGTCATGAGAATTAAACCAGAGGATAACTGTCTCCTTTTTTGTTGCATTGGAATAGACCTAATGTATGTTCCTGTACGTTTTATCTACAAAGACCAAACTCATGTATTTATATTCATCCAATATTATGTATAATTGTGATTGGTAACATTTGCAAAATAATTGCAATTGTTCCAAGAATTTTCCTGACAATCAATCTGGGTTTATTGGTGTGGTTCATTTCAATATTCTCAAATCTGCATATTAACTACAACTGAATCAACAAAACAGATGACAGCTATCCTCTGGTGAAGGCATTGTTCTGAGAAATAAAAATCAACATTCCTAATTTAAAAGTTAAATGAAGTTTGGCAGTCTAACTGCATTCTCCGTGATGTATCTTGCTGTGAACAGATCAGCACACTCCTCTCATGCACTAAAAATGTTTTCCCTTTTAATTGATATTTCTAAGCTTTGACAAAATGGTAGGTCAAAGGGGAACCAATAGTGTAGTGGGCCTAGTTTCCAAAGAGTGTTTGGTAAGGTCCCACATGCAATTAATAGATGAAATAAGGGATTGTAAAGTTTGTGCAGTATGATCCCATTAAAAAAAGGGTTAATGGATAGGAGGGAGAAAGTGAGGATTGCAGATGCTGGAGATCAGAGCTTAAAAATGTGTTGCTGGAAAAGTCCAGCAAAAAAGTCCGGAATGACCTGAAGAAGGGCTTATGCCCGAAACGTCGATTCTCCTGTTCTTTTGATGTTGCCTGACCTGCTGCACTTTTCCAACAACACATTTTTAAGCTAATGGATAGGAAGTAAGACTAGGCTATCATCAGGCATTTTTATGTTGGGAGATGAGACCTGCTTTGATTAGAGGGGCAGAGGATTCAGGAGGGGGGAAATGTGTATATTTACAAAGCCAAAAAAATGGCATTGCAGGGCAAGTAATTTAATAATGAGGTCCAGAGTGGGTCACAAAGCATCAGCCTACAACCTAAAGCCAGAATAATTAGGATCAAAAGAGAATATATCGCCCTGTACTTAAATGCACAATGCATTTGAAAGCTATTCTGAAGTACAGAAAATGGATTAAGATTGAGAGCATCTTTTTTTTTTAAAAAGGCATATTATTCATGGGTGCTTTAACCTTTGAGAAACTAAAATTTACAAAAGCAGCCATGAGAGAGAATTCATAGTGTATGGGGACAGATTCTTGGAACAATGTATTGTGGATCCAACTAAGGATCAGGCTATTTTGGATCTGATGATCTATAATGAAGTGGGTTTAATAAAACAATCTGAGTAAAAGATCCTTTCGGGCCAACAGCGACCATAATATGGTAGAATTTAAAATTTGGTTTCAAAGGCAGTAACTTGAGCTGGAAGCAACGGTGCTAAACTTAAATAGGGTTACTTACATAGAGATGAGAGCAAAATTGACTACAAAGCTGATTGGGAAATGAATTTTGCAGAAAAAATGGTTGGGGTTCAAATGCAAATGTTTAAGAAAATTTGATTTTGAGACGCTGGTATTGGACTGGGGTGTACAAGGTTGAAAAGATCACCGCACCAAGTTATAGTCTAACAGGTTTAATTGGAAGCACTAGCTTTCGGAGTGCTGCTCCTTCATCAGATGGCTGTGGAGAATAAGATTTAGACACAGAATTTATAGCAAAAGTTTACAGTGTGATGTAACCGAAATTAAAAATTTGAAAAAAAAAATCTGGATTGTTTAAATCTCTCATCTTCTAGAATGACCATGTTGGTTTCAGTTCTTTCGTATGTAAATTGGAAAACTTTTTTTTAAAAGTTACATTCTCAAGTGAATTTTTACAATTGGATTACGTGGATTAATGTAAAATTCTGTAAATCTGCTTTTTAAATTAGAATCAGTCTGATTATCGTGGCACAGACAGCCTCACACAGGGAAACTCACACCTCCAATACATTATCTGGGCTGACATGATACCAATTGTTAAAGTTCATTTGAGAATGTAACTTTCTTTAAAAAAAACGTTTTGCGACTTATGAAAGAACTGAAACCAACATAGTCATTCTAAAAGATGAGACTTAACAAACAGTCCAGGTCTTTTTTTCAATATATAATTTCAGTTACATCACACTGTAAACTTTTGCTATAAATTCTGTGTCTTACAATCTTATTCTCCTTCAACCACCTGATGAAGGAGCAGCGCTCCGAAAGCTAGTGCTCCAAACAAACCTGTTGGGCTATAACCTGGTGTTGAGATTTTTGACTTTAAGAAAATAGTTCATGACCCACAGCAAAAATATATCCAACCAGAACTCTAGGAAAGGGACAAACTGACCATAATTAATCAAGGAAATTAAGGATAGTATCAAATTTAAAAGAAAAAAATATGCTATGTGGCAAAGAACAGTGGTAAGCCAGGGGATTGGGAAATTTTAATAACCAAATGGTGACCAAGAAGTAGTACAGGGAAAAATCAAATTTTTGAGGGCAAACCAGTCATGTAAGATGTTTAAACATCAAGTCTGCACCACTCAATGAAATCATGGCTGATCTGACTATCTTCTATTCCACTTTCTTGCCTGATCCCAATAATACTTGTTTAAAAACCATGCCAATCAAAGCCTACAGTATATTTAATGACCCAGCCTGTACAGCCTTCTTTGGTAAAGAATTCCACAGAATGACTACTGTTTGAGAAGAAATTCCTCCTCACTTCTGTCTTAAATGGATGACCTTTTACTCTGTGATTATACTTTCTAGTGCGAAATTCTCCCACAATACTAAGCAACCCCTCTGCATTTACCCTGTCAAGTCCCCTAAGAATTTTGTGATTTTAAAAAGGTCTTCCCTCATTCTTTTACACTGCTAAGCCCTTGCCAAACCGTACCTCTCCTCGTAAGAAAAATCTCTGCAGACCTGGAATTGACCTATTGAAATTTCTCTGGACTATCCCCAATGCCAATATATTCCCTTTTGAAAAGGGAAAGAAATTAAACAGTATTCCGCATGTAGTCTGACCATTATATTTTACGTTTTTGTAAGATCTCCAATTTTATACTCCACTTCTTTCATAAATATCTGCCATCAATCATCTTTTCTGCTGAACTCCTTTCTTAATCCACTGCACCCAATTCTATTAATTAATCTTAAGTTTCGTACAGGTGCTTCTGCCCCAAGTTTCTTCCCTTAAAACTGAATGCTAAATTCTACCATTTTTGGTCACTTTTTAGCGGCCTTTTAATTTGACATCATTTACAAAACCTGCATCTTTACACATGACCAAGTCCAAAATAGCTTAATCCTGGTTGGATCTGCAACATGTCATATGCAGGATAGTTTCCTAAGACATTCTGTGAATTCTTCCTCATGGTTACCACTGTCAACTTTATTTTCAATTTATATGAAATTTGAAGTCATCTGTGATTTAATGTACTAATTTGTTTTACATATCCTCATTATCTCATGATTTATTTTCTACCCTATGGTATGATTACTGATCGGAGCCTACAGTCTATTTTCATCAAAGTTGACTTCCCTTATTTCTTACGTCAACCAATATGGATTCTGTATCTTCCTTTCAAGATTATTTCTTAGTATTTTGTTCCATCTTGTGCTAACAAATCTATCCCGTCAACTTTTGAAAAGTCAAATGCCTAAATATTTAATTCTCAGCTTTGATCTCCATCTTCTGCTTCAGATCCACATGACTGCTGTTCCTCTGGCTATAGTGAGAATACTTGTTTGACAGTTCTCTGCGGTATTGAAGGTTATTTAGCAATATCTGTACAGTAGCATAGTTCTAGACTGGGGGTTCATTCCTCCATACAAATGGTTTGTGTTTTTTGTGTACAATTTTGAGATGAAGTATATACCACTCCTCGCTATTAAAAGTGAAGGAATCAAAGATCAAAGTCTTTAATTAAGAGGGAGAGTCCTGAATTGTTCTCCTTTTGTTTATGCTGATCAGGTGAGAAGGGTTCCAGGTTCTAGTGGTCGATTACATAAGACAGAAGATGGCGGCTGGGAATGGAGCGATGATGAATTGGATGAAGAGAGTGAAGAGGGAAAGGCTGCAGTCTCTCAGTTGCGGGTAAGTCTTTGAGCCAAGGAAAATAAGCAGTATAAATGATTCCAGTATGCAATTCATCCAAACAAGTGTGGGCTGAGAAAGAAAGAAAATCTCTCAGGACCTCTTGAACTGGTATAAATTACATGTAAGAGAATTATAAGTAATTTCCTGCTTTTTTTTGTGCAAATGCCTTTTTTCTATTCGAATTATTTCTGCTTCACCGATCATTACTGCCAAAGGTGAAGACCAGGCAAATCAGAAACAATGTTCCAAATGCTTATTTTGCTACTCATTCATTATCTCTTGCTTGCTGTCTCAATATTTGTTGTAAAGCTAATCAAAACATTGGAGTTTGCACAGTTGTCTCATGAGGCCCCCAAGTTTTGCCATCCACCCTCCCCTCAAGTCACCATAACATTTGTTCTTGATCTAAGTTGACCACATCCAACTTCACTACCAACTTTCAAACCTTCTACTATCTTTATCAGGTTGTCAGATATCTAATAATGGATGAGCAACTATTTCCTATAATTAAATATTGGGAAAACTAAAGTTAATGTTTGTCTTGTCTATCATAAACTGCATTTCCTCACCCCTAATTTCACTGTCACTTGGTCATTGTGTCAAGCTGAACAAACTGACTGATTGCAAACTTTGCATCTTGTTTTAGCCTGAACTGAGCTCTCGGCGCCACTACTTTCCATTACAAAGACTATCGACTTCCTGTTCTGCAAGATCACCTTTCTCCTTTTTGCTGAAATGCTCATTTTCCTACTTCCATCCTTTATTCCAATATACTCTAGCTGACATTCTAACTTTTAATGTCCTTGAGGTCATTCAACTTCTGCTGCCCCATTCCTAACTATAGCCATCTCCTATGATTCATTTCAGTCTTTGCTGACCTGATTTAAAATTCTCATCTTTAAGATTGGCCTTGCTGTGTAACTTTGTCAGGTCCTACAATTTTCCATGTGCTGTTATTCCTCCAACTTTGACACATTCAGTATCTCCTCATGCAATGGACAGTAAAGAAGGTTACTTCAGTGCAGAGGGACCTTGATCAGATGGGCCAATGGGCTGAGGACTGACAGATGCAGTTTAATTCAGCTAAATGAGAGGTGTTTCATTTTGGTAAGGAAAATCAGTGCAGGCCCTGTACACTTAATTGTAAGGTCTGGAGGAATGTTGCCGAACGAAGGGACCGAGGAATACAAGTACACAGTTCTTTGAAAGTGGAGTTGCAGCAAAACAGGGTGGTGAAGAAAGTGTTCAGTACACTTGTCTTCATTGGTCAGTCCATTGAGTATAGTAATTGGGATATCATGCTGCAGCTGTATGGACATCGGTTAGGCCACAATAGGAAAGATGGTGTTAAGAGTTCAGAAAAGATTTACAAGGATGTTGCCAGGATTAGAAGTTTATAAAATCATCAGGGGTATGGATAGGGTGAATAGCTAAGGCCTTTTCTCCACAGTAGTGGAGTCCAAAACTGGAGGGCATAGGTTTAAGGGGAACTGTTTAAAAGGGACCTGAGGGGAAATGTGGTGTGACTAGAACAAGCTGCCAGTTATAATATACAAAAAGTGTCTGGATGGATAGATGAATAGGAATGAGTTAGAGGGATATGGACCATATGCTGGCAAATGGGACCAGATCAGTTTTTAAGATCTCTTGTCAGGCATGGACAAGTTGGACTGAAGGGTCTGATTCTGTGCTATATAACTCTGGGACTCTAACGTTATGCTTTGAGGTGTGGGACTAATTTCTCCTGTCTGTCCATGGACTTTCCTTTTGACCCAATTTTCCTTTTGTTTATAGCTGTGTGAAAATTAATCTTCTAAAAGTTGATCCATAACTTTAGGATTTGTTTTTTCTAACAAGAGTATACATTTTAAAATTAGCATAAAAGGCACTGAACCAGTGGGGTGTGATCAGCCGACAGATGATGAGTATTTGGTCTTTATTGTTTATCATGCGGAGTGACTTACATAGTCAGCCAATAAAGGTGGTCTTGCCTATGGGAATCCCAATACATAACTCAACAGATGAGAATGTCCTGTTTTGTGTATAGATGGATGTCAATCCAGTATTGCCTAAAACCTATTTCTGTTGAGAAAATTATTGTTTTAAGAGTCACCACCTGTGCATTCCCTTGCTCCTCGGGACTTTAAAAAAATATATTTTTCTAGTCACGCGATGTGGATGTCACTGTGGGCCTGCATTTGCTCTCTATCTCTAACTGTCCTTGAGAAGGTGGCAGTGGGCTGCTACCTTAAAATCTACAGTCCATTTGCTATAGGTACACCTACAGTCAGTTGGAAGTGAGTTCCAGGAATTTGGCCATGTATCATTGAAGGAAGAGTGGTAGAGTTCCTGGTCAGGATTGTGACTGGATTGGTGGGATGCACGCAGGTGGTGGTGGTGATCCCACGCAACTGCCTTTTTTTAAAATCTACCATCTCTGAGGTAATGGGTTTGAAAGTGCTATCGAAGCCATGGTGAGTCAACGTGATGTACCTTGTAGAGGAAGTACAAACTATGCTACTGTGCATCTGTGACGAAGGCAGTGAATGTATGATAGTTGGGGAATCGATCAAGCAGACTGCTTTGTTTTGGATGGTGTCAAACGTCTTAAGTGCTTTGGGAGCTTGTAATGATCCCAGCTGATATCAGTACTGAGCAGGCCAGATCCCAGACTGAAACTTGGTTTGAAGGATCATATTTTGATTTTTATTTGGTTTTGACAAGTTGGTCACTTAAATACAAACACTTAATGCTGTAGGTTTGGTGTTGTTAAAAGTATGTTGCACAAAACAAATGAGAAAAGTTAAATAAATCAAACCCTTTTCATATAAAGCAAGTTTAAAAAATTTGAAACACAGTAAAATACCATTCCTTTGTCTCAACAGCATCCGATTATGACATCTCGAACACAAAAGAGGTGCTTCTCTATTCTTGTCTAGTTTACCATAGCTCTGGCTTTGATTCTCCCATCTTTTAAAAAAAAATCTGATTGGCTCCTTAGCCTTTCTGCAATTAAGCTTAGACCTTCTCAGCTTCAAATAGTCTTTTCAAGGTTTTAACCAAATCCTTTTGATCTGGAACTTTAAAATTAAGCTGAGGTAACCTGTTTCTTAACAGTTCTAAATTATCTCCCCATCTCTGGAGGAGTTGTTTTACATATCCAACTTCAGCCAAGTCTTCTACAAACCTACTAAACTGAAACCCAACAACATTTTTTCCAAGTTATGAGTATTTCCACAAATCAAAAGGAAAAAACAACCTCAGAACTTTTAAACTGAAATATAATGCACTTTATTTCATTTGCTTGTAAAATCTTTCCCAATAAAAACAAAATCCAATTACATGCTGGTGTCACATTCAATTTCCTTTCTTATTTTCAAAGAAATTGCCGTGACTAGAGAAATCCCCACTAGCTACTTGTTCAACCCTTTCAGAGACCAAGGATTTTTGTCATTGCAATCGAAACTCTAAAATTAATAATGATGAAATTTATATAAATCTCTTGTATTGCAAGCTGCACCCATCCATGACTGAGTCGTCAGAATGTGAGTTACATTTTTCATAATTACTAGCCTGTGACTGGCTCTTCTGGCTACAGTATGGCTGATTTTGTTCAGTGTGGTAAAAACAATGACTGCAGATGCTGAAAACCAAATACTGGATTAGTGGTGCTGGAAGAGCACAGCAGTTCAGGCAGCATCCAACGAGCAGCGAAATCGACGTTTCGGGCACTGTCAGATCAATGGTAGCCCCTAAAGGGAATTCAGCTATGGCAATGCCAGTGACTTTCTGAAGTGGATGGGTGCACTGGTTTGATTCTGACTTGTTGAACAAATGGTCATGGTCTGACACTTGAGTTAGTGTTGCTTGCCACTAATCAGCCCAAGCTTGGATGCAGTACATTATGGCCATGAACTGCTTCATTACCTGTAAAGTTGTGAATTGTTTTGAAAATTATGCAGTTCTGAGCAAAATTCTCACTTCAGATCTTAGTTGAGAAGGATGGCAATTTGTGAAGCAGCAGATGATGTTTGAGTCTCAGACTTTATCCTGAAGACAAAGTTGCACCCTAGCACTGAAATGATTTTTTTTTCTTGTGATATGAGCACCTGTTGGTCTGAATTAACAGCAGACTGTGTAATCATACCCTTCCATTATAAAAATGCGATGCGTCTCTGCTTCCAGCAAAATATGCAACTTTGTGAAATGCAAGCTGCAAAATTTAGGTAAAAATTCTATCAGTTAGCTGACCTAATCACTGTAAGCTAGTCCCAGGTTAGTGATGTAGCAGACCAGTACGCGCACTGACTTCATTCTTAATGTTTACAACAAAGAACATTTGGATATTAAATTAAGCACAGGGAATGCCGGCAAGAATCAGCACTTCTAGCAGAATCTGTAGAGACAGAAATAGTTCATGTTTCAAATCTGATATGATTCTTCAGTTCGATTTTACTTTTCTCCGTCATGCATTTTGTCCTTAGTTATCTGGTGCTATAGGGATCTGAATTTTGTAGTGTGGTTTATCTGCACTTATGATCTCCATGTGTAAAACTATTGTTTTCAAATCTTTTTGTAGTGTATAAACACTGAAAACTTCACAACAAACTCACTTTCATATTTAATGTTAGGACCTAGTTTATGTCAGCTGGTTGTCATATTTTCTGTTTAGTGGACACACAACACAGCTGTACGTTTCATTGTGACTGACTATTCTAATCAAATTAATTTTCTACATTATTGCAAATGAGATTTACAAACTTACCCAAATATTGCCTTCATAAAGCCATAATATCCTAAGATGTAGGAGCAGAAATAGACTATTCGGTCCAGCAAGTCTGCTCCACTATCCATTGAGATCATAGCTGATCTGATAATTCTCAACTCCACTTTCCCACCCTATTCCCATAACTATTGATTCACTTCCTAATTACAAATCTGTCTATCTCAGACTTGAAAATGCTTAATGACCCAGCCTAAGCATGCTGCTAAAGAATTCTCTCGATCCACTACCCTCAGAAGAAATACTTCCTCACCTCTGTCTTAAATGGATGGCACCTTACTCTGAGGTTATGCTCATTGGCTCATCCTTCCACAAAGGGAAACACCTTCACTATATCTAATCATCAAGCTTTCTAAGGATCTTGTTTGTTTCAATAAGGTCTCATCTCATTCTCCTAAATTCCATTCAGTACTTTTCCAACCTACTGAATCTTTCCCTATTAAGAAAATCATTCCCAATGCAAGAAAATGCATCTTCTGGACTTCCTCCAATACCAATATATCTTTCCTTAGATAAGAGGACCAACCTTTTCACCATATTTATGGTATGGTGTGACTAATGCCTTAAACAGCTTTAGCAAAACCTCCCTATTTTTATGTTTCATTTTCTTTGAAATACAGACAAACAGTCCCTATTACCAACTGAACTTCTTTGCTAGCAGTTTGGTTTGTGCATTAAAATGTCTTCAAATTTGTGTACTTAAGGTTTCTGCAGTTTTTCCCCATTGTAATTAATATTCCTATCTCCTAGTCCACCTGCCAAAGTGCACATCCTCAAATTTTCACGTTGTATTCCATAAGTTAAGTTTTGCCCACTCATGTCTATATCTCCGTGTAAACCTATTGTGTCATCCTATTCGCCTTCCCACCTAATTCCATGTCATCCAAAACTTGGCAATACCACATCTTCTTCCATCATCCAAATTCATTAATAATGTTGTGACGTTACGACCCCAGCACTAATCCTGAAGTCCTCTCCTAGTTAGTTATAGGTTACCATCCTGAAAATGCTCCCTTTATCTCCTATCCCTATATTCTATTCATTGCATAATGCTCTAGTCATGCCAATATACCACCCCCAACATTATAAGCTCTTAAGTAGGCATACAGGTGGTACCTCATCACATGCCTTTCGGAAATTTAAATATGTTAATCTTCTGTTTCTCTTTATCAATCATATTTGTTATGATGACAGAATTCTAATAAATCTGTAAGGCTGAATTTTTCCTCCATGAGGATTGTAAAGGAGGTCCTGCTGAAAGAGGCTTTGTGTGGTGACTAGTTTGATGATACCCAGAGTGGGACAGGAATCTGACACTCTATTTATAAATGTTCTGCTACAACATCCTTTATAACAGACTCAATGTCTCAATTACAGATGATTAAGCTAATTGGCCTATATTCTTTATTTTTGAGTAAAGGTGTTACATAAGCAATTTTCTAATCTTCTAGGACTTTTAAAAAATTCATTCACAGAATGTGGGTATCCCTTGTTGGACTAGCATCTATTGATATTGCTCAGTTGTTCTTGAGCTCTCAACAGAATGCTAAGTTCTACTATATTATGGTCACTATTCCTTTGGCTATTTGCTTTGGTATCATTTGCTAACCTTGCTTTATTACACTTATACTTTAAAATAGCCTGATCCCTAAGTAGGATCTGCAACATATTGTCTCCAGAAGTTGTCCTAACTACTACCTGATGACTACCCTGTTCTTTCCATCAGTGTGAAGGTTACAGTCACCCATAATTTGTTTGAAAGTCTAATTGTTGTAATGGCCACATTATCTCATGATATATTGTCCATCCTATGGTGCAGCTATTTTTAGGGAACCTGAAGACTATTCTCAGAAATGTCATGTTCCCCTTGTCATTTCTTCCCTCCAGCCATTTGGATTATACATCATCCAATTCACTATAATTTCTTGCTATTGTACTTTTTCATAGAATCCCTACGGTGTGGAAGGAGGCATTCGGTCCATCAAGTCCACACTGACCTTCTGAAGAGCATCCCACCCAGAACCACCCCTGTATTCTCCATGGTTAACCCCACCTAGCCTGCACACTATGGTCAATTTAGCATGGTCAATCCACCTAAGCTGCACATCTTTGGAATGTGGGAGGAAACCAAACCAGCGGAAACTCAAGCAGACATGGGGAGAATGTGCAAACTCCACACAGGCTGACCTGAGACTGGAATCGAACATTGTTCTACTTTAAGTTAACAAGATCACCCCATCAGCCTCTCTTCCTGTCTATTCTTTTGAAAAGTCTCAGATCTCTGAATGTTTAGTTCCTAACTTTGATCTCATTGAAAGAAAGTTTATAAGATCATGCCTGTCTATTCATGCTGTTAATTCAGTTATTTGGTGAAGAGTCATTAATTATTTTTTATTTCCCTTTTGACCCTATTTGCTGCTGTAATCTTATGCTTGTAGACTCTGTCTCTTCCTTTCCCACTCTGGATATCATCAAACTAGTCATCATGCAAAGCCACCATATACTCCTTCACTTTTTCAGCAAGAGTTCCTTTCCAATCCTAGCAGTATTGTTCATGCCAACATGAATATGGACACCTGAATTCCAGCCTTAAGGAGCTGTTCTTAGCCTGCACAAAAGTAGAATGAGTATTTTGCATACATTGAGCTATCTGTGAGGAAGAAAGAAACAAGAATGAGATTTATTGCTCAAAATGAATGATAATATAATATAAAATCCATTTGACTGCATTAAGCCATTTGATTTAAAAAAAAATGCAAGTTAAATTCAAATAAACAATTCATTGTTCTAAAAACCTTGATCCGGTGCAAAAGATGGCCAGCATGGTGTTGCATACAATTTAAGGGGAAAAAAATCATCGGCTTTTCTCAAAGTGAAGGTATTAATGGTTTCCATTCCATACTAATGCAGTTAATTAGGCTGAAGGACATTCATCAACAAATCCCCGTTTGTTTTGAATTGGTTTTTGTGTTCACTGGAACCAGACTGTTTTATGCTACAGTGTTATGAGCGGATTAGGAAACTGCTATTATTTTAATTCCACCTGGTTTTTTTTCCATTCTTCTACAGTTTTAAACCCTGTGCCACAGTTCTTATGTGCAGATTACCATTTGATGTCATTCAATACCTGGTGTCTGATTGCAAAATCCTTTAAATTTTTCCAATAACAGTTTATCTGCTGTTTACTATGGACCAATTTAATGTAATTTTGGTCTGTCTCAGTGCAGCTCCTTGTGAGCAAGGACACAAAGGTCAATATTGCCTTAGAACTGCTGTAAATTCTGGAACACTCTGATTACAGATGAGATTACATTTTTTTTGTCCAAGGGTGCTACTCTGTAGTGTTTTGTGGGGATTCTGTCTGCTTTGGTGGTCATTTGGTTCCTAGCTGTTGGATGACCTTTTCAACCTCCTGAAGACTGGAGCAGTGCTGTGGAATGTGGCCAAGAGAACTTAAATTGGAGACTATTTTCACTTGATTCTTATTACAAGTTGATGTTGTTGAGTTCAGTCTTGTCTTGGCTCTATAAGATGTGTGGATTAGTGGTGCTGGAAGCGCACAGCAGTTCAGGCAGCATCCAAGGAGCAGCGAAAATCCCTTCTTGGTTTGATTTAATTTATTTGATTTTGATTTATTTCATGTGTACCTAATTATAGTGAAATGTTTTGCTTGCAATACAGGCAGATCATAACCTACAAAGATCAGAAAATGATTGAACAGAACAAGGAGTGCAAAGTTACAGCTGCCAAGAAGATGCATGAAAATAAAGATCAGCATTAGATTTTACATTTGAGAGGGCTGTTTTATAGGGGAAGAAGCTGTGCTTGAACCCGCTTGGTATTTGTGTTTAAGCTTTTGTATCTTCTGCCTGATGGGGGAAAAAAATCAGAATGAGAGGGATCTTTGGCTGCCTTTCCAAGGCAGTGAGAAGTGAAGATGGAGTCAATGGATGGAAGGTTGATTCAAGTGATGGACTGAATTCTGGAGTTTCTTATGATCCTGGACAGAGCAATTGCTGTGCAAAGTTGTGATGCGTTTGGGTAGAATGCTCATATCGTGCATCCATAAAAGTTAGAGTCCTTATGGGTATGTCAAATTTTAGTAGCCTTCTGAGGGAAAAGGAGATGTGCTGCCTTGACCGTTGCATCAGCATGAGTGGTTCACATTGTTAGGAACCTAATTCTCTGCCTCTGCTTCATTGGTGGAGATAGGGGCGTGCCCTCCTTGCTTCCCAAAATTGATGATCACTCTTTAGTTTTGCTGACATTGAGGGAGAGTTTGTTGTCTTTACACCACACAACCAAGCACTCTACCTCTTTCCTGTATTCATTGTTGGATATCCACTCTACAACAGTGATGTCATCAGTGAACTTGTAGATGGAGTTCAGGTGGTATTTGGCCACACAACCATGAGTGTACAGTAAGGAAGTGAGTATGCATCATTACGAGGTGCCGGTGTTGAGGATTATCGTGGAGGACTTGGGCAGTACTTGGTCTTGACTGCACTGAAGAAGCTATACATACCATGGTTGTCGAACTGCTGGATTTCCTGTGCTCTTTCTTCTGTCTGTTCTTTAACTCGCAGGGTTTCTTTTTGTTGGACCTTGACCTTCATTTGCCTGTGGACCTGCTGTCTTTGAGTTTTCGTCGTGTTCCAATTTAGACATATATTGTGTTTGCAATTTAGTAGCTCCTGATCTCCTAGGCATTCTCATGATATTTCCTGGTGGAGAAACTGTGCTATTTATGGTGGATTTGAGGGTAGTTTGGACACGATGAACATTGCAGTTCCTGTTCATTCAGTGTCGCTAGGTTTACTGGGAGTCCATGACTCAGGCATTCAATGAATTCCTTGTGGAATAACAGACGGTCAACAAGTCTACTTTTTAGAATGAAATCAAATCTGTAGAGTTGGTGTTCCCCTTCTGATTTACCTTTCCAGAGAAGGAATATCTACTATCCTGTTCTTTGAGCTGACCTTCTGCACACATTCTGTTTTCGAGCAACAAAGTCAATGTCATGGTGCTAGAGTTCGTGGTCTATGATGTCAGCGTGATATTCAGATCTTTTGCTGAGACTGTTCATGAGGATCCTGATTTTTTTTCTCTCTCTATATTGCGAACTGAGGGGTGGAAGCCCTGTACTTAGGTTTGTTTTTAACATACTGATTACCACACAACATGCGGTCCTTAGCCCAAAATCCGAGAGAGCCAAGATAAGCTCTGTTATGCAAATAGACAAATGCGCATACATTGCTGCCCCACCTGCTGTCTGAGGAGCCCACAGTCTTGCTTGGCTTTGAAGATATCAATCAACTTTTAAGTTCAGTGAGATGCATCGATGCTGAAAGAGCAGGCTGCGTGTTTCACAGTAGATATCCTGTCTTCCCCTACATTGAAGCCACTTTGACTTCTCGTCAAAATTCAAGCCCAAAGCCTCCCTTCTCTTGCTGCTTTAACTGGCTGAGTCTGCCTCACTCCTCATTGTTCCTGACTCTAAAACTTCTCTTCCCCTCCCTACTTGCTGAGAGGTTTTAAGTTACTTTTGTAAGAGGGGTAGGATGGTATTCTTGCTAAAATGCTTCAAAGGTCTCCATGTTGGAAGGATGAAATGTAAAGCACCAATCAATGAGTACAAGCTGGGAAATGAAGCTAAGAATGCTTTTCCTACTGCTGTTCTCCCTGCATCTTAAAGAGGAAAAAAATCTGTTAATAACTGTTTTTAGAATCTCAAAGAACATAAAATGCTGGAAGTGAATGGCATGTAATATAGAAACATTTTTTGTATATAAGACTGAGTTCAGTCATTTTAAGATGTAACTTTAACACTACTTATTTTACCTAATACAATTAGCTTTTTTGTTATACATCAGTGTTGTAATTATCTTGATGCTGAATTGATGATCATGTTTGTGTATTCATAATTTTTTTTCTCCTCTTTCTTAACAGTCTCCCCGGGTGAAAGAGTCTACACAGGGTCCAGATGTGAGTTAAAGTATTTTTCTTAACGTGTTATTAGGGTGTGGATAATTTTGGCACGAGTGTGTTTATTTTGCATCACTAGCTGAAAACATGGTAACGAGCCTTTTGGATCTGATGCCACCTTTTGTGTTGTTATGTTCTCATTAATGGTGTTGGGAGGAGATCAGAAAAACCTAATCACTGATAATATGTCACTTTGAAAAGAACTTGGAAATGATGGTATCCTCACAACGTTACTGCTTTTGTCTGTCTTTGTGGCAGGTGATAGAGGGTTGGGGAAATGTTCTGTAAAAGTAAACTTCGTGAATTGCAGTTCACAGGTTTGGCTGAGAAAATCATTTAAATTACATTTTTAGTATCTATTAATGTTTATTATTTAAAAGGAATGATTTGAAAAGTAGTTGACTTTTTTCAAGATGTACTATTTAAGTGGATTAATAGAGATGTAATTACAGATCTTTTTGAGAAAAAATTCTTGGGGGAGGTGGGGGGGGCAGTGAAAGTGACATACTCGTTGTCTAGTTTACAAAAAAGTGATCAAGTTTTTCAAGTGTACTCTGTTCTAAGCCTTCATATGCAACTTTCCTCCAGATTAAATAATACTGTTTTCTCTCAGTTCTGATTTCTCTTCTCAGCAAGTAGATGACCGAGTAGTTGCTGCTGTGAAAGCATATGAGCAGTCCTTTATACTGTGCTGTATAATCATTGATCTCAGCAATTTCTTTCAGTGTTGTAAAACCTCCACTTAAAGTTGTGTTGATTTCATTTAACGTAGTAAAGTTTGAAACCAGGATCAAATGGTAAGAGTTTACATGAACATTGCAAACATAAATGCACAATGTTGCTATATCAGTCTGGAACGTGGGAGATATTAAGCTCAAGCTTCAAAGTTCTTCCACAAGACTGTGCTTTGACTACTGCCGTCTTTGGTCACCTGTGCTAATTGAGCCAGTCAGAGATGTGGTTTGGGAAAAATATCAGCGTTGATCTCAAGAGTCTGATAGTTGCTTTATGGGGACATATTATAGACATTTTGGCACTTTTTTTTGCCAGGACAACATTGCGGTGATCTAATGAAAGTGTACAAGAGGGAAGTTGTAAAAGAACAAATTTAAATTGTAAGAGGAGATGAAAAGCTTGGATTGAAAATAATTATGAAGAAAAGAATGTAGTCTGTTCCTTGCAATAATCAATATGTGAAATGGAGCAAAAAAAATTAAGTGGCAGTGGATCTAGCAGTGATGAATACATGAGACATCCTTACATTTTTTTTAATAGATGTTCCAAGTTAGACAATGGCATTTTTCCTCCAAATTGATCTTTTTTTCCAAGGTAGTGATTCCATGTTACTGGAATACTGAAACAAAGAACCAGAGAATGAGTGATGTTCATAGCCACTACCTGAGAACGGTTGATAAACATATGCACTGAACAATTAACGACAAATGCTAGAGATCATAGGTCAAAGGACATCCAGTGTTCTACTCAGCACTTTAGAAAGAAGAGAAACTGTATATGAGGGGCCTATTTATCAATGCAGTAACAGTGATAGCTAATTGTTCAAACTTCAGCTTTGAAGCATCATCTGGACTCAACTTTAGCTTGCTCTCCCCATGGATGCTGTTTGACCTGCTGTGACCTCTAGCATTTGTTGTTAATGGTTTAGTAGCTGTGTTTATGTGTCGTAATAACGTTCAGGTAGTATTGTTCTGACAATAACATGAGAGCAAGACTAGGACACAGGGAGGATAAGTCTTGCACGTGTACCACTACTAGGTGTCTCAAAGTGCTTCATAGCCAATACAGTACTTTCTGGGGTGTAGTCACTGTTGTCATGCAAGAAATACAGTAGCCAATATACACACAGCAAACTCCTTAAATAGCTGTGAGAATGACTAGATAATTTCCTCTTGTTAATTGAGAAATAAGTATTGGCTAGGATGCTAGGGATATTTCCATTGCAGATCAGTAGTTGTTTTTATTCATTCACATGATGTGGGCTTCACTAAATGCTTGCGCAGCTGTAGCTCATCTGTAGTTACCCTCTAGTAGATAGTGCACAACTGTTTGCTTGAACCACTACAGTCGATTTGCTGTGTAGGTAGACCGACAAAGTCATTAAGGTTGGTTTTCCAGGATTTTTGACCCAGTGACATGGAAATAGATTGCCACTCTTTCAAAGTCTAGATGGTCAGTAGCTTGGAGGGGAACTTGTAGATGGTGCCATTTTATATGCCAAGCAAGCAGATGGAGTGTCGTAGGAACCGGACTAGGACACTCAACCAGTCCAGCCTGGCCACTGATCAGTGATCGTGGTTGATTAGACCACATGGTTCAATGCCACTCTATCCCCTTAACCTTGTTTACACTGGTAATCTGAAGTATAGTAACCATACTCAAAGGCTGAACTTCTGCAGCCTTCTGTAGTAGAGATTTCAAAGGTTCACAATGTTTTGAGTAAAAATAATTTCTCCATCAGACCCAGTTGGCAACCCCCTTATTTTTAAATTCTGCAATTAGACAAAACATCTTGTCTGTATCTACCCTGTGTGTCCCTTTAAGTGTCATGTAACTTTCAATTAGATCACTCTCATCTTCAGAGTGCTCCTGAATATAGACCCAATTTTCCCAATGTCTCTCCAGAGGACAGTTTTGCCATCCTGGAACTAGTCTGCTGCACTTTTGTTGCTTTCCCTTTTTGACAATAATATCTTACCTTTAATGAGACCAAAACTGCGCACATTACTCCAGGTGCAATTACAGAATCATAGAGTTGCAGAGTTGGACTGCATGGAAACAAACTCTTCAGTCCAACTCATCAATGCTGACTAGATATCCTAAATTTATCTAGCCCCATTTAACAGCATTTGGCCCATATCCCTCTTAAATCCTTCCTCTTCATGTACCTATCCAGATGCCTTTTAACTGTTGTAATTGTACCAGCCACCTCCACTTCCTCTGGCAGCACATTCCATACACACTCCATTCTCTATGAAAAGTTGCCTCTTATTTCCCTTTTAAATCTTTCCCCTCTCACTTTTAAACCTACGTCCTCCTAGTTTTGGACTCCTATACCCTGAGGGAAACACCTTGACTATTCACCTTTATCCATGCCCCTTATGATCTTATAAACCTCTATAAGGTCACCCCCTCAACCTCCGATGCTCCAGGAAAAAAATAACCATAACCATAACCATAGCCTAACCATACCCTATAGCTCAAATCCTCCAATTTTAGCAACACCTTTTGTGAAAATCGCCTATTCTCTAAGCCTGTCCAAATCCTGCCAGTGCTGCTTTATACCTTCCATGTAAGACATTTTTAATTAGCTTTATATCATCTGCAAATTTATCAGTGCTAACTTTGATCTCTAACTCCAAACTATTGGTATATGCTGTGAACAACTAGTACCCCAAATGCTGATGCTTGCAGTGCACTACTAGTCATAATTGTCAATACAAGAATGAGTGGTTTCTGTCTGTCAGCCATCATTAATCCATGCCAGTACATCATCTCCTTTCCCATGTGTTTTTATTTTTTTTAACCAGCCTCCTGATAGGACCTTTTGAAAATCTAAGTGCACTATATTTATCACCCCCTCGTTTATCAATTTTGTTAGTAACATCTTCAAAAATTCCAAGTTAGCTAAACATGAGTTCCCATTCACAAATTTCTGCTGACTATGCCTGATCAGATCATAATCAACCAGCTGTCAATTTATCCCACCATTTATAGACTCTAGTATTTTTCTACTGCTGATATAAGACTAGCAGGTCTGTAGTTCCCTCAGTTTTAATATCTCATCCAAACAAATAGCAACTCCAATAATGTAGTAACTCCTCAGTACTGTCCTGGAATGTCAGTGATGATTTTTGTGCTGAATAGAGTTACCCTATAAAATAAATACCAGAACTGTTGTAAAATAACCAAAATTACCAAGCTATAAACTTTTAGAGCCTCACCATTTTTTTAAATTTGAGAAGCAAAGATGAAGAACCAATATTAATGATGAGGTACATTTCTTGTGAAGGGCTTATGCCTGAAGCGTCGATTCTCTGGCTCCTTGGATGCTGCCTGACCTGCTGTGCTTTTTCAGCACCACACTCTCGACTCTAATCTCCAGCATCTGCAGTCCTCACCTTTCTCCAGATAGATGACACCATATAGAATGGTTCATCATTGCCTGGTACACTCTTTCAGCTTGCTTGCTTGTTCTTTTAAATTCACTTGTTTGGTGAAAGAAGTTAGAGGCAAGATATTTTTCAAGTCCTATCACCCCAGTGCATCCACAGGAATTTTTAGTACTGTATTTTGAAGGTAACAAGCAATGGAATGAAGTCCAGATTCAGCCTAGGATTCTGAAATAAAGAATGGTCATAATAATGAGCCGAATATCCCCTCCACCTTCCCCATCTGTTGCAAAGACCCACACTTCCTGAACCCTGCATAAACACAGCATAATGTTCTCCTTGTTCAAAGTACTAATGCATAATTAGTATTAGAAAATTCTTCAGCATGCAGTTGAGTCATTAGCAGATAGTGAGGTAATTTGGGGGTTGGGATGTGGCAGTTCTGGGGA
This sequence comes from Chiloscyllium punctatum, assembly GCF_047496795.1. Taxonomy (NCBI): domain Eukaryota; kingdom Metazoa; phylum Chordata; class Chondrichthyes; order Orectolobiformes; family Hemiscylliidae; genus Chiloscyllium; species Chiloscyllium punctatum. The sequence goes on from NC_092743.1 coordinate 35,707,845, forward strand.
TGAATAAAGAATCCCACAGACCACCTCCAAGTTCCACGTCCTTGTTGCTGATTATCAAGGACTATTTCTCAAATATCTGGCATAGATTTCTGATTGGGATTAAGAAGCAAAGAGCTGCAAAACCAGTAGCCAGTGCTGCTAAAGGTGGAGAAGGAAGGGTTCAGAGAATGAACACTGGCTAAATGGTGGATTTGGTCTCTAGCCAGCACTCGATTCAACAATCTATGCAGAAGAAGAAAGTTAAATATTTGTGCTTCTGTGCTGAATGGGGTAACCATCATAAGCTGCCTTCCCTGGTATTCTCCAACTAATGAGTACAGTAACTGGAACTTTATCGTAAAGGTTGAGACCCAACTTTTAGTTTTCTGTGCTGATTGCCACACATCCCTCCCAAGATACTACACCGGCCTGGTTCTGAATTTGAATTCCTTATCTCTAGTTTCTCTCCTGTCTCTTGTTATTTGCCTTCTAACTGATCTTATCCATGAGCCTGTCTTATTGCTCTGTTGACCAAATTCTCATTAAAGTACTTCCCTGCCTACCCTTCCTTTGTGGCTTTCATGCTAGCTACCATTGGAAATTATTCTTTTATGCCATTTTTTTCTTATGTTCAATCACTATTTATTGATCACCTGTAACTAAACTCAAGGTGGTGGTGATTGGTGCCTGAAATACAGCTGCATGACTTGACAGACCATTTCAAAATCCACCACATTACTGTGGGTCACGAGTCATGTTTAGACCTGACCAGTTAAAGATGACAGATTTCCTCCCCCTGCGGCATTCAAATTGTTTTTGTTTCACAACGCTACGGTATTTTCATGCCCATCATTATTTAAACTAGTGTTATAGACCAGATTATTTATAATTATTTAAACTCCCCAGTATTGTGGAAATTAAACTCTCCTGGATCACTAGTAGCACAATCACTACATTTATTAATCATTGAATCATGTTCTCTTGTATTGATTTTTCTAATTCAAAATTTTTATTACTCTCTTGCAAGAACATATCATTAACTTTTTTAATGTCCCAATTCATAACTTTCCGTTATCTCTATTTTGAATATTGTCACTGTACAGATCCAAGATTATCTTGCAATGCCACGCTTGAATATTTCCAATCATGTTCCCATCCCTGCTATGATATAAACAACCCTATGTGAAGTCACACGTTATATCTTCTAACTGTGACCACAGTGGAGGATGTCTCTTGACTTTCATCAAATTTTTTTCCACACTCTCTTATGGCCAATTACAGTTTATCTACAACGTCTGTTCGGTTAACTTGGTGGGCCTGCTTTCATTAGGCTGCACCCTTAAATAACCAGCCGTGGTGTGGCATGCCAGTCTAAATCGTTACTGATAGTCAACTAGGATCTAATTGCCTATGGTGTTCAGGGATGTGTAGGTCAGGTGCATTAGTAAGGTGTAAACCTAGAATAATAGTATAGGGGAATGGGTCTGAATGGGTTACTCTTTGGAGGGTCGGAGTGGACTTGTTGGGTCGAAGGGCCTGTTTCCACACTGTAGGGATTCTATGATCTTGATGGTATCATATGAAAATTGTCATAGTACAAGTGGGCCATGATATTAATGAATTCTGTTTCACCGCGATCTCTGATCCCCATGCTGCTGTTGCTTGACCAAGTGCCAGATGAAGTGCAGTCTCCTCTGGTAGACATTGACTAGAGTTATTTGCGAGTTTTGAGAAGGTTTGTAACTCAGGTTGAGGTTCTGGATGTAGGTTTGCTCGCTGAGCTGGAAGGTTCATTTTCAGACGTTTTGTCACCATACAATAGACAATAGGTGCAGGAGTAGGCCATTCTGTCCTTCGAGCCTGTACCACCATTCAATATGATCATGGCTAATCATCCTTAATCAGTATCCTGTTCCTGCCTTATCTCCATAACCCATGATTCCACTATCCTTGAGAGCTCTATCCAACTCTTTCTTAAATGAATCCAGAGACAGGACCTCCACTGCCCTCTGGGGCAGAGCATTCCACACAGCCACCACACTCTGTCCTAAATGGTCTACCCCGTATTTTTAAGCTGTGTCCTCTGGTTCGGCACTCACCCATCAGTGGAAACATGTTTCCTGCCTCCAGAGTGTCCAATCCTTTAATAATCTTATGTCTCAATCAGATCCCCTCTCCGTCTTCTAAACTCAAGGGTATACAAGCCTAGTCACTCCAGTCTTTTGGCGTAAGGTAGCCCCGCCATTCCAGGAATTGACCTCGTGCACCTACGCTGCACTCCCTCAATAGCCAGAATGTCTTTCCTCCAATTTGGAGACCAGAACTGCACACAGTACTCCAGGTATGGTCTCACCAGGGCCCTGTACAGCTGCAGAAGAACCTAGGTAACATCTTCAGTGAGCCTTCAGACAAAGCATTGCTGATGTTTCCTGCTTTCTATTATATGTTTAGTTTTCCTTGGGATGGTGGTGTCATTTCCTGTTCTTTTTCTCGGGGGTTGTAAATGGGGTCCAAGTCAATGTTTGTTGATGAGTTCTGGTTGGAATGCCATGCTTCTAGGAATTCTCATGTGTGTCTTTGTTTGGCTTGCCTTAGAATGGATGTGTTGTCCCAGTCAAAGTGGTGTCTGTCCTTATCTATATGTAAAGATACTTTGGGAGAAGGTCATTTCATTTTGTCTAGTTGTTGATCATCTACATTAGAGGCTTTTAAACAATCCTTGCTTAAGCACATGGATGATGATGGGATAGTGTAGGGGGATGGGTTTAGATTAGTTCACAGGTCGGTGCAACATCAAAGGCCAAAGGGCCTGTTCTGCGCTGTATTGTTCTATGTACCCTAGTGGCTAGTTTTCTGCCTGTTTGTCCAATCTAGTTTGTTACAGTTCTTGCACAGTATTTTGTAAACAACAAACTGCCATTCCTAGATATCACAGTAGAGTGATCAGCCAATGTGGAATTTCAAACCAGCATCCACAGGAAAACAACACATACAGACCAAATAGTGAACTACAGAAGCAGTCATCCCAACGTCCACAAACAAAGCTGCATCAGAACATTATTTCAACGAACCACCACACTGCAGCACAGAGGAACTACACAGAGCAGAGGCAAATCACCTATACTCTGCATTCAAAAAGAATGGGTACCCAATGAATGCAGTTTGCCGATTTCTCAGCAACAAACCCAAACAAGCAGACAAAATGCATCCAGAAACCCTAACCACTCTCCCATATATCAAAGATATCTCCGAAATGACTGCCTGACTACTCAGACACCTTGGCATCATGGTAGCCCACAAACCCACCAACACAGTAAAACAGCAGCTAATGAGCCTATACAGGCAACAAGCAAAACTAATGTCATTTACAAAATACCGTGTAAGAACTGCGACAAACAGGCAGAAAACTAGCCACTAGGATACATGAACATCAACTAGCCACAAAACAAAATGAACCTCTCTCACTAATGTCCTTACATACAGATGAGGAAGGACACCACTTCGACTGGGACAACACATCCATCCTAAGGCAAGTCAAACAGAGACACACGAGCATTCCTAGAAGCATGGCATTCCAACCGGAACTCTATCAGCAAACACATTTACTTGGACCCCATTTACCACTCCCTGAAAAAAAACAGGAAATGACATCACTAAACCAAGGAAACCCAAACACATAGGGAATCTTGATTATCCGAATGAGATGAGCAGGCAGTATTTCGTTCAGATAATTGATTATTTGGTTAATTGATTTTCCTCCGGGGGGTTTCTATGAAGTCTGCTCCCAGGAAAGTACGCAAAAGCACAGTGTGTGCGCAAGACCCTGCCCCCACCCTGACCAACACTGTCTCCTGCCCTAAACCCATCCAATATTGCCCACCCCCCCATTTGTCCAGTCCACCCCCACCCAGCATCTGACCCCTTACAGCTGGACTGGACACCGACTGTAAGACTGCTGCTGCCTTTGTGGGGTACGTCTCCAAATAGAGCGCACACATGCAACTTTTTACTGCAAGGTTTTGACCGGTTTCACCTACAGGACAATGTTGGAAAGATTATCTGGGGAAGAGGAAAGGGGTTTAGGATACACCCTGTGTAGAGCACCAGGGAAAGTGTCGGGATAGCGAGGAAGGGTAGGTCAGTTATTTGGAGACGGTGCCTGGACTGTCTAGGACATTTCTCGGCAGCATTATTTGAGAGCCGAGTTTGTTTTTAATCATCGTTTCTGTAAACAAAAGACATGATCAGAGTTGAAACAGATCTTTGTAATGTTTCTATCGGGACCTTGAGATCAACTTCGGATAATCCGGTTTGCGGATAATTGGTATTCGGATAATCGAGGTTCTTCTGTAAATAGAAAGCAGGAATCATCAGTGCTTCATCCGGATGCTCACTGAAGATGTTCCCTAATATGTTGATGAAACATCTGAAAATGAACCTTCCAGCTCAGCGAGCAAACCTACATCCAGAACTAGTTATTTACTTCACCCTTCACTACAAATCCTTGTTGTAAGTTACATCCCTAAACAGCCACTTGTGCAACCCCTCTATCTCATAATTGGTAGCTGTGCCTTCGCTGTTTTGGATTTTCTCCTTGAACCTTCTTGCCTCTCCTGCATTTCTTCCATTATTAAAGCTTCCATAAACACTCTGACTGCATGTTTGGTCAATTTTAATGTATCCCCCTTTTGTCTGTATAAAACTTTGTATAATTTTATGCAATTCTTCGAGATGATTTAGTGATTTTTCACTTTAAATTGTTGGACAAATTCATTGTTAGTATGAGAGATCCCATTGCAGATCTGGATGTTTTTGATGGTTGCAAATTATTGCGTAGTTTGTAACTTGACTACTGCAACTTTTTATAAAAAGCCACAGATGAATTGGAAATTGTCATTTTTGAGTGATAACCAATCACACACTTATGTGTACTTCAGAGAATTTTATAGTTATTTCTGTTTCCAAGTCCTCAAAAAGCAACAATTTGCTATCAGCAGAAAACCCTGTCTTCCCAGAATTTGCCAAAGAGCAGTCTTTAGAACCAAAGAGATGGCTATAAACCACACTAGAGCAGAATGGTGTTGGAAGAAGCTGTTTAGAGTTCAGCTAATTATGTGTTTAATTCCTGTTATTCCTGCAGCTTATTAACATACTAAATTCAGCATAATAGCATTTCTAAGCCGTCTATAATCATTGTTTAAGTCAGGGGCTATTTGATATTTTGAAGTGCTAAAATTTATCTTGTGTGTAAGGTGACTTTGACTGCATCTTATGAAAGGTTAAATACTGCAGATCATGGCAGTTTGAAATAAAAACAAAATTCTGGAAATACTCAATTGGTCAGACCGTATCTGTGCCAAGTAGAGTCATTGTTTTATGATGACCCTTCATCAGAACTGAGGAAAGATAGAAATGTAATGGCCTTGAACAAGTGAAAGGGGAAGTTGAATTTTAGTAACCTGAAATAATGGTGAAAGCAGATTCAGTAGTAATATTGAAACAAATTGAATTAATACATTATTGAAAAAAATGTTCTGTGAAAATTAGAGAGAATTGTGGTTAATTAGAGCCAGGATAGAACGATAGAGTTAATGATGACAGTTTCTCTAAATTATATTCATTTCAATGATTTTAGTGCTCTTTCACTAATCTGTCCAATGGACCCTAGGTGCCACCTAGTGAGCATTTTCAGTACCACTGAAACCTCATAGTCCAAAGAATACAAACATGTAAAATTACAAATTTCTAGCAGAAATAGGTCATTCAGCCCCTCAAGCCTGCTTTGTCCATTAGATAATGGCTGATTTATTGTGTTTTGAGTTCCACATTTCCAACTACTCCTGATAACCCTCGATATTTTTCCTGCCTAATAAAACTGTCTACCTCCACCTTAAAAGAATTCGCTGTCCTCATTTCTATCTTAAAAAGGGCATTATAAGTTTTTTTTTAAAACAGTGCCATGTAATGCTGGACTCAGTCTTAACAATGGCAATAGGAATTTAATCCTGATAAGAGTAAGGTAATGCATTTTGGGAGGTGTAATAAGGGAAGGATATATAAAATGAATGGTATGCCTTAGGGTGTGCTGAGGAACAAAGGGATTTGATGTACAGTTCTGTAGTTCCCTAAAGGTGTCAGTCCGAATAGATAGGTTGGCAAAGAAGGCACACCGGATCCTTGCAAGGAAGCTTTTCTGGAGTTCTATAAACATTGGTTAAGCTGCAGATGGAATATTGTGTGCAGTTTTGGTCCCTCCATAATCAGAAGCACCTGATTACACTGGAGAGTGTGCAGAGAAGTTTCACCAGAAAGTTGCCTGAAAAGCTTATGATGAGAGACTGGATAGGCTGGGTTTGTTTTTTCCTGGAACAAAGGAGGGTGTGGTTAAGGTATACAAAATTTGTGAAAGGCGTAGATTGAGAGAATCTTTCCCCATGGCAGAACTGTTTAAAATGAGTGAGTCAGAGTCCAGTGAGAAGTAACTAATTTAGATGTAGCCAGAGGATAAGATCTGGAATGCACTGTCTGAGAGGATGATGGAGGCAGGTAGTCTTGCAACATTGAAAACGTTAGACAGGAACTTAAATGCAAGGACATAGGCTTTGAATCAAATGCAGATAAATAATGTTAGTATAATTTAATGTTTGTTCATTGACATAGATGCTGTGGGCCAATGAACCAGTTTCCATGCTGCATCACTCTGACTACATAAAAGGAAACATCCTTTCCACATCCACCTTGCCAAGACTATTTAGTACCTTCAATACTTCCAAACAAACATAGCATCCTTACTATGTTCAATTAGAGTCCTAGAGATGTACAGCATAGAAGCAGACCCTTCAGTCCAACTCGTCCATGCTGACCAGATATCCTAAAATAATGTAGTCCCATTTGCCAGCACTTGGCCTATATCCCTCTAAGCCCTGTTTATTTATCCTAGCCATACCCCTCATGGTTTTATAAACCTCTATAAGGTCATCCCTCAGTCTCTGTTCCAGAGAAAACAGCCCGAAGCCTATTCAGCCTCTCCCTACAGCTTAAATCCTTCAACCCTGGCAACATCTTTGTAAATCTTTTCTGAACCCTTTCAAGTTTCATAATATCCTTCCAATAAGAGGGAGATCAGAATTGCACACAATATTCCACCAATGTCCAGTACAACCACAACATGACCTCCCAACTCCTGTTCTCAGTGCTCTGACCAATTTAAAAAAAGCATACCAAATGGGTTCTTCACTGTCCTATCGAGCTACGACTCTCCTTTCATGGAACTATAGACCTGAGCTTCCAAGGTCGCTTTGTTCAGCAACACTCCCCACAATGTTACCTTTACGTGTATAAGTCCTGCCCTGATTCGCCTTTCCAAAATACAGCACCTCACATTTATCCAAATTAAACTCCATCTGCCACTCCTCAGCCCATTGGCCCATCTGATCAAGATCCCACTGCAATCTAAGGTAACCTCCTTCACTATCCAGTACACTTTCAATTTTGGTGTCATCTGCAAACTTTCTAACTATATCCTACGTTCACATCCAAATCACTTTTATAAATGATAAAAAGCAATGGGCCCAGCACTGATCCTTATGGTACTTCACTGGTCACAGGCCTCCAGTCTGAAAGGCAAACCTCCACCACGACCCTCTGTCTTCTGCCTTCGAGCTAGTTCTGTATCCCAATGGCTAGTTCTCCCTGTATTCCACGAGATCCAACCTTGCTAGCCAGTCTACTGTGAGGAGCTTTGTCGAATGCCTTACTGAAGTCCATATGGATCACTTCCACTGTTCTGCCCTCTGAATCCTCTTTGTTACTTCAAAAAACTCAATTAAGTTAGTGAGACTCAGTTTCCCATGCACAAAGCTGTGTTGACTATCCTAATCAGTCCTTGCCTGTCCAAATACATGCACATCCTGTCCCACAAGATTCCCTCCAACAACTTGCCCATCACTGATGTCCGGTTCACCGGTCTATGGTTCCCTGGCTTTTCCTTCCCACCTTTCTTAAACAGTGGCACCACATTTGCCAAACTCCAGTCATCCGGCACCTCACCTGTGACTATTAATGATCCAAATATCTCAGCAAGGGGCCCAGCGATCACTTCCCTTGCTTTCCAGAGTTCTCGGGTACACCTGATCAAGTCCTGGGGATTTATCCACCTTTATGCATTTTAAGACATCCAGTACCACCACCTCTGTAATAGTGATATCTTGAGAAAAATCCATATCTATTCGCTCACATTCTATGTTCCATGTCCTTCTCCACAGTAATCACTAATGTAAAATACTTGGTTAGTATCTCTCCAGTCTCCTGCAGTTCCACACACAGGCTGCCTTGCTAATCTTTGAGGTGCCCCATTCGCTCCCTAGTTACTCTTTTGACCTGAATGTATTTATAAAATCCCCCTGAATTCTCCTTAACCCTATTTGCCAAAGCTTTATCATGTCCCCTTTTGCTCTCCTGATTTCCCTCTTAAGTATACTCCTACTGCCTTTATACTCTTCCAAGGAATCCCTCAATCTCAAGCTGTCTATACCTGACATATGTTTCCTCCTTTTTCTTGACCAAGACTTCAATTTCTCTAGTCATCCAGCATTCCTTACACCTACCAGCTTTGCCTTTTCACCCTAACAGGAACATACTGTCTCTGGACATTCCTTATCTCATTTTTGAAGGCTTCTCATTTTATAGCCGTCCCTTTCACCTGCGAACGTCCGCCCCAATCAACTTTTGAAAGGTCTTGCCTAATACTGTCAAAATTGGCTTACTTCCAATTTAGAACTTGAACTTTTAGATCCTGTCTAAAGGTTTTCTATCACTACTTAAAAACTGATAGAATTGTGATCACTGTCCCCAAAGTGCACCCCCACTGACACCTCAGTCACTTGCACTGTCTTATTTCCCAAGAGTAGGTCAGGTTTGCACCTTCTCTAGTCAATACATTCATATACTGAATCAGAGAAAATTGTTATACACATTTAACAAATTCCTCTCCATCTAAACGCTTAACAGTATGGTAGTCCCAGTCTCTGTTTGGAAAGTTAAAATCCCCTACCATTACCACCACCCTCTGACACCGATAACTGTGATCTCCTTACAAGTTTGTTTCTCAACTTCCCGTGAACTATCATACAACATCAGTAAAGTGACCATCCCTTTCTTATTTCAGTTCCACCCAAATAACTTCCCTGGACACATTCCCAGGAATATCCTCCCTAAACATAGTCATAATGTTATCCCTTATCAAAAATGCCACTCCTTCTTTCTTGCCCTCCTTTCTATCCATGCTCTAGTATTTGTAACCTGGAATATTAAGCTGTGTGTCCTATCCATTCCTGAGGCATGTCTTCACTCTTAGAAAAGAGAGCTTTCCATTAGCCGCCTTAATTTCTGACTTTAATACTGTGTTACTGTTTTAGGCAATCAGAAGGTGGAAAATGGGTTTGTATATTATTTTTATGTTGTTTCTTTTCAATTCATAGATGTTCGTGCCAGCAGAAATACCAGGCTCAAATATTCAGACTTCTGGACAAGTCCAGCAACAGCTACCTCAGCCAACACCAAAAGTACCTGCGACGACTCAAGCTAATCAATTTTCAGCTAATCAGCCTTCAGAAATACCAGTCCCACCACCAGCAGCAGTACCAGATCCCACCCCGCAAACTGCAACTCAGCATCAACTACCGGCATCCCAGGTATGCTATACTTTTAGAAATGGACGAGTGTTTTAATTAAGAGCTGCATTAGCTCCAACAACAAAATATTTGTCTAGGCTTCTGCTGAAGATGACTCCCAAGCACACTACCTCAGTGGTAAGGACAATAACAATACTTCTCTTCACTATTAGAACTGCTTTTTGAGATTTTAATGCTGCATCTTTATTCAAGAGATACATGTTACATGCATTACAATGAGAATTAATATTTAATTTGAAGTTTGGATTCAATATTTTTCAAATTAGAAGTTTTTAAATCTCCTTTTATTTAGAAATGAAGCAAATCTTTGAGACTATCTCCAGTAATCAAGTCTAAAATGTCAGTTTAATCATTTACTTTTTATTCCTTGGGTGTGATGAACTGATTATTCGTGCATGCAGTGTAGTTATTGCTGGCCAGACCAACATTTGTTACCCTTGAATGAAGTGATTTGCTCTTTTTGAGAGAGAGAAACCAAATCAATCATGTTCCTGTAAATCTGTGAGACTGCATGGGCTTAAGAATGGCAGACTTTATTCCCTATGAGATATTAGTGAATAGAGGGTAGCTATTACTGAGAATAGCTGTCAATTTCTCCCAGACCCTGAATCCATCCACCTACCTCTCCCCTGCCCCCTGCCCTGATTCTTACGTAAAGAGAGCACTAAAATAGAACATGAAACTGAATGCTGAAAATCAGAAGTGAAAACAGAAATTACTGGAGAATACTTTCTTTCCAAAATCTGCTGAATTTCTTCATCAATATTTGTTTTTATTACATAAAGAGCATGGCTCAAAATGAACTTAGCCTCAGAATAACTGAAAAAGTGCCAGCTTTTGTAGAGCTGCTGTTGTTTCCCCTACTCCAAAAGCACTTTGCATCGAGTACACTCTCTTTTTGATGAGCAAGCTGGCAAATGTGATTCCATCTCTAATCTTGTTACTTAGTAAAAGGTGCAGATTCAGGGTTTTGAAAGACTATTTCAGGACTTGTGCTCTTCAATACATAATATAAGATGTGAAAGATTGACAGGAGTCTTGGTTGAGACCAAAGCATTTAAAACTTGAATTTACTTTTCTTTTTATTCATTCATAGGATACTGGTGTCATTGGCAAGGCTTTGAATAACTAGCCTTAGGTGTGCACTCAGTGTTATGTGAATTTTGGGATTTTGACAAAATAATATCAGTCATAATTCTAACTGATTAGTATGTGGCTTGGAGGGAATCTTGTAGGTGCTGGAGAACTTATGCCTCTGCTGGCTTTACCATTCTGTGTGGTCAAAGCTACAAGTTTTGGATCAGTTTTGATGTATCAAATGAGATTTCATGGGATTATAGAGCTAAAGCTGACAAATGGGCCTTTAAAGCCAAGATCTGTTAAGGACTATTTAAATCGTAGACAGTCTGTAGGGGGGATGAATAATTAAGTTCCCACTGTAAGACACTCCAATGGCTTTAGTAAGAAGAAATTTGGCATAATTTTCTTTATTGTTACTTCAAATCTTTAAACATTCAACTGTAAGTCTAGATTTTTGAGCAAGTATTGCTGGCACCTTTTCATGAATTTGCACAGCTTTGAAAAAAGGATAGTGTAATTCATCTTTCTATTCCTCGTATCTTTCTGCTGAATTGGTTGTTCTTGTTTTAAGCTTGTTCCTGGTTCTGCTGCTCCTGATTTGCACCAAACACCCATCAGCCTTGTGTTAAGATTACGGTAAGTGAAATTTGATCAGAGCATCTAATTATCTTGTCATGAAAACTTAATTGCCTATAACTTTTATAATTCTATGGTATGTTCTGAGAAATATGAAATAAGTGTTATAACAACGATTTTGTCATTTTCTTTAAAGAAGAGTCCCAGTTCAAACTGTTTGAGGACTGATAAATTGTTTGTGGGATTCGCTGACCTTTGAAACCCATATATTCCCCATCACCAAGGCTGCCTACTTATTTTCCATAATGATGCAGATCCCCCTCTACCTCGGCTTATCTGATGCTGCTAAAAGTCTCATTCATAGGTGGTCTGCAGTTCAGAAAACTATTTTATTAATCTCCTGATCAAACATGATAATTCAATATCAATAAACGTGAACTTATCCAAAGATGGCCTGTATCTGAATTTGCGTTGACACATTTTCTTATTAATCCTGTGCTCACTGTCCTATTCTGAAACTAAGTCTACCAGCAGCTCAAAATGAATTACAAATAAAAACAAATTGCTGGAAAAGCCCAGCAGATCTGGCACCACAAGTCAGTGAACCTGGAATGTTCATTCTGATTTCCCTCCACAGGTACTGCCAGACTTTGAGCTTTTCCAGTAGTTTCTGTTTTTGTTTGATTTCCAGCATCTACAGTTTTATTGGTGGTTGTTTCTTAAAAATAAAGTCCACACTTTTGTTTCCTGCCCAGCTCTGCAACCTCCAACCCTCTCATGCTCAGGGAGCCCTGCTCTCCATTTCTGGCCTTTTGTGGAGTCACCGTTCCTTTTCTCAGATATTGGCTAGGTCATCGGTTGTTTAATCCCCAAGACAATGAGAGTCACCCACTAAACCTTTTGGCTTTCACTAATCATTAAAAATAACCCCTTATAACCTACCTGTTTGACCTCAACTCGGAAAATTTCCTTAATGTCTTGGTCTCACATCTTTGCTGATAATGTTTGCACACAGTGCCTTATGACATTTGACTACATTCAGGGCATTCTGAGTGCAGTTTGCCATTTGTTGAGTAGCTATTATTTATCATAGTTATCCACCAAATGACAATCCTTTTTCAGATGTACTGTTATAGAATTCTTGCTCGTTTATAAGCAAGACATAATGATTATCTTTTTTAAAAAAAGAACACCTCGTGCTTTTCTGTATAAATGCACTGTGTAGTGTTGTCATGAAATATTTTTGGTTTGGTTTTATTGTTTCAGATTGGTGCTAGTTTAATTTGTTTCTATTATAGTTGAAATTATTTGCTTTTGAATATGTTATTAGCAATGTGTACTGTTAACTAAAATGTTTTGTAGTTATTTCTAATCAGTCTGTAGAGATATTATTGTACACCTAGAATAAATTGAATGTGAACACTGCCTCTTAGCTCAACAAAGGGCTGCAATGGTGGTGCCACAAGAGCCACTATATGTATACATTTTTTTTAAATCAACCTATTCAGAGATATTACACACCTGGGTTCCTGGCTGAAAGAGAGGAATGCTATTGTGGCACCAGGAGAGCCCTCTGACAACTAATTATTTAGATATTTTTAATCAAAGTATTCAGAAGTATTGTTTTCTGGAGTAGGTGAGATTTGAACCCTGGCTGCCTAGCTCAGACGTAGAGGCATTACCAATGCTGTAAAAGAGCTGTTACTAAACTAGGGTGAAGTTATAGATATTTGCTAAACAACCTTTTCAGATGTTATTACACTTTAAAACTTTGAGCCCAGGCCTCCTGGAACTAAATACATTGTTTTTGAATCAGCATATTCAGAGATGCTATTATCTCACCTGCTGCACAGATGTACAGGTCGTTCTGCTTTAACGTATTTCATTTACGCAAATTTGCTGTAATGTAATTGACGAGTTGGGGACCCTGTTTCTAAAGCACAAAGTTTTAAAATGTGTTGGCTGTATTGTGATTACATCACCAGCACTTCAGGCGCTGTTTCTAAAGCACGATGCTTCAGTAATGCTGGGTTGCACAACACAACCATTGCATTATAGAAGAGCTACCTGTATGCGAAACAGGCCTACTGGACCAGAGGTATGGCCACAAATACTCTGTATTTACACAGCCCCATCTCGCACACAATAGCCACTCCTAGGCAGGGAATTGAACCCTGGTCTCTTGCATGCAGCCAGGGATACTAACCATTACACTAAAGATGACCTTAATACTACACGTGGTATTCCCAGGCACACTCCTATCTATGTACTACCCAGGTCTGAGTCTGCTTAGCTTCTGAGATCAGACATTTTCAGACTTGTGTGGCTATAGCTAAACACATTAAAACATTTTCTTAAAAAAAAACCATTGTCACCTATTTTTCTAATCAACCTGTTCAGAGATGTTTTTACACATCCCTGGACTTGAGCTCAGGCCTCTGGTTCCAGGATTAGGGCCTGTACCACTGCACCCAGTGGGCCCCTCAAAGCAATTATTTTAACCTATTTTTCTAATCAATCTGTTCAAAGATGTTCTTACCCACCTCTGGAGCAGACGGGACTTGAACCCATGCCTTCTGGATGTGGCAGTACCACTGTGCCACAAGAGGGTCCCTCTAAACATATACTCATCCTTGCAAAATTATAGCCACTTTTGTGTAAAAGTTAGCTGGACGTAATAGCTTCATTAGGCATTACCCATAACTTACCACAATTTCATCCTGAATTACCAGATTTATGCAATCAATTGCTGAATTAATTTGCTCCTAAAGTTTGTTTTATTGTGAAGGCAAAGTTAGATTGCAAAGCCCAAAATTCAGAATGCCAAATTGGTTTAAAAAACAGAAGGGATTTGAATCTTGAACTAGTCACTAAGTGTATGGAAATGTCATTCAAAAGCTTAAAGCATTGATCCAGAAAGAGGAAAGTTAAGGGCATGTACATTTCGAGGTTTTGGAAAAGACGAAACTGGGATTATTGTTAATTCCATTAAATGTATTTTCAGCAAACATGTTTGCCTCTGCAGCACAAAATTGGTTCTGTTGAATTGTATATTGGAATTTTAATCACACTTTTAAAGCCTCAGTACTTTGTCAACAGCTTAGTTAAAATGTCCCTGTTCGTGACTTTGCAGTTGTCGTTTGCTTTTTAGAAATTAAGCATTGGAAAATTTTTAACATCTAAAGAATAAATTCCAGATAGAAAGTTTAAATTTACCTGTAATCTGTTGCACTGTTAAGTATTCATTAACAATTCAAGTATTGGGATGTTGTACTTCTGTTAAATGAATTTATTCTTTCAGGAACAGAGAGCTTTGTAAAAACTTGGTTCCTCGCATAAAGAGAGAAGTTGTCTCTTTTTTTTTCAGTTAAGTTTTGCTTTAAAATAGATTTCCTGTTTTGGGCCCATGATATGCAGAAACCAATGCAAAAACAGTGAAGCTAGCTCTGAAAGGAATCAAATGGTACTTTGGCAGTGGTAGAGAACTAAGGATTTTCAGCAACAGATGGGGCCAAATGAAGTGATTAACGGAGGGGGTGGGGGTGGTGCTGCAGAATGACATGCAGAAGAACATTCTACCCTTTTTAATCGTGTGTTCACTGTTATCTTGAAGCCATTCAATTTCAGAAAAATTATCAATAGCCCTTTAAATTACTTGCTGCATAAGTGTCCTGCCTGTTAATGATATCCCAGGTTTAATGTCCACTGTAGAATTTGCTTGCTATTGAAGGTTTAGCTTTAAAGGTTAACCATTCAAAGCGATAAATTAACCATGTTTTCCAGGTACTGGGTGGCTGAGAATGGGGAAGATTTCTACTATGATACTAATCTCCCGATTCCCTCCTTATACTTGTCAGCACGTTCAAATATTACCAAGCACTCTTTTGTATATTACAGAATGAATCGCTTCATAAACAAAGTTAGTGTAGCTGTAGAGCCATAATCACAGAATGGAAGCAGCACCTTCAAACAGAAATTATATATTGTGACTTAGCCTGAGAAATTTATTTTTACATAGAAATTTAAATGATTTCTACCTAATCAATATATCCTCCTATTCCAACTACATTAAGGAAAAGAGATCATGTAGCACACTTAGAGCAGGTTATGCAGCTTGCATTGTAGACTTCAAAAAAAAATTGTTTTTTGAAGAACAAAAAGGAAACAATTGAAGCGATCAATGGTGAGGAAAGCAATGTTGTGAAAACAAGATTTGGTGGATATCTGATCTCTCAAAATATATAAATAGAAAGTAAAGAAGGTAAAGAAATATATAAGAAACATATAAAGAGAATAGAACTTCTCCTAGATGTACACTTTTGACAGAAATGGCAGTACACTAAACACAAACATAAATGCAAAACAAATGTAAACAGTATATTGTTGCATCTTACTGGAATAGCATGCTGGAAATCGAGCCAATATTCCTGGAGTTGTCACAAAAATTAAACTTTTTTTTATAAAGTTACAAAATTCCCCAGCTTACTGACATTTAATGCCTGGGTTGATGATTTTTTTTCCATCTATTTTTATCAACTTAACATGGAGTAGTGTTGTATAATTGGAAATTGTCTTTTCTACACCGCAGGAATTTGAAGAAGGAGCTGAACGACATAAGATTTGAATTTACTCCCGGTAGAGGTAAAATGTTTTTATCTTGTCCCATATCTTTGGTTTCCTTCAGGTGAGAGATTTGAATGTCAGGAACCTGCTGTTACTATTGAGGATTTATGTTTTCTGCTTCACTATAAGGTATTTTAATCCCAATTCCTGGAAAAAAAATAACTGCAGCAATGTGTTTCTATATTCCCACACCCAGTCAGCCCACCAACTTCAGTTCCCAATCTTTTGACAAGCCATGTACAGGTTTGTAGTATGAGCCTGCACTTGGAAATATCAAGTCCCAAACATCCAATAAAAAGTCTGAGGCTTCAAACTCTTGAAGTTGCTAATGTGGAATACAGGTAAAAGTAGCTAAAATGGCCTGGCCTTGTGTAACACCTGGAACGACATAAGGTTGAAAGTAACTTTGTGAATAGCTGAGTATAACTTTCTAGTACTCTACTGATAGATTGTAAAAGTTTTCTCAATGACCCTGAATTCTGATGTAGCTTTGTAATATCTCTATAAATCTGAATATTGTGTCAGTTTGCTAAAACAATGAGGCAATTGTTGAATGAAGTCCAGCCAACCCTTAGTTGAAAACCCATGGTTTTCATCAGATATGGTAAATCACCACACAGTTAATGTTCTTTGGTTAACAAAAGTTTTCCTTTTAGATTGTAGGATATTGAGAATTGGCAAATTCCTCCATTATCATTTTCTAAATTGCAAATTGTAATGTTTATTGTTCAAATCTTTTCCTCCCTACCTTTTGTGTTCTCCAAACTACATTGAAGAAAGTGTGGCGGGGGGACGTGAATAAGTAAGTTTGCAGATGACAAAGATTGACAATGAGGAAGAAGGTCTTCAATTACAGGAGGACTTAAGTTGGTCAGATGTGTAGATAAGTGGTGGATGGAATTGAATTTGGATCAAAGGTGTGAGGTGATCCACTGTAGAAGAAATAACATGACAAGGATATACTCAATGAATGGTAGGACACTTGGAAACTTAGGGAAACAGGGCAAGCTTAGTGTGCATTTTCACAAATCAGAGGGTTAATAGGGTAGCTAAGAACCCATGTTTTTATCAGTCATAGCATAGATTATAAGGGAGGTTATGTTGGAACTGTACAGAACTTTAATGAGCCCACAGCTGGAGTAGTGTGCACAGTTCTAGTCCTTATACTATAGGAAGGGTGTGTTTGCACTGAAGATCTTGCAGAGGAGATTCAGCAGGATGTTATGTGAAATGGATCAGCTCAGCTACGAAGAGGTGCTGGATAAGCTCAGGTTGTTTTATTTAGAGCCGAGAAGACTAAGAAGGGACCTGATTAAGTTGTATAAGATGGAGAGGCATGGACAGAATTGATAAATAGCAGCTGTTAAATGATCATTATCAAGGGGGCATAATTTTAAGGCAAAAAGTAGAAAATTTAGAGGAAAATTGTTTTTCACTAAGACATTGAATCTAGAATGCCTGGGAGGATAATTGTGGTAGACCTCTCAACCTTTAAAAAGTACTTCGATGAGCAATGGAAATGTCATAACATTCAAGGCTCTCGGTCAAGTGCTAGAAAGTGGGGCTAGTGTAGATTGAGTACTTTTTTTCTCAGTGCAGATGCAATGGACTGTAGGGCCTCTTCTATACTGTATGATACGTTATGTTTCCCTGTCACTTTGACCCTGCTTAAAGCCTTACTACTTTCGTGTTGTGTCTCAAAATTGTTTATATACTTTGCTTAGCACATACCAATTAAAGACATGAGTCACCCTGTTCTGCCATTCATTAAGGTCATGGCTGATCTCATTGTGGCTTCCGCTCCACATGCCTACCCACCTCCAGGAACCTTTGACTTCCTTGCTAATCAAAATTCTATCTTGTCTGAATGTGTCTCTGAGGAAGTGTTCCAAAGACACACTGCTCTGAATGGGGAAGAAAAGTTCTCATCAGCTTAAATGGAAGCCCTTCATTTTTAAACTGTCCCTAGTTCTTGACTGTTTGACTTGGGGAAACATTCTTTTAAGCATCATCTTGTAAAGTTTCCTCAGGTGTTTATATTTTCTCAAAATAATTCCCTCCCATCCCAAGTGTCAAGTTAGCTTGAAACCTCCCTGTTTGAGTATTAGTCTCAGTTCTGTTCAGGTGCGCTCATCTGGCCTGTACTATCTCAACTCACCCAAAATCAGTCCTGATGTCTAAAGAATCTAAAACCCTTCCTCTTGCAGCTACACACTTTCTGCTGTGACCTTCTATATGTATTAGCACATGACGTGAAGAGTAATCTGTAGGTTCACAGCCTTCAGTTTTTGCTTGCTTTTCCTAATTCTCCCAAGTTTACACTCATTCCTCTTCCTACATATATCATTTTTAACAATCTTTACCACATCTTTGAGTGTTCACCCTCCTTCAGAATACTGTTTTGTGACATCCTTGAACCTGGATTGAAATCGGGACCTTCATGGTCAGGATGCCAGAGTTCTACATTGAACAATACCAAGTCTGCATTGTGAGAGACAAAAATATCTTGCTTGCCATACCATAGTTCAGATTATGGATGATCATTTAACATTTTTAAGTAATTAACAGCTGTAATTAACAATTACATACATTTGCTCTGGCAGATACAGCAGATGGTGTTTCCCAGGAACTTGTCTCTGCAGGTCTGGTTGATGGAAAAGACGTAGTAATAGGTAACTTCTGATTTTAAGGATTTTTTTTTCAAATGTGGGGTTGGGGAAGAAGATTCTCTCTTTCTCTCCTGCGCATGCTCGTGCGCTCTTTTCTTCTCTTTCACGTGCTTGCACTCTCGCCACTGGAAATACTATAGAGAATACGTCACTGGGCTGGTCACCTTGAGACCCAGATTAATAGTGCTGAAAACAGAAGCTCAAATTCTACCATGGCTCTCAAATATATATTTAGCTTTTGAATAAAGACAATAAACAGCCAGAACTTCTCAAGATATCTTGATACTTGTATCTCTTGATGGAAAGTTCTTGGAACAAGTTCATTTAATAATCAATCAGGATGGATTCAGTTTGAGTTGGACTAGGGTAACATTAGGTCTTCAACTCTCATAGATATACTAAAATCTTAGCAACAAATATAAATGACTAACTTAAATATTTGATGTGCTTTTAAATAGTCGCAGCAAATCTACAGAAAATAGTGGATGAACCAGCTGCAAATAGATCTGTCACTTTCAAATTGGTGAGTATAACGTTTCTATAGTCGTACATGTGTCACTATCATTAATGAGTATTACAAATTCAGGAAAGAGAAAGCATATGAGGTGGGTGCACAAATGCAGGAAAATTGATTGCAACTCTGTGGTCTGCTGTTCCATGTGTTTCTGAGCTGCTATGTGTCACTCATTTGCTTTGTGATTCACTTGGGATGGGGGAAAAGTCTGAGAGATCTCAAAGGAAAGTGTTTTAGAGTTAAGTAAAATGTTTTGGAAAGATGTAAAATTTACAAAGGAGGTGGCTTCTGGGAGGATTGGAGGATTTTGTCACTTGGGAAAATGACTTTCAACAGAGTCATTGACTAACCCATCAGTTGAATTCTACATTATTATTATTGCGTGTTTTGAGCTATAACTTCACTCAAAAAATCTATTGCAGCAAAAGCATCACAAGCCTATAATTTGCTAAATACTTGCTCATAAGGGTACTAAATTCACAGTTTCACAGATTGGGAGGACAGTCACAAACATATGAATCAAGCACTGGGGGAGAGAGAGGATTGTTGTCCGTAAGAGCAAAGATTTGGAAGCAGAATTAGGCTTTTCAGCCCATCAAATCTAATCCACCATTCAGTCTTGGCTGAACAGCCCCAAACTCCTGCTTTCTCCCCATAACCTATGATTCCCTTACTAATGAAGAATATATGTATCTCTGTCTTAAATACACTCAATGAATTTGGTCTCCACAGCTTTCTGAGGTAATGAGTTCCACAGATGTGCCACTATCTGGCTGAAGACGTTCCTCCCCCATCTTTGTTCTCAGGGTCATCCCTTCATTCTAAGGATATGCCCTTGAATCTTAGTCTCCCCTACTATTAGAATCATAGAATCTCTACAGTGTGGAAACAGGTCCATCAGCCCAACAAATACACACCATCCCTCCGTAGAGTAACCCGCCTAGACCCATTCCTCTACTACACTAATTACCTAACCTACATATCCCTGAATACTATGGGCAATTTAACATTGCCAATTCACCTAATCTGCTAATCTTTGGATTGTGGGAGGAAGCCTACGCAGACACAGCATATACAAACTCCACACAGACAGTCACCCAAGGTGGGAATCGAACCCAGGTCCCTGGCACTGAGAGGCAATAGTGCTAACCACTAAGCTACCTATTGGAAACATCATCTCCATGTTCTCTCTATCCAGGCCCCTCAGTATTCCCCTTATCCTTCTAAAATCCACAGAGTACAGACCAAGAGTCCTCAACCATTCCTCATATGACAATCCTTTCGTCTCTGGGGTCATTATTTCCTTCTCAAAGGCCATCTCATCCTTCCTTAGACACAGCCCAAAACTGCTCAATATTCCACATTTGCCAGTACCTGTTATTTAGCAGTCTCCTGTGCAGGACCTTGTTTTGGAAATCTAAATAGATTATGCCCACTAGCCATGCTTTCTTTAACTTGCTCATTACCTCCTCAAAGAATTCTAACAAATTTGACCAGAGCCTGATTCAGTTTCAGTTGTACATCCCTCCTCTTGTATTCTAGCTTTCTTGAAATGAATGCTAACATTGCATTTGTTTTCCTAAGTACTAACTAAACCTTTACGTAAACCTTAAGAGAATCCTGACTTGAACTCCCATATCCCTTTGTGCTTCAGATTTCTGAAGCACATTTCTGTTTAGAAAGTAGTCTACACCACTATTGTTCAAAGTGTATAACCTCTCACTTTCCCACATCCCCACATTCCACTACTTTGCCCACACTCCTAGCCTGTCCAAGTCTTTCTGGAGCCTCCCCTCCTTAACACTACCTGTCCCTCCACTTATATTTGTCATATGCAAACTTAGCAACAATGCCCTTATTCCTGATCAGAGTAATGAATAGTTGTGGTCCTAACACTGACTCCATGAGTCACTGGGTGTCATCCTGAAAAAGATGCTTTTATCCCCACTCTCTGCTTTGTGCTAGTCAGCTGACCCTCTATCCATGCCAATACCTTGTCCCTAACACCATAGTCTGTTATTTAGCAGTCCCCTGTGCAGCACCTTGTTTTGGAAATTAAATAGATCATGCCCACTGGCCCTTCTTTATCTAACTTGCTCATTACCTCATAGAATTCTAACAAATTTGTCAGGCATGACTCCCCTTGAAGAAGCTGTCCAGACTTTGGCCTATTTTCCCATGCACTCCCAAGTACTCCATAATCTTTGTTCTGAATAATGGACTCCCAAATCTTACCAGCCACCGAGGTCACGCTAGTTTCTTGTCTTCTGCCTCCCTCCCTCCCTTGAACAGGTTAAATTAACCATTTTCCAGTCCTCTGGGACACACACTAACTATGATTCCTGAAAGATCACCACTAATGACTGCATTATCTCCTCAGCTAACTCCTTCTGAACCCTGTTGCATACTGGTGAAAACTGACGCAAAGAACCTATTCAGTTCCTCTGCCATTTCTTTGTACCCCATTACTATTTCTCCAGTGGTTCAATGCCTAATTATCTTTTATATATCTCAAAGTATTGGAAATTTCTATAATATGACTTGCTAGCTTACCCTCCTAATTCACCTGCATTTTCTAAGTTGTCCTCTGCTAGTTTTAAAAGCTGCCCACTGATTTTCACCATACTCTATGCTTTTTCTTTCTGCTTTTATGCTGTCTCTGACTTTCCTCGTCAGCAATGGTTAACTCATCCTCCCCTTAGTATGCTGCTGCTTGTTTGAATGCATGTTTACTCTGCCTCCCAATTGCCCCAGGAACTCCTGCTATTTCTGCTCCACTGTCTTCCCTGCTAAGCTCCCCATCCAAACAACTCTGGCCAACTCCTTTCTCATGTCTTTGTAGTTACCTTTACTCAGTTATCATACTGTTGTATCTGATTCCGGTTTCTCCCACTCGAGTTACAGGGTGAATTTTATCATAGTGGTCATGTCCCTAAGGGTTACGTTAAGTCCTTAATCACATCACCAAATGCAGAATTACCTGTTCTTTACTTGGCTCTACTGTAAGCTACTCCAAAAAACCATCTCGTAGACTTTCCATGAACACTTTTTTTAGAATCCGCTACCAACCTTATTTTCCCAGTCCACCTGCATATTGAAGTCTCCCATCATTATCGTAAGAAAGGTGCTATTACGTGACTTTTCTATCTTCTGATTTATTTTCTACCCAAGAGCCTGACTACTGCTAGGAGACCTGTACGTAACTCCCATCAGGGCCTTTTTTCCTCTCTGTGGTTCTTCAAATCTGCCCACAGATTCTATGCCTTCTGCTTGTATCACTTTGTTATATCAATTTAATTTCAATTTGTACTAACGAGGCAATCCCACTCTGTCTGCATGCCCTTTCATTAGGGTGTGTATCCTTGGATATTTGGTTGCCAGCCCTAATCTCCTTGCAGCAGATGCCTTTATGATGCCCATATTATCGCACCTGCCAATTTCAATCTAGCCAATTTGCATTTCCGTCCATCAATCATGGAAGTGGAGCAAGGAATTAGAAGGGCCAGTAGTATGTGGCTTTGTCACAAGGGTTTCAGTTCAGCAGCAAAGATGTTTGGCTTTAATCAAATGGAACCTTAGTGAGACTGTTTCCTGGAATACAATGCAAGTTTAGACCCCCTTGTTTTAGGAATTTAGAAAAAATATCAGAGCCCAAATACACCATTAAGATCTTTCAACCTTATTTCAAAATGAATTGCCTCTTATTCTAAAACCATGTCCCCTTGTTTGAGATCCCACAGCCAGGGGAAACATCTTTTCTACACCTACTCAGTCAAAATTAAGAATTTCGTCAGTTTCTAAGATCTCATCGTTCTTCCAAAATCTAACGAATACAGGCCCAATTTCTACAATCTGTCTCGTAGGACAATTCTGCAGTCCAATGAATTAGTCTGGTGAACTTCCTCTGCACTCGTTTTAATAGCAAATATAACCATTCAAAACGGGATGAAAACTACACACTCTACTCCAACTGCAGTGTCACCAAACACACACTGTACAGAATCATGATATTCAGCATGTAAAAGTGGCCATTTGGATCACCAGGTCTGTACCAGTGTTTCTACTGCCTGATGTAATTATGTTCTGCAACACGTAGCATTTGTGTATACTGACATTCAGCAAGAATTGGGAGCTTTGAATGCTGACACTTTTTTCCATCTCAAGATTATATCCCAACTAATTGGAGCAGCCTGAGTAACATGGCTGAAATTTAGCAAACTCAACAAAAATTGAATTAACCTATTCTGAGGCGTCATGCATAGAATATACTGGATTAGTGGTGCTGGAAGAGAACAGCAGTTCAGGCAGCATCCAACAAGCAGCGAAATTGACGTTTCGGGCAAAAGCCCTTCATCAGGAATTAGAATATCAAGCCTAAATGTAGCAGTCAGACCGAACTGGGTTAGAGGCAAGGAATTTGTAACAAAATGTGTAAATGCAATGGAGTCATATTTTGAAGTCTCACTTTTGCCCTTTGCCCTTGGATATTAAAACAGTGTTAAACAATGTTTCTTATTCTCCTGCATTTCATCATTGATCTTTTTAGTTGACTGAAGAGTAGTAATTCACTTGCTGTGCAGATTGTGTTTGGAGATGCAGAACTAACATGTTCCAGCAGCACCAAACATCATGAAAGGTTCATGATAAATATTATATTGGAAAAAATGGCAGTAAATTCATGCATGTGTACCTTTTTTTTGTTGTGATATTAATGCATTCTTTTTGATCCACAGGCTTCCGGTGTTGAAGAATCGGATATTCCCGATGATGTTAAACTCATAGGATTTGCACAACTTACCATTAGTTAAGTCACACTACAACCAATAAAAACCTGCCGACGCCATCTGTGAAATAGGTATCTCACTGGTGTTGGTCTGAGGAAACTTGTACTGCCAAAGAGTGATGACATATGCCTGTAGAACTTGCAGCATTTAATCCACTGCCCCTCCCTTTACCCTGTAACAATGATCTCCAAATAGAAATTGAATTGAGCATTTGCTTGCAGTATCCTAACAGAACAATCGCCATCAAGAGCTTTCCAGAACGTTCCAGCTTGCAGATTTCCCATATGATACAGGGTGCCTGCTGTAGGTGACTACAGAATTGTCAGCTCTCATCTGCTATTATCCTCCTCCTCCTTAAAATTGCCTTATTTTTTGACAGAACTTTATTGATCGGTTATTTAAAAAATCTCTTCCCCAGGGTACTCTGAGACCTAGTGTAGCACATTAAAAATTGTTGTTTCAGTAACTCGTCTTTAATTTGTGATTAGTTTACTTTAATCACACAATTTACAAAGATTAAATGAACATTGAGCAATACTTCTTTAAAAGTGCAGTCTATGTGAATTGTACTTTCCAAAGGATTGCAACCCAAAAACAGTGGGCTGAATTTCTTCCTTTTTTTTTTCCTTCTTGTTTGCGCTTACTGCGCACTAGAGCTACCTGGGTGCATCATTAACTGCCTTTTGACGTAACCTAAAGTAGTTTTTTGTTTATGTGGAGACAATAAACCAGAATATAAATATTGAGGAAAAAATATCACTGAGGGTGAAGTCTTTTCCTTTTTTCATTTATATAATATAAAGTATTATGGCACGATCTGTAGCCTACCTTCATAATTTGCAGATGGAGTATGCGTGTAAAACAAAAAAAAATTACACAGCAATTTGCCTAGTACCAATGTGAGAAGTTGGCATTAAGGTTTTTTTGAACTGTCAGAACTTTTAGTACAAAAATAAATTTAAAAATTGCAGCTGCTGAACAGCCAATTGTATGTTGTAATTCTCTTCATAGATTGAGAGTTGTTTTGTTTAGATTTCTGCAGATGTCTTTAGTTTTAAGTAACACCATGTTGGATTTGTTAAACTTCTTGGAGCTCACATTTGGGTTGCAAAATGAAAATAATGAAATGCCACCTTGAAAAAGCTCCGGCAACAATATTGTGCAATCTCTTGCTACTATTATGATATACAAAGAGTTGCATTTAGGCCAATACACTTAAAAACTGTTAATTATCCAGTGTGATCCTCTTAATTCATTTAATGCAAGTTTTAATCATCATGACAGAACTGTAAAATATTATGCTAGTGCTAGACTATCTCAAGTTCCCAAAATAGAGCAGAATGTAAAATTGTTTATTTTAATTCTTTTAGACATGGGTTGAGAATTTTGCATGCGTACCATTCATCTTTATCAACTTCTACTGACAACACTATCTTGAATGCAACAAATTAGCCTTGCGATAGTAATTGGATGACAAATGCAATAGAAACCCCCAATATAGTTATTCACTATCTTAGGTGGATGGGGTAAGATGTGGAGGTGGTGGCGCTGGCAGGTGGGAAGGGTGGTTTATATTGCCTTGCATAACAGTTTGGAGATTAGTTGCCTTGTTTTGCACAGTTTGGGTAGGTTGTCAGTTTGGGAGGGAGCTGAGATTCCCACTTTCACTGCATGTCACAATTCAGTATGTGTAATCAAAAATGTAAAAATCTTCATACTTTTGCATTTAAAAGATATTAAATGCTTTCTAAGGAGATGGCTTCTTCCCTCCCTCCCCTGTCAATCTCCAATCATTAACATACCCAGGGGACTCCTGACCTAACCTGTGCAACACTGTTAGCAACCACAAAACCAATGCTCTCATTAGTCAAAAATAATAATTTTCTTAAACATGTACTTAAATTTGAAGAGGGCCTTTCACCTGTATTAATTCACCATGGAGAAAGATCCTACAGTTTCCTGAATCAGTAGCTTAATCTAAATATTTCTTAATTGATTCCAAGGTACTCACCACTCTATCCGAAATGTTATTCAAATGTTGAGGAATTATTTCTTGATACTAGTTCTAAATTTACATTTTACTAGTTGACCTGTGTCCTTTGTCCTATAGTCAGTTTAATTTCAGCAGTATTTCCCATTAACTTCTAATCCTTCAGCTATCTTGGAAACAGCTGTAATCTTTCTTACCTTAAAATCATCAAGTGCAGAATGAAACCCAGAATTGTCCAGCAGCTGTGTTCTTGAGCTGTGGTGCACCTGCCTCCGATGGACATAAAATCTGATGACGTTGCAGATCCCAGTTTGAAAGCACACATAAGGAAGAAAATAGTAACTGGAGCTATCTTATCACATAGTTAGATTGGTTAGACTTGCAGTGGTTTTTAACTACCTTTGAAAAATAATCAACTTGATGTTTGAAGTGATGCCTGTAAGAGGCATGTACATTTTGAAATAACTGCACTTGAGCGAGTTGTATTACTGTGTAAATACTGCAATTTTTTATAATTTTAAAATTACTGAGTCTTTCACAGTTGGCCTTGGTATTCATTTACTGGCTTTTTGAATGATTTCAGAAAATGAATTCTGGCTTTGGTAGGGAACCTATTTCAATTTGTCTTCCAACACATGGGAATTATAGGATCTTTTACGTGACACGCCTGCATGATTTTTAACTACTTTCTTTTTTTTTTCTAAGCTTGTATAGACATAGCCTTAGTTACTTTATTAATATATACCTATTAACTGGGACTGAGGACTCCTGTCACTAAGGCTAACTCTCAACCTGGTGTCATGCTGATTGTAACACAACAGAGGTGTAATATATCGTGATCACTTTTTTTCAACATGATTGTGTTTTGGATTTGTTGCATGGTTTTGCTAATTCCTTTTAATCAATAAACAGCAAACTGTCTATTGTTGTGCATTTGAAGGTGAAATTTTACCATCCTGGTATCTAGTAACTCTTTTTGAGTAGGCATAATCAAAACTTACTACTAGATAAAGACTTGACCAATCCAGCCATTTCATTCCAACCAGAAGATGATAGGTTGTGTTTGTATATCATCTCAGCCAGGTATCGCTCAGATAGTAACGTTCTCATCCTCCATGGGTTCAAACCTGACTCCACTGACAACTTTGGTGCAGTACTCAGTGCAGATTCTTGAACAAATGCAGGGGAAATCTCCCCAGTGTCCTGGCCAATATTTATTCATCAGCAAACAGCACCAAGACAAACTGGTCAGTGTCATGTTGTTTTCGAGAATCTGTATATGATTTGGTTGCAGTGTTTCCTGCATTACTGCGGTAGCTACATTTCAAAAAGTACTTAATTGAAATGTGATTTGAATATCCTGAAGCATGAGGATAACTGGAAGTTTATTCTTTTGGACATTTCAGAACGTCAGGATATATTTTGGCAATAAATTACTTCAGTCAGCAAAATAATGAATGGCTCAGCTGTCTAAATCTGCCCCTCAAAGCATGAGTGTGACGGATGGTCTTTTTATTTGCTGTTATTTAAAGGAGAAATGTTAGCAGCACTACTGAGTTCTTTTCTCGTTTTAGAATAGAGTCTTGGGACATCTAACCTGAGCAGGCCACAACCTGTTTAACATGAGATCTCTATTCTTTTTCTATTAATATTTCTGTAACCCTTTTCCAAAAGGTATTGATCCAGTTCCTACAACTAATCAGAATGAACAATCCTATTGTCTACATTGTTGCTACATATACTCATCCTTATGTAGGGGGTGTGGTGTCAATCCTTAAGACTATATAGACTTGTTCATTTCACTGTTGGAACTAAGCAGTCCCTGAGAATTAGTTGTGATGGAGCCAAGATTATCTTTTTGATGAGCTCCGGGCACCCCAACCTCCAAAAGGTTGGAGTGATTGCCCAACAGGAGCCAAGTGTTGGGGAGACATAATTTAGATACTGAAGACACTTACTGATTGGCCACAAAAGTCCTCAATAGGCTCAAGGACTATCTGATATCTTCTCCACCCACAGTGGGAGACCCAGTATTAGGTGTAGAAGTCAGTGGAAGTATTACCCACTTTATGAATCGTCCTGTCTTCAAATATGTGGCCAGTAGGCAGGGCTGCAAAATCCAGGCTGTAGTGTCTGAGTATGTTCAGATCAAATCAGCTATGCTGTGGGAGATGCTAAGAATGAAATTGTCAAAGGAACGGTCTTTGACTCAGGATCTGCAACCTCCTGTTCATCCTTAACAGGAGTCTTATTGGCAAAAGCATAGCAGTCATGCCAGCAGGAAGTATGTAATCCCACAAAGGACATGGTTGGAATGAGGAACAAATAAACATTTACATACAACAGTAATAAAGATTTTGACTATGATAAGACTAGCTCTGAGGCAAAGGATGTGGAAAAAAACCTCCACTCGAAAGTTGATCATTAGTACTGAACTATAAATTCTATGGATATAGATTGCCTTCAAAATGATAGATGTATGACTTCCAGCACATGTAGTTCACCCTGTGTTGAAGTGTTGACCTGCTGATCACGCACCAGAAATATGAAGTGGACAAATGCTGATGTCAAGCAGCTTATCAGGCTTTAACACTTTAACTGAAACTTGAGCATGCACATTCCAAATGACAGCTAACCAAGTGCTTTGTGAAGAATGTCACCCCACTAATTTTATTTAAAATGTCAGTCTTTTGCTTTTATGCAGTTTGTGCTCTTATTGTGATGCATTTTTGGAGGAGTTTTATTGAGTTACTGGATTTTATAAGTAGAACCTCCTGACAAAGTGAAAGATTTGTGACTTTAAGAGGCTGATACGGTCTGGAGTGAAAACAACTTTGATCTGCAAACAACTGGGAGATGGAGCTGAAACATATGAGAAAGTTGAGGGAGGAAAGAAATGGAAGAGAATGAGGACAATCCACGAAGTGTCTGCTTACCCAGCAGGCTTCTCGAAGCATGTCAGTCTACCTCCGTCTCAGCCAGATGCAATGCTCAATGTCTGCAGTTGCCTAAAGAGTTAGTCACAAGTCTCTCATTTCTTCCAGGACTTTTATAATGGGGTCTGAAGAAAAGGCAGAAGAATTGAACACATACTTTGGTTCTGTCCTCACAGAAGAGAATACAAATAACCTCCCAGAAATGTTGGAGAACTAAAAGACTCATGAGAGAGCAGAATTGAAGGAAATCTGAATCCGTAAGGAAATAGTGCTGAGGAAATAAGTGCATTCAAAGGCTGCCTGGTAATCCACATCTTAGTGTACTAAAGGAAGTGCCCCTGACATTATTGGATGCATGGATGGTCATCTTCCAAAGTTCAATAGGCTCTGGAACAGTTCCTACCGATTTAAAGAGTAACAAATGTAATCCTATTATTTGAAAAGGGGGAAGAGAGAGGGGAAATAAAAAACAATTACACAGCAGTTTAGCTAACATTGGCAATGTGAAAATGCTAGAGTATTATGAAAGATGTGATAACAACATTTGGAAAATGTTGATTGGATTGGATAAAGCCAGCATGGGTTCATTTAAAAGTAAATCATGCTTACCACATCTACTGGAGCTTTTTGAGTATGTAACCAGTAAAGTAGATAAGAGAAAGCCAGCGTATGTGGTGTATTTCGATTTTTCAGAAAGCTTTTGGAGGTCCCACAATACTTTTAGTGGATGAAATGAAAGTACACTGGATAGAGGTTAATATATTGGCACAGATCAAGAACTGGTTGACAGACCGGAAACTCTGAAGGAATAAATGAATTTTGTTTTTGAGTGCCAGGCAATGACTGGATACGACAAGATCAGAGATTGGGCCCCAGCTGGTCAAAAAATGACCTCTGAGGGAACCAAATGCAACATTTCCAAGTTTGCTGACACTAAACTGGGTGGGACAGAGTTGTGAGGAAGATGAAAGGTGACTTCAGGGTGATTTAGACAAGTTGACTCAGTGGACAGCCATAGTACAGCGTGACTCAATGTGAAGTTGTAAGCTTTGTTGTGAAAAACAGCAAAGTGTGTTATTTAAATGTAGATACATTGGGAAATGTGGATGTAGAAAGGGTTCTGGGTGTCCTTGTACATCAGCCAAAGAAAGTAGACTGGCAGGTGCAGCAAAGCAATTAGTATGGCATATGGTGCAACCACATCTGGAGTAACTAGCAGTTTTAGTCACCCTACCTGAGAAAACAAATACTTGTCATAGGGGGAATGCAGTAGAGGTTCACTAGATTAATGATGTGTTGGGAAGGACTGTCTTATGAGGAAAGATTGGTTCACCTGGGCCTGCATTCAGCTTTGAGGGTAAGGTCATCTGTTTGAAATGTATAAAGTTTTAACAGTACTGAGCAAGCTAAATGCAGTGACGATATTTCCCACGGTTAGGGAATATAGATCCAGGAGAAATAGTCTGTCTCAGGCTGAGATGAGAAAAATCTTCGGAGTGTCATAGAGATATACAGTACAGAAACAGACCCTTCGGTCCAACTCGTCCACGCCAACCAAATATCCCAACCCAATCTAGTCCCACCTACCAGCACCCAGCCCATATCCCTCCAAACCCTCCCTATTCATATACCCATCCAGATGTCTTTTAAATGTTGCAATTGTACTAGCCTCCACCACTTCCCCTGGCAGCTCATTCCATACACATACCACCCTCCGCATGAAATAGTTGCCCCTTAGGTCGCTTTTATATCTTCCCATCTCACCCTAAATCTGTGTCCTCTAGTTCTGGATTCCCCCACCCCAGGGAAAAGACTTTGTCGATTTATCCTATCCATGCCCCTCATGATTTTATAAATCTCTACAAGGTCACCTCTCAGCCTTGAACACTCCAGGGAAAACAACCTTAGCCTATTCAACCTCTTCCGATAGCTCATCCTCCAACCTTGGTAGTCAACCTGTGGAATTCTGTATCATAGAAGGTTGTGAAGATACGGTCACTGAATATATTCAAGAAGTCAATAATGTTTCCTAAGCAAAAGACATCAAGGGTTATGTTGAGGAAATGGCTTTGAGATAGAGGATAAGCTGTAATCATGTTGAATGGCAAAGGAGACTCAAAGGGCCAAAAGGTTCCTGCTGCTAGTTTCTACATTTCTTAGGTGATGGTGAGCCTCTTGGCAGGACAAGCGTAGCCACCAAAAAGAGGCATCAACTTCTCCTAACACCCTTAAAATCCATATGACTAGAGCATTACTGGTAGGGCTGGTATAATGTTTGCTAGTTTGTCATTCACAGCTGTATCCAAGAAATGAAGGACTTGGGTGCTGGGTGTGAGAAGTCAGTATTGTTTCTAAGTAAAGAGAAGTGATACCTAATTATGCCAGGTAACAGGAATCCCATTTAGCAAGGAGCTATTGCTTGCACACACGTGACTGGAGGAGGGAGTTGGGTGGATGGGTGAGTTATTAACCCTGTTGGTCATTGACCAGTTGTGTACTTGTTACAACTAAACCATTCTAGTAGTATAGAGGCTGTTTTCCTCAGTGGGTATCCAATCATTTTCCTGTCGGGTATTATTTCAGATTATGGAGTAATGTGTGATGCACTGAGCAGTAAGAGAGAATTGGAATGGAATCTCAGTGATATCATTTGAAGATGCGAAACCAAGCAAGTTAATAATGGCACAGTTGATTGAATGTGTAGTTTACAAAAAAAAATTAATCTAGAAAAATAAAGATAAAAACTACTTAGCCCAAGGAGGACAAAGATAAATACAAATAGTTTGGGAAATTTACAAATCAGAAAAGTAGGACTAATTGCAAAATCAGGTTGTCTTGAGTTTTATGGGCACAGATAATGCAAAAAAAAAAGTAGTGGTAGAGCAGTGATTTAGGTAGGATGAGGACGAGCATCAATAATAGGGAGCTAGAAGGTGGGTTAAAAAGCAGAATCTCGAAGTGCATTACTCCCTATACAACATACTAATGTTCTGGATGTAGGTTTACTTGCTGAGCTGGAAGGTTCGTTTTTCAGATGTTTAGTCACCATGCTAAGTAACGTCATCAATAAGCCTCTGAATGGAGCACCTGTTTTCTATTTATATGTTTGGGTTTCCTTGGGTTGGTGATGTCATTTCCTGTGGTGGACATTTCCTGTTCTTTGAATGCAAAATATTCAAAAAGAACGGGTACCCAATGAACACAGTCCGCCAATTTCTGAGCAACAAACCCAAACAAACAGACAAAACACGTCCAGAAAGTCTAGCCACTCTCCCCTACAATCAAAGATGTCTCGGGAATGACTGCCAGACTACTCGGACCCCTTGGCATCATGATAGCCCACAAACCCACCAACACACTAAAACAGCAGCTAATGAACTTGAAAGACCCCTATACACACAACAAGCAAAACTAATGTCATTTACAAAAAGCTTGCAAGAACTGCAACAAACACTACAGGCAGAAAACTAGCCACCAGAATACATGGACATTAACTAACCACAAAAAGACATGACCCACTCTCACTAGTATCCTGACATACGGATGAGGAAGGACACCACTTCGACTGGACAATACATCCATTCTAGGACAAACCAAACAAAAGACATGCATGAGAATTCCTAGAAGCATAGTATTCCAACCAGAACACTTATCAATAAACACATTGACTTGGATCCCATTTACCACCCTTGAGAAAAAAAAACAGGAAATGACATCACCATAGGAAATGCTGTCATAACAGGAAATGATATCACCAACCCAGGGAACCCCAAACATATAAATAGAAAGCTGGCTACATCACCAGTGCTTCATTCGGAGGCTCACTGAAGCTGTTACCTAATATGGGGGCAACACGTCTGAAAATTGACCTTCCAGCTCCGCAAGCAAATCTACATCCAGAACCTCGATCTGAGCTACAAATCTTCTCAAAACTTGCTAATGTGTATGAAAATATGCAAATAGGGCAGATGAATGCGATTTTGGACAAGATTTATAGCTCAGGTTGTTGATCAAGTTGTAGGTTTGCTTGCTGAGCTGGTGGTAAATGACTGCATTGGCGCTACCTCGTGCTCCCGTGAGGAGGTTGAGCAATTCATCAACTTCACCAACACATTCCACCCTGACCTTAAATTTACCTGGACCATCTCTGACACAGAGGTAAAAACAATGACTGCAGATGCTGGAAACCAGATTCTGGATTAGTGGTGCTAGAAGAGCACAGCAGTTCAGGCAGCATCCAAGTAGCTTCGAAATCGACATTTCAGGCAAAAGCCCTTCATCAGGAATCTCCACGCTTCAGGCTCACTGCCTTTATTCCTGATGAAGGGCTTTTGTCTGAAACGTCGATTTCGAAACTATTTGGGTCCATCCATCTCTGACACCTCCCTCCCCTTCCTGGACCCCTCCATCTCCATTAATGACAACCGACTTGACACTAACATTTTTTACAAACCCACCAACTCCCACAGCTACCTGGATTACACCTCTTCCCACCCTACCTCTTGCAAAAATGCCATCCCGTATTCCCAATTCCTCTGTAATATCTGCTCCCAGGAGGACTTGTTCCACCACAGAACACACCAGTTGGCCTCTTTCTTTAGAGACCGCAATTTCCCTTCCCACGTGGTTAAAGATGCCCTCCAATGCATCTCATCCACATCCTGCACCTCCGCCCTTAGACCCCACTCCTCCAACCGTAACAAGGACAGAACGCCCCTGGTGCTCCCCTTCCACCCTACCAACCTTCGCATAAACCAAATCATCCACCGACATTTCTGCCACCTCCAAAAAGACCCCACTACCAGGGATATATTTCCCACCCCACCCCTTTCCGCCTTCTGCAAAGACCGTTCCCTCCGTGACTACCTGGTCAGGTCCATGCCCCCCTACAACCCACCTTCCCACCCTGGTACCTTCCCCTGCCACCGCAGGAATTGCAAAGCCTGTGCCCACACCTCCTCCCTCACCTCCATCCAAGGCCCTAAAGGAGCCTTCCACATCCATCAAAGTTTTACCTGCTCATCCACCCATATCATTTATTGTATCCATTGCTCCCGATGCGGTCTCCTCTACATTGAGGAGACTGGGCGCCTCCTAGCAGAGCGCTTTAGGGAGCATCTCTGGGACACCCGCACCAATCAACCACATCACCCTGTGGCCCAACATTTCAACTCCCCCTCCCACTCTGCTGAGGACATGGAGGTCCTGGGCCTCCTTCACCACCACTCTCTCACTACCAGACGCTTGGAGGAAGAACGCCTCCTCTTCAGCCTCGGAACACTTCAACCCCAGAGGATCAATGTGGACTTCAACAGTTTCCTCATTTCCCCTCCCCCCTCCCCCCCCCCCCCACCTCGCCCTAGTTCCAAACTTCCAGCTCAGCACTGTCCCCATGACTTGTCCTACCTGCCTATCTTCTTTTCCACCTATTCACTCCACACTCCCCCTGCCCCCGACCTATCACCTTCATCCCCTCCCCCACTCACCCATTGTACTCTATGCTACTTTCTCCCCACCCCCACCCTCCTTTTGCTTATCTCCACGCTTCAGGCTCTCTGCCTTTATTCCTGATGAAGGGCTTTTGCCCAAAACGTCAAATTTACTGCTCCTCGGATGCTGCCTGAACTGCTGTGCTCCTCCAGCACCACTAATCCAGAATGCTGAGCTGGTGGGTTTGTTTTCAGACATTTTGTCACCATGCTAAGTAACGTCATGAGTGAGCCTCTAGTGAAACGTTGGTGTTCTATCTCACTTGCTATTTATGTCTTGGTTTGTTGTGATGGGTGATGTAATTTCCGGTTCAGTTTCTATGAGGTTGGTATATGGGGTTCAAATCTACATGTTTGCGAATGGAGTTCTGGTTTGAATGCCAGGCCTCTAGGAATTCCCTGCATGTCTTTGATTAGCCTGACCCAGGGTGGATGTGTTGTCCCAGTCGAATTGGTGTCTCTCTCTGTGTTTGGATTCCAGTGATAGGTGGTTATGTCTTTTTTGTGGCCATTTGGTGCTCATGTATCCTGGTGGCTAGTTTCCTACCCATTTGTCTAATGTCATGTTTGATACAGTCTTTGCAGGAACTCCTGTACAACAGACCAAAACGGGAAGACGCTACACACCCAGAGACTCTAGCCATCCTACCATACATCAAAGACATTTCAGTGATGACCACCAGGCTACTCTAATTAGAGGCAAAATAAAATGCAGATGCTGGAATACAAGGTAGACTAGCAGGAGGCTGGTAGAATACAGCAAGACAGGCAGCATCAGGAGGTGGAGAATTCAATGTTTCGGGTGTAACCCTTCTCCATTAACAAACATTTAGATTTGGACCCAATTTACCAAACACTCAAACAGAACTGGAAATGGTATCACCTACCACAACAAACCAAGGCACATACATAACAAGTGGGATCGAATGCCAATATTACCTCGCATGGTGGTGAAACGTCTGAGAACAAGCCCACCAGCTCAGTGAGCAAGCCTACACCGAGGCCAGGTGAATGTGTGGCTCAAGATTTGATGTAGGCAGGACGCTTTTAGATTCCTTGATCATGACCCATTTCCAAGAAGGTGGGACCTGTGCAAGTGGAGTGGTCTTCACCTGAACCAGAATGGGACCAAAGTCCTTACAATTTGCTGATGCTGTGGAGGAGCTTAAACTGTTTTTGCCAAGGGAGGAGACACAGCATACTTTTAAAAAGGGGCCAACATGGAGTTAGACATGTTTCAAAGGGGTAAGCTGAGGCTGAGTGTCCTCTATTTAAATGAAAGGAATAGTATAGGTAAGACAGATGAATTAAGGTTGTAGATTGGCAGATGCAACTGCAGGGCTATTGCCATCACACAGATGTGGTTGAGGGAGGGGCAGGACTGAATGTTCCAAGAACAGAATCTTCAGGAAGGACAGGGTAGAGTATAAAAGTGAAGGTGGTGTTGCATTATTAATTAAGGAGTCAATTACTGCAGTAAGAGGGGATGATAGCTTGAAAGGATCTTCAAATAAGGCTTTCTGGGTGGAGTATAGGAATAAAATTGTGCAAACACAGTGCTGGGAGTGTATAATAGACTCCAAACAGTCTTCAGAAATAGAGGAGCAGATTTATGGGATGATTACTGAGTAGAAGTCTACATTAGGGGATTAAGATTATTTGGGATCGAACTATCAGAATGTATTCATGAGAGCCTTTGATATTAAAATGCGAATGTCCTCCAAAGTACGATGCAGTCTGAGCGTAGTACTGCAGAACAAAAACAGATGGGCATTCAAGGTGGCATTGGGGT
Source organism: Chiloscyllium punctatum (assembly GCF_047496795.1). Taxonomy (NCBI): domain Eukaryota; kingdom Metazoa; phylum Chordata; class Chondrichthyes; order Orectolobiformes; family Hemiscylliidae; genus Chiloscyllium; species Chiloscyllium punctatum. The sequence goes on from NC_092743.1 coordinate 35,743,969, forward strand.
GCATTTTAACAATAATAACAAAATGAAGTGTTTTGGTTATGAAAAAGGGGTGAAAATCATCTGCTAAAAAGGGTTTCAGAATAGGCAAAGGCAAATTTTATTAAAATAGTCTGTCCACAGAAGCGGCATGGTGGCTCAGTGATTAGTACTGCTGCCTCTCAGCACCGGGGACCCAGGTTTGATTCCAGCCTTGGGCAATTGCCTGTGTGGAGTTTGCACATTCTCCCCATGTCTGCGTGGGTTTTCTCTGGGTGCTCCAGTTTACTCCCACAATCCAAAGATGTGCAGGTCAGGTGAATTGGCCATGCTAAATTGCCCATAGTGTTAGGTGCATTAGTGAGAGGGAAATGAGTCTGGGTGGGTTACTCTTCGGAGGGTCGGTGTGGACTTGTTGGGCCAAAGGGCCTGTTTCCACACTGTAGGGAATATTTAAAAAAAGACTGGAAACAACTGATTTTGTGTAAATCTAGAGCAGAAGTGTGGAAATTTGCAAAAGAAATTGGGGAGAGTACAGATCTAAGATGTTCCTTTTAAGGTACGATGTAGGAGCAACAAGTCCAGACAGATCTGTGTGTCTCAGAACATTCAGGACTGGATAAGAAGAAAATGAGGCTTTCAACAGGTACAAAGGAAGTAACTAATGGAAGCCCCAGTGGAGAATACAAAGTGCAGTGGGAACTTAAAGCAATTAGATCAAAGTTGGGGCATGAGTTAATACTGGCAAGTAAGATTATGGAGAAGTCCAAGATATTCTAAGTATATCAAGGAGAAGGGGATAACTAGAAAAAGAACCGGGCTAATTAGGGTCAAGGGATGTGCATGGAGCCAAAGGATACTACCAGGCTATTAAGTACTTTGCATCTGTCTTCACTTGCGAGAAGGTGGATATAGGTATAGAATTTGGGAAAGGGAACTGTGGTGGTTTTGAGTAAACTGACGTGAGGAAGTTTTGGCGGGCTTAAAGCTGCTGTAGGAGACATTGGAGAAAATTAAACAGGCTTCGACCCAAATTTTTAATTCATCTTTGGCCACAAGGGCGGTGCCAGAGGACTGGAAGAAAGTGAGGATTGCAGATGCTGGAGATCAGTCGAAAAGTGTGGCACCGTAAAAACACAGCAGGTCAGGCAACATCCGAGGAGTGGAGACAGCTCTGGTAATTACAGACCAGTGAGCCTTATTTCAGTTGTGGGTAAAGTGTTGGAAAAGGTTATAAGAGTGAGGAAATATAATCATCTAGAAAGGAATAAGTTCATTAGGGATAGTCAGCATAGTTTTGTGAAGGGTAAGTGGTGCCTCACAAACCTGATTGAGTTATTTGAGAAGGTGACCAAACAGATGGATGAGGGTTAAGCAGTTGATGTGGTGTATATGGTTTTCATTAAGGCATTTAATAAGGTTTCCAATGGTAGGCTATTGCACAAAATATTGAGGCATGGATTGAGGGTGATTTAGCAGTTTGGATCAGACATTGGCTAGCTGAAAAAAGACAGAGGGTGATATTTGATGGGAAATGTTCATCCTGGAGTTCAGTTACTAGTGGTGTACCACAAGGCTCTGTTTTGGGTCCACTACTGTCATTTTTTTAAACAACCTGGATGAGGGCGTAGAAGGATGGGTTAGTAAATTTGCAGACGACATTAAGGTGGTAGAGTTGTGGATAGTGCCGAAGGATGTTGTAGGTTACAGAGGGACATAGTTAAGCTGCAGAGAAAAGCTGAGAGATGGCAAATGGAGTTTAATGCAGAAAAGTGTGAGGTGATTCACTTTGGAAGGAGCAACAGGAATGCAGGGTACTGAGCTAATGATAAGATTCTTGATAGTGCAGATAAGCAGAGATATCCTCGTGTCCATGTGCATAGTTCCCTGAAAGTTGCCACCCAGGTTGATCGGGTTGTTGAGAAGACGTAAAGTGTGTTAGCTTTTATTAATAGAGAGATTGAGTTTTGGAACCATGAGATCATGCTGTAGCCGTACAAAACTCTGGTATGGCCGCACCTGGAGTATTGCATACAGTTCTAGTCACCATATTTATAGGATGTGGAAGTTTTGGAAAGGGTTCAGAGAAGGTTTACTGAGATGTTGCCTGGTATGGAGGGAAGATCTTACGAGGAAAGGCTGAGGGACTTGAGGCTGTCTTTGTTCAAGAGAAGAAGGTTCATAAGTGACTTAATTGAGACATGTTAGATAATCGGAGGGTTACATAGGGTGGACAGTGAGAGGCTTTTTCCTAACACGATGGCTAGCATGAGGGGGCACATCTTTAAATTGAGGGGTGATAGATAATAGGACAGATGTCAGAGTGGTAGGGGGTGGAACGCACTGCCTGCAACAGTATTAGACTCACCAACTTCAAGGGTATTTAAATAGTCATTTGATAGGCATATGGACGTAAATGGAACAGTGTAGGTTCAAAGTGCTTCAGCTTGGTATTACAGTCAGTGCAACATTGAGGGCTGAAGGGCCTGTACTGCAATGTTCTGTGTTCTATTACGTGTATACATCCTGCTAGGATTTGCTTTTCCAAAATGCAGCACCTCTTATCTATTAAATTAAACTCCATCTGCCACTCCTCAGCCCATTAGCCCATCTGATCAAGATCCCATTGTACTCTGAGATAACCTTCTTTGCTGTCAACTCCATCTCCGATTTTGGTGTCATCTGCAAACTTACTAACTATACTGTCTATGTTCACATTTAAATCGTTATGTAAGTAATGAAAAGTAGTAGACCCAGCACCGATCCTTATGACCCTCCACTGGTCACAGGCCTCCAATCTGAAAAGCAACCCTCCACCATTATCATCTGTATCCAAATGGCTAGTTCTCCATGTATTCCATGAGATCTAACCATGTTAACCAGTCTTCCATAGAGAACCTTGTTGAATGCCTTACTGAGATTCACATAAATCAAGTCCACTGCTCGTGAGATGTGATTTCCCATGCACAAAACCATGCTGACTATCCCTAATCAGTCCTTGTCTTTCCAAATACACATTAATCCTGTCCCTCAGGATTCCCTCCAACAACTTACCCACCACCAAGGTCAGGCTTACCAGTCTATAGTTCCCTGGCTTGTCCTTACCACCTTTCTTAAATAGTGGCACCACGTTAGCCAACCTCCAGTCTTCCGGCACCTCAGCTGTGACTATCGATGATATAAATCCCTCAGCAAGGGACCCAGCAATCACTGCCCTTGCTTCCCACAGAGTTCTACTGTACATCTGATTAGGTCTTGGGGATTTAACCACTTCTATGGGTTTCATGATCCCCAGCACTACCACACCTCTCTAATATAGATACGTTTCAATATGTCACTGTCTATATCTTCCACATCCTTCGCTACAGTAAACACTGATACAAAACATTCGTTTCGTATCTCCTCCATCTGCGGCTCACACATCAGCTGTCTTGCTGATCTTTGAGGGGCCCTATTCTCTCCCTCATTACCCTTTTGTCCTTAATGTATTTTTAAAAACCCTTTGGATTCTCCATAACTCTGTTTGCCAAAGCAATCTCATGTCCCCTTTTTCCACTTCTTATTTCACACTTGAGTATACTCCTACTGCCTTTATACTCTTCTAAGGATTCTCTCGATCTCTCCTGTCTATACCTTACATATGCTTTCTTCTTTTTCTTAACCAAAACCTCAATTACTCTCATCATCCAGCATTCCCTACACCTACCAGCCTTTCCTTTCACCCTAACAGGAATATACTGTCTCTGGATTCTCATTATCTCATTTCTGAACGCTTCCCATTTTCCAGCCATCCTTTGCCCTCAGTCAGCTTTTGAAAATTCTTGCCTAGTACCATCAAAGTTTGCCTTCCTCCATAGAGTCATAGAGATGTACAGCATGGAAACAGAGTCTTCGGTCCAACTCATCCATGCCAACCAGATATCCCAACCCAATCTAGTCCCACCTGCCAGCACCCGGCCTGTATCCCTCCAAATCCTTCCTATTCATATACCCATCCAAATGCCTTTTAAATGCTGCAATTGTACCAGCCTCCACCACTTCCTCTGACAGCTCATTCCATACATGTACCATGCTCTCGTGAAAACATTACCCCTTAGGTCTCTTTTATATCTTTCCCCTCTCGCCCTAAACCTATGCCATCTAGTTCTGGACTCCCCCCACCCCAGGGGAAAGACTTTGACTATTTATCCAATCCATGTCCCTCATGATTTTATAAACCTCTATAAGGTCATCCCTCAGCCTCTGACACTCCAGGGAAAACAGCCCTACCTATTCAACCTCTCCCTCTAGCTCAAATACTCCAACCCTGGCAACATCCTTGTAAATCTTTTCTGAACCCTTTCAAGTTTCACAACATCTTTCCGATAGGGCCCCTCAAAAATCAGCAAGGCAGCCTTTGTGTGGAGCCGCAGGCGATGGGGGAGATACTAAATGAGTATTTTGCATCAGTATTTACTGTGGAAAAGGACATGGCAGATCTTGAATGTCAGGAAATAGATGGTGACATCTCGAAAAATGTCCATATTACAGAACAGAGGAGGAAGTGCTGGGTGTCTTGAAATGCATAAAAATGGATAAATCCCCAGGACCTAATCAGGTGTACCCTAGAACTCTGTGGGAAGCTAGGGAAGTGATTGTTGGGCCTCTTGCTGAGATATTTGTATCATCGATGGTCACAGATGAGGTACAGGAAGAGTGGAGGTTGGCCAGTGTGGTGCCACTGTTTAAGAAAGGTGGTAAGGCCAAGCCGGGGCACTATAGACCAGTGAGCCTGATGTTGGTGTTGGACAAGTTATTGTAGAGAATCCTGAAGAACAGGGTGTACACATATTTGGCAAGGCAAGGACTGATTAGGAATAGTCAACATGGCTTTGTGCGTGGGAAATCATGTCTCACAAACTTAATTGAGTTCTTTGAAGAAATAACAGAGGATTGATAAGGGCAGAATGGTAGATGTGATCTATATGGAATTCAGTAAGGCATTCGACAAGGTTCCCCATGGGAGACTAGTTATCAAGGTTAGAGCTCAGGGAATACATGGAGAACTAGCCATTTGGATACAGAACTGGCTCAAAGGTAGAAGACAGGGTGGTGGTGGAGGGTTGTTTTTCAGACTGGAGGCCTGTGACCAGTGGAATACCCCAAGGATCGATGCTGGGTCCACTACTTTTCATCATTTGCATAAATGATTTGGATGTGAGCATAAGAGGTATAGTTAGTATGTTTGCAGTTGACACCAAAATTGCAGGTGTAGTGGACAACAAAGGAGGTTATTTCAAATTACAACAGGATGTGTAGATAATTTAGATAAATCCAATTTAGAACTTCAACTTTTAGATCCATTCTGACCTTTTCCATCACAGTTTTAAAACTAATAGAATTATGATCACTGTCCCCAAACTGCTCCCCATGACACCTCAGTCACCTGCACTGCCTTATTTCCCAAAAGTCAAGTTTTGCACCTTCTCTAGTAGATGAATCCACATGTTGAACCAGAAACTTTTCTTGTACGCATTAACAAATTCCCCTCCATCCAAACCCTTAACACTATGGCTGTCCCAGTCTGTCTGGAAAATTAAAAACCCCTGCCATTGCCACCCTAATAATCTTAGAGATAACTGAAATCTCCTTACAAATTTGTATCTCAATTTCCCGCTGTCTATTAGGGGGTCTATAATTTTCATCAGCAAAATTTTTGATGATTTCATTGACATGGTGGAGTGGGGGTTGTTGTACACCTAAAGTTGAGAAAGAATGCAATCTATTGTAAGTTAATTGAAATCCTACATTGGGCAAGAAGTGGGAAGTAATTTTTTTTGGTGTAGACAAATGAGAAGTGAGGCAATTCTAATAGAAATAGTGAAACATCTGCATCTTCCTCGCCTTTGCACCCATCAAACTGGTCTTTCAGAGCAATTCGGTAAGAGTACCTCCTTCACTGTTTCCCTTTATGAAATTTTCTTTCTCCTTTTAACGTCAATTTACTTTTGAAAACTACTATTGACTATGTATCCCCCATGGTTTCAAGCAACTCATTTGAAATCCTAATCTAAAAGCAAAATGATATGGATCTGGAAACCTGAAATTAAAACTGAAAATGCTGGCAAAGCTCAACAGGTCTGGCAATAAAATGTAGAGAAAGAAATTGGGTTAATGTAACAGATTCTATTAAAATTCATTCCATATCCAAGGTGAGGTGAGGATGATATCCCTTGATGTCAAAAGCCACATTAGACTAGATGTGATTTCAAGGAACTCTAGCAAGTTGTTGGGAATTGGGGCAGGAGGAGTTGGATAGAGATCTATCCTGTTGCTATTATACCTCCAACATGGGAAGATGGCTGTGGTTGTTGTAAGTCAATCATCTCAGCTCCAGGACATTACTGCAGGAGTTCTCCAGCACAGTGTCCTGGGCCCAACTATACTCAGCTGCTTCATCAATGACCTGCCCTCCATCATAAGGTGAGAAGTGGGGATGTTCGATATTGATTGCACAATATTCAACAGCATACTAAAGTAGGTCATGTCCAATATTTAGGGTCAGACTGAATAGTGATAAGTAACGTTCAGACTAAACGCATGTTTCATATTGATAAAGACAATCTGACCAGAGTCCCTTGACATTCAACAACACTACCATCATTGAATCCCTACTATAAGTATTCTAGAGATTTGTCATTGACCAGAAAAAGAACTGGGCTAGCCTTATAAACGCAATGGCTACGAGCAGGTCAGAGGTTTGAAATACTACAGTGAATAACTCACTTCCTGATACCTCAAAGCTGATCTAAATATCTATCTTCCACAAGTCAGGAGTATGATCGTATACTCCCTATTTACCTGGATGAGTATAGCTCCAATTGCCCTTGACACAATTCAGACAAAGAAGTCTGCTTGATTGGCAGTGGGTGGAATGAATGTGGCACCAATGCTCAGTAGGAGCAGTGTGTCCCATCTGCAGAAATGCAAGGACCTTAGTCACCATTTTTCAAACACACAACCACTTCAATCTATAAAGATGAGGATAGCAGATAAGAACACCACCAGTTTCAACATCCTGACTTAGAGTTATATTTCCATTCCTTCAGTATTACTGGGTCAAAATCCTGGGACTCTCTTCCTAATAGTATCATGCCTCTACCGACATCATGTAGATTGTTACAGTTCAAGAAGGCAGCTCATGACCATCTTCTCAAGGACAAGCAATAAATGATTGCCCAGCCCACAATAACCAAATAAATACAAATCCCAATTAGTTGTAGAGAAAAAGTTCTTCCTTCTAGATATTTTAACAATCATTTTCAAACAGTACTCCTGGTTATTGTTGCAAAGTAAATAACTTAAATGAAGTAGAATGAATGAGTGACGAGGGATAGTGATGAACAAGTGAGACAGCATGGCCAACTAAAATGTTGACAAAGTGCAATGATTTGTTTTAAGGGCCTTGAGCTCAAAATATTGAAGTTCTGATAAAGTTGCATGCGTTCCTGATTAGACTGCAATCTGCTGTCCTCATTATACAAATGAACAGAAGCACTGGCAAAAGAGCAACACCCAAAAGAGATGTTTCACAAGGATAGTATCAGAGCTGAAAGATCAAAAATAATTGGCTATGTTGTGGCTTTTTGTCTTTAGAAGAGAAAACTGAAAGGTGGCCTGATTAAAGGTTTAAAGTTATGAATGTTTCGATGGAGTAAATGGCGATAATATATCTCTGTTGGTGGAACAATCCAAAATGAAGGGTCACAAATACAACATATCATAGAATATAGATAATCAGAACTAGAGTCGTACTGAAAAATAACATTTAGTTAAAGATTTTGTGTTGAACATCAGAGCAATTTAAGAAATGTCAAAGTAAAGGGAAAATTCATACAGTATTAGAAGAGAGTGCTGATTGATTGGCAAGTGAGCTGAGCTTGGTAAAATCATTTCCATTGAGAATGTACCAGTTAGTGATGATTGAAAGTTAACTGCTACATTTTATTTAAATATAAGCAAGCTAGGTTCCACCTGATTTATTAGGGCTATTCCTGCATGGTACAGCTACCTTGATCAAATAATGTCTCTCCTGAGGCCATCACTTCTGTTGCTAAAAGGTGCCCAGGCTACCTTGCATTACCCTGGAGGATTAAAGAATCTGGATTACAGGTGAGGTTAGCTGCTACAGTGCTAAAATGCTGCTGTCAAAACAAAACGTTCTGCCTTTTGCAGGAAAGAATAATTTGATATCTAAATTTCAATTCTGGTATGATGTTCACTATGTCCTTAATACTTACAAAACTCATAACATAGTGCCTAACATCCAATCGGATTCTGCAGTTAGGCATTATTTGCTAGATTTCTTGAAATATGCAAAGGATTAAGCTAACAACCAATTTAGAATTGTCAGTCGGGCTCACAGTATGGCACATATATACTACAGTCTAATTATATTAATACATAGGTTTCTTCTTTCTAGACAGAACGAATATGTACTCATACTGTGTCTGTTTCATCACAAAACCATTCTTTGGTTCATTCCTCGTGATAATGCGTTGACCAAAGTCAAGCTGCTTGCTTTAAAATTTAAACAAAGCTTGGCAGTAAATTGTCACTCCTCATTTACTGGTCCATGCCCCATGGAAATGCCTCTATCAATCAGCACACTTTCTAAAACAATAGTAATAGTATAGTATATCTTGTGAATTGTCCTAATGGTTCAGATCAAAAAGCGTTGACCATAATGTGTCTTCTCTGAGTAATACTCAACTTTTGTACTACAAAATGACAAATTGAGTTAGGCAAATTAAGGAGGATATGGCTTTAAATGCAATGTGTAGTTCTTGAGTTTGTACAGTATGAATTGAAGTGGCATATGCAATGAAAAGCTTGGTGTCCCTTGCTCGAGCATAATGTTTGTATTTGGTTACTAATTAACAATTGAACATGAAACGATGCCTCCTCAAGTTGTGGTGTGCTTGGGATTTCCTCAGTTCATAATCCTATTGGTTATTCTCTTCATGGAGGTTGGAACAAACCACTCTATCAGCGACTCCAACATAACTCCAGTCAATAATTACTTCATGTCACACACTCTGTTTCTTTTTTCCAATCATGGATTTAATTCATTTGGCGACTAGACAAGGCTGAACCAGTTTTCTTCAACTGCAAAGCTGCCAAAATCCCAAACTCAACACCTCAAAGAATAAAAGCAATAACAAACAAGAACTGGTGTGAGTTCCTTAAATCGAACACTATTCCAACTTGGAAACGTATCGTCTTTCCTTCACTATTACTCGGTCAAAAGCCTTGATCATCTTTCCTCGTAGGGCTTCTTTCAGCTTGAAGCTTACAGTAGGTCAAGAACGTCATTCGCCATTACATTCTCAAGAATAATTAGGAATGTGTAATAGATTTTCGACCTGCGAAGCCCACGTTTATGAGGCCATTAAAATGTTATGTAGCTTTTGGATTTAGAATCGCTAGTACCTTTGAACCATTGGCAGTTGCTTATTCTTTGCAAATAAAATTGAGCCTGTAAAGTCACTTTGTCAATTGTTCAGAGCAAACATACAAAATCAATCTTTGCCCTAAGTTGACATTCTTTCGTTTGTTACACAATATAGCAACCATTAGCTTAAATGAAGAAACTGTGGTTAATGGTAATCACAGCTGTCACTGAGCATAAATACAGTACACTTTAAAATTCAGACATTGTATACTGTAGAATTAGCACCATCAAAAGTGAAGACAACATGAGTGATTTTGGAGAAATCCTGAGAGCTGTGGGAGAATTTGGGCCATTCCAGAAACGTTTGCTCATGTTGCTATGTTTGCCGAATTTCTTCATGGGTTTCCACTTGATTGCTCAGGTTTTTACTGGTGCAAGTGTCCGCCATTATTGTCAGACCAATTGGATCTTAAACATCAGTGCTGGTTTGGCCAAAGAAGAACAATTGCTCTTGACTCTCCCGAAGGAAAACAATGGCTCTTACCAGAAATGTGAAATGTACAAGCCAAGTCCAGATAAAGACATGGATTGGATACGATTACACCTCAATCAGTCTACGGTAGCATGTGAAGAAGGCTGGGTATACGACACCTCACAATATAGCTCGACACTGGTAACAGAGGTTTGTGCTTTTTTTTTTCAAATGTAAACAGTTCTGCACCTTGCTAGTGATGGTGAGAGAAGGCAAACTCCCATTTGTTGCTTGTTTCCGGTGACTCACTTCACACAGGCAGTTAGCATGGAGAGCTGTTTACCATGCCCCATGCCGACAGCAAATGAAGTAGCTTTAAAATACATTGGGAGCAGTTTCTGAGAAATGATAAAAGCATGTAAATGCATTGGAAACAGTTCAGAGATGGTTTGTTAACAGGCCAAACGTGTATCTGCTGGATGCTAGAAGGATTGAAACATACAAGATTCTGAAGGGTAGGTTTGGGAAAGATGTTTCATCTTATCAAGGAATCTGGACTTAGAGGTCACTTTATAAATAAATTGCCCATTTAAGACAAAACAATGAGAATAGTTTTTTCTCCTCACGGAGGGAGGTGAGTCTTTGGAACTCTCTTGAAAGGTGATAAAAGCAGAATCTTTGAATATTGTTTTGACAGAGAAGGATTGAGTCTTGAAAGGAAGGGAGTGAAACCCACAGCGAAGGGAGGTGGGAATGTGGAGTAATCAGAACAGACATGATCTTATTGACTGGGGGAGCAGGATCGAGGTGCTGAGTGGTCTATTCTTGTTCCTAATTCATTTATTCATATGTATGTGAGAGCTCAGGAAAATGAGACGAGATGAATGAGAATAGGGAAGAACGCCAGCAGTCATGTAAAATGTAATACTGTTCTTTCATAAAAGCTGCCTTTGGAAAGCTGCTTGTGAGTAATACTAGTAGTAGAGAAAAAAACCACTGAAATAAGCATAGTTAAGCAGAACCAACAATAATAATTTGGGAACTGCATTTCAATGTTGTATATACCCTTTTAATCTAGTTTCAGAGGACTTAGAATCATAAAGATGTGCAGCATGGAAACAGACACTGGGATCCAACACTTCCATGCCGACCCGATATCCTAAATTAATCTCATCCCATTTCCCAGCGTTTGGCCCATATCCCTCTAAACTCTTCCTATTTATATACGCATTCAGATGCCTTTTAAATGCACTCGTCTCCACCACTTCCTGTAGCAGCTAATTCCACACACACCACCCTTTCTGTGAAAAGGTTGCCCCTGAGGTCCATCTTTATATCCTTCCCCTCTCACCTTAAACCTATGCCCTCAAGTTTTGTCTCCCCCACCTGGGGGAAAAGACCTTGTCTATTTACCCGATCCATGAACCCTTATGATTTTATAAACCTCAGCCTCCGATGCTCCAGGGAAAACAGCCCCAGCCTGTTCAGTCTCTCCCTATAGCTCAAATTCTCCAATCCTGGCAACATCTTTGTAAATCTTTTCTGAACCCTTTCAAGTTTCGCAACATCTTTTCGATAGGAAGGTGACAAGAATTGCACGCAATATTCCAACAGTGGCCTAACCAATGTCCTGTACAGCCGCAACATGACCTCCCAATTCCTGCATTCAATACTCTGACCAATAAAGGAAAGCATACCAAACGCCGCCTTCACTATCCTACCTACCTGCGATTCCACTTTCAAGGAGCTATGAACCTGCACTCCAAGGTCTCTTTGTTCAGCAACACTCCCTCGGACCTTATCATTAAGTGTATAAGTCCTGCTAAGATTTGCTTTCCCAAAATGCAGCACCTTGCATTTATCTGAATTAAACTCCATCTGCCACTTCTCAGCCCATTGGCCCATCTGGTCCAGATCCTCTTGTAATCTGAGGTAACCTCTTCGCTGTCCACTATACCTCCAATTTTGGTGTCATCGGCAAGCTTGCTAACTATACCTCTTATGCTCACATCCAAATCGTTTATATAAATGATGAAAAGTAGTGGACCCAGCACCGATCCTTGTGGCACTCCGCTGGTCACAGGCCTCCAGTCTGAAAAACAACCCTCTGTCTTCTACCTTTGAGCCAGTGCTTTTTCCAAATGGCTTCTTCTCCCTGTATTCCATGAGATCTAACCTTGTTAACCAGTCTCCCATGGGGAACCTTGTTGAATGCCTTACTGAAGTCCACATGGATCACATCTACCGTTTTGCCCTCGTCAATCCTCTTTGTTACTTCTTCAAAAAATTGCAATCAAGTCTGTGAGACATGATTTCCAATGCATAAAGCCATGTTCCCTAATCAGTCCTTGCCTTTCCAAATACATGTACATCCTGTCCCTCAGGATTCCCTCCAACAACTTGCCTACCACCGAGGTCAGGCTCACTGGTCTATAGTTCCCTGGCTTGTCCTTACCACTCTTCTTTAACAGTGGCACCATGTTAGCCAACCTCCAGTCTTCCGGCACCTCACCTGTGACAATCCATGATACAAATATCTCAGCAAGAGGCCCAGCAATTATTTCCCTAGCTTCCCACAGAGTTCTAGGGTACACCCGATCAGGTCCTAGGGATTTAGCCACCTTTATGCATTTCAAGACATCCAGCACTTCCTCCTCCATTAATATGGACATTTTTCAAGATGTCACCATCTATTTCCCTACAGTCTATATCTTCCATATTCTTTTCCATAGTAAATACTGATGCAAAATACTCGTTTAGTATCCACTCCATTTTTTGTGGCTCTACACAAAGGCCGCCTTGCTGATCTTTGAGGGGCCCTATTCTCTCCCTAGTTACCCTTTTGTCCTTAAGGTATTTGTAAAAACCCTTTGGATTCTTCTTAATTCTATTTATCAAAGCTATCTCACATCCCCTTTTTGCCCTCCTGATTTCCCTCTTAAGTATACTCCCACTGCCTTTATACCCTTCTAAGGGTTCACTCGATCTATCCTGTCTATACCTGACATATGCTTCCTTCTTTTTCTTAACCAAACCCTCAATTTCTTTAGTCATCCAGCATTCCCTACACCAACCAACCTTCCCTTTCACCCTGACAGGAATATACTTTCTCTGGATTCTCGTGATCTCATTTCTGAAGGCTTCCCATTTTCCAGCCGTCCCTTTACCTGTGAACATCTGCCCCAATCAGCTTTTGAAAGTTCTCGCCTAATACCGCCAATATTGACCGTTCTCCAATTTAGAACTTCAACTTTTAGATCTGGTCTATCCTTTTCCATCACTATTTTAAAACTTATGATTGCTGGCCCCAAAGTATACCCCCACTGACACCTCAGTCACCTGCGCTGTCTTATTTCCCAAGAGTAGGTCAAGTTTTGCACCTTCTCTAGTAGGTGCATTCACATTCTGAATCAGAAACTTTTCTTGTACACACTTAACAAATTCCTCTCCATCTAAACACTTAACACTGTGGCAGTCCCAGTCTATGTTTGGAAAGTTAAAATCCCCTACATAACCACGCTATTATTCTTACAGATCGTGGAGATCGCCTAACAAATATTTTTCTCAATTTCCCGCTGACTATTAAGGGGTCTATAATACAATCCCAACAAGGTGATTATCCTTTTCTTATTTCTCAGTTCCACCCAAATAATTTCCCTGGATGTATTTCTGGGAATATCCCCTCACAGCACAGCTGTAATGTCCCTCCCCCACCCCTCTGCCTCCCTTTCTATCCTTGTAGCATTTGTAGCCTGGACATTAAGCTGCCAGTCTTGACCACCCCTGAGTCAAGTTTCTATAACTGCTATGATATCTCAACTCCATCTTCCTAACCATGCCCTCAGTTCATCTGCCTTCCCTAATAGGCCCCTTGCTTTGAAATAAATAAATAAATAAATTGTTAGTCCTACCTTGTCCCTGTCTGCCCTGACTGCTTGAGTCATTTCTGTTGTCAACTGTACCAGTCTCAGATTGATCTCTTTCCTCACTATCTCATAGTAAAGGAAGTAATCTAGATATTACTACTCTCGAGGACCTCCTTTTTAAATTCCTGCCTAACTCTCTATAATCTCCCTTCAGAATCTCAACTTTTTCTCTTCCTATGTCATTGGTTCAATGACCTCTTGCTGGCCCCTCATCCCATTGAGAACATTCTGCACCCTCTCTGAGACATCCTTGATCCTGGCACCAGGGAAGCAACACACCATTCTGATTTTTCGTTGCTGGTCACAGAAACGTCTGTCTGTACCTCAGACTAGAGAATCCCCTAACACAATTGATCTCTTGGAACCTGACGTACCCCTCGTTGAATTAGAGCCAGTCTCAATAGCAGAAACTTGGCTGTTCATGCTATGTTCCCCTGTGAATCAATCACCCCCATTTTCCAAAACAGCATAGTTGTTTGAAATGGGGATAGCCACAGAAGACTCCTGCACTAGCTGCCTCCCTCTCTTACCTTTCCTGGAGTTAACTCATCTATGTGACTGTATCTGAGACTTTCCCCCCTTCCTATAACTGCCATCCATCATATACCGTTGCTGTTGCAAATTTCTCATTGCCTCTAATTGTCTCTCCAACTGATCCATTTGATCTGATATGATTCACAAGCAACAGCATTTATTGCAGATATAATCCACAGTAACCTATAAACTCTCCTTAAACTCCAACATCTGACAAAAACGCATATCACTCTACTAAAGGCCATTTTTGCTCCTTCACAATCTACAGACCCAGAAAATAACACCGTCTTATTCCTCTACAAACACTGCTCTAGGTTAAATTAATAGTTATGGCTTATATTTTAAGTTTAATCAAGAGACATATCTCAAAAAACATATAATCAAGAAAGAACCCACTCTACTCACTACTGCAGACTTTCTGTCGGCCACACTTAAAACTATTAACTGATCTGTTTCTGTGCTGTGACTTCATCCAAACAATTCCACCAAGATCAGTTGTGAATTTCACTGTTCGTTGATTTTCCCAGATGCACTCCGATGTCCTGCATTACATGAATTCAAACAGCAAAGGCAGTAACTGTGCAGGTTTACTGTGATGTTTCTTTCTCTCTCGCTCTCCTGCACTGACCTTCCCTCACCATGTGCTTCCATTGTCTGTACTTCTCCCTTTTTAAAACGGCTGTTGCTTTGACTTCTTTTTCTCCAAAGTTCCAAAACAATGCAACAGCATATGAAACAGTAATTATTACTCCTGGAATTCAAGGAAATCACCTCCAACACCTAAAATACCTCAAAAAAGGAGCAGCTGTTACAGCCAGAAATTTTTCTCGTCCTCTATCTTGGAATATCCAGAATCCTCAGGAGGCATTTGTGGTGGACAATGGTGATAACTTATAAAACCCTTTTACTTACTGTGCTATCTCTGAGAATCTCATTCTGATATCAATAAGTGCAATCTCAATTCCCATTCACTATGTATCCACACTTTATCTTCCCTCAGTAACAGACTATCACAACATCTACTTGGTCATAAAGCAAAAACAAAAGACATAAAACAGAAACTATACCCTCTATCAGTCAGGTAGGCCTCAAAGTGATTAACGCCTTCCCCCATCACTTCACAGTGAAGAAAATTGCCACTACTAAACTTTCAAAGCTGACAAATGGCTATTGCAAACACATTATGCCCCCTGACTCTTAGTGGTCTTCATATTCCAACCCTGAAGGCTAGTCTGGCTGATAGACATCAACTCTACATAGAACTCCAAGAACTCATTCAGAATACCCCTCCCAGCGACAACAATGTTGTCTTTGGTGATTTTAATGACAATGTAGGCTATTACTGCCAGACATGAAAGGGAGCATTTGAAAACCATGGAGTTGGTGACTACAATGAAAACGGACATCCATTCTGTGCAGGAATATAGTTGTCTTAACCAACGCCTATTTACAACATAAGACCACATGTTGTGTACCCCTCTCTAAACACTGGCACCGAATACGTTACATCTCGATGTGTGGTCTTAATCATGGAATCATAGAATCCCTACAATACAGAAGCACATCATTCAACCAATCGAGTCCATATCTTCCTGTAGAGCCATTATTTAAGAAGTGAGGGTAAGCAAAAGGCAGGGAACTATAGACCAGTAAGCCTGACATCAGTGGTGGGTAAGTTGTTGGAGGGGATTCTGAGGGACAGGATTCGGAAAGGCAAAGACTGATTAAGGATAGTCAACATGGCTTTGTGCGTGGCAAGTAATGTCTAACTATCATGACTGATATTTTTGAAGCAGTGACAAAAAAGATTGATGAAGGCAGAGTGGTGGACATTTTCTATATGAACTTGAGTAAGGCATTTGACAAGGTTCCGTATGGTACACTGGTAGGCAAGATCCAGAGAGAACTAGCCATTGGATACAAAGTTGGCTCAAAGGTAGGAGACATAGGGTGGTGGAGGAGGGTTGCTTTTCAGACTGGAGGCCTGTGACCAGTGGAGTGCCATAAGGATCAGTGCTGGGTCCACTGCTTTTTGTCATTTATGTAAATAATTTGGATGTGAGCATAGGAGGTACAGTTAGTAAGTTTGCAGATGACACCAAACTTGGAGTTGTAGTGGACAGTGAAGAAGGTTACTCAGACTATAACAGGATTTTGATCAGATGGGCCAATGGGCTGAAAAATGGCAGATAGAGTTTAATTTAGATAAATGTGAGGCGCTGCATTTTGGAAAGGCAAATCAGGATTTATACAGTTAATGATAGGGTCCTGGGAAGTGTTACTGAACAAAGGGACATAGGGATGCAGCTTCACAGTTCCTTGAAAGTGGAACCTCAGGTAGACAGCCTGTTGAAGACATTTGGTACGCTTGCCTTCATTGGGCAGTACATGGAGTTTAGGAGTTGGGATATCATGTTGCAGCTTCTACAGGACATTGGTTGGTTAGGCTGCTTTCAGAATGCTACATTCAACTCTGGTTTTCCTATCAGAAAGATGTCGTTAAATTTGAAGGAAGTCAGAAAAATATTTACAAGGATGCTGCTAGGGTTGGAATGTTTGAGCTACAGGGAGATGCTGAATAGGCTGGGGCTGTTTTCCCTGGAGCATCGGAAGCTGAGGGGTGACTTTATAGAGGTTTATAAAATCATGAGGGGCATGGAGAGGGTAAATAGAAAAGGTCTTTTTCCCTGGGGTGGGGGAGGCAAAACTACAGGGCATTGGTTTAAGGAGAGAGGGAAAAGAATTAAAAGCGACTTGAGGGGCAGCTTTTTCATGCAGAGGGTGGTGCATGTATGGAATGAGCTGCCAGAGGAAGTGGTGGAGGCTGGTACAATTACAGCATTTAAAAGGTATCCGGATGGGTATATGAATAGAAAAGGTTTAGTGGGATATGAGCCAAATGGGACTAGATTAATTTAAGATATCTGTTCAGCATGGTTGAGTTGGAGTGAATGGTCGGCTGTCTGTTTCTGCGCTGTACAACTGTGTGATCGATAAAGTTAGAGAAGCTGGGATTGTCCTCCTTTGAACAAAGGACGTTGACAGAAAATTTGATAGCAATATACAGGATTGGAATGGGCTTTCTGATAGGTTTCTAATGCATTTAATTGTGTGTAAACGTATATATAAGACACAAAAACAGATTTGCTAGAAGAGTTCAGCAGGTCTGACAGCATCTGAGAAATCTGAAACTCTGAGAGAAATCGAGAGTTTTTATATAAATATTTTTATTGAAAACCTTTTAAAATCTTTTACAAAATATTTATGCACAAAGAAAAAAACGTCATCAAAACAGGAAAAAAGGTAGTACAAGAAAGGCCATAGCACAATATCATTGTTAATTAATGACCTGCTATTCTACCAAAGCAAACATACCTACTTAGTTTAAACTAAACTACAAACATATTAAATAAATACTAACTTAAACTAAATTCAAATAACTTAGAATATAATGAGATATTATTTAATTTATCTCACTCATCACACCTCCACTGGGGCTCTCATCCCTGGGAGTATTATTGTACCCATATTCTTTTTCCCCCCGTCTCCTCGTCCTAGGGCCTCACGGACACCCAGACTGATTCCCACAGTTATACCATATCCAATTAATATTGCTGATAAGTCTGCGTCAATATCATTTAGAAAGGGCTGCCACCCCTTGTAAAACTGCTCTGTTTTATGGTGCACCATATTTGTGAGGTAGTCTTGGGGGAGATGCTCCATCACCAAGCTACGCCACCCCATAAGACCTGGGGGGTTTTCTGATGCCCAGTTCACCAGAATGTTCTTCCTTGCACAATGGGTAAGAATATTATACAATCTCTCCCTATGTTCCCCTAGAGAGGGCAATTTGGCAACCCCAAAAGAAGAAATACCAGATCCACATTAATTTCAATCCCCAGGATGTCCTTTAGCTCCCTTACTATAGCACCAGTATCTCTGGGGTCTTACAACCTGACCAATAGCAGTGTGTAAGACTCCCTATACTAATGTTACATTTGGGATACCCTGGTGACACTCCTCTCTTGAACTTAGCTAGCCTCTCTGGTGCCATATGAGCCCTGTGCAAGATCTCCTGTTACATACTGAGATTTTCCTTACATTCCCACCTCCGATGAAATATCCTCTCCTAACTCTCGATTTCACGTCCTACAGAGTCCTTCCATGTCCCCCAGAGCGCGACCTTTCTGTAAATGACATAAAGTACTGAGTGAAAGAGCCACTGTACACCAGAGTACTCTTTTCTCCACATCTGATTTGTAACACTGAACCAGGAATGTGGTCTTCCTCTGTATATAGTCCCTTATCTGGAAATATCGGAAAAGGTCCCTAATAGACAATCCATACTTCTGACTTAACTGACTAAATGACATCAGGACCTTCCACCTCAAATAAATCTCCCAGGCAGAAAAATTCCTTATTCTCTCGTGCCTTCAAGCCAGAGTCCATTATCCCAGGTTTAAATCCTTGGGCCCCCACCAATGGGGTAAATGGCGAGTCTTAGACCAATTGCCCTTGGCTTGCCTCATTATCCTCCAGGCTTTTACCGTACGTAAAAAATTTGGACTTTTACACTGCTGGGTCACGGATTTCATCTTGTCCATGAATAGTAACTTAATTAAAGGACATCTTGACTGCGATGCTTCAATATCAAGCCAAATCGACTCTGAATTCCCCCATACCCATATGTTAACAGAGGACTTATTTGGTATTTCTTCAAATCTGGAAGATCCACCCCTCCCTCTGCCTGTGAAAGCTGCAATTTAGTGAATTTAATTAGAGGACACTTGTGGTACTAAATAAAGGTCCCTAGCCAACCACTGAGCCTCCGTAACACTTGGCTAGGTAACAACAACGGGAGCAACGGGGTACAGCAATGGAGGAAGAACATTCATCCTAATCAGGGCTATTCGGCCTAACCATTATAATAGTAACCCCTCCCACCAGTGCAACTCCTGTTTTATCCTCTCCAATAGTTGTACATAGTTAGCTTTATACAGCTGGTGGAAGGAAGGGGTAATAAAAATTTCCAGTACAAAAAACCTTTTGGTGACCATCTAAATGGGAACTGTGTTCCATCCTTCAGGTTTGGCCCCTCCACTAATTCACCTACCAGCATGGCTTCCGATTTTGCAAAATTGATCCTGTAATCCGAGAAACCACCACATGGATTAATTGTTTGGATCAATCAAGGAACAGACATCTCCGGATTGACCAAAAACAAAAGGACGTCATCAGCATATATAGGGATCTTATGCTCCCCCATTCCCACCTTTGGCGCTACTATTTCAGGATCCCTCCTGCTAGTTTCAGCTAACAGTTCAATCGCCAAGGTAAATAACAGCAGTGATAAAGGACACCTCTGACAACTATCTCTTCCAATATTAAAGTTATTTGACTTAATACCATTTGTAATGACTGCCGCCTTAGGATCATTATACAGTACTGCCATATCTAACAAAAGATCCCCCCAAACCAAAGCTCTCTAGAACCTCAAATAGGTACGGCCATTCTATCCGACCAAACGCCTTTTCTGCTTCAAGGGAGACCACCAAACCCCGGAATCAATCTTTGCTAATGTACCTGTACTGTGTTCAGTACCCTCCTAATATTGTTGAAGGAGCTATGGCCCTTAACAAAACCTGTCTGGTTTTCTCTTATAATATGGGGAAGGACCTTCTCCAACCTCAGAGCCAACATCTTGGATAAAATTTTGAAATCTACATTCAACAGCGAAATTGGTCTGTATGAAGTACATTCTTCGGGGCCCCCTTTCTTTAAAATAGCCTCCCCAAGAGTAGGTGGTAGACAATCCTGTGTATAAGAATATTTGTCCATCCCGAGAGAAATCAGAGTTAATGTTTCTGGTCCAGTGACCCTTCTTTACTGTTAACCCTGCTTTCTCTCCACAGACACTGCCATACCTGCTGAGCTTTTGCAGCAACTTCTGTTTCTGTCTCTGATTTACAGCATCCACAGTTCTTTTGGTTTTTATGATATATACAATATCAGCTTTCATCTGTCAGTTGCCCCATCAAAGTTCTCATCTGTGCCATCTGTAACAGGATCGATGTGCAGTGCCCTCCCTCTGTCAAGCTGACAGCTCTGCCATCCTCACCTTTTGTCCTGATTACAGTCCATTCATGTCTGGTATCTCAGCACATCCAGATCCTAATCTTCCCTTTCACAGTGTACCAGTATCTATGGTGATCACCGTGAGTGTAAAGGCTGTGATGGTTCTGCGTCTCCTTCATTGCTCTCTTATTAGTTTTTTTTCCTCTGTCTGGTGAATTTCATACTTGTTAGATATCTGAAAAGAAAATGATCTGAGGTAATATTGTCATACAGGAGTGGAGTACAGTAAGAGGTACACCTTCTGTATCTGGTGCATCAAAAAGAGTGAGATTAAGAGAAGTGAAACTTGGGGAGGATTCGGTATGAGGATACTGCCAATTACTATGATTTCACCATCACCATTAGCTCCAATCTCAATTAAGACATCCCAATAGTGGTTAATACTGAATTGTCAATGTGATTAGGAAATTCTGGCAAACCATTTCCTTTCATCTGGCTCTTGCTGCCTCCTGTTTTATGCCATTTAGTCATCTGCAAAAGAGAGACAAATTGTGCCAGTGAGTGCCATGCATTTGGCTGATGGCTTTGTCATAAGGATGCAGCCTGACAAGTGTGTGTGTGTGTGTGTGTGTGTGAGAGATTGGAGCAGGGGCTGAGGTGCACTTGGTGTGATATAGAGGTGATTTTTTTTTCCCTGGGTGAGATTGGACAGGTCAACCTGGATACTGCACCTCGAGATTGCCATAGTGACTGTCAATCGAGTAGGCTGCAGCCCTGCTGATTGGCAGAAGTCATGGAGGCACGTGGTGATACTTCCATATCACGGATCCTCCAGGATTCTGATACTTTTTCAATGGACTCAGAGCTAGGCAGGGCTGGTGCTGAGGGCAGACTGGCTGTCAAGTGTGCTGGGTGGAGCTCTCAATTGTTTAATTCGCTTCTCAAGGTAACTTCTTTTGTTACTTAATATTAATAATAATATGTTTGTGTGCCAGTGGAATAAAGAATCTCTGAACTGAATTTTCATGCATTCACTGTACATTGTTCTGTATTGCAATGATATAGCAACTGAAGAAGGATTTGCTCCTCCCTCTTTTAACCAAGCCCTCTTTCTAACTGGGATTGTTTCTCACTCTTCAGTTTGATCTGGTTTGTGATGACAATTGGTTAAATCAGCTCTCACGGTCCGTTTCCATGTTTGGACTTTTTGTTGGTGCCTTGGTGTTTGGTCCACTAGCAGACAGGTAAGAACAAATTAAATACCATAAAACCACTCCAACTGATGATTTATCATCTAAAATAAAATGTTTGTATTCACTCATAGCACATAGGCATCGTTGCAGCATTTATTGCCCTGGAGAAGGTAGCGGGGAGCTGCCATCTTGAACAGCTACAGTACTTGTGCTGTAGTATGACTCACAATGCTGTTACTGAAGGGATTTAACCCAATGACAGTGAAGGAACAACACTACATTTCGAAGTCAGCATGTTGAGTGGCTTGAAGGGGAATTTAAAAGTGGTGGTGTTCCTGTTTATCTGCTGCCCTTGTCCTTCTAGACGGAAGTGTTTGTGGGTTTGGAAAGTGCTGTCTAAGGATCTTTAGTGAATTTCTGTATTGCATCTTGCAGATAGTACACACCACTGAGTGTCAACGGTGAAGGAATATGTTTGTGGATGCGTTGCCGATCAAGTCGGCTACTTTGTCCTTGTTGGTGTCAAACTTCTTGAGTGTTGTTGTTACCCATCCAAACAAGTAGGGAGTATTCCATTACACTCCTGACTTCTGTCTTGTAAATTGTGGAGTCAGGAGATGAGTTATTGGTCACAGTATTCCATGCTTCTGACCTACTGTTAAAGCACTACATTTATATGGCAAGTCCAGTTCAGTTTTTGATCCATGTAATTCCCAGAACACTAACATTGTGGGACTCAGTGATGGTAACACCATTGAATGTCAAGGAGCCAGTGGTTAGATTGTATCTTCCTAGAGGTGGTCATTGCTTGGCATTTGAGTGGCATAATATACTTGCCAGTTTTTAGCCCTTGCTTGAATATTCTCTGGATCTTGTCATATTTGGGCTTCAGTGTCTGAGGAGTGCAACTGGTGCTGAACATTATGCAATCATCAGCAAACATCCCCACTTATGACCTTATGATGGAGAGAAGATCATTGACAAAGCTGCTGAAGATGGTTGGACCTAGAACACTATTCTAATGAACTCCTGCAGAGATGCCCTGGAGCTGAGATGACTGACCTCCAGAAATGACAACTGTCGTCCAGGTTTTGCTAGAGCACGTTGATGCCACATTGGGTCGATTGTGGCCTTGATATCAAAGGTTTTCACTCTCACTTCACCTCTGGAATTCAGCTCTTTTGTCCGCGATTGAACCAAGGCTATGATGAGGTCAGGAGCTGAGTGACCCTGGCAGAACCCAAACTGGGCGTCACTGAAGGGATTATTGCTGAGCACGTGCTGCTTGATCGCACTGTTGATGACACCTTCCATCACTTTACTGATAATCCAGAATATACTGATGGGGCAGTAATTGACTAGGTTGGATTTGCTCTGCTTTTTGCATATTTGAGCAATTTTCCACATTGTTGGATAGATGCCAGTGTTGTAGCTGTACTGTAACAGCTTGGTTAGGGATGTGGCAACATCTGGAAAATAGTTCTTTAGTACTGTTGCTGGAATGTTGCCAGGGCCTATAGCCTTTACAGTATCTAATTCATCCAACTATGTATTCATATCACGTGGAGTGAATCAAATTGGCTGAAGACTGGTAAGTGTGATGCTGAAGACCAGTGGAGGAGGCTGACATGGATCATCCACTTGGCACTTCTGACTGAAGATTACTGCACATGTTCCAGTCTTATCTTTTGCACTGATGTGCTGGGCTCTCCCATCATTAAGGATGGGGATATTTGTGGAGCCTCTTCCTCCAGTGAGTTGATCAACTGTCCACCAACATTCATGACTGGATGTGACATAACTGCAAAATTTAGATCTCACCTGTTGGTTTGTGGGATCGCTCAGCTCTGTCTATCACTTACTGCTTTACGCTGTTTGGCATGCATGTAGTCCTGTTTGGGTAGCTCCACCAGGTTGACACCCCATCTTAGACATGCCCAGCGCTGCTCCCAACATGTCTTCCTGTAATATTTTTAAAAACATATATTTCACTAAATTAGCCTAAGTACCACCTCTTATCTTTATTGTGTGTTTTAGAACAGGCAGCTTTGGTGTAGATAAATTGTGAAGATATTACTTAGGTGGCAAGGAGCATATGCAGAGAGAGGTCAAAAGGACTGAGATCCTACCTGCCTATCTGGTCAGTTACTAGTTAGGAATAATCAAATACCAACTTAAAGATAAACTGGTGATGCCCCCCAAACCTTAGTATGATGGGTGAACCCTGTGCTGAAATGGAATACCATCAGGTGACTGGATGGCAGCCTCCTGGCACCAGATTGGATTTAACAGCAAGACCTCCTTTAATTTCCCCTAAAACCACCTGAAGCTGCAGGTGTTAGAGGATTCTTTAACCTCCATCTTGAGGCATCATGCATTCTCCCACCTATAGCAGCAGCAGTACCCACATTTCCTGGTCAGATTGCCTGTTGCCCAAAATATTGGACACTCAAATTAACCCTCCAGTGTGTGCCATCCACTTGCTGTCCTTAATTAGCGGAGAGGTTTGCTGTTGACCCTATTAATTAGCCATCTCCAGGAAGCTGGACAGACCTCATAAGTGACTGGGTTGGAGCATAGAAGTGGTCCCAAACCTCATTTATAAACTAAGGCAGTTATGATAGCATCCATAATGCCATTGGATCAGAATACTCCGAAGTTACAAAAAGGGCATTACGTTTCAAAACTGCCTGCTCTTGGGATACCCTGAGCATAAAACAAAGGATGGGCACTGAACAGCACTCTCTGGAATACATTAGGTGAAAGTGAAGTGGAAGCAGATTCCTGGGTAACTTTTGTTGAATACATACATGGAAAGGGAAAATTAAATGGCCATAGGGAAAGGGCAGATGAGTGGGACTAATTGGACAGCTCTTTCCTATGACTTGGCATGGCATTGGTAGATTGAATGCCCTCCTTTGTGCTAAATGATTCTACACTTGCAAAATAATTCAAATACAGTAATTATAGATTCTCTCACTAAGTTCAATGAAACAATATAAAGAAATCCAAATATTATCTTGGCTTGAGCTGAAAAGTGACAAGTAACATTATGTCACACAAGTGCAAGACAATGACCATCTCCAATAAGAGAGAATTTAACCATCACTCCTTGCTATTCAATAACTAATATTATCGTCACTAATTTACCCCACTATCAACATGCTGATGAGTTACCATTCAGAAACTGAAGTGGATTAGCCACACTAGCAGATGAAAGGCACAGAATCCTGAATTCAGTAAATCCTGTCCACCATCTGCAAGACACAAGTCAGGAATGTGATGGAGTACTCCCCACTCGCCTGGATGGATGCACTCAAGAAGCTTGACATCACCATGGACAAAGCAGCCCACTTCATTGGCACCATGTTGTCAAAGGTTCATTCTCTCCACTACTGATGCCAAGTAGTAAAAGTGTATACAATTTATAAGATGAATTACAGAAATTCACCAAGATTCCTTAAACAGTACCTTTCAAGTCCATAACCACTTCCATCCAGAAGGACAAGGGCAGCAGATGCATGGGAGTACCACCACCTACAAGTTTTCCTCCAAGCCACTCACCATCCTCACTTGGAACTATATTACCATTCCTTCAGTGTCACTGGGACAAACCATGGAACACCTTCCCTTACAGCATTGTAGGTCTACCTGCACCAAGGGGACTGCTACAGTTCAAGAAGACAGCTCACCACAGCCTTGCTCATCAGCAGTTCAGAAAGATAATAAGTGCTCAATCCCCAGTGATGCCCATATCCCATGAATGAATAAAATAAAAATCCTTATTTTCTCTTGCACTGTTGTCCAAATATTCACCTCAGAACCAAGACTGATCCTATACATTCCTCATGTTCATTCATGCAACTGGAGCTAAATTCCTAATGTTGCTCCAGACTCTCAGCTAAAACTATACCGGCAAAGTCCACTTGTCACTGCACATGGTAACCAGCAGAGAGTACAGTTGAAGTGACTGCTAAGGCTGAGATTTAGCCCAGGTTATACATGAGCCCGTTAAAATACTTTTGGAGTTATTGTCCTTGTAGAAGATAGCAGTTGGGTAAAGGCCAAGGCACATAATTCACGATATGTCCTTTTTTTTGTAGGTTTGGCCGACGCCCAATTGTTTTGCTGTCACTGATTCTTCAATTCGCCAGTGCTGTGGGAGCAGCGTTTGTGCCAAGTTTCAACCTATTCTTGGCTCTGCAGTTTGTTGTCGGTGCATCAGTGTCTGGCATGTTAATTAACAACTTCGTCTTAGGTATAAGGAAAACACTAAATTTGGATAAGGGGAGGTACATAGTGGTAATGTCACTAGATTTCAAATCCATAGCTCCAAGCTAAGGTTCGGGGTCTATGGGTTGGAATACATGGCATTGAATTTGAATTCAATTTTTTTTTAAATCTGAAATTAAAAACTAACATAATTGTGACCATTATTGATCTGTTTTACTAAAGACCTTTAGGGAAAGAAGTCAGCCATCTTTATCCACTCAGATGACTCCAGGCCTACAGAAATGTGATTGATTCTTAAACATAATCTAAGATGGGCAACGAAACCATAAGAAACAGGAACTGGAGTAGGCCGTTCAGCTGCTTGAGCCTACTCACTCAGACTATGGCTGTTCTGACATTCCTCACATCCACTTCCTGCCCTTTGTCCATAACCCTTGAGTCCCCAACTGATCAAGAATCTCATGCTGGCTAAGATGGTCCATGAACAAATACAATATACTGCCCTCTACCTGCTACAGCTTGCATTTACAACGTAGAAGTGGCTAGAAGCAATTGACTGACTGCAGTCAGTATTTATGCTTCACTTAACCAAAAATACAACAATAATGTACTACAATTAGGTATTTAATTATCAGGTTGTATTTCTATACCTCAGTATGTTAACCAATTCCACGAATTTAAATGCATGTGTACACTACAAACAATGTTTTGCTGTTGATTTCCTGTCCCAGTGTGGAACTATTTCAGATAATTGATTGAGCCTTGCTCATCAGCAGTTCAGAAAGTGTAAAGAAAACTGATAGATGCAAACAGGCAATGTTGTGTTCTGACTTGGGAAATGATCTCCTGTTGAAGAAAGTAAAATGCCAAGTGGAAGGGAGTTAAATACTGTACGAAATACCAAAACCTGTGAATGCTGGAAATCTGAAACAAAAGCAGAAATTGCAGAAGAACCTCAGCGGATTTGGTAGCATCTGTGTCGAGGAAGCAGAGTCTTGAAAGAGGAATTCCCTTAAACTTCAACATCTCTTTTTTATATTTATTTACAAATCTAACTTAACCACTGGCTTCCTATTTCTTGACTTTACTGATTAGAATTGGAGGAAGGACTTTGACACTTTTAGGTCTGACGCTGAGGAGAAAGTTTTTTCTAACCGAATCTATTTTATTCCCTTAACCTTCAATTCAATTTCCTTTCATCAGCCATGTCTATCTGACTTGGACTTGGGCTTGGATCTTAACTGGCTTCAGGCACAAATTGTGTTGAAGTCGCTTCTGTGTTCAGGACAATATCCAGTGTTTTGTTGATTGAACATTACTCTGGGTAGGGTCTAACCTATCATGGTTCACCTGGAAAAGCAAATACTTTCTCAAATTTTGAAACCTTTGAGTGCTTTTGTCTGAGCTCTATGGTCTTTCAGATGTGAAGCAGCTTTTTCAATTTGCTATCGTGGGTCTGCCGGTGTGAGCTAAAATTAATAATGTCATCTAAATAACACATTCCTTGCTGAATTCCTTGCAAAATGTGATTCATTCCCCTTTGAAGAATTCCAGAGGCTGAAGAAACACTAAATGGCAACCCTATGAAATGAAATAGATCCAAACACCTATTAGATGGACAGTTTTTCCAAAGCCACAATCTAGTCTCCAATATGTTCACTAAGTAACTGATCTCTTGTTCCAAACAGCGAACTTGCTGGCTTGGGTTAGCGCACTGCTGAAGTTTACTCATGATGTCTGAACGCAGCATATATTTTAGTTTATCTAAGGGAAACAAACTTCAGTGTATTATTCTCAAGAATCGTATCACTGAGCCTGCTTCTGTTATATGTACCACCCTTTTTGTTTTCCTGATTTACAGTCAGATAACCAGGAACATCCAAGACGATTATTAAAAGTGAAGGATATCTCCAGCTGTTCCACGTTCCTGTTGAAAGACTCTCAAGCATGACTGGAGTCTCCCAGTCTCGCAGCAATACCTGCTGACACAGCCATCTTTATAGGTCAAGCTGTCCAAGTGGGCAAACAGCCTTTTCATAAAGATTGGACTTTTAGAACTATTCTCAGCAAAATAAAATGTCCACATTCCTCTTCTGGCTTGCTGGATGCTTACTGCCTCAAGTACATTTGGTTTGAGACAACCACAAGTCTGAAGCCACTCACATATTGGCAGGAGGCAGAGAATTAAGTCATTAAATAGCCCATAGTCAGGTATTTTTTTAAACTTTTCTTATTTTCACTGATAGTGCACAGGATATCTGCAGGCTTAGAGATTCATTTACTCAAAGAGGGTGAGATGCAAGCAGCTGGTGAACTTTGGTAGGAACTGGCAGCCAAATTGTGAAGCTGTCTGCAGGCTGTGGGACTTTCCAGTCTGGAGGTGTTGCAGTGGGTGCAACCAAAGTGAAATGTTCCTAATTGAAAGGTGTCTACCAGGCCCATAATAATGATTGGAGCCAGGACAAGGTTATAGGTTCATCGCATGTTAAGGCTTCTTCAAACATTGACTTTTCCAATGAGAGGGAAAGCAGCATAGAGATGGAGCTGCAACCACATGAAGATGTTGTGCGCTGGTAAGGAGAGCTTTAACAGCATAAGGAAGCCATTAGTTTGGATAAGGAGGGTGCATAGAGGAAAGAAGGCTGCCTCATGCTACCCAGTGTAAGGTGTGTAAAGTCAGAGGATCAGTTTCATTGAGATATCAAACAGCAATGTGAAAACTACAGATTGGATCTTATGTGAAGGCAGCAAATCCTGTTACCAAGAACAAAGGTGGCTTTGCATGTCGTATTAAGGGCCAGAAGCAGAGAAGATAGTGAAACAGGGCAAGCAGAGCCATGGTAAGAGCCATGCTGTTGGAGGTAGTTTATTACCATAGTTAGAAAATTAGCCAATGAACAGGAGACAGAGAGTGGAGATGAGGGGTTCTTTTTCAGGTTGGCAACTTGTGACCAGTGGAGTTCCCACAGGGATCAGTGCTGGCAATGCAACTGTTCACAATATGTATTAATGACTTGGAGGAAAGAAGTGAATCTACTGTAGTTAGATTTGCTGATGCCACTAAAATAGGTGGGAAGGCAGGTTGCGAGAAGGACTCAAACACTTTTCAGAGAGGTATTGATAGCGAGTGGGAAAGGAGTTGGCTAATCGGGTATAATGTGAGAAAATTTGAAGTTATTCACTTTGGAAGGGAGAATAAAAGAATAGAGTGTTATTTAAATAGAGAAAAACTATAGAAAGTTGCAACATAAAAGGGACGTAGGAGCTTTGTGCATGAAACACAGGAAGCTGGTGCATAGGTGCATAAGGGAATCTTGAAGATTAATGGAATGTTGACCCTTGCTTCAAGGGGGTTGCAGTAGAAGAGAGGGGAAGTCCTACTGCAGCTGGACAAGGTACTGCTGAGACCACATTTGCAGTACTGTGAGCAATTTAATCCCCTTTCTAAGGAAAGATATTATTTAATTGGAGGCAGCTCAGTGAAGGTTCACTAGGGTGATCCCTGGTATGGAGGGATTGCCTTAGGAGTAATGACTAAACACGTTGGGACTCGATTCATTGGAGTTTAGAAGAATGACAAGTGATCTCATTGAAACTTATGGGGTTTGACAGGGTAAATGCTGAAAGGATGTTACCCCTCATGGGCGAGTCTTGGACCAGAGGGTACAGTCTCAGAATTAAGGGGCACCAATTTAAGGCTGAGGTGAGGAGGAATTTCTTCTCTCTGAGAGTTATAAGTCTTTGGAATTCCTTGCCTGTGAGGACAGAGGGCTTCTGTATATTTAAGGCTGAGATAGGTAGATTCCTGATTAGTAAGAGAATCAAAGGTAAAGGGGAAAAGACAGGATGGTGGATGTGAGGCATGTCGGATCAGCAATGATCCTAATAAATGGTGGAACAGGCTTGAGGGGCCAAATGGCCTGCTCCTGTTCCTATTTCTTATTGTCTTATAGTAAATGGGTAATCCCACAGTGTCAATCACTGGTGGCATTTTTCAAAGATAGGCAACAGTACAAGATGTTTTAACAACCTGAAGAGAGTAATGAGCTCATTCTGACAGTAAGCTTGACCAATGATTACCCCAAGATCCCATGATGCCGTGGTGATGGGGTTCCATGGAACTCACTAATTACCAGAGACATGCAGAGAGCCACCAAACTGAGAAGGTCTTCCCAAAGATGGCCATGTTGACCTTTCATGAGAGATCCCTACCATCCCTCTGTACAAGCCATCACTATATATCACAGCCTCAGGTATTGCAGGTGCTAATGACGCCCTTATTTTTACAAACCATCTATCTATTTGATTCCACACCTTGTCATTATCAACTGTTGCACATCAGTAAATACAAGAGTGGTTATGCTGTGAAATTCTAGACCTCTAACTCTGATTAAACATTCAAGGTTTCTGCACTTAACAAATCATTATCACTCAATGACACACTAGTCCATGTATTCACTCAGTCACTTATGGTCACTTCCATCAGAGCTGTCCCTGTGCACTGACTTAATATGGAAGTAGCAAACTGCTGCACTGGTAATGAAATGGTCTCAGCCTGCAGCCTCTGGAGCCCTCCTATGAGCCTTATTGACTCCAAGAATACCGGGGGCTCTTATGCTGGTCTCGCGACTGCCCCAGTCATCAGACCAATAGGCAGTGCGAATAGCAAAAAGGTCAAGGATCTGCCTTCAGCTATCAAAGCCCTGAGAGGAGCTTCCATTACCTTCAGCCTGCTCTTCCTCTCTCCTTTCAGGTACCATATGCACTCCAATGATTGCTGGAGTTGCTCAGCTCTTGGCAATGGAGGCATGTATTGCTGGCTCATCCATAGGCCTCATATACAGCATCATACTATTGAGGTTTGTATGTGCCCCTCAATGGTGTTATGTTCCCATGGACCACTCCATGAGGATTTCCACACACTCAGTGCATTCCCATGTCAGAAATTGCATCATCCAAGTCATGGTTAACTCTGCCAACATTTGTACATGGGATTGCTCTGCCTGCAGCAGCTCTGACAAATATTTACACATTCCATGTACGAATTATAAGTGTATGAATAATCTAAATGGCAAACTATGAATACTCTGTGTAAAAGCTGTAACTATATATTAAACAAGTGACTACTCAACAATGGTAAATGATGAACAGATTGTCCTTGAGTGGTCCTGATTGGGGTTGGTGTGAAAAGAGCTGAAGAAAGAAGTGGAACAGCAAATTAAACTGGAGATTAGAAACAGCTAACCAGAATTCTGACACTGCATGTAATCTTAAAGTTAGGGGTGAAATCTGGAAACATTTTTCGCCAAAAAGGCAGTAAGTATTCTGGAACTTCGTCTGTCAAAACAAAGTATGTGTTAAGTTATTCAAAACTTTAAAGACTGATAAATACTTTTTGTGTATCATGGGCTGTAGAGTGAAGTCAAGTAAAAAGACGTCAGATATCTATAATCTAATTCAATGGCCCACCAGGCTTGGTGCAGAACAGACAACTCTTTTTTGTGTATATATGTTTCTGAAAGAATTGCCCAAGCATTTTAAATACTTTGAAATGGGACGATGTCTTATTCTAGAGGAGTATCTCAGTCTTCAAACAAAGCTTGTTTATTTTTAATTGGAAAACTCCATTACTTTGTTTCTACCTGCTGGGTATGTGTTTCTTGTAAGATTAACAATAATAATGAGATGGATGGAGTTTTGCAACAATAACATTGGAGCATGGCTTAAAATCTATCATGCTAATTTCGTGTATTTGCAGGTGCAGAATGGTCTGGTGTATCACAGCGAACACTTACAATTGTCCTCTCGCACTGTGCCTTTTCATTAGGGCAGATGGTTCTGGCTGGACTGGCTTATGGGATACGTGACTGGAGAATGCTGCAGTTAACTATCTCCTGTCCAATGATTATTTTTCTGCCTTATATATGGTGAAGTATTTTACATTACTTTTGTAAATTTCCATTCTGTCATCAGTGTCACGTGCTCCTTATTTCCCTGTTGAATTTATTAATAATTATCTTACTTTTGGTTTTCCAACAACAGGAAACATTCTCTCCACATTAACCTATCCAACACATTCAGAATTTTAAAGTGCTCTATCAAATCATCTCGAACTCTTTTATCCCTTTAGCTGCTAGAGCTTTACTGCTCTCCTGCTTTTTTAAAGGCCTGTTTACCTTATAACGACTGTAAAGGCATTTTCAAGTCTTGCAGAGTTCTGGAAGTATATCTGAGGGAGATTTCTGTTCAGAGATATTTCCTTCAAAGTGGCCATTAACTCTCTTCTTGGTGCAAGCAGCAAGAAATCTGAACCAGGAACTAAATTGGCCCATTTCTTCAATTAATCAAGTTTCTAAAGGCATGAGATCCCTTAGCCTACCAGAGTGTCTTCTATTTAATACCAAAGAAACTTGCATTTATATAATCTGCTTAACCTAGTAAAGCTTATCGAGATGTTTTGTAGAACATTTGTTTCCCAATTTGGACAGACGAGGAAGAAACGTGGCCAAGCGATGACTGCATGTATTTAAAATAGGTAAATGATAGTTGGCATTGTGTACAACAGCTGCCACTATTAACATCAAAGCAATGTTAGCATGGGTAATGTGACTGACGGCTGTTAGGAGTATTGAAGTTCAACTCCCCTGTTCTCCTGCGAATGATTCACTCCTTCCCCATGGGAATTTTGATCGCAAGGTGCAGACACCCAAGGACTCAGTTATATCCTGCCTCATCCACAATAGGTTCCCTAGCCACATAGTCAACCTGACCCTAAGAAGCAGGATGCTACCAGTCAGACAGGAGAAATCCCCCTCCTTGCAGTACCTCCTCCTATTCCACCCTCTCATCCCATCTCGGCTACACAAACATTGAGAATACGATGGCATCAAACTCTTGTATTATTGTATTTTCTGCAGGGTCCTCCCTGAATCTGCAAGATGGCTTATAACAAAAGGTCAATATGAAGCAGCCAAGAAGTATATAATGAATGCAGCAGAAATAAACAAAAGGGTGATACCTGAAACATTGTTTGACAAGGTATTTTATCACAGTTGAAATGTTTCAAGAAATTACTTCAGTAATAATAACTATGTTCAGTCAAGCTTGTTGAGAAGAAAAAGGTTAATGCCATAGTCAAGTTAATAAATTGGCATGGGATTTTATTATGACTCAAAGTGCTTGAATCACAATATCTAACCAAACACAAAGGATACATGATGAATCAGCATTCTAGAAACTCCTGTTACACTTCAGATAGTAAGAAGAAAACAACCACCTGAACAGGCAGTACCATACTTCGTGCCTCATATAAAGGAGAGTACCTCTGACAATGTAACGCTCATTCAGTACTCAACTAGAATATGAATTATAAATTGGGTTTTGGGATGAGACCTCGACAGCAGGCCCCAAGCCTCGCAATCCTGTTACAACTCAAAGTGTGTCAGTCTTGGCTCATGGCTCAAAATGTTGGGCTGAATCTTCCTGGCCCATTTTGAGGGAAGGCTGGGAGTTGAGAGAGCTGTCAATAAGGCCAGGTGAAGATTGACATCTAAGCCTAATGTCTTCCTAGTGGCAGATTGTCATGAGTAGGAACATAGCCCAAAAAAGGAGCAAGAGTAGGGCATTCAGCCCTCTGAGCATTAGAGATGCCCAGGGAACAGCCATCTGAATCAATTAATGTCACAATTAAGGACCATTCTGGAAATTGGGGCCATTGAGCCTACTATGGTTAGACTATAGGTACCCGGGAATCTTCTTTTGTGGCAACATCATTATCAATTATAAAGGCCCCATGTAGTCAGGGCTATTCTCACATCAAAGGCAACACCAATGCCCATGACTCTACAACCTTCCCCATCCCTATCACTTCTCATCCCCAATTGCTGGCCCCTCCATGCCGGCCCCTGCAACCACCTCCCCAAAACCTCATGGCTCTCTGAAGGTAGCTCCCCATTGGACTATTCCTATTACTGGGGCTGTTGCCTTAGCAAAAGTAACCTCTAGTCATGGAGCTGTCAAGGCTGGGCAGCTGCCAGCCCTCTCATTGAGTCAGCAGCTCTTAGGGGACTGGCAGCTATCCTCAATTGGGCAGTAGCCTTTCAATTTACTATACTGGCAAAATACTAGTTCCTGCCAGTTGCTACTTTTGCCCTCTACAGCAGAACATGATGCCCAGTGTCAAAACTCAGTCTCTCTTGACTTGAGCCAGACCATTCAAACTCCAATCTAGGCAGATATTGCAATGCAGAAACTGTTATTCTATCATACTGTATTTTGGAGGAAATGTTCAACAAATACATCCCCTGCTCTTTCAGGCAGTACAAAAGATCCCATATTTCTATTTGATAAACAACAAGGGAATTCTCCAATCTATGCCTCAATTAATAGTGCTCAAAACAGAATATTTAGTCATTAATCTCTTTGCTATACCTTAATTAACAGCTGCTTTGCCTAATTGCAATAATAACTTCAGAAATGGCTAATTGCCTGTGGAGTACTTTGGGACATTCTGAGGTCATGAAAGATGCCTTCAAACTAAAAACAAGTCATTGATCCTTTTTCGTTTGGTGTTCAAGTTCAAAGTTTCCAAGTATGCTGATGATTCACAGCTGGGTGCTAATGTGAGGAAGATGGAAAGTGGCTTTAACAAAATTTGGAGTGACTTACTGAGTGGGCAAGAACATGGCAGATGGAATATAAAGTGGTAACAATGTGAAATTATACACTTTGCTAAGAGGAACAGATGTGCAGAGTACTTCTTAAATGGTAAGAGATTAGTAAGTGTAGATGTGCACAGGGACCTTGGTGTCCTTGTTGATAAGTCACTGAAGGTTAACATGCAGTAGGAATTAGAAAGGTGAATGGTATGTCAACATTTATTACAAGGAATAATGAATTCTTGCTTCAATTGTATAGGGATTTGGTCAGATCATACCTGGACTCCTGTGTGTAGTTTTGGACTCCTTATCTCAGGAAAAATATTATTGCCATAGGAGGAGTGCAACCAGGATTTGCCAAACTGGTTCCTGGGAGGGTGGGATTGTTCTATGAAGAGAGATTGGGCAAACTGGGCCTATATTCTCTAGAATTCAGAAGAATGGGACGTGATCCCATTGAAACCTAGAGAAGACTTAAAGGGATAGATAGAATAGGTGCAGGTAAGATGCCCCCATTTTGGAGTATAGAATGAGGGAACACATTTTAAAAGCAAGAAAAGAAAGGAGGAAGCCAGTTAGGAACAAGATGAAGGGATATATTTACTTGGAGGGCTATGAATCTTTGGAATTCTCTAACAGAGGGCAGTGGAAGCTCAGCCTTTGAGTATATATAGAGACTGATAGGTTTCAAAACTACCTATAATGTAAAAGGAAATTGAAATATTGTTGCGAAAGGGCATTGAAGTGGATGATCAGCCATAATCATATTGAATAGTAGGGCAGGCTTGATGGGATAAATGGCCTACACGTGCTAATATGTTCCTGTGTTCCTGTGTTTACTGAGGCACTTAATTATGCTGGACTGCAGTCTCCAACAATGCCAGATTCTGAAAGAGGGATGTAGATTGGATATTAGGACTAAACATCTTTACCTTAACAGTACTGCATCGGTTCAGGTGAAGATTTCCCGCTGCGTAAAATGGGTGCATTTTTCTTTACTGAAAGTTCCTGTCCTCAGCTGTACTATGCACTGAGGATGAGATGACAGGGCCATGTTGAGTGAAGGTAAATTGTTCCTATGTAAGGTGGTTGGAAATTGGGGGTGTAAGAGCCAAGAACTCCCTACATGGTGTATCTGTCTACATCATCTGGCAATCGGTATTGTCTGATAAACTGGGAAATAGTGTGCAATATGGATGGAAGAAGCCATGTCTGCTGAGGGGAACTAAGTAAATACAGTATTGTCCAATGTTTCTAACTTGGAGAAACTTAGATATATTTGTTCAACCATAATCATGAATGGTCATGACTCAGTCAGCTGTTTTGACTTTGCTGATACTGGATGTCTAATGTGACCACATTTATTTTCAAGCTCGTGACTGAGAAAGAAGTCCAGAAAGCCACCATTTTGGATCTTTTCAAGACATCAAAGCTGAGGAGAGTTACATTGATTTTAGTTAGCATCTGGTAATATAGAATTTTTCCTCAATAAGCAAATTAATTTACAATGCTGTGTTGCACCGATTTGTTTATAATTCTCTATTCATTACCTTTGCCAACAGGTTCATAAACAGCTTTGTGTATTATGGATTGGCCTTTAATGTTGGGAGCTTTGGCGTGAACATTTACTTAACACAACTCATCTTTGGTCTGGTGGACCTTGTGCGTATCTCTTGCATTTGGCTGCTGAACATATTTGGTCGGAAAAAATGTCAGGGAGGTTTCCTGTTGCTCAGCGGAATCTCGTGCCTCTTTACATTATTTTTTCCAGAAGGTAGGAATGTGTGACAGAGCTGACGTGGCAATCCTAAACTTTCTTTTCAAAATGGTGTTGTTGTTCTATTCTTTCATGTGATATGGGTGTCACTAGCTAGGCCAGTAGTTATTGCATTAGATTAAAGATGACAAACTTCTATCCCTAAAAGACATTAGAAATATAGTAACAAAGAAAATAGGAGCAGGAGTTGGCCATTCAGTCTGTCAAGCCTTCTCCCCCATTCAATATTATCATGGTTGATCATCCAAACTCAGAACCCCTTGACTGCTTTAATCCCAAAATCTTTGGTCTCTTTAGCTCTTAGAACTATATCTATATCCTTACTCGTGGAACACATTGGTTTTTATGACAATCAATGATGATTATGTGGTCACCATTAGACTTTTTAAAATTCCAGATATTTTATTGAATTCAATGCCATGTCTCCATTAGTAATCCGGTGACAAGAAAATAGTCACCACAATTTTGCCAGACCATAGAGCTGCTTACATGTTAGAGAGAGGCAACTGGTGATTGTTTAAACTGAAAGTCACCATGCCTCAGTTAAGGGGAGAGACTGACAGTTCTTCTTCATTGCCATCCCTATCAGCCATTTGAGACTTGGATCTTCCCCATATCTCCGCCCAACTCATTTATCTGTCCAAACCAAGTTCATCTCCCTGACTTCACCCCCTGAGCCTGAGGCATTCCACCTTTTGTACCAGATGTGGTAGCACACTGCCTCTCACCCATTCAAGCCAGGGTGGTTCTGACTGTCAATGAGCCGCCGCTCCCCCATTCCCATTCCTCCCACTTCTATAATAACTCCTTCTTTCCCATGCTATATTGTGTCCTTCTCCCAATCAATATGTTGAGTTGCCATCCTTCACGCTTGTTATCCCCTCTGCATCCGAGGATGTTACCCACAATTAATCTCCCGGGATTGTCTAACACAGCAGTTGGCCTGATAACCACAGCGCCTTGCCTTTTAGTTACAGAGCCTCAGGATTGACTGTGGCCCACTCCCTTGACTGACTTGAATGGATACCCTCACTGATGAGTGACTGGAAACCTGACTGATATGTGCACAGCTCCCTAACTGACATATTGTAACCTCCCCAGTCTTGTTTGCAGTGGGTCTGCAGGATTGATGTGGCCCATCTCTGGACTGTTTCAATAGGGACCCCTGGCCATGGCCACCCAAAATGTCTGATTGACAATATCCAAACCTTTGGACTAAAAGTGGGACAATGCTCTTAACCTACTGTGCTGGCCCACCCTACTCCCCATTGACCTAAGTGAGGACTACTTCCAGCTAATATTATTACTGAACAAGTCAGAGCCCCATCTGATATCTGGCTTGATAGATTACATGTTTGTTGATTTTAACAATTTAGTCTTCCATTGAATCACAAGTGTGCAATCTGTAAGTTCTGGTTTAACAATCAAACAGAAGAAGAACATTGTACAGCAGAAATTAAGATAAAATAGAATAAGCCAAACTATTTACGTTTAGCACAAATATAAATCCATTGAAACACATGACAAAGATATAACCCCACGAATCCAAAATCCCTCCTTAACAGTACTCACAGCAGAGAGGGTTCCCTCTATTACATTGCCTCTAAGGCTTAAGTTAACTGTGGCTTCAATTCCCAGTTTATGAATCTGATAGCCCCTTCTTAGAGCTTAGATTTTCTCAGCTTCAAATAACCCCTTCAACATTTTATCCAAACATTTCTCACTTGGAACCTTTAAACTAAACTCCTTACACTGATCTAACCTCTTTCTCAACAATCTTAACCATCTCCCTTTCACAGGAACACATCCAACTTCCGCCAATTATTCTAAAAACTGCCTCAAACTATAACTATTTTTAATACTATGGATGTTTCCCCTAAGCACAAAATAACAACTCAAGAATCTTCTCTCTGAAGGCTTCATGTACTACACTGATAACTTCATTCATTTGTAGCAATACCAATGTTAATAAATTCCTATTAGCCTGCCTAATCTATTTCTCTCAGTCTGTTTTTTTTAATTTAAAATCACAATATGTTACATTTTTATGATAGACAGTATTGCAGAGACTTTGTGAAGGACCAGATACTAGGTCTCACACCTTTGAGACTGCAACATTATGAGTGGTATCTACCTCTTTCAGACCCCCATACAATAAGTAGCAGATGATCTTACAGCACACAATAAGGCTATTCTGCCCATTAAATGTTTTAGCTGATCCATTGAAAAAAAACTATCTACTCAATTCCACACTGCCCTGTGTTTTCTCCATAACCCTGCAACTTTTTTCAAGTCTGTTTCAAATATCCTTTTGAAAATTATTCTTCAACCTATTTATACCATGCTTTAAGGCAGTGCATATTCAGAAATAGCAACTCACTGCAGAAGGCAAATAATTCCAACCAAATGGACAGGTAGGAGTAGGTTATGGGTTGAAATATAATGGAGCAGCTTGGATCAGTTCCACTGTAGAATAATGGAAACCTGTAAATGAGGTGTTAGACACTGAGGAACATTAACTGAATCCATACCTGGGACATTTACATTTTAAACTTGCATTCTTACTTCATTGGCTGCTAAATAAAACAACTCACAGAGACATAGTTTGATTTTCCAACTGAAAGAGCTTTGAAAACAAAAGGTTATAGGGGATAACTTCAGGTGGGTTTGGTGCGAGGTAGGTTTTTGGGATTGAGGTGATGGGGAAATTTGTTTAAAGTCTTGTCATTCCTCAATACGTAGCTCAATAGCTCAGCCAAGGGTAGGAACTATCTGCAAAGAACACCAGAAAGTAGACAATGCCTCCATCTGAGAATAA
Organism: Chiloscyllium punctatum; assembly: GCF_047496795.1. Taxonomy (NCBI): domain Eukaryota; kingdom Metazoa; phylum Chordata; class Chondrichthyes; order Orectolobiformes; family Hemiscylliidae; genus Chiloscyllium; species Chiloscyllium punctatum. The sequence goes on from NC_092743.1 coordinate 35,783,063, forward strand.
CCCTTGCCCCCCAACCTTCTGACCTCCTTCCCAGCGACCTCTGTCTTCCACAAAAGAGACCTTGAATCTTTCTCTATGTGCTCCGATCTTATCTAATTTCACCTGCACCCACCCATCGCCCAAATTCCCCTCCACCCAATGGAGGACTCAGATCCTTACAGCAGCCTGAAAACCCCACCCTGTCACTGAACCCCAGATCAGAAGGCACTCCATCAGGAATAGGCTAGTCACTTTCATGATATGCTCTGCCTCTGGAATCAACGATCTTCCACGTGACTGTCACACCCAGTCAGCTTGTGGACCCACCTGGTCCTCTCAGTTCCTCTGGGCTAGCTGCCAAGACTATCACTTCATTAAAAGTAGCCCTGACTTTCAGGTTCCCCACACTGTACTGGCTTCTCCCCTTTGCCTCATCGTACCACTCCTGGTTGGTGAGGTCTGTTAAAACCCACCCCATCCGTCACTGAGCTCCTCATACATTTCATGCATTACTGTAACTGCATACAGACAGGAGTGAGGTTGGATTTCTGAGAATCTGACAATCTGACAGAGGGAGCTGGAAACCAGGGACCAGAGAAAATAGAACAGCAATAGGAGAGTTCAGAATGTATAGGTGAGTGTGACAGAACACAACAAATTCCAGGGGAGTTTATGTTCATTTAAGGCAACACCCATCATTCTTAATCAGATTTCTGCATCAGCTGTTGGCTTGTATTTCATATGACGATAGACGAATATACATAACTTTCCAACATTGAGCCCAGGCTGGAACATCACCCAACAAGGGCACAGATAGAAAATCTGGACAAACACTCAGCACAAACCTTGTGCAGGACATGTTCTGATTAGTATATACTCCCTTGCAGGTCAAAGGTCTCAAAGGAGCAGAAATCAAGAATTGGCCCTTTTATGGTTGTTGCTCTTTGTGTTTCAGGTACGCTGTTAGAAGTCACTGTACTTGCTGTCATTGCAAAACTGGGAATCTCCTGCTCCTTCTCCACTGCCTACATTTATTCTGCTGAATTATTCCCAACTGTGATCAGGTATGATCAATTATAAAAGGTATCTTGCAATGAAGAAGTGGGAAATGTATCAGTTTTGATAGAGTTTATTCACGGCGGAGTGGATTCCTTTATCTATTTTGTGCACTCAGTGTTGCATGCCACATGTTCTCAGGTCAGGTGTAGCGTATATTAAATGCAGAATGCAACGCTCTCTACTTTGACCCAGTAATGTCACCACTTTAATACAGTGTTTATGGTTTAACATAGGGTGAATATGTTGCTGGATCAGTCATCCATTCCTATTAGTAAAGATGAGGGTGTTCATGTCTCACAATGGCAACCTCCATTTAAATTCAGTTTGAAAACTGGAAATAGAAATTGGTGGGAGCAGTAGTGACAAATCAGCCTTAAAAAATTAATATATTCAGCAAAGGAAGGAAGTCCATTTTCCTTCACTTAGAGTGCTCTGCATTATGTTTGGCTCTAATCACGGATGATAGTGGGTGAGCAGTCTCTTAAATTCTGGATTAGTGGTGTTGGAAGAGCACAGCAGTTCAGGCAGCAACCAAGTAGCTTCGAAATCGACGTTTCGGGCAAAAGCCCTTCATCAGGATTACGTCGTCTCTTAAATTGGACAAGCAGGAGGCTGGAGGAACACAGGAAGCCAGGCAGCATCAGGAGGTGGAGAAGTCAGCGTTTCGGGTGTGACCCTTCTTCAGGTTTGCTGTGTTCTTCCAGCCTCCTGCTTGTCTACCTTGGATTCCACTATCTGCAATTTTTCTGTCTGTAAGTTGGCCAAGCAGCCTTTGTTCAATCACATTCAATGATGGGCGTGAAAGCCAATTTTGTCAGTAACATCTATGTCAATAGCAGGCATAAAGAGACAGAAAACTGGGTGCTGGCAAATCAACTTCTGCCCCACAGTCAAGGAGAAAAAGAAGACAATAGAGAAGGCTTTGCAGATAGGAAGGTGGGAACACAGATCGCAGAGGCCTTAACACTCTGCTTCTTTCTAGCTTCATAATAAGTATGTCATAGATCCCTGATTGGTATTGACCAATGTAATTCCCATTTAGATTTGCCAGCTTAGTATAGCAATCAGCAGGAACAGAGTGGCAAATAGAATCATCCAATTTAAACTCACAGTTCATTGGTTTTGGTCAAGTGTTAACATTTCCCATTAGTAGTCAAAGAGAATGGCCAGGCTTGAGTAAAGTTAGAGAGCTGTTGAGAGAAGGAACACAATCAGCACTATATGGAAAAAGAAGCTCAGCTTTGAGTAAATTCAGTTCCCACCAGGATGGATGACATTCATATCAGTATTAACATGAGTTGTCCCCTCTATGCATAGAATAGTAAAACTGTAATTTCTAAACTTTTTAATGGAAACTTAGTGGGTGAGTGCCCAAAATACGTAAGTCCACAGAACACAAGTGGAAGAAGTGAAGTGGGCACTCAGCGAAGCACATACCTCCACACATTTTGTCAACTCAATGTTTTCACACCTAGTTGACACTATCTAACAACAAAGCTAAAAATCTTTTATTGAGAGCTTCTATCTCACGGAGAAGGCTCAGGCCAATAGATATCCAACAACCTGCTCTGAAACCTTTGCTCACAAACCAGATAGTTTTTGGAAATTGACTTGATAGACAATTGTCAATTTTAAGAATACAACATGTGCAAGAGCCAAAAGTAAGAAAAAATATGGAGAACTCGTGGATTAAACTGAAAGGTCAAAAGCATAATTCCAAAGTTAAACAAAAAAAAGCAAAACTTACAAATCAGTCTGCTGACCAAGTGATTCTAACCAATATTAGCTTTTTAACTTAAACTCAATGCAGCAGACTTAATTAAAAGCAAAACACTTTGGGTGCTGAAAATCTGAAGTAATAACGGAGAATGCTGTAGATATTCAACAGGTCTGGCAGCATCTGTGAAGACAGAAATAGTGTTAACATTTGAAGTCCAAAGATTCTTCTTCAGAAATGAAGAAGAGTCAGTCTAAAGAAGAATCATTCAACTGAAAATGTTCACTCTCTTTCTCTGTCCACAGATGCTGCCAGACCTGCCGACACTGTCCAGCTTTCTTTGTTTTTGTTTTAACAGATTGAACCTAGCTGTATTTCCCTTGAGCATGTGTTTCCTCTGCACACCACCAGTGCTTTAAATGTTTATGATACTCCTGTGGGAAATGGCAAAAAGTGAGAGCAGAAGTTGGATACAATTGCAGTTGTGTCATTAGGAATGTCTGCCATTGATAGAATTCCATCTGTTAACTCCTTTCTCTCTCTTGTTGCATATTTCTAACTTTTCTGTTTTTATTTGTAATTTAATAATTTATACCTATGTTGATAGCAAATGTTTATGATTAATGGATAGTTGATTGCTATAAATTCAGAATCTGTACTGCAAGTTGACTGTAATGCCAGCAAGGTTTTTTGTGTTTTTGACACAGACAGAGTGGCCTTGGTTTGGTGTCCATGTCAGCTCGGATAGCTGGCATTTTTGTCCCCCTGTTTGTACTTCTCCAACATGACTATCCAGCTCTCCCCATGGCCTTCTTTGGCTCTGCACTAATAGTTGCTACAGCCCTGACTACCCTGCTACCTGAGACAGCCAACAAAGAACTACCAGATCAAACCAGTCAAGTTGGAAAAACTAAATGGTTCGTGTGTGTTTATCTTAACCCTACTTACTATCAAATTATTTTTGTGTGGGAGTCAATTTCTTAGTACAACAAAAAATTCAAAAGTTTTTGACGTTCTAATTAGTGTTTGGCCTTGAGCACCAACGAATTGATTTAGTTTTTAAGAGTTGCTTCGAAGGCCTGTAAATTAACAGCATTACCAAAATATTACTGAGGCGATTACTTCATGCCAAGTCTGTGACCAATTTAATCAGCACTGCCAGTTTCTAAAGCGATGGTTCTCTAAGATAGAATGAAGAACTGCAGACTTTGAAGATTTGAAACAAAAATAGAAATTGCTGAAGAAAATCAGCAGGTCTGGCAGCATGAGAGAAAATGAGGACTGCAGATACTAGAGAGTTAGAGTGGAAAAGTGTAACACTGGAAAAGCACAACAGGTCAGGCAGCATCCAAGGAGCAGGAGAGTCGACGTTTTGAGCCGCACTCTTCATAAGAAATGTGGGGGGGCTGTGTGGGGAGGTGGAGGAGGCTGAGAGGTAAATAGGAGGCTGGTGGTAGAATTGGGGGAGTAGATAGCTGTGAAGGTGATAGGTAGATGCATGTAATTGTGATAGGTCAGTGGGGGTCATGGAGCAGATTGGTGGGAAGGAAGATTGTCAGGTAGGACAGGTGAAGAGGACAGTGCCAGGTTGGAGAGTTGGATTTGGTGTGAGGTAGGGAGAGAACAGATTTGGAAACTAATAAGGTTGATCTTGATGTCATGTGGTTGAAGGGTCCCAAGGCAGAAGACGAGGCGTTCTTCCCCCAGTCGTCGGGTGGCTAGGATTTGGTGGTGGAGGCGGCGCAGGACATGTATGTCCCTGGGGGAGTGGGAGGAGGAGTTGAAGTGGTCGGCCACAGGGCAGTGGGGTTGTTTGGTGCGTGTGTCCCAGAGGTGTTCCCTGAAATATACCACAAGTTAGCGTCCTGTCACATTTAGAGCAACGGACATAATAGATGAGGTTTTTGGATGTGGGAAAATCTCTGCTGGATATGGAACGATCCTTTGGGGCCTTGGATGGAGGTGAGGTGGAGGTATGGTGACAAGTTTTACATCACATGCGGTGGCAAGGGAAAGTGACAGGAGTGGAGGGTGGGTTGGTGGAGGGCGTGGACCTAACAAGGGAGTCATGAGGGAATAGTCTCTGTGGAATGCAGATAGGGGTGGAGAGGGAAATATATCTGTGGTGGTGGGGTCTGATTGTAGGTGGCAGAAATGGCGGAGGATAGTGTACTGAATCTGAAGATTAGTATTGTGCATGGTGAGGACCGGGGGTGGGGGATGCGTTCTATCCTTGTTGCAGTTGGAAGAATGAGGTTTAAGGAAGGAGGTGGAGGACATGCGTTGGAGGGCATTGTTGATCACATGGGTGGAGAAATTGAGGTCCTTGTAAAAAGAGGCCATCTCGGATATCCTAGAATGGAATTGCTCCTCCAGGGAGCAGATATGGCGGAAACAGAGGAATTGGAAGTATGAGGTTCTGTGTTTTACAGGAGGGGAGGATTGTGAGGAGGTGTAGTCCAGGCAGCTGTGGGAGTCGGTAGGTTTGAAATAGTCGTCCATTTTGAGTCAGTCACTTCAGATGGAGACAGAGAGGTCCAGTAAGGGGAGGGAGGTGTCCGAGATGGCCCACTTGAACTTAAGATCAGGTTGGATGGTGTTAGAGAAGTTGATGAACTATTCAGTCTGGCAGCTTCTCTGGAGAGAAAGCCGAATTCACATTTTGAGTCCCGTGACCCTTCTTTAGGATGAGGCAAGGTCACTGAACTCAAAGTGTTAACTTCCTTTTCTCCACAGATGCTGTTAGACCTGCTGAGCTCCTCCAGCAATTTCTGTTTCTGTTTTCATGTTTCTATAGTCTTGATTTGCGCCAAAAGAGTGTGACCAGATGCAATCTCCAGGCCCAGGTTTTTAGCTTGTTCAGAGGGAGAAGGCTGTCAGTGCTGGGGAAAGGAACACATTTCATTTCTAATGATTTGGAGATGCCAGTGTTGGACTGGGGTGTACAAAGTTAAAAATCACACAACGCCAGGGAATAGTCCAACAGGTTTAATTGGAAGCACTAGCTTTCGGAGCGCCGCTCCTTCATCAGGTAGTTGTGAAGTACACAATTCTAAGTACAAGATTGTACTCCACAACCATCTGATGAAGGAGCAGTGCTCCGAAAGCTAGTGCTTCCAATTAAACCTGTTGGACTATAACCTGGCGTTGTGTGATTTTTAACTTTCATTTCTAACATCAGCGTCTATCAATTCCATACTTATTGTCTTTCTACATATTGTGAAATGTCCATCACTAAACCCCAAAGAGGAATCCAACAACCAACATCAAAGCACCTCTCCAGGATTTTACTACTGTGTTTTGAAATCTCCCCACACTGAAGGGATGTACTTTTCCAAGCTAACTTTGACGATGGCACAAACAATGAGACAGTGACCTGTCTTATGAGGAGAGGAATAGTCAATAATGTAGCCTCAACCTCTCTCTGCGGAAAAGCATTCCAAAGATTAATGGCCTTCTGAGAAAATAAATTCTGCCTCGTCTTTGTCTTAAATAGGAGTCCTCAAACTGTTTCTCCATAGTTCTAGATGTTTCCATGATGGGCAATATCTCAATGCTAACCCTATGTTTTAGACTATAAATTGTAATATAATACCTCTTTCCCTCTCTCCTAGGAAAGTGAATAGTAAGAATGACTTAGAAAATGGACACCATCAGACTGCGGCAGAAAACAGAAACTTTATTGAGAGCACTCGATTATAAAGCAAAAAATCATCACAACAGAAATTCTAAGCCATACAGCTATAAATCTTCAGCTCTATTCTGCATAGTGGATTAAATTCATTTTCAATAAACATCCAGTATATTAACTGTGCCACAGAACAATATTGCTAAGAGCTTGATTTTAAGAAAAAGATTGATTCATTGTGCTTTAGTAAATCCAACTCAAGAAGAACCATAATTGACAGACACAGTTAATTATAGGAAAATGTCATTGTATGTGACTGAAAATGCCCACTGGTGTATATCAATGCCAGTGATTGGAGTCCATCAGTTTTGTAGCTGTATGGCTGTATCTTAATTCCAGAACACTTGAGTATCCACAGGGTTGATGGGAAAAGTGGCCAATTTCTCAGGAACAAGTAGCAAGGCAGAGTCAGCACTGCTCATTAAGCGGGAATCTGATAAGAGCTGTTAAAAGTCTATTTGACTCTCACGGTTATTAAGGCTACTAAATTAAAGATAGAAATGAGGACAATGAAATAGTCATATTTTGGTCTATACGATGTTGGATAGGAGATCTTCAAGTCACAAGAGTCCTGGGCAGGAGTCAAACATTTGGAACTTTCAAGAGAACACATGTAAAAATAAGTATTTTGAAGATATCAGCAGCATAACATAGGAACACCAATCACAGAAGCAGCACTTTGAGTCCAGAGTTCAGAGAAATAGATTGTTTTCTGTTCATGAACTTACTTAATGTACATCTCACCTTATTAATATGCAGCTTCCTGTACAGCCACCTGCTATGTGTAAAGTAGACACAGAAAATTCTTGAGACACACACACACACACACACACACACACACACCATTGACATCTGACATGTGCCAACCTCTGAGAACCCTCATGACATATCTCTGGTCTATTTAGAGTACACTTTGGCACTTCAATGCTGCAATGCAGGGTGCAAGGAAAAACATCATTGTAAAGTTGCAGCAAGCTGAGGGACGTATTTTCTTTGGATCATTTACTTTGAACCACAGCATCCTCGCTTTGCCTTGACACTTTGTACTTTGACCTCAGCCAGAGATACCATGTTCATTATGTCACTGTGCTGTTCAGCAGACACAAAGTCAGCAAACTCGTCTTGATTGTCAGCTTTTCTTCTTGATGGAGGGATCAATGACAGGAGATGTAGAATAGAATTAAGGGACAAGAAAGTTTAGAAGAGATCATAGAATCCTACAGTTTAGAAAGAGGCCAATCAGCCCTCATGTCTGCACCAACCCACCAAAGAGCATCTCACCCACTAATCCACTTAATCTGCACCTCCCTGGACACTATGAGCAAATTACCATGGCTAATCCAGCTAACCTGCACATCTTTGGACTGTAGGAGGTAATGAGAGCAACCCGGCAGAAACCCACACAGACATAGGGAGAACATACAAACTCCATGCAGATAGTCACCCAAGGCTGGAATCGAACCTGGGTCCCTGGTGCAGTGAAGCAGCAGTGCTAGCCACTGTGCCATCCACTCAGAGGTTGGTGGGCATATGGAACTCACTGCCTGTAAGGGTGAGGAAAAAACCCACATGACATTTAAGGAGTATTTGGACATGCACTTGTGATGGCCAGGCACATCAAGTTATGGGACAAGTGTTGGAAAATGGGATTAGAATAGTCAGGTGCTTGTTTTGAATTGACAAGGGTATGTTGGATTGAAGGTCTATAGATCTCAATGACTCTATGGCACATAGAGCAAGCATTGCTGGACCATTCCAGGATGCCCTAACAATGGCCGGATTGTGGTTCTGGATGTATCCAGTGGTAGAATGAGGCTAGAATCAGGTGAGAGAGAGGTGTTAGGTAGCTAATAAGGGTGTTTGGTAAGCTGCAGCAAGCGAATACACTAGACCTAATGGAGACAAACTCTCTATGAAACTCAATAAAACTGCTACTTAGCCAAAAAAAGTAGTGTGGTCCTATGTGTCTAAATGAAGATTCTTTGTAAATCCTGATCTCAGAGTAAGTTTTGATCTGAGGGAAGCTGACCTGAAATAACCAAGGTCTTCCCCAACTCTTACCACCTTCAGTTAAATAGGCTAATCATAAAATTGTTATAGAATGTAAGAAGGCACAGATTTGGGAAGGGGTTTTGTGATAATCCTGAGCAGGGGTATGGGTTGGGAGTTGGAACATAGGCTATGAGTCAGGAGTCAAAGTCAAGTACAGGAGCTTAGGCAAGGAGCGAGGTCTAAGGATGATAATATAGCACAGGCCATTGAGCAGTGTAGATGGGCAGCTCATTGAGGTGGCTGTGTAAGTGAGAGCGAGATAGCGGCTCTAGGCTGAACTTAAACTTAGGGGGAGTGTTTACAGCACTGTGGCCTCTCCACTTGCTTCACTGAACATCTCTGCTGTCTTTATATGTGACTCTAAACTTTCACCAATATGATTGACTCTTAATTGCCCTATGCAATACCCTGGTAAGCTACTTAGCAAAAGGGCAATTATGGTTGTTTGATTTTGATTTTATTGTCATGTATACTTTACAGTAAAAATACAATAAGATACGGTGAAAGGATTTCATTTGTCTTCTCCAAATACTTTGTACATCCAGGAGGTCTTCCCCCTGCAGATGTAGCTGAATCTCCTCCTGAAAAAGAAGCAGCGCTCTGAACGCTTGAGATTTCAAATAAACCTGTTGGACTCTAACCTGGTGTCGTGTGACCTCTGACCTTGAATCTCCTGTGGTCTAGAGCTAGCCTCTGAGGATCCCAGCAGACTGAATGCTCCTATCCAAGTTGTAGCCGATGTTGTGCAGGTTTTGTTGGTAACCAGGGAGCCAGGTGAGTGCAGTTGTGTGCGAGCAATTGGCTATTAATTGGCTTCTGCCCTTCTGGAGCAGGTAGTCATCCCTCAGTGAGCTGCCAGACAGCCAGAGCTGATAGCTTTCTAGCACTTTAGCACAGAGGTGGGTGGCATTGGATCAGCTGGCATTGGCTGACAGGCCATGGTGGAGGGGGAGAGTATGGCAGTCTGAGGGAGGGGGTTGCTGGGGTAATGGTGGGTACAAAGTCAGGTCAATAGTCTTGATGAACACCCAAGTGGTGTATTTTGGGAGTAACTAACACCTCTGTCAACTATTGGCTACTTGGGGGAAACCTGTTGAAATGGAGGTTGGCATGATCCTCTCTGCTGCCAGGTTAATCAGGTATTTGTATCACATCTGCACTGCTGGCATTATAGTGATGGCGCCAAGGGCAGCAGAGTAGGCTCCTCGCTAGATTTAACCTGCCTTCTCCCTGCCCCCCCAGTTTTAAACTCATTGTTGAGAGAGCATGAAATCCAGCTCCTTATCTTTCTCCTGGGCTCTCTGCTGTGAAAATTGTCTTAAGTAACTTTCCATTTTACCCAGTGCCCTCATTCTCTTTGGTGTGGTATTGATGGTCTGTCTGGATGTGAAGAAGAGGGAGAGGGTTAACCTTTTGGTTTAGGAGATGCTAAATTATGCTAATGAAGTGAATTTATTGGTCTGGTCTTTTTACTTTGCCAGCTGGTTAACCCACTATACTTTACAAGCAGCTTGTATTTCATTTCAAAGCTGTTTTTATGTACAAAATGTTTTGAAAACCCCATTTGACTCAGGAGACTTGCTTGAAAATTGACAGAGGAGGTTACTAAATCTCAGAATGGGTCTTCTCATTGGTGGAAGAGCTTATAAAAATTCCTTGGGTGCAAAGGGATTATTAACATTACATATTTACTGTATTGACATCAATATGTTCACGCACTGTTAGCTGACTTGGCTAAAATGTATTCTCAACCTTTACTTAACATTTAAAATGTACATCAGCTCCTGTGTTATTATCTTTTATCAGAATGGGTAATGGTATTTGTTTGTGACTGCTTCACATTTAGCTCTGTGGCTGATGTCCATATTCAATCTACAGTAAATATTGAGTTGATGTTCCATGCATTTCAGTATAAGTTTTAGTTTGAGGAATTAAAGTTTAATGGTAGACAAAGGGATAAAAGCACCTTGAAGTCAAGTGCATCAACAACTAGGAAAATCATGTAATTAAAATGCTGGGCTTTAGCGACTGTCAAATTTCTCAAAACAAGTAGCTGTGGTGGTGCCCTCCTTTTTAATCCCTGCACCTCTGTCTCAGTTGTTGCCACGACTTGTATAACTACACACATTGGCTTTGCTTCACTGGTGTAGGAGAAGCAGCACAGATGGGCCTTTCAACTGTGCTGTCCTAATAAAGATTAAAATCACCAGGGAAACAGCCCTCACAACTCTCACACTCTCACCATCCATCAAGATCTCTTGTCTCACCAGGACAGATTGCAGCCATCACTGCACATTGTTGGTAAAATTTTTGTCTGGAGTTTTCGGACTCCTTGTTAATGCAGGAGCTGTTAGAGAAGGCAACACTTTATTGTCAATTAACTTTTTCAGAGAAACCTTTGAATCTTTACAGAGCACCCTTCAACCCGTCATTCCTTGAATGCACCGAAGTTTTATTCCAATATTTCCTGTTCTTTTTAATAGCAGGCCATTGCCCTGCTCTGAGTGTGGCAAGGCATTCTCTGTTATCCAACTTTAGAGCACACGAAGTGGTTAATGCTGATGAGAGAGTGTTCAATTGTTCACACTGTGAGAAGAACTTTAAACACAGACCTAACATGTTGAGAAACCAATGTATTTACACTGCGGAGAGGCCATTCCCCTGCACCAAATATGGGAATCGATTTGTCCATTCAAAATATCTTCTGAGACACCAGTGAACACATACTCATCACATCTATCTCCCATCTTAACTGGATATGTAGCCTGTCACTTTTCCTATGTAACTCTGTAATTTGTTCCTTCATTTCATTGTAGTTTTTATTCAGCTGTAAGGCACACATGGGGGTGACGTAGGTCAGTTTATTGTGGACTGTTTTAATTTAATCTTACCCTTCTGAACCTCCTTAGAAAGTCAGGCAAAGATAGCTTTGTAATCTCTGTTAGATTCATCTATCAACCCCTCTACAACTTTTGCCCCAGCTGCCCCAGCTTTTGCCGTCAAACACTCTGTCAATTGTTCTCTATAAAATGTAGTTTCTGGTTTCACTTAAGGACTATTCCTAAGTGTTTAATTATAATATAAAACTGCTTATCTTCTAAGTTAAAGTCAATCAAATCTCTGCTTCTGGACTCCAGTCCTGATACCAACTATTAAATTTCCAAGGGGTCAGGACCACAGTAACGTAGAAACGCAGAGACTAGGAGCAGGTGTAGGTCATTTGGCCCGACAGGTCTGCTCTGCTATTCAATATGATCATGGCTGATCATCTAACTCAGCACCCTGTTTCCACTTGCACCTCATACTCTTTGATTACTTTAGCCCCAAGAGCGATATCTATCTCTTGATTGAAAACATACAATGTATTAGCCTCCACCACTTTCTGAGGCAGGAAATTCCACAGGCTCACCACTCTCTGAAGTTTCTGTTCACCTCAGTCTTAAATGGTCTACCCCTGTATCCTTAGCCCGTGAGTCCTGGTTTGGGACTCACCATTCATCAGGAGCATTCTTCCTGCACTTAGTCCTGTCAGGATTTTATATGGATCATAGAACATAGAACATACAACATTATAGCACAGTACAGGCCCTTCAGCCCTCGATATTGCGCCGACCTGCGAAACCAATCCGAAGCCCATCTAACCTACACTATTCCATTCTCACCCATATGTCTATCCAATGACCATTTAAATGCCCTTAAATTTGGCAAGTCTACTACTGATGCAGGCAGTGCGCTCCATGCCCCTACTACTCTCTGAGTAAAGAAACTGCCTCTGACATCTGTCCTATATCTATCACCCCTCAATTTAAAGCTATGTCTCCTCGTACTACCCATCACCATCCGAGGAAAAAGGCTCTCGCTGTCCACCCCATCGAACCCTCTGATTATCTTATATGTCTCAATTATGTCACCTCTCAACCTTCTTCTCTCTAACAAAAACAGCCCCAAGTCCCTCAGCCTTTCCTTGTAAGACTTTCCCTCCATACCAGGCAACATCCTAGTAAATCGCCTCTGAACCTTTTCCAAAGTTTCCACATTCTTCCTATAATGCGATGACCAGAATTGTACGCAATACTCCAAATGTGACTGCCCCAGCGTTTTGTACAGCTGCAGCATGACCTTATAGTTTCGAAACTCAATCCCTCTACCAATAAAAGCTAACACACCGTGTGCCTTCTTAACAACCCTATCAAACTGGTGGCAACTTTCAAGGATCTATGTACATAGACACTGAGATCTCTCTGCTCATCTACACTACCAAGAATCTTGCCATTTGCCCAGTACACTCCTGTTACTCCTTCCAAAGTGAATCACCTCACACTTTTCCGTATCAAATTCCATTTGCCACCTCTCAGCCTAGCTCTGCAGCTTATCTATGTCCCTCTGTAACCTACAACATCCTTCGGCACTATCCACAACTCTACCGACCTTAGTGTCATCCACAAATATACTAACCCATCCTTCTATGCCCTTATCCCGATCATTTATAAAAATGACAAACAGCAGTGGACTCAAAACAGATCCTTGCGGTACACCACTAGTAACTGAACTCCAGGATGAATATTTCCCATCAATCACCACCCTCTGTCTTCTTTCAGCTAGCCAATTTCTGATCCAAACTGCTAAATCACCATCAATCCAATGTCTCCGTATTTTGTGCAATGGGGAATCTTATCAAGTGTTTTACTGAAATTCATATGCTGTACACCCCATCAACTGCTTTATCCTCATCCACCTATTTAATTACCTTCTCAAATAATGCAATGTGGTTTGTGAGGCATGACCTACCCTTCAGAAAACTGTGTTGACTATCGCTAATCAACTTATTCCTTTCTACATGATTATAAATCCTATCTCTTATAACCCCTTCCAACACATTACCCACAACCAAAGTAAGGCTCACTGTTCTTTAATTGCCAAGTTGTCTCTACTCCCCTTCTTGAACAAGGGAACAACTTTTGCTATCCTCCAGTCGTCTGGCACTATTCCTGTCAACAATAACAACATAAAGATCAAAGCCAAAGGCTCAGCAATCTCCTCTCTGGCTTCCCAGGGAATCCTAGGATAAATCCCATCTAGCTCAGGGGACTTATCTACTTTTACACTAAGCATGTAAGTTAGCTCGCTGAACTTGAAGGTTTGTTTTCAGATATTTCATCACCATACGAGGTAACATCATCAGTGAGGGTATGTCCCACCTCTCTATTTACAAGTCTTGGTTTCTTAAGGTGGGTGATGTCATTTCTAGTTTTTTTTTCTTAAGGGAAGGTAGATAGGATCTAAGTCAATGTGTTTATTGATGGAGTTCTGGTTAGAATGCCACGCCTCTAAGAATTCTCATGCATGTCTTTGTTTCACCTGTCCTAGGATGTATGTGTTGTCCCAGCCAAAGTGGTATCCTTCTTTGTCTGTACGTATAGAAACTAGTGAGAGTGAGTCGTGTCTTTTGGTGGCCAGTTGGTGTTCATGTATCCTGGTGGCAAATTTCAAGCTAGTTTATCCAATATAGTGTTTTTTACAGTTCTTGCATGGTATCTTGTAAATGATGTTAGTTTTACTGGTGGTATCTAATGGATCCTTGAGGTTCATTAGTCGCTGTTTAAGTTTGTCGATAGGTTTGTGGACTACCATGATGCTAAGGGGTCTGAGTAGTCTGGAAATCATTTCTGATATGTCTTTGATGTTAGATAATGTAGCTATAGTTTTTGGTTGTGTTGTGTTTGTTTGTTTGGGTTTATTTCTGAGGAATCAATGGATTGTGTTTATTGTGTACCCATTTTTTAAAAACATTGTATAGATATTTTTCTCCTACTTTTTGTAGTTCTTGGATGCTGCAGTGTGATGTAGCTCATTGAAATAATGTCTTAAATCAGCTCCATTTGTAGGTGTTGGGGTGATTGCTCCTGAAGTTAAGTATTTGGTCTGTGTTTGTTGTTTGTCTGTAGACACTAGTTTGAAGCTCTCTGTTAACTGTACGCTGAACAGTCACGTCTAGGAATGGGAGTCTGTTGTCATTCTCCTCCTCTTTGGTGAATTTTATGCCTGTCAGGATATTGATGATTGTGTTGTATGTTTCCTCTAATTTGTTCCGTTTTGTGATGATAAAAGTGTCATCCACGTAGCGGACCCAAAGTTTTGGTTAGATAGATGGGAGGGCAGCTGTTCAAGTCTCTGCATTACTGCTTCCACTATGAGCCCTGATATTGGTGATCCCAAAGCTGTTCTGGTGACTTGTTTGTAGGGTTTGTTATTGAATGTGAATTGGATGGTAAGGCCCAGGTCCACTAACTTGAGGATGTTGTCTTTGCTGATGGAGTTGGTGCTGTCTGGTGTTTGTGGTTCTGGTTTTCCTAGTAGTGATGCCAGTGTTTCTTTGGCCAGGTCGATGTTAATTGATGTGAAAGAGGCAGTAACATCAAAGGAGACCATTATTTCATCCTCTTCTATCCTGGTGTCTTTGATGGTGTTCAGGAATTCTTGGGTGGAGTAAATGGAGTGGTGCGAATCTTCAGCTATGTGTTTTAGTTTATGGTGGAGTTCCTTGGCTAGTCTGTAGGTTGGTGGACCAGGTAGGGAGACTATGAGTCTGACAGGGGGCCCAGGTTTGTGTATTTTTGGTAATCTATAGAAGTATGTGTGTGGATCCATCTGGTTTCATGTTTTGGAAGTCTATCCTGTTTAATTCTCCTGATATTTTAAAGTCCTGTTAGAAAGGATGAGATTCTGTTTAATAGCTGTGAGGTCAGGGCTATCGCCACCTGTGGCTTTAAACAACAACAAACACAGAAAAAGAAAAAAGGCCGCACTTAGAGTCAGAGTCAGAGAGATGCACAGCACAGAAACAGACCCTGCGGTCCAAATCGTCCATGTTGACCAGTTATTCCAACCTAATCTAGTCCCACCTGCCAGCACCCGGCCCATATCCCTCCAAACCCTTCCTATTCATATACCCATCCAAATGCCTCTTAAATGGTGCAATTGTACCAGCCTCTACCACTTCCTCTGGCAGCTCATTCCATACACGTACCATCCTCTGCATGAAAAGGTTGCCCCTTAGGTCTCTTTTATATCTTTCCCCTCTCACCCTAAACCTATGCCCTCTAGTTCTGGACTCCCCGATCCCAAGGGAAAAGACTTTGCCTATTTACCCTATCCATGCCCCTCAATTTTGTAAAACCGCTATAAGGTCACCCCTCAGCCTCCGACGCTCCAGGGAAAACAGCCCCAGCCTGTTCAGCCTCTCCCTATAGCTCAAATCCTGCAACCCAGGCAACATCCTTGTAAATCTTTCCTGAACCCTTTCAAGTTACACAACATCTTTCCGATAGGAAGGAGACCAGAATTGCAAGCAATATTCCAACAGTGGCCTAACCAATGTCCTGTATAGCCGCAACACGACCTCCCAACTGCTGTACTCAATACTCTGACCAATAAAGGAAAGCATACCAAACACCTACTTCACTATCCTATCTACCTGCGACTCCACTTTCAAGGAGCTATGAACTCCAAGGTCTCTTTGTTCAGCAACACTCCCTAGGACATTATCATTAAGTGTATAAGTCGTGCTAAGATTTGCTTTCCCAAAATGCAGCACCTTGCATTTATCTGAATTAAACTCCATCTGCCACTTCTCAGCCCATTGGCCCATCTGGTCCAGATCCTGTTGTAATCTGAGGTAACCCCCTTCGCTGTCCACTACACCTCCAATTTTGGTGTCATCTGCAAACTTACCAACTGTACCTCTTATGCTCACATCCAAATCATTTATATAAATGACGAAAAGTAGTGGACCCAGCACTGATCTTTGTGGCACTCCACTGGTCACAGGCCTCCAAACTGAAAAACAACCCTCCACCACCACCCTCTGTTTTCTACCTTCAAGCCAGTTCTCTATCCAATTGGCTAGTTCTCTCTGTATTCTGTGAGATCTAACATTGCTAACCAGTCTCTCGTGGGGAACCTTGTCGAATGCCTCATTGAAGTCCATATAGATCACATCCACCACTCTGCCCTCATCAATCCTCTTTGTTACTTCTTCAAAAAACTCAATCAAGTTTGTGCAACATGATTTCCCATGCATAAAGCCATGTTGACTATCTCTAATCAGTCCTTGCATTTCCAAATATATGTACATCCTGTCCCTCAGGATTCCCTCCAACATCTTGCCCACTTCGAGGTAAGTTTCCATACATACAGACAAAGAAGGACACTACTTTGACTGGGACAACACACACATCTTTGGACAGGCGAAACAAAGACTCGCACGAGAATTCTTAGAGGCGTGGCATTCTAACCAGAACTCCATCAATAATCACATCGAATTAGATTCTATCTACTATCCCTTGAGGAAAAAAAGAACTGTAAATAACATCACCCACCTTAAGAAACTAAGACTTATAAATACAGAGGCAGGACATACCACCAGCGCTTCACCAGAGACTCTCACTGATGATGTCACCTTGTATGGTGACAAAACATCTGAATACAAACCTTCCAGCTCAACGAGCTAACTTACAGGCTTATCATCAACCCGAGCTAAAAATCTTCTCAAAAATTGTTATTTTTACACTTTCCAGAGTTGCTAACATGTCCTTCTTGTGAACCTCAATCCCATCTAGTCTATGAGTCTGTATCTCATATTGTCCTCAACAGCATTGTCTTTTTCTAGTGTGAAACCTTCTGAAAAGTATTCATTTAGCACTTCCCCTATCTCCTCTGACTCCATGCACAACTTCCCACTACTATCCTTGATTGGCCATAATCTTACTCTAGTCATCTTTTTTATTCCTGATATGCCTATAGAAAGCTTTAGGGTTTTCCTTGATCCTATCCGCCAATGACTTCTCATGTCCCCTCCTGGCTCTTCTTAGCTCCCTCTTTAGGTCTTTTCTGGCTACCTTATAACTCTCAAATGCCCTAATTGAGCCGCAGTAGCTGTTCCTTGAATAAGCTCGACATTTCGATTGTGCCCATCCCCTGCAGTTTCCTTCCCCATCCTATGCATCCTAAATCTTGTCTAATCGCATCATAATTACCTTTCCCCCAGCCATAACTCTTGCCCTGTGATATATACCTATCTTTTTCCATCACTAAAGTAAACATAACCAAATTGTGATCACTATCACCAAAGTGCTCACCTACCTCAAAATCTAACATCTGGCCAGGTTCATTCCCCAATACCAAATCTAATGTGGTCTTGCCCCTTGTTGGCCTGTCTACATACTGTGTCAGGAAACCCTCCTGCATACATTGGACAAAGTCTAAGCCACCTAAAGTACTTGAACAATAATATTTCCAGTCAATATTTGGAAAGTTAAAGTCCTCCACAACAGCGTCCCTGTCACTCTTGTTCCTATTGAGGATCATCTTTGCTACCCTTTCCTCTACATCTCTGGAACTATTCAGAGGCCAATAGAAAATTCCCAACAGAGTGACCTCTCCTTTCCTGTTTCTAATCTCAGCCCATACTACCTCAGTTGACGAGCCCTTAAACGTCCTTTCTGCAACAGTAATACTGTCCTTGACTAACAGTGCTAATCCACCCCCTCTCTTACTATTTTCTCTGTTCTTACTGAAACATCTAAATCCTGAAACCTGCAATAACCATTCGTGTCCTGCTCTACCCATGTCTCCAAAATGGCCACAACATAGAAATGTGTTGCTGGAAAAGCGCAGCAGGTCCGGCAGCATCCAAGGAGCAGAAGAATCGACGTTTCGGGCATGAGCCCTTCTTCAGAAAAGTGTGTCCAGCAGGCTAAGATAAAAGGTAGGGAGGAGGGACTTGGGGGAGGGGCATTGGAAATGCGATAGGTGGAAGGAGGTTAAGGTGAGGGTGATGGCCTCTAGTGGAGGTGGGGGCGGAGAGGTCAGGAAGAAGATTGCAGGTTAGGAAGGTGGTGCTGAGTTTGAGCGTTGGGACTGAGACAAGGTGGGGGAGGGGAAATGAGGAAACTGGAGAAATCTGAGTTCATCCCTTGTGGTTGGAGGGTTCCTAGGCAGAAGATGAGACGCTCTTCCTCCAGCCGTCATGCAGTAAATGATGTGTGTGGAGGTGCAGGTGAATTTGTGGCGGATATGGAAGGATCTCTTGGGGCCTTGGAGGGAAGTAAGGGGGGAGGTGTGGGCCCTGACTTTGACTATCCTCAGCTCTGAGCAACTTTTGATATGAACGTTCTGGTGGTTAGGACCTAAACCTGTCTAAATCTTCTTAGCTAATGAGCACAGGACAACTACTCAAGCCAGAATTACCATTGTCCCTCTCTTGTCCACCTTCATTGTAAGGTGTTTTTCATTATTCCCAGAAACGGAATGTTCATTTTCCTAAACACTGCACAGATATTAGAACATGGGTAAGTTTTAATGTCAGTTCTGGCATTGGTGATACTTGTAACCATGATCGTACCTTCCTTTTATTAGTGTTTAGTAGAAATTGATTGTTTGAAGAAAGGGAGTAATCGCTGTAGCTAGTTATATGAGCTCTCATGCTTCACAAGAAATACTAGCAAGGTGCAATTTTAAAGGGACTGCAATTTCTAACATGATCACACTTCAGTTGGATATTTATAAAATGAAACTGCTCTCTGTTGATGAATATGCAGGTGCGTTGCTAGTGACAGACATTCAATTACCCCCCTGAAACCTCAGGATACCTGCCATTGCAGTGAACTATCTTTTAGACTGGCTCCTGAAGTTCATTTTAAACTCAATGAATTGTTTGGCTCGTTAAAACTTTGTATCAGTGAACACTTTAACGCAATGTTGGGTTGCAGGCTGAGTGACACCAAATAGGTCACAGTCTGAAATATCCTACTCACAAAAACATTCATGGCGAAGATCACGTTCAGAGTCACTGGCATTGTGTTTCTCTGCTATACAGTAAGACGGTGTCTCCCCAGTCAGCATGTTGCAAAGAGGTGGTACGGTGCATCTTCTACAGCACTGCGTCTTAGACATTTGTAGGTAATTCGTTCTGATTCTGTAGCTTCAGTTGGCTGCATAATGCCTCCTGGTACTCTTCTGAGGCTCCACTCTCCTGCTGTCTGATAATCTTTCACCCCATGCACTTGTATAGACATCTATCCTTTTTAAGGTGGCTCCTACACTTCAGCTTCTGCCCTTCTTCCTCTGCCTCTCATTCTCTACCTCCTTTTTAAAATGTTTTTTTTTGTCCATACTATGTAGGCGTTGCTGACTATGCCAACATTTATTGTCCATCCATAATTGCCCAACGTGCAGTTAACAGCAAACCACATTGTTGTGGGTCTGCTGTCGCATAGGACAGACCAGGCAAGGATGGCAGATTTCCTATCCTCCTTATACTCACTCTCCTTACCCTCCTCTCTCCTCATTGTAGGTTGCGTCTCCCATGAACAACCAATATCCCCATCTCTGGACGAGCACGCAAGCTATAGTGCGGCTAGGACTGCACTTCAACAAATGTGCCTGTAACTTGGAAGTGTTGAATCTTCAGAGAAGCGTACCCAAATACAATCGCCTGCACTTAGAGGTACTCACACCTACTAGTAAGCTAAAATGCTGAAGTGTAACATTGATTCCTCAGCTGCATTTAAAACCGCCCTAGCAATAAAAAAATTAAAATTAAATTCTTCATCCAGTATTCTTCACACCTACGGCTCATAAAGTCATAGAGTTGTACAGCACAGAAACAGACCATTTGGTCCAATTCATTCATGCCGAACAGATATCCTAAATGAATCTTGTTGCAGTTGGCAGCATTTAGCCCAAATCTCTCCAAACCCTTCCTATTCATGTACCCATCCAGATGCCTTTTAAATGTTGTAATTGTACCAGCCTCCATCACCTCCTCTGGCAGTTCATTCCATACACGCACCACCCTGTGCAAGACAGAATTGCCCTTTAGATCCCTTTTTATATTTTTCACCTCTCACCTTAAACCTATGCCCTCTAGTGTTGGACTCCCCTACTCTGGGGAAAAAGACCTTGGTTGTTCATCCAATCCATGACCTCATGATTTTATAAACCTCTATAATATCACCTCTCAACCTCGACACTTGATAGCCCTACCCTATTCAGCCTCTCCCTAAAGCTCAAAACCCTCCAACCCCAGCAACATCCTTGAAAATCTTTTCTGCATCTTTTCAAGTTTAACAACATCTTTCTTATAGCAGGGAGACCAGAACTGAGTGAAGTATTCCAAAAACGGCCTAACCGATTTTCTATGCAGTCGCAACACGACCTCCCAACTCCAATACTCAGTGAATGCACTGACCAATAAAGGCAAACATACCAAATGCTTTTGTCACTACCCTGTCTACCTGTGACTCCACTTTCAAGGAACAATGAACTTGCACTCCAAGGTCTCTTTGCTTGGCATCGCTCCCCAGCACTGTACGACTTAGTGTATATGTCCTGCCCTCATTTGCCTTCCCAAAATGCAACACCTCACATTTGTCTACATTAACTGTTATCTGCCATTCCTCAACCCATGGCCCATCTGATTGAGGGTGGCACGGTGGCTCAGTGGTGAGCACTGCTGCCTCACAGCACCAGGGTCCCAGGTTCAATTCCAGCCGAGGGTGACTGCCTGTGTGGAGTTTGCACATTCTCCCCGTGTCTCTGTGGATTTCCTCCCACAATCCAAAGATGTGCAGGTCAGGTGAATTGGCCGTCCTAAATTGCCCATAATGTTATGGGCATTAGTCAGGTGAGTTACTCTTCAGAGGGTTGGTGTGGACTTGTTGGGCCGAAGGGCATGTTTCCATACTGTAGGGAATCTAATATTAATTGGCACTTTGCATTTGCTGGACAGGTTCCCAATTTTGAGGACCATCTACTCACCTTTTTGGTAGTGCCCATACCCTGAGTCAGGAGGCCCTGGTTCAAGTCTCACTGACTCCAGGGGTGTGTAATAATCTCTCTGGTAGGTTGGTTGAAAAATATTGATAGAGTTGTGATGGATAATGTCGGCAACACAACCTGCTCCAGTAATTTTGTCAGTGCAGGTGAAGAATGGACCCATCCTGCAAAGTTTATTGTCTGTCTGAGGTCTCCAGTTAAACTGATCAAGGAGGGTCATTGGATCCAAAGTGTTGATTCTGCTTTCTCTCAATAGGTGGTCTACCAGACCTGTTGAGTTCCTCCTTCCTTGCTCCATGCTCCATAGTGAAAAAAGGAACACTCAATTGAGATGCTGGTGCCAAAGGGTTATTCAAAATGTTCCCCCAGTGATCAATCAAGAAATATCTGACGCATGTAAGAATGGAATGGCAGCAGTCATAGGGGGCATTGATTGGCTGATTCAAGTCGGTAGAGATAGTCTTGAAGATTAGTTCATAGAGCTCATCCGTGATAACTTTCTTGAACAGCGTGTTACTGAACTTACAAGGGAGTTTGCAATCTTAGATCTGGTCCTGTGTAATGAAACAGGTAGAATTAATGATCTTGTAGTTAAGAATCCTCTCGGAAAGAGTGATCACAATATGATCAAACTTCGGACACAAATGGAGGGTGAAATAGTATCACCTAAAACCAGGGTGTTCTGCTTAAATAAAGGAGACTATAATGGGATGAGGAAGGAGTTGGCTAAATTAGACTGGGAACTTAAATTATGTGGTGGAATAGTTGAGGAACAGTGGAGGACTTACAAGGAGATTTTTCACAGTGCTCAAGGAAAGTATATTCTGGTCAAAAACATGGATAGCAAGAGTAGGAAGAGCCAGCCTTTGATAACCAAAGAAATAAAGGAAAGCATCCAATTAAAAGCACAGGTTTACAAAGTAGCCAAGAATAGTGGCAAAACAGAAAGATTGGGAAGAAAAACCACAACTGAGCTGAAAATGTGTTGCTGGAAAAGAGCAGCATCCAAGGAACAGGAGAATCGATGTTTCGGGCATGAGCCTTTCTTCAGGAATCCTGAAGAATGGCTCATGCCCGAAACGTCGATTCTCCTGCTCCTTGGATGCTGCCTGACCTGCTGCGCTTTTCCAGCAACACATTTTCAGCTCTGATCTCCAGCATCTGCAGTCCTCACTTTTGCCTAAAAAAACACAAAGCAAGCAATAAAGAAAGGATAATAGATTATGAATGCAGACTAGCATAGAGTATAAAAATAGGTAGGAAAGGTCTTTTGTAAATACATAATGGAAAAGGGTGGCTAAATTGGACGTCTTTCAGGATGAGAAAGGAGAATTAATATTAGATAATGCTGACACAGCCGAGGCCTTGAATAACTATTTTGTGTCAGTCTTCACAGTGGAAAGTGTGTCTAACATGCCAAAGAATAATGTTCAGGATACAATAGGAGGTGAGGACCTCAATTCAATTATTATCATTAAAGGGAAAGTATTGAGCTAACTTGAGAGTCATTAAGGTAGATAAGTCCCCTGGTCCTGATGGAATTAATCCCAGGGTGCTGAAAGAAATGGCAGAAGCTATAGTAGATGCGTTAGTGGTAATTTATTAAAATTCACTGGACTCCAGGCATGTCCCAGCAGACTAGAAGTTAGCGAATGTCACATTGCTGTTTAAAAAAAGGTGCAGGCAAAAGGCAGGTAACTATAAGCCAGTTAGCTTTACGTCTGAAGTCAGGAAAATGCTGGAGCCTATCATTAAAGGAGAAATAGTGAGACATCTGGATGGAAAGGGTTCCATCAGACAGATACAGCATGGATTCAGGAAGGGAAGGTTGTGTTTTACTGGAGTTCTTTGAGGATGTAACAAGTGTGGTGGATGGAGGGGAACAGTTAGATGTTGTATACTTGGATTTCCAGAAGGCGTTTGATAAGATGCTGCATAAAGGACTCATCCATAAGATAAGAATGCATGGAGTTATGGGTAATGTATTAGCATGGGTTAGAGGAATGGTTAACCAATAGAAATCAGAGAGTTGGGATAAATTGGTGTTTCTCTGGTTGGAGATCAGTGGTGAGCAGGGTGCTGCAGGGGTCAGTGTTGAGGCTGTTAGTGTTAATGACATATACAGGGTGACCCCTGTATCCATGGAATCGTTTTCCGCGGTTTCAGTTACCTGCAGTTTACCGCGGGCCGAACATATCATAGGCAACCTTCTGGAACCAGGGACTAGGAGGCTGCTGGGAAGGCACATTTCCCATTGAAATGAATGGGTTCACTCCTATCCACGGTTTTGGGATTCCGTGATCAGTCATGGAATGTTACCCTTGTGGGTACGGAGCGACTATTGTATAAATGATTTGGAAGAGGAGACCAAGAGTAATGTAGCCAAATTTGCTGATGACACTAAATTGAGTGGAAAGGCAAACTGTGCAGAGGATGTGGAGGGTCTGTAGAGAAATTTAAATAGATTAAGTGAGTGGGCAAAGGTTAAGCAGATGGAGTACAATGTTAGTAAGTGTGAGGTTTTTTGGAAGTTAAAATAGTAGGTCAGAGTCTCATTTAAATGGTGAAAGATTGTAGCATGCTGTTCTGCAAAGGAAGATCAGAATGGTCATACATGAATTGCTAAAAGTTGATTTCCAGGTGCAATCAGGAAGGCAAACGGAATATAGGTTTTCATTGTAAGAGGGATTGAATTTAGGAGCAGGGAGGTTCTGCTGCAATTGTACGAGGTGTTGGTGAGGCTGCACCTGGAGTATTGTGCGCAGTTCTGGTCTCCTTCCTTAAGGAAGGATGTACTGGCGTTGGAGGCAGTGAAGAGGATGTTCACCAGGTTGATTCTGGGGATGTGGGGTTACCCAATGAGGAGAGGTTGAGCCACCCTGGGATTGTACTTACTAGAATTTAGAAGGATGAGAGGCGATCTTATAGAAACATATAAAATTACAAAAGAAATAAATAAGATAGAGGCAGGCAAGTTGTTTCCACTGGTGGGTGAGACTAGGACTAGGAGACATAGCCTCAAGATTGAGAGGAGTAAATTTAGAACAAGGATAGGAGGAACTGCTTTTCCCAGAGAGTAGTGAATCTACGGAATTCTCTGCCAAGGAAGCAATAGAGGCAGCTTCATTAAATATCAAGACACAGTTGGATGGGTTTTTGCATGGTATAGGATTAAGGGTTATGGGGATAATGCAGGTAGGAGGAACTGAGATGATGGATAGATCAGCCATTATCTTAATGATTAGTAGAGCAGGCTTGACAGGTCAAATGGCTACTCCTGCTTCAATTACTATGAAATTATGAAACTATGAAAACCTCAGTGCATTTGTAGAGCGGCTTCATGGCTCTTTCTAGAAGTCCTGGTCAGAAGAGGGAAAGGACCCAGATGAGGGTGAATCCTGTGACTTTTCCCAGGAAAAGGGCTGCAGCACATTAGATGTTGATGATAGTAAAACTGGGGTAGCCTGATCTGTTATGGGGACACAGCCAAATTCACCATTTCCATTGCAGTTGGCTGAGTCACTCATTGCCACAGAATTAATGGAGGGAGAGAGGCGGAAAAGGAGAGAGAAGGTACCTGTGCTCACATAGAAGAATGCCTCTACATGGATGTGGCACATCTTTGCTCTAATTCAGACATCTATTGTTCAATCCATTTGGTGCATATGACGTAGCAGATTGCACATGCGGCACAATAATGAGGCACTCTTCTCCCTCCCAATCCTAGCCCCAATAGCACCCAAAAAAGACAGCGTTCCCCACAGGGTAACTGTGTAGACGTTTTATGATCCAAAAGTGATTATGAAGCGAATTTCTCATGCATTCTGTGAAGGCTATGGGGCCTTGGAAGGTGTTATTACCGTGGCAACTGGGGTGAATCTTTCCTGTCTGCAAGACTTTATTTGTGTCTCACAGCCATTAGGGGGATTGATTTGTAATATAATGTGCTCCAAAGTGCTCAAGGCCAGGAATTTTAATCAACGCAGTAGATCAATATTTGAGGTCTGCATAAAGCATTCTGTGACAAGAGGTAAAAACAATGACTGCAGATGCTGGAAACCAGATTCTGGATTAGTGGTGCTGGAAGAGCACAGCAGTTCAGGCAGCATCCAAGTAGCTTCGAAATCGACGTTTCGGGCAAAAGCTCTTCATCAGGAATACAGCCAGTGAGCCTGAAGCTTGGAGAGATAAGCTAGAGGAGGGTGGGGGTGGGGAGAAGGTAGCATAGAGTACAATGGGTGAGTGGGGGAGGGGATGAAGGTGATAGGTCAAGGAGGTCCTCTAGCTTATCTCTCCACGCTTCAGGCTCACTGCCTTTATTCCTGATGAAGGGCTTTTGCCCAAAACGTCGATTTCGAAGCTACTTGGATGCTGCCTGAACTGCTGTGCTCTTCCAGCACCACTAATCCAGAATTCTGTGACAAGAGATGACCTTCACCTGTACTGTGTGGATAACTGTTTAATGTTATTGCTTTTTGAAGGACCTCACCACTAATAAACGGAGCACTCTTCATTAAAGAAATGAACAGACACTTACTGCACCCTTACCAGGGTTGGGGACAGCCATTTTCAGTTCCGTTGCATGTTTACAATTTGGATGAGAATGGAAGGCAATACAGATTGCTCTTCACAGACAGACTCACAGGCTCTCAGTCTCTCAGTGAGTGTCTCAGTCCAGGTGAGATCCCCTCACAGAACCTTCATGTTACTTTCTTCCTTGCCTTTCCTGTCAACCCCATTAGTTTTGATCTTCCCCCTATTCACACCATACCATTTGTCCCCATTTTACCCCTGAGCCCCAGGTATACAGCCTTGTTATAGTATACACA
The DNA here is from genome assembly GCF_047496795.1 of Chiloscyllium punctatum. NCBI lineage: Eukaryota > Metazoa > Chordata > Chondrichthyes > Orectolobiformes > Hemiscylliidae > Chiloscyllium > Chiloscyllium punctatum. Next base: position 35,809,224 of record NC_092743.1, read on the forward strand.
CCACCCCACTCCCAAGTTGGTGATGATTGTCAATTACCCCCTCCCACAGTACTCCTTACCCTCTCGTGAATTGACCTTCCAACCTGCTCCACAAATATTATCCTCTCTGCATCCCAGCAAGATGCCTCCACTCCCCACATTTCCCCAGTATGCCCAGCAAAGCAGTGATCCCTAATTTTAATGATGGTGGCCTACCGCCAGCTGGCATGGACCAGCCTGGTGAAGGGGCAGATCCCCGACTGATTTTTAGGTAGCTCTTTGGCTGAGTTCCCACTCCACCCTGGACTGGCTGAACTGGACCTGCAGGTCTGACCATGGCCCACTCTCCAGACTGTTAAGGGATTGACTACCTGACCATAGACCTCTCTCCACCCCACCCCCACCTCCACCAAATCCCCTCCCCACCTGACCATTGCCACTAACTGACAGGATGATAGCAGCAGGGTTGAATTGGAGGAAGATATGGGTGAGGCCCATATTTAACCAATGAAATACATATTACTTGGACAACCAATATAGAAATACTTAGAATTAATGATGATTTGGAGGAGCTGGTGTGAGACTGGGGTGGACGAAGTTAAAAGTCACACAACACCAGGTTATAGTCCAACAGGTTTATTTGGAAGCACAGCTTGCTTTCAAATAAACCTGTTGGACTATAACCTGGTGCTGTGTAATTTTTAATTTAGAATTAATGAGGCTGCTCACTGTATTTAAAGGCCTGTGCAGAGACATCAGGCTACACCGGCCTAACTCTACTTGACGTGGTTGTGGAAGAGGCCTCTCCCATGACACGACATTCCTTTTCAGCTCGGCCTAGTAAAGCTGACCCAGATTTGGGAGGAGATGAACTGCATGCTGGACCACTAATAGAACCCAGCCGTCGTGATGGAGCTGCCATGTTGTTCTTGTGCCCACTGAATGTTTCCAAAAGACTTTATATTGACTAACAATGCAGTGGCTCAATTCCTACCTGATATCCCAGCTGGAAATATACATTGTTAGGGTCAGTAATTCAATCTCTATTACCAAGAAAGACTTATATAGGCCATACTGGGCAAATCCCCTTCACTGTATGTTCTAAGTTTTAAAAAAATCACACAACAGCAGGTTATCGTCCAACAGGTTTAATTGGAGTCAAAAAGTGTGGTGCTGGAAAAGCACAGGAGGTCAGGCAGTATTAGAGGAGCAGGAGAGTCAACATTTCAGGAATACTGATGAAGGGCTTATGCCTGAAATGTCAACTCTCCTGTCAAATTGTGTAATGTACCTAAGCAATCTCCTAGCCTTCAGTGTCACCTCGGAAACTCACTTAGAGCAACTAGAAGTTATCTTCCAGAACATATGGTCAGCTGGCCTTGGGGTCAATTTCACAAACAGCAAGTTTGGAAAGGTTCAAGTGACCTAATAAGGACACGCAGTGGGTCAAGGATGACTGTTGCCCAGGGAGGCAAAGGCAGAAGCAATAGCATTATTCCCCATTCACATAAAAAAGTGAGTAGTCATGAGATTCTTGGGTTCTATTGTGAGATCTACCAGGCAGCACAGTGTTTAGCACCACTGCCTCATAGCATCAGGGACCTTGGTTCAATTCCAGCCTTGGGTGATTGTCTGCATGGAGCTTGCATGTTCTCCTCGTGTCTGCCTGGGTTTCCGTTGGTGCACTTCAGTTTCCTCCCACAGACCAAAGATGTGCAGGCTAGGTGGATTGGCCATGCTAAATTGCCAACCGTGTCCAGGGATGTTCAGGCTAGGTGGATTAACCATGGTAAGTGCAGAGTTATAGGGATAGATTGGGGCAATGGGTCTGGTTGGGGCCCTCTTTGGAGGGTCGATGCAGACTTGATGGGCCGAATGGCTTCATTCTGCACTGCAAGGATTCTGTGAAAGTTCATTTCAATCTTTCAGTGTAATTACCGACCTGCTATGGAAAAACATGAAGGTCATATTGACTGAGAAATGCCAGACAGCTTTTGAAATGCCAAAGGCCACTTTATTCAGCAACCTTTGCTTGCAACTTCAAATTTTAACCAATCTTTTAATGTAAGCGTCAGGGTAGGAGGGGTGGTCCTCCTTCAGGAAGATGAATCAGGGATAGAGAGACCAATCAGTTATTTGTCCATAAAACTAAACAAGCCTCAGAAATGGGCCTTCCCAGTGGGGAAGAAAACTCCCAGGGTGTCGAACACTTTGGAATGTATGACCAAAATGGGTATAGACAGAGACCACAGATTACACTGACCACAAGGCATTAACTTCTGTGGAAACGCATCTAATTCATTTCAGGGGGGTGGGAGTATCATGATGATGGATTTGAAAAATACTGAGCAAACATGTTGAATATTTGGGCAAGGTGTGTCTTTTTCTAAAAAAAAATGACTGCAAACCAAGTTTGGCTGATATTGTAACTTCTAAGTATGAAATGAAATGTCTACCAAAGGTTCTTTGTGACCCCTTGGAATGTAGGTACCCCTCGTGCAGTGAAAGCCACAGCTTGAGCATAGCCATTAAACATCCCTGCACTGCACACACAAAGAAAAAATAATTTGTTGTCCTGAGTGCAGCAAACCAGTCACTGTCCAGGAAACAGGACAAAAGAACAAAAAACTATGTAACTCAAAAATCAACCATTCACCTATCAAGAGCCATTCTACTGGTATCTCTCAAGATTATGATCACAAAGTCCCATTGTCTATTGTTCACAGAACTCTGACTGATCCTTATATCTTTTTTTAACTTATATTGTTTTAAGAGTCATCTCTGATTTCTAACCAATGTGTATGTGTCTTACGCTGTCATTTGTTGTCCAATTCAGTAATGAATTAACTCATTCTTTTGTTAACTCAAGATACCTGGATAAATTGTTTCACAAAAGCATAAATTAACTTGGCCTGGAAGAAAGAGATTCCAAAGGAAGGAATCCTTTCCAAATTAATTTTGCTGCAATCAACCGAGAGGTGGGGAGAATAGAAAAGGAGAACTATTCCATCACCCTTCACTGAGGAATTGGACAATTTCGCCAATTTACGATCTGGAACAGTAATAAATTGGGCAATGTTGTCTGGGGTCCAGTTGTTACAGAAGGTAATTTCAGGTGGTCAATTTCATCCTGTGCCCAGGAGAGCAAGGAACAGCACAAATGCAGCCAACGCAGCAACGGAGCATGGCAATGGCTGGTACCCAATGTGAGCCCGGACCATAGCAGCAGCGGGCAGTGATGAGGCAACGGCAGTGAAATATGTCAGCAGCAGTGGTCAGCCACGAAGGGTGGCATCAGCAGCGGTCAGGGCTGAAGCCTTGCAAGCGGAGACAGTGAAACCTGGTGTGCCCAGTGGAGGTGGCTGGCGGGCACAGGCTGGTCTTAGCCCAGCACAGGAGAGAGTGAGCCCTCATGGGGAAAGGCCAGCTTGGAGTGTCTGCAGGCTGAAGAAAGGGCTGCAATGTTTGACTTTTTCACTTACTTCTTCATTGTTCTACTTTTGTAACTTAGATTTTATACTTAAGATGGCACAGAGTGTGGCGACATTGTACACTTTTCACTGTATTCTTGTGCCACGTACTTGAGTACACGTGACAACAAAACCTAAATCTAATTCTAATTCTAAATCCACCGAATCCAAACATTTACTATTTAGGGACAGGACCATTAACTAATGGTCTTTATTTAAAGGCTTGATCTCACAATGAAAAATACATTTACCAAGCAAATGACGAGACGCATTAAAAAATGATTCACATTCCAACATTAATGACCAGCAGTGAATATACCAAAATAAGAAAGGTTCAGATAAAGCATACGGTTCATGTCACACAGTCTGAGACAGATTTCATGCGAAATAAATCCGATAAAACTAGCAAAGTATTAAAAATGTTTATTAAAGCAGGCTGTGGAATAAAAAAAGACAGTGAATAAAATATTTAGCAAACAGGAAAGACAGTTCATAGCAGAAAGAGACTTTCAAAGAGCTTAGAGAAGTTGATACATTGTTGGGTGTAGAATTAAAATCGGAAATTTGAGGAGAAAAATTAAATAGTGATTCAAAATTGTACTCACATTGCAATCACAACACTACAACTCATCAATAAAAATCAGGAAATCCTGGAGATGTTTGACACAAAGGAGGTGATTTTAACTTTGAGTGACAATATGAAACAGACAATGTTGAATTGTCCCCAATAAAAGACTTTGTATTCCAATGTTAAAGAAATAAACAGAGCTGTAGAATGAGTGGCTAATTCAACAAAACACATTGTGCACTATTGTCCAAAGTTAAAATGATCCCCTATGCAGTCTAAAACCACATTGTCAAATGAGATATCATCCTAAGAGCAGTAACAGGTGGAAACGATGGTCAACATTGTGATTATAGGCTGTTAGTCAAAGCTCATTTCTGGAAAGCATCTACATCTCCAACATGAACTCTCCTTTCTCTTTTCAGAAACTGATTAATGGGATGTGAACATTTGGATCTTCATTTCAAAATTCCATGTTGTTCTTTTTTTTTCTTGAAAGATTAAGTGAGTTTGGCACTTTTTGTGTGTGTCCTCCATTAACTGTGGCTCTTCCATCCACTGATCAACGCCGAAGAATGGGTCTACACATGACATACGGACCCATCCATTGGGAAATTGACCAGGCCTTCTGGACATTTACAGCACCTTTTTTGGTTCTTATTTTCCAACTCCATGGATGTTCTCTTCCCAGCTCTATACTTCTTGTTCACTATGTTGTAGGTTGTACTTTAATGGAACTCCGTGTGACTCGAATATTTAACATTTCTTCACTGAATTGGGATTGCCAATGGAAACAAACACCATCCCGCTTTCCTTACCATTTGAGTACAAATCTTCTGCTAGTTTTGATGGGCTCTGCAGGTGCCTACTCATAAGGGGAGAAGTAACCACTTCATACCTGGGTGGCGCTTGAACTATCTCATATGTTGATGAGGTCCTCGACTCTGATTGCTTTGTGACTGTGGTTGAAGTTTTTGATGTGATAATTTTGTTCCCAAATCGATCAATCTCTTCATATTTTTCCATGATAGTCTTCGTACCAACAATTTCACCTCCATCTGGCCCTGTCTTGAACTCTACAACACTTTTGCTTCTCTGTGGGACTGGGGTCTGAATTCTGTCAAAGACATTGCCTTGAAATCCACTTAAAGGGATATTGCCAGAGGATGTGTTGAGTGCACTGTCATTGATATTGGCAATATTGTTTCCATTTCTGTTCTTGGTTTGAATGAACTCATTAGTGTCTTTTGGTACTGAATCCTTGCTGCCAACAGACTCATGCCTTGTCTTCTCAGCTCTACCACTTTGGTGTCCATTGCAACAAACTGGATTCTCAAGATCATTATAGGTTGTTCCTTTTGGGGATGGAGATGCAATGCTCTGGTTTTGAGAAGCAGGAGAAATGCACATGCCCTCTGCTGGTGTAACTGATGCATTGTTTTGTAAGGAATCTGCCGGTTTTCTAGCTGCTGATTCAATGGAAATATAGGAAGGAGATGATGGAGTGCTCACACGGGCCGGAACAGCTGGAATACCTAACAATGGACTCACTTGTTTCTCTGAATTGTTTAACTCTTCTTCTCTAACTTGATCCTCTTGAAGTTCCTTGGCTTTTTCTGCATTTGATTTGCTAGAGACCAGACTGATCTTCTTAATGTTTCCAGATGGGGGGCTTGACACAACCCCTAGTGACTCCCGAAAAAGGCCAGAGAGTCCTGCAATATCAGATTCTGATTTCAAATTGGAAACAGAATACAGAGCCTTTTTAATGGACTCTTCGATATGTAAGAGCTTTGCCAGTGTTTGCTCTTTCAGGTAAATGATTTCCATACTTGCCCTTTCAAGGTCTTCAAACACAAGCTCCATGGAGGACAGGCTTTCCAATTCATCTTTGGCGACTTTAGGCTGCTTCTGCATTTCATTCTTTTGATGATCAACTGGTTTCAATTGCTTAGTCACTTTATTCTTAGGCACCACCCATTCAGGCACGTTCTCAAACAAACTTTTCAGACCTTTCACATCTACTTTAAAAGTCTCCTCCTCAAACTCTTTCACCTGAGACAAGATCTTCTGCAGTTCTTCTCGTTTCCTCAGATTTTCAAATATCTCCATCACAGCCTTCACATTCCCTCGCATTATTTCCTCTTTGTGAACTGATAACCTTTTCCTGCGATCATCTTCAGTCTCTTTCCCTTGCTGCCGGTTCCCTCGCATTACGACTGTGTCTAGTTGTGGGGTGTGCTGCTGCTCTGTGTGAAATTGTTCTTGTTGGCGATTTGTAGCTGCTGCCTGTTTACTGAAGCCATGCTGGCCTATGCATCTGTGGCACTGGCCACTCTGGGGTTGCTTTTGTTCAAAGGACACTTTGAGTGATTGTTGTGGATATAACTCTGGGCTTGGCTGAGGCTCCAGGTAACTCTTTTGTGCCTTACCAGGAGCTGAGGTTTCTGGTTGGACCATTTCAATTCCTTTTGGTAAAGCAGACGTATTCTCTGTCAATGTCACATCCTCTTTCCAGCTGTTAGCCTTGTTAATTTGAGGACAGCTTTGTTTGTCCTGGGTTCCAGAAGTGTAAAGGGCATCTTTAAATTCCTGAAACATCTCAGCACTCCTTGTGCTTTGCTGTGGATGTGAACTTTGGAATCCCTGAAGGGCTTCTGAAGCAGTCAGTTCCTTCGGTACAATTTCTTGTTCCATTTTCAGTGAGCCACCGGCCTCAACATGCCTTCCAGAGGTGTTTTCTCCACTCTGTTGGCTCATTCCCTGTAATGCCATGTTTTCTATAGAGTCGGTTACCATGTCAGTTGGCTTGCGGTGTCCTTCCTTTGTTTGTTTGTATTTCTCTTCTGCCAACTGCAAGGGAGTTCTCATTGCTTTGGTGTGAGATGCTATTGTGCTAGATGTTTGCTCCAATAGCAACTGCTCACGCTGCCTTTCTTGTTGAACAATTTGACAGTCTGACGGCTGGACAGCTTCTGTAGGAATTGATACTCTGCCAGGTTTTCCTGGAGGCATAAAGTTTGGTGAGTTGCATCCCGCTGAAAGCAATGGGTTGGGTTTTGGCATGGCTGATGCATAGTTCTTTGGCGGATTAGTTGGACTTGCGGAAGAATGGATTGATGTCAAATGTTCTGGCTTGGGAGGTGGAATGGGTTTGCCTCCCTGCATTGGCCGAGCGGGTACTGTGTTTGGTTTTGGTGCAATCGATGGTTTAGATGAGACGTTCTTTCTTTCGTGGGTCTTGGGTGGAAGAGGTGGAGGATACTGAGAAGTCACTGGCTTTTTCACGGCAGCAGACTCAGACTGGTTGCGGGGAAAGGGGCTGCCCTCCACAGGTGGTTGGCCACAAGCTTCACTCGATTGTGCAGGCCGCTCTGTCACTGCAATTGGAGGAGGAAACTCAGTGTCAGATTGTGATAGCGAAACCCGATTACAATCAGTTCTAACACCACTCTTCGTTTTGTCCCTTGAATGTGACTGGCCTGCATTTCTATATATCATGGCAGTTTTAAAATCACCTTTGGAAACATTCATATTAGCTTTTCCCAGAGAATGGAGAGCTGCCTCCAAGTTACCTCGAACCACTTCCTCTCTCTCGACAGACTTCTGCTCTGCCATTGAATGCTTTAAGGACTGTATGGTTGACTTTACGTCTCCCTTGGCAATTATCTCCTGATCTGCCACTGCCCAATCTTCCGCCACTAAGTTGGTGGGCGAGTACTGACCAAGAATCTGCTCTGAAGTAGCTCCTATTTCGGCTCTGCCATTGTTAACTAATTTTGTTAAATGTTCACCTTTCTGACCTTCCTTAGAATAAGCCGAATTTGACAGAATATGTCCTTGTCCCTCATACTCACTGACCTGTTGAGTATTTTGCTTCAGCTGATGGGGTTGAGTGACAGTCACTTGGGTGCTTGTCCGATGCCTCGGCATCATGCTGCCTTGTGGCTGTGTGGATGTTTGTACGTTTTTCTTCATCTTTTCTGCTGAGGTCTTGTACTGAGTAACTTGACGACATTGTTGAAATGCTGCTGAGCTTTGTGTGCTACTCTTGAATTGTTCTCGTCTGCTGGATTTGTGTTTGGTACTCTGTGCTTCAGCTGTAACCTCTCTAAGGTTTTCCATTGCGATTTGAAGGTCCCGACCTGTGGCATTTTCTGTCCTTGCCTCTGGCACTGCGAGGGAGGCACTACCCAGTGAGTAAACAGAAGGTTCGGAATGTTGTCCGATTCTCATCCCATTTGTATCACTTGTAGATTCTTGCAGTGCATCCAGAGTGTCTTTTGTGTTATGAGAGTCAGTGTCTTCCCTATCCAGCTGTCTTATTTGATACTTTGCATTCTTCACTGACTGTGATGGAGTCTTATAATCACCAGTAACAAGCTCTTCTTTCTCCAACCCAATGGACTGATTTGCAGCCTGCCCCAGGGACTGATGAACAGAATTGCTATTATTACCTAAAATATCTTCTTTCTGAGCATTATTGTGGAAAGTTTGTGGTTCAGTTAAGAAGTACTTCTTGGTTCCTTTGACATCTCCTGGTACAATGTCATCGACCGTCCTTTCAATTTGTCCTCCACTCTGTTTCAAATTCCTTATAGCACCCTCTACATCACCACGTACAATCTCCTCTTTCTGGGCTGAAACTGTAGAATCATCAGTTTCCTCTTGATCTCTCTTGAGATAATCTAATGTCCCTGATTCAATGCATGTTGTGTACAGTTGGACATTCCCTTTCTCGGTCTCCTCACGTCTTACCGTCGTCGATGTCGTTTGCTGCTTGGTAGAAGCAAGAAGACTATCAATGGTGGATTTTACATCTCCTTTGATCACCTCTTTCTCAACTTCTTCACTCTGTTGTTGATTAATCAGCAAATAAACAGTTATCTGAGCAATTTCGCTTTCAGTTTCCTGAATCAAAATCCCTTTTTTGACTTTACTGTCTTCCTTGAGAAGGTTATAAATTTCATTAGGGATGTCTCCATCTTTCTTAATCCCACCTTCAGAGTGAGAGAATAGCTGAACTTTATGTGAAGACATTCTCCCACTTCCATCTTCCTTCAGCACAATCCCTTCAGGATGGAGAGATTCCTTCTTCTGAAGCAACTGCCACAGAATTCTCTGTAAAATACCACCAATAACTTCTTCCTTTAGAATGTGTGGACCATTCTCATTCATTAGTTGATATTTGGCCATTTTTAGAATGCCTGCCTCACTTGACTCAATGAGAAGTCCCCTTGATGTAATAGCATTACAGTTGTATAGACTCTGTAAGCTTGTCTGGACACTTTGCTCTGCCTTAACAGCGCTTTCAGTGCTGCATTGAGCACGAATGAATGTGTCCAGTGGAGTTGTTTCAAACAACCATGTTGTAGTCTTCACATCAGCATCTGTTACTCTTTCTTTAGTTTCATTTTTCATTGAAGTGTCTGAATCTTTTAAGCTGTCCAATGGTTGGGACTCAAACAACCACGTGCACCTTTTCACATCTCCCTTCTGTACATCTTCTCTGTGGACAGTGTTTGCACATGCACTTTCTTCAGCTGCTCCTTTCAAGGAATCAATGGGGAGATTTTCAAAGAGCCAAGTTGATGTCCTGACATCTCCACTCTGCACATCACTGACACTGACCATCCTTACATACTTGCGGTTTACCTGCTGCCCTTCAAAGAGTTGCTTACTTGCTTGCACGTTCCCCCCTTGGACTTCGTCCACCACTTTAATTCCTGGTTGTGCTTCATCTTTGATTGAATCCAAAGGTTGGGTCTCAAATTTCCATCGAGCCGCCGTCACATCTCCCCGCTGCACATCCTCCTGCGTGACAGCTCTGAGTACAAATACCTCATCCAGTGGCTTGATTGAATCCAATGGTTTGGTTTCAAAGAGCCACCTAGTACCCCTTACATCTCCCCTCATGATTTCCTCCTTTGTTGCTGTAGTAACTTCATGATATTGGCCTTCCTTGTCTCGGATTGCATAAAGGGGCTGAGATTCAAAGAGCATGGTGCATGATTTCACATCTCCCTTGGCAGCTGACGCTTCCCTCCTTGAACTGAAATCCATTATATCAGTTTTATCTGTTATCTGATCCAACGAGCAGGTCTCAAAAACAAATCGTTTGCCACCAACATCACCTCCCTTTACATCAGTGATTGTATTTTTGGGTGTGTCTTCTTCTGTCATTTCTTTAATGGAGTCAATTGGGCAGTTTTCAAACAGCCAGGTGAACTTGTGTACACAACCTGATCCCGACTGTGGGGCATCCACTGGCTTGGATTTGGTGCTGTTTACATGTTCAACCACGTCACCTATTTCATTAAGTGAGGTGCTTTGAAAGATTTCTTTCACTCTCGATACATTCCCCGACTGAATGTCCACCTCACTTGTGTATCTCATATTCTGTGCCTCATCCAACCCACCAGGGATGTTGCCAATTTGTTCAGTTTCAAAAAGATGTTTTGTGGTCTTCACATCTACCCCTTTAGCATCATCACGGTTTGCATTGAAGACTTTAAGCTGCTGTTCTCCTTTTTCATTGATACTATCCAATGCTTGTGTTTCAAAAAGCCATGTGTATGATTTGACATCGCCTTTTAGTTGGGCTTCATCCTCTTGCTTGGTCTCTAATTTTTCATACAAAGCATCCATTGGCTGTGTTTCAAACAGCCATCTACATGTGTTTACATCACCTTTTATCACATCTTTGTGGTCGGGGCTTTGAATCTCTGTTTTATTTATGCTGGCATGTATGACATCAAGAGGCTGTGTCTCAAAAAGCCATCGGGTTGTCTCCATATTGCCAGCACAGATCTCCTCTTTGGTGATGCCTTTAACTAATTCCACGCTTTGTGTTTCTTCGTCAAACTGATCCAAACGACGGGTTTCAAACATCCATCGATAATGTTTGACATCACCACTAACAACTTGTTCTCGACTTACTGTCTTGACTTGATGGCAGTGACCAGCACTGTCCATGATAGCATAAAGAGGGGTGGTCTCAAAAAGAGCTCTGTTCTCATTTACGTGTCCAGCCAACACTTCAGTTTGCTTCTCAGCAGAGATTTCATCTGATTTTTTGAAACTATGAAGAGGTAGAGTTTCAAAGAGAGATTTATAAGTTTTGACATCTCCTTTCTGTACTTCCAATGTCTTGTTAATATTGGAGGTTTCACTTTGCTCTTTGTTAATACTGTCCAGACAGCAGCTTTCAAACATATGCGCTCTTTCTTTCACATTTCCCTTCTCTTCATCTGTCACGACTCTCTTCAAGTGGCCAACTTCAAAACTGTCCCTCAAGCTTTCCATAGGCTGTGTTTCAAACAACCAAAGACTGCTGCTCACATCACCTCCAATTATTTGTTCTTTGGTGAGCTCTTCAGGTGGGATTTCCTTTAATGTATCAAGAGGTTGAGTTTCAAAGAGCCAACACTTCTTATTGACATCCCCATCTTCTATCACTTTAATACTGGCCTTGCAATTTGCCTCCTCGTTCTGCTCATTGATGGCATCCAATGCCTGTGTTTCAAAGAGCCATCTTTTCCTGCCAACACCACCTTGTTGAGTCTCTTCCAGGGAAATACCTCGAATGATCTTTACTCTTGAAAGATCTTGGTTAATGCTGCCCAGGGGTTGAGTTTCAAACAACCAACGAGCACTTTGGACGTTACCGCTCTGTTGGATTTCCTCCCTGCAGATAGACTTAATTTGGTGGATGTTCCCAATGGGATCTCGAATGGCACATAATGGTTCAGTCTCAAATAACTTCACTGTCTTGCTTACATCGCCTTTCAGTTCCTGAATTTCTGAGCGCAGTTGCAATATGCTGCTTTCTTCCACGGAGTTGCTACGTCCCAAATCACCTAATGCATGGGTCTCAAATAATAATTTTGCCCCTTTTACATCTCCTTTCCATATAGATTCTTTTAGAACTGCTTCTTGGAGATCATTCTCATTGGAGTAGATTTTATTCAAGGAATCCATAGGCTGAGTTTCAAACAACCACAATGCTGTGCGGACATCACCCTTTGTTTGCTCTTTTCCATCATTGGAGTTTCCAGAAAATTCTGAATACTGGGCGCTGATATCATTAATTGTCTGGTTTTCAAACTTCCAAGATGTGCTTTTCACATCTCCGCTGAGAATGGTCTCTTCGTCTTTCAGCTTCTTAGGCCCTTGGTGATCCCCAATGGTGTCCAAAGGCCAGTTGTCAAATATCCAGCGCATAGACTGGACCTCAGTCTGAAGCACGGTGTTGCCAATGCCATGTGTACCAGTTGCTAAGGCAGCTGCTGCCTGTTCAGCATTCAACACCTCAGCCCAGTCCTCATTGACCACCTTCTGTAGGTTTTTCCTCAGCTCTGGGTGCATGTGCTTATAAAGCCTCTTCAGTTCATTAATTTGGCGTTGCTGGTGAAATTTGAAGAAGGCTTGCTGTGGAGGGGGTGGTATGTTTTGTGGGTGATCTTCCACTGTGACGCTTGGCTTGACAGCAGCATCAGGTATGTCAGGTGGTGGAGGTGGTGGTAGAAGATCATTCTGCAGATTCTGATTAACACTTGATTGTTGGATCGCATTCATGTTCTGGGCCATCTTTAGTAAAATAAGGTTAATTATGAGGATTGATGGACACCACTTTTATCTTGTATCATGCCATGCAGTTTAATGTTAATCAAAATTCAAATCAAATGGTTAATTGTGAGTAATTCTGCCAAGGATTGGCAGAAGAAAAGTACTTTTGTACCACTACCCAGTACCATTGGCACAGACCATGCTGGCTGGGTTGTTGAGAGGTGATTATCTATACACAGCAAACAGTCCACAATCTTGTTGAAATTCATCAGGACCACTTCACATCACAGAAAGCAGCACAATTACATTATTCCATCTCTTATCCTCTTAAAATGCTGGAAATGGCACTTTTGTACAGACTGTGAGTATTTCTTGAAATTTATTTTGTTGACCTAAACTTCAAAAGAGCAGAGACACCTCAGAAATGTTCAGAAAAAAGAGCGACAGAAATAAGATTGTGGAATTGAACGTGATATCATTCAAAAACGGCATTTGAATGTGATATCTTTAAAATTGCATTTATACTTGACAGTTTGGGAACTCAAAGCGGGTGTAATGCAGCCTTCTAGAGGAAGGGTATCAGACCTTTGGTATAGTCTATAGGCTTTTGAGTTTTCTGCACTGGTGAGTGTTCCTGACACTTTATCTAGAAGGAACATTTCAACCTAAAACATCGAAAGGAGTAAATAATGCCTCTGCAAGCAAATTAATAAGATTGTGTATGTAGGATATTGTTGATGAGGTGAGATTATATGTTCAACATGATTTAAGCATATAATTGGAGTTGAGGGGGATAATGCGAGACAGAGATCAAATCGAATAATATGAAATCTGGCATTGATGGAAATGGGCAGCATAGTGGCTTAGTGGTTAGCACTGCTGCACCACAGTGCCAGGGACCTGGGTTTGATTCCACTCTCTCGTGACTGTCTGTGTAGAATTTATACATTCTTCCTGTGTCTGTGTGGGTTTCCTCCCACGGTCCAAATATGTGCAGGCCTGGTGAATTAGCCATGGGAAATGCAGGGGTATAGGCATAAGGTGAGTCTGGGTGGGATATCCTGGGAGAAAGGAAGATGGGGTGAACTTGATGGGTTGAATGATCTGCTTCTACATTGTAGGTATTTTATGAAGTTAATTGCCCAGAGCTGAGTATTGGACATGTAATTACAAGTAAATATTGCAAGTATAGAATTTGTTCAATTAGTTTTGAGGGATCTGGAGCTCGAATTGCAAAACTACTCATAAGAGTTATTTGATTGTGTAGAATCCTTAATGAATTGTATGTTGCCTATGTAAGTGAGTGTGTTGTCAATATTCAGTGAGTGGCAATTCCCACTCCATGCTATACCAGAACACCTGAGTATTAATGGCACAGCAAAAAATAATGTCTTAAAGGGGAACCATCATCATTTTGGAACTGAGATAGATCCAAAGGACTCAGCACAGTCTCTTGTCATACTCTAGCCATTTGTAAATGATTTGGTAATGTTTTGATGTTTTCATAAATAGCACTGGTAAATATTATTATAAATCCAGTGTAATTGCCTTTTGATGATAACCTTCCCCCTTTAAAACATTTTTGTTAATCCAATCACAGCAAATTTCACACAGAGACACACACAGTGATGGTACTTATAGGTCTAAGTACACCAGATCTTATACAATGTTATACAATGTTAAAATGTCACATCCACTTGAACAGTAAGGAAATACACCATGCCCTTTGCCTTTCCTGGATTGTATCTGGGGAAAGGATTTTAAATTGAACATAGCAAGGCTGTTGATATGAGTTTAAGATATAGCAAATTTGATTTGATGAATTAAAGCAATCATACAAAGTAATATCTTTAAATCTTTCTCTAATGCATTGATTTTTTTCTTCACAACTGCTATCTGTGAAATTGGCCCTAATTATATCTGTCAATGTCCAAAGGTCAACAATAGATGCAACACATCTTGGAGAGGTTTGGGGTGTGTAGACAATGAATATAAACTGAGTACTAATATGGCAAATATCAAACTCACTTCACTTAATGTCTCTTAAAATGATAGTGAGGAGATATAAAAATGTGGAGGAAAGAGTCTGGGAGATCAGCTACAGGGAGCTCTTGTAATCCAGTTGCTGGCTCTCTATGGGACTGTATTAGCAAATATTGGTGGTTGGCTGTGGAGTGTGGAGAAGGTGGAAATGAAAGGGGCAATAAAATTTGAAGTAATGTAAGGCATGAAAAATACTACATAAAACAATCATATCTAATGCTATTAAATATGCCCCTTTTTCCTACCTTGAGCTGATGAAGATTGTTCACTGATTGAGGAACACTCTTGAGAAGTAATAGCCTAAAAATAAATGGAACCATTTTATACATCTAGCCCATGCAGGCACCAACCCCTGCTGAAAACTCAATGAAGGTGAAGGTATAAACAGTAGTTTGCTCAAACCTAATTGCTAGGGTAGATATTAGCATTTCTTCTTTGCTACATCCTCAGAGTACCTCCACACTCCTGCCAATCCTAAAATAAAAAGCCTCAGTTGGTAATAATGTGGAGCTGAGTCATACAGGTTAGAATACCCATATTTCTAGGTTTAAGCCTTGCTCTATACTGCCAGATTATCTCAGACTGGGTAACACCAGGTTCATCTGGAATAGTATGGGAAATCAAGCTGCATTTCATCACTTGCTCACTGTCTGGTGAGCCCTAGTGCAAGGTGATTTTGTGGAAGAATCCTCCATATAGGAGCTGGTCAGACAAAAAAATGTAATTTGAACCATTGGATCTTGTCCATCAAATATAAAACCTATTATCCTCCAATTAAAGCTATGCTTTAAGATGCACACAAATCAAGCAGATGTGATTCCAGGTTAACCTCTCTTCCAAACCTGACTACTTTGCCTGTATTATATTAGTATCAGCCAAGTCGATGCCCTTAAACTCATGTAAAAGTGCTCCGACCCAATAACTCCGCAGTTAAGTGTTATAAAAAAATGCTCAAAAAAGTTCTGACATATTCTATGATTTAATAGCCACTTTCAAAAGCACAGGAGGGTAATTAATGGCCATGGAACAATGTCCCACAAGGACTTGACAACACCAGCAAATCCCAAGCTGTGAATTTTGTAGCCTGTACTGGCTTTACGTTCTCCAATTCAAAAGTTAGTCTTAGATTACTCTAACTTGCATCACTACACATTATAGGTAGTTTCTAATCAACCTGCGCAGAGATGTTTTTACACACCTCGGGAACAGGTGAGACTTGAACCCTGGCTTTCTGGCATGGAAACACTATGCTGCAAGAGCCCCTATTAGTTATTGCATGAATTAGTGGGACAGAGAACGTTATGAAGATGAATTGCAAGGTACAAAGTGGACATCATTGAGTACAATTCCCAGTTGGAAAAATAAATTTTGAAATAGAATTTTGTAGGGACTTGGCCCAGCATTCCAATTAGGTAAAAGATTTTAACCCTACTGCGAATCCTCTTGTAAGGATGCCTGCCTTGAAGAAGTTTTCCTCCTCTCTCTCCAAGAATCTCAGGGAGTCCCTCTCCCACTGCAACTCCCAGGTCATTTCCTCAACAGTTTCCTCATTTCCCCTTCCCCCACCTCACTCCAGTTCCAAACTTCCAGTTCAGCACTGTCCCCATGACCTGTCCTACCTGCCTATCTTCTTTTCCAACTATCCACTCCACCCTCGCCGCCACCGACCTATCACCTTCATCCCCTCCCCCACTCACCTATGCTACTTTCTCCCCACCCCCACCTTCCTCTCACTTATCTCTCCACCCTTCAGGCTCTCTGCCTGTATTCCTGATGAAGGGCTTTGGCCCGAAACGTCGATTTTACTGCTCCTTGGATGCTGCCTGAACTGCTGTGCTTTTCCAGCACCTCTCTAATCTAGACCCCAGCATTCCAATTAACTGGGAGTACACTAATGTCTGCTCGAAGGTAAACGGGGCTGAGGCTAACTCCTTGCACAAGATGTGAATGCAGACTAGCGAGTGTTTGCCACCAAAAGGTTCAGCTTTTCTAAATTCCTGCAGAGCCAGGAGGAGAAGGAATATTCCTCACAATTCCTGACAGCCACTACCTGCTGCGATCAAGTCCCTCCTGTTCTCTTGCTCCTTCCTCGGCACTTAGCCAAGGTTTGGTTTCGTCATTGCGTCTGCATAGGGATCATTGAATTCCCTTGGTCCTGAACATTCATTTTAAATCTGTTTCCACCACCCTTTACTGAAGTGCATTCTAGATCATAACAAGTCAGGGAATGAAACAAATTGTCTTCATTTCCCTTTTTATCTGAAAAACTTTAAACCTTTATAATTTGTATCTGTGCCCATAATTAACCAATCCCTGTGCCACTGGAAACAGTTTCTCTTTAATGCACTCTTTCAGAATCCTTCATGATTTTGAACACCTCAATCAAATCTCTCGTCAAGGAGAATAAACAAATTCACCATTCGCTCACATAACTGAAGCCCTTAGTGATATTTTGGCAAATCGTCTCTATACGCTTTGTAAGATATTGTTTTGTAAAGGTTTAGCATGGCAACCCTACTTTTCTAACCTTTCCTGTGTTACAAAACCCAGATTAACATTTTTATTTTAAACGGCCTCAACTATCTATCCTGGAATTTCCAAAATTATTAGAAATTCACCCACACCATCCTTTAAAAAATGAAACATTTACCCGATAACAGTTCTCATTTTTCCTTCTACAGAAGTGTATCACTTCATCCTTCTGTGTTAAACTGCACCTTCCACATGTCTATTTATTTTAACGATCTGACTACACCACCTTGAAATTTTGAAAAGTTTCCCTTATATCTCTAAGTCCAGGTTATGACTTTACTTTGCAAAGAATAGTGATCCAAATACTTAGCCTCTTGGTACACCATTCTCTCTGGTCTGGGAAACAACTACCTCTACTATACTCTGCTTTCCGTCTCTTTCCCGATTTCATATCCATATTCTCACTTTGCCTTTAGTATCATATAATTCAATTAGCAGGTTCATTATGAAACACCTTTTGAAAGTTCATATATCCTACATTAATTGTACTACTTCAGATCTCTAACATGGACAAGCTGCTTGTGGCAGTGTGACATATGACAACAGGTCATCAAACTTAATGAGATGAGTTCCAAAACCCAATTTCAGACACACCTCAGGTCTCTCAATTAGCAAGTGCACACTGTGTTAACTTTGGATACAAATGAGCAGCACGGTGGCTCAGTGGTTAGCACTGCTGCCTCATAATGCCAGGGACCTGGATGTGATTCCAGCCTTGGTGACTGTCTGTTTGGAGTTTGCATGTTCTCCCTGTGTTCACATGGGTTCCTGCTGGATGCTTTAGTTTCCTCCCACAGTCCAAATATTCACCATGCTAAATACAGAATAATGGGGATAGGATAGGGGGCTGAGTCTGGGTGGGTTGCTCTTTGGGGGGTTGGTGCAAACTCAATGGGCCAAATGGCCTTTTTCCGCACGACAGAAATTCTACCAAAGAAACAAGGTGAGCCCTTTTGTTACCATACCCTGCAATAGCATTTTCCTTTCAACAGGTGTCATGCGAGCATCGTGAAAGGATGCAGTCGCCTATTTAGTGAAGAAATTACATTTATGAAGCATAGCAGCAGCTGATCACTGCTGTAGGGTGCAGTCTGCTTGACGGCCTGATTCTACACAGAGCTGCCAAAGAGCTGCCACTAAACAAGGGAAACATTGAACAGGTTCATGTAGAAAGATGGATAAAGCACTTTAGATCCAGAAAAAACAGGCAGAACAGGTTAAAAATAGCTTGGCACAAATGTAATGAATGCACATTCATCAGTCACTGATGTTTAACAAATTCCATTGAATCAGAACATCATAGAGCTAACATTTTCTCCTTGAAGGAAGTTTTCAAGTTAACCAGTAACTTGATTGGCAAACAGGACCCAGCTTCTAAAAATCAAAGTGAAGTTTTTTTGTGCCCCATTAAAATATGTGTTGTCCAATACTATCTGTGATAATGTAACCAATATTAGCCCATACTTGATGTAATAAATAAATACTTGCACTTATTTAAGGTGCTTCACTATCATGCACCTTATACATTACACTTTAGCATTTTGAAGTGCATTTAAAGCTGTACTGTAATTCAATTTGCCAATAGCAGAAATTTTAAATGACTTTATGAAGTTGGGAACATAAAATTACATTGAGATTTTGCTCAATTATGTAGACAAAATTGAGAAAGATGGATTTTAATATAGCTATGCAGAAGATGTTCTATTTTGGACCAAAGAAAGGATAGGTAAGACAATAACAACTATAATAAATAGGAATAGGAGTAGACCATTCAACGCCTTGAGCCTGTCCCACTATTCCCCGTGGTTGATCTGACATTCCTCACGCCCACTTTTTTGCCCTTTGCCCATAACCCTTGATTCTGTTACTAATCAAGAATCTATCTATCTATCTATCTATCTATCTACCTATCTATCTATCTCAGCATTGATTATTATACACAGCTCTCTCACTGTGGCGAGATGTTCCAAAGTCTCTTAACTCTCTGAGAGAAAACTATTCTCTTCATCTCAGTCTTAAATTGGCACCTGTTTATTCTGAGACTATACCCTCTCATCCTGGACTCTCTCATGAGGGAAACATTCTCTCAGCATTTCCCTTGTCAACCTCCTCTTAACAATTCTATATATTTCAATATAATCATCCCTTATTCTCCTAAACTCCAATGAGCAGAGTCCCAGCCTGCTTAGCCCTTCCTCATCAGCCAATTTCCTATACAGGGGATCATCCTAGTGAACCTTCTCTGAATCTTTTTTTAATGGTGTAAAATTATGGGCCGTGGACAGAGGTTCAAAAAGGTTTCAGAGCTCTGACTGCACAATGACTAAAATGCAAATAAAAATTGAAAATGGCTAATGATATGTAACTCTGTCTCGAAGACTAAATTATAATAGGGAAGAGGTTTTGCTGCAGTTATATGTACCTATGGTTGGAGAGCGTTTAGAACATTGAGCACACTATTGTTGGACATTGCTGAAACAAAGACACATTTTGCCAAAGCTTTTCAATTTGTTCTCCTCAGGACAATCCCACAAGAATACCAATTCAAAGGGAAAATTAAAATTTATATTGCAGGGAACAGACTGTTGATTAATGGCCAGTGGAATCAAGTTAGTTATGGCATTACTATGGACAATGCAACAATTAGGAACATAGGACATAGGAACATATTTCCAAACTTGTTCTATCCTTTGTGGTAATGATGACTGACAGTTAACTGCCAGGCTTAGAACATAGAACAGTACAGCACAGCAGAGGAACAGGCCTTTGGGCCCAACATGTCTGCTCCAACCAAAATGCCACTAATCCTATCTGTCTGCACATGTTCCATACCCCTCTAATTTCTGTTTTTCATGTGTCTTTCTAAATATCTCTTAAGTGTTGTGATCATATCTGCCTATACCACCTCCTCTGACAGTGCGTTCCAGGCACCTAACACTCTCTGTGTAAAAAAAAAACCTGCCTCACATCTTGTTTAAATTTTAAACCAAATAGGTAATCTCTGATGTGTCAGGACATTACCCTTGAGGAATGAACCTTTGAATGGCTATTATCTATTTTGCTGATTTGAAGCAAAGCACATGTTGTCTTGTGAGCAATTTTGGGCCCCATGCCTCAGGAAGGATGTATTGGCCCTGGAGCCGGTCCAGAGGACTTTTATGAGGATGATTCCAGGAATGAAAGACTTAACATATAAGGAACGTTTGAGGACTCTGGGACTAAACTTGATCGAGTTCAGAAGGATGAGGGGAGATCTGATTGAAACTTAGAGAATAATGAATGGCCTGGACAGAGTGGATGTTGGGAAACCATTAGCAGGAGAGATGAGGACCCAAGGGCACATGCTTAGACTTAATGGAAGACCCTTTAGAACAGAGATAAGGAGCAACTCCTTCAGCCAGAGAGTGGTGAATCTGTGGAATTCATTGCCACAAAAGACTGTGGAGGCCAGGTCAGAGATAGATAAGTTCTTGATTGCCAAGGGGATCAAAGGTTATGGGGAGACAGTGGGAAAATGGGGTTGTAAAACCTATCAGCCATGATCAAATGGCGGAGGAGGTTCAATGGGCCGCATGGCCCAATGTCTGCTCCTATGTTCTATAGTCTTCTGGTCATTTGGTCTTTTTGACTGTAATGAACCTGCATATTAATATATGTAACAACAAATGTGTTGCATTGTGTCTCATGTGGTATAACTGTTGGTCTTCCCTTTGAATTTATTTTTATGTGAATTTTTGTGGTGAATGCAGGCAAAAATATTTCACAAAATCTATACTTTATCAATAATACCCAAGTTCTGTATGACCAAATTACTATCTTAGGATTTACCGACCTGGGAAGGAATGCAAAACTAAATTAACCAAATATTGCCAGGATTTCAGGAGTTAATTATACGGAGTAATTCCACAAACTAGCCATGTGTTTCTTGGTATGTAGAAGGTTAATGCGTCATTTGATAGAGATATTTTTTAAGATTTTGAAGAAATTGATAGGGTAGAGAGCAATCTATTTTGAATCTTATAATCAGAGCCAGACCATACTGCACTTCAAAATGATTTTTCACGCAAAGGTGTATGATTGTCCCTCCCACAAAAGCAGTAGATCCTGTCAGTTAGACATTTTCAATCTGAGGTCGATTATTGCTAGCTAAGGTTAAGAAGGAATCTACAGCCAAAGTGGTGGATGATGTTAGGATGGTTACTTTTGATCTCACTGAATAGCAGAACAAGCTCAAGGGGCTGAATGGCCTAATCTTGTTCTTAATTGGTGCCCCAACATACTGGGGATTGAGGCCAAGATGGAAGACTGGAAAAGTAAGAGGTGAGCTGGAGCCATTCAGATTTCATGTCGGGAATTCTCACTGTCTAGTTTCTTGACATGAAGAATAGCCAACTGCTTATAAATGAGGCCTACATTGGTAATAATGAGATGCTAATGTATTCAAATAAGCCACTTATTAATGTGATTCTTATCAATTTAACTTTATGTGCGAATCTGAACATTCTGTCTTTATGTCGAGAATCTCATTCTTCTGATCTTGCCACATTCTCCCAATTGATTTTCCGGTGAATAGCGAGGATCTTTTCCCTAGGGTAGTGCAGTTCAAAATTAAGGGGCATATTTTTAAGATGAAAGGAGAAAAATTTAAAAGGATATGAAGGGTAACATTTTGCACAGAGAGTGGTTTATATGTGGAATGAACCGCCAGAGGAGGTGGTGGATGTGGGTACAGTTACAACATTTCACAGATATTTAGATAAGTACATGAATAGGAAAGGTTTGGAGCGATATGGGTCAAATGCAGGCAAGTGGGACTAAGCTTAGTTCGGGAACATGGTCAGCATGGACTAGTTGGACTAAAGTGTCTGTTTCTGTGCTGTATGACTCTATGGCGCAATTCAACCCATTCAGTCACAGTTCATCTTTTCATACCAGAATTTTTAACTGAATTCAAATTCTCAAATTATGTGATGGGATTTGAAATTATGGATTACTGGTCTAAAGCTTCTTAATAAATAGGGAACTAATATAACTATTATACTGATGCAAAAGCAAAATGATGAAAAAAAGTTATGCACAGCAGATCAGACAACACCTTTTCCAAAGGGGACAGCCTAAAATATTTAAATTTTCCAATTTGGTTTATGATTCGCAATAATAGAACTGACGCAGGTTGGCTATTGGCAAGTAAGTCAGAGAATTGGCCAAATGTTTTTCTGTGAAGGTACCCCTTTAAGAACACTTGTGCCTTTGTAAGCAATGCAGCAGTGTCAGGGTCTGGCTGGGTTGTCCTCTTGACCTTTATGGTTTTGACAGAGAATAAGAGAGAATGAATGGAATGCTGAGTACTCACAGGCTGCACTTGTAGAGTCTGCTGCAGATATTTCAAGCACTGGGATAGTTGGCCTCCTGTCCTTCTACTGGCTGTCTGCTGGTCAGTATTGGCTGCCCTCAGATCCAAAACCTCCTGTCTTCTGCAAGATGAGAAATTCCAGTCAAATTACAGGACATTTTTCACAAGATTATGTCATAAAAGGTGTTCGGCAGATTGTTTGTATTTTGAAAATATGTTTTCAAGTTCCACTGCACAATCTTGATCCATCCGGTTCACATTCCTGAAGAGAGGTGTGAGCCATATGCTGAGGTAAAGTCGAGTTCTTTAGGACATGGAGGTTCATCTAAGGCATAACTTCCTCTCAGTTACATTCCAACCTCTTCAGATAACCAACAACTACTCCCATTTGCATTTTTGCATCTGTGCACTTAACTTAAGTGATTTGCTCACAAGGAACGCTAAACTTTTCGCTGCTCCACTTATCACTGTTTCTCAACAGCAAGAAGATGTTTCAATTTGTTTTTCTCAGATTTGAAATAGACAACTTCATAATTTTCCAGTTGGGGCAGCATCTGCTGCGACTTTGTCCTCCCACTCGGCCTAACTATATTTCTACTGATCCCAAACGTACAACTTAAATATTTGCCCCCTCATTCGAACTTGCTTCATAAAACTAAAAAAACAAGTGTGAACAATATTAGAGATAGCTCGGGGAAGGTGTAAATTTTGTGGCTTTTGAAAGAGAGCTGTGGATGAGGGCGAAGCAGGGGGAGAATAAAAGATGGCTAAAAGCATTAATCAAAAAAAAACCCAAAAGAACTGCGGATGCTGGCAAACAGAAACAAAAACAGAAATGTCTGGAAAAGGCCCAGCAGGTCTGGCAGCATATGTGGAGAGAAATCAGAGTTAATGTTTCTAGTCGAGTGACCCTTCTTTAGAAATGATGTAGCTAGGAAAAGGACTTTTGTTCTGCAGAAGATAGGGTAGGGGGATGAGAGAGTAAGAAGTAAACAATTGGTGGAAACAGAGACCAAAGAGAGAGAAGAACACTTGGACAACCAAAGGAGTTGATAATAATCAGCCTTGGAAAATGAATGGCTGCTAATGTGGACTCTTCGTGGCTAACAATAGGTTGTGCATAATAGCAGACCACGTGGTGGACAAGGCCTGGTGTGTGAGGCTTGGGATAAGGAGATTGGGGAAGGTGCCTCTAGCCCTAAAATTGTTGAACTCGATGTTGTGTCTAGAAGGTTCAAAACACTCCCCCACACCCCTACAGCACCTTTGTCTTCCAGTACAAAAGGTGTAACACCTGCCCTTTTACTTTCTCCCTCCTTGGTTACCCAACGCATCTTCCAGGTGAAGCAGTGCTTTACCTGCACTTCACACAATCTAGCCTACTGCATTTACTTCTCACAATGTGATCTCCTCTACACTGGGGAAACAAAGCATAGACTGGGTGACCGCTTTGCAGAACATCTACATTCTATCCATAGAAAAGACCATAGCCTCCAGTTGCCTGCCATTTCAACACACCACCTTGTTCCCTGGCCAACATGTCTGTCTCAGGCTTGCTGCAATGCTCCAGTGAAGCTCAATGCACACTTGGGAACTCTACAGCCTTCTGGACTCGATATCGAGTTCAATTTCAGGGCTTGAGGCAGCTTCTCCCACCCTTCCCCACTCCCCCCACCCCCACACAAGTCTTGTTATTACATCATTTGTTATTACACACAGCCCATTGTTAGCCACTAACAGTCCACATTAACAGTTATTCATTCTCCTAGGCTGATCATTATCAACTCCTTTATCTGTCCAACTGTCATCTTCTCTCTTTGGGCTCTATCTCCACCTATTGTTTACTCCTCACCCCCTATCCTCACCCTATCTTCTGCAAAAACAACATTTTCCTGGCTACAATCAGTTCCGAAGAAGGGTCACTGGACCCAAAACATTAATTTTGCTTTCTTTCCACAGATGTTGCCAGACCTGCTGACTTTCTTTCAGCAATTTCTGATTCTGTGGCTGAAAAGATTGATCCACTTAAGAAAACATTTTCTTTGCAAAACTCTAGGTCACCTGTTGCCCCTCTGACACTTTCCTCCTACTGCAGAAGCAAATCCAGTTTCAATATTGCAATGCTCCTCTCATTTCAGTTTGTTCAGCCAATATGGCCTCCCTAAATGTAGGAGACGCTGTCAATAGGTTGCCTTGTTGCCTTACACCTTCAGCTACCACTTGACTCCACCATACTTACCCACTCCATCGCAAATGCTCTTGAATGCCCTTTCCCCGCTCGTCTCAGTAAGGTTATTTACTTTTCCAACACTTTTGAAATAGTTTGGGCCAGATATGCATGGATGGACCTAAGTCCAAGATCCCTACCCCTTACCTGGTCCCAGTAATTTGCACCAGCATGGGGTAATGGTACAGGTAGCGAACTCACACTCTTGTACTCTCGATCTCGTCAACGTACACACCTCCAAGTGTCTCCCGATTCTTTTGAAGTTTTTCGGCATGGCTCCGAACAGTTACTATGAGTTAATTACTGATCATTGCATGCTTTCACAGAAGGGGGCTGCAGACTCAGCATGGATAAGCTGTGAATTGTTGGCCAACAATGTGTCAGTCGCTGGAGTTATCAACACTGAACAAACAACGACCTCAAGCAAAGGGAATGCCAGCCCTCCCATTGTGTGGAACAAGGACAGGAAGAGATTCTGATCCATCCCTACAGGAATCGCTGTCAGCTTGGCTTTAGGGCCTTAAGTTACTTACAATACATAATCGCAGGATCTGCTGTATAGTCACTCTGTTTAATAAATGTCCCATTACTGACTGAGGCTGGTTCCAAGCTTTTATTGTCGAGCTGGCTGACTGTCTAACATGTGTAAAGACCTTTTATTTCATTTGGAGATCAGAGATGGACAGCAGATCTGAAGGGATACCATGTAAAAAGTGCTGGACGAAGGGGGTAAGAACTTACCCAATGCCATCTTACCTTTGTGTGTGGTTGCATTAAGCTATGCGCAGACCCTCGGTATGCAAGCACCAAGTATCACTACCTACCTGTTCCCTCTGTTACAAAGGATAGGTCAGTGCCATGGAACCCTCCAAGTAGTTGGACTATCCCATATTATCTGTCCCTTATGCAGAAATTTGTAAAGAAAAACATCTTTGACCACAAGTCTGTTAGGAAGCAGTCAGCACATAGTGTACTTGAGACCCTTCAGGACAATAAGAGGGTTGACCTTATCAGGTGCATCCTGAGCAAGCTGCCATTTGGCATATTGTCTCATCACCCAAATTTTCTAACAAGCACCAAGATGTTGCTTGGCTGGCACTGAACTGAGAAGGCTTCTGCCTGTGACATCCTTTATACATACCCTGCCTCTCTGTGCCACGGCACGCTGCCCTCGACGTGGCTGCGCGGGGGGATAGAAACCGTCACACATCTCCTTCTGGAATGTGCCTTTGCAAAGGAAGTCTGGACAAAGATGCAGAGGTTATTGGTGAGGTTCGACCCGAGCAGCTCTGTGATGCAGGAGTCTGTGCTCTACGGTCTTGTTCCCTGGGATACACCTTCAGACAAACATCCACTGCAACCATCAACTCAGTGAGAGACTCACTTTGGTCTGCCAGAAACCTGCTGGTCTTCCAGTTGAAAGAGTTGACCCTGGCGAAGTCTTACACACTGGCATATTCCAAGGCCCAGGACTACGGGCTGAGGGATGCAGCAATGCTTGGGCAGCTGCTACCAGGGTGCAGTGGAGAAAGACTATCATTTAAAGTCTTTCTGCCAAGCACAACAGGGGTCCTTTCAGCCACCAGACCCTCTCAATGCCTCAATGTAAATGGTTCCTAGTACCCAGCATAATCAAGAACTGCCTTTCGAGGAGTTGCAACTATTGAGAAGGTCAAGCCCCAATGTTTATTTTTTCTGTGTTAAGAAAAACTGAATTGTCCTGAACTGCTTTAGTAACTGTGTATGTACATAAAGATTTCCTCTTTGAATAAAGTATACTTTTGCAATAAAAAGTATACTTTTGCAATAGAAAAAATGTGGAGACCTTTAGTGAATTGAGACTCCAATCTCCAATCTAACTTATTGAGAAGTCCACCTCGGAGTTTCTGTTCACAGAAGAGATAGAACTGGGACTTATTCTGCCTGCAGGACATCAAAATTAAATATTTTGATATGTAATTGTTGCTGCATTAGCAAACACAACAGCTAATTTTTAGAGAGATAGATCACCTTGGTCTCCCTTGTTCTTCATCATGATATGGAGGTGCCAGTGTTGGACTGGACTGGACAAAGTCAGATGTCACACAACACCAGGTTATAGTCCAGCAGATTTATTTGAAATCACAAGCTTTCAGAGCACTGCTCCTTCGTCAGGTGAAGGCCACTGACAAAGGAGCAGCACTTTGGACTATAACCTGGTGTTGTGTGACTTCTGACTTTGTTCTTCATCAAGCATTACCATGTCTGTGACCTGAAAGATCAGGCAGACCCTTAATTTAATATGTCACCTCAAAAATGACACACTTAAAGTTCAATGTTCCTTCAATACGAGAATGAAGTGCTCAATTTGTGTGAGACTCGTAATTTAGATTACCTTCACTGAGCTAGTACTTGTTTACCTGCGATTGATTACCTCAAAATATTTGTCTTGGATGCCCTGAAGGATGTGTAAGGTACTGTTTACATCCACACTCCCTCATTCTTGTAAGAGAGGGACTCTAAGGTGGATGTTGCACTGCCAGGTTTACCACACAGGCATAAGAGTACATGGAATAGAGGATTTGATGGAAATGGTGAAGGGATAGAAAACAAATGGATGGATGATGGGAAAAAGATGAGATAGCATTAGGGGTCTATGTTATGTTAGATTGGGCAATCTATTGCATTTATGTAACAATTTATATCCTTTATTCAAATAGTGCCAGGAAATCAACATCCTCTTAAACAGACGACTAGTCTTATATCATTATTGTTAATATCTCACCTGATTTTAACATTGTTTTACCTTGATAAACCACTGTTTCATGCTTAAACTCATGGGGTTGCATTTGAAGACAGAAACTTCCAGCCAAGAAGTGGTAGTGCTACTAAATGCTGCAGATTGGACTTAACAATTTATCCCTTCACATCATGAGCCACAGTATTAAGTAGGAAAAAAATGACTAACTTAATAAACACAGATGTCCAGCTCACTGATGGGAAAACTTCAGACATTGCACTGAAAAATAGATTTATCTTGGCCCAAAACAGACGTATGGGACAAATGCCCAGCAACAATATGGGTGATCTCATTACTAATTATGGGTAATCCTCTTAGTTTGCCAACTGTATTCAAGTATATTGTATTTAACAGCATAACGCTCTGTGTCCACCAAACATGAAGTAGAATGTTTATTTTTAAAGTGGGGCACACATGCCAGTGTTTTGAGAACGGTGGTAAAAATTACACCTTATGTCACAGGTCCAGAAAGGAGGAGGAGCTTGGATTTTGGCCTACATAGCAATTGCAGTGATGCGAGGTGCCAGAAAAGTTTTTCCCTTGCATCTGACATATCACCAATCTCATTGAAATTATTCGCATAAAAAATTCAGAGACAGCTTTCACTGAATACTTCAGGTAGTAAGGAGCTAAGAAAGAGTTGACCAAGATGGAGCATTACATTGCAAAGCCATTTTAGTGCAATGTGCCATGTTGAAAAAGGCAACCCAAAGAAGGGACTAACTGACAGCTCAGTTACCTGCTGGTGGTCATTGCAGAGACAGCTTGTGCTTTGGTGGATAATGCTTCAGTTAATGATCTTGCCAAACACTGGCTAACTGAGCTGGGCTAAATAAGTGGTTACTTAGATGTTTAACGAGGATTTTATACGGTGAAATGGTAGGCCCCCTACCTCTGGGCTAGATGGTCTAGCTTCAAGACCCACCTTCTCCAGGGGTATGCAATAACACCTTTGAACAGATTACAAGGTCTAACCACTATTAGAAGTTACATCACGACTTTCTGTGCATTTGATATTGGAGGTGTGAAGATATTTTAAAATATTGGAAGACATCTTGGGATAATTTGCCAAAGTTAACTTAACTCATGATAGATTATTGATGCAGACAAACATATAGAAATGAAAAAGCCCCACAGTGCCTAGGACCATGGTTCGATTCTATCCTTATTAGAGTGGTGCTGGAAAAGCACAGCAGGTCAGGCAGCATCCAAGGAGCAGGAAAATCGATGTTTCAGGCAAAAGCCCCTCATCAGGAATGAGGCAGGGAACCTCCAGGGTGGAGAGATAAATGGGAGGGGGGTGGGGCTTGGGAGAAGGTAGCCAAGCATGCAATAGGTGAATGGAGGTGGGGATGAAGGTGATAGGTCAGAGAGGAGGGTGAAGCGGATGGGTGGGAAGGAAGATTGGCAGGTAGGACAGGTCATGAGGATGGTGCTGAGCTCGCTGGTTGGAACTGGGGTAAGGTGGGAGATGGGGAAATGAGGAAACTGGTGAAGTCTATCCTTGGCAACTGTCTGTGTGGAGTTTGCACATTCACCATGTCTGTGTGAGTTTCTGCTAGGTGCTCCGGTTTCCTCCCCCAGTCCAAAGATGTGTAAGTTAGATGGATTGGCCATGCTAAATTGTCCATAGTGTTCAGGGATGTGCAGGCTGAGTTGGTTAGTCATGGGAAATGCAGGGTTACAGGGATAGGGTGAGGGGATGGGTCTGGGTGGCACACTGTCTGGAGGGTCAGTGTGGACTGTATGATTTTAAGGTAGACTGAGAATATTGAAATATTGAAAAAAAATCAGGACATACATATAGTTATTCATATGAGATGAGATGCGAACAAAAACAAAAAAAGTGAGAAATAGAAACATAAATATTGAAAGGGAGACAAAAATACAGATTTGATATAATTTCTTTCCCAGGACATCAGTGAAATGTCATGGAATCAGTACACTTTCATAACTCAAACTGGGTGACATCTCTTTACTTTTGACATAGCTCAACCTACTACCTGTTGGAATCTGGGCTTTATTCCAGCATGAGCCTTATTCCGGCATCCTGGGCATTATTAATTTGGGCCTTAATTATTAATTTTTGTCCAAAAATCATCAACTTTCACCCTTTTTCATCAATCTGGCCCTGCACAATCTTGCACAGATGGTTGTCCTGTTCACAGGTCTGGCCTGGTAATGTGGTCCTGTATAACAAGCCTGTGCCATTATAATTGTGGTCTGGTATAAAGGCCTGGCCTTTAATCCTGGCTCTGTCGCCTTCATACTGTTGCTAGGCCTAGGCCCTGCATTAGGAATCAATGCCCTGTGTCATAATTGTGGGCAAAATTCAGACATGACTCTAAAAACAGCAAAGTGGATTTCTGCCTGGTGACTGCTAGATCAGTTATTAACTATCAGTTTTTAAAGTAGGAAAACTGAGCATTGTCCTATTGATTGGCAAGTGATCATGCATCAGAAAGAATGTCCATCAAAGCTCCCGACAATTGTCTGCATTTTGCAAGAATGTGAAGTCACTATTTTTGGAAGGGAATCTGAAAGAGGTTCCCCTGAAGTCACAGCTGTTTGCGGAGTAATGGAATCCAGTTGGTGAAGCTGGACAGATTCTGCACATGAAACAATTACTTGGCTTCAAAATATTTCAGACTCACTGCTCCAGCCTCCTTAACCTGTCAACCCACTCTCACGATACAAATTCCTGGAGATTCTTTTGCAGTAGATGAAAGGTCAAGCCTTTCTCCTACTTAAAATGCCTAAACTCTGACTTGATGATGGCAGTTGGGAGGATGATGGTTATGGATTCAAGATCCAGTCCCCAAACCTGGGGCAGAATCCTGTGCTGCTGCCAGCCATGGGAAGCTTGGCAGACCAGGAAAATTAATTGTACAGGAGGCCAAAAAACAGGATTAAACTATGATGTTACGTACTTGGAAGTTTGAAGGCAAGTTGATCGATCTTCCCACTGGCAGAAACCAAGAAGTTTTGCATTTATGTCAATAAAAGACAATTGCAGCAGAATTAAGTGCATCTTTCAAAGTAAGTTACTTGCAAGCCAAAAATTGTTGGCTTCAGGTTCACAATTGCTTGTAAGTGCAGCAGGTGAGGTCATGTATATGCTGGAACTTGAGTGAGGAGCTAAGCTTGGTCCTCTTTGGCGAGTGTTGGTCCAACAACAGTCTGTGATACAGGCAGCAATCAAAAGGCTTGAGGGCAGGGCTAGGACTGAGCCAGTGAGAGAAAGAAGAAACAAGGGCAGGGGTAGCCTCATGAGGGAGGCTGTCTGAGGCAGGGAGAGAAGACAAGGGTGCTGTGATGTGTGGGAGAGATAGATCTACCTTCCTAGATGTGGTGACCATGTCGATGAGTCGAGGAGAGGATATCTTGGGTAGAAGACTGTAAAGGGCAGGATTGGTGCTTTCAATGGTTGGGTCTTTGAGTTGGACAGCGGGTGCTGGTCAGTGGATGAAAGAATCGGAGACTGATTAGCAATGGGTTAGGTGGGATGTGGATGTGTACGGATGGAAGTTCCCGAGTCATTTTTGGGTATCAGATAGTCTCAAAGAGGACTCTCAAATTGTACAGTATAGGTTGTGCATATAACAGGAAAGGTTCGGGTCAGAGTGGGTATGGGAATGATAATAGTTGCAGTCAAGGGGAGAGAGAATGTGCATGACTATTATAAGGTCAATGGATAATGGGGAGAGGTTCAAAGCACTTGTTCTCTGACACTCAGTTTGGGTTCCCTGAGCCACTCAGTTCCTTACCACATCACAGACCTGATGCAAACGTGGACAAGAGAGCCAATTCCAGAGGTGGGAGTGAGAGGGGCTGCCCATGAAACTGCATTTGAGCAAGTGTGACACCAAGGTGCCCTAGTAGAACTGGAGTCAATAGGGATTAGGGAGAAAATATCGACACTCATTCATGCAGCAGTGTTACCATGTATAAAATGCACAGCAGAAATTCACTGAAACTCCTGAGATAGCACCTTCCAAATCCAGAGCCAGTACCATTTCGAAATGGCAAGAGCGGCAGATGCATGGGAACACCAGGGCTAAAGTTAGAGTGACTGCCCTTGGCACATTTGACTGAGTGTGACATCAAGGGACTCCAGTAAAACTGGAATCAATGGCTCACTCAGTAAATAGAGTGCAGCAAGCACTCACATACAACTACTGGCTATGCACAGGAGGATTATCAACACCTTGAGGACTGTGTCTCAGCTTGGGTCTTCAGAGGCGCAGAGAAAAATTTGAAAACCGAAAAAAATCTTCAATGTTATGAATCTTAAATGGAGGGCATTTTGAGATAAATTGCATTTTCTATCTTAATTATAAAGTGGAGAGTCACTTTTCAATCCTCCAGAACTGTTAAATGATATGTTTCCAACAACTGATACATATCTTTTACATTCAGAACCAGCCAAATTATGTTAGACAGCCTTGTTAGTGATTCTCACAAAACCCACACACACACTAATGTCATCTCAACTTATCAGACCTGCTTTTGTTATTTTTAACTTTACCTTCATCCCTAACAATTCCAAAACTCTCAAACATTGGAGAAGCCATGTTGGGATTTACTTTAGAAGTTCCTCTACTCCTATGTCACAGATAGCACATTCTGCTCCATGTTCTTCATGGGAGATGTTGGTGTAGTCATGATGGCCATGAGCTAGTTAACGGGAATCCCAGGCTAATTATTTTTATTCATTCATAGGATATGGATGATACTGGCTGGACCCAGCATTAATTGTCCATCCCTAATTGCCCAAAGGGCAGTTAAGAGTCAACAATATTCTAGAGCCAGATACATGGGCCAAACCAGGTAATGTCCTTCCAAAATGGATATCACAAATGGTTTAATGACAAAATAGTTTCATCTTCATTTTTATTGGATTCAAATTTATGGAAAAATGGTTTCATTTTCATTTTTATTGGATTCAAATTCCATCATCTGTCATGGTGGAATTCAAATCCAGAACATGATCTGTGTTTCTACCTTAATGGGAGAAAGTGAGGACTACAGATGCTGGAGATCAGAGTCAAAAATGTGGTGCTGGAAAAGCACAACAGGTCAGGCAGCATTCTTGCTGAAGGGCTTATGCCCGAAATGTCGACTCTCTTGCTCCTCAGATGCTGATTGACCTGTTGTGCTTTTCCAGCGCCACACGTTTTGACTCTCTACCTTAATAGTCTGATGATAATACCATGAGATCATCACATCACGACTGCTAATTTGAACATGAGTTCAAATCCCACCCTGGCAGCTGCTGCAATTGAAGTTTAATTAATAAAATCTGGAATGTAAAGCTGTTCTCAATAATGTTGACCATGAAATTATCATTGGTTGTTGTAAAAATTCATCTGATTCACTCAGGCCCTCGAGGGAAGGAAAGCTACCACATACATTTGACTCTTGGTCCATAGCAATGCAATTGCCTTTTAATAGCAAGCCACTCAGGTCAAGGATAATTATAGATGGCAACAAATACTGATCTTGCCAGCACTACTCACACCCTCTGAAAGAATTATAAAAAACAGTTTAGCTAATTACATTTTACTTCTTGCTCTTCTCCGGACTATATCTTTTGTGGACTTCTCTTATTAAACCTATTCCTTTGCTACCTCATTTCCAATATGCTAAGCTTATTCTAAACCTTACTGTTTTGCCTTAGCCTCTGAACTCCTTCCCTTAATTTCTACTTTTTCCTTGGTAGCTGGTTTCCTACTGTTTTGCTAATCTTGTTATAATGCATTAAGGTTAGAATCCCAATTTATGTAACCTCTATCGCATCCAGTGGATAGCTAAACTTCTTAGCAACTAATTCATTACATTTTTAAAATGTAGTCTTATAACATAGACAAAGGAACTATCTTATTGTATGATCTTAGAGGTCTATGACATTTATTAAATTCACTTTGTGATGCATTAGAAGACTAGAGAGCTTCAAATACATGTGGTTTGAATTCAGCTGTAATTCTAGTACTCACAGTGGATCTAAGAATTATAACATTATTTTCAGGTCAGAGGAAATAGTCAGCTAACATATTGTATTAACTATTGAGTCATGGCAATATTGATACAATTTCTTTGTAAACTAAATCACAGTCCCACAGATTTAGCTGTATCATGAGTTTAATAGGTATCTCTAAGCCACATGGATAGTTTATCTATAATTCTCAATAGCACTTTTACAAAGGAGAAATCAATTACCCCACCACTGACAACAGTTTCTCACTCTTGTGAGAAGGCAAGCACATTGCTGGAATTACCAGTGACTATCAATGTCTGGGCCTTAGCCTTTGTTACAGTATGTCATCCTGCCCTTCTTACAGAACAACATCCAGCACCTATATTGGCCATTCTGGTTTATCTGTAATTGTGTTGTAAGTTGCAATTACTTTTCTGGAAAAGGTTTTTGAGCATGTATAAGTACAGAAAAGGACAACAACACTTGAAAAATGACAGAATAGGAGAGAGTTCTGAAGGCTCCTTGCAAGGGGTCCCTGAGCCCTGTTCACACCTATATCACTGGGTTAAAACCCTGCAATTCCCTTCCTCTTGGCATTGTGTGCACACCAAGGCCAAATGGAGTGTAGCAGTTCAAGAAGGTAGCTCACTATCATTCCTGATGAAGGGCTTATGCTGAAATGTTGTCTCCTACTCCTTGGATGCTGCCTGACCTGCTGTGCTTTTTCAGCGCCACACATTTTGACTCACACTGTCACCTTCTCAAGGGCAACTGGGGATAGGGCAATAACTTTCTGCAGTGCAAATAGGGATGGGGCAATACATGTTGGCCCTGCCACTGACACCCAGATCCCATGAAAAGGTTTTTTAAAATGCATCTCCAGTCAATAAACTCCAGTTCTATATGGGACTTTCGAACAACAAATACTTTATATCAAATCTTTTTAACGCTTCATATAGTTGCTACTGAAAGATTTCACTGATAAAAGTTGGAAGGTAGTGTATAGAACAAGGCTTGTCAGATTAAGCTTGATGTGTCGAATAGCAAAAATGGACTAACCCTTCATTTAGCTGAGAAATATCATTCTTCAAATAAGAACTGGATTATAAAACTAACCTTAATCCTCAATGGGCAACGTACCACATAACACGTTACTTTTAATGCTTACGCCTTTATGAGCATGAATTTGGTCTAATCGCACAAATAAGGCTTATCATGGAATCAGCATTGAAATCGTGGTAAAGAAAATTAAAGATGATGTAAAGTGAACAATCAACCTGCAATTTTATATTTTAAACTTTGAGCACCACTTTCATTCCACATTGTCCATTCATCTTCTGAAGACAAAGCCCTTTATAAAAAGGGCTTAGAATATTCTTAGCAACTCACATGAGGTACACTACTTACCAAAATCTTTCTCTTCGCTATGTTGTTTTCTTTGCCTTTTTTTTTGCCGAATCCCAGTTGAAAGCTTGAGTCCTAGTAGTAGTAATAGTGGAAGGAGTCCTGCTCCCAGCTGTGTCTGTGACTCTTTCAGGCTCAGGGAAAATGCCGACAGCTGATTCTATTGCTGCTCTATGTTTGGGAGAATAAGCCGACTCTATTTATAGGGTATTAGGAGTCTGGCTGCTCCATCAGGCTGAGTCAATCACTGCTTCCAGAAATCATTGTAGGACTCACGCCATTGACATCCCTGCAAGCTGAGCATGCCAAAGGCACCTGCTCATTCAGCCGAGTTCGCAAGACAATGCGGGAATAGGTGTGCAACCATGCCACTTGAGTAAGTCTGTACAAGTTACTTCTGTTCCCTCACATGTTAATGATAGCCTGATAAACAAGCACTAATAACATCAATCAATAATGCTTTTATGCAAAAGATGGGAGTGTAGGCAACATATTAACTGTAGGAAAATCAATTAAAACCAATCCCAAATACTTGTTTGTGCTTTTGCACATCAACCAATGTATTCAAAACCTTCTGGTGATTTTAAAGCTCAAGTTATATTTCTTTGCCAGTAGCTCTTAAATGCTATCTATGAGCCCTATCTGAGCCTGTAATTTATTTTCAGGTATCAATTTATCTAGACAAAAGCTTTCTGAATCTCGATTAGATTGCAGTCTGCAACTCAGAGGTCATCAGTTCACTTGCACAACGGCATCCCCAAAGATACAATGGCTTCTATCACAATGATAGCCACTGGCACTTCAGAATCATGGAGTGACCCAGGCCAGAGGTCAGAAATGCGTGGAAGCATTAGGAGGAGTATGGGTGATAGGAGATCAAATTGAGCCTCCCCTTCCAATGTCTGGTCCCTCAGTTGGGCATGCCTGGAGTTGAAGGATGAACCATCACTCAAGAGATGAGAAATGGGGCAGCACGGTGGCTCAGTGGTTAGCACTATTGCCTCACAGCATCAGGGTCCCAGGTACGATTCCAGCCTTGGGTGACTGGGTGGAGTTTGCACATTTTCCCTGTGTCTGCCTGGGTTTCCTTCAGGTGCTCTGGTTTCCTCCCACAGTGCAGGTTAGGTGAATTGGCCATGCTAAATTGCATTAGTCAGAGAGAAATGGGTCTGGGTGAGTTACTCTTTGGAGGGTTGGTGTGGACTGGTTGGGCTGAGGGGCCTGTTTCCGCACTGTGGGGAATCTAATCTAAAAAAATAGCAATGCACAAGCTTACTTCTCATGTTCCTTGTGTAGCTGAGTAATACTATCAACAGTGGGATGAGGTCTTGAAGTAACCATTAATGGCATCAATTGTCAGAAAGGCTTCACACTTATCAGACTTGGGAGAGTGGCATAGTGCTCAATTGCCACACTCCACATATTGAAATGTCCTTGTTCCTCCAAACATGGCATTAGCGAGGGTAGGAGGTCCTGCGTCTCAGTGTCTACCTTTCTCTATGTAATTAGGAGATAGTGAAGACTGCAGAATCTGGAGAAGTCAGTGTATGGTGCTGGAAAAAGCACAGGCAGGTCAGGCAGCATCTGAGGATCTATGTAAACCATCTAAACCTCTCGATTACCACCCACTTCTCAGTAACTATATTTCAATATCGAAACCAACTGCCTTCAGTTAGATTCCAATTTAAACTCACAGAGACTTGAAGTCATGAACTCTTTTTTTAAATTTTAAACTGTCTGTATTAGAAAACATTAGGGACTATTATTATTCTCCTTTCAGGCATTCAAATATTTTCACCCAAAGTCAAACGATGAATCACCAGTTAAAATAAAAGGGGATGCTGGAGATCTGAAATACAAAAAATGAGAGTGCAGGAGAAACTCAGCAGGTTTAGCAGCATCTGTGAAGAGAGAGGGCTGAGGCTTCCATTTTTTGTGCTAAGTATAATTTTTGTCAATTTTTTTTTGGAGGGTTTATCTCCATATGGCTTGGAAGGTTCTCTTGCCTCAGCTCATCCACTTGCTATCTGGAAGAACTGGCTCTGTGTATATTAGTTGCCATATTTATCTGTAACCTGTCTGCATAACAGCAATATACTCAAATCACAACGTATTGGCTCTGGAGTATTATGAGGCTTTTTGAAGGAGCTATAAAAATGTAAATAACTTGCTTTTTCAACCAGAAACATGATCCGAAAAAATCCGGTGCCCCTTGTCTGCAGAGTTTAAAAACAGCAGCTAGGATTCCTGCTCTTGATCATCAGTTATTGCTGAATAAAGAAACTTAATTGTGCTCATCTGTAGTGCTCTCCCAATGTCGAACTGTCTACTGCGACTCGTGTGGAATGACCATGTCAATGAGGCTACTGTACACCAATTATGTTGAATATTCCAGGACAGGTAGTAATGGCAATCTGTCTCTCAGCAGGTCCTCTCCTCATTTCTCCCCATTCAGGGTCTCCTACTTTCCTGTTCAGTTGTCTGCAGGAGACTCTCATTTTCAATTTCAATAAGGGAATAGACTAGTGAAAAGAATATATGAGGTGATTTCTCATTGCCTTTCTCATGTGCGTTTAAAAGAAACATGAGCCTTCCTCCCAAAGGTTTCTCCACCTGGAAGCAGCCCATGATGCTGTGACTGTTCGACAATTACCACCAAAAATTTATTAGTTCTTCTCTCACCATCAAAACTTCATGAGTTTCACTATTGGCTATGACTGATAATCCTGAATACCAAACTCTTCCCAGACGTGGGAAACTTGCAACACTCCTAGGTTAAAAACACAAACCCTACTATCCTTTTAAAGAGAAGAGATAGAATGTAGTGAGGAAGACATAACATTGGATTTCCAGATTTTCTCAGGCTTTCAGTTATGTGAAGAAGGTGAAAGTCTAGGAAGTAGCAATAATATTGAGTGGCCCAAACACTTACTGTAGGAATGTGCAAACAGTTAATATTTCAGGGTCCACATAAAATCACAGGGTAACTGACGGTGAAGCTAAATGTTAAGGCATCTGACTGCATGGTCACAGAACTTATTTCTGGATCATTGGTCAGACAGGCACTTGTTAAACAGCAATGATCCTAAAGGAATGACAGTGAGTGAGAGAAGCAGCGATGTTTGGATGCTGCAGGCCCAATCTAATTTGAAGCACTGACTGAATGGCTTGACTCAAAATAGCTTCATCACCCACTTGGTGATTGTGCAAGAGATTCAAGCAAATAGCTGTGTCATTGCTGACAGATTACATTGATTTCATGCAGGCAGTCAGCATTAAAAAATGTGAAAATTGGAAACCTAAATTACAACAAATAATTCTCGAAATACATAGCAAGCTTGTTAATAATACTTTGGCAGTGCTACTGCTGGATTCTCTGTTTTCTGTTATCTTTCTTTCCATCTTGAAGGTATTTTCGAAAGCGTGCATTCCTCACAGCATCAAAAAAAACATTTTGATGCTAAGTCACACAAGAAGAATATATGATTGGTGAAGGATGGGGGTTGCTAACGAACATCCTACAGAAGGACAGATGGAATCAGGAAACCTTAGGGAGGGAGTTCCAGAGCTGTGCCTGTCAATTTTACAACAGTAATCCACGGACCACTGGTATTCTGTAATGCAAGAACTGTGATGGTAACATCTTGTATTTATGTAACACCTTTAACAAATATCCTCAGACACTCTAGAGATGTGTGGTCAGATGTCCAGGCAATAAAGATGTATCAGGAGGTGGGTTTTAGGGAGCATCGTAAAAGAAGAGAGCTAGAAAACTTGAAAGAGGAAATTCTAGGATGGAGGACCAAGCCAACTGAAGACACATTCAACAATGATACTTTGAGGAAGTGGAGGATGCATAAGTGACAAGAGACTATGTTTAGACAGATTGATAATGTACATCGACAATAGACTAAAGTTCAGTCCAGACAACAGGAAGATTTCAGTACTATAGCTCCTAGTTTATGAAGGAACATGTTCATTGGGGCAGTACGAGACAATTCCTACGAAAATAAAATAACTGATTAAGGGAGCGACAACAAAACGCAAGTTCTGAATGAGATTTTACAAAATTACATGTTGTGAATGTGTTTCAATATACATGTTTCACGTGTTTAATGCCAGAATGAAAAATGTTCCTTTATAAACATTATCAAGAAAGCTACCTTCTTTCCTGCATTCTAGGACACAGCAGCTGGAATCTGGTAAATTCACATGAGTCAGTTGTTCAATTTGCTTGTTGTTTCTCATAATAATTGCAAAGTTCAACATAACAAGCAAATTATTGGAGTAAATGCCTTCATGGTTAAAGCAAAATCAGATATAGATACCAAGAGCTATCAGATGTTTCTCTCTTGGATTAGTCAGTTCATTCAGAAGATCATGTGAGTTACGCTCATCCATATCCAATGATCTCAATGCTGCTAACTAAGGGAAAATTTCCCTTTCAAAGTCTCAAATTTCCCAATTGGTAGGCAGACTGTGAAGACTGGGAGTAACAGAAAAAGATTGGGATTATTGTTTTAAAATGGAGAAGTCAAGGTTCAATGTTCAAATTCCATAGGTTAGAACACCATTAATGTAGAATAATACAGGGGAAGATAAACCAAGAAGGAATTAATAGGCTGTATAACACCAAATTTAGGTAGATTGTCTGAGAAATAAGAAATATGAGGAAGCTAAAATCCCTATAAAGAAAGAGTTTGAGTAATTGATGGGATAATGAGTCGTGAGTTCAGCCTAGTGCCCTATAACCCAAGGTCACCCGAGAAAATGTTGAAGCTGTATTGGCTCTTGCATTTGTTTTGAAGCCTAGCACTCCCAAATAGATCAATTTTGATATTAAGAATGTCTAAAACATTACACCCTATACATTAACATGTAGTGTGTAACCTACACAAAAATTCATCCCCAGGATTGCCAAATCTGTCTTTTTTTGTTAAGGGTTAGCACTCGATAATTTTTTTTAACATACATGCATGGAATGAATGATCACTGAGTGTATTTGGAAACAGTCACCGGTGAGTAAGAAGAGAACTGTTAGTTACACTAGCTCATATCTATGGCCCTCATCAGCCATAAGTTGAGGTAGCTCTTAACCTATCTGATGCTTTAAAGCTCCAAGACCCAGAGTCTAGGATAAACTTTTTTTTAAGAAACTAGTTTTCTTTTAGAAAGGAAGGCCTTAGCCTCTGAATAATAGTTGGTAAAATAAGTGAATGAACTCTTCATTGATTCCTACACCTGCTGGCTTTCATCGTAAGATTTATTTTAAAATGTGTTAACACATCAATCAGACATCAAAATGATCATGTTAAGACTGACATCATTGGCAGTAATTTCTCGGTTCCTGCTCCTCATATATCTGCAACGTGTGGGAATCTATTCCTGTATTGGAATTTATTGCTTACTCTCTGAACTGAAATGTTTACATGTTTTGCATTATCCTCCACCCTAATATTAGCCTAAAATAATATCAAGTGAATCATATTGACTAACATGATAATTTTGCAATTTCTTTGACCGTTAAGTACATTGGCGGCAAGCTTCTCCTCACTGATTCATCACCTCCATCCCTTCCCCTCTACCCCCAGTATAGTCTTCAAGATCATCTTCCTGCCATCTCCAACATATTTGCTGTATTAATGTGCCCCCTACTTGATATTGTAGAACCACCCCCATGATTTCACACATATTTGTCAGCAAAGTAGAAACATAGAATCCCTACAGTAGGAAGAGGCCCACCAAATCAGCACCAATCCTCCGAAAAGCATCCTACCCAAACCCACCCTTTCACCCCATTCCCGTAACCCCACAATGGGTTTTTAATCATAGCTAACCCATCTAATCTGCACATGCCTGGAAATACTTGAAGGAAGGGTTGATTTGATTTGATTTGATTTATTATTATGATCACATGTACTGAGATACAATAAGAAGTACTGCTTTCCGTGCTAACCAGACAAATCATACCTTACATAAATATACCAGAGTAATAGAACAGAATACAGAATATGGTGCTGCAGCTACAGAGAAGCTGCAGAGAAAGATCAGTTCTAATATATGAGGCCCATTCATAATGCTGATAATAGCCAGGAAGAAGCTGTTCTTACATCTGTTGGCATGTGTTTTGAAACTTTTGTACCTCCTGCCTGTTGGAAGAAGGTGGAAGAGGGTATAACTGGGATGGGAAGAGTCTTTGGTTATGTTGACTGCTTTCCTGAGGCAGCAGTCAATGGAGGGAAGACTGCTTTTTGTGATGGACTGGGCTGCATTCACAACTCTCTAACTTCTTGCAGTCTTGGCACTGCAGTTGCCACAGGAAATTATGACGCATTCGAATAGGATGCTTTCTATGGTACACATATAAAAAATGGTAAGATTCATTGTGGATATGTCGAATTTCCTTAGTCTTCTGAGGAAGTAGAGGCGTTGCTGTGTTTTTGTGATTGTAGCATTGACGTGGATGGACTGTGACAGATTGTTAGTGATATCTGCTCCTGGGAACTTGAAGTTTGCGACCACTTCCACCTTAGCACCGTTCATATAGACAGGAGCACGCCCTCTACTCTGGTTCCTGAAGTCAATGACCAGCTCCTTCATTTTGCTGACATTAAGAGGGAACTTTTTTGT
This sequence comes from Chiloscyllium punctatum, assembly GCF_047496795.1. NCBI lineage: Eukaryota > Metazoa > Chordata > Chondrichthyes > Orectolobiformes > Hemiscylliidae > Chiloscyllium > Chiloscyllium punctatum. The sequence continues at coordinate 35,850,751 of NC_092743.1, forward strand.
CTTTACACCATGCTACTAAGCTGTCTATTTCTTCCCTGTAGTCTGTCTTGTCATTGTTTGAGATCTGACCCACTATCGTTGTGTCATCACCAAATTTGGCCACACAGTCGTTAGTGTAAATGAGTATAGGAAGGGGCTGAGTAGATGGCCTTGTGGGGCACTGATGTTGAGGGTTATTGTGGAGGAGGTGTTGTTGCCTATCCTTACTGATGGCAGTCTGCACATCAGGAAGTTGAGGATCCAGTTGTGGAAAGGGGAGCAGAATCCTAGGTCTCGGAGTTTGGATATGAGTTTAGTTGGAATAATAGAGATGAATGTGGGGCTAAAGTTAATAAACAGAAGAGTGACGTGGGTGTTCTTGTTATCTAAATGTTCCAGGGATAAGTGTAGGCTAGGGAGATGGCGTCTGCCTGAAGTGATTACGATGATGGGTGAATTATAGTGGATCAAGGCAGCCTGGAAGGCAGGAGTCAATGTGTGCCACTACTAACCTCTTGAAGCACTTCATAATGATGGATGTCAGAGCTGCTGGCACATTGCCTAAATTTACCTGAGTTGCCTGGGTTCATTGACAGTATGATCAAATGTCAATTGATGAGCAATAACCTGCTCACTGACATTCAGATTGGGTCCCACCAGGGGCACTCAGCTCCTGACTTCATTACAGCCTTGGTTCAAAGAAAAAACTAGTCAATGGGTATCAGCGAGAAATTTTCTACTGATTGGAGTCATACCCAGGACAAAGGAAGATGATTGTGTTGTTGGAAAGCAGTCATCTCAGACCTGGGACATTAAAGCAGGAGCTTCATGGCCAAGTGTCCAGACCCAACAATTTTCAGCTGCTGTATCACCCGGCCTTCCCTCCATCACTAAATAGATTTGGAGATTTTCACTGATGACTGCAACATGTTTAGCAGCATCTACATCTTTGGCTACTCAAAAAATTTGTGTCCAAATGTAACAAGACTTGAACAACATCAGGCTTAGGCTGATAAGTGGCAAGTAACATGCACGAGACAAATCTGCCAAGCAATGACCATCTATAAGAGGAAATCCATCATCTTCCCTTGACACAATCCAAACGATGTGCAGGTTAGGTGAATTAGCCACACTAAATTGTCCATAGTGTTTAGGGGTGTGTAGGTTAGGTACATTAGTCGGGGTAAAGGTAGGAGAAGTGGTCTGGGTGGGTTACTCTTTGGAGGGTCGGTGTGGACTTGTTGGGCTGAAGGTAAAAACAAGGACTGCAGGTGCTGGAAACCAGAGTCTAGATTAAAGTGGTGCTGATGTGCTAAGATCTCTATTCCTGATGAAGGGCTTTTGCCCGAAATGTCGATTCTCCTGCTCCTCGGATGCTGCCTGACCTGCTGTGCTTTTCCAGCACTACTTTAATCTAGACCCTTGTTGGGCCAAAGGGCCTGTTTCCATACTGTAGGGAATCTAATCTAATTCAATGATATCACCATCACTGAATCGTCTACTATCAATATCTTGCGAATTACCATTGATGATAAACTGAACTAGACTACCCATACGAATACAAAAGCAGAAATTGCTGAAGAAACTCAGCAGATCTGGCAGAATTGATGGAGAGAAAACAGGTTTAATGTTTTGGGTCCAGTGACCCTTCTTCAGAACATAAATACTATCGCGATGAGAATACATAGGAGGTTTGGAATCCTGCATTGTGAGACTCACCTCCTAGCAATTATAGAAACATGGCTCAGGGATGGGCAGGACTGGCAGCTTAATGTTCAATGATACAAATGCTACAGGAAGGATAGAAAGGGAGGCAAGAGAGGAGGGGGAGTGGCATTTTTGAAAAGGGATAGCATTATAGCTGTGCTGAGGGAGGATATTCCTGGAAATACATCCAAGGAAGTTATTTGGGTAGAACTGAGAAATAAGAAAGGGATGATCACCTTATTGGGATTGTATTATAGACCCCCTAATAGTCAGAGGGAAATTGAGAAACAAACTTGTAAGGGGATCTCAGCTATCTGTAAGAATAATAGGGTAGTTATGTTCAGGGAATTTAAATTTCCAAACATCGACTGGGTTTAGATGGAGAGGAATTTCTTAAGTGTTTACAAGACAGTCTTCTGATTCAGTATGTGGATGTACCTACTAGAGAAGGTGCAAAACTTGACTACTCTTGGGAAATAAGTCAGAGCAGGTGACAGAGGTGTCAGTGGGAGAGCACTTTGGGGCCAGCGACTATAATTCTATTCCTTTTAAAATCGTGATGGAAAAGGATAGACCAGATCTAAAAGTTGAAGTTCTAAATTGGAGAAAGGCCAATTTTGATGGTATTAGGCTAGAGCTTTCGAAAGCTGATTGGAGGCAGATGTTCTTAGGTAAAGGGACAGCTGGAAAATGGGAAGCCTTCAGGAATGAGATAACGAGAATCCAGAGAAAGTATATTTCTGTCAGGGTGAAAGGGAAGGCTGGTAGGTGTAGGGAATGCTGGATGACTGAAGAAATTGAGGGTTTGGTTAAGAAAAAGAAGGAAGCATATATCAGGTATAGACAGAATAGATCGAGTGAATCCTTAGAAGAGTATAAAGGAAGTAGGAGTATACTTAAGAGGGAAATCAGGAAGGCAAAAAGGGGACATGAGATAGCTTTGGCAAATAGAATTAAGGAGAATCCAAAGGGTTTTTACAAATATATTAAGAACAAAAGGGTAACTAGGGAGAGAGTAGGGCCCCTCAAAGATCAGCAAGGCGGCCTTTGTGTGTAGCCACAGAAAATGAGGGAGATACTAAATGTATATTTTGCATCAGTATTTACTGTGGAAAAGGATATGAACGATATAGACTGTAGGGAAATAGATGGTGACACCTTGAAAAATGTCTAGATTATAGAGGAGGAAGTGCTGGATGTCTTGAAATGCATAAAGGTGGATAAATCCCCAGGATCTGATCAGGTGTACCCGAGAACTCTGTGGGAAGCTAGAGAAGTGATTGCTGAGCCTCTTGCTGAGATATTTGTATCATCAATAGTCACAGGTGAGGTGCCAGAAGACTGGAGGTTGGCAAATGTGGTGCCACTGTTTAAGAAGGGTGGTAAGGACAAGCCAGCGAACTATAGACCAGTGAGCCTGACCACAGTGGTGGGCAAGTTGTTGGAGGGAATCCTGAGGGACAGGATGTCCATGTATTTGGAAAGGCAAGGACTGATTAGGGATAGTCAACATGGCTTTGTGCGTGGGAAATCATGTCTCACAAACTTGATTGAGTTTTTTGAAGAAGTAACAAAGAAGATTGATGAGGGCAGAGCAGTACATGTGATCTATATGGACTGCAGTAAGGCGTTTGACAAGGTTCCCCATGGGAGACTGATTAGCATGGTTAGATCTCATGGAATGCAGCCATTTGGATACAGAACTGGCTCAAAGGTAGAAGACAGAGGGTGGTGGTGGAGGGTTGTTTTTCAGACTGGAGGCCTGTGACCAGTGGAGTGCCATAAGGATCGATGCTCGGTCCTCTACTTTTTGTCATTTACATAAATGATTTGGATGCAAGCATAAGAGGTACAGTTAGTAAGTTTGCAGATGACACCAAAATTGGAGGTATAGTGGACAGCGAAGAGGGTTACCTCAGATTACAACAGGATCTGAACCAGATGGGCCAATGGGCTGAGAAGTGGCAGATGGAGTTTAATTCAGATAAATGCGAAGTGCTGCATCTTGGGAAACCAAATCTTAGCACGACTTATATACTTAATTAATGGTAAGGTCTAGGGAGTGTCGCTGAACAAAGAGACCTTGGAGTGGAGGTTCATAGCTCCTTGAAAGTGGAGTCGCAGGTAGATAGGATAATGAAGAAGGTGTTTGGTATGCTTTCCTTTATTGGTCAGAGTATTGAGTACAGGAGTTGGGAGGTCATGTTGCGGCTGTATAGGGCATTGGTTAGGCCACTGTTGGAATATTGCATGCAATTCTGGTCTCCTTTCTATCGGAAAGATGTTGTGAAACTTGAAAGGGTTCAGAAAGGATTGACAAGGATGTTGCGAGGGTTGGAGGATTTGAGATATAGGGAGAGGCTGAACTGGCTGGGGCTGTTTTCCCTGGAGCGTCGGAGGCTGAGGGGTGACCTTATAGAGGTTTACAAAATTATGAGGGGCATGGATAGGATAAATAGACAAAGTCTTTTCCCTGGGATCAGGGAGTCCAGAACTAGAGGGCATAGGTTTAGGGTGAGAGGGGAAAGATATAAAAGAGACCTTCGGGGCAACTTTTTCACATAGAGGGTGGTACGTGTATGGAATGAGTTGCCAGAGGATGTGGTGGAGGCTGCTCCAATTGCAACATTTAAGAGGCATTTGGATGGGTATGTGAATAGGAAGAGTTTGGAGGGATATGGGCCGGGTGCTGGCAGGTGGGACTAGATTGGGTTGGGATATCTGGTCTGTGTGGACAGGTTGGACTGAAGGGTCTGTTTCCATGCTGTACATCTTTATGACTCTATGACTCTTGACTTCCCAAAGTATGTCCATCATCGACAAGGCACAAGTGATTGTATACTCCCTACTTGCCTGGAGAAGTGCAACTCCAGCAACAAGATATTTGGCACACTTCAGGACAAAGCAGCCTGCTTGAATGGCACCAAATCCACAAACATCCACTCGCTCCATCTCCAACCCTCAGTAGCAGAACTTTGACAGCACTTTCCAACCACACAGCCACTACCATCATAAGGGCAACAGATATGTGGGAATGCTTCTGCTAGCAAGTTCCCTTCCAAGTTAATTACCATCTGACATATTGCCATTTGTTTAGTGTTACTGGGTCAATATCCTGGAGTTACCTCCCTAATAGTATTGTGGGTCTACCTTCAGTATGTGGACTTTGATGATGCAAGGAGACAGCCTATCACCTCAAAGGCAACTAGGGATTAGATTAGATTCCCTACAGTGTGGAAACTGACCCTTTGGCCCAATCAGTCCACAATGACCCTCCGAAGAGTAACCCACCCAGACCCATTACCCTTTGACTAATGCACATAACACTATGGGCAATTTAGCATGGTCAATTCACCTGACCTGCACATCTTTGGACTGTGGGAGGAAACCCACATAGACATGGGGAGAATGTGCAAACACAGACAGTCGCCAAAGCTAGAATTGAACCTGGGACCCTGGTGCTGTGGGGCAGCAATGCTAACCACTGAGCCACTGTGCCAATAAATGCTGGCCTAGGCAGCGATATCTGATGAATGACTCAAAGAATTGTGAGAACACTTTCATCACAAGGACTGGAGCAATTCAAGCCAATTTACCTCCAGCTTCTCAAAGGGCAGCTAAGGATGTGTAATAATTGTCAGCTTTTGAACTATCCAAGAAGGGATGATAATTAGAAAAATAATGCTCATTTGGAACATCTATATATTAAAATCTAAAGGACTTTGATTAATCTTGGGCTGTGAGTAACACTCGCAATCCTACATTTCTTACCTTTTCCTAGTTATCTTAATGGAATTAAATGAGGTAAATATGGATAGGATCCATTTGATGAAATCCCTCATCAGAAATGAATTGTAAAACTCATGGAAATGAAGGTTAATCTGCTTAGGAAATTGGTGTGTATGGAAATAGAAAATAAGAAAATTGGCAGCATTGGTCTTGTGGTATCCCACATGGATCTATATTGGTATCTCAATTATTCTGTATTTATTAATGACTTACATAATGGCATAAAAAGCCATATATTCAAGTTTGCCAATGACACAAAGATTGTCATTGTAAAAGCGTAAAATTAAAGAAATGTTAGTGTGCATGGGAAAATATTGCCAATGGATTTCAACATTGGAAAATGTGGCCCTTAACAAATAGAACTGAGTAGTTTGGAAATGCCAGAATTAGTGGAGGTCCAAGCAAATAAATCATTAAATTTTCATGCTCAAGTACAAAAATAATCAAAATATCTACAGGACACTGCTGTTTATGTCTAGATAAACAGACCACAAAGGTCAAAGTTCTGCTATGGCTATGGTTGAGACTGGAGGAGAATACTGTCATTCTTTAATCCCATCACTCCACTGTATACAACATAAATCTAAAAACTTTGTCTGATTCCTGCTATGATTCACTATATACTTTATTTACATTAGGTTTAGAATTAATAAATCCAACCACTACAATTATTTAATAAAGTACAAAATTATTGATTGATTTTGAAACCAGGTCTTGACAAAAATATAAAGCTGATTAACACACAGTTGGAAACATGAAATTGTAAATATTTGGCCTTCTTAATAAATCTGTACACACACATGAGTTCAAGAAAAACTTGTTGTGCAGAAGTTTATATTGAAAAAAATGCCTTGTCCATCTCATGGCTAATTCTTGAAGGAATTAAAGATAGGGTATAAAATGTCCTGGCCCAATTAGATGTAGCCTGAAACACAGTCCATCACCTCTGGAATCTTTGCAGATGTAGTGCATTCAGGAATCATCAAGAGGTCAAATATTTTTCATGAACACCTGGATCAATGTTTCCTTGTGCACAATGGATTCACACAAGTGCTGTCTGAATGAGTTGGGTAGTTTCTTTCTCTCAGCAATCTGTACTCCAAGGGGATGCCCAATAATATCCAAAACTTCCACAGTTCTTAACAGCCATAAACTCAGACAGATGACTTCCAGTAAATACATCCTTCACTGTTTACATAGCTTAACCCATGTGATCTCCAAACAGTGGTTTTGATAAAAAGATCTCTCACTATCCTATCCACGACCTGTTAAAAAAAATCTTTTCAGTTCTCCAAAAAAACCATTGTTTACAATCCTTCAGACTGAGTTCTCAAACTTTTTTTTAAAACCCCACATCTTTTTGACCATTATAGAAAGGCCTAATAAGGCCACATTGGAATACTGTCAGTAATTCTAGGTGGGACAGATTAGGATGAATACAGTAGCCTTCGAGAAAATGCACAGTAAATGTATCTGGACTCTGAATATTAAATCTTGAGGAAAGGTGAAGCAAAGTAGCATTGTGCTTTCTGGAATTTAGAAAGTCAAGAGGTGACTTGATTAACATAGTCAACACATTAAGAGAAATAGAGAGGGCAGGAAAAGAGAATCTTATTTCACTGACTTGGGACTCTCAGACTAGGGGAATAATCTAAGATTTAGAGTCAGATGTTTCAGGAGTAAAATTAGGAAGTTCTTCCATTTAGAAAGAGAGGTAAAAATTTGGATCTTACTTCAACAAATTGAACCTACATCAGTTCTTTTATAAAATTGAAATTGATGGATCTTTTGTTAACCAAAGGTATTAAGGAGCTGAAAATGTGTTGCTGGAAAAGCGCAGCAGATCAGGCAGCATCCAAGGGGCAGGAGAATCGACATTTCGGGCATGAGCCCTTCTTCAGAAATGGGCTCGTGCCCAAAATATCGATTCTCCTGCTCCTTGGATGCTGCCTGACCTGCTGCGCTTTTCCAGCAACACATTTTCAGCTCTGATCTCCAGCATCTGCAGTCCTCACTTTCTCCTAAAAGGTATTAAGGACTCTGGGTTAAAGGTCAGTAAATGGCATTAGGTCAAAGATAGGTTAACTTGGCTCTACAGACAAAATGACATATACTCTTGTTCCTATATTATGATGTTCTGAATTTTCTTAAAGATTTTCTGCTGTACCTGTGAGGATGAGAACTGTTTCTGACAAATATGTGGAATGTTATAGTGGGAGAAACCTTACCCAGATACTCAGTGACAACTTGGGTCTAATCAGAGAGGAACAACAGATTCCCATTCCTGAAGGAAATTGTCAATTGAATGGCTTGATGGCCAAGCAGTTGCTGGGAAGCTCCATGCATACCAATGCATTGATCCTACATCCAGAAGCTACAATCACTTTTACCCTTTGGAGGTCTTTCCAGCGGCAAAAAAAAAGAGTGAATAATGGTTGCAGTCTAGTATTATAATCACAACAATACCCACTTCCATTTTCAGCAGTGAACTCCATTTTTAATTTGTTTCTAAATCGGAACAGCGAGGAAATTGTTATTGCCATTTTTAATTGCAGATGCTTGTCATTCACAATACCTATGTAAAATTCCTTTGCCTGGCAACAGACGATCTATCATTGGGAGAATGTTTTAACGTGCCTTCTTTTTAATTGTCTCACAGCTAAGTATGTGTCAGATGCAGTTTCATACACCCATAGCAGCATTCCATTCAAGAAAGCAGTCTGTAAACATAGCACATTCCTTCCGAACCTGCCCCTTCCCTTGGCATTTGATGCTGCATTTTAATGAGGGTCTGGATAATGTTAACAGTTTCCTTCATTCCTTCCCTCCTCACTGTGCATTTTTCTCTGCACAACCCCCACACCAGCCTCCCCCAACCTCCCCCACAACCCCCCCCCCCCCCCCCCACCCCCCCCACCTCCCCCACCCCTTGCCCCTGCTAAGCCTAACCACTGTGCACAGAAAATGAGAATCACAGCTCTTGGATGATTTCTCATATGCACAGCTAAACTAAGGGTAAGGTGATTGCACCAGAATGGTGACAGGTCAGAAAGCTGGTAGCAACCCATAAAATAAAAGCCATAGAAGCAGAAGTATGTCACTCGCCTCTTTGCGGTGAATCCACGAGGCATGGCGAAACTTCTCGCTGCATCCTATCAATGTCACCTCATTAACTATCAAACCCACCAGTGCGGCCTGCTCTCATCCAGCACTCAGTGTAACCTGGAACAATTTGATACTGCTGGGATGTCCAGCAAAGGATCAGAATCTTTGAAGCTGGGAGCTGGGGAGTATCTTTAAGGACTCTTAGTCTGGAGCTACCCTGCACCATTTGCCCTGAACTTAGCAGACAAGGCAAGATTGGTGACATGCTTTGTGGGCAGAGACTTGGAGGTCCTGGTGGATGGGGTGATACAGAGGCAGGACACCCTGCACCCCTGGGAATGGCATCAGACCATGCCGGCTAGGTCTGAGGTTGCTGCTCAGATCAGTGGAGTCTCAGCTATCTAGAGAAATACACAACAATGTATGAAGTCATTCAGTTACACTCTCTGGTCTGAATCCTAACCATCTCCTCCCCAATACCTTACGCTAACTCTATCTCTGGCACTGTACCCACCTCCCATCAATGCTTATGCTCTACTGCTCACATAAATTCATGCAAAGCTTGCCTCATTCATTGCAACTCACCCTGTAATCCAACCCTATTAATCCTGCTTGTCCTTTGTGCTGCCTAGTCACTTGGTCGGAACATCTCCCCACCTTCACCAACAGCTATGTCACCCACTTTCATCTCTCCTAATACCTGCCTCTCTCTCATTCCAGGAGGTAAACAGTCCACAATGGGGCAACAAGGGTCATTATGGACAATCTGCTGGCCGTCATTCAATGCCTCACTCCTCATGAGGAGAGGATCCTGACTTTGACCACTCCAAGCAGCTGACAAACCGAGTTCAAGTCTCTGCACTAGTATCGAAGGTTGCCCTGTCTCACTGTGCTCAGACTCCTGAGGGAGGGCTATCTCCCTTGCTGTGACTGAGGACTGCTGACAATTATGACAGGCTTCTGGCTTTGTGTCTGTCCTAAATGGTAAGACAATACTGGGGTGGCATGGTGGCTCAGTGGTTAGCACTGCTGCCTCACAGCGCCAGGGACCAGGTTCGATCCTAACTTTGGGTGACTACCTGTGAGAAGTTTGCACATTCTCCCCGGGATTCTTTTGGGTGCTCCAGTTTCCTCTCACAATCCAAAGATGTTCAGGTTGGGTGAACTGGCATTGCTAAATTGCCTATAGCATTCAGGGATGTGTAGGTTAGGTGCATTAGTCGGGGAAATGCAGTGTATTTGGGTAGGGGAATGAGTCTGGGTTGGTTACTCTTTAGAGGGTTGGTGTTGACTCGTTGGGTCAAATGGCCTGTTTCCACACTGTAGGGATTCTATGAGTACAGGGATACGTGAGTTTGGCTGAGGAGCAAGATGTTAAAAGGCAAGGCAGGGCGCTGTGAGTATCTAAGTGGGTGCAGTCAAAGTGAGCAAGTGCTCTGACAGCAGGTGAAGACTATGAGGTGCCTGCTCCTGGCCATGAGTTGGGTGTGTGTGTCCCTGTACATTACAATAGGGTTAGGCATAGTTGCTGGTTGAGTCAGCAGTGCAGGACTCAGGTGCAGAGGTGCCCTGTAAGTGAATCAAAAGATTCTACGAGGTTAGCATTTGTAAGATGCCAATGTTCATGGCCATGGGTGTTGTCCGTGCCCATATAATGCGTCCTGAGATTTTGGTGCCTGGTGTCCAACATGGAGGCCCTTTGGAATAGGCGATGAACTGATGTTGAGTATTCCCAGCATCTAGCTTCCTCATGGCAGGGCAGAAAGCTGTATAACACGGAGGTGAGATGTGCAATTAATAAGGCCATTAATAAGCAACAATCCCCATTAATAAGGCAACTCACTATTTCCTAGCTAGTAGCAGCCTTGATAGCCAGAACCCATTTAAAAGATTGAGTTGTTCCTGATTTTGAGGCAGCCTTGTCTTCCTGCACAGTTCTGCGATATTTCCCTAGTAGCCCACACCATTCAAAGTTCAGTCAATCAAGTCTGCTCCACCATTCAGTGAAAACATGGATGTTCCTACAATCCTCAACTTCACTTTCCTACCTTTTCCCCAGTATCCTTGATTCTCTCACTGATCCTCCTATCCCAGCCCTGAATATATCTAATGACCTAGCCTTGACCTAATAAGGAATTCCACAGATTTATTACTCCCTGAGGGAAAACAATTCCAGGAGAAGGTAAGTATTGCAGATGTTGGAGATCAGAGTATAAAAGTGTGGCGCTGGAAAAGCGCAGCAGGCTGCATCCAAGGGGCACGGGAGTGGATGTTTCAAGCATAAGCTATTCCATCTCACCTCATCAAAGTATTTACTTAATTCCTCTTCCATTTCCTGGCTTTCACCATTATGTCCACAGCTTCATTCTAAAAGGTTCAATTTGAATTCTCTTTTCATTTTTATACATTTCAAGAATCTCCTTTGCCCTCATCTGTGCACAATTGAGAGGCTAGAGCTGGGGATTCGAGGTGCAGTCTCTGTTAGAAATCTCCTGACCTAACCTCCACTCCCCATAGCTCCGCACCCCTCAACTCAATGTGACCCTCCTGCACAGTAGTAGCTCCTCTTCCATTTCATGAGAAAACGCCGACCTTTTTGTCTGGTCACTCCTCCATCCAGAAACTCTGGAGGGGTGTGAAATAGGCAGCAACCTCTTCCATGGTACTGCCTCCTGTTGGAGATACCATCCCCAGATTAACAATCATCTCTTGATAGCTGGGGCTTCCTCAATCAGGGGCCTAATGTCAGTAGAAAGCCCAGCAGCTAACAGTCAGCTGCCAGATCCAGGCTTTTACATCCTGACAGGCCATGGGTTTGTCTCCTTTAACTTCTGAGGCTTTTGGAAGGAGCAAGGAAAAGAAATCCCAAGAATGGGCTTGTGTCATAATCAAAACATAATGATCTTTATTGTAACATCTCCCTCTGCTGGCGGCTGTGAGAAAATGAAAAGCAGCTCCTGATAACTATGTGCATGAGTACTCCACTAACTATAAAGGTGAAAACTGTGATCATTGATAGGAATACTGTCGAGACTGAAAATATAATGAATGCACAGTTTGTGGATTGACTCACGTAATGTGGGAAAAACTTGTAAAATCTTTCCTTTATAAAATTGAAGGCATTGAAATCATGATCACTGTATGCAGTGAGGCAGAGGTGCAAATCAGACTTTTAAATACAGACATCAACAATTCTCTTTTGTAACCCACATGGTTTGCTTTTATATATTGATGTATGTACATAATATATGAGTTTTAAGTGTTTGGACTTTGAATAGTCGCATATGGGGTTAGTTATTCTTGTCAGTGTTTTACTTAAAAGTATTAGGTAGGCAGTTCTTTCAGAATAATGACATGATCCAACATATGTCAAGAAGCAGAGAATCCCTGGAGTGTTAATAGAAAATTCTTTGTATTGTGGTAGCTAATGACAGGTGGGGTAAACATTGAAAGCTATTAGCTTGTTTCAGATTCAGGAGATTCAGGGAAGGATTTTATCTGAGAAACCCCAAGATTAAAAGTTTTCAGGGCAGTTCAGAGGAGTTCTGACTGGGTTAGAAGAAAGTATAGTCTCTCTCTTAGTGAAGAATACAGGACAGTTCAGGAAAACACAGCTAGCTTAATGTAAAAGTTTAATTTGTGAAACTTCCAAACCAATAGTCCACACTAATCAAACTTCTTAAGAGATTTGTGGGTAATTCAAAGCTTAGAAAATTTAAGTTCTCAGTTTTATGGGTTTCCAGGCAAGAAGACATCACAGTCCACAGGCAGTTTAGTAAAAATGAAAGATTTGAGACAGTTCTCTGGATTTGAGACCCCTAACATCAGGAAATGGGATGAGATTTTGTTTTCCTGTATATTTCAATCTTACAAACCATATTTAAGTAGCTTAGTTTGTTTATTGTTTTCACCTTTTCGGCAATAAATTATTTGCTCTGTTGTTTAAAAACATTGCAGCCTCCAGTGACAATACTTTAGTGAGTGACTACCATATTAATAAAAGCAAAAAAGGTCTGTGATACCAAATTTCTCTCTGGGATCTGACTTTTCCAATAATACCATCAGCAGGACCTTAACAAATGAGGGCTTTTGCCGGGATTTGAGTTCTTTGAATTTAAGAGGGATGTACGACTCTTTTAAACAAAGAGCATAAGAAGGTACTGAATATAACACAGAGGTAATGAGGTTAATTGTATAAATTGAATTTTCAAATGTCTCTGAGTGTTGTTAAGAGTTTTCTGGGAGTAGAAGGCGTAACAGTTGTTTATTTGAAAGTTTTGATGGATGGTAATCATAGAAATTGGAAGCAAAAATGAAAGTAGGGTCTCCTAGGGAGGAGATGCTAAGAGTGATTATCCAGCCTTTGGAATTGCAAGAAGGGAAACAATGAAGGATTGGATTTGACTAAAATAGTTTATGTTTAATGGCTAAATGTACTGAGGATAGAGTCAAAAGATAGTTAATCTCATTTGAAAAAGGAAGAAAATTGGTGGGATAGAAAATCTGCAGATGGAAGAGGTACCAGGTTTAGAGAAAAATGAAAGAACTCCCAGATAATAAAGGGAAAAGGCTAGAGCTAAAAAGTGATGTAAATAAAATATATGCTTCCATTGTATTAAGGTGGGCATACCAAAGTTAATTGCTGGAAGTGAAATGGGACACTGAAAGCAGTTGTAGGAACGGGAAAAGAACTTCCAAAACAAGGCATAAGGAAATAGGCATTAAAGTTATAGTGGTAATCCAAGAACTAAATGTTTCCTTAGAATGTACTCAAAAGGGAAAGATAACAGGATAATCATGAAAAATCTTCTTTGAGAGAATCAAACACTAGATGTTCTAGAATATTTTATCTCAAAGGGAGAGGTATTTGTTATACTTGAAAACAAAGAGGTAAGCCAATAAAGATATTGAGAAACATTGGACAAATCAGCCTCTGATGCTGGCTAATGGCACCATCCATCTTCCAGAGGACCTAATGAAGGAGAAAATATTAATTGAAGGTATACACAAAAATTGCAAAATAATCAAATTAATTTGTTGGCCCTTCTGAACAGGGAATTTGTCAACTCCCTGATGCTCATGGGTGTTGCAGCCTGGGAAATAAAATTACAAAAGTCCCCATGGAGCCCTGGAATGAGGTGTTGACATACAGAGCTAAACCCATTGTTACTTTGGATTACCTTACATATGGAGATCTGGCATTGGATTCCTGCCAAAGCCATGGGACTACAGGTGTTGTTGAAGGAACACACACAGCTCAGTGACCATCTCCTGGAAAAGCCTTAACCATCTCTGACATTGCCTTTTGGCTGGGTTCTGAAGGTGCATGGATATACCAATGCTCTTTGTTGAAGATGCCTGCTTGGTTTCTTCTTCTCTTCCCCTTGGCTAATCAGGCTAATTGCTACACTATAGGGTGACCAAGGCCTTCATCTGGTGAATCCTCTTCTCCCTTTTCCCTAGCTTGCAAAACCCATTGGCAATGGGCATCTGACCCATTGTGAATCCACAATGTGAGCTTTGTGAAGAAGGAATGACCCTTGTCATTCCAGATCTCACTAGAGGATCAGTGGCATTTGAACAATGTCTGCTGACATGGTTCAAATACAATCATGAAATCTGGAACTGGAAGCTAGGCATGGTGACCATGAAACTGTATTCGATTGTGATGAAAGCAATCTTTAAGGCCGTCATTCTGTCACCCACCCACGATCCTCCCAGCATCAGAGTTTCTTTAAAGACGTAAGTCTGCTGTCCTTATATGTGAATCTAGATCCACTACAATTGTCCTCTGAATGGCCCAGCAAAGCATTCAGTTTAATAGGTAGTTAGGAATAGGCAACAGATTCTGGCCTTGCCAGCGGTGCACACATCCCATAAATAAAGTAAAGAGAAAAATCATTCTCAACTATTTTGGCATTATCCTGGACTCTTCATCCATCATCTTAATCTACACTCAGCATCTCTTGACCTTCCCTCAGATACCCTTAATTGGTCCTGTCTCCAGATGGAACTGCCATGCTTCAAGCTTGAGATCCATACTCCAGCCATGACCTGTCATGTTTGGTTTGGCTACCTTCTTAGACACATAGAACCAGACCACTGCAATGTTAGATCCTGCCCTATGGGATGGAGCCCAGATGCATTCACTTACCTCCTCTCTCCTGGCTCTGACATATTTCAGTCCTTTTCTATGTTGCTGTTTCAGGAGCCAACCAACACAATACAACTGTTGTACCACTTGAAGACGCAACCAGCACCACCATCTCACATAACCTTGTCCTTGTGACTGCTCTTCTCCCCTGCACCACTGAGTAAGACAAAGACAAAACATCACCTCACATCAAAAGATTGAACAACATCAGAGTTAACTTTTCAAGTTCAATATGATTCTTCTTTGGAATCTATGTATTGAACTCGAAACATCAACTCTGCATTTTGCTCTCCATGGATGATGTCAGACCCATGAGTTTCTTGAGCACTTCTTGATTTTATTCCAGATCTCCATCTTCTATTTTCCTTTGGATTGAATAACTTGGTGCAAACCATGATTAAGCTGCCGGGAAACAGGAGGAGCAAATCTACTGTATGTTGTCTTGATCTTGAAAGTATGATTAAATTTGGTGAAGTTTCCATTTAATAATAATTGCAGTTAGGTGAAAGCAAGGTAACCATGCCCTGCCATTGAGTAATGTGATGCTCACTCTGGACCCATCAAGACACCAAAAGGATTTCTCAAAATCAACCCAACATCCGGAAACATATTTCAGCTTTTACCTAATTAAATCTCCCCACCCGCTTTGTTATCCACTTCTAAAGGACACAAAGGATATTGCCCCTTGAGTGTAAAGTCTAAACTGACATTCAGGTGCAGTGCTAAATGAGTACTTTACAGTTGGAAATGCCTTTTCAATGAGGTGTTAAATTGACAGAGGAGTTGCCATGTGAATGCATCCTACACAACATGATAACTCATCACAGATGTACAGGCAATTCCTACAGCAGAAAAGAATTACTGGATCCTTCCCACACACAGAGACAATCCACCCTTGGAAAGCAGAGTGGCTACTCAAGCAATTATTTTACTCCCAAAATATTTTAACAAAATACTGACAGTAATCATAGAGTTAGGAAGAGCTGCTGCAGTAAAAAAAAGTGAACAAATAGGTTATTTTTCTAAATTGTATCATACATGTATATGTGCTACTGTTCTGAGGGGGTAGGGTGAAACCTGGGGCCAATGACGTAAGTAGAAAAAGGGGTCAGGTCTTACAACAAGAATTTAGGGAGCCAGGTAGCAGATTCAAAAGCAAGACCTCAAAAATTTGTGATCGCTGGATTACTGCCGGTGCCACATGTAGAAATAAAGGAATGGATGCATGGCTGAACAGGTGAACTAGGATTTAGGGCTTTAGATTCTGGGGAAGGTGGGATCTGAACAAGTTCAGTGGGTTGCAACTGAACCAGAATGAGACCAACATCCTTGTGTGGAGGTTTGCTCAGGCAGTTAGTGGGGTTTGAACTAATCTGGCAGGAGGAATGACTATATGATTGATCAGACAGGAAAATTTCTCAGTTTGGAAGGGATTCCACTGTCGGAATGTCAAGTGGCACTGTGACCGCACCAAGAGTGTCATGTTGGTGTTTGCACCATATCGAGACAGCTGGCAGGATTCTTTCATCCAAGTGAGAACAAATACTACAGCTACTCACAGTACTCCAGAGACATGGATGGGTTGAGAGGGGCCATTATCTCGCCAAACAAAAAGACCTTGGAGTGCAGGTAGACAGGATGGTGAAGAAGGCATTTGGCACACTTGCCTTCATTGATCAGAACATTGAGTATAAGGGTTTGGCTCTACAAGACATTGCTGAGACCACTTTTAAAATACTGCGATCAATTCTGGTTGTTGTTCGATAGGAAGGATTTTATTAAACTTGAGAGGTTGCAGAAAAGACTTACAAGGATGTTGCCAGGACTGGACAGTTTGGGTTATAGGGGAGGGGCGACACAATGGCTGGTGGTTAGCACTGCTGCTTCACGATGCCAGGGACCTGGGTTCAACTCCAGCCTCAGGTGACTGCCTGTGTGGCGTTTGCACATTCCCCCTGTGGGTTTGCGTGGGTTTCCTCTGGATGCTCAGGTTTCTTCCCACAATCCAAAGATGTGCAGGTTAGGTGAATTGGCTATGCTAAATTGTCCATAGTATTCAGGGGTGTGTAGGTTACGTGTATTAGTCATGGGAAATGTAAAGTAATAAGTTAGGGGAATGGGTCTGGGTGGGATATCTCCAGAGGGTTGGTGTGCACTTGTTGGGCTGAATGGCCTGTTTCCACTCTGTAGGGATTCTATGATTCTATGAGAGGCTGAACAAACTGGGCCTTTTTACCCTGGAGCATTGGAGACTCAGGGTTGACCTTATAGAGGTTTATAAAATCATAAGGGGTATGGAGAGGGTAAATAGCCAAAGTCTTATTCCTAGGGTGGGGAGGGGGTTTCAAAACTAGAGGGTGTAAGTTTAAGGTGAGAAGGAAAAGAGTTGAAATGGGCCTGAGGGGTAACTTTTTCACACAGAGGGTGGTACGTGTATGGAATGAGCTGCTTGAGGAAGTGGTTGTGGTGTGTACAATTACAATAATTAAAAGGCATCTGGATGGGTGCATGAATAGAAAGGGTTTAGAGGGATATGAGCCAAATACTGTCAAATGGAAGTAAATGAGATTGAAATGTCTGGTTGGCGCAAATGAATTGGACCGAAGTATCTGCTGTAGGACTCTATGACACAATGACCATGAAGCGATGCGCACTGACAGAGGTGAGGTATTCTATTGAGCTGAGCTTCTAAGCTTTGACTCCAGTGTCTTTACCAGTTAAGAGACCACCTCCAGGGTTGCATTTTCTGGTTGTCTGTCGTACTCAAAAGAGGAGTGAACTTTGAAGAGATGAGAAAAGGGAGAGAATAATTTATCAGCTGACACATTATATTTGCCTGTACTTCTGTAATGATTTTTTTTATTTGTTCGTGGGATATGGGCCTCACAGACTTTTAGATTAGATTTCCTACAATGTGGAAACAGGCCCTTTGGCCCAACCAGTCCACACCAACCTTCTGAAGAGTAACCCACCTAGACCCATTTCCCTCTGACTAATGTACCTAACGCTATGGGCAATTTAGCATGGCCAATTCACCTGACTTGCACATCTTTTGGACTACGTGAGGAAACCCACACAGACACAGGGAGATGTGCAAACTCCACACAGACAGTCGCCCAAGGCTGGAATCAAGCCTGGGACCCTGGCGCTGTGAGGCAGCAGTATTAACCACTGAGCCACTGTGCTTGACCACTATTTATTACCCATTCCTAGGTGTACTTGTAGAGTTAGTGGTGAGCTGCATTATTGATGGCTGTAGGCCAAGATGGGGAGGGTACTGTCAGGAAGAAAGTTCCAGGGCTTTGACCCAGCAATTGAAAAAGAAGCCGTGTGATGAATGAAACAAAATGAGTGTATCAACATGGCTAAATGGTAGTTGTCAAGGTAGGCAGTGATAGTGCAAACAGAATTAGGTAATTGGATGGAGTTTGGGGCAAACTGATTATGAAATATTATATCAGAGTAGGGCTAACTTCTCAAATGGGCTGGGTCTTTAGGGTCTCATGGCACTTTGGAGCTTGATGTGCCTATTGTGGCTCGGTCAATAACACTCACTTCAGAAGGTTGTGCAGAAAAATCAAGTCTGGCATTAAGTGCAGTACTGAGGGAGGGCTACACTGTCACAGGTGTTACCTTTTGGACGAAATCGTAAAATGAGATCCCATTTTTGCTCCCTTATTCGAAAAGGGGAGACAAAAAAACAGATGACTATAGATCAGTTAGCTTAACATCTGCCATTATAAAGGACATTCTAAGGGTACCTGCCTGTAATACGTCTGCAGGCAGTGACGTTCCAGATACCCATAACCATCTGGGTGAAAACATTTTCCCCTCAAATCCCCTCTAAATCTGGTACTTCTTAACCTAAAATTATCCCTCCTCTGGTTACTGATCCTACTAAGGAGAAATCTTTTCTCTATCTACCACGTCTATATCTCTCAGGAAACTTCAGTATATCCCCACACTGCCTTCACTGCTCTAAGGAAAACAACCCAGTCTCTTTTCTTGTAGCTGGATAAATATTACAAATGGCTTCTAGATACTCTTGGCAGATGAGGACTGGAAGCCATAGGAGTGCAAACCAATTGACATTTATTTGCTTTTGCATAGTTTACAGAGATATGGTTCAAGAGTCCACTAGAATCTCCATCCAACTTCAAGTAATCTGATACGTGAGATGGCACAGTGGCACGGTGGTTAGCACTGCTATCTCACAGCACCAGGGACCTGGGTTTGATTCCACCCTCAGGCGGCTGTATGAGTGGAACTTGCAAATTCTCCCTGTGTCTGTGTGGGTGTCCTCTGGGTGCTCAGGTTTCCTCCCACGGTCTGAAGATATACAGGTCAAATTATCCAGGGAGTGCAGGCTCGTTGGGTTAGCCATGGGAAATGCAGGGTTATAGGGATTGGGTGGGATTCTTTTCGGAGGGTTGGTGTGGATATGAAGGGCCTGCTTCCACAAGGATTCTATGATATTTTTGATATTGCAGGGTAGCTATTAGTATAGCAGCTATTAACACATAATGGTATACCCCCTCCACCAGATCCTTCTTCCATTTCTTTACTACTCACATTTTCATCTATTCTTTGTCCCTACCTCCAAAGTCTCTTTCACCAAAGGGATCAAACTCCAGTAATGTTTGCTGTTCAGTTTAAGTATCAGATATGTAGGTGTTCTATATTATTTTCCTTTGACTACAAACACATTCACAGACTGGGATACCAAGTTCTCATAGCAGCTGGTACCTGGGCTGTGCTGCTGAAAACATCTTGAAGACAAAAGCAGTGAAGACTCTTCAAAGAAGGAATGATTCATAAAACAAATTTTCAGGTCCTGAATCATGAAACTCCAGTTAAGAGGAAGACAACAAATTGAAATTCTCATTCTTATGATTTTCCTTCTTTTCCTACGACAGGGAGAAAGGTTAAAACACCAGTTTGACAAAAGTAAAGCACTTTCCACTCCTCTGGGCAACTACAGAATTGCATCATTCACTGCTGGCGTAATGATGAAATAATTCTTCAACATCTCGTCCAGGAATTCTTGGTGTACACAAAAAGAAGAACAAAGGCAATTGTGAAAACTTTTCTGAAGACAAAGCAATTATGATTTCCTGCATTTAAAAGGCATCTGGATGGGTATATGAATAGGAAGGGTTTGGAGGGTTTTGGGGCAGGTGCTGGCAGGTGGGACTAGATTGGGTTGGGATATCTGGTTGGCATGGACAAGTTGGACCGAAGGGTCTGTTTCCATGCTGTACATCTCTATGACTCTGTGACTATGACTCTAAGTTCTCTTCATATCTCGACCACTCCAACCCAGGCAACATTCTGATGAATCTCTTCACCCTCTTTAGTACAATCATCAGCAAATTTAGCTACTATACCTTCAGTCCCTTCATCCAAATCATTTATATTCATCTCAATGAGTTGAGGCTCAGCATTGAACCCCCATGGCACACCATTCATGACATCCTGCCAGCCTGAAAAAGACTCATTTGTCCCTAGTCTCCCTATTTCCTGTTTGTTAACCAGCTAATCTTCTATCCATGCCAATATGTCACTCCAACACCATGAGCTTGTATTTTCTACAATAACCTTTGATGTGGCATCTTATCAAATACCTTTTGGAAGTCAAAGGACAATACATCCATCAGTTGCCCTTTATCTGCAGCACAGGTTCCTTCTTCAAATAACTTCAATAAATTAATTAAACATTCCTTTTTGACAAAACCATGTTTGTTCCTCTTAATTACCTTGAACTTATCCAAGTGCCTTGTTATGATGTTTTTAATAGTAACTTCTAATATTTTCCCTATGTCAGATATTCAGCCTGTACTTTCCTGCTTTCTGCCTCCCTTCCTCCCTTTCTGAATAAAAGGGAAAAATTGTATTTTTCCAATCTAAAGGAACCTAAACGAGTTTTGGTAAAAAATGTTAAAAATCCTATGCTACAACTTTGAAGCACAGCTGAGCTGTCTGGCTAGTATTAATGTTCCAAACAACATCAAAAACGTTAATCATCTGGTCATTATCACATTGCTGTTTATGGAAACTTGCTGTTTTCAAATTGCCTGTTGCATTTCTTCATTCGAACAAAGAACACACTTCAAAATTGTTTCATGGTTTGTAGGTATTTTGGGAGGTCCAGAAAAACACTACATAAATGCAAATTGTCTTTTTTGCTGTTCCAAGCAAGTCTTCATTTTTACTGGGGTTAAATTCCCTTTAAACCCAAAGAACTGTGTTTCATCTGGCAGAGATTAACCTTTTTTGTGACCCAGAGATAGATATTGTTATGTCGCTGTTTGTGCTATAGTTCAATGTGTAGTATTCTTGGCTGCTTCTGCCTTACACCCACCTCAGTCTTAAATTTAACATACTCTGATCAAAGGCACTGGTGAATTTCCTGTTCATCAAGTACTGTAGATCAACACTATCATATTATCACAGCAGCCTTGCTTTCAATAAAAGGCACATAAATACAGGATGAGAAAGCAAGTTAGTCTCTGAAGGTACATAAACATATATTCACAGTGTGTAGTCTTAGGAAGAAGTCAAGTCTCAGGCTAGACGGTGCAGTAGGTTAAAACATTTTTGAACTTCTTTGTGGATGTATTAATTTTATGTCAAAGAACTCTATCAAGAAGGCTTCTAGTTGCAGAGCTATGCTGACTTAACTCCTCACTAGCTTGGTGCCAGTTAGGGTGTTAAGTGGCATGAGTAGTTCAGAAATAATGAAGTAAAGAATAAATTAGAGTCCAGTGATTTTTGGCCTATAATGTGGCTCTATTATATTGGTTTTGACTCAAAAGTGGGCCTGTTTGATCTTGTAGAATTCCTGACACAAATCAGAAGGTTTTGGTGCAAGCCACACTCTAGCTTATATTTTAGGTAGATAACCTTGTCAGAAAGCTTGTCCATCTATATGAAATAATGAAAAGTTGAGCATCTGCTGTGCCTGGACGTATAAAGGTTAGCTTAGATTTCCTACAGTGTGGAAACAGGCCCTTCAGTCCAAACTGTTCCTCCGAAGAGTAACCCACCCAGACCCATTTCCCTCTGACTAATGCACCTAACACTATGGGCAATTTAACATTGCCAATTCACCTGACCTGCAGGTCTTTGGAGGAAACCAGAACACCCAGAGGCAACCCACGCAGACATGAGGAGAATGTCCAAACTCCACACAAATAGTCACCTGAGGCTAGAATCAAACCTGGGACCCTGCTGCTGTGAGGCAGCAGTGCTAACCACTGTGCCACTGTGCCACCACCTCACCAGAAATGCTGAAGTTTCCATGAAGGGTAGGAAGGTTTAAAAAAAAAATTTTTGTATTTTACACAACATTCTAGCCCAGTACTAAGGAACTAATTCCAAGCGAAAACATGTAAATTGGGAGAAACTGTTTCCAGCGGTAGAAGACTTGACAATCTGGAACACAAATGTAAATTTCTGGCAAAACAAACGAAGGAAATAAATTGCTCAGTGAGTTATTACAATCTGGAATGAACTGCCTGAAAGTGTCCTGGAAACAGATTCATTTATAACTTTCAAAAGGAATTAGATAAATACTGGAGAAGGAAAGAAAACACAGCACTCTTGAGAAAGTAAAACCAATTTGATGGCTAGTAGTCATATGGCATAAAAATCTTGGGTTTTGCTACAAAGAGACCCATTCTATCAAAACGTTTTATCTTTCATTCATCAGGACAATTCACAAGAATACCAGTTCAAGAGGGAAACAGCATTTATATGCATGAGATGAGGGCTGTTTATTTGACAAATGGACTCCGATTGGTTGAGGCATTGCTGTGGAAATTGCACCTAAGAATGATTGACAGTTAACTGCCAGACTTTGTTTAAATTTTAAACCAGGCAGGTTGAGACTGATTGGTGAAGACAATGCCTTTATATGCTGGAAAAATGGAAGGATGTTGGGTGGACAAAATCACTTGGACCAAGGCAAACAACTCCATACATAGATAATGCAGGGATAATGATCTTGAAGTCAACAAAAGAAACCAATTAAATTTCACAAAGATGAAGAAAGAATCTCCATTTATAATCTTTCACATCTTTAGGATGTCTCAAAATGCAAAGAAATGCAGTAACCAATTCAGGAATAATAAGCTCCTCCAATCAGCATTGAGATAATTTGCAGATAATGTGTTTTATTGTTGTTGGTTGAGTGATAGATATTAAGCAGAATTTCCACATTAACATGGTGGAAAGGTTTATGGACTCTGATGATCCACTGAGTGATGCCATTGGGAGCTCATTACTGCTTATAACCACGACAGCACAGTTGCAGGGAGGGGCCAATCAAATTGTAGTCAAAATTGTCCTCTATGGCAGAACAAGCTAAGGAAGACTATATATCTCATTACTTGCGAAAGGGTAAGAAGACTGCTCCAGTAAGATGGTCCTGATCAATGTTGTTTGACATATCACAGAAATGTAGAACACTGGTGGTGGAAGCTCTGGACTTGTAAACCAGAAGCCCAGCCAAATGCTTTGGAACAGGAGTTCAAATCCCATCAAGGCAGCTGATGAAGTTTGATGAATCTCGGCAACTGTGTACATGATAACTATCCTTGATTGTCAGAAAACTGATCTGGTTCACCAATGTCCTTGTGGGAAGTGGATCTGCCATCCTTACCTGGTCTGACCTAAAAATGATTCCAGACCCTTGGGAATGTGGTGGATCTAAAATAGCAAGGCAATTTCTGGGCAATTGCCAATGAGCAGCAAATGCTGGTCTTCCTGTTGCCCACATTGTACGAAAGAGAAGAGAAAGAACAAGCCCATTAAAATGGCACCTCAATGTCCCCATGATAAACAAGGTCACATTCAGGTTTCTATCAGGGATCCTTTGTCTCATTCTTTTGGGTTCAAGAATTGGCAATAGGACAGGGCTGTGAAATTGAGAGCTCCTATACCAGAATCTGGACAAAGAGATTCATTGCATGGCCATTGCATGCCATATCCAGTGAGTTCACCATCTTTGTGGTCAAAGGTTGAACACTTCAAATTTTGCAACTCTGAATGTTAGAATACAGAATCACAGAATTGTTACTTGCAGAAAGAGGCTATTGAGTGCATTGTGTCTGCACTTGCAATGCTCCTGGATAATTGCAAGTGTATCTGTCTGGAAAGAAGAATTGCAATTCCATCAAAGGAGCTATCACACCCTGATTAAGAATTGGCTTCCTGAGAAGGAGCAGCTGAAGAAACATACTGTGATCTATACCATCTAATGGGAGGGAAAGGCTGACAGCTTTAGGATCTGGTATTTTCTTTAATTGAAGTTTAAGACTTGGGTCAATCACAATTGCAAGGGAACAGCCCTAAAAGAGACTTCCAGCTCAGACTAGATACAAAACCACATGAGTATGAGAATGGTTCCATCAGTTTTATTTGGCGGACTTTATTAGGTTTCACACAAAAAGCACAAAATCATGTTCATGATACCTTCAGTTGACTAGGCGATTGTCTCTTGATTGAAGTCTATCTTCTGTTTTTATTCATTCTTGATGATGATATGTGCTGAGCAGCTTACAAAACCTTATTTAACACACAGATTCCAGCTTGGCTGTGCACCCATGTCGGTTAAAATTCGGTTTCTGTCCATCTGATTGATCAGTTAAAACACCTAAAACACCTAAAGTAGCATACTTCTTCTATGCTACTTTGTACCTGGCTTAGGTCACTGCCATTGGCATTTAGCAGGGCTGCAAGATACTGCTTTCTTGTTGTTTATTCATCCAGAATAACCACTAAATGAGACTAATATGTGCTTGTCCTGTTTCACAGCTATTCATGGCTAGACATGTTTACATTAGTTACTGGTTAAAATTAACAGCTATGTAAAAACAATGACTGCAGATGCTGGAAACCAGATTCTGGATTAGAGTGGTGCTGGAAAAGCACAGCAGTTCAGGCAGCATCCGAGGAGCAGGAAAGTTGACATTTTGGGCAAAAGCCCTTCAGGAATATTCCTAATGAAGGGCTTTTGCCCGAAACGTTGATTTTCCTGCTCCTCGGATGCTACCTGAACTGCTGTGCTTTTCCAGAACCACTCTAATCCAGAATAAGATTAACAGCTTCCCGGGGATTACCCAAATTCTAATGATTTTTGAAAAAGGAACTTTAGATAGTCTGAATCGTACTTTTGATCACTTCTAGATAAGTCATGATTTGCACCAAACTGTAGCCAACATCCAAGGTAGATAGGATAGTGAAGAAGATGTTTGGTATGCTTTCCTTTATTGGTCAGAGTATAGAGTACAGGAGTTGGGAGGTCATGTTGTGGCTGTACAGGACATTGGTTAGGCCACTGTTGGAATATTGCGAGCAATTCTGGTCTCCTTCCAATCGGAAAGATGTTGTGAAACTTGAAAGGGTTCAGAAAAGACTTACAAGCATGTTGCCAGGGTTGGAGTATTTGAGATATAGGGAGAGGCTGAACAGGCTGGGGCTGTTTTCCCTGGAGCGTCAGAGGCTGAGGGGGACCTTATAGAGGTTTACAAAATCATGAGGGGCATGGATAGAATAAATAGACAAAGTCTTTTTCCTGGGGTGGGGGAGTCCAGAGCTAGAGGGCATAGGTTTAGGGAGAGAGGGGAAAGATATGAACGAGACCTAAGTGGCAACTTTTTCACGCAGAGGATGGTACATGTATGGAATGAGCTGCCAGAGGATGTGGTGGAGGCTGGTACAATTGCAACATTTAAAAGGCATTTGGAGGGTTGGATGAATAGGAAGGGTTTGGAGAGATATGGGCCAGGTGCTGGCAGGTGGGACTAGATTACGTTGGGATATCTGGTCGGCATGGACAGGTTGAACCAAAGGGTCTGTTTCCCTGTTGTACATCTCTATGACTCTATAACTGACATATCCATCATGCTTTGGTGGTTATGTTACATATAGAATACAAGTTGAATCAATATACTTAGGATATAATAGCAAGGCTTTAACAATGCTATCATAAAATAAATACAGTTCTACACAGGGGTCCTCATGTCCATGGAATTAATTTTGTTATCTGGAACATCATCTTAAGTGCACTGGCAGAATTCCTCAATTTATAAATGAAAGACTCGTGATGCTGCATGTTTAGCTTGACTAACCAATATGTGACCATTATTAGTGCTTAAGGCCAATCCTTGACTCCAGTGAAGATATTAAGGGAAAGGTCTTTTTTGATCTTGACAAAGTCATTTTCACTGCCATCTCGAAGGGCAGAGATCATACTTTTGGGAGACTTAAATGAAAGAGCTGGTTGTGACTCCAATGTCTGAAGCGGAATCATTTGGGAAAATCGATTTGGGAAAAATCAATGCAAATGGTGTCCTCCTGCTCACACAATGTCCTCAGTAAGGTCTCATTTTAACAAGAACAGACTTTTGCCAAAGAGATAAATTGAAAACTCACATGGAACGTCCTAGATTAAAGTACCAACATCTCCTTGGTTACGTCTCTGTTCAGGTCAATGATCTAAGTAATGTTTATATCACTGAATCCATGAGGGACTGATGTTTGCTGATCATTGACTCATTTGATTGACGATTAACTTCCATGCAGCTCCAAGACATCGCAAGGTATAAATGTTCAAGAAAGAAGATTAATACCTCTCCTCTTCCTCCTAATGAATCTGCCATTATAATAAGAATTAGAAATAGGATATTTGGCAGACTCTGTCATTGGTTGGCAGTGTTCCTGTGCAGCTGTTTTGAAGTATTAATGATATTCCATACTAGATCTGACATCCATAGGAAGTGAGACCATTTATTTAAGAAATTTTACATCAGGAGTTCTCCATGGGCAATATGTTTGATTTTAAAAATGTTTGTTGCCACATTCTACACCTTGCCTGTTTTAGGTCTTGTTTCATTTGTTAAATTTTATTGCAGTGAATTGAATTGTATGGTCTGCCCCCCCCCCCCCCCCACTGCCAGGTTTTTAGATCAAGGGAATTGCAAAATTTCTCAGGTGGCCAAGCAAACTCGCACCCACCAGCCCCCAAACTCTCCGCAATTTTATCCCTGATGGTGAGACCCGAGGCGGTCTTCCCATCTGTTCCCAATTTGATGATCTTATTGACCATTTAAGATCCCTTCCCACTCAGTTTCAATTCGAGGCAGGCAGCAGCTGCTCAGGAGGTAGAGGTAGGAGCTGAGGGAAGGATGGCAGCTCACCAAGACTGGCGTTCAACCATGAAGAGAGGGCACTGCCCTGAACTGTCCCCTTTTCATGATCTACTACTTGTGGGTGCTGCCAGCTCTCACCCCAACCTTGTCCTTCCCATCTGGATCACTGCTGTGCCTCCCACCCCCACCTCCCAATTATCTGGCGCTGTTTTCTAGGTCTGTGATTCTCAGGGCTGCCTGTAGTAACAATCCTGATCTACACAAACCCTCTGAAGACTACCATGGCTAGTCCACCCAGCCATCACATCCCTGGACACTACAGGGTAATTTATCATGGTCAATCCACCTAACCTGCACATCTTTGGACTGTGGGAGGTAACCAGAGCACCTGACAGAAACCCACACAGACAGTCACCCAAGGCTGGAATCGAACCTGGGTCCCTGGGATTGTGAGGCAGTAGTGCTAACCATTGTGGCTGAGCATGTTGCTGACTGATAGAATTGATGTTGATTGAGAGTAGACTGATGGAACGGTAATTGACTAGATTGGATTTTGATTTTTGCAAACAGGACATACTTGAATAATTGTCCACATTGTTGGGTAGATGCTGGTGTTGTAGCTTTACTGATACAGTTTGGCTAGTGGCATAGTATATTCTGAAGTGTAAATCTTCAGTAATATGATAGGTACGTTGTCAAGGCCCATAGCCTTTGCAGTATCCAATACCTGCAACTGTTCCTTGCACTTAACTTTGTTACGATTGCACCTGAAGGTATTATTGGATTTAATAAATCACAGAATGAAATCTGTCTTGACAGATCATTTATTTAGATGGTTTGCAAAGGTTCTTCAGAATTACAGAAAAAGGGGACATGTTTAAAATTGAGATGCAAAGGAATTGCCTAGAGGGTAGTGAATGTCTGGAATTCTCTAGTCTAGAATTTGAGGCAGCTGAAAACATTTAAAGAAAGTAAACATACAAACCCTGAAATACATGTATGTATAAAGCAGTTAGAAATAAATTAGAACAAATATTTCAACAAACTTATTTCAACCTGTTTCCCAAGACTGTCCATTACAGAAGCACAAGTCCAGAGAAATCATACTTTTATCTCAAATCTGTATCTTTCTGCTTAACTGAATCTTTTGTGTTTCTTTCTCTTGAACTATAGAGAGAATTTTATGATTCCTCTCTGAATCTGATGGTATGAGCCTTTCATGAGTCTGATGACCTAACTTTTTAAATTTTAACACTTGAAGATTTCTGTCCAAAAGTCTCTGACTTGGGAAACTTCACAAACTAGAATCAACACTGCTGCTGCAGTGACTGGTTTCCTTTGAACTGAGCTGACCTGAATCAAACCAGTTAGGAAACAATCTAAAGCTTTGCATCTGAACACAACTATTGGTTTTCCTCAATGACAGCACTAATATTTCTGAACTAAATGAAACCAAAACAAATGGCTTAATACAACTAAACTTCATTGTGGGCAAATTATTGAAGAGGATTCTGAGAGACAGAGTTTATGGTTTCTTGGAAAATCATAGTTTGATTGGACATAGTCAGCATGACTTTGTGAGGAGCAGGTCATGCCTCACAATCCTTACTGAATTCTTTGAGGGTGTGACAAAACACATTGATGAAGGTAGAGCAGTGCATGTGGTGTACATGAATTTTAGCAAGGCATTTGATAAGGTTCCCCCATGGTAGGCTCATTCAGAAAGTAAGGAGGCAAAATTTTGGCTGTCTGAATACAGAATTCCTGGCCCATAGAACTCCGAGAGTGGTGGTAGATGGAAACTATTCAGCCTAGAGCTTGGTGACCAGTGGTGTTCTGCAGGGATCTGTTTTGGGATCTCTGCTCTTTGTGATTTTTATAAGTGACTTGGATGAGGGAGTGGAAGGGTGGGTTAGTAAGTTTGCATTACGCAAAAGTTGGTGGAGTAGTGGGTAGTGTGGAGGGCTGTTGCACGTTGCAATGGGACATTGACAGGATGCAAAACTGGGCTGATAAGTGGCAGATGGAGTTCAACCAGGAAAAGTGTGAAGTAAGTCATTTTGGAAGATCGAATTTGAATACAGAATACATGGTTAAAGGCAGGATTCTTGGCAGTGTGGAGGATCAGAGGGATTTTGGGGTTCATGTCCACAGATCACTCAAAGTTGCCACCCAAGTTGATGGGGTTGTTAAGAAGGCATATGGTGTGTTGGCTTTCATTAGCAAGGGAATTGAGTTTAAGAGCTGCAAGGTTATGCTGCAGCTCTATAGATCCCTGGTTAGACCACACTTGGAATATTGTTTCTAGTTCTGGTCGCCTCATTATAGGAAGCATGTGGAAGCTTTAGAGAGAGTGCAGAGGAGATTTACCAGGATGTTGCCTGGACTGGAGGGCATGTCTGAAGAAGAAATGTTGAGGGAGGTAGGGCTTTTCGTATCGGAGTGAAGAGGATGAGAGGTGACTTGATCGAGGTGAACAAGATGATGAGAGGCATAGATAGAGTGAATAGTTGAGACTTTTTCCCAGGGCAGAAATGGCTATCATGAGGGGGCATAATTTTAAGGTGATTGGAGGAAGGTTTAGGGGAGATGTCACAGGTCGGTTCTTTCCACACAGGTGCGTGGAATGAACTGCCAGTGCTGTTAGTAGAATCAGGTACATTAGAAACATTTAAGCGACTCTTAGATGGGCACATGGATGATAGAAAAATGAAGTTTGATCTTAGAGTAGGATAAAAGGTTGGCATAACATCAAGGGCCAAAGGGCCTTAAACTGTACTATTGTGCTGTACTATGATCTATGTTCTCTGTTCTGTGTTCATGCCATAAACCCAAGGTTGAAGTATCTTAATCCATCAGTCCAGGAGTACCCACAAGCCCTTAAACAAAATCACATGTCTTTGTGAGACTGGTGCATTTAGATCACTGTTCCAGCATGACCTTTCGACCTTTTTAAAGCATAAATCTCCACAGCTCTAACCCACATTCCACGTGCCTCTCTTTTTAAAACAATCCAAATTCCAAAAATGATAATCATCTATCTTACACACTTTCGATCATACCTCACAGACTTACCTTTTGTCAGTAGCTACTAAAGTGGCCATGGAACAATTAAACTACAGAATATGTTCCACACTGACCTGCTCCACTATGGCTGTGATCATTCCTGAAGTGTGCTCTGCTGTTTCATAACAGGAGGATCCTGACCAGGAAATTTCATGGCAGAACTGGTCAAAATGTAAATGTGTTTTTTTTTGTCTGCTAATCATTGGAAAATCTGGGATATTAGGAGCAAGTACTCACAGCCTTCAACTTGCTTTGACTGAAGTGTTCCCCTGTCGTTAACCTGGTTGGGAAGTAGTGAGGGTCATGAAACAAACAAGGCTCAAGGCAGTGATTTAGAAAGCAAGCTGCAGATCTTTCAAAGGAGATAGGAGAGCTGTAGCAAGGGAACATTATGCTAGGGGTGGAGAGTAATTGGAAAAACATTAAAGGAAAGGCAGAAGTTATCAGGGAAGGTTTTGTCAAAGGGTTCATATGAAGAGCAATCATAGAAAATTCCATTGTCTGCCATGTCTTAAAGACTTGAAATGCATCCCATATGAACACATTAAACATTCGTGTATGATTTTGCACAGCTTGATTTTATGCGTTTAAAGATATTTACCTCAATTACTATATTATAAAGTCTGTATCAAGGTGATCAGCTTACTAATGATTGGCAGATGGAGCTTTTTCTTCTAAAATTCAATCCAGAATAATTGAATATATGGAACACTGTAGGTTTAAGTTGAAATGTAACCTGCATATAGTTCATAGATGACTAAAATGTGCAATTAATTTAAATCCACACAATTCTATGTAATCCTGATTCCCAGAAGTGAAGTCACTCCTTTCATTACACTATCCATGCTTCTCTCTCCAAAATGATTTACAGCTGTGTTACATTTCTTTTTTCAGAATAGTCTATGGTCACTTATTTAGGCCACCTGGGTTGCCATGGCATCCTTCTCCCCTGCTGAGAATTATGGTTAAAAGATGTTAGCAAGGACACTGAGTTCCTGTGTAAATTGCACTATTTGTTGTTGAAGTCCTGAGACCGTTGCCATGGGGATGGTTGAGATTTCGATTCTTTTGTTTTACTTTCCAGATTTTCCCCCTTCTCGGTCCTCCTTCCCTGTAGCTGGCTGCTACTGGGTTTAAGTTTGAAACAAGCTGGCTCCCTTCTATAATTCGGTCAAATAACCATTACTCTTGTGACTGTGGGCAGCATCATCCTCCGGAGACACATCCTCACTACAGATACTCTTCATATTTTCACCCAATTGCAAGGGCTCCCAATAAAACTGAATAGCAATCAGGCAGTGAAACCCAGGCTCATTGTTTTTCCAGTGACTAGCCTAAAGTGCCCATCTCAGGCTAGTCCTCACTTTTCATCAGAAATGAATAAATAATGGGTTGGGGGAGGTGTGTAAGAGAACTGTTGGCAATCATTCGAAGAACAAACTGTGTGAAGTAAGAAAAATACTCAGAACTGTCACAGTTTGAGGGCTGGGGTTTTACTTCCCTCTAGAAGCAGGAATGAGGGGAGTTAGATAATGATAATATTGATGCAAGTCAGTGTGCTGGTTTCCCATTGTTGGTACGTTTCATCCACCCAGATTTGAAGAGGGGGCTTATCCTGCTGCAGGAACTCATTTGACCCACTTGTGAGCGTAATGAAAATTATTAAAGGAATTCAGTCACTGCCATGGAGTCAGTGGAACCATTGGCATGTCATTTTGTTGTAGTGCAGTTGACCTTTTCTTAGTAAATAAATAAAACAACATACTTGCAACTTTTTAAAACAATCCCAGTAGTGTCTGAGAGCAGTCCTATGGTCCAGTAGAACTATTGGTGGCTTTACCTTTAGTGTCTAAAAGTATTCCTCACAACCTTCCAATTATACAGTGATGCGACACCTGGAGATGACATCACCATATATGGTGGTGATACCATCACAAATAAGGTAATGCTACCCTGTGAAATGCCTTGTCAATGTAAAAGATTTGAACTGAGCATTTCATTAAGACAAAGCAAGAAGACAGTGACCTGATTAAGTAACTCTTCTGAATGAATGGAATCAAGCTCTCCAGAGGAATTCCAGAAATTTCAGCCAAGAAAGAGATTCTCTGGAAATATTTAATTTTGGTTGTGATTTGAGTGCTTTTGAAGGCACTATGACTTATAAAGGAGGATTTAAATTAAAATCCATCACAGTACCACATGCAAAGCAAGAATTAAATGTTATTAAAAACAAGAATTCCTGCTTGAAATAAATTCTTTATCATGTTGGTGATGTTGCTTTTAACTTAAAAGTACTATCAACTAATCAATGACTGACACCTAAGTCCACTTTAATTTAATGGTATGTTACACATGTCAAAACTTCATTATCGTAATAATCCAGTCTCTCAAGTTCAGATGATGGCTATAAACCTCTCAAGGTTTATGTGTTAGAATCTCTCTGCCTCTGGCTTCTAATGCTGTGTAATTACAACCAAAAAGCTTTTGTCCTCAGTTCTCATGTGAGTTACTATCATTTGTCACTGAACCTTCCACTGGTCCCTGTGTTGTAATGACAGTAACAAATTCCTTTTGCTTAACTTCTCATTGACCCAGTTGTCCCCTGCAGCCTGCTAGGCTCGTTTTACTGCAGTCCCCCTCAAATTTACCCCATGCTAAGGTTAACATGCACCTGCTTTCATTTTAAAATGCTTACTCAGCTGTTTTAACAGTCATTAATGTATTTATTTCTCATTTCTATTGAATTAGTAGAACAGGGAATTAATTATCTTTAGACGGCTGATTTTGTAACACCATGTTCTTATCTAATTTTAAATTGTATTGACAAGACAAAGCAGTGAGTCTGATCAAATTAAATGCTTTATTTACTAAAGTAGAATAGAAAGAACAACTTGCATAGCATGTTTGAGCTGAGGTTTGGACTGGCTCTGTTGCTATTCCACCGGCTAGTCTGTTGTGGTAGCATTTTGGTTAGTTTGTATTCAGTTTATGCAATTTATTTTATTAATATATCTTTCTATAAATAGCCTTGTCGTCACAGGAAGTGATGCAATGTCATGAGCAGCAACCAACATAGTTGGTTTGGAACAGTCAGTAGCACATGTAGAAGAAGCCTCCAATAAAGTTCTGTTTCCAACCTCAAGACTTGCCATTCAGCTTTGTTAGTATTTCCTCACCACTTACCACAGACCTAGCCCAGCAGCTAATTCCGAGGGACTCAGTTAGATTGGCAGTAATGATGGAATAGAACCATTCTTGACGTACCCACCTAGATTCCATTCAGTGTCCTTGCTACCCGCAACAGGGAGGAGTCATCATTGATTGTCACTGATGGGGGAGAGGGGGGGTGCAGTAGGAGGTATTCAGCAGGAGGTTTCCTTGCCTATTTTTGACCTGATACTATAAGACGTCATGCAGTCTGGGGTAAATGTTGAAGACAGCCAGGGTCCTCTGTCCTGCCAGTGGGACAGGACATACATACATATTAAAGGATTGGACACTCTGGAAGCAGGAAGCATGTTTTCGCTGATGGGTGAGTCCAGAACCAGAGGACACCATTTAAAAATAAAAGGTAGGCCATTTAGAACACAGTTGAGGAGAAACTTCTTCACCCAGATGTGGTGGATGTATGGAATGCTCTGCCTAGAAGGTAGTGAAGGCCAAGTCTCTGGATACTTTCAAGAAAGAGATGGATAGAGCTCTTAAAGATAGTGGAGTCAAGGGGTTTGGGGTTAAGGCAGGAACAGGATACTGAGTGTGGATGATCAGCCATGATCATAATGAATGGTGGTGCTGGCTCGAAGGGCCGAGTGGCCTACTCCTGCATCTATTGTCTATTGTCTACACAAGGATGGTGATAGTGATGTCGATGATATTGCTATTTGGCGTGATTCTGTGAAGGGAACTATGTCTAGCTGTTGCTTGACTCGACTGTCCTGCAACTGTTCCAATTTAGCACAAACCACCAGAGGAAGACACTGCAGGATCAACATGCCATTATTATTTCCGGTGTTTAGGTTGATGTCAGGAGGTCCATCTGCTTTGATTTCTTTTTGACACTGTCAAAATTTAATATCATTGAGTTGCTTGCCAGGATTTTGCAGACCGCAGTTAAGAGTCAATCACATTGCTGTGAGTCAGGAGTCACATGTTGGTGAGACCAGGAGAAGATGGTCAATTTTCTTCACTAAAGAATGTTAATGAACCAGATGGGTTTTTACAACAATAACTTTATGGTCACCATATCACCATCACATAGAGTAGAATTTTGTCCGTTGGAAATTTATTAATTTAGTTTAAGTTCCACCAGCTACCTTATTGAGGTTTGAACCCATGTCTCACCTAAGCTTAGGGTCTCCGGATTACTAGTCCACTGACTCATGAATATGCCACCAACGTTCACCATGCAAGCAGTTTTGGGCCTCATATTTAAGAATGATTGTGCTGACCTTGGAAGAGGTGCAGGGGTTGTAGGAATTGTTATATGAGGTGTGGTTGAGGACCTGAAGGTTGACGGGACAGAATACTGAAAGAGTAGATATAGAGATGTTTTCACGAGTAGGAGAGATTAGGATCTGAGGGCACTTGCCTCTCAGAATAAAGGGACGATGCTTTAGAACTGAGATGAGGAGATTTTCTTCAGGCAGAAGATGGTTGATCTGAGGAAGTCATTGCAGCAGAAGTGAAGTTTTGAGTCCAGTTTGAGTGAACAGTCAGGAATGAATTGAAACAGAAAAGTTCCTAACTGAAGATGTATAGTTTCGGTTGTAGCATTATGGAGCTGAAGAGCTTCCTCCTATCAGAGAGATTGTTAGATTGTCAGATTATCAGATTGCACAGTACTGAAGGGTAGTAGTGCAGAAATAAAGCACTGTGTCATTGCATCCATATAGATGTAGACCCAGTGCTAATGATGTGTTATGGCATTGATTCCAGACCAGATAGGGCTGTACATTTAAGACAGATTCCATGATATCATGGTATAAATATCATAACATAACTTTTCAGATGAAAGAAGATCAACTTAATGGTCAAGTAAATTTTGAATACACAGGTTTGAGTTCATGTCATACTGGCAGCAGCCAAAATTGACCAAAAAATGTACTGTTCGAAAATCTCAACAGGTCTGACAGTGTCTGTGGAGAGAAATCAGAGCTAATGTTTTGCATTCAGTGACCCTTCTTCAGTCGCAAGCACAATCCACACAGCCCAAGAGCTTGGCCGTGATCGGTCATCTGCTCAGGCTGCTCACAGTCAAGCGATCTGCCCAATTACTGAATGTCAGATCTTAGCAGGCATCAGTGGGTAATAGCCTGGCAGTGAGTAGGATGCGAGAATGGGATTGTATATACAAAGGAGTGTCAACCATGGCAACTAAGTGCTTCTGTGTAATTAGATTACCAGTGAGGATCAGCTCTGGGTCGCTTACACTTGCTTCAGTTCACAGCAGCTATGTGATGGTGAGGGAACAAGGAAGGCCAGTATTTGGTAGATATCCAATTAGATGCGAGTTGCTCTGGGAATATCGTATGGTAAGATGGGGATAGAATTGGAAATGATCGGGGTTGTTTCGGCAGTTAGTGAGGTGCGTTTGATCAAATACAACAAGAAGTCTCACTGGGCCTTGTGGTGAGAATCCCTCCGAAAATGCACTTGAGGACTCGGCAAGATGGCGGCAATTTTGTAGAACAGCTGTGGACAGCTCTGCCTAACAGCCAAGGCATACTGGTGTTTTTTTGCCATCCCCGGTCAACTTATGTGGTTGAATTATTCGTTTAAAACCTTACAGAACACATATTTGTTAATATTTGGGAGTGGGAAGGATACCAAAGGGAAAAGGAGTGAGCAAACAGCAGCAGGGAGGACAGTCCCCTGCAGCACCAGGCACACCAGGGACAGCAGCAGCAGCAGCCTCTCCCAAACCCCTCGGGGACCTGACAAACTCACAGGAATTGGCTGCAGCGATGGAGAGACTTACCTTGGGGCTGTGATTGAGGAGATCCGTGGGGAGATTCGTGCCCAGGTCCAACCTATCCATCCAGACTGTAGAAGCATGAGCAGGAGATCCAGGGCCTCGGGGAGTGGCTGGAGGAGGTGGAGGGTCGAACTAAGGTTTTGGAAGCTGCGATGGAGTCCTCTTCCAGTCGGATCCAGATGCTGGAGTGAGAGGTGCGGGCCTTGTGAGACCATATCGACAACCTCGAAAATCGAGGTTGGAGGATAAATCTCCAAATTGTCAGGCTCCCTGAAGGTGAGGAAGGTAAGCAGCCAGTCAGCTTCTTTGAAAGCTGGTTGCTGAAGATTTTGGGCCTTCACATCGAGTCCAGCAGGCTGCAGATTGAAAGGGCGTATCGGGTTACAGTGCACAGGTCAGGGCTAATTTAGCGCCCCTGCACGGTCCTAGTGCACTTCCACTCATATAAGGACAAGCAAAAAGTCATAGAAGCTTCCAGATCCCTGGGAAAAGATCCCAGGCACTGCTGTACAAGGGATCAAAAATCATGTTTTTCCAGGATTTCTCTGCAGCTTTAATTCCAAAGAGGAAATCCTTCAATGAAGTTAAAAAGAGGCTGAGGAACCTGGGCATCCAGTACTCCATGAGATACCCCACAATGCTCTGTTTCAGCCACAAGGACTCAATTTATACAATTGACTCAGCGGATAAAGCTAAAAACTTTGTAGATACTTTAAAATAGACGAATTGGCTTGAAGAATATGGTTAATGCTTGTTCTCTTTTCCTTGTTTCCCCATGTTTTCCCTTCCTTTTTTTTATTCCTTTCTTTCTCCCTAATAATTTCTTTTTTTGGAAAGGGGAGAAAAACCTTAGAATAAGTTGTTTCTTTTTTTTTCTGATGGGAAAATTTGTGGATGTCCTTTGTTATCTCCTTTTTTTTGTGTTTGTTCTCTTTCTCTTTTAGTCACAAGTCGGGGTGACATGAAGCCAGGGATGGGTGGAGTGCTCATCCTGACTTGGTCTTTTTCTGTTGATTTAAGGATCATCTCCTTTTTTTTCCCTGGTCAAGGCTGGGGCACAGTTTGGGCTTGAAGGAGCTGTGAAGGAGGGGATGGGTAGGCTGAGTTCTCCCTTTAGGCAGGGGAAAGAGTCTTCCATTCAAGGTTTTATAGTTGGTGTTCTTTGTAGTTTTTGGTAGTAATAGTTGTTTATAGTTTTGATAAAGTAGTTTTTGTATATATAGTTTTTCAACTCTATGAGTCTTTACTTACTTGTGCTCGGTGCTTTGTAAGAAGGGACCCCCTCCCAGGGGTTCAAGGGTCTCTGAAAGGGGATATGGCCAAGTGTCTTATTAAATGGTGCACCTGGAACACTAAGGGAAGTCATTCACCTGTTAAAAGGAAAAAAGCGCTTTCTAGCTTTAAGAGGGAAAGGGTTGATATCGCTTTATTGCAGGAAACCCATTTTGATGATGGGGAACACCTGAAATTACAACAGGGGGGTTATGACTGGATATTCTTTTCATCCTTTACTACTAAAAGTAGGGGAGTGGCGGTACTTATTCAGAAAAATCTTCCATTCATATTATTAGAACAGGTGAAAGATGAGCAGGGATGGTTTGTGATACTTAAAGCCCTGATACATGGGGAGAACTATGGTATTTTAAATGTCAACTGTCCTCTGGCACATCCCCTCAAATTTTTGATTAGTGCTTTCTCTAAGTTGAGTGCTTTTGGAACACGACACATTATTATAGGGGGGAGGGATTTTAATTGTTTTTTGGATCCAACAATGGACAGGATGCCTAGTGGGCCCCCAACTATTTCTTCGCAGGCCAAGCAGGTGGTTGACTTATGCGAGGAGTTGGGGTTGGTGGACATTTGGAGGTGTCTTCACCCTACTGGCAGAAACTTCTCCTTTTTTTCAAACCCACATAAATGTCACACGAGGATTGACTTCTTTCTGGCTCCCTCGGCCCTTCTGGATTCGAGTATGGATTGTAAAATTGGGAATAAAGCTATCTCTGATCACACAGTGGTATATTTAGAGGTTAAGGCCAAGAGTGAAGGGCTAGGTTTGCGACACTGGTGTTTAAACCCTTTTCTCCTTAAGGATTCCAAATTTGTGGAATACATTTTGAAGGAGTTTCAGGAATTCTTGACTATCAACTCAGGTAAGGCTAGTAGTCCATCTTTGCTATGGGAGACTGCTATGGCCTTTGCTAGGGGATTAGCTATTTCCTACTCGGCTAGCTGGAAACGACAGAAAGAGGAATAGCAGCGTCTACTTGAGACACAGTGGAAAGCCGCCAAGGTGGCATATTTTGCGCTGCCTTCGGTGACTTAGCTACAACAGACCACGGCACTCCGGGCTGCCCTGAATTCAATAATGACACAGAACACAAAGAAAGAACTTGCTTTTGTTAGACAAAGGGTGTTTGAATATGGGGATAAGCCAGGGAAGTATTTCATGTACCTGACTAGGACAAAGTGTGCTCCCCAATCCTTTATTGCAATCAGAGACAGCACTGGGGCCCTTGCATACAGTGCTAAAAAGATTAATGAGCCTTTTCGGAGCTTTTACTCTGAATTATATCAGTTTGAAAGTTGCGAGGACAGGAGGGCTAAAATGGAGGCCTTTTTTAAGAACCTGGACCTCCCAGGGGTAACCTTAGAATAGGCCTCTCTCCTTAATGCCCCGTTGACAGTTCAGGAAATACAGAAGGCAGCTGGGCAACTTCAGAGTGGGAAAGCGCCTGGCCCTGATGGTCTCCCTGGTGAGTTTTATAAGGAATTTAAAGGGATTCTGTCAGGGCCGATGTTGGAGATGTACAATCACTCCTATATGCATGAATGCCTACCACCATCTTTTAAAGAAGCTAATATTTCCTTAATTCTTAAGAAGAGGTAGGTTCCTGAAGATTGTGCCTCATACAGGCCCATCTCTCTATTAAATTCAGATTTCAAGATTCTGTCCAAGATCCTGGCGCTGAGATTGGAAAAGGTGTTGCCCCATCTTGTTAAAGAGGACCAGACAGGCTTTATGAGTGGCTGTAGGTCCTCTAATAATATTAGAAGGTGGCTGAATATGATCCAAGTTTGTCAACAACGATCGATTCAGGCGTTGGTGATTGCCTTAGATGCAGGGAAAGCATTTGACCGGGTAGAATGGCCGTATCTTTTTTATGGCGTCGAACAGTTTGGGTTGGGTTGGGCTTTTGCTAGGTGGGTGGAGGTTTTATATTACCAACAGGGTAGAGTCTGGGAATTTTAGGATTGGTAGGGGTAGGTAGCAAGGCTGCCCCCTCTCACCATTGTTGTTTACATTGGTGATAGAGCCGCTGGCAGAACGTCCACATAACCACTCCGGAAGTGGGATTGATGGCACACAAGGTTACACCGTACGTGGATGATGTTCTGCTGTTTGTATCGAACCCAATGACCTCCGTACCCATTTGATACAATGTATCAATTCATTTGGGGCTATTTCAGGATATAAGATTAACCTTGCAAAATCGGAGGCTATGCCTTTGGGGAACCTTAAGGATGTGCCAGGAGTTGAAGGTGACCCTAAGTTCCCTTTTAAATGGTCACGGGCAGGGTTCCGATACCTAGGCATTTTTATTACCCCTAAGTTTGATCTGTTATTTCGGACTAACGTAGCTCATTTGCTCGACAATATTAGGCGAGATCTCCAGAGATGGGAGGCTCTTCCAATTTCATGACTGGGCCGAAAATCTCTCATTACGGTGAATGTTCTTCCTCGTTTGCTTTATCCCATGCATATGCTCCCTATAATGTTTCCCAGGTCAATGCTGCGGAAGCTTATGGGATGGTTTGGTTCCTTTGTCGGGCATCGTGGGCGGCCCCTCATCAAACTTACGAAATTGTACTTGCCTCCAGGAGGGGGAGGAGTTGATTTCCCAGACATCAGGAGGTATCAAATGAGTTCCCTGCTGTCGTTTGTCTGTGATTGGATAGGTAACGATCCAGGCTCAATATGGCTGGATAGCGAGGCCTCCCAGGCAAAGTGCCCTCTTATCAACCTGTTGTTCATGGTTAAGATGAGGACAGTTATGGACCACTGCTGGAACCCCATTGTCATGAGAACAGTCAAGGCATGGAGGGTGATGCGTTAGAGTGAGGGTTGCTTATCGAAGACTTCGCCATTTACACCTATAGTTGGCATGCCAGTGTTCTGACCAGGGATGATGGACTCAGGGTTCAAGCTATTGGCAATGAGAGGAGATTCTAGTTTGGGAGGTTTGTTTGAAGGGAAGATTATGATGTCTTTTGAGCAACTGAGCCACAAATACGCGTTGCCCAGCAGAGATCTTTTCCGTTTTTTTCAGGTTAGGGATTTCATCCAGAAGAAGACTACACTTCTCACTAAGCCCTATAAGCCCAAGAGGTTGTTGCTACATTCCACAAGCACCCTTTCGGTTAATACCATCTATTGCCTGCTGGGTGGCAGGGTCTGGCAAGATATTAACTGGTTATGTGAGGTCTGGGAGCAAGAGCTAGGAGTGGAGATCTCTTCTGAAACATGGGAGAACATATGGGAGATGCTTGAAAGATCTCAATCTGTAAAAGGACAAGTGCTACGCAGTTAAAAGTTCTGCACAGGGCTCATCTGGCACTGACCGTTTGGTGAAGTTTAAAAAAGGGGCGTCTTCAGTATGTCTTCAATAAGTGCAGGTCCTCTTACCCATTGCTTCTGGACATGCCAGAGGCTCCGTGTTTATTGGAGCGCTGTGGCGGGAGAGATAGGGAGGGTATTGAGGACTGAAGTCAAAGTCATCCCAATATCTCTCCTCTTAGTTCTTTCAAATTTACCATCTTTAGACAGGCATGGGAAGAAACTATTTAATATTCTTGCATACTGTGTACGGAAGAATATTCTGACGAACTGGGTGTCTGAGAACACGCCAGGCTTGCTGGGATGACAGAAATTAATTATGGAGCACATTCCCTTGGATTGTTTTACAAACATGGTGCACCACACAACCACCACAACATGGCAGCCCTACTTGAGTTTTTTTTTAAATACCCCTACAGTGTGAAAACAGGCCCTTCGGCCCAACAAGACCACACTGACTCTCCGAAGAGTACACCACCCAATCCCATTTCCCTCTGACTAACACACCTAAGATTATGGGCAATTTAGCATGGCCAATTCACCGGGCCTTCACATCTTTGGTGCTGCGGGAGGAAACCCACACAGACATGGGGAGAATGTGCAAACTCCACATAGACAGTCACCCAAGGCTGGAATCGAACCTGGGACTCTGATGCTATGAGGAAGCAGTGCTAACCAACGGGCCACCATGCCACCCTTGAGTTTTTTTGGGTATAGATTTGTCAGTTGTCTTAATTAGGGCACTTGTTTAACCAGGATGGTTAGGTTTGTCGAGTCCTGGGCATTGGAAGGAGTCTCCTGAGTTAATACAGGTATTTATACAATGCTCCCATTCCTTTGTTTGGGAGCTTTGTGCCGAGCATAGCTGTTCTGTATTTTGTGGGGGTTTTTTGTTTTTTTTTGTTTTTCTTTTTTTTATCTATTAGTTATTTACTTATTTATTGGTATTGCTTTGCCCAGTGTTTGGGTTTGTTTTGTATTATAAGGTAGGTTAGTAGTTAGTAGACAGTAGTTGTATTGTAATTTGTGTTTTTTTTATTTTTATTATACTGATATTTGTTATTGATTGTATTTTTCAATAATTTTATGTGTTTGTAAAGTTAAAAAAAATTGCTAATAAATATATTTACAATAAAATACTTAATGCAATTTGCACTTGGCCGAAGATGTGCAAGATTCAACTCAACATATATCTTCTTGTACCTGTTTAACAAGAAAGTGTTCACATTCTTTAAAGAGAAAAGGGTCCGGCATTTATTCAAAATCAGGCAGTCTTCCACTTTTACAACTGTTAAATAAGATGTGACATTAAGTAAAGCTAAACCTGCCTCATGCTAAGTCATTCTCTCTGAGTAATGTTATCTGCCAGATATATGTAATATCAGGAGCCAGACCATGTGTGTAAGCCCGTGATAAAACCACAAGTAGCTTGACTTTTAGAAAAGGAGAAGTAAGAAATGAGGTCTTGAAGGCACACAAGAAGTGACTATGCAAACAAAACCAGAAAAGCCATGAAAGGAAATGAATTGACTGCACTGGGAGAGATTGCAGTGAAACCAAGAGGTGGCATGGGCAACAGTGCTACAGGTCACTAAGAGATTGGGAAAGGCAATCATCCATTCATAATTCAACCCCATCGACCTGCCGTTTCAGCACAATCCCTCAATCTCTTCCCTGCCATAAAAGCACTGATCGATCTCTTCAATCTATGAGCCTGAAGAATGCAACACTTTGCTCTGATAATTTGACCTTTCACAAATCCATTTCAATTCATCCAGAAGATGTTTTTTCTAATGTCACCTCTTGTTCCTAACTGCCTGATTTTAATTTAATTCCCCTTTCTGTAAACTCTTTTGCTTTCTTTCTGTAATGAAGAGGGGTGGAGGATCAGGATCCACAGGGGAAATGCACTTTTCATTTGGTGAACTCAGCCCATCTCTTCTGGGAAATGTCTGATCATGCCCAGGATTAATTATAACCACAGTGCATTCCCATTTGACAGTGTAATGTTACCTTGATGCTTCAATCTGACCTGCTCCATTCCATTTACTACAAAAAATGTCTAAAATGGGTTAAACTTAACATTACCAGACTTTGATTTCTTGGCACAATTCTTGGAAAAGCAGAACAAAGGAAAACAAAATTCATTTTGATTACAGTAAGATATTTCTCCCTTCTATCTGAATCAACAATGTTCTGACTGGTTGTCAGATATGTAAGACTATGCTTAATGATTTCAAACACAAGAGGGCAGTAGAATCACTCAGGTTTGTATCCCAGAGTCCATCGAGAAGTGTATTTGAGTGCAGAAGGAAGCCATTCAGCCACATTTTTGCACCAGATCTTCAAATGAGCATTATGACTCAGTGCCATTCTCCTGCTAGTTTCTGTCCCTTTGCACACTGTTTCTATTGAAACAATCTAATGCTTTCAGTTGAACTTGCATCCACTGCACTTCGAGGCAGTGTATTCCATACCCTAACCACTGTGTGTGACATTATTTTGCAAATCACTTAGAAGTAGATCCCTCTTGCTCTTGATGCTTTTATAAGCAGAAACAATTTCTTCTATCTAATCATTCCAGGCATCTCATGATTTTGAAAGCTCCTATC
The DNA here is from genome assembly GCF_047496795.1 of Chiloscyllium punctatum. Taxonomy (NCBI): domain Eukaryota; kingdom Metazoa; phylum Chordata; class Chondrichthyes; order Orectolobiformes; family Hemiscylliidae; genus Chiloscyllium; species Chiloscyllium punctatum. The sequence goes on from NC_092743.1 coordinate 35,893,907, forward strand.
AGAGCTTCTTAGCATTCTTCTCTCCAGTGAGAACAGTTCAATCTATTCTTATAATTGAAGTTTCTCATACCTGCAACCATGATTGTAAATCTCTTCTATGCTCTCTCTAATATATCTGCATCCTACCTACTGTGTGGTAACTAACTGTTCTCACAATACTCCAGCTAAGGTCTAACAAATGGCTTGTTTAAGTTCACCATAACCTCCTTGTCATTTTACTCTGTGCCTACGTTAACAAAGTGCAGGATACTATATGCTCTATTAAATGTTGTCTGCACGTGTCTTCCCATCTTCAATAACCTCTGCACATATTCATCTCTTGCTCCTTCAGTCCCTTAAAGAATTGCACTCCTTTCATTGGTTTTACCTACTATGTTCTAATTTTAAAATGCATCACCTCTCATTTCTCTGCATCGATCTACATCTGCTGCCCATGTCCTTTTGGAATTTTAAACATTCACTGTTTATATAGTTTCCAAACTTTATGTCATCCATAGACCTAGAAATTGTGCCCTGCACATCAAGATCTATATCGCAGGGAAAGCAAGGGTCCCAAAACTGACCCCTGGTAAACTCCACTAAAAGCCATCCTCCAGCTCAAAAAGCACCCATTAACTATTATTCTTTCACTCAGCTAAGTTATTACTGAGCTGATAAAAAATGTTGGCACTCCCCTTTATCTCAGTTGCCTGCATTTTCTCCTAAAACTTCTTCCCTTTTCTATCTAAACTCTCTACGTTGAACAAATGTGCAAGACAACATTGAATTAAATACAGCACCTCAACACCTCCACTTCCAAACATCTCGAAGCATGAATTACTTGGAGTTGGTATTATGCTGCCAAGTTTTGAGGGAAAGCAGCTTGTTGTTCAGTCAGGATCATGTTGAATGGAGCAACAGGCTCAAAGAAGCGACTGGCCTATGCCTGTTCCTATTTTCTATGCGCCTAACAACCATGCAAGAGGAAATATGACTCCGAAAATCACCTTGGATGTGGCGATGACAATGAAAAATAACCCTGCATCAATTTAAAATGATACCAGCAGTGAATTTCATGCTGACTGCTCCTTTGAACGATGTGTAACCCAGTGCTGAATGTCTGTATGTCTCTTTGGGAGTGGGAGTGGAGGGAAGCTGACCAAATGGATTGCCGGGGATGACTATTTTGGAGCTTGGTCAGCAACATGGTGGTCTGCCCAATTTTGTCCTCATGGCATGGGACCAATGGATCATGAATATTGCCAAAGAAAGCAGGCTGCTGCTCATTGCTCAGGTGCACAATGATTGCAATATCAGGCAATGGCTCCCTGCTTCAAGGGGAAGGCCACTATTCTGCAAGGCCATGAGCCTGTTGCTCTTATTCTCTGTTCAGAGAAAGTTTATATTACTTACAGTGAGGAACAGGCCCTTTGGCCCAACAAGTCCACACTGACCTGCCGAAGCAAAACCAACCCATACCCCTACACCTACACCTACACCTACACCTACACCTACACCTACACCTACACCTACACCTACACCTACACCTACACCTACACCTACACCTACACCTAACATTACAGGGCAAGTTAGCATGGCCAATTCACCTGACCTGCACATCTTTGGACTGTGGGAGGAAACCGGAGCAAACCCACGCAGACACAGGGAGAATGTACAAACTCCACACAGTCAGTCGCCTGAGGTGGGAATTGAACCTGGGTCTCTGGTGCTGTGAGGCAGCAGTGCTAACCACTCTGCCACCATGCCGCCCATAAGGCATGCAAAGCCTCTGTTACCTCATGCATATGGAGGTGGACAGTGGCCTGTAAAGGTTTCACTTTGTCACATGTTACATCATGGAATGATCTGCTGGAGGAAGTATTTAGTGTCCTGGTCACATTGATGTCCATTGACAGCACCGTCCTTCCTCTGTTGAGAGGCTGCAGGTCTGTTTCCATGAGCTGACACAGATCTCTGACCATCTCATTGGCAAACCACAAATATCTGCTCTTGCCTTCTGGCATTAACAGGCTACAATCTTGTGTTGAAATTCCTCCTTCTTCCACTGCAAGGAACTTATTTTCTTGATGTCCCATTTCACACGGATTTAGAGCCAAACGTGGATTGCAATGAAGCAGCCTCTGTGATCAACAGAAAAGGGTATACTCAGAGATCTTGTAATCATACATAAAACATTCCCAACATCCAACGTCACTTCCTGCAGACTTTACCAACTTTCTGAACTCTCTCAACAATCTGGGACTTCAACAGAATTAGCAAGAGCCATGTTGGATGATGTCTGTTAAAAGCGGTGGAGATGTCTGTCATACTGTTTAGAATTAAGAATTACTGTTAAGTTAACTTGAGGAGAAGTCTAGATAGGTGACACGGTGTCAAATCAGCTTTAGCTGCTATCAGAGATGACAATCTGCTATACTGTACATAGTTCCGGTGCATCCATATGACACCCACAATATGACCCTTAACAACATGGCATTTAGCTTGTGCCATGTTAGAACTGGACAGGAATAATGTCAATGTCACTTTGCATCTAAATCACATTTTGCACCCATTAATTTTGATTGTCAGGTTGTGCAGATCAAGTGAAAATGTTACGGTATGAAATTACAGAAAATTGAAAGGATTAAGGAAAGGAATTATATAGCTCTCACAGAACAGAGACAGGATGTTCTGCCCAATGTGACCATGCATTTATATAGTGCAAGTCCAAACAAGCATTTACACCCTTGTGAGTATACTGTGGAAGTGTTGTCACTGTTGTAAACTGTGAATGGGAAAGTAGCGTTTACACATTGAGCAACACTGGGCAGCAATCTTATTAGTTAGAATGGAATGACCAGTGTTAGTGGCACACCATCTGACTAACAATATGGGAATGGAAAATTGTCATCTCCCCAACACTGAAGCAAATTGGTCAGGCTGACTAAAGCCTCAAAGAAGTCCATGGCCTTAGCACGGAGTGCAGAGCAGGGTCAAAATGTGCAGTTAGAACTCCCATTCGACTTCCAGCAGGAAGTGAAAGCTCGCTCCTGAATGAAATCTGATTCCTTCTCACACCTGCACTGAAAGAATAAAAACTAAATAACATGGATACAGGAAATCTAAAATAAAAGCCCCTTTGTGATTTTATTTCACTCCTGCATCAGGTTGTATGCTGTCTGGATTCAGCCAATGTTTGCTCATTGATTATTACCAGTATATGAATATTCCATAGTTCTGTGGTGTAACGAAGATTATGTTATAGAATGATGTGTACGTTTAATGATAACGGTGTGACAATGCAGGTTATTCAAAACTGTTGCAGCCTTCAGAATTAGCTGTGTACTCCAGGTCTCTGAAATGTGAATTTCTCTCAGATTTGTCCCACCTTGCACAACAGCAACGGCACAAGGATTTTCACATTTATTGCTCTGTGTAACCTAAAGCAGGAAGAGTGGAGAGGAGACTGCGGGGAATTAGTGAGGTTACTGGGATTCTTAAAACTACATTCTCCAACTCCAAGAATTGTTTACTACACTATTTTCCATGACTGCTTATGCCCAGGAGAGACTGACTTTATTGTTCTTCATCTCTGAAGCCTCTGCCAGTGGAACTGACATCACCTTCTTTTCTCTCTGAGTTGTTAATTGCTCTAATAATGGAAATTACTTGGGAAAGTATCCACAATTTATTTCTCCTTCCATTTTACCCCTTCCTGTCTGCTCGCTCCTCTCTTCTTCCTCCCCAATATTCTGAAGCTATTGACTTATTCTGGGGTCTAGTCTCACTAACACTGACTATCCCTCAGCTACCTTTCCTCTGAATACATACCCCTTCATTATTTTGTAGGAGACAACAACAAACCTTACCTTTATGTAATACCTTTTACATGAAAAAAATGTGCCAGGGCACTTCATAGTGGTGCCAGCAGGTAAAATGAATGGCGTACTTAAAAAGAGATGTTAACACAGAGAAATCATATACTTACACAAAGAGGTGAGTTTTTGAAGCAATCACAAAGAAAGGGGAGAGGAGAAGAGGCTGAAGGGAATAGAGAAGGAACTCGAGGTCTGGTGACTGAAAACATAACCTCCCACTGTGTAGCACAGAAGATCCAAGGCAGCAAGGCAGCCAGGATGCACAAGAGGTCACAGTTTGACATGCAGAAGGATGCTGAGCTGAGGAGGTCACAGTTGTAAATTGGAAAGGAACGAATGCATTAAGGGGAAACCTTTAAATTGATGCAATGGGAGACTGGGAGCCAGTGTAGGTCAGCAGGCAAGAGGCAGTAAGTGAATTTAGAGGATGATAGAATAGGGGAGGCTCAGGAGTTGATGGGAGGTTTGTAGAAGTCTGGATTTTGGCAAAAATCGAGAAGGGCTCCATGTTTTTCAAAATAGCCCCAGAAACCTGATTTCCACCCAGCCTCATAATAAGGGAAGGGAATGGAAAGAGGTTGTGCTTTACATTTCCATGGCTCAGGGAGGACAGTGTAAATATTAAAGTGCAGCTGCCTTTAGTCAAATAACTGTCTCTACTGGGATGTCCAAAATATAATGTGAGGGCTTTAGACCGTTCAGTTCTTTACGGCAGTCGGGTGTTGTGATGGTAGGAGTAATAGAGAAATTCTCTGTGCTGTTTAAGAGAAATCCATCTGTGATCAGTAAAAGTGAATGCATATATGAAGTGGATAAAGATTGTTCAGGCTAATTGGAGATGTCATATTGTCAAGGGAATTGTCAAGTTATAAAGTAATTTGAATATCTTGATTGTCACAATAATATGGCTTTGAGAGGTGTATTTTGTCTTTTTTTATGAAGAGAGGGTGAGGCAGAGTTGTTGAATCCTTGAGGCCTTGAGCTGCAATGTTAATGGTTTAAGGAAAGCACCGGGAAGATGGTTGTGGTAAAACAAGATCTCTTTAAAGAATTTACCTGTGTGGCTTAGGTTTACTCACGTCTACCAGAAGGAGTAAGTAAAGCACTAAAAACTATAAGCGACAAAGGAGCAAGTCAATCTTTGATGGTGAGAGATCTCATACTTTTGAGGGAGTACTGCCAGAAAAAGGTTGGAATATGTGGAATTCATGGTGAGAAGAGCAGTGTTCCATCGAATAAGCTGAGGTTGGAGAGTCTGGTGAAAAGTGGTAAAGTGATGGTTGAAGTAACAGAGAAATTCTCTGTTCCAGAGATATGGTTTATCCTCAGGAATGATATAGCTGAATCGTTAGTGGGGGTGATGCCTACTGTGGTTGAAAAGCAAGTGGAAAATCAGGCAATTGAGAGGTTATGGGAAGAATATCCTGGGATTTTTCCTCACCATGTAGTAACAAGGTTGCAGTGTTGCAGTTCAATTATCAGAAATTAAGTTTGATCAAATGGTTGAGAAAAAAACAAGAACAAGTTTTGGGACCCCTGCTGTTTGTCATTTTTATAAATGGCTTAGACGCAGGCATAGGTGGATGGATTAGTAAATTTGCAGATGACACTAAAGTCGGTGGAGTAGTGGACAGTTTGGAAGAAAGTTACAGGTTGCAGGGAGACTTGGATAAACTGCAGAGTTATGCTGAGAGGTGGCAAATGGAGTTCAATGCAGCTAAATGTGAGGTGATGCACTTTGGGAAGAATAACAGGAAGGCAGAGTACTGGGTCAATGGAAAGATTGTTGGTAGTGTGGATGTGCAGAGGGATCTCGGAGCCCATGTACATAGATCCCTGAAAGTTTCCACCCAGGTGGATAGTGTTGTTAAGAAGGCATACGGTGTGTTAAGTTTCATTGGTAGACGGATTGAGTTCCGGAGCCGCAATATCATGCTGCAACTATACAAAATGCTAGTGTGGCCGCACTTGGAATATTGCGTACAGTTCTGATCGCTATATTTCAGGAAGGATGTGGAAGCATTGGAAAAGGTGCAGAGGAGATTTACCAGGATGTTGCCTGGTCTGGAGGGAAGGTCTTATGAGGAAAGGCTGAGAGACTTAGGTCTGTTCTCATTGGAAAGAAGAAGGCTAAGGGGGGATTTGATAGAGACATACAAGATGATCAGAGGATTAGATGGGGTAGACAGTGAAATCCTATTTCCTAGGATGATGATGTCAGCTTGTACGAGAGGGCATAACTACAAATTGAGAGGTGATAGATTTAAGACAGATGTCAGAGGCAGATCCTTTAGTCAGAGAGTGGTAAGGGCGTGGAATGCCCTGCCTGCTAATGTAGTTAACTCATCCACATTAGGGAGATTTAAACAATCCTTAGATAAGCACATGGATGATGATGGGATAATGTAGGGAGACGAGCTGAGAATAGTTCACAGGTCGGCACAACATAGAGGGTGGAAGGGCCTGTTCTGCGCTGTATTGTTCTATGTTCTATGTTCTATGTTTTAAGCGGAGAACAAAGTGGATATTTTTCGGTCAGAGAGGTCAGTTGAATAACAACAAAAAGCTGAAAAAATAAAGCAATTGTATCATAAAGCACACACAGAAGAACAATCTGAATGCATTGTAGAATGTTACTACGTATATTATAAATGAAGTCTTGATGAGGAACTGGAGACAGCACATTCAAGCAGATGAAATATGGGTATTAGTTCATCAAGTTGTGTTATCAGTGGGTTATAGAAGGGAGGTATTGCAAGTAGCACATAAGGCACTGGTATAAGCTTGTTGGAAGTAAGGAAATCCTAAGCCAAAATACAAAATCATTTTTATTGGCCTGGGCTGCATAGAGATGCGGTTGAATTTTGCTAGAAGTGTCATACATGCCAGGTAATAGGAAAACCTCAGGCATTGATAAAATCAGAGTGAAAGTGAGGACGGCAGTTGCTGGAGAGTCAGAATTGAAAAGTGTGGTGCTGTAAAAGTACAGTAGGTCAGGCAGCATCTGAAAAACAGGAGAATCAATGTTTCGAACATTAGCCTTTCACTAGGTGTGTCTGGGGTGAGGGGGCTGAGAGGTGAATAGTAAGGTGGAGGTAGGGCTGGGATAAGGTAGCTGTGAAGGCAGTAGGTGGATGTAGGTTGGGGATGATTGTGATAGGTCAATAGGGAGGACGGAGTGGATAGGTGGGAAGGAAGATGGATAGGTGGGACAGGTCAAGAGGGTGGTGTCAAGTTGGACGGTTGGATCTGAGATGAGGTGGGGGAGGGAAGATTTGTAAACTGGTGAAGTCAATGTTGATGCCTTGTGTTTCAAGCGTCCCAAGGAGGAAGATGAGGCGTCCTTCCTCCTGTCTTCCGGTGGCTTGGATTTGGCAGTGGAGGAGGACCAGGATTTGCAGGTCCTTGGTGGAGTGGGAGGTGGAGTTGAAGTGGTCAGCCACAGGGCAGTGGGGTTGTTGGGTGTGTGCATCCCTGAAATGTTCCCTGAAATGCTCTATGAGTTGGTGTCCTGTCTCCCTGATATAGAGGAGACCACATCGAGAGCAACGGACACAGTAGATGAGCCAGGTGGACATGCAGGAAAATCTCAGCCGGCTGTGAAAATATCCTTTGGGGCCCTGGACAGAGGTGAGGGAGAGTTGTGGGTGCAGGTTTTACACCTCTTGCAGTGGCAAAGGAAGGTGCTGGGTGTGGAGTGTGGGTTATTGGAAGTTAGGTGAGGGGTGGTGGATCTAACAAGGGAACACTGAGGGAATGGTCTCTGTGGAAATCTGATAGGGGAGGGGAGGGAAATATGTCTCTGGTAGTGGGGTCTGATTGTAGGTGGCACCACCTATAATCCAAGCCACCTGACAACTGGCGGAAGAACACCTTACCTTCCACTTTGGGGCCCTTCAACTACGCGGCATCAACATCGACTTCACTAGTTTCCAAATTTCCCCTCCCCCCACCTCATTTCAGATCCAACCTTCCAATTGGGCACTGCCATCTTGATCTGTCCCAACTGTCCATCTTCCTTCCCACTTATCCACTCCTCCCTCCCCAATGACCTATTACAATCACTCCCGCCTGCATCGACCAATCGCCTTTCCAGCTACCTTTTCCCCCAGCATCCCCCCCACCACCACCCCTACGGAGCGTCCTATTTATCTCTTAGCCCCTTCCCCTCCAACATTCCTGATGAAGTGCTTATGCCTGAAACATTGACTGTCCTGCTCCCTGGATCTGCCTGACCTGTTGTGTTTTTCCAGTGTCTCACTTTTTGACAATGATAAAGCCAGCAACATTAAAACATTTTGCAGCATTTGAGGAACCTTTCACAAGTGTCTTAATTGATTGCATAGGACCCCTCCCTAAAACAAACATTTGTTGACCATAATGAATGTGACCGCTAGATTTCTGGACGAATCATTCAGTAGTATTGAACCTGATTATTGCCGATAATCATCAGGAAATTCACAAGGAACAGAAAAGTAAAGAGAAGACATGTTAAACTGCATGAAAACAAAGTGCTGAGTGGTTGTCAAGTCATAGTAAAGAATGGCAGATTAGATGGGGTGAAGCTGTTTCTGCTTGTACAAGAAACAAGAATGAGAGGGGACATGTTTAAAGTGATCTACAGTTGATGAAAGAGTGAGGTGAGAAACATTTCTTCCACACAGCAAGTTTTTATGGTATAGAATGAGCTGCCTGGAAATGTGGTGGAGGCAGGTACATTTGTGGCAATCAAGGTGGCATTGAACATTTTGGGGTTTGAATGTTGTCTGGGAATATAAGGGAAAGGTAGGAGATTGGCACTACGTACTAGAACTGGACAAGGTAACACAGCTATAACAAGAATGATGGCCTGAATGACCACCTATGCATGATAATAATTCTGATTCTGTGAAGTGGATTATGATCAGTAGAAGCATTGTCATGGAGAATGTAGCAGTCAATGATGACTGGCAGTTATCTACTAAGCTTTGTTTAAATTTTAAACAAGGTAGGTTGACTCTGAATGTCATAGCATTGCCCTGAGATTTTGTAATTGGACACCATTTGCAACATAATCCTGAAGAATTATGCCGTCAATTGATTTCGGATTGTCAGATTGTCTGACACTATGAAGCGACATTTAGTAATATACAGTGTTCTGTATTTTACAAGCAGAAAGAAAATATCCACACAATGAGCCTGTTTTAACTTACCAAAATAGGTGACAGCTATTCCCTGGTTAATTTATTAGGTCAATGGTTTGACTGATCAAAGTTGGTTGGCATGAAGGATGTAAAGGGCAATGAGAGATGAGTTGAGGTCATGATGAGGCACAGGGGTAGGGCATGGAGACTGCAATGGTGGAGTGGCAGGATGTCAGAGGTGGAATCTAGAGGACTGCTGTTTGTTTTATTGCTCTTTTTAATAAGTGTGACTAAACCCCACAGCACCAAGGGCAGCCTTTGAAATATCTCACTTCCACAGCCAGCAGTCCTGAGGGTAGCTGCCTGGGTCCAGTTATCACACCTCTCCACCACACCCCTGGAATGAACACCTGCCTAATTCGCACCAATTATCCCTGAGCTCCCCTGGGATTTACTGGTGGCTCAGGGATTTAATGGGTGTCACACAGATTTCCCATGCCTTTCATACACGCAGATGACCCTGTCAGGTTTGCCAGTGATCAACTAGGTCAGGGTTTGTGTGTGGAGATGGCACGGGTGTGGGTGGCATAGGTCCTTCCTTGTCAGGTGTTCTGTGCCCAATCGAGCGGGCATCTCCTGAGTTTCTCCTGAGTTGAGTTTGCGGAACCAGGGATATTCCTGAATGTGCTCAGTAGCAAAATTTCAGGCCAAGTTTTAACTTTCAACCAATCGCCAATAATATGGCTGCCATGCTAGTTATGTTTGAATAACATCAATTCCTTTAAACATTTCATTGACTCTGAAATGCGTAATGATATAATCATACGGCTGTGAAAGATCCTATTCGTTATGTCCAAAACTGTATGACACTATGGTATGGATTGAGTTACACCAGAGCACTAAACAACTCTGGACATGCAAGTTTGTTCTGTAGCTTTACTAATGGCCTTGCCCATCACTGTGTCTCTAATTCCTCAAATTCCCAGTATTTACATATCACAACTTTAAAAGCGAGAAGAAAACAATCTAATTGCTGCTATTCTGGAAAATAAGTAAGGATAGTTGCAGTGTGTTACAGTAAATACTTGATAGAACTGATGGGAACGAAGCAGTCATGAGAGGTAGTAAGAGAAATGGAAGGATTGGACTGAATTGATATTCCTAAAAGAAAAGTTGGGAGCAAAATAAAGGGAGGATGCTGGTTATTGTTAAAATATTATGTGGCCTCATTCTTTTGTATACAGTTCTGTGCCACATGACTATATTCCAGCACGGATGCAGAGAAGGAGGGAATCCATTTTCTACTTGATGCTGAGGCTCAGATTATGGTGCGAATTGGTTACCTTTAATAGGAACTGCCTGATTTTCATTTTGATTAAGGAGAAGAAAAGGAACAATTACAATTTGAACTGTGTGCGTGTGTGTCCAAATCCAAATTAAACTGAATCTATTTGAGCAAGATCACTTGATATCACATTTTGCTCCTGGATCACTGCCCACTCCTTCAACAGATGGCCTCCTTGTCCAGCCCAGGCCACACATTTTCATGTAAAATGAATCCATTCATGCAGTTATGTTGTACTGGAGTTTCCCTACAGCTTGGATGAACATTTTGGCTTTGTCGGAATGCTTGTTAGCCTGCTTTCACACGCTTGTTTAAAAAATAAATAAATATACTTGCTGAGAAAACAGGCCTATAATATTTTGGAAGGGAAGAAATTGATGACAGCTTCCTTTACTGGCCCTCTTAGTTAATGCAACTAATCCAACTGGGAGGTCCTCAAATTCAATTTTCTTATCTGTGCTGTCAGCTAATCATGGTAATGAGCTAACTTGTCACCAATTATCCCTGAGCCCCCCTGGGATTTAGTGGGGGCACAGGGATTTAATGGGTGTCACACAGATTTCCCATACCGCTCATACACTCAGACCACCCTGTCAGGTTTGCCAGTGACCAACCAGGTCAGGGTTTGGGGATGAGGGGGCATGAGTCTTCTTTGTCAAGCACACTGTGTATAATCTAGGGAGATGGCATCAGTAAATGTTATGAGGGAGGGGGATGGGACACTCACCGTCACGTTCCCAAACCTTGCCTACAATCCCTCTTTTGTCCCTCCTGCAAAGCCCAGCCACTCACTCAGTCACTCACTCACTCAGAATCCTTGAAGAATTTCTGCTCCAAGTGACACTGTTGGCAATGGAGGGCAGGTGACCTCTGATTGGCTGCCAGCTCCTGCAAGCTGGGATTGTAAATCCCAGAGGAGACCCAATGCTGGCCAGTTAAATGCCTAACACTTTGGTTCAGCTTCACCCATGCACACAAAGTGAGGTTCCCATTCATTCTCTAACTTGTGGTGAAGGCCTGTGTTGACCACATTAAACCTGGCCCCATGTCTACGGTCAAATGATGTGTTTAGCATTCCAACCATGTATCTGATTGTTGATGGAATGGAGTCATGGAGGAAGAGTCAGTATTCCTTTGAGAACATTCTACCTAAAGGACAATGTTGCGGTAAATCTGGAAAGGCCTACAGACATTGGAGGCACTAGTTCTGTATACTCACCGACAATATTGGTACAATAGTGCATGTTAGGTACAAGTTTCCCTGCAGCAGACGGCACAGTACAATATCATATTGTCTTCTGTCTGCAACCCATTACCGCATAGATCATTCAACACCACTGCCCAGTGCTCAGAAACTCAACAGACAAGAATAGTAAGTAGTTGGAGGGCACTTTGATTCTCAATAACTGCAAATTGTTCTTGTGCCAGCACAAAATTGGAGTTATGTGATAGATTGAGATGTTGTTAAAATAGCTTCAGTAAATACAATGGTTTGGTGGTTAGCACTGCTGCCTCACAGTGCTAAGGACCTGGGTTCACTTCTAGCCTTGGGTAACTATCTGTACAGAGTTTACACATTCTCCCCCGTGGCTGCATTTCCTTGATGTGCTCCGATTTCCTCCCATAGTCTAAAGATGTGCAGGCTAGGTGGGTCAGCCATGGCAAAAAATCTACGTGGGGTTATATTGGTAGGATACTCTTCAGAGGGTCAGTGCAGACTCAGGCCTCTTCTTGTACTATAGGGATTCTAAGTCATCACTGTACATTTTATCGACTATAATTATGACAAATGCAGCACACTAAGATGGTGACCGTTGTGTCTAGGAGCATGTGTACATGAATAAAATGTCCTTTATTTTAATATTTTTCAACATAGGTATAACTAACCAGATCCTCAAATCCATGTGAATGGGACAATGGGAAATGGAAGTCAGAGTAGACCACTGAAATAAACAAAAACAGACATTGCTGGGGAAACTCAGCAAATCTGTCAGCAACTGTGGAGAGAAGACATAGTTAACATTTTGAGGCCAATGACCGACTGAACTGAAAACAGCTAGGAAAAGGGGAAATTTATGCTGATGATGGGGTGGAAAGCTGAGACTGAACAGATAGGAGGAGAGAGAGCCCAGAGAGAGAGAAAGATAGAGGGTAGGCAAACAAAGTGGTTGTTGATTGTAAGCCAGAGAAGGAGAAGCTAGGTAGGTGATCATGGGAATTATTTGTAGTTGAAAATGGGTTGGCTGTCCTGAAAGCACAAGACTTGGGTTGTGGGAGTACACTATCAGGCAACTTCATCCTCACCAATCCACCTAACGTGCACATCTTTGGACTGTGGGAGGAAAGCAGAGCACATCAAGGAAATGCAAACATGGGGAGAATGTGTAAAGTCCATGGAGACAATCACCCAAGGCTGAAATCAACTCCAGATCTCTGGCATTGTGAGGCAGCAGTGCTAACCACTGACTACTTTGTTTACTGAAGTTGTCCTAACTACATCTCAATCTATCACATGCAAGCATAGAAGTGGGTATTCATGCTCTGAATTGGTAAACTCAGTGTTTTATCCTGAAAACTGCAAGATATCTAAGTGGAAGATGAGGTGTTGATCCTTCAGCTGTGGACCTCTTACCACTTTCCTAGCTGTGCCCATAGCACTGGAAGCAGATGAACAGCTCATTGGTCCATTACAAATCAAGATTGATGATTTACAGTTGTACACTCCCTCAGATCAAAATACAGGAAGCACTTCCATGAAAAGAGTCTTATAAGAATTGCTCTGAAAATTGAGAACTTTAGAAACATGTTGTGTGGCCATGCAGAGATAAGCAGTGGCAGGGATATTAAACAATCGATCAGTAAAGTATAAATCTGTCAGCTTTATCCATAGTCACCTGCCCTCCTGTATTTTTTTTTAATCAACCTGTTCAGGGATGTTATCACACACCTTTAGAGTACACCAAGGTCTTTCTGATGTGGAGGTGCCGGTGTTGGTCTGGAGTGGACAAAGTCAGAAGTCACAGAATACCAGGGATGGTCCAATAGGTTTATCTGAAATCATAAGATATCAGAGCCCTGCCACACGGTCAGGTGAAGGTCTCTCTCGTCCGGGGTTTGGACACTATAATTGCACCACAACAACCCCTCCTACTAAACTGTATACAATGAATGTGAGTGATTAGTCATGGGCATAAGAAAAAATCATAAGGAAAAGTGACAGAAGTAATACCAATCAAACATTAGTTTTAAAAATAGGAGCTGAAAGGAGCAGATGAGTGACTAATGGAAACAGTTGTCCAATCAGCCCGTCAGCAGTATTCAGAGAAATGTGACTGCAGTGAGCCACTGATTAAGTCGATCAGATTCTACTCCATCAGGAACTGCATGTGATATTACCCTGATTATCATTGCAAGCACATCATGCTATCTGCTGTTTCTGCCAGTATATGAATCAGAGTAAGCACTGTTTGAAGTGCTGCACTGCCACCAAACCTCCTTTGTCTGTGCTTTGACTTGGGCCTGACTGATGGTCAATGGTAGAGGATACACCACCACAGAGTCTTCACAGAAGGAACACTGTTCTTAGTTTATTAGCATGATAGCCTAAAGGTACAATCATATTACAGATCAGGCATAATTACCAAGACTCTCAGGAGTTGAACAGAATGCATCTTCTTCCTAAAAAGGTTACTGTAAAACCACCATGTCCAGGCACAGACAGTATATGATATCAACAGAATGGGTGGAGCCCAAGGCAACATCAACATTAAATTCCTTCAGATTATTTACGTTATCATACCTTAGAGCATAGGGACATTGGCCTTGACTGCTTTAGCAGGAACACATTGGCCATGCAGCTGTGTGGCTGGAGGGAAAATTGAAGGGCTATGTCAAAAAAGACACGCATAATTGGGCATTATTTAAATTCGGGAACACTCACACAGCAAGTTGGATTGTCAGAGCTATTAATGTTTGAAACCACTGTGCTCATTACACCAACATTTTGTTTCAAGTCAGCACATCTGAAGCTCAGAAATGCCATCATCGAAGCTGGTAGATATAAAACAACAGACGCACACGGAGAACTGCCTGAAGCCTTTAAGCTCCTCACTCATTGGTGCTGTTTTGCATACAGCTGGGTGTCAGTTTTGATATATATATTACATTGCGTTTCGACACAATGAGCAGTGCCTAGCTGAACAGTGGAGACACGCGGGCTGGTTTCAGAGAGAGAAAAACACTTTACTTCAGAAAACCTTTGTAAGCTGCAAGCCAACAGGCTCCTCTGGAAATATCTCACATCCGGTCAATATTTTTTCAATCACCTCACCGGCTTTTGGGATGAAAAACTGTTCTCATTCACTTCCTCTTCTATTTTTAACTTTGTTTCTTAGTACTGTGACTCTCACTGAAGCCAGTTAAACACTCTGAAGCTTTTGCTGTAATGTAAGAAGCAGCAGTCAGGTTGTATACGGTGAGATCCCACAAACAGCAATATGGTAATGCCCCAGATAATCTATTTTAATAATGGCTGATTGAAGGATAAGTCTCAGTCTGTGGTTAGTACTGCTGCCTCATAATGCCAGGGACCTGTGTTCAATTCCACCCTTTTGAGTAACTGCTGGTGTTATTTGCATGTTCTCCCTGTGTTTGCATGGATTTCCCCCACAGTCCAAAATGCGAAGGTTAGGTGTAATGGCCATACTAAATTGCCCATAATGTGCAGGCTAGCTAGATTATCCTTGGGAAATGCAGGATTTCTGGGTGGACTGAGCTTTACAGGGTTGGTGTGGACTCAATGGGACAAATGGTCTGCTTCCACAGTGTAGGGATTCCAAGATACTTTCTTCAGTGTTCTGCAAAATATTTGGAATGGCAAGTTTTCCATCCACCTGAGATGACAACTGGCCTTGGGTTTAACATCCCATCCAAAGGACAGTAATTTCAACGAAGCAGAATTCCTTGAGTACTGATATGTCACATCTAGATTATGTGTTCAAATCTCTGACCTGGGACTTGAACCTATGGCCTTTATTGGGAAATGAGAATGCTGATGCAAGTGAGGAACTGTGCTATCTTCTCACACATTTAACTCTTATTTTGTTCTGTCCCTGTATAAGACTATCACGGGAATGCAGACCTTAGAAAATGTACGCTGTATTTACCCTATATACCCTAATATTGGCCCTGCATTATTCAATTCCATGTTTTACCTCAGCCCTTAATAGTAAAGATCCGATCTGACTTTCTGACTCTAGCGCAGTCTTCCCATCAATTATCAGAGGGGAATTACACTAAAAGAATTACACTAGCAACACTGTGGTAGATCCTTCAACTAGTTTGTGTGATAGTCTCTTCCATAATTCATACTGAAGGTTTAATTAGCTGCTGGACATAAAATAGATATTGTAAAGTATGCACCTGTAGAAAATACTGACTGGTTTTCACAACAATAACTTTATGACCAGAGGCTATGCTTGAAATCTATCCCAAAAGAGTTCTAAGATTTCATTTCCTGTAATCTCTTAAACAATGTTTAGTCAGAGAAGAATATACAGGAAAAAAAACCATGTCAGTTCATCTACAAAGATCTAACATTCAAAAAGAGAAAATAAAATTCACTACCAATGTTGCCTTAATTGATAGTCTTGTCAAATAATTGCCCACTTCATACATCTTCCTGGCTTGGATATTGCCAAGTTACAACTTGCCTTTGGGATACAGGTGCAAATCCTGCCAAGGGTTTTCTCTCATGATCATTATTTCCTGTCTATAGTCCCTTGTGAAAAATGGCTCATTAAACAAATTATTTGTGGACAAGTGGAACTATTTTAATGTAGCGATTTTAACTAACCCGTACAGTTACATTATAACACATACCTGGAGCAGGTGGGACTTAAACCCAGGCCTCCTGACCCAGAGGTAGGGTCACTACCTCTGCACCATCCTAGTTTTACTCCAGGCTAGCATGAATTAGCCACTTTAAGGGAAGTGAGGAAAAAAAATCAGAAAAGGAATAATTAGAGAACAAAGTAATAATTATTTAGTTGGATTGTCATTCCATTTCCCAAACCATTTAATTCTATGTATCATTAAGGTGGATCAAGTTTAGTGGGGCATTATTAAATCAATAGCAGTAATCCTACAGTGCCTAAAAAGAAGTAGGTTTCTCTCAGATATAACACCTTTGATGCACTGTTTCAAAACCATCCTCTCTCATTATCAGGGCTGATCATTAATTAAATTCTTAGCCAGATAACCACAAATGACACCCACTCTTATAATAAATAACATTCTGCATGAGGAAACACATTCTACTCATTTAAATATAATGAAATGCTTATTCACCGACAGTATTTTCTAAAAATCATTCTATGAAATCTAAAGGCTACTTTCTGCAGTCTGCCAGCCAGCTACACAGAGAGGCAAGTAACAAATGCACAGAAGAAAGAGGAAGACAAGTGAATACATGTCACACCAATTTGCTGAGGAAACAGCCTCCGGGGTTTGAGTTTGGTACTGGGCAATGAATTGCAGGAAGTCCCTCCTGTGTCAGATGTATAAACCTAAATTCCATTTCCCTCCCCTGGATGAAAACAATTCAGTTCACGGAGCACAGCACTGAATGTACTTCCTCAATTCAGTAAGAATATATTGAGACTAATCCAATGATCAAATTTCCACTTACCATTGAGAGGACTCCCTCAGTCCTTTAAGTGTGCTCTCACCTGTATACAATACTTTGTATAAGTGTTTCCTAAAACAAATGGGACTACTCTGGGAGTCATTTGTAACTTCTCTCAGTGCCACTGAACATTCAGCCAAATGATTTCAAGAGGCTCTCAACGTACTGAAGGAATAACTTAAACATTCTGAAGGAGCATGTTACTGCAAGGGAATATTCACAGTGAGTGGATGGAGCTGCACTAGCACAGTACATGATCTGTGCACCTTAACCAGAGATGAAAGGTAAAAGTAGACATTGAAAAAGCTGGAATTGCACAGCTGGCCTTCTGTGGACCATCTGTGAAGAGAGAAACAGGGTTTGAACTTCAGGTCATGACCTTTCATCTGATAATATGCTGCCAACTTACAATTTGCCCTTGAGCTAAAGGGGAAAGTGCTGCTCGATGAAACACCATGACCTGATGCGTTGGGCTGAATCTTATATTTTTTATGGCTAAGTTCAAGTTGCATGAGGTTTTCTGAAGGGTTTCTTGCCACGAGGCTGAGTGAGTTCACTCCCATATATTACCAACCTTCCATCCATTGACTCCATCTACACTTCTCATTGCCTCAGACAGGCAGCCGATATAATCAAAGACCCCTCCCACCTCGGTTATCATCTCTCTCAACCTCTTCCATCAGGCAGAAGATACAAAAATTTAAACACACATGCCAGTAGATTCAAGAACAGCTTCTTCCCTGCTGTTATTATATTTCTGAATAGACCTCTCAAATTTCAAATTTAATGTTGACACCGCTATTAATGCACTTTCTCTGCAGCTGTAGCATTGTATTCCATGCTCCGTTCTATTACCCTAATGCACTTTGTATGATTTAATCTGCCTATACTGAAGGCAAAACAAAGCATTTCACTGTGCCTAGGTACGTGTGACAATAATAAATTCAATGAAATCAAATTCATTTTATTCATTGTTTGACCTGTCCCTATGGCATCCCTCAGATCCAACGTCCATCCCTTTTACCTCCCAGAATGAAACACTACTCAGCAGATACACCTGAATTCATCAGCATTTCTTGCACCTGCCAGCAGTTGTGCACCAGACAAGTACTATCAATTCAGAGCTTCTCAGTATGATTCCTGACCATGGCTGAAAGGAGGTAATTAGCATATTACTTTGAGGGCAGGATCCTGAAGGTCTTGCTCAATGGGGTAGTGCTGTCACAGGACTTCCTTCTCCCCCAGCGGTGGAGGCCACAACACCAGACCATACCAAACTGGCCCAAGGTTATCAGTGCAGTCTTAGCTGTCTGAAGGAATGCCCAGCAGTGGAGGAAGAAAGTCAATGAGTTTCTCCAGTCTAACATGGTGGGTTTCAGCCCATTGATACTCTCACATTCACTATGGGTCAACTACTGTATTAAATTCCCACCAAGGCTCATGCTCTGCTACTCTCAGTATTGACTACAACATCTTCCTCACTTGCTGACCCCCTTCTCAACCCAAACATCACCAACTCTGCATGATCCCTGAGTTGTTTACTCACTTGCTCAGGACACTACCCATCTGCACCAAAAGTAACAACTCTGACACCCACTTTCATATCCTCCAATAGCTGACTCTCTCTCATGCCTTGAGGAAAACAGCCCACAATAGGGCAGGACACGTGGTGTGCTGCCCTTCATTCAGTTCCTCATCACTTCTGAGGAGAGCATCCTGACCCTGACTGCCCTGAGTAGGCCTGGACTATATTGGAGGCTGCCCTTGAGTTCACACACTGGGACCCCATGAGTGACCGAAGGCTGCTGACAACTAAGATAAGCTCGCTGGCTTTACATCTGCCCTGAACTAAATGGAAAGCTTGGTATCTCTAGCTGAGAGAACAAAATGCAGAAAGGCAAGCAACATAAATACGCTGTGAAGGTCTAGGTAGGCAAAGAATGTGGGAACTCTATGAGAGCAAGTGAACAGGCTGGAAATGCAGCCTGGTCCAGTCCATGAGCTGGGACCACGTCCCTGAGCACATTGTGTCCTTGCTACAGCATTGCAATGATAGCTGTTGGTGAAGTGCAGCATTTAAATGCAGAAGCATTCTGTAACTGAATCAGAAATGTGACATATAGGGTTCTTATAGGCTAGTGCTTGTATGATGCTAATGCCTGTGGATATGTGGTGTGTGAGGCCAGTGCATATGGAGTTTGCTTGAGATAATATTGGCCACTTTCCAATATGGAGGTCACTTGGTGAAAGCAGTGAGCTGAACTCACCAGGGGCTCACTCTGGTTCCTTGGTAAGTTGCACCAATGTCAAGCTTACTTGTATAAAGGTTTTCAAAATCACAAGCAAGTTGTACAGAGTAGATAAGGAGAAGCTGTTCCTGTAAAAGGGAAAGAGTCATACAGCACTGAAACAGACCCTTCAGTGCAATGAATCCATGCTGATCATGTTCCCCAAACAACCTACCTGCCTGTGTTTTGCCCATATCCCTCCAATTATTTCTTATTCATGTACTTATCTAAATGTCTTTTAAGCATTGTCACTGCACCTACATCCAATACTTCCTCTTGAAGTTCATTCTACACATGAACCATTCTCTGCGTAAAATGGGCTTGGATTTAAATTGATGTACAATGAAGTGAAGGTGATGTGAGATTGATATGGAGTGCACTGTCTGGAAATGCGGTGGAGGCAGATTTAACTAAGGCATTCAAGAGGGTACTGGCTAATTATTTGGATAGAAATGATATGCAAAGATACGAGGAAAAGGCAGAAGATTGCCACCAGGGGATAGAACCTGTGTACGATGGGCTAAATTGACCCTTTCTGCGTCATTACAGTTCTGATATTCTATTTGGCAAGTTAGATAAGATGGGAGGCTGAACATTAAGGAGTTGGATTGAGTTGTTAACAAGCAGTAATCACCATCAATTAGTGACCCTCCACTCCCTAGCAAGAATCTCACCATGCTGTTTGTGAGAAACAAAAGCTGGCATGTATTGCTCTCATGTTTGAGATGGGTATTTTCACACTTGTTGCCTGATTCTGCTACATGTCACCATCGCCCACTTCAGTCAAGCTCCTATGGGAATCCACTCAGTGCCTTTGTTTCTGCCCACATCCACATTGTCAGACCTGCTGTCCATTTCCAGCATTTTCTGTGTTTACTTTGGCCTGCAGTACTTTCATTTTGTGAAGGAAATGTAAAAGGATAAAAGTTGACTGCCTCATTTAAGTGACAAAATAGAAGCTGACAAAACTAAAGGAAAAGACTGGTGGGAAGGAATTAGTATTTCCCAGATTAGACCTGTACCAGAGGGCATCCTCATTGATTCCAATGTCCACCCAACTCATCCCCCTCTCTCCTCTGAGTTCACCAACCCCTGTCCTTATTTTGACTCTTTCTCTTGTGACAATGCTGCTCCTTTAACAAGGCTCTTTTTTTTCCAGAGTTCGTAAGGTCTAGGTTTGAAGGGTTTTAGGGCCAATTTAATTATAGCTAACAGATATGGTCTCAGTTGAAAGGCTTTCAAGTTTTAAAAAACCGTGTGCAATGAAAGCGAAGTGGCCAGTTCTCCCAGCTCAGCTTTTCTCTGGTTTGGATTTTAACTGTCTGGCTGTTGACTGAAAGCAGTCAGTCAGTTGTGAAACTGCTGGACCCAAAGATGCAGGTCCATGCTGATCCTCCTTTCTCTGGCATCTCTCCCTGTAAGATACTGTGTTTGATTTTACCTTTTGTGCCAAGGAGTGTTTATGGGGATTGTTGTAAGTATTTAAAACAGCATCATTAAGTTGGGATAATCTGTTGGGTCTTCAGATAGGCTAAGTTATTCTGTATTCTGCTCTCTTTTGTTTGTGTTTCATTCATAATATTGTAAATAAATTCTGTTTTATTTAAAACTGAGTGGTTTGACCAACTTCATCACTCCCGGGATATCCACGTTACACCTGATTAAAACAACTAGCAAATTTAAGGTCTGGGCTACTTTCTTGAAATGTTTTGAGGGAGTCTGGTCTGGTCCATAACATTATGTACCCCTTTTTTACAGCTGGGTCTATCTGGTCTCAAGATATAGTGTTCAATTCCAGTCCAAGGCTTAAGCACAAAGATAACACTGACTCCAGTACAGCATTGAAGGTGTGCTGCCATGCCAGTATCTTGTTAAATCAAGGCTCCATCTGCCTGCTCAGATGGATGTAAAATATCCTGAGGCACTTTTCTGAATAGGAGCAAAGCAGTTACGCCTTAGTGTCCTCATCAATATTTATTCTTCAATCAACACAGAAAAATGATCTGGTCATTGTAACATTGCTGTGTGTAGGAACTTGATATGCACAAATTGGCTGCTGTGCTTCCTACATTACAATAGTGGCTACTTTTTAAAATTACTTCAGTTCACTTGAAGTATTTGGAGAGGTCCCTGCACCCTGACCCGGCCGTTTTCCCCTAGCCTTGATAATATTCAGGTTAATCACAAGTAAGGCCATCTCTGAGCACTTTCTAACAACTCTCTTCATCCACATCACCCAAGACACTCTCACTTATTTCATCTTGTGTCTGTCCTTAGAAAAACAAACTCTCCCAGTGCACTGTCAAAATCCTAACTGACTAGACTTTAGTCCTCCTTCAATCCAATATTTCTACAATAATCTACTCAACATTATCCTCACCTACAATTGATGCCCTGGTTGACATCAAACCATTATTCTCTTTCTCGGTGGTCATGCACCAAGTAAGGCCAAGCCCTTTTGCTCTGTAGGCCAGGAATCACAGCCTTGAAGGTATATGGAAAATTACTGGAGAAACCTTTCAGTGCTGGATCTGCTAGACCACACAAAGCATAACTGAGGTCCTGCTTCATACCATCAAAATATTCACCATTCCAGAATCATCCTAGAATGCCAAGATAAATTTGGTTTATTTTCTTCATTACAAACCATCTTTTCATATCTCTCCTCTGCCACCTCAACCATCTCCTTCAAAACTACAAAGGAGATCTTTAACACTAATATTGCAATCATCCATTCAGCCACCTCTGCCACATCCTTCCCATCTCTGTCACTGGATCATGTTTCCACTAAGGTTCTTTCTGCCCTAGTTGAACTGTTGTATCTTTCTTGAGCTTCTCTCCTCATTCCTGCCATCTCTGAGATCATCAGATTATCATCTTGCTCGTTCACTCTATTCCCACTAAACTGTTGACTAGCTAGCTGACCATCATGTCAACTGATCTTGTTAATGGTCCTTTCTTGTCAGATACTGTTCTCCTCTCATCTCAATCTATCATTCTCACACCCTCTTCAAAAAAAATCCTTCACGTCTCTGTCTTTGCAAACTGCCATACCATCTCCAAATTCCCTCCCTTCCCTAAAGTCTGTGTACCAAGTTTTCAGTTTGAAGATCTGATTTTTAATATTTTGGACAAATTACCTATGTTTTCAGAAACTGAGTTACTGAAGGCAGATGGTACCTGTACATTTCGGGACCCAATGATGGTTCTACCAGGCATCAGCTCAGCTCTGTAAAACGCCCAGAAAGCAAAGAGGGATTGAGCACTTGATAAAAGGTGTTCTTGATGCAGCATAGATGACAGGGTGCATAGGAAATTGGTGATTGGGCTACAAATGAGACCAATACCCACTGGTGTGGACCTTAAAAACTGTAAGGTCATGGAGGGAGTCAACTCCCTGGTTGGCGGGGGTGGGGGGGAGGTAGTGGGGGGGAGCAGGAGATGTGAGAACATGAAGAAAAGGAGACAGAGGGAGAGGAAACTGAAGGGAGAGGTGCTCCTGCTGTATGACGAGGTGGCCTCTTCATGACAAACCTCAGGAAGAGAACCTCCGTGCTCATTCTCAGGCCTTGAACATCAGCTCAATGAAACAAAGGCGTGACACACGAGCACAGTGCCAGGGACCGAGGTTCAGCCTTGGATGACTATCTGTGGAATTTGCACATTCATCTCAGGTCTGCATGGGCTTCCTCCTACAGTCTAAAGATGTGCAGGTTCATTGACCATGGTAAATTGCCCCGGAGTGTCCAGGGATATGCAGGCGAGTTGGATTACCATGAGTAATGTGGGATTAGGCTAGGATTTCCTTCAGAAGATCAGCACAGACATGACGGACAGAATGGCCTCTATGACTCAAACGTTTGCCCTCCTTAACGTGTCAGTCCATCAGCTCCTCTGTGACATTTCATTCCCTCTGCTGAAGTGAAAGATTTTCTGTGTCTCTCTCTCAGCTCATCCAGCAGCCTCGGTGATACTTCCTCTGGAAATTCTAAAATTCCTCTCACACGTCATCTGACCTACCCACATTCCTGCCCCCACTGGCTCTAAGTAGACAGGAAAAATCCATATCATTTCAGGCCTCACGCCTGAAATCTAGTTCCCACTGGAAGCAGGCTCCTAATTAAATAAGTTACCTATAACTGGGAGACAGAGAGCAACCAATCAAATTCTATTTCAATGGAATTGAACCCTGGTTACAAAGACAATAACATGCTGAGCTACTCTAAGTCCAAATGAGTGATTGTATCTAATCTGGACTCATTGTTCAGAATAATTTTGACTCATTTTATTCATTGCTCAGAATAATTTTGATTGTTTAGAAATGTTTATGCCATTCTATTTTCTTATCTTCCAGGTGAAATGTGGCAAGTGAATCCTCAAAAGAAATATGGGTTAGATGTTGTGTCTCAGTGCCCTGGGGATGCAGATGACATGCCTTCTTGCCAGTGTTGCCCTTACCAAAGAATAATTCATTTCAAAATTAATATAAAAGGGGTGCAGTGGGACATGCTTGTTCATTCATTCAATGTGCTTCATCTACAGACCACAATGAGCAAGCTTGGTGGGTTGCATGGCTTTTTAAAGTAATTACTACACTTTCTCTTTCAGCATTCGTTCCTCCCTCTTGAAGTACAACACAGAAGTCTTTGTTTTGGAAACAGCTTTTCACACTTGACTTTCACTAGCAGAGGAAGAAAATCCACTTACTTATCCGCTGCCCAGTCTAATTGCCAGTTTAAGAGATTATGTTTCCGCAGAGATTGAGAATGGGCCAATTAACACGTGAGTTGGCAGGGCTTCAGGACTATTAACGAGAGCCCAGTCTCCCGCAGTTCATTGCTGCTGCCTGCAGAAAAAAAAACACCAGCTGACCTTTCTACCTCACCACAGACAGCTTTTTCAGATGTATGCCTACGGAGTTAAGGAAAAAAAAGACTTGCAATGGATAAAATAAGCATCCAAAATCTGAACACAGTCCAGTGAAGAAATCAAACACGGGGAGGCAGTTGGTACAACGCTAATCTGAATGTGTCCCGGTCATACAAGGCTGGCGAGGGGAGAGACAGCTGTTGCTGGACATCACAGTTGGCTTCAAAACCGAAAAAAAGGAGAATAAATCAAACCGACTTCCAGGCTTGCATTATTTGTCATCAGTGTAGAAAATAGTAGCCATCTGGAAACAATAAAAAAGCACAAGGAGGTTCATTGTCAATTCAGTAGTGATTGAAGAGACAAGTCACTTATTCATTCGTTCAGGACAGGTTTTTAATGTTTTAAAAATCCAGCTCCCGATGCTTCCCCCGTTACATATCCCAGTTTCTGAATGCAAGTTAACCCTTTCAAGGAGACGTCAGTGAATTATTTCTTGTTTAACATTATTTCATTTCAGGACACATTTTGCTCTTGATTCCCTAAAAAGGCACAGCATCAATTTTTAAAAAGCTAAGCGTGAAGTTAGTCCACTCTCCTGAGCCCTCTCTCCACCCGACACATAGCATAACCCACTAACCTGCCTCAGACCAGCTGGGTAAAGAATGCACCTTCAGTCTGGTACTTAGTTAGACAGGTCCTAGGTTCCAGTCAGGAACTGTCCTGTCTCTCTCTCTCTCAGGTCAGGTTTAGGCTCACCAATACTGACACTCAACCCTCAGGGATAATCATCAAATATAATCAGAGAAATAAACTATACAGAAGGAGGTCATTCAGCCCATTGTACCTGTACTGGTCCTTTGAAGGAACTATCCAATTAGTGACATTCTCCAGGAATTTGTGCTGTGGCCTTGCACATCTTTTCAAGAATATATCCCAGTTCACACTTGAAAGTTACTATTAGTTCTGCTTTCACAGCATTTTGATCAGCAATGCATCCAGTTCCTAACATCTATATGTCTACAAAGATCTCTCAACTCCCTTATCCAACCCACCTCAAGCGTTTTTAACCAATTACATTTTTGTGCTTTCTGGTTACCAACTTCCTACCAGTGGAAACAGTTTCTTCAAATTTATTTCACAACAATAAGTTGCATTTGAATAGTGCCTATAACATACTAAAATATTGTCAAGTGCTTCATAGGAGTGTAGGATTATTCTGTTTACTTTCTTAGAAAAGAATACTAAAAGCTTGGTGAAAGAGCAACATATTACGAAATGTCATGAGAATGTAAAGAGAGATAGAGATGCTGAAAGGTTTTGGACGTCAGTTTTAGTGCTTATGAGTTCAGCATCTTGATACAGTCACCAATGACTCAGCAACTAAAGTCGGGATGCAGAAAAGTCAGAATTAAGGGTGCACACATAAATCAGAGAGTTGTTGAACTGGAGGAGATTATACAGAAGAGAATTTAAAAACAGGAATGAGAATTTCCAAATTGAAGCACGATTGAACTGGGAGCTGATAAAGATGAGCAAGTGTGGGGGTGATAGGTGAGCAAGGGTGGGGGTGATAGGTGAGCAAGGGTGGGGGTGATAGGTGAGCAAGTGCAGGGGTGATAGGTGATCAAGGTTGGGGGTGATAGGTGGGCAAGTGTGGGGCTGATAGGTGAGCAAGTGTCAGGGTGATAGGTGGGCAAGTGTGGGGCTGATAGGTGAGCAAGTGTCAGGGTGATAGGTGGGCAACTGTGGGGCTGATAGGTGGGCAAGTGTGGGGCTGATAGGTGAGCAAGTGCAGGGGTGATAGGTGGGCAAGTGCAGGGGTGATAGGTGGGCAAGTGTGGGGCTGATAGGTGAGCAAGTGCAGGGGTGATAGGTGGGCAAGTGAGGGGGTGATAGTTGAGCAAGTGTGCGGGTTATAGGTGATCAAGTGTGGGGGTTATAGGTGAGGAAGTGTGGGGCTGATAGGTGAGCAACTGCGGGGCTGATAGATGAGCAAGTGTGGGGCTGGTAGGTGAGCAAATGTTTGGGTGATAGGTGAGCAAGTGTGCGCGTGATAGGTGGGCAAGTGTTGGGCAGATAGGTGAGCAAGTGTGGGGCTAATGGGTGAGCAAGTGTTGGGGTGATAGGTGAGCAAGTGTGAGGGTGATAGGTGAGCAAGTGTGAGGCTGATAGTGAGCAGGTTTGGGGGTGATAGGTGAACAAGAGTGCGGGTGATAGGTGAGCAAGTGCGGGGGTGATAGTTGAGCAAGTACAGTGCTGATAGGTGAGCAAGTGTGCAGATTATAGGTGAGCAAGTGTGGGGCTGATAGGTGAGCAAGTGTGGGCTAATAGGTGAGCAAGTGCGAGGGTGATAGGTGAGCAAATGTAGTGCAGATAGGTGAGCAAGTGCAGGGGTGATAAGTGAGCAAATGGGGGGCAGATAGGTGAGCAAGTGTGGGGCTGATGGGTGGGCAAGTGTGGGGGTGATAGGTGGGCAAGTGTGGGGGTGATAGGTGAGCAAGTGTGGGGTGATAGGAGGGCAAGTGTGGGGTGATAGGTGGGCAAGTGCGAGGGTGATAGATGAGCAAGTGTGGGGGTGAAAGGTGAGCAAGTGTGGGGTTGATAGGTGAGCAAGTATGGGACTGATAGGTGAGCAAGTGTGGGGATGATAGGTGAGCAAGTGCAGGGGTGATAGGTGAGCAAGTGTGCGGGTTAATAGGTGAGCAAGTGCAGGTGGGATAGGTGAGCAAGTGTGGGGGTGAGAGGAGAGCAAGTGCGGGGCTGATAGGTGAGTAAGTGTGGGGGAGATAGGTGAGCAAGTGTGGGGGTGATAGGTGAGCAAGTGCGGTGGTGATAGATGAGAAAGTGCGGGGGTGATAAGTGTGCAAGTGTGGGGCTGATAATTGAGCAAGTGTGGGGCTGATAGGTGAGCAAGTGTGCGTGTTATAGGTGAGCAAGTGTGCGTGTGATAGGTGAGCAAGTGTGGGGGTGATAGATGAGTAAGTGCAGGGGTGATAAGTGTGCAAGTGTGGGGCTGATAGGTAAGCAAGTGTGGGGGTGATAGGTGAGCAAGTGTGGGGGTGATAGATGAGCAAGTGCAGGGGTGATAAGTGTGCAGGGTGGGGCTGATAGGTAAGCAAGTGTGGGGGTGATAGGTGAGCAAGTGTGGGGGTGATAGATGAGCAAGTGTAGGGGTGATAAGTGTGCAAGTGTGGGGCTGATAGGTGAGCAAGTGTGGGCTTGATAGGTGAGCAAGTGTTGGGGTGATAGGTGAGCAAGTGGAGGGTGATAGGTGAGCAAGTGTGAGGTTGACAGGTGAGCAAGAGTGTGGGTGATAGGTGAGCAAGTGTGGGGGTGATAGGTGAGCAAGTAAAGGGCTGATAGGTGAGCAAGTGCGTGGCTGAAAGTTGAGCAAGTGTGGGGCTGATAGGTGAGCAAAAGCGGGTGTGACAGGTGAGCAAGTGTGGGTGTGATAGGTGAGCAAGTGTGGGGTTGATAGTTGAGCAAGTGTAGGGGTGATCGGTGAGTAAGTGTGGGGGTGATAAGTGTGCAAGTATGGGGCTGATAATTGAGCAAGTGTGGGGCTGATAATTGAGCAAGTGTGGGGCTGATAGGTGAGCAAGTGTGCGTGTTATAGGTGAGCACGTGTGCGTGTGATAGGTGAGCAAGTGTGGGGGTGATAGATGAGCAAGTGCAGGGGTAATAAGTGTGCAAGTGTGGGGCTGATAGGTAAGCAAGTGTGCGGGTGATAGGTGAGTGAGTGCGGGGGTGATAGGTGAGCAATTGTGGGAGTGATAGTTGAGCAAATGTGGGGCTGATAGGTGAGCAAGTGTGGGGGAGATAGGTGAGTAAGTGTGGGGGTGATAGGTGAGTAAGTGTGGGGCTGATAGGTGAGTAAGTGTGGGGGTGATAGGTGAGTAAGTGTGGGGGTGATAGGTGAGTAAGTGTGGGGCTGATAGGTGAGTAAGTGTGGGGATGATAGTTGAGCAAGTGTGGGGCTGACAGGTGAGTTAGTGTGGGGTTATAGGTGAGCAAGTGCGGGGTGATAGGTGAGCAAGTGTGGGGTAATGGGTGAGCAAGTGTGCGGGTTATAGGTAAGCAAGTGTGGGGCAGTTGGTTGAGCAAATGTGGGGATGATAGGTGAGTATGTGTGGGGGTGATAGTTGAGCAAGTGTGAGGGTGATTGGTGACCACGGGTGGAGGTCATAGTTGAGCAAGTGCGGGGGTGATAGGTGAGCAAGTGGGGGGTGATAGGTGAGCAACTGTGGGAGTGATAGGTGAGCAAGTGTGGGGCTGATTGCAGACCAAGTGTGGTGGTGATAGATGAGCAAGTGTGTGGCAGTTGGTTGAGCAAATGTGGGGGTGATAGTTGAGTATGCGTGGGGGTGATAGGTGAGCATGTGTGGGGGTGATGGGTGAGCAAGTGTGTGGGTGATAAGTGTGCAAGTGTGCGGTTGATTGGTGAGCAAGTGTGGGGCTGATAGGTGAGTAGGTATGGGGGTGATGGTTGAGAAAGTGTGCGGGTGATAGTTGATCAAGTGCGGGGGCGATAGGTGAGCAAGTGCGGGGCTGATATGTGAGCAAGTGTGGGGTGATAGGTGAGCAAGTGTGGGGCTGATAGGTGAGCAAGTGTGGGGGTGATAGGTGAGCAAGTGTGGGGGTGATAGGTGAGCAAGTGTGGGGGTGATAGGTGAGCAAGTGTGTCGGTGATAGGTGAGCAAGTGTGGGGCTAATAGGTGAGCAAGTGTGGGGCTGATAGGTGAGCATGTGTGGGGGTGATAGGTGAGCAAGTGTGGGGATGATAGGTGAGCAAGTTTGTGGGTGATAGGTGAGCAAGTGTGGGGGTGATAGGTGAGCAAGTTTGTGGGTGATAGGTGAGCAAGTGTGCCTGTGATACGTGAGCAAGAATGGGGCTGATAGGTGAGCAAGTGTGGGGGTGATAGGTGAGCAAGTGTGGGGCTGATAGGTGAGCAAGTGTGGGGGTGATAGGTGAGCATGTGTGGGGGTGATAGGTGAGCAAGTTTGTGGGTGATAGGTGAGCAAGTGTGCCTGTGATACGTGAGCAAGAATGGGGCTGATAGGTGAGCAAGTGTGGGGATGATAGGTGAGCAAGTGTGGGAGTGATAGGTGAGCAAGTGTGAGGTTGACAGGTGAGCAAGAGTGTGGGTGATAGGTGAGCAAGTGTGGGAGTGATAGGTGAGCAAGTGTGAGGTTGACAGGTGAGCAAGAGTGTGGGTGATAGGTGAGCAAGTGTGGGGGTGATAGGTGAGCAACTAAAGGGCTGATAGGTGTGCAAGTGCGTGGCTGAAAGTTGAGCAAGTTTGGGGCTGATAGGTGAGTAAGTGTGCGTGTTATAGGTGAGCACGTGTGCGTGTGATAGTTGAGCACGTGTGCGTGTGATAGGTGAGCAAGTGTGGGGGTGATAGATGAGCAAATGCAGGGGTGATAAGTGTGCAAGTGTGAGGCTGATAGGTAAGCAAGTGTGGGGGTGATAGTTGAACAAGTGTGGGGGTGATTGTTGAGCAAGTGTGCGCATTAAAGGTGAGCGAGTGTGGGGCTGATAGGTGAGCAAGTGTGCGTGTTATAGGTGAGCACGTGTGCGTGTCATAGGTGAGCAAGTGTGGGTGTGATAGTTGAGCAAGTGCAGGGGTAATAAGTGTGCAAGTGTGGGGCTGATAGGTAATCAAGTGTGGGGGTGATAGGTGAGTGAGTGCGGGGGTGATAGGTGAGCAATTGTGGGAGTGATAGTTGAGCAAGAGTGGGGCTGATAGGTGAGCAAGTGTGGGGGAGATAGGTGAGTAAGTGTGGGGGAGATAGGTGAGCAAGTGCAGGGGTGATAGGTGAGTAAGTGTGGGGGTGATAGGTGAGTAAGTGTCGGGGTGATATTTGAGCAAGTGTGGGTCTGATAGGTGAGCAAGTGTGGGGCTGATAGATGAACAAGTGTGCGGATGATAGGTAAGCAAGTGTGGGGCTGATAGTTGGGCAAGTGTGGGGGTGTTAGGTTAGTAAGTGTGGATATGATAGTTGAGCAAGTGTGGGGCTGATAGGTGAGCAAGTGTGGGGGTGATAGGTGAGCAAGTGTGGGGGTGATAGGTGAGCATGTGTTGGGGTGGTAGGTGAGTAAGTGTGGGGCTGATAGATGAGCAAGTGTGGGGCTAGTAGGTGAGTAAGTGTGGGGGTGATAGGTGAGTAAGTGTGGGGGTGATAGGTGAGTAAGTGTGGGGGTGATGGGTGAGTAAGAGCGGGGTTGATATTTGAGCAAGTGCGGGGGTGATAGATGAGCAAGTGCGGGGGTTATAGGTGAGTAAGTGTGGGGGTTATAGGTGAGTAAGTGTGGGGGGTGTTAGGTGAGCAGGTCCGGGCCCAATATTTGAGCAAGTTTATGGGTGATAGGTGAGCAAGTTTGTGAGTGATAGATGAGCAAGTGTGCGTGTGATACGTGAGCAAGAGCTGATAGGTGAGCAAGTGTGGGGCTGATAGGTGAGCAAGTGTGGGGCTGATAGATGAGCAAGTGTGGGGCAGTTGGTTGAGGCAATGTGGGGGTGACAGGTGAGTATGTGTGGGGGTGATTGGTGAGCAAGTGTGGGGCTGATAGGTGAGCAAGTGTGGGGATGATAGGCGAGCAAGTGTGGGGGTGATAGGCGAGCAAGTGTGGGGGTGATAGGCGAGCAAGTGTGGGGGTGATAGGCGAGCAAGTGTGGGGGTGATAGGCGAGCAAGTGTGGGGGTGATAGGCGAGCAAGTGTGGGGGTGATAGGCGAGCAAGTGTGGGGATGATAGGTGAGCAAGTGTGGGGCTGGTAGGTGAGCAAGTGTGGGGGTGATAGGCGAGCAAGTGTGGGGGTGATAGGCGAGCAAGTGTGGGGGTGATAGGCGAGCAAGTGTGGGGATGATAGGTGAGCAAGTGTGGGGCTGGTAGGTGAGCAAGTGTGTGGGTGATAGGCGAGCAAGTGTGGGGGTGATAGGCGAGCAAGTGTGGGGGTGATAGGCGAGCAAGTGTGGGGGTGATAGGTGGGCAAGTGTGGGGGTGATAGGTGGGCAAGTGTGGGGCTGGTAGGTGAGCAAGTGTGGGGCTGATAGGTGAGCAAGTGTGGGGGTGATAGGTGAGCAAGTGTGGGGATGATTGGTGAGCAAGTGTGGGGCTGATAGGTGAGCAAGTGCGAGGGTGATAGGTGAGCAAGTGTGGGAGTGAGAGGTGAGCAAGTGTGGGGCAGATAGGTGAGCAAGTGTGTAGGTGATAGGTGAGTAAGTGTGGGGGAGATGAGTGAGCCTGTTTGGGGGAGATAGTTGAGCCAGTGTGGGCCTGACAGGTGAGCCAGTACGGGGTAATGGGTGAGCATGTGTGGGGGTGATAGGTGAGCAAGTGTGAGGGTGATTGGTTAGCAAGTGTGGGGCTGATTGGTGAGCAAGTGTGGGGGTGATAGGTGAGCAAGTGTGGGGGTGATAGGTGAGCAAGTGTGGGGGTGGTAGTTGAGAAAGTGTGCGGGTGATGGTTGATCAAATGTGGGGCTGAAAGTTGAGCACGTTTGTGCGGGTGAGAGGTGAGCAATTGTGCAGGTTATAGGTGAGCAAGTGTGGGGTGATAGGTGAGTAAGTGTGGGCTGATAGTTGAGCAAGTGTGGGGCTGACAGGTGAGTTAGTGTGGGGTTATAGGTGAGCAAGTACGGGGTGATAGGTGAGCAAGTGTGGGGTAATGGGTGAGCAAGTGTGCGGGTTATAGGTAAGCAAGTGTGGGGCAGTTGGTTGAGCAAATGTGGGGATGATAGGTGAGTATGTGTGGGGGTGATAGTTGAGCAAGTGTGAGGGTGATTGGTGACCACGGGTGGAGGTCATAGTTGAGCAAGTGCGGGGGTGATAGGTGAGCAAGTGGGGGGTGATAGGTGAGCAAATGTGGGAGTGATAGGTGAGCAAGTGTGGGGCTGATTGTAGACCAAGTGTGGTGGTGATAGATGAGCAAGTGTGTGGCAGTTGGTTGAGCAAATGTGGGGGTGATAGTTGAGTATGCGTGGGGGTGATAGGTGAGCATGTGTGGGGGTGATGGGTGAGCAAGTGTGTGGGTGATAAGTGTGCAAGTGTGCGGTTGATTGGTGAGCAAGTGTGGGGCTGATAGGTGAGTAAGTATGGGGGTGATGGTTGTGAAAGAGTGCGGGTGATAGTTGATCAAGTGCGGGGGCGATAGGTGAGCAAGTGCGGGGCTGATATGTGAGCCAGTGTGGGGTGATAGGTGAGCAAGTGTGGGGCTGATAGGTGAGCAAGTGTGGGGGTGATAGGTGAGCAAGTGTGGGGGTGATAGGTGAGCAAGTGTGGGGGTGATAGGTGAGCAAGTGTGTCGGTGATAGGTGAGCAAGTGTGGGGCTGATAGGTGAGCAAGTGTGGGGCTGATAGGTGAGCATGTGTGGGGGTGATAGGTGAGCAAGTGTGGGGATGATAGGTGAGCAAGTTTGTGGGTGATAGGTGAGCAAGTGTGGGCGTGATAGGTGAGCAAGTTTGTGAGTGATAGATGAGCAAGTGTGCGTGTGATACGTGAGCAAGAGCTGATAGGTGAGCAAGTGTGGGGCTGATAGGTGAGCAAGTGTGGGGCTGATAGATGAGCAAGTGTGGGGCAGTTGGTTGAGGCAATGTGGGGGTGATAGGTGAGTATGTGTGGGGGTGATTGGTGAGCAAGTGTGGGGCTGATAGGTGAGCAAGTGTGGGGATGATAGGCGAGCAAGTGTGGGGGTGATAGGCGAGCAAGTGTGGGGGTGATAGGCGAGCAAGTGTGGGGGTGATAGGCGAGCAAGTGTGGGGGTGATAGGCGAGCAAGTGTGGGGGTGATAGGCGAGCAAGTGTGGGGATGATAGGTGAGCAAGTGTGGGGCTGGTAGGTGAGCAAGTGTGGGGGTGATAGACGAGCAAGTGTGGGGGTGATAGGCGAGCAAGTGTGGGGGTGATAGGCGAGCAAGTGTGGGGGTGATAGGCGAGCAAGTGTGGGGATGATAGGTGAGCAAGTGTGGGGCTGGTAGGTGAGCAAGTGTGTGGGTGATAGGCGAGCAAGTGTGGGGGTGATAGGCGAGCAAGTGTGGGGGTGATAGGCGAGCAAGTGTGGGGATGATAGGTGAGCAAGTGTGGGGCTGGTAGGTGAGCAAGTGTGGGGGTGATAGGCGAGCAAGTGTGGGGGTGATAGGCGAGCAAGTCTGGGGGTGATAGGCGAGCAAGTGTGGGGGTGATAGGTGGGCAAGTGTGGGGGTGATAGGTGGGCAAGTGTGGGGCTGGTAGGTGAGCAAGTGTGGGGCTGATAGGTGAGCAAGTGTGGGGGTGATAGGTGAGCAAGTTTGTGGGTGATAGGTGAGCAAGTTTGTGAGTGATAGATGAGCAAGTGTGCGTGTGATACGTGAGCAAGAGCTGATAGATGAGCAAGTGTGGGGGTGATAGGTGAGCAAGTGTGGGGCTGATAGATGAGCAAGTGTGGGGCAGTTGGTTGAGGCAATGTGGGGGTGATAGGTGAGTATGTGTGGGGGTGATTGGTGAGCAAGTGTGGGGCTGATAGGTGAGCAAGTGTGGGGGTGATGGTTGAGAAAGTGTGCGGGTGATGGTTGATCAAATGTGTGGCTGAAAGTTGAGCAAGTTTGTGGGGGTGTTAGGTTAGTAAATGTGTGGCTGATAGATGAGCAAGTGTGGGCGTGATAGATGAGCAAGTGCAGGGGTGATAGGTGAGTAAGTGTGGGGAGTGATAGGTGAGCCAGTGCGGGCCCGATAATTGAGCAAGTGTGGGGCTGATAGGTGAGCAAGTTTGTGGGTGATAGGTGAGCAAGTTTGTGAGTGATAGATGAGCAAGTGTGCGTGTGATACGTGAGCAAGAGTGGGGCTGATAGGTGAGCAAGTGTGGGGGTGATAGGTGAGCAAGTGTGGGGTGATAGGTGAGCAAGTGTGGGGCTGATAGGTGAGGAAGTGTGGGAGTGATAGGTGTGTATGTTGCGGGTGATAAGTGTGCAAGTGCGGGGCTGATAGCTGAGAAAGTGTGGGGCTGATATGTGAGCAAGTGTGAGGCGGATGGGTGATCAAGTGTGGGGCTGATAGGTGAGCAAGTGTGGGGCTAATAGGTGAGCAAGTGTGGGGCTGATAGGTGAGCAAGTGCGGGGCTGATAGGTGAGCAAGTGTGGGGCTGATATGTGAGCAAGTGTGAGGCGGATGGGTGATCAAGTGTGGGGGTGATAGGTGAGCAAGTGTGGGGCTGATAGGTGAGCATGTGTGGGGGTGATGGGTGAGCAAGTGTGTGGGTGATAAGTGTGCAAGTGTGCGGTTGATTGGTGAGCAAGTGTGGGGCTGATAGGTGAGTAAGTATGGGGGTGATGGTTGTGAAAGAGTGCGGGTGATAGTTGATCAAGTGCGGGGGCGATAGGTGAGCAAGTGCGGGGCTGATATGTGAGCAAGTGTGGGGTGATAGGTGAGCAAGTGTGGGGCTGATAGGTGAGCAAGTGTGGGGGTGATAGGTGAGCAAGTGTGGGGGTGATAGGTGAGCAAGTGTGCGGGTGATAGGTGAGCAAGTGTGTCGGTGATAGGTGAGCAAGTGTGGGGCTGATAGGTGAGCAAGTGTGGGGCTGATAGGTGAGCATGTGTGGGGGTGATAGGTGAGCAAGTGTGGGGATGATAGGTGAGCAAGTTTGTGGGTGATAGGTGAGCAAGTGTGGGGGTGATAGGTGAGCAAGTTTGTGAGTGATAGATGAGCAAGTGTGCGTGTGATACGTGAGCAAGAGCTGATAGGTGAGCAAGTGTGGGGCTGATAGGTGAGCAAGTGTGGGGCTGATAGATGAGCAAGTGTGGGGCAGTTGGTTGAGGCAATGTGGGGGTGATAGGTGAGTATGTGTGGGGGTGATTGGTGAGCAAGTGTGGGGCTGATAGGTGAGCAAGTGTGGGGATGATAGGCGAGCAAGTGTGGGGGTGATAGGCGAGCAAGTGTGGGGGTGATAGGCGAGCAAGTGTGGGGGTGATAGGCGAGCAAGTGTGGGGGTGATAGGCGAGCAAGTGTGGGGGTGATAGGCGAGCAAGTGTGGGGATGATAGGTGAGCAAGTGTGGGGCTGGTAGGTGAGCAAGTGTGGGGGTGATAGACGAGCAAGTGTGGGGGTGATAGGCGAGCAAGTGTGGGGGTGATAGGCGAGCAAGTGTGGGGGTGATAGGCGAGCAAGTGTGGGGATGATAGGTGAGCAAGTGTGGGGCTGGTAGGTGAGCAAGTGTGTGGGTGATAGGCGAGCAAGTGTGGGGGTGATAGGCGAGCAAGTGTGGGGGTGATAGGCGAGCAAGTGTGGGGGTGATAGGCGAGCAAGTGTGGGGATGATAGGTGAGCAAGTGTGGGGCTGGTAGGTGAGCAAGTGTGGGGGTGATAGGCGAGCAAGTGTGGGGGTGATAGGCGAGCAAGTGTGGGGGTGATAGGCGAGCAAGTGTGGGGGTGATAGGTGGGCAAGTGTGGGGGTGATAGGTGGGCAAGTGTGGGGCTGGTAGGTGAGCAAGTGTGGGGCTGATAGGTGAGCAAGTGTGGGGGTGATAGGTGAGCAAGTTTGTGGGTGATAGGTGAGCAAGTTTGT
This sequence comes from Chiloscyllium punctatum, assembly GCF_047496795.1. Classification (NCBI taxonomy): domain Eukaryota; kingdom Metazoa; phylum Chordata; class Chondrichthyes; order Orectolobiformes; family Hemiscylliidae; genus Chiloscyllium; species Chiloscyllium punctatum. Next base: position 35,929,612 of record NC_092743.1, read on the forward strand.
GAGTGATAGATGAGCAAGTGTGCGTGTGATACGTGAGCAAGAGCTGATAGATGAGCAAGTGTGGGGGTGATAGGTGAGCAAGTGTGGGGCTGATAGATGAGCAAGTGTGGGGCAGTTGGTTGAGGCAATGTGGGGGTGATAGGTGAGTATGTGTGGGGGTGATTGGTGAGCAAGTGTGGGGCTGATAGGTGAGCAAGTGTGGGGGTGATGGTTGAGAAAGTGTGCGGGTGATGGTTGATCAAATGTGTGGCTGAAAGTTGAGCAAGTTTGTGGGGGTGTTAGGTTAGTAAATGTGTGGCTGATAGATGAGCAAGTGTGGGCGTGATAGATGAGCAAGTGCAGGGGTGATAGGTGAGTAAGTGTGGGGAGTGATAGGTGAGCCAGTGCGGGCCCGATAATTGAGCAAGTGTGGGGCTGATAGGTGAGCAAGTTTGTGGGTGATAGGTGAGCAAGTTTGTGAGTGATAGATGAGCAAGTGTGCGTGTGATACGTGAGCAAGAGTGGGGCTGATAGGTGAGCAAGTGTGGGGGTGATAGGTGAGCAAGTGTGGGGTGATAGGTGAGCAAGTGTGGGGCTGATAGGTGAGGAAGTGTGGGAGTGATAGGTGTGTATGTTGCGGGTGATAAGTGTGCAAGTGCGGGGCTGATAGCTGAGAAAGTGTGGGGCTGATATGTGAGCAAGTGTGAGGCGGATGGGTGATCAAGTGTGGGGCTGATAGGTGAGCAAGTGTGGGGCTAATAGGTGAGCAAGTGTGGGGCTGATAGGTGAGCAAGTGCGGGGCTGATAGGTGAGCAAGTGTGGGGCTGATATGTGAGCAAGTGTGAGGCGGATGGGTGATCAAGTGTGGGGGTGATAGGTGAGCAAGTGTGGGGCTGATAGGTGAGCAAGTGTGGGGCTGATAGGTGAGCAAGTGTGGGGCTAATAGGTGAGCAAGTGTGGGGCTGATAGGTGAGCAAGTGTGGGGATGATAGGTGAGCAAGTGTGGGGCTGATAGGTGAGCAAGTGTGGGGCTGATAGGTGAGCAAGTGTGGGGATGATAGGTGAGCAAGTGTGGGGATGATAGGTGAGCAAGTGTGGGGATGATAGGTGAGCAAGTGTGGGGATGATAGGTGAGCAAGTGTGGGGCTGATAGGTGAGCAAATGTGGGGCTGATAGGTGAGCAAATGTGGGGGTAATAGATGAGCAAGTGTTGGGCTGATAAGTGAGCAAGTGCGAGGGTGGTAGGTGAGCAAGTGTGGGAGTGAGAGGTGAGCAAGTGTGGGGCAGATAGGTGAGCAAGTGTGTAGGTGATAGGTGAGTAAGTGTGGGGGAGATGAGTGAGCCTGTTTGGGGGAGATAGTTGAGCCAGTGTGGGCCTGACAGGTGAGCCAGTACGGGGTAATGGGTGAGCATGTGTGGGGGTGATAGGTGAGCAAGTGTGAGGGTGATTGGTTAGCAAGTGTGGGGCTGATTGGTGAGCAAGTGTGGGGGTGATAGGTGAGCAAGTGTGGGGGTGGTAGTTGAGAAAGTGTGCGGGTGATGGTTGATCAAATGTGGGGCTGAAAGTTGAGCACGTTTGTGCAGGTGAGAGGTGAGCAATTGTGCAGGTTATAGGTGAGCAAGTGTGGGGTGATAGGTGAGTAAGTGTGGGCTGATAGTTGAGCAAGTGTCGGGCTGGCAGGTGAGTTAGTGTGGGGTTATAGGTGAGCAAGTACGGGGTGATAGGTGAGCAAGTGTGGGGTAATGGGTGAGCAAGTGTGCGGGTTATAGGTAAGCAAGTGTGGGGCAGTTGGTTGAGCAAATGTGGGGATGATAGGTGAGTATGTGTGGGGATGATAGTTGAGCAAGTGTGAGGGTGATTGGTGACCACGGGTGGAGGTCATAGTTGAGCAAGTGCGGGGGTGATAGGTGAGCAAGTGGGGGGTGATAGGTGAGCAAATGTGGGAGTGATAGGTGAGCAAGTGTGGGGCTGATTGCAGACCAAGTGTGGTGGTGATAGATGAGCAAGTGTGTGGCAGTTGTTTGAGCAAATGTGGGGGTGATAGTTGAGTATGCGTGGGGGTGATAGGTGAGCATGTGTGGGGGTGATGGGTGAGCAAGTGTGTGGGTGATAAGTGTGCAAGTGTGCGGTTGATTGGTGAGCAAGTGTGGGGCTGATAGGTGAGTAAGTATGGGGGTGATGGTTGAGAAAGAGTGCGGGTGATAGTTGATCAAGTGCGGGGGCGATAGGTGAGCAAGTGCGGGGCTGATATGTGAGCAAGTGTGGGGTGATAGGTGAGCAAGTGTGGGGCTGATAGGTGAGCAAGTGTGGGGGTGATAGGTGAGCAAGTGTGGGGGTGATAGGTGAGCAAGTGTGGGGGTGATAGGTGAGCAAGTGTGGGGGTGATAGGTGAGCAAGTGTGTCGGTGATAGGTGAGCAAGTGTGGGGATGATAGGTGAGCAAGTTTGTGGGTGATAGGTGAGCAAGTGTGGGGGTGATAGGTGAGCAAGTTTGTGGGTGATAGGTGAGCAAGTGTGCCTGTGATACGTGAGCAAGAATGGGGCTGATAGGTGAGCAAGTGTGGGAGTGATAGGTGAGCAAGTGTGAGGTTGACAGGTGAGCAAGAGTGTGGGTGATAGGTGAGCAAGTGTGAGGTTGACAGGTGAGCAAGACTGTGGGTGATAGGTGAGCAAGTGTGGGGGTGATAGGTGAGCAACTAAAGGGCTGATAGGTGTGCAAGTGCGTGGCTGAAAGTTGAGCAAGTTTGGGGCTGATAGGTGAGTAAGTGTGCGTGTTATAGGTGAGCACGTGTGATAGGTGAGCAAGTGTGGGGGTGATAGATGAGCAAATGCAGGGGTGATAAGTGTGCAAGTGTGAGGCTGATAGGTAAGCAAGTGTGGGGGTGATAGTTGAACAAGTGTGGGGGTGATTGGTGAGCAAGTGTGTGCGTTAAAGGTGAGCGAGTGTGGGGCTGATAGGTGAGCAAGTGTGCGTGTTATAGGTGAGCATGTGTGCGTGTCATAGGTGAGCAAGTGTGGGTGTGATAGTTGAGCAAGTGCAGGGGTAATAAGTGTGCAAGTGTGGGGCTGATAGGTAAGCAAGTGTGGGGGTGATAGGTGAGTGAGTGCGGGGGTGATAGGTGAGCAATTGTGGGAGTGATAGTTGAGCAAGAGTGGGGCTGATAGGTGAGCAAGTGTGGGGGAGATAGGTGAGTAAGTGTGGGGGAGATAGGTGAGCAAGTGCAGGGGTGATAGGTGAGTAAGTGTGGGGGTGATAGGTGAGTAAGTGTCGGGGTGATATTTGAGCAAGTGTGGGTCTGATAGGTGAGCAAGTGTGGGGCTGATAGATGAACAAGTGTGCGGATGATAGGTAAGCAAGTGTGGGACTGATAGTTGGGCAAGTGTGGGGGTGTTAGGTTAGTAAGTGTGGATATGATAGTTGAGCAAGTGTGGGGCTGATAGGTGAGCAAGTGTGGGGGTGATAGGTGAGCAAGTGTGGGGGTGGTAGGTGAGCATGTGTTGGGGTGGTAGGTGAGTAAGTGTGGGGCTGATAGATGAGCAAGTGTGGGGCTAGTAGGTGAGTAAGTGTGGGGGTGATAGGTGAGTAAGTGTGGGGGTGATAGGTGAGTAAGTGTGGGGGTGATGGGTGAGTAAGAGCGGGGTTGATATTTGAGCAAGTGCGGGGGTGATAGATGAGCAAGTGCGGGGGTTATAGGTGAGTAAGTGTGGGGGTTATAGGTGAGTAAGTGTGGGGGGTGTTAGGTGAGCAGGTCCGGGCCCAATATTTGAGCAAGTTTATGGGTGATAGGTGAGCAAGTTTGTGAGTGATAGATGAGCAAGTGTGCGTGTGATACGTGAGCAAGAGCTGATAGGTGAGCAAGTGTGGGGCTGATAGGCGAGCAAGTGTGGGGATGATAGGTGAGCAAGTGTGGGGGTGATAGGTGAGCAAGTGTGGGGCTGATAGGTGAGCAAGTTTGTGGGTGATAGGTGAGCAAGTGTGGGGCTGATAGGTGAGCAAGTTTGTGGGTGATAGGTGAGCAAGTGTGCGTGTGATACGTGAGCAAGAGCTGATAGATGAGCAAGTGTGGGGGTGATAGGTGAGCAAGTGTGCGTGTGATACGTGAGCACGAGCTGATAGATGAGCAAGTGTGGGGCTGATAGGTGAGCAATTGTGGGGCTGATAGATGAGCAAGTGTGGGGCAGTTGGTTGAGGCAATGTGGGGGTGATAGGTGAGTATGTGTGGGAGTGATTGGTGAGCCAGTGTGGGGCTGATAGGTGAGCAAGTGTGGGGGTGATGGTTGAGAAAGTGTGCGGGTGATGGTTGATCAAATGTGGGGCTGAAAGTTGAGCAAGTTTGTGGGGGTGTTAGGTTAGTAAATGTGTGGCTGATAGATGAGCAAGTGTGGGCGTGATAGATGAGCAAGTGCAGGGGTGATAGGTGAGTAAGTGTGGGGAGTGATAGGTGAGCAAGTGCGGGCCCGATAATTGAGCAAGTGTGGGGCTGATAGGTGAGCAAGTTTGTGGGTGATAGGTGAGTAAGTTTGTGAGTGATAGATGAGCAAGTGTGCGTGTGATACGTGAGCAAGAGTGGGGCTGATAGGTGAGCAAGTGTGGGGCTGATAGTGAGCAAGTGTGAGGATGATAGGTGAGCAGGTTTGTGGGTGATAGTTGAGCAAGTGTGCATGTGATACGTGAGCAAGTGTGGGGATGATAGGTGAGCAAGTTTGTGGGTGATAGGTGAGCAAGTTTGTGAGTGATAGATGAGCAAGTGTGCGTGTGATACGTGAGCAAGAGTGGGGCTGATAGGTGAGCAAGTGTGGGGGTGATAGGTGAGCAAGTGTGGGGCTGATAGGTGAGGATGTGTGGGAGTGATAGGTGTGTATGTTGCGGGTGATAAGTGTGCAAGTGCGGGGCTGATAGCTGAGAAAGTGTGGGGCTGATATGTGATCAAGTGTGAGGCGGATGGGTGATCAAGTGTGGGGCTGATAGGTGAGCAAGTGTGGGGCTAATAGGTGAGCAAGTGTGGGGCTGATAGGTGAGCAAGTGTGGGGATGATAGGTGAGCAAGTGTTGGGCTGATAGGTGAGCAAGTGTGGGGTTGATAGGTGAGCAAATGTGGGGGTAATAGATGAGCAAGTGTTGGGCTGATAGGTGAGCAAGTGTGGGGATGATAGGTGAGCAAGTGTTGGGCTGATAGGTGTGTAAGTTTGTGGGTGATAGGTGAGCAAGTGTGCATGTGATACGTGAGCAAGAGTGGGTCTGATAGGTGAGCAAGTGTGGGGGTGATAGGTGAGCAAGTTTGTGGGTGATAGGTGAGCAAGTTTGTGAGTGATAGATGAGCAAGTGTGCGTGTGATACGTGAGCAAGAGTGGGGCTGATAGGTGAGCAAGTGTGGGGGTGATAGGTGAGCAAGAGTGGGGATAATAGGTGAGCAAGTGTGGGGCTGATAGGTGAGCAAGTGTGGGGCTGGTAGGTGAGCAAGTGTGGGGCTGATAGGTGAGCAAGTTTGTGGATGATAGGTGAGCAAGTGTGGGGCTGATAGGTGAGCAAGTGTGGGGGTGATAGGTGAGCAAGTTTGTGGGTGATAGGTGAGCAAGTTTGTGAGTGATAGATGAGCAAGTGTGCCTGTGATACGTGAGCAAGAGCTGATAGATGAGCAAGTGTGGGGCTGATAGATGAGCAAGTGTGGGGCAGTTGGTTGAGGCAATGTGGGGGTGATAGGTGAGTATGTGTGGGGGTGATTGGTGAGCAAGTGTGGGGCTGATAGGTGAGCAAGTGTGGGGGTGATGGTTGAGAAAGTGTGCGGGTGATGGTTGATCAAATGTGTGGCTGAAAGTTGAGCAAGTTTGTGGGGGTGTTAGGTTAGTAAATGTGTGGCTGATAGATGAGCAAGTGTGGGCGTGATAGATGAGCAAGTGCAGGGGTGATAGGTGAGTAAGTGTGGGGAGTGATAGGTGAGCAAGTGCGGGCCCGATAATTGAGCAAGTGTGGGGCTGATAGGTGAGCAAGTTTGTGGGTGATAGGTGAGCAAGTTTGTGAGTGATAGATGAGCAAGTGTGCGTGTGATACGTGAGCAAGAGTGGGGCTGATAGGTGAGCAAGTGTGGGGCTGATAGTGAGCAAGTGTGAGGATGATAGGTGAGCAGGTTTGTGGGTGATAGTTGAGCAAGTGTGCATGTGATACGTGAGCAAGTGTGGGGATGATAGGTGAGCAAGTGTGGGGGTGATAGGTGAGCAAGTTTGTGGGTGATAGGTGAGCAAGTTTGTGAGTGATAGATGAGCAAGTGTGCGTGTGATACGTGAGCAAGAGTGGGGCTGATAGGTGAGCAAGTGTGGGGGTGATAGGTGAGCAAGTGTGGGGTGATAGGTGAGCAAGTGTGGGGCTCATAGGTGAGGAAGTGTGGGAGTGATAGGTGTGTAAGTTGCGGGTGATAAGTGTGCAAGTGCGGGGCTGATAGCTGAGAAAGTGTGGGGCTGATATGTGAGCAAGTGTGAGGCGGATGGGTGATCAAGTGTGGGGCTGATAGGTGAGCAAGTGTGGGGCTAATAGGTGAGCAAGTGTGGGGCTGATAGGTGAGCAAGTGTGGGGCTAATAGGTGAGCAAGTGTGGGGCTGATAGGTGAGCAAGTGTGGGGATGATAGGTGAGCAAGTGTGGGGATGATAGGTGAGCAAATGTGGGGGTAATAGATGAGCAAGTGTTGGGCTGATAGGTGAGCAAGTGTGGGGATGATAGGTGAGCAAGTGTGGGGATGATAGGTGAGCAAGTGTTGGGCTGATAGGTGTGTAAGTTTGTGGGTGATAGGTGAGCAAGTGTGTATCTGATACGTGAGCAAGAGTGGGGCTGATAGGTGAGCAAGTGTGGGGCTGATAGGTGAGCAAGTTTGTGGGTGATAGGTGAGCAAGTGTGGGGCTGATAGGTGTGTAAGTTGCGGGTGATAGGTGAGCAAGTGTGGGACTGATAGGTGAGCAAGTGTGGGGCAGATAGGTGAGCAAGTGTGGGGGAGGTGGGTGAGCAAGTGTAGGGATGATAGGTGAGCAAGTTTGTGGGTGATAGGTGAGCAAGTGTGGGGCTGATAGGTGTGTAAGTTGCGGGTGATAGGTGAGCAAGTGTGGGACTGATAGGTGAGCAAGTGTGGGGCTGATAGATGAGCAAGTGTGGGGCTGATAGTTGAGCACGTTTGTGGGGGTGAGAGGTGAGCAATTGTGCGGGTTATAGGTGAGCAAGTGTGGGAGTGAGAGGTGAGCAAGTGTGGGGCAGATAGGTGAGCAAGTGTGGGGCAGATAGGTGAGCAAGTGTGTAGGTGATAGGTGAGTAAGTGTGGGGGAGATGGGTGAGCCTGTTTGGGGGAGATAGTTGAGCCAGTGTGGGCCTGACAGGTGAGCCAGTACGGGGTAATGGGTGAGCATGTGTGGGGGTGATAGGTGAGCAAGTGTGAGGGTGATTGGTTAGCAAGTGTGGGGCTGATTGGTGAGCAAGTGTGGGAGTGATAGGTGAGTAAGTGTGGGGGTGATAGGTGAGCAAGTGTGGGGGTGGTAGTTGAGAAAGTGTGCGGGTGATGGTTGATCAAATGTGGGGCTGAAAGTTGAGCATGTTTGTGCGGGTGAGAGGTGAGCAATTGTGCAGGTTATAGGTGAGCAAGTGTGGGTTGATAGGTGAGTAAGTGTGGGCTGATAGTTGAGCAAGTGTGGGGCTGACAGGTGAGTAAGTGTGGGGTGATAGGTGAGCAAGTGCGGGGTGATAGGTGAGCAAGTGTGGGGTAATGGGTGAGCAAGTGTGCGGGTTATAGGTAAGGAAGTGTGGGGCAGTTGGATGAGCAAATGTGGGGATGATAGGTGAGTATGTGTGGGGGTGATAGTTGAGCAAGTGTGAGGGTGATTGGTGACCACGGGTGGAGGTCATAGTTGAGCAAGTGCGGGGGTGATAGGTGAGCAAGTGGGGGGTGATAGGTGAGCAACTGTGGGAGTGATAGGTGAGCAAGTGTGGGGCTGATTGCAGACCAAGTGTGGTGGTGATAGATGAGCAAGTGTGTGGCAGTTGGTTGAGCAAATGTGGGGGTGATAGTTGAGTATGCGTGGGGGTGATAGGTGAGCATGTGTGGGGGTGATGGGTGAGCAAGTGTGTGGGTGATAAGTGTGCAAGTGTGCGGTTGATTGGTGAGCAAGTGTGGGGCCGATAGGTGAGTAAGTATGGGGGTGATGGTTGAGAAAGTGTGCAGGTGATAGTTGATCAAGTGCGGGGGCGATAGGTGAGCAAGTGCGGGGCTGATATGTGAGCAAGTGTGGGGTGATAGGTGAGCAAGTGTGGGGCTGATAGGTGAGCAAGTGTGGGGCTGATAGGTGAGTAAGTGTGGGGGTGATATGTGGGTAAGTGAGGGGGTGATAGGTGAGCAAGTGTGGGGGTGATAGGTGAGCAAGTGTGGGGCTGATAGGTGAGTAAGTGTGGGGGTGATAGGTGAGCAAGTGTGGGGGTGATAGGTGAGCAAGTGAGCGGTTGATAGGTGAGCAGGTGTGGGGCTGATAGGTGAGTAAGTGTGGGGGTGATAGGTGAGCAAGTGTGGGGGTGATAGGTGAGCAAGTGTGGGGGTGAGAGGTGAGCAAGTGTGGTTCTGAAAGTTGAGCACGTGTGGGGGTGATATGTGGGTAAGTGAGGGGGTGATAGGTGGGTAAGTGTGGGGGTGATATGTGGGTAAGTGAGGGGGTGATATGTGAGCAAGTGTGGGGGTGATAGGTGGGTAAGTGTGGGGGTGATATGTAAGCAAGTGTGGGGGTGATAGGTGAGCAAGTGTGAGGGTGATAGGTGAGCAAATGTGGTTCTGAAAGGTGAGAAAGTGTGGGAGTGATCGATGAGCAAGTATGGTTCTGAAAGGTGAGCAAGTGTTGGGGCGATAGGTGAGCAGGTGTGGGGCTGATAGGTGAGTAAGTGTGGGGATGATATGTGAGCAAGTGTGGGGCTGATAGGTGAGCAAGTGTGGGGGTGATGGTTGAGAAAGTGTGCGGGTGATAGTTGATCAAGTGCGGGGGCGATAGGTGAGCAAGTGCGGGGCTGATATGTGAGCAAGTGTGGGGCTGATATGTGAGCAAGTGTGGGGCTGATAGGTGAGCAAGTGTGGGGCTGATAGGTGAGTAAGTGTGGGGGTGATATGTGGGTAAGTGAGGGGGTGATAGGTGAGCAGGTGTGGGGCTGATAGGTGAGTAAGTGTGGGGGTGATAGGTGAGCAAGTGTGGGGGTGATAAGTGAGTAAGTGTGTGGGTGATAGGTGAGCAGGTGTGGGGCTGATAGGTGAGTAAGTGTGGGGGTGATAGGTGAGTAAGTGTGGGGCTGATAGGTGAGTAAGTGTGGGGCTGATAGGTGAGCAGGTGTGGGGCTGATAGGTGAGTAAGTGAGCGGGTGATAGGTGAGCAAGTGTGGGGTGATAGGTGAGCAAGTGTGGTTCTGAAAGGTGAGCAACTGTGGGGGTGATAGGTGGGTAAGTGAGCGGGTGATAGGTGAGCAGGTGTGGGGCTGATAGGTGAGTAAGTGAGCGGGTGATAGGTGAGCAAGTGTGGGGGTGATAGGTGAGCAAGTGTGGGGCTGATAAGTGAGCAAGTGTGGGGGTGATAGGTGAGCAAGTGTGGGGGTGATAGGTGAGCAAGTGTGGGGGTGATAGGTGAGCAAGTGTGGGGCTGATAGGTGAGCAAGTGTGGGGGTGATAGGTGAGTAAGTGTGGGGGTGATAGGTGAGTAAGTGTGGGGGTGATAGGTGAGTAAGTGTGGGGGTGATAGGTGAGCAAGTGAGCAGGTGATAGGTGAGTAAGTGAGCAGGTGATAGGTGAGTAAGTGTGGGGGTGATAGGTGAGTAAGTGTGGGGGTGATAGGTGAGTAAGTGTGGGGGTGATAGGTGAGTAAGTGTGGGGGTGATAGGTGAGCAAGTGAGCAGGTGATAGGTGAGTAAGTGAGCGGGTGATAGGTGAGCAAGTGAGCGGGTGATAGGTGAGTAAGTGAGCGGGTGATAGGTGAGTAAGTGAGCGGGTGATAGGTGAGCTGGATTTGTCTCAATTTATGATGTGAGCAGAAACCAAACGAGAAATTGCTGACAAGGCTTAGCAGGTCCAGCAGCATCTGTGGTGTGAAAATAGAGTTAATACTCTTCATGGGTGTAAACAGGAGTGTTTTCGATGATTATTAGTTTAACAAAGCTCTTCTCAAGATTAGGAATAAGGGAGGACAAACTTCAGCTTCTTCCTCCTGTAAATTAATCCCAGATCGAAGTCTACATGTGTGGACTTGATAAACATTGTATCCAGGTACAATCAGTGCAGACAAATACATGCATTTTGTTAGCCTCAGGGCAGAGAATTTACCCTTCATGTCCCTGAGAGGATTATCTCTGACAGATGTCTTGCTGCTAGTCCCTGGTTGTAGTTTATTTTCAAAACTGCAGCTTCATTCATGTATGACATGTAATGTATGTAAACCTCCAGCTATACAGCCTGTATTAGAAACCTCGGATGCATTTCCAAAGCTGTCATCATCATGTTATCGTGGTTCAGTTGGTAATAACCTCTGAATCAAGATGGTTGACCTGAACCCCACTAAGCATGTAACCAAAGCTGACACTTCATGTAGGGGTGAGGGACTGTTTACCTGGAGGAGGTGCTATCCTTCAAATATTAGGTTTATCTTGGTGTGAACAAGAGGAAATGTTCTGGCAACATCTTTCTTTTCAGCAAATCCAAGTACCATAATACAAAGCAAGTGATTGTAAAATGATTCCTTTATGAGATGCTTTGAATTGGTCAGTTTGGAGATAGAAGTATGAAAACAATATACAGGCCGAATCTTAAACGTGCAAGTTCAGTCAAATTTGGCGGAACGATTCTTGCTAGTGATGCCAAGTGGGTTTTCTCAGCATATTTTCCTAAACCTACCACTTTCATCGGTGGTTATGGAGACTGTGCCATCCAATTTCCAGCCATCTTACTATCACCCTAAACTCAGAACAACTCGCCACTCACTGGTGATCCCAGATTGATTAGTATCCCTGGCACCAGTGCCATATTTCAAAGCCTGTTCAGTACCTGGGCAAGTACTGTCAGCTCCTGACATTTACCCCAGACATGGCAGACTGGAAGAAATCAGTGCCCCAATTTGTGGGTAGGGTCCCAGAGGTTCTGAGGGGTGATGCTCAGCCAGGACGTCCTCTTACCCCAGGACCAGCAGTGGAGATCCTGATACCAGACCTTACCAGCCTGGTCCAAGGTAGCTGCCCATATTGAAGCAGCCTCAGCCATCTGGAGGAATGTCAAGCACTGGAAAAAGAAGATCAATATCCTTGTCCACTCCAACAGTGTAAACACCACCATCTTTTCTCTGATGTCTCACACTCACTCCATCTCTGGACTGTACCTACTCCCCAGCAAGGCTCATGTTCTTGCGAATGCATGCAACATTTTTTCCCATTCATACTTGCCCACAGTAAACCTCAATACCATGAACCCTTCACCCCTTCCGCGCTGAAACCTCAATTGCTCGGGAAACTTAACCCCCGGCCATATTTGTACTAAATAGTAAGGCAATATAGTTGTAATTTAAACCAGATAGCTTTGGCTGACAGGGCAATGCACAAAAGGCCGGGCTGGGATGCTATGAGCATTAAGGGACAGCTGGACCTAATTCTGGGGAATGAAGCCAGATAGGTGTGTTTGAGGCGACAGAAGGGAGAGTATTTTAGTAAAGCCGACCACATCAAAGTTCATTTTAACTTTGCATGGAAAAGCAAAAAGGTAGTCTGTCCAGAGTTTTGGATTGGGGAAGTCAGATTTTATTAAAATAAGGCAGGATCTGGCCAAAGTAGGAACTGGAAGCAGTTACTTTTGGGGAAATCTATGTCCGAATAATGCGGGAGTGTTCAAAATAGAACTGGCAAGATTTCCAATGCTGGATCCATAACAGCAGCGAAAGAGGAGCTTGATACTGATCCCAACTGAATCCCCAAAACAGAACACTGCTGCGTACTGGGGCATTAGAATACAAAAGTGATTGTGGGTTAGAAACACAGCCCTCATTCTTTGTATATCATGGCTTTGGAAAGGTTATTAAGAATGGTCAAAGATTTTTTGAGTTTAACCGAGACCATGAGCTTTGCATAATTGACATTTGTTTCAGAAAAAAAAGCAAGCCTCCAGTGGGAAGCCGCCACCAGACACATATTCTCCTCCCCTCCTGTGTCACACTGTTCCATCGCGCAGAAGATACAGAATTTTGAAAACTCATACCAATAGTTTCAAGTACCAATTCTTCTCCACAGTTATCAAGCTTATGAATGGACCTCTCAAATTAGAATAAATCTTTCTTTGCACCTTCCCTGCAGCTGAAACACTATATTCTGCATTCTGTTCTATTACCCTGATGTACTTATGTAAGATATGATTTGTCAAGATAGCACAAAAACAATACTTTTCACTGTATCTCGGTACATGTGACAATAATAAATCAAATCAAATCTGTCAACATTCCACATTGTGATGCTAGAGGTTGTTAATAGTTTCGATGCTGAAATCAATGCATCACAAAAGCCGTAGTTATATTGTCCAAGTGGAATCAGAGAGACAGGACCAACAGCAACCTAACTGAGAACACCAAACTGCAAATCTACTGAGACTGCATCCTCTGCGCACTCCTCAACAGTGTGGAGGCCTGGACAACACGTGTTAGGCAGGGAAACAGGCCAAACAGTTTCTCTCGGTTCATTGTCTCAGATGCATAAGACCATAAGACCATAAGACATAGGAGTGGAAGTTAGGCCATTCGGCCCATCGAGTCCACTCCGCCATTCAATCCTGGCTGCTGGGCACTTCAACTCCACTTACCCACATTCTCCCCATAGCCCTTAATTCCCAGAGACAACAAGAATCTATCAATCTCTGATCCAGCATCTCTTGTCCTGGCAGGGTCATGAACTCAGAGATTCTGAGATATATTAATTCTGTCAGCACCTACTCACTGCTTTGTGAATGACATCTGTGCAGGTGTGGTTATGTTCATTGGTGGATGCTGACCACATGACCAAAGATGTTCTGTACAGGGAACTAGCTGCCAGTTCCCCTGCAAATAAGATATGAAGATTATGGATATTAGTACTGACAACTAGGAGACAAGTTGCTAGTGGCATGATATCTGGATGCTGACTGTTTAGAAAGGCATTGGAGGAGGTGAGGATAGACAAAAAGATCAGCTGACAAAGAGGTATCAGAAGAATTAGAATCCCGTGAATCCTGCGCATTGTGTTCTTCTGCTGCAAATATAGCAGAGACTTCCATGCACAGCCACACTAGGTGAAGATTAACACTGAATTGATTACTAATGGTGCAAACTATTGGTTTACAAAGAGGAAAACACCACTGCGGTATTAAGATTAAACAACACTCAGAGTGAGGAATGGAATCTGAAGCTAGATGGGTCAGATGTCTGGATGAGGGCTTTGATCCTACTAGACCTGTACTGGAAGCAATTTTGGTTCAGCCACAAACTTAATAACATTCCAATTGAAAGATGACATCTGCATGAAATCAAAAGATTTTTAAGAATTAATTCATGGAATATAGCGTCACTAATGAGATCAGCAAACATTGCAAGTTAAGGGACAACCATATTGCTGTGATCTGGAGTTACATGTAAACCATTCCAGTTAAGGGTGGCTGATTTCCTTCCTTAAAGAGCATTAATGAGTCAAATGGGTTTTTACAAATTTGACATGGTCGTCATTATGCTAGATTTTTATTCCAGATTTTTATTGAATTTAAATTTCACAGTCATTAACCCATCATTCTAGATTACTAATCCAATGACCTTACCACTGCTACCACCATCTCCCTTTTCCCTTATTGAGTTTTATAAAATCATGAGAGGCATGAATAGGATAAATAGACAAAACCAGATTTCCCTGGGGTGAAGGAGTCTAGAACTAGAGGGCATAGGTTTAGGGTAAGAGGGGAAAGATATAAAAGAGATCCAAGAGGCAACTTTTTCACACAGAGGGTGGTATATGCATAGAATGAGCTGCCAGAAGAAGTGGTGGAGGCTGGTACAATTGTAATATTTAAAAGGCCTTTGAATGGATATATGAATAGGAAGTACTTGGAGGGATATAGGCAGGGTGCTGACTTGTGGGACTAGATTAGCTGGGATATCTGGTCAGCATGGACGAGTTGGACCAAAGATCTGTTTCCCTGCTGTACATCTCTATGACTCTATGACTCAATATAGAGTCTGGCCAAATTGCACAATATCAGTAGGTTGAAGTTTTAGTCATCTCACACACATCCGACACAGTAGACAGGAAAAGAAGGTTTTAAACCAATTGGTACCAATTAGATTTAGGGACCTGGTTCCAGGCTTTAATGTTCATTTCATTTTGACTATACTGTTGACACTGTCAGTTGAAATTTTGAGAGTTCGACTCCTTAAGAGTGATAGATCTCATACATATGTTAACTGTCCAGTGCAAAACTCAACATGCAACATTGTTAGAGGTACAGAGCATTATTTGAGATAACTATGTTCCTGTCCATCTATTCCTTAGCCTGATAGCAGTTAGGAATCTTTGAAAGTAAAGGTTCTGGATTACTGTGTTTTACAACTAAGGCCCCTTTAGTTCACAAGATGGTGCTATTGCATTTTAACTGCTGAAGGCATTTCTCCATCACTGGGAGCACTTTTATAGTGTCAAATCTGGTTTTGTTGTAGCTAATTGATAAAGAATGATTACTGTATGATTAATTAACAGCTCCATTATCAGTGGATTATGTTACTGCCAGGATGGTAAAAGTAAAACTAGATAAATCTTGGACAAATGCAGAGAATGGTGGGGAAACTTAGCCTCATCTGTGGAGAGAGAAAAAGAGTTAATGTTTCAAGTCTGGTATGACTTCTTCAGAGATGTTCTTATAGTCTTTCCTGCCAAATTCAAAGATTTGTGTGTACAAACTCCAAAGTTGCTCTCCTTTTAAAAGAGTCATAAATTAGTTTATATTGCAATTCCTTACTTTTCAAACATAAAAATGTATTACTTTAAACTTCTCCATATTAAATTCCACTTGTCGTGTGTGGCCTATTTCACCTGTCTGCCCTTGTCCTCCTAAAGTCTGTTTCTATCTTCATTAGTAACTACAGTGTTGACTATTATGTCATCAGTAAATTTTTGAAAATATCCCTTTACTCTCAGATCATGAACATATGCCAAAAGAAGCAGTGGACTTGATACGCCACAATGGGGCACATGTCACTGCCCCTGTAATCCCACAAGCTCCGACTTGATGTCTAGAACAATATCACAATACATGCCATGGCCAGAGGAGGCTAGGCTCACCTGCCTGAGAGAAAATAATGTACTGCCATCAGGGAGCTGGATTCATGGTGTGGTGAGTGTCAGTGCTGCAAGGTTTCTTCATCTTTTTATTGGTGTTTTACTTGCAACTCATTCTACACATTCTCATGAGCCATGGAAAATACAGTGCTACAGGGACAGGATAGCAGGAGTGGGTCTGGTTGGGGTGCTCTTCGGAGGGTCAGTGTGGACCCGATGGGCTGAATGGCCTGCTTCCACACTGTTGGGATTCTATGACAAGTCAAAACTGTCCCTCCACTCACTCTGGCCACGCTTCACTCAAATTGCTAATGATTCTTCCCTTTCAACACTTTACAATGCTGTAACAAACAAAAATATCAAGAATTGTCTCATACATTGTAGCACAATTTCAGACTGTTGACCACGTGTTCCACCTGTAGTTTAACATGCTTACTGACTGTTGAAGAATGATTGACCTCATCAGCATGATATGTTCCATTATTGTACAACATGTCATGTTAATAATCATGGTCTAATAATAAATGGTTTGCCAAGGACTGATTAACTCAAGGGTTTAATTTATTTGAAACAATGAAACACATTTCAAGTTTGTGAGAAGATTCGTAGCTCGGGTGCTCGTTGTTGTGATTGTGTTTGCCGAGCTGGGAATTTGTGTTGCAGACGTTTCGTCCCCTGTCTAGGTGACATCCTCAGTGCTTGGCAGCCTCCTGTGAAGCCCTTCTGTGTTGTTTCCTCCGGCATTTATAGTGGCCTGTCTCTGCCGCTTCTGGTTGTCAGTTCCAGCTCCAGTTCCAGTTCCAAAAAAAAGAGGAAGAAGAACACCTCTACAATGTATTCGCCAAAGATGGATACCCCCGCAATTTCATCAACAGAGGCCTAAGGGAAAGACAACTGAATGAGGACATGCCACAACCCAAAGGACTAGCCACACTATCATACATCAAGAACATTTCTGAACTGACAGCTAGACTACTACGACCACTAGGACTCATAACAGCACACAAACCAACAGCCACTCTCAGACAACAACTCACCAGGACAAAGGACCCGATACCCAGCATGAGCAAAACCAATGTAGTGTACAAAATACTATGCAAGGACTGCACAAAACACTACATAGGACAAACAGAAAGACAGCTAACGATCCGTATCCATGAACACCAATTAGCCATGAAACAACACAACCAGCTATCCTTAGTAGCCACACACACATGAGTTTGACTGGGACAGCACTACTATTATAGGACAAGCCAAACAGAGAACAGCCAGGGAATTCCTAGAGGCATGGCACTCATCCACAGATTCTATCAACAAACACATTGACCTGGACCCAATATACCGGCCACTGCAGCGGACAGCTGGAACTGACAACCAGAAGCAGCAGAGACAAACCACTGTAAATGCCGGAGGAAACAACACAGAAGCGCTTCAGAGGAGGCTCCCAAGCACTGAGGATGTCACCTAGACAGGGGACGAAACGTCTGCAACACAAATTCCCAACTCGGTGAACAGAACCACAACATTTCAAGTAATGAGGCAGATATTACAGCAAACCAACTAATTTCCGTGTGTATGTAATTTCGTGTGCAGTTTTCAGAACCACAGCAGACTAACTGCCAGGTAGAGTCATAACATTTTATACATACAGTACGCAGATTCTTAAATGGGAACTCTCTTAAAGATAAGGTAAACATACAACACTGCCAGTATTAAGTCCCTGTGCTAGCTTAAGAAAAAGAGACCTCTTTTCCTGAGAATGCAATTTTAAACTAAACAAGAGGCAGCTGATAGACTGGCATCAAATCTATTTCAGACAGTAATCTGATAGAGGAGTCTCCGCATAATGAATTATTCTGCACACACGCAGAGGCTAGGACAGGGTCTTGGGTCACCACAGGAATCAGCACCCTGAAAGAAAATCATTTACCAATGAGCATAAATATTGACTTCAAGGTCAGAGGCTACTAAAGAAAGCTGATGAGCATCTGGCAAGAAATGCTGGCTCTTATGGATAGTTGCCAGTGAGTTTGAAGGCAATTTTTTAGATTAGATTACTTACAGTGTGGAAACAGGCCCTTCGACCCAACAAGTCCACACCAACCCACCCGGACCCATTCCCCTACACCTAACATGGAGCACCTGGAGGAAACCCACGCAGACACAGCGAGAATGTGCAAACTCCACACATTCAGTTGCCTGAGGTGGGAATTGAACCCAGGTCTCTGGTGCTGTGAGGCAGCAGTGCTAACCACTGTGCCACCGTGCCGCCGTGCCACCCAATGACTCAGACCATGAAGAATCTGACTACAACATAGGTTGGAGCTTCATGCAGACCACAAAAACCAATCTGTCCAACTAGGAATTAGCACGGTCTTGGTGTCCATTAGTGCTGTGACTTACTTTGTGAGTCTTCATGTGGTGATAGAGCTGGACAATTTCTCAGAAGGATCCTAAAGCATATGTAGGACAGCAACTTAGATATTACAATGAGTGGTTTCAATGTTTACATGGCTTGTTTTAGATGTTTACAGTAATGTACCATGGTGAGTCAACACACCTCTGTCGTCAAATCAGAATCTGTCATACTGAGCTTATAGGTGCCCATTCACTTCAAAGAAGGTTCACTTGATTGAGGTGACAGGTCTGTCCAATGAGACAATGTCAGGCCTGTAGCCACTGAAGTTTAGAAGAATGAGATGTGAAACATATGAGATACTGAGACAGGTTGACAGGATGGATGCTGAAAGAATGTAGGATGGACTCAAACCAGGGGACACAGATTAAAAATAAGGAGTCTCCCAATTAAGATGAATATCAGGAGAAATATTTTCTCCCAACGGGATATGAGTCTGTGGAACTCTTTTCCCTGAAGAGTGGCAGAGGAAGGGTTGTTGAATATTTTTAAGGCAAAGGTTAGATGAAGTAACAAGAATGTCAAAGATTATTGTGGTAAGGCAAGGAAGTGGAGTTGAGGCCTCAGTCTGATCAGCTAACATCTTATTAAAAGGTGGAAAATTCCCCAGGGGCTGAATGGCCTCCTAACTGTAAGTTTTATGTCTTTGATATGGGTGCAGCATTGTTAAAGTTTTAAAGCACATCAACTTTGAAAAATGTTCTACTTTTTAGCAACACAGGTCGCAAAAAAGAAATTCAAACTTTGCTTGTGTAGTACAGTGTTGACCTCTGTTCATTGCCTTCAGTATATCTGCAAGATTAGTAAGTGTCAGGTGTCAATGAGCAATAGCTAACATTGCACAAGTGCACTCTTAAAACACTCCCCTTATAGAGAGTGAGAAGCTTCAAAGCGAACCACATTAAGAATATTAATCTCGTTTATCTGTATTCTATTATTATCAGCTTCAAATAGTAGGTTTAGCTCAATTATTGACAGGTGAAAATGTCCAAATGTAAGCTGTACTTTAAGGCAGTGGACTGCATTGCATTGCAATTAAAAGGGCAATGCACTTATGTAAATCAGTCTATAGGATTTATGTACACAGGAGTTAAAGTGAACAAGCCTCAAGTAGAACTGCAAATGATTTCACTCATCACAGAGTAGACACTATGAAAAGTGGAAGTAGTATTTGAAACAAGGTTACCCCTTTCAAAAAGGAATTGTACAGGTTCTGACTGGGAATAGTGGCAGTCATTTTGTGGATTAGTACAAACTGAGATACTTGATGCATGGGACCTTATGGAACATAAAGGGATATTGACTGTTGGGGTTGAGCTGTGTAGCCATGAGGATGGATTATTATTCTAGCTGGAGTCTTTTCTGATTGATACAATGGAAGATAAAATAGCATTCAGAAAAATCTACCATTCAGCCAATGTCACAAAATACTTCCTCAAGAGCAAATAATGGATACAATGCCTTTAATATTCCTGGTTTAGAGCAGCTTGTTTTCAGATCAGGTTACTTTGTTATTATTTACGTTGAAATTTTCTTTCATCTGATTCTCTCCTTACTTAGTGCATGGGGCCAATTTTGAACTCTTAACTCAGTGTTATATTTATCAGATTCAAACCCAATTGAAATTTCTGCTCACATTATTAACATTTGATAACCACAGGTTGATCACAGGGCCTTAAAATGAGAAGAACCTATTTAAATGTCAGCTCTAACCATATATTCTGGGTTAATGCTCAAATACAATAGTAAACATGTGATTCACTAATGAAGACACGACTCATGGAAGTATGGAACAAAAGGAAAATTATTACACAGAAAGAGGCCAGTTGCCCATTATGCCTGTGTCAGCTGAATAAATTAGCCATCCATTCTAATTCAGCACCAACTATGTGGGTTACAGTGCTTCAATTATAAATCCAGGTTCCTTTCAAATGAATTGAAGATTTTTGTCTCAACCACAAAACTGAGCAGTGAAATTCAGACAGTCACCAATGGTCCCTCGGATGTTTTATCTGCTGTGCAGACCTCCGAGATCCTAAATCCAAAAGGGATTATGGACGCTTTTATAAATCACTTTAATTTTGTGACCCCTAGTAATTGACCTTTGAGGGAAAGAGAAGTGGATCGTTTTAAAACTTAAATGAAGGTAGATATGAGGGCATGAAAGACGATCTGGCTAAAGTGAATTGGCAAAACTAGGTTAAAGGAAAAATCCAACAGAGATGCAACTGCAGACATTTCAGATTACAGACAACACATGCAGTTCAATGAATGAGAAAAGCTCCAAGGGACAGAACAATTAGCTGAGGTTAGCTAGCACAGTATCAAATGTAGATAGAAAGCAAAGACAGAAGGTAGGTCAGAAGATTGGACAAAAAAAACAAAGAATGTGTCTGAAAGGGAAGTTGTGTTTAACCAATCTACTGGAGTTTTTTTCAAGAAGTAGCATATGGTGTAGATAAAGGGGAGCCTGTGGATATAATGTACTTAGATTTCCAGATGCCACTTGATACCATGCCACATTAAAGGTAATTGCAGAAAATAAAAGCTCATGGTGGAGAGAAAACAATTTGACACAGATAGAAGATTAGTTCACAGGAAACAGAGTCGGTGGAATGGGAATGTCGCAGGTTGCAAAGTTGTCATGAATGGTGTGCCATTGGGTCTTTAATTACTTACAATTTATAGGAATGCCACTGATGGTTCAATATCCTCACCTTCCACCTCAGAAAACTACTCCCACCTCTCCCAGCTTGTCAGCCTCAATCACATCCTCTGACTCTCTAGTCATGCAGAGCACAGCATGCTAGGATGATGATACACGTTCTGCCTGAATTATTCCATAAGCCCCCTGCCTGGGACCAAATGAAGCATCAGAAACACATCTTCAGCAGGCCAATCATCTCCTCCACCATGATCCTGGTTAAAGCATGGACTGGATTGTATCTATGTTTGGCCTCAGACAGGGTGTTATGAAATGGAACCATCAGTCATGGTTGCAGAAAGTAGCCATTGTCTTCCATCCAGTAAGGAATCTGACCCCTCAAATACAGCACGAACATAAAAGTTCTCAAGGACATAGGCAGCTGAAAGGAACCTGACTTCTAAGAATGATCATAAATAACTTTCTCATTAATGATATGAAAGCAGCTTCGTTATGATCTGGGACTCTTTTCTTTCTATTTTATTTTTATATTCATTCACATGATGTGGGACTTGCTGGATGGGCTGGCATTTATTGCCCATCCTTGGTAGCCTTTGAGAAAGCGGTGGTGAACTGCCTTCTTGAACCACTGCAGTCTATGTGCTGTTAGAGGATCCACAATGGAGTTAAGGGCTGAGGTCCAGGCGGAAACCAGTGATGCTGCTGGAGCCAACTGCTCGTGTTGCAACATTGACTTTGTCACAGAGAAATGAGATGAATTGGTGTGATCTGGCACAAATGGCTTTGGTAACAGCCTTGATACTTTTATAGGTGGAGAGTTCATGTTGATTGCCACCAGAATAGAATGGCCAATCTCTCCTTCACATAGCAAGTCCCACTCCAGCAGCTGACATAGTCCTACTCTCCCATCCAACGTTTCTCTATTAAAACCGATAATCTGCTCTTTGAAAAATAAACTGTGGCAAATGCTGGAAATCAAAAATAAAAGCAAAATTTTGAATACTCTCAGCAGTTCAGGCAGCATTTGTGGAGAGATGAAGTCAGTTAATACTTCAGGTTGAAGACCTTTGATCAAATCAGACCTCTCACTAAAGGTCATTGAACTAAAGTGTTGGATTGAAATTTCGTAGCTAAGATGCCTTTTTCTGGACAGCGGGACTTTTTTCCAGTTATCCTCAACCTGACTGGGATTGTCTATGTAATCTTCCAGGATGAGGCCATTAAGAAGCCTACACTGGGATTGCCATCCAGTTAGAGCAGGTGGAGAAGACAGTGGATAATTCAGTGTTCATGTGTGTAAGACTGGCCAGCAGCCACCATTGTGTATCCAGTGAAGTGTGCTGCTGAGGTGAATGGACAAAGGGGGAGGATAAATTAGAGAATCAAAACAGTTGGCAGTAATGACAGCCGCTTCTTCATAGCTGGCACAATGACATCAGTCTCTGGGAGATTATCATTGAATTGCAAGCCTCTGTGTGCTGATGACCTCAGGTTTATTTGTTTACATCTTAAACATGTAGATATCATATTAATTTCATGGCAGTCCCAAACCTTAACCCCTACCTCACTCATGCAATGTAATGTTAAGCTGTATGAGTGAATAAGCTGCAGATACTGTGGGGGCAGTGGGAACTCTGTATGCTGGAGGTAAAATTCCATTGCCCTTGAAAAATGCCTGTTCATAGGGCAGCCCGGCAGCTCAGTGGTTAGCACTGCTACCTCACAGTATCACGAACCTAGGTTCAATTCCATCCTCGGGCGATAGCCTGTGTGGAGTTTGTACATTTTCTCCGTGTCTGCGTGGGTTTCTTCTGGGTGCTCCGGTTTCCTCACGCAGTCTAAAGACATGCAGGTTAGGTAGATTGGCCATGTTAAATTGCACTGTAGTGTCCAGAGATGAGCAGGCTAGGTGGATTAGCCAAGGGAAATGCAGGATTACAGGGATAGGGTAGAGGGTTCTGTTTGGGTGGGTTGCTCTTTGGAGGGCTGGTGTGGATTCAATGGGCCAAATGGCCTACATCCACACTGGAGGGATTCTATAACTGTCTCATCAGCAACTACAATTGGCATGTTGCTGCTGAAGTAGCCTTCAGGAAAAGCATAGGGAGCAGCAACAACTTTGAATTCTTGTACAGTACAACATTTCTAATTTTCTTCACTATATATCTCCAAACACCTGATAAATTTTAACGTCCCCCACCACCCCCACCACCCCTCAACACTCCACCAACTTACATTTATTTCCTTGTCCAGAATTTGATGCCTGAGCTGCCAAGCACTTCCCGCATTATTGCTTTTCTTTCATCTCTTCATTCACTCATTTACTATTGCGGAGTTTTTATTGTGCACGAGTTGGCTGCCACAGTTTTCCACGAAAGTGACTGCACTTTGCAAATGTAAATGCTTTGGGCTATCACGGAGGTAACTTAATGCATCATACAGATGCAAGTTCTTTCCTTTATTCCAAACAAGAGGTGGGCATTGAACAGCAAATAAGTGAACCAGAGATGGTCTAAAACAGTGATCTGAAACATTGCACCAGAGGGCATAAGGGTGAAAGATCAGCTTCCAATATTATGGAAGATTTGAAGGGAAGTGGTCATGGGGGAGCAAGGATCAGTCTGTGCAAGATTTTATGGGTGATGGTCATCCACTCCCAACTGGGGAAGAAGCCCTACCCTGAGAGATGCCAGCCAATCTGGGCATCAGGAGAAATGCTGGGATGCCATCCAGTCCAGGAGATAGCCAGGAGCCTGGTGATCGTTAAGCTGTGGGATGAGGCTCCTGGCAGGGCCAGGAGAGGAGGAACTGAAAGGATTGGGACTCAAGGTGTAATGGCCTGGAAGGAAGGAGGCAGGCAGAAGGCAGGCAGGCCGGAGAAATGGGCTACTTATTGGGAAAAGCAACCTATGATGCACCCATCGTTTCCCAGCCAAAGCTCTAGTGGCCTTATCCACCAGATTCCCACCCATTGCTGACCTGCTCCTACAGCTCAAAAATCGCAGTCAGGTGGGATGGAGTGCATACGTGGCTACTAATTTGCCTTAATTGGCATAAGGGCATGCAGGCTGCCAAAGACCTTGCCAACTGCCGATCATGTCATAGTCAGATTAGGAGTGGACGAGTAGGCAACAGGAGGCATCCACAGGATTTCATGCCCTCACCTCCACTGTCTACAAGAAAACCCACAAGTGACCACCAAATTCTGGCCTTTATAGGAAATACTGGACATATATATTTTTGAATTTATTCCCTATTGTTCATCCCAAATTCCCAGAGGGCAGTTAACTACATTGCTGTGGGTCTGGAGTCATATGAAAACCAGACCAGGTAATGATAACAGTTAATTACAGTTTCCTTCTCTGAAGGATATTAGTGAACCAGATGGGATTTCACAACAACTGGCCAGGGATTCGTGGTCATTATTAGATTCTTAATTCCAAATTTTTATTGAATTCAAATTCCGCCATTTGCTGTGGCATGATTCAAACCCAGGTCATCAGAATATTAGCTGGATCTCTGGATTACTAGCCAGGTCTTAGTTCTGTACGATCCTAAGCTGTTTTGCCACTTCCCCACCCAGGTTCTTACAATATCATCAGATCAGGTGGAGCTTAATGCAGTATCCAATATGAGCCCTGGGGAACCATTATCTGATACAACATAACCCCCACAGTTAACATTTACACTTTTATGCATGTAATTACATTTACCATAACTCCATTTCGTTGCAAGTCTCTGGCCTCACACAGTCAGATAGTTTGGAGGTTTCACACTGTATCGAACCTATTCTCTTTGGAATTGAAGGGTTGATGAAGCTTTGGGTTTCCAACTTATGTTTAAGAAGAGGAGAGAAAAATAGACTAGTAAACTAAACACAAACTGAAGACTTTACCATCACTTTACAGACCGGAAACACTCACTAGTCCTATTCATTAATCAGCTGCTTTCTCTGCATTCACATCATGTCGTCATTCATGACTTCATTCTGTAACTGATACCAGTGCAGGTAGTCCTTTTGATTTACATCTTTATCCTCTCCCATTCTCCTTTTGTTCTGGAGACTTTAGTTCTTACAGTAAGCCTAACTTAAAGCACCCATTCTCCCATTGCTTAGAATTCCCAAGTTGATTCAAATTTCCAGATATACCATCTCGGCCTGTCTTGCTGAGGCAAAGTCTCTCTCAACAATGACTGTGCTCCTCACTAGTCCAGTAGAAAGATGATTGATGAACATTGGTAAACGTTCAAGAAACTTATTAGTGACTTACAACAAAGATCTATCTCTGTGAGCAAGCAGGGGATAAGCAAACTCCAAGGTTAGCCAAGGAGGGTAAGGATTGTATCAAATTGGAAAAAGAAAACGTACAATGTGATAAAGATCAGTTGAAATCCAGAGAATTGGGAAAGATTTAAAACCAACAAAACCAGCACATAGTGTGTATGTTCAGAGCTTCCTTAAACAGAAAAGAAGGAAGAAAGAGGCCAAAGTGTTCATAGGCTCCTTAGGCAATGGGGCTGGATAAATAATAATGGGGACTTAAAAATGTGTTGCTGGAAAAGCGCAGCAGGTCAGGCAGCATCAAAGGAACAGGAGAATCGACGTTTCGGGCATAAGCCCTTCTTCAGGAATCTCCTGTTCTTTGATGCTGCCCTAACCTGCTGCGCTTTTCCAGCAACACATTTTTCAGCTCTGATCCCCAGCATCCGCAGTCCTCACTTTCTCCTAAATAATAATGGGGAGCCAGGAAATGGCAGAGGATTTGGAGAAATGATTTGATCCTGTCTATATGGTAGAAGACTAATAGCATTCCAAAAATTCCAAATAACTAAGGTGACAAAAGGAAGTGCACGTTTGGAGTTTGCACGTTCTCCCCCTTGTCTGCATGGGTTTCCTCCGGGTGCTCCAGTTTCCTCCCACAGTCCAAAGATGTGCAGGTCAGGTGAATTGGCCATGCTAAATTGCCCGTAGTGTTAGGTAAGGGGTAAATGTAGGGGTATGGGTGGGTTGCGCTTCGGCGGCTCGGTGTGGACTTGTTGGGCTGAAGGGCCTGTTTCCACACTGTAAGTAATCTAAAATAATAACTACCATTCGAGAGGGGAGATCCACAATGGCAGCGACCCAGCAGGTCTGAGTCTGCAGAGCTCTGTCCAAAACTCAGGAAGAGTGGGGCGCCCACCCTCACTTCACCTGTTAAATTACTTAAAATAGTTTTTGCCCAGCACCTTTGGCCATTTTGCATCAAACTTTAACAGTTTGGTCCTTTTTTAAAAATGACTAAAGGCAAAGGCTCCCGTAGTTCACAACCGGCAGGGACCCCTCCCCCGCACCCCGCAGCAGCAAAGATGCCCACAGCCGCCTCAGGGGACTTACCAGTAGAGGCGAGCCTGATCTTGGAGTTCATTAAACTCCGAGAGAAGATTGATGCATCTGTAGAGGAGACTTGGTCCAGGTGGGAGTCCAGATGGCATGACCGAGAGATCGAGAAACTCGAGCAGCGGGTCGGAAGGGCGGAGCAACGGGCTCTGAGAATCGAGGTCGTCAGAAAAATATTCGGTTGCTGGGCCTTCCGAATGGATGGAGGAAGGCCACCTTGTGGATTTCCTGGAGCAATGGCTCCCACAGCTGTTGAAAGTGGAATAGGAGCTAGGCCGGGTACGGGTTGAGCGGGCCCATCGGGTCACTGTACGTAGGCCCGGGTAGGACCAGTGCCCCCGCCCGGTCCTGGTCCAACTTCAACACTACAGGGAAAAACAAATGTTTCTGGAGGCCTCCAGAGTCTTGGGGAAGGATTCCCACGCCATGATGTAGAAGAGCTCCCAGGTAATGCTGTTTTGGGACTTTTCTCCAGTTGTGGTCCACAAGAGGAGGGCACTTGATGAGGTGAAGAAGTGTCTGAGAGACTTAAATATTCAATATTCCATTTGATATCCGGCAACGCTGCGCTTCAGTCATGGAGGATCCGTATATAACTTTGGGTCACCGGAAAAAGTAAAAGAATTCCTGGATGCTCTCAAATAGACTGCAGGACTTGAACTGTATGGACAATGACTTTATTTTGCACCTCCTTCCCCCCCACTTTGTCTTCACTTCTTCCTCTCTTCCTCTTTCTTTTCTCCATCTTCCCTTGGTTGGGGGGAGGCAGGGCAGCGCTCATTCATCATTCTTTCTTTGGTCTCTTTCTACAGCTCACGGGGTTTATTTGCTTATTGGGGGATGTCTCTGAGTGGATTTTTTTCCCTTATTTAGTTGCTTAATAGTTGTTGGGATTGTAATTTTGTAGCTGAAAATGTGTCTCTGGAAAAGTGCAGCAGGTCAGGCAGCATCCAATGAGCAGGAGAATCGACGTTTCCTGAAGAAGGGCTCATGCCCGAAACGTCGATTCTCCTGTTCCTTGGATGCTGCCTGACCTGCTGCGCTTTTCCAGCAACACATTTTCAGCTCTGATCACCAGCATCTGCAGTCCTCACTTTCTCCTTGTAATTTTGTAATCTTATATATTTTTATCTTGTGCTGTTTTGTTAAGTATATCTAGGTGATAGTGTAGGGGGGTGGGTGGGTCATGCGCTTTTAATTTCTGTTTTATAAGATACTGGAATTGATTTATTTTATTTTGTAATGCCTGCGCCGAGGCAAGAGCCCTAGCTAGGAGACGTTATGGTGGGGTTATTGGAAAGTAGTAGCACCCACCTGTGAGCAAGGGGGAAAATCTTCCTTTAAATTTATGTTATTTTTATTTAGGAGTAGTTCTTAGTTGTTTTGATTTAACTGTTTTAAGGAGATTTTTAAAATGTGAATTGTTTTTGGTCTGAATTCAATGTCTTTTGGGTGGGGTTCTTCCTTCTGGGGGTCTTGGGCTTGCCTGGACAATCATGGCTAGCCATTCGTTTTGGTGGTGCACCTGGAATGTCAAGGGGAGCCACTTGCCAATCAAAAGGAAAAAGATATTATCACATCTTAAAAAAGAAAGGATTGATGTAGCTCTCTTACAGAAGACACATCTACTTGATAAGGAGCACTCAAAGCTGCAACACGGTGGGTTTGGCCAGGTGTTCTTTTCCTCTTTCAGCTCAAAAAGTAGGGGAGTAGCCATTCTTATTCGGAAGAATCTTCCCTTCCAAATGCTAAGCCAGATAAAAGATGAGTCTGGGCAGTATATATTGATTAAAGCCCTAATATCTAGAGAGGAATATAGGATTTTGAATTTTTATTGCCCTCCGGCACACCCTTTTGAATTTGTAACAGAAACGTTCTCTAAGTTGATGGCTCTTGGGGTCCACCATACCATTATAGGGGGAGACTTTAATTGTATTATTGACCCAGAGAGGAACAGGATACCTAGGAGATCTGAGGGCATGTCTTTGAGGTCTAGGTAGCTGGCAGATCTGAATAGGGAGTTGGGGCAGGTAGATGTGTGGGGGGTCTCCATCCCGAGGGTAGAGACTTTACTTTCTATTCTAACCCACACAAGTGCCATACCAGAATCGACATGTTTTTTGTCCCCTCAACCCTCTTGAACTCAATATTGTCCTGTAAAATGGGTAATATAACTATTTCTGACCATGCTGCAGTATATATGGAGGTTAAGATTAGTGATGATGGGATAGGTCCCCGACATTAGTGTATGGATCCTTTTTTATTGAAGGATAGCAAGTTCGTAAAATACTTTTCATAGGAATTTAAAAACTTCTGGGATATCAACTCAGAAATGGCCAGTAACCCCTCGACGATGTGGGAGACTGCAAAGGCATATGCACGAGGCCTGGTCATCTCATATTCTGCGACCCAGAAAAAACAAAAGGGAGACCAACTGCGTCTGCTCAAGGCTCACCTAAAGGCAGCTGAGACAGCGTATACAGATAGGCCATCCATTACTAAACTACAGCAGATCACAGCCCTTAGGGCAGTTTTGAATACCGCACTTACTCAAACAGCAAAGAAGGAGATATTATTCGCGAAGCAAAGACTATTCGAATACAGCGATAAGCCTGGCAGGTATCTAGCATATCTTGCCAGAAAGAAAAAGGCTCCCCAAACCATTACATCTATTAGAGAGAGTACTGGTACCCTGACTTGTAATTGTAAAAAGATCAATGCAGCCTTTAGAAAGTACTATTTTGAATTGTGTAAGTCACAGGACGGTGAGGACAGAACGAGGAAGATGGAGTCTTTCTTTAAAAAACTGGCCCTCCCGGGCCTAACCTCAGAGCAGGTGTCATTCTTGAAAGCCCCCCTGATAACCCATGAAGTACAGGAAGCGGTGAGGCAGCTTCAGAGTGGCAAAGCGACTGGACCAGATGGATTTCAGGCTGGGTTTTATGAACAATTTGTAGGGGAACTGGCCAGCCACTTATAAATATGTATAACTATTCACATAGCCAGGGATGCCTCCCACCTTCGCTGAGAGAAGCAAATATCTCTCTCATTCTTAAGAAGGGAAAGACCCCAGAAGACTGCTCTTTATATAGACCCATATCCCTGTTAGATGTGGATTTTAAAATTCTCTCAAAAATGTTACCATTAAGGCTGGAGAGGGTCTTATTATTCATTATAAAAGAGGACCAGACGGGGTTTATAAAGGGTCACCGATCAACTAATAACATTAGAAGAGTCTTAAATATGGCACAAGCTTGCCAGTAAGGAGCGATACTGAGTTTAGTTGTCTGCCTTGATGCAGAGAAGGCATTCGATCGGGTAGAATGGCCATATCTTTTTTATACGCTAGAACGGTTCGGCATTGGAGAGCTCTTTGCTAAATGGGTTTCAGTATTATATAATGGTTCCAAAGCAGCGGTGATCACCAACGGCTTAAGTTCGGATGGCTTGAGTGTCGACAGAGGCTGTCATCAGGGATGTCCTCTCTCACTATTATTATTTACACTGGTGAATGAGCCACTGGTGGAAGCTATACAAACTGATCCTAACATAACGGCTCCGAAAGTTGAATCGGGCAAACACAAAATTACTCTCTATTCAGATGATGTCCTTCTTTTCATAAGTGATCCTTTGACATCTGTGCCCCGCCTAATTCAAGTGGTCAATTTATTTGGTATGTTCTCAGGCTACAAAATCAATTTTGTGAAATCGGAGGCCATGCCATTGAGAGGCCTTGCCAGTATATTCAATTTTCCGGACGGATCCTGATTTCCATTTCAGTGGTCACGAGACGGTTTTCTGTACTTAGGTATTTTCATTACTCCGACATTTGGTCAGTTATATAAAGCCAATTATACACACAAATTAGAGAAAATAAGACAGGACCTTCAACGCTGAGAAGATCTCCCTATATCTTGGTTAGCTAGACTAGCCTTAGTTAAGATGAATATTTTACCTCATCTTTTATACCCTATGAGAATGCTCCCTTTGATGCTGCCAAGACAGGCATTGTGTAAGCTTTATGGTTGGCTCGGCTCCTTTATTTGGAATCATAGACAGCCCCTTATCAAATTAGAAAAGCTGCAGCTTCCAAAAGTAAGAGGAGGGCTGGACTTTCCGGATTTCAGGAGGTACCAATTGAGCTCCCTATTATCTTATGTAACTGATAGGGGTTCTTCTGACCCACAATCAATCTGGTTAGATATTAAGGCTTCCCAAGCAAAATGTCCCCTCATCAATTTATTATTTATGGACAAGATGAGAGTTTTTACGGATTATTGTAAAAACTCTATTGTATTAAATACAATCAAAGCCTGGAGGATAATGTGACAAGATGAGGTAACCTGCAAAAAAACCTCCCCTTATGCCCCTATAATGGGGACATTAGGATTCAGCCAGGGCTGACCAATGCTATATTCAAAATCTGGGAGTCCAGGGGTATTCCCTGTTTAGGAAACCTGCTCAATGAGGAAGTCATGATGTCCTTTGAGCAACTACACCAGAAGTTTGGGCTGCCCAGCAGGGACCTCTTTTTGTATTTTCAAATATGAGACTTTATACAAAAGAAGACCACATTGATAATCAACCCTTATAAATCGAATAGGGAAAGGAGAGTGCTTCGGCCGATGGGTCTGCCCTCAGTCAGTACTCTCTACCACTTACTATGTAATAAGATGTTGAAGGACATGGAATGGTTATATAAAACCTGGAATCAAGAATTAGGGTTGGAAATATCCTTAGAAATGTGGGACGACATCTGGGAAAATGCCAACAAGATCTCTATCTGTAACAGAACTCAGGCTACTCAATTGAAGATATTTCACAGGGCTCACATGGCAACCGAACGGCTTGAAAAGTTCAAGGCAGGAGCATCTCCAATGTGTTCTAAATGCAAAATCGAAGTTGGTACTCTCACGCATTGTCTGTGGACAAGCCATAAGATCTGCAGGTATTGGGACAGAATAGCGAATGCCTTGACAAAGATTTTGGGTACGGTGATTGGATTGGACCCAGTGTCCCTACTCTTGGGCACCCCATTTTTCCCCTCTTTGGATGTATATGGGAGGAAATTATTCACTATCCTTTCCTCTTGTGCGATGAAAAATATTTTAGTGATTTGGGTATCCGAAGGTCCCCCGAGACCTTCAAACTGGTACAGGAGAGTCATGGAATATGTCCCCCTTGACTCCCTTACGACTATGGTGCACCAAAAAACAGAATTATTTTATAGAACATGGCAGCTATTTTTGAACTATGCTGACACAGATATTTCGGCCATATTGTCCAGGACCTTTGTTTAGCCGTGGTAATGGTTCTGGCTGGTTCAGGGGTCCCTGGGAGGAGGAATCCTGTATAAATACGGGTTTGTTGTGACTTGATAAATCTATTTTGAGGATGTATTTAGTTATTTATTCACCTATTTGTTTATTGTTAGTAATGTATGATACCTTATTTTATGGTTTGGTTGTTTGTAGAATAGATTAATAGTTAGTTTTTTTTTAATCTTATATTGGTGTGTTATTATATTGTAAAGTGGAATATACTAGTTTGTATTATTTTTGTAATTTTGTAAAAAATCTTAAAAATCTTCTTTTTCAACAAAAATATCTATAAAAAAAAACTATAATTCGAGAAGAGGTCCTAGAGTATTTAATGGGGCTAAAGGCCAATAAATCCCATGAATCTGATGGCTTGCATCTTAGCTTATCAAAGGAAGTAGCTACAGAAACAATGGGTGAACTGGTAGCAATCTTCCAAGAATCTTTATTTCTGGAAAGGTCCCAGAGGATTAGAAAGCAGCCAATGTGACCTTCCTACTCAAAAAAAAGGGATGGTTAAACAAAACAGGTCAGTTAGCTTAATATTGTCATTTGGAAGATATTAGACTCTATTATTAAGTATGTAATAGTAAAGCATTTTGAAATAGATAGTATAATCAAGCAGAATCAGTGTGGCTTCATGAAGGGAAAATCATGCCCAACAGATTTATTAGAATTCTTTAAGGAGGTAACAGGCAGGGTTGGGAAAGGGGAACCTGTGGGCATGATACATTTGGATTTCCAAAAGACACTCAATAAGATGCCATACATAATAATTTTTTAATAAGATAATAGCCCATGGTGTTGGAGGTAATATGTTAGCATGGATAGAGAATTGGCTTACTAATAGAAGACAGTGATTTGGCATAAGGAGGCATTCTCAGGATGGCAAATTATAACTAGTGGATTACCAAAGATTCAATTCTGGAGCCTCAATTATTTACAATATATGTTAATGACTTGGATGAGGGAATTTAATGTACTATGATCAAGATTGCAGATGTTACAAAGATTTGTGGGAAAGCAAGTAATGAGGATGGCACAAAAGTGTACAGAGTTAGACAGGCCGCCTACTTGCGGAACGTTTCAGAGAACACCTCTAGGACACCCGCACCAACCAACCCAACCGCCCCATGGCTGAACACTTTAACTCCCCCTCCCACTCCACCAAGGATATGCAGGTCCTTGGCCTCCTCCATCGCCAGACCATGGCAACACAAAGCCTGGAGGAAGAGCGCCTTATCTTCTGCCTAGGAACCCTCCAACCACAAGGGATGAATGCAGGTTTCTCCAGCTTCCTCATTTCCCCTCCCCCCACCTTATCTCAGTCCCAACCCTCGGACTCAGCACAGCCTTCTTGACGTGCAAGCTTCTTCCCGACCTCTCTGCCCCCACCCCCTCTCCAGCCTATCAGCTTAACCTTAACCTCCTTCCACCTATCATATTCCCAATGCCCCTCCCCCAAGTCCCTCCTCCCTACCTTTTATCTTAGCCTGCTTGGCACACCCTCCTCATTCCTGAAGAAGGGCTTATGCCCGAAACGTTGATTCTCCTGCTCCTTGGATGCTGCCTGACCTGCTGCGCTTTTCCAGCAACACATTTTTTAGCTCTGATCTCCAGCATCTACAGTCCTCACTTTCTCCCAGATTAAGTGAGTTGGCAAGAACTTTGCAAATGGAATATTATATGAGATGATGCACTTTGACAGGAAAAATAGAAGAGCTAAATATTATTTAAATAGGTGAAGACTGTAGATTTGGGGTCCATTTGCATGAATCACAAAAAGCCAGCATCCAAGTTCAGCATACTAGGGAAGGCAATTAAAATATTTGGCTTTATTTCAAGAAGAATGGTGCAGAAAAATTAGGAAGTCTTGTTAAAACCATACAAGGTATTAATTTGACTCCACCTAGAATTCTGTGAAGTTTTATCTAAAAAAAGATATCCTGGTGTTGGAGGGATTCTAAATAAGGTTCATTCGGCTTATCCAAGGCATGGATGAATTTTCTTATGAGAAGAGGTTGAGTGAATTGAGCCTGTACTCACTGGATGAGAGGAAGCCATATTGAAACCTTTGAGATTTGTTAGGGTAAATGCTGAAATTGTTTCCCTTTGTATTGGGGCAAGACAGCATAGACTCAGAGTAAAGGGTTCCCCATTTAAGATGCTGACATTTCTGTGGATTTTTTTTTTACGTCCAATGACTGTAGAGGCTGTTGTTAAGAATGTTCAATGCTGTGATTGACAGATTTTTGATACTTAAGGGGGTCAAGAGGTCTTAGAAAAAGGCAAGAAAGTGGTGTTGAGGAATATCAGATCAGTCACGATCTCATTGAATGGCAGAGCAGGCACAATGGTCCAAATTGTTCTTAAATGCTCTTAAAACTGTCTTATTATAAACCACTGGCCATCAGCACATCCCACATCATTCCCTAGCTTCTGCACTTATGGGCAATCAATCATTTCTGTTGCTTCTAAATATTGTCTACTGACCACTAACGGAAAGTCTATATGAGAAACCTTGGAACAAATATGACCACAATACTCATTCAATGCTCAAGTATTCTTGTCAATAGCTCTCTACCCAATTGAAGGGTGTTCATTACAGACAAGATTACATTAGAGCCAAGAGTGTGGTGCTGGAAAAGCACAGCCGGTTAGGCAGCATCTGAGGAGCAGAAAAATCTATGTTTCGGGCAAAAACCCTTCATCAGGAATAAGGCTGGAAGCATCGGGGTTGGAGAGATAAATGGGGGGGGAGTTGTTGGGCTGGCGGGAAGGTAGCTGAGAGTGTGATAGGTGGATAGGGGTGGGGGTAAAGGTGGCAAGTTGAAGAGGAGAGTGGAGCAGATAGGTGGGAAGGAAGATGGACAGATGGGTCGAGTCATGAAGATGGTGCTGAGCTGGAAGGTTGGAACTGGGGTAATGTGGGGGGAGGGGAAATGAGTAAACTGGCGAAATCCCACATTGATGCCATGGGGTTGGAGGGTCCCGAGGTGCAAGACGAGGTGTTCTTCCTCTAGGCATTGAGTGGTAAGGGAGCGGTGATGGAGGAGGCCCAGGACCTGCATGTCCTCAGCAGAGTGCGAGGAGGAGTTGAAATGTTTGGCCACGGGTCGGTGGGTTTGATTGATGCAAGTGTCCTGGAGATGTTCTCTAAAGTGCTCTGCGAGAAGGTATCCAATCTCCCCAATGTAAAGGGGACCGCATTGGGAGCAACGGATACAGTAAATGACTTGTGTGGAAGTGCAGGTGAAATTTAGATGGATGTGGAAGGCTCCTTTGGGGCCTTGGACAGAGGTGAGGGGGCAGGTGTGGGCGCAGGTTTGGCCATTCCTGCGGTGGCAGGAGAAGGTGCCGGTAGGAGAAGGTGGATTGTTAGGGGGCGTGGACCTGGCAAGGTAGACACAAAGGGAATGATCTTTATGGAAAGCGGACAGGGGTTGGGAAGGAACTATACCTCTGGTGGTGGGGTCCATTTGTAGGTGGCATAAATGGCGGTGGATGATGCAATGTGTATGGAGGTTGGTGGGGTGAGAACCGGGGGTTCTGTTCATGTTGCAGTTGGAGGGGTGGTGTTCGAGGGCTAAGGTGCAGGATGTGTTTCAAGGGCAGAAGGAGGAAGAATGCCTCATGTTCCGCTTCAGGACATTCCAACCCCATGGATTTCACCAGTTTCCTCATTTCCCCTCCCCCCACCTTACCCCAGTTCCTACCATCCGCATGACCCATCCCATCTGTCCATCTTCCATCCCAGCAATCCACTCCACCCTTTCCTCTGACCTATCA
Source organism: Chiloscyllium punctatum (assembly GCF_047496795.1). Lineage (NCBI taxonomy): Eukaryota > Metazoa > Chordata > Chondrichthyes > Orectolobiformes > Hemiscylliidae > Chiloscyllium > Chiloscyllium punctatum. The sequence goes on from NC_092743.1 coordinate 35,964,478, forward strand.
CCTTTACCCCACCTCCATCCACCTCAGCTACCTTCCCCCCAGCCCCAAACCCCTCCCACCCCCGAGGCTCCCAGCTCATTCCTGATGAAGGAACTTTGCCCGAAATGTCGATTTTCCTGCTCCTCGGATGCTGTCTGACCGGCTGTGCTTTTCCAGTACCAATCTCTCAACTCTGATCTCCAGCACCTGCAGTCCTCACTTTCGCCTGTAAGGTTACAGTCGACTTTTATGCAAAGCCGATCGGAAAGTGGAGTAGAGAATTATTGGGAAGCAAAAGGAAACGTAATGTAACCTTCCCCAAAACATAAAACTCAATGCTAATTTCCACTGGTTTCTCAAATGCAAGAGGGCAGGCAGCTTTAACTGAGTAAAGCATACTCCTGTCGTCAGCTCATTGAGTACCACTGATATAAATAGCTGCAGGGCTGCCTATTTCAAGTCAACGATGCTGAGTATTTTTAGACTGCACCTGCAGACAAAGCAGTATCAGTAAATACAATCTGGCTCATCTTCAGCCATGAAATCAATAACCCACTATACCATTCCCATCAAAAGGTGGACTAGAATATTATATTGGCCACAGATAAAGTAATGGAATTATTGTGGACCAAACCTGTAGAGAGAAATCTACAATTTAAAAATTTTTGAATTTTTGAATAAAAAGCAGTCACTGGCTCCTTGAGATGATCATAGTAACTCAAATATCAATGATATTACCTGTCAATAATCTATTTCTCTATTTAAAAGTGCTGGCTGTCGCTGTTTTTTAAAAACTTTTGTGTTCTATACTTTATTTAATGAGTAGCTTGCTAAAGGAAATTTAGACCCAAAAGAACACATTTTCTCTAACAATCAAATGGAATGCACAAAGTTGTTAGGTTGTCAGTGTTACTGTTTTGATGGCGACTATTTTGCTCATCATTAAGGGTTGAGTCTTTAGTTCTCGATGTAATAATCCGAACATTTAACATGCAAATAATACATTTTCTGCTCTGCTGATATTTTAATGAAGCAGAAATTGTTTCATTGAATTATTGAGAAGTGGAACTGTGTGAAATATTCACACAGAAACTGCTTAACAGTAGTTTCGACTTTTTTTTTTATTGGACTGCCAGATTGTGAGGAACAATAATTGCATTTTGGAGAAGTGTAAGTATTAGAACTGAGCAGAAGAGAGCTTAGTCAAATGTAAATGCAAATTAGGACAATGTGCTTCTTTTGTCACTGTTAAAAATACTCTTCCATCCATTCATTTTTCATATCAAAGATGACCTTCCAAGGACGAAACCCTGAATCATGCTCCTGTCACATTAAGAATGTTAGAAGAATGTAAAATTTTAAAATCTGTCCTGTAGAACTTCATCATAGCTCTCAGTATAGTTCCAAAGCGTTATGCATCTAATTGCTCATATCAAAACAATCACTGTCATCAGATAATTTGAGCTCTATAATGTTCCTACAGACCAAAGTGAGATGAATGACCAAAATGCAAGACTTCCTCAGTTGGTATATTGAAATTGTGTCCAGTGGTGGGTCTCCTAGCTGGCACTATTAATTCACCCTTATGCCGCAGTGAAGCTTGCACAGACAGGACACCAATGAGCTAAGCAAACACAACAGTCAGTCAACACTTGTCTGCTAAAATACTCAGGTGGCCACCTATCAGAAATTGACAGATTGCCCAGACCCACGCCTCAAGCTAAAATGCATGGGATGCAGGCTGGGAAATCATAGAAGAAAAATTTGATAACCACATAAGAGTGTCAAGCAAATTCAACAGTTGCTCAAAAACTCTCTCTCATTTTATTATTTTATGCATCCAGGCTCCATTGATCAATGTGCATAACAAACAGACTGCCCGTTGTCTTTTAGTTGAGGTAATTAATTTTTACCTATCTCAACAATTATTTTGGATGGTTCTCATTGACAAGTTGTAGTGACATATAAATAGCTATAGCTCCAGGGGAACCATTGTCAGGGAGTCTGTTTACTCATGGAAATGTTTATTGAGTTTCAAAAGGGTCCCGTGATTTTTTTTTCCTTGAAATTGTACAGTTTAATCTCAGTACCAGCTCGGTCCTTTGGTATAGTCATGCGACTTTTCTGGGAGCCATTTTATGGGATTCTGTGTATATTGCAGAGATAGATTAGCTTTTTAAACAGAATACATTATATCATAATTACATAGTCATGACAAAAGTGACATTCATGTAACAAAAAAGATACATTGACATGGGATTCATTTGGATGAACCACTGAGTGATCAAGTCGAAAGGTATGGTGCTGGAAAAACACAGCAAGTCAGGCAGCATCGAGGAGCAGGAGACAACGTTTCAGTTTCACCTGCCACGCAAGAGGCCCAGGTTCGATTGCCAGCCAATGCATGCTGTTCTTTTTGGTCCACTGAGTATTAAAGTCACGAAAATCTTGTGTCATAGCAGAATAACTAAACCCTCTTCCTAAAAAAAATCCAAAAGTTATTTGGTAGATGTGTTATTCATGTGTATTGTCGTTATCAAATAACATGGCGTCACAATTAACGAATGGCACAGTGACACAGTGGTTAGCACTGCTACCTCACAGCGCCAGAGACCCGGGTTCAATTCCCGCCTCAGGCAACTGTCTGTATGGAGTTTGCACATTCTCCCTGTGTCTGCATGGGTTTTGTCCAGTGCTCCGGCTTCCTCCCACAGTCCAAAAATGTGCAGTTTAGGTGAATTAGCCATGCTAAATTGCCCGTAGTGTTAGGTGTAGGAGAATGAGTCTGGGTGGGTTGCTCTTCGGGGGGTTGGTGTGGACTCGTTGGGCCGAAGGGCCTGTTTCCACACTGTAAGTAATCTAATCTTAAAAAAAGAATTACATGGTCAATGATGTCCCAACTCAATTAATAAACTTTACTTTGCTTTGCAGTTGAACAAATCTACAGATTTGGTATACTTAGATCACCTTCTGCTATGCAAAAAGCACATCTACAAAGTGGCAATATAGGAAGACATTTTGTTTTGCTAAATGATGCCTTCCCAAACATCCATTGGTTTCCTGTTTACTTGACAACCTCATAAATCAACATGATATCTTCAGGTCACAGTGTACTGACAGCTGGACAGATGCAAAAAAGTCAATGACTGATAGGAACAGGGGAACAATGATGCACACCCATTATTATCAAAGCATTGTGGATGCATCATAGTAAAAATAATGAAGCATTCTTGGCCAAAAGCAATCCTATCAACTTGGAGGAAGTTCTACAAAAGTTCTACAAATTAACTTTATCCAAAGTTGATCCCTTGGATTAAAGAATTTTTTTTGATATATGAAATGAGATGGGAAATGTTAATTTATTGTTGCATCTGCAGGTTAAATGGCTAACAATTGGCAAGGTAGAGACAGAGTCAGATTCATATTGCACAGAAACAGGCCCTTTGACCCAACTCATCTGTGCCAACTAGATTTCCTCAACTGAACTAGTCCCGTTTGCCTGTGTTTAGTCCATATCCTTCTAAAACTTTCCAATCCATGTACCTGTCCAAGTGTCTTTTAAACGTGGCGATTATATCCACCTCTACCTCTTCTTCTGGCAGCTCATTCCATATACACACCACCTTCTGTGTGGAAAAGTGTTTCCGCTTTTCTCCTTCATGTTATTATTACATTAAATCCTTTTAATTTGCTTCTCAACGATCCTGCCACTTCTTTAGACAGAGACAGTAAGTAAGCTACATGATTCCAGACTTCCACTAATACTAATCAGAGCTCATATAGTAAATGCAAATAATAACCTTGACCAGGAATCTGAAAGGGGATGAAATATGCTAAACACAAAAGAGTTGTTTCTGAGGTGTTTCAAGCAACTAATGAGGCAAACTAAATAGATAATCTTATGTTACAAATTTTGGATTATAAACTACAGGTCTTTACATATTTCTTTCAACTTCACTCTGTGGTCAAGTTATTCTTTACATCTATTCCTATTCCATCTGTAGTGGATGGTCTGCCTCTAATGTTGGACTACTTGTCAGATGACTTTTGAAGATTAATCACTTCAGCCTCAGGACATCACTGTCAGAGGATAATGTCCTAGGCTTGAACATCTTCAACTGCAACAAAATGTTGGAGACATGACCACCCTCAAAACTATTTATCAAACCACACACCATGCTGTCTTGGCACCATGTGGCTGCTCCTTTACTTCCACTGGGTCGGAAACCTGGAACTCCCTTCCAAACACCAGTGTCGCTGTCCCTAAACAGGAGGTGAAAGGAGGTTGCACAACACCACCTTCAGGATGGAGATTAAGCCATGCACACATTCCATTCATGAATAAAGAAAAACTTTGGTCTGAATGAGCTACAGTTCAGACTGGGAGAGCTAAATACAACCACACATACGAACACGTGAAACAGGAGCAGAAGTAGATGCTTCAGCCCATTCTATAAGATCATGGCTCAACTGTGCTTCAAATTCCATACTTTCATTCTTCAATGATAACCATTGAGTTCCCAGCTCCCTGTCTCTCTCTCTCCCTCTCTCTCTCTCTCTCTCTCTGTCTTAAAAATAATCAATGACCTCACTTCCATCACTTTCTGAGACAGAGAGTTCCAAAGTCACATAATCCTCTGAGATGGAAAAAAAGATCATTCTTCTCATTTCTGTCTGGAATGAGCAAACCCAATTTTAAAACAGTGCCCTCTAGTTCTGGACTACCCATCAAGAAGAAAGTTGCATCTTGTCAAGACTATTCAGGGCCAAATCCATTTCATTCAAGTCTCTCTTCTAAACTCATCTGGAAGAAAGCCCAGTCTGTTGAACCTATGGTCAGAAGGAAACCCAATTTGTATGCCTCTTCCCTGGACCCAATGCTATCTCTAATTTTCCTCGGTTGCCATAGCTTGGCCACCTTTCCCATTTCACTTTTGCAGCTGACAGGAATGAGCATTTATTCTAGTTCACTCAAGCGCATGTTGAATGCCTTTCCACTGTCATCCCTTTATGTAATGTTCTGCAATCCATCACAGCCTACTACTAATGTAGTTTCCTATCAGTCCAGTCAAATAAAACAAAGAACTGAGACAAAAAAAACAAAGAACTGAGGATGATGGAAATCTGAAGCAAAAACAGAAAGTGCTGGAGAAAGTCAGCAGGTCTGGAAGCATCTGTGGAAAGAAAGCTGAGTTAATGTTTCAAGTCCAGTGACCCTTCCTCAGAAAAATCAGAAGTGTCTAGAAAACCTCCTTTTAACCACTTTCAACACATTTATACCCATCCTTAAATAGGGAGACCAAAACTACAGACAGTATTCAAGATGTGGTCTCAGCAGTGTTCGATATAACAAATGCATCCTTAATTTTAGGTTCAGTTCCCTTCTACTAAAGGAAAAATCCCATTAACCTTCTTGATTACATACTGTGCCTACATAGTAACATTTGTGACTTATACTCCAGAACAGCTAAATCCCTTTGCTCTTCAGGATTCTGCAGTCATCGTACAGTTAAGTCATGAGTGCAGATCCAACACTCAAGATGGTGGCGGAGTAGCAGCACAACACAGCAAGCTCCTGGTCACATGCAGCTCCTCTGCTCTGTCCACTTTACTTTTATTTCATTCACTATTTCTCCTTGTCATTCACTACTTTTCTCGAAGTCGAATCTACCTACTTTCTGTAACTCCATGGTAAAAGAGGACCCCGACTTTGTTGGCAGCCATCGCAGCAGGAACAGGCAGGCCTTGTGGCTGGGATTAGAGAGGGAGCAGGCAGACCGAGGTGCCCAGGGTGAGAGAGGGAGAGCAGGCAGACCGAGGTGCCCAGGGTGAGAGAGGGAGAGCAGGCAGACCGAGGTGCCCAGGGTGAAAGAGAGAGGGAGCAGGCAGACTGAGGTGACTGGGGTGAGAGAGGGGGAGCAGGCAGATCGAGGTGACTGGGGTGAGAGAGAGGGACCAGGCAGACAGGGGTGACTGGGGTGAGAGAGAGGGAGCAGGCAGACCGAGGTGGCCAGGGTGAGAGAGGGAGAGCAGGCAGACCGAGGTGGTCAGGGTGAGAGAGGGAGAGCAGGCAGACCGAGGTGGTCAGGGTGAAAGAGAGAGGGACCAGGCAGATCGGGGTGGCCAGGATGAGAGAGTGGGAGCAGGCAAACTGAGGTGGTCAGGGTGAGAGAGAGGGAGCAGGCAGACTGAGGTGACTGGGGTGAGAGAGAGGGAGCAGGCAGACTGAGGTGACTGGGGTGAGAGAGGGAGAGCAGGCAGACCGAGGTGACTGGGGTGAGAGAGGGGGACCAGGCAGACAGGGGTGACTGGGGTGAGAGAGAGGGAGCAGGCAGACCGAGGTGGCCAGGGTGAGAGAGGGAGAGCAGGCAGACCGAGGTGGTCAGGGTGAGAGAGGGAGAGCAGGCAGACCGAGGTGGTCAGGGTGAAAGAGAGAGGGACCAGGCAGACAGGGGTGACTGGGGTGAGAGAGAGGGAGCAGGCAGACTGAGGTGACTGGGGTGAGAGAGGGAGAGCAGGCAGACTGAGGTGACTGGGGTGAGAGAGGGAGAGCAGGCAGACCGAGGTGACTGGGGTGAGAGAGGGGGAGCAGGCAGACTGAGGTGACTGGGGTGAGAGAGGGAGAGCAGGCAGACTGAGGTGACTGGGGTGAGAGAGGGAGAGCAGGCAGACCGAGGTGACTGGGGTGAGAGAGGGGGAGCAGGCAGACTGAGGTGAACGGGTGAGAGAGGGGCAGCAGGCAGATCGGGGTGGTCAGGGTGAGAGAGAGGGAGCAGGCAGACTGAGGTGGTCAGGGTGAGAGAGAGGGAGCAGGCAGACTGAGGTGGTCAGGGTGAGAGAGGGGGAGCAGGCAGACCGAGGTGAACGGGTGAGAGAGGGGGAGCAGGCAGATCGAGGAGGCCGGGGTGAGAGAGGGAGAGCAGGCAGACCGAGGTGACTGGGGTGAGAGAGGGGGAGCAGGCAGACTGAGGTGACTGGGATAAGAGAAGGAGAGCAGGCAGACTGAGGTGACTGGGGTGAGAGAGGGGGAGCAGGCAGACTGAGGTGAACGGGTGAGAGAGGGGGAGCAGGCAGACTGAGGTGGTCAGGGTGAGAGAGAGGGAGCAGGCAGACTGAGGTGACTGGGATGAGAGAAGGAGAGCAGGCAGACTGAGGTGACTGGGGTGAGAGAGGGGGAGCAGGCAGACTGAGGTGAACGGGTGAGAGAGGGGGAGCAGGCAGACTGAGGTGGTCAGGGTGAGAGAGAGGGAGCAGGCAGACTGAGGTGGTCAGGGTGAGAGAGAGGGAGCAGGCAGATCGGGGTGGCCAGGATGAGAGAGTGGGAGCAGGCAAACTGAGGTGACTGGGGTGAGAGAGAGGGAGCAGGCAGACTGAGGTGACTGGGGTGAGAGAGAGGGAGCAGGCAGACCGGGGTGGCCGGGGTGAGAGAGAGGGAGCAGGCAGACCGAGGTGGCCGGGATGAGAGAGAGAGAGGGAGCAGGCAGACTGAGGTGGTCAGGGTGAGAGAGAGAGCAGGCAGACCGAGGCAGCAGTGGTGGTGAGGCCATACCCTTGTCAGGAGTGTGAGCCCAGCATGGCCAGGGACTTACAGACTGTGATGTTGAACTATTAACTGTGTTTCTTTGTTTTTATACCTTTTAGTAAGAAGGACTATAATGTTTAACTTCTTGCTTTCTTTATTTTTCTGTATTTTACCAAATTTCTGTGCCACTTATAAACTTTTCATTGCACTCCTGCGAGTGAATATATTTGACAATAAAAACCAATTGCAATTCTAATGCTGTTTTGTCAGAAAAAAGGATGACTATGATGAGAACTGAATTCGAGAGGTGACCAATATTTAGGAATGCCAGGCGAAAAGAAAAAGGCAGTATATTGCTGGTTAAAGAAGAAATTAACATGACAGTGAGGAAGGATATTAGCTGTGACAATGTGGAATCTGTATCGGCCGAGCTGAGAAAAAGCAAGGGACAGAAACATTACTGGGGATTGTATATAAACCCCTAAACTGTACGGGCGATGTTGGCAATAACATTCAAGTCGAGATGCATGCAATAAAGGAACATTTGTAATCATGAAGGACTTTAATCTGCGTATCCATTGGAGAAAATCAAATTAGTAACAATACCATAAAGGAAGACCTGCTAGAGGTGTACAAGATGGTCTGCTGGACCAATGCGTTGAGGAACAAACTAGAGAACAGGCTGTTGTAGAGTGAATAATTGTAGAAAGAAATAATTGGCTATCTAGTTGTGTGAGATCCCTTGGAGATGAGTGTCCATAGCATAATAGAATTAGTTTAGGCCACAGCTAAAGTATAGTTCTTGAATCCACTTTTTAGGAGGGACATGAATATACTGGAGAGGGTACAAATATTTAGCAGGATGTTGCCTGAGCGGCAGTGTTTTAGTTAAGAAGGAATTTGGTCAGACTGATATTGTTTTCCTTGAAGCAGAAGAGACTGAGGGGAGACATGATTGAAATGGAGAAAATTATCCAAGGCACAGACAGTGTTGATAGGAATAAACTTTTCCCCTTGGTAGGGGCGGATCAATGACCAGGGGCCAGAGATTTAAGGTAAAGGAGTAGGGGTTGAGAGGGGATGTGAGGAAAAGTGTTTTCACCCAGAAGGTGATGGGAATCTGGAACTCAATGCTTATTGGGATGGTAGAGGCAGAAACATTCAGAACATTTAAGAAGTATTTAACTGTACACTTGAAATACCAAGGCATTCAAGGCTATGGTCCAAATGCTGGACATGGGATTAGAGTATTTAGTTGGTTATTTTTGACTGTGAGCCTAAAGGGCCTTTTTTGTGCTATATACCTCTCTCTGACTCTATGACTCTAATTCCTCATCAAATGGAGTGACGTAGTTTATTCTTTAACTGGGGTTCTGCAACTAAACAGGAAAAACGATCATGGTAGTAGGCTGCGATGGATTTCAGAACATCACAAAAAGGGATGGCAGTGGAAAGGCAATAGCAAGCATTCAACAAGTCTATGAGTGAACTACAATAGTTGTTCATTCCTGTCTGGTGCAAAAGTGAAATGGGAAAGGTGTCTGAACCATGGGTATCAAGGGAACTTAGAGATAGTATTAGATCCAGGGAAGAGGGATACAAATTGATCAGAATGAAACAACAGATCTGAGGAATTCAAGCTGTTTAGAATTCAGCACTGCTTTCTGAGAATTCAGCAAAGGAGGCCAAAGGGATTAAGGAAGGGAAAATAGAGTATGAGAGTAAGCAAGTGGGAAACATAAAAACTGACTGTAAATATTTCTATAGGTATGTGAAGAGAAAAAGCTTGGTGAAGATCAGTGTAGGTCCCTTACAATCAGAAACAGGGGAAGTTATAATGGAGAACAAAGAAATGGCTGACCAACTAATTATATACTTTGGTTCTGTGTTTGCAACAGAAGTTTCAAATAACTTCCCAGAAATGTTGGAGAATAAAGGGTTTAGTGAGAGCCAAGTACTGAAAATAGTCAGTAATAGTAGAGGAATTTGATGGGAAAATTGATGGGATTGAAGATTGATAAATCCCCAGATCCTGGTGATCTACACTCCACTGAAGGAAGTGTTCCTAGAAATAATAGATGCATTGGTGATCATCTTCCAAGATTCTACTGACTCAGGAAGAGTTTGTACAAATTGGAGGGTAGCTAATGTCACCCTTGTACTTAAAAAGGGTTAGAAAAAAACTGGGAGTTATAGACCAGTCAGCCTGATGACAGTGGAGTAAGATACTAGAGCCCATTAAAAATGAGTGAAAAGTAGTGGCAGGATTGGACAATTCCTGATGAAGGACTTATGCCCGAAACGTCGATTCTCCTGCTCCTTGGATGCTGCCTGGCCAGCTGTGCTTTTACAGCACCACACTTTCGACTCTGATCTCCAGCATCTGCAGTCCTCACTTTCTCCGAGCAGGATTGGACAAATCAACATGGATTTATGAAAGGGAAATCATACTTGACAAATCGACTGGAATTCTTCAAGAATAAAATTTAGAGTTAATAAAGGAAAGCCAGTAGATCTAATTTGTTTAGATTTTCAGAAGGCTTTCAACAAAATCCCTCCTAAGAGATTAATGTGTAAAATTAAAGTGCCAGGGAATGTGGCTAGTATATTGACGTGGATAGAAAATTGGTTAGCGGACTGGAAACAAAGAGAAGGAATAAATGGTTCCTTTACCGAATGACGGGCAGTAACTAGTGTTAGAACCCCATCTATTTACAATATACATTAATCATTTAATTAGAATAACTAAATGTAATATCTCCAAATTTCCAGATGACACAAAGTCAGGAGGGAGGGTGAGTGCAGGAAGAATACAGAGATGCTCTAGTCTGATTTGGACAAGTTGAATATGTGGGCAAATCTATGGCAAATGTGAATAAATGTGAGGTTATCTAATTTGGTAGCAAAACCAGGAAGGCTGATTATTATCTGAATTGTTATAAATTGAGAGAAAGGAATACAACAAGACCTGGGTGTCTTCGAACAAGTTGCTGAAGGTAAACATGAAGGTGTAGTAGGCATAAAGAAAGCAAATGGTACCTTCATGGTGAGACAATTGTACAAGGCCTTAGTGAATCCACACACACAATATTATGTGCATTTTGGATCTCCTTATTGAAGGATTTTCTTGCTCTAGACAGACTGCAATAAAGGTTTATGAAACTGATCTCTGGTGGATGGGTGGGGGAAGGTGGGGGAGGAGTTGGGGAGTGGGATTTGGGTGCTGATGTGCGAAGTGTGGTTGAACTACTTAGTATTTTGTTCACTGGTGTCTGAAGAATGAGAAAGGATCTCATTAAAACTTATTAAATTCTAACCAGATTAGACACGGTAGACTCAGGATGGATGACAGGGAAGGCCAGAGCCAGAATCAGTCTAAGGATATGGATTGAACCATTTAGGAACAAGAAGACGAGAAATCTCTTCATCCAGAGAGATGGTGAGCCTGTGAAATTTGCTACCACAGAAAGCATTGGAGGCCAAACCATTGTGTGATTTCATTGTGGATACAGCACTTGGGACTCAAGGGATTAAAGGATATGAAGGAAAATCAGGAAGAGCCTACTGAGTTGGATGATCAGCCATGATCATAACAAATGGCAGAGCAGGCATTTACAGGCCGAATGGCCTACTCCTGCTCTTATTATTTTATTTTCTGCTTCATTCTTCCTGCCAAAGTGAACAACTTCAAATTTCCAACTTTATATGTCATCTGACAGAATTTTGCTGACTCATTCAACCTATCTATATCTGTTTGCAACTTCCTTATTTCTTTTTCACAGCATACTTTCCCTATCTATTTTGGTGACATCTACGAATTTAACTATTGTTTTGTTGCTCTCATCATCTAACTCACTGATGTAAAGTGTAAAAAGTTGACATCTTAACACAGACCATTGTAGAGGTGTACGGTGCATATGAAACAATGTTATTTCTTAGCGACATTGAGTCCAGACAGGTTGTCACCATTAGTTATGGGCAGCACAGTGGCTCAGTGTTTAGCACCACTGCCTCACAGCACCAGGGACCCAGGTTCAATTCTCACCTCAGGCAACTGTCTGTGTGGACTTTGCACATTCTCCTCATGTCTGTTTCCTCCCAGAATCTAATGATATGCCGTTCAGGTGAACTGCAAATGTGAATAAATGTGAGGTTATCTAATTTGGTAGCAAAACCAGGAAGGCTGATTATTATCTGAATTGTTATAGAGAGAAAGGAATGCAACAAGACCTGGGTGTCTTCGAACTAGTTGCTGAAGGTAAACATGAAGGTGTAATAGGCATAAAGAAAGCAAATGGTACCTTCATGGTGAGACAATTGTACAAGGCCTTAGTGAATCCACACACACAATATTATGTGCATTTCAGGTCAGGTGAACTAGTGTTAGATGCATTAGATGGGGTGAAAGTAGGGGAATGGGTCTGGGTGGGTTACTCTTCGGAGGGTCAGTGTGGACTTGTTGGGCCAAAGGACCTGTTTCCATACTATAGGGAATCTAATCTAGTCAGCACAATTGACTAAAAACTTCTTTATGCTACTTTCTGTTTTGTGCCAGCCAGCCGATCATCTATTAATGCTAATATGTTACCTCTACAGCATGAACTTTTATTTACCACAATGTCATTTAATGTCGTACCCTCCTGGAAAGCCTAGTATAATCTACAAGCTCCCCTTTACCAACAGTGCATGTTACTGCTTCAAAGAACTCCAATAAGTTTGTTAAATTTGACTTCTCTTTGAGAAAACTATACTGACTTGACCCAAATATCTTGAGTGTCTCTAATTGCATCCTCAATGATCGCTACAAAATTAAGTCAATCATTAAAAAAACTGCAATTCTTGATTATATTCCTATTAGGGTGAAAGGAAAGGCTGGTAGGTAAAGGGAATGCTGGATGACTAAAGAAATTGAGGGTTTGGTTAAGAAAAAGAAGGAAGCATATGTAAGGTATAGACAGGATAGATCGAGTGATTCCTTAGAAAAGTATAAAGGCAGTAGGAGTATACTTAAGAGGAAAATTAGGAGGGCAAAAAGTGGACATGAGATAGTTTTGGCAAATAGAGTTAAGGAGAACCCAAAGGGTTTTTACAAATACATTAAGGACAACAGGGTAACTAGGGAGAGAATAGGGCCCCTCAAAGATCAGCAAGGCAGACTTTGTGTGGAGTCACAGGAGATGGGGGCAATACTAAACTAGTATTTTGCATCAGTGTTTACTGTGGAAAAGAATATGGAAGATATAGAATGTAGGGAAAATGTCCATATTGCAGAGGAAGAAGTGCTGGATATCTTGAAATGAATATAAGGGATAAATCCCTAGGACCTGATCAGGTGTACCCTAGAACTCTGTGGGAAGCTAGAGAAGTGATTGCTGAGCCCCTTGCTGAGATACAGAGGAATCTCGATTATCTGAACGATATAGGCAGGCAGTATTTCGTTTGGATTATTGATTATTCGGTTAATTTATTCAATACCTCCCCTCTGGGGCTCGGAGTTTCCTGTAGTGTCTTCTTTCCTCGCTCTGTCTGTGTTGTTCCCTCTCTCTGGCTCAGGGATTGTTTCTGAACAGACACCCACTTGTGTGTAAGGGACCTGCAGCATTGCTGGAGCCTCCCGCACCCTCCCCTCCCCCATCAGTTCAATGGGATGGACACAGCAAGCACTTGCTAAGCCCGCTCCCCATTCAGGAGACTAGGCAGCAGCACACCGTGTGTGAACCCGTGCCCACCCCCATCTGCCCCTGTCCCCGGCTGCCCCCTCAACCCTGTCCATTCCTGCCTCCCCATCTGCCCCACCCCTGCACCGGTCCGCTACCCCCCCCCCCGGTGGTGGGCAAGTTGTTGGAGGGAATCCTGAGGGACAGAATGTACATGTATTTGGAAAGGCAAGGACTGATTAGGGATAGTCAACATGGATTTGCGTGTGAGAAATCCTGTCTCACAGACTTGATTGAGTTTTTTGAAGAAGCAACAACAAGAATTGATGAGGGCAGAGTGGTAAATGTGATCTTTATGGAATTCAGTAAGGCGTTTGACAAGGTTCCCCATGGGAGACTGGTTAGCAAGGTTAGATCTCAGGGAATACAGGGAGAACTAGCCATTTGGATACAGAACTGGCTCAAAGGTAGAAGACAGGGGGTGGTGGTGGACGGCTGTTTTTCAGACTGGAGGCTTGTGACCAGTGGAGTGCCACAAGGATCGGTGCTGGGTCCACTACTTTTTGTCATTTATATAAATGATTTGGATGTGAGCATAAGAGGTATAGTTTGTAAATTTGGAGGTATAATGGACAGCGAAGAAGGTTACCTCAGATTACAATGGGATCTTGATCAGATGAGCCAATGGGCTGAGGAGTAGCAATTAGAGTTTAATTTAAATAAATGAGATGTGCTACATTTTGGGAAAGCAAATCTTAGCAGGACATATACATTTAATTGTAAGGTCCTAGGGAGTGTTGCTGAACAAAGAGATCTTGAAATGCAGGTTCATAGCGCCTTGAAAGTAGAGTCACAGGTAGATAGGATAGTGAAGAAGGCATTTGGCATGCTTCCCTTTATTGGTCAGATTAATGAGTACGGAGTTGGGAGGTCATGTTGCGGCTATACAGGACATTGGTTAGGCCACTTTTGGAATATTGCATGCAATTCTGGTTGCCTTTCTATCAGAAAGATGTTGTGAAACTTTAAAGGGTTCAGAAAAGATTTACAAGGATGTTGCCAGGGTTGGAGGATTTGAGCTATAGGGAGAGGCTGAACAGCCTGGGGCTGTTTTCCCTGGAGCGTCGGAAGCTGAGGGGTAACCTTATAGAGGTTTACAAAATCATGTGGGGCGTGAATAAGATAAATAGACAAAGTCTTTTCCCTGGGGTGGGAGAGTCCAAAACTAGAGGACATAGGTTTAGGGTGAGAGGGGAAAGATATAAAAGATAAAAGGTATAAAAGTGGCAACTTTTTCATGCAGAGGGTGGTACGTGTATGGAATGAGCTGCCAGAGGAAGTGGTGGAGGGCCGAACATTTGCAACATTTAAGAGGCATCTGGATGGGTATATGACGTGGAAGGGTTTGGAGGGATATGGACCGGGTGCTGGCAGATGGGACTAGATTAGATTGGGATATCTGGTTGGCATGGATGAGTTGGATTGAAGGTTCTGTTTCCATGCTGTACATCTGTATGATTCTATGATTCAATATGCTGTAGATATTCATCGGTGTTCCTTCAACAGCATCTTCCAAACTCATGTCCACTGCCATTTAAATGACAAGGACAGCAGATGGGAATAATACCACCTGCAAGTCCCATGCAAGGTACTCATAATCCTAGATCATTGTTCTTTCAGTATCACTGGGTCAAAAACCCATAACTCTCTCCTTTATGGTACTGTGAGAGCACCTCACCAAATGATCTGCAGCAGTTCAAGAAGGTAACTCACCACCACCTTCTCAAGTGCAACTAGGGATGTGAAGAGATCTGTAGCCATGATGATTTCTTTTAACCCACAGCATGAGAGGGAGAGAAAGAGACTTCATAGTAGGTAATGGAGTTTTGTTTACATTGGGTGTATTTTACATGTAAACAGAGTTAACAGTTGTGCATTAGACTTCAGGAAGAAGATCTGGAATGCAATTTTGTTTTGTCTTGGTGGAAACACCTACACCTTCAAGAAAGCCCTTTTGCTTTCAGGTTTACTAGCATCTTGGCAGAAGCTAGATGTGTAAGACAATTGCTCCTGAAGTAAGTGGATACTTTAAAAGTGTTAAGAAATTGGTTACCTCAGTTTAAAGTGTTTAATTTGAAAGTTGCCGATTAGATGTGTTTGGTTGAAACCCTGAAGATGTTACTTGAAGGTAAGAAATTATAAGCTCAGTTCTGTGAAGACTCCAGAACAATGCTATCATGTTCTTAGGACTGGAAATTGAAGCCATTGTTAAAATAAGCTTAATCCAGGTGACAGAGAAGGGAATGCGCTCCCATATGAGTACAGTAAAGGAGTACGTTTGGAACTAATAGTATTGTAATTTACCTTCTGCTTCAAAATCTTCAAGATGGTATTATATGTAAATAGTTTATTCTATTTTAGTTTTCATCTCTTGTGTGTAGTAAGCTTCTGTTTCATTGTTCAAACTAAATACACGCTCTTTTATGAGAGAAAGTGGGGACTGCAGATGCTGGAGATCCGAAATGTCGATTCAGATCTTTTCTGAAATGTCGATTCTCCTGCTCCTCGGATGCTGCCTGACCTGCTGTGCTTTTCCAGCACCACACTCTCGATCCATGCACTTTTTCAAGCTTATATTTCTGTGAAGATAGCCTTGTTGAGACAAAAACTAAATAAAATATAATCTATGGAGCCAGATTTCAGCCTTGAATCTGATTTGTCCAATAATACCAGTTAATAATACCATTAACTGAGAACATAGCAATATCCGATTGATTTGGAAGGGGGTTATACAATAAGTAATATCTGAGAAGCTCTGCTATAGTCAGTACTTGCTGTCACTATTTGTAATATGAGCATGATGCCAAGATCAAGCTTTACTGTGGCAAAGCTTCCCCCATCGTCAAAGTGCCTGCTAGCACTCATTATCAGCACCTGCCCATGAACAGCAGACACTTGGGAGAGAGCCCAGAGGTCTACGTAACATCATTGAGGAGTTCACATCACAGAAGAGAGTTGAACTGGCATAATAAAATTATGAAACTAGAATTTTACTGGAAACTCAAAGCAAAAATTTGTACACAAATCGGCAACCAATGTTTTTCACTGCAATCACATTTTATAGTGACCTTGAGGAAAGAAATATATAAATATATTAATGCATTGTACAAGGTCTGTGTGCTGTTTTGTCATGCAAATATCCATCAAGCAGATTTCTCAAAGGGAATGACACACAGCTGCTCCCAGGCATATGAAATGAATCCCTCAGCCGATCCATACCAAGATCCTAACACTGCATCAGCTGAGCAGCACAGTATGTTTCCTTTGATCAGATACTGAACCGAGGAATGCTTTGCATAATATTAGCCTGGGAGGCAATCTTGTGCAGTCTTAAGAGCACAGTTTGAGTTGGCTGTGAGAGATTAAGAAAGGTTCACAAAAGTGCTGTTGCCCATAGTGAAAGGTGGTTATGTTGGAAACTACCAGGGTAGTGGCACTGTGCCATGAACTTGTTAGGAGTGTCTGCCTCCCAAGTAGGGCTGTGGAGTCTTATCATGTGGATTCACATCTGTGACTTTTTTGTTATGGTTTACACTGCTGCATACTGCCACTAATGAACAAGGAGGCTTTTTTGTCCCCTTTGTCTTGTTTGGAATCAAAATTGGGCCTGGAGGTAAAACTACTTCTTCAATGGCTGTTGCTCGTAATGCTCCAGTTATGAGTAATCCGTTCTTCATTTTCCCCTCTTATTCTTCTTGAAGCATCTTCACACAAAAGCATTGAGTTCCACAGATAACTTCAGGCAGGCTTAACAATCTGTATATGGCCTATAGGTTAAACAGCCTAGCCCCAGTCATGCTGCTACCAGGATTCGCATGCAGTGGATAGTGACGACCAGAGAATTCCAGCTGATTTTCACTTTCTAACTGATGGTTGCTGAGATTGGTTACCCTGACTAAATTGCTGGGACATTTTGGTTGGGTTGAAGGGACTGGAGAGGATGGATATGTTGGAGCCAGAATGGTTAATTGAATGATAGTACTGTTGTTCACAATCATTCAGTCAAAATCCTGGAACTGCCTCCCTCACAGCATTGTGGGTATCTCTCCACAAAATGGACAGCAGCAGCCCCAAAATACATCTCACCACCATCTTCTTATAAGCTGTTAGGAATGAGCAATAAATGCTGACTCAGCTGGTGATGCCCAAATTCCAATAAAAAGTAAAATTAAAATGTTCCTATTAGTAGAGGTGTTGTTAACAAAACAAACACAGGTTTGAGGCTAGAGAAAACAAATGAACCAGAGGCAACATTAACAAATGTTTTCACACAAATTATGATAATCTGGAATGGACTGGCTGAAGGCTTTGGAAGGAGATTCAGTAATGACAATTTTAACAGGTTCATGAGGTCAATTCCCGGAATGGCGGGACTATCGTGTGTTGGAAGATTGGAGTGTTTGGGCTTGTAAGCACAAGTTTAGAAGGATGAGAGGGGATCTGATTGAGACACATAAGATTATTAAAGGTTTGGACACTCCAGAGGCAGGAGGCATGTTTCCGCTGATGGGTGAGTCCAGAACCAGAGGACACAGTTTAAAAATAAGGAGTAGGCCATTTAGAACAGAGTTGAGGAGAAACCTCTTCACCCAGAGAGTGGTGGATATATGAAATGCTCTGTCCTAGAAGGCAGTGGAGGCCAAGTCTCTGGATACTTTCAAGAAAGAGAAGGATAGAGCTCTTAAAGATAGTGGAATCAAGGGTTATGGGGATAAGGCAGGAACAGGATACTGAGTGTGGATGATCAGCCATGATCATAATGAATGGTGGTGCTGGCTCGAAGGGCCGAGTGGTCTACTCCTGCACCTATTGTCTATTGCTTATTGTCTTTAAAAAGTGAATTAGATAAATAAAATGTAAATAGTTCTATGGCTATGAAAAATGTAGAGGCAAGTTGGATTAAATTGATAGCTTGACCAAAAGACTATGAAATACCTTGAACCTTGGCAATGATAGGCTAAATTATCTCTTTCTATGCTGTACCATTCTAAGATTATAGGGTTCTATATTTCTAGGTGGTTTATTGAATTACCTACTGGGGAGAACTAGTTGTAGCTTTATTGCGCAACAAATCTGGGCATAAAAATATAGAAATTGTACTAAATCCATGAAGATTATCAGGATGATAATAGGGATTGGAAACCAAGAAATGGTCTGTAGCCTAGGAGGACGAATAAAGATTTTTAAACATGCTGTCATGTCAGAGATGTTAAAAGAAGACATCTTTGGCCTGAACAGGTGAAAGTGACAGATTGAATGGCAATATTTTGAAGTCTAGGAAATTAGCCCTAATGTCCTGGTCAATATTTATCCACCAATCAGTGTCACAGAAAACAGCTCATCTCATTATTATCTAGAATGGACCATTCCACAACTGCCATTTGTGGGAACTTGCTGAGTGCATGTTGATTATCATGTTTTCTACACGACAATAGTGACCATTGTTCAGAAATGGTTTAGTTGCTTGAGACTTCCAATGGCCACGAAAAGTGCTATATAAGTGCCGGGATTTGTTTTCTTTCATCAAATTTTGATAGATTGCAAAGTATAAAAGTAAGAGTTTATGCCTGAGTGGGAAGGATTGTAACCCAAAGGGCTACAAATTTTTAAGTATTAGCTTGTCCTAGATATTACCACTCTCACCTTGAAATTTGAAAATTAAGCATAGCTCCAGGTCATGAATTTGACCGATAATTCAATGTACTTATAGAAGAGTACTGCAATCTTGAATGGGCAGATGTGACATTAAAGCCAATTAGTTTTTGTCCATTCATGGAATGCAGGTATGGCTGGTGAGGCCAGCATTTATTGCTCATCAATAGATTCCCTTTGAGAAGATGTTAGTGAGGGTGTTCCAGGATTTTAACCCAGCGGTAGTGAATTAACAGCGATGTATTTCCAAATCAGGATGGTGAGTGGCTTGGAAAGGAACTTGCAGGTGGTGACATTCCATGTATCTGCTGCCCAGTTTGTTGTAATTTGGCCCAGTTTCTACAGCACACAGACACTGTTACTTTAAGACAGTTATATGACATTACAACAGTGACATTCCTGTATATAAGTATCCGCCTCATCTGCGGTTGTTTTGTGCAGTGAAGTCATCAGATAGATATGCACTATACTGCAACATCAATAAGAACAGAACTCAAACTATATGTGGAAATGTATGATATAATAGCCTTGTAAATAGTTAGTGCTGTTCTGCTATCTGCACCAAGAGGAACCTGACTCGCTGGGGAATATGTAATATACATTTAATAAATCACAAAATGGCATCATGGTTCATCTTCTCTGAGGGACATCATTTTTTTGAAGAAAAGCTTTGTTTTTCCAATATTCCTCTCACAGTTAACAGCATTAAAGAAAACAGCTTAGCTGTTCATTCATCTCATTTCCTGTGGGGCCTTGTCTCAGGAAAATTTGGCAGCTACATTTAACTACTGTAATGGTAACTGCACTTGTAGGTTAGTTAACCGTGTGGGAAGTGCTAGGAGACATCCTGAAGAATAAATTGCTATGCAAATGTAAATTCCTCAGCGTCATAATGCTGCAGAAAGGGGTAACATGTAATTTTGCAGAAAAAGGGAATCTTGCATTTGTACAGCAGACTTCACAATCTCAGAATGTCCTAACATGCTTCACAATCAATTCAAAAAGTAGCCATGATTGTGATGTAGGAAACTCAGCAATGTACATGGCAAGATCCTGCAAACACCACTGGGACGAAGTAAAGGCCTTCTATTTTTAGTGACGTGTTGAAGGATAAATAAGAGGACAATGGACAGATTTCTTTTGCAATCTTTTAAAACAGTAGCACGGACAATCCTTTGAAGACAAGTGGAATTGACCAACATCATTGTCTTTCTTTGGATTTCTTCAGTTCAGGGATCTGAAATCAATCCCTTTTAGTTTAATTCAAGAGCCCTTTTCATTGAATTACTTCATAAATCTCTGTCTGTACACCATACAGGGTTTGGTGATGCTAAGATTAGTCTTAGTTTATCAAATCAAGGCATAAAACAAATTAAATTCAGTGTGAAGCTCTCCCTATCTGTTTCTATTGAGGACACCCAGAATGGTTGTATATACTATGTTTGATGTAGATTAATGTCCTTTCTTCATTGCTTCATCAAGTTCTATTAAAGTTCATACAGTATCAAAACTCCCTTTACACAGCCATGTTGGGTATCTCATAGATCAGTTATTAAAACACAGATTAGGGCGATAAAAAAAGATAAAATTTGCATCTATCTATCATTATCCATATACTTAGGAAGCCCCAAGTAAAGCAAAGTCAATGAGTTACTCTCTGAAATGTAGTTAAGGTTGTCCGTACCATCCCATCAAGGACACACTAAACTCACAGACAATGGGCTAAGTGAAGACTGACATTAATACCAGCTCCAAAGTGTGTTGGAACTTCAACTGCATTAGGGTTCCATCTTTATCTCACACACAAGCTGTATTTATAAGAAAAACTATTGTGTTGTAGACAAACGTGGCAATCAATTTGCACACAGCAAGAATTACCAATCAGAAGGCGAGATAAATAACCCATTACCTGTTTAGAATAGGTTGGTTAGTTGGTTGAGGGGCAAATGTTGAAAGAGGCATTAGGCGAGCTTCCTTGCTGTTCTTCAAGCAAATCAGTCAGAGCATTAGTTTCTATTTTTCAAAGGACAGCACCTTCAACAATGCAACCCATTATAGAATCATAGAATCAAAAATCATAGAATTACAAAGTGATGCTCATAATTGTACTTGTGTTAACACTGCTTTTTTAAAGGCAGAATCTTCCCAGGTGTCCCCATTGATCTCAAAACAGTCTTTTACAAGATATTTTAAATGTCTTATATAGTACAAAATCGCAACCGTTGGGGAGTACTCACACCAGAATCCCTTTCTCTAACACCTTGATAGGTTTAAGCAAACTGTGCCTTCACTCCTACACTGAAACTTCTGACAGCATGTCCAGTTCTACTATATTCTTCCCTTCTCAGGAACACTGCTCTTCATGTCCATTCAAGAGCTTAATGGAACTACTGAAAAGAAAGTATAACTGAAACAAACATCTCCCTGTCTGAACTCTTGGTTGCTTTCCTCAGGCTTAAAAGAAATCTCACAGTACAGAAATTTCTAACAGAAACCTATAGGTACAATTGTCTACCTTGCTAGGTTGTAAAATCATGACATAAACAAAACCCATTTTCTTGTCAAAGTGTCCCTCACAAACTGTTTAATAATAAGTCACCATGGCTACAAGAATACTCAGAAGTTCATTATTAACTTCAGACATACAGAAAACCCATAAGTTACTAACTCAAAATTCAAAACCTAATCTTAAAATAAATGACATTAAAATATACATAAAATCAGACAGTTTATATCACAGTAGTCAAGACATTATTCATTGTGGGATGCTAAACAAACTGAAAATAGCACTCATCATGTCAGCACTGACCACTGTGTTGCTAAATCATTGAATAATAAGAGATTTGGTGATGCAATTCATGACAAAGATCTCATCTACCTGTACCCTGACTATAGCTTGTTTCTACTTTAATGTAAGTTGATGATAGAACATCATGTGGATGCATAGCCTCCTTCCTCTGTTGGCATTGATGTTTAGCAAACCTCACATCCATTCACAAGTCATTGTGTATCCTAATTCATCTCTGGTCAGTTCATAGATTCATGTAGTAGCTTTCTTGTGTTTTCATTATCCTTATATCCCTAATGTAATGTGGACACTATATCTGGGTGTACAGTTTTTGGTATCAGGGCTTGTTTACCTTGAAAATGACTTGTTGTGATACACCACATTCATCTCTTTGTGGCCAAAATGAACAAATCTTCTCAGATACTTCATTCATACTGTTAGACCATCCCAGGATAATGAGCTTTCTCAACTCTTGAGGTCGCTTATCTTCAGCCATCTCTGATTGTGACTGTTCACACTGTCACCGAACAACTTGGAGAATATCTTCAACTTTGTAGTTTGAAGCATCAACACATAGATCAAGGGAAATATCTTGGACTTAGTGTGGGTTGAGTAATCTGCTCAAATGTCAGATGTAACCAGCTGAGTACCAGCTTTCTATCTCATTTCACTTAATATTCTTATACATTGACAAGCCAATGTTGTAAACATGGCTGTGCACTTATTAATGGTTTATGGCTGATCATTTGTAATTGATTATGGTCTATTTCATCCTGATGAAATGTTTATATTTCACTTCAAATTTATAGTCTTAAGCGAGATCGTTGACAGATTTGATTGCATTTTATGGTGGTCTGTTCAGACACAGTTTGAATCTCATGAATTGTGACAATATTAAGACCCATGCATACCAGTAGTCCTGGCACAACTGAGCCATAGGTACTTTTCAGTAAGGAGAATTCGGAAATCCAACATGAGCTTGTATACGGACACTAATGTGTGATTTTTCTCATGTATGGAATTGGTGATCCATTACATCATGGTCTTGGAAGAACTAAACAGCATGATACAAACCTCCATCAGTTCATGGCACTGGCAAAGGTAAAGGTATAGTATACAAGCTTGTTTCTGACAGTAAAAATGTCAAATTAATAAGAGTCAAATCAATTTCTTCAATTCAATCTACTCATCAACCAGTATTAAACCTGATCCTGAGCAAAATGTACAGAATATGCCCAAACCACAAGACAACAGTGACTTGCAAAGGAATTTTTGTTTCTTTAAATTTTATCCCCACATATTCCTAATTTTATAAACAAGTTATCTCCTTTTTTGAGATTACGCCTGCAAAAACACCCATCAGACACCGGTGTATTTTTCAATCTTTCAAAAATGCTCCTCCAGTAATAATCCAGGAGGCATGTATTTCAATTTTATGATCCTTCCAAGCTCAATATATTGGAAGTAAATGAATCTCTACAAAGTCATGGAGTATGCTTAATAAAGGATGACAAGCTTATTGCATTTGGTTCTACTATAGCTCAAGCAAACGACTACAACATTGAAAGAGAGATTCTTGTTCTCGTTTTCAGCATATGATTGTTTCAAATGTATTTGTTCAGCAAGCATTTAAGTGTCCATACCATTAGACAGATCTGCTGTGAACCTCTCCCAAATATACCTCCATTGCTACAAAATTGGAAAAATCCAAGGCTATGACTTCTAAGTACAATATAAGCTAAATTTTCAGATGACCATCACTAACGCTCTTAGCTGACTTTAAAAGCAAAGACAGTCTTTTAGACCTACAGGCAGATACTGTTGGTATGAACTGAAAGGTCATCTTAACACCAATCTCAAATACTATGGTTGCAGCCAAGCAGAGCAGATTCAGCAAGTTACGTCAGATGAGGATGAGCTGCAACAACTCAAAACAAGAAAAGTGCCAGGAGTAGATCAAACAGATCCCCCAAGTTTGTACATTCTTTTTTGTCATTCCGATCTGAACTAGTACTCTCCAAGAATGTAACCTTCAAAGGCAAACAAGTCATAATGCTGCAATTTCTATGTCACAACATGCTAAACCATATAAATTGAAATGTTCAGACCCTCAGTGGGGTTCCCCAAATTATTACAATTCCAGACGAGATATTCTAAATTGTTAAACTCCTAGGTGAGAAGTGACAACTGGCTCCCCTTCTTTATTTGCCCCACTCCTCGATTGGTTGCAACAAGGTTAATTTAAAAATCGATCCTCTTATCTCACAGGTCCAAATGAACTTATGTTTTAAAAAGAGCTAAGTTAACCAGGCTTTCTTGAGCTAACAAATTCTGGGTTTATAAACTACTAAATGCCGGAAGTAATAACATGCAAACATTAAAAATAAGAGGCAAGTTGAAAAATAATAAACGTTAAAAAGGCAGACATACTGATCAGTCTGTAAATTATTCAAAAAAATTAGATGGTTGAAAGTTATGGCTGTTGCAGTGGAAATTACTGCTAGCATTGACATTGGTAGTTGAAGTCAATTGCAAGATTTTTAGTTTTGCAGGTTAATTGAGATTCTGTGGTTCTCATTAATTTTGACCATGATTGATTTCCAGTATTCAGGGCAAGACAGAGCCATTATGATGTCCTACTTCCTTTTATCCAGCTTCCTAGCTATCTGGCTTTTAGCAGTCAGAGTAAAAGCATCTTTTTGCCTGCAACACAAGGATGATTAGGGGATAATGCTTTGACTGTGATCTTTGCAACGCACTAACATTCAAATCCAGTTTAGTACACACATGTACCTTAGCTTCCTGCATGAGAATTTCAATCTGACAAGCACACTACAACAGAGTTGAAGCTAGTTTTTTAACCCTGTCTCTCTGAATTCTTCAGAAGAAGATACACATAATCCACAGGTGGTACCTTGCTACTGAGCAGGGAGTCATCAGTTCTTTGTTATGCTTTTGGTCAAATGAAATCACAGCACAATCTGTTCTTACTTATTTCATATTGAAGGGTTGTTAATGGAAGTTCCTTTTGCACCTTAGATGTGATTCTCTCTTTCAAGGTTGCCACTCAATTTATATCGACAGCCTATTCTGACTGTATTAACCCTCTTTTAAAAACACATTATGGAATTACAACATAAGGACACAGAACACAGGAGCAGAAGTAGGCCATTCAACCCTTCAAACCTGTTCCTCAATTCATTATGAACATCCAACTCAGTAGCTTGTTCCCACTGTCCCCCATATCGTTTGATCTGTATATCAAATTCCTTCTTGAAATCATAAAAAGCTTCAGCCTTGAATGATTTCTGTAACAGAGAATTCTGCAAGCTTACCACTCTCTGGGTGAAGAAATTTCTCCTCATCCAAGTCCTAAATGGTTTACCCAATATCCTTGCATGCTGACTTCTGGTTCTGGACTCCCTCGCTATTGGGAACATCCTTCCTATATGTACCCTGTCTAGATAGAGTCATAGAGTCATAGAGATGTACAGCATGGAAACAGACCCTTCAGTCCAACCCGTCCATGCCAACCAGATATCCCAACCCAATCTAGTCCCACCTGCCAGCACCCTTCCTATTCATATACCCAGGTAAAAACAATGACTGCAGATGCTGGAAACCAGAGCCTAGATTAGAGTGGTGCTGGAAAAGCACAGCAGTTCAGGCAGCATCAGTGAAACAGTAAAATCGATGTTTCGGGCAAAAGCCCTTCATCAGGCCTCTATTCACATACCCATCCAAATGCCTCTTAAATGTTGCGATTGTACCAGCCTCCACTACTCCGTCTGGCAGGTCATTCAATAATGTACCACCCTCTGTGTGAAAAAGTTGCCGCTTAGGTCTCTTTTATATCTTTCCCCTCTCACCCTAAACCTATGCCCTCTAGTTCCTATCCATGCCCCTCATGATTTTGTAAACCTCTATAAGGTCACCCCTCAACCTCCAACACTCCAAGGAAAACAGCCCCAGCCTGTTCAGCGTCTCCCTGTAGCTCAAATCATCCAACCCTGGCAATATCCTTATAAATCTTTTCTGAACCCTTTCAAGTTTCACAACAACTTTCCAATAAGAAGGAGACCAGAATTGCACACAATATTCCAACAGTAGCCTAACCAACGTCCTGTACAGCTGCAACATGACCTCCCAACTCCTGTATCAATACTCTGACCAATAAAGGAAAGCATACCAAACGCCTTCTTCACTATCCTGTCTACCTGCGACTTCACTTTCAAGGAGCTATGAACCTGCACTCCAAGGTCTCTTTGTTCAGCAACACTCCCTAGGACCTTACCATTAAGTGTATAAGTCCTGCTAAGAGTTGTTTTCCCAAAATGTAGCATCTCGAATTTATCTGAATTAAACTCCATCTGCCACTTCTCAGCCCATTGGCCCATCCGGTCAAGATCCTGTTGTAATCTGAGGTAACCCTCTTCGCTGTCCACTACACCTCCAATTTTGGTGTCATCTGCAAATGTACTAAGTGTACCTCTTATGCTCGCATCCAAATCATTTATGTAAATGACACAAAGTAGAGGACCCAGCACTGATCCTTGTGGCACTCCACTGGTCACAAGCCTCCAGTCTGAAAAACAACCCTCCACCACCACCCTCTGTCTTCTACCTTTGAGCCAGTTCTGTATCCAAATGGCTAGTTCTCCCTGTATTCCCTGTGAGATTTAACCTTGCTAACTAGTCTCCCATTGGGAACCTTGTCGAACACCTTACTGAAGTCCACATAGATCACATCTACTGCTCTGCCCTAATCAATCCTCTTTGTTACTTCTTCAAAAAACTCAATCAAGATTGTGAGACATGATTTCCCACACACAAAGCCATGTTAACTATCCCTAATCAGTCCTTGCCTTTCCAAATACATGAACATCCTGTCCCTCAGGATTCCCTCCAACAACTTTCCCACCATCAACGTCAGATTCACTGGTCTATAGTTTCCTGGCTTGTCCTTACCACCCTTCTTAAACAGTGGCACCACGTTTTCCAACCTCCAGTCTTCTGGCACCTCACCTGTGACTATCGATGATACAAATATCTCAGCAAGAGGTCCAGCAATCACTTCTCTAGCTTTCCACAAAGCTCTAGGGTACACCTGATCAGGTCCTGGGGATTTATCCACCTTTACCCATTTCAAGACATCCAGCACTTCCTCTTCTGTAATATGGACATTTTTCAAGATGTCACCATCTATTTCCCTACAGTCCATATCTTCCATATCTTTTTCCACAGTAAATACTGATGCAAAATACTCATTTAGTATCTCCCCCATTTTCTGTGGCTCCACACAAAGGCTGCCTTGCTGATCTTTGAAGGGCCCTATTCTCTCCCTAGTTATACTTTTGTCCTTAATGTATTTGTAAAAACCCTTTGGGTTCTCCTTAATTCTATTTGCTAAAGCTATCTCATGTCCCCTTTTTGCCCTCCTGATTTTCCTCTTAAGCATACTCCTACTGCCTTTATACTCTTGTATGGATTCACTCGATCTATCCTGTCTATAGCTAACATATGCTTCCTTCTTTTTCTTAACCAAACCCTCAATTTCTTTAGTCATCCAGCATTCCCTATACCCACCAGCCTTTCCTTTCACCCTAACAGGAATATACTTTCTCTGGATTCTTGATATCTCATTCCTGAAGGCTTCCCATTTTCCAGCCGTCCCTTTACCTACAAACATCTGCCCCAATCAGCTTTTCAAAGTCGTTGCCTTATACCGTCAAAATTAGCCTTTCTCCAATTTAGAACTTCAACTTTTAGATCTGGTCTATCTTTTTCCATCACTACTTTAAATCTAATGGAATTATGGTCACTGGCCCCAAAGTGCTCCCCCACTGACACCTCAATCACCTGCCCTGTCTTATTTC
Source organism: Chiloscyllium punctatum (assembly GCF_047496795.1). NCBI lineage: Eukaryota > Metazoa > Chordata > Chondrichthyes > Orectolobiformes > Hemiscylliidae > Chiloscyllium > Chiloscyllium punctatum. Next base: position 35,992,012 of record NC_092743.1, read on the forward strand.
CCAAGAGTAGGTCAAATTTTGCACCTCCTCTAATAGGTACATCCACATACTGAATCAGAAAAATTTCTTGTACACACTTAACAAATTCCTCTCCATCTAAATCCTTAACACTATGGCAGTCCCAGTCGATGTTTGGAAAGTTAAAATCCCCTACCATAACCACTCTATTATTCTTACAGATAGCTGGTACAATCCACTGGTTCCTATTTATCCACAACACAAACTACTTCTTCAAAGAACACTAAGAAAATAGTTAAAAATGCTTTCCTTTTGTCCCTAAACATGTTGGCTCTACCTAATTACCCTCCACTTATCCAGATGCCTTATTACAATACCAACTTCTAACACTTTCCTTATGAGAGATGTTGAGCTAACTGGCCTTTTCCTACTTTCTCCCTCTCTCCAATTTCCCAAAAAAAAGCAGCTCCATTAGCTATTTTCCAATTTAAAAGAACATTCCCTGAATCTAATGATTTGGAAAATTATAACCAATGCATCAACTATCTCGCTAGCTACTTCTTTTAACACCCTAGAATGAAATCCATAATTAAAAAAATACATCTCCTTGAAGAGTTTCTGAACATGTTAAAAGATAACTGCAAATTGTTTTGCTGTCTTTAAATACCATTTTTATATTTTGTATTATATTGTTGACATATTTTAACACATTATATAGATCTGGCCTGCAAAAATAAATTGATCCTTATATTGAACTCACTTTCTAAGTGCATGCATTATCGTACTTGCCATTCTAGTAATTACTGCACCATCTTGAAAGCATTTTATTGAAAGCCTTATACCTATGAATGAATACAGTACTCTAGATGGGGCCTAACCAATATCGGTTTAGCATAATATCCTCACATGTGTTCTCTCATTCCAGAGCCAAGCAAGCACCTACTTTTTTTCACTGAGCTATCAAGATTAAATCACCGATGGCTTATAGCATGAAACAAGGCCATTCAGCCTGTTGCATTTCTGCTGGCTCACTGGAAGAGCTACTCAGTTGTCACGAATTCCTTGCAGCCTCACCACTCCCTCTCCCTATCACTGAACAAACTCACTCCCATTGTCCTTGCTGTGTCTCTGTGTGAAGCTTGGATATAGCTTTACAGCATTTGCAACCTGCTTTCATTGGAGAGCTCTGTCGGCAAATGCAAGAGGTAATATGGGCACAACAGGTTCGCCAGCTTGGTTCCAAAGGAAGGAGGCCCAGGACCTCCATGTCCTTGGCAGAGTGGGAGGGGGAGTTGAAATGTTGGGTCACGGGGCAGTTTGGTTGATTGCTGCGGGTGTCTCGGAGATGTTCCCTAAAGCGCTCTGCTAGGAGGTGCCCAGTCTCCCCAATGTAGAGGAGACCGCATCGGGAGCAACGGATACAATAAATTATATTAGTGGATGTGCAGGTAAAACTTTGATGGATGTGGAAGGCTCCTTTAGGGCCTTGGATAGAGGTGAGGGAGGAGGTGTGGACATAGGTTTTGCAGTTCCTGCAGTGGCAGGGGAAAGTGCCAGAATGGGAGGGTGGGTCGTAGGGGAGCGTGGACCTGACCAGGTAGTCACGGAGGGAACGGTCTTTGCGGAAGGCGGAAAGGGATGGGGAGGGAAATATATCCCTGGTGGTGGGGTCTTTTTGGAGGTGGCGGAAATGTCGGCGGATGATTTGGTTTATGCGAAGGTTTGTAGGGTGGAAGGTGAGCACCAGGGGCGTTCTGTCCTTGTTACGGTTGGAGGGGTGGGGTCTGAGGGCGGAGGTGCGGGATGTGGACGAGATGCGTTGGAGGGCATCTTTAATCACGTGGGAAGGGAAATTGCGGTCTCTAAAGAAGGAGGCCATCTGGTGTGTCCTATGGTGGAACTGGTCCTCCTGGGAGAAGATACGGCGGAGGTGGAGAAATTGGGAATATGGGATGGCATTTTTGCAAGAGATAGGGTGGGAAGAGGTGTAATCCAGGTAGCTGTGGGAGTCGGTGGGTTTGTAAAAAATGTCAGTGTCAAGTCGGTCGTCACTAATGGAGATGGAGAGGTCCAGGAAGGGGAGCGAGGTGTCAGAGATCTGACACCTCGCTCCCCTTCCTGGACCTCTCCATCTCCATTAGTGACGACTGACTTGACACTGACATTTTTTACAATATAATTTATTGTATCCGTTGCTCCCGATGTGGTCTCCTCTACATTGGGGAGACTGGGCGCCTCCTAGCAGAGCGCTTTAGGGAACATCTCCGAGACACCCACACCAATCAACCAAACCTCCCCGTGGCCCAACATTTCAACTCCCTCTCCCACTCTGCCGAGGACATGGAGGTCCTGGGCCTCCTTCACCACCGCTCCCTCACCACCAGACGCCTGGAGGAAGAACGCCTCATCTTCCGCCTCGGAACACTTCAACCCCAGGGCATCATTGTGGACTTCAACAGCTTCCTCATTTCCCCTTCCCTCACCTCATCCTAGTTTCAAACTTCCAGCTCAGCACTGTCTCCTATTTGGCTTTGGGCTAATTGCATTTAAGTGACTCATTAATGAGTCTAATTGACATGTTACGAATTTTGGGTGGGATTTCCATGTCAAATCTTTCTTCTTCAACCACATGAGAGACACCTCTCCACCTCAAGAATTGGATGAGTACTCAGTGCTGGCTGCTTTTCCTGCCATCCTGTCCATTTAACTTCAGCAAATTCCCCCCCCCCCGTCATTTAGTTTGACGCATATAATACACATATGGATCTGTCCTGGGACAATGATAGCTCCTTTGAGCACTAATGAGGTGCTGCAATGTCGGAGATGCTGTATTTTCGATTGGAGATTTATCATTGCAGCCCTATCTGCCCTCATGCCTGGGCGTTCAAAATTCCGTGAGTTGTGTTGAAAATGGGAGTTTTGCCCAATCAATATTTGGCCCTGAACCATAGTCGCTGAAATAGATTATTGCTGGTTTGTGGGAGACTGCTGTTTGCTACCTTACTGCCACTTTTCCTGCATTTCAAACAGTTCTTCAATCGCTAGGAGACATGCTGGGGTCAAGAAGGGCGCTATTTAAATGCATGTGTTTTCTTTACACTGGGTGGGGGGAAGGTTCTGTCTGAGAATATTTCCTGCCAGCAGCAAAAGCTGCAATCTGTTGTGCGCCTGGAACTGCTCTCGACCAGAGTCTGTTTTATTGAAAAAAGAAAATCCTCCGAATCAGCAAAGAGAGACAGGGCGCAGCGCACGGGATGTGAGCTGAATTAATGATCACTCGGCTATCTGCCTGAATGACTCCAAGCATGTCAGATTCCCCAGTTACTTAGCAGCAGAAATGTCACAGTTCTTCCAGCAGATAGTTACCATAGCAACTGTGACATCATCGTAGACATAGTGATGCATGAAAATCTGAGTGACTCGGACTCGTTGCTAGGATGTAAACTTGGAGAAGTCACTGGGCACTCTGTCAAGTGAACGACATCCACTGAACACTCTGTACTTTCATTGTGGTGTTTCTCACTGGGAGGGCCGCCTGTCATGTGGGCTCCGATGCTCTGTGAGCCGACACCAGTCCCACTGACACTCATTTCTTGAACGTCAGAGGATTGTAATAGCAGCTGCGCTGGAACGGAAGATTTTGTTTTTTTTTCTGCCGCCCCCCCCCCCCCCCCCCAAAAAGGGAAAGCTGTCTGTCAAACCTTATTTCCCTGTGAGCAACAACGTCTTTGCAAAAGAGCAGGGCACTAACGCGCAACATTCTCAAAGAGCTGTTTTTGAATGAGGGTTAGAGTGAGGGGAAACGTGAGCGATGAGTTCTGCTCCCTGTGTTGAACTGGGGTTTGGGGGAACATAGTGTCCATATGGCCTGAGGTGGTGCAGTAAAGTTTGGTTCATTGGGACAATTTTATTTTGGAGTTGAAATAAATTGATAGAGTTAGTTCTCCATTAAGTCAGCCCCACTAAAACTGATCTAAGCACTCTAGAAATGAACTGCTACCTGGCACAGCATCCCCTATGAATTAAGGTTCCTATAACCATCCCTTTATTATTGTCTCAATTTGGTATGCAATCAATGAACATTATGCTTCCCATATAAACTTAGTGCTGTACTACATACTGTTGTAATGTGGGTCCTGTAATTACAAACAACACTGTCATCTACACAGTGGCAGTGCAGCAGTTTTTAAGTATTAAGATGGTATTGTCACAGCGTACTGACCAGATCAAACTGGCTCAGTTGCAAGCTAGTGGGCAGACCAGTTTTCCACTTGGCAAGACCCCAGGTAGGTACAACAGGTGTCCTCTGCCTCACCCACAATTTTTGACCCAGGACATTTTCATGGGCCACTCCTTCTCCCAACCACAACATCAGTGTTTTGCATTCAAACAGTGGGTCAAATGTAAAAGTGCAGCATTGGGTTTCAAAGACCTACAACTGAACTGAGAAATATGGGATTTAGAGGCAGCTGAAGCTACAAACCAAAGGTCAAACTCTATGTGGGAAGAGCTAAAGTACTTATTTAGTTAGAGCCACTGTAGATGTTCAGTATGTTCTAAGAATACCCCACCATCACCACTGGGTATGCATCTCAGGGGCAGAAATGCTCACTTCTGCCTCAAATTTATATTTTTAAGCAAGTTCCAGCCACTACACACATCCCATTGCTCACAAATTCCAAGTCAATGTAGTAAAGCAGTGGTCTAATGTTACAGGTCTCTGATCATGTCTCCAGTTTCCTGAACCCTGAAATGGAGCTTGCCCTCATGTTCAGTCAAGAGGCACGTTTTCCTTGACTTCATGTGTCAGGATTCAATGAACTGTTCAGCACCACAGCAATGTTAACTTCTGGTGCACTTCAAGTCTTAATAGCTCTCTACCTGTGATGCCTGTATCATCGGCTGTCAAATTGTCCTCAGCTCTGCAAACTCCTCCTTCATCAATTCCACTTCTGAACCTCTCTTTAGTCCTTTAAGTGACTCTCTAAGACACTTCTTAAAGCTGAGTGCTTTGAGGAAGAGTTTAGTCATCTCTCTAATACCTCCATCTCAAACTCTATTTGATAACACACTTATGAATCACATTGAGACCTTTTTCTAAGGTAACACTACATATATACCAATTATTGTACTTGTTGACTATGCTAAAATATAAAATGGCCCAAAATGTCAGTTATTATAGTGAATCACCCAGCATGCCTCTGCACCATGCAGAACTCGAAGGAATTCTGTTCTGTCATTGGCCGTACTGAGTTCATTCCTCTCAGTTACTGCAGCAGCCAACATGCTACACTTGGCTTCAGCACTGCTGGGGAAGACTAAGATATCAGCTTCCAGTAACTCATCCAAAAAAAGAAATGGACAAGAATTAAATGTTATGCCAACAGTCAGAGGACACTGAACATTTGGCTCACAACGACTACCACTTGGCTGAACTAAGGGAAGGAGGCCAGTCACTAGGGAATGGTGTTGTCCAGTCAGAAGCACTTTACCAGAGCAACTGGGTACAGGGGATAAATAGAAGGTTCGGTAGGCACTTGAGTGACTTGATAAAAATGAATGAATCCTTTCGAGTGATTGAACATTGGAATGGTAGACAACAAATACTGTACTTCCAAATATATTTGGCTTATCACTTAAAGATTTTCATGCTCATGTTGATGAAACTGAAAGCTAAAACCTATTAAGTGGCTCCATGATACCAAAGGCCAGTCATTTTGAGTGTGAAAGATGCCAAAACAGGAACAAAATTTACAAAATTGGTACCTAATGGTAATTTTCAGTGAAAACATCATTCAGAAGTCCAGATTATGGAGGGTCATAGAGTCATAGAGATGTACAGCACGGAAACAGACCCTTCGGTCCAACTCATCCATGCCAACTAGCTATCCTCAATTATCCTCATCCCATTTATCAGCACTTGACCCATATCCCTCTTATTTAAATACCCATCCAGATGCTTTTTGAATGTTGTAATTGTACCAGCCTCCACCATTTTATCTGGTAGCTCATTCCATGCACTAACCACCCTCTGTGTGAAAACATTGCCCCTTCATGGGCTCAAATCCTACCTCAGAGGCTAGTGCAATTTAAATTCATTATATACTCAGTCACTGAATTGCTTTACCATCAATCACTGCAAAAACCCAACAAGTTCATTGGATAATGTCCTTTAGGGGTTTGGGCATTGCGGGCTATGGTGACTTATCTGGTAGTATTGGGCATAAAGTCAAGCAAGGCCCATTTTGATATCGGGAGCAACTCATGCCATCTTTTACACTTTTCATTGTGATACAATGCGATTCTTGCTGGGGGAAGCAAGTTGCCAATTGGCAGTAGTTATTGCTTGTTCAACACCTTGTTGACTGCACAACTTGATTCATTAATATTCAGCCTCGTATCTTATCAAACTCTCCAAACAAGCGAGACCTCAGGAAATCCTGACTTGAAAATCAGAGCACACTTGGCAAATTCACTGCTTGCTCCAAACAATCTCCATGTTATTTACTACCACACATTAACCTAGAAAGCAATCTACAGGCACCAGCCACATACAGCCCTCCTCCATACATATTGGCATGCAGCATTCAGCAACCCCTCATAACCATCCAGGTATTTCCTCAGTACACTGACAGTGTGATTTGGAAGGACCAACTTGCATTGCGGGGTGCACCCTGAACTAGCATTGAAAGGCTGTAGTGGGAACACCTTGCACACAGGCACAGGCACCCAGCTGGACTAAGCTGAATCTCAGGGCCACTCATTTAGTGCCTACCTGCAAGACCATAACATTCACGCCTTACCTTGCCTTGCCAATGAGCATAGGCACACAATCAAGCAGCTTGCTTTCCTGTTTCAGCAAGGTAAAAACAATGACTGCAGATGCTGAAAATCAAATACTGGATTAGTGGTGCTGGAAGAGCACAGCAGTTCAGGCAGCATCCAACGAGCAGTGAAATCAACATTTCGGGCAAAAGCCCTTTATTCCTGATGAAGGGCTTTTGCCCGAAACATTGATTTCACTGCTCGTTGGATGCTGCCTGAACTGCTGTGCTCTTCCAGCACCACTAATCCAGTTCCTGTTTCAGCAGTCTAAGGGTGCACAATGAAGCAGCACGTGGCACTCAGAACAATCTCACCTGCTCCACGTACCAGCACAACCATCACACTGCATATGTTGCCAGCAAGCAACCATATCTCAATGACTGAGGGAAGTAGCCCTCACTGAAGTCCATGTGGACATGCATTAGTTGAGGTCCAATCAAGAGCAGCCTACCATAGTATTCTAGGAAATGGGCCACAGTCAGACATCTGGTCAGGACTTTAATGGTCAGGGGTCTGTGTCTTTGTAAAAGGCCATGGTCAGTCCTTTGTCTTTATAGTGACTAATCCAGAGGGTAAGACTGAAACAGTTGCACAGGTATATAGGAAGCAGTCCAGGGATCTAAACATGACTTATCCATGGCAGTCTTTGGTCGAGAGGCTGAGACACAGTCAGTCTATTGGGTTTGTCCACAGAAAGTAAGAGAAAGGTGGGGAATGTTGGAGGGGTTTGGTGGGTGTTGTGCTGTAAAGGGCTTCAGCACTGGGCCTTCAGGCTCTGGTGAAGAGCACAGCACCATTGTGAAAGGTGGGGGGTGGAAATGGCAGGAACTGCAAGGGTGGGGGTACTCTAATTGCTGAGAAGGATGTAATGCTAGAAGTTGATGCTCATGGTCAGCAGCCCTGTGGCTCCAAGGGGGAAGCAATGTGTGACCAATGTTCCCTCTGCTTCAGAGGTGAGCCTCCAAATATTGAGCACCACATACTTGCACAGGCTCAGTCTTCCCTATTATAGGCTGTCTTCTCTTGTAAGATCAGAATAGGGTGACCATTAAAGTCCTGACCAAGTGTCTGACTGTGGCCCATTTCCTAGAATACTATGGCAGGCTGCTCTTGACTGGATGAATGGATGAGGTGCAGTAAGTGGCACAGCTATTGGCATTGGTGCACATGGGAAAAAGGTGGTGATGTGTTTCAAGGCACTGAGGGAAGAGCATGGAAAGCATTCAGGGTTGGTGGTATGAGAGGTTCAGGGGACATGGGAAAATGTTGCATGCATTAGTCAGGTTGACAGAACCTGAGTCCTGGTGGAAGGTGGGTGTAGTAGCTGATATGCAGTGAATGTACAAACATACAAAAAAGAACACTCAGCCCTTTGATCCTGCTCCACTATTTAATAAGATCATGACTGATCCTGAGGCAACAGAGAGAGGAATGTGGCACTTACCCTAGCAAAGAAGGTTATTGATCAGCTTGCAGCATTACTGGTTATTTGTCTGCAGTTTAGAGGGCACTGACATGATTGACATCTCAGACCAGGCTGGCAGAGTCTACTGATCCTCTGGAAAGAATCCAGCTGTCTTCTCGTGATTTCCATCCTCCAAGACTTCCTAGTACCTGCAGTGAATCATGGTCTTGTCTAACCTTTCTCTGACATGTTTTTACTTCATCCTTAACAAAGGGCCACTTTGAAATGCCAATGCTCATCCAAATGCCCAGTAGCCTTTAAGAGGATGGCATAGATTCAAGGGAGATTGGCCGTTGGGTGGATATCCATTGGGTGGCGAGTTGTTCTGCAAATGATGTGATAAGATTGAGCGGTCATTGGAAGTGAAATGTGTCATAAAGGCATAGTTGGTAATTAAAAGGTGAGGTTGGTAAGCTCTGGTAAGAGAACTTCCTAGGCCTCGTGGCAAATAAAATCCTCCTAAAAACTTAACTTGGAACTAGCCAAAAAAAGTAAGCTTCAGTCAATTCATATCTTTTAGGGAAGTAAATATGCCATAAATATCTGGCACTCCATGCCTACAGCAATGTGGTTGACTCTTCGCAGCTCTCTGAGATGGTCTAACAAGCCACTCAGTTTAAGAGAATTTGAATGGGGTAACAAATGCTAGACTTTCCAGCGATTAACAAAATAAGATGAAAACAAATCAATGTACAAGCAGTAATGGAATTCAAAAACAAATTTCTTCGACAGCTAGTGCCTTAGTCATTCAAGTTGTTTGTCAATAATGTTGATAAGAATAGGGCTGTGGACTACCATAAATGGTTGATGAATGATTTGTGCTTACAATTTCTCATTTAATACATCAGTAATTTCACACGAGCATTCAAACATCTTTAATATAAAAAATCATCCCACCCTCTCTCATACAGAAATCAAATAAAGGAAACAGAAGAGTGAGTGGTGAGTTATGATCAGAAATATAAGGAAAGATGGCCATAAGCTAAACTGGCGGAATTGATTGCTTTCAACCATCTTGACTCAGAGAACAGTTTTATTCCCCATGATATACTTTCCTCTATTACCAGTATACTGCTTTATGCTCCCCCAGTCAAATGGCTTTCTGCACAATGGTGCCTTGGTCAGTTAGCTCCTCCACACTGCATTTCTCACTCCCATTCAAATAAACAGAAAGAACCAGCCCCTACCTGCCTCACACTAATACTCACACTCACACCCTCCTTTCCATGACCAGCAACCAGTGATGAGGCTGAAGGTTATACAAACAACAATGGGGTTGAAGGTTATACAAACATTGAAGTTAAAGGTTATGTAAACAGTGGTATTGAAACTGCAAGCAATGATAGGGTGAAGTAATGGAGGGCAGATTGCATTTCATTCACAAGACAGTGAAGATAAGTTACCCTGCTTTTGGCAAAGTCCTTGGAGGGATTAAAATTTTCCAAAATCAGCTGATCAGATTAATTGCCACTTGCAATTCAAGTAAAGATAAACCATTGTTATCTTAAAGACCTAACAATGAGTAACTCAGAGTAAGCCTTTTGGAAAGAATATTGTGTTGCAATACAGTTGACTGCCACTAGATGTCTGTGTTATGCTATGTCAACAAAGGAGGCCACGATTTGGAGGAACTGTTGTTGGACTGAGGTGGACAAAGTTAAAAATCACACAACATCAGATTATAGTCCAACGAGTTTGTTTGGAGGTATTAACTTTTGAAGTTAAAAATCACACAACACCAGGTTATAGTCCAATAGGTTTAATTGGAAGCACACTAGCTTTCGGAGCGACGCTCCTTCATCAGGTGATAGTGGAGGGCTCGATCGTAACACACAACTGTGATGAAGGAGCATCACTCCGAAAGCTAGTGTGCTTCCAATTAAACCTATTGGACTATAACCTGGTGTTGTGTGATTTTTAACTTTGTACACCCCAGTCCAACACCGGCATCTCCAAATCTTAACTTTTGAAGTGCTGCTTTCTTCATCAGGTCATCAGAAACAGTGCTCCGAAAGCTAGTGCCTCGAAATAAACCTGTTGGACTATGACCTGGTGTTGTGTGATTTTTAACAAATGAAGTGACATCTTGCAGCAAAAGATTTTATAATATTTAGGTGTAAACTTGGGAAATATTTGAGCAGCAGTCCAGAATTCATTGAATATCGTGCCTTCCAAATTTGTTTCTGTTTACTAGACCTCCCTAATTGCTATTTTAAAGGCAAATCTTGTGCCACAAGCAACTTATCTAACATTAAGTTATTTACATTCATGATGAAGAAATGTAGAAAGCTATGAGCACCACTATCCTTTTCCAAAAAGTGAGGAAACTACACACCAGTGAGCCTGATATCAGTGGAGGGTAAATTATTGAAGGAGATTCTGAGGGACAGGATTTACATACGTTGGAAAGGCAAAGACCAACTTAAGAAATAGTCAACATGGCTTTGTGCATGGGAAATCATGTCTGATTAACCTGACTGAGTTTTTTGAAGAGGTGACAAAAGGATTGATGAAGGCAGAGTGGTAAATGTTGTCTATGTGGACTTCACCAAGGCATTTGACAAGATTCTGCATGATAGACTCATTGGCAAGGTTAGGTCACATGGAGTCCAAAGGGAGCTAGCCAATTGGATGCAAAATTCGCTTTAAGGTAGGAAGCAGAGAGTGGTGTTGGAGGGTTGCTTTTGGAGGCCTGTGACCAGCAGTGTGCCACAAGGATTGGTTATGGGTCCATTGCTTTTTGTCATTTTAACAAATAATTTGGATGTGAATATATAAGGTATGATTAGTAAGTTTATGGGTGATATCAAAATTACTGGTGTAACGAGCAGTGAAGAAGGTTATCTCAGGGTACAATAGGATCTTGATCAGATGGGCCAATGGCCCGAGGAGTGGCAGATGGAGTTTAGATAAACGTGAGATGTTATATTTCGGTAAAGCAAACCAAGGCAGGTCTTACACAGTTAATGGTAGGGCACTGTGGAGCGTTGCTAAACAAAGAGGCCTAAAAGTGCAGGTACATACTTGCTTGAAAGTGGACTTGCAAGTAGACAGAATGGTGAAGAAGGCATTGACGTGCTTGCCTTCATTGTTCAGTGCACTGAGTGTAGGAACTGGGATGACATGTAGCGGCTGTACAGGACAGGTGAGGCCACCTTTAGAATACTGCATTCAATTCTGGTATTCCTGCTATATGAAAGATGTTGTTAAACTTGAAAGGGTTCAAAAAAGATTTTCAAGACCTTTGCTGGAATTGGAGGGTTTTAGCTATAGGAAGAGTTTGAAAGAACTGGGTCTATTTTCCTGGGGTGGCAGAGGCTTGAGGGGTGACCTTATAAAATCGTGAGTGGCATGAATAAGCTGAATAGTCAAAGACTTTTTCCAGTGGTAGGGGTGTCCAAAACTAGAAAGCATAGATTTAAGTTCACAGGGGAAAGATTTTAAAAGGACCTGAGGGATTACTTTTGCACGCAGAGGGTGGTGTGTGTATGGAACAAGCTGCTAGAGATGGAGGCTGGTACAATTACACCATTTAAAAAGCATCTGGATGGGTAGATGAATAGGAAGGTTTAGAAGGATATGAACCAAATGCTGGCAAATGGGACTAGGTCAGACTGGGATGTCTGGTTGGTGTGGACGAGTTGGACTGAAGCATGTTTCCATGCTGTCTAACACTATAACTCTAGACAGTTCGCAACACTATTTTTATTCATGGCAGTAACAACCTCTTTAAGCAGAATTTTTGAGTGGGAGGCAAAGAACTTGATGAAAATGACCGAAAAATAATTTTCTCAGAATTATTATGTAGCAACATTTGCAAGGTTACGAAGATTTTACTTCAGAAAAGCACACAACTTATTGTTAATTACTTTATAATTTTGTCTAGCTTGAATATGACACGTTTAGTCAGCAAAACATTGGCAGTCAGCTCGCAACACAACTGGTTCAGCCTGAGGAGGTGTCTACCAGAGGCAGCATGCTCGGCTGGAATTTGAGAGTTAAAGAACAAATGTAGTGTTTACCATCATGACATGACTCTGATTCAAGGGAGAATGCTTCAGGTTCCTGGCAGCAGTCATGACTTTCTCATTCAGTGCCAATGGTCTGGTGTTTCTATTCCTGCCAGACTGCATAGGCTGGTCACTTGGCCAAAAGCTGACCTGGCTCATGTCTCCTGTCAGGAAACCAAGCACAGCCCCAGATATGCCATACTGTGAAGAAACGTGTCATCGGTAAAAAGAAAATCAGTGAAAAAGCACCACGATTTCAGGATTTCCTCAGTTGCTTCATAAATGGCCTTCATTCTCTCTTAAGGTCAATGGACACATTTAATTTTAATTGCAGAATTCTCAGCACCTTCTCATGATTCCCCAGATACAGAAACAGTCTGTCTCCAGATGCAGCATGATCTGCATAATGTCCAGTACAGGGCTGGTAAGCAACAGGTAACATTCACACCACACAAATGCCACAGAATGATGATCTCCAACATTGTTGTTTTCTATTGATATTCTCAACAACATTCAATCCTGCACTATCAACAGCCTGAGGCTTTGCCATTGACCAGAATCTGAACTGGACCAGCTGTATAAATACTATAACTACAAGGGCAGACTAGAGGCTGGGAATTCTGCAGTGAGTTAAGAAACGCTATGGTGCAGAAAGAGGCCTTTTGGCCCATTGAGTCTGTACTGACCCTCTGAAGTGCATCCCACTCTCACCTAAATCCCTACTCTGTCCTCATAACCCCACCAATCTACCTAGCCTGCACATCCCTGGACACTATGAGGCAATTTGCGTTGCCAATCCACCTAACCTGTACATCTTTGGACACTGGGAAGAAATTGGAGCACCTGAAGGAAATCCACACAGACCCAGGGAGAAAGTGTAAACTCCACACAGACATTCAGCCGAAGCTGGAATCAAACCCGATTCCCTGACCCTGTGAGGTGACAGTTGAGCTCTCCTCATATGGCTCAAGTCAGAAGTGTGATGGAATATTCTCCAATTGCCTGGATGGGTGCAGCTGCAACAATACTGAAGAAGCTTGACACCATGCAGGATACAACAGCCTGCTTAACTGACACTTCATCCACCATCTTCAAATTTCACTCCCTTCACTAATGATGCACTGTGTACCACTTATAAAATGCTCTGCAGCAAATCACTACGGCTCCTTAGAAAGCACATTCTAAACCTGTAAATTGTACCGCCTAGAAAGATAAGAGCAGCAGGCATGTGAGAGCACCATGCCTGAAAGGCCTAAACTATCCTGAATATATCACCATCCTTTCATTGTTGCTGGGCCTAAACCCCTGAAATCCCTTGCTAGCAGCTCTGTGGGTGAACATCCCTCTTCATTTGGTCGCAAAAAGCATTAATCAAATGACTGTTGGAAGCAAAATACATTGCATCTATTGGTTCACTATTTTGCCCTACTGATTACACCCTCAAAAATTCTAATAAAATTATCAAAAGGATTTCATTTTATTAAACCATGCTAACTTGTTCTAATCATATAGTGCTTCTTAAGAGCATTGTTAAGACTCCCATAATAAGAGATTCCAGCACTTTTCTAGATACTGAAAATGATGACAGATAAAGAGAATCTTAGAAAATCAAATGCAGTGTGTTCACAATCTCTACAGTTGTCTTCATTAGGTACCCTAGGATGTAAACTATCAAGTCCTGAAGATTTGTATTTTAGTCCTTAACATACCTCTACTGATACCAATTATTTTAATGTTCTCATTAAAATAATTTCCAATATGTACCTTCTATTGTGATGACAAATAGAAAAATGTTTCTTTATGGTTTGCCATTGCCTCTTCTACCATGACTAATTTCTCCTATCTTTGTTCTAAGAGGCCAACATTTACTTTGGCTACTCTCTTCCTTTCTATATACTTGCAAAGCTCTTACATTCTATTTTCACATTCCCAGTTCATTTACTTTCTCATTTTGTTCCTTTTTTGTTTCCTTTAATGTTTTTCTTTTAAAACACTCAAAGTTATTCTAATACTATTCTTCACCTGCTTAGTAAGCCACAGATGAATCTTTCTCATTGTTTTTGATTTTCAATTACATATATTTTTCATTGGATGTTTTGATTAGTTTCTTTAAGTGTTTCCTATCCCTTATTTAGCTCCATACACATTTAGACTACTAATCCAACCAGCCTTAGTCAGCTCTCATACCTATGTAATTGGCTTAGTTTAAGTTAAGATTCTTGTTAAAGAGGAGTAGCATCACAAATTACCAGTGCACCTGGCAGCCAGTAGCATTAGAGAGCACATCATCCATGAAGTTTCATGTGTTCCCCCTCCAACTCTATTTTGATTTAGTCCCTGCCCTCCCCTTCACTGTTTGATCACACAGCATTGCCCCTTTGATGTGAAGGGCACTGCTTGTCACTGGCCACTCGGGTGATTTCCTATCTTCCTGGTGGTGGAAATTGAATAAAGATTCATGCACCTTGTGTCTCTCACTGTGTGAAAAAAAGAAGAAAAAAAAAGAAAAGAAACAGGACTGTTGATCACACAGCATTGCCTTTTATGAAGGGCACTGCTTGTCACTGGCCACTTGGGAAATAAAAAAAAAGAGAAAAAAAAATGAATGTTTCATGTGAACCATTCATCCATTCCCCGAGATGCAATCTTCCCCACAATCTATCACCACCATTTTACTACCAACCTCCCAGTGCATTCCTTCAATCCAGCCATATGGGTCTTGCCCATACTTTATTCAAAGTGTTAACAACAGAAATTCAGAATGAAGAATATATATTTACTTACTAAATTCCATTTGTTTTTAATACTTAACAAAACAACTAAGAATAGCCCATGTAAAATGGGCTTCCTTTCTGATGTGTTCATTTATCTACCCACTTCTCCAATGAAAACTATCCACAGTGGCTACAGGAAGAATGCTCAGCTCCAATTGAGGACAATTCAATGGCCATGACAAGAGCTCTCTGAGTCTCTAGAATCTGACTGTAGGTTACTCCATTTCAGTGCAGGCAAGGGAGGACAGGTTTAGCTGGCTCTGTAACACTAATGATGAGGATTGAGTCTTAAGTATGCATTTTCCTAAGATATTTCTTCAAGGAAACTAATACGCTTTAACATGAGCATATAAAAAGGACCAAAAGTAGACCATTCAGCCCTTTGAGCCTTTTCCAGCATTTATTGATATCATGGATTATCTAATTGTGCCCTCAACTCTATTTGCATTTTGGGAGAAGATTTGTAGCTCAGGTGCTCGTTGTTGTGGTTCTGTTCGCAGAGCTGGGAATTTGTGTTGCAAACATTTCGTCCCCTGTCTAGGTGACATCCTCAGTGCTTGGGAGCCTCCTGTGAAGCGCTTCTGTGATGTTTCCTCCGGCATTTATAGTGGCTTGTCTCTGCCGCTTCCGGTTGTCAGTTCCAGCTGTCCGCTGCAGTGGCAGGTATATTGGGTCCCGGTCGATGTGTTTGTTGATAGAATCTGTGGCTGAGTGCCATGCCTCTAGGAATTCCCTGGCTGTTCTCTGTTTGGCTTGCCCTATAATAGTAGTGTTGTCCCAGTCAAACTCATGTTGCTTGTCATCTGCGTGTGTGGCTACTAAGGATAGCTGGTCGTGTCGTTTCGTGGCTAGTTGGTGTTCATGTGGATCGTTAGCTGTCTTCCTGTTTGTCCTATGTAGTATTTTGTGCAGTCCTTGCATGGGATTTTGTACACTACATTGGTTTTGCTCATGCTGGGTATTGGGTCCTTCGTTCTGGTGAGTTGTTGTCTGAGAGTGGCTGTTGGTTTGTGTGCTGTTATGAGTCCTAGTGGTCCAACACACACAAACGAAGTTGCATCAAGACACTATTCAAAAGGGCCACAACACACTGCAGCACACCAGAACTGCAAAAAGAGGAAGAAGAACACCTATACAAAGTATTCGCCAAAAACGGATACCCGCGCAATTTCATCAACAGATGCCTAAGGGAAAGACAACGGAATGAGGACATGCCACAACCCCAAGGACTAGCCACACTACCATACATCAAAAACATTTCTGAACTGACAGCCAGATTACTGTGACCACTAGGACTCATAACAGCACACAAACCAACAGCCACTCTCAGACAACAACTCACCAGAACGAAGGACTGATACCCAGCATGAGCAAAACCAATGTAGTGTACAAAATCCCATGCAAGGACTGCACAAAACACTACATTGAACAAACAGGAAGACAGCTAGCGATCCGCATCCATGAACACCAACTAGCCACGAAACGACACGACCAGCTATCCTTAGTAGCCACACATGCAGGTGACAAGCAACATGAATTCGACTGGGACAACACTACTATTATAGGACAAGCCAAACAGAGAACAGCCAGGGAATTCCTAGAGGCATGACACTCATCCACAGATTCTATCAACAAACACATCGACCTGGACCCAATATACCGGCCACTGCAGCGGACAGCTGGAACTGACAACCGGAAGCGGCAGAGACAAGCCACTATAAATGCTGGAGAAAACATCACAGAAGCGCTTCAGAGGAGGCTCCCAAGCACTGAGGATGTCACCTAGACAGGGGACGAAAACGTTTGTAACACAAATTCCCAGCTCAGCGAACAGAACCACAATAATATGTCTCAAAAATATTCAATGTCTCTGAAGATCCACAGAATCTTGAATTTCTGAGAGAATAAAAATTCTTTTCACTTTTCCTGGAACAAATCTCAGTTTGTGTGTGGTCTGTGAGTCACTATATAAAAACTTCTCTGTTAATATCTTCTAAGGTACACATGCTATCATTCTCTGAGCTGGTACTTGCTGAAGTGGTGTTAAGTCATCAGGAAGACTGGCCTCCTATTTCTGAAGGGGCAGAGATACGCCCACATTTGCAGCCCCTGAAATAAACATGAGAGATGTTTGTGGCTAAGGGAGAACAGACTAAGTGACTGGAGAAAGAGAAAGGGGAGTTAGATATAAGGGGATTAAAAAATAGGGGATAAAGGTGTGAGGAAACCTGCAACATTGCAATGCCTTTCCCCTATTGGTCAGCACACTTTTCTCCATGGGGAAGCAGTTGTGCAGGTGGGCTCCAGGCCTTCCAATGGTTCCCTCCTAGCACAAGCTGTACATGACTTAGTTCAAAGAAGAAGTGAGTTTGCATGTGATATGGGGAGATTGGTTAGCTTAGGTGGCTGGACAGTTGGTTTGCAATGCAATGATGTCAACAGTGTGAATTTAATTTCTATACTGGCTAATGTTACCCTGAAAGACTGTCCTTCTCAATCTCTCCCCTTGTCTGAGCCATGATGACCATTAGGTAAAACCAGTTATTTTTCTCTATAGAGACAGTAGCCCTATAGAACTATGGTGACTTGGGAATATTAAAGGTATTTAGAGAATATGCCTATTGTAGATCGTAAAACTGTACAGCATGGAAACAGACCCTTCTATCCAACTCGTCCATGTTGACCAGATATCCTAAATCAGTCTCGTCCCATTTGCCAGCATTTGTCCAATAGCCCTCTAAGCCCTTCTTATTCATAGACCCATCCAAATGCCTTTTAAATGTTGTAATTGTACCAGCCTCCAATACCTCCTCTGGCAGCTCATTCCATATGTATGCCATCCTCTGTATGAAGATGTTGTCCCTTAGAAACCTTTGAAATCTTTCCCCTCTCACCTTTAACCCATGACCTGTAGTTCCACTACTCTGAGAAAAAGACCTTGGCTATTCACCTTATCCATGCCACTCATGATTTTAAAAACCTCTATCAGGTCACCGCTTAATCCTTCAACGCTCCAAGGAAAATAGCTCCAGCCTATTCAGCCTCTCCCTATAGCTCAAACCTTCCAATTCCAGCAACATCATTGTAAATGTTTTCTGAACCCTTTCAAGTTTAACAACAACTTTCCTAGAGCAGGGAAGACCAGAATTGATTGCAGTATTCCTGAAGTGGCCTAACCATTGTCTTGTTTGGCTGCAACATGACATCACACTCCTAATGCACTGATCAGTGAAGGCAAGCATATCAAATGTCTTTTCATAATCCTGTGTACCCGCGACTCCACCTTCAAGGAACCATGAACTTGAACCCCAATGTCTCTTTGATCGTCAACACCCCCAGGATCCTACCATTAAGTGTATAAGCCCTGCCCTGATTTGGAAAATGCAACACCTTTCATTTACTAATTTAAACTTTATCTGTCACTCCTTGGCCCAGAGAAGTGGCAGATGAATTTGTACTCTGAGATAATGTTCTTCACTGTCCAGTGCAGCACTAAGTTTGATGGTGTCTGAAAACTTACTAACCATTCCTCTTGTTTTCGCATTCAAATCTTTTATATAAATGACAAAAAGCAGTGGACTCAGCACTGATCAAAGTTAAGTAGTGAATCTTGCAAAGGTCATAAACTTATGAGCCTTCCTGAGGAGAAGCCCACCCTGATGATTATTGGTATTTTACTCAGTCATGATTTAAATACATTGTAGATGTTCTTTTAGCAGATGCTTTCCAATGGCTGAGTATCAGGAACTTTGTCAGAAATACAGAGATCAAATAGAAATATCCCATAGCCATGATCAATCAAATCAGCTAATTCAATGCAGACTTGTTGGCCCTGAGCGCTCCTTAGTATGTCCTTTATAGTCATGGGATAATCTATCAACATGAGTCATTAAGTTTTATAATGTGAACACTACTTATGATATTATATTAAAAGTTATAATTTTCATGCTGCCTATTAACCAACAATGTAACTTTTCCATTGCATTGTCAATCGCATCACTGCCTGAACATCAAATTATCCCACATGGAGACTAGGCCTTTTTAAACATGTTCCTACAGTTAGATTCTGGCATGCTTGTGATCTCTGGAATATTACCAAATATTACCAAGGCAAAAAAAAGAGTCTGTAGGCTATAAGGTATAAAGCTCCTTTGTATTGTAACTCACAGTTAGACATTTTGAATAGATGATTATATCTTATTAAACATTTCATTTTATACAGCAACTTCTCCATTTCTTATGTTGTTGGGGGTTGCAAGTTTCCAATGTGAAAGTAAGGACTGAGGATTCAAATAAATTGAGGAAAAAAATAAGGCTATATATATTGCAGTTTTCACAGCCACAGGATCTTCCATAGTGCCTACAGGCAGTGAAGTATTTCTCGAAGTACAGTCACAATTCGAACGTAGGAAATGAAACAGCTATTTCCTCATATCATGCTTCCATGAACAGAGCTGTGAGGATGGATAAATAATCTGTTTTTGGTGGTGTTGACTGATGAATAAATATTGGCCAGGTCACCAACTACCCTTCTTTTCTTCCAAATGATGTTGTGTAATATTTGACGTTAACCCAAAGGGAAAATGGGGTCTCAGTTTAAGAGTTAATCAAAAAGACAGCAGCCCCAATAGTGTGGCATAGTGGCTCAGTGATTAGCACTGCTGCCAGGTACCTGGGTTCGATCCCACCCTCGGGTGACTGTCTGTGTGAAGTTTGTACATTCTCCCTGTGTCTGCGTGGGTTTCCTCCCACAGTCCAAAGATGTGCAGGTTAGGTAGATTGGCCATGTTCAGTTGCCCATAGTGTCCAGAGATGCACATGTTAGGTCGATTAGCCATGCAAGATGCAGGTTTATGGGGATAGGGTGGGGGGTGTTGGGGGTGGGGTGTCTGGATGGGATGCTCTTCAGAGGGTTGATGTTGACTCAATGGGCTGAGTGGCCTGCTTCCGCACTATAGGGTTTATATGAACAGTGCAGCATTTCCATATTACTGGGCTGGAGTATCAGCCTGGATTTTTGTGCTTAATAGTCTCTGGAGGTGAATTTCTAAGTCACAGATGAGATTGTCTCAGTTGTTGGCAATGACATTAGACAACTGAGGAGGATGTCACAAGTGTTCTTAATCGTTGCCACAGATAACACTTACAGCAGAGACAGATGTCACAGCCCCATGGTAGGCCAGCCAGGTAATGAGTGTAAACTTGTATTTCTCCAAAAATCCCACTTCTCATTTTAAAAAAAAAGTTGCATGCGGAATAATTTGCATTTAAAAGTTACCCAACATACATAGCCATAGATAATGTTATCATTCGTTAACAAGACAATATGATATCTCAAGTCAATTCTATTTTTATCAGTCTCTGCAAATGTATTGCATTCTACAGGGAGAATCTTATAAGGGTGAGTGACCTGAGTAATGGTGAGATTTCTGGAAGAATGGGTGAGATATTGTATGAAGCCTTTTAACATTGGGAGCAGCTTACATGTTTTATTTATTTGTAAGATGCCAGTTAAAGGGAATTATAGCTTGTTTAACACCTGATCAGTGCCCCAACCTCTCCTATTAATATTCTGCTTCTGATCATACTGAATGCATCCAACAAGCTAGATGTTGAGAATTTTAGCACTGCTGCCTCACAGCGCCAGAGACCCGGGTTCAATTCCTGCCTCAGGCGACTGACTGTGTGGAGTTTGCACATTCTCCCCGTGTCTGCGTGGGTTTCCTCCGGGTGCTCCGGTTTCCTCCCACAGTCCAAAGATGTGCAGGTCAGGTGAATTGACCGTGCTAAATTGCCTGTAGTGTTAGGTAAGGGGTAGATGTAGGGGTATGGGTGGGTCGCGCTTCTGCGGGGCGGTGTGGACTTCTTGGGCCGAAGGGCCTGTTTCCACACTGTAAGTAATCTAATCTAATTCTCATCATGGACATCAGAACAGGTACTTGGTGACTTAATCTTGCTGCTAGCTGTGAGGAAGCTTCGTGTTGCTCAGCCCAAAACAAAGCCCCATGATCGACAGCCATTAGCTGTCAACAGCTGTACCTACCCATCATCCTGGCACCTCTCTGATCCATTTTCAGGCTGAAAGGCTGCTGTGAGGACAGTTTACACTCAGAAATATGGATCAGCTCACACATTGGACCAACATGTATCTCAGGGCTGCACATTTTCTTTCACTGCACTCACTGCATGCTCATGGCATCCCTGCTTTGCCTCATCAATCAATGTATGCACATAACCAATTGCCTCGCTGATCAGCAATCCTTGGTCAAGGGGGAATAACTCTTGTCGTGCAGCAGTGTGCCATGTCAATCTCACACCTGTTCAGTAAATAGAAAAGCATGGATGAGAAAGAGATCACATGGAGGGATATTTGTCCATGGACTGGTACAACCTGGCTTCAAGGAGTTGGGTAAGAGGGGAGCAGAGGTGAAAGACAGGCAGGAGCAGGCTCACATAGAGTTGGGACTTGGGAAGACATTGCAGACAATAGTGAGAGTGACAGAGCATGAATCTTAGTGGGAGATGGGTGTGGTAGCTGAGACACTGTGAATGAAAGATAGCAGACCAAAGAGTGCGGCACTTACCCTGATGGGGCGGAAAATGTTGTTGATCTTCTTATGACACTGCTGGCGTTCCTCTGGACCATGATATCCCCCTGACACAGTGGTTATCTTGGACCAGGCTGCCAGGGTCTGGTACCATGGCCATTTCTGACAATCCTCAGGGAGGGGAACACACCTCTTTCACACTGAACCATCCATTCAGACTTCCAAGTCCCTATCGGAGAATCATGGTGCCATCTCCACTTTCTCCGACAAGTGAAGAATCTATCCATCAATGAGGAGGGCAGCTTTAGAATGTGCTTATCTAGGGCCTTTAAATTTGGCATTGGTGCTAAACTGTCAGTGGACATTCAGGGGATTGGCGGTTCCAGGGATGTTGCATGGTAAGTTTGGGTGAGATTCAAACATGACAGATGCCATGGGGTGAGGTATGTAGTTAATAAGGCAAACTTGGTAAGAATCAATGAAAAATCTGAAGAAGGGTCACTGGACTCGAAACATTAACACTGTTTTCTCTACTTAGATGCTGCCAGCCCTGCTGAGTTTCTCCACCAATTTCTGATTCTGCGTGATGAGAAACCTTGCTAGGCCTTATGGGAAGGAATCCAATGGATCTCACACACACAAAAAAAAGATTCAACCATAGTCTTTAATTTTGCAGGTGTCTTCATGCAGTAGCTATTCCTCTTGTACCTGTTCATCTTAAGGCTCCAAAGGTGGAGTGTTGTTCTCGTGGTAAGTGCTGTTGCTGATCTCTTGCTGTTACTCAGGAGCAGTGGTCATTCTGTAGACCATGACATGATCTCTTCCTGATCAACTGCCTATAGTGAAGGCACAATTTTCCCAGATTTATGTTGATGTCTGTTCTCGTGATGATATATCTGAATATTCACCATGTACACTGCAGGTGCTCCAAACGGGACCTAGGTTTCCACCTGGCCTGGTTTTTATTGAGGTCAGAAGTCACTCAACACCAGGCTATAGTCCAACAGGTTTATTTGAAATCATAGCTTTTGGAGCGCTGCACCTTCGTCAGGGCTTCGTCAGGGCTGTTAGACTATAACCTGGTGTTGTGTGACTTCTGACCTTGTCCACCCCAGTCCAATGCCAACACCTCCACATCATGGCTTTTAATGCAATCATAGAATATTTGCACTCTGACTATTCAGCTCAGGCAATTTGTCAGCAGTTTTATTAAAGTGAAATTTTGTTTTCTATTGTTTCATCTTGACTTTGTCACTCACACCTCTTGCTACTTTATTTTTTATTGAGAAGTTCAGTAATGTGTTTTACTACTATAAAAGCTGCTTGAATGCAGTGTGACGTTAGCCTTTGGATTGGACTATGTTCCATGCTTTCAATAGATGTATTTCATGACTCAAGAAATGCCTTGTATAAGTCTGTGCTGGATATGCTCAATTCTTCATGATCCCTTTGTTGATTTTTATTGTCACCTCAGCCTTTCCATTTGACTGGAAATAGTATATGCATGCGATGATGTATAGTATTGAATTTCCAAATGCTTGATGAATCAGCTGAATTCTTCACTTGTGACTTGAAGGCAATTGTCACTTATCAAAAAGTTTGAAATTCCATCCGGATTGATTCAACAACAAGATACCAGAATAGTAGTCAATGTTGAGAAGACAATCAGTTCTAAATAGATAGATGAGGTCTCCTGCAAGCTTCAAGTGGCTCATTAGCTTGCTTCATATGGTATTTGATGTGATCCTTAATCTCATTGTTCAAATTTTGGCCAGTAGAGCACTTTCCTTGCCTTCCTCAGACTAGAATAAGCTGCATGATGGCTTGAATGTGTACACTTTTACAGCTCTTTCCTGGTCGCTTTATGTCTCCTTAGGAATGATGATCATCTCTCCTTTCTGCAAGGCATCATCTTGGGTAATCACTTCATCTCTGTATGCCCAACACTCCCTTGTACCTCTAAGTGCATGTTCTTTGAAATGTCATCCTTTCATCACTGTTTCTGTAGCACTTGAAATTTACATTGTGTGTCATTTACATGATTTGAGCAAGACACGTCGCTTTCAGATTCAGTGTCTCAAATGAGTTCATGACCTCCAGACCTGTTGAGCTATTATTACGTTTTATTGAATCTGAGAGATTTTACACACTGCCTTAACATCCTCAACTTTCTTCAAAGGGAGTGAAGCACTTGACAGTGCATTAGCAATGTAGATCTGCTTCCATGGTATGCATGTCACAACCAGATGATATCACGCAAACAAAATAAACACCTTTGCAGTTGTTTTGAAGCAAGTAGAAACGGTTGCGGAAGATGCTTTGAATCATTTGTAGTTAGACTGTCACTTTGTCTCTCCCAGACAGGTAGTCGTTGATCTGTACAGATTGGAAACAGACTGTTTGGTCCAGCTCATCCATGCTGACCAGATATCCTCAATCAATCTAGTTGCCAGCATTTGGCCCATATCCCTGTAAAGCATTCCTATTCATGTATCCATCTAGATGTCTTTTACATATTGTAATTGTACCAGCCTCCACCACTTCTTCTTGCAGCACAATCCATACACGCACTACTCTCTGTATGAAAAGGTTACCCCTTAGGTCCCTTTTAAATCTTTGCCCCCTCACCTTAAACCTAAGCCCTCTAGTTTTGGACACCCCTATTCTGGGAAAAAGACTTCGACAATTCACCCTATTCATGCCCCTCATGATTTTACAAACTTTATAAGGTCACCCTTCAATCTCTAACGCTCCAGAGAAAACAGACTCAGCCTGTTCTGCCTGTCCCTGCAGCTCAAACCCTCCAACTCAGGCAACAAACAGCCTTATAAATCTTTTCGGCATCCTTTCAGATTCAACAACATATTTCCTACAGCAGGGAGCCCAGAATTGTGCGCAAGATTCCAAAAGTCCCCTAACCAATGTAGAGCTGTAACATGACATTCCAGCTCCTATTTTCAATGCACTGACCAATAAAGGCAAGTGCACCAAATGTCTTCTTCACTTCACTTCAAGGAACTATAAACCTGCACCCAAAGGTCTTTTTCTTCAGCAACATTCTTTAGGACCCTACCATTAAGTGTCTAAGTCCTGTGCAGATTTGCCTTACCAAAATACAGCAACTCACATTTATCTAAATAAAACTCCATCTGCCAATCCTTAGCCCCAACTGATCAAATCCTGGTGCATCCTGAGATAACTTTCTTTACTGTCCACAGCACCACCAGTTTTGGTGTCATCTGCAAACTTCCTAATCATTCGTCCTATATTCAAATCCAATTTATTTGTTAAAATGCTGACACAAATATCTGCAAAGCATAAGGAGCCAATATCTATGTGATATTTCACATTTACTTAATGTTCCCCTTCAGGAGCAATTTTTCCAAAAGTCAGAAATTACATATCACCTTTAGACTTGACGTTGCCACCCTGTTTTATGGTGTAGATTGTGTAAGTCATCAGAACTCCCATTTCTCCAGTAGACATTTTTAAAGGCTTATTTTGATTCTTTCTAGCTCATCCCTTGCTTGGAAACTGATTCAGTTGGAGCTGTGACAATATAAACTTCAGAACTTTAACAACTTCATGGATTGAAAGAATCAGCAAGAACTGTTTCTGGAATGAAGTGTTTTCTGAGAATGAAAAGGAGAAGGAGAAACTGCTATCAAAGAATTAAAAACAACATGCTTATTAACCATCTCTGGAGAAAAGGAGTCAAAGCAACACAAACAGGCTGTTTCCAGGGAGAGAGGAGGTAACACTGCTTGATAAGTTGGTGCCTCTTGACAAGTGGGCAATTAAGAATGCCTGCAGAGGTAATGTCTGCCTGAAGCAAATGTGCTAATTGCAGACAGGCTGCTTCAGACAGCTAACACCAAATGTAACAAGGAACAGAGGAACTGCACCTGATAAGGCAAGTTGCGGACTTGAGTTCTCCAAATGTGCAGTCATTGTTGGAATGAAAGAATCTAAAGAATCATCAATAATGTCACATCAAACTTGAAAGAGAGAAAACTATACAAGGATACAACACCTGAATAATTCAGCAGCAGAACTTTGAAGAACAACACTGCACAAAGATCATACCTTGGACTCATCCAGAGACAGATACTGTTGGTGGAATTATGGCTAAATGCCACCATTAATTGGGTAATAGTCAAGTTAAGTTGTGAGGCTTAATTTGCTTACTTCAGGGATCTTATTTTGGTTGCTATACTTAGTAAAGTTTAAACTTGATTATCTGTGAGATTCCTTAATAAGTAGCCCAGTTAAAGGTAACTTCTGGTGATTTACCCAGATCAGAGCTGTGTCTTCCTCATGCTGGACATGTTTAATTTTCTTTTACATGATGTCCTGCGTAATATTTATACCCTGCCTTCCAGCATTGAACATTTTGCTGCAAATGTTTCTTACTTTTTTCCAATATGTTACTGTCATTACTGAACTGAATTGAATAATTTATTATCACTTGTATTTTACAGTGAATAATCCAGTAAAATACAATGAAAATCTTCAACCATCACCACAATCTATTGCCACTTTAAATATTTTAAGAATAAAAAAAACTGAAAGAGAGTCTATCTTCATTCCCCCTCCATGAGTCCTGACCTGAGCCAGCTTACCAACAACACCAATGCCTTCACTCCTCCTCTCTGCTTCACCAATACTTGTGTTAGAACCACAAATTGTGCCACCATTTTGAGAGAGTCCGGAATGTCTCTCAGCATAATGCAATGCCTCATCTGTTCTTCCAGAATGCATTGTAGCTGATTATTCACAAACATAACCCTTTTTCACATGTTGGTAGCTTTCTTGAACATGAGTTTCTCTTCTTTCAGCAAAAGAACTCTCACAATCGGACCTTGTATATCTAGGACAATCATTTCTCTCATGACATTACCTTTCACTTGCCAAAGTTTACAGAATTAAGCTAGATGTATCACTCAAGTCACAATAACCTCTTTCTCCCTTTGAGCTTTAATGTTGTACATTTACCAGACACAGATAATGTTAAAATCAGGTTCAGGAGTTTTAGATCTAAATTGCAATATAGCTTGTAGAATCTTTTCCCCAGCACCAATAACAGGACCTCAATGGTTCAAGTTTTTTTGTAACTATGTTATTGTTTTGTCAGCAAAAATGTAAAGACTCCAATTTTGTCTCATATCTCCTTTCATTTCCAGTACAGCAGGGAATTGAAAATGTGCATCCAGTGATTCAAACAGGACTGTTTTCTTTTACTTCTTCCTTGCTGTTTCTTTCAGTAGTCTTACAAGAGATAAGGCATCCTGAGTTCAGGACTTATACACTTAATGGTAAGGTACTAGGGAGTGTTGCTGAACAAAGAAACCTTGGAGTGCAGGTTCATAGCTTCTTGACAGTGGAGTCGCAAGTAGATAGGATAGTGAAGAAGGCATTTGGTATGCTTTCCTTTATTGGTTAGAGTATTGATACAGGAGTTGGGAGGTCATGTTGCAGCTGTACAGGACATTGGTTAGGCCACTGTTGGAATATTGCGTGCAATTCTGGTTTCCTTCCTATTGGAAAGATGTTGTGAAACTTGAAAGGGTTCAGAAAAGATTTACAAGGCTGTTTCCAGAGTTGGAGGATTTGAGCTATAGGGAGAGGCTGAACAGGCTGGAACTATTTTCCCTGGTGTGGTGGACACTGAGGGGTGACCTTATAGAGGTTTACAAAACTATGAGGGGCATGAATAGGGTAAATAGGCAAAGTCTTTTCCCTGGGGTCAGGGAATCCAGAACTATGGGGCATAGGTTTAGGGTGAGAGGGGAAAGATATAAAAAAGACCTACAGGGCAACTGTTTCACACAGAGGGTGGTACGTGTATGGAATGAGCTGCCAGATGAAGTGGTGGAGGCTGGTACAATTGTAACACTTAAGAGGCATTTGGATGGGTATATGAATTGGAAAGGTTTGGAGGGATAAGGATGCTGGCAGATGGGACTAGATTGGATTGGGATAGCTGGTCGGCATGGACGGGTTGGACCGAAGGGTCTGTTTCCATGCTGTAAATCTTTATGACTCTGTGACTCAATGAGTAAAGGAGCCTCAGCTTTTGACCTTATCCAACAGGTGTGAGATTCTTGCTCCCTGTGTTGATGAGAAAAAGGGATGTGGGGAGAATTAACCAACTGACCATGGCACCGTGATGCAGAAGGCCATTCAAGAGGGGATAGCAAAAAGACAAGTTGTAGTTATAGGGAATTCTATAATTAGGGGAGCATATAATGTCATTTGAAGCTGGATTGGGAGTCCGGTAGAGTGTGTTGCTTGCCTGGTGCCAGGGTGCAGGAGATCTCTCACCGCCTTGAGAGGATACTGGAGTGGGAGGGGGATGATCTGGTTGTTGTGGTCCATGTTGGGACTGACAACATAGGCAAGGGTTGGATGGAGGACCAGTTTGGTGATTATCGAGCACTAGGAATGAAATTAAGGAACAGGTCCTCCAGGGTCATAATCTCTGGATTACTGCCCGAACCACATGCAAATTGGCTTAGGGACAAGAAAATTAGGGAAGTAAACACATAGCTAAGGGACTGGTGTGGGAAACAAGGACTTCCATTTCATGGGGCATTGGCATCAGTTTTGGAACCAGTGGGATCTGCACTGATGGGACGGTCTCCACCTGAACCGATCTGGAACCAGTGTTCTTGTGAAAAGGATAAATAGCGTGGTCACTCAGACTTTAAACTTGTGAGTCAGTGGAAGGGAAGGAAAAGGGAAAGCAACAGAAAGTATGGTGATAAATGAAAAAGTAAGCAGCAGGTTAGCATGTATGCAGGAGGGTTTAAGTTCAAAACAGACTATGAAAGAAGTAAAAATGAAAGATACCTCAGGAGATATTAGAGAAGTTGTGAATCATGATGATAAGAAAGCTAGCATAAAGGCACTTTACCTGAATGCTCGTAACATTCGTAACAAGGTTGATGAGTTAATGGCACAAATCATCGTGAACGAATATGAGTTGGTACCCATCACAGAGATATGGTTGCAGAATGGTCATGACTGAGAATGAAATATCCAGGGGTACCAGACTATTTGGAAGAACAGACAGGAATGCAAGGGAGGTGGTATAGCTCTGATATTCAAGAATGACATCAGGGTGGTGCTGAGAGATGATACAGGTTCTATGGAGCATGAGGTCAAATCCATTTGGGTGTAAGTTAGGAATTCCAAGAAGAAAAAGTCACTGATAGGCGTAGTCTATAGGCTGCCAAATAATAACATCACATTGGGATGGGCAATAAACAAGGAAATAACTAATGTCTGCAATAATGGTACAGCTATTACTATGGGGAATTTTAATCTGCATGGAGATTGGTCAAACCAGCTTGGTCACATTAGCCTTGAGGAGGAGTTTGTTGAGTGTATCTGTGATAGTTTTCTTGAACAGCATGTAATGGAACCAACGAGAGAGCAAGCTATTCTAGATCTGGTCCTGTGTAATGAGAGAGGAATAATTAATGACCTCATAGTTAGGGATCCTCTTGGAATGAGCGATCACAGTATGGTTGAATTTAAAATACGGCTGGATGGCATGAAGATAAAATCCAATACCAGGGTCCTGTGCTTGAATAATGGGGACTATGACAGAATGAGGGAGGACCTGCCTAAAGTAGACTGGAAGCAGAGACTTTATGGTGCAACAGTTGACGAGCAGTGGAGGATCTTCAAACACATGTTTCAAAGTGCTCAGCAAAAATATATTCTGATGAGAAGGAAGGACTGTAAGAGGAAGGGTAATCTGCCATGGGTGTCAAAGGAAATAAGGCAAGCTATCAAAGTGAAAGAGAAGGCATACAAAGTGGCCAAAAACAGCAGGAGGATTGGGCACACTAAAGGTCAACAGAAAGTCACAAAAAGAGCTATAAAGAAAAGCAAGATAGAGTATGAGAGAAAACTAGCATAGAATATAAAGACAGATAGTAAATGTTTCTATTAATACGTAAAGTGAAGAAGAGTGGCTAAAGTAAATGTTGGTCCTTTAGAGGATGAGAAGGGGCAGTAAACTATGGGAGATGATGAAATGGCTGAGGCATTGAACAGATACTTTGCATTAGTCTTAACAGTGGCGGATACTGATAACATGCCAGTAAGTGACAAAGAGATGAAGGTAGGTAAGGACCTGGAAACAATTATTATTACAGAAGAGTTAGTGTTGGGTAAGCTAATGGCACTGAGGATAGATAAGTCTCTTGGCCCTGATGGAATGCATCCCAGGGTACTAAAAGAGATGGCAAAAGAAAAAGCAGGTGGACTGGTGATAATTTTCCAAAATTCACTGGACTCTGGGGCAGTCCTAGCAGATGTGGTGCCACTATTTAAAAAGGGAAGTAGACAAAAGTTGAGGAATTGTAGACCAGTGAGCTTAATCTATGTAGTGGGGAAGATGCTTGAGTCTATTATCAAGGAAGAAATAGCAGGGCATCATGAAATAAATTGTCCCATTGTACAGATGTGGTATGGGTTCATGAAGGGCAGGTTATGCTTCACAAATCTTTTGGAATTCTATGAAGACATTTCCAGCAAGGTGAACAACAGGTACCTAGATTTCCAA
Source organism: Chiloscyllium punctatum (assembly GCF_047496795.1). Classification (NCBI taxonomy): domain Eukaryota; kingdom Metazoa; phylum Chordata; class Chondrichthyes; order Orectolobiformes; family Hemiscylliidae; genus Chiloscyllium; species Chiloscyllium punctatum. The sequence goes on from NC_092743.1 coordinate 36,022,170, forward strand.
AAGGCCTTTGACAAGGTGCTGCATAGAAGGCTGCTGCATAAGATAAGGAAGCATGGTGTTCAGGGTAAAGTATTAACTAAGATAAGAGGATTGGTTGACTGACAGAAAGCAAAGAGTGGGCATAAAGGGACTGACAATCAGTGACTAATGGTGTGCCACAGGGATCAGTGTTGGGACCACAATTATTTACAATTTTTATAGATGATTTGGAGTTGCACACCACGTGTATGATGTCAAAATTTGCTGATGACGCTAAGATGAGTGGCAGAGCAAAGTGCGCAGAGGACTGTGAAACTTTGCAAAGGAACATTGAGTGAGTGGACAAAGGTCTGTCAGATGGAATACCATGTTAGTAAATGTGAAGTCATACATTTTGTTAGGAGTGACAGTAAAATAGATTAATACTCGAATGGTAAAACATTGCAGCATGCTGATTTGCAGAGGGACCTAGGTGTCCTTGTGCATGGATCACAGAAGATTGTCTGCAGGTACAACAAGTAATTAGGAAACCAGATGGAATTTTGTTTGTCATTGCTAGAGGGGTTGCGTTTAAAAGCAGAGAGGTAATGTTACAGCTGTACAAGGTGCTGGTGAAGCCACACCTGGAGTACTGTGTGCAGATTTGGTCTCCTTGCTTAAGAAAGGATGTACTGGCACTGGTAGGGGGTGCAGAGGAGGTTCACTAGGTTGATTCCGGAGTTAAGGGGTTTGGTTTATGAGGAAAGGCTGAGTAGATTGGAATTATATTCATTAGAATTCAGAAGAATTGGGGGGGTGGGGGGTGGGGATCTTATACAAACATTTAAAATTATGAAGGGAATCGATAAAATGGAAATAGATTGGATGTTTGCACAGGTAGGTGAGACTAGGACAAGAGGGCATGGCCTCAAGATTAGAAAAAGCAAGTTTAGAACTGAACTGAGAAGGAACTTCTTCACCCAGAGGGTTGTTAATCTATGGAATCCCTTGACCAGAGAAGCAGTTGATGCTCCTTCAGTAATCGCCTTTAAAGCTAAGATGTTGAAAATATGGATAAATGGAGCTGAGTCCACGAAAAGATCAACCATGATCTTACTGAGTGGCAGAAGAAGCTCAAAGGAGCAGACGTCTACTCCTGCTCCTAGTTCTTATGTTCTTAGAGCTCTGAAAATCCACCCATTCTCTGCCACCGTGTTGCAAGTGATGCCTGTTAATGACTGCTACAGACTGCACACAAAGACACATACAACAGAAGTCGAGGTCACGTGACTGGTTATTCAGCCAGTTCATTCAGGGTGCAATTGCATTTCTCCATACAGATGACGTGGGTGATGAAAGTGTCTAATGACACTCAGACATATTTTACGCAAGCACACTATGAAATAACTTCACCATGATTTATCAGAACTGCTTGTAAGTTTGCCAATGTACTTTGGTGTGGAGGTGCCGGTATTGGGCTAGGGTGGACAAACATAAAAATCATGCAACACCAGGTTATTGTCCAGCAGGTTTATTTGAAAGTAAAATAGTCCCCCGCACCCACAGGGGATACATTCCAAGACCTACTGGGGAAGCCCGAAACCGCAGATAGGAGCAAACCCATTCATTTAAATGGGACATTTACCTTCTGGCAGCCCCCTGGTCCCTGGTTCTGGAACGTTCTCTGTAATATGTTCGGTCCGTGGTAAATCGTGGGTTACGGAAACCGCGCACGGATACGGAGGTTGGCCTGTATAAGCTCTCGGAGCACTGCTCCTTCATCAGAAGCTGGTGGAGCAGGATTTATAGTAAATTCTGTGTCCTGTAATCCTGCCCCACCAGCTACCTGATGAAGGAGCAGCACTCCTATAGCTTATACTTTCAAATATAACCTGATGTTGAATGTACTTTGGGTCGGCTCAGCCTTGAAACTGTTTGTAAACAATAGCAATAATTTACATAGTGTCTCTAACTCAGTAAATTATCCCAAGATGCTTCACGAGCGAATTATAAAACAAAACATGACATTAAGTCACATAAGAAATTCAGCCAGATCTCCAAACATTTGGTTAGACATAGATTATGAGGAACATCTTAAATGAGGTGAAAGAATCAGAGACTGAGAAGTTTAAGGAGAGATCTCAGAGATTAGTTCCTCAGCATAATAAGATACAGCTGTCAACAGTAGAATAATAAAGATTGGGTTGCTCAAGAGGCCAGAATTAAAGTAGCACGACTAATAAGCCAAGAACATTTATTTATCTTTCAAAACATAATAGAAATGTGACAATACCTTTTATGAGTTTGTCCAATGTTTTTGCCTTGGTCACTTTCCTTGAAGGAATCAGAAATAATAACTTAGCAGGAGAAGAATATGAGGATTGGAAGCTTAGGAAGCTGCAATGAAGAAGGGCTAGTGGCTCAAGGAGGAATGGTGCTGCTGGATATTACAGGTGGGAATAATAATTGGGAAATTGGTTTGTAGCAAACCTGCAGAGAATTTAAGGATAATCTATTTTTAATGATGGGAGATTTGTGAGGATGTAAGGAAGCAAGTGGCTGTGAGATGGAAAGAACAAAAAGAGAGGTTGAGAAAAGATAGACAGGAGACAAAAAGAAAGGCAGCCAAAATGATAAGCATGTTGGATCAGACTGAAGTAAATGTGGCAGACAAAATTTGCTTAGATCATTTTTGGAATTTTTGTGACTTGCAAATGTTAGAAAGAAATTTCAGAAATTGTATAGAAAGGAACCTAAGGACATATCTACAAATTTCAGTATTTGAAAACTTTTCAGGGTAAATCAGTTTAAGTCTTTTCTAAATTTTGTTGGGCTTGGAGAGTTTCTGGAAATAAATTGTAACTGACTGCAGAACTGAGGGATCCATGAAGTTGTCCATATGCATCCTGAATATGAGATGTTTCAGGTACCACTTAACAATCTGAAATCTATTTATACTGTGCAATTATATTATACCTTTCCTGGTAACACTCATAATTCTAATATTATTTGAATAAACTATCTCTCCCTGGCCCAGGGCATTTTGTGACATTAAAGTTGCTCAGTTTGTCTGTCTGTCTCTCACTCTCTTGCTCTCTTTCTCACTATATATATAACATATATTATTTATCACATACGTACATGTTGATGTTGAATAGAAAAGTTCTCTTTTACATTCGTCTCTTGCTCCTCACTTGCTTTTATCTATAACTTGAACCCCTTAATGTTGGAATCTTTCAACTATTCTATGTAAAACAAGTCATCATTTCCAAGTAGTGTAATGACATTGGATGCATTTCAAAAGGCTGATTCACTAGGCTGATTCCTGGGCTGGAAGTGTTGATTTATCAAAAATGACTAAACAGATTAGGCCTTCATTCATTAGAGTTTAGAAGAATGAAGTGGGATATTATTGAAACAGACAAGATTCTGAGGAGGCTTGACGGGGTAAGTGTTGAAGTACTGTTTCCACTAGTGGGAAAATCTGGATCTATGGAACATAGTTACATAATAAGAGTACACTCATTTAAAACAGACGAGAAGGACTTACTTCAAACAGAGGGTAGTGAATGTAAACCCAAAGACTCAGAGATTTACAGCATAAGATGAGGTCATTTGGCCCATCATGTCCATGCCAGTCAACAAAGATCTGACGGCACTAATCCCATTTTCTAGTTTTTGGCCCATAGTGACAACACAAGGGAAGATCTAAATGGTACTTATATGTTATACATTCAACCACCCTTTCAGAGAGTGAGTTCTAGACTCCAACAACATCTAAGTGAAAATATTTCTCTTCAATTCTCTTTGTGGCCTTTTACATCCTATTCGAAGTCTATGCCTCCTGATTATTGCCTCCTCTATGAATGAGAAAAGTGCTTTCCTATCCACCCCATCTGTGCCCCCCATATACCTCAATCAGATCTCCTGTCAAGCTCCACAGCTCCAAAGAAAACAACCTCAGCCTATGAGTGAATATCTGGAATTCTCTAACCCGGAAAGTGTGGAGGGGGGATCACCATTTGAAATGGAGGTAGGTAGATTTCTGAAATTATCAGGGAGTTGAGGGCTATGAGGAGCTGCCACAAAACAGAAATTGAGGCCTGGGATAGACAGACCATGATCTAGAAGAAAGGTGGGCAAGCTTGACGGGCCAAATGGCCTTCTCCTGTTCCCATTTGTTGTGTTCTTGTGACTAGATAATAAGTATCTGCTGGTGATTTAAAATAAAACAGGCAGTGGAATCTACTTGTTTAAGTTACTATCCTTCTTTGCTCTCCATTTTCTTTTTCCCAAAGGTCAACCCTCAGCTTTGTGTGTTTGATTTTCCTCAGTCTTGTTGCAATAAAGGGTTTATTTTCTGAAATTTACCTTGAAAGGGATTGATTATTTACCATAGTGTTACATTTGGATTGCTCTATTTAACCCAACACTGGAACTGGAAGCATATGTTTCCTAGTGTTTATTTTGGAATGGTCCATTTGACACAATTTCTTTAATTAGAGGGGTGTGTTTATCTTAGTGAGGGAATTGGAAGGATCTGTTTAACTCCATGTTGTTATTGGAAGGGTCCGTTTGCCACCAGCTTGCAATTGGATAAGTTAATTTCTCCATTGCCACAATTTTTAGGATGTTGCTCATGTCCGTAATACTGCATAAATCATACGAAATTGTCATATTCCCAGTTTCACACCAAGAGAATGGTTCAGCATACCCTTTGGAAGTTTTCAGGTCCAGTGATAGCTTTTGGAACCCAGGTGAGAAATGGAACAAGACTATTTGTCAGAAGAAGGCCTTTCCTTTTTTTTAACAACAGTTCTGTGGCTACATGATGTCTCCTCAGTGCTCCTTCCAGAAATTTGCAGAGCCTCAATGCTGCAGTGTTGATGTATGTTGTGGAAATTCTTGTTTCTTTGTTCTCAAGGATGTAAATGAAGCGAGCAGGACTGAATCTGCTGCTTGTTCATAGTTGCCCTGAGGATGTAGTTATCGGACATTTTAGAATGACCTTTTTGAATAGTTCATATTCTATGATGTCCACCTGGCTGACCACGTTACGATCATTACAGTGTGACTTAAGATAAAGCAAAGCTTTGAATATCCTCAAGCGTAAATAGAGTAAGATATGGGAGACCAACTAGGAATACATTGGAAATGGCATGCTCAGAGGACTGGAAAGGCATATACATGAGAGTCAGCAGCAGGTGAAATGAGTCTATGGTCTATGAGTCAGTCTATGGTGGCGTGGTAAAAGCTTTTAGTAATGGAGCAAAAATGAGCTCAGAAGCTCAAGTCAAGATCAAATGTGTTACTAAATCAGAAATAGACTGGCTTAATCTCAGACTGTAGCTATTGAAGAGAGATTGAAACAGGGGTCAAAATCGATAGCTTCAATCTGGCCAGTATTTAATTTGAAGTGATCTCTGCTCATCCAGTATGCTGTATAAGCAATCTGATAAATTAGCAACTGTGGAGGAGTCAAGGGAGATGGCGGTGATGTAGAGCTGAGTGCTGTGTTAAGATATTAATGGATATTAGCCAAAGGCAGATGTATGAAGTCAGGCTACAGACCAGGCATGATCTCATTAAATAGCAGAACAGGCTGGATGGGCTGAATGGCTGATTCCTGTCCCTATGTTGCATGTCTTGGAGGGGAACGTGTAAGTGGTAGTGTTCCCATACATCTGCCCTTGTCCTTCAAGGTGGTAGAGTTCATAAGATGTGCCAGTGGAGTGTTGGCAGATGGAACACAGTGCTGTTGCAGTCCATAGTGAATATTTCAGGTGATGGGTGAAATGCCAATCAAATGAGATGATTGGTCCTGCATGTTAAGCTTCCTGAATGATGAGTGAGAGCTGTACCACCTTGGCAAGTGAGTTGTGTTCCATCACGTTTCTGACTTGTGTCTTTCAGTGGAGAATAAGGAGGTGAGTTAGTTGTTGCAGTCTTCCTAGCCTCTGACCTTCTGTTCTCTATGTATATGGCTAATTGCCAGGTATATGCCTCTTACATAAGATCAAGTACTATATCTGAAATACCTGTATGTCGATGGGGCTGAAGTTAATTGGGAAGTTGAGCTAATTTCAGAGAGTTGTGCAATTAATGAGGTAAAAATACATGTAAATGTGGTTCTCAATACCTGCTGGTGAGAAGGTCAACTTACATTTGCGAAGGGGAGTTCTTGAGGTACAGTGGAGTGTCACTACCTCTGACCCAGGAGGCCTGGGTTCAAGTCCCATCTACTCCTGATGTGTGTAATAACATCTCTGAACAGGTTAATGAGAGCTTATCTACCTTTGAGAAGGGTGGACTTAATTGCTAAAGTTTGCCTTAACAGTGGTAATCTGATTTTGGACTCCAATCCAATTAAGTTCTCGCCTCTTCTGGGAGCAGACAGTCATGCCCTAAAAGTCAACCATTTGAAATAGAGGCACATGTAGGAGAGATTTGTGTGATTAATCTACCTTTAGTCTGAACAATTTCTTTAGCACCATTTCTCTTGAATAAACTCTATCCTCTATGATCATCTCTGGTGCTGTGCAATCTGTGTATCCTGTTGCTTTTTAAAAACGGAGGCAATTTAATTCTATAAATCTTTGTCTGTTCTCACTCCCACTACACGTTTGTTTTGATTATCTCTTTATGGGTCTGCCCTATTGTATAAGGCAATGGTTCTGAAGAGATTAATGTCCATATTACTTTGGTACCTGATGTCTTATAGTCTGTGTGTGAGACAAAGCATGCTCCAAAGCTTTCAAAGAGAGCAGACGTATCAGTACAAGCTCTCTGATGTCCTAGTAATATTGCCTAATCAAACATAGTAATGGTGATTGCTGTCACTCAATAAAAGTAAATTAATCATAGTCCTGCTCTCTTGTTAGAGAGAGACAATTGATGGTGGTTTAACCTGACAGTACCATGCCTCAGGCAAGGGGGGAGGTTGAGAAGAAGGAACTTCATTGTAACCAGAGCCTGTACAGGATTTGAACCCACCCACTTGGCATTACTTTGAATTGCAAGTCAGCCATTTAGCCAATCGAGCTAACCATCACCCACTATCATACAATAAAACTTCTAGTTATTGAAGAACAGCACCTCTTCTATAAATACTTAATTGTGTATTATCTACCTTTTTTAATTTCAAAAGTATACTTTATTCATAAGAAGTCTTTGTACATATACATTGTCACAAAAGCAGTTCAGTTCTATACAGTTGCATATCAAGTAAATAAACAAAACATTGGACTTTGACTCTATGCAAAGGATGAAAGACTTTACTTACACATACAATATTAAAAGTTACATATATTTGAAGCACTAGGAGGGTACAGTAACTGAATGGACCCCCATTTACCTTGAGCAGGTAGACCTCAGACAGTGGTCTTTCCCCACTGCGCAGTGGTGGCAACTGTCCCAAGCTTTAGTACTTTCCTCAGCACGTAGTCCTGCACTTTGGAATGTTCCAGTCTGCAACACTCAGTCAGGGTTAACCCCTTGTTATGGTGTATTATCCACCACGACTCACTAGGTAGGTCCAAGACAAAGGATTGGCGGCAGCAAATGTTTTCAACAACCCTCCCCACCATATGCTTGGTGGAGGTGACAAATATGACAAGGTGGTCACTTAGGAGAATACCACATGCCCATCTTGATTAACCTCTTCTTGACAAGCAGAGCATATGTTTCTTCTGATTTTGTTTAATTGATTTTTCTTTTAAAATTGCAACCTCTGTTTCTGCATATTTTATATATTCTGTATATTTGGTTTGAGCTTCCCACTTGATTATTTTCCTATGAATGCTAAATACTTTACATAAGTATCATATGTGGAATCCTGGACTTTAATCCTTCATTTCTGAATGGAATATAATTTATTGGTACCCTTTCCATTTCCAATGTAAATATTTTGAATTCCTAATCTACGATTCCGATTGGCCTATAATTTTAGACTCAATGAGAAGCACAAAGAACGTATGCTGGTTGTACTACCTTTGTAATCTTAGCACAGATCTCCTGAAGTCACAATGTATCACTGACTGTGCTGTTTTCTCAGGAGAGAAATATTGACCTGTGGTAGACACAATGGCTCCAAAAGCTCATTGGCCACAATCCAGCAGTAATCCCAGGATCATAGTTACTGTTGCTCCAAAGTGTTAAAAGTTTTTGGAGTGCACAAGGTTAATGGGAGGCACCTTATTTGACATTCAGCCCACTTCATAAGCGAGCCAATAATTAGTAATTATTGCATATTTAGCATTTCCTTCCCTGTACATTCCAGTGGGACAAACTTGCATTGTTATAAACATTGTCATGCCTCATTTCAGCTCACGTATAGGCCTTTAAACCTACATCAAGTCACTTTGAGGTCAGACACTGGGGAACTTGAATCTTTAGACAATTTTATGTAACGCATAAACAAAGTTAAAGCATCTTTAAAATTCAAAGCCAAGATGCTGGCCTATATTTAGGAACTCCTGCTGTGCCTAATGAAAATGTGATGGGAGTGTTCGGGAAGGTCTACTTAATTTTGCAGTCAGTATAAATTACTGTCCCCCTAGGGCAACAAAGTAAACATTCAGCAAATGCATTCAAATCTCACCTGCTTTTCATGCAGTATATTGCTGGGTGTTTAGCAATTCCTCAGTTTTAAAATTCTTTGTTTTCAAATCCCTCCAGGTAAGTAATTTGGGTGGGGGAATGTCTTATTGCAGATTGGTGGTGGGTGGGAGAGGGGACCAGGCGTTTCAGAGGCAAGGGCAAGGGAATGAATCATAGCAGGAATTCCCCTCCCTTTCCCAATGTCCAGTCCCTAGGTCAGGGCCTGATCACCTTGAGCAAGGAACCATCCTCACTGCATTCCCATCCCAAATCGTGACAAGTGGCCCACGCAGTTACGCTCAGGCATAATGGGGAACAGGCCCATGTGCCATCTGTAATGGCAGGGTGAAGTTCTTCAGTGGTCATAAAGTGGAGGTGGGCCAGAAAAGGTTGAACATGGCTCTTCCTGCTCTGTACTTTATTTAATGGAGTCTGGAAAGCAGCAGGGTTTATGTGTGTCACCCCTCCATTTAATTACATGCCCTTCCTGTCTCCAAGATCGCCACTACTAGTGACAGTAGCAAATTCTGCCTACTGGCACTGCTGTTGAATGTTAATTAAGAAGAAGCAGTCGTCATGGCTCCAGTAATTTAGGTTCTTACAGGGATCCTGTGTGAGTTCCAAAATGCCTTTTATCACTTTTTTTTTAAGAGTATCACACAATAAGTGCACAGACAAGGCACGTTAAAGGCAGGAATCACACACAAGTGTAGACTACTTTAAAATCCATAACTGCATTACAAGCTTTAAGTTCAGCACAAACATTCTGTAAATATTACTCAGTTTTTTTCTTGCACACTTTCCCTGTCACAGTTTGTTAATCATATCCTTGTTGTGGTCAAACAGTGTATCTTCCTTCTTGCAATGAACACCACCATTGAAGATCTGGTAGATAAAAATAGTTTTTTTGAAACTAAATGAATTACTCAGCACTGAAGGGGTTGAGAACAAGTTGCCTGTGTTTGTTTTCAAGGTCAGTCATTGAAGTGGATTCTTCTTTATTCACTGTGTCCAATTTTTTGATTTGGGTGTAGTTTGTAGCCTTTCTGGTGACGTTACTACAAATTGTTTGACTGTAAAGTACAGAAAAACAACATCCTATGGAAAATACCATACTCCAGTCAGACTTAAAGCTTTAAGAGAAACACATTCTTATTTATTCTCAGCAAAGGTGTGGAATTGAGGTAAAATCAATGAGGTAAAAACAATGACTCCAGATGCTGGAAAGCAAATACTGGATTAGTGGTGCTGGAAGAGCACAGCAGTTCAGGCAGAATCCAACGAGCAGCGAAATCGAAGTTTCGGGCAAAAGCCCTTCATCAGGATGAAGGGCTTTTGCCCGAAACGTCGATTTCGCTGCTCGTTGGATGCTGCCTGAACTGCTGTGCTCTTCCAGCACCACTAATCCAGTAAAAGTGTGGAATTGCTGATTGGATTTTATCAATGACTGCATCATGTTTGATCAATGTTCTGGAGTTTTGGACCAAGTACAAACATCTCTATGTTAATGGCTTTCATAATTTTAAGGGCTTTTATCAGGTCACCCCTCAGCCTTCTCTTTCTTGTAGAAAATGCTCCAACTTATTTTCAGTTCACTTCTGTTGCCACCTTTGCAATTTTTGCATTTTATTCTTTCCTTTGTCTCCTCTTTTTCTCTTCTGCTTTCTTTACTTTGCACAGATTTTGGGACTGCTGAACCAGGCTTCTATAGAAAACAGCATGGAGATGATAAAGGGCAGATGTCCTTGTTAAGATGAAAAAAAATGAAAAGCTGGTGCATACTACATGTTGCTCAGGGTTTTTCAAGCATTCTGCATAGTCACCTGCTTTCTAAATGAATGAGCTTCCTTTTATGGTCAGATTGTGTGTTATCAGCATGGGATTGCATCCATCATCGTGGATTGTAGAAATCCCACGATGCGCATTGAAAATTTACTTTAAAAACAGAAATGTTTTCATTTTTTTTTTAAAAGCCCATTCCGAAATCAAACTTTCAGGTGCAAAATGGGCAGAAACCCATCTCACAGTGTTGAACTTAAAAAAATCTGTTTCAGAGTTACCAATTTCATTGATTTTCTCAATTCCCAGCATCTAACTTACATACAAAGGATATAAACCACAGAAATAGACCATTTATCCAAATATCCAAATAGTTCTGAAGAAGATACAATAGGGGCATTTAAGGGGTTTTTAGATAAGCGCATGAATATGCAAGGAATGGAGGGATATAGACCAAGGGTGGGCAGGTGAAACTAGTCTAATTTTGTGTTATGTTCAGCACAACATCATTCCTGTTCTTTACCGTTCTATGTTCTCAAAGTCATTGGCCTCAAAACATTAATCCTGTTTCCATTTCCACAGATACTGCCAGACAGACCCTTCAGTCCTACTCGTCCATGCTGACCACATATCCCAACCCAATCTAGTCCCACCTGCCAGCACCCGGCCCATATCCCTTCAAACCCTTCCTACTCATATACTCATCCAGACGCCTTTTAAATGTTGCAATTGTACCAGCCTCCACCACTTCCTCTGGCTGCTCTTTCCATACATGTACCATCCTCTGTGTGAAAAAGTTGCCCCTTAGGTCTCTTTTATATATTTCCCTTCTCACCCTAAACCTATGCCCTCTAGTTCTGGACTCCCCGAACCCACGGAAAAGACTTTGTCTATTTATCCTCTCCATGCCCCTCATGATTTTATAAACCTCTATAAGGTCACCCCTCAGCCTCTGATGGTCCAGGGAAAACAGCCCCAGCCTTTTCAACCTCTCCCGATAACTCAAATCCTCCAACGCTGGCAACATCCTTGTAAATCTTTTTTTAACCCTTTCGAGTTTCACAACATCGTTCTGATTGAAAGGAGACCAGAATTGCCACAACATGGCCTCCCAACTCCTGAATTCAATACTCTGACCAATAAAAGAAAGCTTACCAAACGCCTTCTTCACTATCCTATCTACTTGCAAATCCACTTTCAAGGAGCTATAAACCTGCACTCCAAGGTCTCTTTGCTCAGCAACACTCCCCAGGATCTTACCATTAAGTCCTGCTAAGATTTGCTTTCCCAAAATGCAGCACCTCACATTTATCTAAATTAAACTCCATCCGCCACTTCTCAGCCCATTGGCCCATCTTTTCAAGATCCCATTGTAATCTGAGTTAATCTTCTTCACTATCCATTATACCTCCAATTTTGGTGTCATCTGCAAACTTACTAACTATACATGTTATGCTCACATCCAAATCATTTATATAACTGATGAAAAGCAGTGGACCCAGCTCTGATCCTTGTGGAACTCCACTGGTCACAGGCCTCCAGTCTGAAAAACAACCCTTCACCACCACCCTCTGTCTTCTACCTTTGAGCCAGTTCTGTATCCAAATGGCTAGTTCTTCCTGCACTCCATGAGATCTAACCTTGCTAACCAGTCTCCCCTGGGGAACCTTGTTGAATGCCTTCCTGAAAGATGAGAGACTTAACAAACATTCGGGTCTTTTCCAATATATAATTTCAGTTAAATCACACTGCAAACTTTTGTTATAAATACAGTGTCTTACAATCTTATTCTCCACAATCGCTTGATGAAGGAGCAGCGATCTGAAAGCTAGTGCTTCCAAATAAACCTGTTGGACTATAACCTTGTGTTGTGTGTTTTTTAACTATGTTTCACAAAGGTCCTGTCTGCTTGTTCAATTGATGTAAATGAACTGGAACACTCAGATTTTGTTGTTTTGCAAACTTGCTGCTGTGTTTCCCACATTATAACACTGAATAATTTTCAAAAGTATTTCATTGATTGTAAAGCACTATGAGACATTCACTGACTAAAGTAAAAGCGTAATTTAAATGCAAGTCTTTGTTTTTTGATTCTCCCTTTCGATCCACTTCAGTTCAGCATCTGTTATGGAGAAAATATAGAGAACCACCAGGAGACGCAGTGACTCCTTCAAGAAGTAGATTTTCTATTTTCAAACGAAAAACTGTGACACTGAGAAAGCAGATTCTCGAATGCCTATGAACCTCAGGGTCCATGGATTTTTATTTTTTTTTATCATGTTTCTGTTAGCTTATCAGCATGTCCAACTATATTAATCAAAGTACCTCACACTAGCTACACAATAAACCAGTGATGTTAGTTCCCATTATCTCTTTAGTTGTACATTCTACTTAATGTTATTCGAATGTTACCTGTAGATATTCATTGCTAACTCTACTACAGTGATTTTTCCATTCCAGACTAACCTGTTATGATAGATATTTAGCTATTCCATCTATTACAATAGTCTCCTGTTTCAAGCTGACTCTACTAACTATTAATTAGACATTTCAATGTCATGTCCCAAATATTTATTGTCCCAATCCTGTCATAATAACACTTAACAGAGAAACTTGCTTTATTACTTGTGTTATCTCATCTCGCCATAGTGACCTTTCAGCCTTAACCTTACTCTGCTAATTGGTGTAAGAGCATTCCACAATTCTTATCCCATCCTGCCTTCCACAGACCACAGATTGCCAATGGTCTTCATGCTTTAACCCTTCCCATGTTTTCACGTTCTTTATTTTCCATACATCCCAGGATAACTTATTGTCTTTACTCTCAAGTACTCATCAGATTTTCTGTTGAAAGTATCTAATCTATTTGACTGAACCAGTTCTTGTGGTAACAAGTTCCACAATCCAACCACTCTCTGAGTAAAGCATTTTTTTCTTTTTTCTCTATTAATTTATTAGCAATTACCCTTGTATTTGCGGCCTCTCGATTTGGATTTTTCCACAAATGGAAGCACTTATGAAAGGGAAATTGTGATTGTCAAGTTCATTGGAGCTCTATGAGGACATGAGGGAGAATAGATGAGGGAAAACCAGCTGAAATGGCATAGTTGGATTTTCAAAACATTTTTGATACGGTTGAACATAAGGACGCAACATGTAAAAGCGAATATCTGTCTGGCTGAAAATACAAAATTGAAGGTGCAGAACCTTACCATCCTTAGCACTACACACTACTTTATAATCCAACATGTAAAGTGAACAACTCCTGCAGGTTAGGTGAATTGGCCACACTAAATTGCCTATGGCATTCAGAGAAGTGTAGGTGAAGTGCACGAATGGCCATGTTGGAGTCTAGTTGGGGGCCAGTCCTCAGCCCAGTCAAAAGCTCACCCGCTATCTGGCTGGGGTCCCAGTACCATTAATCCAGGGGCTTGGCTACAGTCTGTCATTCCTTAGGTTGCTTGAGGTCAAGGGGTCTGTCCAAGAAATGAGAAACAGTCAGCCCTGCTGAGCTAACGCATACTCAGGAGAGGGGGGTAATCTCAAATACTCAGGGGAATCGCATATCCTTTCTCAGGGAGCTTCAAAGATAGCGATCAGGGGTCTGGTCAGTTACATGAAGGATCTGCTCATCAAAGTTAGTCAGAGGCCTAGTCCTGGGTGTCTGTATATTCATCATTAAGGATGGTGCAAGGTGGCCTTTAGGGCTACTGGGGTGTCACTGCCAAAGGGCTGAGGAAGCTCAAAGCATGGGAGAGAAAGAAGAGGCATTTCTGGAAGGAGGAACAGGGCAATGACAGTGAGGGATAGAGGAGGGGGTGCAGGTAACAGTTTCAAGATGTAGGAGGTAAGGTGGAACAGCATCAGAGATCATGGGAACTACAGGAGGTAGTGATCACCACTGTGTCTTTCACAGGGTATAGAATCTCATTAAGGTGTAATGCTGGGGTGCAAGGTGCATCCAAGGGCTACTGGAAGTTAAGTTCAAAGTAATTGGTTTATAATTGGGTAGATGTTGGAAATAGCTGAAAATGTGTTGCTGGAAAAGCGCAGCAGGTCAGGCAGCATCCAAGGAGTAGGAGAATCGATGTTTCAGGCATGAGCCCTTCTTCAGGAATCTGTTGGAAATAGGCAGATTGAGATAAAATGGGGCATGGAGGCTCTGCTGGTGGGGGGGGTGGGGGGGGGGGCGGGGGGGATGGTTTTGGGGGACAGGAAGGAGAAGGGGGGTTTTGAGTGATGGCACCTGGTGACCACACAGAGCCTGAGGCTGGCAGTGCTCACCGTCAGCTCCCTTCACTGCCATCACTTGTCATTCTCTCAAAATAAAATGCCCACAACTCCAACAAATTTACTCAGTCCTGTTTCCGTGATGATTGTGGTTTACCCCTGTCCCATTTCCTGCTGTCTCTGAGAGGTCACGTGTATCCTCTGCAGTGAGGATTGAAGTAAATTACCTGTTTGATTTATCTGCCATTTTGGATTTTCCATTATTAATAACCAGGTTCACTTTTCAGAGGCTAATACTCATTTTGTTAACTTCTTTCTTCTTGAAATATTTATATGAACTCTCACAATTTTTTTATATTTCTAGCCAGTTTTCTCTCATACTTTAACTTTTGTCTTTTTTAAAAGTTTTGGTTTTTTAAAAATTTTCTGTCCAATCTTCTGACCCACCACACATCTTTACACAATTATATATTATTTTCTTTTATTTTGATAATATCTTTCATATTTCAAGTTAACCACTTTATGGTGGATCTGACACTTGGAACCTTGTTTACCTATTGGAATATATCTATTCTGTATATTCTGAAGTATCCTCTTAAATGTCTGCTATTGAATCTCTCTTGACCTATCCTTTAATCTAATTTGCTTATTCACATTTGTCAGCACTGCTCATGCCCCCATGATCAGCCTTATTTCAAACTTTTTGAAAAAGTCTCAGAGTCATTCCTCTCTCCCTCAAACTGAGTGTAAAATTTAATCATATTTGCTTGATATTGACAGTCTTAAGAACGAACAGTAAATTGTCAGAAAACTAAGTCATAATTTAATAAAGGATAATCTTGCTGCAGGAAGGCAGCAGAGATGTTCAAAGAGTTAAAAGTCACATTTAGCTTACTATCTGAAAGAGAAAGGATTGCTGTTTCCTGTGTTGGTCTTATCTCCCTCTCACACAAACACATTGCATTCATGTGAAACTTAATATCCTGCCCTAAAGTTCATCACCAGCAGCAAAGCAAAGCTTCGACTTGAGGGATCACATATTTAAATTCTCGTCCCCAGCTGACATTTTGACTATGTGTGCACTAACCAGGCACATTGTGCCACTTCCAGACTCCAGTCAGCTGGGTACTGTCCCTGGCAAAGTTTCTGGGTTTTTTTAAGTGCTTTGCAAACTTGTACTCAAAGATTTCTGGTGTTTAGAAAGTGGAACCTGATATCAGTTACAGCGCAGTCCAGCTGTAGCATAAAACTCCTTCTGTTCCTCCAAGGTAACATGCCAGAGCACCAAGTTTTGAACTCTGGACACCCACCTACTGAGTGAAATCTGCCAACTCTGCTTGATATTTCCTGAAGACAAGAGATGACCTTAAACCATGAGTCCAAAGCAGATCATAAAGCAGCAAACATAAGAACTAGGAGCAGGAATAGGCCATCCGGCCCTTCAAGACTACTCCGCCATTCAATAAGATCATGGCTGATCCTTTCGTGGACATAGATCCACTTACCTGCGCTCTTACAGGAAAGTAAGATGAACAGTGGAGTGTGAGCATGCATTGACGGGAAATGCAGGAAATTCTACTTGTTTGCACTATTGGGTGGAGTCTTGTGGAGTTAGAGAAGGCAAAAAAGGAGACAGGAGGCCTGGAAAGTTTGGTGGTGCCAACACCCAAACATCCCTGCCTCAGACCCCAAAGTATATGTGAAGGCTCAGGTGCAATCTTCCTGCATTACCTACATGAGGGACTAAATAGTCAATTAATGGTCACTTTAAAACCTCTTCCTGCATAGGTTGCAATTTTCTGATCTCATGGCCAGCCCAACCAATATGGTGAATCGACCCAAACCCCCATAACAATGCCTGGATTTGTCATTGAATCATTCTTCCATCCTGAGATGTTTTAGGATGCAGAGCAGGCAACAGCCATGGCATCAGCCACAGTGATACCGAGTGTGAGAGATGTGGTTCTCTGTGGCAAACAGCTCTAAGCAGACAGAATATCAGGTCCCAAGGTCCTGAGGGGGAAGGCCCACTTTTTAAAATTCACTTGTGGGATATGGCCATCACTGGACCAGCATTTATTGCCCGCCCTTGTTTGCCTTGAGAAGGTGTTGCTGAGCTGCCTTCTTGAACCACTGCAGTCCATGTGCTGTATTACATCCACAATGCTCTTATGGAGGGAATTCCAAGATGTTGACTGAGTGACACTGAAGGAACAGCAATCTATTTCCAAATCAGGATGCATGAATATATTGGAACGAACTTATAGGTGATGGTGTTCCTTCTCAAAGGAAGTTGTCAGAGATTTTTAGCATGTTAACTAAGGAGCCTCCTGAATTTCTGCAGTGCATCTTGTACTGAGGCACTGCTACTGAGCATCGGTAATGGAGGGAGTGTATGTGATACCAATAAAGCAGGCTGCTTTGTCCAGAATGGTGTCAAGCTTCTTGAGTGTTGTTGGAGCGGCACCCATCCAGGCAACTGGGGATTATTTCATCACACTCTTGACTTGTGCCTCATGGTTGGTGGATAAATTGTGTGGAGTTAGGAAGTTAATTATGGACTGCAGCATTCCAAACCTGTGAAGTCCTGTTGTAGCCACAATATTCATATTACTAGCTCAGCTCAGTATCTGGTCAATGTTCAGCCCTAAGTTGTTGATTGAGGGATATTCACTGATGGTAACACCATTGAATGACTAGGAATGATTGCTAAATTTTGCCTTCTTAGAAATGGTCATTTCTTGACACAAATGTTCCTAGCCATTTGTCAGCCTACATCTCAACATTGTCCAGAGTTTGCTGTATTTGCATATGGACTGCTTCATTCTTTGAAGAATCACAAATGCAACTAAACATTGTGCAATCAAAAATGAACATCCCCACCTTATAATGGAAGGAAGGTCATTGATGATGCAGCTGAAGATGGTTAGGCCTAGGATCAATCCTGAGGAACTCCTGCAGAGATGTCCTAGGGCTGAGATGACTGACTTCCAATAACCATGACCGTCTTCCACTGAGCTAGGTATGACTCCAAAAGCAGACCATTTACCCCTGGTACCTACAGTTTCCAGTTTTGTTCAGGCATCTTGATGCCACAGTTGGTCAAATGCAGCCTATCGCTTTACCTCTTGAATTGAACTCTTCTGTCCATGTTTGAATCAAGACTGTAATGAGCTCAGGAGCTGAGCAGCACAGACAGAACCCAAACTGGGTGTCAGTGAACAGATTATTGCTGAGCAACTATTGCTTGATAGCACTGTTGATTACATATTCTGTTACTTTATTGATGATTAAGGGTGGACTGATTGGTCAGTAATTGATTGAGTTAGCTTTCTTGTGCTTTTTCTCAAAGCTCATCTCCTTTGCAGTATCTAGTGCCTGTTTCTTGATATCACATGCAATGCATCAAATTGGCAAAAGACTGACATCTGTGATGCTGGTGACCTCTGGAGGAGGCCGAGATGCATCATCCACTTAGCATCGCTGGCTGAAGATTGTTGCAAATGCTTCAACCTCATTTTTTGCATGAATATGCTGGGCTCTCCCAAGATGGCGATTTCTATGGAGCCTCCTGCTCCAACAAGTGTTCAGTTGTCCAACATCATTCTCAATTGAATGTGGCAGGACTGCCGAAATTAGTTCCAATCCTTTTGTTGTGGAATTGCTTAGCTCTGTCCACAATTGGCTGCTTATGCTGTTTTGCATGCAAGTAGTCCTTTTTTTTAATCTTTAGTAAGTTGCCAGCTCATTGTTAGGTAGAGTGGGGAAATGCTGGAAGTTGTTCAATTTATCTCATTTAACATGATGAAAGTGCTACACAAAACAGTGCAAGGTATTCTTGATGTTAAGACAGAACTTCATCCATACAAGAACTGTGTGGTGGTCACTCCTACTATCATTGAACGGCAGGAAGATTGGTGAGCATGAAATCAAATATGTTGTTTCTCTTGTTGGGCTCCCTCACTACGTAGCCCATACCCAGGCTAGGAGCTATGCTCTTTAATCAGTGGCGGTGCTGCTGAGCCACTTTTGGTGAAGAACATTGTAGTCCCTAAACCATAGCACATTGTAAATCCTTGCTACCCTCAGTGCTTCCACCAAGTGCTGTTAAACATAATTCAAGATGTTGGGGGTTTGGGGATGGTGGTGATATGTGATATATCATCAGGAGGTTGCTTCACCCATGTTTTACCTGAAGCCATGATACTTCATGGGATTTGGGGCTAATGTTGAGGAATCCTAGGGGAACAGTCTTACAGCTACTCTGCCACACCTCTGCTGAGCCTGTCCTTTTGGTGGTGGCAATGGTGTAAGGTATGTCAGGGCTATCACTTGACTAGTCTTTGAAACAGCACTCCCAACTTTGGCACTAGCCCCCAGGTAGAGTGGTTTATATGTACAGTGAGGGCTTTGGGGTTGATCATATTAACAGTGAGGTGTCTGCGTTTTTTTTTACATTGATGGGCATATTGACTGGATCAGCTCTAGTTGCCCTTGAGAAGATTGTGTTGAACTGCCTTCTTGAACTACTACAATCCATGTACTGTAGGTAGATGTAGAATGCTATTCGGGAGAGAATTCCAGGATGTTAACCCAGTGACAGTGAAAGAAGAGAGATATATTTCCCAGTCAGGATTGTGGGTGGCTTGGAGAGGAACTTGCAGTTGGAATTGTCATATTAACTGTGAGGGTTCAGGTTAGTCATGTGTACAGTGAGAACTCAGGGGTTGGCCATATCGACAGTGACGGCTATGGTGCGGGTCAAGTTTACAGTGTCAGTTCTGTAGGTCCTATTATGATTACTTGACTTTGATTTTTAATTGACAAATATCCTTCCCTGAATTTCAAAGGTGAACCATTTAGCAATCAGTCAATTTTTTGATCCCTTTATTGTCACCAGCTTTTAAGATACAAATCTTTTTTGCCGAATTCAAATTCTGCAACTGCTTTAGTGGAATTTAAAACATATATCCACCCTTGTGGCTATTAGACAGTATCCTTGAATTATTATTATCAATACGACTGCCAGGGAGATTATCATACCCACAGATACCATATGCTTGCCTTCTCTGCAATTAATGTTCATGACTTACATGATCCTTCCCAGCTTGTGCAACAAGACTGGCCGAGCAAGGTAAAAAGGCTGAATACAGCCACCTGCCTATTATGTTGACTTTTTATGGTGCTCTATAGCTGGTACTCTATGCCAAATCCATTTTATTGTACTGTTGAATGACTGCAGTTTACTATCAGGAAGCTTTTGTGAATATACTTGAGGTTAAAAGTCTGACTGTGGTTGTGAGCACCTGTCAGCTGCATTATAATGGCTGATCCTTTAGGACATCTTACTTGTCTCTGCCAGATCTTTTTTTAAATGACAAAGGTACGTTGTCCGACTCATGGTTCTTCACCATTCAGCAGGTATTTCACAAAGGAGTGTACCCAATCAAGTATGCTTCCATTATTACCAGACCGCATATGAACATTCAACAAAGGACACCAGAGAGCAGTCTGTCAATCAAGAGTGGGAGTCTGACTAATTTCTTCCTTTTCATCTCTTCCTCAACATTGGTTATCCCAGCATTTTATAATAAATCTGTTCAGGGTTGTTATTACACACCTCTAGAGCAGGTGAGACTTGAACCCAGGCCTCCTGGCTCAGAGATAGGGATGCTACCACTATGTCACAAAAGCCCCATTGGCTACTTTTTTTTCCTTCTATATGCAGGTGTGCTCTTACACACAACTGAACCACATTTTTTTCAATAAATCGCTCGTGAGCTTTTTCCATCTATTTTGTTTTATTCATAGTTATACAAAATACAATACAACAAACCATGCTACATAAAACATATATAGAATTTTCACACAGGTGAAAATTATGGTCCTTTCAAAGGTACCATAATGACAGAAATCCAGAGAAAAGTCAATTTCAGCACCCAAGGGCAAAATTCACAGCAGGCAAAAGTCCACAATATACAATTTCAAACGCTTTACACATCACCTGCACAAAGGAAAACAGTCTACAAAACACAACATAGCCAAAACAACATCCAACAATGAAAACCACTGATTTCTTTGCCCATCTATTAACCATCACCAGTTCATCACCCCGTTTCCAATTGGAACAATTTATGTGCAAAGCCCGTTAAGAGAAATCCACACCATCAAAGGTGAGGGAGCAATAGGGAAAGGGGGAGGGGGTCCTATTGGCAACCTCCTGTGTTGAGGCTAATTGCAAGAACCTGAATGCTATCGAGACTGGATCAATTTGGAATTGAAATCCAACACTCAGGAGTTTCAATGTGAGCTATCCCAGAGTCTTCACTGTGAAAAAGAGCCACTTCCAGTGCTTTCATTGTTAATAGGACCACTTTGACTTTAATGGGACTATTTACAATCATCACTATTACTGGGACAATGAACCTTCTTCACTGTAGACCTCACCAATCTCGCCATTCTTTATAGTATCACCCAGACAATGGTAATCTTGTTAATAGAGCCCACCAGGATCATCACTATGGATAACCCAGGATCCTCACTATTCAGAAAGCCCATACTAATAGAGTCCATTAGGATATCCATTGTTAAGGAGACCCAATCAGTATCCTCACTATTAATAAGACTCACCAAAGGACTGAGTTATACTATTTCCCTTGGGGTAGGCTGGGAGACTAAGGATTTTAAAATGTCATGTAAATGGTATTTTACATTGGCTAGGAAGATGGGGCATAGCCCTCCTACACATGGAGGCTAATTGAGCAACCTATGAGGCTAATTAAGAGGATAGACTGAAACTACCATACAGTTTTAACACAACAAGAGTTTTTCGAAAAAGTAACAAAGAGGATTGATGAGGGCAGAACAGTGGACTTGATCCATATGGACTTCAGTAAGGCGTTCGACAAAGTTCCCCATGGGAGACTGGTTCGCAAGGTTAGATCTCAAGGAATACAGGGAGAACTAGCCATTTGGATACAGAACTGGCTCAAAGGTAGAAGACAGAGGGTGGTGGTGGCGGGTTGTTTTTCAGACTGGAGGCCTGTGACCAGTGGAGTGCCACAAGGATCAATGCTGGGTCCACTACTTTTTGTCATTTATATAAATAATTTGAATGTGAGCATAAGAGGAATAGTTAGTAAGTTTACAGATGACACCAAAATTGGAGGTGTATTGGACAGTGAAGAAGGTTACGTCAAATTACAACTGGATCTTGATCAGATGGGCTAATGGGCTGAGGAGTGGCAGATGGAGTTTAATTTAGATAAATGTGAGGTTGCTGTATTTTGGGAAAACAAATCTTAGAAGCACATATACACTTACTGGTAAGGTCCTGGGGAGTGTTGCTGAACAAAGAGACCTTTCAAGTTTCACAACATCTTTCCGATAGGAAGGAGACCAGAATTGCACGCAATATTCCAACAGTGGCCGAACCAAAGTCCTTTACAGCCGCAACATGACCTCCCAACTCCTGTACTCAATACTCTGAACAATAAAGGAAAGCAAACCAAACGCCTACTTCACTATCCTATCTACCTGTGACTCCACTTTCAAGGAGCTATGAACCTGCACTCCAAGGTCTCTTTGTTCAACAACACTCCCTAGGACCTTACCATTAAGTGTATAAGTCCTGCTAAGATTTGCTTTCCCAAAATGCAGCTCCTCACATTTATCTCAATTAAACTCCATCTGCCAATTCTCAGCCCATTGGCCCATCTGGTCCAGATCCTGTTGTAATCTGAGGTAACCCTCTTTGCTGTCCACTACGCCTCCAATTTTGGTGTCATCTGCAAACTTACTAACTGTACCTCTTATGCTTGCATCCAAATCATTTATGTAAATGACAAAAAGTAGAGGACCCAGCACCGATCCTTGTAGCACTCCATTGGTCACAGGCCTCCAGTCTGAAAAACAACCCTCCATCACCACCCTCTGTCTTCAACCTTTGAGCCAGTTCTGTATCCAAATGACTAGTTCTCCCTGTATTCCCTGTGAGATCTAACCTTGCTAATCAGTCTCCCATAGGGAACCTTGTCAAACATCTTACTGAAGTCCATATAGATCACATCTACTGCTCTGTCCTCATCAATCTTCTTTGTTACTTCTTCAAAAAACTCAACCAAGCTTGTGGGACATGATTTCCCACACACAAAGCCATGTTGACTATCCCTAATCAGTCGTTGCCTTTCCAAATACATCCTGTCCCTCAGGATTCCCTCCAGCAACTCGCCCACTACCGAGGTCAGACTCACCAGTCTATAGTTCCCTGGCTTGTCTTTACCGCCCTTCTTAAACAGTGGCACCACGTTTGCCAACCTCCAGTCTTCTGGCACTTCGCCTGTTACTTTCGATGAAACAAATATCTCAACAAGTGGCCCAGCAATCACTTCTCTGGCTTCCCACAGAGTTCTCGGGTACACCTGAGGTCCTGGGGATTTATCCACCTTTACCCGTTTCAAGACATCCAGCACTTCCTCCTCTGTAATCTGGACATTTTGCAAGATGTCACCATCTATTTCCCTACAGTCTATATCGTCCATATCCTTTTCCACAGTAAATACTGATGCAAAATATTCATCTAGTATCTCCCCCATTTTCTGTGGCTCCACACAAAGGCCACCTTGCTGATCTTTGAGGAGCCCTATTCTCTCCCTCATTACCCTTTTGTCCTTCATATATTTGTAAAAACCCTTTGGATTCTCCTTAATTCTATTTGCCAACGCTATCTCATGTTCCCTTTTTGCCCTCCTGATTTCCCTCTTAAGTATACTCCTACTGCCTTTATACTCTTCTAAGGATTCACTTGATCTATTCTGTCTATACCTGACATATGCTTCCTTCTTTTTCTTAACCAAACCCTCAATTTCTTTAGTCATCCAGCATTCCCTATACCTACCAGCCTTCCCTTTCACCCTGACAGGAATATACTTGCTCTAGATTCTTGTTATCTCATTTCTGAAAGCTTCCCATTTTCCATCCGTCCCTTTACCTGCGAACATCTGCCTCCAATCAGCTTTCGAAAGTTCTTGCCTAATACCGTCAAAATTGGCCTTTCTCCAATTTAGAACTTCAACTGTTTGATCTGGTCTATCCTTTTCCATCGCTATTTTAAAATGAATAGAATTATAGTCGCTGGCCCCAAAGCATTCCCCCACTGACACCTCAGTCCCCTGCTCTGCCTTATTTCCCAAGAGTACGTCAAGTTTTGCACCTTCTCTAGTAGGTACATCCACATACTGAATCAGAAAATTTTCTTGTACGCACTTAAGAAATTCCTCTCCATCTAAACCCTTAACACTATGGCAGTCCCAGTTTATGTTTGAAAAGTTAAAATCCCCTACCATAACTAACCTATTATTCTGACAGATAGCTAAGACCTCCTTACAAGTTTGTTTCTCAATTTCCCTCTGACTATTAGGGAGTCTATAATACAATCCCAATAAGGTGATCATCCCTTTCTTATTTCTCAATTCCACCCAAATAACTTCCTTGGATGTATTTCCGGGAATATCCTCCCTCAGTACAGCTGTAATGCTATCCCTTATCAAAAATGCCATTCCCCCTCCTCTCTTGCCTCCCTTTCTATCCTTCCTGTAACATTTGTATCCTGGAACATTAAGCTGCCAGTCCTGCCCATTCCTGAGCCATGATTCTGTAATTGCTATGATATCCCAGTCCCATGTTCCTAACCATGCCCTGAGTTCATCTGCCTTCCCTGTTAGGTCCCTTGCATTGAAATAAATGCAGTTTAATTTATCAGTCCTACCTTGTCCCTGCCTGTCCTGACTGTTTGAACTTATTTCTGTTCTCAACTGTATCAATCTCAGATTGATCTCTTTCCTCACTATCTCCCTGGGTCCCACCCCCCACCTTACTAGTTGAAATCCTCCCAAGCAGTTCTAGCAAATTTCCCTGCCCGTATATTAGTCCCCTTCCAATTTAGGTGCAATCCATCCTTCTTGTACAGGTCACTTCTACCCCAAAAGACATACCAATGATCCAAAAATGTGAATCCTTCTCCCATACACCAGCTCCTCAGCCATGCATTCATCTGCTCAATTGTCCTATTCCTGCCTTCACTAGCTCATAGCACTGGGAGTAATCCAGGTATTACTAACCTTGAGGACCTATTTTTTAAATTGCCAGGCTTGGAGGATTTGAGCTACAGGGAGAGGGTGAATAGGCTGGGGCTGTTTTCCCTGGAGCATCAGAGGCTGGGGAGTAACCTTATAGAGGTCTATAAAATCATGAGGGTTGTGGATAGGATAAATAGACAAGGTTTTTCCCTGGGATGTTCAGAGTCCACAACTAGAGGGCATAGGTTTAGGGTGAGAGGGAAAAGATATAAAAGAGACCTTAGGGGCAACTTTTTCACACAGAGGGTGGTACATGTATGGAATGAGTTGCCAGAGGAAGTGTTGGAGGCTAGTGCAATTGCAACACTTAAAAGGCATCTGGATGGGTATATGAATAGGAAGGACTTGGAGGGATATGGGCCGGGTGCTGGCAGGTGGGACGAGATTGGGTTGGGAAATCTCGTCGGCATGGACGGGTTAGACCAAAGAGTCTGTTTCTGTGCTGTACATCTCTCTGACTCTCTGTAGGGTGGAGATTAAGAGGAATTTATGTCTCTCAGATAATCATGAGTCTTTGGAGCTCCCTTCTCCAAAGTACAGTGGAGGTGGGGGTGTTGAACCTCTTGAGGCAGAGACGAGGGTAGACAATAATGTGGAGCTAAGGCACAATCAGATCAGGAGAAAGTGAAGACTACAGATGCTGGAGAATCAGAGTTGAAACAGGTGATGCTGGAAAAACACAGCAGGTCAGGCAGCATCCAAGGAGCAGGAGAGTCGACATTTCGGGAATAAGCCCTTCTTCAATAATGTGGAGGTGGAAGGGGGATGAGAGATAAATAGGGGAGTGGGACTGGGGGGAAGGTAGCTGGGAAGGTGATAGGTGGATGTAGGTGGGGAGTAATTGTGTTAAGTCAGTGAGCATTGTTGAGCGGATGGGTGGGAAGGAAGATGGACAGGTCAAAAGGGCGGTGTTGAGATGGAGGGCTGGTTCTGAGATGAGGTGAGGGGAGGGGAGATTTGGAAACTAGAACTCATAATCAGATCAGCGATGATCTGGTCGAATGGTGTAGCAGGCTAGAGGGCTGAATGGCCTAATTCTGCTTCTAAGTCATTTGCTTGCATGTTGGTATTAAGGGCCATTTTAACCATTACTGATGTATTAACAGTTTTGGAGACTACACTGTATAGGAGAAGCTTTTGGTAAACAATGGTAGCCTCTCTCATGGGTTATTGCAATAAGTCAGGTTGTGGTCTACATGGGGAGGGTGTCTTCAGCAGCGATGACCCTCACCATGGCAAGTTTACCCAATATGCTTACCAACTCATGCTTATCCCTATCACAGAGGCCCCAGCACCCCCCAGACACAATTTACTGTTGAGGAAGATGTCCTTCTATGCCATCCTCAAATTCCAGGTGCAGTCCCAGCACTGGCCACCATACACGGTGGCAGTGCTGAGCTGCCTGATCTCTGATCAGTCAACACCATTTTGGGTGGATTGGGGGGACTTGGAGGAAGGTAGATAGATGCTATTTACAGGATCAGGAGCCCAATAGCAGCAAATTGGTTATTGGCGGAATGAAAAATGTGGCTAGGTACCCCACAAATGGCTGAGATGGCCTGCCTCCGCTATCAGACCCATCATTGGGGCCTCTGCTAAGTGATAACGTTTTGGTCACGATCTTCAGATTTAATAGAGTCGACTCAGGATTTCCACCTTTAATAGGGCCTACTTATCACACATCTTTGTGAATAGGCCTATTATCAAATTTGTACTGTTTGGACCCACTCTCCCAATGAATAACCATTGAGCACAGCATAGAAGTTTGTCATTAATCCAAAAATCACTGGGAATGTTCTAAGCACTCAGCTGCATTTTACTTTTGAGTTTTCACTGCCAAAAATCTGAGAAACATTTTGTAAAGTGTAGTTTGCTAGAGGAAACTCCAGCCCTGAGTTTATTATGACTGTTGGTGATTTATAAAGTTGAGAAGGAATCTTTGCATAACTTGTAGGCACTGGAATGTGTTGAAGATGTATTGTGCAATACTATATTCAACCAGACAAAACATTAATTTTTGGATTATGAGTCACCATTTACAGTTTGTGAGTATCTTCAAGCTAAAATTGCATTCTGGATCTTAAAGAAAAAAAATAAAGAAAAGGTTTCCAAAGTCCACTTTTAAAATGAGGATTCAAAGACTTTTTAACCTAAATAGCATTGCTGATTTAGCGGATTAACTAGCTACAGGCCTTGACAAATAATGGTTCAAATGTCATTATTAGCAATCTGAAAACTTCAGATCACTTTTATTAAAATTATGAAATAAAAACCAGGTGTCAATCTGACATGACCATGGAGCTATTGAATTGTCACAAAAGTCAAAGTGGGCATGAATCTCCTGTGAAGTAAAGTCAAGAGGAGCCAGCAACAATAGAGGCAAATCATCTGATTGCAATCTAACTTCAGAGCAACGAAGAATGAATCTATCAATACCTATTGTCAAATGTTGTCTTTCATTTGAGGTAGTTCAGAGAGCTGAATGGGGAACCTTGAGCAAAAAGAAGGAATACCCGATATGGTGATACAAAAGGTCAAAGTACAGAGGTCGATGGTGATAATCATGCAAGCAGCAAATGAATTTTTATATGATTCCCAAAAGAACGTTCTTCAGCTTTATTTTGGTTCACAAGCTTTTAATGGAAGTCATGAAGAGAAGAGTCATGTTCTGGCTAAGAATCAAATGGGAAGTTTAAAGGTCAAAGAGTAATGGTCCAATACTCAGATTAAATGGATTCTAAGAAATTGTTTTAACTTAGCTCCAAAAGTCATTTTGAAGATTTTAATGAGAGTCACTATTGAGGAGAGAACAGAGAAGCAAAACTCAAAAAGCTGAACCTCACAAGAAATCAGCGATGTTATTTTTGCTGAGTTTCTCCCAATGAGCTCTAAAGAGTATCTTCCAAATTTGCATCATTCCCATGTCCTATGGCACCTCACCAATTGTATTTTGCCATTTTCCATTGGAGTTACTGGGCCTCTGTTGGGATTTCTGTTGCCAGTGCCATCTTTAAAATTCAGTTGCAGTTGGTCAAATATGGGCAGTCCATAGCTGCTCTGTGCAGGTTTAGTCAACTACCCCAGATATATCGGACAAATGGAATTTGGCATCATGCTTTGCCAACAAGAATCTGGAGGTCCTCGTGGACAGTGGGGTGGATGCATGAGGTTGGAGCCCTTAGAGGATGCCTGAAGATGTTGGTGACTGATGGAGGGCTAGAGGAACAAGTGATGAGCTGGAATCATAGAGATGTATAGCACGGAAACAGACCTTTCGGTCCAACTCATCCATGCCATCCAGATATCCCAACATAGTCTAGTTCCATTTGCTGGCACTTGGTCCATATCCCCTAAACCCTTCCTATTCATATATCCATCTAGGTGCCTTTTAAATAATGCAATTGTACCAGCCTCCACCACTTCCTCTGGCAGCTCATTCCATACACGTACCACCCTCTGCGTGAAAAAGTTGCCCCCTAGATCCCTTTTATATCTTTCCCCTCTCACCCTAAACCTATGCCCTCTAATTCTGGTCTCCCTGACCCCAGGGAAAAGGCTTTGTCTATTTATCCTATCCATGCCCCTAATGATTTTATAAACCTCTATGAGGTCACCCCTCAGCCTTTGACGTTCTAGGGAAAACCATCAAGTCACCATTCCGACTGTCATGTCAGGAGTTGTCACGGATGGTGGTGAGAGAATGGGAAACTGCAAAGATGAAATGACATCATAATTCAGATATTAACGTAATAGACCTCTTTCTCACTAGCAAGAGTTATGTCTTACTGTTCGATACTTGGTTGGAAAATGGAGCATTTTGCTCTTGACATCAAGAATTTCCTCCCTGACAATCTCCTGTAAATCTCCACTCTTCTTGTCAATGCCCAAGTTGTTCAGTGTATAGGAAAATTATACCAAATATTTATTGATGCATCACAACAAACTCACCTCATAACCTGCATGTCCTCCTCTTATGGCATCCCTCACATCCCCATGATTCCATCCACATCTTACCAGGTGCTGCACCGCGAACAACTTGTCACTCAGTGAAAATCCTTCATAACTTGTGCCTGCATCATCTCTGAAAGGTTGCTGTGCACCCAGCCAAGTATTGGCAATGTCTCACCAGTAATGTAATGTCACAGCAACTTCAAAGACACACTGCTCATGCCACATGGCTGAAATTCCCTCACTTACAAACCTGCTGCCTCATTAGACAAATGATAGTGGTTTAAGCTGTGGATCACCATGTCTCTGGAAATGGGAGAGATTGAGAAGCAGAATCCTCCATGGTAACCTGAGCGAGTGTAGGAATTGAAAGTATGGTGTACACATCACTCTACTTTGCAAATTAGCTAATCAGACAGGCACACACACATACATGTAGACACACACACACACACAGACATACATACACAAGAAAAATGGGACAAAGGGATTGATTAAGAAAGGTAAAATAAATATGAGAGTAATCTTCTGGGGAACATACAATCTGATTGGAAAAGTATCTATAGGTAAGTAAAGAGAACATGATTAGTTCAGACAAACGTAGGTCCTATACTGTCTGAAACAGGGTATGTTATAACGAGGAACAGAGACAACAGACCAATTTAATGTATAAATTGCCACTGAACTCGCAAAGAAAGACACAATTGTCTCAAAAATGTTGGAAACACCAGGTCTGATGAGAGGAACTGAAGCAACTCAGCATTAGTAAGGAAATGGTGTTTGGTAAATTAAAGGCTAATAATAATAAATCCTGAATCTACAGCCCAGAGTATTTAAGAGAGTTTTCTGGGAAATAATGGATACGTTGATGGTCATTTTTCAAGATTCACCTGACTCTGGAACAGTTCCTAATTTTTGAGGATTGCTTATGTAACCCCACTATTTACAAAAGGGAGATAGATAGTCTGACATCAGTAGTGGGGGAAATGGAGCAATCTGTTGGAGAAGATTTAAGAGAAGAATACTTGGAAAACAGTGACAAGATCAGACAGAGCCAATATGAATTTATGAAAGTGGAATCATGCCTGGCACATCGACTGGAACTTTTCCAGGATGTAACATGTAGAGTTGATTGGATGAGCCAGTGAATGTGGTTTACTTGGACTTGGCTTTCGAAAAAGGTCCCGCATATCAGATTAGCACGTAAATTAAACTGTGTGGGATTGGGGGTAATTACTATTATGGATAGTGAACTGGTTGGCAGACAGGAAACAACAAGCAGGAATAAACAGGTCTTCTGAGTGGCTGCCAGTGACTGGTGGGCTACAACAGCTATTCACAATATATATTAATGATTTAGATGAGGAAACTAAACGAAATATCTCAAAGCTTGTAGTTGACACATGCTGCGCGGGACGGTGAGCTGTGAGGACGATGCAGAGATGCTTCAATGTAATTTGGACAAGTTGAATGAGTGAGCAAATGCATGGTAGATGCAGGATAATGTGGATAAATGTGAGGTTATTCACTTTAGGAGCAAACTCAAAAAGGCAGATTATTATCTAAATGGCGATTGTTTGGGAAAGGAGAAGTGTAACAAGACCTGGGCATCCTCGTACACCACTCACTGAAAATAAACTTGCAGGTGCAGCAGGCAGTGAAGAAGACAAATGGTAATGGAACACCATGTACAGGGAAGTCATTGGACAAATCCAAAGATGAGTTTTTATCCACAACGAGCAAAATTGAACACAAACAAAATAAATAGACACTGCAGTTTATGCCCACAATGCAAAACAAATGCTGGCATTATGATCGGCAACTATTTTATAATTCATGACAGTTTGCTGCAGCCAGCTCTCATTTACTGGGGCTGGGTGCCAATCACATCATGTCCATGTTGTTGCCTGACTCAACTGAGCTCTGCTATGGACAACGGCAGTTTCCCTTTCCCAATTGTCCTTGTCATCCTCTTTGGAAGAATGCTCCAGTTCCGCTACTTTCTCAGCATCCACAACATTGCTTTGTTACCTTCTCCAATTGTGCAGAAAATAGTATGCCAGGATAATGCAGTACATTCAGCCCAGACTTCACTGGAGGAGCCAACGTCCCCTGCCCCCGTACCGATCTGTACAACAGAACCACATCTTAAGCATCCTTATCATCTCCTTCACCCTGGCCAGGATGGCTTTAGGTCTGTGCTCCACACCAGTTGGGGGTTGCACAATGGTGTCATGAGTGATGGTCACTGACAAGGTATAACCTGTCCCCTGGTAACCAGCCTTTTAAGACACCTGGGCCTTCAAACACACCAGGCACTGAGACTGCTCTTGGCTGTAGAAACTATAGCAGCTGCCAGGATATATATCCAGGAAGTGGTAACAGGGATTACAGATCACCTGAACATTAATGGAATCAAACACCTTCCTGTTGATGAATTCCACAGCATTGAGTCACGGCCCTCTCAGTGCCATGTGTGTGTGTAGAGACAATGGCACATTGCATCTGGAAGAAGCCAGCTTTGTTCCAGCACTGACCTCGCCATGGGGAATGAAACAAACTGGTGTGACCTTGCATAGATGGCATCGGTCACTGTCTTGATGTATTTGTGGGAGTACAACTGAGAAATCCCATACAGGTCACTCACCAGTCTGTGAATAGAGCCAGTCACATAGAAGCTCTGAGCCATTAGGAACCACTAGGAGAGGATGTCATCCTATTCCTGCAGTTCTCAGCTCCCTGCTCAAGCATCAGGCATAGTTACAACACAGTGCCCCAGGATATACATAGCCTGCATCAGCAATGTGCCTTCCTCAACTCCAGGAAATGGAGTCAAGGCTGAAAATATCTGAGTTGCCTGCAGTCGTCCTGCATCCTGAGGAGCCCTGCAATTGTATTATTTTCCTGAGCTTTGAGCTCAATGGAGACACGAGCTTGCCATCTTCTTTGGTCTTCCTGCATCCATCTTCACATTCTTAGATCGGCAATATCCCACCAGGGCAAGGTCCCTGCTGGAAATGACCTACATTCAAAATGTAGAGAGTGGAAGAAGTTCTTAGATCTCAGAAGAGTCTTTGGTGGCATACCCTGCAGGTGAAGTTGGAGCACAATTTACCATATAATGGATACATGCTGCACCCTCATAACAAGGGTCATGGCTGCATCAGGCATTCACCACATGCACCAACTTGGTACCGGTGCAATATCAGCTGAGTGTCCAAAATATTACATCAAAAAAGGAGTAACATCTGTGCTCTGAACATCTTCCCATCCCAGACCCCATTATTCATTGAACCTTTCATTGCATTCAGTAGAGACCATTGTTAAATCGATGTTGAAGTGATAGTCTCCTCCACCTCCAGCATCATTGGAAGTTCCAAACATTATGGGTCACCTTTGGCCAGTATTTGCCACTTTATAAGTCATTGCTGCTAACCTCAGCATCATTGAGATGTCATTATTCAGTTTGCAAAGGCCAATGGCGTGGTGCAAATCACCTTTGACTAGTGTATGAGCTTTAAGCACTCTACATGTATTACGAATACATGATAAAATAATTGCAGGTGATCTATTGCTGTTATTTCTGTTATTTCCAGCCTGTGCTTCATGTATTTGTCTTTAAAAGTCCTAGTGTTCAGCAGACATGGATCCCATGTTTTCTCAAATCATTGTGACACTGAGTCTGCCCACCCTGCACATTGTTCCAGCCGTTTTCTAGTTGTATTGTGCAAAGCTTTCATGTCACTTTTTATCTCACACCAGCCAAACAGTCTATTTCCATCCATTCACCCACACATGGGAACACACCACATTGATATTCATCTCCCCGCTCCGAGCACCAACATTATACCTGAAATGATGCCCACCCTGCCTCACGTTGGCTCCTTCAGAAGCTACAACATTGGTCATTGCCAATAACACGCACGCACACTCCTTCCCCCACCCCTGCATCTATAGCTTATCATGTCCTTTGATGCTGCTCCATTCATCCCTCAGTATTGAATTTCCCTCCAACACTGTCAGGACTCACTGGGACTCCTTTTAATGACTGTCAGACTGCCCAACAGGACTGCATTCACCCCAGATCTCTGACCACCTTCGACAAGCAGCCTCTAGACATAGAATCATAGAGATGTACAGCATGGAAACAGACCCTTCGGTCCAACCCGTCCATGCCGACCAGGTATCCCAACCCAATCTAGTCCCACCTGCCAGCACCCGGCCCATATCCCTCCAAACCCTTCCTATTCATATACCCATCTAAATGCCTCTTAAATGTTGCAATTGTACCAGCCTCCACCACTTCCTCGGGCAGCTCATTCCATACACGCATCACCCTCTGTGTGTAAAAGTTGTCTCTTTTCTATCTTTCCCCTCTCACCCTAAACCTATGCCCTCTAGTTCTGGACTCCCCGACCCAGGAAAAAGACTTTGCCTATTTATCCTATCCATGCCCCTCATAATTTTGTAAACCTCTATAAGGTCACCCCTCAACCTCCGACGCTCCAGGGAAAACAGCCCCAGCCTGTTCAGCCTCTCCCTGTAGCTCACATCCTCCAACCCTGGCAACATCCTTGTAATTCTTTTCTGAACCCTTTCAAGTTTCACAATATCTTTTCAATAGGAAGGAGACCAGAATTGCACGCAATATTTCAACAGTGGCCGAACCAATGTCCTGTACAACCGCAACATGACCTCCCAACTCCTGTACTCAATACTTTGACCAATAAAGGAAAGCAGACCAAACACCTTCTTCACTATCCTATAGACATGCAACTCCACTTTCAAGAAGCTAAGAACCTGCACTCCAAGGTCTCTTTGTTCAGCAACACTCCCTAGGACCTTACCATTAAGTGTATAAGTCCTGCTAAGATTTACTTTCCCAAAATGCAGCACCTCACATTTATCTCAATTAAACTCCATCTGCCAATTCGCAGCCCATTGGCCCATCTGGTCCAGATCCTGTTGTAATCTGAGGTAACCCTCTTTGCTGTCCACTTCACCTCCAATTTTGGTGTCATCTGCAAACTTACTAACTGTACCTCTTATTCTAGCATCCAAATCATTTATGTAAATGACAAAAAGTAGAGGACCCAGCACCGATCCTTGTGGCACGCCACTGGTCACAGGCCTCCAGTCTGAAAAACAACCCTCCACCACCACCCTCTACCTTTTAGCCAGTTCTGTATCCAAATGACTAGTTCTCCCTGTATTCCATGAGATCTAACCTTGCTAATCAGTCTCCCATGGGGAACCTTGTCAAACGCCTTACTGAAGTCCATATAGATCACATCTACTGCTCTGCCCTCATCAATCTTCTTTGTTACTTCTTCAAAAAACTCAATCAAGTTTGTGAGACATGATTTCCCACGCACAACTATCCTGAATCAGTCCTTGCCTTTCCAAATATATGTACATCCTGTCCCTCAGGATTCCCTCCAACAACTTGCCCACTACCAAGATCAGGCTCACCGGTCTATAGTTCCTTGGCATGTCTTTACCGCCTTTCTTAAACAGTGGCACCACGTTTGCCAACCTCCAGTCTTCCAGCACCTCACCTGTGACTATCGATGATACAAATATCTCAGCAAGAGCCCCAGCAATCACTTCTCTAGCTTCCCACAGAGTTCTTGGGTACACCTGATCAGGTCCTGGGGATTTATCCACTTTTAACCGTTTCAAGACATCCAGCACTTCCTCCTCTCTAATCTGGACATTTTGCAAGATGTCACCATCTATTTCCCTACAGTCTACGTCTTCCATATCCTTTTCCACAGTAAATACTGATGCAAAATACTCATTTAGTATCTCCCCCATTTTCTGCAGCTTCACTCAAAGGCCACCTTGCTGATCTTTGAGGGGTCCTATTCTCTCCCTAGTTACCCTTTTGTCCTTCAATATTTGTAAAAACCCTTTGGATTCTCCTTAATTCTATTTGCCAAAGCTATCTCATGTCCCGGTTTTGCCCTCCTGATTTCCCTCTTAAGTATACTCCTACTTTCTTTATATTCTTCTAAGGATTCATACGATCTATCCTGGCTATACCAAACCCTCAGTTTTTTTAGTCATCCAGCATTCCCTGTACCTACCAGCCTTCCCTTTCACCCTTACAGGAATATACTTTCTCTGGATTCGTGTTATCTCAGTTCTGAAAGCTTCCCATTTTCCAGCCGTTCCTTTACCTGCGAACATCTGCCTCCAATCGAAAGTTCTTGCCTAATACCGTCAAAATTGGCCTTTCTCCAATTTAGAACTTCAGCATTTAGATCTGGTCTATCCTTTTCCATCACTATTTTAAAATGAATGGAATTACGGTCGCTGGCCCTAAAGTGCATGACTGACCAGATCCCTGGTTGCTCTCTTTGCAGTTCCCTGTGTGATGTTCCACCTAACTGCTGACACTGGCTCAACAGAAAGTTTAGAAGCTATGAGCAGGAATAAGCCATTCAGTCCTTTGAGCCTGTTCTGGTATTCCATACGATCATGGCTTAATATCTATCTCAAGTTCCGACCATTGCTCACTCCCAGACTGTAGTTCCCCTGACGTTTGAGCAGCCCAAGGGATGAATGACTGTGGTCAAGCCTCTGGACTGTGTGTGGGCTGGGCCTGGACTGATGGTTCTGGGACTTGTTGACAAACAGCACCTTCCCTTTGACTGAGCTGAAGATTAGCCCTCACTTTTGGTTGAGAACTCATGGTATGTTTTGGCTGCATGGAACCCCCACACCCCCAAGCAAGGAGACTGAGAACATGCAGGTAGGTAGTCACTGAGCAAGCAGCCCTGAGATACAGTCTGGTCCAAGCCATGAGCTGGGAATCCTGTGCGCAAAGTGTCCCTGCTGTAACTCCTCAATGCTAGCTTCAATACCGTGTAATGCGAATCTCTGTTTCCTAAATAACTCTGAAAGTGAATTGGAGAGGTGCCGGGATGCCAAGTGTCAGGTGCCCATGTGCATCAATGTGGGGGGGGGGGGGGGGGGGGAGGTGGTGAGAGGGTGTGCAGCTGGTGTTAATGGACTGTGCCTAGAGATGCTGTTTGCTATGGAGCAGCATACAGCCTCCTCTCAGCCAGCGGTGAACTGAAGTTGGCAGGTACCACTCTGAATTCCAGCTAGAGAAGTCTTCACATCTGGTTTTGGTGTAAGATATGAAGATGAATATTAATAAGTGAACTGCAGCATTAATGAAGCATTCAACAAGCTATAATTCCCCCTTAAACGACCACTGGTTACTGCCTTGCAAGAAACACATTTCATCGCTTGGCAAATGCATAAAAGATGCAGTAAGTTGCTCTTGACTTTGAGATTAGTCTTGTTGCAATTCTCATCCAATTCTGCTACAGATCTTGCCATTGTCCACATCAATCAGGCCTTTATAAGATTCCACCGACAGTCTTGTTTTTATTTATTCTAAAGAAGCCTTGCATCTGTCGATTTTCTTTTTAAGAGTCCTACTTCTTCAGTATCAGCTCATATAACACAATAAGCTCTAGTTATCAGTGAAGCTCTAGTTATCACTCCCAAATCTTACTGCATTCATCATGTCTGTCTCAGTTACCTTACATGAATGCATAAGGTTAAAATATACCAAGTTACCCCACCTCCACTACATGTTTTGAGTGTGCTTCAGCAGCAGCTGCCTGTGCACAGTGCACAGGGAGTAAAAGGGAATGATCCTCTTCCATCTCGTAACATATAGCTCAGTTAGTATCTGTGGCAACTATACAGTAAGCATCAGGCAAAAGGGAACAAATTTAGGTCCGCCTGCTACTGTTCCACTTATGTCTCAGTGTCAGCTTCTGTACATGTACAGGACACAGGGTAAGGCAGAAACACTTCTGAATTTACAATTGATATGAAGAAGCAGCTGAGGACAGTTGAAGATGAATATTAATAAGTGAACTGCAGCATTAATGAAGCATTCAACAAGCTATATTTCCCCCTTAAATGACCACTGGTTACTGCCTTGCAAGAAACACATTTCATCGCTTGGCAAATGCATAAAAGATGCAGTGAGTTGCTCTTGACTTTGAGATTAGTCTTGTTGGAATTCTCATCTTGTTGGTTCTTCTCTGAGGAACTCCTGATGTCTGGACTGAGGTTATTGGCCTCCAACACCCACACACTTCTCCATTTCTGCTAGATATGACTCTAATCTCTGGGAAATCACTTTCATTTCACCAGTTGACTACAATGATGACTAACTACCAGTAATCCTGACCAAAGTCAAACTTAGAATTGATCAACAGGTTATTGGTGAGCATCAGTGACTGATGCTTCTTTCCATCTCTTTGGTAGTGATTGGGCATAAGATAATAAGGTGGTAATTTGCAAGATTGAATTTGTCCAGCCTTTTATGGACAATACACACATTGGTATTTTTTCACATTGTTGAGTAGATATCAATATTCCAGTTGTGCTGGCATAGTTTAGCAGAGGTTTGCAGGATTATAGCTGAGTTGTTGTTTCTGCCTGTATGCCATACTATATCCATGGCTGTCAGCCATTTCCTGATGTTCTGGAGAGCTGAGAGCATGGCTATCGAGAACGATCTCCTTGAACGTCTGGTTGAATGTACATGCAAATGCTTCACCATTTAGTTTATCTCACATGCTTGATTCTAACCTTTTTAGAAACATTGGTAAATAATCTGTGAAGTACGATACACAACTTCCTAGACCAAGTCACAGGTACAGTCAGATAGATGGGTTAACTCCAGAAAAGGTAGGAGGAGTAGGCAGGTAATACAGGAGACTTCTGTGGCTACTCCCATTTCAAAAAAGTATGTTGTTTTGGAAAATGTAGGGGCTGATGGATTCTCAGGGGAATGTAGCATGAACAGCCAAGTTTCTGGTATTCAGACAGGTTCTACTGTAATGAGGGGAATGTCAGGTTCGAAGTGATCAATTGTGATAGAGGACTCTCTAGTCAGAGGTACAGACAGACATTTCTGTGGCCAGCAGTGAAAAATCAGAATGGAATGTTGCCTCTCTGGTGTCAGGGTTAAGAATATCTCAGAGAGGGTGCAGAATGTTCTCAAAGGCGAGAGGGACCAGCAGAAGATCATTGTATGCATAGGAAACAATGACATAGGAAAAGAAAAGGATGAGATTCTGAAGGGAGATTACAGAGAGTTAGGCAGGAGGTCCTCGAGGGTGGTAATATCTTGATTAGTCCCACTGCTATGGCTAGTAAGGGTAGGAATAGGAGGATAGGGCAGATTAATGAGTAGCTGAGGAGCTGGTGCAGGCGAGAAGGGTTCACATTTTTGGATTACTGACAAATAGGGTTAAGGAGAATCCAGAGCATTTTTATAAATACTATAAGGGCAAAGGGTAACTAGGGAGAGAATAACGTGCCTCAAAGATCAGCAAAGCAACCTAAATGTAGAGCTGCAGGAGATGGGGGAGATAGTAAATGCATATTTTCCATCAGTGTTTACTGTGGAGAAAAACATGGAAGATACAGAAGATATAGAATGTGGGGAAATAGATGGTGACATTTTGAAAAAGGTCCCTATTATAGAGGAAAAGTTGCTGGCTGTCTTGAAATGCACAAAAGTGAATAAATCTCCAGGACCTGATCAGGTGTGCCATAGAACTCTGTGGGAATCTAGGGAAGTGATTGCTGGGCCCCTTGCTGAGATATTTGTATCATTGATAGTCACAGGTGAGGTGCCGGAAGACTGGAGCTTGGCTAACGTGGTGCCACTGTTTAAGAAAGGTGGTAAGGTCAAGCCAGGGAATAATAAACTGATGAGCCTGAAATCAATGGTGGGCAAGTTGTTGGAGGGAATTCTGAGGGACAGGATGTATATGTATTTGGAAAGGCAAGGACTGATTAGGGATAGTCAACATGGCTTTGTGCATGGGAAATCATGTCTCACAAACTTGATTGAGTTTTTTGAAGAAGTAACAAAAAGGATTGATGAGGGCAGATCAGTAGACATGATATATATGGACTTCAGTAAGGCATTCAACACGGTTCCCCATGGGAGATGGGTTAGCAAGGTTAGATCTCATTGAATACAAGGAGAACTAGCCATTTGGATACAGAACTGGCAGAAAGGTAAAAGACAGGGTGTGATGGTGGAAGGTTACTTTTCAAACTGGAGGCCTGCAACCAGTGAAGTGCCACAAGAATCGATGCTGGGTCCACTACTTTTTGTCAATTAAAGAAATGATTTGGATGTGAACATAGGAGGTATAATTAGTAAGTTTGCAGCTGACACCAAAGTTGGAGATGAAGTGGACAGTGAAGTAGGTTACCCCAGAGTACAATGGGATCTTGATCAGATGGGCCAATGGGCTAAGAAATGGCAGATGGAGTTTAGTTTAGATAAATGCCAGATGCTGCATTTTGGAAAGGCAAATCAGAGCTTTCCTTTATTGGTCAGAGTATTGAGTACAGGAGTTGGGAGGTCATGTTGCAGCTGTACAGGACATTGGTTAGGCCACTGTTGGAATATTGCGTGCAATTCTCGTCTCCTTCCTATCGGAAAGATGTTGTGAAACTTGAAAGGGTTCAGAAAAGATTTACAAGTATGTTGCCAGGGTTGAAGGATTTGAGCTATGGGGAGACGCTGAACAGGCTGGGGCTGTTTTCCCTGGAGTGTCGGAGGTTGAGAGGGTGACCTTATAGAGGTTTATAAAATCATGAGGGGCATGGATAGGGTAAATAGGCAAAGTCTTTTCCCTGGGGTCGGTGAGTCCAG
Organism: Chiloscyllium punctatum; assembly: GCF_047496795.1. NCBI lineage: Eukaryota > Metazoa > Chordata > Chondrichthyes > Orectolobiformes > Hemiscylliidae > Chiloscyllium > Chiloscyllium punctatum. The sequence goes on from NC_092743.1 coordinate 36,061,533, forward strand.
AACTAGAGTGCATAGGTTTAGGGAGAGAGGGGAAAGATATAAAAGAGACCTAAAGGGCAACGTTTCACACAGAGGGTGGTACGTTTATGGAATTGAGCTGCCAGTGGAAGTGGTAGAGGCTGGTACAATTGCAACATTTAAGAGGCATTTGGATGGGTATATGAATAGGTAGAGTTTGGAGGGATATGGGCTGGGTGCTGGCAGATGGGACTAGATTGGGTTGAGATATCTGGTCGGCATGGACGGGTTGGACCAAAGGGTCTGTTTTCATGCTGTACATCTCTATTACTCTATGACTAGCACCTCCACATCACAACTGATAGATACACACACACAATTAAGCATACAACTTGTAGGGTACCACTTCACAAAAAGCATGGAGAGATGAGGAGACAGTGTCCCATGTCTACCTTATCTGAAACTGGGTTTGAACCCACATAGTTGACATTATTCTAACCTATTTGCTAGCCAAGTTGACATTTGTATATGATGTTTCACTATTTCAAAGAGTCTCATAGAAAAGTGAGCATTAATAGGCCTGGTAATTTTGTATATCACTTTTAATTTGTTCCTGCACTGATTTTCAAAAGCAGAGGGATGTCAAAATGAAGCCACATATCGGAATTTGATGGAGTATTAGTGTGTGCTAGGGCAGGTACCAGTATTTGTGAGTTGCTGTTTGTTATTGCTGAGACTTTGTGGTTTTTTGCACTCCAGGTGGTCCAGGTTCCAGGTGGTCCTTGTTTATCTGCGCAAGAAAGAAAATGTGTTAGGTTAGAAGTGTGTCACCAAAACTTTATCACCACAAGACCGAACGAGCATATTATCGATAGGAAGCCACTATATCAGATAGAATCATGCATGGCTCATGTTCAGTATTACAAGTTCATTACAAGTAAGCTCACAACAGGCATAAAGACAGCGCTTTCCTTACTTTTGTTATTAGGTATTCCTGATGAAGGGCTTTTGCCCGAAACATTGATTTTCCTGCTCCTTGGATGCTATCTGAACAGCTGTGCTTTTCCAGCACCACTCTAATCCAGAAATTACTTTTGTTATTGCATTGCTCTGAATGGAACTGAGTCAAACAGGCTGAGAGGGAGAAAAGATATCTCAAAATATATTCAACCTTCTTTGTAATAATTAGCTTCAAATGACTCAAGCATAATGTTTCCTGACTGAAGGAATTAGTAACAATTCAAAGGTGGCAGCTCCAGCACCAAGCAGGTATAAGTTGCTATCACTTAAATAAAAACATATATTTATATAGCACCTTTCACAACCTCAGGACATCCCAAAACCCTTCACACAAAGTCATTCTTAATTGACATTCAGACAAATTCAGGGCTAAAACAACTCCCAAAAATGGTGGACTGGGGAGGTGTTCAAACTTAAAATGCAAAAAATATGAAGCAGGAACCAGATCCACCTCAACCCAAAGTGACCAGAAGCAGGTGACCAATGTGTTTGCGAGGAATGAGTAGTTCATTTCACTATCATAATAACACAGCTTGCCCTCATTTTGTTTAGCAATTATTCCATTTTTAAATTCCTTTCAACTGGATTTCCAAAGCTTGTGAAAACTCAACAGGTACAAGGAGGGTCACAAGTGTCCAAGATTCCAGTAAACACCTCCCAAGCTTCACCACCAAACTCACCCAGTTATCATCAATACTCCCAACTGCCAGTTCTGTACAAGGTCACTATTTTTCCTCTGTTTTCATCTGTACCCTCTCTCATGTCTCCCTGGATTGCTGTTTCCCCTCCCGCCACCACTATCTGTTCCCAATTGCTCTCCCACCTATCCCCTTCTCCAACTCCATTTGGCTATCACCCAATACCTCAAAACCTCAATTTTTCACGCTTCTCCAACACATCTCCAATACATGTAATATTCAAGTTCATTCGAAGTTCCAAATGCATAGTTAATTCACAGCACAATAAGCCAAAAGTCTTCCTTCTGTGCTGTATTTTTACATGATTCTAATGTACCTACCTGCTTTCAGAGGTAAATCATATCTTCAACTGTGCAGTAATCCCTCAGCACTCCTTATAAAGCCAGTCTAATTTAAGTGCCCAAATTCCTGAAGCAAGGCTTTAGCCTGCAATCTTGTATTCCAGAGGCACAGTGTTATCAGTCTAAAGCAAGGTTTATAGCCCATAGGTTTCTCACATCCACCCAATCAGGCAACTGGACCTCACGTTAATGTCTCTCATCATTCCCTTAGTAACACAATAGAGTGCCAGCCTTGAATTTTGTCTTCAATCCCAAGAAATGGGACTTGATCCCGGAACCTTATGACTCAGAGGCGAGAGAGCTACCATTGTAGCAAAGGCTGACACTGAGTATATGAGTTAACAATAATGTTAAAGCTATTAATGTTAAAGTCTAGGAAAGGAGAATACCTTAACAATACAGAACACTTTATTACCATTACAGTGTATGAAAACCAAAAGTATCTGCAGAAGGTGCAAAACGAATTTACGACAATGATGCCAAACTATCAAGAAATATTATGTAAATTTTTTCTAGTAAGAGAAGACTGAAGGGTGACGAAGTTTTCAAAGTAATGAGAGGAAATGAAGATACTTCCACCTGCATTAAGACCAGGAGACAGAAGAAGCCTACAGAAATAAAGTGATTTGGCAAATAGAGTAAAATGTGCGAAAATGTGAAATTATAATTTTGGCAGAAAATGTTTTTAAAATCAAAATCATGACAGAATGCAGAACTAAGATACACAGAGATCTATGTGGCCCATGCATTAATCATGGAGGTTAAGTATGTAATCAGGAAAGCTAATTGAATGTGTCACAAAGCTAGTCTCTTTTTTTCCTAAAAGCCATTTCTTAGCTCAAGGAGACTCTGTCCTTGATTTTTTCAGAGGGGTAATAAACCAGGCTGGGCTCCAATCAGTCTGGTTTGGTACAGAGATGAAAAGGATTTTGAGAGGCCTTTTGTTTATATGTAAACAGATGAGATTTCAGGCCAAAGTGGTCACGCTTTAGAAGTGACATGTATAAAGATAGGTGAGTGGTCAGCTCTCAAGCTGAGTTCAACTAAACAGTTTTAGTTAAGCGTTGAACTGGGAAGTTCTACAAGGAGCTGTGTGAAAACTCTCTCTTTTTTCTGCTCCTCAAAGTCAACCTGTAAGCATGTGTTCCATTTATATTGTTTTTTTAAAGGGAGTTTGCTTAATGGGACTGTTGTGTATACTCGGAACAGCATAATTAAGTCTAGTTAGATAGGTTGTAAGTGTTCTTTATGCTTCATTGTGTAATTTTGTGAATAAGGTTTTGTCTGTTTTAAAATCTAGTAGTCAACCTCGCTAACTTACTCCTGGTAATTTTCACGGTACATGTACTGAAACAAATTGCAAAGTTATGGTCTGGGGCTACCTGCTTAAGAATATTTTGAGTGATCTGGCCTAGTCCATAACAAATGTTATAATTTATCATAAGGGGAATTGAATATAAAAGAAGAGAGGGTGTGCTTCAGTTATGGAGACCTCTGGTGAGACCACATGTGGACTACAATGCACAGTATTTATGGCTTTATTTAAGAAAGGACCTGTTGGAAGGTTTAATACTTGGAATGGGCTGGTTGTCAAATGAGTCGAGAGTGTATTGGTGGAAAAGCGTAGCAGGTCAGGCAGCATCCAAGGAGCAGGAGAATCGACATTTCAGACATAAGCACTTCATCAGGAATGACTCTTGTGGGTTAAGGCTGTGAGGTAAATGGGAGGGGGTGGGTTTGGGGAGAGGTAGCTGGGAAAGGTGTACAGAAGGTGAGGGAAAAGGTGATCGGTCCAGAGGGTAGTGCTGAGTTGGAAGCTTGAGACTGCGATAGCGCAGGGAGTGGGGAAATGAGAAAGCTGTTGAAATCTACATTTATCTGGTTTGGTGGCTGGGTCCTGAAGCGGAATATGAGGCATTCTTCCTCAAGGATGGTAACAATTTGGCGGCGGAAGAGGCCCAGGACCTGTATGTCCTTGACGGAGTGGGAGGAGGAGTTGAATTGTTCAGCCATGGGGCAATGGGGTTGGTGGGTACGGGTGACCTAGAGATATTCTCTGAAATGATCCGTAAGAAGGCATTCTGTATCCCTGATGTAGAGGAGACCACACCAGGTGCAATGGATGCAGTAGATGACATTGTAAATTTCTGACGGATGTGGAAGGATCCCTTGGGGCCTTGGACAGAAGTGATGGGTGTGGTGTGGGCACAGGTTTTGCATTTCTTGCGTTGGCAGGGAAAGGTGTGGGCTGGTGGGAGGTGTGGACCTGACGGAAGAGTCACATAGGGAATTCTCTTTCTGGAACTCTGATAGGGGCGGGGAGGGAAATATATCTTTAGTGGTGGGGTCCATTTTGAGGTGGCAGATATGGCGGAAGATGTATGTGGAGGTTGGTGGGGTGGAAGGTGAGGACCAGGGGTTTCTGTCCTTGTTGCATTGGGAAGGATGGAGTTCAAGGCAGTGGTGCATGAAGTGGAGGAGATATGCTGGAGGGTATTGTCAACCACATGGGAAGGGAAGTTGCATTTGCCACTTCTGCCACCTCCAAACAGACCCCACTACCAGAGAAATATTTACCTCCCCACCCTTATCAGTGTTCTGGAAAGATCATTCCCTCTGCGACTCCCTCATCAGGTCCACACCACACACCCCCCCCCCTCCCCCCCCCCCACCAGCCAACACCCAACTCCTGGCACCTTTTCCTGTCACCCCAAGAAGTGCAAAACCTGTGCCCACACCACTCCCCTCACCTCAGATTAGCCATGATCTTATTGAATGGCCAAGTAGGCTCACGGGCCCGAATAGACTACTTTCTCTACATCTTATTCATATGTTCGTACGTATGTAAGAACATATAATACACCGAACAGAGAATTCAGGAGAATTCTTTCTACCCAGAACTTAGAATGTGAAATTCACTACCACAAGGAGTAGTTGAGGTGAAAAACATTGATGTATTCAAGGGAAAAATTGCTAAGATCATGAGGGAGCAAAGAATCAAAGGGCTTTGATTTGAATTGGTTGGAGAAGAATGGAATATCAAGTAGAATGTCAGCATAAACTAGTTTTACCAGATTCCCTGTACTAAGCTGTAAAAAGTTTGTAATCTGTAAACTATAGAATTTAATGATTTATTTCAGATCTTACCTTCTGGTGCCAATGATCATTTTAAAAAAAGTCTTGACCCTGAATTCAGCTTTGATCTTTATTTCATATGCAATCACTGCAGTGTACTGAATGTGCCAGTGATAGTTATACAAGTAGCATCATGAACTAAATGTTCAACCAAATATATCAATAACAGTAAAGCTCTTAACATTGTTCAAGGATTCCAAAAAAAGGTCAAGATTGGACTGTTAAACCTTACTGAAGAAAGGCTGAAGTAGCAGAACAGAGTACAATACAGTACATGTAAATGTCAATTCGGAGGGCAAATAGGAAAACATTCCTTGAAAGCTGAATGATTAAATATACCTGATGTGGTAGTAAACCACACAGACTAGGAAGGTTTTAGGTTTGACACCTGGCTAACGCTGAGTTAACAGTGGGGATAGCAGGAAGAATGCAGGCATCCTAAGAATTAGGGACAAGCAGAGGGCAACTGGACAGGTGGATAAACAGATTAAGAAGGCATTTAGGAAACTTTGCATCATACAGTCATACAGCAAGGAAACAGACCCTTCAGTCCAATGTGACTAGACATCCCAATCTGATTTGGTCCCATTTGCCAAGATTTGGCCCATATCCTTCTAAACCCTTCCTATTCATACGCCCATTCAGATGCCTTTTAAATATTGTAATTGTACATACCTCAACAACCTCTTCTGGCAACTCATTCCTTACATGCACCATCCTCTGCATTTAAAAGTTACCCGCAGGACCTTTTTAAAGTTATCCCTCTCAACTTAAGTCTATGCCCTTTTGTTTTGGATTACTCCCACCCTAGGAAAAGGACCTTGGCTATTCAATCTATCCATGCCCCTCATGATTAGATTAGATTAGATTACTTACAATGTGGAAACAGGCCTTTCGGCCTAACAAGTCCACACCGACTCACCGAAGCGCACCCACCCAGACCCATTCCCGTACATTTACCCCTGCACCTAACGCTACGGGCAATTTAGCATAGCCAATTCACCTGACCTGCACGCTTTTGGACTGTGGGAGGAAACCCACGCAGACATAGGGAGAACGTGCAAACTCCACACAGACAGTTGCCTGAGGCAGGAATTGAACCCAGGTCTCTGGCGCTGTGCGGCAGCAGTGCTAACCACTGTGCCACCGTGCTGCCCATGATGTTATAAACCTCTATGAGATCCCCCTCAGCTTCTGACACTCCAGAAAAAAAAAGCCCCAGCCTATTTTCCCTCTGCCTCTAACTCAAATCCACTGCACCTTCCCTCGTTTAATAATGTCCTTCCTCTAGAGGGGTGACCAGAAATATTTGCAATATTCTAAAAGTGGCCTCACCAATGTCCTGTACAATCACAACATGACATCCCAACTCCTATACGCAATACACTGACCAATGAAGGCAAATATGCCAAATACCTTCTTCATCACCCTGCCTACCTGTTCATATATCAATCCAGATGCCTTTTAAATGTTTTAATTGTGCCCGCCTCCACCACCTTCTCTGGCAGCTTGTGACAAAAAAGTTTAAATCTAAATCTATCTGCAACTCCACTTTCAAGGAACAATGCATGGGCCCTTCTAGGTCCCTTTGTACATATACACTCCCTAGGGCCTTACCATTATGCATATAAGTCCAGCCCTGGTTTGCCTGACCAAAATGCAACACCTCACATTTATCTAAATTAAACTACACCTGCTGCTCCTTGACCCATTGGCCCATCTGATCGAGGTCCCATTGGACTCTGAGATAATTTTTTTCACTGTCCACTACACCACCTATTTTGGTGTCATCTGCAAACCACCATACTTCTTATATTCACAACCAAATCATTTATATAAATGATGAAATTGATGGTATTTGCCCTTATTCATCATGGCATTGAATACAACAGCAAAGAGTTAATGATGGAGCTGTATATAACATTCATTAGGCCACAGATGGAGTACTATGTACAGTTCTGGTCATCTCACTATCGGAAGGATGGGTTTGCACGAGAGAAGCTGCCTGGGATATTATCAGAATATTGCCTGAGCTGGAATGATTTAATTATGATGAGAGACTAGATAGGATGGTGTTGTTTTCCCTAGAGCAGAAAAGGCTGAGGTGGACTGAATTGAAATGTACAAAATTATAAGGGTCAGAAGTATGATAGATCCAAATAAACTTTTCCCCACAATAGAGGGATCAACAATCAAATGGAAAGGTTTAAGGTTAAGCATAGAAGACTAAGAGTGGATTTAAAGAAGATTTCTTTTCACTCAGCGGGTTGAGGTATTTGGAACTCACTTCTTAAAGGGTGGCAGAGGCACCATCACAACATTTAAGAAGTACTTAGCTGAATGCTTGAAGTACCATAGCAAATAAGGCTCTAGGCCAAGTGTTGGAAAATGGGTCTAGAGTGGGTAGATGCTTGATGACCAGTCAGGACACAATGGGCTAAAAGGCCTGTTTCCATGTTGTAATTCTCTATGACACAAGTCAGAAGGAGGTGCCTGATCAACCTAACCCAATTCTAGGGATCGTTGATCGAATGTGCCCCGAAATGGTGGTTGTGTGAGGACCAAAACTGTTTTAATTGCCGTGCCTTGCCAACAGCCCAATTTCCCCAACCCCTGCTTCATAATCAATTAAACAGCCTATGGCACTCAATGCTTTGCCCCTCACCAGAATAATCCACTGAACCAAGCAGATTTGGTTGTATATGTGTGCAACACATAGCATAGGTCACAACATCTCCAGGAGAGGAAGGGAGAACACTAACTGACAAAGGAAATGCTGGCTGTACAGTCTGTTGCTTTTTATCTTATTCATTCAGGAGATGTGGACCATGCTGACTGGGCAAGCATGTACTACCCGTTCCTAACTACCTCGGGGAAGGTGACAATTAGCTGTGTACTTGAACTGTTACTGTCGTTTTGGCGTAGGTGTTCGGGATAAAGTTCCAGGAATTTGACCCAGTGACACTGAAGAAACAATAATGTATTTCCAAGTCAGGATGGTGAGTGGCTTGGAGGGGATCTTGCAACTGGTGGTATTCCCATGTACCTGCTGACCTTGTCCTTCAAGACAGAAGTGGTTGTGTGTTTGGAAGGTGTTATCTAAGGAACCTTGGTGAATTTCTGCTGTGCATCTTCTAGATGGTGCACTGTGCTGCTACTGAGTGTCAGTGATGGTGTAAGTGGATGTGGTGCCAATGAAGCGTACTGCTTTTTCCTAGATGGTGTCAACCTTCTTGAGTGCTTTGGAGCTGGACCTATCTTGGGAAGTGGTAATATGCCATCACATTCTGGTTCTTTGCCTTGTGGATGGTGGACAGATCTTGGGGAATCAGGAGGAATGTTACTTGCTACAGGATTCGTAACCTCTAAGCTGCTCTTGTACTCACAGTTGTTTTATGGATCGTTCATATATGCCTTTGTTTCATGAACGCAGGAATCTGAAACTGTGATCTGAGATAGAAATAAAAGGTCAGTTTGAGAATAGGGGCTTCTGACTGGAGTCAAAAACCAAGGAATAAGAACAATCAAGGGACATGGCACCTGATAGATTCTAAGTCTGGGATTTAATGATATAGAGTTGAGTTGGGACTGAAACACATATGGGTGTTAACTGAGAGATAAGAACTGGGACTGGAAATTAGAGCCTAAAATTGGGATGGTTCACAAGAGCCAAGAATTGGGATTGGCAACAAATATTCAAAGAGTGTGGTGCTGGAAAATCACAGCCGGTTAGGCAACATCTGAGGAGGAGGAGAGTCAACGTTTGATGAAGAGCTTATGTTCGAAATGTTAACCTTCCTGCTCCTTGGATGCTGCCTGACCGGCTATGCTTTTCCAACACACACCTTTTTTAACTCTGATCTCCAAAATCTGCAGTCCTCACTTCCGCCTAACTGGCAATAAGTTATAGAATTCAACTTTCCCGATCTTGCGAACACCATCCAGGCTGCTGTTTCAGTTTCCTTGCTTCCTCATTTGTGGGAAACTGTGAAGATTAAAGTTCATTATGTATTTTAGCCCTGTCATTGTGAGCACATCAACAGATCAACCTGAAACTAAAATGAATAAAGGAAATGTTGAACTGTTGGTGGTGCTGCCTTTTCACACGAGATGTTAAATGCAGACACTATCTGTTCTCTCAGCTGGACATTAAGATTGATGGTGCAATGTCTAAAAGGAGTGGACAGTTTTTCTTGGCATCTTTGCCTAACATTTATCCCTCAACCAACACCATTAAAATTAGGTAGATTTAGTCATTTTCCTTAGTGTTACTTTTGTGATCAGGCTGTGAGTACGTTGACTGTGGTATTTCTTACCTTATGAGAGCAGTTCCTTTGTGTTGAACCTATCTGCCCTTTGTGGTTAGGATATAAAAAGATGATGCAGAATTTTTGGATGAGAATTGAAACTGATACTGTTTTAAAGCTGCTCAGTTTCCTGGAATATACAAAATGCTTGTAAAGCCCTGCCTTAAAATGATAAGAAACCAGTTGTACTCTATAATGTCAATAGAGAGAACCATCCACAAAGGATTACACTGCGAGCATCAGCGCAACAACAAATTCTGTTTATATAGCACCTTTAACTTTGTAAAACCTTTCAGGGCATTTCATAGCACATAATCGGGGAGGGGTCAGGAGAAATAATGGTACAACTTGAGTTTACAAAGGGTGTGGTTGGTTTTCTGGAACTCTACATAAATTATCTTCTCATCATGAAGGAAAGAATGACAGGAATCTGATCTGTCTAAAACTTAATTATGTTTTCGTTGCTCTGCAACAACTGAGCCAGCCTACCTCCAGTAATGCTGACTAAAGGACAACATTTCTTAAGCTCTGCAGTGCTGTAGACAGGGGTATCAGCAGGTTCAGAGTAGTCATTTCTTTTTAAACATGATACTGTCCCTCTCTGTGTCATAGTTAAGGTATATCTGAACAAGTCAAAGGGACTATGCAGTGCAGAGATGAGCTAAAGAAATCAGCAGGACCTAGATTCAACTTTCAGTTTGTTCGAAAATGAACTCTCAGTCTATCTCAATTTTAGGAAAGGTTCAATTGCTATAATTGGCCTCCTGCTGTCCACACAAGATGCAAATAAATTAGCTAGATCATCATTACCTAGCAGAAGATATTACATTAGGAAATTAGTTAAGAACAGGATTGGGCTTAGCTCTGATCTTTTCTCCATATGGTCAAATGCCTCAAACACTTCAATGGATAAAAGTGAAGATTAATTTAATTTACCTCTGCCCCCAACACACCCCCATTATATGTTTCCCTTTCAACTATCATTGAATCCCTACAACACAGAAGTCAGCCTTTTGGCCCATCAAGCCCAAACCAATACTCCAAAGAGCATCACAGTCAGACCCATCCCACTACCGATCCCCATAACCTTGCATTTCCCTTGGCTAACCCACCTAACCTGCACATCTGTGGATACTATGGGTAATTTAGCATGGCCACTCCACCTAACTTGCACATCTTTGGACTGTGGGAGGAAACTGGAGCACCTGGAGGAAACCCATGCAGACACGAGGAGGACATGCAAACTCCACACAGAAAATCGCCTGAGGTTGGAATCAAATCTGTGTCCCTGGTGCTGTGAGGCAGCAGTGCTAACCACTGAGCCACCATGTCGCATGAACACATTTGAATAAATGTTCACACAGTACACAAAGTTGTTTCTGGGCAATCATAAGAAATTGGCCAGCAGCCAAATGTCTTTCCCTTGGGTATTCAAACATTCATTAAAACACAATTTGGAAGACTTAAACTGAGAAAATTCCAATTCAGCGATCACAGATTTTGGAATTTATGAAGAGTTTTCTCTTACAGTTACGTATTCTTGCCAGGTGGATGCCAACTGACATGTGTTTACATTTGATTTTGCCAAATTTGTGGTGAATAAACCAGTACCCTAACCCATAGGGTATGCCCCCAATACAGATCATCCATTTAGCATAATACAGCCTCTGAGTCACTGCTGTAGGTTCATGTGTCACTCCAGAGACCTAAGCCCACAACCTACGGCAAGACTCCACTGTGACACAGATAAGAATGTTGTTCTTGGAGGAAAGAGTAAATCAATGCACTGTCTGTGCTCTCAAATGGATGTTAAAGGTCCAATGGCACCACTTTGACAACAGAGGAAGTTTTGCCCGAATAAAGGGGCCAATATTTATCTCTCAACAAACAACAAAAAAACAGATGATTTGCTCTTAATTTTCCTGACTATGGGACCAGGCTTTCAATGATTGTGAATTGTACTGTATGGTCCCTTTGACTCTTGTAGAATATACCTCAAATATGACACAAAGGTACACATCCCATCAAAACAAAATTGCCCCTCTGAAGCTGAGGCTACAGCACTCCAGAACTTAATGAGTGTAATCCTTTAGTCATCATTACTGGTGGTGGGCTCAACTTGCAATCCCCTGAGGTCATGAAAAGTGCAAAACGAACCCAAGTTTCCACTTTCTTTAGATTAGGGTAATCTGAATACTGTGCCTGCACATGATCTTGCCTCTCTGATACAGTTACTGGATAGGAGAGGTGGAATTGCTAGTCCCTCAGCATGTGGAGTTTAAAGATCTTTTTGTCATGTTGAAGAAGTAACCTTGGCTGCGATATCAGATAGGAGCTAGTACACTGTGATACGTCTCAAGCAACAGTGCAGAAAAACAAAACTAATCTAAAAACATTATTTCTTTCTTGCTTGAAATACACTGCAGATGTTTGCCAATGATTACTGGTGTGCTCTGGGGTCACTTAAAATGACTCTTTTTCCTCCAATTTTATTTCAGATTTAATCTTATCATTACAACAAGTGCACTGTGATTTGTTAGCTCAATGTCCTAACATCCTGCTGATCACATAAGTGTGGGCATTAGAGTCCCTGCTACAAAAACAAAAATAAAACACATCTTCTAATCTCGTGTGGCTGGGGCAAAGAATAACTTTATGTGTTAGTATGATAGCCACTTAAACAAACAATTGCAAAATGAAAGTTAAGTTATAGCAACAACTACTTGTGTTTTAATCAGTAAAACAACCGGATGCACTTTGCAGAAAAGTTATCAAACAAAATTTGATACAGAGCTACATATGGAGATATTAGAGGAGTAAAATATAGGTTATTGGGGTACCTGAAAGGAGGAGAAAGAGGCAGGAATTTTCAGGGATGGGCTTCGAAAGCTTAGGGCTTCAAGAGCATGTCTGCCAACTGTGGAGCAATTAAAATTGAGGACGTGCAATAGGCCAGAACTGGGGGAAGCACATATACATTGGAGGGTTATAACACTGAAGAACATGACAGATATAAAGGGATAAAACCAGGGAGGAATTTGAAAACAAACAATATTATCCTGATGGGAACCACAGCAGACCCACACACTGAAGCTAAAATCATTGAATCTTACATTCTACAGCACAGTGTGAGGCTACTTGGTCCATCAAACCTTTGTTGGCTACATTTAACTCTCTTTCCTCCATGTCCTTTCACTTTCACTTCTTTTTCAAATGCTTAACTAACATTCTTAAAAGCTCTTTTGGATTTATTTTAGATAAGAAAAACATTTTCATGACCTCAGGATATCACAAAGTACCTCACTGCTAATGAAGTACTTCTGAATTATCATCAATTTTGTAAAGTGTAGAACACAGTTCAGGTAAACACAGTCTTACACACAGTATGAACTAACTGACCCGAGCATCTCTTGAAAGCATTGTTGAGGAAAAAAATTATTCCTGTGAAAATGAGGAATAGAAATGGCAAGATTAGGGAACCATGGATGACAAGTGAAATTGTGAGACTAGCAAAGAGGAAAAAGGATGCATACATAAGGTCTAGGTGATTGAAGACAGACAAAGCTTTGGAAGAATATTGGGAATGTAGGATCAATCTGAAATGAGGAATTAAGAGGGCTAAAAGGGGTCATGAGATATCCTTAGCGAGCAGGGTTAAGGAAAACGCCAAAGTCTTTTATTCATATATAAGGAGCAAGAGGGTAACTAGGAAAAGAGTTGGCCCACTCAAGGACAAAGGAGGAAAGATATGTGTGGAGTCAGAGAAAATGGGTGAGATTCTTAATGAGTACTTTGCATTGGTATTCACTGAGGAGAGGGACATGGTGAATTTTGAGGTTAGGAATAGATCTTTGAGTACTCTAGGTCAAGTCGGCATAAGGAGGGAGGAGGTTTTGTGTATTCTAAATGGCATTAAAGTGGACAAGTCCCCAGGTCCAGATGGGATCTATCCCAGATCACTGAAGGAAGTAGGAGACAAAATAACTGGGGCTTTAACAGATATCTTTGCAGCATCCTTGAAAATGGGGAAGGTCCCAGAAGACTGGAGAATTGCTAATGTTGTCCCCTCGTTTAAGAAGGGTAGCAGGGATAATCCAGGTAATTATAGATCAGTGAGCCTGATGTCAGTGGTAGGGAAGCTACTGGAGAAGATATTAAGGAATAGGATATATACCCTTTTGGAATAAAATGGGCTTATCAGTGAAAGGCAGTATGGTTTTGTACAGGGAAGGTCATGTCTTACAACCTTAATAGAATTGTTTGAAGAGGTGACAAAGTTGATTGATGAGGGAAGTGATGTAGTTGTCATATATATAAACTTTAGTAAGACATTTGATAAGGTTCCCCATGGTAGGCTGATGAAGAAGGTGAAGATGCATGGGATCCAGGGTGTTCTAGCTAGATGGATAGAGAACTAGTTGGGCAACAGGAGACGGAGAGCGGTAGTGGAAAGGATGTTCTCAAAATGGAGACCTGTGACCAGTGGTGTCCCACAGTGGCCTGTGCTGGGACTCCTGCCTCGTTAGCAAGTTTACAAATAACACTAAGATTGGTGCAGTAGCAGACAGTGAAGGGGACTGTCAGACAATACAGCAGAATATAGATAGATTGGACAGTTGAGCAGAGAAATGACAGATGGAGTTCAATCTGGACAGATACGAGGTGATGCATTTTGGAGGATGCAATTCCAGAGTGAACTATACAGCAAATAGAAAAGTCCTGGGCAAAATTGATGCACAGAGAGAGCTGGATGTTCAGGTCCATTGTCCCCTGAAGGTGGAAACACAGGTCAGTAGAGTGGTCAAGAAGGCATATGGAATGCTTTCCTTCATCGGATGGGATATTGAGTACAAGAGTTGGCAGGCCATGTTACAGTCATATAAGACTTTGGTTCAGCCACATTTGGAATACTGCGTACAGTTCTGGTTGCCACGTTAGCAAAAGGATGTGGATGCTTTGGAAAAGATGCAGAGGAGGTTCACCAGGGTGTTTCCTGTTATGGAGAGTGCTAGCTATGAGGAAAGGTTGAATAGATTGGGATTATTTTCATTGGAAAGAAGGAGGTTGGGGGGGAACCTGATTGAGGCCTACAAAACATGAGAGATGTAGACAGGGTAGATAGCAAGAAACATTTTTCCAGAGTGGAAGACTCAATTACTAGGGGTCACAAGTTCAAAGGGAGATATATGTGGAAAGTTCTTCACACAGAGGGTAGTGGATGCCTGGAATGCATTGCCAATCTCCACTAGGCTGAAGGGAGAGGCTGACTAGGCTGGGGCTATTTTCCCTGGAGCATTGGAGGCTGAGGGGTGACCTTATAGAGATATATAAAATCATGAGGGGCATAGATAGGATAAATAGACAAGGTCTTTTCCCTGGGTGGAGGAGTCCAGAACTAGAGGGCATAGGTTCAGAGTGAGAGAGGAAAGATATAAAAGGGACACAAGCGGCAACCTTTTCACACAGAGGGTGGTACGTGTATGGAATGAGTTGCCAAAGGAAGTGGTAGAGGCTGGTGCCATTACATCATTTAAAAGGCATCTGGATGAGTACATGAATAGGAAAGGTTTAGAGGGATATGGGCCAGGTGCTAGCTGGCATGGACGGGTTGGACCAAAGGGTCTGTTTCCTTGCTGTACATCTCGATGACTCTATAGGACTCTAAATGGGACAAGGTTAGGTTAGGATATCCAGTCATTATGGACGAGTTAGACCAAAAGGTATGTTTCCGTGCTGTCTATCTCTATGACTCTATGACCGAGATTTTGACACTAATATCCATCCACCCTGCTCTATGATCTGACCATCAAGACCCTTTTATCCAGATTTTCATCCAAGAATATTCCACCTGTTCCACGGCTGCTTGGGAGTCCTGGGGTATTGTACTGAAAGCAACTCGGGTTCCCACATGGTGCTGCCAATTGGTCAAGCTGCTGATCTCTGGTTAATCGGCAGTTTTTGGTGGCATGGACCTCTTATATTTGGATCCTAATACTGGTTGAAATCTTGGCAGTGAGCAATCAGGTGCCCAAGAGTAGATGATTCGCAGGCTTCAACATCCTAACATACACAGAATTCTTCCTTCTCTATCTCTCCCGCTCTCAGACTTAGTCAAAAAATGGGAGCACGCTGTCACTGATATTGAATGCATTGTGATCGGGAGAAGTCAAGAGATATTTTGCTTTTGTGTGTGGTATGTCAAGCATCGGAATGTATGAAGCAAAGCCAGCATTTTATTTCAGCAAAAGTAACAGTCAGACTGACATTCACACGGCCTCAGTAGATAAGAATCAGCACTTTGTATGTCCACATAGCAGGCAGTGTGCTGAATGTTTTGTACTGCAGGTGTTCCATTACAAGAGTTCCACACGCAGCACATTTGAGAACTCTGTGGTTTTGTTTTTCTTCAAAAAGTAGAACCAGCTCACATTGCCAGACATTTCAAATTTTATTTCATTTGCACAGAGTTAGGAAGGAGCTAATGAGATATGTGTATTTTGTTTACAGTGTTCCTCCAATAACTTTGGGCTGAGATATGTTGCACACCACTTTATTGCTCATGGTGCATAGTTTTGTATGCTTTGATAACCCCTGTTAGTGTTAAAATTTAACTACATAGAGAATAGATTTCCAAAGGGAATATTTGAATCTATTGTCATAAGTATTGTGGACAATTAAGACAAACCCTGCAAAAGTTCATTCTCATAATATGGAAAAATGGATAAGAAAAAGAAGCAGTTATATTATGCTTTTCAAGGCACCAGACACCTGAAGGAATTTGAAAACCACTGAAGTACTTTTTGAAGTGTGGTCATGGTTGTAATGAACAATGCAGGGCAGCTAATTTGCACGTGGCTAACTTCCACAATGTGATACTGACCAGATAAGCTGTTTCTCATCATGCTGATTGTCTGTACCTCTGTCCGAGTCTGTAAAAGCAATTCATCTAGCACCAATACCCTGAATTTTTCTTATTTATTTGCAATTTGTTTTCTCGTTAAATTCAATTATCTTTTGAAATCCATGATTAAATTTGCCTCAATCATTTACTCCATTCCCTGCTGTGGCGTAAGGACTTTCCTCCTGTATCACGAAGAATTTCCTTCCATTTGTTATTTAACTCATGTACTACATTAGTATTTTGTGTGATAGGGAAAGCATCTTTTCAATCTGATGTCAGCAACCTGGAATAGGAATTTCAGTGTTGATGTGATGCCAGGTATGGACATTGTACGTTCCAAAAACTGGCGAATAGATTAATAGCCCAGTAATGTAACCACAAACACCTTAAGCTTGTCATTTACTAATTTTTACATCTGATCAGCTAAAATAGAGGAATTCAGCACAATCAAGCATAAAGCTTTAAGTTGGGTAGATTTCAGCTTGTTTTATGAGGCCTCAGTATTTCAGTCAGGCAAGTAGGTACAACAATGTCATACTGAAGGGTGTAACTATTTACTTGACTCGGCTGGAATGCTGGTTTGTGATGCAGAATGATACCAACAGTATGGGTTCAATTCCCACACTGGCTGAGGCCACCACGAAAGTCTATATACTCAGTCTTGTCCCTTGCCTGAGGCATAGTGATTCTCAGGTTAAAATCACCACCAGCCCGCTCTCTCTCTCTCTCTCTCTCTCTCTCGGTCTACTGAGAGAGCAGCCCTATCCTCTTAAGGGACTATGGCAACTTTACCTTTCCTTGTACAGATTCAGCAAAAACCTCCAAAACTTCAATAGTAATAAAACATAAATCTTTCCAACCAGACTGTATATCTCTATGACTCTATGACACACCGACAGGATTCTTAATGGAGAGTGGCAGAGAAATAATTAATCTGGCAAATTCTTCCAACAGTGCTCATCTAAGCAGACTTTTCCATTAGGCTGACGGGTACAGTCGTTTAATAAGAAACAACTGTTTCAAAATGCGTGCTGACAGTAATATAGTGGCATCTCGTCTAAATCTGTCCCTAAAAACCTTTGCCCATGAAGCTCATGAGGTCAAAAAGGATGGATATTTCTAATGTATCCAGTTACAAAGTGGAAACCCTGAAATACTACAGAGAAGCTGATTGCAAAAGTGGGACATTTCAAAGTTAGCCAATAAATAATGACTCTGTAAAATTCAAAAATTGCCTTCAAAAAGATTTACAAGAATGTTGCCAGGGTTGGAGGATTTGAGTTTAAAGGAGAGGTTGAATAGGTTGGGGCTGTTTTCCTTGGAGCATCAGAGGCTGAGGGGTGACCTTATAGAGGTTTATAAAATCGTGAGAGGTATGGAGAGGATAAATAGACAACGTCTTTTCCCTGGGGTAGGATAGTACAGATTCTGGATTAGTGGTGCTGGAAGAGCACAGCAGTTCAGGCAGCATCCAAGTAGCTTCGAAATCGACGTTTCGGGCAAAAGCCCTTCATCAGGACAGAACCAGAGGACACAGGTTTAGTGTGAGAGGGAAAAGATATAAAAGAGACCTAAGGGGGCAACATTTTCACACAGAGGGTAGGGTATGGAATGAGCTGCCAGAGGAAGTGGTGGAGACTGGTACAATTGCAACATTTAAAAGACATCTGGATGGGTTTATGAATAAGAAGGGTTTAGAGGGAAATGGGCCTAGATTAGATCCATGGGCGAGTTGGATGGAAGGGTCTGTTTCTGTGCTGTACATCTCTGTAACTTTATGACTCTTCCACGGTCTTCCTGACACTGTGATCTCTGTCGTAAAACCCTC
Source organism: Chiloscyllium punctatum (assembly GCF_047496795.1). NCBI lineage: Eukaryota > Metazoa > Chordata > Chondrichthyes > Orectolobiformes > Hemiscylliidae > Chiloscyllium > Chiloscyllium punctatum. The sequence continues at coordinate 36,079,721 of NC_092743.1, forward strand.
AAACATGTTCGCACTGCTACAGTCTGGCCTCACCTCCTGTTTAACTATTGTACAGTTAAAACTGTACCTTCAGCTGTCCAACATGCTGGAATTCCCTGACGAAATGTTGGCTCCTCTCTACCTCTCCTTCTTTCTGTAAGATTCTTCTTGAAACCTATGTTCTGAACAAATTTTCAGTGATTTGCCCTAGAATGTGGATTAATGTCAATTCTTATTTGTCAACTTCCTTTGAAGTGCCTTGGAACATTTTACTGCATTAAAGATGCAATATAAATGTAAATTGTGACTGTTGTGGGGAGAAGTGTCCTGCTGAGGAGACAATCTTTAAATGTATTTCTGGTAGAAACTGTTCCTTTGGCACCTCTTGCTTTCTGAGAGCACTAAAACAATTGGCATTAGAATCCCTTCTGAATTCCCAACCCCTCCCCATCCACCACCACCTTCAAAAACAGATCCTGGGGTAAGGTATAAGCATTTACAGGAATTGTGGCGGTTAACATCCTTCTTTAGAAAGGTTCCAGTGCTGAAATGTGGTTCTTAATGGCTCCTTTTCTGTCTAATACTGGGATAATGAAGACATAACAATAACATTAAATTGTCCATTTGATAAAGTACACCAGGATTATCTGCATAATTGCAGTCCTAAATCAGAGAGAAAAAGTTCACTAGGCTGTGTAAATCAGACAGGCCAAGTGCAGTGTCTTGAACTGATATGATTAAACCATTCTTCAGTAATAAGAGGGTATAAGGTGTCCATTATACAAATTGAACTGACACTAAATTACATATGCTGTCAGTTAGGTGAATTTTACTATGGAAGAATATTTCTGAAACACAGCCTCCAAGCTATTCATTTTGTACTTAATGGATCTTATCATGTTCACAGTACACTTGATAGGACTGGAAGTGGCTCTACTAAATTGACCTCCACTCTATCGATGTTTGCATTCCTTCCTTTGGAAAGCTGCTGGTAAAAGAGGCAAATCACAAGTCTCAGTGATGGAACTCAAACCTCTCATAAGATTGTAGGTTCAGGCAGTACCTACTCCAGAGATATGAGTACATAATTCAAGCTGATGCTTTCATGCAGTATCAAAGGAACATTGTATTGTTAGAAGTTCCATTTGTTGATTAAATCAAGGTTGTAGTCTGCCCAAAGAGTTTTGCGACCAATGAAATCTTTTTTTAAAGTGTAGTTCCTATTGCAAAATAAGAAAATATGGCAGCCAATTTTAAAGCAAGATTCCACAGATAGTAATATGATAAGTGACCAGATAATCTGATAATTAGATTGAAAGATTAAATATTACTTAATACATCAGGGGAAATGAAGGCGTTTTTCTTTGATTAGTGCCATGTGGTCTTTTGTGTTGCTCTGAACAGGCAACTGGGACTTTGGTTTTACACTTCATTGAAGGACATTGCCCCCAAGTATTACATGGCTAGTGTTGGATATGTATGTCTACAGGGATCCAACAATATTTAAAAGTTATAGAGCAAGCAAATCAGAAGTTGGAAATTGCCAGCCAAAAAGAAAAAAATAAATCTGCTTGCATATGTGGCACAATTGTAGCATGACACTACCATGTCAGAGGTAGCTAAAATTGTGCCTGTTGATCTTGTACCACATTATGAGTTGTAACAAATGTGAAATCTGAAAACTATCCTGCTATGGTTTGACTTTGAATTTAAATGGAACTACAACTGTGAATCCTGCTAAAGTCCAGTTTTGAACTTGGAAAAAGATGAGAAGCCTGTTTTGTAAGAATTGTGTTAACTAAAGTACCTGATAGTGCAACTTAGGAGAGATTCAGAATAAAAGGATGTACCAGGTGAATATGTTGCTGGAGAAATGGTGCAGAAAAAAGGAATTCAGAAGCCTGGAATATTGAGACCAATACAAGGAGGATGTCCTCAGGGTGTGTTGCAGTTTGCTAGTGCTGTTTTGGGGGATGGCATGTTTAAATTGGAAAGGCAGAGGGATGAGAACCTGAGTGTGGAAACAGAGGAGGGAGAAACAAGGATGAAAACAAAACACTATAAAGATTGGGCATTGTGCAATGAAAAAGTGGTTAGCACTGCTGCCTCACAGTGCCAGGGACCTGGGTTTGATTCCAGCCTTTGTAACTGTCTGTGTGGAGTTTGCACATTCTCCCTGTGTCTGTGTGGGTTTCCTCCGGGTGCTCCGGTTTCCTCCCACAATCCAAAATGTGTAGGTCAGGTGAATTGGGCATACTAAATTGCCCGTAGTGTTCAGGGATGTGTAGGTTATGGGCATTAGTTAAGGGTAAAATGTAGAGTGGTAGGGTAGGGGAATGGGTCTAGGTAGGTTACTCTTCAGAGAGTCGGTGTGGACTTGTTGGGCTGAAGGGCCTGTTTCCATACTGTAAGGATTCTATTCATAAAGGATTAATTAACAATCTTGTTGCACATAGCCTGTTGGAGAAGAGTGACTAAAAAGTGATAGAATTTAAAAAGCATTAGATGGGTACATGAAAAGAAAGAGTTTAGAGGGATATGAGCCAAGTTCTGGCAAACAGGTCTAGATTAGTTTAAGATATCTGGTCGACATGGACGAGTTGGACCGAAGGGTCTGTTTCCGTGCTGTACATCCTTGTGACCGTAACTCTATAATTGTTCAATCAAGACAGAGTGTGAAGAAGTTGAACCCAGAACTGGGATGCTGAATCTAAATAAAGGGAACTCTAAGACTATGAGATGTGAGTTGACAATGATAGAATGGGAAATCTCACAAAGCAATCTCAAAACACTGAATGGCCTACTCCTACTCCAAGTTTCTATGTTTAACTTTTGGGAATTTTGCAGTTAGATGAGCCTGTGTGAGCTTGGGCGTTTCTTATGGAAATAGGGTTCCATTCCCTTTCTTTGTTGGAGCTTTGGAGAATAAGCATAGAGGTATGAGGCCAGTGAAGAAAGGCCAGTGAAGAAATTTGTCCGCACCAGTTGGATAATTCTGTGACAAATCTCCAAGCTGCTTTAAATCAAGATCAATTTTCTTTTGCTACCAACTTGCTATTAGCTTTTCTCATGTTGATGTGAACTAATTTCACTCTCTCAGAAACAATGTACGATTTAACCACAAAAGTATCACATCAAAAACTGATCCTGGCAGTGAAAATCTGCAGGAAGAAAGAGAGAGACAGAACCTAACTGCAGCAATTGTGTGGGATTCTGATAGCCATTCTTGACACCAATTCTAGTGAACATGTGAGGTTGTCTTGGGTTTGCAATACAATGAGCTGCTGAGGTTCCCATCCTTGCTGGAGATGCATGTGTCCAAGCATGAGACAGATACGAAAGAGTAGTCCATGGTAAGTCTGATAGTGGGATGAAACTACTGTGTAGTTATTCCAGTGACTCCTCACCATGGGTCCAGAGGAAGAAAATATTGTTAACCTTTAAGGCATTGTCTGAGCTGAGATGTCACCTTTTGTTATAAAACCTTAAGTTATCTTGAGAATGTGACTTAAAAGAAGTTCTAGGATTAACATATTAAAGAACCAAAACCAGTAAATCCATTCTAAAGATGAAAGACTTAACTATCTAGGTTTGTTCAGCGTATCATTGTATCACTGCAACCTTTTGCTATAAATTCTGCATCTTATGGTCCTGCTTCACAACCACCTGATGAAGCAGCGCTCTGAAAGCTAATGCTGCCAAGTAAACCCGTTAGACTATAACATGGTGTTATGTGATTTTTAACTTTATCCACCCCAGTCCAACACTGGCTGCTCCACATCATATCATTTGAAGTACCTGCTAATCACCTAATTAGTGACCACTTTTATTTCAGTCTTTTGTTTTGCCAGGGTAAATTGGGATGAACCATCACTCCTGACAAAAATGATGATAATATGAGGCCATACTGAGGTAATGCTGTTTCTGCAGCATTAGGCCTTGTTCCAGAAGGAGTTCTGGGAGGAATCAACTGAATTGCCCAAGGAATTTCACACGTTCTGAGTTTACACACATGCAAATTTCACGTACTGTACAAAGAAATTGTTCTCTCCATTGCCTGAGACGATTGGTTAGAATTTCCCTGAGGACAGGGTCATACTGACAACAAGCACAGATAATGTAACACAGCAGTTACTGATTTTCCAACAGAGATTAGACTGATGTAGGTCATTCAATTCAGACACTTGTTTTGAAATACATACCTGATTGAATAACTTGTTTTTTAAGTAGGCCATATATGCACTCACTAGGCTTCAAACACAAGGGTCAACGTTACAGATTTGTGATACCAGGCAGGAAATCATAAGCAGAAAATCATAATAGATTTTCTATCTATTAATTGCAAGCTAGGGGGTTGGCAATTGAATTTTTTTTTCATTTTCCTCTCCCTTCCTTAAGAAACTGATTCTGGTTGGGCCACTAGATAGGTACATAAAGAAAATTGAAGACTTCCTTTGGCCAGTTTCTATTTTAGCACGTTTCTGGACTGCTCATTAATGAGCAGAACTGCTGAGCCAAAAATCAACCAGGTGCTAATCTTAGCTCAACTGCAGAAGTGTTTTTCTTTCAACACTGCCAGTTTAATGTTTGTCACTATGTACATTCATACTGCTTCATTCATTGTTGAACGACCTCTTGATCCTTCTTTTAAGGTAAGAAAGGAAGATTTGTATTTTACACTGTGCCTTTCACTCCACATTATTCTAAAACTTTTCACAGCCAATGATCCACTTTTCAAACTGAATTCACTATATTTGGAAGTGTGGAGACTATTTGCAAACAACAAGATCCCATAGCAATAATTATGAAATAACCTTGTAGAGATTTCAGATTCCAACATCCTGCAACAAGGATAGAACCGTCTTCACCTGCCATCCCATTAATCTCTGGATATTGCACATTATCCTCCACCATTTCCGCCACCTGCAATCAGACCCCACCACCAGAGAGAGATTTCCTTCCCCTTCCCGAACTGTGTTTCACACAAACCATTCCCTCCGTGATTCCTTCGTTAGGTCCACGCCCCCCTCCAACGCACCCTCCACACCTGGCACCTTCCCTTGCTGCCACAGGAGGTATAAAACCTGCACCCATACCTACCCCCTCACCCCTGTCTAAGATGCAAAAGGACCTTTCCACATCCGGCAGAGATTTTCCTGAACATCCCACCCACCTCATCTACTGTGTCTGTTGTTCTCGATGTGGTCTCCTCTACTTCGGGGAGACAGGACACCAATTTGCAGAGCATTTCAGGGAACATCTCTGGAATGCACGCACCAAACAACCTCACCACCCTGTGGCCATCCACTTCAACTCTCCCTTCCACTCCACCAAGGACATGGAATTCTGGGCCTTCTCCACCGCCAAATCCAAGCCACCTGCCAACTGGAAGAAGAACGCCTCACCTTCCGCCTTGGGACCCTTCAACCACAAGGCATTAACATCAACTTCACTAGTTTCCAAATCTCCTCTCCTCCCACCTCATCCCAGATCCAACCCTCCAACTCAGCACCAACCTCTTGAACTGTCCTACCTGTCCATCTTCCTTCCTACCTAACTGCTCCACTCTCCCCATCGATCTATCACCATCACCCACCCCCGACCTACATTTAGCCTTCCCGGCTGTCTCCCACCGAGCCCCATTCCCTCCCCCCACCCCCAACTTATCTCCCAGCCCCATTTCCCCCTCCACATTCCTGATAAAGGGCTTATGCCTGAAACATCAACTCTCCTGCTCCTCGGATGCTGCCCGACCTGCTGTGCTTTTCCAGTGCCACCATTTTCGACTCTGACTCTCCAGCATCTGCAGTCCTCATTTTCTTCTAGTGTTGTGCTTTTACAGCTTACAATTTTAGACATTGGTGATGGATATTTGGGATACTAGGGGAAGTTCCTCTGCTTATTTTTAATTAGTGATATGGGATCATTAATGGCTGACTGAGGTGGTTAACAGAGCCTTCAGTTCAATATCTCATTTGAAGGATAGTACCTCTGATAACCCAGCAAGCCGACAGAACTGCATGAAATTCAGCCTGGATTCTATGGTGGATGGAATTTGCATCCACAGCCTTTTGACTCAAACATTACGTTGCCACGTGAGAATTGCCTGCGAGTCCACAACTCACTCTCCTCCTCCAAATACACCAGAGTGCAACATTTCCATGAAACAATTGTTTGCAACAGTCCATTAAAATACAGAGCACTTCATAGAGTTTCTGTGGAGCTCACTTTAGACTTGGTACCTCCACTGTATGTAATTACAGAGCAACGCACCCTCCGCCCCCCCCAACCCCCTCTAGCCATTGGTAAATAGGGAACTAGGGTCAGTTGCTGAAATAGTACTGGGAGTAGAGTGCCACTCCAAATTCTAATTGAATAGAAACAGAGGAAATTCAAATCCAGAGATTTTGAGCAAATCATTTAAACCCTGGAGCATGAGAGGGTATTTGAGATGATTGGCAGAAGTAGAAGATTCAGCTCTAATACATGTATCATGCAAATGAGAGACAGTAAAAATAACTGAGGGTGCTTTCAGTGGTTTGTGCCCCCGCAGGAATGGTTTATATTTAGTAGTTTGGTGTGAATTGGTAATTGTAAACAGCGTGGAGGTTTGAGGGACAGTTTTCAGCTCTGTCGTTATTGCAACAGCACCTCAGGCTTCCTGAGCAGGCTTGCAGACAGACAAACAGGATCCACCTTCACTCAACTTCAAACAATTCAGTTATGGTCAGCGGTCACACTGAGTAATTTCTGCACATTTCAAGCCATAATTCTTTTTTTTTTAAAAAGCTGCTGGAGTCAAAACAACACATCTCACCCTCCATTTTACAGATACTGGCAGTGAGTATTGACAGTCTGTTCACCCATAAGAAACACAGTATCAAAGGAAGCAGACTCTGAAAATTCAGGAATTCCCAAAGAGATTTACAACCGGTGAGGTATGGTTGCATTTACCGCTGTAATTTTGGAAATGCAGTGGTTAATTTGCAGCTATCAAGATTCCACAAACAGCAAAGTGATAATCTATTTTAGATTTCAGATCACTAGCATCCACGATTGAAATAACTCCACAGAGACCAGTAACCCATCACCAAGCCTCCCTTTGTTTACACATGGAGAGTCTTTGACACTGATCTGGCTTCCTCAGAGCCAAGTCTCAGAATGAACGGAACCTCTAACACTCCTGTTTACATCTGTCAGCCAGGGCTCCCTAAATGGACCAGATTAACAGCCCCAATCAGGGAACTCATATTCTATGAGGTCCACCTAGCTGACCTTGTCACAGTCGCTGCATTCCTCCCCCTCTGGTTCAGTTTTATTTTGTAGCCATTCCTGGGGTGGTTTTAGCACTGGGTAAGGTTCCACCAACTTGGCCTCTGATCCGGATGGTGTGTAATGCCTCTTGTGCCCGGAGTATGTCAGAAGAAATTCATTCTCCTCTTCAGGTGGTAAAAGCATTGGGGCAGCCATATCCACCGTGTCCATCTCAGATTCTGAGGTCTCCTCAACTGCGAGGGAAACCCCACAGGTTCCGGAACAGTCGGAAAGGCTGTCGTGGAGCTGTGCACATTTTATTCCCACACTTTTTGTGAGTTTGCAGCTTTCATTCGTCCATGTGCATGTTCAGGACTGACGCATCTACCCAAACTTTAAACGTCACTGGACCTTACATCATGTTGACCATGCCTCTTACCCATGCAGGACCATTCCTGTGGTTCCTACACCAAATGTTGCCCCAAAATTAAACTGTTTTTCTCTCTTAATGGAGTCTTGTATCCGACACAGCATTCCTGATGCCACTACACACCCTTCTCCCTCAGGTCCAGGAAAATCAGATTTAACCTGGTGCAAAGTGTCCTCCCCATTAGCAACTCTGCTGGAGCTATTCCTATAGTTGCATGAGTGGTGGTCCTTTAATCAATAGGAACTGGGATAGTCTGGTATCTAATTTCCTTGAGCCTTCCTTCAAAGTTTAGACTGCTCTTTCTGCAAGATCATTGGATCATAACGAATACCATTTGACTTTCAAATGATGGCCATTGCAAAAGATGCGTGCAATGTTTCTATCATCATCCCTGTGAATGAACTCTAATGTATGTCCAGCCATTTTGACTGGGCTCCACAATGACTCCGAATATTAAGCCCATGAAAGGGCACACCGGTATCAACCTCCATTAGAACCAGGTGACCATTTAATCAGACGTTTATTTTGATTGGTTCTGATTTGGATGTTGCTAAGCAATTTAACTGTTCCAAACCAGATGTAGGTTGACTTTCTAGGGCGTGCATTCTTCTGGATACTGGACTATGAATGCTCTTACTCCATTTAGGTCTAGTGGGACTCTTTTGCTGCCTTGAGTCCGCATACCGGTGGCAACTACAATGGCTTGCCAGTCTGGGTCCTAAAGAAAATATTAACTGTTTAGCCAAGGCTTGGCTTTGTTTTGGGGTTTTACTGTGGGCTGACCTAGAGTCCCACTGTTCAGGATATATCCTGAGTGAGGCTATACAATTGCCTACACTCAAGTGGTAGTCGCCAAGCTCAGTCATCTGGCGACAGTGTCCACTTCCATCAGAATATCCTTTAACTCATTTGCTCAACTGGCCACAATTTCTAATGATAAAGTCAATTGTAGTGCCTGCTTGAAGTCCTCATGTGGAGGTACCGGTGGTGGACTGGGCAGAGAAGGTCAGAAGTCACACAACATCAGTCCAACAGGTTTATTTGAAATCACAAGCTTTCGGAGCACTGTTCCTTCATCAGATGCAGTAGAAAAAAGCACACAGTCACAGAGTTTATAGGTGGAGAGATAATTCTAAGATAATTCCAGGTAAAAGATAATTAGAAAAAATCAAAAATAAGATGATGCTGGAGACAAACTAAATGGTTGGAATAACACGATAGGTATAAGAGTCACATGTTGAAGGTCTGACCAAAGTAACAAGTAATCCAAAACTGTACAAACTAAGGTAGAGAGATAATAACAAGTTATCAAGGTAATGGTGTCAAACCAGGACAGTAAGGAAGATTTTACAGATATAGAATAGTATGGTGGGGTTACATGGAGTGCAACATGAACCAAGATGACAGTTGAGGCTGTCCTCATGGGTATGGAACTTTGCTATCAGTATCTGCTCAGCGATTCTGCGTTGTGCATTTCAAAGGCCACCTTGGAGAACACTTACCTGAAGTTCGGAGGCGGAATGTCCTTAACCCATTGAAGTGTTCCCCAATGGGAGGGAACATTCCTGTCTGGCAATTGTACTGCCAAGCTATTCAGTCTGTCAACAATCCACAATTTTTAATCTTAATCTGCCTTAGTTTGTCTTAATCTGCCTTAATTTGTCTTAATCTGCCTTAATTTGTCTTCCCTATTACCTGTTTAACTTGTGTACTGACTTTTTATCAGTTTTGCAGGAACACTCCCAAATCCCACGTTGTTGTAACTTTCTGCATCTTTCTTTAAATGATATTCAACTCCATTGTTCCTCTTACCTTACATTTTCTCTCATTTTCTTACATCTGCCAATTTTTTACCCACTTATGTTACCAGTCTATAATTCCTCTACAAACTCTTCGTCATCCTCATCACTTGTCTTCATTTTTGCACTCTCTGCAAACTTGGTGATAGTACGTTCACTTCAGCTGTACAAGTAATTAATATAAATTGTAAATAATTGTGGCCCCCGTACTAATCCCTGTGGCACTTCACTAGTTACAGGTTACTAGCCTGAAAATGACTCCTTTTATCCCATTTCTCTGTCTTGTATTAGTTAGCCAATCCTCTCATCATGTTAACATAGAGCACCCAACACAATGGGTTCTTACCTTAATAACAAGCCTTATGTGCAGTGCTTTATCAAATGCCTTTTGGAATTCCAAGTACATTATATCTATTGGTTCCCCTTTATCTATCTGCCTATTACCTCTTCAAAGAATGCCTGGAAACTCATCAATTTTATTTTTGTTTCCATAATAGGTGATTTGTATTATAGGGCTTTAGGATAAATCTACCCCATAGTTCCAAACTTGTTGCAAAATTTATAATGGGAGCCAATCAAAAGCATATAACTGAAAGGTCTTAAGATTAGTAGGCTAGAAATTTGGACACACCTATTTTTGGATATGCGGATGAGGATGGGACACAGAGCCTGATCATTGTACTTCAATTGTGAGGCTCAAGCTGACGTGATATTTCATCTTGGGCTTCATTTCATTCAAACTGATAAGTTCAACAAATAATTGTTGTCACATGTGGTTGACAGCCCCCTCTTCAACTAAGTGAAGAAGGAGGCAAATGGGTAGGGAATGATAAATGGCTTGGACATAGGGTAACAGTGGCAGTCAATTGGGAAGGGACAGCAGCCAACAATCTTTTAGTGGGAGATTAAGAGGACCAGTACTGTCCCTTTATTTCAACAGAGATGAAATATGATGGAGGGCAAATTATGCTTTAGTGCTCCACAGATCATACTGCATTTGGTTCTGGAAAAGTACTTTGAAGGGGGTGCGATAAAATGGACTAAATTATGAGGCCAAATGCCATGAACTGTCTTCTATGAGTTGAGAAGATTGTGTGATTGTTTGATTAGATGTTTAAAATGATAAAATGGTTTAATTGGGTTGATATAGAGAAGTTATTTCCTCTGGTGGAGAAATCTAAAACAGGGTGTTGTAATCTGAAATTTACAGCCAAGCTATTCAGAAGCGAAAGAGTGGTAGAAGCCTGGAATTCTCCTTTTGGAAGAGAGCTAGATGCTGGATCAATTAAAATTTTCAAGATTGACATTAATTAATACTTATTGAGCCAGATTATGAAGGGAAATGGGGCAAAGACAAGTAAATGGAGTAGCATTATAGATTAGCAATAACCTAATTGACTGACAGAACAGCTTCAATAGGCTGAGTTAACCAATACTGCCCTTCTGGTCATAATTTTTAAAGTATTCATTCATGAGATATGAGCATTGCTGATTAGGCCAGAACCTATTTCCTGTCCCTAGTTGCAGTTGAGAAGGTGGTGGTGAGCTGCCTTCTTGAACCAATTCACTACATGTGCTGTATGTAGATCCACAATGCAGTTAGGGAGGGAATTCCAGAATTTTGACCAAGGAACGCTGAAGGACAGGTGACATATTTCCATGTCAGGATGTTGAGTGGCTGAGAGGAGAACCTGCAAGTGGTATTATTCCCATATATCTGCTGACCTTATACTTCTAGTCACAACTAATCATGACTTTGGAAGCTGTTGACTTCTGATCTTTGGTGAATTTCTGCAAGGATGAGAATTTATGAAGGTTGATATTCAGAGATGTTAAAGGCCATCGGAAATTTATTTTACTGTAGAACAGACAATCGTGTATGCAGCACAACTAGCATTTCGAAATACAAAGCGAAATATTCTCCATCTCCTAATTAATAATTACACAGACTAATGCCCAAAGGCTTCATATTCCATTTATGTAGCACCAAATGTCACCAGAAACATGAACCCAGTGGAGGACAGGAAAACTGCATCTTAGCACTCTATGCGTTCATCCACGGCTATGCACATTTCATTAGCCACACGGTGACTCAGTGGTGTGGCACTGTGGCTCAGTGGTTAGCACTGATGCCTCACAGCGCCAGGGACCTGGTTCAATTCTAGATTTGGGTGATTGTGTGAACTTTGCACATTCTCCCTGTGTGTGCATGGGTGCTCCAGTTTCCTCCCACAATCCAAACACATGCAGGTTAGTTGGATTGGCCAAATGTACAGGATAGGAGTATTAGCCATGGGAAATGTCAGATTACGGGGTAGGTTTAGGTGGGATGCTCTTCAGAGGGTCAGTGTAGACTTGATAGGCAGAATGGCCTGCTTCCACACTGTAGGGATTCTGTGTTTCTGATTCTATATTTCCATCTGCTCTGGTAATTTGTGATAGCAGAGACCTATTTTCATGATAGATTTGCTTGTTCTGCTTCCAGCTGGAGAATGTCACTAAATTTTATTATTGTTAGTCACATATCCCAGGAATTTGGTGAAGGTTGGCAACAATAAGATTTATAGAACATTACGGGTGGAATTTTGGCAGCAGGAGGCAATCGTCTCAGGCATTGAAAGGAGGCTGCAAACCTCTCAAAAACTCATTTTCCAGTTATCAAGCAACACTCACCCTACATGTGGCAGAGTCTATACTTTGTGCATCAGATCTATCAGCCATGTCAGAACCCACTGAACTGGAGTGCAAGCAAAGTCATCCTCAATCCCAAAGGCATGGTAAGAAGAAATCTGGTGTATTTATAATGCGAAGTCTGTTTTCTCTTTTAGAAAATTGATTTGGTGGGTTTTTTTGTGGAGTTTCATGCAAAGGTTTCTAATCCCTCAAGAAATGAATATTCCATTAGTGAGCCATTCTTCAAGTCGTCCTTCAGAAATGCAAAGGATTGATGCAACCCTGTCTGATATTGGATAACTAAGTTTCCCACAAAGCACCATGTGGTTCCAAACCTACATCACTGGGTAAACCTAATTATATTTGAGGCATCTGTTAATAATGGGAATAAGGGGAGAGAATACCCACCAGGTCACCAGTAGATCACTATTATCCTGAAATCACAACAGTAACATGAAAGCACTTAAAGATTCCCAGTTGTCCTTCAGGAATTTATTGTAACCCAAGAAAATGCAACGGTTGAAACACAGAAATAAATGAGCTTTAAACGATGACTAAATACAACAAGTAGCTTGTGATCCCAGATGCAAATCTACTGCTCATGCTCCATCCTGTCTATCAGGATGTTTGCCAAAATGTTACTACAATTCTAAAAATTCTCTCCCAACCACTGCCAGCTGGTCGAAACTCTATGTCAGCTCTCTCAGGATTATGAATACGCCACTAATGGATTCATGTTCAGACTCAAACACAATTGCCTATAATTACAGTTTTTTTGCAGTGAAGGCAGGAAAATTTTCTTTTCATTCTGAGTTCCCAAGTTGCTCCCAAGGTACAGGACAAGCTCTATCTGTTATGGGGAATGATGGCGTTGTGGTTTCATTCTAAGAACTAGTGATCCTGAGGCAGTCTAAGGATTGGAATGTGTGTGTTCACAATCCACCATTTCAGCTGGGGGATTTTAAATTCAAGTAATTAAATACATTTGGAATGTTAAAAAGAAACTGTCGACTGTTAACAATCAGATTGTTGTTAAAAACCATCAGATTCACTCATTTTTTTGGGAAGGAAATCTGCTGTCCTTGTGACTTCAGATGCTGAACTGGTCAAGCAAGGAACGCAAACAAATAGGGAGGATACTGGAGAAACTCAGCAAGTCTGGGACCATCAAAAATGTTTCAAATGACTCCATTGTGAAGAGATGCTGAGAGCATTGGACTTGACTTTCCATTGGCAGCCACCTACCTGTCCAGGGAGGCAATCAGGCACTTGCAAGCCTGAGGCAGCAGGTCTCAGTGGTGTCGCTGCAGTCCTTCAAGTGTTTGTGTTAAGTTGCCCAGTGCCCCTGACAGACCTGCCTGTTGCTCCACTGTCTGTTAGAACTGGGCAATGAAGTCACCACACCACTGGATCCCCTCCTATCTGAGGTTGAGCAGGTATCTGGTCTCCATATCTACTAAGTATGAACAGAACATAACGAATGAGCTATCACTGTCTGAGCTGTTGGAGGGTACAGCTTTGCCAGTGCATCCTCAGGGATCTGAAGCTTCTTCGTCATGGGTAGAGAAGGCTGTGTTTTGCATTGCCATCCTGCTAGCTTCCAAGAACATGCACATGCCACATGAACATAGGCAACAAAAGATACAATGTGTCACAAACAAGGATTAGGCATTTTAAGAGTACATTCACAGTGGAGATAATGGGGGAGTCAGGCAATGCTTTGTACTTGAGGCCAGTTATGGTGGTTTCAGCATCTCCATGGGACCAGGTCCAATCCTCATCATCGAGGGCTAAGATCCTCCCTTCCTCTCACTTCCTAGGGAGTGAGAAGCTGAAGGTGAAACCCCCATCAACTGTCTTAGCTTTTCTACCCTAATAAAGGCTATTTTCTCCTGGAATAAGAGGGGGGAATTCGTTGAGATGAACGCGGGTGGCATAGCTATTATTGCTGGCACAGCTAGGGGCAAGATGGTGAAGTGTCCCAAGTGAGTAGCCAGTGCTGAGGGCCAACCACAACGAGAACAGAGTTCCCCAGTCCCCATATTTCTCCTCACTAATTTCCAGCCCTGCCTCAGGCTGAGGGCATGCAGGATTGATGCTGTGGGGGTTCAGTGTGGGTGAGATCAAGTGAGGGCATATATTGTATGCAAAAGTGTGAATAGTAGAAGATGGGACTTGGTCAGAAGTGGGTGCTTTAGTAGAGATAGAGTGATTATTAGGAAACAGAGAGAAGATGGTGGTGCTTACTCTGACGGAGTGATCTTCTTCCTATCCTACCAGGCATTCTGCTGGACGATTGAGGCCACACTCATATATGTGGCAACCTTTGACCAGGCTGGTAGGGTCAAGTATTGTGAACCTCTCTGCCATTCCTGGGGGAAGAGGATGACCCTCCTCTACACCACCCCATTCATCCAGATGTTCAGGTCCCTCTCTAAAGCATAGTGCCAATTTTCCCTTAAGTGACATGTCAGGGGCAAACAGCATGACTTGTTCCATGCAGCTCTGGACAGACAGTGCTTGATTGGGAGTATAACAGCTTCATAAAGAAGTGACAAGAATCCCAGCGGTACCCAGCAGGAGTAAACACCTTCGCTTCCAGTGAGCACGAGAGTCAGTCAAGCAGGGCAACATAGGAGTGTGGTGCATGGATGATGGGGAAAGTGGGATAATTGTGCAAGAAAACTTACAAAGAGACACCCTCAATAAAACTCAACAAAAATTACACTTAATCAGTTTTCCATAACGCTCAGCCTATTATGTCAGATGACCAAATCTGTGTTCAAAGCAGTACGTTTTAAAGAATGTTTGAAATGAGACAGGGTGAGGTAGAGGTGAAGAGATGTAAAAAGAGAATTCTAGAAACAAATTATGACATGGTGCCATCAGAATGAAAATTGGAGATGTGCAAAATGCCAGCTTTAGAGGAATGGATTCTGGGGCTGGAGATTATAAAGATAAGGAGAGGTGAGAGTATGGAGAGGTTTAAAAGCAAGGATGACAACTTTAAATTGATTGATCAGGATCTGATTTAGATCAGTGAGCACAGGGGTACAAGGGGAATGGGCAGCAGATATTTGGATGTTCTCAGGTTTATAGAGGGTAGCATGTGGGAGCACAATGCAATAATAATGGTAACAAAGGCACAAATGAGGATTTCAGCAACAGATGAGCTGGGGCCAAGTTAGGTGATGTTATGTGAGTGGAAACATGATAGCAGGAAATTGAGGTCAGAAACTCATCTCAAGGTCACATTTGACACCAAGGTTACAATCAGATCGTCGGTCTTTCTGACCAGCTCCAGCAACACTCAAGAAGCTTGACACCATCCCAGAGAAAGCAGCCCGCTTTATTCGCACCCTAGCCACAACTATAACGTTCACTCACTCTGCCACCAATGCACAGTGGCAGCAGTATGGCCCATCTACAAGATGCACTATAGCTCGGTCGATAGCACCTTCCAAACCCACAACTTCCACTACCCAGAAGAACAACAGTGGACAATGGGAACATGGGAACACCACTCCTCTCCAAGCCATACAACATCCTGACAGGAAGCTAATTCACATTTCTTCATAATTGTTGGGTCAAATACATGAACTCTGTTCCTAACAGTATTGTGGGTGTCCTTGCACCCTGTGAACTAGAATGATTCAAGACATCATAGCATTAAAACGGCTGGAAATAGATTAATTAAATTTGTCTTGTGCTTAAGGTCACATGAGATAATGTTGTCCACTGTTTAACATATGTTTAACTTCTTTTAAATCCCTAAAGAAAATAAAGAGCACAAATGTACTTACCAACATTCAGGATGTTACGGTTTCCCAAGGCGCTTCAGAAGCAATGGAATAAGTTTTGAAGTGTAGTTAACTTTGTAACAGATCAAACAAGCTGTGAATGTGAACACCCTCAAAACGAGATAAACAACCATTTAACCACTGTCATATTATAGTTGAGGAGTAATGGTGGTTAGGCCAACAGGGATTACTCACTTGTTTAATTTTGATAATCCTCTCAAATTGTCCTTTGGGATTGAGGATGACTTGCTCCTATTCACTGAGTTCCGAGATGATTGATACGTTCAATGCGTGATCTGCAAATATTATCAGATACGGGGCAAATGCATGGTATTTGAAAAGGTCGGTTAGATTCTCTACAGTGTGGAAACAGGCCCTTCAGCCCAACAAGTCCACACTGCCCCTCTGAAGAGAAACCCATTCCCCTACCCTATGTTTACCCCTGATTAACACACTGGGCAATTTAGCATGGCCGATTCACCTGGCCTGCATATCTTTGGATTGTGGGAGGAAATCGGAGCACCCAAAGAAAACCCATGCAGACACAGGTAGAATGTGCTAACTCCACATAGACAGGTGGGAATCGAACCCAGGACCCTGGTGCTGTGAGGCAGCAGTGCTAACCACTGAGCCACTGTGCTGCTCACACTGTTTGGTAGTTTGTGTACTCCTCTGACCCCTCAATTTCATCATTGTAAATTCTTTGCAGTGGTCTCTCAAAAGGCTCTTTGGCTTTTCCATGTTGGTTGGTCATCTCCTGGGAGCTCCCAAGGTCAGCCCAGCATTTTCAAACCTTTCAAGGATGCTTTGTGGATATCCTTAAACCATTTCCACTACTTTCCTGGAAATCTCTTGCGAGCACTGAGTATGACAATAGCTTTGGAAGTGTGGTGTCAGTCATGTCAGCAATTTGTCCCGCCCAGAAGAGCTGGTTTTGAATGATTAGAACATAGAACATAGAACATAGAACAATACAGCACAGAACAGGCCCTTCGGCCCACGACATGCCGAACATTTGTCCTAGCTTAAGCACCTATCCATGTACCTATCCAATTGCCCCTTAAAGGTCGCCAATGATTCTGACTCTGCCACTCCCACAGGCAGCACATTCCATGCCCCCACCACTCTCTGGGTAAAGAACCTACCCCTGACATCCCCCCTATACCTTCCACCCTTCACCTTAAATTTATGTCCCCTTGTAACACTCTGTTGTACCCGGGGAAAAAGTCTCTGACTGTCTACTCTATCTATTCCCCTGATCATCTTATAAACCTCTATCAAGTCACCCCTCATCTTTCGCCATTCCAATGAGAAAGGCCTAGCACTCTCAACCTATCCTCGTACAACCTATTCTCCATTCCAGGCAACATCCTGGTAAATCTCCTCTGTATTCTCTCCAAAGCTTCCACATCTTTCCTAAAGTGAGGTGACCAGAACTGCACACAGTACTCCAAATGTGGCCTTACCAATGTCCTGTACAGCTGCAACATCACCTCACAACTCTTGAATTCAGTCCCTCTGCTAATGAATGCTAATACACCATAGGCCTTCTTACAAGCTCTATCCACCTGAGTGGCAACTTTCAAAGAGCAATGAACATAGACCCCAAGATCCCTCTGCTCCTCCATCTTACTAAGAACCCTACCGTTAACCCTGTATTCCGCATTCTTATTTGTCCGACCAAAATGGACAACCTCACACTTGACAGGGTTGAAGTCCATCTGCCACTCCTCAGCCCAGCTCTGCATCATATCTAAGTCCCTTTGCAGCTGACAACAGCCCTCCTCACTATCCACAACTCCACCAATCTTCGTATCGTCTGCAAATTTACTGACCCATCCTTGGACTCCCTCTTCCAAGTCATTAATAAAAATTACAAACAACAGAGGACCCAGAACTGATCCCTGCGGAACTCCACTTGTAACTGGGCTCCAGGCTGAATATTTACCATCTACCACCACTCTCTGACTTCGACCGGTTAGCCAGTTCTCTATCCAACTGACCAAATTTCCCACTATCCCATACCTCCTGACCTTCCGCATAAGCCTACCATGGGGAACCTTATCAAATGCCTTACTAAAATCCATGTACACTACATCCACTGCTCTACCCTCATCCACATGCTTGGTCACCTCCTCAAAGAATTCACTAAGACTTGTAAGGCAAGACCTATCCCTCACAAATCTGTGCTGGCTGTCCCTAATCAAGCAGTGTCTTTCCAGATACTCATAAATCCTATCCCTCAGTACCCTTTCCATTACTTTGCCTACCACCAAAGTAAGACTAAGTGGCCTGTAATTCCCGGGGTTATCCCTATTCCTTTTTCGAACAGGGGCACAACATTTGCCACTCTCCAGTCCCCGGTACCACCCCCGTTGACAGTGAAGACGAAAAGATCATTGCCAACGGCTCTGCAATTTCCTCTCTTGCTTCCCACATAATCCTAGGATATATCCCGTCAGGCCCGGGGGACTTGTCTATCCTCAAGTTTTTCAAAATGCCCAACACATCTTCCTTCCTAACAAGTATCTCTTCTAGCTTACCAGTCCGTATCATACATTTCATTAGTGGTTTGGTGTTGGAATACTCAGTTTCAGAGAGAGAGTTCTACTGTTGGACTGCCTTTCTTGTGGCTGGATTTGGAGATTCTTACAAAGGCATTGGTGGTGGTAAATCTCCAGTGCTTTGTGGTGCCTGCTGTAGATTATCCAAGTCTCCGATGCACATGGGAACACATGGATCATTGCTGCCTATTAACCGTAGTCTTGGTTTTGTGATCCTGGACATCAAATACTCTTTTCTTCGTTGATCAAAGGCTGAGCTGGCACATTGGAGGTGATTTTCATTAATATCTATCTTCATTGGGAAGAGGTCCCCAAGTTATGGAAAATGGTCAACATTTTCTAAGATCTCATCATTACAGATGACAAGATATTTTGCTGTGAGTGTGGGTTGAATAAGGCCTTAATTTCTTGGTTGTTTGTTAAAAGGTGCATTTTCAACAGACAGGGAAATCCCAATCACGTATGTCATATGAACATGTGATGCCAACTACTACCAACATATGATTGGGTAGATAGCTGTCACCATCCTGCTTCTCTGATTAGGTTGACATCACCTACTTGGTTTGAAGTGGTATAGGAAAACCACGATGCTTGTCTTAAACAAGATGTAGTCTATTGCATGATAACAATCAGATACAAGTTAAATCACTGGGATAAATAGTGGGCAGAATCTTATCAGACTCAGAGCCATGTGGGCTATGGCAAAATGTGTAGTGGGATCAGGTGAGGTGTTTGGTGAAGTCAGAGCAAGATCATCTTGCTATATCTTTTACACTTTTTTTCAAGCAGTGTGGTGAGATTCTCGCTAGGCAGCTGTGAGTATCCAATTGATGCTCATTATAGCTTGTTAAATACCTTGTTAACAGCTCAACTCATTACAGATTGTGATCTTAAGAAACTGGCCTAATAAACTAGCCATCAACATCAAATCCAAAAATGGCTTCTTGGTCCAAAATCTTTCCATGTTGGACATGAGACACCAACTTCTTGGGTTCGCTCTGTGGGCAATGGTGACAGGCACTCCTTGTGCCAACCTCTGTGAAGACTCAGGGCACATCTAGAATCTACTTACATTATACATTTCCACATTGCATGAGCAATTATCATTGTAATGCTGCAGCAAAGACACTTGGCACTCAGGGACACTTTGCACTCAGTACCCGGCCCATGAACTGTATCAGGCTATTTCTTCAGGCTCTTCCCTCGCTGTCCTAGCAGTCACTTGCTCTGAGCCTACCTGGATCTTCACTGCATTCCTGTATTGCACGGTTTAAGTCCCCAACTGTCCACTTTTCACCAGCTTGTTCCCTGGCCAACATCTCTGTCTCAGACTTGCTGCAGTGCTCCAGCGAAACACAGTGCAAGCTGGAAGAACAGCACCTCATTTCCATTTGGGGACCCTGCAGCCTTCTTGATTCAATATTAAGTTCTACAACTTTAGGGCTTGAGCTCTCCCATGTCCTTACCCCAATCCCCACACACCAGGCCTTGTTATCACATGGCCTATTATACACAACTCAATGTTAGCCACTAATAGTCCACATTAGTAGCTATTCCCCCTCCTATCCAGATCATTGCCCACTCCTTTTCTTTCTTTGGGGTCTACCCCACCTATCATTTACTCCTTACCCCCTCCACCCCCCACCCTTTCTTCTGCAGAAAAACCAACACTTTCCTAGCTACAATCAGTTCTAAGGAAGGGGCATTTGACACAAAACACCTGATCTCTCTCCACAGATGCTGGCAGACCCGGTGAGCTTCTCCAGCAATTTCCATCTTTTTTTCTGATTTACAGCATCCACAGCTCTTTCAGTTTTTTTATCAAGGAAGATAGAGTTTACTCAGTGGATTCTAACACATTTGATTCAGGGCAGCGTCTGATAACAGTCTAGGCACTGCTCAGACCAGTCAGAATGATGATCCTCTGCTCATAAGAGATGAGGAGCAAATGATGGACAGCACGCTTTGTCTAGGTTGTTTTTGCATTATGGTGAATTGTGTTCCTCCTGGAATGAGAGAGTCATGCATTATGGAAGAAGAAAGTGAGTGCCAGATATTACTTTTGGTACAGGTGGAGAGGTGCCCAAGCAAGTAATTTGGCAGTACAGAGGGTACATGGGGTTAGTGTTGTTGTGGGTTGAGATAAGTGAGGATGCGTGGAGAAGATATTGAGAGTGGTAGAATAAGAGTCCTGGTTGAGAGGTGAGTGCAGTAGCAGAGATACAGTGAGTGTGAGGTCTCACAGAGGACGATTGCACTTGGGATGCAGAGTCTTTTTTAATTACTCATCAGAAATGGGTTTCACTGGTTGGCCAGCATTTATTGCCTGTCCCTAATTGCCCTTGAGAAGATGGTGGTGAGCTGCCTTTTTTAACTGCTGCAGTCCACATGCTGTAGGCTGACCCTCAATGTCCTTACACATGGAATTCCAAGATTTTGACCCAGTGACAGTGAAGAAACAGCAATATATTTCCAAGTCAGGAGTGTGAGTGCCTTGAAGGGAAAATGGCAGGTGGTGTTTCCTGTGTATCTGCTACCCTTGTCCTTCTAAATGGAAGTGGTCATGGCCATGAACTTTTTCAATGTTAAGATTTCAGAGTCCATTATTAAGGATGAGATTGCAGAGTACTTGGATGTGCCTGGTAAAATAGGACTGAGTCAGCACAGCTTCATCAATGAGAGGTCATGTTTGACAAATCAGTTAGAATTCTTTGAGGAGATAATGAGCAAGTTAGACAAAGGAGAGTCGGTGGATGTAAACTACTTGAATTTCCATAGACCTTTTACAAGGTGCTGCACAGGAGACTGCTAAATAAGGTAAGAGCACTTGGTGTGAGGGCCAAGGTACTGGCATAGATAGAAGATTGGCTGACAGGCAGAAGCCAGATAGAGTCATAGAGATGTACAGCGTGGAAACAGACCCTTCGGTCCAACGCGTTCATGCCGACCAGATATCCCAACCCAATCTAGTCCCACCTGCCAGCACCCGGCCCATATCCCTCCAAACCCTTCCTATTCATATACCCATTCAAATGCCTCTTAAATATTGCAATTGTACCAGCCTCCAGCACTTCCTCTGGCAGTTCATTCCATAAACGTACCATCCTCTGTGTGAAAAAGTTGCCTCTTAGGTCTCTTTTATGTCTTTCCCCTCTCTCCATAATCTTTACCCTCCAGTTCTGGACTCCCCGACCCCAGGGAAAAGACTTTGTCTATTTATCCTATCCATGCCCCTCATAATTTTGTAAACCTCTATAAGGTCACCCCTCAGCCTCCGATGCTCCAGGGAAAACAGCCCCAGCCTGTTCAGCCTCTCCCTATAGCTCAAATCCTGGCAACATCCTTGTAGATCTTTTCTGAACCCTTTCAAGTTTCATAACATCTTTCTGATAGAAAGGAGACCAGAATTGCACGCAATATTCCAACATAGTAAGATAGTGAGGATACAGGGTCTTTTTTCAGGATGGTAACCTGAAATGCAGGAGTCAATGTTGGGAGCAATCTGGACAAAGGAACTGAAGGAATTGTTGATTAGGTTGCAGATGATGCAAAAATAGGGAAGGGGCACATAGTGTTGAGGAAGCAGCGAGGCTGCAGAAGGACTTGGACAGGCTGAGAGTGGACAAAGAAATGGCAGATGGAATATAATGTCAGAAAGTGTAAGGTTATACATTTTGGTGAGAATAATAGAGGCTACACTATTTGCTAAATGGGGAAAGTCTTCAGAAATCTAAAGCACAATGGGACTTGGGAGTCCTAGTTCAGAATTCTCTTAAGTTCAGTTAGGAAGGCAAATACAATGTTAGCATTCATTTCAAGTGGACTAGAATATAAAAGCAGGGACGTACTGCTAAGGCTGTATAAGGCTCTGGTCAGAATACATTTGGAATATTGAGAGGAGTTTTAGTCCCTGAATCTAAGAAGGGATATGTTGGCATTGGAGGGGGTCCAGAGGAGGTTAATAAGAATGACCCTGAGGATGAAAAGTTTGTCATATGAGGAGCGGTTCAGGACTCTGGATCTGTCCTCGCTGGAGCTTAGAAGGATGGGGAGAGATCTGGTTGAAACTTACAAAATACTGAGAGGCCTGGATAGAATGGACATGGAAAAAAATGTTTCCTCTAGTGGAGAGATTAGAACCAAAGGGCAAAGCCTCAGAGTAAAGGGACGCCACTTTAGAATGAGGATGAGGATGCATTGATTCTGCCAGAGGGTGATGAATCTGTGGAACTCATTGCTGCAGAGGGCAATACTCACTGCTGCTACTAAACATGTGTTGGAGGGAATGAGTGCTTGGTGATTGGTGCCAATCAAGTGGGATGCTTTGTCGTGGATGGTGTCAAAACTCTTGAGTGTTGTTGTAGCTGCATACATCCAGGCAATGAGGAATATTCCATGACATTCCTGACTTGTACTTTGCAAATGGTGGACATGCTTCGGGGAGCCAGGAGGTGAGTCACTCACTGCAGAATTCCTAGCCTCTGACCTGGTCTTGTAGCCACCTGTTTATGTGGTGAGAACATGTGAATAGTAACTCTAAAGATGCTGATAATGGGAGATTCAATGATGTTACACCATTAAATGTCAAGGTATGGTGGTTAGATTGTCTTGGTTAAAGATGAACATTGCCTGACATTTGTGATGTGAATGTTACTTGCCACTTGTCAGCCCAAACATGAATTTTGTCCGGATCTTGTTAGATTTGAACATGGACTGCTTCAGTATCTGAGGAGTTGAGAATAGTGCTGAACATTGTGCAATCATCAGCGAACATGCCCACTTCTAACCTTATGATGGAGGGAAGGTCATTGATAAACCAGTTGAAGGTGGTTGGGCCTAGAACACTACCCTAAGGAACTCCTGCAGAGATGCCCTGGTGCTGAGATTATGGACCTCCAACACCTACAACCATCTTCCTATGTGTCAGGTAGGAATAACTCCAAATAGCAGAGAGTTTATGCCCTGATTCCCATTGATACTAGGTTTGCTGCATCTCCTTGATTCCACACTCAATCAAATGCAGTCTTGATGTCAAGGGCTGTCACTCTCATTCTGAACATTGACCTTCTTCCTACATTTCTGGGCATTCCATCAGCCAACTGATTGTGTTCTAACCTGGGTGACCTCCACCGTTGGTCCTCAGGGAGGAGGAATTCCCTCCTCCACACACCCTGTCCACTAGAAGCTCCAGAACCAATCCTGCAAAGTGCAACATTGTTTCCCACTGTTGATCACAGCTCTGGACTGAGAGTTCTTGTCTATGAGCATAACGGGCTTTTAAATATGACCACAGCACTAGGGTTCCCAGTTAGTTTCAGGATTTCGTGAGAAGTACGTTGCTCCAGAAACAAAGCATGATAAGATGGAATAGATATCAGACACAACACTAGCCATTAGGACTGAAAGGCCAATTAAAGCTGTAAGTTTGTTGAGAAAACATGCTCGGATTCATGGCAAGAATCACTGGACCGGACTTGACATAACTTGCATTTAGTATTTATTCATCTCAGTTTCTAAGACTGTTAGGAGACCTAGGCTAATAGGTCTGTCCCCCCGAGACCATAAGATTTCCCACCCAAGTTTTTATATCATCATTGGATTGAGTGGAACTAAATGCAGTCTTTAGCACCGACCCTTTCAGTACCATAGATTTCAACAATCAGGAGCTTAATGTCTGAGTGAGCTCAGGCACCAGGGTCATCTGCATACTGAAACTCTATGACTAAGAATGAAGAAGTCTTCTGTTTCATATTGAAGGTGGTATGGGGCGAACAGTTTCCTGTCTGTTTTGTAGGTAAGTTATCTCTATGCCTGTGTATAATTTGCTGGAGGTGAGGTGCGGTTTTAAAGAGAAAATGGAGAAGGGTTGGTGCGATGACAAAACTTATTTAAGCACTTGCTGTAGTGTTTCCATCGGTGAGGATCATGCCGTGAGTGGAAGATGCTGACACACTTGTGAGGGCGACCAAATTTAAGGAGGGTATGCTATGAGCCTTCACAGTTGACAGAGTCAAAGGCTATGTTAGAAAAGAGTATAACAGTGCAGGACTGTGGGCAGCACGGTGGCTCATTGGCTAGTACTTCTGCCTCACACCACCAGAGACCTGGTTTCAATTCCAGCTTCAGGCGAATGCCTGTGTGGGTGCTCTGGTTTCCTTCCCAGAGCCCAAAGATATGTCGGTTAGGTGGATTGGCCATGCAACTTGCCCATAATGTCCAGGGATGTACAGGCTGGTAAGAGTAGCCATGGAAAATGCAGGGATAGGATGTGTCTGGGTGGGATGCTCTTCGAAGGGTTGCTGTGGACTCGATGGGCCGAATGGTCTGCTTCCACACTGTCGGGATTCTCTGATTCTAGTTGGTGCCAGTCCTTTCAAATTTCTTGAATTTACCTTGCAGTAACGATCGTATCTGTGGTCTTTCTCAATTGGTGAAAACTACTCCACAATTAATTTATCTTTTTATCCATGTTTTAGTTGAATAAATGGTGTTTGGGACAATAGGGATGTCTCCCCTACCCTGTTTCGAAAAGTGACATTGGACAAATTGCATCCAACAGACAAGACTTTAGTTTAATTTCCCATTTGAAAGGTGACTCCTTGAACAGCCCTTATTTAGTACTGCACTGAAGCGTCAACATATGTTATGTGTTTAAACTTTTAGTGCGGATTGAACCCAAAGTCTTCAAACTAAGGTGAAATTGCTATCAGAGTCAAGGCTCACATATAGAGCTTTGGATAATTTTCAACTTCAAACTGAAGACATGAGCATACACACAACAATCTATTTAGGGTAATTTAATATAGCTCACATAATCTCTCATCCTCATCTGTCTTTTCTTCAATGCCCTCTACTCAGCTGGTGTAACAAGTAAAACGTTACAATTTAAATTTTGTAGTGTTTGTTTAATATTTTATGAGTCATTAGGATTGATTGAACCACTTCTATTTGTATATCTGAAGGAGATAGAACAACATTGGAAACAGTAGTAAGAGCATTTATTAAAAGACAAAAAATCTTGGTTGGTTTATATTTCAAATTATCTATATTGTGGATGAAAAGACTTCAACCTAAACCTGTTGAATAAACAGATAACTAGGTCTGACTGGAAAAGTCTTTGGTGAGGCTAGATATCAATCCATTTGGTCCTCTGTGGAATTTTAAATTTCTATCCTGGTTATAAGTCACTCCTTTTTCACTCCTGTCCTTTTGGACTAATCGTAATGAAACTAATGTTGTGACAAATACTAAATGTCTTTAACACCAACAGATTCCTATGCTTAATTGAGACTGAAAGAACAAAAAGTGGCAATGTACTAAAAAGAAATATTTCAAAGAAAGCAAATTTAGAAATATAATGCAGATTGACTGTGTGGAAAATGTATTGGGATTCCTATAGTTCCACGTGCTGTAAGACTTATGCGCAACTTTGTGAATAGGCCTGAGCCAATTGTACATGTAAAAGCTTGATGATCAATTAAGCCACATTAAAGCCATCAGAGAAAGATAATGGCTACTATGAGCAGATCATTTCTCATCGTATATCACACAAATTTATCCATGGGCCTAATGTTTTCACTTCTGGCTATGAAAAGATGCCAGTCTACCTCAGATGACCCTGGATCAGTGAGGTAACTCAAACATTTGAGCAATAGGTGAAAGTAGCTATTTCATGCTGCAAGTGTGCAGTAGCAATGTGAGTGAAAATTGACACTGACAGGATGCTGCCATCAAGCCAAAACAATATTTGCCTCTACACGAACAAGTAATGGGAATATGAATATGAATCTCAGTACCGCTATGATGCTACGTATGTAAATCATAGACCCAAAATAAATGGCAGATCATATCAAACAGCATATTCCCTCAGCTGTTTGCTATGAGCAAGTTACTGGCCATACACAATGTGCAATGCTCAAAATACACGGTCCAATATTAGGTATGATTCTGCAACTGCATAGCATTTGTTAAATAATCCCACATGTGTGATGAATTACAGTGACAATCAATTTGGGATTATCTATCAGGCTTACAGCACATACATGTACTAAACATTATTGTTTTTGCACAAGGCCCAGTTCTTTACAGACAGAAAAAAACATGTTCATGCAGAGCACCTGTCTCAACAAAATAAATCACAGTGATTCTGTAATGCATTTTTCAGGGCAATGTCATGACTAATCAAATTTAAATTGACAGTCAACTAACATTGAGCATTAATTGGTACATTCCCCTTGGAACATCTCCTCCAATCAGAGTGCACTTGCCAGCTAATCACCACTTCCCTCCCATGCAGTGTAAAAGTATTGGTACTTCTTGTGAATTGTCCTGAGAAATAAAAGGCAAAAGCCTCAGAAAATGTATCTTTTTTCAGCAATATTCAAGTTCTGTACGATCATACAGCTGTTTTTATTATCTTGTCTCTACAAAATAAGAAAAGTTCTAGTCAAGAAGATCCCATTTAGCTCATCAAGATCCTCCTCTAGTATTCTACACTTGGTCATTGTAAGAACTCAAAATTCCCTAACATCTTGACTGGCAAATTGCTCTAAGCATTTATTTCTAATATCTGTTTTGAAATAACTTTCTGTTGACTTAAATTTAACTTTTCTAGTCCTACTTACATCATTCATTATAAGAAAATGTTTCATTTATGTAGTCTCTCCATTCAAAACTTTGTTAAATTTGTAGGCTTAAATTCTCTTTCCTCATTATTTCACCATTTCATTACACTCTAGGTGAATATTGTTCTTTTTTGTGTGGTTTCCAATCTGACCTGATTGACTCACCTCTGAAGTGACCTAGAAAGTATTTCAGTTACGCCAAGCATAATACAGAATTGCAGACATTAAAGGAGAAAGCTCTGCACTATTTGATTAAGGGCAACTTGGTTTGGGCAGTAAGTCACACCTTTGCCAGATGCTCACATTTTGAAGATTAATTTTTTTTTCAAAATACAAAATAAGTAATCTCTTAGGTCATTGGTTGAGGGAATTTACGTCATGGGTATGTAGTATAGTAGATGCAGAGTCATAGAGTCAAACAGCACGAAAACAGACCCTTCGGTCCAAATCATCCATGCCAACCAAGTTTCCCAAACTAAATGAGTCCCATTTCCCAGCGTTTGGCCCATATCCCTCTAAACCTTTCCTATTCATGTACCTGTCCAGACGTCTTTTAAATGTTGTACCTGTACCTTATCCACCACTTCCTCTGACAGTTCATTCTACATTCATTTCACACACTCTCTGTGTGAAAAAGTTACCCCTCAGGTCCCTTTTAAATCCTTCTCCTCTCATCTTAAAATTATGCCCTCGACTTTGGAACTCCCCCACCTTGCAGAATAGATTTTTGCTTTCACCTTATCTGTGCCAAATATGTTCCCTATCCTTCTCCCCAATCTGGACCTTTTGAAAATTTATATCTCTCCCAGGGATGTCATGATCCTGAGACGACCTTCGGAAATATGATATTAAATTCCACTTGCAATAGATTCCCAACCCCACAGTGGTTAAAATATCTGGCTTCATATACAAGATTTACATGTGAATTTATGACTAAGAAGCAGGATTATGTCCTTCAGCCCCTCAAACCTGCTTGACTATTCAATATGATCATAGCTGATCTGATTAATCCTCTTTCTCACCTAATGTTCTAATCCCTTGCTTATCAAGGAACTATCTACTCCACATAATGTCAGATGACATGTACCATGAACCATGCACCAGTCATATGAGACATATCATATGCCAGAATTAAATATCAGCAGTCGCACAGCAGATAATACAAATTGGTATGGTGTCACACATCAAATGCTACACCATTAGATATCACATGTCAGAATCAAACAACAGATACTATTTATTAGGATGTGACAACTGAGATTCCATGGACCTTTAAACCAAATTAGAAGCTAATTGCTGTATTGGAGCACAAGGCCAGCCTTCCTGTTTCCACATCTACATTCTTCACTCACTCTATTGCAGGTTATAAAATACACTGCGAACACGGCCCCTGCGTTAAGATACAAAATCCCTAGATAAAGTCACACATTGGTTTGGGAGTGCATTTTGAGAGATAGAAAAGTGCACAGTTGTGTTCCCTGAGCCCGCGTCAACATTCCAAGGTCTTGAGTTTCCACCCTCCAATTTCCTATCATTACTGAACTCCTTTCCACATCACTCTTTATGTCCTCTGTCCCTCCCCTCTCCAAGATATTTATTTTCCCATGAAAATAACAGCAAGGTTCTGTCAGAGCTAGAAAGCTGAAATAATAGTAGGACATTCTGGAGTAACTCAGCAGATCTGGCAGAGAGAGAAAGAATTAATATTTCAAGACCAATATGACTAATCTTCAGAACTGCTCTTTCTCACTGTCCTTTTCTTCTCAATTCAATGATCCCCTACCCTCTATCTCCAATCTACTTATTTACTATGATACAATAGCATAGGAAAAGGCCATTTAGTCCAACTGTTCAGTACCATCGTCCAACTTTTTCACTTAATATTTGACTCCTCTCTCACAAGAGCTCCACTAACCCTAACCCTGATCCCATCACCATCCCAAGATCCTGGTTGATCTTAAAACTCTTAATCCTCACTACCCACATCCAAAGCAACATGGGCTACATGATAAATCTAGAGATTGTACTGAAGGAAAGTAACAATTCTAGCAAGTGGGACATAATCTGTGATAAGGTTGGTTCGAGGATAGAAATTTCGTTCTTCTCAATATATTGATCTTGGCACAAGGGAACTAGTGAACTCAGCAAGTTCAAAATCACTGGCTGCCAACTCTGTCCTTGGGTTATTGTGTCTGGCTTTGGTCTAATGAACAGCCATCTATATATTCACAAAGTGCTCCCACAGACTGTTAGTTTTTCTGTTAATAATTAATTAAAGGTTAGGCTTCAGCAGTTTTATGATATGACATGATCTTACCACATTCAACTTCTTCACATTACCCAGACTTGAACATTAAGTTACCTCTTAGCATTTATATTCAAGTTAAATTGCAATAAGTCAATTCACATAGACCTTTCCACAAATTCATAATACAAGGAGCTTTGAAATAGTTGAGGATGCACATTATACAATCCAGTTTTGCCTACACACATGCTCTATGCCAAAAAAAGAAAACACAGTGATGCAGTAAAAATGTTCAAAGTGCCTTCATTTTTGAATTTGTCTACAACTGAAATTGCCCTAGTACAGTAAAAGATATTGAAAGGTATTGCTAGTAAAACAAAAGAAACTCAGTAATCTTCACTTTGCCTAACACGCTGACTTTGAACTATCATGTTGCCAATGCAATCAAAGGTATGTTTTATTTTTTCATGCTGCAGTGTGAAGCTCTGGAGCATCTCTATAGACTTCGCAGTTGTAGATTGTTTGAACCTGGCATGGCAGAAGTATTGTAGCTTCCATCAACATCTTCCACGCTTTCTTTCTAATGAATATGAAACAATTATGCTTGTTTCTCCTGCTTCTTTTCAATAGCTTTGATCATGTGAGAACAAAAAGTTCTGAAGATCACAACAGGTCAGGCAGCATCCACAGATTTCATTAAGCTCTGATGAAGAGTCGTCTAGACTTGAAACGTTAGCTTGCTTTCTCTCCATGGATACTGTCTGACCCACTGTGATCTTTAGCATTTTTTGATTTTAGTACAGATTCCAGCATCTGCAGTAATTTTCTCCTACTTTGATCATGTTAAAGATCAGTTGCCATTGGTATTTGATTTTTAGGCATAAATGCAGCCTCGATGTCAAGAGCAGTCATTTTTACCTCACCTCTGGAATTCAGCTTTTTTGTCCCTGTTTGAACCAAGACTGTAACGAAGTCAGGAGCTGAGTGGTCCTGGCAGAGCCCAAACTGGGCATCACTGAGCAAGTTATTGTTGAGCAAATGCTGCCTGATAGCACTGTTAATGACGCTTCGCATTACTTTACTGATAATCGAGAGTAGACTGATAGGATAGACTGAATTTATTTTTCCTGCATTTTATGAACAGGACATGCCTGGGCAATTTTGTACATTGCCAGGTAAATGCCAGTATTGGAGTTGTTCTTGTACAGCTTAGCTTAGGGGCATGGCAAATTCTGGAACATTCGCCTTCAATGCCAATGCTGAATGTTGTCAGGGCCTATAGTCTTTTAGTATCCAATGGCTCCAATTATTTCCTGATATCACATGGAGTGAATTAAATTAGCTCAACCCAAGTGTTTGTTATGCTAGGAACTTCTGGAGGAAGTCGAGATGGATTATCCACTGGGCACTTCTGGCTGAAGATTTTTGCAAATGCTTTAGCCTTATTATTTGCTCCACTATTATTGAGGATGGGAATGTTTATGGAGCCTCCTCCTCTAGTGAGCTGTTTAATGGTATATCATCATTCACAAATAGATCAGTGGAACTGCAGATATGGTCTATTGGTTGCAAAGTCACTTAGCTCTATCACTTGCTACTTATGCTATTTGGCACAGACATAGTCCTGTTTTGTAGCTTCACCAGGTTGCAGCCTCATTTTCAGATTTACCCTGGTCTGCTTCTGGCATCCCCCCCATACATTCCATTGAACCAGAGTTTATCCCCTGGCTTGATGGTAGTGGTAGAGTGGAGGATATGCCAGGGCATGAGGTTGCAGGTCGATTTGGAGTGTGATTCTGCTGCTGTTGATAGTGTTTCATAGCAGCTGAATCTTGAGTTGCTAAGTCTGTTTGAAATGCGTCCTATTAAATAACGCCTTGTTGTCCAACCTTTTTGCTGGAGTGATTTCCCTTTCCTCAAGAGATGGAAATATTATCTGCTTGTATTGCCAAGAACGACATTAGCTGAACTTCTTTAATGTTGAGATGGGCTATTGTTCTCACTCTCTTCTTTGTTGGGGAAAATGCCCATTCATCAAACTGTTCCAATATTTTCAGCTTGAGTTTCAGAACGATTGACAAACCTGGTGGAATTTCATAATCCTTTGCAATGTCTGCCATTTTATTTGCACCACAGTTTCCAGTTGTTGGACCAACTTCACTTTGTCTCCAAACATCAGTAACTTTGGCCTTGCTGAGTTTCACAGAGAGATCGTCATGTTGAATGATGACTTAACCATAACATTTCTCTACAGCATTGTCAAACTCCCCTCCAATTAGTTGGCACAGTCATATGCCTAGCTTGAGCTAGTTCAATTTATCTGGAAATACCAGTCCAGAACTTTGATTTTTATATTGGGCATACTTCTACTAGATTTTCTATTCTGCCAGTGGAAATGGCCGACT
The DNA here is from genome assembly GCF_047496795.1 of Chiloscyllium punctatum. Lineage (NCBI taxonomy): Eukaryota > Metazoa > Chordata > Chondrichthyes > Orectolobiformes > Hemiscylliidae > Chiloscyllium > Chiloscyllium punctatum. The sequence continues at coordinate 36,111,494 of NC_092743.1, forward strand.
ACTTTAACGCAACCAAAGTTTTGGGTTACCTGAGATGGAGTCATCACGCCTTCATTGTAAATAAATGTAGGTATATGAGTTATATGAAACTATATTGTGTGTGCATGTATAAGGAAGGAGGCCAGGCCTACTGGAGGCTATTCTCTATTCCACAAGTCTGTCAAATGGCAATTTGGGCACAGGAGATACCACAACCAAGTTGTTTATCTGATTTATATTTTCTAATAGTATAGCAGTCAGAAACGGAACTTTAATGGGGATTTTCCTTTTCGCATGCCAGGGTTGCTATGGCCAACTGCACTGCCTTTTTTGTTGAGGTCGACCAATTCAGTTGAGTCTTGGAATAAAACCTGAGGAAGGCCTGTTCCCTGTCCAGAACAGTGCATGTTAACATCAAAAAATGTTGGGACAAGAAAAGAGCAGCTAATTAGTCTAGTGTATTCCATGTAGTCATGACACAATGAATCATCAGAAAGCCCAGGGGTCTTTCCTGTCAAATATGTAATGTTGTTTCTGGAGGAGAGAACAGAAAAGGTTAGGGAAAAAAATGACCAATTCAGAGGAAAATATCCAGGGGAATTCCTCTGTAAGATGAATAAATACAAGTTTTAGTGACTCTGACATGCAAATCAAGTTCCGCCTACCTTCTGTGCATAACAATCACCTTCTAATGAACAGGCAGCGAAATCCCCTTCACATGGAAATATCCTGAGAATTTATTGAGTTTCCTCTTGCTCAAATGCTTGTTACAAATAACCTCGTTTTACTGATAAAAAGCACAAATTCAAATCTGAAGGTACTAATCTCAAAACAAGAGATAGAAGTCACAGCTTCCCATATCTTTAATTTAGCAATCTATTCTCAAGAAGAATAAGTGTGCCTTTCCAATTCTCTTTTAGAAAAAAAGTCATGGAAAACAATTATGAGTTAAATCCAAACTTTTCCTTACTTTAAGTCAACAAAAAACAAGTGACAGTGGCTAGGGTAATTTGCAATTGAAGTTTATGAACAAATTATTGTACCTTCACTGCTCTCTTCTATTAGTTTTAGAGAGAAATAACTTACATTTATATAGCACCATTCATAATCTTGGAATGTCCAGAAGTGATATGGAGCCAATGAGGCACCTTTTGAAGAGTAGTGTAATGCAGAGAACTGCACACAGCAAGATCCCATTAACAACAAAATGAGTGGTCAGTATATTTGTTTCAGTGGAGTTGCTGACAGATGAATGTTGTGCTAGACTACTCAACTTTAAATATGGGATTTTAAAGGCCTGACAATTCTATCAGTTTATCCAAGAAACCACTCGAGTCAAATCCCTAAGATGACTTTTATGTAACTGTCATTGCTGCGATGAAATCATCTGCTAATGTACCCCAATAGTGGGAAAAGAAAACAAGCCACCTTTCACTTTCAGATCTTTTACTATTGAAAATTGGATATTCAGAAAGATGCATTTAAAAGATTGGAGCAAAATACTGCAGATGCTGGAATCTGTACTGAAAACAAAAATGCTGGAAATCACAGCAGGTCAGGCAGCAACCATGGGGAGAGCAAGCTAATGTTTCAGATCTAGATGATTCTTCATCAGAGGTCTGGTGCTGCCTGTAAACAAAAAAAGCTGGAAATCACAGCAGGTCAGGCAGCATCAGAGCTCTGATGAAGAATCATCTAGGTCTGAAATATTACCTTGCTCTCTCTCCATGAGTTGCTGCCTGACCTGCTGAGATTTCCAGCACTTTTTGTTTTGGGATTTAAAAGATTTTTGGGAACTCTCCTCTGATACTGCAAATAACATAGCCAAACGTTACTACGTACAACTCTGAGGCCAAATAGTATGGCTTAACAGATTTCAGACATTGTAAAAACAATGACTGCAGATGCTGAAAATCAAATACTGGATTAGTGGTGCTGGAAGAGCACAGCAGTTCAGGCAGCATCCAACAAGCAGCGAAATCAACGTTTCGGGCAAAAGCCCTTCATCAGGAATAAAGGCAGTGAGCCTGAAGCATGGAGAGATAAACTAGAGGAGGGTGGGGGTGGGGAGAGAGTAGCATAGAGTACAATGGGTGAGTGGGGGAGGAGATGAAGGTGATAGGTCAAGGAGGAGAGGGTGGAGTGAATAGGTGGAAAAGAAGATAGGCAGGTCGGACAAGTCAAGGAGACAGTAACTGAGCTGCAAGTTTGAAACTAGGATGAGGTGGGGGAAGGGGAAATGAGGAAGCTGTTGAAGTCCACATTGATGCCCTGGGGTTGAAGTGTTCCGAGGCGGAAGATGAGGCGTTCTTCCTCCAGGCGTCGGGTGGTGAGGGAGCGGCGGTGAAGGAGGCCCAGGACCTCCATGTCCTCGGCAGAGTGGGAGGGGGAGTTGAAATGTTGGGCCACGGGGCGGTTTGGTTGATTGGTGCAGGTGTCTCGGAGATGTTCCCTAAAGCGCTCTGCTAGGAGGCGCCCAGTCTCCCCAATGTAGAGGAGACCACATCGGGAGCAACGGATACAATAAATGATATTGGTGGATGTGCAGGTGAAACTTTGATGGATGTGGAAGGCTCCTTTAGGGCCTTGGATAGAGGTGAGGGAGGAGGTGTGGGCACAGGTTTTACAGTTCCTGCGGTGGCAGGGGAAAGTGCCAGAATGGGAGGGTGGATCGTAGGGGGGTGTGGACCTGACCAGGTAGTCACGGAGGGAACGGTCTTTGCGGAAGGCGGAAAGGGGTGGGGAGGGAAATATATCCCTGGTGGTGGGGTCTTTTTGGAGGTGGCGGAAATGTCGGCGGATGATTTGGTTGATGCGAAGGTTTGTAGGGTGGAAGGTGAGCACCAGGGGCGTTCTGTCCTTGTTACGGTTGGAGGGGTGGGGTCTGAGGGCGGAGGTGCGGGATGTGGACGAGATGCGTTGGAGGGCATCTTTAACCACGTGGGAAGGGAAATTGCGGTCTCTAAAGAAGGAGGCCATCTGGTGCGTCCTATGGTGGAACTTGTCCTCCTGGGAGCAGATACGGCGGAGGCGGAGAAATTGGGAATACGGGATGGCATTTTTGCAAGAGATAGGGTGGGAAGAGGTGTAATCCAGGTAGCTATGGGAGTCAGTGGGTTTGTAAAAAATGTCAGTGTCAAGTTGGTCGTCACTAATGGAGATGGAGAGGTCCAGGAAGGGGAGCGAGGTGTCAGAGATAGTCCAGGTAAATTTAAGGTCAGGGTGGAACGTGTTGGTGAAGTTGATGAATTGCTCAACCTCCTCACGGGAGCATGAGGTGGCGCCAATGCAGTCATCAATATAGCGGAGGAAGAGGTGGGGAGTGGTGCCGGTGTAATTACAGAAGATCAACTGTTCTACATAGCCAACAAAGAGACAGGCATAGCTGGGGCCCATACGTGTGCCCATGGCTACACCTTTGGTCTGGAGGAAGTGGGAGGATTCAAAGGAGAAATTGTTAAGGGTGAGGACCAGTTCGGCCAAACGAATGAGAGTGTCAGTGGAAGGGTACTGTTGGGGACGTCTGGAGAGGAAAAAACGGAGGGCTTGGAGGCCCTGGTCATGGCGAATGGAGGTGTAGAGGGATTGGATATCCATGGTGAAGATAAGGCGTTGGGGGCCAGGAAAACGGAAGTCTTGGAGGAGGTGGAGGGCGTGGGTGGTGTCTCGAACGTATGTGGGGAGTTCCTGGACTAGGGGGGATAGGACAGTGTCAAGGTAGGTAGAGATGAGTTCAGTGGGGCAGGAGCATGCTGAGACAATGGGTCGGCCAGGGTGGTCAGGCTTGTGGATCTTGGGAAGGAGGTAGAACCGGGCAGTGCGGGGTTCCCGGACTGAGGTTGGAAGCTGTGGGTGGGAGATCTCCTGAGGTGATGAGGTTCTGTATGGTCTGGGAGATGATGGTTTGGTGATGGGGGGTGGGGTCATGGTCGAGGGAGCAGTAGGAAGAGGTGTCCTCGAGTTGGCGTTTGGCTTCAGCGGTGTAGAGGTCAGTGCGCCAGACTACCACTGCGCCCCCTTTATCCGCTGGCTTGATGGTGAGGTTGGGATTGGAGCAGAGGGATTGGAGGGCTGCGCGTTGTGAGGGTGAGAGGTTGGAGTGGGGGAGGGGGGACGAAAGATTGAGGCGGTTAATGTCCCGGCGGCAGTTGGAAATGAAGAGGTCGAGGGCAGGTAATAGGCCAGCGCGGGGTGTCCAGGTGGATGCAGTGTGTTGGAGGTGGGCGAAGGGGTCCTCGGAAGGTGGGCGGGAGTCCTGATTGTGAAAGTAAGCTTGGAGGCGGAGGCGACGGAAGAATTGTTCGATGTCACGTCGTGTATTAAATTCATTGATGCGTGGACGGAGGGGGATGAAGGTGAGTCCTTTGCTGAGGACTGATCGTTCGTCCTCAGTGAGTGGGAGGTCTGGAGGGATGGTGAAAACTCGGCAGGGCCGGGAGCTGGGATCTGGTGTGGGTGTGGAGCTGGGAGTGGGGTCGAAGCCAGTACCTGGAGTGGGTGTGATGGTGGGGGGAATGGGGGTGGAGGCATGAGCAGGGGTAATGTTGCCCTCGGGGTTCTGGGGTGTGGGTATAGTGACAGGGGGGTCTGTGGGGGCCGTGTCAGCAGAATGCAGGTGAGTGGCGCTGGTGGGGGTGGAAGTGGTGGTGATCATGGCAGTAGGGGTGGTGGAGGTCACTGAGCATGTGGCATCAGCGATGATGTGAGGGCCGGAAGTGGCTGTGGGAGTGGCCATGATGTGGGCGGAAGTGACATCATCACTCAGCGTGGGGGTGGTAGCTGCGTCAGCCGCATGGCTAATGGCGTTTCCGAGGCCAGGGGAATCTTCTGGAATGTTTGAGGAGCGCTGGTTATGGAGGTGGGTGGATAAAAGTTTGTTGTACTTACAGTTTTTGATGTTTGAGATGGAATTGAAATACTGTTTGTTGAGAGTATGAATTCTCCTGAGGATGTAGTACAGAGTGGGTCCTTTGCAATTCTGAGAGAGTGTGGCCCTCAGCTGAGGCAGGGATGACTGGAGAGAGGTTAGGTGACGGCGCATTGCTGCAAGCGTGGAGCGGAGGATCCTGAAGGAGAACTGTTGCTGGTGTTTTTGAATCTGTAGTCTGTACTGTTTGTCCTGTTCGGGTCCACACTCCCCATTTGACATGCTACCTGCTATCTGCTGATAAATGCTCCAAATTGTTAGCTGAATGCTAGATGAGCTGCCCAATGAGAGCAAGCACATTGCAGTGATTACACATCTTGTACTGCTTTGTCATTTTTGACAGAAAGTTCTAGAAGATATGAAAAATTAAAGCAAATAGTCAATACTATATCAATTTAGGAGTTTATTCAGAGATAATAAGTACTACATTAGGCAATGCATAATCTGACACACGAAGGAGACACTACTTTAATCATTATTTAGGATCTTACTGTTCTCTTTCTATGCTCTTCTATGCTGTATAGTGAAGTCAAATTATTTATTTAATGAGTTTTTAATCATCATTTATAAGGCATAGGTCAAGCAGGCAGGTTTAGTGGAACCTATTCATGACACTGGGATGCTCCCAACATCTCTTCATCCCATGAATTATAGCTCAAATTCAATATTATTTGCTGTCCCAAGCTTTTCTTGGCAATGCAGCCTGGCCTAGCTTCTTCATTCAAAACTTGTTTTCACTATTTTCTCCAGCTTTTCTTGACTGCTGAGGCTCAGACCAATGTTACTTTCTTCAGTCATTCATCATATGTGAGATACAACTATTCATGTTCAAAACTGAGTAAGGGGTAGTGTACTACAGCTTTAATGACTTTGAACAACGTCCATATGGATTTAACATTAATATATATGGATTTCCAGGAGGTATTTGATAAGGTACCGCACAAAAGGTTAATGCACAAAATAAGATTACATGGGGTTTGAGGTAATTTATAAAAGATTGGCTAACCACCAGAAAGTAGAGAGCCAGGGAAAATGAGAATTTTTCTGGTTAGCATGATATAATTTGTGGGATGCCACAAAGTTCGGTTCTCAGCCCCCAACTATTTACAATCTATATTAATGACTTGGGAAGAAAGTACTATTGGCAAATCTGCAGATGATTCTAAAATAGGTAGGAAAGTAAGTTGCAATGAAGAAATAAGAAATTTAAAAATGGATATTGATATGTTAGGTGAATGGGCCAAACCTTGGCAGCTGGAATTTACCGTGGATAAGCGTAAGGTGATCCATTTTGGTCAGAGGAATAGGAAGGCAGTTTAATAACGAAATGGAGAGAAACCTCTGAGTGCTTCAGTGCAGGGGAATCTGGGTGTCCTGTAGCATGAATCACAGAAAACTAAAATACAGGTATAGCAGTATTAAGGACAGTACATAGAGTTTTAGCATTTATTGCTAAAGGAATAGAATATACAAGTATAGAACATAAAAGTAGAGAAGTGTTGCTGCAACTGTACAAGGCATTAGGGAGACCACACCTGGAGTATTACGTACAATTTTGATCGGAAAAGCACAGCAGGCCAGGCAGCATCCCAGGAGCAGGAGAATTGACGTTTTGCAATGATGAAGGGCTTATGCCCAAAATGTCAATTCTCCTGCTCCTAGGATGCTGCCTGACCTGCTGTGTTTTTCCAGCACCACACTCTCAATTCTGATCTCCAGCATCTGCAGTCCTCACTTTCTCCTAGTACAATTTTGATCCCCTTACTTTGAGGAGGGATGTAATTGCATTGGAGATAATTCACAGCGTATGTTCACAGAGGATTGATTCCAGAGATGAAAGGGTTGTCTTATGAAGAGAGGTTGAGCAGTTTAGGCCTACACTCCTTGGAGTTTGGAAGAATGAGAGGAGATCTAATTGAAGGATATAAGATGCTAAAGAGTATTGACAAAGGAGATGTAGAGAGAACGTTTCCCCTTGTGGGGCAATCTAGCAATCTCTTCACATTACAGTTTTTCTAAAGAAGGGATTCCGTGCTGGGCTTTACCTTGAGGCCAGGAGTCCATCAAAGCTGTTCCTCGAGACTTCATCAAGTCCACCCCCTCTGGGCCTTCTTGAGGCAGGCGTCCAGCAAGTCACGCTGGCTCAACTCTCCCCCATTGATACGAGGATTGGAGGTAAGTAGAAAGAATAAAAGTAAGAAGAAAAAGAGGAACAAAAAAGAAAAGAAATTTCTAGTCCCTTGATTTATTATGGCAGGGTTGAGCATTAGACAGCAAGGATTTTCTTGCCGATGATAGTTGGTGGTTGTCACATTCAGTCCTGTTCCCCTTCTTGAAGTTTGAGACAATCTCAGCATTCCTTAGGCCTTCTAAGAGCTTTGTTTCATGCCAGATGTGATGGGAGGCTAGGTATAAACTCTGTGCAGGGAGACAGAGAGGTCTGCAGATGCTGGAGAGCAGAGTTGAGAGTGTGTTTTGCTGGAAAAGCACAGCAGGTCAGGCAGTATCCAAGGAGCAGGAAAATCGATGTTTCGGGCAAGAGCCCTTCATCAGGAATGAGGGGTGACTTTATAGAGGTTTGAAGGGCTCTGGCCCAAAATGTTGATTTTCCTGCTCCTCGGCTGATGCCTGATCTGCACCACTCTAATCTTGACTCTAACCTCTAGCATCTGTAGTCCTCACTTGCATCCTCTGTACAACTGAGGTCATGCTAAGCTTAAACATCTGAGCTCAGATACCATCCTTTTTTTTATGGCTTATTCATAAGATCAGTGAGTTCTATCCATGGATAGAGGTGCAGTGAGGGACTAGTCCAATGGACACTAGCATACAAAATGCTCTCTCCACTTTGACCTGATGGGTGTGTTGAATAAGGTGGCACAAGTGTGAAGATGGCATCTGCTTGCAAACGTCTTCTATCAGAATTTCAATGTCTTTTCAAGTCAACATGATATATAGCAAATCCAATATTTACCATTCAGTGAATCTAAGGGGCCTCTACAGAAAACAAACAAGCTCTCTCTACATCAACATCACTCTGATGAAGGCCTTTAACTCTGTCAGTCATTAAGATCCTGATTGAGATTGTGAGATTGCCTGTGTTGAAATGATTGAAATTGTTTTGGAATATTGCGTGCAATTCTGGTCTCCTTCCTATCAGAAGGATGTTGTGAAACTTGAAAGGGTTCAGAAAAGATTTACAAGGATGTTGCCAGGGTTGGAGAATTTGAGCTATAGGGAGAGGTTGAACAGGCTGGGGCTGTTTTCCCTGGAGCAACAGAGGTTGAGGGGTGACCTTATAGAGTTTAATAAAATCATGAGGGGCATGGATAGGGTAAATAGACAAAGTCTTTTTCCTGGGATGGGAGAGTCCACAACTCGAAGGCATAGGCTTAGTGTGAGAGGGGAAAGATAGAAAAGAGACCTAAAGGGCAACTTTTTCACTCAGAAGGTGGTACATGTATGGAATGAGCTGCCAGAGGAGGTGTTGGAGGCTAGTATGATTTCAACATTTAAAAGGTGTCTGGGTGGGTATATGAATAGGAAGGGTTTGGAGGGATATGGGCCGGGTGCTGGCAGGTGGGACTAGATTGAGTTGGGATATCTGGTCGGCACGGACGGGTTGGACCGAAGGGTCTGTTTCCATGCTGTACATCTCTATGTATGTGCTCTACAACAGATTGGGGTCTGATGCATTTCCCAGCAGATTTGGCATCAAATGTGGACGTGTGCATGGATGGTTAAGAATATGCTTCCACCTGGTGTGCACAGATTCAATGGAATCTTTTCAATATCCAAAGACTGAAAGCAATGATCAAAATGCACCATAGAACCATCTCAGACCTATGGAGAAAGTGAGGACTGCAGATACGGGAGATCAGTCGAGAGTGTGGTGATGGAAAAGCACAGCAGGTCTGGCAGCATCTGAGCAGCAGGAGAATTGATGGCAATGTAGGTCTGAGGTCCCTACGTGTTATCCTAGCACGTACAGAAGGTGACCCACTCTTAACCTGATATAAGGCAAAAGACCCTTTTCCAACTAAAACCAGGACTTGCATCAAGACTCCTGAGCATCACACCTGTAGGTTACCTTTTGGAAGTAGTTGATAATTCTACCTCAATAATCACGTGTCCAGTCAATTACCATTACATGGAGATATCACAGAAGATCCAGTGCCCAAGATGAATCTTTACTCACCATCACTGGACACAATGGATACACTCTACATCCTTCCAACTCTCTCTAGGAGACTGGGTAACTTATCACCAATATCTGAGAAATCTCAAGATGCCTGCAGAAGATCTCATGTGTCACCTGGATGACAGACCATAGGAACATAAGCATTTACCAGGAAGCAGGTGTCCTGAGCCTAGAGATGACCAATTACTACGCAACAATTTCATTGGATAGGCCATTGTACTTAATCGTTCTGAAGTGTACTGCCTACTCCCAGATCATGACTGGTCCACGATCTCAGGGTGGCCTGGGGAAATACGAGAAGCAAAGAGAGTTTATAATGAAAGATTGGCAGCTAACATAAAGGGAAATCTCATAAGCACATCAGTTGTAAAAGGGTAATAAAAGGAGGAGTAGCATTGATGAAGGATTGAAAAGGGAATTACACCTAAGGGCAAGAAGCATGATTGAGATGTTAAATGAATATCTTACATCTATCTTTAACTATGAGGCAAAATGCTATCCAGGTCATGGTGACCAAGGAGGAAACTCAACTACTTTGAAGAGTTTAGAATTGACATGATTATTTTTCAGTACTTAAGGTTGATAAGGCACCTGGATTAGATGAAATGCATCCAAGGATATTCAGGATTTGAAGGTGCCGGTGTTGGACTGTTGGGGTGTACAAAGTTAAAAATCACACAGCACTAGGTTACAGTCCAACAGGTTTATGTGGAAGCTAATGTGTCCAAATAAGCCTGTTAGACTTTAACCTGGTGTTGTGTGCTTTTAATTAAGGATATTCAAGAAAGTGAGAGTGGAATTTGCAAGGCATTGACAATAATCTTTCAGTATTCTCTGTTTTTTAGGAGTGCTGCCAGAGTATTAGAGAATTTGTCTCTCGTTCAAGAAAGGTTGTAAAGATCAGCCACGGATTTATAGACCAATCCATTTAATTTTGATGGTAAAGAAACTTCTAGAAACAATTATTTGAGAGATAGAATTAATAATCACATGGAAAAATACAGATTGATGTAGAAGAGTCAACATAGATTTGTTAAGGGAGAGTTGTGAATAACTACTGAAATTTTTTTTGCAGGGGTAACAATAAGGATTGGTAATGGGAAGGCTGTTGTGTGGTGTACACAGATTTCCAAAATACATTTGATAGAGTGCCTTGCAACAAACTTGTGAAGAAAGTTATATATCAAGGAATAAAAGGATCAGTAGCATGTGGATACAAAATTAGCTGAAGGATAAGAAACAAATAATTGTGGGTATTTTCTAGGCTAAGAAGGCTTATAGTGGAATACGTCAGAGGTTGATATTGAGATACCTGTATTTGCTTTCTCTAATAAATGTAAACAATCTAGATCTTGCTGTGCAGAGGACAATTTCAAAATTTTCAGATGACAAAAAACTTGGGAGAACTGTAAACTGAGGAACACAGTGTAGAACTTCAAAAGGCTGTTGATATGTTGATGGAATGGATGGATATTTGGCAGATGAACTTCAATGTGTACAAGTGTGAGGTGATGCACTTTGGTATAAGGAACATGGAGCGCACTGTATAAATTAATGGGTAATATTCTTAATGGTGTGCAGGTGCAGAGAGACCTTGGGGTATATATACATAAGTCACTAGGATGGCAGGACAGTTAGAGAGAACTATTAATAAAGCATACTGTATACAAGCTTCATAAGTAGGAGCATAGAGAGCAAGAGCAGCACATTGCGATTAAATTATTTAAGACACTGGTTATACTTCAGCTGGAATATTATGTACATTTCTGTGCACTACTGTAGGAAGGATTTGAATGTATTGGAGAAACACATTTACAAGAATGGTTCCAGGAATGAGACATTTCAGTTATAAGAAGAGATTGGAGAAATTGGGGCTGTTTTCATTGGTGAGGAGAAAACTAAGAGCAGATTTGATATAAAATATTTCAAAATCATGAGGGGTCTTGACAGAATAGATGTGGACAAACTGTCTGAACTCATAAATGAATCGAGAGTCAGAGGGCACATTTTTATAGTGTCTTCCAGAAGAAGCAAATATGAGGTAAGAAAGGCTTTTTCAAACAGCAAATACTTAGGGTTTAGAATATGTTGCCTGGAAGTGTGATGGACTCAATTCAATTTAAACATTCAAGAGGGCATTAAGTGTTTCTATTCAAATCATCACTTTTTTTCTTTTCCACCTGCTTACCTTTCACTCTAATCTCTTACAGCCTCTGTCTTTCTTTTCCCCTTTCTTTTTTCTCTCATTCTCCTTACTCTGATATTCCATGGCAAAGTTAAAAATCACACAACACCAGGTAATAGTCCAAGAGGTTTATTTGGAAGCACTTGCTTTTGGAGCACTGCGCTTCATCAGATGGTTGTGCCATTCTATGGCAAGGAATCCCCTTGCTGCAATGAACCGCCAAAAGAAAGGTCTTCCAATAGCAGTTGATGTTCCTGTACATGTGCATCCCTGGGATTAGCCCCAGTAGAGCATAGAGTCCTGTGTATGGAGCTGTTGGAGATGAATCGAGAAAAGAACCCACTGCGTTCTCTTTTCAGATTACCTTGCAAAGGCATAGTCCAAAAGGAGATAGCTATCAGTCTTCCCAAATGGTCATCTGTGACAACATTGGGACTCTAGGCAAACAGGAAGGAATTGACAGAGAGGGCCTTTTGTATACCTAGTTACCCCAGTTTAATACATTTTTGGGTTTCTAGTTCTTTTAACTAGGAAGTTAAAAGTAAACTACATTGCTGTCAGCCTGAAGCCAGACAGGGTGAGGAGCTTAGGTACAAATTTACAGCAATAACTGGATTCTCCAGTCTGAAAAAAATCTGACAGATCAGACAACTGCAGGATGTCTGTTATACAGGAACTGGTGGTCAAAGAACCGTATAAAAGTGACTAATGCCCAACTGAGTGGGTGGAGGAGTTGTCAGTCAAACAGTTGTAGCAACTGTCTCCCTAAAGTGTTTCTCGTCTGGTACTGTTTAAAACCTTATCTGACTTTCCACCCCACCCCCTTCTCTTTCCCTTGGCACTGTTGCTCTTTCACATCTCCCCACTCATCACCTTTTATCTTTCAAAGAGTTGTCTTTGCCCCAGGCTGTCAGGAGAAGATCACCACTGGGAGAAAAAACAAGCTTTAACCTGATCGTAATGTAAATAAGTCCCATTGTGTTTGGGGATTTTCATATTTAAAGTCTTCCATTTTTTATATATACACACACACACACACACACACGCACTTCCAAGCCCTCCAGATAGAAACATTTCCCAGAATATGTGAGGGGAACTCTTGAGCATTGCTGGCTGCAGACTGGGTCTTGTTTGGTACTTTCTGCAGACCTGTGTCTTTTTGTTTTGTCTGACTTGTTCTGCTTTCGGTTGGGGGAGGATAGTTCATATGTGGGTGGAAGTTTCAGTGAAATACAAAATTGGCCAAGTGTCACTAAATGTTATGTCTTTAACTTGAGATTTAACTGTGAAATGAGTTTCCATCAGTCTCCATACAAATTGTCAGGAACTCTGGCACTTATTTCTTGCCCAGCAAGTCTTGTCCTCCCTCATTTTCTTTGTCAGTTTTAATTTCACAGTGAGGTGGGATTTGTAAACATTTTGCAATCTTGGAGGAGGACAGCCGGAGTGGAACTCTTGGTGAGACAGTGGCCTGGTCTGGCAACAGAACCAGGGCCGCTTGGTTGCAGTAGGCCCAAAGCAGGGACTCCTGGTGTTGGCGAGGTGGCAGCAGAGTCAGGGACTCCTGGATGTAGTTGAAGAAGGCCCAGAGCGGGAACTCCTGGTTATCAGTGAGGCGGTGGTGACAGTGGAGCTGAGGACTCCTGGTTGCAGGGCGAGTGTGGGTTCAATACAGGACTTGGCAGCAGAGTGGGCCCAGCAGTGAAGAGATGGCGTTTCGAGAGTGGCAACTCTCAAGATGGTGGGTCCAGTGCAGACAGTGGCAAGGTGGTGGAGGACAGGTGGTAGCACAGGTGCCATGTCTCTGGTGAGCCAATTTATAGCAGAGGTGATGGAACAAAGACAGTTCAATCTTTTTACTCTTATTATTCTTAAACTATTCAAAATGGTGACGGATTGTGGTAACAGCTGAAGCTTTTCATACCATCTTACTGTATTATTCACTGTCAAATACAAGTGACAATAAATCATTCAAATCCAACTGACCTCCTTACCACCTAAGCAAGCTTTTCATTAGTCAAGTGTGTGCAGCTAAAGGACATTGCGTCATTCTAATGAGGGCCTTATAAGTTGTCTATTAAAAGTGACAAGGTCATTGCTGTCAAAAACTAGTGAGGGGAAGTTACAGGATCTTGGCAAAGAGTGTTCCCACATTTGGATATGTACTAACACATTCCATTTGTAGATTTGCAGAAAAGGGACAGAAGTACAAAATAACCAATAAAAGATCAAAGAAGGAGAAGTGAAAACATAGAATAGCTTTTAGAATGCCCCAGAGAATATTCTTGAAATTAACTGGATTTTGGAGGAGTAACACGTTTCGACATTTCAGCCTGTTCTGCCATTTAATAAGATCATGGCTGCTCAGATTACGGCTTCAACTCCACTTTCTTGTCTGCCACCCATTATACCTGATTCCCTCGCCTATCAAAAATCTATCAAACTCAGCCTTAAACAAAAAATCCATGATCCAGCCTCCACTGCTGCCTAGGGGAAAGTAATTCCATATTCTAATGCCCCTCTGAGGGAAAAGAAATCTCCTCATCATCTTAAAAGGGAAGCATCCTTAAAACATTCCCTAGTTCTTATCTCTCTCAGAGTATTGAGTACAGGAGTTGAGAAGTCATGCTGCGGCTTTACAGGACATTGGTTATGCCACTATTTGAATATTGCATTCAATCCTGGTCTCCTTCCTGTCAGAAGGATGTTGTGAAACTTGAAAGGGTTCATAAAAGATTTACAAGGATGTTGCCAGGGTTGGAGGATTTGAGCAATAGGGAGGGGCTGAATAGACTGGGGCTGTTTTCCTTGGAGCATCGGAGGCTGAGGGGTGACCTTATAGAGGTTTATAAAATCATGAGGGACATGGATAGGATATACAAAGTCTTTTCCCTGGGGTGGGGGAATCCAGAACTTGAGGGCATAGGTTTAGGATGAGAGGGGAACAATATAAAAGGGACCTAAGTGGCAATGTTTTCTCACAGAGGGTGGTGCGTGTATGGAATAAGCTGCCAGGGGAAGTGGTGGAGGCTGGTACAATTGCAAATTTAAAAGGCATCTAGATGGGTATTTGAATTGGAAGGGTTTGGAGGGACATGGGCCAGGTGCTGGTAAATGGGACTAAATTAGGTTGGGAATATCTGGTCAGCATGGATGAGTTGGACTGAAGGATCTGTTTTGTGTTGTACATCTCTAAAATTCTATGACTCTAAGAAACATCCATCTGTCATCATCAAGTCTCTTCAGCTTCTTGTATGCTTCACAAAGATCACCTCTTATTCTTCTAAACTCTCCTCACCAACATCTCATCTTCTAATTTCCATAAATTTAAGCTCACCAAAAACTTTGCTGTCAATGATCAAACTCATACAAAGTCAATTCACCCGTTATTCCTGTGTTCTTTGACCTACTTCAGTTCATCTTCATTTTCATTTTCTTTCTATGATCTTGTCCATCCCTAGCTGTGTAATCTCCAGCATTTCTACAACTCTCCCAGACACCTAGTCACCTCCTATTCTTTATGTGCAATGACAATTTCAAACAGATTACTTTATCAGTTTTCAGCTGGTGAAGCTCCACATATTGCAATAGTACACCTACGCTCTCTCAAACTCATCTCCCACCTTACGTTCCTTCTAAAAACCTGCCTTTTAACAAAGATTTTGGTTATCTATCCTGATATCCACTCATGTGCTTTGGTGTCAAATTTAAATTGACAATACTTTTCAGAAGTACTTTGCAATGTTAAATGGCAGGTGTTTTTGGAGTTGGAAATGGTCCTTGGCCTTGACATCATTCACATTCCTTTCTCCAGTTTTTTTTTCCATTTGTCCTCTTGCCAATGGATGTTCTCAAAGAATTCTGTCCCTTCGTACAAGAGGTTCCTCCAAAACAAGATCTCCCATCATTGATGCATTGTTACATTTTTTTGTGCGAAACATTTAGGGAGTTTTGAAACACCTCCTTTGTCCTTCTCTTGTTCAAGTATCTTCCTTGAACTGGGCGAAGAGCATTTCCTTTGGAAGTCGGAACTCAGGCATCCTAAGCATGTGGCCTTAATATTGACATGCTTAAACTACTACATACGCTAATTTATTTTCTGAATGAAGTGTTGTGTAGTCAAATATACCATAGATTTCATGTTGGGTGTCAGGTATACTGGCAGTGGCAGGCCTAATCATAGTGACTATTGTTCACACATCATCCTGGATCTTGTTTTACCGCAAGAAGAAACCTCACAACTGTTCAATCCCAGATCCACACACTGAGTCATTGGATGGCAGAGTTGTCAACATTAGTTGGATGAGAGTCTGGAAGATTGTATCATGTGAGTAACTATTGCCAAACACCCAAGATCTCAATATTGGTCTGCCGACAGGTCAGATTTCAGTGAAGTGGAGCAATAGTAGCAGCTTTAACATCCACAGCCTCCACAAACTGCTTTTTATATAGTTGGAATGTGCTGATTGTGGCTCACATATTTTTAATTAACTTGTTCAGATATGTTATGACATATGACTGGGACAGGTGGGATTTGAAGATGTAGGAACACTATCTCTAGGTTACAAAAGCCACATTATGTGGCTTTGGCTACTTGTCGCTCTGCTGTGAATGAAATAGAAGAAGTAAATGCACCCCAGGGAATTTTCTTTGCTGACTTCTCTCAGCAGGACTTAGGAGACTAATTGGACTTAGGAATTATTAAGACATCGAAGGTGCTGGAAATCCTTACCTTGATTATAAGAGCCAACTGGAAAAACACAACTTTGATTTGAAACTGCATATAAAAATATGTCAGATACTTTGAGATGTGTCTGGTGCTTTGAAAATTGATTTTTACACCTAAATGTTAATACACTTCAAGACAGAGTTAACAAGCTTTCATCTCCATGCTGGGCTGTGTTTTACAAATTTCTGCTCACCGTAAACCTAAAGTGATTGTTACTATGTGTGACAACCTTTACTTAGGTCACCTCTCATACAACTGTAGTTTGCTCCAAATGCCACAGTCTTTGGGGAGCAAGTGACCTTGGTCATCTGGAAACATAGAAAATTGGAGACGATTGAGACCATTCTACCCATCGAGCCTGCTCTACCAATCAAGATGATCATGGCTGACCTTTAATATCAACACCATACTCCTGCCCTTTCCCCATATACCTTCACACCTCTAGCCTCTTGAAATCTATTTTTATTCTTAAATATATTCAATGATTTTTCTTCCAAACCCTTCTCTGGTAGCGAATTCTATAGGTTCATCAGCCTCTGAGTGAAAAAAAGTTCTCTTCAGCTCAGTCCAAAATGGACTGCCGCATGTTTTGAGACAATGACCAGGGGAAACATTGTTGCTGTACCTAGTCTATCCAGCCCTGTCAGAATTCTATGTGTTTCAATGAGATCCTCTTTCATTCTTATAAACTGTCGTGAATACAGGCCCAGTTAACCCGAGATGACACAAAACTAAATGGGAAAACAAGTGGTGATGTTAATATAAGAATCCACGGAGGGATATTGGCAGATTAGGCTAATGGGCAAAAAATTTACAAATGGAATTTAGTGTCGGAAAAAGTGAGGTTTTCAAAAGGAAGAATAGAAGAACTGGATATGATTTAAATGGGGAAAGACTGCAGAATGCTGCACTACAGAGGGATTTGGGGTCCTTTTGCATGAATCTTAAAAACCTAGCATCCAGGTTCAGCAGGTAATAGGAAAGGTAAATAGACATTTAGCCTTTATTTCAAAGGGAATAGCGTATACACATAGGGAGGTCTTGCCAAAATTGTAGAAGGCAAGAGTCAGACGATACCTGGAAACTCTGAACAGTTTGAACTTCTTTCTAAGGCAGTCCAGAAAAGGGTCACTTGGTTGTTTCCGGGTATGTAGAGATATTTTTATGAGGAGAGGTTGCTGTATGTTGGGCTTGTTCATTGGAGTTTAGAAGAATAAGAAGAGACCTTATTGAAATATCCAAGGTTCTCAGGAGGCTGAAAAATTGTTTCCCTTGTAGGAGAGTCTTGAACAGAGGACATGGCCTCAGAGTAAGGGGTTGCTCTGGATTTTAAGGTGGATTCCTTACTGCAAAGGGCTGTAAAAGCTGAGTTGTTAAGTATATTCAAGTCTGAGATCGACAAACCTTTAATCAGTCAGGGAATCAAGGGTTATGATGATAAGGCAGTAGAATTGAGGATTATTGAACCAGCCATAATCTCACTAGATAGCAGAGCAAACTCAATGGGCTTGAATGGCTTACTTCTGTGCCTGTGGTTTTATGATCTTAATCTGTGCTCATGCAACAAGCCTGCCATCCCAGGAATCAGTCTGGTGAACCTTCACTGAACTTCCTCTATTGCAAATACCTTTTTCTGAATATAGTTAAAAATCACACACCAGGTTATAGTTCAACAGGTTTATTTGGAAGCACTAGCTTTCAGAGCACTGCTCCTTCATCAGGTGGTTGTGCAGCACTCCAAATGTTAGTGCTTCCACATAAACCTGTTGGACTATAATCTGACATTGTGCGATTTTTAACTTTGTACACCCCAGTCCAACACCGGCATCTCCAAATCATTTTCTGAATATGGTTAACTCAAACTTTTCAAAATATTTCAGGTGGTCTCACCAAGATCCTGTAAGTTGCAGTAAGACTTCCTTAACCTTATACTCAACCCTCTTGCAATTCTAATCGCTTGCTGCATCTGCTTGCTTGCTTTCAATAATCGGTATACAAGAGCACAACTTACATGGCACAGAGGGATCTATACACATCTGCAATGAAAGATGTTGGAAATTCACATGAGGGAGTGAGGCCACTCTCAGAGATTCTGGGATTGAGGGAGGTTACAGGAATAAGAAGAGTCAAGGCCACAGAGAAGGTTGGATAGAAGAATGGGAATGCTAAATGTCAATGCATTAGAGAAGAGGTGTCAAAGTAGATAAACAAATGCAAGGGTGACATAGAATCATAGAATCCCTACAGTGTGGAAACAGGTTATTTATCTCAACGAGTCCACACCAACCCTCCAAAGAGTAACCCATCCAAACACATTCCCCCACCACTCTACATTTCCCTGACTTATGCACCTAACCTACACACTCCGGAACGTTATGGGCAATTTAGCATGGCTAATTCACCTAACCTGCGCATCTTTAGACTGTGAGAGGAAACCGGACCACCTGGAGGAAACCCACACACAGGGGAGAATATGCAAACTTCACACAGACAGTCACCCAAGGCTAGAATTGAACCCAGGTCCCTGGCACTGTGAGGCAGTAGTGCTAACCACTGAGCCACCATGCTGCCCAGAAGGGTCATTGGGTTTTGGTTCAAACATTAAAGCCTTATCTTGTCAGATTACCAAATTACACCATATTTTAAGAACCATTGTAAAGGAGGAAAGAAAGGGAGCGAGGTGGTAAATTTTATCATCGAGTCATAGAGATGTACAGCATGGAAACAGACCCTTCGGTCCAATCCATCCTTGCCAACCAGATATCTCAACCCAATCTAGTCCCACCCGTCAGCACCCGGCCCATATTCCTCCAAACTCTTCCTATTCACATACCCATCCAAATGCCTTTTAAATGTTGCAATTGTACCAGCCTCCACCACTGCCTCTGACAGCTCATTCCATACATGTACCACCCTCCGTGTGAAAACATTGCTCCTTAGGTCTCTTTTATATCTTTCCCCTCTCTCCCTAAACCTATGCCCTCTAGTTCTGGACCCCCCGACCCCAGGAAAAGACTTTGTCTCTTTATCCTATCCATGCCCTTCATAATTTTGTAAACCTCTGTAAGGTCACTCCTCAGCCTCTGATGCTCCAGGGAAAACAGCCCCAGCCTCTTCAGCCTCTCCCTATAGCTCCAACTCTGGCAACATCATTGTAAATCTTTTCTGAACCCTTTCAATATCAAAACACTTTCAAAGCTTAGGGTCTTAGCAGCTAAAGCCTTAACTACCAATTTGGAGTAATTTAAATTAGAAAAGCAAAGAAGGACAATTTTGGAGGAATTGATAAATTTCAGTGAGTGATTAGTGCTGACCAAATGCTGGAGATAGGGAGAGACAAGCTCAGACAGGAATTTGAAAACAGGGAAATCTAAACATTGCTCAATTGGGTCCATGTATGTCAGTGAATACAAGACTGATGGAAGAGCAGAACTTGGTGTGAGATAGATTAATCGCAGCAGAAGTTTTGAAGGATGTAAAATAGGTTTGATTTGGAAGTTATGTTTGGAGGTAAAAAAAACAAATAAGCTGTGGAATAGGGAGGTGATTCAGAAGTGGAGGTGAGCAATTTTATAATATGGAAATAAGTCATCTGTGTGATAGAGAAGAAAAAGAATTAGAAACTCAAAGCAAGGTCAAGGTACAGTCTTCCAAATAAGGTAATTGGTAATATCAGAGTACGTAGAAGAGAAAATGTTGAGTATG
This sequence comes from Chiloscyllium punctatum, assembly GCF_047496795.1. NCBI lineage: Eukaryota > Metazoa > Chordata > Chondrichthyes > Orectolobiformes > Hemiscylliidae > Chiloscyllium > Chiloscyllium punctatum. The sequence goes on from NC_092743.1 coordinate 36,131,220, forward strand.
TAAGGTTTGTCAGGGTGGAGAGGCAGTATACTACCTTGACCTGTATTCAGAATAGAATCTGTGCCAGCTCACAGTTAAAGATACAAGTTTGAAGCTGACCTGCTGAGCTGATGGAACCCATCCATCTTAGCATAGAGTCATAGAGATGTACAGCATAGAAATAGACCCTTTGTCCAACTCATCCATGCCGGCCAGATATCCCAACCCAATTTCATCCCACCTGCCAGCACCTGGCCCATATCCCTCCAAACCCTACCTATTCATGAACCCAGCAGCTAGGGACAGAGCAAATACAACATGCCTTAGGTACATTGATGAAGAACTAATACTTGCTGTGTCCACTTGGCCTTGTAAGAGTTATAGTTTCCATCCACTCTACATCAGCCCATTGATACAAGAGGCACAGTTGTGCATGTGGTCGGGAAGGAACTGCTTTTCTGATCTTGATAGAACACCTCATGGATTAAAATGTTAATGCTGGTTTCCAGATAAGACTTTTAGGAAGACATAAAGTAACTCTCACAAGGGAGTCCCCAAAGGGGTTCCCACAAGGAAATTCTGCAGTGGAGTCCCACAACACAGGTGAGGTGCCAGAAGACTGGAGGTTGGCTATTATTTAAGAAAGGTGGTAAGGACAAGCCAGGGAACTATAGATCAATGAGCCTGATATCAGGGATAGGCAAGTTGTTGGAGGAAATCCTGAGGGACAGGATTTACATGCATTTGGAAAGGTAAGGACTGATTAGGGATGGTCAACATGGCTTTGCATGTGGGAAATCATGTCTCACAAACTTGATTGAGTTTTTGAAAAAGTAACAAAAAGGATTGATGAGGGCAGCGCGATGGACGTGATCTATGTTGACTTTAGTAAGATGTTCAACAAGGTTTCCCATGGGAGACTGGTTAGCAAGATTGGATCTCATGGAATACAGGGAGAACTAGGCATTTGGATACAGAACTGGCTCAAAGGTGGAAAACAGAGTATAGTGGCGGAGGGTTGTTTTTCAGACTGGAGGCCTGTGACCAGTGGAGTGCCACAAGGATCAGCGTTGGGTCCACAACTTTTCATCATTTATATAAATGATTTGGATGGGAACACAGAGATATAGTTAATAAGTTTGCAAAATTGGTGGTGTAGTGGACAGCGAAGAAGGTTACCTCAGATTACAACAGGATCTTGATCAGATGGGCCAATGAGCTGAGGAGTAGCAAATGGGTTTAATTTAGATAAATGCGAGGTGCTGCATTTTGGGTAAGCAGATCTTAGCAGAATTTATATAGTTAATGATAAGGTCCTAGGGAGTGTTGCTGAACAAAGAGACCTTGGAGTGCAGGTTTATAGCTCCTTGAAAGTAAAGTCGCAGGTAGATAGGATAGTGAAGAAGGTGTTTGGTATGCTTTCCTTTATTGGTCACAGAAATGAGTATCGGTGTTGGGAGGCCATCGTGTGACTGTACAGGACGTTGGTTAGGCCACTTTTGGAGTATTGCATGCAATTCTGGTCTCCTTCCTATTGGAAGGATGGTGTGAAACTTGAAAGGGTTTAGAAAAGATTTACAAGAATATTGTCAGGGTTGGAGGAATTGATCTATAAGGAGAGGCTGAATAGGCTGGGGCTGTTTTCCCTGGAGCATTGAAGGTAACCTCATAAAGGTTTATAAAATCATGAGAGGCATAAATAGGATTAAAAGACAAAGTCTTTTCCTTGGGGTGGGAGAGTCCAGAACTAGAGGGCATAGATTTAGGGTGAGAGGGGAAAGATGTAAAAGGGACCTAAGGGACAATGTTTTCACGCAGAGGGTGGTACGTGTGTGGAATGAACTACAAGAAAAAGTGGTGGTGGCTGGTACAATTGCAACATTTAATAGACATCTGGATGGGTATATGAATAGGAAGGGTTTAGAGGTCTATGAGCCAAGTGCTGGCAAATGGGACTAGATTAGGTTGAGATATCTGGTCACCGTGGATGAGTTGGACCAAAGGGTCTGTTTCTGTGCTGTACATCTCTATGACTCTAATAGGGTGTGGGAAATAGCCCGACAATAAAGGATTTGTTGGAATTAAAATTTCAAATATCAGTTATACTTGTCCAGCTCACGACAGAGAACTCTAAAATATGCTGGTAAGAAATACCTGTCCAATTCAGTTATCCAATACAACCCTGTCTGTACACCAGCAGGTGTCTCGAGTTACCACAAGAATAAGATAGGTCCTAAGTGAAGGTCAGGAATGCAAATACAATGGAATAAACAATTTGTACGCCCTCTCCAAATGGACCCACTGGCCAAAATATTCAAATAGGGCCAATGTCACAGGACAGTACTTCCCTGGCTTGTGTGCATTGCGAATAGCCGAGGGATCTTTAGACCCACAAACCTCGGCCTATTTTAGTCACACATGCTGCCACATGTACATAAGTCTGTTTGTGTTTCATATATGTTTTTAAGAGAGTCAAGTTTGGAGATACTGTTAGTAACGTCAAAGGATGAATGCATAACACAGTCATGTGACATTTCTTTGTCCATTATTTGAATGTTTCAAAGTGGACAAAGGCTTGTTTTATGAACATGTGAAGGTTCTGTCTGCTGATATCACCCTCAGTAAATTCTAGGCTTCTGTTCTCACCCAGCTGAGAATGCCTTATCACAGTTTTTATTCATGAAAGAAAAAGGATTCATTTTACAACCAATGCGTTGTTTACATATTAAAGTACTGTATCTTCTCGATAAAATCAATCTTACCAGTTGTCATGTTGGCAATCATCCCAACAGTAAGCCTTGATCTGCTTATTGAAATCTGATCAGATATTCACAGTGTTTAGTATTGACAATGGATAGTGAGATCAGGGTGCTAATTTCATAATGTGCCCAGTGTGGCTAGGGTCAGTCAAAAGTCATAGAAGTGATTTTAAAGTGGCCTGATTACTCGAAATTGACATTCAATCCCGTGCCCTTCCTAAAATTGTTTTTGCTATTTTTACTCTGTGTGGACAAATGTCAAAGTGTCAGTAGTTGTATCAAAGTGGCTGTTCCAAAGCGAGTGTCTCTGCTGGGGACCTCTGACATACCTATCTCCCAACAAGGGTTTTTCATGCTTTGTGTAGTGCTGGATTGTTTATGGTACAGGTTTGCCTCCAGTATAGCTTAAACTGACTTGGGATTTACATTGAAACTAAGGTTCAGTTAGATATCTAGCTATTAAAGACTGTGTGCACTTCTGTATTCATTCCTCTTTCCCGATAAAAATGTCTGCATTGAAATCTTAATGAGCAGGATGCTGTAAGTGCCAGTGTATAGAACATAAACACTCCCTTACTTTATACTGGATTAGTGATGCTGGAAGAGCACAGCAGTTCAGGCAGCATCCAACGAGCAGCGAAATCGACGTTTCGGGCAAAAGCCTATTCCTGATGAAGGGCTTTTGCCCGAAACGTCAATTCCGCAGCTCGTTGGATGCTGCCTGAACTGCTGTGCTCTTCCAGCACCACTAATCCAGTATTTGCTTTCCAGCATCTGCAGTCATTGTTTTTACTTCCTTACTTTAGCTACCCAGAGCCAAAAATTCTGCCCTTGCAATGATCACATCTTGGATGTTAGATTAGTTTTTTTTAGATTAGATTACCTACAGTATGGAAACAGTCCATACCGACTCTCCGAAGAGTAACCCACCCAGACCTATATGTACCCCTGACTAATGCACCTAACACTATGGGCAATTTAGCATGGCCAATTCACCTGACCTGCACATCTTTGGACTGTGGGAGGAAACCAGAGCAACCGGAGGAAACCCACGCAGGTATGTTGTTACCTGCAAGACGTTCCAATAATAAAGCTGAACCCCACTTCCCAGCGATTCTCCTGTGGGCACCAGGAGAATCAAAAAGTCTCATTGAGAGGATATGACGGGTACGTGCCTGCTGAAAGGAATTACAGACCTGATAAATTTGATTACCTTTCAGATGTAATAGGATTTCAGTTTAACATCTCATCCAAACATCAGCACCTCTGGCAATTACAACACTTCCTCACCATATCCTTGCCTGGTGGACAGAGGCTTGTGGTCAACACCAAGTCATGATCTTCCCAATGCAAAATACTAAATCAAAAGACTGCGAATGTTGAAATCTGAAATGAAAAATCAAAACTGCTAGAAAATCTCAATGGGTCAGGCAGCATCTGTGGAGAGAAACAGAGTTGACATTTCAGGTCAAGTGAAATTTCGTCAGAACATCATGGTCTTCGGGCTGAGAGCTGATGACACAACCACTGAGCTGATCAGACTCAAACATTGCCTGACACAGAAATCATAAGCTGATGTAAATTCATGGCAACAGTCAGTGCCACAGAGAATTATTGGACCTACCCTCTGCGGAAGGGCGGAGAATGGTTGGGGGAGCTGGTCTCAATATTTGGAGCATCACAACTAAGCTTGATGCTCCTCCCTCTGAATCCCCACATGCACACTTCAATCAGTTACCTCTCCCTAGCTGGAGGCAGCAGTTGCTGTGCCAGGAGCCTTGTTGAGTATGCAGTTAAAGAGAAAAATGTAAAAGTGTTCACACCCTGTTAAGCCACTGCCAAGAGCTCTTTTCTTTGATCCCTATGTCACAGCAACAAAGTTTGCATATGACTAGCAGGCAGTGGGATTAATTACCTGCAACCAGTTTTGGTATATTAACAGGAAACACCACCTTCACCTTGTAAAGTGTGTTTAGGCTGGAGGATTGTCAACACACCTGCAGTGTCCTGAAGCGCAGGAATCAATACATCTCTGAGATATAGCCGGGCAAAAATTACAGGAATAAAAGAAAATCCCACATTGGGGACAACATTTATGACACTGACATGAAAATTAAATAGCACAGGTTCTGGAAATCTGAAACAAATTCAGAAAATGCTGTAAATGGGTCAGACAGAATTCAAGAGAGAAACAGTTAACGTTTCAGAACATGACTGTTCATCGGAACAGGCAATAAATTACAGCTGCATTGGGCTTTAAACAGGATAGTAGAAGGCTAAGTAGGTAGACGTTAGTTCCTATACATGAATGACAGAATTTACCAAACAAATTTAATAGTGTTGGAGTCAAGATTGCACCTTAGTCTCCTCGGTTACCATTTTACATAATTTTCTCTCTATCTCCTTTCTTTATTCTCCCTTCACCTTACCCCTCTTCAACCTTCACATGCTCCATTTTTTTGTTGTGTTTCACTTTTTGTCATGTCACTATTCTGTCATCTTCTTTCAACCCTCTCCAAAATCCCTCTCTCTCTTTCCATTCTGTTCATTGGTCAACAGTATTCTCATTTAAACAGCAAATGCCGATGATCTGATCAGAGTAGTTTGGATGAAATCCCAAGCCTGACAGTGTAAGTGCAGGAGCTGAATGAGTGCATACAGTTGGAATGATGAGATCAGCTTAGCTAATGACTACAGCTCCACTGGTATTAAACTAATTTCAGCTCGGTAAATCTTCTTTGCCAGGTGTCAGGAACATTCACATTTAGACGGTGCTCAAATAAGACCAAAAGAAACAGGCACAAAAATAAATGTCAGGTTATTTGTAATCTGTCTAATTTTAAAATGGGCTCTGATGACAAACCGGATTTTCCTTCACAAGACCAGCAATAGTATCAATTGTCTCACGCTAAAAACGGCCAATTCAACATACTGTTCAATGGAAAGAACATGCATTTGTGGGAACACATTTCACAACACCCAACAACACTTCACAGTAAAGGAAGCACATTTGAGATGTGGTCACCAGGCTAATGCTGAAAAAGCCACAGCTAATTTTTGCACAGAAAGCTCCCATAAAAAGCAATAAGATAGTGATCAGATAATTAATTCAGTTGCTTAGGGAATGACACCAAGGAAAACTCTACTCCTCACTGTCAAGCATGTTTATAAAATCTTACATCCACACGGGAGGGTAGACTGTCCTTCAGTTTAATATCACAATAATCACATTCACTTAAACAGTGTAACGTTCCCTCAGTACTGCACTAGAATTTTGGCCTGGATTATGTTCTCAGGTTTCTGCAGGAGGTTTTAACCATATCCAACCAACTCAAAAGCGAGTATCTTGACAATGAGTGACAAATACCAAGATCTGCAACTCTCTAATAGGCACTTTATCTGATTTTTCTCTTCCCAGTTTCATAACATGGAAGCTGATTATTCTGCCTTCTCTATTAGCACAAGTGAAATAAGTAAAGGCACTTTTATATTGGCCTTGCTTTAACCTGGATTCTGAGCATTACCAGCATGACATGCAGCACTGATGCTCATGGATCCAGTCTCTTCTTCTGCTGACATAGATCCTATATATTTTTCCCTGTGATCTGAAAATCAGGACGCGTCAGCTTGATTCTGTACTTTGAACATCTGCAATCCAGATTAAAGCAGTGCTGAAATAAAAGCAGATTTGATCAAATCTGACACCTCAGTGCTCTGTATGGACTCTGTTCCTTTAATAAAGCACCACTCAAGTCAGCAGCCAGTGCTTTCACTTGTGCTGCTTTTGCAGATTCATTAAAGAGAAACTTCAGCTCACTAGAAGCCTTCCTGGAGTCACGCTGGCACTTAAAAATCCAATTAGATGAATTATTTGTTCAAGCACGGCAAGCAGAAGCAGCAAGAAGAAAGAGGCCTTATGAGAAAAATGCAGAATATGGTCAAACTGTAAAGAACTACATATGTCAAATTCTCTTAGCAATTTAAAGCAATGCTGTCTAATACATTGGCTGCTTGCCCCATATGGCTAATTGGGAATCCAGATATGGCTAATTTCTGATTGGGAAATAAAAAAATGAGTAATAAACACTGTCATTAGGCATGTGGTCTTAATAATCTGTTCATGATTTACAGATCTGAACCTTACTATTTTGTGCTTTTGTTGGTAAAATGGTAAAATTAGAAACAGAATGTGAGTGTGCTTTCAGAATTTTGTGAGTTATTTTCCTCCCTTGGTTACTGAAGGGGGTTAAATGGTTGTTAAGTAAACACATACTTGTGAAGCATAATTACTTGTGTAATAAGACATTTTCATCTCCAGTTGAAGCATGTGGTTAAATTGGTATTGCCCTGGCCATACTTATGACTAGTTTGTGATTTCCAGTGGACAGCACTAGATTAAGCACTAGTGTATATATAGTAGATGTCTGAGATAACAGCTTTAATTTTAAACTGTATTTAATGCATTGCCTGCTGTACAACTGGTCAAGCCAAATGAAAGAGTACACTATAGCCACTTTTGTGATGTCCTTTAAACAGATTGTACAGCACAACAGCAATGAATTAAATGATCAGAGTTGGTTGAGTGATAAATACTTTTCAAGACTCTGGAGAAAAGTCTAATCTTTTTCTGAGTTTGCTTGAAGAGATGGTTTAAGGTTAACACTTCAGCATCAATGCCTCATCAGAAAATGCCACCTCCAAAAGCAGACCACTGAAGCAGACAGCTGGATTGTGTACTTAACCATTGGAGTATAATCTTGAAGCCAGGAGCTTCTGAAACAGAGGGTGAGAGTGCTACTGCTGAGCTAAAGCTGACACCTTGGAAATTAAAAATACAGCTGGACAAATGCAGCCAGTCCGAAAACAGAAAGTTGGCCTGGGAATTTCCCCCTGCTGTGACGTTCTGAAGTAATGACTTCAAGTAATAGGAGTGCCACCCAAATTGAGAGGAAGCACTTCCTGTTTCCAGAGAAACCCCACAGACAATGAAGAAAGTGTAGAAACAGCCTGAAATTGGAGAGAAGTGTTGCTTGTCTCAAACCCAGCTGCACTTCAAAAAATTCATCTGGTTCAGTGTTAGCAACACCAGAAACATAAGGCAAGATTCCAGAAGATTTTCACAGCTTGTTATTTTGCATCAAGTTTTGAGTGAATGGCCATCCCTCAGCTGCTGGTCATTCTAGCCGGTGAGTGTAACTGCATCATCAGTGTGGCTGGATGATCCAGATGGACTGACAGCGAGCTGGATGCCAGATCCAAATTCCTGATGGAAACAGTAGAAGATGCAAAACTGTATGACATCTTCAATACCCCTGCAGAGGAAGTGCAGCAAAGATAATCCTGGTCACGATGGATCTATCTGCTCCAGAATAGATTTCAATTTTATGTCCCAATCATTCTCAGTCAGATCCACCATCATTCTTCCCTGGCCACTGCCTCCTACTGGTTGACTGTCCTCTAGAAGATGACCAGCAGGCTGGCAATGGAACGTGGAAGCTGATTGTGAAGTTGTTGATCCCAGAAATACTGAGGAACTCAAAAGGGATTAAACATGTTGGAGAACCGTGAAACCCCTCTTTGAGTCTTCAGTGAACTGGTGGGAAACAGTCAAGGGCAACGTCAAAAGTTTCTTCATCCTCAAAGGTGCCCAGAAGGTGAGAGAGAAAGAGAGAGAGAGAGATGGGGGAAACTCCAGAAACATGCAGAACCTACTCCTGCTACAGACGATAGGGTTCAACGTCAAGGCAATCTCAGGATGTGAAGAGCCAGCAGGCCTTGCTGTTTGCTTCAGAGGCCTTCAAGACAATCATTTGATCCAGGGTCCACACTGTGGAGCAGGATGAGATGTGCTCACGTTTCTTATTCCAGAAGGCGCACCAGGAGAATACTGTGCTCAGCAGTCTGAAGGAAGAAGGTGGCTCAGAAATGTCATCTCAGTCTGACATCCTGAGGGTCAGCAAATTATTTTACATCAGATTGTATAACATGAAGCCTACAGTCAGTGCAGCCTCCCAGTTATTCCTATCGTCTATCATGGAAGCGTTTGGAAGAGGCTCCACCAGCTGTTACCTCTGGTTCTCGAGTCGTTTGAAAAAAATTAAACTCCGAGAAGCGATGGGTTACTGGCCAAGTTGTATTGAGCCCTGTGGGTCTTGATTAGCCAGGTGGAGGTGTACCAAGATAGGCTTCTGGCAGATAGCATGTGTGAATCCATGAGGAAAGGTGTCATCAATGTCATCTATAAGAGAAAGCGGAAGAGGGAGGAAATTAGAAATTGGTGACCATTTCCCCGGTTGAATGCAGATGACAAAGTTTCTATCTAAGGACATAGCCAAAGGGTCAGTGATTCACCCCAACCAAACCTGGGTTTTACAGGGCAGGAAGATCTTTGAAACTCATATGCTCCTCAGGAATATGATCGCCTATGTGCAGAACGGAGGGCGGAAGGTTGCCTCATCAGCCAGAACCAGGAGAAGATCTTTGACAGAGTATTGCACGCTTACATGTGAGATGTGCTCTCCAAAATGGGCTTTGGGGAGGGAATTTAAAATTGGATCCCACTGCTTGACATGAACATCATGGAGTCAGGCAGGGCTGCTTGTTCTTCACTGTCTTGTTTGTGTCTTGTACAGAGGCTTTTGCTGAGTCCATCAGAAAAGATGTAAGCCTCTGAGAGGTGACTGTTCAAGGCAGCAGAGGCCAGCAGGTCAATGCCTCCCTGTCCATGACGTTTTAAGCTTGGATCCACTGCCAGTATGCAGACTCATGAGCATCTGTAACCTGGCCTTGGGAGCCAAGGTAAATTGAGGCAAGCCATGTTCTTTGGGAACTAGCTGACCAATCCTTTATCTCCTTCAGGGTCAGGTCAGATTAAATGAAAGTGCTAGGTACATAGTTCAAAGGGGCCAGGGGGTACACAAAAACCTGGGAGGAGCAAATTTCCAAGGTGAGGCAGAAACCTGCCATGTACAAGCAATGCTCCCTCTCCATTGTGGGTAAAAACTTGGTCATTCGGTGTGGGTACTCTCAATATTGCTGCATGTCGCACAATTCTGGCCTATCCCCTGAACCTATGCACTGCAGTCACCTGAACCAGCTTCCACTTCGTCTCGAGGTCAAAGATACACTGTGTCTGCAGGGACCCCATGTACAAAGGTCTGGACAAAGGTGGGTGAAGCATGTACCTAATGCTGACCTCATCATGATGGTCATTTTTGTGCGTGGCTGCATCAAGCTTTGTGTAGACCCTCAGTACGCAAACACCAAGTGTCACTACATACTGAGGTCCTATCTATGCCCAGTGTTACAAAGGGTGAGTCTGATCTCATTGCCACCGAACAGTCCAAGTAGTTGGATTGTTCTATATCACCTGTTCCCTTCTGCAAATATTTACAAAGGAAAATGACCACAAGCCCATCAGGAAGTGATCAATACGGAAGATCCTCAATACCCTGTGGGAGTAGGAAAGGGTGAATCTTGTCAGGCGGCTCCCTGAGCAGACTGTCACAGTTATTTGGCAGAATGGCTCATTGCCAGAACTTTCCAACAAGCACAAAGACTTAATATGGCTAGTAGTGAGAATGGCACTGCCTGTGAGACATTTCATTCATGCCCAGTATCTGTGCACCACAGCATGGTCCCCCAGAAGCGGCTGCAGGGGTGAAGAGACTGTTAAATATCTCTTTCTAGAATGTGCCTTTTCAAAGAAAGTTTGGAGAGAGATGTAATGGTTCTTGTCAAGGTTCATCCTGAGTAGCGATGTGATACAGGACTCTGTGCTCTGTGGTCTGTTCCCTACAATGCATATTGAGACAAACATTGACTGCACCTGGAGGACTATCAACTCAGTGAAAGATGCCATTTGGTCTGCTCAAAATTTGTTGGTTTTCAGTTTATAGGGTTGACCTCGACAAAGTGTTGCAGACTGGCACCTTCCAGATCCAGGACTACATGCTGAGAGACACTGAAGCTTGAGGCAACTGTTACTAAGAAACAATAGGAAGACTATTGTCTGGGGTCTTTCTACCAAGTTTAACGAGGATCCATTTGGTTGTCAGACCCTCTCAGTGCCTCAAAATGAATGTAAATTGTTTCCTGCATGAGAGGAAAATGCCTTTGTTTTTGCAACTGTTGGGAAGGTCTGAGAAATTTCTAAATTCCAATTTTTTTTTTCTGCAAAGACTATACAGAATTTGTTTAGAACCTTTGCATGTACTTGTAAATGGTTTTTATAAATAAAGTATTTTTTATTATAAGCAATTACAAAGCTTTTTTAAAAACAAATTCCCTGAAGAGAATGCTACAATTTTATAATGCTGCTTCTCACGATCTTGGTATATCCCAAACACCTTCTCGACAGTGAAGTAATTTTTGAAGTATTGCTGAAAAAGACAAATTTTATCAAAGCTTTCCTTTTTTTGTGGTTGAACTGCCTTGATGAGTGCAAGATGAAAAGCTTTAACAAATTATGTCTTTAGTAATACTTCGTACTGCACTAACAATTCATTTTTGAAGTTTCATTACTGTTGCAAGGTTATAATCAAACACAACAATTAATTTGTGCACAGCAAATCCCACAAATTTCATCTGACCATACAGCATTGACAAGACTGACACAGCACAGTCCTTGTGGAGACAAAGTCCTACCCTTATATTGAGAAACATTCCATCATATTGTGTGGAAATGCAAAATGGGATAGACTTTCAAACAAATCTAGCAACTCATGACTAGACATTCAATGAGGCACTGTGGGCCATCATCAGCATGAAATCATACTACAACGCAATCTGTAAGTCATGGCCTAGCATGTGTTTCAATCTACAATTGCCACCAAACAAGAGGATTAACTGTAATTCAATGAAGAATGCAGTAGGGCAAACCCAGGAGCAGCACCGAGCACAGCTAAAAGTGAGATGTCAACTTGGTGAAGCTGTACAAGAGGATACTTGTGTACCAACCACTAGAAGCAGCTAGTGATAGACAGAGCTAAGTGATTCCACTGCCAATGGATCAGATTTAAGCTCTGCAGTCTTGCCACATTCAGTCATGAATGGTGGTGGACAATTAAACACTCATTGGAGGAGGAGAATCCATAAATATGCCTATCCTCAATGATGAGGGAGTCGAACACATCAGTGCATAAGATAAGGTTGAAGCATTCACAATAATCTTCAGCCAGAAATGCCAAGTGGTTAATCCATCTCAGCTTCCTGAGAGGTCCCCAACATCACAGATGCCAGGCTTCAGCCAATTTGATTCACTGCACATGATATCAAGAAATAGTTGGAGACATTGGATGCTGAGAAGGTTAGAATTCCTGACAATATTCTTGCAATAGTACTGAAGGCAAGTGGTCCTTAACGTTACTGTGCCCCTGTCCCAGTAAAGTGACATCACTGACATGTACCCATCAATGAGGAAAATTGAGTATCTCATACTAGGGCAGGAAAAATCCACCTGCAAAGCCTTTGATAATGTTCCACATGGTAGGCTGTTGGAGAAAATGCAGAGGCATGGAATAGAGGGCGATTTAGCAGTTTGGATTAGAAACTGGTTTTCTGAAAGAAGGCAGCGAGTGGTGGTTGATGGAAAATATTTAGCCTGGGGTCCGGTTACTGGTGGTGTGCCACAAGGATCTGTTTTGGGACCACTGCTATTTGTCATTTTTATAAATGACTTAGACGCAGGCATAGGTGGATGGGTTAGTAAATTTGCAGATGACACTAAAGTCAGTGGAGTCGTGGACAGTTTGGAAGAATGTTACAGGTTGCAGGGGGACTTGGATAAATTGCAGAAATTGGGCTGAGAGGTGGCAAATGGAGTTCAATGCAGATAAATGTGAGGCGATGCACTTTGGGAAGAATAACAGGAAGGCAGAGTACTGGGTCAATGGAAAGATTCTTGGTAGTCTGGATGTGCAGAGGGATCTGGGAGTCCATGTACATGGATCCCTGAAAGTTGCCACCCAGGTGGATAGTGCTGTTAAGAAGGCATACGGTGTGTTAGGTTTCATTCGTAGAGGGATTGAGTTCCAGAGCCGCAATATCATGCTGCAACTATATAAAACACTAGTGCGGCTGCACTTGGAATATTGCGTACAGTTCTGGTTGCTATATTTCGGGAAGGATGTGGAAGCATTGGTTAAGGTGCAGAGGCGATTTACCAGGATGTTGCCTGGTCTGGAGGGAAGGTCTTATGAGGAAAGGCTGAGAGACTTGGGTCTGTTCTCATTGGAAAGAAGAAGGCTAAGAGGGGATTTGATAGAGACATACAAGATGATCAGAGAATTAGATAGGGTAGACAGTGAAAGTCTTTTTCCTCGAATGATGACGGGGCATAAATACAAATTGAGGGGTGATAGATTTGAGACAGATGTCAGAGGCAGGTTCTTTACACAGAGAGTGGTAAGGGGTTGGAATGCCCTACCTGCTAATGTAGTTAACTCAGCCACATTAGGGAGATTTAAACAATCCTTGGATAAGCACGTGGATGATAATGGGATACTGTAGGGGGACGAGCTGAGAATAGTTCACAGGTCGGCGCAACATCAAGGGCCGAAGGGCCTGTTCTGCTCTGTATTGTTCTATATGCTGTTTACTATATGAAATAGTTTTTGTTGTATTGTTCTATGTTCTATGTTCCAAATGTTCCTCTCAGCTGCATGACCTCCTCACAAACTAATCAGTGTGGGGCACATTGAATTCCAATTCTAGAAGTTTCTATGAACTCAACTCTTCCAGCACCACACTCTTTACACTAATGTAGTCACAGCAAGACCTGGACAAGATCCAAGTTTGGATTGACAAGTGACATTCATGTCACATAAGTACCAGAAAATGGTCAAACTATAGATAGTCAGTAACAGCAGTGTGTATCATACACAAGATGCACTGTAGATATTCAACAAGTTCAGGCAGCAACCAATGTGCAGGAGAATCAACATTTTGGGCATAAGCCCTGTTTGCAGAACGCTTCAGAGAACATCTCCGGGACACATGCACGAAGCAACCCTACTGCCCTATGGCTGAACACTTTTACCACCCCCCTTCCACTCTGCCAAGGACATGCAGGCGCTGGCCCTCCTCCACCGCCAAACCCTAACCACCCGACACCTGGAGGAAGAATGCCTCATCTTCTGTCTTGGGACCCTCCAACCACATGGGTTAATATGGATTTCACCAGTTTCCTCATTTCCCCTACCCCCACATTATCCCAGATCCAACCTTCCAACTTGTCACCACCCTCATGACCTGTCCTACCTGTCCACCTTCCTTCACACCTATCCGCTCCACCGTCCTCTCTGACCTATCACCATTACCCTCACCTTCACCTACCTTTCACACTCTCAGTTACCTTCCCCCCAACCCCACCCCCCTCCCATTTATCTCTCCACCCACAGCACACAAGCCTCATTCCTGATAAAGGGCTTATGCTTGAAACATCGATTCTCCTGCTCCTCGGATGCTGCCTGACCTGCTGTGCTTTTCCAGCATCACACTCTCGACTCTGATCTCCAGCATCTGCAGTCCTCACTTTCTTCTATTCAACAAGGCGCCTTACACAGCACCGCGCAAACCCATGACCACTACCATCTAGAAGAATAAGAGCAGCAGACACATGGGAACACAATCACCTACAAGTTCCCCTCCAACTTACACACCATCCAGACTTAGAAATATATTGCCATTCCTACTGTGTTACTGGGTCAAAACCCTGGAACTTTCTCCCTAACAGCAAGTGGATCCACCTACATCAAGAGACACCCTACCATCCCCTTCTGAAGGGTAGCTAGGGATGGGCAATGAATGATGGCCCTGCTAGTGTCACCTATATCCCATGGATGAATAGAAAAAAAATGATGAAACATGGCATGGTTAACAAAGGGAGTTCCAGCAATTTCCATAATGGGTCTGCATTTGCACTATAAGTTAAAAGTAATGAAAATATAGCTGAAATAAATATGCATTTAGGTTTGCCTTTTCATTATGTATATGAATATATTATAATGCTCTAACAGAGGTAAATCAGAAATACTCTATCATCCTTGTTTGATTATCATTCTGCCAGAGCTGAAGTTCAGATACGGTGGAGCCTGAAACAAAGACTTTTTCAGATTCAGTGAGAAATAGCTCCACATAGGTTTGCAGCCTTGTAGGCCAGAGACATAAGTTGTATGAGTCAGCAGAAAGGGAATGACAGAATTCAGATCAAGAAACAATATTTTCATCTTCTATATTTTCACTATATCTCAGCACTCTTCACTGTTCAATGTCTGTTCTCACAACTGTGAACGTAAAAAAGGAAATCTTTGTATGTGTATATTTTCACAATGGCAATGCATTCCAAAGTAGTTTAAAACCATAACAGTAACATGACAGCAAGTACATACACATCAGGGTCCAATAAATAGCAATGAAGTATATGTCGTGTAATTTGTTTTAAATGTTTTTGAGGCATTAATATTGGCCAGTTATTGGAAAATTCTCTCTTGATTTTGCAAAGAGGTCTGTGGGATGCACACTCATAAGCATCTGCAACCTGGCCATGGGAACCAAGGTAAATCGAGGCAAGACTGAGGTCATGTTCTTTGGGAACAAGCTGACCAATCCTTTATCATTTTCAGGGTCAGGTCAGATTACATGAAATGGTTCATAGGGGCTGGGGAATACAGAAGCTTGGGAGGAGCATGGTACCATGGTGAGGCAGAAAGTAGCCATGTGCAAGCACCACTCCCCCTCCATTGCTGGGAAAAACCATCAGGTGTGTGAGGTACTCTCAGTATTGCTACATGTAGCACAAGTCTGACCTATTCCCCAAACCTGTCATCTGAACCAACAAGATTCACACCAGGCCTCTTTTATGGTGAATTGGGTGCGTATTGGTGGCTTGCAGACTTGAATCAGTGCCTCTGGGAGATAGAGGAGGTAGTTACACTGCAGAGAAGCAACCATTGGCCTGGACTTCCCTCAACACTGCTCTTACCACACTGTTGAGACTTTATTAAAAAATACATAGGATTTGGCAAAGTCAGGTAGTCTAAGGAAATTGCTGGCCATTAAATGATTATGCCCAAGAGAAGGTTTGAAAGCAAAATAAAAGCCATGCAGTAAATAGATTTCTAACTAAGAAGATACTTTTCTTTTGCCTAATATGAAATGTTGACAAATGTCACAGGATATTCAGGAACAAGGACTGATAGGAGATGCCACAGTCTTTCAATTTTCTTCAGCACCATTATAGAACACAGTTGAGAAAACTGTACTGCAATAATGTATGCTTCTGTTTTAAACAGTGAGTCAGTGCAGTCAAACCCACATCCACAGATGATAGGATTGGGAAGCCCTGCAATTTCCCACAGCGCAATAGCCTACCAACAGTCATTATTAGAATGCGGTAGTGACTCAACACTAGTTGTGCAAGAAGGGCTGAAATGGACCATAAAATGTGCATCAGCGTGGATCAATGTCCAGAAGAAAGGCAATTGGATGGGTATGGGGAGGAGAATTCTTTAAGTCTGTCTTGTATAGGGTTGAAGAATCAAGAATGTGGATTTCTTGTTACATATTAAACGGCTAGAGATAACAACAGGAAAGAGGTCAGGGAGTTTAAGCCATCGGTTCACTGTTTACAACAAACAAAAGCAAATAATGTTGGAGTAGAAATGCACTGCTACAGTTTCTTGGATGTGAATCAGGTATAATGCTGACTATTTGAGTAATGTGAGTAATAGATGAGCCATGCCCAATCTGCTCATGCATTCAACACACTGCTAAAAACAAGGCAATTTCGTAGGAATGTCTAGATACTGCCTGAAACAGGCATAAGGCACATTGTCTGTATTAATTAGAAACTTCAACATTAATGTATTTTACATCACGTGGACTTAGCAGATTTAAGCAATTTGTGACTATCCCTTGGAATAATCTAGTTTAATTCAAAGGAGCTGATATTCAATGGGGTTTCCACCTTAATTTCAGTAGGACACCTGTGGAATGTCCAACCTGCTATTTTCTTGGAGCCTCCAGGTTAGTGCGTAAGTAGCAGAGCTCCATCTCCTCCTTAAAAGGCAAATGATGAAACTGGCAAAGGGCTCAGGGAGTGATCTCCCTCAGCTAGGAATGGCTCGTCCTGGCCATAGATGGTTGTCTACCTCCTGGCTGTGGTTCAAAGATCATTCATTTGGCCTAACCATATGGTTCAGGTCTGGCTATTGTCATTGACTCTGGATGCCAACTCTGACTGGGGATTTTTCAGTACGATTCTGTGTTTCACCTTCCATAATTAACTGGCTACCAAAACTCCAGCTCACACAGCACACTACCCTAGTGCCTTACCGTTGTAGTTGAAAAGCAAATAGATGCTTCATCAGCAAATTGGCTGATTCTTAATAACCATTTCTTTTCTTCCTTGACTCAAAACTTCTTAAATGTAAGTTTATTTTTTGTATGGGGTTTTCATAGTTTTGTTTAGGAGATTCACTTTTTTAATTTCTGAAGACTCCAAGATAATCATGGAGCATGGTAAGCTGACAAGGTCAGCTGCTCAAGCAATCAACTCAATTCTACTCACATATAACAGCTGGATGCCAAAGTAGTGTCACCATTAGTGATTGTGCCAATTTGCCCAATGAACATTAGGTGTCTTCTCAAGAGCTGCTTGTTGGAGGGCACTACTGGGGAACATGATTCTAATGCATCCTGTCAGAACAAAATCTGTCAGGATTTCTGGGAGGTTTCTTAAAACAAATTGTACTCACATTTAGTGTTTAAATGTGCACAGTCATTTTCATTTATATTTATAAGAAAGCAGAACTTAGTGCAGCCCCAGACTTAAGGAGCTGGAAGATGGGTCACTGGACTGAAATGTTAACTCTGCTTTCTCTCCACAGATGCTACCAGGCCGACTGAGTTTCTCCAAAAATTTCTGTTTCTGCTTTTGTTTGCTACAGACTTAAGGAGCCCCTTTTCATTATAGATTTGATCAAATTAAACAGACCATATGAGTCTGAGCTTTTGCATGCTCTTTTTTGGAATCATGCTAATATGCATTTGTGTTGTGTTTTCGGTCACAATAGGCATAAATAACTTAAGAAAGATATTCTGTATTTTGACATTTATTTCTTGTAAACAGTGTTTTTGTATTAGTTTGTGACTTAATTTTATTTTCACATATTCATTTTTGAAATGTGGGCTTTTGCGGCAAGGTCAGAATTTATTGCTCATCTGTAGTTTCCTTTGAGAAATTGATGGTATGTCTTCTTCAGAGATAATTTCCTACAACTTTCCAAGACTTTGAAATGTCCACTGCAAAAGGCAGTCAACCGTGTCAGTCCAAAACAGATTATTATTATTCATGCCTATCTTTGAAGTGCCTTGAAACATTCTTTATATTAGGAGTGCTACATAAATATAAGGTATTGGTCTTATTTGTTATTAGTATTGCTTGTTGTTTTTGGCTCTGATAACGCATGTCAGCACATTCACTGGACAGAAGGCAACTCAGCTAGGTTCAATACTGACCTCACTCAAAATCCATATATCTTATTTTATCTTCAAAAATATATTTTATTCATAAAATATTTTCACATACATATATACGTAAAACAGTTCAGTTCTGTACAGCAGCATATGAAGAAACAAACAAACATTGGAGTTTGACTCTATTCAGCAAACAAACCCAAGCTATTTGTTACTTGCATAAGTCTATATTTACATACATTTGAGGAGGCAGGTGGATCCAATAACTAAACAGACCCCCTTTTAGTTTTGGCAGAAAGACCTTCGACACTGGTCATTTCCTACTCTGCCTTGACGGCAGCTGCCCCAAGTTTTAGTGTGTCCCTCAGCACACCATCCTGAACCTTGGACTGTGCCAGTCTGCAACACTCAGTTGAGGTCAGTTCGTTGTGCTGGAAGACCAACACATTTCAGGCAGACCAAAGAATGTCTTTCACTGGGTTAATGGTCCTCTAGATGCAACTGATGTTTGTATTAGTGCGTACGTGGAACAGACCATACAGCATAGAATCCTGCGTCACGGAGCTACACAAGACGAACCTCGATCAGAACCCAAAATAGATATACTGCAAAGATTGTTAGTTAACAATCAGGTAACACTTTGACCAGCACTCTGGTCCTTAATTGGGCAGACACTGAGACTGAATATAACACTGTCATTGTCTTTTCAACTACTCATTCTGCGTGGACCAAGGAGTGAAGAGGACACAGCCTATTCATTAGCTTAACTAGACATGGTAATGGCACAAATAGTATAAGTGAGATAACAGAAGTTTTATCCATACTCTGTGGCACAGTCAGAACAATGTGAATTGGATAACACAGTGACTCACTGTTTGGCTTCTGTTATCCTGTCTGTGTGTTGTGGAATGGAAAATATGCAAATATCTGGTCATAAATTTCTTGTTTGTAGCTAGGAGGTTATCAGTAGTATTTGGGTAATTTGTATCATTTATACATTCTGTCCATACCCTACATTTATATCTCTTTTTTGCATTTCATATTAACTGTTCTTCTATTCCAGGAACATCTGTGGAAAAAGAAAATGAAGAATAGCATGCACATTGTATCTTTCGTATCCATCAAATATACCAATATGAATCACAGCCAACAGATTACACATGAAATTGCGATCATTGCTGCTTTGTAGGCAAATGGAGCAAGATTTACCAACAACAGAGTTAGTCTGTTTTTGGAGGTGTTAGTTGATGGACAAATGTTGGCTCTTCTAGAGGTACCATAAGATGTTTATGACTACCTGAGCAGACAAGCAGCTTAACATCTGATCTGAAAGACAACTCCTACAGTGCAGCACTCACTCGATAATGAATTCAATTGCCAGCCCAAATTACATGTTAAAGTTCTAAAGTGGGACCTCACTATGACTTCTGATCTCATCACAATAATTAAGGTTGTCTCTTTATTCCCAACATTTTGTCTCCTCCTGACATCACTGACATCCTCAGGCAGTCTGCCATAAATAAGATTTCTGGTAAATCACTCCATTGGGCCAGGGGCAGTAAAGGTTAGCAGATTATTGTAAATTGAAGAAATTTGGACTGTTCTCCTGGGAGAGCGAAGGCTGAAAGGAGATGTAGATGAGGTTTTGAAAATCATAAGTGGGCTGAACAGGGTAGATAGGGAGAAGCAGTTCCCACCTATAAAATGAGAGGGCATAGATTTAAAGTAATATGCAAAAACTATATGCCGCACTCTGAGTAGCTAGGGTATGGAATGCATTGCCTGGAAATGGATGGAGGCATGTTCATTCGAGGATTCAAAAGGACATTGGATGATTATTTGGGTTGAAATGGTGAGCGGGATATAAGAGCAAGGCAGGACACTGGTGCTAGGTAATGGAACCTGCTAGGCATGTGGGCTGTACGGCCTCCTCTGCACCACAACAATTCTTTGATTCAACTGTGTCAACCATCATAACTAATCCCCATCTTGTCCTTACTTTTCCTATGTTCTCCTCCTACAATAACCAGGAGCTAAAGTTTGACAATTCCAATTTGTTGTGGATAACTATAGCTCTGCCATACCAGTTCAGTTTAGGTCAGCTCTGTTACATTGACCTCAAGGGGACCCCAACACAAAGGGGATCAAGTCCTAGATTTCCCCACTGTTTATGACTAAAGAAACACTGGAACAGGAGTCAATCTCTGAATTGTCCTGAAATTCATTTCCATCATGAGTACCTAAACATTTACTCCATCCCTTTACCTTAGGAAAATAAATCTATCATTTTCAAACTTGACCGTGTTAATTGATCCCACCCTTCAGCCTTCTCAAATTGCAGGTTTCAGATTTCCACTGAACATCCTGTGAGGTAAAACGGCTTCCTGATCTCAGTCCTGAATGAGCCAGGTCTCATTTTAACTCGGTGCTCTCCAAGTCTGGATTTCCCCCAGCAGAGGAAATGTGACTCAGCTTCCCGTGCATTCACCACAGAAATCCGCCGAGTGTGATGGAAAACCTTTGCTGAAGGAGAGCAAATCTACTGAAAAATAGCTGCTTGCACAAGCAGGCACCTGGTCCTTTTGAGATGTTGGACTGCCAGTTTTAGTGTTATCTTCCAATTGATGCTCTGAGCAAGAGGGACTTTTGCCTCACTCCCCAGCATCCCACCCCCCTCCCCTAGCTCAATGAATGGTTTGAAAATTACCACTGAAACTGCTTCAGGTAGCACATTTAATTGATAGTGTGTGATTAAGTCTGGAGATAGGGCTTAACGCTTTGCACTTGAGTTCTCTTTCTCAAGAAGGCAAGTGTTGAAGCTGAGGGAGCAGGTTGTAGTGAGTAGACTGTAGAAAAGAGAAACTTCCAGTCTGCAACTTGTGGAGCCAGTAAATGACGCTACCTTCAACAAGACTCGCAATCATCATTTCCTGAAGCGACAAGCGAGCCAATGTTACACAACCCACAGAGGATGTACCCAGGGAGAGATAAGCAATAAAATGAATAAGCGAAAAAAAAGCTTTCCAAAGCAATTTGCAAATATCAAGACTGATTTACACCTTAATGCATCCCAGTCGGGCAACATTTTGGGGGAGGTGGTGTTTCTCTTGGTCAGTTGAAACACACCAAACCACAGACAACATTCTCTATTGGAAGCATCATCTTCCTGAGCTGATAGCAGTGCCAGGCTCTCTTTGCCTGAAATCATCTACCACAAATACAAAACGGGAACCAAATGTCTCTGCATTGTCATCAAGTCACCAACCTTAACAATACATTGACAGGCATGATATGGAGGAGCCGGTGCTGGACTGGGTAGGACAAAGTTAAAAATCACACAACACCAGGTTATACTGTTGGACTATAACCTGGTGTTATGTGATCTTTAACTAAATACATTGACAGTGCTTTGATTTGTCTCTGATCTTGTCTCTGGATCAACTGGAGACTGTTGAGTTGACATCCAAGGCCCTAAAGGAGCCTTCCACATCCATCAAAGTTTCACCTGCACATCCACCAATATCATTTATTGTATCCGTTGCTCCCGATGTGGTCTCCTCTACATTGGGGAGACTGGGCGCCTCCTAGCAGAGCGCTTTAGGGAACATCTCCAAGACACCCGCACCAATCAACCAAACCGCCCCGTGGCCCAACATTTTAACTCCCCCTCCCACTCTGCCGAGGACATGGAGGTCCTGGGCCTCCTTCACCGCCGCTCCCTCACCACCAGACGCCTGGAGGAAGAACGCCTCATCTTCCGCCTCGGAACACTTCAACCCCAGGGCATCAATGTGGACTTCAACAGCTTCCTCATTTCCCCTTCCCCCACCTCATCCTAGTTTCAAACTTCCAGCTCGGTTACTGTCTACTATCTCCTTGACTTGTCCGACCTGCCTATCTTCTTTTCCACCTATCCACTCCACCCTCTCCTCCTTGACCTATCACCTTCATCTCCTCCCCGACTCACCCATTGTACTCTATGCTACTCTCTCCCCAACCCCACCCTCCTCTAGCTTATCTCTCCACGCTTCAGGCTCACTGCCTTTATTCCTGATGAAGGGCTTTTGCCCGAAACGTTGATTTCGCTGCTCGTTGGATGCTGCCTGAACTGCTGTGCTCTTCCAGCACCACTAATCCAGTATTCCACTAGCACTGTCTTCCTATCCTGTTCATTCACCTATTATTCTTTTATAAGGGAAGAATGGCTAAGCCTGATCCATTTTTAAATTTTGTTTTGTCATTGGCATTTGTTGCTCATCCTTAATTATCCTTGGACGAAGTGCTATGCCACTCCAAGAGTTAGTGTTAAAAACTGCTGTAGGTGTGGACTCACGTGTAGGCCAGACCTGCCAGGTAAGGGTGGCAGAATTCCTTCCCAAACTAGATGAGTTTTGACAGGAATCAACAATGGTTTAATGTTCATTAGAGGTTAAAATGTAATGGCAGAAAGAGGCTATTTGGTCCATATGTCTGCCCTGGCATTCAACAAGATAGTGGCTGATCTGGTAGTGCTCAATTCTACTTTCCTTCTTAGGCCATAACCTATGATTCCCTTACTGATTAAAAACCTCTCTATCTCAGCCTTCAATTCACTGAATGACCCAGCCTCAATAACCCACTATGGTAGATAATTCCACAGATTCACTAGGTGTGAGAAAAGAAATTGCCCCTCATCTCTATCTTAAATGGATCTTAATCTTAAATGGAGACCTCTTACACTGACATTATGCCCACTGAACCTAGACTGTCACAAGACATGTTTCAACACAGTCACCTCTCATTCTTCTAAACTCAATGAGTGCAGGCCCAACCTTCTCAAGCCCCATTCACAAGAAAGTCTGTCCATTTCCTGAATCAACCTAGTGAAACTTCTCTGCACTGCCTCCAAATGCCAGTATATCTTTCCTCAGATAAGGGACTGAAAACAGTTCACAGTATTCTAGGTTTTGTCTGGCTTGTGTCTTGGATGATTTAAGCAAGACGTCCCTATTTATATTCTCTATTGTTTTTGAAATAAAGGCCCACATTCCTTTTGCCTTCTCTAATTCCAGATGAATTTATATGTTAGCTTTTTGTGCTTTATGCATGAGGACTCTCAAATTCTTTGAGTTCTGCAGTTTTCTGCAGTGTTTCTCCATGTAAATAATATTTCAGCTTTTTTAATCTTGCTAAAGTGCACCTTCCAAACACAAGACCACTTCCATCTACAAGGACAAGGAGAGCAAGAAACACCACCACCTTCAAGTTCCCCTCCAAGCCACACACCAGCCTGACTTGGAAATATATTGTCGTTCCTTCACTGTTGCGGAGTTGGGTAACATACGTTGTATTATTGTATGCCAAGGACTAAACCCTGTAACACGCCACTAGGTACAGCTTGTCCAGTATTCATCCTGATTCTCTGCTTTCTGTTGGCTAGCCTTTCCTTTATTGAAGCTAATATATTACATGCAATCCGATGTGACCTCATCTTGTGCATTAACCTTTTGTTCATCACTTTATCAAATGCCTTTTGGAAGTTCAGATGTATTACATCTGCAGGATCCCTATTATCTACTTTGTTTGTTAAATGTTGAAAAACTCTAGCAAATTAGTCAAACATAATTTACTCTTCATAAAAGCATGCATTGCATTTTGACTTTCCAGGTGTCCCATTACTACTTCCTTAATATGGAATTCCCAATGACAGACGTTAAACTAACTGGTCTATAGTTTCCTACTTGTTGCCTCCATTCCTTTTTCAATATGTGTGTTGTTGCATTGGCATTTATCTAATCCACTGGAACATTGCCAGAATCCAGGGAACTTTTAGGATATTATCTCCAATACATCCACTATCTCTGCTGCCACTTCCTTTAAGATCATTGGGTGTGGGCCATTAGACCCTGGAATTTGTCGGCCTTTAGACCAAATATTTTGCTCAGTACTTTTTCCTACTTAGTGATGCCAATTGTTTTAAATTCCTCCTTTTCTATAATTTTTGCATAACCTATTACTATTGGGATGGTTTCAGTATTCTCTATTGTAAAAACAGAGGCAAAACATTGAATTAGTGCCTCTGTTATTTCTGTGCTCCCTGTTAGTAACTATTCAATCTCGTCCTCTAAGGGGCCAATATTCACTTGTGTTACTTTCTTCCCTTTTATATACTTATTTTGCTGTCTGTTTTAAATATTTTATGCTAGTGTGCTTTCAGAATTAATACTTGCTCTTTTTATGACATTTTATAAACTTTTATTGGTCTTCAGTTCTCCAATTCTCCAGCCTGCTCTGACCCTTTCAGTATGGTATGCCTTGGTTTTTACCTTTGTATTATCTTTAATTTCCTTGCTCAGCAACAAATGCTTTTCTCCCCTCTTACAAACTTCCTTCTTCTCTGGATTATATTTCAATTTGGAGGAGCTGAATGTCTCCTTAAATGTTTGTTGATAGAATGCTTTTGAGATAGTTTTTTAGAACAGCATGTACTGGAACAACCAGTTATTAGATTTAGTATGTGACAGGATTAATTAATGAGCTCAGTGAAAGGGTACCTCTAAGCAACAGCAACCAGAACATGATTGAATTTTGTATCCACTTTGAACGAAAGAAGAGAAGGTCTAAGACTAATATTTTAAACTTTAAAATGGGCAGCTATGTCAGCATGAAAACCGAACCAGCTGAAGTGAATTGGGATACTGACCTTGGAGAACAGTGACAGACATTTGAGGAGTTACTTCAGAAAAAACTTAGAATATTTACATTCTATCCAAAAAGAAAAGTTCATAGGGCAGGGCTCATCATCCATAGATAAATAAGGAAATTGAGGAAAGCATCATACTTAAGGAAAAAGCGTATAACTGGGCAAAAGTGAATGGCAGATCAGATGATTAGTCAGAATATAAATACGAGAATGACTAAAATGTCAATCAGGGAAAGAAATTGGAGTATGAGAGGCAGCTAGCTAGAAATGTGAAAATGGATAGCACAAATTTCCACAGGTATCTAAACAAGAAAATAATAAATAAAGTGAATGTTGGTCCTCTAGAAAATGAGAATGAGGAGTTAATAGTGTATAATAAGTAAATGGCAGATGAAAAATATTTTGTTTCTGTTTTCACTATAGAGGTTACAAAAAAATTCTTTCCTGTCATACCTGTCAGTCAGGAGGTGGAAGGAAGAGAGGAAGTAAGTGAAATTGCAGTCATGAAGGAAATGATGCTGAGCAAACTGATTGAGCTGTGGATTGAGAAGTCCCTCAGTCCTTTGGACTTCATTCCAGAATCTTAAAAGAAATGGCTAATGAGGTAATAGATGCTTTGGTGTTAATTTTTCAAAGTTCAGTAGACTGTTGGAAAAGTTAATTAGACTGGAATGGACAACTTAGAACAACTTAGAAGCATATTGTGTAGTGGGTAATATACGAGGATGGATAGAAGATTGGCTGGTTGACAGAAAATAGAGTGTGTGTAAATTGATCTTTTGCTGATTGGCAGCATATAGCAAGTGGAGTCCCACTGGCACCTCTGCTGTGGCCTCAGCTTTGTTCAATTTATATCAATGATTTAGATGAGGGAGTGAAGGCATGGTAGTTACATTTGCAAACAACACAAAGAGAGTCAAGAAAATACACTGTGAAAAGTTCATATAAAAATACGTTGAATGAGTGGGCAAAAAAACTGACAGATAAAAGAATAGAATGATGGAAAATTGAAATTTGTTTTACTTTGGCAAGAAGTATAAAAAAGCAGAGAATATCTAAATGCAGAATAACCGCACAATTCCCAGGTGCAGAAGTGTCGAGATTTTTTCTTTTTTTAATTTGCTCATTGCATTACTGGCTGACCAGAATTTATTGCCCATCCCTAGTTGCCCATGAGAAGGTGGTTGTGACTTGTCTTTATGAACTGCTGCAGTCCATGTGCTGTAGGTTGATACACAATTCTCGGAGGAAGGGGATTCCAGCTCTTATGTTCTAGTCTATGAAGCGAATCTCAAAATCAAGAAACCTAAAGAAATACTCTTGTGTACTAGGAGAGGAACTGAACATAAAATAAGGATGTTATGATTCAATTATATATGCCATTGGTGAGACCACATTATGAATACAGTCTGCAGTTTTGCTCTCCTGATATAAGGAAAGGTGTAATGCATTGAAGACGGTTCAGAGGAGGTTTTTGAGACTGACATCTGAAATGAATAGGTTGCCTTATGAGGAATGGTTGGATAGATTGGGATGTTTTCTCTGGAGTTTAGAAAAGTGAAGGCAATTGATAATTTTTTTTATTTGTTCAAGAAACATAGACATCCCTGGCTAGGCCAGCATTTATTACCCATCATTATTTACCCTGAAGAAGGTGGGAGTGAGCTGCACTCTCAAACTGCTGTCGTTTCCCATGATTTTAACCCAGCAAAATGTAAGGAATGGCCTAATAGCTCCTAGCTAGGATGGCGTGTGGCTTGGTGGGCAACTTGTACATAGTGGCATTCCCATGAATCTGCAGCTGTTGTCCTGCCAGGTGGTAAAAGTGCAGACATGGGAGGTGCAGAAACTGACTTTTTTCTCTAAAAGGATTATGTGACTTTAGAACTCTTTAGTTCAGAAGCTGCTGGAGGAAGTCTTGCTGAATATCTTAAGGTGGAGGTAGATAGATTTTTGTGAGGAAAGGGAATCAAAGGCTGTCTGGAGTAAAAGGGATATGGAATTCTCTACAAAAATAGATCAGGCATGAGCAGATTGAATGGAGGAGCAGTCATGAGAGACTGAATGACCTACTTCTGGCCCTACTCATATGTTTGTATGTCTCAGAGAAATAACCTGGTCTCTGGAGTGACATTCTTGATAATGCACTATGCACTACGCACTTTACCAACTCCCCTACATTGAACTCTCACATTCCACTAGGTGTCATTGGATTGTGATAATGAGACAGGAACACTGATTCTGAAACCACATACGCACATCCTTACTGCAACCTTGCTGAGATCAGATAATTTTCAAAAAATATCCTAGATCAAATCTCCTTACTATCGGAAAGATGTTGTGAAACTTGAAAGGGTTCAGAAAAGGTTTACAAGGCTGTTGAGAGGGTTGGAGAATTTGAACTATTGGGAGAGGCTGAACAGGCTGGGGCTGTTTTCCCTGGAGCGTCGGAGGCTGAGGGGTGACCATATAGAGTTTTCCAAATTTTGAGGGACATGGATAGGATAAGTAGACAAAGCCTTTTCCCTGGGGTGGGGGAGCTCAAAACTAGAGATCTTAGGTTTAGGGTGAGAGGGGAAAGATATAAAAGAGACCTACGGGGCAACTTTTTCACATAGAGGGTGGTACGGGTATGGAATGAGCTGCCAGAGAAAGTGGTGGAGGCTGGTACAATTACAACAGTTAAGAGGCATTTGGATGGGTAAATGAATAAGAAGGGTTTGGAGGGATATGGGCCGGGTGCTGGCAAATGGACGGGTTGGACTGAAGGGTCTGTTTCTATGCTGTACATCTCTATGGCTCTATGACTCTAAGTGTCATTGGATTGTGATAATGAGACAAGAACACTGATTTGGAAACCACATACACACATCCTCACTGCAACCTTGCAGAGATCAGATAATTTTCAAAAAAAGTCCGAGATCAAATGTTCCCTAGTTTATAAAGATCTACTATTTATTCTTAAAGTCACTGAACACCGGTGGGGACGAATATTATACTGTAATTCCAACAAGTCACAGAGCCCTCAAGAGAGTGGAATATCTACACATGAATTTCATTCTGATTCTTTTGCATCATGAATACATTATTTTTATTAATAAGGACACATTCTAATGACATTTACACTGTTGAGAAAAAAAAGTTTGTCAAACAATGCAAGCAATTCTGTAAACTGCATTAGAACACATGATGGGCTTTTCCTTACCAACAACTTTAATTGTAAACAGACTTGCACTGTAGCTGACAATCCCATACCTTTTCTTTTAGATTTTAGAATGTTGATTATAAATTGCCAATGCAAAAGGCAACACATATATATTTTTAAACAATGTATTCAGACATATTATGACACAACTGTAGGGCACATGAAACTTGAACAAGGCCTTATGACCAAGAGGTAAGTCCATTACCACTGTGCCACTTGAGCCCAGTGAAATGAAGAGCTTTTAAGAAAGTACAACTATCCCTATGATTAAAAGTCTTTTTAAAAACTACTCCCTAAATTTTTGGATTGAGTCCACGTTGGTAAAAATAGTCTTCCCAAAATCTCCCTTGATCTCCTGCTGTCCCTGAAGTATTAGAATATATGTCAAGCTGGTAATGTGATACAGCCGGGCTGATTAAATGCAGTGCCGTATGTAGTGAACGTCGAGAGATTAAATAAAAAGACTTATGTCACTTGCATGAAAATCAAAATAGAGCCTGCAGTTTCAGTGGGCCAGAGCAGTTAAAATGATGGGGCCAGACCAGAATAGAACATAGAACATAGATCTCTATACAATCAACACAGGAATCCTTGGACATCATCAGAAATATACACTATAGACAAGGAAGAAACCATGGTCTCATTCGATGTAACGGCACTGTTCACCTCTATCGACAAAACCCTAGCCAGAGAAACAATAGCCAACCTGCTGGACATACAGAACAGACAACAGGACGTTAAACCTATCAACAAAGACGGCATACTCAAACTACTGGACCTGTGCCTCACAACCCACTTCACATTCAACAACCAAATATATAAACAAATCAACGGCACACCCATGGGCTCACCGATCTCTGGACTCAGCAGAAGCGGTAATGCAAAGGTTAGAACAAACAGTCTTACCGCAAATTCAACCCAAACTCTGGGTCAGATATGTGGATGACACCTGTGTAATCATTAAAAACACAGAAATAGAGAACACACACTGGATCATCAACGCCACACTCACAGGAATCCGATTCACTAGAGAGGAAGAAAAGGACAACCAACTCCCATTCCTAGATGTGATGGTACAGAGAACACCGAACGGAGAATTCACCACAAAGGTATACAGGAAAGCCACTCACACAGACCAAGTCCTGAACTACGAAAACAACCACCCCAACACACACAAAAGAAGTTGCATCAAGACACTGTTCAAAAGGGCCACAACACACTGCAGTACAACAGAACTGCAAAAAGAGGAAGAAGAGCACCTGTACAATGTATTCGCCAAAAACGGATACCTGCGCAATTTCATCAACAGATGCCTAAGGGAAAGACAACGGAACGAGGACATGCCGCAACCCAAAGGACTAGCCACACTACCATACATCAGGAGCATTTCCAAACTGACAGCCAGACTACTGCGACCACTAGGACTCATAACAGCACACAAACCAACAGCCACTCTCAGACAACAACTCATCGGGACGAAGGACCCGATACCCAACATGAGCAAAACCAAGGTAGTGTACAAAATCCCATGCAAGGACTGCACAAAACACTACATCGGACAAACAGGAAGACAGTTAACGATCCGCATCCATGAACACCAACTAGCCACAAAACGACACGACCAGCTATCCTTAGTAGCCACACACTCAGATGACAAGCAACATGAGTTTGACTGGGACAACACTACTATTATAGGACAAGCCAAACAGAGAATAGCCAGGAAATTCCTAGAGGCATGGCACTCATCCACAGATTCAATCAATAAACACATCGACCTGGACCCAATATACTGGCCACTGCAGCAGACAGCTGGAACTGACAACCAGAATCGGCAGAGACAAGCCACTATAAATGCTGGAAGAAACATCACAGAAGTGCTTCACAGGAGGCTCCCAAGCACTGAGGATGTCACCTAGACAGGGGACCTAGGGGACGAAACGTCTGCAACACAAATTCCCAGCTCAGCGAACATAACCACAACAACGAGCACCCGAGCTACAAATCTTCTCACAAACTTTGAATAGAACATAGAACAATACAGCGCAAAACAGGCCCTTCAGCCCTCGATGTTTGGAATAGTGAACTATTCTCACTATTCCAAAATCATCCATGTGCTTATCTAAGGATTGTTTAAATCTCCCTAATGTGGCTGAGTTAACTACATTAGCAGGTACGGCATTCCACACCCTTACCACTCTCTGTGTAAAGAACCTGCCCCTGACATCTGTCTTAAATCTATCACTCCTCAATTTCTAGTTATGCCCCCTCATACACGCTGACGTCATCAGCCTAGGAAAAAGACTTTCATTGTCTACCCTATATAATCCTCTGATCATCTTGTATGTTTCTATCAAATTCCATCTTAGCTCTTCTTCTTGCCAATGAGAACAGGTTCAAGTCTCTCAGCCTTTCCACATAAGACCTTCCCTCCAGACCAGGCAACATCTTGGTAAATATCCTCTGCACCTTTTCCAATGCTTCCAAATCCTTCCTGAAATATGGGGAGCAGAACTGTACGCAATATTCCAAGTGTGGCCACACCAGCGTTTTGTACAGTTGCAGCATGATATTGCAGCTCTGGAACTCAGTGCCTCTACGAATGAAACCTAACACACCGGATGCCTTCTTAACAGCACTATCCACCTGGGTGGCAACTTTCAGGGATCTATGCACATGGACTCCAAGATCCCTCTGCACATCCACACTACCAAGAATCTTGCCATTGACCCAGTACTCTGCCTTCCTGTTATTCTTCCCAAAGTTCATCACCTCACATTTATCTGCATTGAACTTCATTTGCCACCTCTCAGCCCAATTCTGCAGTTTATCCAAGTCCCTCTGCAACCTGTAACAATCCTCCACACTGTCCACTACTCCACCGACTTTAGTGTTGTCTGAAAATTTACTAATCCGTACACCTATGCCTGCATCTAAGTCATTTATAAAAATGACAAACAGCAGTGGACCCAAAACAGATCCTTGTGGCACACCACTAGTAACCGGACTCCAGGCCAAATATTTTCCATCAACCACCACTTGCTGCCTTCTTTCAGAAAGCCAGTTTCTAATCCAAACTGCTAAATCACCCTCTATTCCACGCCTCTGCATTTTCTCCAACAGCCTACCATGTGGAACCTTATCAAAGGCTTTACTGAAGTCCATGTATACCACGTCAACTGCCCTACCCTCATCCACATGCTTGGTCACCTTCTCAAAAAACTCAATGTGTTTGTAAGACACGACCTGTCCTTGATGAAACCATGTTGACTATCTGAAATCAAATTGTTGCTTGCTAGATTATTATAAATCTTATCTCTTATAATCCTTTCCAAGACCTTTCCTTCAACAGAAATAACGCTCACTGGTCTATAACTACCTAGGTCATCTCTTCTGCCTTTCTTAAACAAGGGCACAGCATTTGCAATCCTCCAGTCCTCTGGTACCAAACCTGTAGACAATGACGACTCAAATATCAAAGCCAAAGGCTCTGCTATCTCCTCCCTAGTTTTCCAGAGAATCCTCAGATAAATCCCATCCGGCCCTGGGGACTTGTCTACTTTCACTCCTTCTAGAATTGATAACACCTGTGTGTAACTAATCTCGATCTTTTCTAGTCTAATATCTCATACCTCATTCTTCTCCTCCACAATATTCTCCTTTTCCTGAGTGAAAACCGATGAGAAATGTTCATTTAGCACCTCTCCGATCTCTACAGGGTCCACACTCAACTTCCCACTTCTGTCTTCGACTGGCCCTATTCCTACCCTAATCATCCTTTTATCCCTCACATACCTATAGAAAGCTTTAGGGTTCTCCTTTATTCTATTTGCTAAAGAAATAGATTGAGCAGGATGGGGGCGAACTAGACTGAGTAGGATAGGAGCAGGCCAGAGTGACTAGGATATAGACACGGCATGACAGAACAAATGCAGAAAGATGTTTCTCTGGCTGATGAGTCTAGAGACTTAGGACATAATGTTAAATCCAATTGTGTGTGTATGGGGGGGGGGGGGGGGGTGTTGAGTTCAGTTGCATAAAAAATTATGGAAAATGTTATGGGGGGAATGCAGCTCAAGAAACGTTATTAAAATTTCCAGAACAAGTAATAGGACAGAGGTATGGAAAGAGTTAGGAATCTATCTTCAGGCACAGCAGATAAGGGGACAACGATGAGAAGAGGGCTAGTTAATGCAAGACTGAGGGTGTTCTACTTAAATGTGCACAGTACGTGAAACAAGGCAAACAAACTTATAGCATGGATTGAAATTG
The DNA here is from genome assembly GCF_047496795.1 of Chiloscyllium punctatum. NCBI lineage: Eukaryota > Metazoa > Chordata > Chondrichthyes > Orectolobiformes > Hemiscylliidae > Chiloscyllium > Chiloscyllium punctatum. The sequence goes on from NC_092743.1 coordinate 36,163,591, forward strand.
GTGGGTACGATATTGTGGATATCACAGAGAAATTAATGCAAGGGGATCAGGGCTGGGAACTAAATATCCAACACATCTCATTGAAAGGACAAGCAGAGGTAGTGTGAGGGGTAACATTGTTAAAAAGAAATGAAGTTAAATAGATAGTAAGAAGTGATATAGATTCAGACATGTAGTATTTGTGTGGGCAGAGATGAGGAGCCGCAAAGGAAAAAAGACCCTGATGGGAGTTAGGTATAGGCCTCCTAATAGTAATGAGTATGTGGGAATAAAATGATTCAGGAAATAGATAAGGCATATAAGAAAGACACTATTACAATAATCGGAGGAAGGGGTCTTCAAAATGCAGGTGGACTAGGAAAGTTAGTTTGGTATCAGATCTCAAGAAAAGGAATTTGTGGAATGTCAATGAAATTTGTTTTGGAGCAGTTTGTGGTAGAGCCCACTAGGGAACAGGCAATTCTGGATTTGGTGATGTATAATGAGGTAGACTTGATTAGGGAGCTTAAGGAGGGGGCGGTAACCATAATATGATAGAATTCACGTTGAGAGAGAGAAAGCTGGAATCAAATATAATGCTATTACAAATAATTGAAGGTAACTACAAAAACATGAGGCAGGAGCTGGCCAAAGTTGTTTGGAAAGGGAGCCTAATAGGGGAGATGATTAAGCAGCAATGGCAGGAGTTTCTGGGAACAATTCGGAAAGCATTGAAGAAATTCATCCCAAGGAAGATGAAACATACTAAGGAGAGGATGAGGCAAACAAGGCTGAAAGGTCACCTCAGGGACTCATCTCCTATGCAGCTTGGTCTCTGACTCATTTCCTGCATCGGGCTGGACTCGGACTCACCTCAATGCTTTCCCCAAAAACTCTCCAACTTTAAGAAGTTAAAAATTAGAGGTGGGGGCGGGGTTGAATAAAAACTGCAGAAAAGAGAAGAAAGAAAAAGGAAAAGGAACTGGCGAAGCAGAGGAGTTCTGGCTGGAGCATCCTACCCTGCCACCATCTCGCAACTATTGTTGCTAAGTTTGCAGATGACACAAAGGTAGGCAGAGGGACAGATAGTATGAAGGAGGTGGGGAGGCTGCAGAAGGACTTGGAGAGTGAGTAAAGAAGTAGCAGATACAATGTGGGAATGTATGAAGTGATGCACTTTGGTATGAAGAATAGAGGCATAGATTATTTTCAAATGGGAAAAGGCTTTAAAAATCTGATGCACACACAGACTTAGAAATCCTAGTTCAGGATTCTCTTAATGTTAACATGCAAGTTCAATATATTTTAGGAAGGCAAATATAATGTTATCATTTATCCTAAGAGGGCTAGAATACAAGGCTGTATTAAGCTGTGGTCAGGCCTCATTTGGAATATTGTGAGTAGTTCTGAGCCCCATATCTAAAGAAGTACATGCTGTCATTGGAGGGGGTCCAAAGAAGCTATACAGGAATGATCCTAGGAATGAAAGGCTTATCATGTGAGGAGTTGTGAAGGACTCTGCAACTGTACTCAGTGGACTTTAGAAAGATGAAGGGGGGAACTGAAGAAAACATATAGAATATTGGGAGGCCTGAATGGAGTGGACTTTAGAAGATGTTTCCACTAGTAGGAGAGATTAGGACTCAAGGACACAGCCTCAGAGTGAAGGGATGATCCTTTAGAATTGAGATGAGGAGAAACCTCACGGCTGATCTAAAAATCCTCAAACTTCACTGGTTCCCTGCCTTTCCTTCAAAAACATAGGTTCCCTTACTGATTAGAAATCTGTCCCAGCCTCTGAAGAACTTTGTGGCAAGATTCACTATCCCCTGAGGGAAGAAAGTCCTCCCCATCCCTGTCCTAACTGGGCAGCCCCTTACTCTAAGATCATGTCCTTTAGTCTTACAATCTTTTACATAAGGAAATAACCAAAATTTTCCAAAATCTATCTTTTTGGTTGGGTTTTCTACCCTATTCTCTTTTTTGGCACACACATTCCAATCACTCTTTAAAAATCATTGGCTTTATTATGACCTGAAGGTTTCAAAAGCCCTATAATAATTCATTTTCTTTTTATCTTGTCAACACAATACACAGAATTATTTGATGAAAGATACTGCAATATTTTTATTGCTAAGAATTTTGGCATCCATTCGAATCATACAAATTTCTAACTCAAACAGAATTGCCTCACTCGAGGCAGAGTGAACAGTAAATGATTAATATGTACTAATAAAACATCCAGTCCCCACTGCTTTCATATTATCCTAATTTATTCAAGATTTTCTGTTTTCTTAACAGGCTGTAACTTCCTAACAGGGAAACACCTCTAACACCAGAAATTTTTAAACTTTCTTCTTAGGTACCACACCCTGTATTTTTATTAAAAATTTCTCTTCAGTTTCTCAAGTAACAGCTGACTGGAAAGGGAAGAAACGCTCAGTCCAAATTTGAATAAGCAAGAAATGGAAAAAAAAGTCAAGTTGGGATACCAACAGTGGCTTTATTTGTGAATTTGTGGACTGTGCAAATGAACCAATAAAGCAGGAACTTCTTTGGCTTGTCGCTGTCTAATTTTGAGTTAGCCCATTGCAGCCAGGCCAGTAATATAGCAACTGTGTTAGGCTCGATGTCAAGGAAGGCCGGTTGAAAATGGGTTTTCCCCTTCCTGATCACTATCCAGTGATGCTTGATAGAAAGTACATGACTGTGAGTCCCCATTGTCAAATAGTGACATTAATCAGTGCAGCTGAAACTTGCCATAATCCCCTCTCCTAGAATTGAACATGAAGAAGAACAGAGGAACTCTTCAACTGTTCTGGATAACACTGTTCCATTAATCAATGTTGCTAATGAAATATCTGACCTTTTTTTATTTCTATTTGTAATCCTTGCTTTGTATAAGTTAGCAGCTGTTTTTCCTGCACTGCTACAATGACTACATGTTAAATGTACCTAATTGACTCTAATTCACTCTGTGGTTCCCTCAGGTTCATGACAGGTGCTACATAAATGGAAGTTCATTTTTTTGGACACAAGTGTATAGGTTCCAGGGTGGGGAAATGACTGACCTGTCGATGTTATCTAATCAACCTGTTCAGGGATGCTATTACACAACTCAGGAGCAGGTGGGACTTAAACCCAGGACTCCTAGTCCAGGGGTAGGGGCACTACCGTTGCATCACGATAGACCTTAGTAACCAGTGTGTATAAGTCTCCCATATCACCATCAGTAACTGATGTCAATCTCTGTATTAGTTAATTTCAAAATAACAACAGCTGCTACCATGCATGTCCAATTCCCTTTTGTTGTTACATGTTCAGCATAATGCAAATAGTCTGACACTGGTTAATAGAGAAAGCTTAAACAGAGAGGCTGCAATGGACATAAATCAAGGATCTTTCATTGCAGATGATTGCATAATGCGCCAGATTACTTATCTGGAAAATATTTGCACCCTACATTCTATATGCAGAAAACTGATTCAACCAGTTTGGAGATGTGCATTACTCTCAAAAACTAAAATGAAGCCTTGTGATCCTTCTATGGGATGTCCCAAAATGCTTCCATTTTCTAACCAACCTCTTCAAAGATGTTATGACACACTGTAAAGTAGGTGGGATTTGAACCCAGGTGTCCTGACTCAGAGGTGAGCTATCACTGTGCCAGAAAAGCCCTTGCCCCAAAGTGTTTGGAGCCCTTGCTCCAATGAAACATTTTGCCCCTGCTCTGCCATTTAACACAATTAGTAAAATCTTTGACCTCAGCTCTACATCCCTACCTGATTGCCATTGCCCTTAATCCTCCATCATTTGAAATCTATCAATCTCAGCCTTGAATAACACATACTGACCATTATTCTAAATAAAATCAGAAACAAAAGCAGAAATTGCTGGGAACGCTCAGTGGGTCTGGTGGCATCTGTGAGGAGAAATCAGAGTTAGCATTTCAGGTCCAATTCTGAATAAGGGTCACTGGACCCAAGACATGCTGAGCATTTACAGAGGTAGACCTGAGAATTCCAACAATTCACAACACTCTGAATAAGGAAATCTCATCTCATCTCAGGTCCAACTGGTTGAGTCCAATATCTCATTGATCTCATTAGCCAGAGAAAACAACATCTTAGCTTCTACTCTGTATGCACTCTCAGAATCTTACGTGTTTCAACAGGATTAAGGTTTTATTCACTTCAACCTCTCCTCACCAAATATCTTCTAACCCAGGAATCAATCCAATGAACCTTTGTTGTACTCTCTGATAGACAAGGAAAGCATTCCTTTGGAGTTTAAAACTATAGAACAGCACTCCAGGAGTGTTCTTATCAAAACCTTGTAAAGTTGCAATCTCGTACATCAATCCATTTGCAATAAAGCCTTTTGACTTTCTAAGTGCTTGCTGTATCTGCGTGTTAACTTTATGTATTTCATGTGCAAAGACACCCAAATTCCACTTAACAGCTCCTACCATAACCTCACATTTCTCCACATTATACTCCATCTGCTGCAAGTTGCCAAAACCTCTACTGGCCTGAACACTCTCTTCTCTACTTCAAACAATGCCTTGGGAAAATTTACTTTCACCCACAGGGAAGGCAATTTAATCCTTCCTTTCAAAGACAGACCTTGCCTCAGTACAGCATAGAAAAGGCAGTCTGGGTGAATGACTCAATTCTCTGCAATATGGCTTGATCATAGAATGTTTTACTCAGAGGCAATAGTATCACAAATTGATCTGCTGAACATTTGCGTGATCTATCCAACATTTAAGAGGTTAAGGCTTACAGAAAGTCAGAATATCCAGCAGCATAAGTTTCATTCTCTACCAATTGTGCAGAGGGGCTCAGTTTAGATTTTCCATTGTGGTTGACCAAGCAACAGTGTGGAAACAGTCCTTTTGGCCCAACAAGTCCACACTGACCCTCCGAAGAGCAACCCATCCAGACCCATTCCCCTACACCTAACACTACGAGCAATTTAGCATGGCCAATTCACCTGACCTGCACATTTTTTGACTGAGGGAGGAAACCAGAGCACATCCCACGCAGACACTGGGGAGAACTCCACACAGACAGTTGCCTGAGGCGGGAATTGAACCCAGGTCTCTGGCACTGTGAGGCAGCAGTGCTAACCACTGTGTCACCGTGCCACCCTATTTTGTGGGTCCTTCTGCATGAATCGCAAAAAGCTAGCGTCAAAGTTCAGTGCATAATACGAAAGGCAAATAGAATGATTAGGTTACTTACAGTGTGGAAACAGGCCCTTCGGCCCAACAAGTCCACACCGACCCACAACCCACCCAGACCCATTCCCATAACACTATAGGCAATTTAGCATGGCCAATTCACCTAACCTGCACATTTTTGGACTGTGGAAGGAAACTAGAGCACCTGGAGGAAACCCACACCGGCGCAGCAAGAATGTACAAACTCCACACAGACAGGCACCTGAGGCGGGAATTGAACCCAGGCCTCTGGCACTGTGAGGCAGCAGTGCTAACCACTGTGCCACCATGCCACCCATGCTAGAATCACAGGATCCTGATGATGTGGAAAGAGGTCATTCAGCTCCTTCAAGTCTGCACTGACCTTCCAAAGAGCAATTCACTCCGACCCATCTCCATAACCCTGCATTTACTATGGTTAATCCACCTAGCCTGCACATCCCTGGACACTACTGACAATTTAGTGTTGCCAGTTTAGAGGTTTGTAAAGGTTGAACTGTTAAGTTTATTCAGGGTAAAATAGAGAGAGAGGGATTTTGGACCAATTAGAGTTATGTAGAAAAGGGAAAGAAGTGGAGTTGAGGACAATCTAATCAGCAATGATCTAATTGAATGGTAGAGTAGATTGATGGACGAAACAGCCTACTTCTCCAGCTTACGGTTTTAAGGTCCATGGGGTATATCAATCCCTGTAGAAAGTTTTGGCACTTGCGATAATATTGGGAGTAATCCACTGACGTTATTCGAAAGAAAAACGAGCAGGCTGAGCTGAAAGGGTAATACAATTCCCAGTGGCAGTGGAATGCTTACAGACTGTACATGGAAAGCGCAGGAAGGTGTTATATCATATGCTGAATCAGTTCTGTTACTTCAGCAGTTTGTAATCTGACGTCAGAGTTTAAGGGTGTGAAAGTGCATCACTTGTGCATACATTGAGGAAATGTGGAAAGAGAAACCTCTTTTCCCCCACGTACTGGTGATGTCAGAGGAGATACACACAAGAGTTGTTTTTTGGGACTCCTGCCAAATTCTGACAACCTCTTGGTTGTATTCGTTTAATAAAGGATGGGGGTGGCAAAGAAAGAAACACAGGCTACAGAGATTTTAATCTGACCTTTACTGCCAACAGTCTGTTTTCATAACGTTTTGTATGTGAGGGGGGAGAGAAAGATAAAAACAATTTGAATTTTTGCTTTACAACTTTAAATAAATATTAGCACATTTCGTGAAATTTTATTTTACAATTCATTTTTACGTTACGACTTGGTTTGTGAATAAGCTGGAAAAAAAATCCTGTGGTGGCTGCACAGTAATAAATGCAACATTAATGACTTGGGTAGTGAGAGAGAGAGAGAGAAAAAGAGGTTTTGCTGGGAACAGGAAGCAGTGGGTTGGAGCCTGTCAGAGCGTGCGTCAGTTCGCAACAAGCTTTTTTTTTCCACTGGGTGGCGAGAGAAAGGAGAGCTAGCCCGGCGGGGAGGAGAAGAAGGTGGAGAGAGAGAGGGAGGGAGCTGGGGGGGGGGGAAGAAACGACTGAGTCACTTCACTGGGAGCCAGTCAGTGGCAAAGCTCAAGCTGCAGCTCCGTCCCCCTCCAGTCCGCTTGGAGCTACCGGAGCAGCAGTAGCTCCGCGCTGCCTGCTCCGTCACTCGCTCCTTAGCAGCGGCAGCGACTCCGCTAATCAGCCCCAACCCCCTCCACAAGCCCCACTACCACTCCTCCCCAGCCTCCCCCCCCCACTCACCCAACGACAGCGACCAGCCGCCGCTCCTCCACACCTCCAGTGTCTCCCGTATTCGGGAATCCTAAACCAACTCCCTACAGCTCACTCACTCACTCCTCCAGTTACCTTAATCTTCACAACATGAGAATATAAGAGAATCAACTTTTTTATTTCAATTCAAAAAGAGGAATTCGACTCAATTCTTACAAGTCCCTGCCCTCTATTCTCCTTCAAATTAATGGTGATTGTCAAACCTTGAGAATTCTCAAGAGGTAAGTTTCCTTTTCTCTTTCTCTCATGTTATAAGATTTCATAGAATTTCTGGTATGTAATCTGCCTGGCGGAGTTAGATAGTGTACTTGGATGGTATGTGTTGTAGCGCTACTTGTCAGATAGGGGTGTTACAGTGTTGCTTTAATGTGAGGTAGCTGGGGAATTAATGTATATTTATATCTTTTAACTGTCTGTTTATCTGCATAAAATATATATTTATTTGTGTCTGGTTAAGGCTGAATGTAATTTTGTTCTTGTTCCAAAAAGTGCTTATTCAGTAGGTTCAGACTGTTCCTGCGAGTTGCTAGACAGAAAAAATATGTTGCCGTAGTAACCTGGAGTACTAGGATGTCTGAGTTTATGCTCAGTTGAAGTACTGCAGAGTGTAACACAATCAAATGCACATATGTATGCTCATACTCGCTATGAGCAGATTTCATTTCATACAGACACTGAGCATATTTTAGTTTTCCTCTGTCACTTTAACTTTGTGTCTGATGCGGAATACATCTCCATTTCAAAATGTGTGCTTCTTAAACATAAAATTTTAACTTGTTATACAATTCTGAAGGAGCAAACGGAAAGGAGTTAGATCATACTGGGAGTGTTGGTGGAAACATTGTAAATCTCGAATGTTGTGTTCTTGTAAATTCTGATCTACCCTAATGAGCTGCCTTGTCACTTTAAGATAATTTCCAGCAAATACTCCTATACTGTGATCATTTTTAAGTAATATTCACAGACATGTTTCTGATTGTGTAAGTTTTGTTTTATCTGCCTGTGGAATGTGGAGGTATTTGAAAGGTTGACTTCAAAGGAGGTTAATTAAGCTGCCTCAGTCAACAATGATGAGAGATAATGATCAGTCTTGAAGAGGCTAAGTTTCATGCTGTGTCTGCTCTTATAACTGAATCAGTTCCACTGTGCAAATTAACAAATCACTGTGAATTTTTCTCTCATGTATTCTATGTAGCAGGTTAGTTGTCTGTTCCTTCCCTCAGGAATGCTGTGCACATTTTTTTTAACATGGTTTTTTTTCCCAAATCCTTAATCCACATTCTTAGTCAATTCCAAAGGTTGAGGGCCACTTAGTTGTGCATAACTTTTCAGCAAAAATCTGTTTCAGTAGTTTTTTTTAATATAAAAAGTGAAATTATGTAAAAATAAACATTTAGTCAGTTATATTTTTCCAAGTTTACCTTTTTGATAATTTCATTTACAAAATAATTTGCTTTTATACGGTGCTCCTAACTTCAGCAATGAGCAAAAGAAATTCTTAGACTTTTTTTGCTGAGGTGAAGACCATTCAGATACCAAAGTTAGAAAATAGATGGAAAGGAGGAGTGTGAGCAAGAGGGTTTGTTGAAAAGTGGAATCAACAGAATAAGAGCTGAATGTGGCCTAGTTAGTGTATTTATTTAATACACAAAGTTTGAGAATATATTGTCCTTTTTTTCTAAGCTGATCCTTTCATTGTGAAATAACCTCCATAGTCTTAAATGTGCCAGGGCCTTGCCAATAAGTTAGTAAACCTTTTGGCTAGTTTAAGTGACATTGTTGAAAGTTCATGTTTCTTGTGGTTTGAGATTCTGGGAACTAAAAATTTAAAGGCTCCCAAGAATTTGAGTTCTTCAGAATCTTCTTTCTGGGTATGTCTTTACATCAGAATAAATATTTTAGCTGAGTTTGGAAACTGAAATGTTTTTCGGCTTTGCAATCGATGGAAGATTTTTTCCATTTTTTTTTAAACTAGTGTCACCTGTACATACAAAGATTTGTTGAAGGTCTAATAGAGATTTCCTTGACAACCATTTTGAGACCTATAAAAATTGAGGACTGAGTAGAACTGGAATTATGCTACAATCTGTCTTCCCATCATTACCCACTTACAGTATTTCACCCCCCCTCCCCAATGCATCTGCCTCTTCTCTTTCCTTTTAAGACCCTCAAATTTCATCGCTTCATCTAAATTTCTGATCGTCCATCCTAAATAGTCTCCTCCTTTTGGTTCAGCATCTTTTCTGTGTTCCTTTTCTGTGAAACACCCAGGGCTTTTCTCATTTTCAAATTATCAAACCCTTCATTCTTTTGCTGTTTTGCCACTCCAGTGGCATCTCACCAATTTAAGAAATTGACTTCAGAACTTACTACTTCAGAAGTAGCCTTTCTAAATATAGCCCAATAAGTGAGTTGGGAAAGTATTTGCCTTTTAAATTTAGGGCATTGGGGAGCTTAGTATAGCTTGTGAGATGTGTTTGTGGCACCTTGTGAGGAACAGCTGTAATTACAGTTTGGCCTGACTAAATAATTAATCAGCAGTAGAGCATGATAGTTATTAATCCCAGGAGTACCGTTCAATCTGTTTCAGTCGAAACACTGTGCATTCTTCAACCACCTTCAACCCCTGTTCTGTTCTGTTTTCATCCAATCCCTTCCCTACTTCTTGAATTCCCCTCCTGTGTTCTTTCCATTTGGCTTTAAAAAATTTTTTTTTTTACAAATTGCTTTGTTAAATTCTAAATTTGGTGGCAATTTTTTCCTCCTGTTTGGTGCACACAGCTGGAGGGAGGAGGAGGTTAGAAAGGAACTGAAGTCTCGTGCTGGTTGGTTCCGAGCCAGCTGCCTTAACAAGAGAATCATTTTGTTGTGCAGTAGAAATGAAAGTGTGCAGTTCTTTTGGCAGAGATGGAGGGGAAGAAATTGCTGACCGTAACAATAGGAGGTGCAACATAAAGTTTCCTTTAATTGGCTTTCACATTCTCTTCTCTTGCTAAGTGTGTCACTTTTCTGAGAGGAACATTGGCCTTCTTGATAAGCCATTAGCTATTTACTGTAGGATCTTCTCACATTTTCAGAAGGTTGTTGTAGGACATTGTAGCTTAATATATAACTTGTTTCCACTATATATATATATACTGTAATTCTTGAATAATGGTCCATCTTGTGTTTATGTTAATCCATGACTTTTAGTCCAAATGACTGAATTATTTATACTTAACGCCTGCTTGCCACTGAAGTCTGAATCTTCCTGGTACAGACCTTTTTGATAGGTTACCCTCGAAGGCTGCTGGTCAGCCCCTTATACCTGTGCATGTGCTCTTAGTTCCTTTTGTGCTACCTATGAGGCAAGAACACACTTTGTCCTGACAATTCTGATGGTGAGGGGATAAGAGAAGATGGATTTCAAAAACAAAAACAGAAATTGCCTGAAAATTGCTCAGCGGGTCCAGAGATATCTCTAGAGAGAAATCGGAGTTAATGTTTTGGGTGTAGTGACCCGAAGCGTTAACTTCTGATTTCTCTCCACCGATGCTGCCAGCCCTGCTGAGCCTTTCCGGCAATTTCTGCTTTTGTTTCTGATTTTTGGCAACTGCAGTTCTTCTGGTTTTTTAAGGTGGATTTCAACAGTAGATACAGAACTAGCTCGAAGGTGGGAGCCAGAGGGTGGTGGTGGAGGGTTGTTTTCAGACTGGCCAATAGAGCGCCACAAGGATCGGTGCTGGGGTCCACGTCTTTTCATCATTTTATATAAAATGATTTGAATATGAACATAGGAGGTATAGTTAGTAAGTTTGCAGATGACACCAAAATTGGAGGTGTAGTGGACAGCGAAGAGGGTCACCTCAGATTACAACGGGATCTTGACCAGATGGGCCAATGGGCTGAGGAGTGGCAGATGGAGTTTAATTCAGATAAATGCAAGGTGCTGTGTTTTGGGAAAGCAAATCTGACAATGGTAAGGTCCTGGGGAGTGTTGCTCAACAAAGAGACCTTGGAGTGCAGGTTCATAGCTGTTTGAAAGTAGAGTCACAGGTAGATAGGACAGTGAAGGTGGTGAATGGTATGTTTTCCTTTCCTGGGCAGAACATTGAGTATAGGAGTTGGGAGGTCATGTTGGGACTGTACAGGATATTGGTTAGGCCACTTTTGGAGTATTGCATGCAATTCTGGTCTCCTTCCTATTGGAAGGATGGTGTGAAACTTGAAAGGGTTCTGGAAAAGATTTCAAAGGATATTGCCAGGTTTGGAGGATTTAAGCTATGGGGAGAGGTTGAATAGGCTGGGGCTGTTTTCCCTGAAGCGTCAAAGACTGAGGGGTGACCTTATAGAGGTTTATAAAATCATGAGGGCCATGGATAGGATAAATAGACAAAGTCTTTTCCCTGGGGTGGGGGAGTCCAGAACTAGAGGGCATAGGTTTAGGGTAAGAGTGGAATGACATAAGAGACCTAAGGAGCAACATTTTCACAGAGAGTGGTGTATGTATGGAATGAGCTGTCAAAGGAAATGGTGGAGGCTGGTACAATTGCAACATTTAAAAGGCATCTGGATGGGTATATGAATAGGAAGGATTTGGAGGGATATGGGCCAAGTGATGGCAAATGGGACTAGATTAGGTTCGGATATCTGATCGGCATGGATGAGTTAGACCGAAGGATCTGTTTTCATGCTGTATATCTCTTGACTCTTTAAAATTGTAATTATGTAAAAGTCATTCCACATTCTCCCCTCTTCTCTCTCCAACTCCCCCCCCCCCCCCCCCCCTCCCCCCCCCCACCTCTTGCTTTTTGATTAGCAACTTAATCTTGCATATAATTGCGTAAAACACAAGTTTCTAAGGTTAACTAGTTGTTTATAACTTATTGCAGTGAGGAAATTGGAATATATAGAGCATTGTGCAGTTACTATCTTACAGGACTACTAACTCAGGCAGTGATTTGAAATGCCATAATTCAATATTATTTTTTTTAAAATCTGGTATCAGTAAAATTATCACAAACAAACTGTTTTCATTAATGTTTAATTGGGGAAAGGAGCTTGGGAGTCCCTGCCTGGCCTGTGATTCCCATCCCACAATAATGTGGCCTATCTAACAAGTCTTGGAATGAGCAGCAAATGACCACCTTGACTACATCCCCAGAATGAGTAAAGATGATTTGCCAGTGGAATTGGCTCATTGCGTGAGAGGTACATCAGTAGTGTTCTGATACTCAATAAAACATTGTGTAAAGCATATATCTGGTCATGGGAGTGTTTGCTTTTCATCAATTGGACTGCAACACTTAAATTGCATTAGGGTGGCACTTCTGAATGCTAACATGCCAAGATTTCGTTAGCTCAGGAGCTTCACTAAGAACAGAAAAAATCAAATCCAAAATAAAAATGTGATTTCTGTACTCAGTTACTTTGCTATATTTTCACATTTGTTGATGAACTATACCCAATTCCAGCAGCAACACTTGAGATTGTCTCCGTGTCACGTTAACTCAAAGTCAAAGAAACTAGTGTGATACAAGACAGCAAAGGGTTGCTCTCATAGTCTGCTTGCTCTGGCTTATGGCTTTGCAATTTGATGGAAAACGTCCAAAGTCCACAAGAGAGTACGCCTTCCAAGATGTGTTCCTGGTTGGCAAACGGGAGCAAGAATCCTAACTTTGTTCCTCTTCTCACAATTGCAGGTGTGCTAAGCAATGTCCTATTGTACTTTGCCTATTCCATTTTATTGACCCAATTTGAGACCAACCGACTCGATGCAGGCCACCAATTTGAATTTCAAGTCTTTTGTACTTTGTATCACTGAGCAATGTGTAGAGCCATTCGGAGAATTCTGATATTTTAATTGAGATGAGGCACTTATACTGTGCATCATTTGCAGTTTTATTAAAGCCACAGTAAATTTCCCAACCACTTCAGGTTTATGGTTCTGTAAATGGGTTTATCGTAATAGAACGTATTGCCCTTGGCATGCTGTGTTTGCAGGCTGCTGTCCTTTTTCCATTGTTGTTCTTAATAAGAAATGCATGCTAGGTGCTTTAAAGGCAGGTGATTTATGAAGCTATTTGAAGGTGGCAAACTATTAAATTAATCATTGGACATAGAAAAAAACTATATGTGGTTTTTGTTTTTTTTACCATATTGTCATTTATTTTTAAATGTTTTAATGCAGGTGCATAATGTATAAACTAGCTTTTCTTTGACTGGAGAATTTCCATTCTCAGGTGGCTAGGAATGAACTTAAGTGTGCAAGTAGAAACCGGTTTATCTACTTGTACAGCCACACCTCCACAAAGCGTTTTTGCTGCTGACAGAAATTTTTGGTTTTGGAAGAGCAGAGTTATCGGGAGCTCTGGGCATCCTGTTCACCTACCTCTGTTTTTCACACTTGATCAGCACTGATTTCAAACCTGTCACTTAGGAATACTAAAACTAGTTTTCTTTGCAGTTCTTTGATTTAGCAGTGTTGCTGTAGCCCTGTTGCATGTATTTAACTTTGCACAATTAGTATACCATGAGGAGCTCAGGTGTAGAAGTAAGCTCCAATTTTGACATGACAGCAAGAGTCAGACATGTTTGACTGGGGAGCACACATGACTATAAAGAAATTTCTATCCCTTGCGGACATCTGATTGATATGAAATAAGGACTGTCCCGGATAGTATTTTTTTTACACATTTTCGGATATGGCAAAAGATTAGTTATATGTCTGCTCCTTTGTCACTTTTTGTTGGCGGGCTGTGTATGCTCTTGTGAAGTCACTCTGGGCCTTTTTCTTAATGACATTAAAGGCACTTGTTAATTCACGTTGCTTATCTTGTTACTTCCTCTTCCTTCCTCCACCATCACCTTGCCTGGGAAATGCGCAAAGTGGCAGAAGCCAGAATTATGGTGTGCTGATGACACTTCTATCCAGCAACTTGTTTGAAAGGTCAATTAAAAGGGCAAGAAAGGAAAAAATATTGATTTGTGGATTTAGATATCTGCACCATGATCCCACAAGGCTTTCCACCTGCAAGAGGGAGGAGGCAGAGAATCTAGAGGTGAAAAAGAAGCAGGTAGGAAAGGAGAAGGAAAGATTGTTGCGAGGGTAAGTCAGAAGGCTTTGCTTCATAGTTTGCCATTTCTTTGGAGTGTGGGTATCCAGGAATGTAGCTTTTTACATTAACTCTGAGCCTGATTTAACACAAATGTAAACTCCCAATTTTTACTCTGGGGCTTATTTTAAGTACTATGCTGAAACAGGAGGAATTTTATTAAAGGCATTCCTCTGACTACAAGTCAGGAAATTAATGCAAATCAATGTCAAGGCCAAGCAGAAGGCAGCTTCCTGGAGAAAAAAGGTGCCTCCTTCTTATTTTACGGAACCACATCGTTTCACCCAATAAAGAGTGAGTAACTGTACTGTGACGATAACGAAAGATGGTTTTCTACTTTGCTAGCTTTTGTTTGTGTTTTTTGGATGATTTGAGAGTCGTGGCAGAGAAATATTTTAAACCAATGCTGTTATTAAAGTGCATTGACAACAGTGGTTAGCTCAGTTGACTACACAGCTGGTTCATCATGCAGAGTGACACCAACTGCACAGGTTCAATTCCCACACTGGCTGAGGTTACCATGAACATCATACCTTCTCAAACTTGTCCCTCGCCTGAGGCATGGTGACTATCTGGTTAAACTCACCACCAGTTGTCTGTCGGTCTCTCTCTCTCTCTCTGTCGTGAGGGACCAGTCCTCTGGGACTATACAACATGTGATTGAATCAAAGTGGTTGGGAGAGTTTTTGCTCTTCCCATACCTATTGTGATTTGTACAACTGAGGCAGCCTCTTCGCTCAGTTACTCTTCTTCCCAAAGAGTGGACTTCAAGTCTTGTTGAAGCCAAGTCTTCCACTGCTAGCTATGTTGGAGAACAGAGAACCATGCACAAACCAGGGACTCTTTTGATCTGTGTGGCTCAATTGTGTGGTTCCTTTAACTACTAGAGGTGGTGAGGCTCAAAGCCAGTTTGACTCCTCACTTAAGAGTGGACTTAGAATCTCATTGCTGAGTCAGTGCAGTCTTCCCTTTTTTGCTAAACTAACCAGTAGCTTGGCTTACAAAGAAATTGCTGGAAAAGCTCAGCAGGTCTGGGGGAGCATTTGTGGAGTGCAATTCTGGGGAAAGATCTCTGGATCCAAAACATTAACTTTGATTTCACTCCACAGATGCTGTCAGACCTGCTGAACATTTTCCAGCAATTTGTTTTTGTTTCTGATTACAGCATCCGCAGTTCTTTCAGTTTTCATTAGTTTGGATCAGTTGGTTAAGGCTGTCAAAGTCTTCATTTAAACTGATCCTCCAATACAGGACTGAGGGGGCAGAGGTGTCATCTTTTGACAAACACTGAAAGCAGGGATTCTGGCTTGTTCCTGGCAAGGGTTTTTTTTGCCAGAATTCCTATCCAGTATGATAGTTTAGCTAGCTTTTCATTACACTTGTTGTATTTGGGATTTCTTTGTGCACAGTGTAGCCACCATATTTGTTTACATAAGTAGCTGTGCTTCAGAAAATTAATTGGCTGTGAAGCGCTGTGGGATGTCTTGAGGGTGTGATGTGGTTCTATATACTTATCTTTGTTAAAACGATCAAGAAATTGATCCCAGCTGACCATGCCCTTTAAGCGGCGCTGCCTTCACTCTTCAATCTTTCCTTGCATGCTCCTACCCCTTCATATAAAGGAGCTATCAAATGCATCTGGGTGAAATACTTGTAACGCACTGTTCCAGGCTGAGTGGGAGTCATAGAGCCAGTAGAAAATTCCTGTGGGTTCTATCTGTTCCACTGTTTATTTTTACTAAAACAGACAGTTTAAATGGAATGAATGAGGGAGAGCTGGAGCCAAGGAACAGAATGTTCTTTGGCAGTGGAGACAGGGTACAAAGCTATTTTTTTTTCATCCTGTGTGAATGTGAAAACTAGGTTGCAAATGTAATAATTTCTCTTGCTGTGCCACCAGAGGGCAGTGTCAATGGAATATTTATTCTGCTGCCTGTGACGACAATTCTGCAGAACCTGAGCTGAATAGATTTTCAAAACTGGAAACTCTTTAGTTTGCAGAAAAAAAGACATTTTATCTGGTATAAGTGTCTGAGTAAGACTTTTTTTTTCACCATTCTGGCAGTAAGTTATCTTTTTTCCACAGTGAGTTACCTATTTTCCACAAGCTATAGGTTCGAACCAAGAGGCTCCATCTGTTTTGAATTAAAGCCAGGAAGGAAAGAACTGACTGCCAACATTACCAGAGGGAATTGCCCTGTCCCAGCTGTAACTTAGTGTCAGATAAAACATAAGTTTGTTAGCATTTCTTCTGCAGGGAAGAGCAATGTTGGTATTTCTTCATCATTTTTTGTGGATGCTGTCCTATCTCCTTGCTGTTTGATGTAAGCTGTTTACGAAATGAAAGAAATGAGCTAAAGTACTTAATAATACTGGGGATGCGAGTCAGCAATTAGCATGGCATACTGTGAGCCCACAACAAAATATCTACAAATGCAATTGAAAAAGTGCAGAAAATGTAACCACACACACACACACACACACACACACACACACACACACACACACACATATATATCTATATCCAGCATTGTCTGACTTGAAATCTGAAATGGGAGAAGTAATTGTCATCACGTAACATCTATTCACCAAGAGCCTCATTAGAGACTCCATCTGGGTTCCACCTAAGGCACTCATTTCATAACCTTCAGTTTAGCCCTCATCGCAAACGGATAATATAGGAGTGGCTGAGTTGCCCTCAAAATAAAGTGTGGCATCACAGGTGCCCAAGCAAAAGTTGAAGTCAGTAAGAATCAAACAGAAACACTCACGGCTGGAATCATACAGAAGCACCTACTGATTATATGGGACATAAGCTGTGGCCAAAAGTCAGTCACCACCACTCCTTTACGTCACTGCATAAGATATTTAGAACTGTAAAATTAGCCCAACTATTTTCAGCTGCTCAGTGACTTTCGTGTAAAGTTAGGTTGCAATTAAGAGTGAGACTTCTTGCTGTTGATCTTGATGTTCAGCTACTGTTTGCAACTTCTCTGACAATGTTACTTTACAGCCTCATATTGGCACCATCTGGACCAGAGCTGACTAACACTGGTAGCCTTTGTGCCATTTTAGCCATGTCGTAACCATGTCTAGAAAATAAAGTTTGAACAATATCATGTGACCTATTGTCTACCAACAGCTCCTCTACCAACATCCTGAGGGGCATTGTTGACCAGAAACCTAACTGGACCAGTCATATTAGCACCATGGTTGTAAAAAGAGGGAAGATACTGATTTTGATTTTTTTTAACAATGAGTGAATCGACCAATGGCACTTTGAAGCTTCATCTCTGTCTATGTAATGTCAGGAATTTCTTATTTTTCCGATCAATCTGTTCAGATATGTTGTTATTCCTCTGGACCGGTTGGGATTTGAACCTGGACCTTCTGAGTCACAGGTATGGACATTACCACTGTGCCAGAAGGCCCCTACCTGATGTCAGGAAAGCATTTAAATACTCACCACTTACAGTAGGATAGTCCAAAGGCAACAATATTTGAAGGTGAACAAGACTGAGGTGAGAGCAGATCTTTAATATTGCTGCCTCTGCTATTAGCTGTTCTGTTTCTAGTACTAAAATCTGTTTATCCTTCAAATAATGTTTCATTTTCTGTAAAGTCTGTTGGGGCATCTTGAGACTATTGCTAGCTTTTGTTTTTGTTCTCCATATCAACCCAGTTCATCTAATGTTTCCTGATAATTTGCATTAATATAAACACAAAGTAATAGTTTAAAGTCAGCTCAAAGTCTTGGCACCTACCAGTTCTTGACCTGTTTTATTTTTAAAAAGATAGATCAGTAGTGCTGGTTTGATTGTAGATTGTTACTAGATGTCTTTAATCCTTGAGGTTCACTACTCTATATTCAAATGCTTTTGCATTGGTGTAAGAAATTAATATGCTCTTAATTTTACAGTTCTAGCTGTATATTGTAATTTTGAAATAATTATAAATAAAGGAGTCTTTACCATCCATAAATCCCCTCTTTAAAATGTTTATTTCTGTGCCTGTTTCCTTTCACGTTTGGCCTTTTTCTCAGGACACTGTGTGGCTGAACAATATAACAATGCAAGTGAATGCAGAGCAAATTTAATAGATGTTTACTGATTGGTTTGTAAACTAATTCTTTCTGACTTATCTATTAAGTTTACTGAACCTTAAACTCTACCAGTTAATGCGGTGTCTGGGATTCAACAGTACCTTTTATTTTCAGTCTTCACATGAACAGTAGATGTGGGTGAAGTTTGAGCGGAAATCATCCTTCAGTAACTGAAGCTTGAGTTATGTCTGTCGACTTGAGTTTATTTTGAGCTCCATAATAAATTGTGTGTCACTTGTGGTGGCAGTTGAAAGTGATATGAGAATAATTAAAAGAACAGCAAGAAGCAAGCTCACTCAGATGTGTGTCTGTGGTGTGTTTAGCACCTGAAGATTGATTTTTGGTTACTTTTTGGATGGGAAAGGCAGAGAGAGGGTGGTAAAATTGAAACATTTGAAACTCTGGTCTCTCTCGCATTTGTTTAGTAGCAGTTGGGTCCTTGGCAGGGGTAAGAAAACAAAATTTTCAGCACTCTGAACTTTGAACTGGGAGAAGATGCTAATCTGTTATGGCATCAATCCTTCAATATTTTCTTTTTAAAATTTTGATTAGTCTACCAAATACGGAGGGATTAATTCATTTAGTCTGATCTTTGCTTTAGGTCGTAATGTGGTAGGTTGCACTGAGACAGTTACAGTGAAGGGGATCTCACTGTTCAGTCAAGTTCTGGCTTTACAATTCTGGAATCTGGCCAGTTTGAGTACAGTTAAATCCAAAGCACTATGGAAAACCACTAAAGTTGCCCTGTTCAGAGAATTCTAATCGCATGCTCAAATCTGTGATGACAGACTGGTGACGGTGTTGTATTTTCCCTGTTGCGCAAGCCCTTGTGTTGCCATGCAACAGCAATGTCTGTTAGTAGACTGCAACACAGCATTTACTGGAACTCTCCTGGATATTTGTCTAGGATTGGTCAGCAGGAAGTCTGTAAATGCCGAGAACGATGACACCAAATTGTGTTCAATCATTCCAGCCACCAAAGACAAATAACAAAAGAACTGTCATTTATATAGTGCCTTTCTCAACCTCAGGACACCCCATAGCACTTTACAATGAATCAACTTTACAGTTTTGAAGTGTAGCCACTATGGTTGTGTAGGTTAGTACATGCGTAGCAAAATCCCAAAACAGCAATGTAGTAATGGTTTGGTATTATTTAGCAATGTTGGTTAGGAATAGATTTTGCCCAGCACCTTTTCTCCTCTTGGAATAATGCTATGGGTTCTTTCATGTCTGAGTTGACAGATGGGGGCCTCTGTTTTAATGTTTTGTCTCAAAGGCACAGTGCAGCAGACCCTCAGTGCTCCAGTGTAGTGTTTTTCCTGGATGCTGATCAAATCTCTGAAGTGGAACTTTAACCTGCAACTGTCCTCTTCCAAAATAATATAATAACCAAGCCAAGGCTAGTCCTTTTACTATATTCCAGTAAATTCAATGATTGGGAACAATATTTCACATGTCCAGCTAAACTTTATAAAATAGGTCTTGCCCTTCCCAACATTGGAGTGAACACATGAATACTTCTCTCTGGGATAAATGATCAATAATTGCTGATGTCATTAATTGTAAGCTTCTAAGGTAATGAGTATTAAAGCATAACATAATAGGATTGCCAATTAGCCTTCATGCAGTCTTATTTTGAAATAGTGCAATAAGTATGCAATGGGATAATCCCAGTCTCCAAAGTAATTTGCACACTCTTGAGTAGAACAACACTGAAACAACAGCTGTGGAAATGCTCCTATATGCCCATGTAACTCCAGAGTAGTATTCCACAGGATTTATTATTCCTCAGTCTTTACCCGGGATAACCTCAGGATGCATAAACCTTTGAAATTTAATGCAGCCCTAAGAAATCCTCTTAAAATTTGTATTACTGGTTGCCCTGAAAAAGTGGAAAATTCACTTAGCTGAGACCCATCTATACTGTTTTGTTTAGGGAGGTACATATTTTGTTACTCATTGGTAGAGATTAATTTGAGCTTAGTGCGTGCAATCCATATGATACATCGGTGGATCATTGTCTCTTGATATTATCACTCATTGAGCCACTTTATGCAGTGCATTAAAAATCCAAAATTGGCTTTCAAGAGAACATCATGTGTGTCCTGCTAAATGTCACAACGTTTTATCAAACTCCTCTTTAAACACCCCCACAGTCCTTGCATTTGTGGTCTTTTTTTCTTCTTTCTTATCACACAGCAGGTTTATATTCAATTTTATTTAAGGAGAAGTTTGCTCACATACACATGGTATGAATCATTGTGAAATCTTGGAAGTAATAGATCAGATGAGTCTTCCGTAGAGAGTCACGTCCACCCACGAGTAGGCTTCAAAGGTTGCAGAATCATTCTAGTAAAGGGGAGTGCAAGTCATCTGGTTACATTGAGTGTACTGTACTGAGTCATGTGTGGGAAGTTTTTTGGGTCTCCACTGACACCAGTGAGTAAGCTGTGTTTACGAGTATTTGTTGTATTGTCTCAAATTACTCAGTACATATCCAGAGTCCTGCAAAGCCTGTATTTTAGTCCTGTGATTTAAAAAAATCTCTGCACTCTTAACCTTCATCACTAAAAGAGTCAAAGCCTGGCACTTCCAGCCTTACAGTCCTGCCAGTGTCATCTTCATCTGCATAGCAGTTCAAGAAGGAGCTCAACACCACTTTCTCCAGCAATTAGAGATAGTTAATAAATGCCAGTATTGCTAGCAATGCCATATCTCAAGAACAAATATTTTAAAAGTTTTGCAGCCATATGACACATGCTAACTGAGATACAAATATTGGCCTAAAACCCATGCTCATCTTTTGCTGTATAGCCTATAGAGGACAGGCATTTCATCCAAAACTAAAAGCGTCTTGAACAACGCGACGCGCTCCTCATTACTACACTGAAATGTTGGCCTAGATTATTTGCACAATTCCCCAGAGTGAGATCTGAGCGCATAACCTCCTGGTTCAAAAACACACCATTGTATTGAGCTGTTTGCACTGAAGAATTTGAGCAATTTCACCAGATCCCAGCAATTCAACTTTCTTGCTGATCAGAACTGAATTCACTTGCAAGCTACCAAAGGAAGTAAAGATGACCAAAACCTTTCTAATCAAACCGGTTGACGAGTATCTCTTTCAGATATAACAATGTCAGAACTGTACCCAGTTGGACTTGTGTATCACTAATCCATGTTATGTGATTAACTGTAAATACTTTGTGGTATCTAGGGATGGAAATTAAAAGCAGTCTTGCTCAATTATCTATGTTCCCAGGTCAAATTAAAAAAAAAACTGGTTCAGGTCGACCTTCCATAATTCTGAAACAAGTGAAACATCTAAATCTTGTGTTTTATTTAATATCATCAGTTCATCAGGGTCACTAATCCTTTCAGTACTGTATATAATAGTTCCTTCACTGTTCTAGTTCCCATTTTAGAATGTACTAACTCTCACCCCAGTAGCATTTACTATTTATAAATCTACACAAGTTGGTTGACTGGCTGTTCAAATGCAGGGGACAGAGACACCATGAACTGACCTCACCGAGCACCCATGAATTGACTGGAGTACGAACCCTAGTAGATTTTTCTATTCACTCCAGGCTAGAACTGACGAGACCAATTGTTCATCACCGAATTGTTGCTACCTTCCCATGGTGGGATCACATGACCAAATACAGAAAGCATTTTACCCTAGAATCTTCTGAGCCAATTGAATTAGTCTTGCATTGCGTCAGACTTTTTCCCCACCAGGCAGATAATAGGGAAGTATAAATTGTGATACAGTGGGGTGACCACTTTGTTCTAATTCCCAAGCCATCAACCTGTTGGATTTTCCTTTAATTGGCTTATTTGCATTCCCAGTCATTAGAGACTCAATTGTAACAAATGTACATACTGATAACGAGTGAAATACAATTTCATTTGGCTGAGAGACGTGAACTCGGATCTAGTTTGTGACATGTACGATTTTAACACTTAGCATTTTAACACAAAACTGCAGCTATCAGTATTTTTAAGCCAGACTGACGCTCTTTACTTCAATATTAAGAGGGTTCTCCACCGTTAGGTATGCTATCTTTTGGATGTCTTTAAAGTGAGGCTCCTGTCTCTTAAGTGGATAGACACAAAATATCAATGCAATATTCAAAGAATTGTCTTGTCCAAATAATCCTTCAATAGGATCACAAACTACCAGATCATCTACATTAATCTCATTGCTTTCTGATAGGCTTTGTGTTCCCAAATTGGTGAGTGCATTCCCCTGATTTACAACAATGAGTTAAATTCAAAAGTGCTTTCTTGACATTAAAGCAATTTGGGCTATCCTGGGATCACGGAAGACACTGTGAAAATGCAAATATGTTCGATCTTTTATTCATATAAATTCTGATAACAGAAGTGAAAATTTACAGTTCTAATCCAAAGGTTGATCTTGACTGTCATTTTTATTTTTGAGTGGAGCAGCTAAATCCAATCTTCTCACTAAAACAAACCCATGTATTATTTTTACTTCATCACTGCACTGACCTGAGGTCTGCTATTGGGACATTAATTGAATCAGGACCTTCTAGCATTGTGTGGTGCAATAGCTCCATATTCTCCAAATGTTAAATTTTTATTCTGATCCATCAGAAAACATTAGTGAACTTATATAAATGATGATCACTTTTTTCTTTCCATTTGAGATTGGGGAATGTTTGACTAATTTTGCCATCTGACCAGAAAATTTCAGTTGAGAATTTTCTTTGTGAAAATGAATCCAAGTTTTTGCCAGAAAAAAAATGCATTCAAAAATGTTATCACAGGAATCTGGCACCCGTTTAACCTTCAAATTAAATGCACAGGCTGTGAAACTTGCTTTCAATTCACATTGGATAGATTATATCATTTGCATTATCCACTTGCCTTGTGTTTTTTTTTGCTCTCTCAAGGTATGAATACTGTGGGTAAAGTGACAAGTCATTCTTGTGTTGTAGTGATTTGATGTAAGTGCATGGCTAATTAAGATGATTAAGATAGTCACTTGTATCAGTACTAGCTTTTTATATCCAAGTACGTTATAAAGTTGAAGTTCTCAAAATGGTATAAAGTGGAATCTGAGTTGATATTCTTCAGATTGGTCCAAATCATTGAATATTAATGTAGTAATGTCCCATTTGTGCTACTATTCCCACGAGTGAAGAAACTCACTGAACAGAGAAGACATACTGCGGTCTTATCTCAGACGATTAGACCTAATTTCGTCTTCTCTCCCTCCTTTTTTCTCAATATATTTTTCACCCCCATGTATCAATGTGGTTTCATCTGACCATTTTCCGTCATTGTTTTTAAGATTCTGCATATACATCTCTGTATAAAAAGGCATTTGTTAAAGATCTGCTCTTCCTGATTGATAGAACTTCATATTTAATTCAGAAAGACTTCAGTGACTGGAATACCAGATAATTCTAGCTTGGTGAGGGTCATTCTTAAATTTTAAATCAAAATGTGGCTGAATCATTCAAAATGAAGAGCTGTAATGGGCACATCATGAGGTAGAGACATTTAATTTTTCTTGTGTTTTTTTTTAAAGCAGAACTGTGACCAAACTACATTTTGCCATGAGTGGAATTCTGAAAAGGAAGTTTGAAGAAGTGGAGGATGATCCCTGTTACTCTTCATCTTCGCCATCTTCCTCCTCTTCCTCCTCTTCCTCGTCCTCACCCGCTACATCATCTTGCTCATTATCCTCCAGCTGGGACTCAGATGATGACAGCTCCTGTGATGAAACATGGCCAACCAGAAGTAATACGGCTTTTCCCTCAACACCATTTACCCGTAAGTAACTAACTTAATTCACCTTCTCTTTACAATTAGGGAGCTCGATTATGATGGTGTCTGTACGACCTCTGAGTAACATTTTTTGGGCAGAATTTAATGACTCCACAGTGAGTATGGTGGAGGTACTTAATCATGTGAGAAGTCAGATTTGCAAGATCTGGATCCCTACTTCACCGGGTTCCTAGAAATGGTCAAAGTGCAATTGCTGGTAGTTGCTACCACTGCTGTCTTAAGACTTCTAAAATTCATTTCTACCTTCAGTTGAGCTGGGAAATACACAAATGTTGCTAGTTAATATTGTTCAACTTTCCTCCCATCCCCTTTGGCATTGATGTATGCAGCATTATAGATTAAAAATGAAAGCATGTAAGCAGATGATATAGCTTATTCTAAATATCTAAATAGTATAAACTACAATCTGGCTGTTCATCCCAAATGTTTGTGTTTATTATTTTCACAAGTGTTTTCACCTTTTCTCCTAACTACAATAATACACCCTTCTTTTCTTTATTATATCATGCCTATGTCGCATTCTCTTTAATGAATTTGAGTCACCTCAGCTATGTCTTGTGGTGATGAGCTTCATATTTTATCCAGTTCCTGTGTGAACAAAGTTCTCTTAAATTCTACATTCAAGTTACAGGTGACTCGTATTCACAACTCCTAGTTTTGGTCTCCCATGCAAATCTATTTTGCAGCAAAGTTTCACTTCCCAATGAGTCAACCAGCAAATACAATTTCGTTATTAATTCTCAATCACAGAACAGTTAGAGGGGAAAGAGCTCACACTCCATATGCAGGCCCAGAATCTTTAAGCAAAAACTGAGAACTGGGGGCTCTTATAAAAGTTTGCACTGAAATTGGAAACTTGATCCCTTTCTTAAAATTGTGGAAAAGTTCTAGGTCAAAACAGACAGCTGAGGCAACATCTTGGAATTCTCTCAACCTCTCTGTCTTTGCTTCTCCTTGTCAACCTTTCCTTTTTAAGACCCTTTTGAAGGCTGTCTCTTTGGTCAAGTCATTATCACATTTGGATTGGATTACATTTGATTTAGTTCTTGGTGTCGACAGAGCTGTTGCCTTGTTCTGTAAAGAGGGGCTTTATGTTAAGGTTGCAAGAACAGTCATATCTTAAAGGGGGTAAAAACAATGACTGCAGATGCTGGAAACCAGATTCTGGATTAGTGGTGCTGGAAGAGCACAGCAGTTCAGGCAGCATCCGAGGAGCAGTAAAATTGATGTTTCGGGCAAAAGCCATTCATCAGGAATCAGGATCATATCTTAAAGCCAGGTCTCAGAACAAAGAGAACATTTTGCAAAGTATTGAATATATTGTGCACTGCTCTCTGAAGAGGATGCACAGAGCATTTGCATTTTGCAAATTTGAAATCCTTCCCATGTTATCTGTTAAATTGTCACCTGTTCTGTAAATTGGGCAGACACAAGGAGACCTGCCAACCCAACTAAGGTGCGAAACTGACTAGCACCTCATTAGTGGATAGGCACATGATGTAGATTGACAATGAGTTAACAGAAGGCGAAAGTGAGGACTGCAGATGCTGGAAACCAGAGTCCAGACAAAAGTGGTGCTGGAAAAGCACAGCACCCGAGGAGCAGGAAAATTGACGTCCCGGGCAAAAGGCCCCCCCAACCAGGACAGAATTTAACAGACGAGGAGAATTTGCCCCTAGTGAGTCAATTTCAGTGGGATTAACAGTGACAGTGCTAAACCATATTTGATTTAGAATAGAATTGTTTGTTGCTTTTAAGAGTTGAAGTATTTAGACTTGTATGTAGTAGTAAAACCATTTAGTGAGGAGACAGCTGTATTGCATGTAGTACTTCTGGTAGCGGGAGGTTATCTACCTCTTCTGGTGCTGTACTCTGTACAAACTGTTTAGGATTGAAGGTACAGAATCAATAGTTCTTAAATCACCCAGGTACTATGTTGTTTTATTTCACAAAAGAAAACTTTGAACTAAAAAGCATTTGTAATTATAGGTCTTCATCCTAATAATCTGCTTAAAATAGGTCTGAAATTAGTCTTCAGTGGAGAGCATGGTAACTGAGGTCCCTGAAGCTAGTAAACTGCCTGGAAAGCTAATGACAGTTTGGCATTTTCTCAGTATTGAGTCCTGTGCTAAGGCTCCATGCTGAGAAGAGCTGCTTCCTTTCTTTACCCATTTGTTTTTTGAGAAGTAAAAGAATGAAACCGCAAGATTTTTTTCTATTTTTTTTGTACATGTTCTTGGTTTAAAATACACATTTTGGTTATTTTTAAATCCAGCTGCATTTGCCATCATTACTCTTTCAAGGTGTCATGCAATGGACAGTTTGTTTTCATACAACCCCACGCACGGGATCACAACAAACCTCAAACTGTTGAGATACAATCAGAGGGTCACACTCCCTGATCTCTCTCAAGTTCAAGCCCAGTGGCCTTGGCATTTAGGCTACTCAAGAGATTTGCACTTCCTTAGCCAGTGGAAATTATTATGCTGTCTTTGCAGGGATCTCCTCTGTCTGAATGTCATGTGTTCGCGGAGCCCACTGCGGAGCATTGAATACATAATTCAAGCTGACATTTTATTGTAGTACTCCAGAGTGCTGTATTGTTGGAGTTACTGTCCAGCCATGAGGAATTAACCTAGGCCACATCTGTCCATTTGAGTTGATTTTAAAAAATCATTCAGAACAACTTAAAAGAGCAGAAGATTGACTACAGATATCTACCCAACAATTCTCTCTTAAACAAGCAAAATATAAGACCTTGTCATTTATTTTATCGCTTTTTCTTATGGATAGACTGACTGCCATGTGCCCTTGAGTTGCACAAGTGACTGCCACTAGGTTTGAAAAGTAGCATCATTTATAATGAGATCTATCAGTAGTTAAATATTTACTAATATGATTTTCTCTTTCCTTCTTGGCTTTGCAGCTGTCCCCATCCTGAAGAGAACTAAACGCATGAGAAAGAACAACGTCCAGTTTGACCGTGTTGTTGTGTTCTATTTTGCGCGGTGTCAGGGGTTCACTAGTGTTCCAAGTCAGGGAGGTTGCACACTGGGGATGGCCAGCAAGCACAGCTCATGCAGGCAGTACACGCTCTCAGAGTTTGCCAAAGAGCAAGAGCTCATTCGCTGGAAGAAGATCAAAGAACTTTTGAAAGAACAGAAGCTGGATTCTTTAAGACTACAGGTATGAAACCTGGGAATGATAACCCATTAATGTGCTACTTGATTAGTATTCTAGAATGATTCCAAATTCCTGGATAAGAATGTTTGCCTCTGAAGAGGCATCAAGTAGGATGAGTGTATGATTTCCTGGACTTAGAGTGAGAGGTGATCTAATTACCCCATAGATTCTGATGAGGTTCAACAGGATAGAGGCTCCTTCCCTGGATGAAGACTCTAGAACTAATAGCTGCAATCCAGAATGAGGGATCAGTGATTTTGGATGGAGGTGCGGGAAAAATTTCTTTGGTTGATGATTGCAGATCTTTGAATGCTTAGTCGCTGAGTACATTCGGCTGAAATTGGTAGGGCCCTACAGTTGAGGTCAAAGGTCAGTTCAGATCTTTATTGAATGATGAAACTAGTTCTTGGGTTCAATTGTTCTTCTCCTGTTCTATTAATTACATTCTGTTCTTAGTGAACAAGTTCAAATATTCCTCATAGTAGTTTGACAGTTGAATTTTAGTTTAATAAAATCCAGAAACAATTATCCAATGTCAGTTTGTGACCAAAAAGCTGAGTTGTAAAAGACGAACTGGACCATTAGAGAAGGAAAAGTATCATCTTTACATGGAACATATATGACTTTAGTCCTATGGTAATGTTGCTGCCTTTAAGTGATGACCAGAAGTGGCCTGCTAAGGATAAATGATAATAGCCAGTGTTGCCCACATCCTGACATTGTTAAAAATTAAATTAAAAAGTAATCCCAAGGTGGGAAGTACATTTGTGCTGTTTTTCCATTTCCAACCTCACTACCAACTTTAATGTTCTCCCATTTAAATCTGTATTCAATGTAATCATGATGGACTGCAGTTCCTTCTGAATATATGACCTAATCTTCACATGTCAGCTTTGAATCTAAATGCTGTATGCCTGTTTGACCATGAGGGGCATCTCAAACACAGCAACTGTTCTCTTCTCTTGCCTTCCACCTCCACTTCCTCCCTACACACACCTCGTCCTGGTCCTGGTCCTCGTCCTTGTCTCTTCCCCACCCCCCTCCGTGACTTAGAGCAGCAACTCTTTGTTCAAAAGCAATGTAAGCAATTGTAACTGGAATACATGGTTTATAGTAACACATGACAATGTGCAATCTGCTCAGGTGCTGACATTTCCTCCTGCAAGTGGCATGTCTTCTGTGTTTTTGGACTGTTACCCACAAAATATAGAAATTCATTGGACACCTTCTACATTACAAGAATCTTTTCAGTCCATTCTGCCTACTATCTCTAATTAATACCTACTAACCTACCAATATTTAACCATTTCCTTTCTGAAAATTCCTATTGCATCTGCATTTATTATTCTTTTTAGCTAACACATTCCACATTTCATTTCTCTCCACCCTATAAATATTGTCAAGTATAACATAAGATTTCAATCATTTTTTAAATACTGGTTAGATCACTTACCCTGTTCCTCCTTCTGCTAGTGCTATTCCAGTTAAGATCAGCCAATGCAACACAAATGAGGACTGATGCAAACCAAATGTGACTAACTATTGCATTACCTAGATACAGCAAAGGATAATGTAAGGCTAAAGGGTTGGGAGTGGGTTTGGTGTTCATCTAGTATGATCTGCTGTTTGCTTGTGCTATAATATTTAAGTACTGATGAAATAAGATTGTCACTGGTCTTAACTTGGATAAAATTGACATCTCCCCTACCCTTCACTCCAACTAGTTGACGAAGAATGGTACTGCTGACTCCGAGCAGGCTGACCAGCTCACTGTGGATGACATCTTGGATGATGATATTGATGTTGGTGAAGTGGAGCTCGATAGCGGCTTCTTTCCCCAGCCATACCCAGCTAAGAAGAGGCACATGCTACTGAAAGCGGCTGGAGTGAAGAAAATCGACCGAGAGGAAAAACGGGAGTTGAATGCAATCAGGATGTCACGCGAGGACTGCGGTTGTGACTGTAAGGGGTTCTGTGAACCAGAGACTTGTAGCTGTAGCCTAGCTGGAATTAAATGCCAAGTAAGTAAGCAGCTGATTAAATATTTAGTTTTATAGACCTATATGTGCACTTACTAGTGTAGTAAATGACTTTTTTGCTTTCCTAGATTCATATTCAATTCCCATGCTTCCATCTAATTTTTTTAAAAACCTGCAACGTTAATATAGCCTCTCAACCTGCCCCTTTGTTATGTCTGTCTACAAAAATTAGTTCCAAGTATGAACAATGACCCTAACTTAACTTGGCAGCAGGTTTGGCCATTCTGCAGCCGCAGTAATCTCCGTTGGGTTAGCCCAACAATAATTTCACATTCAGAAAAGACACCTGTATTGTTTTTTCTCACCCTTTTTCCCATTAGGCAGATTGCTGACTCCGCAAACTTGGTAGCACATCCAAGGCTTGTAGCCATATCACAACAAGGCCCAAGCATGCCTTCCTGCTGCTATTATAATCCTGTGGTACTTGGAATCATTTGCCTGTAAAAACAAGCACTGATTTCACAGTAGTTATTCAAATTTAAATTAAAGGATAAAAACTTGAATGCCCAGGTATGGAGCAGCCCAGCTTCTAAACATTAAAATGTAGATTAAGTAATCAAGTAGCCTAAGGCACTATAACCTACAATGCACTTCTTTGGTTCTGGATTTGGCTCCACGCATGGCCTGTCTTGTCAACACCTAACATTTTCTCTTGAGCTGTACATTAATCCCTGTGTTCCAAATGCAAAATATTTGATTGTGTGGAGACAAGAGTGTTAAAGATCTGACAGCCCCTGTATTTAATGATCAATTTAGCAGCTTTTAAAATGCCCTTTTGTTATTAATGGGTTGTTCAGAGTCCTTTTATTGACTTAGTGGCCCTTTGTGGCAAATATCTTTGTGGGAAGGACATCGTAGTTTGGAAATAACTAACAGTTGTAAGTGTGTAAAACTCCAGTCTGTAAAATGTCTCATCAAGATTCTCTCAATGCTCTCTGAAACTTTACACAATGAATTGATCATTGACTGGTTCTGGATTAGTGGTGCTAGAAGAGCACAGCAGTTCAGGCAGCATCCAAGGAGCTTCGAAATCGACGTTTCGGGCAAAAGCTTTTGCCCGAAACGTCGATTTCGAAGTTTGTTGGATGCTGCCTGAACTGCTGAGCTCTTCCAGCACCACTAATCCAGAATCTGTTTTCCAGCATCTGCAGTCATTGTTTTTACCTCATTGACTGACTGGTTCTGTCAGCAGGTCTTGTGTACTGCAGACTGACAAAGTGCACTGAGCTAGTTAGGAATAAGGAACATGATCTAAGTGAATTATTGAAGATATTTAAGAGCTTGAAATGCTTCCAGTGTTCCTGAGATGGTTGACTTGTTGATCTGTCCTTTGGAGATATCTGGAGATTATTCTTTTGTGAAGATAGTTACCCATTTCCTTTCATGTTGCTCCATAGAATCATATAATGCGCTATATAGGTAAGGTCTTAATTTGAAGTCTTCTGCACAGCAGGAGGAGCCACTAACAATGTAGCAATCACTCTGTCAACTCTAAAGTGAAATATCAGTCTAAATCATTAAATTCTAGTGTGGAGCTTTATCATAATAACTGAAGATAAGTGTGCTATTAACTGAACCAAGCTGTCACTTGCTTTGAGCTATAACCTTTTTATTGATGTTCTTTCTTGAGTATTTGTAATTTGGAAACAGAAAATAGGAGCAGGAGTAGACTATTTGTTACAATCACGTCTGATCATCCAAATCACTAACCTGTTCCTGCTTTTCCCCCATATCCTCTGATCCCTTTAGTCTCAAGGGTTATATCCAACTCCTCAAAACTATCCAATGTTTTGATCTTGACTGCTTTTCTGACATAGCAAGTTCTACAGGCTCATCACTCTCTGGGTGAAAATGTTTCTCTTCATCTCAGTCTTAAATGGTTTGCCCTGTATCCTTAGATTGTGACCACTGGTCCAACACTCACCAGCCATCGGGAACATTCTTCCTATATCTACCCTGTCTAGTCCTGTTAGTTTTGTAGGTTTCTATGAGATTCCCCTCCTCAATCTTGAACTCCAAAAACTTCAATCGCGTCTCTTATCAGTCCTGCCATCCAAAGATTCAGTCAGTAAACCTTTGCTGTTCTCCCTGTGTAGCAAGAACACCCTTTCTCATATCTGCACACATTATTCCAGGTGTGGTCTCACCAAGATCCTGCATAATTGAAGTGAGACTTCACTGCTCCTCTACTTGAATCCTCTTGCTATGAAGGCCATAATATGATTTGCCTTCTTTCTGGCCTGTTCTCTGAAGATTGAGCTGCCTCCTCCATCCATTGCAGTTGTATTTTTTTATTGCTTTAAGATAATTGAATGGGGTTTCTAGGCTACTTTAAGAGGCGGTTAACAACCAACCACACTGATCTGGGACTAAAGTTGCATATAGATCGAATAAGAACCGTACATTTTCTTCCTACAGGTGATTAATGAGCCAGTGTCTTTTTTTTTTGTCAACAATATGACCACTGTATAGCCATTTTCACTGCAATCAGCATTTGATGACCATTTTTTTAAAAAAAAAGACTGAGCTCAAACACCTAAACTGGCATTTGAACTCTAATTTCATAGATCCCTAATCCAGTAAAATATCGCTTCACTGTTGATTCAGCAACATGTAACACCAAGTAGGTTTGAATTGTCATGCAGTTGTAGATATTGGTCTTTCTGGATTTTATTTTTTTTGTCAAAAGCCACATAACAATAGCTGTAAGTGCCAGTCTGTCACCAGTTGTTTTAAGGGGAGGTGGTGGTGTATTGGCAATGTGACTGGCTAGTAAACAAAGACGCAGGCCAATGCTTTGGCAACATGTTCTCTAAATCCCATAAAGTCCGTGTTTGGAATTCAAAACATTTAATAAGTAGAACGGTCAACCATGATAACTACCGCTGATTGTTGTAAAGATTCATCTGGTTCACTAATCTCGCTTCAGGCCTAGAGATGACCTCACATGCACAGAATGTGGTTGACTTCTAAGTGCCATCTGAAATGGTCTAGGCATAGACAACAAATGGGAGCTTTACTAGCAATGTCCACATCCCATAAAACAAAAAGAGTAACTTGAAGTTTGAATCCTGACCTGTATGAGGACACCACCCCCACCCAGCAATGTTGTCCCTTCTAATCTCTTCTCTGGGGCTTGCATTTTGGCATCCCTATAGACTCAATACACTTAATCAAATCCTGATCTAATTCCCCCTGCCTCCAGCCAATAGTTTTCTGAGACCAGTCTTGCTGAGAGGCACAAATGCCCTGTCCAATCTATTAGTTGGCTGTGGGCAGCTGGTTTCCATTTAGCAAGTTTCTCTCCCTATCTCTGACATTTACATGGAGGGAAAGGGAATTCACCACCTCATAATTTAGACTACATTTTTTTGGGGGGGCGGGTTAATGGAAAATTAAAGCAGAAATGCTTCATCAAGAGGGCATCTATTTTTTTAAAAAAGCAGTTCAGTTTCTTTGCTGAAGACCTGGGAAATACGATGGCAACAAAACAAACTTTAAATTACTATAGTGATGAAGGTCAGTAATACAGTCTGGAGGAGGATATAAATACAAGGTGTTCAGACATGTGATTGTAACCCTACTGATTTATAATATTAGTGAAAAGGCTGAATGGCCTACTTCTACTTCCCTGTTCCTATGTGCTTACATTATGCACTCTTGTATTATACAGATGGACCGGATGTCTTTTCCCTGTGGTTGTACAAAGGATGGTTGTGGTAACACAATGGGAAGGATAGAGTTCAACTCTGCCAGAGTACAGACACATTTCATCCACACCATCATGAAGCTGGACTTGGAGAAAAGACAATCAAATGGTGAAAATAGGAATGGAGAGTCAGACATGCCACACTTGGAAAATCCCCATCATTATGGATACTCAGCAGACAAGGCCACCTTCCAGGACAGAAGTGCCTCCCTAACGCCAGCCTTTCCTTTCAGTGAAGAGTCAGATGACAGTGAGGATAACAGCTGTAGCAGTGACATGACCGATTCCAGTTTGTCAAATTACAGCGAGGGGGTGGATGAGGGAAGCAATGACCGTTTCTTGGATAATGCACCACAGTCTCATCAAACAGCAGACATTGATGATGACGGACTGACCCGAATCCTCCATTTTAATGATTCTGAAAGCGAGTGTGGTAATGACACTGAAAACCAGGATGGCTTCCCTTACTTTAACCCATCTGACTTTTTCTGTGAGACTGGTGACCAGCAGTCTAGCATGGAAACCTTTAAATTCAACACTGAGTACTATACTAATCACTTGCCCAGCTTGGACGAGAATGCCAATCAGGAAGGAAGTTTCTCTCTGGGAGATGTAGCTCCGACACCAAGCAGTAACCATGGCTACCCGCCTGCTCACTGTGTGGAGCAGGCACCCAAAAGCTACACAGACCTCAGCCTTTCGACTGACTCCTTTGAATTTTTCCAGTCGTTCTCAGAATTCAACTATGGATCTTTTCACAATCCACAGAAGGACCATGAAAGCATGGACAATTGTCCATCGCTGCAGTTTCAGTTCCCTGGCTTTCCCAGTTTCTCCCAGGCCGCTGACCCAGGTAGCTGTTTCCTGGAGTCTCTGATTGGTCTGGCTGAGCCCATCACAGCAGATTCATTTCCAGAGCCCCCTACACCTTTCCCAGACAGTCAGCATCTCGAAGAAGCCATCAAAACATCCATTATGGAAACTGTGAAGGTTTAACTTCAGATTATCAAAGTGACTTGTTCCAAATTTCTTCCTTTCTTTTCAAAGATGAATAATAGATATCTTTATGAAATGACTGATGTATTTGGTGGGAGGGATGCAGAACTGATTGAAGTCACAAGTCAAGGAATCATTCTGCAGTAATTAGCCTTCAGTTGTATTAATCATGGATCCAGTGAGGCTATAAATATCAAAATGATTCTTCAACTTGAAGTGGGAGTGATACTCCTCAGTATCAGTTAGTAATGTTTTGTATGAAAGAGCTATATATTGTTTAAATTGAAAAGAGAATTGGATCTTGAGCATGTTGTAATAGTGATACATCAATGCCGAATATCGGTGGTACTTCAGCGAAGAGCAACACAAATGATTGCTTACAAATGACACTTAAAGTGGAAATGGAGTAAGTCTCGATCTGTTTGGTTACTTATCAATGGACATTTGGCAGCTGAAATTATTTGGACAATTTATTTGTGACCAACCTATTCAAAGAATCATGCTGTTTTCTTCAGCCCCGATTACTATCTTGTATTATGTGATTTTTCTTTTGCACCCCAGCTTGGAATGTAAAAGCAACCACCCATGCTAGACTACAATTCCATGTTGCTGCTTGACCTTTGTAATGTCATTCCAATTCTGTATTAGATGAGCCTAAACAGTGGATGAATGTTGGTTAAGCAGAAAAGCCTAATGCTACATTCTACCTCCACTGTCTCTACGCATCCTTCAAGCTTCAAGATCACCTTTGGGAGTGGTTTTGTAACACACAGATTGAAGCTCATGGGAGTGCCATGGTGTTATTACCTTCAACCTATAAATTAGCTGAACTTAAATCAGCTACTGAATCTGGAATGCTCCTGGTATTTATGCTTCAATGTTGTTAAAGTGCATTGATGCTCTAAGACCCATAAGGTAGACCTCCATCATGTTGTATTATGGCATGTTAAAAGTAAGCCTTAGACTTTCGATCTAGTTATTCACAGCTGGATGAGAATTACTTTTCAAACTGTGAAACTTGCACCTTTTTTCTCAACAGGAGCAATAATTGAGATTATCCAGTAAAATTGAGCAATAAGATTCTAGTTTTGGGACAATTTGATTTTATGCAGTATGATAATTTTATTCAAATATTCCAGGATCCTTCAGAATAGGATTATCATTTAAAGTTTGACAGCCACGTAAGGATATAAATGACTGTTGATCTATATCTTGGGGAAAGAAGGTAGTCTTGATTTTGGAGGATGTCATTACAAGGATGAGAGAGGGGTACAAAAGTTTAAGGAGAACATTCTAGAAACTGGAACCTAGAGAGTGAAGGCATAACTGACAATAATTGGGTAAAGGGAATTTGGCAATGTTCAAGACTAGACTTGGAGTGTCATAAGATTAGACAGGATCACATGAGTGCAAAACATCAGAATTTGATTTTTTTTTGTAGTCAAGGTTTTGAACTCCATCTGTTAAGTTTATAACTATGTGGCAGTTATTTAGAGTTTGGTCGGGATTCTGGAACCAAAGATTTCAATTTGACTCCAAATGTCAATTTTGGGGCATTGATCAAAGATATGTGACTGCATAAACATAATGCACGGAATATATCTATTTGTGCTCGTGATATGCCTTGCCCAGGGAATTAATTTTGTGTTAAGCTTTATTGTATTCGTTGACTTCCCAGATAGGAGACCAAATATTTCCTTCCTCCTTTTCTAGAAGTGCTTTTAAGTGCTTAACCCAGTGTTGTATTCACTGGGTGTGTAATAATTGTACACATCACTGATAATGACCTACTTCAGGATACTGTGCACACTTTTGCGCAACAAAATGGGCTTAAATCTTTGTATTCCTCAGAAGGAAAGGGCTGCAGTACAATTTGTATTGTATTTACTGCAGGCAGATTGTGCTTTTTAAATTTGTGAACAATAATGGGCAGATACCAATAATGAACAGATCTGCCGGTATCTGCATTCTAAATGTAACTCTTCCTGGGTTCCAGTGAAATTTCTTCACTGAATCATGGCCTGGACTTTTCAGTCTTTCACCCGAATGCTTATCATTTCCAGCATTTTTTTCCCCTTAAATTTAGCATTCCTTTTCTAACACACCTTACAAGATAAAGATTCTTTGAATGGTAAAGGGTTAATGCACAAATTGATTAAACTTACTATGCAAAGTCTTAACTACAGCTGAGCCTAGCAAATTGTACAGTAATTTGTAAGTGCAAAGTACATTGATAAAGCCAACTTGAGACCAGGTCTTAAATAGCCGGAAGTTAATAAGTAACTTTTGTAATACTGTACCTTAAGTATTACATGTGCAGTTTTTATTTATTTTGTACTGTATTTATTTATTTTTGTACATGCAGTACTGCAAGGAGCACTGTGGTTTAATAATGAAACAATGGAAGTGCAATACAGCCTTTCAGTAGCACTGGTCTTTCTCATCATTACACTGTTATTGTAACTGTGTTTGTTTGAGCAGTGTTGTCACTAGTCAGTTTGGTACCAAATGCTGAAGAAAAATCAAAAATTGCATATAACCAGCTGCATTTGGCAGTTTTGGTCATGCAACTTTTAATACCAGATTTTTTAAAAGAAATGTATTACCTTAAGATGCACCTGTTTTCAGCAGCACTAGACATGCAAACCACCTGGACTTCATCCTCTAATTTTTCATAGCCCAGGAACGTGATTTCCACATGAGCTCAATTCAGAGGGACAAAAGCTTGTGAGTGTTGCCTGGGTGTTTCTTCAACTTCAATTTTGTCTATCAAATGTGATCATTTTTAAAAACCTAGTGACAGCACTGCTCCTGTCAAGTGAAACACTTCATTGCAGGTTCTTGGCTTTTCTCCAAGAACTTTGCAAAATGTTTGAAGATTTGAAAAGTATCTTTTTGGTAAGAAACCATTTTTTTAAAAACTAAGACGTGAATTGCATTCAAACATTTAGTGTTTTAGGCTGTATTTTTGGCATGAAGGTCATAGTTCTGTAAAGGTGCTAGAGATTTGAAACCTTTAATTATTTAAAATTCCACAAAGTAGCTAATTTTTTTTTAAGCTTTACAATTTATAATTTATTGAAAATCTGAGGGGGAGGGGCACGCATGGTTCAGCCCAGTGTCTAATATGCAGAGGAACTATAAATACTTTTGTAGCAGAAGAGACACTGTTGAATTAATAAGACCTGAAAGATGAAGAATCCAAATTTGGAAAGGAATCATGGAATTAAGACTATTAGAACTGATCTATTTTCCAAAGAGCTCTTCATGGTTTAAAAAATATAGTTAAAAATCACATAACACCAAGGAGTAGTCCAACAAGTATAATTGGAAGTGCTAGCTTTCGGAGCGCTGCTCCTTCAGGTGATTAAACTGGTGTTGTGTGATTTTTAACTTTGTTCACCCCAGTCCAACACCAGCATCTCCAAATCATAAAAAAAAGTTTATACATTAAGAAAAGATCAAAATATCAAACATTTGGAAGTCTAGTTGATTTGAAAAATATTTACAGACTCACTTCCCTTTTTCAATGTGAACATGAAAAAATGAATATTTGTAGAGAATACAATTAGTTCAATCCCGCTATTGGGAGTTGGTACAAAACATCTATTTTAAATTAGTTCATGCGCATTAAATGGCCCATTGAGAATATTTGTATGACAAGTTAATTGTCTAAAAATATAACTTTGTAATTTCTACATATATTCATTAAGACCAGTAGTGAGAACTGATGACAAACCGTCCCATTTTAGTATTAAGTTACAAGCATTTGCTTTTGGGTTTTGTTCTCAACTTGTACAAGCAATAGAGACCTGGTGACCAGCAAAGTGGACTGGTGACCTTTTATGCCTGAATTATTTGAATACTATGACATTGGGGATCCTGAATGTGGAAAAAATGTCCAATTTCTCATGGATGACAAATCTAAAAGGGATAGTAATGAATTCTATTAAGCAAGAGGGTAGGACTCAAAAGATTGAGGTGACCAGCTCAAGACCTCCATGACCAAGTGACTAGTATTTCTGCTTCTTTGTGAAGGAAAGTAGATGGGCTTTACTGAGAGAAAAAAAAATTCCATCCTTTACGTATTTATTATCAAAATACTTTTAAAATCTGAAATGGTATTTTTATAAGCTAATCAAAAAGGACCTGAGCTAGTGGGGGATCCCCCATTGTGAAGTACGTCGACTTGTGCAAATAAACTTATTTATTTCCTAACACGTCACTTTTACTTAGTTTGGGATTAGCAGCTGACTTGATATTTCAGCTTGGTTAGGAAGGACATGGTGAGGAGAAGATCTGTTAATCAAGTTAATACTTTTGCCCTTCAGCCTTCTGCAGTTCCTCTGCATAGACAACCTGGACCTAGCAATATGCAGCTTTTCTGCCGTTAAAATTAATTTATTATTTTGGTTCCCTTTTCAGTTTTTTGGCAAAAATTGAAATCCGTTCCTTCTCAAAGGCACTAGAAATCTGTAAATAAGTTCAATCTCACTCCATTGTATGATTCATTTTTTTTGCCTGTTGCACATAAAAAAAATGAAACTTGGTATTTATTGCAAAACTGTTAAGATAATGTTATGTATTGAATCTCCCATTGTACATCTCCCATTTGCCTTCAATATGTAAATAATATATATTCAGACTTCAATAATTTTGCAGAATGGTACGATGATTTTTACGAAAATGCATTTAGCTTAATCTGTAAAATATGACGATGGATTACATGCTATTCATTTCATTCAAGCCGTATGAAAGCCATTTACATCATACTTTTAAATAATAAAATTTATATATGCAAGAAATGTGTTTGAGATTCATTCTTTCAGCTTTCTTCTGTTTGTGAAAATGTTACTGTGTGCCAGAGAATATTTTCATGCGTACCAGCCATACTGTAGTACCTCACCCCCAAGTGAAGCCTGTCCAACAAGATCAGACTTCATTTGAATCCTTAAGGAATTTCAGTGACCTACTGAACTGTGGGAAGTGTGATTGAGGGATGTTGTATCCTAATCTGATTGGGCCATTGGTTTGTGTCAACATAGCAATGTACATATTCATTTCCCCACAAAATTTATTAATTAGTGGTCAGGAGCAGATAGCGTGGCTGCTGCTCTTTAACACCTTTTCTCTAGGCCAGGATAGACCAGAATTGCTTCATTCAAAGAGTGGTCAAGGATCTGTTGTGACCCTGAAAGGAAGATGACGACTTTGGTTTAAGGGAGAGCACTGTTACTTGTGAGCCAGAAGGTTCTAGGTCCAAAACTACTGCTTCAAATTCAGTACTTTGGTTCTGAATTTGAAGTTGAAATGTTCACAAGTTGTGGATGAATGCATACCCTGCACACCCTTCTCCTCACTTCCTGACCTCCATCCTGAATGCAGTTACTGCTGAACGTAGTTACAGCCAACTTGCATTGGGAATATGTGAGGACATGAAAACAACCAGGGCAGAAAGGTGATGCAAAACAAGTAAGAAAATCAAACTTTTTGAAGGTCTTAAAGGAATAAGGAAGCTTACAGGTAGGATAGTGTGGAGAAGGATTCAATTCTAAAAGGTGTAGACACTAAAATTCATTCTTTTTGGTATGGAAGCAGCTTGCATTTTGTATTATTACATTCACAATCTCAGGATTACCAAATAAATAGACAATAATTGATAGACCATAAATAACACTTGAATTATTCTATGGGAACATTGAGCAAGTTTGAATGTTGACAAGTCCCACATACACTGCCATCTTGAGCAATAAATATTTAATCAAAATTCTAGAGAAATACTCCCACACACCCCCCTCTCAGATTGTGGGATCTTTGCATTCAAGTGAAGAGTCTTGATTCAACCCTTCATTAGAAGGTGGCATTTCACAAGCAAAGAACCAGTCATGTCACTGATCTTTGTATTCTGAAGAAGCTGTGGGAACTAAAAAACACTATATATCAGAGACCAGCAATCAGAAAGTTAGTTCATCATGTGCACATTCCCTTATGTTGGACAGCAAAGTATGTTTTTTTTTCAAGAAAGCTGGAGAGCATCATGTTGACCTTTTTAAAATTAAATTAAGAAATTGATTGATTTGAAGAGTCATAGAGTCAAATACCACAGAATCTCTAGTGTGGAAGCAGGCCATTTGGCCTATCAAGTCTACATTGACCCCCACCAATCCTATCCCTGTGATCTTGTATTAATGAACTAATCCACACAGCCTATGCATCCTTGGACAAGATGGGCAGTTTAGCATAGCCAATCCACCTAACCTCACACATCTTTTGATTATAGGAGCAAACTGCAGCACCCAAAGGAAACCCACAAAGACGTAGCCAGAATATGCAAACTCCACAAGACAGTCACCCTCTGGTGGAATTGAACCTGGGTCCAGGTGCTAATAGGCAGCAGTACTATGCTGCCCCTTAAATTCATGGTTGGAAGCCAGCAGACTTGGTCACTATGGGGACTGTATACCATAACAACATAAAGCAAGCAACATACAAAGAGCAACTTTTGACAATTTTATTGCGAAGGCTGAAGGAGTATTCTCCTCACATTGGGCTGCCTTCTGATATTTGTAACGACTTTCTGCCTACCTTGCAATGACATGTAAGCCAAGATCCTCGCCCACAAACTGTACCTCGGTGAAATCAGAGGTCATATAGAGCTGTACCATTGCATCAACACTCCTCTTTATTTTCCTTGCTGCAATACCTCCCCTTGCCTCCAGCAAATTACTCATCGACGTGGGAAATGATTTATAGAACAGATTGAAAACTATTCAGCCTACACATGTAGATGCCTCTTGTCTGTATGCTTTCACTCAAAAACAGAGCTCTGAGTCTTTGTCAACTTGGAAGTGGATGTGAAAATGCCCTTCCGTTCAACATCCGAAAAACTATGGTCCTCCTCCAACCAGCTCCCACTCTAAGCATTAGCGAAGGCCACTTAACGTGATCTTAGAAAATCATGGATTGTTTTCCCTTTCTTGGGGACCATTCATCAGGAATGTAGATCTAAATGAGAGTGGATAAATCCCCAGGACCTGATCAGGTATACCATTGAACTCTGTGAGAAGCTAGGAAAGTGATTTCTGGGTCCCTTGCTCTGATATTTGAATCATTAATAGTCACATGTGAGGTGCTGTAAAACTGGAGGTTGGCTAACGTGGTGCCTCTATTTAAGAAAGGTGGTAAGAAAAAGCCAGGGAACAATAGATTGGTGAGCCTGACATTGATGGTGGGCAAGTTGTTGGAGGAAATCCTGAGGGACAGGATTTGGAAAGGCATGGATTGATTAGGGATAGTCAATATGGCTTTGTGTGTGGGAAATCATCTCAGGAACTTGATTGAGTTTTTTGAACAAGTAACAAAGGTTTGATGAGGGAAAAGCAGTGGATATGATCTATATGGACTTCAGTAAGGTGTTCAACAAGGTTCCTCATGGTAGACTGGTTGGCAAGGTTAGATTTCATAGAATACAGGGAGAACTAGCTATTTGGATACAGAACAAGCTTGAAGGTAAAAGACAGAGGGTGATGGTGGAGGGTTGCCTTTCAGACTGGAGGCCTGTGACCAGTGATGTGCCACAAGGATCAGGGCTGGGCCACTGTTTTTTGTCATTTATGTAAATAATCTGGATGTGAGCATAAGAGGTATAGTTAGTAAGTTTGCAGATGATACAAAAATTAGAGGTGTAGTTTACAGCAAAGAAGGCTACCTCAGACTACAATGGGATCTTGATCAGATGAGCTGAGGAGTGGCCTATGGAGTTTAATTTAGATAAATGTGAGGTGCTGCATTTTGGACAGGCAAATCCGAGCAGGAGTTATACACTTAATGGCAAGATTATGGGGAGTGTTGCTGAACAAAGAGACCTTGGAGTGCAGGTTCATATTTCCATGAAAGTGGAGTCAGAGGTAGATAGGGTAGTGAAGAAGGCGTTTGGTATGCTTTCCTTTATTGGTCAGAGTATTGAGTACAGGAGTTGGGAGGTCATGTTGCAGCTGTACAGGACATTGGTTAGGCCACTTTTGGAATACTGTGTGCAATTCTCGTCTCCCTCCTATTGGAAGGATATTATGAAACTTGAAGGGGTTCAGAAAAGATTTGCAAGGATGTTGCCAGGTTTGGAGAATTTGAGGTATAAGGAGAGACTGAATAGGCTGAAGCTGTTTTCCCTGGAGCATTGGATGCTGAGGTTAACCCTTATAGGGGTTTGTAAAATCATGAGGGACATGGATAGGTTTAATAGACAAGGACTTTTCCCAGGGATGAGGGAATCCAGAACTGGAAAGCATAGGTTTAGGGTGAGAGGGGAAACATTTAAAATGGTCATCTGGATGGGTATATGAATA
This sequence comes from Chiloscyllium punctatum, assembly GCF_047496795.1. NCBI lineage: Eukaryota > Metazoa > Chordata > Chondrichthyes > Orectolobiformes > Hemiscylliidae > Chiloscyllium > Chiloscyllium punctatum. The sequence continues at coordinate 36,205,862 of NC_092743.1, forward strand.
GGAAGGGTTTAGAGGGATATGGGCCAAGTGCTGACAAATGGGACTAGATTAGCTTAGGATATGTGGCTGGCATGGACGAGTTAGACTGAAGAATCTGTTTCCGTGCTGTACATCTTTATGACTCTATGACAGAATTCATAGTTACCTCCAGCTGACTGAGGAAAATCATACTGGAGCACTAGGATCTTAACTATAAAACTGAGGTTGTGCTTTAATTGTAGTAATAATTCCCATGTTCCTATCTCCTTCAGGTACCCCAAGTATGGAGAAGTAATAACAGTCTTTGTAAGACCCTCAAAATCCAGTGGCAAGTAAGGTGATTTAACATAGTGTCTTTTTCCTAAGTAAGGTGCTCAACAGGAATGCTAATCACTGAAAACCAGAGCATGTCATTCACAACACGTGATGTCAGACACTTAAAGCAGTTTTCCACTCAGGAGGAGTCTTGGGAGCAAAGCTGAAACCCTTCAGGCATTTCTTCAAAACCTGAAACAGTCAACATCCTTCCAACTCATGAGAGGCCTAATTTGTAAGTGACCAAAATGGATAAAGTTCATTTGAGACAGCAAAGTGACTTCATTGTAAATGTGCAGGAATGAAGACAAAGCATTGGAGGAGCACACAAACTTTCAAATGACCCATCTATCCAACTCAAAAAAGCATTACCTGCTCTACATGTAGCAGAATTTGATATCACATTGGAATTATCAGCAATCTTAGTACTGTTGATCAAAGTTTGGGAGAAGATTTGTAGCTCGGGTGTTCGTTGTTGTGGTTCTGTTCGCCGAGCTGGGAATTTGTGTTGCAGACGTTTTGTCCCCTGTCTAGGTGACATCCTCAGTGCTTGGCAGCCTGTGAAGCGCTTCTGTGCTGTTTGCTCCGGCACCATTGAGCCTGAATGGATTCAAGTCAACCTCAATCCCAAGGGGCTGCTTAAAAGAGACAAATTAAGTAACATAATTTCAAAGGGTAAGTCTGGATTTAATATAACTAACTGTATACAGGCAATGCCATGGTTGTGGTACTGGATGAGTACCTGGTTTAATGGGACAGGAAGCCTGTCATTACTTTCTGTTCTGATTTGCAAGCAACCTATACAGGGTGTGTCCCATCTCTAACATGCATTGCATTAACTCATCAAAGATCCTTCAACCCTACCTTGCAACCTCTATTCTCAGAAAGGTGAGGGTAGCTGATGCAGGGGAATACTATCCCCTGTCAGTGCTCCTCCAACCCACACAACATCCTGACTTGGAATCTGCTAACAACACTATGGTTTTGCTTACACCACACGGACTGCAGCGGTTCAAGAAGGCAGCTCACCATCATCTTCTCCAGGTCAATTAAGTATGGGTAATAAATCTACATTTCATGAAAGAGAAATAAGAAAATCTCCAGTGCCAAAATATATGGTTGTCACTTAATGGTTTCTGAAGCCAGGCAGTTATAAATCCCAAGCAAAACATCAAATGGACCATCAAAAACAAATAATGCAAGGCATGAGTTGGTTAATCCCAACATCAACTCTGAAAAGTTATCCTCACCACCATTGACTGGTGCCCATATTGAAGCTTCTCACCTGGATTCAGTGAATTTTCTCTGATTTTGTTTGTCCGTATTTCCAAGATCGGCAGCAGACTTTTTGCCTTAACTTTAATTTTTCCAATCTTTGAAATTGGACTTAACAGAATAAATTGAATGAATTTCAGATCTTGGAATCCAAATATGTGTATGTTGCTCCAACCCCACGCTAATGTAGTTGAATCCTAACCTACTGGATTAGTCTACTGCTCAGTTGCAAGAAATCATTTGTTGTCCAGCTGGGTGAGCCTATTCTCATCTAGTTCCGTGTTTCTATCTCAGAATACCAGAGAATCACTTGAAAGGTGTTCTCTTCCTGCCCAGACATTGGCCAACTTTTATTTTCAATAGCAGCTTCCAAAGGTACTGTGTAAATTTCCATATGTACACTGACAACACCCAGATTTTGCCTGACCACCACCCCTGTCTTGGCTCTTCTACCTTTGCTAAATTGTTGGGCTACTTATCTAGTATCCAATAACGGCATCAGAAATATTCTCCAATTCAACACCGAAAAGACACAGCTATAACTTTTTGCTCTCCTTTCCAAACTCCACCCTCAACAATCAGCTCATCAGTAAGAATCTGAGGTTAACCCATTATGTTCACAGTTTTGGTCACAATGGATCCCAAAATAAACTCATCCAAACTTATATTCAAACCATCTCTATGACTGCCTATTTCCAACTTATAACATCATTTGACTGCTTGTTATCTCAAGACTTGATTATTCTAACACATTTCTGGCTGTTCTCCCACATTCTGGTCTCCATAATTTTGAGTTCATCCAAAACGCTATCTTATGTCTCAGGAGGTCTCACTTCCCTATTACCCGAGTGCCTGCTGACCTATACTGTCTTCCAATCAGACAACAAGTCAACACTGATTTGTTGTCCTTGTTTTCAAATTCCTCCTTGAACTTACTCCTCCAAGCTGTAATCTCCTCCAAGCCTATGGTATGGTATATGTGCTCTGAATTCATGTTCAGTTCCAATCACAATTACTTGAACAGACTGGTTCAGTAGACCTTCATGAGAAAATCAACAGTAGTCGGAATTAAAATCTGGCAGCAGACAACTCCTGTTTGACTTGTCAGGGCTGAAGTGTGAAAGCACAGGAAAACAGGTAAGTGATCAATGGGTATTTCTCCTGTAACTCGTTCATTTAAATAGTTTAAATCAGAAAGGTTATTACAGCTGAAGAGCAAAGTTATGAAATTCTCTTTTAAAATATTTAATAGCCTAGTAAATTACTTAAATAGAATAGAAGTGGTTGGTCAGGTGATGATTGGTGGTTGCTGGTGAAATCCACAGTGATCACGTGTGCAGCAATTGTTGGCTGCTTGAGAGACCTTGGAACGAAGTTGAGATAACATTTGAGCTGTGAACATTGAAAAATATCACTAAGGGAATGAGTTACCTGGTCACTTTGATGGGAGACAGTCACATCCCTTAGATTAATGATGTCAAATTTGCCTGTGATGTGTGTGACTGTGTGTGTGACACAGGATGGTGTGACTGTGAATGAGGCACATATTGGAGTCCAGAACTGAGTTCTGCAGGAGTCTCAGCCAGTCCCCTTGTCCAACAGGATAAGGTTCTTGTTGCCAGTCTGGGCGAGGGCACAGAGTACAGGGAAGACCAAAGTGCCTTGGTACAGAGCACCACCGAAGGGGGAGAAGAAAACAAAAATGCTGTGTTAATCTCAGACAGCATAGTTAGGGTGATAGATACAATTCTCTGCAGCAAAGACCAAGAGTCCGAAAGACTGTATTGCCTACCTTGTGTCAAGCTTCAGGACACATTACATGAATCTTGGATGACCAGGAACGTTATGACCTTAGTCAGAAAGAAAAAGGAAGCATATGTAAGGTCCAGGAGGATGGGAACTGATGAAGCCCTTGAAGAATATAAGGATAGTAGGAAAGTATTCAGACAAGGAATTAGAAGGACTGAAAGGAGTGATGAAAAGTCATTAGCAAACAGGATTAAAAATTGGTGGAGGATGATCTCAGGAAAGGGAGTGCTGAGTTTCTAAGCCAAGTTACTATTAAAAAGGAAGAGGTGTTGTGTGTCTTAAAGGTATTAAGGTAGATAGTCCTGATTCCTTATGGAATGCATCCTAGAATACTGAGGAGTGCAAGAGCACAAATTGCTGGAGCACATTTTTGTAACCTCTTTGGCCACAACTGAGGTCCCAGAATTCTGGAGAATAGTTAATGTTGTCCCACTGTTTAAGAAGGATAGCAGGATACTCCTGGAAATTACAGGCCTGTAAGCCTCATGTCAGTGGTATGAAATTATTGGAAAAGATTCTCAGGAAAAAGATCTGTACACGTTTAGAAGCAAGTAGACTGATTAGCAATAAACAGCATGGTTTTGTGCGGGGGAGGTCGTGCTGGACTAATTTGATTGGGCTTTTGAGGAGGTGATAAAGATGATTAATGAGGGAAAGACAGTTGATGTTGTCTACATAGAGTTCGGTAAAACCTTTGACAAGATGCCTCATGACACACTGGTTCAAAAGGTGAAGTCACATGTTATCAGGGTGATCTGGCAAGATGGATACAGAACTGGCTTATCATAGGAGACAGAGGTAACTGGAAGGATACTTTATGGAATGAAGGACTGTGACTAATCGTGTTCGACAGGCATCAATGCTGGGACCTCTGCCATTCGTGAACTACATAAATGATTTGGAGGAAAACATGGCTGGTCCAGTTAGTGGGTTTGTGGATGATACAAAGATTGGTGGAGTTGCAAATAGTGAAGAGGATTGTCAGGCGTTGGAGCAGGATATAGATCAAAGTGCAGGCATGGGCAGAAAAATGGCAGATGGACTTTAATCCAGACAAATGTGAGGTGCTGCATTTGGAAGGTCAAATACAGGTATAAATTATACAGTGAATGACAGAACCATTAGAAGTATTGATGTGCAGAGCAATCTGGATGGGCAGGGCCATAGATCACTGAAGGTGGCAATGCAGGTAGAGGAGGTAGTAAAAAAAAGGCCTCAGCCTTCAATGAAAGGGGCATTGAGAAAAACGAGCAGAGGTGCAGGATAGTGAATAGGTGAATGTTAATCATAGTGAAACAGATAATATAAACAGATACAGTGGAAATTTGAACCAGAATGAGTAATAATGGTAAAATGTCAAAGCTGAAGGCCCTTTATCTGAATGCATGCGGCATTTGTGACAAGATAATGAGTTGAGGGTATAAATAGAAGTAGATGTATATGGCTTGATAGCTGTTGTGGAGAAATGGTTACAGAGTGACCAGGAATATGCAAGGGCACTGTGGACTGATGCCAATAACATGGCATCATTTCTTGCACCGTCTAAGGTTATCAGGAAGGACACTCAGACTAAACCACTATCAGTGGTCTCTCTGTCTAATGAAAGAGCAGCTTTATAGTCTGGTAAGAGTATTGTGACTTTACCTTATCAGATAAGGAAGATACTAATTAGAGGAAAGGTCCAATACAGTCTTTTTCACAAGAGATAAAGTATTTGATAAATTAGCACTTTTGAAAGCAGACAAGCCGGGTTCTGAAGTATAGTCATACATTGACTGTTCTTCTCTGCATAGATGCTGTCTGACCTGCTGAATTTCTCCAGCATTCTTTGTTTTTGCTGCAGATAAGCCAGTAGCTGACATCCTGCATCCAAGGTTTTTAAAAGAAGTGTCTGCAGCAATGGTGAAAGCATTAAACAAAATATTCTAAACCTGTCTGGGTTCCAGACAGATTGAAAATTGCTAATGTAATCAAAAAGGAGACCTAAAAGCAGGAAACTATAGGTCAGTTCCCCCCACATCTGTAATTGAGAAAATGTCAGTGTTCATTCTTAAGGAAGAAATCTCAGAACATTCAGGAAAGCTTAGCACAATCACAGTCAACATAGATTTGTGAAAAGGGAGGCTATGTTTGACAATTTTGCTGGAGTTCCTTGAAGATTTAATAGACAAAGTTGATAAGAAGAAACCATTAATTGTAGTGTATTTGAATTTCCAGAAGGCATTTGTTAAGGTGCCATAAACTGATGACACAAAACAGGTGGGATTGTGAGTGTTGAGGAGGTTGCAAGAAGGTTTCAGGGCAATCTAGACAAGTTGAATGTGTTGGCAAATGCATGGCAGATGCAATGTAACATGGATGAATGTGAAGTCATCCACTTCAGCATGAAACATAGAAAGGCAGAGTACTATTTAAATGGTGATACATTGGGAAATGAGGATATATAAACATATCTGGATGTCTTTGTACACCAGTCAATGAAAGTAAACAGGCAAGTGCAGCTATAAATTAATTAGGCAAATGGTAGCTAACAAAGGCAGACAGTAAGTAAAATGGTGAAAAGTTATCAGTGTGAACAGGAATGTGAATTTAATTTTAAATTGAAACAGTCATGTTCTTATTAAATGGCAGAGCTAGTCTGAGTGGCTGAATAGCCCACTGGTGCTCTTTGTTTATACGTTCATGGCATCTTCAGATATTTTCTTACCTGCTTTATAAATATATATTGTTATTATTGGAAAAGGTGGCTCATCACCACTTTCACAAAGATCACTTTTTCACACTTCAAGACTAATGTTTTTTTAAAATTGAAAATATTGCTTGTGAAACTGGACTTATTATTCTGCTAACAAAATGAGATTTTTAAAAAAAAGTTAATTAATGGCCCTGTAACACATTATTACTTTAAGTGAATAATGATAGATATTTTATACCAAGAGCCGTATGAAAACATTTTGAAAGAATGATGTAATATTATACACTGATTATGTTGCTTTTGGAATGCAGCTAATATATAGTATATAATCAGTATGTCTTTTTTCAACAACTGTGCACAGCAAACTGTATTTATTGCCTAATTCCCAAACATCTTGACAGGAAGGTCACATGCGTGTTATGGGATTTGAGGCCTTTGTACTAGGTAAGATCAGGTAGGAATAGCAGACTCCCTTCCCCAAAGGGCACGAGTGACTATTAACAGCAAACTGACAGCTTTTATATCACTTCTGCTGCTAACCCATAAATTACCATGTTATTGAATTCAATTTCACAACTTTGATAGAACATAAACTCTTAACTTCAGGCTTGGTTAGCCTAGTGTCATGGCAGATGGCTATCATACCCTGTTTAAGTACATAGCTAAATGGATTTTATTTTAAATGTTGGAGATTTTCAAAGAAACAGACATTGAAACTTATGCAACAATATTAACTTTTAACCTCTGTTTCTATTAAACTCATATGTTACAAGTATATGTTTAAATTCAAATTAGTTATAGTAAGTGGTACAAAGAAAATGATACCATCTGGCTGAGCTTGTTGTAACTTGTCATGCATTGCCTGAGAACAGATATGGATTGTTCTGGGATTTTAAAATATTGTGATTCAGCATAAGAAAGTAATAACAAGAGTCAGTGATCATGTAAATTGCTAAGAGAAAATTGCTAAGGAATAATTGACAGAGGATGGGAGTGTTCAAGAACACAAGAGGAAAGCAGGGGTCAGGAAGAAGATTAAATTACTGAGAGTGAGAGTGAATAAAGCCGGAGACAGTAAGAAGATAAATTACTACAAAGGCAAGAGGATATTTCATCTGCTATTGTATATTCTATCAAAAGTTTTCATGATTTTTGAACGGCCTCAAAATATTAAGTTTATAAATTTGACCATTTGGTTTAAATTAGTCAATTTTGGGCATTAGAAACAAAAGTGGTGCAAACACCAAACCCTGGAACACATTCAATACACCACTCCCTAGACACAACTCCTCAAATGAGTACATATTGTCTCCTACTTATCAATAAATCTCTCCACAATGTACCCTGAATATCTACCATTTCAAATTTACCATTGCCTCTTGAGTGCAACATTGTCAAATACCTGGCATTGTCACTATCACAAGGACGTGCTGGCTACAGTCCATTTTGATTTTCAATTCTTTACAGAAGTCTCAGGAATCTTTTTTATTACCTAACCTATTTTTCCAAATCAACCTATTCAGAGGTATTATTTCACACCTTTGGAACAGATGGGACCTGAACTCGGCTTTCCAGTCCAAAGGTAGGGACAATACCATTGCGCCACAAGAGGGCACCCCAGGATTTGTTTGAACCAGGATCCAAATCCATGGCAGCAGCTGTTTATTGGGCAGTTAGTGTCCAAGTAGCCCTCCTAGGAGTTGTATTAATTAGAAGGTCTAGGAACTCCCAAACTTGATTATTGTCGGTTGAAATTCCACACTGCCAAGCTTAGAAACTGGATGCAGTTTAAAATCAAAATACAATCATGACAAATCTTGTCTGACATCAGAACTCTAATGATACAGTAATATTCAATGGGGGATGAGTCTGCCACACCCACCCAATCTAACTCCAACCCCAAACTATATTGCTGATTCTGTCCTCTCAAGTAGCCCAATAAATCACACAATAGTAAAGCAAAGTTACAAATCACACAACACCAGGTTATAGTCCAACAGGTTTATTCGGAAGCACTAGCTTTCGAGGTGCTGGCTCTTCATCAGGACTACCTGATGAAGAGTTAATATGATGGTTAGTCGCAAGGACATATTCGCATGAATCTACATATTTTCTTTAACAATACAACATATTATACAAAAAAATTAAACATCAAGCTATCTAAGTATATATAACAGTTAGAATGATCTGAAATCACACAGCAAAACAAAGTTTCAGCCTACTTCCCAGCACTATCCATTACAGCAATTCAAGTCTCATTTATCAGCATTATCTAGCCAATGTTGACCAATAGCAGAATCACAATTAATGTCAGAGACTACGATGCGAGCTTTGCAAGTTTAGGCTAGTTTGTTTGTTTTTAACAGGTGAAGGAACATGAAGTTTAATATGATCTGTAAGTACCCGGGACATAAAGACCAGATATTGGGCATCATGCTAGTATTGAAAATCATTCACCAGATTACTCATTTATGTGAGAGGCAGATTGTCTCTTTGACTTTACAGTGGTGAGAACTGCTCATACAACACTGTGAAACAACTAACTTCATCCTCTGTTCAAATGTATGAGGCCCCTTACTCTTATAGGGTAATCTAAGGTAGACAGGCCCCTTTTTAGCAATGCTGGGCCTAATGAGGATCCCATAGCAACATCATCTATTTGGCATATCTGGTGTTGTCAAAATTGAATTCAACAGTGTTCATATGTTCAATGAATGCTGATTCATGCGATGGTGGTCTGTCTTATCACCATAATGTAAATCTTCAGTGCAGATGTCTATGGTTTCTATGTTCAGTTTGTTGGTGAATAGGTTAGCAACGTCAAATGAGCACATGGACATTACGTTGTTGTCAGAATGCAAATCCTGTATGGTCTTCAAAAATGCGAGGGATTCCTTCATCAAATGAATGCTGAACTTGGTCAAAAGTTTGTTTCAGCTGTTCACCTGAACCACTTGACCAGTTCACATTGTGTAGATAAGATCGTGCAAAAAGGGGCAGTAGTATGTCTTGCAGAGCCTATTCACACGCAGACAAAGTGAGCCATTGGAAAAACCCTATCGTATATATCACCCAAAAAATGCTCTTATACAAATCCAACAAACATTTTCACAGCTTGTCTTTTAAGTAAGGTGGTCTGCTCATGCCGAACAGCAGGTACAATGGCAATATTTCTACCAATCAAAGTCCCAGTCCACCTGCCAACCAATCTTCTCTCATGCAGTATAAATATTGGTTTCCCCGTGAGTTTGTTTTTTGCATGTCCAATGAGTGAAAGAAAAACCTTGTCAAAAGGTGAAATGTTTTCAGCAAAACTCAAAACTGAAACTATGCACAGATTCAAAGCAACTCAACAAAACTTTGGAGTGATCTCACTACCCCATACCAACTACTAAATAAATAAAGCCACATTTTAAAACTAACAATTAACCACCAGCATAACATTAAGAAAAGAATTACAATCTTCTACCATATTTTTATAAACATGTGTTTACCAGATCTACGTCTAATTTTTAGACAATGTCCCCTGCTCCCTATCCTCAACTTCACACCTGAAGGAAATAATTTCTCTCAATATTTTTTCCCTTCAATGTTTGTAAAACTTTAATTAAATCTCTCCATGATCTTCCAAAATTCAATGGAATGCAACCCTATTGTTTGATCTCTTCTTACAGTTTATAACCCTTGAACTCTAGGTATCTTTCAAAGGTGCCTCCAAAGCCAATAAATCCTTCCTCAAAGGTGGTGACTACTGTGATCAGGTGTGGACAAACCAAGGCTTTGTATTGCTGAAGCATGCCTTCCCCTACCTTATATTCCATTCCTCTATTTGAACAGCTGAATGATCTGCTTACCTGAATCCTCAAGTCTCCTTACACTTCCACAGTTCCTAATATCACCATTAAAAAAAACCCTTTATCGGGCCAAACTGTTCGTCAGATTAAAAGTCAAATTCGCCTGCACTGAAATCTGATTTCAACTGCTGAGGCCCTCAGCTCTGAAATTCTATCCCTAAACCTCTTTGTCTCTCTTCTGCTCTTTCCTCCTTTAAGATGCACTTTAAAACCTTTGGGCGGCACGGTGGCTCAGTGATTAGCACTCAGGGATATGTAGGTTAGGTGCATTAGTCAGGGGTAAATATAGGATATTAGGGTAGGGGAATGGGTCTGGGGTGGGTTACTCTTTGGAGGGTTGTTGTGGATTGTTGGGCCAAAGAACCTGTTTCCACACTGTAGGGATTCTATGATTATTTTTTAGTTACTTGTGTTATGAAGATGTGAGTGTACTGTACCTTTAAGAGAGTTAAAAGCTTGCAGAACTACCTGACAGTACCAAGTGTTCTGAACAAAATTTAGTGTAACCTTTTTGTCCAGTAGCTAGAGTAGCTGGTTGCCTGGAAATGACAAAACAGATTTGAATTAGGCCAATCAGTTTAAATAATTCCCCGAAAAATACCAAACACCAATCAAGTTTGAATTTAGTATATTGACAATCTTAAAAGCTAATGACACAATCTGATGCTTTGGAGGTGTAAGACTGGGGAATATTGCACAGTTGGGCGAACTGCCAAACCACCAGCATCTGCAGACTGCCTGGAAAAATAGCTCTCTTAAAGGTCAGTAACCTGTAAATCAGAAATCCCTCAGAAGAAGAAAAGAAGACCAAGGAAGAGAGAAGATTCAACATCTAGCTGGTTTTGAAAATTTGAATTTTTGGTAAACTTTAATCGGAGGTTTTATTGGACTAATATTATAGAAGGGAAAGTGGTTGGACCGAAGGGTCTGTTTCCATGCTGTACATCTCTATAACTATAATTCTATTAGTGGAAGGAGTTGTAAATAGTTGTTAATTAATTATTCTGTGTTATACTTGAAGAAATAAAATTGTTAATTTTTACTTAAAATGGTTCTTGTTTTCTCAAATTTTCACAGATTACTGCATGGGATAAATCTTTTCTGTGTTGCTGGTTTAAATTTAGCAGGACGGTTTACCCCTTGTTGTAAAACTTGCCATAAAACTCACAAAAGTTTAATCTCAAATTAGTTGAGCTTGGTCTTTGTTCTCAAGTCTGAGGTAGGTGGGCAGAAAAGCCTCCTTCATTTCCAATTAAGTTTCCATTCTGTGCATATTTAGAGATTTCTACAGCGGTCCAAATAACAGATATATCACATGCAGTTTAAAAAAAACATTGGCTCAGATCCTCTGTTTACCTGATGATTAGAATGGAGGAGTACTATCATAAGGTAAGAAATTAGGAGTGAAATCGAAACTGACAGTGATTGCTATTTCTCTGAGGATTCAGCTCATTTTTAATGAAGTAAATGTTCAAAGACCAGTGATGCCACCAGCTGGTGAACAGTAACTTTGCAATTTACGTTGTAGGCTTTTAATTCTCCTTTCACTGGTCCATCAGGTTTATTCTGTATATTAATAAACCAAGGTAGTCCCAACAAAGGGAAATACCCTTTGGTTCTTTATTAAAACAAGTTACTCTACCAAATACCGCAATAGTAGTATTTCATCACAAGCTTACCCACACAATGTTTCCTATTGCAAGTGACCCAATTTACATGGATTTGTATGAGGATCAGGCTGAAACAGACAATCACCTTGTTCTGTCCCAAACTCCAGTTCTTGATCAGATATCTCCCCCACCCCCCTCTATTCCTGAGTTACCTAACTATTGCTCTGATGCACATTCTCTTTTCTACACAAGTGTGATCAAATGATGATAGAGTGTCTAGTCTTCAGGGACTGATCAATTTGACCACTGGCAAACATCATAAGTATGCCATCTACCATGATCAGTTAATCTTTTGTTCATTAAGACACTGCTTGTTTTCTCTAGAAAGAGGATTATCCCTTGGTTTTAGTGAACCTTGACCTCAAATCAACTTGTTCAGGCCGCTCCTGCAAACTATATCCTTGCAGCCTTTGTATCATCCAATGAACAGTATAAAACATACACAACAGAATGTGACCACATTGTGATCAACTATGCTTGGATTTGCTGACAAGTGGTCCCTCACAGAACGAAGATCCTGCGTCTGTTTTAAATCAGATCTTCAACCAAACATACAATAGCACCAGTTAGTTCATTGTGAGTGGCACAGTGGCTAATACTGCTGCCTCACAGTGCTAGGGACCTGGGTTCAATTCAAGCCCTGCGTGACTGTCTCTGTGGAATTTGTATGTTCTCATTGTGTCTATGTGGGTTTCTTCCCAACCATCCAAAGATATGTGTGTTAGGTAGATTGACCACACTAAATTGCCAATAGTGTCCAGAGATATGTCTTGGTGGATTCGCTATGACAAATGCAGGGATAGGGTAGGTCTAGGTGGGATGCTGTTTGGAGGATTGGTGTGGGCTGATTGGCCTTTTTCCACACTGTATGGATTCTATGATTTTATACGTTATCCGCTGTGTTGCAAACACACGTAAGCACAGAAAACATTTAGAGGCAGCCCAGTGATTTTCTAATGATTAGGACAGCATCTGACCATTGATCTTTTAATAGAGCTAACTTCATTTTTTTTCTCATTTCAGTTTATTTAGATTTAGTTCCCACATTTTGCATTCCTCCAATATCCCTGCTTCTCTCTTAGAGGCAAATGAAATGCAACCAAATTTCCAAAAGCTAGCCCTGGACAATACATCTGCAGCATCCATCTATGTTGTAGTACCAGCCCTGCTCTCTACACAAGCAAATACACACAGTCATAAACTTCCCACATATTGTATCCACTCACTTACTAATTCTAGCAAAAGGCATTTGATCTAAAACCTTGATTCCAATTTTCTCTCTCCCCAGACGTCTGACTTGCCCACTGTTTCCAACAACTTGTTTTTATCCCAGATAATTTTGCTTACTGATTCATTTCCCAAGGCCACAAAAACATGGGTATCTGTTAACCGGAAAACAAGAAACATTGAATGGAATGCTTCAGTTGTTGAACTTTCATACATTATAAATACCACACATACATGGCCACCCATTCACCTCTCATACAATTTTATGCACATCCAAATCAATATTTTGCAAAACTCAACATTTAATTGGCTTAGATGGCCTTCATCAATAATTAATTACCTCATTATAGCAACATAAATTTCTAGATTAAGCAGCTATTTTAACAGAGAAGAACCTCAACGCTAAGAGGCAAATAGAAGCTGTAACATTTAAAATAGGAGATTTCCCTCCCACCCGTGAATGGTTCTGCGACACTATTATCAACACCCGTCCTTTCAGTCTATGAGAATCCTATGCTGTTTCTGGTACATTTCCATTTGTTTATCAGTGTCACGCTCACAATATCTCCGTCTCCTGTGTAACCGGAAAAAAACTGCACCTGCTCAAAGTTTCACGCTTTCTGGCCAGAAAGAGCCAGATATATTTGTAACAGAAGTCAATAAACAATTTTTCTCTTTTCCAATTTTCTTAACTCATGTTCTGTCAATAAATGCTGGGCGTATTTCTCTGAAAAAGCATTGGAATAAAAAGGGGCAAAAACAGTAATTGCTGTAAAAACTCAGTAGCTCTGACAGCATCTGTGGAGGATTCTAAGGAAGGGTCACTGGACCCAAAAGATTAACTCGGATTTTTCTCCACACACATTGCCAGATCTGCTGAGTTTTTTCAGCAATTTCTGGTTTTGTCTCTGATTTCCAGCATCCACAGTTTTTTCAGTTTTTACATGGAATAAAAAGAGGCTGTGGTGGTGTGGATCCTTTCTTTCAGATAACACCTGGCATATTGCCGGTCTGCGATTCCAACTGGGGGAGGGGTCCGGGTCCTGAAGCCGAGAGCCAAGAAATAGACTAAGTGGACTTTGTCTTAAATTCTCTTTTAAAATGTCTTTTTTTAAATTATATTATCATGCAAGAACTGTTATTCTGAACTTTTTTTGATTTTTCTAATTTTTTTCCCTCAGAATTTGTCCTCAGGAATCTAGGTAGCTTTGTACTTAAAGTGGCACAGTAAGTGGTGACTTGTAAACCTTTCACTGTACTCATGTGAGTCCATGGAACAATAAAGCTGATTCAGTAATATTGCATTCAGTTTTGGACTCAACCAGAAATCCTTGTTTCTATGCACAGACTGTGTGTGACACCACAGAATCTTATTGTATGCATTCTTTATACTTTTTCTTGTTTTCCTGAATTGGTCTTCTCTGGAATCTTTCTTTGTCCCACCATGTTGCATTCACATCATTTAATGTAGCAATTCACACTTCATTTGGACACAAACGTTTTTTTCTGAGATACACTCATTTAACTGTTGTACCATGAAATCTTTTGTTATTTAATCTCCCTTGGCCTCCACTCTATTACTGAGTTTCCTGTCCCCTGTCACTTCCACTGGCTTAAAAGGCCTTATATTTCAATTTCTTTTCAGTTGAGATAACTGATCAATGATCCAAAACTGTGGGCTGAATCTTTTTTCTTTGGCTAAGTGCAAGTTCTGTTAAGTTTTCTGGAAGATACTTGGCATGCGTCCCAATGTGGTTTCTCATAGTATAGTCCCAATTTCTTATCCTGTCCCACACATCTCTGATGCCCAATTCTATCCCTATTTTACAGTTGCACCACAACAGCTTGCCTCTCAATGGGTATCTGATGAAAGACCAGTATCCCTTACGCCCGCATCAACTTTGAGAGGCCATTGTGCACTCAGACAAAAGTTTTCAATCTGGTCTTGTCTCTCATCAGCAACATAATGATAGATCAGCCACAAAACCATGCAGCTCATAATACAGAGCTGATGTGGTTGACATTCCCTCACACATATAATCCCATTCTTTTACCCTCACTGCTATTTAAAACCAGACCACACATTTTAACTGTTGTTAGCTACATTTGGCCTGAAGACGCTGTTTGAGTTTCTGACACTCTCTTTTTCTAATTTACTCATTTGTGGGATGTGGCCGTTGCTGGCTGGCCAGCATTTATTGCCCATCCCTAGGTGCCCTTGAGAAGGTGCTGGTGAATTGCCTTCTTGAACAGTTGTAGTCCACCTGATATAGGTTGACCCCCAATGCTATTAGGGAAGGAATTCCAGGATTTTGACTCAACAACAGTGAAGAAAAGGTAATATATGTCCAAGTCAGGATGGTGAGTGTCTTGGAGGGGAACTTGAAGATGGATGGTGTTCCCATACATCTGCTACACTTGTCCTTCTAGATGGAAGTTGTCGTTGGTTTGTAAAGCGATGTCTGAGAATCTTTGTTGAATTTCTGCTTTGCCCAATACCCTAATTCTGCAAAGAGGTCAAATGCCTCTTTTCATTGCTCAGCAGGGGAGCATCACATAAAGGCAAGAATTGAAACAAGCCCAATCATGAGCTTTTATTGTCAGCCAGCAAAACGGTAAACAAAGGAAACAAATACCGGTTGCAGTTTGCACCCACAATGTGAACAAAATATTGGCATCTTGACAGTTGATTCCATGTACTTGTACTTTTGAAACTATATACATTAGTTGATAGGTGCCTGTTCTTTGCAGAAACATATGCATGCATTGAGCCCATTTTAACTCAACATAATAGACGAAAGCCATTTGCTGGTTCATCTCTCAGGGCAATGGCCTGACCAATCAAGGCCAACCTGCCTATTTTAACATTTAAGAAAGCCTAACTGTTAACCGTCAATCAGCATTAATGCGTGCAAGGCAATACTTCTACCAATCAGAGACTACTTGCCAACTAGTTGGCACTTTGTTCTCATAGGTGGATGTTCTGCAAGCAAAATGTTTCTGTTGCAGCCTTTCAATCCTAGTTATAAGTGCAGTCTAAATATTGGTTTTCCCCTTGTGAATTGTTCTGCTGAGTGGAAGATAGAAAGCTCCAATAAAATTTGTCTTCTTTTTTCAATATTTGAGGTCTATTTTGCTCAAACTTCTTTTTTCTCTAATGAGGATGGATCTAGGTGGCATTAAGGGCTTCTTTCCTTTGTTTCCTACAGTGTAATTACACAATGGATGACTCATGTGGAAGCTTGAAAAGTGGGAAAAGCTATCTGAGGAAGTATTTATCCTGTAGAACTAAAGAACTATGGAAATCATTGATTTCATCTTTCAGCTCTGATATCTCTTTCTGCCTCCCTTTTAGAACTGACAGAGCTCTCATCAAGGTAACTATACAATAATGAGAAAATATTTGATTGTAAATTGTACTTGTCTGAATGAATCTCAAATCCTAATAGTTCAGTTATATAAAGTGAGACCTGTTCCATTGGTAGGATGCAAAACATCATTATTGGGGGTAATTTTAACTATTGGCAATTGTTGATTGTGCGAAATTAGATTGCCACTTGTTATATAGCATTTCCAATTTTCTATTCATTGATTTCAGAATGGGAAGGAGAAACAGTATTGATGTGTAACAGCTGATTAATTCAGTAATGACTGTTGAGTACCATTGCAGAGTGTGTTTCATTATTCATAACCTTCCATAATAAGGTCAGAATGTACCTCTTAGTTGTGAGTGTGAGCTGTTTCGACCAGAACACCGAACTTATTGAAAACACATTTGTTACAATGGGAAGCTTGTATGATTGCATTCTAGAAAATTAAGATCAATTCAGTTGAAATTCTACTATCCTCTGTGCTTCTCTATCTCTAGTTTATCAGACTACTATTTCAATGCCCATTACGAATAACCAGAAATTTGCTGTAATTAAATATAGAAAAGATGGAAACAAGTACAGTATCATCAGTCATACATATATCTGTCCCTCTCCTTGACATTGGTTTAAGGCTGAACCTGATTGTTTACAATATCAAATGATCCCAAGATTCCTTTTGACTGCAGATCCACGCCATCATTAAAATCCCTCATTTCCACTTCCTTAAAATTGCCAGACTCTGTCTTTGCCTCAGCTTAGTGTGCACGGAAATCTCTATTTGTTAGCTCCAGATTTTACTATTTCAACACACTCTTGGCTAGTGTAAAGCAATTTTCCTTTTGTAAACTTGAGGCCATCTAAAATTCTCACTTGTATCAAATCCCTTTCATCCGTTCTCACTGAGCCTACATTGATGCATAGATAAATAATACCATGATATTACAAATCTTATCCTGGCTTTAAAATTTCTTCATGGTCTTTTCCCTCTCTATTTCCATGATTTTCTCCAACCCCACCCCCTGCTGAGATACTTGCATTCATCTAATTGTCCATGCCTTCGGTTGCCCTCAGAGGGCTCAAAGTTCTGGAAGTCCTTCCCTACACCTTGCTACTCTCTACATCTTTATTCTCCTTTAATGCACTTTCATGAAAAATGCTCAACAACTTGGCTAAACACATTAGCACCAAATTCAGCTTCATATCATTCTTGAAAAGCACTATGGGATACTTGACAACATTAAAGGTACTCTATAGATACTAGCTGTTATTGTCACACTTCTCTTCTCTGACCATGCCATGCCATGTGCAGTATTCAATTGTAAGAATTGTATAAGGACATCTGGCCAGATAGAATGTACATACAGTCAGATGAAGACAGGACACAGAACAGCAAGACACAGAACTGGAAAGGGTAGAAGAAAAGACAAAGTAGGCAGGATTTTGCCACCACCAGGGCTGTGAATGGAGACTAAATATGGTATTCTCAGGTCGTCCTTTCAATCCAATACTGGTCTATTTTCCTGGAGACAGGATTCGGACATGATGGTAGATGATTTGGCTTGTTAAAAGCGACTTAAAAACGACTGAAGGAAGTTGATTGGGATTTTCTGTCCATTGAAAACATTACAACTGACCATTCAGAGATGCATAAAAGCATCTCTGGATAGAAAAGTAGAAGAAATAAAATACATTATGTCCTTAAAAAAGCCATAGTGATACAATTGTCTGGATATAGACAATAGACAATAGACAATAGATGCAGGAGTAGGCCATTCAGCCCTTCGAGCCTGCACCGCCATTCAATATGATCATGGCTGATCATTCCCAATCAGTATCCTGTTCCAGCCTTATCTCCATAACCCTTGACTCCACTATCTTTAAGAGCTCTATCCAATTCTTTCTTAAATGAATCCAGAGACTGGGCCTCCACTGCCCTCTGGGGCAGAGCATTCCACACAGCCACCACTCTCTGGATGAAGTAGTTTCTCCTCATCTCTGTCCTAAATGGTCTACCCCGTATTTTTAAATTGTGTCCTCTGGTTCGGCACTCCCCCATCAGCGGAAATATGTTTCCTCCTGCCAGAGTGTCCAATCCTTTCATAATCCTATACGTTTCAATCAGATCCCCTCTCAGTCTTCTAAACTCAAGGGTATACAAGCCCAGTCGCTTCAGTCTTTCCATGTAAGGCAATCCTGCCATTCCAGGAATTGACCTCGTGAACCTACGCTGCACTCCCTCAATAGCCAGAATGTCTTTCCTCAAATTTGGAGACCAGAACTGTACACAGTACTCCAGGTGTGGTCTCACCAGGGCCCTGTACAGCTGCAGAAGCACCTCTTTGCTTCTATACTCAATCCCTCTTGTTATGAAGGCCAGCATACTATTAGCCTTCTTCACGACCTGCTGTACCTGCATGCTTGCCTTCATTGACTGGTGGACAAGAACACCCAGATCTCTCTGAACAGCCCCTTTACCTAATTTGATACCATTGAGGTAGTAATCTGCCTTCCTGTTCTTGCCACCAAAGTGGATAACCATACATTTATCCACATTAAACTGCATCTGCCATGCATCTGCCCACTCATCCAACTTGTCCAGGTCACCCTGTAATCCCCTAACATCCTCATCACATTTCACCCTACCACCCAGCTTTGTATCATCAGCAAATTTGCTAATGTTATTGCTGATACCATCTTCTATATCATTTACATATATTGTAAAAAGCTGCGGTCCCAGCACGGATCCCTGCGGTACCCCACTGGTCACTGCCTGCCATTCCGAAATGGAGCCGTTAATCACTACCCTTTGTTTCCTATTAGCCAACCAATTCTCTATCCAATCTAGTACTTTGCCCCCAATACCGTGCGCCCTAATTTTACTCATTAACCTCTTGTGTGGGACTTTATCAAAAGCTTTCTGAAAGTCCAGGTACACTACATCCACTGGATCTCCCTCGTCCATCTTCCGAGTTACATCCTCAAAAAATTCAAGAAGATTAGTCAAGCATGATTTCCCCTTCATAAATCCATGCTGACTCTGTCCTATCCTGTTACTATTATCCAGATGTGCCGTAATTTCATCCTTTATAATAGACTCCAGCATCTTTCCCACCACTGAGGTCAGACTAACTGGTCTATAATTTCCTGCTTTCTCCCGCCCACCCTTCTTAAAAAGTGGCACAACATTAGCCACCCTCCAATCCTCAGGAACCGACCCCGATTCTATTGAAGTCTGGAAAATAATCACCAGCGCATCCACGATTTCCCGAGCCACCTCCTTCAGTACCCTGGGATGCAGGCCATCAGGTCCCGGAGACTTATCAACCTTCAGACCTAACAGTCTCTCCAACACCAAATCCTGGCAAATATAAATTCCCTTAAGTTCAGGTCCTTCAGCCACTGTTACCTCAGGGAGATTGCTTGTGTCTTCCCCAGTGAACACAGATCTGAAGTACCCATTTAATTCCTCTGCCATTTCTTTGTTCCCAGTAATATATTCCCCTGCTTCTGTCTTCAAGGGCCCAATTTTTGTCCTAAGCATTTTTTTACCTTGGACATACCTAAAAAAGCTTTTACTATCCTCCTTTATATTCTTGGCCAGTTTACCTTCGTACCTCATTTTTTCTCTGCGTATTTCCTTCTTACTAATCCTCTGTTGTTCTTTAAAAGCTTCCCAGTCCTCAGTTTTCCCACTTATCTTTGCTAAGTTATACTTTTTCTCTTTTAACTTTATATGTTTCTTTACTTCCCTCGTCAGCCACGGCCGCCCATGTCTCCTCCTGGGATCTTTCTTCCTTTTAGGAATGAACTGATCCTGCAACTTCTGCATTATACACAGAAATATCCGCCATTGTTCCTCCACGGTCTTCCCTGTTAAGGTATTGCACCATTGAACTTTGGCCAGTTGCTCCCTCATAGCTCCATATTTCCCTTTATTCAACTGAAATATTGTCACTTCCGATTGTACCCATTCCCTCTCAAATTGCAGATTGAAGCTTATTGTATTATGGTCACTACTTCCCAATGGCTCCTTCACTTCGAGGTCACTGATATGTATCCTTCTCATGTAAAGAAGAAAGAATGTTTGAAACCTTAAATTATAGATAATAGAATTCTTTAATCTGACTGGCAAATTGTCCATTAGTGAGATTTGTTCTCTTTCCCCCGTTCATGCATCATAATGTTATCAATGTAATATTCTCAGCCCTGCCACGCTAATGGCGGCAGTGCTTTGCAAGAGTCATACAGTAGGATTCTCCATCATTAATAAGGAAAGTATTAGCAAGAAACAATAGAACTTTTGAGAAACTGATGTCCCCATATCATATGTAGCTTGGGCAACAAATGCTGATGCTGGAAGCAATGCTTGCATACCATGAAGACATAATAAAGGCCATCTTTCTGAATCACAATGAAGGCTGGTAACAGTCAGGGCCAAGAACAGTGGAGTGCACTAGGGCTCAATAAATAGAACTCCAGGGAGCCTGTTGTGCTCAGCTTAAGGACTGGGCCACTATGGTTGGCTCAGGGACTAAAAGCAGCACCAGCAGTCCAATTTCAGTCCTTGCGCCCAGTCTCAGCACATAGCATATTGTTGGACTTGAGATCAAACTCATGTGAAAATGCTCAAATTTAAATATTTAAGCTTTAACTTATCTACTTTTGTTCCTGGGATGTGGCATTTGTTCCCTACCTGTAATCGCCTTTGAGCTGAGAGGCAGTTGAGAGTCAACTACGTTGCTGTAAGCCTACAGTCACACGTAGATTGGATTAGGTAAGGATGGCAGATTTCCTTCTCCAATGGACAGTAGCAAACGAATATTTTTTACAACAATTCAGATTTTCCTGACATTTTTCATTTTAACTAATTGAATTCCATTAACTACAGTGATTGATGTGAACTCATTTCCCCAGAGCATTAAACCAAGCTTCTGAATTAGTAGTCCCATGACATTATCACTACACAACCATAGCTTACAGTTTGTATGTATGATCTGATAACTGATGCAAAAAATAAAAAAATTATAATTCTGAGAATATTTTATTGCCATTACAGCTGCGCAGGCAAAATTATCAAATGTATTCATTACCAATGTACTCGATAAAGAAAGAAAACAACAGCGTGGGAGTTTTTCAACTATCTTAAGATGTTGCTGTGGATTTACTCAAATTACCAATATTCTTTGTAAACTAAATATGCTGGTGTCAGCTGAAACTTCACCCGATCAAGACTCTTGTCTTTAATCTGAGTCAGGTGATCATGTAGTCACTCCTGACTTTAAGGACTTCAGAAGTATTCCTGCATGCTACTGAGGGAATGTAAACTTCAGAAAAATTCATCTCTGAGGGTAGGGGGCATGTCTGGGTGGGATGCTCTTCGGTGGGTCAGTGCAGACTTGATGGGCCAAATGAGTCTTGACGGGGTAGATGCAAAGAATTTGTTGGGAGACTCTTGGACCTGAGAGCATTATCTCAGAAAAAGAGATTGCTTCGGAGGCCAGAAAGGAGAAAGGATTATTTCTCTCAGTGGGTAATAAATCTATGGAAATCTTTACTGCAGATAGCTGTTAAAGCTGCATTGTTAAGTAGGTTCTAGAATGAGTTAGACAGATGTTCAATCAGGAAGGGAATCAAAGATTCCGGGGAAAAGACAGGAAAGTGGGAGTTGAAGATTATATGATCAGTCATGATCATATTGAGTGGATTGATGATGTTCTGAATAGTTTATCTTTACTCTTACATCTCATGGTCTTATGGACTTTGTACAGTATTGGAGGGACATTCAAAATAATTGCACTCAGTTTTGGGGTGGAATATTCCAGTCGTGGAGGCAGTGGGCCTGGAGGTAGATGGCAACCTAATCAGGCATGGTGATGGCATCCTCAAACCCTTGGCTCAAGCCTTGTAACTCAGCAATAATGGACTGAACTGACACAGTCAAAATGAACAATCTGAAGTTTTAAAACAGACACAGTGAATCAAATGTGATCACGTGAACTATTTGTCAGCTGAATGTGTGATGGTCCTGGAATTCTGCTGTGTAAATATCATACACTTGAACGGATGACATAAAAGTGGTGAACAGCCAGTGGAAGCTACAGTTTTAAGTCAAAGTTCATTAAAGGCAAGAGATAAGCATTTTTCAAGGAGCAACAAGCCAGTCTTATTGAGTTAGTTGATCAAACTGATTTGGAAAACGTAATACGTTTGTGGTGTTTTCCAATGGTCAAACTTATCATTTGCTGGAGACTGTATAGTTCAAAACTTTGGCTGTACAGCTTCTTTGTATGGAAACAGTATAAAACAACTTATCTCGCAGCAAAAATGGAGTTAGCCTGAGGAGGTCAATTGATCAATGACTAGAAGTTGAAATGGCCTATGTTGATCTTTCGATCTTGTCCAATTTTTGGACAAGTCCATGTGAAACGGTTTGTTTGTGATTGTAAGCATTAACAGGGAAGTTTTTTTGTAGCATTTTCTGTAGTGTACTTTGTTTTAATAAGAACTTTGGGGATACTCTGTGGTTAGAATCACTTTAGATTATTGAGATCAGGAGTGAGCCTGGTGGACAAGAAAAGTAGAAATAAAAGCCCACATTTCCAAGTTTCCAATTTTATTGCAGGTGTAGGAGGTACGGCAAAATCACACAGAGGATTTTAAAAAGAATCATTGGTTTCTAGATACCTTTGATTGACAGGTTGTCAGGTGCAAGTTGGAAAACAAAATACCATTTGTTCTTGCAAATCCAGTGGAGTCAATTGTTGCCATTTTCCAAGAGTTTGCATTATAGTTGACAACATTATGAGTGCTTGGGTGAGTTTTAACAGTTAAAAGAAAACTCACGGGGCTGACCTTACATTTTGATTGACAACTTAAAGAGGCTATTAATATATTAAGGAACCAATTAACTCATTTGGCTAGATAGCTAACATGCAGTTCTGAATAATGATCCAGTGCATGTCTTGTTCCTTGCCTGACTGAGGTATATCTGTGATTGGGAAGAATTGACTGCTTTTAATGCAGTTGCTGAATAGAAATTTATTTGTAAAATATAAAAAAGAAAAGAAATAGAAGTTTATATTTTTTCATAACAGATGTATCCTTGAAAGGATTTAAATTATTAGATTGGGTTTGAGGAATGAGATTTTCTTCATCTACTACAAGCATGTATGGTTGAAAGTTCCTTGAGATTGTTCTAAGCTTACTTTGTTCTTCATCTCCACAGGGATCCTGAGGTCTGCCTTAGTGAATATTAGGTGAGTGTGAATGACGTGGGTATAAAATATCATGTAGGTGGCATGAAGATATGAAGAGGCCTGGGGAATGGGTGGAGATATGCATTGGGTAAAAACAATGACTGCAGATGCTGAAAATCAAATACTGGATTAGTGGTGCTGGAAGAGCACAGCAGTTCAGGCAGCATCCAACGAGCAGCGAAATCATCGTTTCGGGCAAAAGCCCTTCATCAGGAATAAAGGCAGTGAGCCTGAAGCATGGAGAGATAAGCTAGAGGAGGGTGGGGGTGGGGAGAGAGTAACATAGAGTACAATGGGTGAGTGGGGGAGGAGATGAAGGTGATAGGTCAAGGAGGAGAGGGTGGAGTGGATAGGTGGAAAATGAAGATAGGCAGGTTGGACAAGTCAAGGAGACAGTAACTGAGTTGGAAGTTTGAAACTAGGATGAGGTGGGGGAAGGGGAAATGAGGAAGCTGTTGAAGTCCACATTGATGCCCTGGGGTTGAAGTGTTCCGAGGCGGAAGATGAGGCGTTCTTCCTCCAGGCGTCTGGTGGTGAGGGAGCGGCGGTGAAGGAGGCCCAGGACCTCCATGTCCTCGGCAGAGTGGGAGGGGGAGTTGAAATGTTGGGCCACGGGGCGGTTTGGTTGATTGGTGCAGGTGTCTCGGAGATGTTCCCTAAAGCGCTCTGCTAGGAGGCGCCCAGTCTCCCCAATGTAGAGGAGACCACATCGGGAGCAACGGATACAATAAATGATATTGGTGGATGTGCAGGTGAAACTTTGATGGATGTGGAAGGCTCCTTTAGGGCCTTGGATAGAGGTGAGGGAGGAGGTGTGGGCACAGGTTTTACAGTTCCTGCGGTGGCAGGGGAAAGTGCCAGATTGGGAGGGTGGGTCATAGGGGGGTGTGGACCTGACCAGGTAGTCACGGAGGGAACGGTCTTTGCGGAAGGCAGAAAGGGGTGGGGAGGGAAATATATCCCTGGTGGTGGGGTCTTTTTGGAGGTGGCGGAAATGTCGGTGGATGATTTGGTTGATGCGAAGGAGATATGCATTGGCTTGGGGAGCATGAGGTGTGAGGTAACTTGGAGGTGGGGACATGAGTTGCACTGAAGTGATGATGGAGAGTGGATGAGGTGCGAGTGAATGTGAAGGATGAGTGCCCTATAGCTTCTAAAATAATGACAATGAAGCTCCAGAGAACTGCACATACCATATCACTTACCTGTCTTCATGGACAACAATGATCTGCATCAAAAGTTGGTGTGTCCTACAGGGTGGGTGGCATTCTACTCCTATCGCTCTGGAACAAAAGTCAGTTTAGACA
Organism: Chiloscyllium punctatum; assembly: GCF_047496795.1. Taxonomy (NCBI): domain Eukaryota; kingdom Metazoa; phylum Chordata; class Chondrichthyes; order Orectolobiformes; family Hemiscylliidae; genus Chiloscyllium; species Chiloscyllium punctatum. The sequence goes on from NC_092743.1 coordinate 36,230,620, forward strand.
AAAAACCAGGCTGCCCTGGTGAGCCCATCATATTAGCTTGTTCCTGCCCAACTGAGCTCATTTCCTCCTACCTTGACTCCATCCTCTCTCCACTTGTCCAGACCCTGTGCATCTACATCTGTGATTCCTCTAATGCCCTCCACCATATTGTCAATTTACAGTTCCCTGATTCTAAGTGCTTTCTCTTCACCATGGATGTCCAATCCCTCTATACCTCCACTCCCCACGAGGACGGTCTGAGAGCTCTCCACTTCTTCCTCAATAAGAGCCCTGAACAAGCCCTATCCACCACCACTCTCCTCTTCTTGGCTAAACTTGTTCTCTCATTGAACAATTTCTCCTTTAATTCATCTCACTTCTGCCAAGTTAAAAGAATGGTTATGGGCATGCACATGGATCCCAGTTATGCCTGCCACTTTATGGGGTATGTGGAATGATCTTTGTTCCAGTCCTTCACCACCACCAAACACATCTTCACCTCACTCGCCCCGTCTGCATTTCACACAGGTCGTACCCATCGGGACACCCTAGTCCATTCCACGACCACTAACACCACCATCCCTTCCCCAGCACCTTCCCATGTAACAGCAGAAGGTGCCCCTTCACCTCTTCCCTGCTCACCATCCAAGGGCCTCAACAGTCTTTCCAGGTGAAGCAGCATTTCACCTGTATCACCTCCAATCTTGGGTATTGTATTTGCTGCAGTCAATGTGGCCTACTCTGCATTGGGGAAACTAAACATAGACTAGTAGACCACTTTGCAGTACACCTCTGGTCTGTATACATGCATGACCCCTACCTTCCTGGAGGTAATAATTTTAACACAGCATCTTGCGCACATGCCCAAGTATCTGTCCTCGTCATGCTGCAATGCTCCCGTGAATCACAGTGCAAATCGGAGGAACAACACCTCATCTTCAGCCTAGGCACTTTGTAGCCTTCTGAAGTTAATATTGAGTTCAAATTGTGAACTAACTCCCATTTCTTCCCCCTTTCTTTTAGCTTTACGTTTTACATTCTCTGTCACCGTGTCCTCTCTGCCCTCACGCCTAGTGAGACTGTCTGTTCTTTCAAGTCTGGCAGTTAGACACGCCATCATTCTGCCACTCTCACATTCCAATAACTTAATCTGATCTATCAACATCCTTTCTCCAACAGCACCCTATACCCACCACCCCTACACACAAACCTCACTCCCCCAACTATAGCAGAAATACTGTCACCTCCAGACTTCACTTCAGCTCCAATGAAGAGTTATCTAGACTTGAAAGCTTTCTGCCTCTCCATAGACACTGTCTGACCTCGCCGTGATCTCCAGAATTTGTTTTTTTCAGGAAAGATTCCAGCATCTGCATTAATTTACTCCTATTTACTTTAACCCAAGATGGATCTGCCAAGTTGGGAAATTGCCAGATAGTAGCTGCTTGTTTACGAATTGATGCTTCGGACGTTGATGTTGCTGATGAGGATGTCATTTAATATCTATTCATAATTGCTCTAAGAGGGGTTTTATGGAACCATTGGTACTGTTTTATTATAAATTCATATCTTGTTAGGCCACTTCAAAGGTAAGATTCAACTTTGGAGTCACATGTAGGTCACAGATAGGAGGGTGTTATGCTTTTGTCCTTAAAGGACATTAGTAACCTGTTAGGAATTTAGACTAATTTGACAACCTCTTGATCACTTTAACTGATAACAGTTACTTATTTGTAGATTGCTTTTAACTGAATTTAAATTTTAACATTGCCACAATGGAGATACCTTTGACTTTAGACAATAGTGTGGAATTGTTATGATCCCAGTTGATTACTATTGGAGTTGTCAGATCCCAGAATGAAATCTGGCTTGATAGATTTTATTGTTATTTAACATGGAGGTCATTCCCTGAAAAATAGGCACACAAAGTTGCAAGTTTTATTTAAAAGTAAAACAGGCATTTATTTCACAAAAGTCAAAAATAAAACCAACTATCTAAATATAAAACACAGTTTAAAAGGTCTTAAAACATTCAGTGAAACAAAATCTTATCTATTCCCCAACATTATTGCTCTACAGCTATTCAAATCCAGAGAAATAATCCTTCTGTATAATATCTTTAGGTTTGACAACTGCTTCTCCCCAGTTCTGTCTTGTGAACCATGAAGTCTTCTTACATGAATATGCACGAAAGTGTTTAGACTATCTCAGTCCTTTAATAATCTTCAGATTTCTAACCAAACACTCCTGCTTGGGAAATGTAGGAGAAAGTGAGGACTGCAGATGCTGGAGTACCAGAGTTGAAAAATATGGTGCTGGAAAAACACAGCAGGCCAGGCAGCATCCAAGGAGCAGGAGAATCGGCGTTTCGGGCATATGCCCTTCTTCAGGAATCATTCCTGAAGAAGGGCTTATGCCCGAAACGTCAATTCTCCAGCTTCTCGGATGCTGCCTGGCTTGCTGTGTTTTTCCAGCACCACATTCTGCTTTGGAAATGTCACAAGATAAACTTTTACATTAACACAACTGATGATGGAGCAGCGCTCTGAAAGCTAGTGCTTTCAATTAAACCTGTTGGACTATAACCTGTTGTTATGTGATTTTTAGCTTTGTACACCACAGTCCAGCACTGGCTTCTCCAAATCACGAGCTTTCCCTGAACTGCCTTATGTTCTTTTCAAAGCAAAAAATTATATTTGCTTCTGACCCAGCCAGGTCTCTTCCACAACTGCTCGAAAGCTTTCAATCTCTAGATTTTATATGCTAAAATCAAACCCTGATTATTCTAAATCAAAAGCATGATAATGCCTTCAATATCTATATTTTCTGACATACACCCCACAGTATCAAAAATCTTCCATTAACAATCTAAGCCACTACAGTCACCTTTGTCTGAGTACAGTAGAGCCTCGATTATCCGAACATCGATTATCTGAATTTCGGATTACCCTATCAAGATTTCAAGGTCCTGTTAAAATGGCATTAGGGAACTCAGCATTCAGTTAATCAGCATTATGGCGCGCATTGTCAGATAACTGAGAAATGTTTGATAACCGATACTAAAATTACCGCTTGTTTTCGATAGATCAGTTATCAGTTAAATGGCATTATGTTGTACGTTGCCAGATAACTAAGAAATGTTCGGATAACCTGCACTTTAAATTACCACGTGCTTCTGCTTATTCGAACGATCGATTATCTGAACAAGATACTCCCTGCCTGTCTTATTCACAAAATCAAGGCTCTACTGTATGCTGGATTAGGTCACTTTTATTTTATTTCTTTGATTGGGATATGTGTCAATAGTTAGATCAATATTTATTGCCCAGTCCCAATTACCTAGAGGGCAATTAAGAGTCAATTGATTGCTGTGAATTTGGATTGACATGTAAGAGTAGTAGAATTCCTTCTTTAAAGGACATTGGTTAGTGAGGTGAATCTTTACAATAATCAACAGTGGTAGCATACTCACCATTAGACTAACTTGTATTATTCCACTGCCTGGAGAAAGTGAGGACTACAGATGCTGGAGATCAGAGCTGAAAATGTGTTGCTGGAAAAGCGCAGCAGGTCAGGCAGCATCCAAGGAAGAGGAGAATCGACGTTTCGGGCATCAGCCCTTCCTTCCAACACATTTTCAGCTTATTCCACTGCCTCCCCTGGAAAGGACTCTTATTTTTCTCTAAAATCTTCACACAAGTAACCAATACCTATATGCCACTATTTTGAAATCCTGACTCTAATATATATACATACACACACGTACAATTTATCACAGTATTAACTCAGTCACCTATTTTTATTTTCACTTCCACTACCTTCAGTAGAATTAAAAATCAGAAGAGGCATTTAATGAGTGAAAGAGCGAAAATTAGGCAATTTACCTCATAGTCTAGAGTCAAAATTACTGAAATTCTCTGGGTTATTCATCCAGCTCTATGGATAGATTGGCCAAAAACTAACAACTACACTGCAATGTCAGTGTCAGGTAATGAGTTCACAAATACACAAATTTAAACCATTTATCCTTGAAATTTCTCTTACACCAAAGAAATACTTTGGTTTATATAAACCAAATAGAACCAAAGTCCTACACCAATGCTTTATCAAGTGTCAAACCATAGCAACACTATAGTGCAAGTTTCATCCATAGTATTAGTACTTCCAAAGTTGATCTGCATCAAACTCTGAGAGGAAGTGCACCACACAGTGTCCCACTGTATCAGATAAGCCAAACAGGGATAAGTTAAGTTATCTCATTGTGGTCTCACCAGTTCTGAGGAAGAGTCACTCAATCTGAAACGTTAACTCTGATTTCTCTCCACAGATGCTGCCAGACATGCAGAGCTTTTCCAGAAGTTTGTTTTTGTTTCATCACGGTTAAAAGTAGGAGTACCGCAATCAGCCTTGGCTTACAGGAAGCAACAAATAGATCATGGCTCCGATTCCTGATCATTACCTAGTAATCTTCTGCTGGAAAATATATGTCTGATGACACTCTGATTAATTCCTCCAAACAGGTGATTACTGTTCTTTTTCACAGAAATAGACACAATTTCCCTTTTATGAAGCCATGCTGACTCTCCTTGATTAGATTGTGATTTTCCAAATGCTCTACAACTACTTACTTATTAACTGATTTCCACATTTTTCCAAGATCTGATGTTAGGGTAATCAACCTATACTTACCCACATTTTCCTCCTCTTTTTTGAATGGGGGTGTCACATTGGCAGTTTTCCAATACTCTAGTGCTTCTCCATAATCAAGGAGGTTTGGAAATTTACAGCTAATGCATCCACTATATCTATAGCTACAAGCTATTAGGACCAGGCAACATATCCGTCTTTGACCCCATTAGTCTGTCTGATATTCCTTGTTTAGTGATGGGACTTAATAACTCTCCCATATTCTTTAGTATTAATGCAATATTTGAAGTATTTTCCAATGTAAAGACTGATGCAAGTTATTTGTTTAACTCCTCTGCTATTTCCTTGTTCCCACATCTATTTCCTAAGAATCTTTTTAAGGGGCCTATGCTCACTTTGACCTCTCTCTTCTTTCTTATATATTTGAAGAAACTCTTATTTTCAGTTTTTATATTCTTCATTGAGTAGAGTCCCACCTTCTTAGATTTCGCTCATAAGACCATCCTTCCATACAAGGGATTATCCAAATGATCCTTCTCTGAAACAGTCTCCAATGGAATGGTATATATTTTTAAGTAAAGGGCACTAAAACTCCTCACAATAGTCTCAATTAGATTAGATAGAGGGGAGCCAGGAGATCTATTACACTTGGACTTCATGTAGGCATTCAATAGGTACCTTACAAAACATTAAGTCATAAGACAGGAGCCCATGTTGCTGGAGGTAGTATATTCACATAGATAGAGAATTGACTCACGGGCAGGAAACAACAAGTGGGAATAAGGAGTTCTTTTTCAGGTTGCCAACATATGACTAGTAGAGTTCCCTAGGGATCAGTGCTGAGATACTAACTGTTTACTATATCTAATAATGACTTGGAGGAAGGAAGTGAATATACTGTAGCTAAATTTGCAGAAGACATAATCATTGGTGGAAAGGCAGATGGTGAGAGGGATACAAAACGTTTACAGAAAGATATTGATGGGTTAGGTAAATGGGCGAAAGTGAAAATAGAGTATTAAGCGAGAAAATGTGAAATTATTCATTTTGGAACAGAGAACAAAATAAGATTAGATTACCAACAGTGTGGAAACAGGCCCTTCGGCCCAACCAGTCCACACCAACCCTCCAAAGAGTAACCCACCCAAACCCATCTCCCTCTGACTAATGCACCTAACACTATGGGCAATTCACTTGACCTACACATCTTTGGATTGTGGGAGGAAACTGAAGCACACCCACGCAAACACGGGGAGAATGTGCAAACTCCACACAAACAGTCACCCAAGGCTAGAATTGAACCTGGGACCCTAGTGCTGTGAGGCAGCAGTGCTAACCACTGAGCCACCATGCCACTCCAAGTATTATTTAAATGGAGAAAAACTGCAGAAGTATGCAACATCAAGAGACTGGGGAGTACTTGGCATTAAACACAGAAAGCTAGCACACAGGTGCAGCAGGTAATCAGGAAGGCTAATGGATACTCTGATGAAGAGTCTTCTAGACTCAAAATGCTGGCTTGTTTTCTCTTCATGGATGCTGTCTGACCTGATGTGATCTCCAACATTTTTTGTTTTTAGGCTAATGGAATGTTGGCCATTATTTCAAGGGGGTTGAAGTGTAAAAGTAGGGAATCTTAGAGCAACTGTACAAGATGCTGATGAGACAACAATTTAGAGTACTGTGAACACTTTGGTTCCCCCTTACTTAAGAAAATATATCATTCCATTGGAGGCTGTTTCAAAGATGATTCATTTGGATGATTCCTCATAAGGAGGGATTGTCTTATGAGCACAGGCTAAACAGGTTGGGATTCTCATTCTTCTAAACATCAGTGAATAGAGGTGATCCCATTAAAACCTATAGGATTCTTACGGGGCTTGACAGGGTGGATGCTGAGGATGTTTCTCACATGAGAGAGTCTAGGATCAGAGGGTATGGTCTCAGAATAAAGGGACACCAACTTAAGACTGAGATGAGAAGAAATGTATTCTTTCAGAAGGTTGTGAGTCTTTGGAACTCCTTGCCACAGAAAGCTGTGGAGCAAATGCTGAGATAGATAGATTCTTGGTCAGTAAGGGAATCAAAGGTTATTGCAAAAATGCAGAATTGGATGTGAGAAATGTCGGATTCGCCATGATCCTATTGAATGGTAGAGCAGATCAGAGGGGCCGAATAGCCCTGTTCCTGTTCCTATTTCTTATGGTCTTATGGACATTAACACCCAGAGAGTAAGGATGAAAGTTATTAAAGGATGTAAAATATTAGGAATGCCATATTTCAACTTTGAAATGTAAGGACCAGATTTGCTAATAGGATCAGCCTCACTTCAAAGGAGCATATTAGAGAAAAAGAAAATAAATTTGCACTTGGTGATACAATTCAATGGGAAAAACCTCCGTTGAAATCTATTGCAGGCTATCAGTTTGCCATTGATCATTTTGTACTATCATCCAAGATATCCAAAATGCTTAAATTATTGCCATGACAGATCACTTGTCCTTTATACAGGTTAATTCATAATGATTGCAAATGCTTGGAATGAACCTTAAGTGGCCATTTAAAGGACAGCTCACGAGGCTGATTCTTATTGATTACATTGATTTCTACTTGCGTTGCTGCCTTTTTTCTGGTGTTGCTGATGCCCTTTGAATTTCCACTGGCTACCTTTGTGAATAGGGTTATGTCTCATTTATTATAGTATACTGGAGGATAGTGGCAGTGTGGACAAGAGATTGGCATTACTGCATGGCCTACAAATCATTTATTTAATTGATGATTTTCAATTAACCTGGCCAGTTTCACAATCAGTTTGGCATAGCTTCCGAATAAAATATTTCCCTGTGAAAAATTGTTATCGTGTTTACACAAAAAGAGAATTTAGCTAGTGACACATGCCAGAAAGTATATATTTATAAGAAGCTCCTTGACAATTAATCTCACTTCCAATTTCAACATGTTGCAGTACCTGCTTTTGACTCTATTCTTCAGTAAGTATTGGCCAGAACTCAAAATTGTTTGCTTCTTCTTGTTAGCTTAGACTACATTAGATGAAAAATGTCAATCTTCATGTATCCTTTATTTTATTAACCAAACGTTAAATTTTCTCTTTGTTTCTTTCCTATTTTGCATTTTCCTTGTTATGTAGTAGGTCCAGTTGCTGCAAGCCCATTAACGGGCCGTGTTGTTGCTGGACAGGAAGCCAAACCACACAGCTGGCCATGGCAGGTAAGGAGACCCACTGGCTGCAGACTATCAGACATGGAAACGCTGTTCCATCTTTGAAGTTTGACCGTTAAAGTCTACAAGGTTTCACTTCCCTGTATTACAGTTAGATTCGGTTCGGGTTATAGGTGGATTAAGAATGTGGGCACATATTTGGTAAATGGAATATAATCTGAGAAAGTGGAAACTTGATCACTTTGGCAGGAAGAATAGAAAGCAGCATATGTATCAAATCTGTGGTACAAAGGGATCTGGTGTACAAATCACAAACAGTAAGGATGTAATAACAGCAAGTGATTGAGAGTCTTGTGGAATATTGGTTTTTATTGCTAGGGGACTGGAGCATAAAGATAGGGAACTACTGTTACAGCTGTATAAGGACATAATGAGACCACATCTGGAATACAGTATATTGTTCTATTACTTAAGGAAGAATAAGCTGCATTAGTGAAGAGAAGATTCACTCATCTGATTACCGTTTTTCCTTATGATGAAAGGAAGAGCTGCTTAGACATTGAAGTTTAGAAGAATGTGAAGTAATTTTATTGAAACATGTAAGATTCTGACAGGACTTGACAACATGAATTCTGGGAGGATGTTTATCCTGTTGAGGTGTCTAGAAAGAGGGCGTACAATTTTAAACTAAGAGGTATCCCGTTTAATAAGGAGATGAGGATTTATTTCTTCCAGAAAATCAATTAGACTTTAGAATTCTCATCCCCAGAGAACGGAGCAGGCTGGATGATTAAATATATTCAAAGTGGAGTTAAATAGATTTTTAGCTAACAAGGGAGTCAAGAGTTAGTTTTTTTTTAATAATGCCAATATAGATTTCTTGTGCACGAGAGGAAAATTAGAAGTGAAATATCTAGCTTTGAGATGAGTGTCTCTTTAAAGTAGAGTGGAAAACACTTTAGTATTTTAAAGGCATTATCCACTGATAAATGAAGAAACGACTATAGGATTGAAGATAAGATTTAGACCAAAATCTAAGAAACAAGAAACTCAAATACCAGTGGTCAATGATCCGTGTATTGAATTGGGAAAGCCAGATGGAAGAGTAGAACTAGGAATAGACAAAATAGCTCAAACAATAACAAACAGGAATTGCTGGAAAAACCATCAGGTCTGGCAGCATCTGTGGAGAAAAAGCAGAATTATAACACTTATAGAAGTGAATTCAAAAATGATACATCTTCAATGTAATCTTGATAAAGTTCAAATATCAAAATTCTCTATGAAGTACCATGAAACAAACTTCGAACAGGAAAATAAACTGTTGATGAATCAGAAGAATTGGTTGAGGGCAGAATTAAAAACTAAGATTGCAAAACTCCTGGAGATTCATTGTGAAGAATAATGAAAGGCTTACATTCTGATGCAACCTGAAGATCAAGAATGAGAAGTAGCACAGTGTTGAAGGAAAGAACTTAAACTTTAGAAGACTTTAAAAACAGCTAAAGAAACCAAAAACTCATAGTGCAGATTTACTGATTTGGGGTGGATCAAACAATGAAACAACAAAACCTGTTATGGAAAAAAAGATTATTAAGGAAGATAATTTGAAGCTGATTGTCAATCAATTTCCATTGCAAACTTGGAGGACTGTTGGAAAGGCCATGTGAAGAAGAGTCAGGAAACCCCACCCCTATATGGCTTTGAAGCAAGTGGTTTATGTATTGCATGAAAAGCTAAAAATGTTGGATATGAAAATAACAATCCAAAATGATAAAGCTAAGATAATCAGAATGGGTGTGTAGGCTCGGATGAAGTTGTGTGTCATTAATAGCTCAGTGCAGTTGTGATCCACGATATTGGAAGCCCACAAACAGTATTTGCTTTGTGCAACTGACAAAGATCAGAGCTCAGGAAAATAAATAAATAAACAGCAGCAGTATTGGCTTATTGAAGCTTATTGTTTGTGAAGATGTGGAGCAATGTCTTTGGAAACTTGAAATGGTCCATAAAAGATTTACAAGAATGTTGCAAGGTTTGGAGAGTTTCAGCAATAGGAAGAGACTGAATAGGCTGGGGCTGTTTTCCCTGGAGAGTCAGAGGCTGAGCAGTAACCTTATAGAGGCTTATAAAATCACAAGTGGCATGAATAAGGTAAATAGACAAGAACGTTTCCCCAGGGTGGGGAATCCAAAACTGGAGGGCATGGGTTTAAGGTGAGAGGGGAAAGATTTAAAAGGGATCTAAGGGGCAATGTTTTCACACAGTGGGTGGTGCATGTATGGAATGAGCTGCCAGAGGAAGTGGTGGAGGCAGATCAATTACAACATTTAAAAGTGCAACGCATGACCACTTGACAAAGGAGCAACATTTCAAAAGCTAGTGCTTCTCAATAAACCTGTTGGACTATAACTTGGTTTTGTGTGATTTTTAACTTTAAGCATTTAAAAGGCATCAGAATGGGTATATAAATAGGGAGGGTTTAGAGGGATATGAGCCAAAGTCTGGCAAATGGGACTAGCTTAATTTAGGATATCTGGTAGGCAAATTAGACGGAGCGGTCTGTTTCCGTGCTATGTATCTCTATGACTGTCTATGACTCTATGAGTAAGTGTTGGAGTGCAGTTTCACAAATCCAGATTCCTAGGAGCATAAAATGATTACAACTGGAACTTCTTGTGAACTTTTAATAATAGTTGGTGACTCACAGTGTAGATATTTGTGGTGAAATCCATAAGATCTGTCATGTTGTGTTTGTTAATTGATGTGTTCTGCAGGTTGTTCTGCAGTTTGTCTTCTACCATGTTAATATTAAAATGCCAGACTGTAAGATATGTCTATCTACGCATCATCAAAATCCTTTTTCTTAATAATCTTTGCTTGTTTGTTTAAGTTTTATTTTATAATAAAACTGTTATTTATTGTTGACTGAAGATACCTGAATGATTTGTTTCTAATACCAAACCTGATACAGTCTGAGACCTATGATAATTGGCAACATCGTTACCCTGATTAAATATAAAATTTAATGTTACCAGTGGAACTAGAAAAGAAACAGTGCACTCCTCTAACCTTAGTGATAACAATTAATTTACTCTGGTGGCCAATACCATAGCATTGGAATGCCATTTCCACAGTTCACATCAGCAGTCATCGTAGGTCTTCAGCATCAACTTACAGAGTTACATTTCTGGTGCTTACTGAGAATCCACACACCTCTGTCTCCACATAGGATTGTCACAGAAATTTTTGTAACCATTGTGTAGGCAAGATGTTATCAGGTTTTGAAGCTTCCCTGAGTAATTTTAACACCTAGAAAGAAATAACATGGCGTGTGATTTTGGTTTCAGGCCTCTCTGCAGTTTGCTTATGAATCTCACCCTGATATCTTTCAACATTTGTGTGGTGGAACGCTCATTTCTGGAAATTGGGTCATGACTGCTGCGCATTGTATTGTTACGTAAGTACATTGTTTCAAGATATGTCACAAGTAGTTTGAACAATCATTTTTACACTGAAGACGTTCCCATATACACATTAGAATTATAATTTATGAAATCTATTAGAGATACATAGGAATTGCTGAACAAAATTGCTATCGATAGTGCCTTATATTATCATAGTAGTTACATAATTTACTGATAAAGAAATTGTTGACTAATTATAGCAATCACTTAATCTATAAAGACCAAAAATAAAACAAAGCAAAGCTGGTGTTGGAAAACTATGGAAAGCATTGGTCTAGCGTCAAACTTATTCAATGCTCACTGTGCTCATTATTTCATGCTTCAAATTACTCATTAATTCCATTATAAAACAGCTTTTTTCTGAAATAAATCTAATTTATATTTGGACCAATATTACCAGTCTGATACTGTGACCACATGTTTATTGAAAACTTTCGAATTGAATTTATTTAAGCACAATATGTAATATTCTAGACATATTGATGGAATTGGTCATATTTTACAATGCCTTGTATATCTATTGTGACACATGTTATAAGATATACTTATTATGAGGTAATTTACTTGCTTTTTATCAAGGTTTTTGGTTACAACATACAAATTCACGTTATTTGTTTTGTTTTCATGGCTTCTCAGTATTTTAAAGGTATTTGCCGTGTGTTCGTGTATGTAATAACAGTCCCCCTGCAATAAGCCACTTTTCCAGTATTGGAAGTATTCCCTCGATAGTATTCTTTTGATACCCATCAGGCATCTATTCTGCTTGAAAAATGAACCTGGACTCAAAAAATTGGGTTGGATTTAAGGTAGTGTCTAAGAGGTAAGCAGAAGATTTCATTTCAAAGAAGTGAGTTTCCCCTGCATTCTTTTGCAAATAAGTGTGGGTTTTACTTCCTTTTGTCGAACAAGACTTTAAACCAAGACTACGTCTGCCCCCTCAGATGGGTGTAATAAAGTTTATAACATTATTGCAAAGAAAAGGGTGAGATGGGAAAGATATAAAAGAGCACTAAGGGGTAACGTTTTCACGCAGAGGCTGGTACGTGTATGGAATGAGTTGCCAGTGGAAGTGGTAGAGGCTAGTACAGTTGCAACATTTAAAAGGCATCTGGATGGTTATATGAATAGGAAGGGTTTGGAGGGATATGGGCCAGGTGCTGGCAGGTGGGACTAGATTGGGTTGGGATATCTGGTCAACATGGACGAGTTGGACCAAAGGGTCTGTTTCCATGCTGTACATCTCTAGGATGACTCTAAAAACAAGGTAATTCTCCCTAGTGTGATTTGCAATGTTTACCCCCAACCACCCTCACTAAACGGGATAGCTGGTCTTTGTTTTACTGCTGGTTGTGGCAGATGCTATATACATTATTTTGCTGCATTTCCTACATGACCAAAGTAACTAGACTTCAAAAATCCTCAATTGACTGTAAAGTGCTTTTGGATTACCTTGTGAAAGGTCAATAATTCAAGTTTTTTCTTTATTTTTCTTTCAGCATACCAGGAAGATTTGCTGTTGTTCTTGGAGAGCACAATCTGGAGCAGAAAGGCAATGAGTATTTGAGACATGTTCAATTGATCATCACTCATCCTTATTGGAATCCAAATTCTCTTGAAAATGGGTAATTCAGATCGACATTTTAAACTTTACCAGTTCATCCACATTGAACTATTCTTAATCCAATGACTCCTAAACAACTTCTTTTAAAACCTATTTCTCTCATGCAATTATGGTAACTGTAAATTATTTATTACATGCTCTTTCTAAAATTCTTCAAATAATCCATTGTGCTGGCTCTTCCTCTTTCTGCATCCCTTTGAGTTGAACTGAAAATCCATCATGTTGCTCTTTCCCAAGGTATTAAAAATGTAGATATCTCTTCCCTTCCTACAAACTATTGCTTAAGAGATTCATTCAGTCTGTGCTTATCACCATTGTGTCAGTTGTGGCTCGGTGCGCAGCATTCTTGCCTCAGATCCAGATGACTAAGCATGCAATCCAGACAGGCAATTCAGTGTAATAGTGCTTTGTGAATGAGATAGCCACCTGTCTGTCCTCAGCTTAATTTAAAGTATCCAGGGCACATATTGAATAAGAACTTCAAACAATGATCTGATTATTTATTTAGTTCATGTTTGTTGAAGCTTGGTGTGCACAATTTAGTTTCTGCTTTTTGTACAATGTTTATAATTTATTCTTTGTAAGAACAAACAGATACAGGGTGTTTCAACTCCTTAATTTTACAGTGTATCATATTATTTATAGTATAGAATCAGGCTACCAGTCCATTAGCAATTATGCACTCTATGAGCTTCCTCTCACCTTTTCTCACCCATCAATAAGGCTATCTATTCCTTTCTCCCTCATGTAATATCTTCCATATATAATATCATATTATTGAATGTATCAATGCAACCCCATATACTGAGTCCTTATGACAGCGACTTCCATGTTTTCTTGGTAACGTTCTTTGCTGAATTACCTATCAGATATATTTGTATGTGTAGCCCATAGTTCTGGCATGTACGAAGATTGAAAACATATTTTCTAATTCCACCTTATCAAGTTCTTTCAATACTTTAAGACCCTTATCAAGTTACTCCTCAATTTTCTCTTCTCTTTCTTTTCTGAACATAGCATCCTGAGAGGAGGTAGCAAGTTTTAAGCGAGCATAGAGAAGGGCAAGTGGTTTCATTCTGTTCACAGCACCGAGAGAGGAGGCGGCAAGTTTAAAAAGAGTGTGGGGAATGGCTCCATTCTGATCACAGTGCTGAGAGTCAAAGCAATAGGTTTAAAAAGGGCACAGAAAGTGGGAAGTGACTTCATTCTGAACATAGCACCAAGGGAGGAGGTAGCAATAGAAAGGCCATAATTTTAAAGGATTCCATAGTCAAAGGATCGGGCAGGTGAGTTTTGCAGCTTTACCTATAATTCCAAGATAGTGCCTTGCCTCTCTATTGCTGGTGCCTAGTGTCAATGTGCAGCATGTAAAGCGTCCTTCCAGGGGCAGGGAATTAGCCAGAAGTTGTGGTCTACTTTGGTACCAATAACCTAGGCAGGAAGAGAGATAGGGTCCTTAAAGCAGAATGCAGGGAGGTAGGAAGGAATTGAAAAAGCAGGATCTCAACAGCAGTAAACTTTTGAATACTCCCAGTGCGACATGTTATTGAATGTAGGGACAGAAAGATCAGTAGATTGAATAAATGGCTGGAGAACTGATGTAGGAGGGAAGGCATAAGATTTGAGAAATTTCTGATAAACCATTCTGGAGCATACGGGACCTGTACAAGCCGGATGGGTTCCATCTTAACAGGACTGGGGCTGAAACCCAAAAGCTGTGGGACTGGATTTAACCTCGCTCATCGGGGGTGGGAACTAGAGACGAAGGGAGTTAGGATAGTAACAGGAAGTAAAAAGGCAATGAGAGAAATTAGAGAGCAGGAGAAACAAAGCCAAACACTGAGCATGCCTCAAGTCTGGAATTCTGTCAAAATGACAAAGTTAAGGGCACTCTACCTGAATGCGCACAACATTTACAATAAGGTAGATGATTGAAAGGCACAAATACAGGCAAATAGTTCTGACATAATTGCCATTATGAAAGCATGGCTGCACGATGACCAGGAAGTGAATATTTAAGAATATTCTAAACTCAGGAAGGACAGACAAAAAGGAAAAATAGTTGTGGTTGCATTGATGTTCTGAGATGGGTTTAGTGTATTAGTAAGGAAGAATCTCAGACTGGAAGAACATTGTGTGGAGTCTATTTGGCTGAACTAAGAAACAGCAAGGGGCAGCAAGACATTAGTTGCAGTTATTTATATTTCACTAAATAGTAACGGCATTTTGTGGGGCATGGTATAAAACAAGATATGAGAAAAACATGTAGCATGGGCAACACTGTTATCAGGGATAATTTCAAACGCCAGTAGACTAGGTAAACAAATTAGGCACCAAAGCTGTGTAGGGTGGGTTTCTGGATTGTGTTGGGGATCGTTTTCTGGAGGAGCATAAGGGGCTTATTAATAATCTCTTTGTCAAAGGGATGAATGATCAAAATATGAGAGACTTTTACATTATATTTGAAAGTGAAGTAGTTCAATCTGAAACCTTACTTCAAGCCTTACTTCGGTTGTGGGTAAGTGTTGGAAAAGGTTATAAGAGATAAGATTTATAATTATCTCAATAGGAAAAAGTTGATTTGGGATAGTCAATATAGTTTCGTGAAGGGTAAGTCATGCCTCACAAACCTTATTGAGTTCTTTGAGAAGGTGACCAAACAGGTGGACGAGGGTAAAGTCGTTGATGTGGTGTATATGGATTTCAGTAAGGCAGCTGATAAGGTTCCCCATGGTAGGCTACTGCACAAGATGTGAAGGTATGGGATTGGGGGCGATTTAATGGTTTGGATCAGAAATTGGCTAGCTGAAAGAAGACAGAGAGTGGTGGTCGATGGGAAATGTTCATCTGGGAGTTCAGTTACTAGTGGTGTAACTGCAAGGATCTGTTTTGGGTCCACAGCTGTTTGTCATTTTTATAAACAACCTGGATGAGGGCGTAGCAGGATGGCTTAGTAAATTTGCAGGTAACATTAAGGTCGATATAGTTGTAGATAGTGCCAAAGGATTTTGTAGGTTACAAAGGGACACAGATAAGCTGCAGAGCTGGGCTAAAGGTGGCAAATGGAGTTTAATGCAGAAAAGGGTGAGGTGATTCACTTTGGAAGGAGTAACAGGAATGCAGAGTACTGGGCAAATGGTAAGATTCTTGGTAGTGTAGATGAGCAGAAAGATCTTGGTGTCCATGTATATAGGTCCCTCAAAGTTACCATCCAGGGTGATAAGAAGGCATAAGATGTGTTAGCTTTTATTAATAGGGGGATCGAGTTTCAGAACCATGCGATTATGCTGCAGCTGTACAAAATTCTGGTGTGGCTGCGCTCGGAGTATTGATTGCAGCTCTGGCCACCACATTATAGGAAGAATGTGAAGCTTTGGAAAGGGTTCACAGGAGATTTACTAGGATGTTGCCTGGTTTGGAGGGAAGGTCTTACGAGGAAAGGTTGGGGGACTTGAGGCTGTTTTCGTTAGAGAGCAAAAGGTTGAGAGGTGACTTAATTGAAACATATAAGATAATCAGAGGGTTAGATTGGGCGGACAATGAAAGCCTTTTTCCTCAGATGGTGATGGATAGCACGAGGAAGCATAGCTTCAAATTGAGGGATATAGGACAGATGTTAGACATAGTTGCTTAACACAGAGAGTAGTAGGGGCGTGTAACGCACTGCCTGTAACAGTTGTAGACTCGCCAACTTTAGGGGCATTTAACTGGACATTGGTAAGCATATGGATGAGAATGGAAGAGTGTAGGTTAGATGGGTTTCAGATTGGTTTCACAGGGCGGTGCAACATCGAGAGGGTGGAAGGGCCTGTACTGCGTTGTAGTGTTCTATGTTCTGTGCTCTATGAAACAAGGGTATTATATTTAAGTAAAGCATACTATGACCTAACCATGAATCTAATATCAAAGACCTTCTGAAATTCCAATTATATTATGTTTATTGCTAAATGGCCGGCTTCAATGTCATTAATACTCCATTTATTTTTATCCCTCCAGTATCCTAAGTGCTACGTAGCATCAAGTTTCACTTTAATTAACCTCAAGTTTTGTCATGAAATTCAAAATTCATTATTACAAACATTTTTCACTGTTTCGAATTTATCGCAAATCTTTTTTATTACTATTTGTTTTTGGAAAGTGAATGATGCTGGCAAAGTAGTGCTCTATGGTATTATCGGTCAATCACATATTGCAGGACTACAATTACACATAGACCAGTGCAATTTCACACTCTGGCAGTCAACAGTTATCAGATTTGTTTGGTTTAGAATCATAGTTTGTCATAGTATAATTAGAATTCTTTACTTCCAGGCTGCAAATCCACATCTCATTCAATTCTGTATCCTTGCCCAATGGACTGGTATGAGCAGAATTTGAAGCAAGTCTGATTTTGTGCTTCAGTTGCATATAATGAACTATTTCACAACATGTACCAGCCGTGGCTCTGTGGTAGAACTCTTCCTTTAAATTAGAAGATTGTGAGGTCAATCCCACTCTAAATTTGAGTGAGTAATCAACACATTATTGCAGCATTAGAGAAGTGTGAAATTATCAGTAGGTGGTGTAATTTGGATCAAATGTTATGCTGAGACTCTGTATTCCGTCTCTGATTTCTAAAAAATCCTACCGAATGCAATGCAGCAGGTTTTCACCTATTGTTCTGTACAATATTTTTCCCTCAACCAACATCAGTAAAACCTATCATCAGGCTATTTAATGCATTGTATTTATGGAATTTTGCTTTGTGAATGATTGCTGCTATATTTCTCTCAAAACAATAGTGACTAAAGGTCAATTTTTTGTTTCCTCCTAGGGTCAGGAATCAGCAAAATGTGTTTTTTTTAGTTTAAATTTCCTACATTAAAAAGGCTCACAATATTTCCAATGCAGGAAGAGTTTTGAGTTAGGTTTGGATTGTGACTCCAATTGCATGTACTCTGACATTCAGATCAATATTGGTAGTCACGGGGAAGTCAGGCAGGATTTAAAGGAATTCTGTAAATCTCCATTGTTTGAGAGTTAGAGGGCCTTGGGAAGCCTCCTGAAAAGTTGGGAATACTGTATTTTGAAAGATGTGTGTTAAATGTGTTCATTTCAAAGTCATTTTCAGATGCTGAATTATAGTTAAGGTGCATTTTTACTGCACTGATTGAACTTATTACTGCATCTGTAGGAAAATAAATGAGCAGAAGTAGACAATTTGGCCCATCAAGTATTTTCCTCCAATCATGGTTGACCTGAATATCCTCAACTCCACTTTCCTCCCTTATCCCCATAAACTTTGAATCCATTACTGGATTTAAAGAGTCTGTCTAAGCCAGAAATACACAGCAAACTTTGTTTTAACCAGCACTCATGATAAACTGGTAAAAATTATATACCTGAAATACAAAAAGTTTACTGTCTTATCATGTAGTGGATTCACTCGATCCCAACTGCCTATACCTGATAAATGCCTCCTTCTTTTTCTTGACCATAGCCTCAATTTCTCTAGTCATCCAATATTCCCTACACCTACCAGCTCTGCCCTTCAGTCTGGCAGGAACATATTTTTTTTAGATTAGATTAGATTACAGTGTGGAAACAGGCCCTTCGGCCCAACAAGTCCACACCGACCCGTACCCCGACATTTACCCCTTACCTAACACTACGGGCAATTTTAGCATGGCCAATTCCCAATTCACCTGACCTGCATATCTTTGGATAATGGGAAGAAACCGGAGCACCCGGAGGAAACCCACGCAGACACGGGGAGAACGTGCAAACTCCACACAGTCAGTCGCCCGAGGCTGGAATTGAACCCAGGTCTCTGGTGCTGTGAGGCAGCAGTGCTAACCACTGTGCTGCCCTAAAGCACTGTGGAGAATGTGGGCATCGATCCCACTACCTCTCGCATGCAAAGCGAGCACTCTACCATTTGAGCTAATTCCCCTACGATATTGTCTCTGACCTCTCATTATCCCATTCTTCAAGGCCTCCCACTTCCCAAATATCTCTTTACCTGCGAATAGCTGCCCCCTTACATCAACTTTTAAAAGTTCCTGTCTAATACTGTTAAAACTAAACAAATATTTCACGTCAGTATTTACTGCAGAGAAGGACATGGAAGTTAGAGATCTTGGAGAAATAAATAATGATCTTGAAAAATTACCATATTACAAAAGAGTAGGTGCTGGGTATCTTAAAATACACAAAGGTATATAAACTACTGGGAGACAATCAAGTCTTTTCCCAGAACTTTGTGGGAAGCTAGGGAAAAGATTGTTGGGCCCCTTGCTGAGATATTTGTATCATCAATAGCCATGGGTGAGGTGCAGGAAGACTTGAGGTTGGCTATTATTAGTGGTACTATTATTTAAGAAAGGCTGTATAGAAAAGCCAGGGAACTATAGACTGGTCAGCCTTAATTCAGTAGTGGAAAAGTTGTTGGAGGAGATTGTGAAGGACAGGATTTATATGCATTTGGAAAAGTAAGCACTGATTAGGGATAGTCAGCATGACATTGCGCATGGGAAATGTGTCTCACTAATTTTGGAGACGGGATGGACTTTTGAAGTTGGACAACAGACCAACTTATGTTTTCGGAGCTTCAAACTATAAATCCAGCCCTAAAACTCAAAGGGATTTTACTGGCTTTAAAGGACGTTGAGACATCTTGAAATCATGAAAGGTGTTAGATAACTATAAGCTCCATTTTATTGCACCTAATCAATATTAAACTTTTTAACAGAGTGAACTAAAATGATCAACCATGAGAATGTTGATTAATTTTGTTTCCTTCATAGCTCAAGGGTGCCGGGGTACATTGGAGCTACTTATGAGGTCAGCTAACTCAGAAAAACAACTGGGACATTTTACCAATCTGATCTTTGCATTCACTTTTTACTCTGACTTTTAGAAATGACATTGCCCTACTGCGATTGAAACAACCTGCATATGCTACTCCTGATGTAGCAGTAGCACTCCTACCACCCTTTGATCAGGTCCTACCCAATGGATATCCTTGTTACATCACCGGATGGGGATTAACTCAACGTAAGTTCACAACAGGAAATGTAAATATAACACAATAGTTAATAGATCAAATAAATCATTTAAGGTTCATTTCTTTATATGGATAACCATGAGAATGTGAAATGCTACATAGAATGTTAGTACTAGAAAGCAATAGTGCATTTAAGAAGAGGTGGAAGGCAATAGATGAACATGGGATTCAGGGCAAGGAGAGGTAATTAAATTGAAATGAAGTTACTGTGTAAACTCCAGCATGGAGTATTTGAACTGAATGGCTTATTTTGGTATTTTAGATATTAAGCAGTCCCATTAAAAAGTTCAATTTGGACTTTGACTACTGTCCATTGTCAAATTTCCTTAGAAAGTATGAAATTATTAACAGTTCAAATACAGACTATGGAAAGGATTTGTATAGTGAAGGAGGATAGCCTGGGGCTTATTTGGGCAAAATAATGTGAAAACTGCAGTTGAATTAATACTGTGCCAAGACTTGCCCTGTTCGACAGAGCTTGGTTCTAACTACGGAGCACTGTGGTGATTGTAAGAAGGTCAGCCAGGTGGACCTCATTGAATGTGAGATCCTGGATTGGGGCTGGTAATCTGGTCCCATTAGGGACACCTGGCTGGCAGATATAAACAGGATTCTGAGGTTTTGTTCACTCTAAGTGCTGTCTCTATGGAGGATGGATCAGTGTCAAGGACTCTCCACATGTAAGTAAAGGGTTACTTGGTGACAGGATACCGGTCTCTTTGGAGCTATTTCAATTACCATAACTTGAACATGCCTGAAAGTGACGGCCACAATGTTTCCAGCAATATGATATATTGGCTCCATAAACCCACCTCAATGAAGATGTGGAGTGTACAGGCTGACAAAGAACATCTGTTTCAGATTGGCTCAGGGATAGAGTGAGAGAGGGCACACAATGTGACAAGGTCCTAAAGGAGGACTTTCAGTGAAAGAGGCTGTCCTGTACTGACACTAACTGAGAAGATCAGTGTTTTCCTGTCATTGTAGCTGCTCTGTCGTGGCTTTTGTATTCCTATTATTCCCATTGACGGCCGATACCAATCCCGAACAGGGTATTGATGACCAGCACTGTCCTTCTCCTTATGTTGTTCAATAAGGTGGAGTGGCACAGCAGTTAGGCTCTTTTGGCGAAGTCTTCCTAAATAATCATTTTTGATGGAATGATGTTGAAGTTTTGATAAAGTTTTCCTGCCATTCTCTTGCTATGTTTCAGAAGTTCTCTTCCAACCTCCAGAGGCAACTGAGCAGTTAAAAGTGATGTAGATGTGATGTAGTGCTCAGAATTTTTTTGCAACAACATATTTACTCCCAATCAAAATCATTATTAGGAGAGAGAGTTTTCTCAATTGCCAGCCACCAAAATTCCATACAGTTTCCTTAGTAAGTGCTGGAAGGCAATTGTATTGAGCAATCAGTCCTTAACAATCCTCCTTGCAGCTTGTTCAAGCATATTTAACCTTTAGCTTCTTAATGGATTTGGCAGCTTCCATTAAGTGTAAGATAAATGTTGTTTTGGCTTAAGACTCCACATTGTCCACCATGAAGGTGCTTTGACATGATATAGTAACCAGAGAAAATCTCACTCCTTAAAATTAAATTTGCAGCATGGATATTTAACCTTTAGGTGTCACTATATCCTTCATTATGTCTTCAAACTTCCCAGAGACATTTTAGGGCAGATATTGATTCAGGTGTACCTGTAAGCTTATGCCATTCTACAACATAGTGGAATAAAGTAACATGGTAATCATGACATAAATAACTTAACTCATTAAATGCATAACCTTGTTACTGGACTGGAAAACTGACAGTATAGGTCTGGTAGGATGATCTGAGCCACTAACAATAAGATCAAATTACATCTATACCCTTTTTCAGCTTTTGGTGTTCCATCTTCCACTCTGCAGCAAGCTCTGCTCCGAGTGGTGGACTATAAGACATGCTCATCTCCGTCCTGGTGGTCAAGTGCAATCACTGAAAATATGGTCTGTGCTGGGGGTGATGGTGTGACTGCAGGATGTCAGGTAATAACTTCTACTAATATATATTGTCATCATGATGCAGACCCTACCCTTATACCACATGAATAGTTGTAACGTAGTGAGCCCTTGAGTTAATGATATGTAACTAGTGGAAGGAATAAACTAAATGATTTAATCTCATCACTTCTTTTGCATTTTCTTGTTGACAGGGAGATTCTGGTGGCCCTCTGAACTGTCTGGATGATACTGGAATGTGGGTTGTCCATGGTATTGTAAGCTTTGGACCAGTCTCCTGTGTTATGGAGAGGTACCCTACAGTTTTTACTCGAGTATCAGCATATATGGACTGGATAATGCAGGTAGGACTCCTGAGTTATATCTCTAAGATCACTGCCCTGAAAGTTAATTCCTTTTCTCTTGCTACAGACCAACTGAGATTTTCCATCATTTCCTGTATTTAGTTTAAAATTTTCAGCACCTGCATATTTAGCTTTATTAATGTATCCTCCTGCCATGGTCTACACTCCCCCAAACTTTGAAACTGAATTCCAATACTCATTCACGAATAGAACTCCAGATATTCAATGAAAGCTAACTTCACCAAGCCAAATATGCAAGTGGATTTCCCTGTATAGTATTCCTGTATTTTGTCCATAATCAACCATCATAATTAAGCCAAAAGAGTGAGCATCACCTGCCAATTCAACCATCAGTGGGATCACCTCATAGTCCTCTCTTGTACCCTGATAAAACCAGGGCTCACCTCGAACCTTCCTGCCTCGATCACATTAATTTCTATCTATTAACTCAATGCTTGCTACCTACATCATCTGTTGGTCCACAAGCACCTGGATTTTAAAATATTAATCCTTGTGTTCAAATCCCTCCACAACTTCTCTCACATTTCTCTGTAACTTCATTCAGTCATAAAACCTTTGAAGAATTCTGCATTTGACTAATTTTGATACGTGTGTATTATTTTCTCCATCATACCATTGGTGGCCATGTCTACAACAGTGTGAATCTTAGGTTATGGAATTCTCTGCCTAAACTTCATAGTCACTTTACCTCCTTCCTCTATTAAGAAATTCCTCAACACCTACCTCTTTGGCTCAGCTTTTGGCCATCCGTCCTGCTGTCTTCTTGTTTGGTTCAATGTCAGTTTTTGTCTGACTGCATTCATTTCAAACACCTCAGTATCTCTAAATGTAATTAAATTAAAACAACAGGTTGTTGGTTATTTCTTAATTTGCAGCTGAGTCAGTCATGTCTTCTTTTAACATCAGTCATGTCTCTTTCAACTTTGGAACGTGAGAGAATCAAGTTATCCTAATAAATCATTGTACGTTTGTTTCCTTTCCTTCAGACCATGCAGCAATATGGTGGAGAGTTTAGATGATTCCAAAGTATCATTAATGGAATGAAGTCAAGCAGAAGTATTCACATGCTGTGTTTTAACAAAACCCTGTCAATAAAAATGGGTCTGATTTAACCTGCACTTGCTGAATTTTTTCCTTTGCCACCAGGTGATTAGCTTTTGTGATAATAAACAGAAACAAAAACTCTAGCATTTCCAGTTCTAAATTCCAACTTCCCAGTATGGCTGTGGGGAGAAGATAGTTCCCTACAGGCACTCTGGCCTCTGTCAGAATCAAGCAGACATGTGCCACTGTGGTAAGCTATACTTGCCTATACTGACACCAACTGCAAAAGCCAGAGAAGACCAAACATAAGTATTTTAGCTCCTTTTATGGCCTCCCTGTCATACTGGGCAATATCTTAAACATTGGGGAGGGAAGTGGGAGGGAGTGTGGGAGTGGCAATGGGTGTCTCACTACTGTCTGCTAGCAAGGTCCCGAGTTCTATAATGAGCAGAATAACTTTCCAATGTACTGTGGATGTGGTCTATCTGGACTTTCAAAAGGCCTTTGATAAGGTGCCACACGGGAGACTGCTGAGCAAGGTGAGGGCCCATGGTGTTCGAGGTGAGCTGCTGGGATGGATTGAGGATTGGCTATCTAACAGAAGGCAGAGAGTTGGGATAAAAGGTTCTTTTTCAGAATGGCAGCCGGTGACGAGCGGTGTCCCGCAGGGTTCGGTGCTGGGGCCACAGCTGTTCGCATTATATATTAATGATTTGGATGAGGGAACCGGGGGCATTCTAGCGAAGTTTGCCGATGATACAAAGTTAGGTAGACAGGCAGGTAGTACTGAGGAAGTGGGGAGACTACAGAAGGATCTAGACAGGTTGGGAGAGTGGTCCAGGAAATGGCTGATGGAATTTAACGTGAGCAAGTGCGAGGTCTTGCACTTTGGCAAAAAGAATATAGGAATGGACTACTTTCTAAATGGTGAGAAACTTAATAAAGCCAAAGCACAAAGGGATCTGGGAGTGCTAGTCGAGGATTCTCTAAAGGTAAACATGCAGGTTGAGTCTGTGATTAAGAAAGCGAATGCAATGTTGTCTCTTATCTCAAGAGGGTTGGAATATAAAAGCAGAGATGTACTACTAAGACTTTATAAAGCTCTGGTTAGGCCCCATTTGGAGTACTGTGTCCAGTTTTGGTCCCCACACCTCAGGAAGGACATACTGGCACTGGAACGTGTCCAGCGGAGATTCACACGGATGATCCCTGGAATGACAGGTCTAGCATATGAGGAACGGCTGAGGATACTGGGGTTGTATTCGTTGGAGTTTAGAAGATTAAGGGGAGATCTAATAGAGACGTACAAAATAATACATGGCTTTGAAAAGGTGGATGCTAGAAAATTGTTTCTGTTAGGCGAGGAGACTAGGACCCGTGGACACAGCCTTAGAATTAGAGGGGGTCATTTCAGAACGGAAATGCGGAGACATTTCTTCAGCCAGAGAGTGGTGGGCCTGTGGAATTCATTGCCACGGAGTGCAGTGGAAGCCGGGACGCTAAATGTCTTCAAGGCCGAGATTGATAGGTTCTTGTTGTCTAGAGGAATTAAGGGCTACGGGGAGAACGCTGGCAAGTGGAGCTGAAATGCGCATCAGCCATGATTGAATGGCGGAGTGGACTCGATGGGCCGAATGGCCTTACTTCCACTCCTATGTCTTATGGTCTTATGGTCTTATGGTTATAATGAGGGGATCACAGTATTAAACTTGATTTTGACAAAGGTAGCGGCAAAGTGCAGAATTCTCAGTTAAATCAACTTTAAAGAATTGGAGAAAATCGCTCAAGTTGAAAATATAACCCATTATTTTGTCCTAAAAATTGTTTTTTCAAGATTATAATTTAATTCATTCTTGGATTTCAGCAAAGTTGGTACTCATTGCTCAACCCTAACTGCCTTGCATTCATCTTAAATGTTTGCAGCACCACTATTCAGTCAACAATATTGGCACAAAACTGGAGTCATAACCAAAAGGCAAGAAGTAACTTTGTAGTCCATGTGGACTTTAGAATAGTATCATCGGGCT